>NC_046201.1:2945768-5890544 GCF_011004875.1 Balearica regulorum gibbericeps
GTCAAGAGTTGCAGTTGTAGTCAGTGTTCCTTTAGGGAAGGATATCTTCTTGAAGAAGTCTAGATGATTCAGTCTTGACTTCCAACAGACTTTTAAGCACATGAATTAAGACTGGTGTTGGAAGGGTATTTGCCTTTGAAAGGGTATCCTGCCCAGACCAGGAGTTGGGAAGAGATAAACTGGTCAGAAGGCATTTCACAAGACCAGTGAAGATATTGGATGTGTTGCCATATGAGCCCAGGATCAGCAAGTCTGAATTCACCAATATAAATTATGTTCTGCATAAATTATGGCCCTTTTTCTCTGCCCTTGTTTGTTTTCTGGCTAAAAAATAAGTGTTCCTCTATTCAGACAGAAAATCCTTGTTGATCGTTTGCACTTGAAACGTATCCTTTGAACGCTCTTTGTGGATAATGATGTTTCTCATGGTGAACACACAGAAGACAGAGACCTTGAGGAGAGGCACCAAAGCCTCCTGGTGTTTTCCGAACAGTAGAGCGTGGCAGTGAGCGGGATGGCACTCTGGAGGCAGCAAGTGTGTGCAATGATGAGAGTTCGCTTCTTAAAACTAAAGCACGAAGGAAAGTTTCTCAGGTCCATGTAAGTATGGGAGCTGTTGCCTAGTCTGCTGGCTTGGTGCTTTCCAAAGGATTTGATTGTTCCCTTGAGTGATCTAGGGAAGGCTTAAATACCAATGGAGATGCTTGGAAGCTAGGAATTAGGTGGGAAATGTTTAAAAGCTGCAGTAATAAGGACGGTTAGAATTTACTGATAGAACTCTGAATTACTTAAGTTTTAAATTTCCCCTTGCCTTTCTCAACATAAATCACACAATTAGTTAAAAGTGGAGTTCCCCTGGACCCACTTAACGGTCTGTTTTTCCATCTAGATTGCTGCTGTTTGGAATATTTGTCCTTCCAATGCTTATGATTTCCATTCTATTTAAACTGTGGGACATCTACAGCAGCTGGGAAATCACAGCCAGCTCATATTCTATTCCCACTGTCGAGAAAATTCAAACTAAGTCGACAAATCTGCTCATCTTCAATGATACAGGTGAATAAGAACGTGTAATGTTGATTGGCTTTCTGCACCACTCGAGTCCTCCTAGAGTTTATATACCAACCTTCTCTTACTCTTTCTGTACATTCCTTTATATATTTGTGGTTTGGGGAAGCGCTTTTGAGCAAAAGCAAATCCAATTTTAGTGGTGATGATTGAATAGCTGATATTTAAAAGAGTAATGAACCAGGCAAATTTAAAAAGAAAAGCAACAAACAGACTATGTAAACATACATTGTGTTTAACCAGTTTAATTAAAATAGAAAAAAAAATTATAGATAATATAAGTTTGCTAAGATTCTGAATGATTTTTTTTAACATACCTCTGCTTTGCAAATGGGAATTTGTCTATAAGAAACTGTTTATGTTGAAAGGAAAAAAACCCCGTAATTATTCTAATTTCTGTTCTTGACTTGATTTCAGGATCAGAAATTGAGGATTTCATTACTGCTTTGAAGACTCAAAACATAATGCCAGAAATGACTCTTGAGGAAAACATCACAAGCATTCCACTACACAACGGAGCTATAAAAATATCTCTGGAAAACGGGGTGAGTGATATTTTCTCTTCTTTCATCCTGTACATCAACAAGATTTTCTGATATGTGTTTAAATGAGGCACAGCAAAATGCACACACCAGCAAGAGGGAGAATATTTATTTGACATAATAAATAATACCGGTAATTCTGCTTGTGGGAAATCAGGGTTATATTTGTTCCTTTCCACTGTATGTTTTTTTACAGTGATCTTTAGAGAAAAACATTAATGCAGGACTTCTGAGCTTTTCTCCAGAAACTGTTGTCTTTATCGATCATTTTGCTCATGGTAGCTGTTAGCACGTGTCCAGGTCTCCACAGTCCCACCAATAAAACTGCCTGATTGCCGTTGTCATTGGTTTTTTCTAAACCCTTCACTGCAGTCAGCTCCTCCTCACAGCTCTCATGAGCATGAAGGTAACGTCTTTTGCTCTTATGCCTCCAGAGCTACCAGTTCACGGTCATGTGCAGTGCAGAACCCATCAACTGTTTCCCTGTGCTCGTGAATATCCTCAGCAACACTTTCCTACGGCTCTTGAACTCCACTGCACGTATCCGCATCTGGAGTGAGCCGTTTTATAACGTGAGTGTCCTGCTTTTCTTGAAAATTAATTGAAATAGCTGTGCTGAAGTGACAAGGACTGGATGGGTTGGAAATGTGGTTGGATGAGCAGCCTCCAAGGGTTGGGGTCCGTGGTCCAACTGCTGGCCAGTTCCTGGGTGCGTTTCTCAGCAGTCAATACCAGGGCTATTTAATGAGAATTTCTTCTGCAGTGTTTAAGAGCTCTATAGGGTCTCAGTGCCATGAGGCATTTAAGCTCGTGCTATGTGGCAATATGGTAGGAATACGACAGAAATACTTGCAAGCTGCACTTTCCTTTGGCATTCACTCAGCATCGAAAAGATGGTCTCTATCTCAACAATTTACAGTAATTCCAATGCTTTTTGAAAATTTTAGGATGCTAAATGCTTTTGTTAATTGCCTTGGTTTGTGTTCTTAAACACAAATTATTTACCATCAGTGTTATTGCTCGCTTTCCTATGAGTGTCGAGGTAGCTGGGCTTTCCCTGGGCAGCTGTTGATTATTGTTGGCTTCTGAATTTCTCTTCTGCAGATACAAACCCCAGAAGTAAAGACCAATATTTTTTTCTTCTGCCTTGGCTACATGCTGCTTTTGGCTGCTGGTTTGCCTCCTCACTTTGCAGTGAGCAGCATGAAGGATTACAAGGTAAAAAACGTGTGCTGCAAGTGGTCTTACACAAGTGAATGCAAATGCGATGTGTCTGGATAGCAGTTCGTGTGCCAGTGGGCTGGACGGCATTTCTAGGTAGGATGCTAGAAGAAATACATCCACGTGAGTGCAATGTTGTGCGAAAGTGCGTTACCTCGCATCTCAGGGAATCAGCTTGGGCTCAGAAAAATTTGGGTGTTAATAAAGATTTTTGGGGTCAGGAGGATTATTTTTTTCTTTTCAAGAACGATGTGTTTTTAAACAACAGTAAAACTAAGAAAGAATTGAAAGTGCTTGGAAGGGAGAGGAAGGCTCAGCCGGGGAAGAGAGAAGCGAGGGTAGTGGAGGAGGAGGAGCAGGACGATGTTTTGGACTCTGCTGAATCACCTCCCTTTTCCCATTTGCTTCTGCAGCTCCAGGCTCGTGCCCAGCTGCGGCTCGCGGGGCTCTTCCCCTCGGCATACTGGTGCGGGCAGGCGCTGGTGGACGTCCCACTTTTCTGGACCCTGGTGTGCCTCATGTTCGGGGTCATGCTGCTCTTCAGCCACACGTGCCCCTTGCAGGCCAGCACCCTGCTGTCCCTGGTGAGCTCTTTGCATGCGGGGAAACGGGCAGCCACAAATCCCCCTCCCTCCTTTTGCAGCGAGTTTTTTGCTTTGAATATTTTAATTGAAACAGACTGCTCTAGGCGGGTTTTCATATATCCACATCCGCCTCCTTGTCGCTGACATCAGTCTCTCTCTCTAGATCATTTGCATCACTGGTTATGGAGTATCTCTTGTCCTCCTCGTCTATTTAATTGCCTTTAAATTTCGCACGGGACGAAGTAATCGTTACCTTTGGTCTTTCATCTTCATTCTGGTAAGTGAAGTGAATTTTCACTCTGAAGCGTTTGATTTACACATCTTGCCACTTGAGGTTTCAGTTCCAATATATTGATATTCAGCAAAATAACCCAAATCTGTGACAAATAGCCTAGATTTAGCAACAATGCATTAATATTGGAAATACTTTTTCTGCCTTATTCCAGGTGAATTTCATTTTCTGTATGCTCAGTGAGCTACACGAGACACCTTCATGCCTTTACCTCACCTTCTCTGCTTTGGTTCCTGTGTTTCCACTGCTGGGCTGGTTGGTCTTCTCTATACCAGTAAGTAAACATGTCCTACTAAATTCAATAATGATCCTAATGGTGCAAACTGGAAAAGAATAGACACTTTCCAAGTTCCCTGTCTCAAAGAGCCTACTGTCAAAAAGACAGAGTGAGAAAAGACAACAGAAGAAAAGGTCCAGGCTGTGGTGTGAGAGAAGGGACCAAGATTTGACTTGTTAATCCTTTGTTTGGTTGGGATGTTTTTGGTTTGTTTAGTTACAAAAAGCTCTTACGATGACTGTATTTTGACAGCCAGGGTAGCATGGGAGGGGAAGGTGGTGGAGTGGGAAGACCTGGAGGGATGAAGGGAGCTGACAGAAGGAGGCGAAAGGACTGGGAAAAGAGAAGCTATGATGGAAAAGATCGATCTAACCTGCCCAGTTTGAGGCACCTCTGAATTAGCTGTAGCCAAGGAAGCAGCAGCTCTCTGAGGCAGTATGAACCCAAAAAAATACACACAGATCAAAGCTCCTTTATCCCATCCTGAAGAAAAGCTAAGTAAGCATCCCTACATCCCGCACTTACTCCAACCCTGCACTGTCACACTGTGTTAAGGAATTTTTCTAATTGACTGATTTTTTTTCTTGTAGAGTTTTTCATTTTTTCACAATATCGATCTTCTTGAGTCATGGAATCACATCTTCATAGCTGTCTTTGCAGTAAGGAACAATTTGGTGATGGTTATTTTGGAAAGGGTGACTGTTCCAATGAGATGGACTTGCACTGGGCTTGTATAACTCTCCCTGAAAATAAAGCATGGGTTATGTGGCCAAAGTTTCATGTTAAATGTTGACAGTGGAGGTACATCCAAGTTATCATGGACTCATATCTCATGTGACCCCTGGATGCTGTACTGTATATGGGGAAAATGGTGGGGGATTAAGTGGAGCTCATGTATGAGGCAGAGATGTTATTAATCAACTGATCAGTCTAATGCTACTTCTCCAAAAGAAAGATGTCATCTCTGATCCTGTAGGACACCTCATAGAGTCTGTCAGGGTGCAGATTATCTGAGCTAAAACTGCAGTATGAAGTTAAGGCTTTTGCAAATGATCAGCATATGAGATGGAAATGTATGTGAAGCATCAATTTAACTTCTTCCCCACATGGACCTATATGACTACCTTTTCAATAGCTGAAGTGAATGAGATAGGTCCCTGCATCCCCTTACAATTAAAATTAATCGAGTACGTTGTTACCTTGTCTCCATACAAACCTAATTTGTTATTGCTTTTTAGCCTTACATCCATCGTGTGGTTTTTGCTTTCCTCCTGCGCTGTTTGGAGATGAGATATGGAGAAGCAGTTACGAGACTTGATCCCATCTTCAGGTGTGTCCCGGGCAGCCGGGTGCCGGGGTGCCTTGTGATCCACAGTTATCCTGGTCTGCAGGGTGGGCTCAGCCAGGCAGGACCCTCCTGGCTCACCCCTGACAGCAGGAGGAGAGGAGGAGCGAGCTTAACAACATTTCGCAAAGTGTGGATAAAGCCCATGGTTTTAGTTTTGACCAGTTTGTCTGGAGAGGAGGAAACTGAGAACAAGGGAGGGATATTTTTTTTTATTCCTTTGGGTCATTACAGTTTCCGACTTTACTTACTGGAGTTTCCTTGAATGTGTCTGGAGGCAAATTCCCACCCAGTGTGTTGCAATAGAAGGTCAGTTCAACTACAATATCCTAGAGAGAATAATAAAAGCCATTTAAGTTTTGGGGGTTTTTTATTCAGCTTCATAGCTGAGGTTTCAAGACACTTTACTACAGCTGGCTAAATTAATAGTTACAAATTGAAATCCAACATTTTAACTCCTTTCCAAATGTGTTACTATTGTTCTCTGCAGGATGGAGACTTCCCCAAAGCTTTGTCAGAATGGGCTTGTCTGCTACGTGCTCTCTGCTTATCTGTCACCAACAGCATAGGACTGACCAACTAAGTCATGTGGGAGAGGATTTGTAAAAAATATTAAATTGTCAAACATTAACAAATGTGACTCAGTTAGGAGTTAAATGCCCAAATAGCTTTGAAAACTTGCCCCGTGTATTTTAATTCTCCTTGAACAGATCATTGGTATGTGTCGAGCAGGGGACCAGTCAATACTTAGTGATGAAAGAAAAGCTAAAGCTGGCCTTTATTTTCTTGTGTATGCCAGTGGGATTTTTTTTTTCCCCCCTTGAATAAACATTTGAGCAAACACTGTTTGTGGAACAGCTCCCTGAATTCAAATAAATTGTTTGGGGCGCTGCATTGGCGCTGCCCAGGGAACAAACTTGTGAAACCAAGCCTTTTTGGAAGGGATTCGTCGTGACGCCATCTCTCCTCCTCCACTCGTAGGATACAGCAGAGGAGAGAGGTTGGCCGCCAGAACAGGGACCCCCCTGGGGAGGAGTCCCCAGAAGTCCAGGCAGAGAGGGAGAGGGTGAGGAGTGCGATGGCCTCCCTGCAGCAGGACGAGGTGAAACCAGCCTTCTGGCTTGTTGTCTTCTTCACTCTTCATTTTTGGGTCTGTCTCTGCTTTCTTAGCTCATGCACCTATTATTTACTGATCTGGGGTCCAAGCGCATGTCTCACCATCCAGCCCATGGTCTCCCTGGCCGCAGAGGGAGTTTAGCTGGCACTAAATTTTTATTCCAATTCTGGTTTGGTTTTGTTGTTGGGTTTTTGTTGCTTTTTTTTCTCTGCTGTTGCTCTGTTTCCTTTCAAATGGATTTTTAATTTACATATTTTCTCTGTGAAGAGTCATACTTAATGGTAAGAACAGATGAGCTGTCTCATGGAACAAGAGGAGAGGTTTTATTTCCCACTTCATCTCTTCACAGGAGTCGGCTATTGTTGTCAACAGTTTGCGCAAGGAATATGAAGACAAAAAAGCCAGTTCTATCTTTAAGAAAAAGAAGAAAGTTGCTGTCAGAAACATCTCTTTTAGTGTTAAAAAAGGTTTAAGTATTTTGCTACACCCTCTAAAATGACTAAAATCTAACGTGAAGGTCACATTTGGAGACCATATTTTTGTGTGAACTTTGTTGTGTGCAACCAGACCCAATGCACCTGCACTCCTGCGTTCATGGTTTTAATTTATTGAGATAGTCAATGAACAACCCTTTCTCCTACTGTACTTTTAGATATTGCCTAGCATGCAGGGAAAAACATCTTATTAACAATAACTGTTATTAACAGTTTTTCCGTATTTGTTCCAGGAGAAGTATTAGGTCTGTTAGGACCCAATGGAGCTGGAAAAAGCACAACTATAAACATGATTTCTGGAGACATAACGGTGACTGCTGGGGAGGTAGGTGACTCTTTTGGAGCACTTGGCCTTTATAAATGAAGGATGTGATAAGGCAAGCTGGCAATGCAGCCCTTAAGTCAGGGAATTTATGTACATGCAACCCTGGATATCACAGAAGAAAGAAGAAATTGTTGGTTTACTCAAAGCACATTCTAGTTTTCATCAAAATCAATGTTTCAGATTTAAGAGTTTGAGCTACACAAAATCTTTGGTGTGCATTTGAAACTCATCATGAAATTTCACAAGCCTTGTAAGAAATGTCGACATCTAAAAAAAAAACCTCAAAACCACTCTTCATAAACAGCCTTGCAAAACCAGGAAATTGAAAACGAATGTGAACAGGGTTGGGCCAGCAACAATCCATCACTTAATTATGTACAGGATGATTAATGACATGTGTGGGGGGAGGGGAAATACCATTGCTGTTACAGATTTGGGACTGAGTGTTTGAAATAGAAAAATATTACTAGGAAAAGATAGCCTCATGTTGGTACTATTACCCGAAGTTTTATGGTAGTAAATACTGTTTGGTTTTGTGAAAACGCTGTCCTGGATTCAGGTGAGCAGAAGTAGCAGCAGATGGAGACAATCACTCCAATGATGCTGGACTGCCTTTCCCACGAGCTAATGACGTTCCTCACAACACAGGAGAAAACATTACCCTGTTTCCAAGGGGTTCATTGACTCACCCCAGAATAACACACTACAACGACGGAGGTGCGTGTTTTTGTGCAGGTGCTGCTCAAGGGCTGCGACGCAGCTGCCCCCTCCCCAGGGCAGGGCAGCCCGGGGGGGCTGGGCTGCTGCCCGCAGCAGGACCCGCTCTGGCCAGACCTCACGGTGCTCCAGCATCTGGAGGTGTACGCTGCCGTGAGAGGGATGAGGAAAGAAGATGCAGCTGTTATCATCAGCCGGTACAAAGCCAAATGGTTTTAGCTTTCCGTTCTTCCTCTCTCCAGAGGTATAGGACAGGGAAAGGGTTTTCTGCTAACAAACCTGGCTAGTGTGGTTAAAGTGGCACCTTCAATGTCTCTCTGCCTTGGAGAAATGAGATCTCCTTCTGATGAGATCATCTACTTTATACTGTTATCAATCCCTTGACAATGAAGATTTTAGCTCTAGTTTATCTAGAAAGCTTCAGAAAAAAATTGAACTTCCTCCAATTCATGGCCAGTTACATGAGTAACTCACTTCTCATTAACTGCACTTATTGTCTTGAGTTTCTGCAAAAAATCCATATCATCCAAGCTAGGAGTAAAATCACCAAGTAACCCAAGGTGGTATGTATCGGCAGAAACCAGAATGTTAGTCTCTGGTTCCTCAGTACCCCTGACCACAGCGTTAGCAGATGGAGATGTTCATTTCAGTATTTTTCCTTTCCCTTCCCCACAGCACAGCGAAGGCCTTGGATCTCCAGAAGCATTTAAAAACCCCAGCTAGGAGGTTATCTCCTAGAGAAACCAGAAAGGTTAGATTTGTGTTTGCTACTTGAACAAATACCTGCTCTTTCTTCCTTGAACATGGTGCACACAAAACCTTCAGCAGAGTGGGTTCCTGGCATGGTTTGTTTTCATCAATAGCTTTTGAACCCAGCATGGCAGGATCCCCCTCATCTTCCCCCACTCTCCCACACTGTGTGTTTAATAAACACTAACCACAAATTTGATTTACAAGGGTATCACCTCTTCATGCCCCACCATGTGCATCTGCCAGTAAATGGGATGGAAAACCACTTTCAGATTTTTGGCAGGCTTGGGAGTTTTGGGATTTTGGGAGCTGATTTTGGGAGGTTAAAACGTGACCCGAGAACAACTGAGGTGGGTTTTTTTTGAATCCCTGTTCCTCCTGCATTTTGGAATTCAGAGCTTCAGTTTCTAAAAGATTCACAGGGATTACGATGCAGCAGGACAGCACACCAGTTTTGCAGGTAAAGCAAAAGCAGACCTGACCTGACCCCGGTGTCTTTCCCATTTCAGCTGTGTTTTGCACTGAGCGTCCTGGGAGATCCGACGGTAATGCTTTGGGATGAGCCATCGGTGGGCATGGACCTGAAAGGGCAGCGCCGTATGTGGTGAGCAGCCCTGTTTTAGCGCAACTGGGAAGTGTGTAACAGATTTAACAGGATGGGTCTTACCCTCCCTATTGCAGTAACCATTGGGCAAAGAGCTTCTGCATCGGTGGCAGAGTACATCTGTTTTTTCCTTTTTTCCTAATGCACAGAGGATGGGGTACCACTCGCTAAACTCCTTACTCAGCAAGCAGTAAGTCCTTGCAAACCATCAGGTGTAATCTTAAAGATAGTGCACAAAAAAAAGTATAAGTAGATTGCAGCTGAACCCATGCATTTGGTACAAAAGACAAAATTTTCTGTTTCTACAGAGCATGAGAAAGAAGTATAGGTTGTTCCTCCTTTTCATCACTCAGCCCTAGTTCTTGCTTTAGCTTTTCATCAACAGTTTACACTGAAAGTGTAAATTTTGGAGGGATGCTGACATGACAAATTGCAATGTAGCATTGGCATCCACAAGTTATCTTCAAGCAAGATAACTCAAGTCTTTCAAATAATCATCCACTTTTTTATAGTTTTGTCATCTCAGGGTTTTTTTTGGGAGGGAGACACAAACCAGGAGATTTTTCTTTGGCTATTCCTGGGAAGTAACTGTGATCCCTCTGTTCCCAGGAAAGTGATTCAGAACACCGTGAAAAGCAAGGAGCAGGCAGCAGTCCGCAGCACACAGTACCTGGAGGAGGCAGCGGCAATGTGCGACCAGGTGGCCATCCTGGTGTCGGGGCAGCTACGGTGGGCACCGGGGTCACATCGATTATCGGGATGCCACCTGATTTTTAGTCTGGGTTTTTTGGGGGTTTGGTTTTGTTATGTTTTTTTTCTTTTTTTCTTCTTAATCAATAGAAAATATTGGTTTGGATTGTCCCAAGTGTGTAACAAACAGTTTTGTGAGGAGGTGGGTTGTTTCAGCAGCACAATATAAACAGCTGATAAATAAGAGGATGTACACAGAATCATAGAATCATATGATTCTATGATTCAGCAGCACGGTATAAACAGCTGATGAATAAGAGGATGTACATCTGCTGCTCATATCCAGTGATTGCTTTATTTGCTGTCTATGATGATTTGAGCACCGTTTTTCCTCCTCTGCAGGTACATCGGTTCGCTTGAAGATCTGAGAAGTAAGTTTGGCACAAGTTACCACCTAGAAGTCAAAATGACGGATGTGGGGCAAAGCGATGCTCTCCATGCCGAAATTCTGCACCTCTTCCCCTACGCGGCTCGGCAAGAAAGGTCACTACCCCGCGGGCTGCACACCCAGCCCGTGCTTGTGCTGGGATGCTCTGTTGCTCCTACTGACCTTGCTCAATAATTTACCTGGGAGTACAGTACGCCTACAAGTGCTGAGTCCTGAAATGATTAATTCTTTTTTATTATTATTATTACTTTTTCAGGTGGTCTTCTTTGCTCATCTACAAGATACCAATGGAGGATGCACTACCTCTGTCCCAGTCTTTCTCCAAGCTAGAAGCAGGTAAAAGAAATCAATCAATCAATCAAGTAAGGTCGCTTTCAAATTTTTCATGTAGATTTGTTTTTTAAGGATGCCTTCTCCATCTCTCCGCAGCTAAACAGAATTTCAAGCTAGAGGAGTACAGCTTGTCATTGCACACTTTGCAACAGGTAAATTGATGCAGAAGTTACAGGTTAGAAACTGCCTGTATAAAAAGAAGAAATAGCTTGTGACCAGCATAGTGTCAGTCCTTGGCAATAATGGGGTCATTTCTGTTGCGACACATTGCAGGTGTTTGTAGACCTCACCCGGGACCCGGAGAAGCACAACCTGGATGTGGTGTCCGACAAGGCTGTGGAGTGGAGACCGCTTCACCCCTGAGCCCTTGGAGCCACAAAGGAAAATATTCAGCGTATTTCATCAGTGTTACTGATATGTGTGATCGGATGCAGCCCTAGGACTTGGTTACCTGTGTCACATCGCATACAGCCTTGTAGAGTTTCTGCCTCACAAAGAAAAATAATAATTCTTATTTTAATAAATAAAGCTTTTATCCTCCTGCCATTCGTCTGTACCCCTGCTCAGAATGACTCATGGAGATTCGCTGTGCTGAGGAATAACCCTGCTGGGATGAATTGCTGGTCCCAAGGCAGCAAGGCAGGCACTGCAGCTGTGCCTGGGAGGGTCAGTTGTTGGCGAGAGTCATGCTCAAACTCGGAGGAGGCTCTGAAACCCTCACTCATCCATGGCAGGAGGACACCAGAGCTTTGGCTCGCTCAGTCCTGAGGAGCATCCTTCCGGCTGGTGTCACACGGCCAACAAGGGTGGTGCTTTCTGGTGGAGGTGCGCAGGGGTGCATTTGGACCCAAAAATCTGCTGTCATTGTGTATTCCAGCTCAGCCACCACTGGGGACGCAGAGAGAGGAAAGGACTTGGCAATCCCTGGAAAAGTTTAATGACAACTGGCAGCTTTTAGATCATCGTCTTTCAAAAGAATTATTATTATCTAGAATCAAAATAAGATGTGCTTTGACCCAAAGTAAAGCTAGAGCAGGACAGTAGATTGAACAGGTCTTCTGGCCACAGCATATGTCTCTGACTTGCTTTGGTGGTCAGGAAGGACAGGCTGGGCTCCTCTCTAGCATCCACCCTCTGCGGGTACTTGGGAGGGATGGGGGCACCGGTGGGGAGGTGGGAGCAAGCACCAGCACTCTGACCCCGTCTGAGCAGATCAGCATCTCTTCTTGGATATCTGCCTGCCAAAGCTAGCTTTAAATAATAAATTAAAAAAACAAGAAGTAGAAACTCCCTACATTCAGGCAGCCAGGTGTTTCCCCCGGTGCCCCGTCACCCTGTTCCCCAGCATCTCCAGCCTCTGGGAAAGGCTGGTCTGGGGGACCCAGTGGAGGACAGAGGCAGTGCCATCCCATGGGACAGACATAGCTGCAAGGCCTTCACCCACGTTGTGAGCTCCCCTGGTTCATGTGGATCATGCTGGCGATGCAGGTATGGATGATGTAGGTACGGTATGGGCAATGCAGGCATGGATGGTGCAGGTGGATTACACAGCCGCAGATGCGTGTGTAGGCAATGCAGGCAGAGATGCAGGCAAGGAGATACCAACAGGTGGCTGCTGTGGCTCAGTGATGGGCTGCTCCTGCCAGGAGAAGCCCCCAAAGCAGCCACCCCAGACACCCAGAGAGCTGCTTTGTATATGGATCTCCAAACATCAATGCCTCTGTCAAGGAGGTGGGCGGGGAAGTGTCTTTGCTTGAGATTCGCTGACTGGGACCTGGCATATCAACTTCTCTGCTAAAGTTGGCGGGTTGGTGGTTTTTTTTTCCTTTTGCAAGGAGGGGCTGAAAGGGGAGGAGAAGGTTTGTACACCCAGGAGATGTACTGGGGACAGGTCTTCACTTCATTCTGCGTCATGACGTATCACACCTCTGGACTCTTGCCTAGCTCTAAACCATCTGAATGTTATTTAAATGTTAGGGGTGGGGTTTTTTCACTAGGCAGAGCAAAAGGAAGCAGATCTAGCTCCTCCACATTTGCAAGCCCAGCCTCTGTCCCAGCTGGTTGCTTCTCCCTTTCACCATCGCTTCCTCATCCTTGCTGTGGCAGGGGATGCTGCGGTGGGCGATGGAGGGGCAGGTGTGCTCCACAGCCACGCTGTCAGCCTGGGCATGAAATCAAATCCATTCCCTTTAGAAGCACAAAGTTAGTCAAGAGAAGTTTGTTTTAATGTTTACAATACGTTTTGTAATCAGAAGAGCTGTTCCTACCCAGGAGGTGGTGCTTCACTGCTCTTCCTACACCGGGGCTGGTGGCACTGAAACAGTTTGCAAACACAACCTTTGCCATTTGGAGATAAGTGAGAGTCACCGCTCGCTCCTCTGCCTTCAGCAGCGTGCCGTAATATTTCTGTTGACTTCAGCCTCTCTTGTTGCACTGAGAAACGTAACGGAGTTTGCCAAAGAAAGGATTTTTGTGTGGTTTGTTGTTGGGCTCATTTTTCTTCTCTTGGCCAAGACTCAAGAATTTCCTGAGTAACTTTTCAGAGAATCAGCTCCAGCAACTCAACAACAATATGCTCTGTTTGCTTTTTATAACATAAATAAATCTGAAGATCTGCCAAGAAGGAAGGGAGGAGGAAGCCAGGGAAAAGCGAAGTGGTGGTGTGAGGAATGCCTTTTGGCAGAAGTGCCTGAGTGAAAAAACAAGTGCGTGGACATAGGAGCACTGAGAAACGCTGGGACAACCCGTAAGTCCAGCCCAGGGAGGCTCAGCATCTCCACTTTTACAGGCACGCTGCAAAGGACAAGCTCTGGATTCCTTTCAAACCTTCCCGTTAAGGTAAGGCTTAAACGTCCTTCTTAAAACAAACAAAAATTGTTATTTAGAAGTTATGAAAACATCTGGTTATGAATAACACAATAATACCAGATGAGAATAGGTGTAGGTGGGACACTGGGCATCTTTCTAACAGGCTGAGTTAAGCTTGATATTAAGCTTAGTGACTATTTAAAGGCAGCAGAGTCTTTTAAACCTTACTTTGACATAAAATAACAGTTAACTCTGCTCAGTTAATGGCAGAGGTGTACTTCCCCTGTTTCTAGAGATCATTAGCATGGGATAAATTCAAATTTTTATACACTGAATTTAGTGAGATCATCTGTAAGAGAAAAATCTATTCAGAGAGTGATGGCAAAATAGCGGATTTCTGCTGCTGAGCCAATGTCCCTGCCCCATCCTCCCAACGTGCCATGCCAGTACGTGTGTTTGCAGCTGGTACCTGGGGAAGACCATTTCTTGCAGCTGCTTTTCCAGCATTTTGGTGCCTGCTACCTCGTTACAGCGGAGATGTGCCTCTCCTGCGGGCTGAATATAAATATTTGGAGGAAGATAAGCTCTGTCTTGCCTGTCAGCACTGTGAGGCATCATTCCCCAAAGGGAACAAGACAACATAAATCCTTTTTCTGTATGACAGGAAGGTTTGAACGGATTAGGTCTATAAACGCTCTGATACTTCTACCTGAGACTTCACATTTAGAGAAGATCAAGATCTTGTCTGAAGGCATATTTTAGTTACATATGTGACAGCAGGGCAGTTTGGCCATCTGAACGTAACCCTTTTGTATTTGGATACTTAGTCCTTTTGCTCATTGGAGTTATTAATTATTATTTTACTGATGTTAATATGGACATATCTCCTCTGCCAAAGTTACTCTGATGGCTCGCTTTATGCCTGCTTCTTTAAGTTTCCGCCACCAGCATTAATCCAGGCAGCAAATCCTTGTTTTGCTTTGACGACATCTTTTTTAAGGATGCTGCCACGTCTTTTGGAGGAACACACCAATGCATGCTCGTGGCTGTCTCTCTCGTTTCCCATTAATATCCCTGACAATGACAGCTCTCCAAATGCATTTCCAAGAATTTGTTCTCTCATAGCTCTGAATTGCCTTCAATCAACACTGCTTTCCGTATGAGCTCAGCTCACACCGCAGCCAGGAGTTGCTCAACACATCTTGGTGTGAAGCCTATAGCACATTAAAATTACAAGCAAAAAGATTTTGATGATTTTAATCGACCATATTGTTGTCGTTATTTCTTGGATGTTAAAGCCACCCAAGCCAATTAGGTCATGTAGTCTGATCTTCCCTTTTTTATCTCATAAATAACTCTTACTGCTGAGCTGCAAGGATTGGGAGTACATTGAGGACAACGAGGTCTCTTGGTCCCTCGCTGCTGGAAGCTGTACTGCAGGGCTGGCTTCTGCTCAGCACAGGAGGTCTGAGTTGCTTCAGCTCTCTCTCTTGCAGTAGAAAGGGAAAGAAGGTATTGCTGTGCACATGTGCAAGGACTGTGCGAATAAAAGCAGTTACTGCTGTTCTACTTTTTGTTGTATTTGAAAGTAATTTTTTTTAAAAAAAAAATTGTTTGTAGGTATAAAGATGAAGACACTTCAGAGAAATATGAGTGTTTTCCAGCAAACTAAAATTCTTCTGTGGAAAAATGTACTTATTAAGTGGAGGATGAAAATGCAGAGTTTTCAGGTAAGCTAAAAAAAAAAAGTGAGAAACCAGCTTCTGAAGAGTGGCCAATCCCTGCCTGCCCCTATACCTCAATTTCATTTTGTAAAGTTGAATATTAAAGTATATTTCAGAAGCCCTGGCTGGGAATGAACACTTTACAAGACTTTACTGTTTAAACTGATAATATTTTTGTCTCTTAGGTGATGTATGAGAGCACAGATGGGCTCTTTGAGCAGAGAAATTTACTGAGGTGACTTGCACAATGCAAAGACCTTGTTAGTTAGTCAACATCTAAGAAACTGGTGTGACCAAGTGCCTCTTGTTTATATTTTAATCCCACAGAGAATATGCTCTTATGCTGTAACATTAATAAATTCTCTTCTCTGCTCTCCCCCTTACCTAGGAGTGGATGCTGTCTCTGCTCTTTCTGCCGCTGATGTTCATCGTGTGCACATTCATGATGAACATCCGCTACCCTGAAGTGCCTTACAGCTACCTCGGGCAGCTGGATGATCCTGCCTACGATGCCACTGGGGTCACCATCGCTTTTACACCCATCACCGTGACCACAAGGCAAATAATGAACCAAGTGGCCTTGAACTCTATAATGACAGGTATGTTTTGCCTTCTAAATATTTAGCTTTGTCATTATTTAACCTATTGCATATTGTGGTTTAGTGGTTTTCCAGTATCTTTGGTCAGTAGAGAAAATGCAGCTGAAATCCTCCATTCTCACAAATTTTTCTTCACTAGTACTTAAATTCCTAGTGAGGTCAGTGCATGCTTCTGAGCTGTAAAGCTCTGCCATTATAGAATAATACTATTAAGAGACGTTGGTTCATTCTTTTGAGGTTCATTTTTTCCCAGTTGGTAAAGCATGAAATATTTAAAAGTGCCACCCTGCCCAGTGAGGACAACTGGAAAGGAGGAGTTGCAATGCTAAAAACGCAGAATTATACCCAGTGCCTGTGCACACAATTCCAGACCTACAGAAGCTCATCGCAATATTTTTCTTACAAACTACAGGTATAAAGCTAGAGGCACTAGAAAATGAGAGAACCCTGGAGGAAGCCTGGATTTCGAATAATGAAATTATAGGAGTTGTATTTAAGGACAACTTCTCCTATCACCTCAGGTTTCCTACTGGGAATGTGGTTATTCCAAATGACAACTTTGGATACATAGGTAATACAAAATGAGAATTTGTGGGTGAGTGATTGCATGGCATGGATAGGCATCACTTTGTTGGAATAATCTATATATGTTAAATAATTTAATAATGCATTAATTGTTCTTTGTCAGTGGGCCACTGTCAATTGAAGAGTTTCCCATAGTGCAGATGCATGCTTATCATCAGCTTTTGTAGTGAAAACCAGTTATGTTTCACTGCTCTTACCTGTGATGCCCTTAACCTTTCATCCTTGCAGATAACTGTTACAATTTCTCATCGCGGTACTGTTACAGCCCAAGGTATTGGTACAAAGGCTTCCTGTCCCTGCAGTCCAGCATCGATGCTGCTATTATAGAGGTAAATGAACTGATGTAGGTGTCCTTTTATTTTAAAAACTTTTAAACTTGGCACAGGAAAGACAAATTGTTCTGTGACAGTAGCAAGAGATGGGCTCAGAAAATTCTCCAGAAAAACAAATATCTTAAAATACTCAGCTGTCTGAGTATTACTGGCAACAACAGTGAGAACTTGAATGCAATTTGCAGTTCCTGCAGAAAATGATGCCTTTCCATTTAATTTTGAAGCCTTTTTTCCTCTTCAAAATGGCAATTTTTCTTAAAGCCCAAGTGTAATATCACTATTTGATTTAGAGCGTTTCTCAGATTCCAAGGAAAAGGCAATTCTTGCAGGAGACTGGGTTGGTATGCATATCTGCTAGATGACTTGGTTTCAAAGTAGGCATGTCTGTCATTTCTCATCCTTCCTTTCCAAATTGTTCCTCAGAAGTGTAAGAGGGTAGGGGTCATTCCACCTGGCTGTGCACCTCCAGCTGTCCAGGCTGCTTTCACACCTGGGGAGAGAAAGTGGACCTTGGGAGCTCTGGGTGACCTGAAGGATTTATCCCTCTCAATAGACAAGGGAGGGGATTGTCGCTGAGGTGCAGACACACAAGTGAGTCAGATGAGTCCTTCCCCGTAGGGATTTACTGCATTACTTGATGTTTTCTATAAAGCGACATTAAAAAGAAAATCTAGGGCTGATGAATCAGAAACTTCCTTTTATAAATACATCTCACTGTAGAAAAAAAACCCCTAAATACTGAGATGTTGACCTTGAATTCCTTTAGGTGGTGACAAATCATTCTGTTTGGGAGCAAATGAAATCAATTGCTGGTGTCCGTATGAAGTCCCGGAGTGTCATTTTCTCCATTACACTGGAGTACAGTTATTTCATGATTACTATCGTGATGTGTTTCTCTCCGTTCATGTATTTCTTATCGATGAATGTTGTAAAAGAAAAGAAGAAGCTCAAAGTATTGATGAAGACAATGGGGCTGCAGGATATTGCATTTTGGTGAGTTCTTTTTAGCTAAAGTATCTGTTTGCCAAAAATTGGTATACTCTTGGGTATTTGCACAATGAGTTAATAAGTTAAATGAGTTAATAAGTTTTCTCCGGTACTCTAAGGACAAACCAGAAGGGTTGAGCATGGCAGCAGCATAGCCTTCTTGCTTGGATATTTCCTCCTAAGGTGGGTCATGCTATCTGTTCTTCATAGAGTATGAATGAGTTGACCCTGGGCAATACTTAATTTTATAATTTAAAATGGTTCTGCCATGCAGATGAAGTTGTAACGACAGTTCTTAATTAAAAGAAAGTGTAATGCCACCTTTCCATCTTCAGGCTCTCCTGGAGTCTGCTCTACACTGTTTACGTGATCATCCTCTCCTGCCTGCTGACAGCTCTCGTGGTGCAGGATGCTTTCTATCTCAGCAGCTTCCCTGCAGTCTTACTGCTGTTTTTCCTGTACGGCCTAGCATGTGTAAGTCAGGTTTTTAAGCCAAATTTTCTCACCATGTGATTTATTACAATGTTGTGAGCCTAAACATTACTCCAGAACCTTTTTCACAGTGTTGAGGACTGTATCTTTTGTATGGTTGTGCTAATTGAAATAGCTGTGTGGATTCTCTGACTCAGCAGCCGTCACTTGAATTACAGCCTGAAGGTCTGACAGGCAGTAGGTTGGCTACAAAAGACCTGATTTGAAACTCAGATCAAGCCACTAAAAAGGACTTTAGTGTATTTTATTACAGGGACTCAGCTCATCAGGTATCTGTTTGCCTGGCAAATGGAAGTGCTACTGTTAAGGATAGTTATTTCCTTCAGTGATTGAAGGAAACTTCTGTTCTTACAGATCCACCTGGTTTTCATGCTCTGCTCCCTCTTAAGGACCTCCAAACTTGCCGGCTCCATGGGGTTCCTCATCACCTTTCTCTTCGGATGTCTGAGCCTCGCAGTGCTGATAGAAAACCTTCCAGAACCATTGAAGTGGTTTCTTGGTCTATTCTGTCCTTTTGCGTTTAATGCTGGCATTGCAAAGGTATGGGGCATCATCTCTGCAGCTGAACCTTCCCAGTAGCTTGCTGGTCTGGGTCCTCTCAGGGGGGCACAGAGCACATTTTGTCACAGATTGTGATAATAAAAGAGCCTGCTGTGCTTCACTGATAGAGAAAGGCATAGGAAATCATAGTCTGTATTTCAAAAGATCAGCTTTTCCACACCTGTAAGATCTTCAGGTACTTTTCGTTCATACCCACGTCCTGTTTTGAAACCTCCATGCAAGCTGAGCGGCTGTTGGGCAGCAAAGAGGGGCTCCAACGCCCTCATCCCTTTCCCTCATTTAAAGAGCTAGTGAATGCAAAGAAAACCACGGCCCTCATCACAAATAATCTGCAATTGTGCACTTCTGCACCACACGAACCCGAGGAAGCCCCAGCGAGCCCATCACTGCACACAACAGCACCATTATCCGCCCGGGCTGGACCCCAGGCAGACAAGAGTTGACTCGGGGACATCAGCTCTTCGCCACCCAGTCATTCCTCTCCTGCTGCAGCAATTCTTCCTGGCAACAGAAACTGTGCAAAAACAATTTGAGTTTTCTGCTGTGGCCATCCTTCCTCCATCCCTGCTTTGGATAATTCTGTGCAGTTTTCCACTTTTCCATCAATCATATCTCCATAGCTCTGAGCGATGCTTTCTAGCTCCAGTTATTTAATATTTGATTTCCTGATATATAAAAAAAATCTGCCTGGGAGAGGAGATTTCTGCACCAGCAGAAAAAGAAACTGAGTTTACTGCTGATTTACCATATGGTTAAATCAATCACTATGTGAAATTATACCGCCTTTGTCGTGACTCTGTCATGTCATGGGTGCCAATGCCATGTTTCTTGAATGATTTTCTATAAAACTCTGATCTTTTCTTGTGCTTCTGGATAGTTCTGGACAATTTTGAATGAAAACATAAGATCTCTGTGTGGAGTAAATTTATTTCCCTTCCTCACTCAAAAGAAGGGAAGAAAAATTGGTCAGTACTGCAGATGATTTCTGGGTTAACAAAGTCAGTTGCATCCATGGTTTGATGGCATGTGCCTAGTTTTCCAGCCTGAAAATTATTCTTCTTTGTCCTTTATTTCAGGTTTTCCATTTAGAAAAATATGGAATGGGTTTCTCTTTTTCTAACCTTATGGAGGAATCATACTTTTTATTTTCGACTTACATTATGCTGGTCTTTGACTCAGTCTTGTACATGCTGTTAGCCATGTATTTTGACAAAGTTCTGCCAGGTAGGTATGATAGGTGCTTATGATCATACTTTCTTCTTTTATACTTTCGATTTATATGGACTGAGTGTAATAGCTCCTCAAGGAAATGATGGGCTGCTCCATTCTCTGAGTCAACCAAAATAGATTTTAGAGTAAAAAAATATATTATACCTGAGTAACTTTTCTACCCCAGACACACATTGGTAATTCCCAAATTAAAGACAGCAAAGTGTTCAATGCTTTTTTCTTTCTAATTCTACTGCTGTTGAACTCTTTATGAGAAAATAGTGTAATAATGTGTGGGGGATGTGCTGTTTTAGGTACAAATAATACTTTAATTCATTAAGTAAAATATTGAATTCATTAGATATAGTCCCGAAGCCAATCTTCCTGTCTCATCCACCCCAGCTCCAAACCTCTTTTTTTAGCTGGACAAAGTACCAGTTCTGAGGCAGCCAAATACTTATAAGAACCTCCTAAATGTTTACTCTAGGATGATGTCTGGGTTGTGGCTTTGGTTAATGACAGCTCATCTTCTTTGCTTTCCTGTCAGGCAAATACGGCATCCCAGACCCCCCTTTTTTCTGCCTGAAGCCCTCATACTGGGTGAGGAGCAGGAGAGGTTCCACCAGGGAGATGCCCAGAGCTGCACCAAGCCCTGAGGAGCTCTTCAATGATGACATAGAGCCGGTGCCCCCCGAATTCATGGGGAAGGAGGCCATCAGGTTAAGAGAGAAGGAATTGCTGTTCATGTTTTCTGGGTTGGGTAGCTTGGGTTGAATGTTACCACAGACCACCGCTTCTGCTGTCAGCTTTTTTTTGACTTATCCAGGCAGTTTTCATGTTCATGAGGCTCTTGCAAAGCACTTTGTTTCACAGAGAAAAATTAGAGATAAGATGCAGATGAGATAAATAATAATTCAGGCTGGTCACTAATGGTGGAATTTGGATAAATTCAGATTTTTAGAAAACAGGGGATTTTGCTGTGGACTTTGTTAAATGTCCATTAGGGTCAACAAGGAGAACACAGAGGGCAGCCCATTGTAAGAGAGTCATCTGTTGCAATGGGCTTGACCTTGCTTTTGCAAGACTTGGTGCTCTGATATTGCATGCCAGGTAGTGATTTTCACGCCTGTGTACTGAGCATGCCAAACCCTACTGAATCTCGGGATCGCTTCCAGGTACCTCTTAGTTTTCATGCCACTTCTGTCATTTTAAATTAAGACCCATAAGAATGAAAAAAGGGCACCAGGGAAATTATCTACAGGAATCCTGAAATAATATCCTCCTTACCTTCCTTTTAGACTCAACAATGTTAAAAAAGCTTATAAAAAGAAAGACAAGAAGACAGAAGCTTTAAGAGGTATGAAAGCTGTGATACTGATTCCTGTTAAAGATGAGGAAAAACAGTGGTGCAAACAGTTCAGTCAGCCAAAGAAATGAAACACTTGCATTGCTTGAAAGTTTATGTAAAATATTTATTGATGCAACTGATCACTATTTTGTTCAGTTTTTATTGATTTTTCTATTTTTCATAAGAGTAAAGATAAGAAAGATTTTTTTTGTTGTTCTATTATTGTATTTCTGTCTGTTCTGCTAAATACAGAGCAGCTTCTTATGCCTTCAGTTCAGGGTTGGCAGAACTTTACCCCAATTTGCTAATGCACTTCTGACTGACTATTGCTACTTAATTCTTCTTGACTTGTACTGCCTTCGACAATGAGTGGAGGCAAACCAAACCTCATTTCTTCCCAAACTTGATGTTGTTTTCATTCTAGGTTTATCTTTAAATATTTACGAGGGTCAGATCACTGCTTTACTTGGCCACAGTGGGGCCGGAAAGACAACGCTGTTAAACGTGCTCAGTGGACTTACTTTGTCTTCTGAAGGTAGGATGGAAAATGGTGAGATGGGGTGGGCTCAATTCAAAAGCTGTAAAAACCAGTTTGTTCCACCTCATTGCGTTTACTCCCGTTAACAGGCTCTGCAAGCATATACGACTGCAAGCTCTCTGAAATAGGAGATAGGGAAGAGATTAGAGAGATGATTGGTATTTGCCCACAATTCAACTTACAGTTTGAAGTCTTAACAGTAAAAGAAAACTTGAAAACTTTTGCAGAAATCAAGGGCATCAAGTCCAAAGAAGTAGAGCAAGAGGTAAGCGTGTGTTCCCCTGAAACACATCACTGTGCAGAAACATGAGGCTGTAGGCAACCCCCACATTTCACTAAAGGCTCCTTTTGCACTGGGAAGCTCAAAGGGTCCACCCGGCTGTGTTTGCTGAAAATCGAAGCTGGTGTCCAGCACTGACCAGGTTTGTGGGCAAGCTTGTGAGCTTGGTACAACCACAGTGATTCTTCTGCTCAGCCCAAGGAGATGAGGGGATGTAGCAGCCCTTGCGGTGGCTGCTCCTGCCAGTGGTGGTGTGGGTAGGAGCTAGACCACGGTACATGCCCTTAAAACTGTACCTTCAGTTCCAGCCATTTCTCCTTCATGGCTAATAAACGATGGAAGGATGACTGGTGCTGGGAATGGACATCCTTGTGCTGTTTTAGGTGCAAAACATTTTGGAGCTGCTGGATATCAGTAACGTTCAAGACACCCAAGCTGAGAAACTGAGTGGTGGGCAAAAACGGAAGTTATCCATCGGAATAGCCATGCTTGGAAACCCCCAGGTAAAGCAGCAGGCATGGCTCTGCAATATAGGGAACATTCAGGTCCAACACAACTAAAACCTTATGCGTGTACTTGGCTACAAGTTCATGCATGATTTCAGACCTCTTCAAAGAGCTCATAATTCTTAAAATGAATAAATTTAATCATTTCATTTTGTTAAATTCATAACCCATCTTGCTAGTCTAGTCTTAAAGCAGATAGATAGTTCCCTGACCCCTGCACAGCTCCCAGAATAGTTGTCCTTGCATAAACGGTTGCCTGGGTCTCCTGCCTTCAGGATCTGAGGATTTCAGGGGAACACCAAACTCAAAAGACATGCAACGCTCTGGTGACAAATAACGTCTGATTTCATCCTTTCTGCAGGTTTTGTTCCTGGACGAGCCAACAGCTGGGCTGGATCCTGTTTCCAGACACCAAGTGTGGAGCCTCCTCAAGGAGCACAGAGCTGGACGGGTGATCCTGTTCAGTACCCAGTTCATGGACGAGGCCGATATCCTTGCAGGTAAGCACAGGCTCAACCTGTAGCACCTCTGCAGAATAATCCTGAAGAAGAAAGTCTATGTGAGGTTCAGTTGCAAAAAAAAGTTTTGAACCACTGCTCTACAGTTTAAATTCCTTTGGCTTTTTCTTTCTTTAGATCGCAAGGCTTTTATCTCACATGGGAGGCTGAAGTGTGTTGGTTCATCTCTGTTCTTGAAGAAAAAATGGGGGATTGGCTATCATTTAAGGTATCTACTTCAGTCCCAACAACTGGTATCTGGGAACATGGATGTACAAAAAGCCACCAGAATGACTGTAAGAGGGAAACCATAGAGCAGATGCTGTCAAAAAGGGAAAATGAATTAGTATTCAGTTAAATTAACTGAAGCAGCACTTTTACACCAGAGTAAGGAATGAATGAAGCATGCTGGAGCTTTGTTTTTATGTGGCATAGCAAATACAATAGGGGTTTTGTGGTTTAGTTTTGGTTTGGGTTTAGTGTTTTTTACAAAACTAACTATTTGGGTTTTTTCCACTAAACAGGATACATGTCAGTGAGTCTTGTGACTTAGAGAACATAACACGTCTGGTTAAACGGTACATCCCCAACGTCATATTCTCAGGACACAGTCAATATGAGCTGAGATATAAACTGCCACTAGAAAACGTGAATAAATTCCCAGGTAATATATATTTAAATACTTGAGAATTGTCCATAGAGAAAAAATAATCACAAACGTGGGGGAAGGTAAGTGAGGGGGGAGACTTCCTACAGGAGTCACACAAGGACTTTAGAACTGTTGTATTTTGGTTTCCCCCTCACAATTTTAGGATCCATACATTTAAGATAAAAATGTACAACAAATGCTTTTCTACTGTTTGTAACGAAAAACCTAACAGGCTAAACCGGGCTACATGTGTTATTGAGAGTTTATTTTTCTTTCTACTAAAAAAGAAGATAGTGACAAGAGAACGCTCCATACAACCGGTACCGCTCCATACCTGCAGTGGCAGCAGGCAGACCGTCACTCGCCGTGTCCGTCACATTCAGTCTGACAGTCTCATAGTGCTACTGCCTCAGACGATGCACGGTCTGAAATGCTGGTGCTAAACAGAAAAACATCTTCAATGACCTATGGATCTGGCAGTTTTGTGTTCCTCCAGACCCTTTACATCCTGGCAGCTCGCTGCTTTATCATTTTCCCTGTGACTGGATATGCTCCAGTCAGATTGACTCAGCTGAACCAAAGTCTGGTCAGGAGATATTTTCTTTATGTTTGAAACTTTGAAGGGACTTGTATTATCTCTGTCCTGCAGATCTCTTCAGTGGCCTCGACAGCTGCTCCGACCAGGGAATTATCAATTATGGAGTTAGCATGACAACTCTGGAGGATGTTTTCCTGAGACTGGAGGAGGAAACCACAGTGGATCAAGAAGGTACAATCGTGGCTGCAAATATACACGCCGTAGCTGAAGAGAACGGCTACTTTGCAATAACCCTGGGCATGCCTCCCACAACTGATTACGAGGTGGCTCTTAATTTTTCACACATTACAACGTAGAAGCTGGTCTCAGACATACATATGCATGTGGAAAACTCTCTGCAGATGACCATGTCCTTGGGGAGGAATGGGCAGAAGCAGGACCACGGTGCCCCGATGAGATGGAGCCGGACTCCCTGCTGCTCTCGGACACCAGGAAGGCAGCAGTCGATGGCTTGGCTCTCTGGAGGCAGCAGGTCTCTACCATGGCATGGGTGCATTTCTTAAAGCTTAAGAGTTCGGTGAAAAACCTGCGGTCAATGTAAGTGCCAAAGGGATTCTCTCTTGCAGATCTGGAACTGGAGGTAGTCACAGCAGGGGGGACAATTTTCACACCCCTGTTTCAATGAGTGTTCGGATTAATTGATATCAGGTCTTGGCTATGAATGATCTTGGTAATCTGCACTCCAGTGCCAGCAATATAAAATCTCCCATTTGTGCATTTTCATTTCTATCCTGAGTGATTTACGCAAGGGAAACGAGTTTTCTTTCTGAAGAAAAGAATCATTTTGAAACACTTATTTTATATGGAGGAGGAAGTTTTAAAATAAACTAGTGTGTGCAGAGAGAGCAGGGAAAAATACTACTTTCAGACTTCCTCTTTAAATTTTTTTAAACTTCTCTCATGTTTCCAGTATCTGAACTCATTTGGCCCCATTGGTCTTCAAGCTGACATTTCCTGGTGGGGCACAAGAAACAGAAGGGAGATGCTGATTTATGTAAAACTTATATCTAAAGGAAGTCTGAAAGGCGTTTCTTTGCCCTAAAAAGTTGAGCACTCCAGATCTGAGGTCCCCTCACTGCTAAATTTTAGAGGGCTACTGTGAATGATCAAGGTTTGAGACTTCTGAAAATAAAATTGCCAAAAAATTTTAACAGAAAGAGCGTTGGGCTACCTGAATATACTATACCATTCCCAACATGCAGATGCATTCTGCTGAATATCTGATTTCAGAGTGTTTATTCATTTCTTTCTTAATAGTTTGCTGCTCTATGTGGTTTTTCTGCTTCCTCTGGTTTTGCAACTCTCCCTGGTTGCTGCCTGGCAGAGTGTGAGTGCTTGGGAGCTCTCATCCGCACGGTACTTCTTGCCCCTGGGGAAGAGGGGTCTCTCAGAGACAACCAGCCTCCTGGTCCACAACAACACGGGTGAGGGGAACGAGCCTTTCCTCATCCTTCCCTATTCTGGGGTTTCTTGCTGTTGCAAAGGAAAATAAGTGGAAAGAGGAGACATTTGTAGGATGGAGGGGATCCAAGTGATGACAAAGGTTTTGGTGACAGAAGAGCAGGGAAATCGTAATTTTTAAGGGGTTGTGAATGAAGCCTACTTTGGCTTCAGCAGCTGATGAGATCCTGATGCAATGATGTGAAAAGGGATATCGTAGCAGAATGGATTAGAAGGATCCCAGTTCTTTCCTTGCCCCAAATCCAGTTCTCTACCCAAACAATTTCTGCATTTTCAGTGTGGGATCCTCAAACCATACTCCAGTAAGAGCTGACTAATGATGAGTCAAATTAATGGTCTACTTCCAGAAATTTACCTCCAACATTCCTATGACTAGATGCTATTTTATCTTATTTTGCCAGAGTATGATATTGTTGGCTTCATCAGACCATCAGCAGGGAAAATACATTTTGTAGCAACTCAGCAAAGGCAGAAAAAAATGATAATGCAAGATTCAGTCAATGAGACTGAAATGCATTAACTTCACAGAAATGAATGTGCAATGGTCCACCGCATACGTGCTGTCTGATATCCTTGGTTATTAGACTTTATCCATTTTTGTTTGGTGGTCATGGGTTTTCAAAAAAAAAAACATGAAAAACTCTCTTGTTGTTCAGTATTATGATTTCTCTGCTTTTGGCTTTCACACCAGGCACAGGCATCGAAGACTTCATCCACACGCTCGAGAGCCAAGATCTCACAGTGGAAATAACAAGCGAGGAAAATATCACGGAAGAGCTAAAACACAATGGGGCTATAAAAGTGTCTTGCAAAGGCCAGGTGAGGATTTTTGTTCTCTTCCTCCTGTTTCTTCCTAACATTTGAGTAATTAAACAAAATGTCTCCATCAGCTCTACCTGTGGGATAGTCCTATCAGGGCCCACAGCTACAAAGATCTGGAAGTGTTTTTAACCAGTGGACTACATACTAGGAGAGATGTTATCTCTCTTCTCCTCCATCCCAAGATTTTCATTTTTATAGCACAGCTATACAGGCTTCCAATACCTAGTAATTTGGTTTTTAGCAAATAAAACATAGGCAAAATGAATTATTTCAGGCCTGGATTCTCCTGGTATGTTTTTTTCCTACTGCTTCCCTGCAGATGAGAAAAGCCAAGAGTTTTCATCTTGTTTTCTTGCTCTTTGAAGAGCTACAGGTTTACTGTGTTATGCCACGTGGAGGCCATCAACTGCTTCCCCGTGCTTGTGAACGTCATTAGCAACGCTCTGCTGAAAGCCCTCAATTCCACTGTGCACATTCGGATCTGGAGTCATCCATTCTTCTCTGTAAGTGTCACAGCCTGGCAGCCAGAAGGTGCCAGAAAATAGTTCTCAAATCTGCTTAAGGTCTCAGTAAGTCATCAGAGTTTAATGGGAAGACATGTGGGGCTGTCTGTACCTGTAAACCCACCTTCCTCGGTGGTGGCTCTGGAACCATCACGTTTGACTTCAGGAAAGCTGAAGCTAATTTTTCCCTTGTGGGTCTTGAGGGCTGCTGAATGGAGAGGATGGCTGGGAGGGTTTTTTCAGGAGGTTCCTTATTCTCTACATCACATTATTCAAGCTGTGGCCCAGCAATTGACAGAAGAGATAGCTCACCACAAGTCTGGGATGGAGGAGTGGGACCTGCACCACCCATCTCTCCTCACCACTGGCAAGCCCTTTGCAGGGCTATAGTTTGGGGAAAACTTTCCTCCTGCCAATATTTGATTTCAAATCCTGCTTTGTGTTCATGCTGCCCTGTACTTCATGAGAAATGCAGTAAAATGAACTTTGGCATCTAGCCATTACATTGCAGATGTTTCCTACAAATGCTTTGTTCTTCTGTTTTCAGATAGATAATCCACGATTCTGGGATTATTTTGTTTCTTTTTACCTGGTTTATATGCTGCTGTTATTCCCTGGTTTTCCTCCTCACTTTGCAATGGGCTACATGCAGGATTACAAGGTAAATTCCTTGAAATGGAGCAGATTTGGGGTGGGCAGAAGGGATTACAACTGCATTGCCACAAGGACATTTGAATATGATGGGCAGCTTGAGGTGTTTTTCCCTGTATTGCCATGACCAACTTTGCAGCCAGCACAAAACACTAAAAGACAAAAAGAGATGGAATTTTACCCCAGCATCGCAGTCGTAACAGCTTTTTGTTAGCTTTTTATTTCCTGGAGCCATTCCCATGGATGTAGTTGGCCAGCCAGGCACCAACAATAAACTGCCCTTTGCATTGTGCCTTCCCAGGTGGGAGCTCGTGCCCAGCTGCGGATCTCGGGGCTCCTTCCCTCGGCGTACTGGTGCGGCCAGGCGCTGGTGGACATCCCGCTGTGCTGGCTCCTTCTCTTCTCAATGTTCGGGCTTCAGTTCGTGATGAGCAACAAGATTTCTGGGAACATCGACAGCCTCTTCTTGCTGGTACATCCCATTCTGGTGATTGCTGGTTCGCTAGGGAGGGATTGGGGTAATATTTTGAGCACTGTAGGTGTAGCTGAGACACCGTGGGTGCAGATGGTGCTGGCACTCCTCTGGGTCCCCAGATGCTTACTGAACTTCTCCTTGTTTCACTTCTTATCATTTGGATTTCCCCAGCTGGAAATAAAAGGCAATAAATCTTGCCTTAATACACTCCCTTATACTTAGGAGTAAAATTGTGGTAATTTCTGAATGCCCTGATCGTAAAGTATCATGGTTTAAACTGAACGACATTGCTATATGTAGGTTTCTGGTTGTTTAGATCGCTCCATTTTCTCCAATGAAAGCCCTTTTTTTCTGTAGATCGTGGGTACTTTTGGCTATGGAATTTCTATCGTTCTCTTCATCTACTTGATCTCCTTCGGCTTTCGCAAAGGCTGGAACTGTGATTTTTGGTCTTTTATCCTGATAGTGGTAAGCATATGGCTAGATAATGTTCTGTAGGATTTACAGAAATGTATTCTGAGATCTTAAGAATGACCTAGAGGTCAAAAGGCCAAGTATAAATGTAGGACATAAATACGGGCATGTGTTTTATAGCAGACAATTCTATATTAAATTTGTGTCACCATGTTCTGTACTCACAGTCCTACTGTGGCACAGGGAAATGCTTGGATCCGCCCTGAGCTGGTGCAGGAATGGAGGCAAAAAAGTTATTTATTGCTCTGTTCAGCACCTCACATCCAAGAGATCCAAGGTGTTGAGATATGAGCCATCAGGTTAGATGCAGATAGCCTGAGCCTGATCTGGAAGGAGACGGGTTCTTTGGTGTAAACTGGGATGGGAAAGAACAGGATGGGATCCCATGTTTCATTCTTCTGCCCAAAGCAGCCTTTTGTCTGGGAAGAAGTTTTCCTGGCTGACCCAAACCAGCAGCCTACCATCAAGCAGAAATAGCTGAGGACCTCCTGAACCCTCACCATTTCTCATCTTTATATTTCTTGCCCATCTTTAGAAATTCAACAGGGAATTTAAAAGGTAGACCCATACAATTTTTAAGACCAGTGAAGAGCGTAACCCTTCCCATCAGCTAAGTTACCCTCTTGTTTTGTTTTTAGGTATGCTTTGTTTCTTATATCATCAGCAGAGTCATGGATTTCTTAACCGATGAAACAGTCTCCCTCTACGTTGTCTCTCTCTTGATTCCTGTGTACCCACTGCTGGGTCTAACCACCAACTGCCAGCAGGTAAGTGGTGGCACTGGGTGAGGAGAGGCACCCTGCCATAAAACTATGCATCCTTCTGAGCAAAGGCTGTTGGTAACCACACACTGCGTTCTGGGAAGACTCATTATTTTCCTCTTATGGGTGGGATTTTCCAAATGTCCAGAATGCATTAGAGGACTGTTTCAGATCAGATCTAAATTTTCATTAGGTTAGGGGCTACTTCTCATGCAGCTGAGCTGTGACTGTAGATTAGGTAAGCCTTTTTAATTCTTTCCATGCAGAATTTAGAAACTTGACTTGAACAATCATACAAGAAAATTTGAACTTAGGCGTCTGACTTTGCATAGAAATAGAGTGAGAATTAAGAATACTCACAGGGCACATTACTCCCTGTCACCTGAGGGTGGTCATGAAAAGTCAACTAAGAATTTAACAAAACCCTTCAGCTATGTGCAAGACCATTTATGAGCCATAAATTGCTGAGGAGTGAAGTCTAAATAGAAGAGACTCCTCCTCTGTCCTGTCCCACTCACCTCCACCTCTTCTCCACTGGGACCCCAAAGGAGAGGACACCAGATGTTTTCCTGTGACAAGCCATTACTCGCAGAAAGAGAGTCTGATACATGTACTGAGTGCTGTGACATTTTCTGGCATAGGACTGGGATGCCCAAAGTCAAACATCAGTATTTGTTCGTCTGTATGGTGACTATTTTGGGTAAATAAGAAGCTTTTGTACATTTTCAAAGTATTTGTTGTTTGCTCTTAACCCTTCCAAAATTGACCAGCTTTATACTAAAGAATTACAGGTCTTCATTCTGGGTTTCTTTTTTGTTTATTTTTTTTATTATTATTCTTATAGATTTTTATAGAAGATGCTGACATGTTTGGTGTGACTCCAGGGAATGATGTACTAATAGCTGTCTTTGCAGTAAGAAAATATTTAAGATTACTTTTATTTAGGAATGTGTGTCTCCTAAACCCCATCCTCAGTTATGAGGAAGCAGGCAAGAACCATGAGCTCATTTCATGCAGGAGGAGGATCTCATATGACAGATTACCCCCCCCGGCAAAAATAATCTTACCCCTTTGAAATGGGGAAGGGAAAATGAAATAAGCCCAGATCACTTATTGCTGCCCTGTTATTTTATGAATTGTTTTTTTCTTCTATAATTGGTATTTTCTGCAGTATTAGTAAGTGATAGTAGAGTTCACAGCCTTCAGGATTACCCTGAGTTTAGATGTTAATGGACTTTATTTTCTCATACTGTGTTTTTTCCCCCAAATATTTTATAACACTGCCACCATCTTCTCAGTTTCAGCCGTAATAGGATGGAAGGCAAGGCTGTTAATGTGGCAACCTCTTTTTTTCAGCCTTATATCCATTCTGTGGGTTTCATTTTTCTTCTTCGATATTTGGAGATAAAACATGGAAGAGCAGTTCTGAGAAAGGACCCAATATTTAGGTTTGTATAAACACACATGCACCACAGGCACACGCAAGATCTAAACTCCTACCTCACTGCTTTTCCTTGAAGACATTTTAATGACATATCATTGCCTTTGTGTCCTTATTTTTAATTTTTTTTTTTTTAATACTGGTGATTTTTTATAACTAAAATAGCCCCCTAAATACTACAACACTATTATAATATAAAACAGCTCTCAAGCTTGTTAGTACCTCCAGACTGTGTTGCTTGTGCTGTTTGGATGTACCACCTTGGTTCTTCGTACAACACAGAAAGATTATAAATACAATAATTAAATAATAAACCACAAGACACATTGAACCAGAGGGATATTCACTCTTGGTCTATCCAAAATGCACTGGTGGAGAACAAGGGTAAAGAAAAAAATGCTAAAACAAATCTGATGGGTTTGTAGGATTTCCCCAAGAAGAGAAAGCAGCCACCAGCACCCCGAGGAGCTTGAAGAGGAAGATGAAGATGTTAAAGCCGAAAGAGCAGCAGTGAGAAATGCCATAGCTGCTCCGAGTCAGGAGGAGGTACGACTAAGTGTTGTCTTTCTTGGTTTATTTTATGCAAGTAAGAAGCCCACTGGTAAAAACCAAACCCCTGGGAATCAGTAAGTGCAGGTCAGTGCTCTGCTGTATTATTCTCACGGGGAAAATCAAACTCCCAAACGTCCAGTGTGAGTCCCCTCAGGATAGACAAGAAACCTGTTAAGTGGAACGTGGACAATAAAGTGTCCTGTTGTACCTCGTATTCTCAGTGAACTATAAAACAAATTCAAAGATCTTCATAAGGTTTTCTGCCTTTTTTTAATGGAAAAATATTACTGAGGAATTAATGCTATCCAATATAATAGACTAATCTTTCTTCTTCCCCCTTGATTTCAGAAATCAGTCATAATTGTCAGCAATCTGTGCAAAGAATATAAAATAAAGCAAGCTGGTTCAGTTTTTAAGAAGAAGAAAATGGCCACTAAAAATGTTTCCTTCTGTGTTAAAAAAGGTGAGAACTGGGACTGTTTTCCTAGACCTGTTTTGGACCCCTGATCATACCCAGAGAGTTAATTTTCTGCAGATTCTCAGTTATGTGAGCAAGGACGTAAAGGTCAAATCTATTTGCTCTGGGTTTAAGGCATGTTGGGTCTGTGGTTGATGTGTTAATGAACAACATGACGTGGATGTACCCTTTAGTTACCTTTGACTCTCCGATATCTAAAATAATGTAGCCCCTTCTCTCCAGGATCAACTTCAGCAGTGGCTTCAGAGAGACCTGGAAGCAATACCCAGACTCGCAGCATCAGTTAAATTTGAAATATTATGGGCGCTCAGAGCATATATTTATACTGTTTACTTTTATATGATCTTTGATATTACCATACTCCCTTTTATATTTTTTTCTTTTGTGGGACTGTGCCTGATATATTTGTTGAATGGGAAGTATTACTAAGAAATTGTATGTATTGATTCCAGGAGAAGTATTAGGACTTCTAGGGCCCAATGGAGCTGGTAAAAGCACGGCTATCAAAATGATTACTGGAGAGACGACGCTGACTGCTGGGCAGGTAGGAGGCATCTGGAGAAAAGGGATAGATCCATGATAAAAGTGCAAGTGCAAACCTTGCACAGAGGATAAGCTATAATTCTTTTCAAAGCATTATTAGTGATCAAGGTTTTAACTGAATTCATTGTGCTATTAAATTAAATAATGTATTAATAAAAAAATACTGTGAGCTACTTCTAATTTTGACAGTTGCATCTACCCTAATTGGCCATGTTCATATTTCGAAACCGTGTAAATGAGGGTTGCAAAATCACTCCCTTGCTCTTTGGGTTTCCTCACCTATATCCCAATGAAGCCCATAGTCTTCCTCTGAACCATACCCTTCTATCTGGGCAAGGCTATGAGAGAGCAAAACAATCAGCCTGGTTGTGCAGGTGCTGATGAAGAGGGGAGACGGAGCAACCTCCCACCTCCAAGACCACACGCCCGCCTTCCTGGGGTACTGCCCGCAGGAGGACCCGCTCTGGCCGGACCTCACCGTGCACGAGCACCTGCGAGTCTACGCAGCCGTGAAAGGGGTGTGCAAGGAGGATACGGATGCTGCAATCAACCGGTACGGATGGAGGGTGTTTCCAGGTGTTGGTCAGTGTTTTATCCCCTAGTCCTAGGGTATGGGGAGGGGACCAGAAAGTCAAACTTCACAGTGAGCCAGAGGCAACCTTGAAAGAAACTCAGCAAATGGAACTGCAAAAGGGATTTTGTGCTAAATGCCGTGATCAAGTGAGTGGGTTAAGAAAATCTCCAATTTGCCTAAGTGCATTTCATGGGGATAAATTTACCACTAATGTCCTTTTAAGTATGTTATCTTCAGGAAGCATATCTAAAATCTCTGATGTTACAGTTTGGCACTACAAGAAAGGGTGCTTAAGTACTGCCTGCTCAGCTGACACTGGCAGGTGCAATAGATTCATAATGCTTGTGACACTAATGATGGGTTTAGAAAAGAGCTTGTGGCTTATTCAGTACACTTTGCTTCAAATATTCACTTACTTTTTAATAACACAATAAATGTTTAATGAAAACAAGCAGGAGTCCAGAGCAAGGTGAAGAAAGTTCCTTTTTCTTATAATTTTGGGAATCCTTGATGAGAGTACTGAGTTGGGAATAATGAAAATGTTCTTTTTGTTTGTTTGTTCCCTTTCTCCACAGAATAGTGAATGCTCTGCAGCTTCACGACTATTTAAAAAAGAAACCCAGAAAATTATCTGCTGGGATAACCAGAAAGGTGTGTTTTGTTTTACCTATAATGAGCACTGCGATACTCATAGTGCAAATGAAAAATCCTCTCTGTGAACAAAGGGACCTACCTGTGCTCTGACCTACCCAGGAGAATATTGTTTTGTCTCCCATAGTGGGGTGATGGAAATTAGCCTTTTCCAAGGTTCAGTCAGAACCATGATTCCCATAAATGAAGCGACACTGTCCGCAGCTCTTTGTAGACAGAGTGCCGGGGACTGCAAAAGATTTAACTGAAACCCCTTTCCCTGCTGCAGCTGTGCTTCGCAGTGTGCATGCTGGGCAACCCCACCGTCCTGCTCCTGGATGAGCCATCAACCGGCATGGACCCCAACGGGCAGCACTGCATTTGGTGAGTAGGACCTCAGACACTGTGCCACCACAGTCATAAAGGGGTTGGAAGCCAAGAGCAGATGCCTACAGTTAGGAAAAGAGTGTTTTGCCCCATCTGCGGTTAGTGCTGCTCATCACCTACCAACGGTTTTATTGAAAACTCCATTTTCCTAGCTCTTTCTAGCTAAAGAGTGAGCAAGGAGAGAGAAAAAACCCTTTAACCTGTGAATTCATCCTTGTTGCAGACTTTAGGATAGTCATTTATGGGATTTGGAAGGATCCATAAATGGATTCAAGTCAAAAATATTTCTTTTTGTCATTATTTCAAAGTAGTACCATGTGCACATCAGTCTAAAGTTGCTGTATGTAAAGTTTTTACACTTGTTTTAGGGGAGAGGCATTTGGAGGGACGAAGATATAGGAAAAAGCGTCTGGTATTCCTAGGGAGTGTTAGCTTTTTTTCCCCCTGCTCTGGTCTGCAGGAAGATGATTCGTGCCGCCCTGAGTACCAAGGAGACGGGAGCCATCCTGACGACGCACTACATGGAGGAGGCGGAGGCGGTGTGTGACCGCGTGGCCATCATGGTGTCCGGGCAGCTACGGTGGGCAGCAGCACGGCTGGGGCTTCATGCAGGGACTTCTCCTCAGACCTACCTGAGCCCATCACTTATGAAGTGCTCCCCATTATTTCACCAGCAGTGTAATTTGGGAAGGAGCAGATGGTGGGACACCAATGGTTTCACACTGACATCTTTTTTTTCTTCTCCCTCCCTCCCCTGCAGATGCATTGGCTCCATTCAGTATCTGAAGAACAAGTTTGGCAAAGGCTATCTTCTGGAAATTAAGGTCAAGGATCCAGAGCACACTGATCTTCTCCATACTGAGATTTTGAGGATTTTCCCAAGTGCAGCTCGTCAGGAGCGGTAACTATACAATTTGAGATGAATGGTGATTTCAACACTACCTCATCCCTAAAATGTACCCAGTGTGATGGCCAGACACAGGATCTCAGCTGCAGAGCGATGAACAGCTGGGTCCCTGTATGGGGATCTGATTTGATAATGTCGCCACATCCAACCCTGCTGTGATCCCTGCAGCAAAACATCCATACATCCAGCTCATAGCGTGACATACAGTTTTGATCCCAGAACCTCAATACAGAGCAAGAATCACCTTTTCTTCTTTTTTTTTTTCTTCCCCCCCACCAGGTTCCCTTCTTTGCTAGTCTACAAGATCCCAATGGAAGATGCACTGCCCCTGTCTCAGACTTTCTCCAAGCTAGAAGAAGGTAAGAGCAAAACGAGATGACTTTTTGAAAAGGCAGAACACAGACTGCTAATTTTTGACTTTCTTTCCATTTCTCCACAGCCAAACGAAACTTCAACCTTGAGGAGTACAGCTTCTCTTTGAATACTCTGGCTCAGGCAGGTGATTTCAAGGCTAGACATGCTGTAAAGGCATGAGCAGGAGCAAAAGCCACAGCGAGACCTGGGCCAGTGCAGTGGCAGAAGGCTGTTCCACCAAAAAACTGCCTGGGGGTGGTGGGTGAGGGGTCCTCTACTGGGAAAGTGGTGAAAAATGGTTTGGTTTTTTTTTGTTTTTTTTTTTTTTTGTTTTGTTTTGGTTTTTTTTTTTTTTGTCTTTCACTGCTGGGATTTACCATGGTAGGAACAAGCCTAGGCAAAATGTTGCTGCCTGACTCCACTCACCCGAGATAGGCACACAGCATGTCCAAGGGATGGACACCCTTGGTAGATGGCCATGCCCAGCCTCTGTGGTTGCTCCTGAAGCAGCAGGTTATTACTGCTCGTACAAGGCTGGTGGCAAAGATGAGGAATGTTTATGTCAAACCATTGGTGGGTAAGACGTACTCTACGGATATACCTATGGGCAGCTGGTGCCTCTCAGCAGGTTATACCACAGAGCACAGGAGTCTCAGCTACTGTGTTTGTGCTCCCCACATAAAGCTACTTCACATACCTCTCCTAGGGGTTGCAGAGTGGTGCCTCCTGTAAAGGAGCATCACAGTGTCTAGTGAAAGTCAGAGAAATAATCAGAGCTTTGTCTTGCCCATTTCAGGTGTTTTTGGAACTCTCCCGAGAGCAGGAAAAGGATAATTTTGATCTGACTTTGGATGGGACTTTCGAATGGAAACAACTTCAGCAGGAGGACTGCTAAAGATCTAAGATGCTCTTTTACACATTACTCAGTATTAACCTAACTGATGTGATACTGCACATATTTACTACCATTATCAGCATACCAGGAAGAGGAGGAACAGGCTCTGCCTTTCCAGTGAACATCGGCCGAGGGCTCCTCTCCGATGCAGAAGATATTTCACCTGGACTCTGCGGGTGTCTGCACTGAGCCCTGTCCCAAGTTGCATTTCCAACGGCTGGTTGATGAAATAGTGCCTGCACTGGTGAGAGTTCTTGTCAAGCAGAGCAGCGTGCAGCAGAGGGACAGAAAGGTTTGCAGAAAGAAGGGTCATAACCCATCTCTGGGGATTGAGGCGCTGCTTTGCTCGGTGGATCTGGGTGCATCAGGGAATCTGGACACGCTGCCAACCTTCTCAGCTCCTCTCCCACCAATGCGTGGGACTGTTTTCCTACAACGTGTTTAAATACATCTTACTGAAATTTGCACTCTATTTTTATACCCTTCCAATAAATGTCTCTATAGAAACCGCGGTTACACCCTCATATGTCATCATTGCTGTGGACCATCAGGAACAGCTGAGCAGCTCAAACTCCGTCCCCTGGGGACAGAGGTGGCCGCAGAGGGCCGAGGGCTACTGGCCAGGCGGTTGTAGTTCCTCATGTTTACTATCTCTAGCAGCCTGGCTCAGCAAGCGTGCTCACCCCTGCCCTCCCTCCACGCTGGGGCGGGTGGTTGTCACTCCTCCCTCTGGAAACCAGACTGGGTTGTTCAGCCTGCAGAAGAGAAGACTCCGGGGAAGGCTTACTGCAGCCGTTCGGTTCTTAAAAGGGGGCCTATAAGAAAGATGGCGACAAACTTTTTAGCGGGGTCTGTTGAGATAGGACAAGGGATAATGGTTTTAAACTAAAAGAGGGTAGATTTAGACTAGATATAAGGAAGAAAATTATGATGAGGGTGGTGAAGCACTGGCACAGGTTGCCCAGGGAGGTGGTGGATGCCTCATCCCTGGAAACATGCGAGGTGAGGTTGTGTGGGGCTCTGAGAAGCCTGCTGAAGATGTCCCTGCTGACTGCAGGGGGGTTGGACTAGGTGGCCTTTAAAGGTCCCTTCCAACCCAAACTGTTGTATGATTTTCCTCCTGACAACTCAGGCACGTGTTATCCCTGTGCCCAGCTCATTTGCAAAGGCTAAAACTCTCACAGAAAATATTCAGTCTGATTCTCTTTATATAATATCTACAGTGGTGGCTGTGTTGCAATCACAGCTTGTGTACGTTCCCCACTCAGCTTCAAAACATATTTTGGCAGTTGGAGGACACGTATTTAGAGAGTTCATGATTATTTCCCTCCTGGTTGCACAACAGCTCTGTTTCTACTCCCCACCCCTGGGAAATGAGTAAATGAAAGCACCAAACGTTTTGGTCACCTGTTCATACACTCGGCTCTGGGAAATGGGAACTCGGTGAAAAGGAAGGGTTTTATCTAGTGCCCTGGGGTATCAGCAGCGGTGGAGACCTCAAGCCGTGAGCCTTCTGGTATAATGACAGTTTATACCATCCATACCTGTTGGGTTTTTTTCATCAGCATTTCATGGTTTGTGCCTCTGAAGATGCTGCGGGTGAGAGGGGCCCTTCTGCTGCGGTGGCTGCTGCTTGGAGTGGGCTTGTAAAACACACTGGCTTCCCTCTCCTCCACCATCCGTATCTCTGCTCTTACACACAGACCCTCACTTCTTTAACCGGGAGATCTCTTTTCTACCACACAGCACGAGGGGACCAGGTCCCTTTGGAGGTCTTTGAATGATGTAAGACACAAACAGTAACAAAAGCCCCAGCAAACAAGTCCTGTCCCAGAGACAGCATCTCTGGGAGCTGGAGAGGGGAAAAGGAGTGCACTGGGGTACAGGGAAGACAAAAAGCAGAGAGCAGGACTGAGGTGTGAAATCTTCTTGTAGCAGTTGCATTTTCTTCTCTGGGTTGAAGAGCGTCTCCTGCCTTGGCTGTTCCTTCCAACACTGCTTGCACAGTTTTTTCTTTTAATTACAACGAACCTAATTCACCCTCCACTACCACAGTTTTGACAGATTATTCTTCATGATATTTTGGGATATTTCCATTGTAGGAGAAGATGAAGTAAGCAGAGCTGGTTCCGTCATCTCCTGCACAAGGAGGAGAAGGAAAAAGACCCACAGAGTCCCTCAAAGGTGAGCTGGTTGGAGCTGGGGCTTTGCACCAGCCTCTGGAGGGAAGGGAGACAGGGCTCATGGCATTGCCAGCACACAGTTGAGATTTCCAGGTCCTGGCCCATGGCCAGTGTTTGGAGAAAGGGGTTCTGTCACGAGCACAAAGCAGAGCTTAGCTGGCAAGAGGGAACGAACAAAAGTTCTCAAAAAGTTCATGAGGACTTAGCTTTTCCATTGGGGAAAAACAAAGAACAAGAGATTTCCTGAAAATGAATCAGCTTCGTAAATATTCCCTTCAGAAGTTGCCTCCGCCTCTCTCGTTTCCCCTGCCCTGAGCTGAAGGGCTACAGGGGTACGAGGGGCGGGGGGGAACCATCCCCAACAGCGGCAATCGCTCTACCTGCTCTTTGAGTACAGGGGTTCACAGCTGCCCGGTGGGAAGCGCCCTGCTCCAGCATGCAAACCAGCTCCAAAACTCACTTAACATTTTTCTAATTCTCCTTGTTTTCCAGCACAGCACGAGCTCTCCGTGAACACGGTGTCTTTGCTGATAAACCTGAACCAGAGCGTGTTGGCCGTGCTGCAGGATGCGTCCATCGTCCCAGCACAAAGTGGGCGAGGCAGCTCCCTGCTGCGGATGCTGCGTGCTCCCCGCAGTAACTCATGCAATAACTTGGTCTTATTAACAGGGAGATTCTTATTTATTAGATTTAATAATGCCTTCTTTATGCAGCAAAACGACAAAGAGCACAAAGGCCCATTCACCACCAGCTGCCTCCAGCGCCGGTCCCCAAGCACCGTGCCCCGAACGGGCATCCCGGAGAGACAGCAAGGAGCAGCCCGTGCTTTTCAGGTTAGGTGAGAAAAGCAGTGCCAGCCAGTAGGATTTGAATGCTGGGGACCAGGGGAGCAAGGTACGTGTGTGCTCAGGGTTTGGGAGCTCGGGGACAGCTTTTCACCCTGCGAGGTTTTGGGGAGAAAAGGGGTATTTCAAAAATGTCTGGACAGGAATGGCAGGGCTTGCCAGGTCTCCTCATCCTCTCACAGATGTGATGGAGATATGAACGTCGTCTAGTTCAAATGCTAGTTGAGCAACTCCCCTTAAGTGCAAGTAAGCTGCAACAACAAAAAGTAGTACTTCTGAGAATTTCGAGGAACTTCACAAAAACCAGTGATGAAAGCTTCAAAATAGCTATGAGACAAACTTCTGCCGAGTAGGAGGAGAGCAAAGCTGAGCGATGTTAAGCAAAGGGCTGGTGTCCTGCTGGAAGCCCATAGCCTGCGGTGGCCTACAAGATGTGTCCTACCTGCAGACACCCCGCAGGGTAAAGGCAACATACCCCAGCCCTGTGCAGCTCCTCGCAGCCCCTCCTGTAGCCCCCCTTCACAGCAGCAGTGCCACAGCCATACGTGCTTTCTCCTGGGCAAGCACCTCCAGATCTTGTAGCTCAACTGAATGAAAAACATCCTTTCTTCAGAGCAACCTGGGGGAAAAAAAAAACCAAAAAAAAAAAAAACACCAAAACAAACAACAACCAGGAAACAGGACCAGCATCAAAGTTATTTGTGTCTGCTCTGGAAGGAAAGACACCATGAACACACTGTCTCCCATGCTGCAAGGGCAGTGAGCATCTCCAGCCCGGCAGATGCTGCGAGACCACAGTGAGCTCAGCCCATTCCCGTGCAACACAACTGGCCACACATGACTGTCCCAGAGCAGAGCCAGATGTTCCTCAAGCAGAAGAAATGAGGCAAGACAGATGTTGGCAACCTTGACAGCATGGGAGTCCAATTCTCTTTTTCCGTTCGCTTGAGACAGAAGAGGAAATCAGTGTTGGATTACATCTCGGCATGTGAACCGTGGAGGGGGTGAACAGGGTGTATCAGGTCCTCAGCTAATGTGAACCAGCGTACGCTCCCCAGTTTGCAGCACGTGAGTACCAGGGTGTTGTAACAAGCATCTCTCAGAGTATTTAATTTTTAAGGCATTTCAGCTTCAATTACTATGCATGTGAAAGCTGAGGAGATTTTTCTCTTGCAGAGGTGCTCCTTAATTCTACTCAGCACCTCAAAATGCTTTTGAGACTCTCAGCTCAAAATATTCTCTAGTTCTTTAGCAGCAGATGGATAAAATATCAGGCAGAAGACTATGTGTGGCTGTGACAGCAGCCAAACCCAACAAAATATTTACTTCAAAGCAGGCAGAAGGATAGCTTGTCCAGCTGGAAAAAGCAGGAAATGTTTTTTAAAAGAGTGGAAGAGGGGAACAGAGAGGGAGGTGATTGTGTAAGTCATGATATTTCAATTAGATCATGCATGAATGATAACAGAAGTTCATGAACTTATGTTCTAGGCAAAATGGAGGTATCTGGTTTGTCCCTGTGCGTCTTTGTCCTGGCACAGACATCAGATGGTGTTTTATGTACAGGGAAGGAAGGACATGGGCTGGGCAGCAGCTGAGCTAGAAACACACCTGTGTGTCTACGGTCATGGTGGATGCCACCGGTGTGGGGACTGAATACATCCCTCCTGCGGGGTCTTATACATTTCTGAATGAATTTTGGCTATTTGAAAATATCAGAAGTCAGCTAGTCCAGTAATTAATGTCCTTGGAGAGGTCTTGGGTTGGGTCAGAGACAGTTGATGGATGTCAGTGGGAGCCCAGATTCTGAAGGCAAATCCTTCCCAGGGATTTGGGGCATGCTGGAACAGGTCCTTCTGTGTCATTGTGGCAGTAAAACACCATGGGTTTGCTGGAAGAACTGTCACTATCATCAACCACCTCATCTCTCTCAAGTAAATGGATGCAGTTATAGAAGCCTATAATGCCTTTAAGTAATCAGCTCTCTTGTATGTGGCCATACCAGCCTGACCTCTGCTTTGAGCAACTTTCTTCTTTGCAACAGTCTTCTCGCTCAATGTCCCACAGCCTTGAGAGCCAAGAGCTCCTCCAACCACAAAACCTGCCAAGATGACCCAAGACATCTTCTTTCCCAATCGGGCATATGAAGGAAGGTGGTTTTGCCCATCGTCGCCTGCCCCAGGCCCTGGTGGGATCCCAGCTTCCAACAACCACACATCAGGCTCAGCAGGTCTCCGTGGTGGTAACTGATAGCAGTCATTCCCTGCGGTGAAGGGAGGTAATTACTGTCAGAGTTGAGCTGTAAATGGTCTTTTTTAGGTTTCTTCAGTTGTTTAACTATTGTGTCCATGGATGTACTAAGAGGCAAGATCTGCACTGGGCTGCACTGGAAGTATTCCCTATGTTCCCAGTCCCAGCAAACATTACCTGACTTTAAAGCAAGTGCCATAGGATGCGAGGAGGATTTGAGACAGCACTCGGCCCAACCTTAGGCAGCTGAGGACATCTACTTACTGGCGCTGGCTGCTGGCACGGACCACAGCTCCCTCCACCCACGCACCTTGGTTTTCTTTGGCCTCACTGTGAGAAATTCATTTCATGTTCTAAATGCAAATCCTCTAAAGGGTTTTCAGGATGCTAAATAGGACTTCAGAAAGAACAACAAAAAGAAGCAAGTTTTTTGGGTTGGGTGTTTTTTTTTTTTTTTTTTTGCTTTGATTTGAAAAATAACTGACCTTGAAACAGCTAGGGTTTTTTCCCCTCTCAGGGTAGGACTGAAGACTCCTGCCAACAGTGTGTAGCAGGGCTATACTGTATTTCACATGGGGATTTGTAATTACCTCTCACAAGGGACTTGAAAAGCAAGAAATAGGCTCCGGTGAGCAAATGATTGCACAACATCTACTGCATCTGATTTCTTGCATTTGTAGAACATCTGCCTACTGTCCTAGAGCTTTCCTGGAAGACTGGCTGTAGCAGTTACAAGGGCAAACAGATGGGGGGGAATCTCTGAGTGGGGGGAGCAGAGAGCAGCGGCTCCGTGCCTCCCTGCCATGTGCCCTTGGGGTGTCCTGCACTGACTCTTCCAAACTGGAGGGCATGACGTGAAGTTAGCTGCATCCACAAGGATGCTGTGAAAGCTCAAAGCTGACCCCTGGACTAATTCATGCTTGTCTTGTCCTTGTGCTTTTGCACCCAAGGGACCCCAACACGCAGCCAAAGGAGGTGCTTGGTCCCTGTTGTCTTGGGACCCCCCCTAAGCCACTGTTAACTGTGACTTTTTTGACATGTAAACCCAAGAAGGGAAAATTGGGAGAGAAGGAACTCTTTTCTGGGAAGAAATCCCCTTATATTTTGGTTACAAACTGGACATGGTCTAAGTGGTATGGCGTATGGTTTACCAATGACAGCAATGTATTTCAAAATCATCCATTCAAGTGAAATATAGAAAATAATTTTCTTCTAATGCAATGCTTCTGGCAGAAGAGCTGTAGGTCAGTGTTTCATTGAGAGCAAGTATTTCTTCTGGTCTGTAATGGCTGATCTCTTCCTTCTATGTCCTCTGTTCTGCCTATGCTAGAAAGGGAAAATTGCCAATGTTTAGAAAAAAAACCCTGATTTGCCGTTTGCAGCTGTATCACTTCAGACACGGGTGCCTAAAGAGTGCTGCTCTCACAAGGGAAGAGGGGCTAAACATGCCCTGTGGGGAAAATGCCTTGATCCCATCTGGGAATCGGGAGATCAGGACCCGCAGGTGGGAGGCTCAGGGGCCACAGCCTGTCCTCGCTCAGCCGCGGACACCCAGCACTGCTGCTGGGCCTGCCTTTGCAGGAAAAACCTCTGCAAGCTGCTGACTGTTAGTATGATATAAGCCATAAATGAAGTTTCCTTAATGTACTGACAGGATGTTAGAGCAGTGGATGAGGGCACCAGGCAGAGGAACAGGAGTCAGCCGAGGTTGTGCTCATGCGGAAAGGCCGTGGGGACACAAGAGAGTGGATGTTCTGACAGCTGCTGGTTTTCAAAGGGGGAGAAACGCAGTCATTTTTCCCTTCTCTGCAAATAAAATGTGGGGTTTGTGCCTTTTTTTCCCCTCCCATGTGAAAGGATTTGGCACAATGAGTTTCCGAGAAAGAAGATGCGAGACTTTTCTTGTCTTTCCTGGAACTGCCGTAATGAATCACTTCTCTCCCCTTTGCGGGGGGGTGTGGGTGTGTGTGGGTGGGGGTGCGGCGGCTCCAGCCCGCCCGGCCCGGGGTCGCTCCCCGCAGCATCTCCATTCGTGCTGTGCCACCTCCTGGTCACACCGCAGCGGTGCACGGCTGGGACTCCTGCTCCTCAACACCCCCCACCCCCCCCCCGCCACCCCCCCAAAAACCCTGCCGGGACATCCCTGTCTTCCCCAGCAACCAGGCAGCGACAGGTTTGCATCTGCAAGACTTTTTTTGTCACCCCCCAGTTATCCTGCTCCCATCTGTTAAGGTGCTGGACCAGCCAGGGGGGGCTAAGGCCAGCTGTGCCCCTGGTCCCATCTCCATCTCTGTGCCCGTCGCATGGCGAGTCTACCTCTGGCATCGAGATCGCCCTTCGCTGACGCTTTGCAGGCTGAGGTAGGTAGGACAGGAGGGTGTCGTTGGGATGGAGCCCCCCGTGCCGCTGTGCACGGAGGGAGGTGAGGACAGGGGTGTGTGGGGTGGGGGTGAGCTGAGGTCCTGCAGCAAAAGTCAAAGTCCTTGTGTAAGCAAAATACCTGCTAGGACTAAAGAGACCTGAGCCTGACAAAGGGCTCCATAAAGGCAAATCACTTTCCAGATTGTTGCAGTGATCTGCCGGGGGATGCTCCTGGCCCAGGACGTTGCACCAGGCAGTTGGGCAGACAGAACATCCCAGCCCGCCTGTTTCAGGGCGGCTTTTCCACTCAAATTCTTCCCTTACCCCAAAGGCGCATGGCTCCCACTGTTTATTGCTGTATCGGAGAGACAGCCTTAATGAGAAATGAGGGCCAAGAAGGACTGAATCATGCACACCCTGCAAGAGAATTGGGATTCTGGTGCAAGACCAGTTTATACCTTAATCTCCCAGCCAGGAGCTGGTGATACCTTCATCCCAGGGCCACGCACTGTCAGCATCAGCAAGGGAGGAGTGCTCCCCGCGTGGGACCACAGACTCCAGAGGCAGAAACACGGGAGGTGACAAGGACTGTAAAGGACTGGGATGAATCCAAGGACGGCAACTCGGGTAACGCTGTGCCACTCAACAAACCGCTGCTCAGAGTTTCTCCTTTCTTAGGGAAAACCTAGAACAGCAGCAGAATCTTTCATCAGGATATTTCCAATTTTCTGCACAAGGCATCCATCTGAGGGAAAGCCCTGGTTCCCAAGCGAATGCTGCCCAGCCCAGAGAACCCCCAGGCTGCTGGGAGAGGGGCTCAGCCCCCCAGGCCCGGCTGCTCCGTGCTGAAGGTGGCACCGCTGCCTCTCTTATGAGCGAGAGCCTTGCTCTGCAGCTCTGCGCTCTCGCCGTCCAATGGCTCTGGATGCCCGCCAAGGATTTGCAGATGGAAGAAGGAGGTCAGAAAGCTGGACCACAGATGCTGCGGACGTGGCTGGTGTCCACAGGAATGCAGCAGCCACCAGCAGCAGGGACGTTCACTTCTTCAGCGTCTCTGCAGCGAACCTCCCCGAGGAAGTTTCGTTTGCTCAGTACGGGCGCAGACCTTGCCGGCAGCACAAGACCTGGTCTGAGTTTGAGGGGAGATGGAGCCCAAGACACCCCCCCCCGCTAAAGGGTTCTCAATAGCAAGTATATCAACTTGATACTGAAGAGAGGGGAAGAGTGAATGGTTATTATTCTAATATATTCCTCTTCTCTCCTCCAGGTCAGATCCATGTGCCATCTTCGTTGCACTACTGATGTGATGAAAAGGTATCCCAGCACTTTCCGCTGCAGTTTGGGATTATAGCTATCTGCAACCTTTAATCCCTGCTCAGCCGAGAAGTGTGTTTCTGGTCACTTGGGCATTAATGCTGCCAAATCAGACTGTCAGTTTTTACAGTCGTAACACTCCACCCAGTCCCATGCTGACTTCAGCAGCCATAAATCTGTGCCCCCTTTCTCCTTCGAGGGGCTGAAGATGCCCCTGATTTAGGGCAAGAAGCAGCAGTTAATTAGTATGAAAGGAATAACAAGTGTGGGCACAGATCCGAAACCAGGATTTATTTAGGAAGATTTTCTGGTTATTATCTACTTAGGAACAGAGGATTTGTCAGAACAGATCAGAGCATTTTCATCAAATCTGGCATCCCGCATACAGCAGAGATAGTGAGAGGATGTATTAGAGGAAAAACCCTCTCCAGCCTCTCCCAGAAGTGCAGTTACAGGGTTCAATGCTGTTGGGAAGGGGAGCAGAGGCAGCGCTGTGGATAGAAGCAGAACTGGCTGTACACGTCCAGTCCCCGGACCGGAGCCAGCAAAGGCGGCTTCTCCCTGCCTCGAGCCTCAGCTCGCGCTGACCCAGCCGGAGCGGAGGTGATGCTCCCCTCCTGCGTGCAGCCTGGGCGAGAGCTTGCCTTGGGCTGCAGCATGTTAATCGAAACCCAAACGTGTTTCCAACTCAGCCCCAATGCAGGCCACATCCAGCTGGCTCAGCCGAAAGGATCCATCGGTCCTCTGCGTCACGTCTGACCGATGGGAGACGGGCAGCACAAAATCCCCAGGCTCCCCCGAGAAATACATCTTCTGATATTGGTACTGACGTTCCAGCAACAATAACATCATCTGAAACATCAAGCACTTGGGAAACGTTTATTTTACAAAGTGGGGTAGGAGCTGCTACAAAAATATTCCCTGTTTTTAAAAAGCAAATATTCCCTTGTCAACAAGCAAAAAAAAAAAAAAAAAAGAAAGAAAAAGAAAAAAACCTGTGTGTGTATCCCAAGGAAAGAGCCCTGGGAAATGCCCTTTCCCATGCACGATGGCAGGGCTGCTGGGGCCCCGGCACGACAGCAGAGATGAACAGCTCGATGGCAGAGGGTGGGAGCACCAGGGCTGCGGTGGCCCCAGCCATGTGAGCCGAGTTCCTCGCTGCTGTTCTCATTTATAAATAGAAAGGCAGTTAGTTATTATTAGAGCTCGTTGAGTGGCTCTGGAGGAACTGCAGAAAACCTTTGCAAATGAGCTGCTTTCCAGGGGTCATGTCTGGAGGACAATGTCATGAGGAGCACCTTGAGTCTTGGAGACAGGTCTGGGCTGGTCCAAGCTCACCTTTGCACCAGGTCATGGTGCTCCCAGCACGGCTGGGGTTGGAGCAGTGGCACCCTAAGGGTGGGCTGTCCTCACCTCACCCCGTGCACCCGTGTTTCCCATGCCGATGATAACAAGGCAGGGCATCAGCAGAGAAACTTGCCTTGGGCCTTTATCTCCAGCACTTTCCCCAGGAACTTGGAGGACACAGCCAGCACCTGCACTGTCATACCATCCTGAGGAGCGTGATGAAGCTGCTCCCTGTACTGGGTAGGTGGCACAAGGAGAGCTTTTCATCACATCTTCAAGCTGTGGGATGAAGGATGGGCACAGAGAGAGGAAGATGCACACCTGGATATCCCAGAAGGTGGGTCAGTTCTCTTGGGTCCAGCAGAAGAAACACCATCAGGTATGTTAGGATGGCTTTTGTGCATGTCACCCATGTTGTCCTCACGACCCGACCCTGCCACCCTCTTCCAGACCTCTCCTAGAGAGCAGCACACAGGCTGTGCTGGGGGGCTCTCAGCCAGGAGATGATTTTGGACATTTCTCCTTAAGTCATGGAGGCCAAGATCTTTCAGTGGCATCCTGAAAGATGTGCCTAGGCACATCACGGGCTATCTTATCATGTCTAAGTTGCTCTGTACCCCCTAATTGTAGAGATCCTGCCTTGAAATCTTATTTTTCTTGTCTGTCTCTCTGTTGGAAACCACATTTTTCTTTTATCATACATTATACCTTCTCACATCTGTCCCTAAATCTACAAAACTGCACTCAGTAATGCACAAAGATCCAGGACTGAAAGCATTCTGTTAGTGACCGTCCTCTACAGAGCCAGCAGGGTCAGAGGAAAAGAAAAACAACACACACGATCAATATTTTTTAAAATAGGATTTGAAAGCAAAATATGAGAAGCACCTATCTGCTTTTAATTTCAAATGGAAAAATATAGCTATTAATATATGGCAATGCTACACTACCATAAGAATAAAGCGTAGATAAAAGCTGCACACTTAATGAGGCTCAGGAAAAACAAAATTTGAAAGCAAATCTTTGAAAATCTCTAGGTAATATCTGTTCCATTTATCATGCTTTGGCAATCAGAAAACAAAACCAGGCTTAGCATAATGAAGAAAATCAAACAGGCGCTTTTTTTTTTTTTCTCCCCCGCTGCTCTAAAATCACCGAAGAATATAGTCATGGAAAAAAAAGAGAGGAAAAAAAAAAAGGAGGAACTTTTGCCCTCCTGCCGGTGCACAGGGAATCTAATTGCAAAGGTTTCTTCCTGCATGTCTGAGTAGACTATGCGAGACTGGAATTTTTTAATCATAATATTTAAGTTCTCCTTGGTGACACAGGACTAATGCAGTGGTCCTCTCTTGATCTGCCAGAGATGTGAAGGTAACAACAGTTGATAACTGAGTCACAAGCTGAGAATGTGAAAAAGCCAAAAAAGCCAAAAAAAAAAAATTACTTCCCTTGCCATCTCTGCCCGGCCAGGTTTGCAGTGCAGCACCAGCACCGGCCCCAGCCAGGCTGGGGAGATGCTGCGGACACTGGTGGATAACAGGGCTGAGGAGGCTTTGCCTGTGGTTTTCGGGGTTTGAAGTGCTTTAATAATTGCAGACCCCCGAATCTCTTTCACACAGAAAGCTACCCGGCAGCCTTTAAACAACTACCTCAGGTGGCTACCGACAGCACCGAGCTCAGAGCCGGAGGCTGTAGCATCACCGTAACGTGTCCAAAACATCCTCAAACCAGAGAGCTTGACCTACTTGTCCCTTCCCAGCTCCTCCAGCTGTAGTTTCCCCATGGAGCATGTCATTCCCTCCCAGTGCTACAAAGCTGGGCTGTTCCACAGCTTCCATGTCTTCTTGCCTATCTAATCAGGGCTGTGTGGGGATCCCTCAGCTAACGGTTCATTGGAAAGCAATTTTAGATCCTTGGGTGAAAGATCAAATATATAGTCGATGCATTCTTCCAGGACAAACCGTGTCTGTTGCTATGGACAAGGAACACATTTGGGGGCATTTGGAGGTAATAGGAGTTGCTTTTATCTCCTATTCCCTTTGGCAGTGGCTACAATCATTGTGCTTTGAAATCATTTCTTTTGCAGACAATTAGGAGGAGGGAGGAATTCTCAGCAATTAGTCGCGCTAAATCACATATGAGCACACAAATAAGAATAACGGCACCTTCTTGAGCTCACTGCGATGAGATTGGATACGTGCAACTCACATATATTCATATTTTCTCTCCAGAGCCAGCATTACTAAAGGTTTCTTCCTCTGCAGTGCTGAGTGCATGGTGCTGTAAAACGGGCATTTGAATGTTGTCTCTCTTCCCAAAGGTGCTGTAAGGATGAGAACTGTGACGAGCATAAAGCATTTTAAGAGTGTGCAAGCAGCGTTACAGGGCTCTCTTCCCATTACTGCCCTTAATTCTGCTGGAAGATGGGTGTAAAAAGAAATAAATAAGTAATGATCCAAAGCAAACAGTTCCAGGCAGAAATTTGGCTGGTTGGGGCTTTCTGCCTCCCTAAGCTCATGCCCTTGGGTGGAACAACAGTAACGAGCAGCTCAGGCTGTCTGCTGCAGGGGGAAGATAGAGCTGTATTTAGACTGTCGGTGCTAGGTGTCCAGCTATCATGATAGCTTCTTGCTGCTCTCTTCTCATTATGGAGATATTAGCGTGAATGTTCAAAGTCCAGCTCTGATGAAGCCACAAAGCTCAGACCTGAATTTTCCCACAGGGCTGATCCCTGCAGCCAGCTCCAGCTACGAGCAGCAGGAATGAATCACAGCTTCCCTCTCTCTTTCTCACCTCCTCAGGTGCTGCAAGCCTGGGATGCTTTCTTGGAGACTTGCCTGTAGGTTCTTGGGCTGAAGTTCCCATGTCTGTAGCCAGGACAAACAATGGAGAAGAGGGATTTTTTTTCCCCTCATGCTCATGCAACAGCCTCCCTGCCTCCTCTTAGTCTCAGCGGCAGCATACATCGGGGTGTTAAAGCTTGCTAATAGCAGCAGGTACGAAGAAGTAGCGACCCACGTAGCCTCGCAGTGCCGTGCTCTCTACAGCCCCTCCACCACCAGGTCAGCCGCCCCCATCACTCCCACCAGCGGTGCCAGAGGGATTTCTCCCAGTTTCAACAGAAATGCAGAATTTGAGCCCCGCTAATTGTCAACGCACCACAAACGTTGTTGTCCCCTGTTAGTGAGGAATGAACAAACCCCAGCTCCAGGCTGCTCTCTCCGATGCTGCCCAGTGGCTGCCTCAGACCCCGCTGCTTTTTTTTAGAAACCAGGTCTAAAAAATTGCATGTAGAACTGCAATGCCTTTCTTTAGTTCTTCCTTCATAAGGATTTTCTTCAGATGAAATCTGTTGAAGCCGTAAGTCACCAGGTGGCTTTTTCAGGCACCAGGGCTATGTTTTCTCTCAGAAGAAAGCTGACAATCGAGCCGGGACAGACTCTTACGGGCTCTCTTTGCTCCTGTGCTGCCCCCAGCACACCGACTGCTCCATACACACACCGAAGGGAAGGGCGAGCTGGCGTCTGCACGCAGGAGGAGGGAGCCTGAACGTGTGCACATAGCATCCCTAACACTGGAAAAATCTGCCATTGCAGCCAGTAATGACTATTCCTGCGGTACCAATGCACGCAGTGGGAGACACTCCAGGAGACCCTCCTGAATTTTTTTTTGCATGACTAACGCCAGGAGAGAGGAGCCCTTCTGCAAAAGCCAGGGAGGGCTCTTCCACTTGCAGCCAGATTAAATCAGAACCGTGTCTTTTCCTCTGTAATGAGACATTTTAGCTTCTCTGTGCTGCGCCTTGCAAGGAACAAGCCCTTGCAGCGAGGGGGGTGCAGCATCTTCTGGGATCTGAGAAGGGGACGGTGCCGTGGCTGGCCCAGGGCTCAGGAGGTGCTAAGCAGAGAGCTGGGGACACATTTCTATTCCATCATTTTTGCACCACAAAGAGATCGCAATGCAGTAAGACCCTCCAACAGTGCCTTGCTTGCTCCTCACATTGCTATTTTAATATTTTCCCAACATAAGAGCGGGCGGCTGCCACCAGCCCATCCCACCATGGTTGCCACCAGCAGTGGGATGCTGAGGAGTGCAGCAAACCTGGCCCTGCTTGTTTACCGTGACATTAGTCACTCACTTCCCAAATCCATCGGAAAAAACACAGCCACAGGTCCAATGCCCCAGCCTTTCTGCTGCCAGACTGACCTCAGAAGCCACAAGAAATAAATGGCCCAATTTTAAGGCAACTGGTGCCCTGCAGTAAACAGGGAGGGTGAGGCTAAAGCAGCATCCCATAAACTCACCTGGAAAACAAGTCCCAAGTGTCTTTTAACTCTCCACCTTTGCAGGTCCCTGCGTTCACGTCACACTCCTAACCTGCCACAGTAATGAAGTGCCCGACCCCAATCTTTTATGGGTATATTTGAACTGTTCCCCACTTTCACAGCCAGTAAAACCCAGCACAGACCACAGATGACTCCTGCGTTACTGACTGGTCAGCACAGGGCCTAATAGGGACAGTATGCAGCAGAAATTAGCATTTACCTCCTGGGTCTTCCTCCCGGTTGCAGCAGGATGGGTGCCACACTAACCGCAGCTCAGCATGTGGCCAGAGCATCTCTTGCCTCCCCGACCCGACAGCAAGCGGCACTCTCCCCACACAGAAGCCCACAGGCAGCGGTTGATATGGCCACAGGGCTTCTCCTTCTCAAAAGCAGAAGGAACTCATCATCCAGCCAAAGAAGATGTAATTCTCCGGTACGTGATGGCATGGAGCCAGTTCCCTTCTCCGACCACTCTTCATTAACCAAAGGCAAAGCACTGCAAAGCGGAACATTTCACAGCTGCTCTGTCCTGCCGTCAGCAAGATGCCATGAACATCCTGACCTGCCAACCCACAGGGATGCTGGCTCCGTCGCAGCACTGGGACCTTTTCCAGTGACTTCAGTGGGGATGACTGGGGACCAGGGTCCTGACCCAGGCATTTGCAGCACGTCGCTGAAGCTGCGAAGACACAAAACTCACCCAGTCTCACCTCCCAGGCCAGCTCCCTGTCCATTTCAGGATACATCCCAGGAGGATAAAGTCCTAGAGTACAAGTTTTCCTGGCATATTTGCAACCTGTTCTGCCTGAAATAACTACAGGAGTTCCGGGGCCTTGTGGTCAGTAGCTTTTCCCAGCATAACAGCAGGGAACATAGCTGAGACATTGTGTTTTCCTTCATGTATTTATTTATTCTCCCTTATTTTGAACATGCAATATCACAGCCAATGAGTTATAGATACTGCCATTAACAATAGCTGGAAAAAGTTTCAACCATTTACAGACACTGAAATGTTAGCTAAATAGACGAGCTTTTGAACATTTTGCAAGACCAGCTTTAAAAACAGGATGTGCAAACCCTTTATTTTGGGACGTGTTTATCCCAGTGATCAAACATTCCACCCTGGTATCCCTGTAATGGCAATAAAAGCCCTATAAAAATTAAAAAAAACCCCAAAGCCCAAACTTTAAGTTCAGCCCAGGAAAAAAATAAAAGGAATTGCTGAAAGGGGAAAAAAATGTGCCGCAGATTTCAGTGGCACCCACTCCTACCAGGAGCACCCTTGGGTGGGGGGAGTGCTCACTGCTGCCTGCACTGAATCAGGGCAGATGCTGGGATGCAGCAACATTCGCGTCTCCTCCTCCCCTTTTCTGGCATCGGGATGAATGATATCCACTTCAGGAACTGCTTTTCAGTGCAAGCTGAAAAAAAAACAAAACAAAAAACCCCAACCTTCTGTCAGACAGAGAGAATTCGGTGCTGTCGTTTCAGTTGATGAAGGCATCTCCCACGGATGAAGAAGAACCGCTGCAATTCGGGGCTGGCAGCACGGAAGAGCCGATGCATTCCTCGCCAGGACACACCTGGCAGGTGCTAAACACAAACGTGCTCAACTTAATACCTTGCGCCGCTCGCAACGTGTATGAGACACAGCAAAGAGGCGGGTTTATTGCTTGGTATTAAAAACAGGAGCAGCGTGATGGGGTTAGCAGGGGAGCAAAACCGAGCACGGCAAACAAAGCACGTCGGCAGGATGAGGGCAGGTTGCTCTGTCATGGGACATGCCACCAGCCACCTGGCCAGTAGCAGAGGGTGGCTATCCCTGCAAACCGGCACCGGGACCTCAGGAAAATGTATTGGGAAAAATGCAGGGGAGGAGAAATGGGTTGAGGGTGGGTTTTTAAATGCATTCCAGGACAGCTGCACCGGGAGGAGGTTGTTGGCAGTCTCCTGATGTGGTGGCAGCCCAATTTTTGTAGGGATTTTCCTTCCTTGTGAGCAAAGCAGCAATGTGGGAAGCTCAGCAAAGGGGGAAACAGGCTCGTCCTTTAGCCTTGCAGCAGATGAGGTCAATCACCAGCACCGCTGCTGGCAACAGACTCAGGATCTGATGATTGCTGCTGGTTGAAAGTGATGCTAACAACATGAGGGATTTTGCTTTATAATATACAGGTTTTGAAGCAGGAAAAAAAATCTTTTAAAAGTTCAGGATAAGCTTCTGGAAAAATGCCTCCCACTGCAGGGCATTCCCACGCCTGTGTGGTCCCAAGCCCCGGCACAGAGACATCCTTGGCCCTCTAGCACCCGGGAAGAGCACAGTGAGTTATTTTTGATGTGGTCTTTCAAGTTCTTCTAATTTTGGGGCACAGCACTTTTGTCCCAGGGACCCCCTTTGCCCTCACATATTTCCCTACTAGACCCCTGAGATCTGCAAAACTGCAGCTGCAAAACAGACTCACAATAACGCCCTCTCCATCTACCTTTGCAGTCCCAGTATTTTGCTGAGCAGTCTCTGCTGTTCGAGCTTTTAATTCCCCTAGGATGCATGGGGTCATGTGGACACCAAGAAGCCCTTGGGTTGGGGACTGCTAACACATCTTGCACGGCTCTTCCTTCCACTCCGAGGGTGGGATACTGAAGCAGAGTACGATGCTGTGCTTTACCTGTGGTCAGGCAGGAGGTCCCTGTAAAGCTGGACACGTGAGCTCACCAGCTGCCGGGCCATCCTTCTCCTCTGATGCTTTCCTGGGATGCTGCTCATTATTTATGGTTCATCACATTCTGCTCATGAATTCTCCCGCTACATTCGCTTGACAGCCCAAGCAGGTAAAACCTGCAGCGACGCGATCTCTGAAACCACTACCTGATTAAAACATATAAAAAAATAAAACAGAGGTATAAAACTGCCAGTTGCCCACAGAAACAAATAAAATTAGTTCAGCTCAGCCTTCCCCATCTTTCCTTATTGCTCAGGTAGTAAAACCACTCACTATACAAATATCTAATTTCAGGTGTGCAGGACAGAAGTCACGGAGCTAACAGGTTCCTCGGAGCAGTGCAAGAGCTCTGCCCAGTGCAGGGATGTTGTGGGACGGCGGCTCTCTCCTATCAGTAACTGCTATTTATACAACCCACAGTGCTAAGCACTTCAAACAAATAAAACAGCTCTCCAGCAAGGGATAGGCACCAGATGGAGTTCCTGACCTTGCTTGGAGCTTTGATGGCTCCACGCAACAGCCAAACGTCTTCTCCTTCCCATCCAGCGGACACTGGCCCAGAGTCAAGGCAGGTTTCTCCTCCACCAGTGCACATCCATCCGCACCCTCCTTCCTCCCCACTTGCACGCTTGGGAGCCGCAGTCCACCTTGCAGGACTGTGAGGGTCCAGGGCAGCTGCCAAGGGTTAATATGCAAAATATCCTGCATGAACCGGGCTGTTTAACGAGCGTCTTTCCCCCAGGTATTGGCCAGTGATGAGAATGTGCTCTGCTGTAGTAATGTTTGCAACATAACAGCCCACCGAGGAGGAAGCTGGTATGTGAAGTGAGACAATCCTCCCTCCTCAGCTGGATCACACTTTCAGTCAAGCTCATCTGCATTAATCTTACACTCATTAAAATCAGTTGTTCTGTTTCTAATTCAACCAGTGCTGCCAAGCTCAAGAATTAAAAATTCATGAGCCAATGTCCCTGAAAAAAACCCCTACCCCACAAACCTGTAAGTTCATCTTAAGCAGCATAGACTTTTAAAACAATCATAAAAAATGTCTAGCTGCTCCTTTGTGCTTGAAGCTTTCAGCTCACATTTTCATGAGGGAAATGACGAAAAGCTGAGATTTTTACACAGTCATGTGACTCCAGAGGCTGGTGCTTCCTGGAGGCAGCCTCACCAAGTGCATCATTTATGATGAAAATCAAGAGACTGAGCAACACAGGAGGGATGAGCTCATTTGGTTCCCCTCATCCTGTCTCAAAACAAGTGTCATTGCTGAAGTGACGAAAAGCCCACTCTGCAGACTCCAGGGCAAGCTGTCCACTGGGTTTTACTGCAGTGAGGTCAGGAGCCTAGAAATGACGTCAGCAATGTTTTTCCAGCCTTGTTCTGGACAAGCACGTAGAGCTTTTGGCCACCCCCAGCCCCTCGGGAGCCATGAGAGCAGCATTAGACCCATAACAGAGATGCAGGACCTGGCGCATGATGCCCAAGGCACCACATTACAACAGGTCATGCTTTGGTTGGCCTCCAGCATCCACTGCGACTCCCATGCCACGTCGGTGCCCCTCAGACCCCTTGTCCAGCTTCCCAGCACCCACCCAGTTACTTCTGCCCTTGAAGTCCACAGGGACAACAAGGACTTTCCTCTCCGGTGAGCAGCCAAACGCTCTCATGGATGCAGAGCAGCACCCAGGAGGAACATGCAAGTTAACAGCAAAAGTAAACAATAGCTTTTTTATTCTGTACATTTGAGTGACAAACTAGACTTGATTTTTAATATGCTCCTAATTAAGGTCACCAATGATAATAGCTGGAGAGCTGGAGTCAAAGACAATAAACACCATTTATTTGAAGCAGATGGGAACTCTGAGAGGGCTTTCCAATTTTTTTTTCAATAGCCAAAACTAAACAACGTTTCAGAGAGTGCCAGGGACCTCCCAGCCCATGAAAACACCCAAGGTCTCAAATGGCCTTTGCTGGCCCAGGCTGGAGCAATTACGCCGTACTGTCTGGGTCTCTCTCCACAAACGCTGCCCTTTTCCCTCAGAAAAAGGCACCATGTTTACAAAGTAAAGCTCAAGTAGGAAAACACTGAGCCAGGCCAGTGCAAAACCAACCCTGGGAAAAGGTTAGGATTAACTCCTCTAGAGCGGAGCAGAGTTCGTTTCCTGAAGAAGAAGGAGCATAAATAAAGATGGGTTGTCAGTGAGCACTAGCGAGTGTTGCTGCAGTTATTTATAGAAGGCATTCATTTCCTTCATGATCTGGATAAATATCCTTTAGCTTTCGAAGTGATGAATCAAGTATTAATTAACCTGCTGGGGGAAAAAAATAATACAGATATTAATGTTTTAAAAGGAAGCTCCCAACTGAGGGGGGGGGAAAAAAAAAAAAGAAATAATAATAATAAAAAAAGAGCTAATCTGAAATTTTCCAGAAAGGCCTTATTGTATTGGAAAGAAGCAACGAGCAAAGAACAGACTTGTTGGATACACTTACTGGGAACGTCAGCATCTGCTTTGGTAACAAGAAAAAAAACCCTGTGATCTTGGCATGTCTACAGAGCTTCAGGGTGGAGAAGAGCTTGGAGTGAAAATTTAATGGGTGTTTTTCACCTGGCAGCGACAGCACCCGCACCTCTTGTAGCTGCCACCTCCGGGCAGGGCAGAGCCGCCGGGTGCCTGAGCCAAAGCCTCTGCCAGCGCAGAGCTGTTCTTCCCAGGAAACCATCGCACGCCCTGGCAGAGTGGGCAAAGTTATTTCTCCTTCAGACACCAATGCAGCACCTATTTTTTTTCCCTTTAGATGTTCGAATTACAGACCAGACCTTTCTTTCAGTGCAAGCAATAAAAATCCAGAGCAACCATCAGGAAATTAGCAGAATAGCCAGAACATGCTCTGGCTATTACACACTCACGTAAACGGGAGGAGACCTTGGCCCTCTGACTCCCCACCTTCCCTCCATCCCGCTCGGGGACCAGCTGAGCTAACTCTCCATTTCTTGGACAACTAGCAAAGCATCAGCCTCTTGTGGAGAATGGTGAGGCTTAGCTCAGCCTGAGCCTGAGGAGTAACACGAAGAAAAGAGAAGCAATTCCTGAAGATGATGACTGTTTTCTAAGCAAAAATGCCAAAATGAGATGTGACACCAAAACTGGACAGCAAAAAGAAACAAATTTCCTGGTGGCACCGATACAAGACCTGCAAGACCACCATGCCATCACAGTCCCAGCATGTTGGCCTGAAACGGGCTTGGCTGCATCCCTTCTCTCTCTGCAGAGCAAGGCAGCTTCCAAGTGACATAAATCAGAAGTTTGGACTGATTATTTTGCAAACTGAGACACAGCTCTCCTGTAGCCAAGGAGGCACGATGTTTAATGAAGCACAAAAGATCCTGTATTAGATGTGGTCTTCAGGATTGACTTCCTTTGCCATGCTTGTGTTCCACCCCCACATCCTCAAATCTTTAACAACTTCAAGCTCTTTATTTTAAAAAAAAAAAAAAAAAGCATATGCAGTCAGCCTGTTCCTACCCATTTTTAGCTTTTTTTCCCTTCTGCATATTCCCCAGCTCTCTGCCCACACATACCCACACTACGGACAAACTATCCTAAAAAAATTGAAAGATGTCTAAAAAAACAACAGTAATCCAGGGCGTCATCAACTTCCAGGAATGCAAACTGGCTTAAGAAACCACAACTTCTTTTTGTTGTTGTTTTTTTTTGTATGGGTGTTTTTTTAGTCTTTTACAATCTTCTGTTTTAAAAACATGGGATGAATTCGCTCCTTCACCCTCCTCACTCCTCTCTCTCCCCAGCTATATTCAGAAAACATTTCTCACCAGCCTCGTTAAGCTCACATTTCAGTGCAGTGCAAATATGTGTGCATGGGGGGGGGGGGGGGGCAGTGATGATGAGTCAATTAGGCACCTAATAAAAATCTGATTTTAAAAATTCCCTTTCCGATGGCGAGCATGCTGCGAGCCATGGCAAGTCACAGAACTGGTGCTTCCAGCTCGGTCCAGCTTGCCTAGTGCCTCCCTTGCAGACAGAGAATGGTTTCCTGCAGTGAAACCACTCTCATCCTGCATTAAATGTCGTGTATGATGAGGCATCTGCCACTTCATGTGAAAGATGCCATCACAGCCTAATAAATCACATTGCCAGAAGGACATTTGTGCTATCACCAATGCTCTTTTAACTATATGGCCTTCCCCCTCCGTATGCTCCCGTTCATCACCGTGCCTTGCAGACCTCACATATTACAGCTGATTAACTCATCCCCAGAATAGGCAGCCGAGCTAAGCTCTTTGAACCTGCTGGTCTTGCAGTCGCCTCTTCTGCTGTTCCCATCACTCCAGCCACAGCTTTCTAAGTCTGCAAAGGAAAGCCCTAGAGATGCACCATTTGTCATACAGATGCCATTTATTATACAGACAGCACCTACCACTGCCTTTTTCCAGGCATGCACTAAATTGGAGGGGGCGGATGTGAGAGACGGTGCCTATTCATTCTCCTTGCAGATGGTCAAGCCACAAAGCACCCAAGCGAAGCCGTACGCTTCCTTCCAACCTCCTTGCCTCGGCTGAGGCTCAAACCACCTACCAGTGGAGTCATGTTGGACTTGCACGCTCTCTCATAGTGCATAACCTTCTCTCATAGTGCACCCGTCCTGGCAAGACTTCTGAATGTGTCCATTTCCCATGTATGCAGGGCAATTTGAGACATTTGAGTACTTCAGGTTAGGTTTTGATTTCGTGGGACTGGTGTAGGTTTAGGCGAGAAAATGGAACAAAACACCCTGAGTTTTGGCATGTTAGAGCAGCAATAATTTCAAGCAGAAAACAATGCTGCAAACTTCATACCAGTAAAAACCAACTCCATATTAAGAAGAGCTGAATTTTAAAAGCGTCACTGTAAAACCAGCCATTTCATAACCAATAACCCTGCAGGATGCAACCAAGCTGGACGGATATCACAAAGGAGCACAAAAACATTTCTGGGACCGCATCAACCCTCCATGAAGGTTGCTACAAGGCACGTCGGCCAGCCACGCTCACCAGCAGCCTCTGATGCCAGTGGCCAACCGTTCTGCGATGAGGACTGGTCGGCTGTGCTGATTATAGTCTGGAGTAACCGAAATCACAGTGGAGTGGAAGGCCATAGGATCACGCTGTGCTTGTTCCCATCAACAACTTTACATCCCTCCCACAACGGAGCTGGTGGTTTCCTTTGTAGGACAGACTAGTCTGTTGGACCAGGAGAGCCCCTGTTTAATATTGCTCTGGCTAAATATGACCAGTTTTGTGGCTGGGTAAAGAAACTTAACTCATTATTCAATCAAACTTGTTTGCATTCTTATTTTCCTTATTCTTCAGTGAGCCCTGGGGTCACCAGGAGGAGTCCAGGCAGGAGAGGGCTCTGAGCAGGCAGCAAGCCATGGAAGTGGGCTGCTCCTCCGGCCATGGGAGCTCCAAACCCTGGAGAGGATGAGGTCCATGGGGTCAGAGCCAATGCCAGCAAAACGGAGCAGGAAGAACATCAGCTGGGTAAGGATTTATCAGCCAGCGCAGATAAATGCGTGTATTTTCCACTGGACAAGTCTATCCTCCTATCACCAGCACAGTCCAGCCCATGGGAATGCTGGCTCAGATTATAAAACCTGGGTTTCTAGCTGCTTGCTGGAGATAGCACATCCCAGAGTAACGAAACGGAGGGGAACAATACTGCCCTTGGATCTGTCCTTTTCAGCCATGAAAACAAGTTAATGTCGGTGTAATTAGAGAGTGACCATTACTTGCCATTGAGCTTCATAAAAATGTGAGGAAAGATGTATGCATTTTAATTAAGCTCCAGGGGAAAAAAATGTGTACCTGGCTAAACTGCAGAGAGATGAACTCATTACTTCATCCACGTCTCAGTCTGCTGCCTCTTTTCCTCTGCAACAGAACGATCAGCCTAGGCTGCAGACAGTGACTGTAAAAAGCAAAAAATCCTTCCAAAAGAGCCAGGCCAGCACTTTGTAATTCCTACGTCTGTGACCTGGGAGTCTTCATAGAGCCACACTTCTGGTGAGACCGATGGGCGAGCATTCAAAATCTTAGAAATCTGACGGGGAGCGCTCCCCAAATCAAGGGGTCAGGAGGGGACCCCGACGGAGCTCGCTACAGATTTTTCCAGCAGCCAGCCAGCTCTTGCAGCTGCCAGACTTTTCCATAGATTGCCCAGGTCTGATTTTCTGCTACGAAACAGCCTGGGCCTGAGCTGCCCTTTTCATCTCAGGAATGCACAGCTGCGAAAGTGAGGTCTCGGTTCCTCTTGCAGAACGTGGCTCCAGGAGTGCGGATTTGTGCCCAAGCCGTTAAGGCCACGCTGTGGATGGGGTCACATTCGTACTGACGCCGCATACGACGAGTGAGGGATGGGCAGGTGGGGGCTGCAGGCACCCGGCTGCCTTTCGGTGCGTGGAAAAAAGAAATGGCAAAACCCATCTGGGGTTTGAACAGCGAAGTAAAACAACTTAAACCATTAACTAGATCTAGAAAGTTTCTAGGGTGTAGAGAAAGAAACAGCGATCATCATCAGCCTCCTGTCCCCTGACAATCAGCTGAGCAACCTTCCACATCGGAAAACACTTTCTGCTCTTCCCAAACACTCAGACACATCCCCTGCGAAAGTCACTATTCCGCTAACAGGGTCAGATTCAGTGTCTGTGGGCTTTATAAAGACTAAACAATCTCTCTGCTATTGTTGCTCCTTGTACGATTAGACCAGAGCAGGTAGATCTTTTGCTTCGAAGCGCTGGTCAATAGTCCCAGGTCAGGGAGGAAATCCCGTGCACCCCTCGATGGCACCGCACAGCCAGGTGCACCAAGATCCCCTCCGGGCAAACGCTTACATTTGTTTAATCCCTGTGAAAGTCAGTGAAACACATCTATGTGTAACGTTAAGCACCTCTTTAAGTGTTTTGCCAAACAGTTTTGTGGAGCAAGCCAGAAAGGTGGCCGAGAAGGTGCCTTCAGCTTCACTCACCGCATGGGGTGGGCTGATGGCACGGGAGTGATGTCTGGTCCAGGCGGGAGGGTGCTCAGCGCAGCAATGGGACTGGACCTTCACGGCATCTTTATGGTTAAGCTAGTGCCTCGCTGAGCTGGGGTCTCATGTCCTTCTGTCAGCAGTTTTAGATGCCAGCCCTGCCCAAGGTGGGACAGTAGCCAGCAGTGGTACAGTCTGGGGCAAAAATCTCACATTTCACAAAGAGCTGACAAAATTGGGCAACATCTAGTCTCTACCAGTGACATGCAGGGAATTGAACCAGCCCCTTGAAGCTGCAAGATTCAAGACCGCAGCTCTGAGAGATGTTGGCGTGTCAAAGCTGCAGAGGTTCAGCTTCGCCTAGCACGGACACGGGCTCCCTGCGTTTCCCGTCCTGCTGAGAAGAGCTTGGCTCCAAACCCAGCGGGCTGACCACAAACCCTGTCTGCATGAATATATTTGTTAAAACACTCATTCACACTGTAGCCACGGCGCTGGCTGGAAGAACATATATCAGGCTTTTTGTCAAACAAAACCCATTCCAACTGTCTGGGAGGACAGCAAAATCTGCCATCGCACTGCTTTGAAGGGTTTACAGTTCACTGCAGCACTTTTTATCTGCAGTTGTTTCCATAACCAAGTTCAACAGAGCCTGTGAACAGGAAGGAATTAGGCACTCATGCAAAGACCATTAAAGTCAAGGGGAATCTTTCCATTGACTGGGGAGTGTTTGGCTCCCGGCCCTGGGTATCGGGGTCTGTTGTGCGGGATTTAGGGCAGGAAATGGGAGCAGGACTCTGCAGGTTTTCTCAGCATTTGTTACAGACTTTAGCACAGAAGCTCTCTGTGCCCGTTCCCCTGCATGTAAATTAAGAAGTGACAGCTCATCCGAGATGTAAGGCCCTAACTGACCATTTTTCCATCTAGTCTAGGCACCTCCTCCATCCTTCCTGGGGTGGACAGACCTAACACCATAACAAGCTGTACTACCCCTTTCCTTTGGCCACAAGATTTTTGTTCAGTCCAAGATGCAAAAATACCGCAAATCAGAAGCTTCAGCAGATCTAAAAAGCTTGTTAATCCAAAATTCAAATTCACATCAGGGATTGGGATCCTACTGGGATCTAGGTAGAATTTCACTGACTTCACTTCTGCCTGTTCAGCTACAGCCAATAGTTTTGCACGGGAACACACTGTCTTTTGATGGAGCGCAGGACCATGCACCAAAATGACAAAAGATCTGAACTGCCTCCATTTTCCCGCAAAGAAGCAGAGACCTGCATTTCTTGGGAGTTAACCTCTGGAAACTGATGCTCTCCGAGGACCATCTTCCCAGGCACCCAAAACTGCCAGTAAATGAACCACAAAGCACTCCGGGAAACTTCAGGCTCTTTTAAAATACAACAAAGATCCTAATTTCCTGCTAACAGGAGCAGCGGTGGTTCTCTTGGCTTGCAGAAAGACAGCCTGTCAGGGGAGTTTAGTGAAATGCTGTGCCAGGTACCGGTGTCTGCGAGGCAATGGGGTGGAAGGCAATGGCACCAGGGTGCTGCACTTGGAAGATGCTGGTTCATTTTCTGCCTCAACCCCACACCCCTAGCTTCGTTCAGCGCTATCCCTTCGTTACCTCCTCCGGTGGTAAAAGCAGGGAGGACATTTCTCCACTGCACATGCCATGGGAAAGGTCACACCAAAACTCCAGTGAGAGCGAAATGAAGATTTGACTTGGCGCTGGAGCACGGGCAGCGAGCCTGGCCAGCTCTGCGCTCCCGTCAGCCGGAGCTGCTCAGGCCAGGAGGATGCTGTGTGCTGACAGCCGTACGCTGCCACGGGCTTCGCAGGAGGCAGCATCCAGCCGTTAGAGACGTCCTTCCCTCTCCTCGTGGGCAGTGTACGCCTGGGAGAGGAGCAAGGCTGTAAAGAATGAGTTATTCAAACCACGGGCTTAGGGAAAACCTCTGCCTCCTGGCAGATGTGCATTACTTGGGCTGGGTTTAGAAAAAACAGAGGTGACCAAGTTCTGCTTCAGCCTTCAGTGGGAAATACAGAGACGAGAGCATGCTTAGATACAAGAAACTCCATCCCAGAAAGAGGAGAAAGGAGGGTGGAGAAGGAAATGCAACCTAATGCCAGGGGTGACCCAAACCAGCCGAGCTCTGCCAACATGCAGAGCCAGATAGGACAGAAACTTCTAAAGAACAGATTGCTCTTGGTGGCTGCACCTCACATAGACAATGCCATGTTCAATGGGATGGGCTTCCAGCAGCGAGCGTCACTTTTCTAAGATGACTCGACAGCGATTTGACTCAAGAGCGATGTGCCGGTCCAAAGATCATCTCTGCAGAGTGGCGGTCTGCAGGTTCCCTGTGCAGGAGCATCACACCAGGGCATCTCCGTTAGCCTGGAGGGAGATGTGGTCACCCCACCACGGGAAGTCAGGTGTGGTTTTTTGTTTCCAGAGGGATGCGGTTTTAGGAAATGAGCTTTGCTACCACCTGCTGCAAGTTCACCGGTTTAGTGGGACAAATTGCCAAATTCGGCAGGAACTAGGGTCTCATTAGCGTGACTGAGGCTTTGGCAGAGGGAAGGCTTCTCAGCTTCCCTTTATAGGATGCGCTGAGAAACGCCGTGGCAGGAGTTCAAGGCAGGGCGGTGTGCACTATTGCATTATGAAGTCTAGACAGTGCTGGAGCCCTGCAAGCCTGAAGAATGCTTTTTCCCTGCCCTCGCATACTATTCAAAACCCAGCAGCATTCCTCAACCAGGAGTGATGTGGGGAAATATTTAATTCCCTTGTTCAAACAGATCCTTTTGCACCATTGTCTCCCTCGAAAACCTCCACCTCCAAAGCTCTGCCAGTGTTGGGAGGTTGCCAGTGTTGCTGCACACATGCCAGCATGAACTCTCATTTGACCAAACGCTGCCAGGCTCCCCAGAGGAAGGAAGCGGGGAACAAAAATTTTAAAAACTACCTAAACCCCATGTTTTCATTCTTATCTGGAATGAAAACAGCACCTTTGGAGCAATTCTTGAAATATCTGCTTTTAGCTAGTTTTACTCCTCCCTTTTCTTCACTCTGAGCTGAGCAGGTAAACCCACCTGCCTGAGACTTCACTGCCTCCGTAGACCTCCAGGCAGTGCTCCCTCCTCCGTTAAAAGACGCCCAGCTGAGAAGTGTCCAAGCAGCTGTGCTCATCGACATCTGCAGCCAGCCTCAAAGGCAGCAGGTGACAGTCTGAACCTAAACCAAAAAAAACCCCCCAATAAATCCCCCACAAACCCCCAGAAGTAGTTTTAATTTATTGGCAGATTTCCATTGAGCTCTAACTGCAAAATGCACTTTTCATGAGCTGAGGGGCAACTTGTTCTTAGAGAGCATTTCAGCAGCTCCTAAAATACAACCTAGGGGCAAGGCTGGGGGAAATGGGGCAGCACTTTCCTACCCATCGCCAGAAATGGAGGTGACATCTGGGCAATGCCTCCTCACCTTTAACTGTTCAAACTGCAGCAGTGTTTGGCAAGGACTCAGTCATTCAGCAGCAATTCAAAGGAAAAAAAAAAAAAAAAAGGATGAAATGATGATCCTTTAGAATGCCTCTGACTGCACAGCGAACACGTACACTCTTTCCTTAAGTGGATTGATAAGGGCTCTGAATCAGTATTAACACACGCCAGATGCTGAGGAATCATCTCCCACTTATAGCAATTACGAGGATGTCCCAGAATCCAATAAAGCAACTGAGAAGATGAGCATCTGGTGGTGGTTGTCAGGCCCCGACACAATGAGATAAATGTATGTAATAGAGGTGTGATTTTTTTTTTTTTTTCTTGAGTCATATGCCATTTAGCACTGGATATGTGCGATTTGTCTTCCCTTCGAGGGTTCTCCTCGGGAGATGATGAGCAGAGCATCCTTCCTCCAGTGGGATGCCAGAGCTGTTCTCCCCCCACCCCACCCTTTCTCTGCTGAAATCCAGCTGCCACGTGCTGATCCCCAGCCCCGTAGCATCACCCAGTCACGGTTCTTCGGAGGGAACTGTGCAAAGCAACCATGCACAGCCATCAGACAGCACCTCCAGCCAGAGAATTCCCCAGGTGAGATCGTCTCCCTCTCTCTGACCATGTCTGCTCCACGCTTCCAGCCAAGGGCAAAACCCCACAGCTTGAGATAAGAGAATCCACCATGTGTTCAGATTTGTTAAAAGACATACAAAGTGGTGAAGCAGTGAAGGTTACTTCCTACATAAATGAGCCAAAAAATAACCGTTGTGCCCAGGGAACACTGGGGATTACACAAGAGCGATCCCATCTAGTGCAAACACGTGGCTGAACAGCTTTTTAAAAATACTTAATGGATGATTCCTAGAAATAATAGGCAGCAAATTTTATTTGTGTGCAAGGCAGTAGAGCTGAGCTATATTTAATAGAGGAAAGAAGATAAAAGTAATCTCCAAAGGTCTGGTAATGCAGACTCTGTGTTTAGATGTACTTCGGTACATCTTTATCGGTAAATGCCAGCGTAGCTACAAGGATGTTTTTCTCAGTTTGGATAGTAATTCAGGGATTCATTGGTTTGAACATCAAAAGCAGCCGTTAAAATGTCTTGTATGAACTGCTCTCCGCCACAAGCCAAAATGGTTCATCCAATATCTGAACAGGGTCAGGGGTTGGATAATTTAGAGCTATTTGCAATGAGTGACACACCAGCCTTCGCCCACAGGCAAGGGCCAGCCTAGCTCTAGCCGTTCTCGCTGCCAGGGCCCTTCTCTCACTAAGGATGATCTTTAATTCATTCCCTGTCCTCACAAACAAATTTTACTCCCATTTTCCTTCCCAGAGCTTTCTCAGACAACGTGCAGAAAATGAGCTGAGGAAGAGAATAGCATGAAGAAAAGTTGGTGAGCGAACATTGGGGCCATCAGTGCCAGCACACGTCACCCATCTGGGACCACGTGCCCACCTCTGGAAGCCCCAGCAGTCACGGTGAGCATCCTCCCAGACTCCCAACCCTTCCACCCTGCTGAAACACATCCTGCCAGGAAGAATTCCAGACCTCAAGACTCAGCAGTGCCTAGAGAATCTGCTCCTTCTCTTCATTCCATTTTCCTTTGGGTGTCCCCTACGGCAGAGCTTTTTCTCCACGTAATTTCCTACAAACATCTGAAAAGAAACACGACCAGCATCTGTTGTAGCAGCAGCATCCATTTGAAAAGCATTGAGCAGACCCAAAGTCACATAATATACTTAGTGTCACCTACAATGTTAACATTGAAATAATTTTAAAAGTAATTTTCTATGTAAAGTTGTGCTCATTGGTTATTTTGGTAAGATTAAAACGCTTGGCATCAATTCCAGGTTTTCAGAACTGTGGCTTCAGTTTGCAGAGGGTCTCTGGGAAAGAGGGGGACGGTTTCTCCTAGAGAATACTGCTTGTCTGAAACATCTTAAAGGCTATGAAAACATTATTCTGGCTCGTGTGACAGCCAAAGTTCAAAAAAAAGAAATTACATTTGGAGTCAAACTCGCCTTATTCCTTTCGAAGTTGCTGCTTTTCTTCTTAAACCTTTATTTAACTTTGATCCTTTCTGTGTTTGAGATCTGCCTGTCTCTTTGTGTACCCAGTACCTGGTCTAATGAGTTGCCCTTCTATCACTCGGGATCTTTGACAGCACAGTGTTACAACTATATTAACTACATGAAATACACTTCTAATGTCCCCTAATGGGGACATTAAAAATGGGCTTTAAAGTATGAATTTAATGACTTGGGATAAAATTTAGCTCATACGCAATATTTGACTTTAAAAGCATTATGTAAATATTTAACCGATTAATGCACCAAGTCCCATTGCGGGGAACACAGTTAAGATATTTTGGCTCCCATTTTTCAGAAAGTACATCTGTGACAGAGCTTTCCTAAGCGTTTGATGCAAAGTGCTGTCAGCAGCACCAGCTGCAAGGCTGTGCAGAGAAAGGTGCTGTGCTTTTGGGAACCTAAAAGGTCCGACCACAGACACCCAGTGCTCCACACGGCCAAGCCACCCTGCTCCTCCCAGGAGCACTCAGCTTAACTAAACCCGACCATTTCACCTGGCTTAGGGACCTCTACACTATTTAATAAAATGCATTGTTCACATCGCCCAAGACCACAGCGTGAGGCTGCGGTGGGGTGTTTTGCTCCACCGAGGTCCGTGCACAGGAAGGAAAGGGAAGCGTGTGTGCTTGCCCAGCTGGACGCCTTCAGAAAAGACGTCCATCTCAGTGCCGCTGGGTACGTGTCTCTAAAGTGCTCAACAACAGGAAATCGTTTGACTTATATCAGACCAAATCCAGAGAGTATCAACCCTGCAATTAGCTATAATTAGAAATCCACTCCGGCAGTGCTCCCCCAGGCAGAATCCATACACACCCACACGCGCTCGAGTGCTAAAACAATGCTGGTAGAGGAACGCGTGATGACCACCTCTCCTCCCGGGGTGGCCCGTGTGCTCACTACGGGTCCCAGCCCTACACCAGGGCTCAGCTGTGACCTCCCAGATGCTGAGCGAGGAAGTGGTTTGTACCACAGAGTCAGACCTCAGGTCTTTACAGCTAACCCCCCTGGGCTGTCCACGTAGCTGTCCCCTGGCCAGCCATGCCAAGTCACTGGTCTCAGATCCCAACTCACCTTGGATAGGCCCATAGAGTTATTTTTTAATGTGCTTTTCTGCACCGTAGCTTTTTTTGTATCAGAAAAGATAACCTGCTGATATGAGATCCCCTGGTGAGCAAAAATGAATTAATTTCCCAGCCTCCCACTCCAGCCATCGTCAGCCTTCCCCCTCCACCATCACCCAAATACCAACAGAATCAAAACAACAACTTGGGCATGGCCAAACCCAGTGCTATTTTTGCACTGCTAATGCCCCTCGGAACTTTTGCCAGGTCTCGGAATAACATCCAGAATATAATGGGAGAAGCTCAGTCCAGACAAAGAAAGATTCAGTTGTCACCTTATTTTCAAAGAGATTTTGCAGTCTTGATTCCCTGGCAGTTAAGGTGCATTTTGAAAGCTCCCTACTTAACTGTGTCTCCAGCTAAAGCTAAACATTGCCATATGAGCAAAAAAACCCAGCACTTATGAGATCTTGATATGTAGGGATCTAGTAAAATGACAGCAACCTCAGCTATAATTACTGCCCTGTAATCTGCATGTCATGAATAACTACGTAATTCAGCAATAGCTGAAATCACTGCACACAGTTATTTGCTCTTTGTGTTGAAATAAAATGGTGGGGAAGATGGACAGCAATTGAGTGCTGTGTAGATATTCAGTAATTTTCAAGTTTTTTCTGTTAACAGACCCTTAACGTTTTTCCTGTGGAGGCCCCACACAACAATTAGAGCGAAGAAACGCACAGGCTTTTCTCGCTGAGCTACGTGCTGCACACTCCCAAATCCAGCCATCAGCCCCAGTGGGAGCTGAGAAGAAAGGTGGGTAATTTGGAAAAGGCAAAAAAGATTTTAACCACAACTAAAATCGAGTCTTTACTCTTGCTGTTCTCTGAGCCAGTTGGTTCACAGATGTTTTTAACAGCTTTCAGAGCGTGAGAGTCAGAGCCAACAGGGCACCCACACCACGGCCAAGGGGAAAAATTGCTATTTTGATCTCTCTTTGGGTGCGTGGATGAAACGTTCATGTATTGTGCAGTGAAAAAGTACTGAATATTTTGATTTGGAAACCATGAGAGGTCCCATCCAACCAACGCAACACTAGGGTAGAGGAGGAGAATGAACACCTCTTGTACCTCCCAGCTCTGCTAGGAAAGGTTGTTACTTCCAGCTATTCATCACATCTTTGCACATCAGCTGGTTTCCTCTATAACTTGTTTTTGACAAAACAAGCCAGGTTAGCTCTGCAGCCAAGCTCAGCTCTTTAAAATGCTTACAGCCAGCTGGTACCTTCACTGGACTGAGACAGGAGTGCTCACAGGAGCAGGTCCATGGAGAGTCCAGATGGACACCAACCCCGGGCGCAGGTGATGCTGAGGATGGCACCAGCCCAGGAGCCACGACTCACCCACGTCAACAGCATCCACTCACACCTGTACGGCAGGAGCTCCCAAGCTGCAATTCCCATGAGGCAGATATAGATCAACCTCTGAACCTACCCAGAAAGAAATGTTTCCACATCCTCAGAGATCAAGTTCAGCAAAGCCAAAACTGTTGCACAGACAACACAGGCCTGCTACAACTGCAATTCCCACCAAAAAAATCACATCAACAGAAACCTCCTGACTGTGCTGAAACATCCCACGCAGGATGGCATCCCCAGCACATGACTTAGACACAATGACTGAATGCTCCACTGCAAAACAGACAGGATAAGAACAAATTCAAGAGTTTCAACTGCTAAATCCACATGATTCTCTTGGTTATAATGGATGTTTGTTAAATTACATAAAGTTCCAATCTTTAAAACTCTTAGTGCTTGCAAATGCCTCTGCATGCATATTAGTGGCAGAGATGGACAAAACGGTCATTCAGTGATCTCATAGCTCCTTCTTTCCCACTATCTCATTTGTTCATAGACTGAAGAGACCCTGGCACTAATAATTACTTATTTTAAATTAAATGCAAGACTGGAGAGAGGAAAAAAAAAATCTTCCTGAGTGTGGCAGACTTCTTTATATCTTGCTAAATCTCCCTCCAGAGCAGTAGCTGTTGGTGCTGAGAGACAGAAAATCAGCTGAGCCAAGGACCTCAGTCCTGCACACTAGAGGAGTGCAATGAGGAGTGTAATAAGAAATGCCTTCACACTCAGGCCAGGAGGATCATGCATTGAGCTGATGAGGTTCTGCTGACCGCCACCCCACCGTGTGCTACAGAAACCATGCTAAACTCCAGCTGGCTCCACCGAGCAAGCATCAAAATTTGAAGCCAATTTTTATACGTGAGCCAAAACCCCTCTCATGGGAGCAGAGAGATGGTGTAAGGGAAAGAGGAGCCAAAGGATCCCACTTTCTTGAGCAAATTAGGAGCACAGGAGAGAGCACGGGGAGGTAACCTTGCTGTGAGACTAGCACCCGTGTAGAGGGGAGGTCTCTCACCCCTCTGAGCCCAAACTGTCCCTCTCCCAGCAGTGATGCTCTGCCCATCATTCTCTGGCCTTCAGAGATTGCTCCAGGGTGACAGACAGACCCAGAGGAACATCTGGAGCAGCAGCAAGCAAAGAGACAATTTAAACAGTTTGCAGGACCAGCTGGAGCTTCTCTCACTGCCAATTAAACAATTTCCCTGACCATTTTTTATATAAACTTTAACACGGCTCTGCAGTTCCACCAGCCAGAACACAAATGACAAGGGGTCCACAGACTTTTGCTTCTCACCATCACAGAAGACTAACTACCAAGGGCAGGAAGAAATACTCCTTCTCTGTGGTTATTGCACACAGCAGATAACAAGTCCATTTCATAGGCATTTGCCTCTGGGTGAGCAACAAAGGCAGAAATGAAAAACCCAAGAACAAGCACAAACCCCCGCAAGAGCTCTTGTGTTATGCTTAGTAGATCGTTGGAGAAATGCGATGCTATAGAAGTACTTTGGTTCCAGCTGAATCTATGTGTGAACATGAATTGTTAAGTGGAATAATTCATTGTGCATTGACTTTCACCATGGGCCCTAAGATTCAAATCCATGTTCTTTCCAAATTACTGTAATTTTCAGCCTATCTCCTGTGATGATGTACATCGCTAGCCTGAAATTCCCCCGTGGCTCTTTAATAAATAGCTTAACCTGAGATATAATTTACGAAGATTTCAGTGCCTGCTCGGGAAGATCTATTTCTGTTGCAGGAACTTGAACTAAAATTGGCATCACCTCTCTCCAAGGCTTTCTCCATTGAGCACGCTGTGCTTGGGTAGACAAGTCTACCTGTGCCCTTCCCCATGGACCACAGAGGCTTGAAAATATGGAGAGAAACAAGGTCAAAGATGTTTTCCACTCTTGGAGGTCCAAGGAGAGAAGAAAAGTGACCTTCTCAGGCCCTGTCCAGACACCCAGGCTGCACCCCGGTTATCCAGGCTTTCATTGCAGCACCCAAAACTTCACACTGCTGGGACACGGTGCAGAAACAGAAATAGGCAGAGCTGAAGGTTCTGCCTTAAATCCCAGCAAAATATGCCGTGTAGGAATCAAGGATTAACCACCAGAACCTCCAGACCAGGTGCAGAGATGGCAGCTCACCCCTGCTCACCTGGCGGAGGTTACCAGCTTGTCCCCATGTCCTCTCTTCAGAAGACGCCCCTGACACCCATCTTGGCCCTTTTCTGTGCACTTCAACCTGCTTCAGTCAACAGCCTTGTTCAAGTGCTTTTCTCAGGGGCTATCAGGAAAACCTGCTAATCTGACGATGTGCCTGAAAAATCAGTGCAGTTTTAAGCAGTCCAGGTACCTCTGTATTCACCCTGTTGTCCAAATCAACCTTTTCCCTTCAAACAGCAACTCGGTTCCTGCTCCACACGGCATTCCCTGCCCTGGTGCTCACCCGTTGGTGGTGACTAAGGGTTAATAAGGAAGTCAACGAAGGACAGAGTTGAATAACAGCTGAATTTTCTGCTGATAAGAGACGACTCCTTCTGAGCCTCACTAATACTATCCTGATTATTTTCTTGCTTCACAAAATACCTTATTGCTGGTTCTTCAGCAAGACAGTGAGTTTTCTGCACACACACCCCCCAGTGCAGGGATGAACCAGCTGTAACTCACCCCTAAAGCAGTTCTAGAGGGCAGATTAAGTCAAAGACCATCGTTCTGGCTCAAGAACCCATGTTTAAAATGCTAGAGGCATTTTATACAGAGACATTTGAACCTACAAGAAGTCCCAGTGCCATAATTGCATCTTAATTTGATCTGAAGACACAACTGTGCTGAAGACAGACACAGGCTCCTCCTGGGTGAACACACGCAGGCTCAGCGGCTCTTTGGCAGGGTGTTAATTTTCTGATAGTGCAAGAGATTCACTGATTCTCCTTATCTTACATCCTACTGATTAAAAAAAAAATAAATCTCAACATTACTGTTGACTTCCAACAAAGTGAGAAAAAAAAGCCAAGCCGACAAGCAGTTAAGGCCCAAATAGTTCAGGCTGTTTTGATGGCAAGAAAGCTGGAGGAGCCAGCAGGCAATCAATCTGGATGTCGATCACCCAGATCCAAACACATCTCTTCTGGCATCGTTAGGAACGGGGCGGTTGTCCTCTTGAGGTCCTTCTCAGCTCCTCCATTTGTTCTGATTTTTTTTTTTAATTTATGCTGCATTTATTGCAGAATAAGCTATTTAATAAATTCTTGTGGCACAGCTCCCTACACAAGCACTCTGTTCCAAAACTGTTACTTTTATTACCAAATACTACGTCCACAAAGAGAGCTCCCCCAGAAGAGTTATTGCCAAACAGCCCGTTCCCTTCAGCTGTACGGCAGCCAGCGGCCGAGCCAAGGTTAAGATGACCCTGGTGAGTGGCAGAGATTAATACAGTCAGGAGGGGGGGAAAGCAAATACAAATACACAAAAAAAAAAAAAAAAAAACACCCTCAGGAAAAGTTGAGCAGGGATATGGTGCCACAAAGGCTGCCTGGGAAGAGGAAGGATCTTCCCCCACCAGCTGACATTGTGCTTAGACACACACCTACAGCATCCTCACCTAGTGGAAAGCAACAGATTGCTGCTCTGCTTTTGACCATCTCAATTTACTGGTGCTTTTTAATCAACAATTTTCATTGTGGATTGAAGTTGAAAGGGCATTTCCCCCTCCCCTCAGTAAAACAAATACTGAAAAAAGGGCTTGTGATTGAGAAGTTCACTCCCTTTCCCTTTCTTTCCCTTGCAGTTTTGAAACACGAGGGTATTTCCAAAAAAATCAAGGTATACAGAGGTGCTGGAATGAAACACTGATTTATTATTATTATTATTACTATTATTAGGCATAGGCTTTCCTTTTGAAAATCGTCACTAAGCCCCAGCCCAAAGAAGTGCATGGTTGACTTCAGACTGAAGTTTAGGGGACTCAGCTCTGCTCCTCAGCCTGCAGCCATGGATGAGGTCTGAAGCATTCTGGAGGTTGAGGTCTCCATGATCTGCTGCCCTTAGTCCCACCCTGCTGTGACACAACCATCGCCCTGGCAGAGATGTCCCCACTGATGAACCAGCCACAAGCAAAGTGCCCACAAAACCCTGAGGCTGTGGCTGGTTTTTACCCTTTTTCTTCTTAAACTTTTAGGGAACGGTCGGTGAGCCACAATCTCCTCCATATTTTTTCTCCATCTCCCTCTGCAGTGTCATTTTCACCTGAAAACACACAAAGCCAAAGTCTCTCCTTCACCTCATCCCTTGGCACTTCCAATGGTCCTTCTCAAATCCATGATCTTGCCTATAACCATATGTCCCCAGGATAAACTAAAAGCATCCATCCTTACCTGCTTAACAGTTTCACTTTATCTTCTTACTAAAAAACAGCCATAATTTTACAGCCTCTCTGCCTGCGGTTTTCACTGGGACAAGATGCGCAATCGTAATAGCAAACAGCAGCCAAGATTGTATAGTTCCCTCTAAATAATTTAAAGCACTATTCTTGCAGACAAAGAGGAGTCAGCCAGCCTCCTCCATGGAGGGGCATAACGTACAAACTACATTTAACTCATGAGATAACTTATCGTCTACTGATAAATTAATGTGCTTTTTTTTTTTTTTTTTTTTGAGAATAGATACTTCTGAGGATAAAGGTGTCCCAGTTGCTATCATTGCCTACCATGCCCAGAAAATGGAGATTGGCTATTTTCTTTCATGGTCTGGATGAGCTGGTGGTTTGGGATCCATCTGTGATTTTAATGGAAGAAAGCACAAAGCCTTTCATTTTCTCTGTTTTGTAAACATCCTTGTCCCCTCCACTGACACACTTTTAAATCATTATATAGGGAGTCCCAAACCAACCCTCAGTGGTTTCACTAAGAAACTGGTAGGCAGATGAGCTATTGCAAGATTTGGAAAATGTTACAGCAGCTTGGGAAGGAGATTCAAACCCTCTGCCCTGGGTTTGGGTGCCTGGTCCAGCCAACGGCAAAGGGAACATCTGTGCCTCTTCCCAGCCCTTCTGCTTGGTTTCCACTGCACTGTCTGCTAACAATAGAAAAAAAAAAAAAAAGTTCCTCTCTTTGAAAGCCATTAAAATTTAGAAAAAAAAAAAAAAACCCTCTGCAAACAATCTGCATTTTATCTTCTTAATGGCTCTAAAGCCTCCACTTGTATCCAAAAATAATTGCACTCAGCAAGAGTTGAAGAATATTCTTTTCAAATTGTGGACCAGATGTTCCACTGAGACCATTACACAGTTAACTACCAATAAAAGTAATTCAACAAACTAAATACTGATTAAAGAACGTGCGCACACAGCCCAGCACCATTTGCAGACAAGAAATGCGATTTGCTGTTATTTAACCTTTAGCGACACAGACGCGCTGTCCCCTTCCTCCTTGGCAAAGGCGGCACCAGCCAGCGAGTCCGGCTGTTGAAGAGGATTGTTTTGGTTTTACTATCTTAGAAATCAGATCTCATAAACTCAACGCAAGCTGAGCCGCTGGCCGGACAGCCAAAAACCCCAGTGTTGCTCAAGAGGTCAGTGCCGTTTTCCAGTCCATCCCAGCACGTCCAGGACAAACAGCCCCATGCCACCCGCTCTGCAGGGGACATACAGGCAGCAGCGAGAACAGGCAGTCCTGCCCACCTTTCTCCATGAGCTCTCCTTGTCACAGACCTTCTTTAGGCTCCGAGGGTTGGTGTCCATCAGGTGGGCATTGGACGAGAGCAGGTACCGGTGCACGCAGGGAGCTGGAGCCTTCTCAGACCCCATGGACTGGGCAAGGGTTTCATGACTTGGTCACCATCCGTATTGTTCGTCCTGGGACAGGAGGGTCTGGTGGCAGGACCAAACGTGGGAACCTGCCACAGCCACTCAAGCCTTTGCTCTAAGCACACACGCCAGCTTCAGAGATGCTTAGAGGGAGAGAGGTGCAGGGGTAAAAGCAAAGCTGTGCTGGAGGAGACAGCCCAGAAACACCCCTGGCACACAACTGCCGCTCTCTTGGACCACAAAGGTGGTTTCATCTTGTTTGTGCTTAGCAGTGCAAAAGCCAATTGCAACGTAGAATAGGAACTACCCGGCCTCCCGAGCCCGGAGCAGCTGACAGCTTGCCAAGGCCAAGGGGACGAACCTTGAAGAGCAGCCAGGAGAGGTAGATGGGAGGAGAAAAATGACAGGAGCTGCTGCCAGGGCCCAGCAGGTTGGACATGGAAGCGTTAGGGGGTGTCATACCTGGGGCATCTCTCACCTTCTGCCTTCCCTGTCCTGGCATGAAGGAGGCTTCAGACCTCATTCCTGCTTTGCATGTTTCTAAACGGTCCCTTTTATACCCTATAATTACATTTTTGTACCATAAAATCCTCTGAAGAGGCTTCCTCTCTCAAAAGACTCATCTCCAATGCAAGTGGAGAAGCACTAATTGCCCTATCAGGGTCTCCAGGGCTTTTCTCTGTATTGTTAGCTAACAAAAATGTGTTCTTAATTTAAGCACTTAGCCCAGATATTTCATTTTTAATTACAAGCTGAGGCAGAGCGCTAGACAGCCCAGAGCAACGGCAAGCGCTTCCCCCACCAAAGCAGCACAGCAGAGACCGGGGAGGGATTTCACACAACCCTGGGGGTGGAAGACCCTCAGCCCTTGGGGCAGGGGAAGGTGTCAGGCAGAGGGGACCCCACCAAACACCCTGCGAGAGGCACCACCTCCCCTGTGACCTGGGAAACAAACCCCAGCCCCTGCAAGGACACAGGCAGCCGGGCTGGGAGCAGGTGCTGGGCCCCGAGAGCAGAGGGGAAGGGGGGATGAAACCCCGCAAGGGTCCCAGGCACCTCCCTGAGCGCAGCGGCCAGCACATCTGCGCTCTATCTGGGACCCTCCATTGCCAAAAATCCGGGTCGGATGCGACCGCTGAGCATCTGACATCAGGCGGGAGTCCAAGCCAGCAGCTCCGACTCCCGAATCATGTTACGGGTGGGAAGGGTGTGCGAGAGGAGGGCAGCGGAGGTGGCCGGCTCCGGAGGGGGTGCCGCCAGGCTCTGGCCAGGACTCGCAGCCGAAGCCCCATGGAAGATGGGAGGGAGCAGCCGGACACGTGGGGACCCCAGTGAGCCCCGACCACAGAGCCACAGGGACAGCCAAATGCAGACAGCCGTCTGCATCACGGCTCAGGGAAACAGCAAACACCTCAGACGTGAACTCGTGTTCCAGAAGAGCAGCAGATCAGCCTGGTTTTTCCCTGGGATGGGCCGAGCTGCGGTTTTGCCTCTATTTCCATCACCGTGCTAACGTGTCCCCAGGCTCCCTCGCTCCCTGTGGGTTTTTTTCCTTCCTCACCGGGGACACAAACTGGAATCACCTTTTTTCAGCAGCTCCACGTGCAGAGCAAACCCTTTTTTCCACACCGTGGTCTCCCCGTCCCCCATCACATCCCTGTCCCCCCAAACCAGGGCTGCTGCCGGCACAGAGAAGCTCCGGTGCATAAAAAGGGAGAAGCTGGACCTGGTGCTCCGAGCCCCGACCGGACCAGCTGGCCCAGGAACGGGACCGCAGCCGCAGGATGTGCTTCTGGCCTGCCCGCGCCGCGATATGCTCAGACACGTCGCGATAGTGAAACAGCACACGCGGAACTTGGCTCCTCTAATTCATATTTTTATTTTCTTTATAATGTTGTGTGGCTGCCTTGGTGTTTAATCCTTGTAGTTGATGAGGGAGCGAAAAGGGATAGTTCTCATCTCTTTCTGCCTTTTACAAACATTGTAATCTGCAGGGTGGGACTGGGTCAGTTCTGTAGCGTTTCGAGTAGAGTAAAAAAGACAAAAAGCAGCAGACAGAGGTATTTACCTTTTGGCAAGTCAGAGACCTCTCTAAGGAAGATGATTTTTAAATCAATAATGTGTGAAAGAATTCAAATTACATACTTACATCTCCAAATATTTTAAGTTGTATGTTTGGAAAAACAAGATGAATATCCTTTGTTTATTAAAAAATTACTTTGAAAAGGACCTGGCTTGTTACTATCTGAAATACAAAGGAAGTCTTTTTGAACACGAGATGTCATCATACATTTATTTAAAGCTTTAATGATATGTTTTGGGACATCATCTATGCCTGAATATTTCTCCATTGCAGTTGTCTGGAAAAGGGAGCCTTTTTTTTTTTTTTTTTTTTTTTTGGTCTTAAAATAGTAAATGAGGCCAATTATCTCATGGTAATTCCAAACGATAATTTGATTCCACTTTAGCTGTCAGTGTCCTATCAAATCAGTTTTTGCAGGTTAATTTTAGGAACACATCCACCCGCTCCAGCCCTGCCGAGACTCCGGGCGGGAAGCGGCATTTACCTTCCAGCCCAGGGACCGCAGCGGCTGCGCACAGTCCAGGTACAGCCGGGCAGCGGGAGCAACGAACCAAGAAACCAGAACATGGTGAGATGCTGAGGGATGAGTGTGGGATGGAGATGAGCTCCAGCGGGATCCCCCCCCCCGCTCCGGCTCCCACGGGACCCCAAGCCACGGCTGAGCGGGGCAGCAGCGCCGGGCCGGTGGCCGTGGCGGCAAAGCCCAGGTAGTGCTGGTGTTACGGGAGCATCGCTGGGATGGCTTAAATAATAATGAGAAGAGTGATTTTGCATTCCAGCGTGTTAGGAGCTGGCAGTCACTAACGCTTTGGGAAGGACCGCAGTGCTTCATTTTATTACAGATTAATGGGATTGATTTATTATTTTTTGTTTCTTTTTAATTAGTCTCATGAAAAAATGAAACGATCTTCCTGTGGAGCATGCAAATAACACAAAGACACAGGCCCAGCTGATGTTTTGTTCCTGATGCATTTGTTCAGAATTAGCACTGCAAACCAGGAAAGATTTAATAATGGTTTCTGGGAGAGATTAGCAATGGGGAAACAGCTCAGAGAGGATTAAGAACGAAGCAAGTATTAGTCAATTTTTTGACGGAGTGTTTGTCAAAAGTTGCTCGTTGAGTTTAAAGTGAGTCAATGAGTGCCCTTCAGCGGGCTGACAGCCACAGAGCAGTGTTTGTTCCCGGTGATTCATTCTGGTTTGTTGAATTCCAGCGTTTGTTAACTTCAGGTGGTTAATCTCACCTTTTTTAAAATAAAATTAAAAAAAAAAAAAAAAAAAGAATCCTATTGTTAGTCCCAAGTTGTTGCTTATTATCGGGCTTATGATGACGCTGATTTGGGGAAGTTGCCAAGCCACCTGGCCCGTGGAAGGGCTGAAGACCGTGGCACTCCCGCACCGAGCGTGCTGCTGCAGCACGACTCCCTCTGCTCTCACCTAAGCAACGTGGCCAGAGACCTGGCGATTATTTTCCCCCCCTTTACACCCCATTTTATGTCCTGAAAGCCTCTTCTCTCCTTTGCTGTCAAGGAGGATCAACTCGAAGGCCGGTGGGAGCCCTTCCCGTCCTGCAGACCCTAAGCCAGCGCCTCTGAGCAGAGCCCCTGCCCACCCAGCACCCCAAAGCCTTTCCAATACAGGCGGGACCCTAAAATTTTCCCTCTTGATACTTCATGTCTGGTTTCGAGCATAAAGGAATCCAAGTGTATTCATTACAGCAATTTCATCCCCAAATGGCACAGAAGGGCAGGCGCAGCTGGTGTCCCCGAGCAGAAGCAGAGCAGCGTGGGGAGCACATTATTTGCTCCCACCGGTCCTCATCAGCCCGTAGAAGCGCCAACTCCAGTTTTCACTTATGGTTTTTCTGACATACTGTGGAAAATACATAAAACTTGGTATGATAGGAAAAAAACCTTAGAGCAAGCCCCCCCAAACCTTAAACCCAAACTCTTCAAATGTCAAAAGATGGAGCAGAGCAACTTTGAAACTGCGTTTCTAAATGAGAGCATGACCTAGCCCCTGTCTTCCAAAGACCAAGGGGAAACAGGGGGGCACTGGAAGGAGCTTCCGTGGGTCCCTGGGGACACTGCCCATGCTCTGACCACGCTGCGCCCGAGGACAGATGTCCTGCACTCCAGGTCCCTCCAGCCACAACCCAGGCCAGCCCAGGGAACCAGCTCCTTGCCCATCCTTGGCAAAAGGAGCATCCCAGGCTCCAGGACAGATGCTCAGCCAACAACTCTACGGATGCCTGCTTGCATGGCCCCAAACCCCTGATCCCAGCACACTTTCCAGAGCCTCCCTTCGCAGTGCTGCACGCAAAACTGAACTCCACTCCAGCCAGCTGAAAACATAATTGACTCTTCCCTCTTTCTGCAGTTTATTTTTTGTTCTCCCTTCAGCAGAGTGCTGGAGCCAGGCTAGTCTAGTCACGCTCCCTTTGTTTACAGCCAGTTTCTCCTCCATTTCCCTCCGTTGGCCTGGTGCTCCTCAACCTGTTCCTTGCTGGGCTCTCTTTCCCCCCATGATGAGCTCGATGGGTCCCAGACCAAGCACATCCCCACCGCCAAGCCTCTCCAAGCAAACTGCAGGGAGGAGTTTCCTCAGCTGTTTTGGGGGTTGGTTTTTTGGGTTGGTGGTTTGTGGGTCGGTTTGTTTTTTGGTTTTTTTTTGGTAATTAAGAAAATAAAAGCAGAGTCTGAACTATGTGCCAAAGAGCACTGCAGAAAGGTTGCAAGCCCAACTCCGGGGCCAGAACTCACCAGGGGTCTGCCCGCAGACCCCCGGAGCTGTTGCGGCACCTCATCCCCATACCCCGACTCAAACACGGCGCTGAGTCCCCTGCAGCAGCCGCACTCGCCAGCTTCCAGCTCCTCCAAAGGTTTTGGGTGGACTTTCTGCCTTCGGGAGCGGGGGCAAAGCCCCTGAGGGAACCGGCGGTAAAAGCAGGCGGGGGGAGCCCGCAGCCTGCCCGGGACCAGGCGGAGGGAAGCCGGGCGGATCCAGGCGCTCCGGCCGCTGCGGAGCTGCGGGCGGCGGAGCCCGGGGAAGCTCGGCTCGCTCCCCGCACCGCCTCCGGGGCAGCCTCCGCCCGCACCCCGACCCCTCTCCGGGCCCCACCCCGTGCTCCCTTCATCCTCGATCCCCCCCCCCCCCTCCCGCCTCGGCCGGTCCCCGATCCCCCGCCCCGGGCCCCGAGCGCCCTGCCCGGTCCCCGCCCCGAGGTGCCCGCACCCCCCGGCTCCGCCGCTCGAGCTCCCCCGTGCGCCCTGCCCCGGGAGGCGACGGCGGCGGTGGCGGCGGCGGCTCCCCGCAACCCGGAGCTGTCCCTGCCCGCGGCTCCCGGCGGCAACCCGCGCCGGCCATGCCGGGGCCGCGCCGGGACCGCCCGGCCGTCCTGCTGCTGCTCGGAGCGCTGCTGGTCGCCGACCTCTACTTCCACCTCTGGCCGCGGGCGCGGCGGGAGCTGACGGCGGGAGCCCCGGACTGTCCCTGCCGCCGCCGCCGCCCCGCTCCCGCCGCCCCGCCGCCCCGCGCCCGCGCAGCCTCCGCGCTGCGGCGCCTCTTCGCCCACCCGCTGTACCGCGCCGCCACCGCCCCGCGGGACCCCGCCGAGCCGCTGCTGGGCGCCCGCGAAGCCCTGCGCTACTACCGGCGGAAGGCGGCTCGCTGGAACAGGTGCGTCCCGCCGCCACGGAACCCCCGCCGCACCCGCCCCGGGTACCCCCTGCCCGGGTACCCCTCCCCGGGCACCCCCCGGGCGTCTCCTCCGCGGGCATCCCTTGCATGGGCATCTCCTGGGCACCCCTTTCCAGGGCACCCCCTGCATGGGCACCCCCCGGGCACCTTCTCTCCGGGCACCCCCTGCACAGGTACCCCACGGGGACCCCCTTTCTGGGCGGCTCTCCCGGGTACCCCTGCTTAAGCACCTCCTGCCTGGACATCCACCCCCTGGCTACCCCCTGGCATCCCCAGTCGGGCTTGTGCCCCGTTTCCTGGCTCTCCGCCCCACCACCCTCCCCATCACCCCCCTCCCCAACAACCAGCACCCCTCGGACAGGCAGGGCTGAGCCCGGGGTAGAGGGGGCTCTGCTGGGAGGGGTCTTCCTGGGGTGCCTCCCGCTCTGCTGTTAGAGCCCCAAGGAAGGGGAAGGGTGGCTGCTGGGGCACGGGGTGAGACCCTGCGAGCCATGTCCTCCCCGGGATAAGCACCACCTTTGCTCTGTGTCACCTTTTTGGCTTGGGGCAGAAGGGGAATCAGCCCCCAGGCGCTGAACCCCAAAGCTAGTTCCTTGCGTCCACCAGCCCTTGGGGGGGGGTGATGACCAGAGCCCCCAGGCACCAGCAGCCACAACCCCCCAGGCCAGAGTCCTGCATGTCTTGGTGTTGCCTCCAAGCAATTACTTGGGTCTCCTCTGACCCATCATAGCGGTGTCAGGGTGCTGGCTCCCCGTTCAGACCCTCCCCTGTTCCCACTGCTGACTTCTCTGCAAGAAAAGGTGCGGAGGTTTTTACTTTTGGACAGAAAGGGTCTCCCGGCTCAGAGCCCTCTTCTTGCCGCCTCTCCCAGCCCCAGTGTCTGTTGCAGGAAAATTCCCCCATGTCCTGCTCCTGGGGTGGGACTGTCACTAACCCCTGTGGCCCCTGCCCCGGCAGGGATGGTGACCCTCAGCACCAGATCTGAGCGTCAGCCACCTGTGCATGATCCAACCACTGCGGCTTCACACCCCGGGGCCCTGAACCCCCAATCTAACTCCCCTTGCAGAAGGGCTGTGGTCAAGCTGGCGTCCTCCAGCGTCCCCCAGCTCCTCCCTGCACCCCACCACCTTCCTTCTTCATGCACAAACTCAGATCCAATGGGGACAGCCACGGTGACGTGGGGACGGAGCAGGTCACCGCGGTGCCTCCCAGCCCACGGAGCTCACAGCATCGCCTCACTGCCCCCTTCGTGGGACAGGTATGGTGCCCACCTGCAAGGGGATGGCAGCGTCTCCTGGGCACCACCTCGGATGTCCCTGTCCTGGCACTTCCCCACTGCCCAGGTTTGGTTTCCAGTGTCAGACCCAGCCCCTGCTCCTCCCGCCACGCAGGTGCTGTTGCAGGATTTCCAAGCTCCCACTTTCTCCACTTCGATGCATATTCCTCTTAGTTCTGTGGAACTCACCCAGCCCCAGTTTCAGGCGTGATTCGCAGGAGATGATGGGAAGCAATAATGGAAGGAATCAAAGAATGACCTTCATGGCCTGAGCAGCGCCCAGGGCCTGGAGCCGCCCCGTGTGCTCAGCCAGGGTCACCCCTGCGAGGCTCATCCCTTGCCTGAGTCAGTCTGGAGCAGGTTGAATCCTTCTTCACATCGCTTGAAGTCTGTGGGTGATGGGTTTGGGTATCCCCGGGGACACGCGCCATGGCCAGGCTGTGCCAAAGTGCCACGGACCCCCCTCAAGCACATCTTCTCAGAGCTGAGCAATGCCTCCTGAAGACATTAGGATTTCAGCAGCAAGGCGGATGTTTCCCGAGCAAAAGCCCGGTGAGGTTGGGGGATTTGAACCGGAGCAGCTCATGGCACGTACTTGATGTCTTCTTGAGCATCACCAGAAGCCCTGAGCACCCAGTGCCGAGCGTTCGCAGCAGCACTGGCATTACATCTGCACCAGCCTCGCCTGCGGGACAGCCTTGGCTCTTTGGTAAGAAGTCTGCATTCCCCGACTTTATTTACTGCTTTGTTTAAACGTGCTATTTGCAACAAAGCTGTGGCTGCACGTTGCCTTTTGTTCTGAGGTTTGGTTATGACGTGGCTGGGAGGAAAGCTGTGATGCCGTTTGCCCTTGATTGACTTCACTTTGCACCTCTGGGAAAGAGAAGGGAGGCAGAGTATTGATTATTCCTCAGTCACTTTGAAATGAAATATATGGTGCTCATAAGCAGGTAAAAGCCTTCCAAGAGCATGCACAGGCCGAGGTGACACACAACCTCTCCTGCCGTTGGTGCTGCAAATTGAATATATAATAAGATGGCACTTGCCAGGGCTGATGCATTTCATAAGACCATTGATTTGCTGTGGGCATGGAGGAATTTCTGCCTCACTAGAAGCACTGCAGAGCCCATGTCCTGTCCGACGTGGTCAGTGAAAGAGCTGTCCCTATGTTTGCTGAGAGCGAAGGGCAGTGTCCTCCGCAGGACTCGGGCTTTCTCTCCCAATCCATACGTTTAGCGAAGCTGCTGCTGTTGTTGAGGACTGAAGTCAGCGCTGCAGGAGCAAGGTCCACCCCGGCTCTCACCGAGGTGTGTCCACATCCACGACCAGGCAGAAGAGGGTCAGAGCTGAGTGTCCATGGGCCATCCCCTCCTCAGCTTGACTGCGTGACAGGGCTCATTTCTGCATCACGTAGGTCTGACTGTTGGCAAAGCAGCTTTCAGAGCGGTGGGATGCTCGTTTTGAGTGGAACAAGCTGTAGCTTAACCCTGTACCTTCAGCACAGCGTGCCTGTCTTCATTTCTGCGGCCAGATGGACATCAGCTGGACTGGGACTCTCTGCCAGCTCATGGAGTGCCCCAGGATATGGCCCGTTTCGGATACCCACGGCCGGGGGAGCACAGCAGCACGTGTCCTACCCGGCGCTCGCTGCCTGCTGGCTGCTGCCCATCACCGTGCTTTTCCCCAGAACTTCAATTAGGACCAGGAGTTTGATTGCAGGATGCAGAACCAGCTGGAGAGACTGATGGGGATGCAGGAAGGAAATAGCAAAAAAACCATCCACATCTCTTCAGAATGAAAAAAAAAAACAAAACCCACAACTCAACCCAAAAACTCCAGAGCTTATTTTTATCCTTGAAGGAGCAGTTTCAAAACCCCAAACCCTGTAACCAGCTCGGGTCCGGGGGAGGCACAGGGCAAGCAGACATCGGTGGCCTGTGGCCCAGCATCACCCCACGCCGTGCCCCTCGCAGCCCAGCAGCGAGCTGGCTGAGCAGAGAGCTAGGGCAACCCCGGGGCTATTTATAGCGAGTTAGAAATGAACCTGGTTTTTATATCATTATGTTTTTTGCAGAGCTGTGTTCTTACAGGGAAATATTTCAGGAATCCTGAAGGAAACTGGGAGGCAGAGGAAGCTGTATTTTGGGTCGAAAGGCTGGAGGAAGGCTCGCTGGCCCTGCAGCAGCTCGCCCGGGGCAGGGACTGTGCGGGCGCTGGGCTGGGAAGCAGCCGCCGGCCGGGAACTGGCTTCCCTTGCATAACCGCTGCATTTTTTTCCCCATCAGTAATCTATTGCTCACTGCCACCCCCGGGGGAGCAGCCTGTGTGTATGGGAGGCAGGAGAGCAAATATGGTCAAATATTTGGGCAGCTTCCCTAGGGAAAAATCTTGAGTCATTCTTCTAAATTACACTGGGGTCTTTATTGTCCCCGGCCGTGGCGGGCGGTTAAGGTTGCGCCTCAAATACTTGCTCACGTGAGACCTGGTGCACAGCAGCACGCTGGAAGGTCGAGGCACGTCCGCCGGAGCCGACGGCACCCCGGGGCCACGTCCTCGCGCGCAGCTTGCCAGCCAAACCTGCCGACGAGTCTTAGCACGCTCCCGTGTCCGTCTCCTCCCGACTCGGAGCGGGGGGAGCTTCTGCCTCCTTTGCAGATGGCTTGAGCAAAGAGCCGGACCGAGAGAGAAATGCTCCGGCACCGTTCTTCCTGACCACACACACGTGGACTTTGTGCCTGTAGCTGACCCAGTCCAACTGAAAGGCAAACAAACTGGGAGAAGGAACGGGCTGGCTGCTCTGACCTGCAGATCTGCCACGTCTCTCCGTTTCCTAGATTTCTCCCGGGACGCTACTGAAAGGTGTCCTTCACCCCCAGGAGGGTTCATCCCTTGCTCGTGTTTAGACCGGACTAACCACACTGTTTAGCCTGCTTGGATGGAGAAGGATGATGGAAAAAAAACCCAACCAAAACCCAACGCTTTTCTGCTGCTCTGAGCAGGGAAGTAAAAAATCCAGCAACACCCGTGAGCCCTTTCCAGCCGCCAGCACCGGCTCCTTGGCTGATAAGTGACTCGGTGCACGGTCAGGACCTGCTTGCTGCAGCCACCGCTACGAACCACGCAGCATGGCAAACCCCGGCAGAGCCACACCGCCATCCCGGAGGACACCCTGCCCTGCCTGCGGGTGCCTGCACGCTCCCCACTCCCACCACGCTTGAAAAGCATCCCTTTCCTCCCTGCTTTTGGGTTTGTTTGCATTGGGCAAAACCTAAAAAAATTAGGAAAAAATAGGAAAAACTAAAGGCAGGCAAGGAAAAGTCTTTTCATCGTTTGTGTTTCCCAGAGCGTGTTTTGCTAAAGGTCTGGATTGGGTCTAGCGAGGCGTGTGGCACTTCTCTCTCCAGCCTCTCCATCCCAACCTTCGTTAATGCCCTACTCGTTATCAGCCCCCAGCTCCTGTTTGCTTTCACGGATGTGTCTTGGCACTTTCAGTGCAAACTGAACTCCATTTTCCCTTTATCAGGACCGGCTACTCCGTACGTGGCTCGGCTGGTGTTAATGAGAAACTAACGCTCTGTCCTCCGCCGGGCAGAATAAGCGACCTTTCGATCGCAGTGTAGCAAGGTGTGCGTCCTAGTCGTGGAGGTCTCAAGGTCAAGAAAAATGGTGATCAAGTGGGGAGATGTTTTGGGGATATTACTGAACTTGGGAGGCCCCTTCGGCTCTGCCTGCCAAGAAAGAGCTGGGTTCGACCTTGATTTTAAGAGGTGATGGGCAGGACACTGCCGGATGGCCTCGCTGCATCCCTGCTCACTAGACCGAGGGCTGTGAATCTGGTCATGGAGGCAATTTGTGGCTCTAACTTGGTGATTTATTTTTTCCCTGCCTGGGACCTCTGGCTTCAGGAAAAAACTCTGGCAGAGGTGTAATGACCGTAAAGACAGTCCTCTGTGGGACAAGAGCCTGATGTTCTCCCAGGCTCTCCAGACGCCTCACTCAGCAGTCAAGACCCAAGTTATCTGCTGTCCGCATCCCCTCCCCAAGCCTGGCCTGGAGCCTGCGGTCCCTCCGGGAAGCACTTCACCCGTCACGCAGGCCAGCTCTCGTGCTGCTGGAGAAGCGGTTTAGCTCCAGCCGTGCCCTGACACCTCTCCTGGTCCTGATGGGGCGAGGAGAAGACAACAGAGTCCCTTGTGTTCCCGCTTGAGACTACTTTCCCAGGGCTTTGCAGAGGGAAGAAGGCGGCACAATTTGTGAGACCGTTGACCATCTCAGCCATCGCTCCCTGCCTCAGTTTCCCCTCGGGTAGCACCCAGAGTCCTTATCCACCCTGTGCCCCTCGCAGGAAGGGTTTCCATCCCGGGGCTCATCCTCATCACCCCATAACCGCTCTCTTCCAGACGACACAAGCTTTACAGGGAGGAACTCAACCTCACCTCCCCGGCGGCACCGCTGCCGCTGCGGCCGGAGGCCAGCTGGCTCCAGTTCCACCTGGGCATCAGCCGGGACGGGCTCTACCCGCGCTCCAGCCCCACCGTCAACAGGCTCCTCCGGGACATGCAAGACTTCACCACTATCAGTGCCGGTAAGCACCATCCTGCCGCGGGGATGGGGACGGGGCTGTTGGGAGCTGCATGGGGCTGGGGGGCTCCAGCCCCCCCCCGGTGACTTTTGCAAACAAGGCAGGGGCTGTGGCTCGCCGGAGGAAGCCTGGAGCCCTGCACTGGCTTGCCAGCGGGTTTTGTGCTGTGCAGTTGCTGTGCCCTGACCTCGAGATGGGAGAAAGGACCATGCTGCGGCCCTTAATGCAGCGGGTTTTGGTGCCAGCCATGCCGGGGACCCATTGCACGGCAGTTCAATCCCAACAGGCTGCCTCAGCCCCCCAAGGGGACTGCACCCCTCGCTGTGCACCGATGGCACCGGGCCTGCCAGGCTGGGGCAGCGCGGGCAGGCAGGGGCAGGCAGGGACAGGCAGGGACAGGCAGTGCTCCCCTCACGCCCAGTGCTGGGAGGGGGGTCAGCAGCAAGAGACCAAGGCTGGCGGGGTCTCACCGCTCCTCCTGCCCTTGCAGACTACAGCCAGGACGAGAAAGCGCTGCTGGGGGCCTGCGACTGCAGCCAGAGTGAGTACACTGCCTCGGGCCCCTGCTCTGCCCTCGCACGCCATCGCCATCGCTTCAGCTGACCCCAAGCCCCAACTCCTCCACCCTAACCTCAGCAAGGGAAATGTAAAGCCAGGAAATACCAGGCCCTTCTCCCTCCAGTTAAACGCCACCGCCCCAGCAGAGGCTGGGATGTGGGTGCCAGGACACCAGTACGCCACTGGTTTCTACTGGCAGGAGGAAAAGGTCCCCAAGAGGAGGTAACAAATGGGAGAAGTGCTGGAGGAAAATCTCCTCTGCAGCACAGGGGAGGGGGAGAGAGAGGAAAAGTAACGGCAGAGGCAGATGGGAGAAGCACCAAAGCCGAGGGGAGCAGGTGGACGGAGCGATGGGATGCGCTCACCAGGGCAGAAAGCTGGATCGCACCGCAGCGTGTAACCGGTGCTTCGTCGCAGAGGCGTCCCAGGCAGCTAACGTCCCGTTTCCTCCCCAAGTTGTGAAGCCCAGTGGTGTGCACCTGAAGCTGGTCCTCCGGTTCCAGGATTTTGGGAAAGCCATGTTCAAACCCATGAGGTAAGGCACGCTTGCAGAGCCCCCCCCGTCGAAACCCCCCGCGTAGCCACGGACCAAGGAGCCCCGCAGCAAGGGGTGCGAGCATCCTTGGCAAGGACAGGCACACCGCAGCCGCGTCTTTCCTCTCCTGCGCTCAGCTACCTCAACAGCTGAAAAGGTTTAATTATTATTGGCTGCTCGCACCGTCCCAGAGACACACGCGGATAAACACCGGCGTTCCCACACTGCTTATTGACATTGGAAATGTCTCAGTTCATAGATGTCAGACAGCAGAGGACCTTGTTAGGGATTGCCCATTTCTTCCTCTTCCCCTGCTGACTTTGTGTTTTACCTCGTTTCTCCTTGGATTCCCCAGAGTGTTTACAAGAAACAGCCATCAGTCCCGGTCACCTCAAAAAGGAGTTTTAAATTGCTTCTGCATTTATTTCTAGCCCCTTGGGACTCTTCACATTTATTCCCCCTCACTGTACTTTCCGTGCACAGGCAGGGCAGCTGGCAGCAACACCGCCTGCGATGGTTGGCTCCTCCAGAAAGCAGCCAGCTCCTCTCCCGTTGGTTTCCAGCCACCTCTGCCCAGTGTCCGGCGGGTCCGGGAGGGGAAGGAAAGCGTCTGTGCACTCAGCTGAGCCAGGAGGGTTCAGCAATGCCTGGGGGCTTTCCTGCGATATACAACTGCCTGGGAGGCCGAGCGTGCAAATTCACATGCTACACGTACCGGGGCACTGTGAGACAGCCAGAAAATGGAATTAAACAAGCTGGCGTTCCCATCTCGGGGATATGAGAGCATCAAACCTGAGCTCTTCTCTGCCTCCCACAGGGACGTGAGAAGTGCAGCACAGCCTCTAGCACCCCCGATGTTATACCCACCCGAAACGCTGTCCTCAGCGGGTCTCAACTCTGCACAAAAGGTTTTAAACCCAAGTCAGCCCTTCTGCCTCCCTCACCCACCCGGCACCGAGACAGGGCACAAGTGCTGCTCCCTGGCACGGCAGGTTGGTCCCGGCTCAGCCCCGGGCACTTTGGGTCCCGGCCTGGGCACCAGGCGCCGCAGCTCTGCCCGGCAGCCCTGGCACCAGCCTGGGCACACGACGATGCTGTCCCCGAGCGCACCGTCCTTGTGCCAGCGCTTAGTGTCCAGGCTGCCTGCCAGCTGCCCGCACTGGTACCTGCCCGCGCTGCTCTGCTCGCTTAGGTTAACCCCCTCGCTCCCTCCCAGGCAGAAGCGCGAGGAAGAGACTCCCGAGGACTTTTTCTACTTCGTTGACTTCCAGCGGCACAACGCGGAGATCGCCGCCTTCCACCTGGACAGGTAGGGGCCTGCCTCCTCCGGCTGCCCGGTCCTCTGCCCACGGAGAGCTCTTGGCCCTGCGGAGCTGCTCAGCCTCAGAGAAGCGATTGCTTTGCGGCACCCTTTTGGGAGCTGATGTGTTATTTGGGGATGGGGAGGCTCCGGCTCTCATCTGAAGCCCAGGAGTCAGCTTTGCCTTGGCCGCTGCACGAGAACAGGCTGGCAGATGAAGTCCGGGTTGGGAAGGGGTCAGTTATTTGTCACACGGCTGCACGCACGTCATCCCTGCCGTGCAACAAAGTGCAAAGCTGAGCTCTGGGCACAGCCTGGAGCCCTCCCAGGGAGACAGTCGCACGCTCAATCAGCAATCAAGGCGTGTTTTGGGTTGAGATAAACTGCAGCGATGCAGTTTCAAGCCCTCAGCTAATGAGCAATTAACCTGGCACCTCTTCCCAGCAGGCTTTGTATTTAATGAAATCAAAAATACCCTTCTTAGAAGAGGAGGGCGGCAGCCTTCTTCCCCTCGATGGGATGAGTATCGAACACCAAGGGAAGTGGTCCCTGATGATGATGGTGGATGGGGTCTCCAGTTCCCATGCCCAATTTATATGATAAGCAGGACTAGACTGTAAGTCCTGCAGCTCAAACTCTGAGCGAGGGAAAGAAGAGAGCTGAATTCCCTTTCCAGCTCTGCCCCTACATCACTGCAGTGACTCTGATTGACTCACTATCAGCTTCCCAGTTTCACCACCAGAAAAATGAGGCTGGACTGCTTTTCTGAAGTGCTTTGTGGTTTTTAGAACTGAAAGATCTAGATGAAAGCAAGTTTGTTTGGTTTTTTTCTTTAGACATTGCTCAATAAGTAACAGGCTAAACCCTGTTTTGTGCCTGATTTTCAGAAACAGAGGGCATTACCCAAGGAGCAAAGCACAGCATTAGCTGGTTCACCCCGTGAACTGACTCAGCAATCAGCAGCAACTTTCCATTTACCAACATGAATGCCTGTCTGCCCCAGGCCCTGATTTTTTTTTTTTTATTTTTTTTTAAAGAATATTTGAGATGAATCAGCTGGGCATGAGTGCCTGCGAGTGGGGGTGATCCCTCCTCTCCTCTTGCTGCCTCAGCTGTGGTGTACCAGGTTCAACACATCTGTTCTCCCTGTCAAACCCAACAGCACAGAAAGTCCACCTCCCAAAGGGCCCAGCTTGCGTGCAAGGGGATGGGAGAAACCGGTGAGGGAAAAGACTTGAATCCTGGAGAACATCTAGGTTGTTCCAGGCAGCATCTATTAAAATACAAAAATCTGAACTCAGCTGTATTTTGGTACAGAGGGTAAAGTGATCCTGGCTATTTGCTAGAAAGAAGGTGGGAGAAAAACAATCCATGTGGGTGCAGTCACCAAAAGGCCCCTGGTTTACCAACGGAAGGGACGAGGACAGCATCTGCCATCCCACATTGCCGTCCTGTGCAATAACATCCCTTTGCCCTGAGCGGCTGTCCCTTTCGTGCAGGATCCTGGATTTCCGGAGGGTGCCGCCCACAGTTGGGAGGTTGATCAATGTCACCAAGGAGATCCTGGAGGTCACTAAGAACGAGATCCTGCAGAGCGTCTTTTTTGTCTCGCCAGGTAGGAGAGCACTTGGCTGCCACAAGCTGGGATTGGACATGCTGGTCCACGGTGGGTGGAAGGGCAGGGTCTGCACGCAAAAAGGGCCGGCAGGACTTGTACCGTTGAACAGAAATTAAATTCTTGCGTGAAACATACACAAAAACATGGTTGCAGTAGAGGTAGCTCTACTGTACAGCTGCAATCATCTGCCAGATCTACTCGCCTGCCCAATTTTCCCCAACCTTTCCCTTAGCATGGGACCAGGTCTGTCCATCAACCTAAATCCAGGTATTGTCCACGATTTGGCAGTTTCACATCCGTGATGCGGTTACATACACCACAACATACTCGGTCACTGTCACACAATGGAGAAGAGGTCAGTCCAGGTTACCTTGCAGTCTCCTGCAGATCATAGCTCCTTTCCCCATTCTCTCTTCTCCTTCCAGCCAGCAACGTTTGCTTCTTTGCCAAGTGCCCGTACATGTGCAAGACGGAGTATGCGGTGTGTGGGAACCCTCACCTCCTGGAAGGGTCCCTCTCCGCCTTCCTGCCATCCCTCAACCTGGCGCCACGACTCTCCATCCCAAACCCATGGATCCGGTCCTACTCATTTGATGGAAAAGAGGAGTAAGTGGGTAAATGATGCTGCTTCCCCTATCTGCGGTGCAGGGAGCGCGTGGGAAGGAGAATGAGCAGGGTACAGACATATGTACAGAAGTTGTACGTCCAGGCAGAGGAAGGCCAAGGTTCAGAGACTGCCTGTAATTAGTGTAATAATTCTTATGCCTGCGCCATCGACTGGGTTTGACTTCCAGTCTCCTGCGTGTGCAAGGAGGGAGATTTAAGTCCTCCTCCTCTCCATCTCCGCACGGGAGACCGGCTTTGGGGTGCTGTTGGGACACGGCAGCGGCAACCACTGAGCACACCTGCCCCTTCTCCATCTCCTGCAGGTGGGAAGTGAATCCACTCTACTGTGACACGGTGCGGGAGATCTACCCCTACAGCAACGGCAACCGGCTGCTTAACATCGTTGACATGGCCGTATTTGACTTCCTGATAGGTATGATGAAGGGAGAAATAATATTCCTTCCTTCAGCATCCGTCTGCCTGCCCTCCCACGCCACGGTGTTTCTCAAAGCCATCCCTTCTGCTCCAGAGACGGTTTTGGGAGACTGCTGCCTCCCCCCAGCCAGCCAGCCCACCCCCTCCTGACGTGCAGGCAGGGGGAGTCCCCAGGCCCACCCCAGCCCACTCCCCGGGGGTCACGCAAGATGAAGGCAGCAGCTCTGAGCATCTTAGACACTTCCAGCACGGCAACAAGTGTTTTGTGCAGATCTGAGAGAAAACATAGAATAGTTTAGAAAATTACTTGGTGGCATGCAAGGGAAACGCTGTTCCTCTGTCTGCCCTTTACCAGGGAACATGGACCGTCACCACTATGAAATGTTCACCAAGTTTGGGGACGACGGCTTCCTCTTACATCTGGACAACGCCAGAGGGTGAGGCTGTGGGAGGACATTGGGGGGGTGGTGGGGGGGGAAGGTGGTGGGCAGGCACTACAGCTCTGTGCTCTCTGCTTACCCCCAGGTTTGGGCGGCATTCCCACGATGAAACCTCCATCCTGGCCCCGCTCTCCCAGTGTTGCATGTAAGTGCCAGTTTCATCCTCCTTCCCAGACACGCTGGTGTTCCCACCATAGCGGACTGGCAGCACTTGCTGCTAGAAGTCATCCCGAGCGGAGGGAAGAGCCGCTGCCAATCCCAGCCAAGGGGGCAGGCCAGACAGGAGAGCATGGGAATCACAAGTTGTCCCCTTTATATTAGTTAGAGTATCAAGCTCTGTTGTGCCGCAGCCTGCTATGGTGTCATACAGCTTTCCTTCCTGGATACTTTCCATTTTGATGGGCCCTTGCCATCAGAATACCCTAAATATCTCTAAACCCCAGGTGGGCTTCCCCCATCCCCATGGACTGCGAGGAGCAGATCAAAACCTCCATTGCCATTAACATTTCACATATTGCCACTTTCTGAGCCACCCTCCTCCAGCCGCGCTCTCCTCCTTGAGAGGAGCCCGGGTGAGGGAACCTCCACGTCCTTCCCACCGTAACACCAGCTCCCACACTGGTCCCAGTTAGAGCTGCCTCACTCGGCACTGGGCAAGGATCTGCTTGAACGCCCGTTGAAGCTAAAAGGCCTTGCAAGCGTAATTTCACTGATAGACCAGAAGACAGTGTCCATTGGATCAAACCCTTCCAGAAGTGTCTCCTAGCATTCCCCAGCCCATCAACATGAGCTGCCCATCAGCTCAGAAATCTCCATCCAAAAGCCTGGTAGAACTTTGATACAGTTAATTGGGTTTCTTCTTCCCCTGGCATTAAGGAGAAGCTCATAAATTGTCCCGTTTGAATCCTATCTTCCCCCTTTATTAATTCACATAAATCCTCAGCTGCAAGTTCAATTTAAGAGAGAGAAAAAGCTGCTCTTCCCTGTGGTTTCTTTTTAGGAGATGCCTAACCTATTTCCTCCCTGTACCTGCTCCATCTCAGCCTCGGGGTGTTAACTGCACTCCCTCCTGATAAAATTAGATCTGGTAATACAAGTGTAAGAACTGCTATTTGCACCCAGCGCGTCTTTTCATTTATAATTGCAGGCTCGCAGTGAATCCTTCTCTTGAACTCCTATTTTGTGCAGTTTAAATTAACTCTGCCTCTTAATTTCACCTGTATACAGTAACATCCACAGGTCAGACACTATTCTTCCAGATGTGCCTCCCAGAAGCTGCTCTTAATTTCGTTCTCCTTGTAAAAGGCAGTGGTAAGACGACCTGCAAGTCGCACCTTGTAATAAGCCAACTAGGGCCGAGAACAGCATAAAAGCAACTCACGCTGCCTGAGGGAGACACACAAAACCTCATTTCCCACCACAGCCAGTCCATTTGGAGTGGGGAAGAATCCAAAAACGCTTGGAAAGGAAGTAAAAAAAGGTTTATTTGAGTAAGCACTGAGGCCACAGATTTCAGCCTGCCCTGACCAACTAACTCGCCTCAGCCCATCGGGTCACCTCCTTGTCCCAGCATGAAGTTCAGCCATGCACACCTCAGCTGGAACAAAGTCCTCCAGCCAAGAGGGATGCCAAAAGTCCTCGAACCGCAGGGATGCTGAACGACAGGCTGCTCGCTTCCTTGTTAAACACGTTCATCTCGTTCCCAGCTGAGTTCTTCTCTAAGTTTGGCTTCCAGCAGATTTAAGTCTGGTATTTTTAGCTCCCTTTCACAGCTCCCACACCAGTCCTTGTCCCACACGTTGAAGTCTGCTGCTCTCCTCTCCCAGCGTTGCTCCGAGTACGGTGAACGGCACAAATACAGCCACGCAGTAAGACATGGTTGTTTCCCTGAAAGGGTCCAGACTCTCGCTAACAGGAACAGATAGGCCCCCAAAGAGCCCCCAGTTAACCTGGCACATCTGTCTTCTTGGCTGGTGAAGCCCCTAGAAGGCTCTGGGTCAAATCTTCAACAATTCAGTACAACAGCAGCGTTACAACCAGGAGAGGCGCGGGGCGGTGGCGAGATTTCCACGTTCTGCCTGTTTCTGATGTAACTGTTAGAGCGTGAAAGAAGCTGTTCCCCACAGGGTCAGACTCCAAGCCCCATCGCTGGCCGGACCAGAGCAAACACAGCTGGTGTTTACCCCCAGCAGCTCTGGAGTCACCCCTCGCGAGGGGAGCGCGCACGCTCGCTTGCTGCGGTTCCGCTGCTCCCCGCGCGGCTTTCGCTGGCAGCAGAACCTCACAGCCACGCTCCGGCGGCTATTTAAAGTCTCATTGCCGGGCTTAGCACTTGGCCAATTGATTATTTTGTTGGGTTTTTGGTTTTTTTGGTTTTTTTTTTTTTCCTCAGGAATATTAACGCAAGCCTGGCAGCGGGCAGCCGGGTCAACAGCCACAGTTTTAAGTCACCGGCCCCCGTGCCAGCACCGCGCAGGAGGCAGCCGGTCGGCAGCACCTTCCTCCTTCCCTCGTGCAATGCGAGAGGCATCGCTGCCCACAGACACGCAGCTCGCCCGGCCGCTCCAGAGCGCTACCGGCACCCGGTGCAAGTCAGGGACTGCCCGGCCGGGCACAGCAGCAGCAACAAGCCCTTCCCCTGGCATCTGAACAGCATGTGTCCTATTACAGTAGGAGAGAGCCAGATCTCCGTTCCCAATCGATGGCCTGAATAAATAACAGGCATACAAAGGCAAATTCTGGAGCTGTTTGTTTTTGGTTTTGTTTTTTTTTTTTTAAAAAAATCTTTCTGACTACACCTTTTTCCATCTGAAAATTCTGGCTCAGCTACATAGGAATGGCTCCATGAACACAGACTACTTTGTTTCCAAAATTTAAAGGGCAGTAATTAAAACCACTGATTAATTTCAGTATTAGAGATGCTGAAGTCAACACACTTTCGCTGAGGATTAAACAAATTATTTCAGAATACTTAGTTTCAATCCCAGAAGTGTTCTAAGATTATAGCTTTTATTCCCACTTTCTGTCAAAAGGGAGTAATATTTAAATCTCAGTACCTCTTAAGGTGAAAAGTCACAGTTAAATCAGTTCCAGAAAATATTCCCTTTTTGCTCAGAGCTTTGACAGAAGATGTTTTTCTCATTCATGCCTCTTCATTTTACCTCCCCCTCGGCCCCCACCCCATAAATGTCATCCTTGGGAACATGGCACCACCCTGCAGTCATCGGGGGAACTGGGTCATCTCTGACTCAGAGGAAAAACACGCATTACTGAGAACTTCTATCATGTTCTTCTCTCTGATAACAGAAATCTGCAGTACAAATACTCTGCAGTCTGAAAAAACAAAGCAGCAGAGGTTTCTGCAAAAATTTTCATCTCCTTCAGAAAGGGAAAGCTTTTGTTCCAAAGTTCTTTGTCAAGTATCTTTACCCATCTCTGCCCTCCCTCCCTCCCAAGGGGCTCAGGCAGCCGGTTCTCGCAAGAAGTTTGCGCTAAGATGTCCGATTTCTTTTTTTTCCAGAATAAAGAGGACAACATTATTACGACTCCAGCTCTTGGCTGAGCCCGAATATCGGCTCAGCGACGTGATGAGGGAATCCCTCCTGCAGGACCGCCTGGCACCTGTCCTCACCGAACCCCATCTCCTGGCTTTAGACAGACGGTTGCAGCTTGTCCTGAAGGCAGTGAGGAAATGCATAGACACGTACGGAGAAGCCAAGGTGGTGGCCAACGACACCACGCAGCCCGAGGCTCCTGCATCTGACAGAGTCAAGCTGACCACTTAAACTGTCCTTAACTCGTTCTCGGAGGTGGGGAAAACCCCTGCAAGGCGAGTGTTTTAATAGCTGGTAATTTCCATCTACAAACGCTTGCGGAGGCTGAGAGGGGAAACTCTTCAGAAGATCTTCAAGAATCACACTGGGCTCCTGTGCCGGCTACTCAACCAAAGCTTCTGTGCTTGGCCAGTGTGTTGGTAAGTTGTGGTCTGACTGCAGCAGACCTTTACATCCCAAATATCAGCTCTGGTGGAAACGCAGTGACCTCCTGCTCTGTAGCTGGGCATGCCCTCGGGAGGGCAGGGGAACTCACGGCCCTTGGTTCGCTCGACCTGCACGGGATCTCGGTCTTACTTGTGAAGGACGTGAACTAGATCCAAGGATGAGGCTTGAATAAAGAGATGCCAAGAGCATTTTCCTCTTATTAAGTCTCTCTTCTGTAATCAAGACTGTGTGTTTGAGAAAAGAGCAGTCTCCCTTCACAAGGGCAGTACCTGCCACGGAGACAAGGCAGCACGTTGATTCGGCACGGTCAGACTGAAGAGCATCTGCGCGGTATTCACCATCAGGCCTGTCTGTCGCCTCTTGGTCTCTTCAACAGCAGTCAACCCACTCCGCTTCCATCCCTGCATGTCGCTCAAAAGCCCACTGCCTCACAGGGCAGTAAAATCTCTTCTACTTTTACCTGCCTCATGGGTGGAAGAACCAGTTTTGGTTAAAAGGCAGGTAGGTATGTGTTGCCTTTGATCCCAACGGGGAAAAAACCCCACACCAACAAAACAAGACAAGCTGCTCAGGGGCATAGGACTGTATTTACAATTCAAGAAGCCACCCACTTCTGGTGAAAACATTTTGCCAATGTGGGGGATCTATCTCAGGTCGTCTTCTCAGTTCTCGTATCTTTAAAAATCACTTGTCCCTGGACAACAGAAATGGTACACACACAACCCCCCATCTCTGTGCATTTTGAGGAGATGCAATAGGAACTGGAGACCAAAAAAGCATGGGGAGGGAGTCAGTGTTTATAGTTTTCCCATTGCCTCCTAACAACAAGGCTCAAGAATAATTTGATTGCTGAAGCTCTGTTTAATAGTTTTTTCCTTTAACTGTTCAAGAACGGTAACACTGAGGTTTTTGGCAGTGTAGGGAAAGTAGTTGAGAACTTTGTTGATAATTTATCATCCTTAAGAAAAAAAATACAAAACACCACAAGCAATCTACTAGAAGCTCATTCTAAACCTTGAAGTTAAACAAAAACCATCCACAGCACTGCAGACCTTTCAGAGACTCCTAAGACCACAGCACAAACGTTGTCAGGCAGCAGTTAACAGGTTCTCAGCAAGCTGCTGCACCTACCGCTGGCTCCTTTGCTTGTGGGCTGGAATTCTGCCCAACCTGAAGGGAACTCGGTGACACTGGCAACGTGTGCCCGGATCATACAAGGAAGGAACAAAACTTGTTTGGCTACAGCTATCAGGGTTTTTTTTTTTTTTTTTTTTTTTTTTTTTTTTTACAGGGGACTGTGTTGACATTTAATTCAACTCCACAGTAATTCCACAATACACCTGTCTCCGCGCTGTAAAATTACAGAAGAGGCTGTAGTTGTAATTTGAGTATGGCCCTACAGGTACCTATTCTATTTATTTGTATGAGAAAGTCTGGAGTGTTTCTACTTAGCAAAGAGGTTCCTCCAGCATCTGCAGCCACACAGGTTAGCAAAAAATCCCCACACAAACCCAACCAACCAAAAAAAAAATGACCCGCACCATGCTCCTTTAGTCTCTCCCTTGTGATTCAGGCGTGTCCTTCCATTTCCAGCTTTCACAAAAACAAGCTTTTAGACAGTCTCAATCAAACCAACAGAATTCTCAACCTTGGTGGACTTAGAGACGTTTTTACTCTTCTGGACAGAGAACAGATGAAAATAAAAGGCTTTAACTCACTCTGGGCATGCACGGTGCAGTGGTTATTTCTGTACAGGACGCTGTATTCCCAAAGTTGTATCTCCCTCTACCGGTGACTTTTTGTGCGCTTACCACACGTGACAAGCCCAAAAATCAATTTGGTCAGTGTCATGGAATGGTTACTGTTGGCTGCTTGAACAGGAAGAACATGGCAACAGAAGATAAGCTTAAAAGTAAATTTATAAGGTTGGAAGTGGAAATTTTTAGGTTTCATTTTAGGTAATAAAAAAAGTTTTCAGCTTTTTTTTTTTTTTGTTCAAGGGGATGGGAGAAAGGGAGGGCAGGATGAAGGAAACAAACCCACAGATATTGAAATAGCTAGTACATTAAACAGGGATTGCAAGGTTGCTTTCCTCTTTTTATTCTCCTTTACATGATAGCTTTTTAATATATCTTCGAAGGCAATAGCCTTCTCAGAGCTGGGTGCAAAACATGTCTACTCTGAGCCACTCCAGGTCATCACTCTTCAGTTTTTTTCCTACTTCATCATAGTGTAAAAGTCCCCCTCCTGTTTCTCACTGTCTGTCCACCAGAAACCATTCACGATTAATCATCGCATGTTCAAAGCTGTCATTAAGGGTACGCATAGATGGGAGCAGACAACTGCAGAAGCTTATGAGCTCCAATCATAATCACAGCCTGGTTTGGGTGGGAAGGGACCTCACAGCCCATGTAGTTCCCACGCCCTGCCATGGGCAGGGACAGCCTCCACCAGCCCAGGTTGCCCAAAGCCCCATCCAACCTGGCCTTGACCACTGCCAGGGAGCCAGGGGCAGCCACAGCTTCTCTGGGCAACCTGTGCCAGGGCCTCAGCACCCTCACAGGGGAGAATTTTTTTGCTAGTTATCTCCTCTAAATCTCCCCTCCTTCAGCTTAATAGTGGCTGGGAATTAACAACCTTAAAAGATCAAAGCAGCAGGAGTTGCTAAGAGATACTCAAGCAAGACGCAGGTACCTTCTCACTTCAAAAGCCATGTGCACCCAATGCCACAACTCCAGACAAGTTCCCAGGTCCCAGGCACAGGTTGGCTTGTGGACAACAAGCTCTCCTGCAGGGAAGGTTCAGTTGTGCTGTAAGCTAGGACGTGAGCTCAAGCCTCCAGAGTTAACACAAAGCTAAGCCATTAAGCTTCTTAGAGGATACATTATTAATGAGGTGGTAGAAACTAAGGCCAGAAGAAAACACAATACAGGGATGGGGAAAAAAAAAATAGACTGATTGCATTTAAGAATTTAAATCATTTTATTGCTTTACCTGCCATTAGGACAATCTATAACAAAAGGAATATAATATAATATATTAGCACATACAGTAAATCAGACTTATATAGTCAGGTAACAATACAAAAATGGTCCTCTGGTTGACTATAGCTTTCTAGGGCAATAGACTTCATAAATTCGCTAAAGGTGGACTAGCAAAATATTACTTCTAAAGCCCTGAATGTTAGCTAAGGCAAAACTATGCCAATTGTGGTTTCAAACATATTTAAATTGCACACAAAGGTAAAGCTATAACTGTGATTAATATTTAACTCAGACTTAGCTGATTTATCTTAAAATCTTGTAGGTAAAACTACAAAAGGGAGTAAACAGCAAGCTAAAAAGATGCAGTAGTGAAACTCGATTAGAAAGCCTTGTATAAAAAAAATGTGCATTTTTTTGTGGAGCTCTAACTAGTTTACACAGTTTTTGGTGCTTTAAAGTAACACACAGAACACATATGAAGAAAAAACTTGGATAGAGTCAAAACTTAAGAAAACAGTTTTACAAAAAAAAAAAAAAAAAAAGAAAAAAGGTAGCATTTGCTTACTCCTTAAGGACTCTGGCAGAAATCCTCTACTCAACATCTTCTGATTAGATAACTCAAACCACAAGCATTTAAATCCCATTATTGGAATTTCAGGTTCAGAAATACCCTGAAACCTTTTGTAAAGGCTTGACACCCTCAGTATTATTTTGTATCAATTAGCAGACTCTGATTACCTCGTGCCTGGGAGAAAGTCTGCTGAATTTGAATCCATATCACCTCAGAAAGGAAATAAAATGAGGGCTCCATCGTTAGAAGTAGTTGCACAACAAATGCAAAACTGCTTGCTGTCACTCCCAAATACAAACCTACACTACTTTATATAAATTACAGTTTAAAGGAAACCTTAAAAATTGCCTACCATTATTGAACCGTGGAATTCAGTATAAACTTTTGGGAAGTATTGGTGCGCACAGAATAATGGAACACAAAGCTGGTAAATACTGAAATACATTTAAGACTCCGCAACATATTGGAAAAAAGAGTATGAAATATGTGTCATGTATAAGCAAGGAAAGAGAATGCACCTTTTGTATTTAAACTAGCTTTATAATTAACCATTTTAAAAACCATGAATTGACTGATAAAAACTTAAAATAACTGTGTGTTGCAGGAAAGTTAAAACATTCACTTTTTCTGCCTCACATTTTCTAACAACAATAATGGCATCTATGTAGACCAGCAATCTTGCCACCTGCAACTGATGCTGGCCATAAATACTCAACATTTATTTTCCCTGGTAACAAAGGGTCACCTGAACTTATGATCATTTTTTTAAAAGTCAACTGAGGAATACAAAGCAAGCAAAAGTCACTGGGAAAATAAAATATTTGCTTCCAATTTCTACACCAATCTAAGTACTCGAACATTACTAACAGCCAGACAGCTGCACCATTCTTACACCAATCTATGTCCTAGAGACCAAAGTTAGGCATTGAATGTAACATTTGGTTCTTGCCACTTTGAACAGGAAGAGTTTTAAATGGCATATCTATCGCTGAAGAAAGAACAAGAAAAAAAATCAGTTGCGGCAAGTCAGCAAATTAAGTAACAACTGCAGTAGTTCACCAGAACTATTAACCTTGAAAGCTTTGATTTACACTTGACAAAAACATAACTAAGCAATCTTAAACCAGCAGACACAGGAACAATTATACTGTTAAATTCCAACTGTGGCTTTCTTAGCAGCTGATGCCTCACGATTGAACCCAGGATTACAGTACCCAGAAAATTAAAAAAAGAAAACCCCAAGCCCCAAGAAGCTCAATTACAAGGGCAGTTCTCATTTGGAAAGAAATACAGCAGATTATGACCACAGCCTTAAAAATCTGTCCAACAATTTGAGAAACACCTTTAAAAAAATCCCCCACACACTGTCACCTCCTTACTCTATGGCAAGTGGCATGGTGCCGGGAGATCTCTCCCTCGCCGAAGCAAGGCTGCGTTTGCCTGAGTTGGACACGGTTGCACAGAGAGAAGCCGTAACAGCAAACGTCTCCATAGAACTTTTTCTATTAATTTAATGGGACAGAGAGCACAGAACTAATATGCTCGAAATTAAAAATAGTGCCATGATAAGCCTTTTTTTTTTCTTTTTTTTTTTTTTTTAAACAGACAGGAAGCTGCAAATGCCAGTGGCAATGTGGCTCTGCACAAGGGTAATAAAGCAGTCTGCATTCGTGAAGCATGTTTTGGATAGGGAGGAAGGTTTCAGACAGACAGCGATACAAAACTGTTGTACTGCTGGATGTTTCGCTTGAGAATATCCGAGCACGGACCCAGGACACGTTCAAATCGGGGTCGATCAAGCTTTACACATTTCAACAGGCCACGAGCAACAACTGTGGCAGCACGGGGACGGTTCATCAACAGAGCTATTTCACCTAGGGCAACAGGAAAGCGTGAACAGTGTTAAAAATCAACGTGCAAAAGAGCTGAAGAAATTACCCTGTTGTATTTCAAACTGCTGCAGGAATGGAACAGAAGGTAATTCAGGTTTTATAACACTGATCAGAACAAGTATCTATGTAGTTACATTAGAACCAACTGTGAAGGCAGTTTAAAAACAAACAAAACTACTTGATTGTTTTATTAAAACACCCGTCTGCATTCAAGTGTCACTGAAGAAGGCCTAAAGAATTTTCAGCATTGGTTGTATTTGAGAAAAGGTCATGTTTCAATTAACCATGTAATTTTCCCAGTCAACAAGTAATTATTTTTCTAGTATGTAAGGTATGCTACTGTTCCAGTCTCATATTTCTAGAAAACTCAGGACAAGACGACCACGGTATCGAAGTAAAAAAATATTAGCACACAGAAGCCTCTGACCCACAGCAAGCCAGAATCAAGAATCTGACTTTGCCATGGGGCTGTGGAAGATGAGAATCTTGAAGTCACATTGGATTCCCATTTCATAAATTACACACACACACGCCAAAAGATTGTTTGAAATAACTGTTATGACCACTAAACAACATATTTGGAAATGAAGTTTTAAACAAGCCTGTTTCCATTGGTGACAACAGCTACCCCTAACATTCCTAGCAACAAGCATGAAAGAAACCACAGCATCAACCTTTGGGTTTGTTTGTTTTTAAGGTGTTGGGCTGGTTATCTCCATGTTCAGGACTGAGGGAAGAACTCAGCGCTCCTCAGAGAATAAATTTCCCTGCGTTATCAAAAGGGTTGTTCAAAAGAAATGAGAAAAACTTTTCCTCTGTGCCCAATTAAAACTCGAACTCACTAGCCTCCAAAACACAGGCTTGCAAAAAAGTAGGTTCTAAGGGAGAGTTAAACCCTTGGGGGACAGGTCTGCAGCACCTGAACACAACGGTAGAGATAACATTTAGTTTAAGAGTGGGAAACTCAAGAGTACACATCAAGGGAAAAAGTCAGAAGAGACTGAAACGACATATACAGAACAAAAACCTAGTACTAGATACAGAGCTAAGCAGACCTTTGGTCAGATCCAGTACTATTAGCGCACCCCGAGTACATCCCACTTCAGGCCTCGCACCACAGTATTTGTTGATTACATCATCTATGAAGCTGAAAAACCGAACAGACAACCAGAAGGCTTTCGCAAGAGGACTGCTTAGACAGAGTAGTAAGGAGAGAGGACCTACCATAAACATAAGAAAAAAAAGTAGGTTGTTGTGTTGGGTTTTTTTTTGAGAGAGAGAGAGGTAGAAGTATTTAAAGATTAAATAGTAGGTTCTGAATAGGTTGCTTTATTTCAGAACTGCAAGCCAGTTTTCTTCTGAACCCAAAATAAGGCCACCAGGAATATCTTGTTATATACTACTAAATTATACTCCGAGAACACTCCATAAGCATACGTATCCCAGTCCTCATTTGTGATCCAAAATAAATCAACATCCACTGGACAAGTGATTAGTTCCATGTGAAGATTATTTCAAAGTCTTTGTAAGTATTTATAATAGGATCTGAAGTCTTTTTTTTTTTTTTTTGCCAGCACACATAAGCTTTTTCAAGTCAAAGCAACTTAGATGCCATGTAACTTTTAGCTGAGTAAGAACACCTTCAACAGAAGGAGAAAAGACTCTGATCTGCACTTGGGAGACTACGTCCAGAGTACCACACAATCTCGGGGTCCCCAGTACAAGACGCTAACAAAGTGGAGCAAGTCCAGCAGTGCCACCCAGACGGTTATGGGACTGCAGCACAGGATGTGCACAGAGATGCTAGAAGAGCTGGGTTAGTCTGACCTGGAGAACAGGCGGCTAAGGAGGGAATCTTATTGCTGTGTTCAGCTACGTAATGAGCGATTATAAAGACAAAACTAGACTGCTCTCTGCATGGTGAAAGAGAGAGAGAAAGCCATAACGTGCAGAACAGGAAATTCTTGTCAGGCATGAAGAAAAAAATTCTTTGCAACAAGGCTGGTTGGACAGTAAAAGAAATTGCCGAGAGAGGTTGTGGGATCTCCATCCCTGGAGACACAAAAGACTCAAATGGACACAGCCTGAGCAATATGATGCAATTTCCAAGTCAGCTCTGCTCAGGGTAGGGAGGTCGGACCAAATCACCATCTGGCACCTTCTAAATTAAAGTCCTCTAGAACCACCACATTTCTGTGAGATGCATGCACACCTGAATGCCAAGTGACTCTGATACTCACCTGACAGTGAGTGAAACTACAAGAGTTAGCCAAGCCAGTAATTAAGCAAATTCATCCCATCGCTATCATCCACAGCAGTCATCCACACAGCACAGGTAAAATGGAGACAGTGGTGTATGTAATCACAGTTGTCACTATGTAACTCACCAAAATAATCAGAAGGTGCCAGTCTGCCCACTTCAACAAATTCTTCGTTTTCTGATCGACGCTGTAACACTGCAGCTGTGCCCTTTAATAAATCACAACAATTAAACAATTGGAATTTCCAGCATCACTTGAAACACCGAATTCCACAAGGATCAGCTGCTTTGCAGAAGTAACTGTTACGATGTTTCAGTCTAAAAACCACTTCACAGTCCTTGCATAGTTCACTGGATGGCTCTAAAAACAGCTGGTCCTCCCTTTTAAGTATAAAAGGTCTTGGGTATTTATGTATCCGCAGCACTGACTTCTTCCTGTTTTTCCTTGTAACAGTAACAATGTTGCAGTATGACTAGCAAAAAAAACCAAACAAAAAACCCCAAACAAACAAAAAAACCCACACAGAAGACAATGATACCATCAGCAAGACTTTACTAGCTATCTAGAACAGGCTTCTACTCTTCTGAAAAAGAAACTGGTTTCAGCCAGAAACTCGTTACTTTTTTCCTGGAAGCACCATTTGTACAAACAGCAAAACTAAATATAAGCTTCTGCATGTCCAGCAAGATTATATTTCTTTAGGAATTTTCTACAAGTACATTCTTACATTTCATTTTTCTCCCAGCGCCTACTTAGGGACAGAATAAACCATGTTAAAAAAAGAAGTAAAGTTCTGAGCTTTTAATTTTGACCTTACCTCCAAGATAATGAAGAACTCATCTCCTGGCTCTCCCTGGACCACAATCTTTTGCCCATCCTCAAACTGTACCGGTTCCAATGCATCAGCTACAGTGAGACGCTCCCACTTGTCCAGAGATTCTATAGAGTTAATAATTCATTAACAGAGTATCTTTTCAAGGTACAAGTTATACTTTTTACTCTGTCTTTATCCAGAGGTCAACCTATTTCTGGTGACATTTATGCATCAGATATCAAGACTTGAATTAGAATTATTTTGGAATGATACAGAAAAGCAGTACAGGCTTTGCAGTCAGTTTAAACGGATTACCACAACAGCCTGTAATCATAATAATGCTGGGTAACAGCTTTATTACAATATGGCAATTTATTCCACTTCAGAACAAAAATCTTCTCACTTACCCAATATAGATACTTTACTAAGGAATTCCTCATACATCTTCCTCTTTCTCAAAGTACTCCCCTACAAAAACCAACCAAACACATCCCCACACAAAGTAAGTTTTCCTTCTACTTCATGTTTTACATGAGGTTTCAAATAAAACTTAAGACAAAAATATATTTAACCAAACATACCACATCCTGTCTCACAGACCCCAAACCCACAAGATTAAGTGTTTTCAAATTTCATTATTTCAGTGATATTGCAGAGTTCAGCAACCTTCATAACATACTTAGCATTTATTGCAGCCTTAATGTTTCTTAAATGCATTCTTACTGTATAACTTTACCAAAATTCACAAATATTACTTAGTTACAGCTGCAGTTGACATACACTACTTACAAACAGCAAGCTAAATAGAGAGCAGAATCAAAACTGGCAAGTTAACCAGTAGGTATCACATTTTTACTCCAGTTTAATATTGCATTGATATCGTTTTGTTCACTAATGCAAGATTCCCCCTCGCCCCACGCCCGACAGATGCATGCCAAGCGATCAGCTTTCTGATTACAAAAGAGATAGCAGGATTTTGAATAAGTAACTCCAGCAAAGGACAGGGACAGATAGAAGGTCAAATGACCATTATGAGTGAATAGTAAAACCAAAAGCATAATTCCAGGTCAGCAAACAGCTACTTGAGTCAGTGGCATAAGCCACACATCAGCTAGAAAAATACTTGCCATCAGGATCCTTCTGTAGCTATCTCTATCAATGCCCCACAACTTCACATTCGTCTTCGCTTTGACAGTTGCAGCACGGGGAGTTCCATATATAAGGGCAAGTTCTCCAAAGCTTCCACCCTCACCAACACTGGTCGCCCACTCACTGTTCACATAAACCTGAAAGGCAGTGCATGGTGATGAGCCAAGGCCCACAGCGTCCTGTGAGCTGGTCAGAGACAACACAAAGCTCTTACGACCCCGCATTTCCTTTATAGTAAAGGGAAATTCTCATGTCTGTACAGAGTTGACCACTCCAGGGTTTCATCAACATTCACATCCAACCCCAGTCCTAGCCACAATTTTTACTTTCATTGACAAAGAGACTCTCTTCTACATCACATGCGCAGATACTACACACGTAGACTCCTGAGACCCTTTGATAGGAAATAAAATCTCAAGAAAGTTTCTGTCAGACAAAGCTATGGATTAGTTGGACTGGAAAATAAAAGGTCTGGTCATTCTTAAAGCCTGTCCCACACCTCAGCTAGACTCCACCCCGCACTTGTAAAGCACTAGCATTGTTGGTTTCCAAATCATTCATTTTGAAACTCAAGACAACTCAGTCTGTGCAGCCAGACTGAACCCTTAAGGAGCAAAGAGGCTCCAAAGCAAAATAAGCTTTGTAACTAAGAACTCACTAGGAGAAAAGCTGCTAAAGCAAGGACCTGTAAAATAGACCAGGCTATTCCTCTGTTAGGGATGAGCATGTCATTAGTAAACTACCAATAATGCTTACATCCATTTCTCCTTGATCAACAACATAGAAGTTATCACCTTCATCACCTAAAAAAAAAAAAAAAAAATTGAATATACACTAAAATGAGAGTAAAGCTATGCAAGCATTCATGTCTCGCAGAACTGGCATCTCTGCCAACTTTGATGATTAGAATCTAATAAGGTTGGCAGAGACAAATTTTGCACAGCTCACAGGGTGACATGTCACATTTTGCCAATTTCACGCTCCTCTCAGTCCCGTGAAAGAGGACATCTACTGGTATCCAGGAGATCAGCAACATTTCCAGGATTACTGGAAAGGCGTACCGGATCCATAAACTGACATAATGTATTCTACAGAGCCAACAAATGACAATCTTTCCAATAGATAACATATGCAAGAAAACCACATCTTCCTACAATTACTCCAGTCCTCACCTTAGCACGAGCTGTGCTTCAGATAACATAGCAATAAAGGGTCACTGCATCCAATGTTATTTTCGAAAAAAAAAAAAACAAACCAAAACTAAGAGCACTAGGCCAGAGCCTGCTCACCATCCCCAACCTTTTCCATCAATGTAAAGATTGTTACTTGCCTTGCTGTATGACAGTCTCTCCTGCAATGTAAGTGACGGGGAACATTGCATCAAAGATGTCACTGAAGAAAAGGATATCAAAATTAGACAACTGCTTGGACAACTGCGACGCATGCAATCATAGATCTGTACCTTCAACTCGCCAATACTTTTCCTACAACCTCCGTATGGTTACACTGACTGTTGTCAAGAGGCTGTGCAGCTTGGTACATTAGGACACGTTTAGCTCTTCTGAAGCCCGCACTTTAAGAAGCTTTCTTTAAGACTACAAAGATTTATTCCTACCTTCTTTCATTATCGTCAAGATGGGCAAACAGCACATTCTTCTCAATTGCTTTTGCCAAAGCAGCCATAGTCTTATAATCTTTTGGAATAACCTAGGATATAATCAGAAAAAGTAACCAATTTTTTTTTTTTTCAATAACAGTTTCTGCATTCCCCAGGGTAAATAAGTTATTTAAATTGCTACAATACACTGGCTGAGTTTTTCCAGTTTCTTTCAAGCACTATAGATCTAAACCCAAATACAGTCAACGTTCACAGCCAGTTTGTGCAGAAGGTAAATAAAATCTTGCATTATTTTATGCAAATGTAAAAGCATCATTCCATGCTAAGTTTATCCTTTTTTTGCAAGAATACAAGTATCTGTTCAACTTGCATTTTCCTATGAATGGCAGCAAGTCTGCTCTGCCGTTAGGGTAAATGTAATATTGTTGCAACTGTTGAGTAACTGGAAGCACTTTTTTATATATATAATATATAAATATATTATTACTTCAAAGGGGACAAGTCTAAATTATGCATAAATGGTTTAATTGCATGACAGTTTATTCTAACCTCCAATTAAACAGCTATACACACAGGTCTGCTTTTTACAGTTATCACAAGACTTCACAGGCTACAGGAGCTTAGTGTTACTTAACACACTGAGAGAAGGTGGTCTTAGATAAACTCTTGGATTGTAGATGCGAATTTTAGCAATGTTTGAAAGTTAGAGCACCTTTCTAACGTAAGATGCAGCATCCTCTTCTGTATAGACTTCTGCACTGATGGCCCCACGCCTTCTTCGTCCCTTGACCACAGGGTTCATAGGAGGAGGAGGAGAGATTTCATCCTCCCGTGAGTCTGAGCGAGAACCAGACTTCTGTTGGTTCAACAACTGTTTTGTTTCCTCCTAAACAGGAAGGAGGACATGTTTGTGTCACATAATCCAATAAAGAAAAAAGTCATTATATATCATATTCCAATTTAGTCTGCCAGTGCAAGGGAGCTTCCTGTGTACTATTACTCTGACATTAAGGCAAACAGGAGACTACAGCAAGCAAGATCAAAGGCCTTTCTAAGTAGATGGTAGACATGCCTTTCATTCATAACATTTGTATCACAATGGTGTTTATTTTAGTAAGTTACACTAATAGTTTAATAAATTAAGAAGCATAAACAAGTTGATTCTACTTTCCACTAGTGTATTCAACAGGCGATGAAGACATTCTGCAAATGCTAAAGACATTTTTCTCAAGTGTAAACCCAGCAGTTCTTCCCCTCAGCTGTGAGGTGTTAAGTCTTTTTTGATTTGAAAGACAGAAGAGCAATTCCTCAGAAATCCATGTTACATGAGAAGCTTTTGAAACAAGGTCAAGTCATGGACCAACTCGATACTCAATAACCAACAGTTATTTTAGGAGAAAGAAATATGAACACTGCTTAGAAAAGAGCTGGAGGAAGGATGCTAGAGGCCAAACAGTAGGTTTTATTTTTGCAAAACACAGATTTGTTAACTTTGCACATTACGCATTTTCCTCATGGTCCCTCAGCTACCTGTTGTGCTGTGTTGTAGTGATATTGTAGAAGACCAGAGTGCTTACAATAAAACAAAGTCTAACTAATTGGACACATGGAAATTTGATTCTTTTATGTACCAGACAATTCACCTTAATCAACTAAAATCAAATTAAAAACAAAACAAAACAGAAAAGCCAACCTTGGAGCCAGAGCATTTGCATCATAACAGCTCAAAATGACTTTCCCAGCATCAAGGAAACAGGATTTCAGAACATGCCTTGAAAGAACAAGGAGTCATCTGTTCTCTGAGAGCTCCCAGTACTTTTAAAGCTGGGTTTGTCCCAGTGTCCTTGATCAAATCGTCCCCTGCCCAGCTGGGCAGCTTGCTGCTTGGCTGCCACGCTCCTCTCCGGAGGTGCACAGAGGCTATGTATAACAACAACGCTTTGAGGAAAGGGACATCAGATAACCATTACAGGGAGTTTATATTTTACACCTCTCAGATAGCCACAGAGCAAGCACTGACCCATCGAATTACATTTCACTTCCTGCTTTTTGCCCATTGATAAAATAGTGCCACATTTCAAAATGATGGGAGCAAAACATATTTAAAACCTTGTTTCTATCTTCTGATTTGAGAGAGGCAAGCCTCAACTGAGATGAAGTTAAAAATAGCTTGAGCAGTAGTAAGTGTTCGGTTTAAACTGCCTCTCTAACAAAGTGGGCAACACCACCAACCTCAGAAACATACTGTTAGCTCATATACAGAATACTTAACCCATAAAACACCTTGACACTTTTGAAATAAGCAAACACTAGCTGTTGTATTTTTTTCCAGTATCACAGAAAATAGAGATCCTGTAACTTTCAGGGATAGAACCACTTTAGCAGCATTTAGCAAGGGAGCTGTGTATCAAAACACTGTTCAACAAGAGACCCACCAGGGTAACGGCCCACTCAAGGAACAAGGAAACTGCGCTAACAGAAAAAATACAGCTGGTAATTTCTGTCTGATCCGAGATTTAATGTTACTATATTAAGAAGAAGTATGTTAAGGTAGGGCATGGACATAGAAACGAGTTACAGGTGGGTAAGTTAATACATTACCTTAAAATATACCAGCTATCCTAAATAGTCTGTTACACTCATCCAGAGGAAGATTATCCCTGAATGAGACAGATCTCCATATATTCACATTACACATCACAAGACAACACTGTGCCATGGAGTAAGTGACATGCTAAAAGTCTCATTGTTTTCATAGCAGTAGCTTTTCACGTATTCATCTTTCTAAAATACACCTTTTATAATTTCTGATACTAAACCACGTATATTACACCACCAGATCAGAGAAAAATCACACTAGGAAAGAGCGGCAGTTTTTATTTTCAGTTACCTCAGAATTTAGCCAGTGTTTATGAGTGAGAAAATGTATTTGTTTAGGTTTAGAAGCTACTCAAATTAAACACATAACGGACAAAGGCACTCATTTTGCTCTATACTGATCAGTATAACCATTACCAGGATTTTAAAAAGGTTTAGTAATTGTCTATTTATTACATCCAAGTGTTGATCCTGGTCTTTCAGCTGATGAAGCAGTTGGAATTTTTTCAGTGTCAGTGACCCCTAACTATAAATGTTATCTTTCCTGACAAGTAAGAAATAGTTATTAAGCCCATTTAAATTATGACAAGGAAGAAATATTAAAGTGACAAGACTTCACATATTCATATTTAAGTCTATCAGCTACTGCAGAAGACCTTCACAATTTCAGAACTATGTTTTACACTGTACAGTCTGGCGCCTGGTAATTGTCATTACACCAGAAACAGCCTCAACTTCTGGGTAATTATTATTTCATTTATATCAGCTCTCCACATATTTTAAAAACCCCTAAAAACTCAGAAGCTAAAAAAGCAGTGTTAAAAGCTCTGCCATAAAGCCACAACTGCACAGTATATCCTTCTAAACTACCATGTTTTGCAACAGAAACACTTAGGAAAATAGGAAAATAGTCAGGTATGCATCTGTGGAGGCAGAGTCGGTGGTGGGGAGGAGGCACAGTGACTAGGTATCAGTCGCACTTCTAATTCCAGCTTTCCCAAAAGCCAAATGTGCACATCACTGCATTACACACAATATTTCAAATGTGCACTTATTCCAGTGGACAGCCATGTCCAATATCCAAGACTAGCAGGCTGTAATAATGATCTCCACATTAAATTTCCATAGCTCAAACTACATTACACAGCCAAGCACAGCACTGGATGGCTATTAGCTTTTAATATGTATTGGCGTTATTTGCACAGCAAAAAGAACAGAGGCCTTAGTATACCACAAATAGATAAAATAAAAACATTTATACAATCGATGTGCAGTAATTAGATTCATGTAACAACTTTCATAACTCAGAAGAGGACACCTGAATTCCTACAGGAGCTACAACAATCTCAGAGGCAGTAATTTTAATGTTTCTGAACATAAATTCAAAAGCATATTTAAATGTCTCCAACATATTTTAATAACATGACAGTGAATCAGCTCTGTGTTTGCGCACTGTGGAAGAGATGACTTGTCAGGATAACTAGAGAGAAAATAGCAACCTCGCTTCAGTTTTAAATGGTGTTCCTTCAAAATTCAATCTTTAAAAAAAAATACTGTATCTCAACCTCAATTTCATCCAGTCTAACAGATGAACAGATCTAGAAAGTACATTGAAAAGTTGCTCTGCTTTATGAAAGATGTAACAGACATTACTTCTGGAAGGTGAAGCAGATTCCATTTCAAACATTTTTGCTCTACCAGAGCTAAGTACTGGGTTAGAGCTGGTTAATAATAGTACTTAGCATTTTGTGCTTCCCAGACACGGATGTCAGAGGAGTTTGCTAACGTAGTACAGGATGTTCACTGTTCTGTTATTTGATAGCTGTTAAGGTACCACATTACCTGGTTAAATTAAGACCAAACCATTAGACTGAATGGTGAAATTAGTTAGAGAAAGCTGTAGCAATTTTTAAATTCAAGAAGGCCAGAAGAAAAATGCTATGGTTTCACTTGTAGCTATAGCTGCACTAGAGGGCATGCATAACCCATGCCAACACAATGTATAATAAAAGACCCTGACCAAAACTGTAAGAGTAATTTAAGGGGAAAAAAACATTCTCTAGCCAGTTTTATTTTCAGCTTCCTTGTAGGCTGAGTACATAGACAACCTATTCACACCACAATAAAATCAAGAGTCATTCAACTCCAGAATACATGTTATTAAGTTCAGAGCTAGACTTCTTGTCTTGCTAGAAACAAATTAAGTTTCCTTTAATCTTAAATACTCCATGTTGACCATAAGTCCATTACACAAAAGCATCCAAATATTCCTGGTTTATATCCCTATGTATGGATCAGTTTACAGTTTATTCTAAGCACAGTAGTGCAGGTTACTTTGTAAAGTTTAGTATATCAACACTTGCGGTGATGTTTTAAAAATTATCTATCAATACTTAGAAACTCAAGAATCCAAGGTGGGGAAGTAGCAGGGAAGGACAATGGATTTTTAAGAACCTGATTACTACCTGGTTTGCTGCTGGTATTCTCTCTGACAGAGAATGTACTCAAGATGCAACCACACACACACAAAAAGTTAGACATGTTACAGAGTTCTTGTTCATTTAATAAGCAAAATGTTCCTCACATACATTGTGAGTTACAGGAGGTCAGTTTGCAGCATTGGGTCATTTTCTCGTATCTACCTCCAACACTTCCATTAAAAGGCAATTTCCACTATGTATATTTACAATCTCTAGCGTTAATTTCTTTCTTTACATCAGCAATTAGTAACTAACTAGAATTAAAATAATAAGAAAAAGATATACCTCCCATATACAAGAAGTACCAAAACCAGCATCTGCAAATGACTGCTGCACAAGGTCACAGCTACATTATTCACTAACAATGTATTCTGAATGGAGTTGTATCTAGCCTGTCCTCTGCATTAGCTTTTGAAACCTCTCGTCTTCTATTCCCATCTGCTTAGATATATAAAACGAACAGTTCAAAAGAATGGGAAATCACTGTTTCAAATACGAGCACCAAGATGACAAAATGCTTTCCATTCCCAAGATCCCAGACTGCTTCCAACACCACCACCACTACCAAAGAGACCTTGAGGACAAACGCAAGAGGAACAACCAACCAAAACACCAACACTGACCTCCCAAGAGAGGGCAGAAACAGGCTTGCTCTCCTAGAGATCTGGAATGCAAAATCCTCCATTTGACTTCAAACAGGCCTGGATAACTACCACTGCCCTACTACTACTGTGCTGTACCCGAATTATTGTAAACCATTTATCTCAATAGAAGAAACCAAATGCCTATTGCCAGCATCTAACCAAGGTCAAACGCCACAGTTATCATCTAACTACAGACACAATCATTGATGCTATCTATTAGCTTCTATGAGTAAACATTAGATTTGGATTACATCTGCATCCCAGCTGAGTAAGTCTCAGCTTTTGTTCTGCCCTGTGTGCTTTGTTACGACAGAGGTGCTTCTATGCCATGATCAACAGGCATAAACTACTGGAAAATAGGATTTGTCTTCCAAAAGCATCAGTTCCAATTTCAAACAACCAACATGAATACCAGTCAAATCTGAAGCTCAGCCTCTAAATCACAAAGAGATGATATAAACATAGGTTGTTCCACTCTCCTTCCCTCCCACTATGTATTTTTACCTTCTCCAATCTTTCAAAGTATTCTCTGAGGAATCCCATGGGTCTTTCAGGTCTCACTGTGCATAACTGTACAATGCAATCCTTCAGAAGTTGCTGAATGTTGTGTTTTTGGACGTAAAGTTCACATTCCCGAAGACTACGCTCCTCCTCGCTGCTGCTGCTGCTAGAAGCTGCCATTGCTGACGATAAGAGAAAGACAAGGTGAAATAAGAGTGGAAACGAAGATGCTGCTGCCCACTATAGTCAGGCACATTATGCTGCCTAGAAGCAAGTTATACTGCATTATCATCTTAGTGATATCACAGCATAAAACTACCTTTATCTGTAAGACTAGTAACTAAGCTAAACCATGAAAGAAAAAGCTATGAATTTATTTAGCACCTGGAAAGAAATAAAAAAAATCTGGGTGCTCTACAGCCACAGGCAGAAAAGGAAAAGCATTTGCTAGAGCTGGAAAAGCTGGAAAAGCTTTAACAGCTCAAGAAAGTCAGGGAAGCTCCCACCTAAACTTTCTACTGATTAACCCAGTATTTGGTAGGATTGGAGGCTCACTTCAGAGCTGCACAGTCTGTATGGGGTCATGTGGATAACGACCAGGAGATAGGTGGGAGGAAGCCGGGAATCCGAGAGGCAAGTATGAAAAGCATTAGGAGGTAAAACATCTTAAGGTTGAAGCCAGTTCACCAAATGCCAAGGCAGAACCCGCTAACGGAAGTTATGGGACTAGGAGCGTTACTCCTAAAAAGCTGCTCTCTAGTTTAAAGTGGTCCATACTTCATAACTATCTCCGTGAATACACTGCAATCCCAAAAATATTTCTTCAACTGTAAATAATCAAGAGTACTTTGTTAAACACATCTGTTATGACATCAGGCTTTCAGAAAACATTAAAATTACAGTGCCAGCAGCTACACTTTCAAATTAAGCAGGTTTTTCTTCCCTTTCAGGTTATAGGACCATTTTAGAATGTATTTTTACATATATATATATATATAAAAAAAACCATATCATTTTTTTCATAAAGCAATTAACACTGAGACAGCTAAAGAAATAGGAAATAATTTCTCAAGGCTTTTTTGATGAAATATAAAGAAAGTTACCTGATACAGGGACAGTGGCAACAGCTTATGAATATGCAGTAAGATACGTTGATCCCAGGATCAGCTTTTGAAAGGGAAAAAATGGATTCAGACAAAACAATTTTGAGAAAGCCAAGCAGTACAGTCAGATTATATGCATTTTACCCTACTGAGGCAACAGATTAAGAAACACAGGTCATATAGGCAATATAACATTGCGTCCCCCTGAATTATGCTACCAGAGATTACAGGAGGATGAGAGTTAATAGGAAATTGCTAACACTTCAAACAGGTTTCATTCTTGTCACAGTTAATCCCCGCATAAGTACGCACAGACGGATGTATTATGTATTGCATAAACACCAAGTACGGACTTCACATGGACTGAAAAAGTGCCTTAAAGTTCTCCAGTTACTTCTTTTGTTTTGACAACTCGCACAGTGAAGGTCAGTCCTAATTAACAGCCTCAGAGAAACTCGGTGGCTCCATGACAGCTTACAAATTACAACCTATGGAAAAAGCATCGCACTGCTGACAGACAACAGACGTGGGCCGCGGCTGCTCGCGACAAGAGCAAGACCACTGCAGAAAATACCAAAGAAATAATGACAACTCCGACATTTTTACAAGGTTTTTTTCTGTCTGTATATTGCAAACCCGAAGGTTCCCAGAGCCCCCTGACGCTCGGCCCCACTCAGGCTGCCGCGAAACGCGTGGGCCCGGCCTGCCCGCCCCGGGGCTGCCCTGCCAGGCCGAGCCCGCCCCTCACCGCGGGGCCGGGGCTCTTCGTCGCTCCCTGGAGGCGCCGCCGCCACGGCCCAGCGGTGCGGGCGGGCAGCCCCACGGCAGCACCAAGGCGAAAGTAACGACAAGACGTTCCCGGGCGGGGGTGGTGGGGGGGTGGGGACAACAAACCCCCAGCCCCGTGTCGGGCCGGGGGATCGTTTCAGCCTCTGACGGCTTCCGTGCCCGGCGCCTGGAGGCGACGCCCGGCACAGCCCGCGGGGGCCCCACGCAGCGCGGCCTCTCCCGCCTCGCACACGGGGCCTCCAGCCGAGGCAGGAAAGGGGACACTGCCCCCCCCGAGCAGGTCCGGGAGCTGCCGGCACCGGGCCGCTCTCCTCAGCGGGGCCGGCCCCCGCCCCCAAGGCCGCAGGCCTCCCGCTCCGCGCTCTTCCCGCCCTACCTGCTCTAACCTCGCCGCCCCCTCAGCGGTTGCCCCGCCGGGCAAGGCACCGCCGCTCACCTGGCACGGGCGGCTCCGCCGGGCCCTCACCGCCCCCCGCCCGTCCCGGCCCGGCCGCGGCCTCGGCGACACCAGCAGCAGCAGGAGCGGCGGCGGCTCCCACCGGAAACCAACTGGCCCGGCCAATCACCGCCCGCCGTGACGTCAATGCGCCTCGCTCTCACCCAGACCCGTCGCCGCGGTAACCTTAAAGGGGCAACGCAGGGCGCCGCTGCTCCAACGGGGCGATCGCAGCGCCGGGAAGGGGGCGGCTCGCTGAACGCCGCCTGCGCCTTTAAGGCTGGCGGGGAGAGAACGGCCGCGGCGCTGAGGGGAGCGGGCACCCGCGCCGGGCCGAGCCACCCCCCCCCCCTTCCCCGGGGGCTGCTGCGACCCCGCGGTTCGGCCGGGGAGGCGGATGGAGCGGGGTCCCTTCTCCGGCGGAGGACACCCGCCCGCTCCGGGAGCGGAGGGAGAAAAGCCGCACTGCCTCTCACCTGCGCGGGCCTTGCCCCGAGTGACTGACAGCTGTAGCCTCACCGAAATCCTGCCCGGTGGCCTTAACGGTGACCGGCGGCCCGGCCTGCCGTGCGAGCCGTTCGTTAAGTGCCACCGAGCTGCGGGTGGGCCTCGGCCTTGGGACCGCTGCGTGAGGCGATCAGGGACTGCTGGGGGGGGGGGGGGGGAAGGTAGATCGGACTGAAGTTTGGCAAAGATTTCGCTATAATCGAATTAAAATCCGCGTGCAGGACTGTTCCACGGGCCTTCGAATGCCCTCGCTTGGCGCGCTGCCGGCCTGTCAGAAGTGACGGGGAGAAGCCAGACCCGGCCCCGGGTGCTGGTCCCTGAGGTACGGCTGGGAGGACAGCCCAGCTTACAGCGCGATGCTGGAACCGCTGCGAGAGCGTGACAACCAACATTCACCGGGGCCTCACTCATTTGGGAGAATCGCGTGACATACAAGCAAAATGATTCCAGTAACTAGTGTTCAATATGTATTAGAAGCTCTCGGGGCTTTTGCAACCATACGCCAAGCCATGAGGAACTGTCTGCCACGGAGTTTCTCGTTTACTATTTCTCACGTTAAAGATACGAAAGAGAACGGCTTAGGTCTAGGTCTTACGTCTGCATTTATGACAGACCAAAGGTAGCCCCTAAGTTCACATTCTTTAAATGTTTGATGGCTTCTGTCTGTTACGGGTTAATTAGAAGCCAGGGTCCAGGATTTTCTGACACTAAGCCAAAAGCTGGAGCTCCCCCCCCCCCCCCCCCAAAAAATCAATTCTATCTCAACATGAATTGTAAGGAATCGTTAATATTCGTGAAATACTGTCAGAGTACAGTATAGTAAGTACCAAATCTACCTGCTCATCTGGTAACAGTATTTCTTTCTGTAACTGAAAACCATTAGAAGTTTCTGAACACTGGAAAAAAGTTGTGTGCATTCCCCCCTACACACTTTTTTTTTTTTCTTTTTATCTTCCCTTTTTGCCAGCTGGCTGCTATTGTCACATCTCAATCCTCCTTGTTTGGACAAGTCCCAGTGCTGTTTTGGTATAGATCCCATCTGGAATAAAGATCAGACTCGTACGTAAAACCTGTTCTGCAACTTCTCTTTGTTAAGAAAACAAGTATACTATTGTGCAGCGTGCTCTTGATGCAATCCTTTCCCAAGCTCTGGAGCCAGAGAGTTCAGACGGCAAGGCAGGAGTGCAGTGAGGGGAACAGGACAGGCTTTCAGCAGGAGCCTCGTGATGCCAACCTGAGGTGCCTCTTGTTAACTGTGTACGGCTCCTTCACCCTGAGTCAGCACTGATTTATCTTGGAAAGTTAAATCATGCTTCGTACGTATTCATGTGTTCATTCTTACACTGTTACAGACGTCAAAGAAATTACAAAGGAAGCCCTATTCCATTTGGTCTGGTCTGAATTACAGTCAAACCCTGGTCTTAACTGTCTAATTAAATAATAAACATTCCTGAGTAAATAACTTGCATTACCATCAGCACTATTCCCACAATTTTTGTTTCAAACAATTTTATGCATTAGAGTTTCTCATGAAGCAATCTGTTGCCTGAGGCTGTGGCTGCTGACGAGCAGAGGAGAGCTTCCCGGTCTGCCAGCAGAATATACCAATGCACGCATAAGAGACAGCGTGGTACAGCCAGCGAGTCACCATAAAGAGGGGTGAGGTGGAGAACTGCACTGGCTGTTTCTAGTTACATGCAATAAGAACTCCATAGAACCATTTTTCTAATTCAGTTTCATCTATCCTGTAGCAGAGGCAGTCCTGAAGCACCATTTGATTCATTTTTTAGACAAATCTAGAAGCCAGTCCTGGCTGAAACCCCAATGGCAAGGACCAAGGTTAGCATGGTGGTGATTTCAGTGATGGTAACCCTCGCGTGTCCTTAATGGTGGGACACGCAGTTTCCCAGACCGGTAAATACTGGTGGAGCCTGAGCACGGACGAGAGGAGTTGACTCCTTAGGCAGAGGCTGTGAATCATCGTGTGTCAGCACGGACTTGCAGAAAGCTGCAGATAGGACTTCCTGGATTTTAGCAGCCTCATTTTTAAACCAAGAAACACTGCCTGAAGTACGATATCTCTAGGCAGATTCTGGAAGAAAATATCCAAAGATATTTAGGTCCCTGCGTTAAGAGGAGCTGGCTGCCTAACTCCCTTGGAGAACCTGGACAAGTATGTCCACGCATTTTTGCAAAGTACTCTACTGTTAGGTTTATGTATTTAGCCACTCCTGCTTCAACCTCGTGAGGAGTGAAAAGCACTATTTTCATCATTAAAAACAGCAGCCCCCTTCAAGATCATCACAATCCCTTCATCAACAGAACAACAATGCCACCTCATCATTGTTAGGCATTTGGCTCACCTCCATTCTGCATTAAGTCATGTAGGATACGTATTCCTAGTCTCACAAAAGACCAATAAATTTGTCTGTAGAAAGCATCTGAAATATCCCAAGTGGGAAGATAATTTGTTTGCTTTTTAACAAAGCTTCCCAGAAGTTCTTACAAAGACTAAATCCATTACTCTAATTTTTATAGTGCTATTTATCAACATGGTGATCAACAGTAATAGAAGCTAAGAATGGTCACTGGGAAGGAAAGAAGTCAAGGTTTTCTTTTCTGCTTACCATCGTACAATCGTATAAAGCCCACAGAGAGACTGACTGACTATTATCCTGCAAGCATAAAGCGTTGCAGCATTCACCGAGGAAGTAAATAAGAGTACGCTGGCAGAGCGGTTAGCTGAGGGGAAGGAGATCCAGGGCAAGGTAGCCCAGGTAAGAAGGCTTTGCGTGGAACAGGGAGGTTGGCATGGGGAGAGGGTACAAGGAGCAGTGTTAAAGGGGTGTGAAGAGCAGCTGGAAACTAAAGTGGCTGAGGAGTCGCTGGATCCATCTGAAAGGAAAATGAAAAAAAAATCGTAGATCACTAGGCGAGAAAAAATACCTCCACGAGCAACCATGCTCTGCCAGGAATAACAGTGGGGCAGTGATTGGGGAGCTCAGAGGAAAAAAAGTTGTGTGAGCCAAGATGAGAAATAAGAGCACAGAAGTCGTCTACCCCTGCTGTGTGCATAGAACAAAACCAGCTTCCTGAGGGGTACCTCAGTGGCAGCAAAATTAACAGCGCCCGTGGGTATCTGCTGCGCAGCACCACAGTTACGACAGCAGGGTTTCCTACTCCAGGTACCATCCCAACTTGGTATCGTGAGCTACCACCATCACAGACAAGCCACTGGGATTGAAAGCAAATGAATCGAACAAGCGTCAAATTGAAGCAGCCAACGTTTGTGCGTGTGTGTCCCCAGTTTTACATGTTAAATCATGCAAATCTATCATCCTTAATGTACAGGCAGGGTCCAAAGAGGCACAGCCCGACACGCGACACTGGGTCAGCGGGACTGCTGCGTGTGCGCTGCCTCGGGGTGGGGGGAATGAAGAAGCCTTAATGGTACAGAAAGGTTTCTTCTACCAAAAGAAGCTGCCATTACCCCCAACAGCGCTAAAGTCAACATTGGCCGGCAATCAGAAAGTCAGTGGAACTAAAACCTGTGAGCTCAATGCGGACTGTGATGATGTCAGAGGTAGAGTTCATGCTGTGTCCTTTGGACATATCTTCCTGTATTTTGTTTAAGCTTTAACTAGCATAGCAGCCTATTGCTGCTGCACACCATGTCTCACTGAGACTATAGTGTGCTTCACAGGAAGATCCATAGATTAGAAGCCAAAAGACAGAAAAACAAATGTATTCCTGTTTAACAATAGACTGAGGGCTTCTAGGTTCCAGGCCAAACTCTGGAGCTGACCGTATGAACTTGACTGCTTTCAGTGTGACATTTCAGTATACCTGCACGCAAGGAGAGAAAAAGGGTATTTGCCACACAACGTTTGCCGGGTAGTCTGAGCCTCTGGATGAGCTACAGTGTAAATAAATCTGGTATCACCATCTGTAATTTTGCCACGTAAAAGGTGATAAAGGAACAGAGTGAGGAATTGATATGATAAAAACCCATACAGTCTGGAAGACAGCACTTGAGCTTCCTGCTCTAACCCCATCGTGATCTGTGCCATGGGCTAAAAACCACTCTGGACCCTGAAAGACGGTGCGTGGAAGCTGGCTTTGGTCTTGCTGCACATCATCTGGGCAAGCAGCCGTGTGAAATGGTCCTCAGTGCAGAATGAATTTGCTTTGAGCAGCAGATCTGAAATCATTTCCATATGTTACTTTGAAGAAGAAAATGACTGGTAAGATCTAAAGCAGAGTAACCAAGAGCCAAGAAAAAAAAAAAAAATGCCCTCAAGTGTCCAGATCTTAAAGATAGGCCAGTTGGGGAATCCATGTACATCTGCAAGATGTGCCTCCTGCAACACAGCCCTTCACACACCTGGCGTGGTTCCCAGCTGGAAGACTTCCAACACCCAACGGGCAACGTTGGGAACATTTTACCTCCTGAGTGAATGCTAAACAGCTCAGCAGCGTGAGGGAGGCAGTATGGCCAGCCCGGGTGCTGTCATTATCGCAGGTATGTCACATCGCTTTCCTGTGTTTGCTTAAGGATGGGCTGAATGACACTTTGAAAAACTCATGACACCCTGATTAAATTCTAACACAGATAATGGTGTTCTGCCTGCCATCTGGCCATGCTTAACTTCAACCCCATGTTCTTGCTTTCTTCTGACCTAAGGAGCTGTGTCTAGAACAGCAATTAACCTGCACCTCAGCAGTGGGGCAAGAAGTTTCTAAGCACCCTCCTGAAAATATTTGTTGGAAACTCCTTGCTTAGGTGTCTTCGCACAAGTCTGAAGGACTTCAAAGGACTCTCCCTCTCTCCTCCAGCTCTGAGTGAGGACAGGAGTTAACACAGTGGGAAACAGAGCGATAGACTGCCACACAAGAACTAGGAGATAGAAAACAGGATCGGAACCACAGAAAAAATGACCCTGTGAGGCTCAGTCCTCCAGAGAGAGGGAAGGAGATGGGAGAGCAGCAAGTCTTTGCCTCCTGCAACTGGGATACGAACCATCTTTGCTTTGCATTGCGCATTCATACAACCTCTGGGCAGCTTCAGCAGTTCATGGACTGCCCAAGCATCTGCAAACGTGATTCTCGACTTTAAGATCTCTCTGACGCAAACTGAATTAAAGAGCAATGAGATAGTACGCAGCTACTGTTGCCTTCTTTTCCAGGAACCCATGTGAAATACTACCAGTGTTTGTTTTGTAATAGAATGTAAATACCCCCATTGAAAAAAACCCTCAGTTCCCATGCTTTTAACATAGAAGCAGTCTGGGGAGAGCTCCCTCTACGAGCATCATCTGTGACACAGTTCTGTTGCAAGCTAAACGCACACATAAAAGCATTCAAAACAGCCATTTGCTTATGTGCTGGTCTCTGGAAGCAGGTAGCAAAGTAAACACATCATGCAGTCAGTCAGATCCACTATTCTTGGTCTGCACCGACATCCAAACAATGTCTGGACCGACATCTAACAAACTGGCTACAGAACGAAGGGATTTCTGATGCAAGTTTCTACCTCCCTCCCCCAAGATAATAGAACTTTTTCCCAGATGGAAGGAACCCACTTTAAAAACAATAGGTCTTTGAAACGTCAGCTAAGGCTTGCTTGGCATGTGCTGTGTGCCGCAGGAATACGATGTAGTTTCCTGCTCTGCTACTGATTTCCAGCATCTCCTCGCTCTATCTCCGCTTCCCCCAGCAGAACGAGGATAAAAGCACTTTCTGGGCTAAGGACGAAGCCAAGCTCGTTAGGTGTTTGCACAGTTTGCTCCAGTAAAGGGGATCAGCAGTTTAATTACTCGAACAAGCTTTAAGCCAGTCACAAGAGGACTGATTCAGTATGGTTTGCTGAAGAAGTCATGAAGCTGCAGCCACATGAACTCAGAGGCTATGGCTAGCAATGGCTACGGTTACCTTGGCTCTGCGTACACCACGGTCCCGTGGACAGTGTAGATGCCTCCCTGCTTGAACAAGAACCAAATTGTTTCTGCTCTGAATGTATTTATTATACCAATATTTTGTGCCATTTCTCCTCAAAGCCCCTCCTTGTCTCCTCTAGCGTGAAAGGGGAGAAAGTCACCCAGGTCATGAGACTTATGTGCTAGGAGCTCGGGCAGTGAGCCCGTCTCTCCCAGTGTTATCCCTCCGCAGCCTCACTAAGCTGAGCCGGTCCTCTGGTCTGGTCTGTGCAGCAACCAGACATTCCCCTGTCTGTCCAGACCTCTGCACGCTCCCAGGCTCCCTCTCGCAATGTTACTTGTTCTGATCTCTCATGTCGGAACGCTCTTTGATCTTTAGACAATTGCAGAGGAATTACAATTGGTGCTGTAGCCAAGAGTTAAGGGGAAGGTAGAAGTTTGCCTCCCCCTCCCCTCCAGTTTTAACCCCTTTGCTCTCTGTGGTGCAGGTCTTAAGGTTCTCAGCTGAAGGGACTCCAAGGCTTTAAAGAGTCTGGTGTGCACCCCAAAGCGACATGGAGATTAACCAGCCTGTACCACTTCCATGAGCAGCAAGTCAAACCAATTCCTGAGAGCCTCCAGCGAGATAATCCATTACCAGGGTAAGCGTGATGTCCTAATCCTGGTCAGGGAAATGGGATGTTTGCCAGAGTCAGGACAAGATAAGGAGCATTAATCCAATTTACAAGGAAACGCAGCATTAGGTTACAAGCTCTTCCCTGACCTTGGCAAGCACTTCTGAAAGGGCTGCTCACAAACAACAGTTTGTTAAATGGCAGGATCTGGCTTGAGGTCACCATTGAAAACTGAAAAGGAAAAAGTAGTAGAAGCAAAGCTTTCAAAACTTTGGTGGCGTTCAGACCGGCTGTGGAGTCAGACACGACTGCTCCTGTCCTCCTGTCACCCTGACTGATGTAAGTGCCAGCAGATGGCTCCTGAGGTCTCGATGCATCTTTCCTCATTCCTGTACCTAAACACAGTGCAATGAAACTTCATGTATGCACGTGGCTTGCACACTTCCACTGGGCACCCCCTCCACACACTAGGTTAGTATCTGTCTGGTCAATTTAGAAAGACAAGCCACTGCTGGTGACTGTCACGAATACGTTCTGTCCATTGATTTTTCTTTCCCACATTTTTATATTCAATATAAGAATCATTATATCAAAAAAAAATATGCTTTGAAGCGATGACTTCTCTGGTGTCTGGATGTTGTGATCAGGGTTCTTCCAAATTCAGACTGGCCTCTGACATATACAGTCCAGCTCTCCACTTTCTCCTCATTTTCCCACTGTATAAGAGGAAAAAACCCCAACTTATCTGTCCTGACATAAACAAGAAGCATTCTCCTCTTGCTTTGATGACTTACAAGGTATAAATTCCAGATTCCTTTCTATAGCATTTTATTAGCAGGACTACTCGACTCTCTCTGAAGTCAGTGTTTTTTCCTACATCAGTACTGAAAGCCAGTGGAGGTGCAGGTGAGCCAGTGGATAATCCAAAGAGTAAGCAAAGACTGCTCTCTCCATTTAACAAGTACCAGGGAGAAGCATCGCTGTGCGCTGATGCTGTGCCAGCACGAACGATGTGAGCAGCCGGACTGAGGGCACCAGATGGCGGCATTTATTGTCTGGAGAGCCTAGAGCAGCCGGGACCGGCTGTTAGTGCCTGACAGCTCATGCTATTAAAGTCCCTAAAGGTTGAGCTCCAGCTCCTTCTTCCTCCTCGATGATCCCGATACCACTTGGTAAGGGTAATAGAATAGATAACAGCAAAGCAAATGTGCCACCTCTCCCCACTCCTTTCACACTCAAAAGATGGTTTCCCTGCTATGAGAAACGCTTGCTCTCCTTATTAGACATTCACCTTTTGCCTGTTCCCTCCTGCCTATTTTTCCCCTGAAGGCTCTAGTCCTTCAAACGGGCTCCTGGTTATCATGAATCCCAGTGAAGGATATTTAGCAGATTTAGCCTCTGCCAAGACTCTTCTTTTCCTGTAGCAGATGTCATTCAAATAGCAGATGTATCAGTAGGAGCAGGCTCTTATCTGATAGAGGGAAGAGCCTGGCTGGAATTTAAACACTGAGCCAGGGAAAAGCCTAAAAGCTATCAAAGGGGACCTTAGCCCTCCTCACGTCGAATGGCAACACGCAGGATGCGGTGGCTGGGAGAGGCCCCTCTAGGCACAGCGGCTGGTTGTCCACCTGCTTCACCTCCATTTCCTCATTAAGGCTTCAGTACGTACAGCCAGGTGGAGAACGCAAACCAACACCTGTCACGGGAAGTCCCCTGCATTGAAAAATATTCCCTCTCAGATGGCCACACTCAGGACTGGTTTTAGAGTTAGTGACTGAGTTGAGGTTGGTCCTGTCGATGGTTACTGCACACGAAGCAGAGTTACTGCAGTCACAGAATTGGCAGGAGAGGGAAGCCAACTCCTGATATATTCTCCCCAACAAATGCATGCATCAGAGCAAGAACTATCCTTCTGGAGTGACTCTCTGCTGTGTCTGCCAGGCTGTTTTCCCCAAGTGTGACATACCCAGATCCCAAGAAAGAATTCAGCCCCAAACTACTGTCTCTTTCCAAAGCTGTGTTCCTGAAAACCACAGTTTAGCTATTTCTTTACCAGAAAGACCCACGATTTCCACACACAGCACCTCAGGTTCTAGCTCATGCCCAAAGCCCAAGGGGCCCCAATCTGCCAGAGCACAGATCCTGAGATCTGTAAGCTCTCTTGTGAGACTGGGCTTCACCAACACACAGAAGCTATTCCAGCCAGGGCAGCAGCTTGCTCTGGTCTTCCAGCCATGGCCATCGCTGTACTCAGCCACACCTGCTCTAAAGGCCACCAAAGGTTTTCACGCTGTAGTAGAGGACAAGAACTGTTTGTTTCTCCCACCTCTGCTAATTAAATAGCCATTGAGGGCAGCTAGCTGAAAGGAAGGTTGACCAATACGGTTGCAACAGTCAAGATACAAAAATAATTGTGTTGCCCAAGTCTCAGATGTTTCTGTGGCTCTGCTTTATCAAGGCTTCATTTTAAAACCAGCTCATGGTGATTACCCAAGCAGCAAACATCCAACTGTAGCAGTTGCTCAGAAACCGGTTTTTGAAATACAAGGCACTGACTCCCTGATTTTGTTGTTTGTTTTTAAACTTCTTCCTGCTCCACAACCCTGTTTTCCATCTGACATCCCTGTTTCAAAATCAAACTATACTGATCCGCAGGGACAGTCTCAGGACATCAAAAACCAGCTTTTCTGTTTCATTTTTGGGTTTTGTTAGAGCTTCTCACTAGCCCCCATGAATAGAAGATGTTTTCCTCCAAAACATGATGAATTTAAAATTATTCCCCTGCTGCCTTTGCAGTGTCTCCCACGTGCTCTGTGTCCTAGGGATGATCTGCCCTCAGCCTCGCTCCACGCTAATGCTGTTTTGAAGCTGTGTGGTTTTATACTTCCTCCCCAAAAATCAATCACCTTCACAGTTGCAGGTTTCAAACTCTATAGCAGGGGAATATTGCCGATGCTCAAAGGCCCACATGCTGCAAAGGGGGATTAATCTAGGCAGATGTATGTGTCCACATGGAATCTGCCTCATTTAGGTGGTTTTGCATGCGGCTCTTTTTCCAAAAGGCCTCTGGTGCGCATCAAGGGATCTAGGGCCAGTGACTTCAGCACTCACATGAGGATTACTCATCTAATTAGGGGGTTTGTAGACTCTGCCCCTGCATTTCTGTGCACTGTTCATGTCATTGTACTAACTTCTAGAACATTTGTCATCTAGCGACTGGCTCTAGGGTTTGTTTTTCTTTGTATTTTCCCTGGTAGATTTGACCTCACAAGGTAGCAGCGGCTTTCATCGCATGAGTGAAGCCGTTCTGCGTGCAAACGCAGTCAGTTTAGCGTGTAGATTTTGTAAAGGAAGAACCAGACCCTTCAGAGCGCTGCTCAGCCAAGGAGGCAGAGAGGAGGACTGCCTTTTTTCCGGGCAGCGGCGTCATCAGCCCTTTTCCTCGCATCACCGCGCCCTTCCCCGCCCCCCCCCGTCCCTAACGGCAGACCCGGCCCCCCCCCCCCCCCCCCAGCAGCCACTTGTTGCTGCCCTCCCCCCGTACCGCCGCTCAAGCCGCTGTAGGCAGCGATGAGCCCCCCCAGATGTGCTCCCCCCCAGATGTGCTCCCCCCCAACAGCTGCCCGGGCCCGTCTGATGCAACCACAACATCACCACGTGGCCACGCACAGCTGTTTCCCGCTGCCAGCCAATAGCAGCCGGCTCCGCTAACTCCGGAGGCGGGGCTGTCCCGCCCTCCCCTCGCGGATAGGTCGATAGACGAGTCCATCGGCGGGGAGGGTGGTCTCTCCGGCGAGGCGTCGGCCAATGGGAGGCGGCACCGCCCCTGGCCTCCGCCAGCGCCGCGGACCGGGCCGGGCCGGGGCCGGAGCGGGCCGAGCCGCCGCGCCCGCTCCATGGAGGCCGCGGCCGAGGCCCCGGGGGGCCCCGCGGCGCTCAGCTGCTTCTCCTACAACCAGGACTGCACGTAAGCGGAGCGGGCGCCGCGGAGCTGGGGGTGGGGGGGGGGCGACGGCAGCGCGGCGGCCGGGCGGGGCTGGTCACACAGCCCCCACGGGGGCCTGACAGCTCGGAGCGCGGCTGGCCTTACAGCGGCGGCCCCCCGTGGGGCTCCCCACACGGGTCCGGCTCCGGGCGAGGCTCTTCTCCCGACGGGGCTGGCCCCGCGGGATCCCCCGGGCCCCCACAAGGGCCTGCCGCCCCCCCCCCCCCCCCCCGGGGGGCACCTGGCTCTCGGTGGCCATCCTCAGGTGCCCCCGGGAGGCCAAGGGGCGCAGCAGGTTGAGGCGATGGCGGGCTTTGCGGCCCCAGCAGCTCGGGGAAGCTCTGTCTGGTGGGCGCAGCAGCGAGCGAGGGCTTCGTCTGCTGACCTGTCCTGTGGGCACTTCCTCGGTGGTCGAGTTGCCCAGGGCTCCGTGCCGAGAGCCTCACCCGGGCTTTGGTGAGCAGCCCGTGCCAAAGCGTGGCCCGACCACCACCTCAAGGCAACAGGGGGTTTCCGTGGAGCACCTTGCCCTTACACCGCCAATAACCTTTGGTTTACCTGCATTAAAGCCGATCGTTTATGAACCATTTCCGAGTGGGACAACAAACATCCTGAAGCAGTGAGCTGCACACGGTGTCTGGCAGTTGTAGCCCAGAGCCAAGATCAGCCCAGATCACGGAGTACAAGATAAGAATCACAGATACCAGCCTCACACCTGGAAATATCCTTACCTGTGCAGCACTGCTCTGTATTTACTGTGCCTGAACAAAGATGGCTTTGATGGGTGGCGATGTGCTGCTGACGTGAACCTGCTGGCCACTGCCGCCAGCACAAATGCTGTGCGTTGGTATTCTGGGCCAGCTGCTGATTTAAGACCTAGATGTTGCTGCTTACTATATCTGGAACTGAGCAGGGCCAGCGCTTGGCACAACTGCGCCTTGTGCTACGTGCCTGCACCCACTGCCATTAGCAGCGAGAGCAAAGCTTCTGCAGCCTTCACAAGTCAGTGTGGATGGATCAGCTCCTGCCTTAGGAAACAGCCCCCCTTTACGTCCCAACGGTCCTGACTGCAGCCTCCCAGGTAGATACACACCTGTTTGTTCCTCCAGCAGCCACAGGACCACATGAACAGATGATAAATTTGCTGTCTCGCAGGGATACTTGCCTTCTGTAGGCTGCAATAGCCTTAGATGGAAAGCAGGATTCTTGGGTTTGTTGCCTTACATGCTTTAGGTCAAGAGTAGAAACTGAAGTTGTGCCCTCGCAGGTCATTGTACCAGGAACTACTCACTTCCCCCATACGCCAGGACTCTTACTGTCACTGGAGGCCACAAGATCTAAACTAGCAAGGTTTTGTCTTGTTTTTGCAGCTCCCTGGCAATTGGAACCACAACTGGATACAAGCTCTTCTCCTTAAGTTCTGTGGAGCAACTAGACCAGGTCCATGAAAGCAGTAAGTCTCCTGTTCTGCTGCAGCACAATATCAGCCGACAGGCTTTACCTGCATTACTGCACTTCACTCTGCCTCGAGGGGGTGATTCTGCTCACTGCCATTGCACAGAGGGCATCATTTCTGCTGTACCCATCTCGGGAGAGAAGCAGTTCTGGTTATTGCCCTGTGCACAGCAGCCCTTAGAGTGAGCTGCAGCCTTGGAGAAGCTACTGAAGGGTCAGCAGTACTCTCAAGGGGGAAGGAGTCCCACAAGTTTAGTCCAGCCTGTTTTTCACTGCTGTCAGTCTGACAGCAACAGCTTGCCCTGCAAGCCAGCATTCAGAGGTAGTTTACTACAAACACATTTCAGATACGTGGACAGGAGACTGCAGTTATCCAGCATCTGTGCCGGGATTCAACTCACAGGCTTTTAGTCCAGCATGGTGTTTACAAGCAAAGATGTTTTTAACAGGTTTGCTGTGTAAGAAGGTTAGTCACTGCAGGCTTTCAGCTGTGCTCAGGGCAGCATGCAATGCACTTAACAGCCCCAGACAAGTCAGGCCTCACAGAGCATGTAAGTGTTTCAGCTGAGATGCACCAAAGATATCTCCACAGCTGGGAGATACTAGTCTCTCTCCACTGGTTATAGAGGAGCCTCAGCAACCAGACATAGCTGCATCATCTGGAACAAAGTCCAGGCCCTTTTCCTCTTTACCTTACATAGTAACTCAACTGTTATACAGCAGCAAGTCATAGAGTTATTTCAGTATTATTTAGGAGTTCAGATTGCCCCCAGAAGCAGACCAAGGCCAGAGAAAAACAGATTCTCTGCTGGTGACATACTCAAGGTGATGGGCTGAGACACAAGCAGTTGCTGTACCTCCGGAGCAGGACAGCCCAAGCACCGAGCACCATTCAGGACTATCTACACTAAGATTCATACTCCCTGATGATTTAGTTGCAGGTCCACCAGGACCATTGTAATGGTGCCTTTTCAACACAACAGGAGTCATCCCAAACATGGTCTCTGCAAGACATACCACACCACCATTCACCACAGCCATGCTACAGCTCTCCAGAGACCACAGCCCCAGTGACAGGGAGGGCTTAAACACATCAGCCTTCCCTAAGGAGGCCAAGAAAAATCAGATATCACGCAGAATAAACAGTGAGTTACACACAGCTTGTTCCTTACCTCAGTAAGCCTCAACTTGTTCACTCCCTCCAGGAAAGTCCCTGACCAAGTTGGGTGAGCTCCTCCTTATTATATCCCCTTCCCAAGGATTAGCTTCAGCTGGAGAGCCCTGCCCAGGAGAGGCACAACAGCAGTGTCAAAGGGGGCTGGCTTAAATTCTGCCTTCAGGGGAAGGTTCATTAACCCCTTCCTGCTCTGTCCTAAATATTTGTGTCAGGTATGAGAAATTTTTAACAAAAGCAGATGTCGAATACCTTAGCACTGAGCATCCCAACCCGATTCCTTCTCGAGTTGAGTCTTACTTGTTGCTGCAATCAAACCAACCATAAGCCAAGCTAAAGACTTTGTCTTGCTTTCTTTCTGTGCCCAGATGAAATCCCAGATGTTTACATCGTGGAGCGTCTGTTCTCCAGCAGCCTTGTGGTTGTGGTCAGTCATGCCAAGCCACAGCAAATGAATGTCTACCACTTCAAGAAAGGGACAGAGATCTGCAACTACAGCTATTCCAGTAACATACTGTCCATCCGGCTGAATCGTCAGGTAAGAGGCTGGGGAAGGAGGTTAGCCAGAGTTGTCCTGCTCTGGCTCTTTGCTGGTGTTGACTTTAGAGCCAGGACCCCGCTGGCAGCCTGGGTAGGTTTGTTCAGAGACTGAGGTGGGACTAGAGGGGTTGGTACCTGTCCTGTCCTACCAGCTCCACTTCAGGCTTAGTGACCTCTGACAGAGGAGCAGGATGGCCATGGAGATCATCTGCCACGCCAGTTTGCTTCAGTAAAATGAAGCTAAGTCCTTGTTTTTGTAGCAGTTACACAAAGGTTGTTATCTGCCTTCTTGCCTAATCAGCACGCAGCTCTGCCAAAAAAACACCTTTTCATCTTCCTCCCTCCCTTGGATTCCACATCCTGACTTCAGGCCCACCTCTGCCATCTTGGTTGCAAATGAGACCTTCAAAAGTGGTAACAAAACCCATGAGTAACTTGAACTCTGTGGATGAGGCGAAAGGCTGCTTCTCAAGTACTACTAGCGGCCTTGTTTTATTTTTAAGGGTACAGAAAGGTACACTCAGGCCACTTAGAAGAAGGCTTTTAGAATGTTATTCTCTGAACTGACACAGCCTCATGCAACCCTGAGCCCTTTTGGAGGATTTTAAGTCATCTTTTCTTTTTGTCCATAATTATTTTCAAAGTATATGCCATAAGAAGCAGAGGACATTTTACAATGAAGAAATAAGCAGTCTCTGTAATTGTATATAATCAACCTCTCCTCAGTTAGCAACAGTGAGTTCTGCACTAAGGCTCTCCCATAAGGAAACTCTGGGTTGAGTTTCCAGTAAAGCTGTGTTTGACCAGAAGTTCCTGTACTACAATTAAATCTGTCCTAAATTGATTTTTTTCACTTAAACTTACAACGGAGCTGGCAAAATAAGGACTTCCTTTGAATTGCAGATAGATATATATGTATAAAAATAAGCTGGGAGGTTCTGCTTAGGAGCTCTAGGAGATTAGTGTGAGAATAAAATAAGTTCCGGCTTTTACCCATTTTCCGGCTTTTACCCATTTTCCGGCTCTGGAGATTGCCTGAAGATGATGCACAGGCCCAGCTTTGCCTCCGCATTCTTTGGCCGCTGTATGAGCTTGAGTTCAAATCCTGGGCTGAGCTCATCCTCCAGCTGTAACGCAGACAAACCTGGAGAGATCTGAAGGTGCTAGAGATGCTTGGGTAGATAGTAGAAAAAATCACTGTTTCTTTCTACATTCAAGATTTAAACTGGTGGCAGTCAGGTTCTGCATGTGCTGTGACATTTGAGCCTTTTGCCTGGGCTTTTGCATCAAAGCTGTACTTCATTAAAAGGCTGTAGAAAGCCAAATCCCATACAAGGCGTTAACAGAGGAAAATGGTGGCAAATAAAACAGGAACAGGTCTCAAACAAATGGTGCGTGTTTCAATTTGATCTCTCTGAAAAAGTTCTTACTGTGCAAACAAGCGAGTCCCTCAGTTGTTGATCCATGGGAATTCTTTGTTCCAAGCTCGATTATAACTTTCAAGTGCGTTAAGGTAGATTGTGATTTGTCTCCAAGTGGGGAATAAGGCTGTGCTGTGGGACTGGTGAGAAGCTCTCCCACAGCCTCCCTGGGTTTTTATTCACTGCTGAAACCCATTCCTCACCTCAGCAGGGTTTGCACTGGCCTTAGCATGGGCTCCAGGGCTGCCCGGAGGGCAGGAGGCAGAGAACCAGCCCTCTCCAACTCGTGGTGAGCTTGTCCAGGCCTCCTTCACCTGTTCACCTCCCACCCCCATCACTTTCCTGGATTTTGTCCCTGTTGGTGCCAGCATCTCTTGCTGCAGCTCTGGCTGTTGCTTTGCCATCATCTGGAAACCTCCCTTCACCTGTACAGCAATAGCAGTGTGTTTTGCAGTTCTGGGAAAGCACATGGTGGCTTTGCTGAAATCAGCTGTATAAATATTACTCTGACGGTCTCTGCTAGCAAGTTGATGGCTGTTACTGTAGAAAAGGCAAAGTCTTCCTGGAAATGCAAAATGGCTCTGACACAGCCCCAGATGCTGTGGTTAGCAGGAATAGAAGTGGGAAAGAGTTTGATCCGAGAGTAATGGTGGAGCAAGGCAAAGATTTTCTAATGTGGGTGTTTCAAGTTAGTGACTAAGCTCCACATTTAGATACTAAATCAGTGGCCTCATTTCTAAAGAGGTGGAGGCTTCCTGTACATGGATTCGGGTGCTCCAACTTCAGGAGCCTGGATGGAGTCTGGCCTTACGTTTTTATTGGGAGGTTTTCAGCGCTTCTGGACAGTTGGCACTAACGTAGGTGGAGCTGCGTGCTTGCCGGGCTTAGAAATCACAACTCCTCAGCCAGATCCAAAGCCTGGTCCCAAAAAAAGCTCTATGCAAAATGCCTCCGTGGTAACATGTAGAAATCTGGACCAAGCTGAGACAGAAAGCTGAGCGGTCTCGGAGATGGTGGCCCAGCGCTAAGGTTATAACATTAGGCTCCTTTTTTCCTTTCTGCCTTTCCTCCCATCGCTCGGCAGCTCCTCTCTTCGTGGCTGCCTCTTGACTGGCTGGGTGGGTGGGTGTTCCTGACGAGTTTGGTAGAAGACGTACAGGCACATTAACTTGGAAATACCCTACCCATCTGCCAGGATGGTGTAAATACTTGGTGTGAAACACTAACCACTGCGACTGCCCCTGAACAAATGTTTCCTGGCCCAGATTTTATGCAATTCTGCTGCACAACTCAGGGCACATAAAGCAGAGTCTTGCCTGCTGATGCTGAATGGGAAAAGAAATATGAATTTGCTGAACAGATGCATTAGGTTTAGCAGTGGGAAGCCAATCACCTAAATGTTCAGTCCCAAATCAGGAAGAAGTCTGGGCAAGGGGCGTGTAGTCCTATCTTTAGGCATACTGACAGGCAGGATTGGCAGCCCCTCTGCTGTCTGGTCTTTATGATCAAAAAGTAATTTGCTATGAAAAAAAATTGCAAAGAAAAGCTCGGGGAGGAATGGATGGCAATCAGGCCCCCATGGATAGGGTATAACCCTGATGTGTCTTCCTGTTCCTGGGGTCTGAGGATGTGGAAGGTCAGCTCTTAGAGTAGCAGAGGGGTCCTGATGTTTCATCTGCTTTCTAAAGCAAGACCAGGTGCAGGCAGCTCTCGAAAGTAGAGTCATGCAAAAATCAAAGGCTGTCCAGTCAGAGGGGATGGAGAAGCAGAAGAGGTCATGTTTCTGTTACATTTCAGTGCGTGAGAAATTCCTGTTGAGTTTTTCTAACAGTGAAGATTTGGGTGTGTGAAATGTGGGAGCAGCAGACAGAGGCACCGTGCCCATGCTGGTGAGGTTCTGTGCATGTTCCTTGTGTCCTTGCAGAGGCTGGTTGTTTGCCTGGAGGAGTCAATTTACATCCATAACATTAAGGACATGAAGCTTTTGAAGACTATTCTGGATACACCTCCAAATACAACAGGTAAGCACAGAAAAACTGTGTGAAAGGGAGATACTAGCTCTGGCTGAGCTTTGTAGAGCCACAACACTCATGTTAGAATTGAAACCAGCCTGTGGTTTGTGTATCTTAATTCAGCTTCGGGAAGCTAGAAATGCGTGGAGGCAGGCAGTCGGGCTTGGGAGAGCACAAACCCTGCTCTGTCCTGAGCAGATGCATCGAAGGAGAGCAGAAATGGTCAGCGTGGTTTGAGTACACCTCCCGGGTTCAGTCCCTTCCTGTTCTCGCACGGGATGCCTGTGCACCTCACAGCTTCCCACAATGTGCCTTTATTCTCTTTCACAAGCAGAAAGCTGTAAGGCAGGCCAGGACTGCAAGTTTCCTTCCACATATAGGACAACTTGAAACTCTCCCTCCAGGGCTCCCTGCCCTTCCTTCACCATGCCCTACGTCAGTCCCGCAGCGTTTTTGCTCTCTGGACAAAGGAGCCCCACTTCCCTGCACTGCCGGTGTGAGTCAGCTCCGCAGCGTCACGCCGTGCTGCAGAGCTCGGCATTCCCTGCAGACCTGCGGTTAACCCAGGTTCTTTTGGCCGTGGACATGCGCTGCTCCACTAAGGTAGAAAGCTCCTGTGATTACTTACGGGCTTGGGGTCAGCTCCCAAAGTGATTAGCGCTGTGAAGATCAGCCAGGGCAGAAAACACCGCCAGGCACAGTGCTAATTCCCTGCCAGGGAGTTCTCAGGAGCCTGGGCTGCCACCTGATATTATTCCATATACGCTGCAAACCTAAGGGGCAGGGCAGGTTGCTGCAGAACAGATCCTCTCTGTGCAGCGCGGGGTGAATCTGGCTTTCCTGCTCATGGGAGAGGAGCTATTTTTAGCTGCGGATAGGGAAAGTTGGCCAGGCGCCTGCGGCAGCGCTGCCATATGTTGCTGTGATAGCCCGGTCGGTCGCAGGCTGCAGCATCGTTTCATGGGTTGTTGATCGGGAAGTTGCTGATGTGCTCACGCCTGGCTTCAGGGCTTTCAAGGGATGCTCTTCGGGCAGCTCCCCTGACCTACTTCAGATCTCAACAGATGGCCTCTCCATGTGGATTAAACATACTAAATACTGCAAATATAATTAAAGTTTAAAACCTTTTCGAGAAAGCCCAGCAGCAGCAGGAAGGGCAGGGATACCCAGGCCTGAAGCTGTTCTGCAGTGGGGCTGAACGATCAGGTCATGGTTTAAGAGCGACAGCAATCAGCGCTCACCAGGACAGGACTAGGCTGCTGCAGATCACAGGACTTCAGAGGGGCTTAATTTTTTAAAACCCTTTTACCACAGCAGCTGTCATTGAAATGAGCTGAGTGACAAGCGCTGTGCCACGCGTGCTCCCTTCATCCCTGGACCATCTGCTTTGGTCCCAAGCCTGACCTCGAGGGCAGCGTGTCCAAGAGGCCAAGGCAGTCCAGCCTCACCACTCTTTGCACAATCCTTTTTGGAGTGAGGATCTGTGCTGAGGGGGTGTAGGACCACACAGCAAGCGTGCCACCCCCCCAAAGCGTTCACCATGGGCACAGTGACATCAGTATGGTGAGGACTGGGATTTGCTGCACACCCACCAGCCAGTTGCAGTGAGAACCCCGGCTGTTCCTGGCCAGGACCTGGCTCCTGGTCCAGCCTCCTTCCCGCAGGAGATGAAAAATGCCCACGATGGGTGAGCCTGTTGTTTTTCACATGTGCTCAAACTCGTTGTTTTTCATGTGGCTCGTGTCAGGGACAGGATTTGCACCGAGGAGGTTGCAGTGCTCACGCTGATGTGCATGCTGTGAGGGCATGTCTCAGGGATGACTGCAGCTTTGGAAATCACCTTATGTGGCTCCCCTCAAGCCCCAGATCCACCTGGACCTGCTGGCTTGGGGGCAAGGCCAGGCTTCTTGGTTGCAGTAGCTTTTCTCCATGCTGCTCAAGGAAGCCGCCTGCGATGTGGCATTCCCAGACCTACCATCCTGAGCAGCACCAGCCCTCCTGAGCCTGCCACTGCATGCGGCGACCCTCGTCAGGGCTGCGGGGCTGCCCAGAGCAGAGGAGCATCTTCAAAGGCTTGATCCTTGTTCTTTGTGTGTCCCGGAGGTCAGCCCAGTACACTCACATCTGTGTTTTCCCCTGGCGTGGTTTCCCGTCCGCCTCTCCCAGCCAGGCACGGAGCAGAGGGAGCGGGTGACTCACACCAGCCGCTCAGAGCTTGCTTTGTTTAGCTTGAGCGTTCTCTAGATCCTCCACTTAGAGAAGTGCCTGGGCCAGGAGAAGACCATCCTGAACAGACACCCTCGCTCATCACGAACAAAGTCTCTGGGCTCTCTCTACCTTCCTCCTATCCCTCCCTCTTTGGGTGCTTTTAATTGCCTGCACTTTGCTGCTGCTGCGCCTCTTCTCTGCGGTGCGCGTCGTCCCTGGCATGATGTAAATGCCTTTGATTGATAGGGAGTGGATCCCTGCGGCCCCTGGCCGATCCTGTAGCTCCTGGCTCCGCTGCGGTCTCTTTGTTTAGTTATAAACAATGACCTAAAATGAGAGCTTCAGCCGATCCTTCCCCGCTGCTGGGCCTGGGCCAGGGCCATGTCCTGACACGACGGGTTGCACGGCATGTGTGCGCACGTCCGTGCATATACGTGCACGCGTGCGGGCATCCTGTTTGGGGAGTATGGCAGGGTCCCTGGCAGCCTTTAACCCCGCGGCTTCCTCCACACGTGGGACTAGGTGGGACCCCCTGGTGGGGGCCAGGAAGCTCAGGTCATGCTGAAGCCTTGAGTCGGATTTGGGAGGACTGTGAGCATGCGGATATGGTGCAGGAAGCAAGTGAGACTCGTTTCTGTATGTGACAGGATTCACTGGGATGGGTCCTCAGCCAGCAGCAGACATGCGAGACAGGAAGAGATGCTCTTTGCCGAGGTCACCTGGGGGACAGGCGGAGGGACACATCCATCCATCCCTCCCTCCCTCCCTGTCTCATCTCATAATTCCTGCTCACTTTGAAAGGGGTGTTTGGGAACCTTTATGCTCGTGTTGGCATAAAAGCAGATGGCTATGATGGGGAAGAATTCCCCCTGTGGTTAAAATTTAGCTACATTCAAGTTCTTTGTCAGCCGGAAACTCCCTGCACCACTGTGGCATTTGCTTTGTCTTTCTCTGCTTCCCTTTTCCCTTCAGAGAAAAAGGAAACAGCGCTGCCCAGCCCCACAGCCGCTGCCTTGCCTTGCCAGCCTTTGTACCGGGGCTGTGTCCACACTGCGCTGCTCATCTGAGCTTCTGACCCAGCACCTGCACTCCGCAAACATCTGGAGGTAGCCAGATGTGCCTGAACAGGAGTCCTGTTAGCCCTGAGACCAAGATGTCCCTTGCTGTCTTTCATGCACCCACTCTTGCCTTCTCAAAGGAGATGATTAAGGGGGAGAAGCCAAGAGTGTGCCCAAAAGCAGGACCTGGGCTCCTTCTGAGCAGGGTTTGGGGGAGAATGGTGGCTGGGAGAAGGGAGCCGTACTGTCCCATACCAGCAGGTGTCCCCATGGCCGAGGCATTGCCAGCACGCAGCCGGCGTGCGCCCGGTGCCGGACACTGCCCCAAAATGAGACAGAGCCTGAACCCCCTGTGGTGTCCATGGCTGCGTTTCTGCTTTCCATCCTCCACCAGCAAACAACCTCAGCTGTGTCCTTCTTGCCTTGCCAGGTCTGTGCGCTCTCTCAATCAACCACGCCAACTCCTACTTGGCTTATCCCGGCAGCGCGACCAGCGGAGAGATCGTGCTTTACGACGGAAATACTTTGGTAAGTGCGAAGCTCGCCCATTTGGATACGGCAGGGACTGAAAACAAACAGAACCACAGCAGAGCCAACAGGGCCTTTGGGAAGAGTGAATAAATACACTCCACCGAGCTAGACTGCAAGGGAATCGCCTGGGGCAGGCACGTCCCCTTGTTTGGACGCCATGAGAAGCAGACAACCTCTCTTGAGATCAGGACATCCATCTCCCAGTACAGGATCTTCAAGGAAACATGACCCATTACCCTGCAGCCAGAGGGCCGCTGCCAGGCTGACACAGGGGTTCCTATAGGGGGTTCCTATAGGGGCTTCAGCAGCATATCCCATGGGGGTGGTGGGACCAGGGTGGCTCAGGGAGGGCTGGAGCTGCTCCAGGCACGGCGCAGGACCTGGAGCAGCTGCCTTGCCACCCCACAGGCTGGAAGGGATGCCAGACCCGAAGTCACGGAGAGGGTGAGGTGTCCAAAGCCCCCCTCAGGAAATCTGTCCCTGGCTGGAAGCAGGGTCATGATTATCTGCTGTTTGTGGCAGGGCTTTGGATTACATAAGGCTGCCGCTCTGTACGTGCAGGGGGAGCTAAGGATCTGCAGCAGGGGAGGAGCAGAGCAGAAGGGGAAAACACGCTGCTGCTGTGAGAGATACTAGTGAGGGCCTGGGCTCCCTGCAGGCATCAGGGTGGTGTCGCTGCAGCAGGATTTGCTGTACAGCTGAGCTAATTGCAGGGAGGCCAGCTCTGTCTCTGCACGAAGAAATGCCAGGCTTCAGAGACGGCGCAGTCCCGATCCCACAGCCTGGAGAGGTGGGGAGCTGAGGACCTCTGCCCCTGAAATAAGCTTTCTGTAATCACAGTGGCCCTAGTAGGTGGGAAGTGAGCTCAAGGCAGGGCAAAGATAAGAAATGCTGAGGATGTTGAAGGGATACCATAAGCGCGATATGATCCCGTGAATCCGTATCGGCAGGCCTGGGTAGGTGCAAGGCAGGGAACGCCCTGCCGTTACACAGTCCGGGGAGCAACGTGTGTCTCCATTCACATTACCTTCTACCCCACAGAAAACAGCCTGCACGATTCCTGCCCATGACGGGCCTCTGGCTGCTCTCGCCTTCAACTCCACCGGCTCGAAGTTGGCAAGTGCTTCCGAAAAAGTGAGTGAGTGCTGCTGTGAGCACCCTCCCTGCTGCCTGTGCTCTCTGCCTGCAGCTGTCAGGGGGCGTCCCAGCCAGCTCGGCTGCCTGGAGCATGGAGAGCTCTGAGCTGCCTGTTCTCAAACACAGCCAGCACAGGAGGGGCACTAAAAGGACTCTTGACTTGTAAGAGGCCAGTGTATCGGGTTCAGCTGGCAAACAGGAGGGGCCTTTGCACGTCCTGAGTTTCCTGGGTGTGTCAGAGAAAGGGCTCGTGCTCTTTGCCCTGCTCCTGCGTGATCTTTCCATTTGCATTTTTTGCAGGGCACAGTCATTCGTGTATTTTCCATTCCTGGTGGGCAAAAGCTCTATGAATTCCGGCGAGGGATGAAAAGGTCAGTTCATTCTTCTGTTGGTGACAAGTACACAGAGGGCTCCCGGAGCAGAAATGTAAACACAGGGATAGGGCAACAACAGATCCTGGTGGCTTTGGCATCTTTTGCAGAAAGAAAACAAGAGCAGGCGTATCAGATAGAAATGTCATTGTGCCAGACAGCCACACTGCGCCCAGCTGCCTCCGGCAAGTTTAGTGATTCAATTCAGTGTGTCACAGAACAGGCAATCGCAGAGAACAGAGGTAGATTCTGTCCATTTACTCTGTCCTTTCTTGTTTCTTACTTGAAATAATGAAGTCCCCAAAGTTATCAGCCCAACTCTTGCCCTCTCAAAGGAGGTGTTTCAAAGCTACTAAGTCACTTGTGCAGAGCCCAAGTCTCGATGGCAGGGATGGGCTGTTGCTGCCCTTCTCCAGGCTCCCTCAAATGTTTTCAGATCTTTTCCTGCCTTTTCCCTCTTCCCCATCCCCGACCTCCCTGTCACCCACTTCTGCAAGGACAAAAACTGCTGTGACCGAGACACCCTGGCCCTGCTGAGCCTGCGCAGGAGGAGATGCTGCATGTATCTGGCTACCCAGCACTTTGGATATCCTCCCTAGCCTTTGCAGTACCAGAAGCTTTAGCTGCTGTAGCGAGGGCAGTGCAGATGTTCACTCCACAGACAGCTCTGTGAGCAAGGACATTTCCACCTCTGGCTGTTTGTCACTACCTGAGGCTACCCCCAGCTATGCTGGGCGAAGGGATTAGGGAAATGCTAGTCAGTCAGCCAGGCAGCCTGCTCCTCGCTGTGTATGGGTCTCCTTCCTCCCCATCCTCTTCTCTGTAAGCAAAACCGAGCAGTTCCCTTTGAACAGTACGCCACAAAGTGACTGGTCCTGTCTTTGCTTGGCTCTAGGTATGTGAACATCAGCTCTCTGGTCTTCAGCATGGATTCCCAGTTCCTCTGTGCTTCCAGCAACACGGAGACCGTGCACATCTTTAAACTGGAGCATCTCTCTGACAGGTGAGGGGGTGAGCCTGGGTTAACCTGGGTTAACCCCTGCGCCAGGGGTTTCTCTGCTTCAGACGTCTGCCTTTATGCAGCTGGCCTCCATTTCCTCACCACGTACTCTCCGTGAGCAATACCAGCTGCAAACTGTCTCTTTGGCTTTGTGTCCCGAGGGGCTCACTCCTTGGAAAAGCTCCACACTGCATCCCTGCTGTCAGCCTCTCCAGGCCTGCGCTGGGTTCGTTAGCTGCCACTGTCCCTTGCCTCCTTCCCAGGCATGCAGCTAGGCTAGTGCACAATGTGTGCAGGTGCCCCAAAGAAAGCCTTCACGTATCTGAGATCAGGATCATTCTGGCTGTTCCTGCTCTGTTTTGTCGCGGCTGACTGTGGTAGCCCCACTGATGCTGCTTTGTGACCCCCTCAGCCGGTCAGAAGAGCCTCCAACCTGGAGCGGTTACATGGGAAAGATGTTCCAGGCTGCTACCAACTACCTCCCTGCTCAGGTATCGGGCATGATGAACCAGGATCGAGCCTTTGCCACTGTCCGCCTGAACATCTCTGGACAAAGGAACATCTGCACCCTCTCCACGTATGTGTTTTCCTCTGCGTCCCCTCTGCCACGCCAGCCTGTGAGCAGACACAGCTATCTCTGCAGAACACCACGACTGCTCCCCCTTATCTTGCACCCATGCCTGTGGAGCACGCAGTGGGGGTGCGTGCCGTATCTGTGTGCAAGTGCAGATGTGTTTGGGCTTTTCTCTTTAGGATTCAGAAGCTGCCTCGACTCTTGGTGACTACGTCAGATGGACATCTCTATATCTATAACTTGGACCCCCAAGATGGAGGGGAGTGTGTCTTAATTAAGAAACACAGGTAACTATACCTCCAGACACATCTGATACAGAGGTTGATCTTTTAAAAAATCAAGGGAAATTTCACCTGATTGATAGCACAAAATGGAGCTGTAGGAGCAAGAACGTTAGAACTGACTTTGGGATTTTAGCTGCCTGATCCGACAGACATGGGTGGGAAGCATGTCAGCAGGCAGGGACGTGGGGCTTCTTGCAGAAGAAACCAGAGACTTCTCAGATCCCTCAGCAGTGGTGGGACATCTCAGCTTAGACAGCAGAGGTGGGCAGGCTGTGCTTTGGGCGATGCCTCCAGCAGCAGAGCGCTGACCACCACGGTGGCGGGAGAGCAGAGCACCTTCTCCAGGCATGAGTGGGTGCTGGAGAACTGACTTTGGGGGTAGGATGGTGTGGAGCGACGCAGGGAGCTTCCGTAAACAAAAACCCGCACAGATGCACGCCTGCAGGCATGCAGTGCCAAAGCAGAGTCTTCCGTGCTGCTGTTCAGTTTGTATGCAAATGTGATTAAGCACGTAACCCCCCCCCACGCACATCTGGGCTACTTGGCTGCAGATGTGAAGCCTTTGGGGTGGGGTGCGATGTAACATGTGCTCTAAGCCGGGAGGTGGCTGACAGCCAGGAAAATGCCAGCAGTTTTTTGAAAAGCCACAAACCCACGGCACTTCAAAGCTGCGCTGTCCAGCATGCTCCGGCCGCCCCACCGCCTTCAGACACCGCTGACGCCCGCCTGCTCCCGTCCCGAAGTGGCCGTCCAGAGCTGGCAAGCCAGCTTTGTATGTGGGTTCCTCTTAGCATCAGAGGACTGAAAAGGGCCCTTGGGTCATGAGTTACGTTACATCATACTGTATCTCTGCTCAAACTCCATCCTAAACTAGCCAGTGCTGCTTTTCCCATCTAGTCCGCTCCTGTTGGAAGCCCTTTGGAGCCCCCTCTGTGATTAGAAACACTGTTTGCCTTTGTAACCTAAAGCTTTTGTGGTCAATCTGTTCCCTTCTATTCTCATGCCAGCATTGTCCTCTAGCCAAAGTAGTGCTTTCCCTATCTTCTGCTTCCCCCCTGCTTTACTTGTCGAGCACAATGTTCTCCTCTGCAGTGCTGCTAGGGCTGCAGGCAGTGCCTGTGTGCGGCAGTGCGGATGGGTGATGTGCTTCCAGGAGACACGGATGCGTGTACTTGTCTTAGCCGGTGCTGGGGGAGAAATGGTTGGGATCAGAACTAACTCTTCTCCCCTCTCTTGCTGCTGTACAATTAGTCTGCTTGGCTCAGGAAAGATGGAGGAGAACAAAGAAAATGACCTTCGGCCTCCATTACCTCAATCTTATGCAGCAACTGTAGCCAGACAAAGTACAGTGCCTTCAACTTCGACCATGCCAGGTAAGCATCACATCTGCCCTTCCTTGGGCAGAAGCAAGAAAGCAACCTTGGGCAAAGTGGAAAGTCTCCCAACTTCCAAGGGTTCAACCAGAAACACCACTTGGGCAGTGCAGGCTGGGGGACCAGGACTCTCTGGAGCTCACACGCGTCATCCCCTGCCCCAAAACCAGGCCAGGTGTTTTCTGCTCTGTTTCCCGGGACCCCTTCCCAGCGCTTCTCCTCCTTGTGCAGAGCTGCACCGCAGCCGGGCCCGCCGGCAGAGCAGTAACCACATCCAAGCTTCACAGTTTGTCAGACAGCCGCCGCTGCCAGGACGGTTTCCAGGAGCTGAAAGTCAGATCTCACTATTTTTGTGGCAAGACCACTATGGCTTCTCCTAAATCTGTTATACCTTACCCTAACAAAGCTAGCACTAAATTGTTGCAGGAGAAGGCTGGGTGACTATCTCATTATATTCCCGAGCCTAAAGGTCCGCATACAGATGTGGATCTTATTCTGGAATTGGTGCTTACATTCATGGTGGGAGGAGAAAAGCTTCTGCCACAGGAGCTAGCCTGTAGTCCGTTCCCTAATCTGTCGTGTCGATGGAGATATCTTTTCCTTCCACAGACCACAGAGCTCTGCCAAAAAGCCAGAGAAGGCAGCTCTCTGCTAAAAGGATATCGACGTAGTGTCTCCGCTGTTTGTTTCCAGCCTCCTTCTATCCATTTGTCCATAACGTTTTGTATTTTCGCTTGGACAGGTTATTCGGAGGACGGTGGTGCCCTGCGAGGAGAGGTTATCCCAGAGCATGAGTTTGCAACTGGACCAGTGTGTCTTGATGACGAGAATGAGTTTCCTCCTGTGAGCATTCGGGACCCCTAAAACTGCAATTCAGCCCTCATGCTAAGAAGAAAGTATTAACCTCTTACAGAAGAGATACTGTTGCCCCCACCTTGTCCCAGCTCACTGGGAAGCCTAAAATAACTAATCAAGTTATAGGGACAGTGCCAGGAAAATTACACCCCCCCCCCCTAAATGGCAGCTGGGGATGGGGCAAAGATGATCAAACCTAATAATTAGAGATGGATCTGAACAAACTAGTTGAATGAAGTGCAGATGTGGAATGACGTTCAGATCCAGATCTGACCTTTGTGCCTTGCGCAGATTTCTAGTATTACTAGGAATAGCTTTAATTTGAACAGTACCATCATTTAGAAATAAAAACTTAGTACTCCCTCTTGCATTTACAGTCAGTTGTATTAGTTTATGGAATGCAACTGGGACATACCTGAACCTCACCAGTCTTTTCATTTCCAAGCTAACTGAAAAGGAAACAAAGATGAAAGGTATAACCGTTTTAAACCGGTTTACGATTTTTATATGACACTTTCTCAGTTACCATTGGAAGAAGATACTGGCTTTTTAAAATCTAACTTAAGCCTGGCAGTGTCTCTCCTGATCCTCTTGCTATTACAAACACATTTATCATGTTAAGTATTAACCCCTAAATGGACAGATGTTGGTACCGTGCTGTGATCTGGTTGTAATCAGCGGTGTCTTCATAATCGTAATGCATTCATACGGCAGAATATTGTAATGGATTTCCAGTTGTAGGCTTGGCAGACTTTTGAATCCCTTACTCCATTTTTACATATCCTGCTGTTTGAGTTTTGCCTGAGAAGGAGGAAATAGAAACTTTATCGGGATCCCAGGATTTGTTCCTGGGAGGAACAGAGGCTGACCTCTGTGAGGCACTTTCTGTTAGCTGTTGCAAAGTGTTCCTTAGATAAAAGGTGACTAGCTCATGACTCCCTCTGAAACAACACTACCTAAACCCAGCTCTTCAAGTTGCGTTAACCTCAGACCAATTCTCTTTTGTTACCTGTACTCTAACCTGTTGCAAACTGACAACAAGAGTTTTCTAGTTCTCCGACTCCGTTACCCAAGCAGGGTATTTAAAACATCTGGTCAGAGTTGTGTGGCAGCGGAGAAGCTGGTGGCCCAGGCCCCTGGAAGGAGCAGCAGGGCCAGAGAGAAATCCTTTGCTTCCTTCTGATGAACCTGCTCTTGAACATGTGGTTTGGGGACAAGCAAATGCCAGCAAGCAGGAATCATGCTGCTCCTGAATGAGCCTTCCTGCTGGGACTATGCCGTAGAAGAGCAGCCCCAAACCCCTGCTGTACAACAGCAGGTGCTTTATTAAATGAACTTTCATCTGTCAAAATCCTGTGCTGTAATTAGCCTGACAGCAACTTACATGTGTAATGTTAGGGAGGAGGTGGTGTGGGAGGGAAGGCGCTTTCCAAAAATACTCCCTGATACGGTGGTTTAGCAATTGGAGCTTCCAGGTGAAGTGTCTGCAGGTAGGACTGCGGGTTTGCCCCTCCGTTGCTGACAGTTATGTGTTTTGCATCTTGTCTACCAGCTAGTGTGGCACTGGCTCCCGCCGCGTGAGTGCATAAGGAGAGTTGGTCGGGATGTTTTGATGCTCTGAATTTCACTGAACTTTGCTGTTTTCTCAAGCGAGATGTTCGGTCTCAGTGACGCGTTCGAGGGGGGTTTCAGGCATCGGTCACTTCTGTGTTGAGAAGGAGGGAGAGAAAAACCTGACCTTATCCAACAAAAATGTTTTGACAGCATTCTGCTTTGCGGAAACATGGGAAGAGTTTTGTTTGTTTTCCAGTGTGCAACAAAAAGACATTTAAAAACCTCAAAACTTGTGACAAAATGGAATATTCACCCGCAGCCCACGCCACGAGTACGGCTTTGAACTTAGACATACTTCTGGAGAAGGAGCAGTGCTCAGACCCAGCAGTTCCTCTCCATTTTGAAACATCTTGCCTTCCCCTGACCTCAAGCAAGACTTCAGACGTTCAGCTGTTAAGAGCAAGGAAAAGCAGCTTCAGTCTAACATAAAATCTGTTGCCAATTGTCGAAAACTGCCTCTTCGTTAAACAGAAGGAGGGACAGATCGGAGAAGAGATGGGAAGCCCAAGGAGGGCTCGTAAGAAGTGGCCTCAACAAGAGTGAACGTGGATGTTCCTACTGAGTGTGCCAGGACTGCTGAAGGATCCTGCGGCAAGAGGTTAAACAAGTCCAATTACATCTCTTCCTTGCGCTGATGGGGTGGATTAGGCGCTTTCAGGTCTGCTCTTGATCCTACACAGCAAGGACTCAGGTGTTATTGAGATGGACAGGAGGCTAAAGCCTCCAGTGAAGAGAAGGTGCCATGCCTGAGAGGTGCTGGGAGGAGGCTGCATCGTCTTGCTCTGCCTGGTCAGAAGGCTTTGTGGGACGGGAAGAGCAAACCCAGCTCTGGCTGCAAATGGTTGCGGTGATTATAGCTGTTTTCTGGTTACCTGCCTACACGGCTGCCACTTTTCTGTGGGTTTATCAGTGTCTGTGAGGTTTCCAGCGGTGCTGGGAGCTGTTGGTGTTTGCTTCGGGCCAGGCAGGGCACCGCTTGGCCAGCTCCGCTCTCCCCACCAAGGCACGGCCAGAACAGTTTTGGGGTAGTGCCGTGAGGTTTGACAAATCCTACAGGATACAGCAAGCAAGATGGCCTGTGGACCCGAGGAATGCACACCAGGGGATCTCTCCTAAAACGTCTGAGATTTCTTTCAGCAGATTGCTCGGTGCTTTTCCAGGCATACATGATCCGTCCTGCATTTGGCTGCACGCTGAAGCTTGTCAGCTTGGGGACCAGCGTTGATGTGAAGGGTTTATCAGGAGAGCCAGTTCATTAAGTCAGGATAGATTGCGTACAGCAGTCAGCTCTTCAAAGACAGCTTCCCCTCACTGATGCACTGATAGTCTTAAAAACCATCTCTTTCACATCGATTTTTGGCTACCTCCAAAACTGTTTGGGCAGCTTGCCTGTGCTGCCAAAGGATGCTGCTGCCTGTGCGTGTCTGTGGCTCCTGCCTGCAGCTTTCATTATGGGGTGCGCAGGGTGGAGTAACGCCCCCGGCAGTGAGCAGCAGTGCTCAGCAGCTCCTCGCTGCAGCTCCCGCTCCTACCTGCTCCCTGAAAGGATGGGCAGGACCATGAGCTCCAGCAGCCTGTGCACCACGGCCGCCCTCCACAGCACAATGTCCCCACCCTGGCAGCGCTGCTGTCTGCAGGGGGGAGAAATGCTTCCCCAGATCGGTGCCCCCGCCTCGGGTCCACACACATCCCTCCTGCTCCAAACCACGCATCTCAATACAAGCAGCCAGGTTGCAGACGCATCTTTGGCTCCGTGGGACCGGTATTTGCCCAAGTTCTTCCTCGCTGTTTGCTGGATGGTGTTTCACTTGTTCTGTTGAGCAGATAGGCGACGCTCAAGATTTTAAGTGTTTTGGGGTTTTTTAACAGCTGTCTGTTAGCAAAGGAGAGGCAGTAGATTTTGCAGTAGAGCTCTACTAGTAATCGTGTTTCACAGGGAATGAGCAAGTTTGGCAGAACCTGACTGGCCTCTTCTTCCTCATGGCAGCTGTGCATTTTGGGCAGCTGGGACTTGCAGGATTAAGCCCAGCTTATCAGTACGTTATCTTGGGAAACATGCAATCGAGTGCCAACGTCTTGTGCCTCAAAACCAGGCAAGTGATGGTCCCAAAGCCCATGGAGACAGATCCCTGGAGGAGGAGCTGGCACAGACCGTCCTGCGGCTGGGGCTGTGGGGATGGCATCCGTACGGCAGGGGGATGCAGGTCAAGTCTGACAAGGCTGGAGCTGATGAAGGGGAGACCTTGGCTGATGGTTCGTGTCCGCAGAGGCACCCGCAGCTCTGCCCAAGCCTCATCCAGCAGCAGGTGCACATCCTGCCCCAGGGTCTCCAGCCTCGTCCCGTGGCTGAGTAGCTGATGTGCATGGTTCAGGGTCCTCGCTGCTGCCTGCTTCTTCTATGCTCCTGCTTTACTCTTTCACTCAAAGGTTTTGCTGATACTTAGGCGAGGCTTCCCCTCACTTAATGCAGTCTAACCTGCAGATGTTTAACTCTGGGCTCCATCTGGAGACCCTGGAGAGACATGGTGAAGCACGGCACGCACCTTTCCCCTCCCGCCGTGCCAGGAGCTGAACTTTCGGGAGGACTTAGCCAGGCAAACGGACCTCACCCCCAGTAACTGAACTCCTACAGGCACGGCTGTGCACAGCCCAATGCCAGCTAGAGGCAAGACACACTTATCACCAAGCCAGATGGTTCCTGTTCCCAGGACTGTAAATTTGGGGAGGGGGAGAATAAATAAATAAACTGCTCACAAGTTGCCTTTGAATGGAAAGTAAAACACTGCAGGACATCCCTCCCCCTTCTCCTCCCATGTGCGTAAAACCAACTTGAAACACACCCTGTTGCTGGGAAAAGTAAGGCCGTTCTGTTTTGATTTTGGTAGATAATCTTGTGCCGTGGAGGTCAGCCGGGCAAAGCGAAGAGGTCATGATGAGAAGCAAACATCCGCGCTTAGGACAGCTGCTGGGAAGTGCTTTGGAAAAGCCAGGAATTTCGAAGAACAGATTTGTGAGTCCCCAAGATGAGAAAAAAAAAAAAACCCAAATCCAAGGTGGGCCACTGCTTTCTCCTACGGTATGTTTAAGTGAATACCCGGCCCCACTAGCCCCTTGTTTTAATTTGTGTCTGAGTGGGGTGTTAATGTACTGTATGCACATCACTATATTTAACAAACTATATGTTAGAACGACAATGTAAATGCTAATTTAATCAGATTTGTATGTAACCAGAATTTTATATACCCATTTGTCCCTTTTCTAATTTATGCTGGTTTATGTGTATAAATGTACTTATAGGAAGGTATATTAAACTTATGTCTTTGTACAGTATATACATACTATTTTACCCAGGCAAAGTATTTTTGCAGTGATATTAGAGAAGATGCCATTTGCTATGTTTAACGACAGAATAAAGTCACGGTCTGTCCCTGGCAGCTCGCTGCCCGCGCTCCTGCTGTTCTTTGTGGGGCCCTAAAGATGTCAGTCTTGATTAAGTTTTATGAGTGGGAGAGTGGGTTTGGGGGGCTGGTGCGAGGACAGCTGCTTCCACCTGACCCACCAGGCCAAGTTCACACAAATCCACTCGTGGCTTGTCCAAAGAAAAATCTGGGTGCGTAAATCGGAGTCCAAAATTGTTTCAGAAAACCCACACTCAGCTGCTGAGAAATCTCGGTGGTTTCTCAAGTTTCAGTTGCACCTTCGATTTTGCCTTTGCAGCTCCCCAGGCTTTTGCATTTGCCCAGAAATGGCCCTACGAGAGCTCTTTCGCCCCATCTGCCTCCCTGGCATCGCACTGGGACAGGCAGGAGCAGCTTCTCTGCCCGGCCCCTGATCTGCTGGGAGGCCTTGGGGCAGGGAGCTCTCCTTGACCTCCCTAAAAAAACACAAACCAGTTACACCATTGGTCTTCCTATGCAAAGGGGAGCAGCTACCCCAGCTTGGCACTGCACACCTCTCCCCCACACCTTCCCAAAAAAAGCCTTTTCCAAGCACTGGGACTTGGGTGTGTGTGTCAGGGCAGTGCCTGACCTCTGCTGTGGCAATGCAAAGCAGCCGCAGGACGAGCCGAGCATCCTGTGCGCGAGGGCAGCAGCCAGGAAGAGCCCAGGTCCCTCCTTCTTTTGCAGTTGGGTATTTAACGTAACCCCGTTAATAAACCTCGCTTGGCAGCTGGCAGGGCAGGTGCTCCATTTCCCAGAGCATTCACCTTGTGCTGGCCGGGAATTTTCTCTCTGCAGCCACAGACTTCCAGGGTCTCAGCACCAGCAGGGACGTTTGCTCAGAGGCTGTGGGCCCCGTCCTCCCCTGCCCTGTGCTCCCACCAGCCACTCCTGTAAGGTCCATTTTAGGGGAAAGCCAAATGAATTTCCCAGAGGAATTCTCTCCCAAAGGCAGCTCTCACAGCAGGTAGTTTTAATCCAAAACGTGGCTCGTTCTCAGCTGAAGAGCCCTACACAAAGCCTGTCTCCTTCCATGTGCCCAGAGCCACCAGGCACTGCAGTACCCTGCTCTGCCGGGGGGACAGTCCTGTCTGCAGCAAAGGGGACCCTCCGTGCGCTCACCCACAACTAACTCACCTCCCTGCTTCGTGGCGCGGAGCAAAGGGCACCGCAGCCTCCATCCCTCTCCTCCACGGGCAACCTCCAGCCTGGGCGCCAGCATGGACAACAGCCCCGTTTGCAGAAACCAGACTCAGGAAAGGAGCAGCCTGAGCAATTATTTGCTTAAAGACAAAGCCGTGTTGCTCTTCTTTCCGTGCGACAGTCCAGCACGGCTGCGTGAGTCCCGGGCGCTTGGCATCGGCAGGCCACGTGCTGCACGTTGCAGCAAGGGGTCACGGCCGGGTCTTTGGAGTAATCTGCAACAGAGACGTTGTCTGTTGCGATATCCTCCAGGGCTTGGGCGTAAGCCCTGCTGATTGCAGGTAGCACTGCCCGATACTCTCTGGATGCCACGTCCAAAGGCTCCTGCTCCTGGATATCACGATCCAGATTGAAGATGAGGGGTGGCTGGTGATGCTCAGCTGGCCCAATGCTCCCATCGCAAGCCATCGCCCCTCCTAGGGAAGAAACGAGAGAAAAACACCGGAGTCCCCGGCTGCCCAGGCACCTCTGTGTCCCTCACCCATCTGTCATGGCCCAGTCCCACCATGTCCCAGCTTTGGGAGCCCAGGTCCTGCTGCTAGTCCGAGAGTGCTTCTGAGGCCAACAGCCCCGGGCTGCAAAGCCCATCACGCAGCGGGGCACATACTTACTCCTCGCTGGGTTTGCTCTTGCTTGAATTAACCTGAGTTGGGTTTTACCCGTATCTGCAGGGAACCAAGAATTCCAGAAGTTTTTTTCCCAGACTTTACAATCTCTAAAATGGCGGCAGTACCTGTGGTGTAAAACGCCTTGTACTGAGCCAGCCGCAGCGCCGTTATCTCGCCGTCCTTCCCAGCTGCCCCGCTGTTGGGGTGGAGCAGAACCTGAAGGAAGAACAGAAAAGTGCCCGTCAGCCTGTTGCAGAGAAATCCTGCCCTGAGACTCGCTCCCTCCCCAGACGAGACCACGTCCCACCCGTGCACACATTTAGAGGCCCCGTTTAGCCCCTGGACTGTGAGCAACCAACCCAGTTTTGCTTGCTGAAGGGTGGGGTGACAGCAAGAGGGCACCGGGAAACACCAGCAGCTCTCTTGTGCCTTCCTGGCCCTGCATGCAGGACCCTCTTCTGAATTTACCTCCCCAGACCAATTCTACCGCAATAAAAGGGATCAGGAAGCTGTGGGGGCTTTCAGCAGAGCAGGGCAGAATATTTTGGAGCCGGGACGGTCTCAGGTGCTCTGTGTCACCCACCACTGCCCCGTGCCAACGAGACACCCATCTCCCTCTGTGCTCCCAGCTCAGTGCAGGGACACCTAAGGGAGCCGAGTCGCTGCCTGGGGCCAGCCGCGAGCCGCAAGCCGAGGGTGAGCTCCCGCGAAGCAGAGCCTGCACGGGTAGGTGAGGTGCTGGAACATCACTCCCGGTCCATCTCCGCCGCTGACTCACCCCGCTGTGCGAGCGCTCCCTTCCCTAACAACAGCCGTCCCGGCACAGGGAATGGGGGTCAGAAGGGAAGGAAGGAGGGAAGGGTGGGTCAAATCTCTCCCTTTTGGTATTTAGGACACTTGATCTGCACAGGACGACTGCTTTGGCACATGGGACCGAGAAGACAAGTGAGCTGGACAGTTCAGCGGGCTCGTCTTGTCAGACAGTATCTGCCGCGGAGCCAATGGCTTCATTGAGGGATGAGTCACTCGAGGTTTCCTCCCTGGGAACCGAGTATAAAAGTGATTCAAGAAATTTCCACTGTGCTAAAAATTAGAAACATCTGCTGAAGTTGTAGGCAGCTGCGATGCCAAGTTTAGCAACAGCGTTCGCAGCTGATCAGCGCGGTAATGTCTTAGCAGGTGCCCGGCACAGAGCTCTGCCCCGGCACGCAGCACCGCCGGGCATCCTGCTCGGTCACCCGGGGATGTCGGTCCTGCGCTGCCTGGTCCGGATGCAGCCGCTGTCTCGGGGGGCCAGTTGGTACCTCATCTGAGAAATGCCAGGATTCAGGGGAGGGGTGATTTCCAAATGCTCTCGGTTTCCTTTATTGACCTCTCTTGCAAAGTGAATTAAAAAAAAAAAAAAAAATCTCCTGGAATTTGGTTTAAAAGTCATATTTTAGGGGGAAAAAAAGGGGTGTAAGGTGGAAGAGGTGGTTCAGTGTAAGGCTGCTGCAAGGAGGAAACCCCTGCTACAGAGTCCCCTCATGCTGACACTCCTCAGTCAGAACAATACAGCTCCAAAGCAGAAATCGGCAAATATTCAAGGGCTCCTGAAGCCAAAGTACCAGGAACTGAACCAATTCATCCGCTTCCAGCCCTAAAGCTTTGCCCACACCTCTAGCAGCACAGTTGGGATGCTGCCATCTCGGTGTAAAGGCACTCAAACCTCCCCTGCTACCAACTAGCACGTTCCTAAAACTGCCTCATAAAACCCCACACTAAGAAAATCTATTATCATTTATTGCATAATTAAGGAGCTTGTTTCGATTGAGCCCTTTCAAGAAACATTCCCAGCTCTGCAACCCTTCTATTGATCTGTGACTGTGTTATTTTAATTTAAAAAAAAAAATAAATAATAGAAAGGGGGAAATAAATCCTTTTCTCCCCAGAAACTGAACTCGGAGCTCCGGGCTGTTCGCAGAAGAGAGCGGGTGCGTGGGGAGCAGGCGCACACCCCTCTGCCATTGAGCTAATGGAAAGAGCTTATTTGTCTGACACTTGTACCCTTGATACATTTTGTAGGATGTGTTTATTTTTACTGTAAATAGCCTTCGCTCAAAGCAGGACCTTGGCATCGCCCCAGCCCCGTCACAGGTTGTGCCGGTGCCGAGCACGCGGGCTGGGACGCCGAGCAAGGTTACGCCGGGCAGCGCGCGCCGGGGAGCCTCAGCCGCCCGAGGGACCCCGGGTAGGAAAGCAGCTGTCGGCTTCGTGCGGAAACCGGGCGGCGGGACGAGCAAAGGAACCGCTTTCGGGAGGATTTGTGTCAAGGAAAACCCTGCAACATCAAAGCGGGGGGGGGGGGGGGGGGGGTGCTATCGGACGCTCGCAAGCGGGAGGTGAAAGGCAGAGAGCCAAGCGGGGAGGGAGCGGGGACACGCGCTTGTTCCCGATCACCCCGTGGGGCCGGGGCAGGGGGGTGCTGTGAGTCCCCTCCAGGGTCACCCCATCCCGCGGCAGTGCAGGCAGCTGGATTGCATCCAGCTGTGCGACGGGCAGGAAGGACCCGGCTGTGCCCCCCAGCTCCGCAGGGGTCAATTCACCCTGACTGCAGTACAGCCCCCCTCCAAAAAAGCGCTGGGCCGGGGTGATGCTGGGGAGCTGGCGGTGCATCACAGCTCAGGACTTCATTCCTCGGTCTGAAACACACAGGAATGGCTCCTGCGGGCCTGCGCCCCTCCACTGTGCCCTGACACCCAGCAAACCATCGCTCCCAGCAAACCATTGCTCCCAGCAAACCACCGCTCCCAGCAAACCATCGCTCCCAGCAACCATCGCTCCCAGCAAACCATCGCTCCCAGCAAACCATCGCTCCCCACAAACCATTGCTCCCAGCAAACCACCAGTCCCCCACTGCCGGTGCCACGCATGCAGAAGAGGGTTAATCCCGAGGAGCACAGCGGAGCGCCTTGGCCACATCCCATCCGCTTCCCCACTTTATCTCACAGTTCAGCAGAGGGTTCCATAAATACGAAGCAAATACCAAAACCCTGATGGACGCAGAAAGCAAATCCAAGATTCCCGCTGGGAGCTGGCTCGTGGTGCTCGCGGGAGGGTGGACTTTAAAAGCAAAATCAGGCTTTATCTGTGGGACTGCTATTAAAGCCACTTTTTTTTTTTTTTCTTTTTCTTTTGGTTCTGCAAAAATCTTGTGCATGTCCAAGAAAAATGCATCGCCATACTGCTTGTTCTGCTAACTGTGGTTTTTAGGCTTAAAGGAGCTGTCAGCAGCTCTTTTTGTATGGCCAGAGAGCTGCAGGGTACAGGATGGGCTGCCCCGCTTGAGCATCAGTAACGGGCACGTTCCCCGGCCAAGGGACTTGGAGGAGGGCTTCGTTATGTCTTGACCGAGCAAGATAAATAAAGCAGATACAACTAGGTCTGAGGCTTTTCTTTCCCGCAGTGATGTACCTTTTGCAATTGGAAAGGAGACACGCCGTGCTGGGCACAGCGGGGTGGCCGTGCGGGCAGGGAAGCCCAAGCGTCCCCCGGGAGAGCCGGCACACGGGAAGGCACGCCAAGCCGCAGGCACAGGCATTTACACCTATGATCCCAGATTTATGAACAAAGCATAAAACAACTCCTCATTAATCCAAAAGCCCTTTTACCCCGATCCCAGCCTTGGACAGCACCCAGCCGTCTCCGGCTGTCCTCTCCCCCAGGCCGGGGGGATGATGCTCCCATGGGTCGGCACGTCGCCAGCTCTGAGCCTTCCCGCCCCCCCCTTACCTGTTTTAGCTCAGAGGCGGTGGGACCTGCTGTCAGGAGGGGGATGTCACCGGGGGGGTGGCTCTGCCTTACCTTGTGCCCCACATCCGACCACCCAAAGAGAACCGGGGACACGTCCAAGCCGTCGAAGCGCCTGTTCGGGGGGAGCGTCGCTCCAGCCAGGGCCACAAGCGTAGGGAAGATGTCCAGCGTGCTGGGGAAAGAGGTGGCTTTCATCAGAGCAAGGAGTGGAGCACCCCAGAGGGTCCCCCCAACCCCACCTGCACCCCACAGCCCCTCGCCCGGGGGGGCACTCGGTGCACCGAGGGCAGGGGAGTGCCTTGAGGTGGGGGGGACGGCCGCTTCCCAGCACCCATCCCAACAGCTGAACTCTGCAGAAAAGGTTAAAACCGGCTTCAAGCAGCGACTCGGCCCCGGCAAGCCCCAGCTTAGCACACCTCCCACCCCCAGCGCCGGCTGCTCGCCAGGCACTGCGGGTTCAGCCAGGATCTGCCATTCCCCGCGCCCGGCAAATCCCACACCCGCAGGGCAGGGGCACGGTGGGGAGCGGGGCAGCCCCCTCCCGCCCTCCTGTCCCCCGCCGGGGACACACGGGGAAGGCAGCAGGTCACCCTCCGGAGAAAGTGCTAGCACAGGGACTTTTTACGCCAATGACAGCAGATCCCGTCGCCCCAGGAAAATGTGGTCTCGCTTTTGCATGGCGCAGCACGAGCCGTCGCAGCCAGAATGGAAAATGAGAGCGGTGCTATTTTGTGCACTCCCACCAAAATGCCCGTCAGCATTTCCACCGTAAACCTCCCGGGTTTTTCAGGGGCCTCAGCCACAAAAGAGCGCTCAGGGCTCATCCTCGGTCGCTTCCCGGTGCGGAGGGACGCGGGGAAGGAGCGGGTGACCCGATGTCCCTCTGGCTCCATGGGGATGCGGAGGGGGAAAGTCTCTGCTTCCCTGCCTGCTACGTGGGGCCCTGGGGCCAGAGCTCAGCCTTGGCGACTGCCCAGCCGCCGGCACGTCCCCGCGGTGCAGAGGGACCACGGGTCCAGCAAAGTCATTGCTGGGGTGGGACGGGGACCATGGCACAGCCTGGGCATCGGCGTCCCCCTCCTCTGGCCACGTTGCCCAGCAGAATCCGGGCTTTGGTCCAGCGGGACGGGGGCAGCCCGCTCGCAGCCCCCACGTCTGACCCTCACCCCGACATCCCTGCGAGGCACAGGTGTCTGTGCCCCCCCACCACATCCCTCCTCTTGCTGACGTGGTTGCGGGGTCACCCCACACCTCTAAAAGGAACCACCCTACACCGGGGGTGTCCCACAGCCCCGGGGGACAGCGGGACGTCAGTGTGGCCAAGTGACACGGCACAGCACAGCCCTCCCCGGGGACGAGGCCGTGGCACGGGAGCTGATGAGCCGGCAGAGCCACCAGCGCCAGGCAGCCAGCGGGGACTCAGCCCGCATCCCCCCAGCTGCAAAACCCTCGTGCCGGCAGCTCGGGGCTCAGCTGGGGCAAGGAAATTGCTGGGGGGAGGCGAAAACACCAGGTGCCCCAACTGTGGCACCCAGGGTACCGCTCCGGTCCTGCCACCACCGTCCTGCCACCACCGTCCTGCCACCGCGCTGCTCCTGCCCGGTGTGCGACGGCGGCTGCGTGAGCGGAGAGAGAAAAGAGCCCAGGGCTTAAGGGCCCCCGGTTCTCCCATTCAACGAGTTTTAATTTAGCTGCTAAGAGACGGAGAGAACAAATAAGAACAAACACTGCTGAGAGGCAGCCCCGGTACGGCACGCTCGTGGAGACGGTCCCAGCGGCCAGGCGAGCCGGGAGGCGCCGAAAAAAATTCTGGCTCCCCACTGCGCCCAAGGCAGGGCACATCCCTGCAGGCACCTCCCTGGGGTCAGCCCAGGTCCACCCGAAATGGCAGCCTGGGGCACACCCTGGTCAGTGCGGTCCTGGTCCCATGGGTGCTCAGCACCCTCAGGATCTGGCCCCCAGCACGGTGCATGCGGATGCTCGTACGGTTGCACCGAGCAGCCCTGACCCAGTGGATAGGACTGCTGGAAACCACCACCAAGGTGGGAGGACGACGTGATTGAGGGCAGAAGTGGTCAAAAAGCTCCCCCCGGCCACGGGCAGATGTAACCCATGGAAAAAGGCAAGAAAAGATAGGATTTTGGTCAAAGTTGGCATCAAAGCAAAGGCCCCAGCAGCAGGCACATCCTGGACGCCAAGCTGGGGAAGCCGTGCTCGCAGGGAAAGGGGAAGCCACGCTGCCAACCCCCTGCCCTGGTCAAGAAGGGTTTAATAAATAAACCCGTGTTCGTGGCCCCAAACACGGAGGGAGAAGGGCCCAGCAGTGCCCAGGGACGGGCAGGTCCCTGCCTGCACCCCGAGGGGCAGAGCTGCCCCGGGCGCTGCGCTGGCAACGAGCATCCCGGGCACAAGGACGGCGGGGAGTGCTGCCCTGCCCCGGCCGTGACGTGGTGCAGGCAGCTGCAGGCAGCTGCAGGCAGCTGAGCCAGCTCTCCCCACACCGCAACCAGCTTGCCCAATCTGCCCAGCCCCACGCCAGCGGCACAGCCAGGGTGGTGCAATTTGCTGCTGCTTCTTCACCACCCCACTGACCTATTTCTTCCATGCCCTGCTTTGGGTTGGGGGAAAGGAAGGGCAGATGCACGGCGGGTGGCTCCGACAATTAAACATGATTAAGAAAAGCCGACAAGGCAGTTTTCTGCAGAAACCAGCATGCAGGTGCAGGTCCACGGTGATACATCAGCATTTCTCTGCTGGCTTCAGCTTCCCCGGCCCCTGGGCACACTCACCCTCGCTCACTCCTCCACTCCCTGCACCGGGGAGGACACAAAGCCGAGCGATGCCGGGGAGAGGCAAGGCGCGGGCTCTTCTCCCAAGCCGGTTGGCAAAGGCTGTCAGCATTTTCATAACCCCAGGGGCAGAAGGAGGCTCACGCAGGTGGTTAACGCCTGCCCTCGCCCAGCCCCTACCCTTCCCAGGGGATCCCACCAGGCAGAGGTCCCTCCTCGAGGTTTCCCAGCCACATTTGCCCACAGATTTCATTCCCTCCCCAGATTCTGCACCAGCTGGGGGTACAAGTCTTTAACCACCCTATTTCATGAGGGCAGCAAGAAGCCAACCCAGCACATGCTTGTCCTGTAAGGGACGTCCCCAAGGGTGGCTCTGGGTGTGGAAGAAAGCTGCCTGCCCCAAGGCACTGCAAGCAGCGAGCAGCCCCTGCCCTCTGCATCCCGCTGCATCCCTCTGCATCCCGCTGCATCCCTCCGCATCCCGCTGCATCCCTCTGCATCCCCTGCCCAAAAGCTCAGACCATGGCCGGGGCCACAGCGGTGACGCCTTTCTGAGCACGGGCCGTCACACGCGTCCCCCATGCTGGCTCTGCGCTGTCTCCCAAACAGGGGGGTGCCTTTTCCTGACGCCAGGGCATCACCCTGCACCAGCCGGGCACGGCCCCATGGCCACGCTGGGCTGCGCTGGGGAGGATCCCGGTTGAGCTGTGACTCCCGGGGAGCCGCGGAGCCGCTTTCCGAGCAGCTGGCACGCAGCGCAGCGCAGCACAGCACCGCCGGCTTTCTACATTTCCAGCTGCCCAACCTGCTGGGCTGGAGCTGGGAAATGCAGGAGATAAGGTCTTCGGGGAGATAAACAGAGTGCCTGGGCTTGGCGGCAGGGCTGCAGCGTGTGCAGGGCGAGGGGACTGGTGGGACAGGGGGACGGGGACGGGCACTGATCCTGCACCGCATTGCCCCAGCCGCTCGAGCGGGCACGGGTTGGCAGCTCTGCCCCACGTCCCAGCGGTCGGTCCGTCACCCAGCCGTGGAGATAAGGGTTTGGAGGTAAAACCAAGGGGTGCTGTGTGCACCCCAGCCCCTCTGCACAACGTCAGTGCCCCAGCTCACGCCTTCAACCTTCCCCCACTTGCAAGCCCCAGCTCCCACAGCTGCCCTCAGGCCGTGTAAGGAGTAAGTGGCTCCAGCTTATCTCAGGGACCTTAGGAACACCCAGCACCTCCCCAGGGCCCACCAGGCAGGACCCGCTTCCAGCAGCTGGGACACTTTCCCAACACCAAGCAGCACCCCTGGCCCTACCACCCTGACCTCCACCATCGTGTGCTTCAAGGGACGAAAGGGGCCGGGACATCCCAGCGCGCTGCCCCCAGCCCAGGCTGTGCCCCCTGCGCTGCAGTTGCTGCAAAGGAGGGATGTAAAGAGGGGTGCAATCCCTGCAAGGGAGAGCTGCGAGTGCTGCACGCAGAGCTGCGAGTGCTGCACGCAGAGGTGCAATATTGCTGCAACAAGGACCCCTCCACGCCACCCTCCGCAGCGCAGCGTGCCCCGGCGAGGCGAGGAGCGGGAGGCAGCAGCCCTTCCCCGCCGCTCTCGCCGGAAACGGCAAAAGTTGCTCGTTGCGTCCCAACCCGGCCGCATCCTGTGCTGATTGCAAGCGCCATCTCTCCAGCCAGCCTTTCCCACAACCGCACCCTCCTCCACATAAAGCCATTCACAAACCACAAAGCCTAAGCCTGCTCCTTGGTGGAGAGAGAGAACATCGTCATCTTTTAATTATCGGGAGGCACTCAGCCACCGCGGCCAGGAGGCACACGGAGCCCGGGCGGCTGCTAACGCCAATCCACCAGCTTCACAAAAAGCCCTTTCAACTCCTCTTTGCTGAAGCATTAAGTCTTACGGGCTTGGGAGAGGACAAAAGTACAGAATTTGGCACAAGGCAGGCAATAACCAGTGCGGGCAGCTGCTGCTGCCAAAATCCAGATCATCACCTGGGTCCCAGCGTCCTTCCAAACGGGGACAGAGGGGCTGCCCCGCTCCCCAGGGATCCGGCCGGGCTCCTACCTGAGCAGAGCACGGCTCGTCCGCTTGGCAGGGATGCGGCCGGGCCAGTACGCCAGCGCCGGCACCCGGTGCCCTCCTTCCCAGGTCGTTTGCTTCGCTGAGCTCCCACCTGCAAGAGAAAAGGGCAGCGCTCAGCACCCCAACCCCCGGGAGCTCTGCATTGCCGGGAAAAACTCCTGACTCCGGAGCTTCTCTGGGAAAGGAGCTACTCAGAGGCAGAGATTGGACTCAATGACCCCAAAGGAGGGTGATTTCGCTGGAGATGGAGCTGGGTCAGGGGAGGGAGAAGAGTTACAGGAGTTTTAAAAGAAATAGGGAAAGGGGGGGAAAAAAAAGGGGGCTCGGTTTGGCACTGCTTTGTGTTTCTCCTGTGCTCCAGCGAGTGATGAGGAACACAGCCGACTGCTGGAGCCACCACATTTCCACCCACTTTTGATGTTGGGCAAGAATACGGAGCAGGTGGGAAAGGCAGGAATTTATGCCAGGGGCTGCGAACGGCCCCGTGCAGGAGGCTGCTGCCCTCCGCCAGGTAAAGCTCCAACAGCCACCCAGCCTGCTAGAAACCCACTTCATTAAAAATACCATCCTGCTGATAACCCTCCTGACAGCTAATTAACCTGTTCAGTTGTTTCCCTGACATCACCCAAAACGCTCCCGCTCTGCCCTTGGGTTTGAGCTGCGCGGTGCGGGGTCCCTTCCTCCACCTGGAAGCACTGAAATGGGGATGCTGAGCATCGAAATGGGGGTGCCGAGCAACAAAATGGGGATGCTGAGCAACAAAATGGGGGTGCTGAGCACCGAAATGGGTGGAAGGGTGTTAGAGAGCCTCTGCTTTGGCTGTAGCCCAAAGGGCCCCAGGCAGCTCGGGGGGGAAGGGGCTGGGAATGGGGCAAACAGAAAATCCCAACCCGATTCACTGAGCAAACTTCCCAGGCGCAGCCTTTGTCCGCCTGCCTTTCAGCGTGCGCATGGCAACGGCGCTCACCCAAAGCCATTTCCTCCGGGCAGAGCCAAGAGAGAGGTGACATCCCCGCCGAGGCACAGCCGCCCCGCGCTCCTCTCTGTCCCTACACCGGTCCCCAGCCCAGCCCGGCCTCTCCGGGAGTCGCTGCTGGATGCTACGGACATCTGGGCTGATCCTGCGCTCCCACGCAATGCTGCCGTACCCACGCCGCCGGAGCGGAGGAGGACACATACGGTACAGATGCCACAGCTCTGGTGGCACGAGGAATTATCCAGGGAAAAGGTCTCTGATCCCGCTGCCCATCCTGCCGGCACAGACCAGGCACAACCCCAGTCTCTCCCACTCCCCACCCAAACCGTGGCCATTTCCCCATGATAAATATCTCTTTGGGCCCGACACAACCGGCACCGAGGTCTGTTGTGGCTACTGGAAACATAACGGTGCTTCAACGTACATCGCGTGTGGCTTAGGCACGGTGCCTGCCCTGCCTTCAGATGCCCTAGGAAATTATAGCAATTACAGCAATTAATATCAATCACCATCTCTGCACGTATATTAAATAACTCGTCCTCCCAGTACGGCAGCTGTATTTCAAGGGTTTCTCCATGCACGGTCTCCAGGAGGACGTCGGGTGGGCATTTCCCTCCAGCCACCCAAGTACCTCTGGCTGGGCAGGACGCCGGAGCTGCCTGTAAACGAGCTCACATTAACACTCTGGGCAGTAAACAGGGCTGAAACACCACAAGCCCAGCCAGGGATTTTCTCCAGAGCAGGGACGGTGCAGCCCTGCTGCTGTGGGGACCGTGGAGGCCACGGCTTTCCAGGAAAGCTGAACGGAGCATTCCGTGCTGGGATGGATCCCCTGGTCCCAATCCCAGCGTGCACAGCAGGCCCTCAGCACAGGGACACCAGGTCTGGAGCCTTCCAAACCTGCCTCAAAACATGCCCAGCATCACATCCCCGAAATGTGCATCCCCATCCTGGCACCCCCCCCCTTGCTGAGCTCTTGGCCCCAAGGTGGGAGATGGGTTTTTGGGGTGGGCTGGGGGCTGTGGAAAGCTCCCCAACCAGAGAAGGGGGGAATGTGCTGCTCTCCCCCAGTGAGGATCGACTCCAGTGACCACCCAAAATCAATGGAAAACATCCCTGGAATTTGGGTCGGACCCTAAAAGGAAATGCCATGCTATGTGAAATGTATGGAGTCCCGAGCAGCCCGTCCTCCCCTGCCCTCCCGCTCCTCAAAGGGCTTTTCCCCACCCGGGGATGACACCCCCAGGATGGGATGGGATGGGATAGCCGAGCATCCCCCCCACCCAGCACCCTCCCGCGCGGGTGTTTGCAGCGTTGGACCAGCCGGCAGCACACAGTAACACCGGGCTGGCTTTCAAAACATCCGTGCAACAGCCAGCGGAGGGATTGCAGAAGTCATCCTTCCCAGGCGGTATTTACAGCCAGCTCCTACAGCCCTGCCAGCCCGACCTCCTCCCCAGCCTCCCGCGATAGCCGGGGCTCGGTGTGTTTTCACAGGGCAGCGAGATGCTGGAAAGGGGACGTGTTTTCCTAGCTTTGTTCCCGAACGCTGGACTGCCTGTACCATCTGCTCCAGCTTGTGACCGTCGGTTGCTCAAGAGCAACCCAGGTCGTCAGCAGGGTTTGTTTACTAAAAAAAAAAATAAATTAAGGTTACGATTTCATCTCAGGGCCAGCCAAAGGAAGGGCTCTGGGAACGGGAAAGCAAGCCAGCCCGGCGGCAGCGTTTGCCCAGGGAAGCGGCCACGGTTGCATCGCCTGGGTGTGAGGAAGCAGAGGAGGAAGAGGTGCTGCCATCCGTGGCCCCTCCGCCACCGCTCCCTCCCCGCTGACCCCGAGCAAAGAGGGGAACTGAGCTCGGCGCGCGTTTACACTGCGTAATACAAGCAGAAGTGGGAAACGCCTGACTCATGCATGCTTCTGGCCGCTCCGGCTGAAATAAACCCACCAAGCAGATGGCTTGGCCGGAAAAGGAGGAAAGGCAGGAAAAAAACCCCAACCAAACAGCGGAGAGAAAGAAAAGAAAAGCCCGGCGGGGCTGGGCTGGGAGGGCTGCCAGGCGGGATGGGGCTGGGGGCTGCGAGACCCTGCCGGAGCCGATGGCCCCGGTGCTTGGGCGGTGAGAGCATCCGCCTCCAAAACCAGTGGCCGCTCGCCTCGAGCTCTGGGGTAACAGGGAATGGGGGGGCCCCAGCCCCCTCCTCAGCAGCCCTGCCCCCCCCCCCCCCCCCCCCAGCAGCAGTTTTAGGGGAAAATTTGTCTGCTTGAAAGACAAAAATTATTCTGGGGTGTATTTGAGGGAACTCAGCCCAGGGCAGCGGACAGCAGACAGGCTGGGGGGTGAAATGCTCCCCACGTCCCCATCGATGGGCAATGAAGGGCTTTGTGGAGCAGCCCCTCCCGCACCCCCGGCGACAGGGAGCCCTCCCCACGCTGCCAGGGTACCTCGCTGCCTCTGCCAGGCCCCCACGAACGGTCCCAGGCGTCCCGCCAGCTCGCACTTCTGCGCCCAGGGGCCGTTGTCACCTGCAAGAGAAAGAAACGTCCCTAGGAGCGACACCAGGACCGGGGTGTTTTGGGGGGCACCTCCACAATGAGGGGGCAAGCAAGGACAAGTGACCCCTCCATCTCTCCTTCCCATCCCTGTGATGCTTTCCCATATTGTGAGAGCAGTGAGTTGGTTTATTTTTATTTCTAAAAGTTTCTTTTCAAGGGCTGGGGCTGCCCAAGTCCCGGGTGAGGGGCTGGAGCAGAGCTGGGGTGCGGGGGGCGGGGAACGGCTGCCACCAGCTTTGGGCGTTAATGAGCGACGGAGCGGTTCCTGTCGTCAGGACCAAGACATCCTCATTAGGGAGGCTGCTCAGCGAGAGCGGATTTGGGCTTCTTAATGAGCGAGGATTTGTGGTTTAATTAGGCACGGCCCTGCCGGTTCAGCCCAGTGGCCGATCGTCCACAGAGCAGCCGGGAGCATGGAGGGCAGGGGACAAATACGGGTTCTGCCCCCCGCCACCCACGCACAGCGGTGCCGGTGCAGCCGCCGGTGTCACCCCCAGCCCCCGCAGCCGGTTTGTTTTCCTGCTGTACCTGCGAACCACAGGAGCGTGTTGCCCTTTCCGTGGCTGTCGGTGACCCGCTTTATCTGTCCCACCAGAGCATCCATCTCGCTCAGGGCAGCTCCGTAAATGTCCCTGCCCGGGGCGGGGGGCGACGGGGGGACCCCCAGCGGGACGTGCATATGGGCCAGTGCCAGGTAGAGGAAGAAGGGGCGTCCGCTGTCGCTGCACAGGGAAGAGGGGGAACGCGTTCAGTCGGGTCGGGGAAAGGGAAGGTGGCGGCAGGAAGTCGCCAGGGTGGTGGCACTGCGGAGCCCGGGCACACGGACGGGTGGCCCTTCCTCCCGAGCCCTGGAGCCACCCCTGCCCCTGCCGCAGCTCCCGGGGGAAAAACCAGCCTCGTGCATCGGCCGGCTGCAAACCCCCCGGGCACCTGCTCCCCTTCCAGGGGGGGATGCTTGGCCCAGTGTGAGCCGCTTCTCCTCTGCTCCTGCTTAACCCTCTCCCCGTTGTCCACTGTCCTCCCATTTGAGATGGGCTTGCCCCTTCCTCCACCCCAGTGTCCCACAGCCAGCGGCGTGCCAGCCGCCGGCCAAACACCCCGCGCCGGTGCACCCCTGGCACCCACCCGTCTCCCTCCCCTCTCTCACGGGGCCCATTTTCGCCCTTTCTCCCCCTCCCCAGCAAGCGCTCGGCCCCTGCCGGTGATTTTAGCAGAGGATGAGCAGCAGCAGGACACCCATGCCGACCCCGAGCGCCGCCTCGGTGCTGCCAAGCAGCCCCGGACAAGGAGTGCGGCACGTTCGCTCGCCGCGCGCTGCCCCGCTGTCTATTTGCTTTTAAATCATCAGAGGACATGTCCTGTTTTCTTGTTTACAGCTATATTTATCTCCTCCAACGAGGCTCGCTCTTCCTCAGGGACCTCTGAGGGGAAGGGTGGGATGGCGAGCGGTGGGGAGGGGCCGGATCCCGGGGACGTGTCCCAGCCCGCGCACGCGCCCGGCTCCGGCCGCCCCGTCGCTGCCTCCAGAAAGCTTTCGGGGCCCCTCCGACGTGCGTTTCGGCACTTCCTTCCTTTACCCGTCACCCACCTGGGGATGGAAAATGAGTAAATCCCACACCGCCCGGAGATGTCGCATCCTTCCCCAGCGGCGCTGGAGCCCTGCAAAGGGCTGCGTCCCCTGGCCCTGCAAAATGCTGGGGGCCGGGGGGGTGCTGATGCACCCCTTGCAAATTGCCACTGCAAAATCCTGCGTGGCACCTTTCCCCTTGGGATGCCCGAGATGCTGGAGCAGGGAAAGCTGCTTCCCCCGGCTCGCATCCCACCCGGCAGCACCGGAGAGCAGCCCCAGGGCAGCCCCGCTGCAGCATCCGGGCGGGCTCATGACCACGGTGTTCAGCTGAACGTGCCGCTTGTCTTTCGCTTCCACGTTTTAGAATTGTCCCGAAAATTGAGCAAAGATTTAATCAATAACTGAAGACAAACGTCCCTGACTTTTGCTCCCATGTTCACCGCGCGCTAAGTGTCCCGAGCAGAGCCAAGCCTCACTGCCTCGAATTGCTCAACCTTGACACAACTGGTTAAAAAAACACCGAGATGACAAATCCGGTGTTCTTTTTTTGCCCCATAACGAATGAGTCAGGCAGAGGAAAACTGGAATAAGCCATCAAAGAGAAGGAGAGAAAAGACAGGCACCTGCTTAATCCTGTTCTCCATGAACGCAGATAACCCCAAAACACTATTGGGAGTTTAAAGGTTTTTCCTATTAACCCGGAGCTCACGCACGTGGTTTCACAGCCTCGGACGGCTGGGGGTTTGCACCGGAGGAGGGACGGCTGCTGCCCTGCAGCCCGCTGCCCAGGAATCCTCCGGCCCCGGTACAGGCACACATCCTGACCAGGTGGCTGGGCCACGCTGCGGCCGATTCCTGGTGCTCAAAGGGGATAAACTAGAGGTGTTGCGCGTGCAAAACAGTACCCAGGCTTATAACGAGCCATTTCCCTGCAGGCTGCTCCCTGCCCAGCCCTTCGTTCCCCCGCGTTACACAAACCTTTCCCCAAGCACGCCTGCAGGACCCCCCCGCCGTGGCCCTTCCCCAGGTCTGTGTTATCCCTGGATGCGGCACGGGACGGGCTCCGACACGACTGCCCAGCAGCACTTCCCCTCCCCGCGCTGCAGGGAGGTGTTTTGCAAAGTCACAGCTCATAATCCGCTGATAATAGGGATTAAAATTATGCAACCCGGCAGCAGAGCTTTGGGGTCGTAGTCTCGGAGGAGCTGCTTTGCTCCTTGGGGAAGAGCATGCCCGGGCTCCTCGTGTCCCCACACGGCCGAAGTCCAGGGACCCCAGAGCACTTTATCCCCAAAACGGAGCAAACCCCACGTACAGAGTGGGTTTAAACACCTCCGGGTGCTGTTCTGGTCCTGCTGCCAGAGCTGCTGTGCGCACCCATTCAGGACCTGCTCCCGCACCCCCACCAGCACCCCCCACCCGCAGAGACACCCCCACCGCCGGGCAGAGCCCCCCCACTGCCACCTCGCCCCGTGTACCACACAGACAGAGGGACGGAGGACAGAGGGATGGCAGCGCTTCCCTCCCTCCCTCCCTCCCTCTCCCCGCCGGCTGGGATCTCACTGCACGTTACCCCAGGAAGGAGGCACAGCCCAGCTCAAAGGCTCTGACCTTCCTTGTAAACGGTGGGTTTAAAAACACACGATCCCTTTAGAGGAGACGCGCTAAAAGGCTTCCACAGCGAGCCCTGTAGGATGCCGGTGAGAGCTTTGGTGGCTTCCTCCTCCTCGGCTGGGAACCGAGCCACCGAGACCCCGGCTCTGCTCCCCAAGAACCACGGGGCAACACCCGTCCCCCCCCGGTATCGCACCAACACGACGCAGAAGATGTTTGCAGTGACCCACGAGCTCTCCCGGCGAAGGGGACAGCGGGTGGCATCTCACCTCGCCCGCTGCATGAACCGTGCTGCCTCCTCCGCGTAGCGCGCTGCCAGGCTGCTGAGGTTGACGGGCTGTTGGACGATGGTGACGTTCTCGAAGAGAGGAAGGGCCACCTCCGTGTAACAGTCTTTTCTTGTCACCCTGCTGGGAAGAAGCCACCCCACGCTCGTCACCGGAGCGGGGACCGGTGTGGCAGCAGGCACGGAGCCTGGCTGTTCTCCTGGCTTTGCAGAAAGGCGCAGCCGGGGAGGGAAGCGGAAAGGGGACGATGCTCTGGGGACCGACCCACCTCCATGACCTGCACCCTGCTGCAGGGTGCGCGGGGGGAAAAGGGGGGTGCACAGAGCATAAGGGGAGGCGACCGCAGCAAAGGGCAGCTCTCGGGGCTGGGGACTCCCGTGCGAAAACCCACCTCCCAGTGCCGACACGCGAACCCCCCACGCATCCCCGTACCTGGCAGCTGCACCGTGCCGCGGGCAGGGCGGGCAGGGCGGCAGGTTGTAGCCGGGGGTGTCCGTGCAGCCCATGTCATGGCTGTAGGGGATCCCGAAGTAATAGTCGAAGCCTGAGGGGCAAGCGAGGGTGTCGGCGGGGACGAGGCAACCATGGGATGCTCGGCTTGTCCCCGCCGGCGCAGCCCTTACCGCGGAAGCTGGGGTGATGGTGGCCGTGGTGTCCCAGGTGCCACTTGCCTGTGTGGAAACCACAGAACATCGTTTCAGAGGTTAACGCAGCTACGGTCGCTGCCAGCCGTCACCCAGGAGGTGCCCGCAGCGCTGGGGGCTTTAATCTAGCAACAAGAAAGGCTACTTGTTTGTGCTGCCTGCATTTCCAGAATGCCTTTTTTTTTTTTTTTTTTGGCAGAAACTCAGAAAAAATGCATAAGGTATCTCACGCCTGTGCAAATTGACTGCTTCCAGCCTTAAAAGGCTCTTTCATGCATTTGTGTTCAGAGGAGACGACTTTCTAACCCTTCCCAAACAACCAGCTTCATCCTCTGACCTCCGGCACGTGCTTGCTCCCACTGAGCGCGACGATCCAAGAGGGAAAACTGCAAAAACTAAGGGGGAAAGGAGAAACCAAGGGCTTTTCTGCCAGCGCAATGCGCACGAGCAACAGGAGCCGCAGGTGCAGAGGGCTCGCTGCCAGCTGGGGCTTGTGCAGGGTGGGGGGACCCACGGCGACAGGAGGGGGCCCAAAGCCACGGGGCCAGCGGCACCGACCGTGCCGGCACCAGTGGCATCACACCGGCGCGGGACGCAGGATGGCAGAGGTGCTGCGCACAGTCACGTCTGCTAAGGAAAACCCAGGGCGTTCCTTGTGAGGTGAAGCAATTGGAGCTTAAGTGGAGAACTGGGGTGGGGCTGAATTCCGGCAACATCCTATGTTTGAAAATGAAGATTTTCAGCTTGGGACTGCAAAATCCAAGGGAGATGGGCAAAATCTCTCCCTTTAGACTTTCCTTTAATTGCCAGCATTTCACCTAACTACCTGCGGTACCTCTTCCACAGGGACGGACACGGGCATCGTCATCCCCCCACCCATCTCCCTGCCCCGGATGCCCCCTCGGCACGGCGGGCGTTACCTATAGCCCCGGTGCTGTAGCCAGCCTCCCGCAGGACCTCGGCCAGGGTGGTCTCGTTCACGGGGAGGCCGCCGACCGACGCGATGGCAAAGTTGTGGGTCACGCCGTTGCGTGCGCCGAGACGCCCCGTGAGCAGAGAGGCGCGGGATGGGGAGCAAGTGGACGCAGCCGAGTGGAAATCCACGAATCTGGAGGATGAAAGGACGCTTCGCTCGCGAGTGCCTGAGTGTCTGACGCTGCCCCGTCCCTCCCTGCTCCCCTACACGCATCCTCTTCTGCCCCAGGGACAAGGGTCTGGAGCAGGGGATGAAGCTCGCAGGTCCCAGCGGGGATGGATGGACCTGCACCCAAGGTGCTGGGCTCTAGGTGCCCTCCTCGTGCACCCAAAACCATGTCAGTGAAACCCCCTTCGCCTGCCGGTCCCTGCAGGAGCGAAACCCCCTTTGCTGTGGGACAGAGTAACCGGGGATGCTTGGAGAGGGCCAGGGAGCGGGACAGACGTTACCTCGTCCCTTCGGCCGCCAGTTCATCCAAATGCGGGGTCTCCTTCGTCTCCGCCCAGTTGGCCCCAAGGTCCCCCCAACCCACATCATCTGCCAGGATGACGATGAAGTTGGGCTGCCTGTGAGCTGCCCGGGGAGCCGAGAGCCCCGCCAGCGCCACGGCGAGCACCAGCACCGCCCGCGGGGAGGGGGTCCCCATGGTGCCACACGTCCCCTCCCACCCTCGCTGGGGCACCAGTGGCTTTGTCTTCCCCGAAGTCCCCCCGCTGTGTCCCCGCGGGTGCAGTTGAGGTCTCCGTGGGCAGCAATGCGAGTGTCCCCTCCTCAGCTGCTCTTGCAGGGCCGGGCCGGTGGCCGGGAGGTCTGGGTTTGATCCCTTGGCTGCCGACCAAGCTACAACGTCTCCTCCATCTTTCACACCCAGGCACAGCTGATATTCCTGAAATTGGTGCCAGCAAAGGTGTTATTCTTAGAAGTCAAAAACACCCTTTGAAGTCACTGTCACCCTATTTTTAACTCTCCTTCCTTCCTGGTAAATATCTAATTAGACACCAAACCAAAGTGGTATTTTTCCCCCCCAGAAGCGCGCTCAATCTGCGGCAGCAGCCGGGGGGATGTTTGCATCCAACAAACGGCTCTTTCCATGCAGACCGGCTCCTCAGCTCGCCAAAGCGCTGGATAAAGAACTTCAGGCAGATAAATAACTGCTGTGGCACTGCCGCCGATTGTCAGTCCGTCCTTCACCTTGCACGGCTACAGCATCCCCTGTGCAAGAGAAACAAGACACAGTCAGGACCTGCCAGAGCCCTCCTGCACCCCGGCCCAGGGCAGAACGGCTTATCCAGAGACTTTGCCTTTGAAATTGTATTTTTTGCCGCCCAGCTCACGATGGCTCAACTGGAAAGGACTGGAAACATCGAGTGCCGCTTTCCCACGTCCATTGCTCAGGCTGGGATGGTTTCCCGCAGGGTGCACAGCACCACAGGGGGTGAAATGTGGAGGGCCTTGCCTTCATTTGTAACAATTGACACGTTTCTAAAGCTCATTTTTAAAATTTAGTTCTGCTCACCCTGCCCCACTGCTGCCGGATGGCCAGAGCAGGCAGCGCAGCCCGTGCGGGCAGCAGCCACGGGGCACCGGGAGGGAGCCGCTCCCGGAGGTAGGAACGCAGAAACCCAGGCAAACCCAGAAGGCGATAAACCCCCGACACGCCTGGGTTCACAGGATGAAGCACACACAGCTGCTAAAAGCAGGATTTGGCTTCCAGTGGTGGAGAGGTTCAAGGACAAACACCCCAAAGACCGATGGCAGAGATGGAGCCATGAAACACGACGTCTTGAGCTCAAAGTTATGGCCAAAGTGAGACGAAGCTGCAGAGATTTGCCAAAACCTCGCCGAGCCCTGTGGGAGGAGCTCTGCACCGGCTGCGGGGATGGCACGGGGACCTGTGCCCGGGTGGGGACGGCCGGGGGACCAGGGGGACCCAGCCGGGACCAGCGCTGCGGCAGACGTCCCCACTTGGTACCTGCAACCTTGGGGGAGGAACGCGCCGTGGAGGACACAGCTCCCACGGGATGGTCTACAACACCAAGCAGGACAATATCCACAAAGACAAACCAGGAGGGCAAGGAGAGGAGGGAATACCGGAAAGCAAAAGAGGATAAGGTGACAGGAGGAGGCAGGAGAGGGAATACAATGATTCCCACCTGTAGGCCAAGACGTTTGTAGCTGGCAAAGCAAATTATTCCCAGGTTTCACTGTTCACACCTTGAAAGCTTTGGGCTGTCACTCAGATGAGCAGCTTCAGGACTGTCAGCGTAGCACTGCAGTGATCAGGGATGTGGATCCATTTATAATTCATAGCCCAGAGCATCAATTTATAAACTTCCCTCCAAGGGCCTCGAAGCTCTCCGTACATTAATTAACGGGGGTGGGATGTGGTGGGTTGGTGGGCTGAGCTGCAGGAGAGGGCTGAGCCACGGGAGAGGCTGCACGGCTCTGCCCAAACAAACCGCACGAGCCCGGCTCCCATTCTGCATCCTAACTCATCCGGAGGTCATCCCTCATGCCTGAACGGCAAACAGCAAGAAGAACCCAGAGTAGGTATTTGGACATGTTTGACGGCAGCTAAGTCGCCTTTCTTGTCCCATAAAAAATTCCCTTTCTAATTTCTTTGGAAAGCTCTTGGGGTTTCTTTGGGGAAGGGGGCTTCAAAGGAGCATCCCTGCTCCAGTCCAACACCCCCGCACAGGGGCTGAGCCCTGTTGGACCGAGGAGAGCACAGGCTTGAGCCGCCAGCTTCATAGGAACAGCATGGGTTAACCCGGGCACAGCCCAGGGCGACCTCAGCCCCATCTCAGCCCTCTGGCCGGGGCTCTCCGCAGGGCGATGGAGCAGGAGATCGCCCAGCACAGGAACTGGTTTTGGGGGAAAAATAAAGAGACAACGTTCAGCTGAGCCTCACGTAACCATCCCAGCTGAGCCATGCCTAAGGCGGGTGGTGCTCACCCTTTCCGGGAAGCCACACCACGTAATCCTACCCTCCGGCCCCTTCGCCAGCGTCCAGCAGCTCCCAGGCCCCTTCTCCAGGTCGAGCGTGGTCTCCACGCTGAGCCCCAGCCTCTCCGAGCATCCTCCACGCAGCACCGTGCCAGACCCCATCCCTTCCCCGGGGCTGGCCCTGTGCCACGCAACGTGCACTGGAAATCCCCCGTCGGCACCTGCAGCCACCCAGAAAAACCGAGCAAAACCCAAGGGAGCCAAACCCACGTTCGCCCACAAACCTCTGTCCTTTCCATTTACTTTGGGGAGGGATGCCAGGATGACACGGCTAACAAAAACAATCAAACCCATTTTCAAAGGACACACTCTTCTCTCTAAATTATAGGGGAAAGTCATCCAGGCTTGAAATTTATGCATTAGCATCAGAGAAAACTTGTTGATCTCTGATGCTCAGAGGCCGTTTGAAGGAGAGGTGGAGCATGGCCCGTGGAAGGTGGGACACGCGGCGCGGCTCTTGCCAGGCTCCTGCAGAACCGTCCACATCCACAGCAGGTCCAAACCCCGGTGGAGCATGAGGCCGCCCCTTGGCATCAACTCCAGCATGCTCCCCTCTGAGCTCCTTGGCAGAGGTGCCTCTCCGACCCTTTTGATCTGGAATTCCTGGGTGAGTCCGGGCTGAGCCGGCTCTGGCCCCGTGGCACGCTGCGCTGGACCTCTGGCAGTGCCACGGCGGTCGTGGGGAGCCTCCCTGGGACGAACCCCGCTCACCGCCGAGCCACGACCCATGTTTCAGTAGCATCTCTTTTCCCCTATAGCTTTGCTACAACCAGATCCATGCAGAGCTGAAGGACCATCTTTTAGCTATTTTTGCAAAAAAAAAAAAAAAAAAGACTCAGAAGAGATTTCCCCAGACTGACTACGGTGGGAACGTGGTTGCTGCGGCACCTCACTTCATGCCGAGCAGGAAATACTGCACCAGTGGTTACAGCCTGAGGAGCTACCCGGGCAGAAGCACTCCCAGGAACCAAGGTCTCCCGATAACCGGCACCAGCACCGGCACCACGCTCCTTGCCACGTGGCGCTGGGCTGCGAGCACCGGCATCGCTCCGACTGGACGCTGTGCGCTTGGGCTTCACAGCGCGCACCTTGTACCAGGGAAGAATTAAACAAATAAAATAAAGTGCATTTTTTGCAAGCCAGATGAGGCAGTTCACAGAAAGACGGGGGATAAGTCGAAACCAGACAAACCAGTTTAGAAAAGCCCCAAAGCCTCTCCAACCAGTGCTGGCCCCAGGGCACGCGATGGGAGATGCCTCCTCCTCGGCTCCGGGATGCCACCACCCGTCGTACCACCACTGAGTGACCACGGTCGCCCGCCCAGTGCTGGAAGTATCTGTCATGTATTTATTACACATTAACCAGAAGTTTACAAATCTTGGGGCCAGCACGATCATTTTCACATTTTTCACATTCTTTCACATTTTCACGCCTGCCTGGAGAGCAAAGCAGCAGCCGGAGCCGAGAAAAACCTGCCGCCCTTTGAAGCACGCCCAGCCATGTCGACTGCGCAGAGCCGTCCTCCGCCAGCACCCGGGGGCTCGCACCCCACCCAGGGCATCACGGCTCTGATCTCTGGCCCAAACCCGCGCCGGCGGACACGTTCTCCTGCCAAAAGCCCCGGCAGGCATCCCTGTCCTGGCTGCGAGGAGAGGGGAGATAAGGACACAGCAGGGAAGAGAAATTCAAACTGGTGTGGGCACCCGCTGTTATCCCAGGACCACCCTGGGGGGCTCCCAGCATCACCCCTCGCATCGGCCGGACTGAGTTAGGGAAACTGAGGCAGGCAAGCAGAAGCGATCGCTCAAGCTGCGTGTCGACCGCACAGCTGCCGAGTGACGCAGGATGGGGACGTGCCCCCATGGCATGGCTCACGGCGCTGACCCTGACCCCGCTGGGGATGCCCAGCCACAGCCTGAAGGGGATGGACGGTGGCACATCCCAGCTGGGACAGCCAGGCTTTCGGGGGGGGGGGGGGGGAGCAAAAAAAAAAATCCCTATTTTGTTTGCAAATTAACCATGCACAGATTTTAGTTCTGATTCGAGCGCAGCAAAGGGCAGCAGGTGCCTTGCGAGGGGTTCGTCCGTGGGGCAGAGGGTGCACGAGCTCTGCGTCTGCCCCGTCAGGCCTCCTCGGTCCGGGCATGTTTACCAGCAAAGCTCTGTTCCCAGTACAACTGTCCTGACAATGCTCTGAACAGAGTCAAGACTTTATTCCAGGAAAAGGTTTTCTACTGGAATAGTTTATACTAGTTCGCCTAACAGAATAAGCAGCACCGACGAAAACATACTTCTGCAGATTTACTAGGATTTCTGCCAGTTCCTGAGACAGGATAATGTTTTTCACCCATATAACTGCTAGGTCTTTCAGAGAAAACATTACACATGCTGAGCAGGGCTGGGTGAACCCCAGCAGAATAAATGAACTGGAAGTCCCTGACCCATCCGGTGGCAGAAAGCAGGGGCCCACGCTCCCTTTCTGTTTGCAGCCCGCCCTGTTTTCCAGCTCCCGGCTGATTTATGCCCACCGACAGGACGTTTGCTCTCCTTCACTACGGTTTACAGAGCCCTCAAACATCAGCCACGCACCCAAGCCGGGAGCAGAGCAGAAGTCCCCGGGAAGATGGAGAAGCGCGTCCTGGTGCAAGCTGCTGCCAGGCACGGGACGGACCCGCGTTGGATGTGCTGGGGCAAAGCGTCGCGGCAAGATAGGACCAAGCCCTCTCCGAGGCCGGGCTGCAGCAGGGGAAATTCGCCTGAAGTGGCTGAACAACATGGGGAAAAAAAGAATTTCACAGCAGAGCCGCGAAGCCCTGGGCCGGAGAGGCTGCAGCCGCCAGCGGTCAGCCCCATCCCTCCCACAGGGCCCCTCCGGCTCCCATCGCTCCCCAAAGCCTTATTGCACTTGGAAAGCCCAAAGGAAAGGAATGAGAAGGTGAAGCAGAGACAGATGCAAAGTACTGACAAGAAATACCAAGGAGTAAATCGCCTTTGTTTTTTCATGCCAAAGATATCTGCATTCTTATTTCTCCCCTGGAGGCACAAACCTCTTTTGTTGTCCCATAACCACTTGCACTGTCGCTGCCAGGAAGAATTACAGCTCGGGGAGGGCGACCCATTCGCAAGGAAAAGCTTGTGTAAGGGGATATCGGCTCTTTGAGGCCAGACAAGGTGGTTGCCCTTTATCTGTACCCCTGAAAGGCATAACCCCTCGGAGGAAGGGGTTTCCTGCAGGACAGGGAATACGGGGCTCCCCAGGGACACACAGGGCGCAGTCCCCATCGCCCCCCCATCGTTCCCCATGGCCCAGCGCCTGGATTTTAGCTTGTTTGGGACTACAAGGGGTGAAGCTGCCGAAACCTCCCGGCGAGGACAAGAGTATCAGTGGCTTGCTGGAGGCGGCGGCCATTGGACCAGTACCACGAGAAATTAGCGGCTGCTTTCTCAAAGTTATCGAGCGAAAGCGATAGCTAATTTGCCTCATTTATCAGAAGTTTGCAAAATTTTGCCCCCTCTGCCCGCTACCCTTACCTGTGCCGTCCCACCTAGCAATGCCTATTGTGACCAAAAAAAGCAAACGAAGAGAAGGGACTCCTGCCAAATCAAACACAGCAGCCCTTGCTGACGGGTGAGGCACTGAAGGAACATTTTAACCTGGGTTGTTTTTCCAGGGGTACGACCCAGAATCGGCAGGTTCCACTTTAACCCAGCAAACTGCGGTGGGGTCCCGGGCCAGTGCAGGAGGCAGGTGAGGAGGGGTCCCGTCAACACCCCACTCTGAGCCCTCTGTTATTACCTGGGGGGGAAAAGTCACTCGCCCATGAGCCCCAGGGAACGGTGCAAGGTTCCAAAACCTCCCTGGCAGCGTCCGTCCACACCCAGCGCATCGAGCCAGCACCGGGATGCAGCGGTAGCGGTGGCTGTGGCACAGCGAGCCGGGAAATGCAGCGCTGTCAGTTTTTTCCTCTTTTTTACCAATTTCAGGGAAATTTAGGGGAAACCCTAAAGCACTCATCATTTTAGCTCCACTCCCCTTTGCCAGGCACTGCTGGGAGAGACCTCTGTCCTATGCTCTCCATGCCAGATGTCTGACCCCCCCCCTTCCTCCCCCATCCATATAGGTGGCGAGTCGGTCTTGCCTGCTTCCAGTTTGACTCGCAAATCACTACTTTTTAAGCTCCCTAAATAAAGGGGGTGTTTTCCCCTAAAAATGTGCTGCCCACACTAGAACATGGAGGGGATGGGCACACGCTGCCGTCCTCAGAAACGGCACGCAGGGCTTCGGCGTGTGCTCAGCCCCATCCCAGCTGCTCCCGTCCCGTTCCCAGCGAGCCCGAACCTGGGATGCTCCCAACACCACATCCCGCTGCTGCGGGGTGAGGAGGGAGGCAGGCGGCCGCATCCCGGTCACGCTGCCCAAAGGGCCTCAAGCGTGTGGGGATTTTTTGCTCGCACCCCAACTCGCATCATCTCATCCCTTTCCCGTAAGGGGATCGAAGCCTTTTCTGCAAAGGGCTCAAAACTTTGGCACTGAACGGGAGCGGGCTCCCAGAGCCCCCGCCATTTAGGGGGGACCCAAACCCCACTCCCGGTGCCGCTCACCGAGGGCAGCGGCGGCGGGGGGGGGGTGGGGGGCACCGGCAAGGTTTTTGCTACCGCTGCTCCTCCGCCCGGCGACCCCCCGGAAGCGGCACACACACACATCCCCCCCCCCCCCAAGCAGCGCGGCCTCGGCTCCGGCTCGGCCGAACCGGCGGGGACCTGCTGCGCCCGGCGCCGCTCCAGCCCCGGCCGCCCCCCGCGGGGCTGCAGCTTGGCCGGGAGGAGGAGGCGGGGAGGGGGGGGGGGGAAGCGGTGAGGGAAAGCCCGGACCGCTCCAGCAGGTGCCGGCCCGGGGGGCTGGGAGCGGGGCCGGGGCGGGGCTGGGGGGGGGGGGGAGGAAAGGCCGCACTCCCCCGCCGCCAGCACCGCCAGCACCGCCAGCACCGCCCCTCAGCCGCACACGCGGTGCCGGCGCCGCCGCTGGGGTGAGCCGGGCCCGGCGCGCACATGGCGCTGCGGAGCCGCCGGCGGAGACCGGCTCCAGCCGGTATATAAGGGCTGGGAGCGAGCGCAGAGCAGCCGCCGCCGCGGGCAGCGGGAGCAGCAGCGGCCGGAGGCCGGCGGGCAGCGGGGCCGCCTTCTCTCGCCGCCCCGCCGCCGAGGGTCGCCCGCCCGCCCTGCCCCGGCCATGGGCAGCCCCTAGCCCCGCCGCAGCACCCAGCGCCGCCCGGTGAGTGGGCTCCCGCCCGGGAACTCCGGGGGAGGGGGGTCTTTGTTTGCCTTTTTTTTTTTTCTATTATTATTATTTTTTAATTTTCCTGCTTTTTTTTTTTTTTTTTTTTTTGCTTCCCTCCACCCTCCCTTTTTCCGCATCCCTTTATTTTTAGCTGGCGGCCCCGGCGCCCGCCGAGGAGCCGGTGCGGCGGTGGCGATGCAGAAATCAGGTCTGAAATGTTCGGAAAGTGATGCAGGGAAGGGGGGGCCGCACTGGGCTCCTCAGCTCTGGCACTTGAATTTTTTTTTTCCCCTATCATAATTTATTTTCATTTTTAAATGTACATAACGTACGCCAGCGTTTGTGGGGTTTTGGGTTTGGGTGGTTTTTGGTTTTGGGTTTTTTTTTTTCTTCTAAATAGCGTGCTTCCTTCTGATCTTATCTCCCTCCCCCCATGCCTTGTGCAGTGACACAGGAATTCATTGCAGACCCGGTGCCCCTCTCGGGGGGCGGGGGGTATCCAGGCACTTCCCACAAACTTTGGGCAGAGGCTCAACTCCCGCCTGGGCACACGGCGGTGGTCCTGCCCCTGTCCCCCCCCCCCGCCCCGGGCCGCAGCGGAGCCTGGGCGCAGGCAGCACCGGAGGGATGCTGGAGCCCACGCCTCGCTCCATCCCTGGCAGAAGAGCCCCCACGGGAGCCGTGCACCAGCCTTGAGCCACCGCGCAGCACCGCGGAGGGGTCAGCGGGGTGCTGAGAGCCCCACGCCCCGCTCAGGGGACCCTTCGGGTGGATCCCTGCATCCCCCACCCAGCCAGGCTCCCGTGGGTCCGCTCACGGGTCCCCGGTGGGTGCCGGTGGTACCGGGAACGCGCACGCAACTCGCCTGGTCCTCCGTGAGAAGTTCCCCAGTGGGATGGGGGAGCGGTGCCGGAGCCGCTCGGGCTTCCTCCGCCGAGAGAGTCGTGCCGCTGATCTGGTGTATAAAATGGAGGAGGGAAATGCCTGGTGGCTGCTGGGGACGGCGGCGCGGGGAGGAAACGCGCCGCCCGCAAGAACCGCAGGTTCACGCCGTGCCCGGAACACCGCGGGCGTGGGGCCGGAGGCAGCCCACGGGGCGGGGGGGGGGGGCGGCAGCCCACGGCCACCTCGCGGTCCTGTCCCGGGGTGGTCGCTGGGGGCTTCACCCCGGGACTGTCCGTCCGTGTCCCCCCCCCCCCCCGCAGGTGTGGCGGTGCTCGGGTGCGGCGGGGAGCCCGTGTAGGGCAAAAGCTGCCTCTGCGCATCCACGGGTGACACGGAGCGGGGGATACCCCCCCCCACCCCACCCCCCCCGTGCCATACGGGGTGATCTCCTCCTGATGATGGGGGTGGGGGGTGACCCCCAGGGCTGCAGGGGACAGCGGGGGAGTTCGTGACAGTGGGGGTGACACCACAGCTACTGCCAGGTTACCATGTTGTGGGCAATGGGTGTTTGGCAGCCCTGGAGCAGCCATTTTGGGGAACGGGCAGGCTCCCGAGGACCTCCTGTCACCCCAAGTGCCAGCAGCTGCTCAGTGGGGTCAGGACACCGCAGGGTGCGATGGTGGGTTCTAACACTGACCGACCCCGCAGCAAAGGGGGGGGCACTGAGGTGTCACCGGCCACCCTAAGCCAGACAGCAGGGTGTGGTGGGGAGGATGGGTGCTCCTGGGGAGGTCCCGCAGCTCCACAAGCCCACGCTGGGTCCCGCGGTGGATCTTTCACAAATGGCATCCATCCACCCACACGCACCAAAATACAGACAACAGCTCCCAGGCGCTGGGGTTTGCTGATGGGAACAGCTCGCCCGGGTGCTAAGCGGAGAGTTTCTGGTCCTGGGCTCCAAGGGTACCAACAGAAACGAGCCCTGTGGGGTGACAAAGGCAGAAACTTCAGCCCAGCTCCTGCGTGTAATCCCTCAGCAGCACAGGGGCTGGCTAGCAGTGCCTTAGTGGTGTTTCAGCTGCCTCTTCCAGCAAAATTCATCTTAAACTGATGCCTGGCTCTTTCTCCCCTCTTTTCCAGATCAAAAAATGACTGTCAAAGCTGTAAAAATGCCGTGCACGGCTCCAAATGTTTATACTAAAGTGCCTGACGGAGGATGGGGTTGGACAATTGCTTTTGCTTTCTTCTTTGTGGAAGCTCTAACATACGGCATTATAAAATCGTTTGGTGTCTTCTTTAATGACCTGATGGAAAGCTTTGACGAAACCAATAGCAGGATATCCTGGATAATATCCATATGTGTGTTTGTACAGACTTTCACAGGTAAGAGTAACAGGCGTTCAGTGCGAGTGCAAGGGGCAGTCGTGCTGCTGACTCAGCACACCAGGACCTGGTACCTGGGACTTTTGAGTCCGTAATGGCTCAGCTATAAATAACAGCCACACAGCCCGGAGCCTGCGTGCTCCTGAAATGCCAAGAAGTCTAACTTTCAGCCCAGAAGTCCCTTTGAGCCCCATCTCCTTTCCCGCTGGGTGGTACAGGGACGTGGTCTGTGTCACTGACCCTGGCCCGGCCGTTCAGCCCTCATCAGCAAGGGGTGAAGACAAGAGTTTTGAAACCTAACTCTGTAGTGAAAAGGATTAGAAAGAACTTGAGCCTCACGGAAATCCACTGGCGTCCGTGGACGTTGCCGCAGGCTTATCCCAGGCTGCCACGCGCCCGTCTTAGTCTCTTAGGTTTTTTTGGCACGTCTAAATGCTGTGAGCTGTGCAGCGCTCCGGGGATGGCTCTGGGGACACGCTCTGCTGTGAGGCCCGTGGGCAGGGGAGGTGGCAGGTCAGAGACCTGCGTGGGGGCACAGGAAGCACCTCTGAAGGAGACGGTAGCTGGTGAAGTCGCTGACGTGGGTGTTGACCACAGCTCTTTTCCTTTCCCACCCATCCAGCTCCTCTGTCAACGGTCCTCAGCAATCGCTTCGGTCACCGCTTTGTGGTGATGGCCGGAGGGGTGCTGATCAGCACCGGCATGGTCACCGCCTCCTTTGCCCGCACTGTTGTGGACATGTATGTCACCATCGGCGTCATCTCTGGTGAGTCGTCCTATTCCCGTACCTGCCGAACTCTTTGCTTACTCCTGCGGCTTCCCGCAAGCGCGGCTCTGGCCGGGGTGGGGAGGGTTTTACTCCCCGTGACACTGGGAGTGCTTGAGAAATGCTGCTGCCCTGTCTGAGCTGACCTCACCCTCCCAGCAGAGGTGATGGCGCGGGCTCAGGGCTTGGCTTTCTGCCCGGTGTCACCCGGGGACCATCCTGGGACTTGGTCCTGCAGACAGCCCCGCTGGTGCGGCTGTACCGATTGCTTCCGATTGACTGGGATTGCTGGGGATGTGAAAGCTGTTTGCAGGGTCAAATCCTCTAACCTCTCCCTCTGTCCTTTGTTTTTTCCTCCTGACACTCTTCCCCCCTCTCCAATCTGGCCTGGGTGTCCTCCTCGCATCCATGGCCGGGAGTTTGCCTTAGGAGAGCAATTGCTACAGGCTCAAACTCTAAGCAGACGAGGTCCTCAAAGTGGACCCCGCTGGCTGTTTGGGAACAGAAGGCATTATCTAGCAGGTTTGGGAGGTTGGGTCTCTTGGTTTGGTTTTCTTTTTTTTTTTTTTCTCTTCTTTTCCCCCCGCCAATTTAAAAAAAATAACATTGTGGTTTCCCCAATGATTTTCTTCCAGGGTGACTTGCTGAGTTGGCCGAAATGATACTGTAATCTCGCCACCAAGAAAGCTGACTTAACGTGTTCTTGCATCGGTGTTTCCCCCTCCCTTACTTGTTGTTATGGCAATTTTTGGCATTTATTCACAGGCCTTGGATACTGCCTCTCTTTCCTCCCGACTGTCACCATTTTATCACAGTATTTTGACAAAAGACGTTCGCTGGTCACAGCAGTGGCATCTACAGGAGAATGTTTTGCTGTTTTCTCCTTTGCACCAGGTACAGTGCCTGACTACTGTGAGTTCGTACATGCACCCCTAAAGCACGACGCTGCGCCGATCCTTTTCCCAAGCAAACGGGAGCCAAAGGCCGTCGATACCAGGGTGCTCATGGAGCTTTCCACGAGCTGCTAAAGCCCAGGAGTAGTTGCTCACATGCCTGTGGCACTCGTGCCCAGCAGGCAGGGTCACAAGTAACCCTGGAGACTGGTCTAACGGTGCCTGAGCTCTCCCCAGCATCGCCTGCCAGAGCAGGACGTGCCTCACTGATACACAGCCCGCCAGGCTCCCTATATAGATCTCGCAGGCTAAAAATAAGTCCAAGAAACTTCAGCTATTTAAAACATATGCAGTATACATAACTGCTCCTAAAGGTTAGTGGGCTTGTGCTTAGCACGGGCTGCTGAACTGCCCCAGCCTTTTGGGGACCTGTCCCCAGGCAGCATGTCCCTGTCACTGCCCGTCCTCTGCAGTTCAGGGGGTCTTCTGCTGTGCATGCTTGCTTTCCGCTGATACCCATGGCAAAGCCGCTTTGATTGCGGATGAAGGCTTGTAACTGAGCAGTGGCATGCACCTTTGAGTAGAGCAAGACACTTCCTCTAGTAGCTGGTTTCAGGGTGGGGTCAGCTGAGAAAGGAAATTCGAGTTTGCTCTCATTCACTAAAAATAACACCACCTTCGTCCTTGCGCATCCCAAACTTGCTGGGACCTTGAAGTGGCTACCTAAAAGATAGCTTCTGCTAGCCAGATGTTAAATGCAACTTCTAGCTCGTCTGCTGCAGCTGATGGGAAGAACGTGGGTGCGAGACCCCTGGGTGGCCCTGGGCAGGAGGGAGCCCTGCTCAGCCTCTGCAAGAGCCGAGGTGCTTGGGACCCTCCAGTGACTGAAGCTTCAGTTACTTCCCTAGATGTAAATTCAAATAACGTCTTGGTATAACTTTGGGCTTTTCTAGTTATACTCTCTTCTGGTGCTCTCTTCCCGCAGCAATTACTGCTCTGAAGGAGCAGATTGGCTGGAGATACAGCCTCCTTTCTGTCGGGGTGCTACAGCTAAGCATCGTCATCTGCGGATCACTGCTGCGACCCATTATCATCAAAGAGCAAGAAGAAGTGAAAGCGCAGCCTCCAGAAGAGCCCACGGAGACAAAGTACATGCTTGAAAATGAGCAAACACGCACCTCAATAGAGTCCATAGACTCAGGAGTAGAAATAACTACCTCACCCAGCAATGTGCCTGGAAAAACCAAAGCAGAGCCGAAAAGTGAAGAACCAAAGGAACACGTACAGATACTTGTTGAAAATAACAGCACCCCTCCAGAACCAAAAACCAAACTACTGGACTTCTCTGTGATGAAAGACTATAGCTTTATCTGTTATGCATTCTTTGGCCTGTTCGCTACCCTGGGCTTCTTCGCTCCCTCCCTCTACATCATTCCCCTGAGTCTCAGCCTTGGCATCAGCAAAGACCACTCTGCATACATACTGTCCGCCATGGCCATCGCGGAGGTCTTTGGAAGAATTTCAGCTGGCTGGGTTCTCAACAAAAAGCCTATCCGCAAAATCTACATCGAACTCATCTGCGTTGTTCTGCTGTCTGTAGCGTTGTTTGCCTTCCCTTTTGCCTCTGAATTCTGGGGCTTGATGACATGTAGCATATTTTTCGGGTTCATGCTCGGAACGGTAGCGGGCACGCATATTCCCCTCCTGGCAGAAGATGATGTGGTTGGTATCGCAAAGATGTCTTCTGCGGCTGGAGTCTACGTCTTCATTCAAAGCTTAGCTGGGTTGGCCGGACCACCCCTTGCAGGTAACTCTAAAACTTTCATCTTAATTTTCTTTTTCTTTTTCTTTTTTTTTTTTTTGTATGCTTGACAGCTGTTGGTGCTGATCTCTGTCTAGAAAGTACTCCGGCAGCGCTAATCATAGTACTATCCTAAAAGCCCTGCAACTAGTAGTAGGAGACTCTGGGAGCCAGAAGACTGCTGCAATGCAGCTCTGCAGAGTCCCACCGAGGAGGCAGCCTCCACTGAGGAACCTCGGAGTGAAGGAAAATACTGCAGTGCTACCCTGCTCTGTTAAAACCTAAACCTGGCACCACTTCAGGCTCTGGCGAACGGCAGAAACAAATTGCTTTCACGGTGCCTGTGTTCCTGCGTACGCTGCAGAGAGGTGAAGTCTCTAGCGTAAGAAATAGATGCCCGATGCATCTCGGGCTTAGTGTCCCTGCAGTGCCCGAAGGGTTCTGACTTGCCTGAAGATGACACTACATGCCCCTGAATGCAATGTTTTTACTTTTTTTTTTTTTTTAAGGTAGCATCTGTTTGCCACTGAGTAGCTTTCGATTGGAAATAAAATGATGCAGTGGTTCCCAAATTAAAAATCCTATAGGAGGGATGGATGGGAGAGGGAGAGCCGGTCGTGGCTAAGTGCTGTAAATGTGTTTTCCCTAGGTGTGTTAGTGGATACGACACAGAACTACAGCTCAGCCTTTTACTCCTGTGCTGCTGGCATGGTCCTGGGTGCTGTGTTTCTGTCCCTGGTGAGACCGTGCAAGGCTGGGCTGTGCCACCGCCAGCAGCAGTGCGCAGAGGAGAGCGCGGCGGAGGTCGTCGTACCAGACTTACCAGACTTACCAGATGACTTTATTGAAATGGATATTGGAAAAGCAGAAAATTCAGGAAAAGGCTGTGACAGCATGGCATAAAATCCCTGTTCCTTCTCCATCTAATGTACTCAGCGTGAGACTGGGGAAACCATCAGCTCTGCTCCACGTTTTAAAACTACATTCTAAAGGGAATGTGAAATTTTAAATGTGAACAGTTGCTACCAACAACTTTTTTTATTACTGTTAGAAAGAACTTTTTTAACCAACAATGGAAAGCTCCATAGAAAATACTGATAGCCACATAAGAATAACTTGTCTAGCATGAAGATGTGATGCACACTCCTGCTTTCCTGATACCACACATAGCTAAAGGTTCAACGGATCCCAGAAAAACTCAGAACAGCAACAGCAGAAGCAGCTCAGCCTCTGACTGTCCTCACCCATCCCCTACCGAAACTCCACGCAGTCAAGAAGCCCATGATACGAACTGGAGACGAGCGTTTCCTACGCCACCAGTAGCCAACTGCATCATCTTCTGGAAGAATATGGACTCGTGTGATAGATTTGAGGAGGAGGCTAGGCTAGATAACTGACTTAAACCATTGCTAATGTTCTTCTAATTAACTTGAACGTCACAAATGCTGGGAAATTGGAGGCTCCATATGTCTTTATGGCCACCAGTAGCCAACTGCATCATCTTCTGGAAGAATATGGACTCGTGTGATAGATTTGAGGAGGAGGCTAGGCTAGATAACTGACTTAAACCATTGCTAATGTTCTTCTAATTAACTTGAACGTCACAAATGCTGGGAAATTGGAGGCTCCATATGTCTTTATGGCCAGTTATTACTGCACATACTTCATAAGATAATTTTTCCTCTCCTGATGGGTATCCTTAAAACTGTTTTCTATTGACAGTCAGTACTGTTTCTAATTTAACTAGTATTTATTAATTTATTCTAAGATTGTTAAAGGAGGTTAGGTTAAATAACTGGAGAGGAAAAATCATCTTTTGCATAACGGAAAGCTGTCTTTACATCAATTTCTTCAATACCTATCTTGTATTGCTAGCTTGTGAAATCATTGGGAAACTTACTCTTACAGCATAAAGTGTAGCTGTTTTTAATAGGTAGGCCTTAGGTAACCCAGTTCTTATTTAGAAAGGAAAAAAAAAAAAAAAATAATAAACTACAGCTCCAGCATCGCTTTCCGAAAGGCCTCAGCTGGTGTCAATGGACCTAGCTCCGCTGCCGTAACCAGCCCACCCCGCAGGGAGGATTTGGCCCAGTATGTCTTAATGTACCGAAACCTTTTGCTTACAGGTGCACAAGGAAATCTTTGCTGCGTCACCGAAGGAACGGGGAAAGCCTCACGTTCCCCCCCGCCCCCGCTTTGTCTGCTCCCCGCATCCCCCAGCGGCGGGGGCACGGGGCGGCTGCTCTGAGCCGTACCCCCTTCCCCGGCTCCCCCAAAGTCAGCAAGAGGTTGGTTGGTTTTGGTTTTTTTTGTTTTTTGCTGCTGAACTGGAGCCTGTGCACGTTGAAGGTGTGATGGGAACGGTAAAAGATAATGTGCTAGCTGTTCATTTAGTCTTAATGGGAGAGTCCCACTCACGGTGACACCAGCTTGCTTACCCCACCTATGTGCATCGTAACGCCTCCAGGCAACTCAGGGGGACAAATAAAACAAGTGTTCAGGTTTGGGGGAAAAACCCCAACCAACATTTCTGTGTATTTCAGTGGAAGTGGCATCATGCATTAACTGCTATGCTGACCTGTCTGTATTTTACCAGCCATAGAAATGTGGGACAATCTGTAAAAAAAACCCAACAACAAACACCACCAAAACCCAGCTCTTTTGGGGAAGGTGCTTGATTTTCTTTTTTTTTTTTTTTTTTCCTGTCTTACATGTCCAAAAAAAAAAAAAAAAAGCCAACAGGCACTCTTGCACCCAAGTGGCTAGAGCAATCCATCCTCACTGCCCCGAGACCTTCGGTCTCGCGTCCTTCCTCTGCCTCAGCACTTTATCACGGCCAGCAGAACCTCGCTGCATTGCACCCAGGACTGGAAGACCCCTTACAGAGAACTAGTGAATCAGTGAGTAAATGAACAAATAACGATGTTGCATTAAGATGTGCTTTTTATTTATTGTTAATTTATGATACTTCAAGCATTTTGGTAAATGTTCTGTAGACTATAATTGTAAGATTATTGAAGTCTTTGTGATACGAGACCTCACTACAGCACTTTGCTATCACAACTCTGCTTGGAAGTGGAAAAAGGCCTCCAGGTTTTGCGTGTGTGTGGAAGCTCCCTGTTCTGCAGATTTGCGAGGTTCTACTGTAATTTAATATTTTTTTTTTTACAACAATTTCCAATACAGATCAAATAATACGTTTGTCACTGACCTCACAGTACGTTTCTGTTCCTGTCTGTGTCGCGGCACGAGCAGGGGAGCGAGTGAGTATGTGTGTGTGCGGGCGCAGAAGACCCAGAAGCAGGCTTTAATGCGGTCAAAGCAAGACTTGCTGATTTGTTTGTAACGTACCTAGTGGACTCTGGAAATACTCGAAAACACTGAGTTTTGCAATAAACTTTTTCTTTTTTTTTTTCCCCTTTTTTTTTTTTTTCTTTCTTAAATAAAGAAAATGAAGAAACTTTCTTCCTCTCCCTCTTCTCCCTCCCTCGGACAAGGGATTGTCGCAGGCTTTGGCCCCGCTTTCCCCTCCCGGAAGGGCTCATGGCAGCGTGGCCATCACATGCCGCTTCCTCAGCCTGAAGTAGGGTGTTTACCCTGCAAATTAAGCAATCCTAGGGGTTGGGTTTTTGGTTTTTGGTTTTTTTTTTTTTTTAAATGAGTTGCTTGGAAGCTGGTAGATTAGTGCCGACCTCAAGAGTTCTCTTGTAAACCCTTACCCGGGGAGGCGTGATTAGAAGGAGCCTTTTCTTCTCCTGAGTGGTAACGGAATTGGTGGCACTCGGGAACATTATCCTCGTGTCTTCAAGAAGCATGCAATCATGTAATTATTTTATCATCTCCCAATTGCAGAATGCTTTCTCCAGGCTAGGCAGCTCATGTATCAGAAATCAAACTACTAAATAGCAGGACGGTTGTGTTAAAGGGCAATTTTCTCTCCCTCAAACCTCATTTCTTTTTACACCAGCTGAGATATGCCCTTCCCCGCTTAGCCCCTAACTCCAGCAGCACCAAACCCTACAAGGAGCAACGCTGCCACACGGCTTCACTCCAAATACCAATGCATGTATTACACTTGCAAATGAACTGCTTGTTGAAGGAATCATCACGCCACTGATAACACGTATTAAGTGCAATTTGTTTTCATTCTGGTTGCAAAAGCCCTAGAACAGACGTGATCGCACATGGAAGCGGCACAAACAACGCAACTACCAAAGTCCTGGGAAGCTAATCTGTCTCCAAATTTGACTCTGACTCAGTTACAGCGGTGAACAAACATTATTTGCAACATCTTCCTCAAAAACAACACCCCCCCCCCCCCCCCCAAAAAAAAAGGGATTACAAAGGCCGCACGCTGTTCACATAAATAAAAGCACATAAAAACTGCAACACTCTCAGATGTCTCCCTGCACAGAAACAATTTTGAGTAATTTTTCCCACCTGGTTTGAATCAATTGCCCACAACCCCTCTGTCATCCTGGTATGACGGCATTAAGGCCAGAACCAAATAGGATAAGAATACTTATTTTTATTCAGTAGAATTGTATATCTACTTTGTTAATAGTAAATAAGGGGAAAACGCGAGGCAGAACCCTCTTCTGCAAGCCTCGGTATTCCTCTCAAAAGTGCTTGTGTAAACTCTTGTAGTCAATGAGGCCAGTAGCAGCCAAATCTAAATAAAGGAAATCACACAAGGTCAGCTTGCAGAAGGACAAAAAGCCCTCGGACCGTAGGTATCTATCCTTTCTGAAACAGCAAGGAAGCTGTACAGTGAGTTTGTTTGTTGTTTTGGGGTCTTTTTTAAAAAAAAAAAAAAACAAACTACGACAAAACCATTTTTCCATTTGAAATTAAAAGGAAGGGCAACCTCTTGTTCTTTTTCACTTATTTTAGATAAGCAGACATCAGGTACTTAACAGGACAAATGAATCTTTAAAAATAGCTAAACTGGTTTTGGAAAAAAAAAAAAGTAGGTGCTTACAAAACAGCTTGAATGTTTTAAGGCTTCCCTTCAGATGTTACTTGTTAGCATCTGAGATCATCATTTTCCAGCTGCCCGTAGTAAACATGACCTGAATTTTGGGAGTGATGCAAGCCCAAGCAGCAGCCTTCCTCCCTCCCTCCCTAACGCTCCTCTTTAAGATACTTCACAGGTCGGCTTTAGGAAAACACCCCTTCAACTTTTGGCTTGGTTTGAAGGCTGAGAAAGCAAGCCCTGCTGCCCAGAGGGATTATTTTATACTTGATGCCCTCACCAAAAGACAGGCCCTCCGGTTCCCACCGGCACGCCGCACCGGCGGGAAAGGCTCCCGGGCATCCCGAGGTGCCGTCGGTTCGAGAAGCCGGTTTGCAGCCGCGATGCGCGTGTGCCTCCCGCCGATCCAGCCCAGCGCTGGGGACCCTGGCAGCGAAACGCGGAGTTTTCCCCTCCCCGGTTCCACTCGCGTGGACTTTTACTCGCAGGATTTGCAAATTGGTGGCCGCGCCAGCATAAAGCTCGCTCTTGCAAATTGCAGTCAGTCATCTAATAAATCAAACGCAAACCCCCGCCCCCCTTCCTACTGCAGTTGTCAAGCTCCAGTTACAACAATTTGTGGTAAAATATTACTCACCAGCACTTTGGCCTGCGTGAGCAGCTCTGCCTCTGTTAAAGACAGCCCCCTAAATCACTGCTTTGTCACAGAAGCCACAAGCATAACCAAAAGACTTATTACACACAGACATTATGAGAATAAGGCCAAGGAGACAATAGTTTCCCTCACTTCCTTTTTGTCAAAGCTTTCATTAATGTTGTGAGTGTCTTTTTCTACTTTATCCGCTGCCGGCTGCTTGCCGCAGTCAGCCTGGCAGAGGAACGGCCCAAACCAGCCCCAAAGAGCCCGAGCAGCAGCGAGAGCCGGTCGGGTGACGGCAAACCAGGGCGCTGGGCATCACCCTGTGCTTCAGCAACCTGCTCTCCTCAGCGACCCTGGTACCCACCGTCCTGCCTCTCTGCTCCGCTAATTCGCTTAAATCTGCACCAGCTTGTGCCGGTGCTACGGGAAGATAGCAAAATTAGGCACTTGAAGCACATCAAGGCTTTTGCATTTTGCTGTTGATGCGGCTGGTAATTTTTTGTTTGATTTTTTTTTTTTTTTTACTGTTGCAAAATGAGACAAAGACCCCAAATAACCAGTGAAAAGCGAAGGCCATTTGTGAAGTTATACCTGGGGTTCAAGGACTGCAGGGGGTGGGCACGGAGGGCACGGGGCAGCCATGCACCGCTGCCCATGCACAGTAACAGGGTGATGCTCCTGCCTGAGCCAAGCACCCTCCTAACCCCCGCTGAGCACCCTCCTAACCCCCGCTGAGCACCCTCCTAACCCCCCGCTGAGCACCCTCCTAGCCCCTGCCCTGGGCACCGGGCGAGCAGGGTCGGCTCCCCTCGCAGAGCCCTAGCCCCCAGCTCGGCACCCCGTCCTCGTGGCCCCCGCTCCACCTCCACGCTGTGTGTGATGGTGGGGAAGGCTTCCTGCAGTGGGCATAAACTGTTTGTAAAGGAACGACGAAATAACGCGGTGACGGATGCACAGATCACCGAAAGGATAGGAAGACACGTGACAGGGCCTGATTCCGACTCTGCCACTCGGACAAACCTGCTGCTGGAGCCTTTTATCCGCTCCCCGGCACAGCGCTTGGCCAAAGCTACTCAAACCCTCCCCCTTCGCGGGTCTGCATCCCGGCTTCGCTGCCGGTGGTGACCACGCAGCGGCTGTGTGTCCGCGCCGGAGCCAGCCCTGGCAGCTGGAGCGCAGCGGGGATTTGAGGGCACCTCGACACGCGTGGCCGCTTCTGCTCAAGATGCAGCATCCGCAGGCAGGAGCTAGGACAGCAATCACTACACCTTGACATTCCCACATTGCATTCTCTAGGAGAACCTGTACCAGGTGTGAAAACAGGTTCTGGTTTGCACAGAGAGGAGGGAAGAGTAGAGCAAGGTGCCCTCCGCATCCCGGCGCCAGAAGCCAGCCTCGCTGCAGGACGGGATGCATCCCTGCGGATGCAGGACAGGATGCGCCTCTGCTGCTCCTGCAACAGCAGCGCTGGGGACACGGCAGCCGTTCTGAATATTGCAACGTGCACACCAGGCAACGTGAACTTGGAAAACACGCGTGGAGCAACAGCCCGTGCCCTGCTTCGAGCTGAACCCCCAGAAAAGCCAGCTCCTTCCCACACACCGCAGGGCTCCCTGCCCGCCGTGAAATCACTCCCTTCCCCTCCTCCTGCTGCAGCCCCAGGCCTCCGATGCACGCTCCGAGTTTGCCCTCACCGTACCCAAAAAGAGCCACCAAACACCCCGTGCGCCTGTATCTTCCTCCCTCACGCACCCCCAGGATGCAGCAACAAGGGTTTATCAGCATCAGGCACAGGCAGCCTTGCCCCCACGCCCCGCCGTGGGGCACCCCCGGGTGCTATCGGGCGCCGCAGGCCTCCCGTCCCGCTGGGATGGGCTCCTGCCAACTGGTCCCACCAGGCAAAGGATGCCGGGCAGTTGGGCACTGCCGGAGAAAGTCAGCGCGAAGCCGGGTACCCCCCCCGCCAGACACAGAAAAACACGAAGCAAAAGCCTGTGCACTCACGGTGCAGAGCTGCCTGCCATGTTTTAGTCCTCCCCGCCGCGGCGTGACCACGGGAGCCCCGCTCCTCCCCGTCCCCATCCACGCCGAGGGGAGGAGCGCGGGCTGGGGAGTCCAGGCGAGGCGGCCACGCCACCGGCCCGCAGCACAGGGCCCCCGGCCGTCCCCCACGGGCGAGAGCGGGGGCACGTCCCACCCCGTCCTACACGCCGCTCGGTACCACCGGAGAAATCTGCTCCCCGACCTCCAGCGAGCCCTTGAACGACAGACACGCAGTCATTCCCTTGCTGTTCGCAAAACACGGCCCTTTTCTGCTCAAGCCTTGCCTGCGCGTAACGCGGCGCGGGGTTTCGTGCCTGCCCGCATACCATCGCGGCTTGCAACCCCCAAACCGCCGCTTCAGCAACACTCGCGCCCACCCTCACCCGCACAGAAACCCCCGCCGGCCTTAGGAGACCTTCCCCTCCTTCGGTAACCCATGCGATTCCCCGTGCTCTGCCAGAAGTAAAACACATTCGATAAACTGTACCTGGAAAGGAGTCCGCCAGCAGAGAGGCAGTTTTTCTGTTTCTTCTCCCTTTTGCTGGCTGTTCTCCTCCTGCCCCCCGTGAGGAGCCAGAGCCCTTCACAGCTTCTGCCAATATCTCAATCAAGAGCACTCAGGACAGGGAAGGTGGAAACCCGCTCCCGCAACAGCACTTACAGCAAATCCCGACGCAAACGGATCACCCAAATATTTAAATACAAAACCACGTTCGAGCTTTAGTTCGTAAAATGTTTTCAGTGAGACGGCCCCTATCCTTCCCACGTCTACACTGGCATCTTCACATCTCAGAGATTTTTTTATTCAACCTCTTTTGCACAGCTTTGAATGAGACGAGGATTTCAACCTCAGTGTTTGTCTTCAAGGACCGGACACTGATCTTGCAGCCCGACCTACGTCTTGGATTTCTCCTCGGTAAAAAAGCACCTTCAGCGCAGCAATGGGGGCCAAAGTGGTCAGCTAACAGTGTGTAAAGTGACAACTGGACATAAACTATATGTCGAATTCAATTTTAATAAGCAAGGAAACAACAGCAATAAATACCAGAATGCATAAGTGATTCTATTTCAAAAGAGTAATTTTAAATATATATATAGATGCACTCTGGTGTGTACTTTTAATAGCAGATAATTCACACGCTTTAGAGAATTTAATTGCTCGCAGTGTGTAAGACCAGGAAGGGAGCACAACAGTAGATTTGTGAAGCAGAGAGCAGAAATTAATCCTGAAAATTGTGCCCAGTGGGAACTCTCCCTCGTCAGCCTGATTTGGGGCCCTGGGAGGAAGGAGTCAATTTACCAGCACAGAGGAGGAAGCATCCTACCTGGGTGACGTAAAGAAAAAGAGAAGCATAACCAAATCCTGGTCACAGTAATTAAAAATAACATCCTGACACAGGAAATTAAACCTCTTACACAAAGCAGCAATTAGATCTGTGAACCTGATTTAAAAAAAAAAAAAAAAAAGAGAGAAACTATGTAAATAACCTGGATTAAAGTTCAAGGCATCTTCTCTCGGTCTTCATGCAAACTCTTAGATGCAACCAGACTTCTGCTCCTCTCCTTGCAACCCACGCAAGGGACGGATTCTGGCACGTACCACGTGCTGAGTCGCGCCAGGCCCCCAACACCCCGCTGTTCGTTCACAGTTGCCCCTTTCACCTGCAAACACCCTTTCACTTCTACACAGGGACTCTCATTCCTCCAATGTTATCATTAGAATCTTATAAAATACAACGAAATAAACGGCACAAGTCGCCTGCAGCTGCGTGGGACACAGCACACCCCGGACCCTGTTTAGAAAAGCAGGGAAGAGTGAGGAAGACCGACGTTCCTGGATACACGCGGCACCAGCAGAGCCCAAATACTGTAGCATCACGTTAGCAACCAGCGTCAGCCAAGAGATGATACAAACATTAGCTTTTCAGTGAAGAATTTTTAGTGTGCTGGTAGTTTCTTGTCAGACAGTAAATTTTAAAATAGTCCATAGTAAACGACAGAAAGTAACCCTTTGAAATACATGAGCTTTTCTGCGTATACGATATACCCTGCCCATACGGTTTAGTCCTGCAGCACATCAAGCCACTTTAATAACCGCTTGCGGCTCTCCTTGAACCTCATCGGGGTTTTGGTGAACGCGTACGGATTCCTGCCACTGTTTCGCTATCATCTTCACGCATTCCTTGATAGTAAGGTCTTCAAGATGTAACACGTTAAATGAAAATGAAATAAGAAAGTTGAAAGATTTTTGATCTTAATGTCGAAAGACTAAAGCAAAATCGTTCCCTTTCTCCGCTGCATTCTGCTCCTTGTATTTGAACACAACATGGTTGATACTGGCTAGAAGGTTTTCAACCCCCAAGCCCTGTGAGCAACACAACCTTTCTGCCTTTTCCCCCAAACACCCTGACTCTTCTGTAACACCTGCTTCTACTTAGCAAAACAAATAAACAGTTACTAACCACAAGTATAACTCTCTACCACTGACATTTCTTTGCATGGCTCAGACCACAGTTTCCTTTGGAAACCCTGAACTTACGTGCTCCTTCAGTTTTTACATCTGTAAGACCATAGAAAGATGAGAAAAACAAGAAAACACGCACAGACAGAAGCTACAGTATCTACAGCAACAGCTGCAACACAAACTAACGTAGGGGTTATGAAATTCATCCTGCAAGGAAGTTGAAGAACGAGGCTGAGTGATGCACCCCAGTGATGTCGTAATCCAGGCTGAAGCGTGAGGTGATGGTTCCCAGGCAGGGGCCAGGTACGGGCTCCCAGGGCCCAGCGCCTCTGCCCCACCACGGGACGGGCACACATCCAGCCGGGTTCCCAGGGAGGAGGAGCGGGGGGGGCGGGCAGAAATCTGCCCGGAGCATCCTGATGATAACACGCTGCTCCTGGGCACCCGTGTCTCCAGGAGGCCTTGGGATGGGTGATGGCACAGCTTTGAAGATGTGCTACTGACGTTCGTGAGCGCTGGTTCCGCAGGGCAGGGGGTGACCTTACTGGGCAGCAGCTGCCCGGTGGTGCTGGCACACGTGCCGCAGGTCCGGGCCCGTCCGGCTCTCCTGTCCCACTGGAACCAACTCTGCCGGGGTCTGCCCTGCCAGGCGGGTGGGCAGCGATGCCATGCGGAGGGGTGACGGCCGGAGGGCTCGGTGGAGGGTGCCGACAGCACAGCCGCAGCGCTGCGGGACGGGAGGCAAGAAAAGGTTGGGGGCCTGCTTGCATGACTGCGTACCCCACGTCGTTCTGTAACGCCAGAGCCTACGGCAGCCTGCAAACACACCGGGCAGAGGGGCAGGGGACGTCTGTCCGAATATTGCAGGTGGCCGGAGGCCGGCATCACGCCCTGCAGCCACGGGCAGTGACGGACACCGAAAATCTGCCCGATTTCATGAGTCAGGGTCTGAGAAACAGCCTGCGGAAGGCAAAGCCTTCCTACCCACGCCTCGCCTCCCTCCACTCCTTTACACTGCCCACCGCAGGGCGGGCTCCGGGGAGCGGGGCATTACAGAAGGGCAGTGCCCAGGAGCCGGCAACCGGCGCCGTGTGCGGGGGAAGGTGCCCGCTGCCCCGCCAGCCCCCCCCCCCCCGCAGCCGCAGGTCCCGCCGCCCCGGGGTCGGGGGGGGGGGGGAGCTCGGGCAACCGAGGCGCCGCTGCGAGGGGGCTCCCGGGGGGCTCCCCCCGCCCCAACCCGTTCCCCCCCCCGCACCCCCCCGCGTGGGTCCCACCCGCGTCCCGCGTCCCGCCACGCGCGCGCCCCCCCCCCCAGCAGCGCCCGGGCTGCGCGGCCCGAGGGCGCCCCCTGCCGGCCCCCCCGCGGGGCTGCGCCGGTCCCGCCCGGCCACTCGGGACAGGTATCACGGGGGGGCACCCGTGACTCGGGGGCGCCGAGACTAATTAAGCCTCTTCCGCACACGCGTCAGCCGCGATGCTCCGTTCTGATTAGAGCAGCGGGAACCCCGGTGGGATGAGATTTTCCCACCCGTGGGCGCACGCCTGAGCAGGTCTTTCCGCACACCCTGTTTCCCCCCCCTGCCCCACACCCCCCGTGACATACTGCAGGCGGCTCTGGGGAGACACCAACTACCCGCAAGAGCCGAGAGAACCGGCGTGGGCTACCCGCACGTGGCACACGAGGGCCTGACCCTGCCGAAACGCAGACGACCCACTGGAGAGCGGAGAGACGTTACCCACAGGAAGGAAAAGACGAGCTTTGCGGCAGGCTGCTGCTGGGGTGGCGAAGCCCACGCAGGAACTCCAGCCTCCACGGTCATCCTGGCTTGTCAGCTTTTCAAAGCTGTATTTCTCGCTGAAGTCACCGCGGGGTGGGTTCCTGCTGTCGGTGACCCCCGAAACCTCCTAGCTGCCCCTGCCCCGTCACCCTGCCGCGGCGTGAACCTCACTTTTAAAGCGTGACGTCTTTAGGGAAGTCCGACACATGACGGCTTCGATGAACACAGACGTTGTTTTGTGAGGGAAGGACACGTATTTACGTCCAGAAGGGTTCAGGCATCAGAGAATCCTGCTGCGACCAGGAGGCAAACTCCTGCTCTGAATGGGGCATGGGGTCGCTGCCAGCCCGGCCCTTTCCCCTACCATCTTTTCACACTCTTTGCCTTTGTTTTACAGCAAAATAATATCTTGTATCCAGTCATTCACATGTAATGACCATTTTCAGTATGTAAAAACAATCAAGGACACTTTTTTTCCCCTCCAACAGAAAAGTTCACTTGCAAGCGACAGGGCAGCCGGCATCTGTTAGGAATTCCCCTCCTTCATTTTATCTGCTTGGGAAACTTGGCAAAGGAAAGGCTGCCTAAGCAGCGCAGTGAATCAGTGCTACCCGTGCCCCTGCCTTTTCCAAATGATCTAGAACTTAATGAGTTGGAAATTCATCAGTCTTCTACAAATAAAGCAAACCGCCAGGCACTGAGCATCCCTGCTCGCCCTCCACCACACTTCAGCAGCAAGCGTGACTGGGCGTTTTTCCTGTTACGGAGCTGATAGTTTGAAAGACATTTTCGTTTTCGACACTGAAAAGTTGTGCTGCTTTTGTCAAAGCAGCTTGTCCAATGATGAAATTCCAAGACTCATCAGGGTTATTCCCACAATACCCAAAAGCATCTCCAGGCTTCTTCTTCTTCAGGTATTTCAAGAGGTCCCCTGAAAAAAAAAAAAAAAAAGAAAAAAAAAGAAAAAAACACCAATGAAAAGACTGTTTTCAGGAAACAAGCAGCAATATACAGAAAAGCTGTGAACACACAGGGTTGGTTTTACGTACGTAAATGCACATTACTGAGGTGGACAGCCTGAGCATTCAGACACAACCATATTCCAAAGAAAGACTTTTGAAGACCAAGCTCTCTTTGCAGACTTTGGCCTCAAGACAAACCAGCCCAGATTTTTCTTTTTTTCTGCTTCACAGATTATTGAAACATTACTTTACAAAAGCAGAAAGAAGCGTAAGAAACTTAGATGCTTGAATCTGTTGTTGACTGCTAGTGGGAAAAATCTTCCTAGCCCTATGGACGCTACGTGGGCTCAGCAAAATTCCTGGTAGATCATCACATCGGATAAAAATCACCATTAAGAATGCCCAAACAGTAGATTTTTATTACTATACCCAAAGAAAATTTGCCTGAGGCTTAACAAGAGTTTCATCTTTACTGTTGAAGCTAGAATCTAAATCCTATATAATTATGCTCAACAAAAGGCAAAACCTCCAGCTGACCACTGCAGCGATGTAGGGAGTTTATTCCCCAGCCTCGGGAATAAAGAGCCCGCGGCTCTTGGGTCATCCTGCCGGCTGGAAGGGAACGACTGACGCAAATAAAAATTACAGAATCCAACAGCTGCTGGAGCTAGGATTGGGGCTGGTGAGACGGGGAGCGTTAAACCACGCTCACAGCCCTTCGCTGCATCTTTTATCAGACATCTCCGCTCTGGTGAGCGACAAAGTCCCCTCTGTTCATCACTTAAGTCAACCGACTCCCTCCACGGCTCTTCCTCAGACGTGTCATGTTCCCACTTATTTCACTTTTTAATGAATTTCAAATTTCTACCAATTTCTCCAGGGAAAAAACACACGTAGTCGCTGCTAGATGGCATTTATAACATGCCCCCACTATACATGTAACCTTTTACAAATTCCTTATAATTCCAAGAATTTGTTGCATTGATATTTGCCATCTTAACCAATAAACAAAGGCAAACAGAATTACACAGCAGCAGTCCAAAATAATGCGTAACAGCAATGCAGATGTTTGCAATAACTACTGTAGTGCTGGGTATCTTCAGTTGCCACAGAATGAGGGCTTTGCTTACGGCCGTCACATCCGAGCAAAGCAACGCACGAGGCTAAAACCACAAAAACACAATGTTACCCACAACCCGCAGCACCAAAAAAACCCATTAGCGTGGGGCAAAACCATGCCACTGAGCTGTAATTCAGCTTTTGATTCAAAAAGGAGCTCCGCATCCCCAAAACAGCCGCATGTCGAATACGAGACACGTGCACCGGGACTTGGCATGCTGTGGGTGTTGCTAATTTATTTATTTTTTTTTTTCCCCAGCGTATATTTGCAACAGGATTGCAATTATTCATTTAAAATGTGTGTGTGTGAGAGAGGGAGCATATTTTATTAATACAGCTAATTTAAAAGTCGACAATTTAAAAGTTTTAAAAGGCCTGCGTGAAAGCAGCAGCAAGCGAAGGAGACCTTTGTGGTCTTTGTAACTAGAGCATCGCCCTTTCTGCAGGAGAATTTGTGTAGACCTTGCAAAAATGGGGAAAAAAAGCGTCCTGAGCGACGAGGCACCGTGACCACGCTCTCATCACGGAGTTCGAACCCTTCAGGGGATTGCCTGCCTCCATGCATGCCACCAGGAGACATTTTTTGTAGGAAATATTACAGCAGGAGGTATTCCTGGGCTTACTGGTTTGTATACGTGTGTCCTCTCTATTCCCCTGCCAGAAGGAGCATTTCCTCAATGCACCTAAGCGTTCTCCGGTGTTTCTGTAAAACAAGCAAACAACCAAAAGCTCTAATATTTTACGCTCGTGGGATGCTTTTTGTGTTCAGCAGCTTTTACAAGCATCAGTGAGGCTTGCTGGAAGATACTGTGTTCAGACAGAGGAAGAGTTTAGCTCATTTAGCCCATGGTTATAAAACACACGTATTAATGTTCTATTTTTTCCCCTGATAATTTCATTATTCTCTCAAGCACTTCAAAGAGACATAAACCAGCAAAAAGACAGGGATCCTGGGTTTCCCGGGAAGCGTTGCCGATGTGGTGATAAACTGAATTTCGCACCTCCCCTTGGGGTGATACGATTTCTCCCGTAGCCTTGTCCCGAAGCAGGATGTTATCTGCTGGACCCGAAGCTGCTGAGCGAGCACGGCTGCTATATTTAGTGCTCAGACGTTCCTGGAATCCAGTCCTGCGCTCAGATCACGGCGGTTCTCCCTCCGCGATGATTTGGTCTGAAGCAGAGACGGCTCCGACGTTTCCGACGCTTTTCGGGGCACATACGTGGTGTAACGCTGGCGTCACGCTGCAGGCTTGCTTCAGAATGTTACGGGGCTCAAACAGAATCGTGTGCAGTGAATAATCTCGCCATTTCAGTCCAACAAACTAGCTGTGCGTTGCAGATCTGCCGTTTCTCTTACTAATAGGTTCAGCTCTGGCCTATTTGTCATAACCGTGGCATTAGGAGCTCTTCCCGGGCAGTTTACCCACGCAGGGAGAAACATAAACGTGGGGTGACATTCGTGTCTGCGCAAACCGAAATCCTGTCTGGTTGGAACATGGAGGAAAAAATTACCCCACACTAAAGACATGTGTGATCCAAAGAGCTCCAGCTATGGAAATGGGAATTTAAATCAGGATTTAGTTATTCTTTTGCTCTTAAGGAATTGTAAAATACGTGGGGTTACTTCCCACACCATTGTCAAGATCTGGAGCCGTTTATTTGCAATGGCTTGTGACTGCTACAAAAGGGATCGTGGAGATGGGATGGGTGAAATCCTGCCACAAAGAGGTGCCGGAGGACCCTGCACTGAAAATAACCCTCAGCGAGAAGACAGACCAGACCTTTCCTCCAAGGATCTCAGGAGTGCTCCACACTAACACGCTCACCCCGTGCTGCCTTTCTTTATCAGGGAACTACAGCACAAAGGGCGCTGGGGCAGAGGTGGTTTCATTGCGCTGGAGGTGGCAGAAAGTGCCAAGTCCGGGTTGGTCACCTCTGGCACCGCTGGGGAGCGGCTCACCCAACCTACCTGGTCCCCGTTTCAGGCTGAGAGTTGCTCTCCGGAGGTGCTTTTTTCTCCCTACTAATTGTAGGTGGTTCTTGGAGCTGCTAGCTCTGAGAAACGTTCCCTAAATGTGGGCAAGGGACGGCCCGGGGAATCACTGACCTCCACTCCCACAGAGCCACGGCAGTAAGCGAAGGAGCTGGACTATGTTTTCCTCCTCTGCTCTCCTTACTTTGGCATAATCGGAGACATTTGTCTTGCTGCAAGCAAATGAGACGGGGTATGGAGACACGGAGTGGAAAGCCCGGCTCCAGCGAAACGGCTGGCTGTCTTCCAGGTGCTTTCATATTCGATCCCTGCTTCTGTGAAGAGGGAAAAGCAAAACACTTTACCTTGCAAGCCTCTTAGAAAGGAGCTACTTTTGGCAATTTATTTGAATATTAAATGTCTAAATACTCTCTATGTATCTATCCTACTGGTTCAGGCAACTGGGGCTGCCTTTCTAAAGGAAGAAATCTTGCAACGGCGTCAGTCAGTGCTTTAGCATGACAAGGAAACAGCCCCAGTGACTTGCTGCTGACGTTTGTACCTGTAAAAGCGTTCCCTTACCCCAGCGGCATCCCCAGATAAGAGACAGTAGAGATGATCGTGCACCGCTTTATTACAAGTGCAATGAAAGGCAACATTGCCCTGGAAACAAGAGGAAGATTTAGGATTTGCTACACGCCGGAAAAAAATATTTAGCAATATTTCTCCCTGAGTATTGCAGAGTTGAGAGAAGGAACAGCAGAAAGATTTCCTGCTGTGATGCCATCGGCAGAGAGAGACACCGGGAGCAGAGGAGGAAGGAGAGCTGGCGCGGCTGCGGAGCCGGAGGAGTCGTGTCGGGCTGGCGTCCCCTTCCCGGGCAGCAGCCAGGTTTGTGAGCACAGCGAGAAATTCTGAGGTTGGTTTGGTTGTGATTTTATAAAGGGCACCACAAGTTTACAAGCACGAATTCCCCGCGGGTTGGTACCATGGCCCTGCACGCTCCCGATGCACCACGGTGCCCGCAGCCACCTGCCCCGCAGCAGATCTGGCACAGGCTGCATCACATCCCCTTTTCTCCTCCAGTTTTGTAAGTGGGGATGGGAAAGAGGGGGAAGGAGAGGCTGCCTGGGTTATCTGCACGAGTAAAAGAGGAAGTTTCCCACTTAATTCTAGACAATTTTTAGCAAATGCCAGACATGATGTAAGAAGGCTGTTGCTGCCGAAGGCTTGCTCAACTCGCTCCCCTGCAAATGTTAATGCTAATAACTCTTTGGAAATGCTGGTTTCACTGAAGTTATTTTGCTTCCTTTTTCTTCAGGGAAAATGGAGGCTACAGCAGGAAATGGTCATCAAATCACAGCTGCTCCCACCGTTAAGACTTTGGATTAACGTAAGAGGATCCAGCTCATACAGAAAAAGTGCAAAATATTATGCCTAGGTAACCACCTAAAGATCTGTATCATTTATAGATAATGCCTTTTCTTTCTATAAAGGCTGAAAGCAAAGAACAACTCCCAGGCAAAGACTGTGGGTATGCAGCACACTCAGAACTGAACCTCACGTCAGGGCTGGTGATCGCGCCTACTAATTGTGGAAGTGCTTACTGCCGGAACAGCCTGATGCGGTGTGCTGCTGGAGATAAATTATTCATGGTTGGTGTCATCCCACAAACCTCGTTTGCATGGTACACGGTCAGCATGGAAACAATCATTCATTCACTCGATCAGTACAGAAGGCCATCTGAGGGAGTGTTAATGTTAAAATACATGCCTTTTTTTTTTTTTTCCCCCCACTACTGTTTCCCCTTTGAATCTGATAACAGGGTGGCTCTATTCTACGTATGAGAAGTTGACTGTCTTCCAGGCTGCAGGCGACAGAACAGGGAGAACACAGGACAGAGCTGCAACGTGGCTAAAAGCCATCCAAGGTTTGGCCTGGTGCTGGGTAGGAGAGAGAAACGGATGTCAGACAGGGATTTTGACTCTAAGCATTGCTGCCTGTCAACGGGAAGAAGCCTAGGAAGGGAGTCAGCATCTCCTACACAGGCACGGTCTACTACACTGAATATTGGAATAGGGAGTGGGGAAAACTCACTTTGCTGGATGCATGAGGTCTTGTGCTTCATCCTGCTCTGTGAACCCTAAATTAATAAAAACCAGTCTGCACTCATCAGCGTCATCATACTGGGTCACCTCGTTTCAAACCATCCAGGCAGAGAAATGAGATTTATTCGTTTACTGCACCTGCTGACAAACGCGTTCCTACCTCACTCTCCAGCGCCTTACAGCCCTCATCGCCTGAGGAGCAGCAAACACAAACTTGGGAGCGCATAGGCTTTAAATATTAACTTTCGTATGAAGTCGCAAGTACCACAGCCTACCCCAAATCCAGGTTTGTCAGATCTAGCGCTCAACAATTAATCAAACTCTCAGTGTCCTCCACGGAGCGAAGCAGAGGCAGCAGTTTGACTGAGCGTATGGGCGGGGACGGCATCTCCCGTCGCAGCGCACATCTCGTTTCTGCTGGATGTTTTGATTCCTTATCTTCGAGTCATCTGCAGCTTGTTTACTGAACTTGGGCGTAAGGACTGACTCTGCCACGGCGCGTTTCGCAGGCCAGCGCGGGGCTCGCTCTGTGATCTTGCAGGAGCTTCTCCTAGGAGCAATAGTAACAAGAATCCCAGAGCCCACAAAGCTGCTGATGGTGGAAGTTGCACTCCAGCAGGAACAAACGTCTTGCCCCTCATTTTTAAGCATCCATAGAAACACAAGCAAATAAAGCAGAGAAAAGAAATCCAATGCTATCTAAAGTTAGGCACAAATAAAACATTATTGCAGAACCTTGTGGGGCTCCGTCTATCCGCACCCTTCTTAATTTAATTTAGTAATTTGCTTTTCACACACAGTGAACACATTTCAGCTTGTGTGGAAAACACAGCCAAGCAGTGCATTAGGTGGGCTGGCCAGAAATAACTTGATGCTATTACCTGTTTCTTTTTTTCAATAAAATCCCTGCAGGGTCTGCACCAGCGCAGACTCTCACCGTGTTTCCAGGCGCACTGCGCGAAGGGCCCTGCTCACTTGGAGCAGCTCCTCCAGCACTTCGCCCTTCAGCTGCTGTACACCTTAACGGCCAGGCCAGGTCCCCTGCAGGACCAGGACTCCAAAGGCCAGCTCTGAGACCGGCTCCCACAGCCGGCACGGCAGCCAGGGAAGCTTTTGACAGAGCTCCGCTCCCATTTTCGTTCCCTTATGTCAGTTATTGTGTAATCACAGTGTTACTTTAACAGGAAGGAAGAGGCTCAAAAACCCAACCTACATTTAGCAGTACATGCAATGAGGTGTTTTGTTAAATCAAGAACTTTGTGAAAGTGAAGAAACTTCCACTTGCTCACATAAATCCCGTAACACGCTCCTTCCCTGCCCCTCCTTCAGCCACCGGCCGCAGCAGTGCGGTAAGGTTATCAGCCTGTGAGTTACTGCTGGACGGTGCACCACCACTAACCTATTTGTAATGAGAGCTTTAGTCAACGGGAGCTTAACTAGAAGCCCAGGTGAACCTTGATGCAATTACACTTGTAATACTGGGCTTAAAAAACCAAACATCATCTCTTAAGATGAGTTCTAGGTGTTAGCTTTACTCCTCAGGTGGCTGACTGCATCTCAGGAAATAAGATGCAAAAAAAAAAAAAAAAAAAGCTTTCAGAAAAACTCTAAAGAGATCGGTTTTCAAAGTCACAGCAACATCACACGTTATGAAGTTATGTTCATCACTGTTTCAGCGCAAAAAAAAGTGGTGATGAGATGAGGTTGCGATTCCCCCCTCGGAAGAGGCAGGACCTGGAATTAAAACTGCACTGCAGAGCTGCGTTAAGTTTCAGGGCATCTGATCGGTTTTTAATTCCTAATTTTGGGGAGCAGAGGCGGCTCCTTCCCACAGTGAACTCTGCTCAACGCAGGGGCTGGGGGAGAGCAAGCAGGTTCCCGTTAATCCACAGCAACATCCACATACACCAAGAATTTTTACAGTTTATGTATTCTGATTATCAAGACAAATACTAATGTTGAGCACTAACTCTATAAACAAGCCTGACTTGGTCTGAGTATTTTCAGAGATTTACTGTCCAACAGCACGCCAGCCAAATCCGAGGGCTGTTGTGGAAAATAAAGCATCTCAGGCCTATAAAAACTGACAAGGAGAAATCAAAGTTTTGCTGCAAACCATTGTTTCATATTGCAGCCGGTTACAAAACAGCCAATGATATATTTCCAGAGGCAGCAAAGGCTTATTCGGAAAACAGCTTTAAAAAAAAATTATCTACCTCTGCAATACAGATACGTAATTTATACAGAGGCTTGCCACTTACGCCAGAACGCACACGAGTGTCATCAATATTTTAAATATCGAGTACCCAACTGGTTGTCAGATGCAAGTCAGCAATTTCCTTTTGTGTCTCTCCTGGAGAGAAAGCAATTGGGCTGAGCAGGAATCTGGATGAGCCCTTTCAGCAAGGAGCCTGCCAGAGACAAACTCTATTGCTGTTTTCTTTGAAACACAAGATGTGGCAGGAGCAGAAGAGCTGGCCAACAAAAAGAGTCAGTTGGTTGCCTCCACACACTATTAATTTGAAAAAATAATTTCGTAATACCAATGTGAGGCTGTATATGTTTATTCATTGTCAGTAATTTTGTACACAAGGCAAATATTAATAGCTGAAAGGCAACTCTTTTGGAGAGTATGTACAGAGCAATGTACAAGCGAGTGTAAGAGGTTTTAAACTATTAATCAATTTAACCGTTTTATAAAAAGGAAGTGATGCTTTTTCTTCTAAGACCTCCCTTAGAAATAATTTATTGCCAATCTTAAACTAAAGCAAGGAGAAAAAAAATTTACAATAAAAAGTAGTCCCTGGAAAGTTTATAAAAAGTTAAACATATAAAATTGTAAGCCACAAACATTTATACAAAGCTAATACAAATCTTGGTTTTGTTAAAGATCTATGAGGTTGTTACAAAATATATTTTTACATAAACGTAAGGTAAGCTCTCACTGCTACAGAAAGCGCAGGAAAGCGGTTTTAAATAGTCTGCAGTTCAACTTATCTTCAAGTACAATGCAAAGAAATTGCAAAATGGCACTGTATTGCAATGCTGTGTAATTAAAAAAAACTATGTTAATGGTACCATCAAATAGACAAGACCTGTAAAGTTAGCTTGTGAACAATTCGGTATGGCATGAAACTTCTGATCATTTTGAAACAGGAAATGTTAACTGTTGGAAAATGAACCTTCTGCAACCGTCCTTAAAGAGAAATAACCAGAGGAGTGTTCCGATGGCAAATGGACATGTTAAACGCGCACAGTTCTCAGTCTTTAAGCAGTGAGCTGCTCCCAAACGTGGCGAGCAGGAGCAGTTTGCCCAAGCTATCTGGGACTGATCATAAATACTATTACTAGCCAAGTGTCATGAAGCTTGATACACCCACCTGATCTGAGCAATTTGCTAGAGTAACTCCGATGGGTAAAATTGAAAGCTACTTACTAGACAAATGAGTCCAATATACAGCCTTTGAGATCAACGAACCCATTGGACTTTTTTTTCTTTTTTTTAAAGAGCAGATATTCTAGAAGAAAGCTTAAGTTTTACACAAACTGATGGCTTACGGTCCCACATACAATATATAAAAAAAGTAAAAATTTTTAAAGCCCTGATGAGCAGCCACAGTTTTCAGGTATCAATCAACTCAGTTTAACACACTGCAGCAGGGAACAGTCGCTAAAACACCAATTACACCTTCAAGTGCAGGAAGGCTGTACAAGACAGTGGTATATCTCCATACGGTCAGTGATCTTTTTAACAGAGCTCGCTCCATCCAAGAGAACTAAGAAAAATTTGGGAAATTTTATTTTCTACCTGCTTTCCCACCTTCAGTAGAAGTATGTCCTGACCTTGTACCACAGACCGGTTTACATGAACAAGCCAACTCTTACTAGCCAACTGTGACTCATTTGTTTGCTTCAGGATTAAAAAAACATTAAAAAAAAAAAATCCCTCTGTTCCAAACATCAATCCTTCAGCTCTTGTACCAAAATGATATCCTGCTATAAAGAAATAATATTTAGAGATCTAAATAGGTTTAAATAAGAATATTTAGAAATCTAAAAAGGAATACTACAGTACATGCTGTGCTCCTTTTCAGGTAGCTAATGAAGAGTAAGTTTGAAGATGGAAAAGCCAAACGTTGATTGGGTTTGTTTAGCCAGTATGTTAACATAGGAACCATGTAAACAGTTACATTAAGGTTAGTTGTGTCACCTCCCCTCTAAAGAAGCAGGAATGGGAAACGCAAGTGAGTGATTTGACTCCGTCATTTCATTCAATTAATTCATTTCTGCCTGAGATACACACAGTGCTTACCTACCAGGGCCTACTTTGTTAGAAGTGACCCAACGCTGCGGAGTCCGCCTTGCTATCTTACAGGCCCTGGTGTTCACAGGGAAAGTGATCTGAAAGGATTAAAACCAAGGGGGTTTTTGTGTTGGTTCAGGGGAGAAGCCTGCTGAGTATTTTTCCCACTTTAGCTGATGTCAGAAGTGCCCAGCGCCTCAGTGATACTGACTGTATCATCCTTAGACTCACATCATTTTGAGGATCTTTAGTAAATTAACAGGTCCCTTGACACAAAATTCATCAGTATTTTACATAAACAAATTTGTTTAGACAAATTCCTGGTAATCTTCCTATCAGCCACTATGCAGTCTTTAGTCTTTTCTGCAATCATCCAGTCTGACATCCTGCAAGCCACATACTAGAGACCCCCTCCAAATTAATTCTTTTAATCAGAGCAGAGATAAGTCTCATTTTTTACAAGAAACTTGTTCAGACAGCTGTCAGCAAAGGAAAAAACCAAACCTACTGCTCCTCTTGCTAACTGACAAGGGCATAGATTTGTTCAGTTTCTGCTTTCCAACACCGGACTTCAAGGCTACTCAACAGAGGTTTGTTGTCTGCTCATGTAGCATTTATAGCTCAACCAAATCAATCTGTCATCCTTCTCCACAGAGGGAAACAGAGAACTTCTGGACTCCCATCGCAGGCATGCCGTACAAGCCTTTAAATAGCCTCACTAGCCTTTTTTGATGTCTCTAGTTCATCATCCTTCTCGAATTGCTCACGTATGACCTGAGCACATCAAACCAGAAGTAATCATACCCATGCCCAGTAAGGAGGCAAAATCTACATTAAATATCCCCATCTAAAGATTATATTAATCTTCCTGACATCAGTGCTGCACCCAGGCTTTATGTTTATGTTTAGATTACACACTGTGACTTCTCCCAAGCTCTTTTCAGAATTCTTTCCTCCCAAAATAGTGCCTTATCGCAGAAATCGCAGACTAATCTATGACTATTCATTGGATGATATAAAAAAATAGAGGTCTTTCAAAGCACCTAACTAAATAAAAATACACTATTCCCCTTCTACTATCAGGAGAACGAGGTACAGAGATGTTAATACAACTTACAATCACAGTAAGTAAAAGGCTAAGTTCAGAAGACAGGCAGCTTTCCTATGTTCTAGTATGGACACTGCTCCAAGCAGTGAGAATATTACGTCACACCGCTTGCCACATGTGCGGTATGTTAATAAAAATTCATTTAAGAAAGTATTGGCCAGCATCATGATCCACAGGAATTGGCCGGTTCCACGGGGCAAAGTGGCAAGCTGAACTGCCTACACGACACTCCAGTCAGGGGGAAAACTTGGTAGCGGCACTACTTCTTACAACACAAGCTCACAATCTTACTGTCATTTTGTAGCATGCTGTGTCGTGTATGAGGATTTCTGGGCAAGAAGTATTTTTTATTATTTTTTTAATCACATGGCAAAGGTAACAAAAAATAAAATGAAAAAATAAATAAAATGAAACACCAATAGAACTTTTGGTAAAATATTCTTAGTCACAAGCAGCACTCTGGAGTACGCTGTGCAACATATTTGGCTCAAGTACACTTAGGATTGCTAGACCCAGTTGGAAAGTCTCAGAAAGAGCCTCATCAGCTGAAGCACGTTCTGCTGTGACATGCTCTATTTTCAGAAGAAAACATTCATCTTCATGGTGTCAGCTACACAAGGCCTCTGCTGGGAACACATGTGCTCACATAAGGCCACTGAAAATACCGTAGGAGGACAGAACATAAGGAGGCACTTAGGTTTGCAAGTACTTCTATCCATCACCAAATGCTTACTGATTTAAGATGAGGCACACTGTAAAAAGTCATGGAGAAAATAAAAATAAACCAGTGCTATATTAAAGCGCTTCAAGAATAGGTAAGGTACCTACATGTAACATCTGGTTAGTGAAGATAAGAAATACAAGTTTTGCTTGCTCCCCCTTCCCACATCAGAATTTCAAGAGGACCGTATGATCGTGCGCTGTGCTTTGCCATGGCTCTAAGACGTACGTACAATGCAACAGAGTGAAACCGTGTACTGTGCCACTCACTAATTCCTCATCACTAGACTTCTGCCTGTGTTAGTACTTCCTGCCAGATACGCCTGGCTCCTAACTGAAGGATTTTTAAAGCATCTCCTAGTCAAACTCCATGCAAAGATTTATATTTAAACAAGAAGTACGTTACACCCAGGAATCCTAGCTTCCAACGGATGATTCCAGCAAGGGATTTATGGGATTTCTAACCAACAATAGACCTGAGAAATCATAAGTCGGCTATGGTATCACAGTCTTCATAATCAAGTTAGATGTGGAAAGTTTCTCCCCCACCCCCCCTTAAATTACTGCCACAGTCTAACAATTGCAACAATTCACTGAAGTTTGGACTTGGAATTCTGAAGGTGGAATGAATTTTCTAGGATAACATACATGTTCTTAAAAGATCAAATTTATCACTTTACAGGTAACTTAGACATAGGTCTGCTATAAACTTACAACTTGAGTCAACTTGAAGCTACACTGGAAGAGCTTAAGCCTGAATTTCTGCAGAAATTGGCAATAACGTGTTCAGCAGCAGCTTTTAGCCACATATCAAGAAGTCTGACAGGATCTGGATTTCTCTACTCCTGCTGTAAACTTCTAGTTAAAGAAAAATAACACACAAAAGTTACTCAAATAAAAATGTCTTTTTGCACATCACTGTAACATAAGCTGCTTGAGGTTGTCGTGAAGGATGGTATCCTTGACATCACGGAAAACTAACCGGATGTTTTCCGTGTTAATAGCAGTGGTGAAGTGGTGGTAGAGGGGCTTCTGCTGCTGGTCCCGGCGTTTAGTACGAAAACAATCCACCAGGAATTTTTGGACATCTGTTAAGCAGTGGGGATCCCCTTCAAACTCTGGAAAATAGTCTTTGATGCTCACTTTTTGTACTTTTTCCTCAAGCAAGTCCGTCTTATTTAAGAAGAGAATGATTGAGACGTTGCTGAAAACCCGGTTATTGACTATTGTTTCAAAAATGTTCAGGGATTCCGTAAGGCGATTCGTTTGCCGATCCTCCATAAGCACTTGGTCAAATTCACTTGAGGAAACAAGGAAGAGTATTGATGTCACACTGTCGAAGCATTCAAACCAACGTTTCCGTTCTGACCTTTGGCCACCTACATCAACCATTTTGAAAGGAACATTTTTTATTTCAAAGTCGTACTCATGAATCCCTTTTGTGGGTCTTCGTGCCAGCAGTATGTCTTGCTGTGAGGGAAGATAATCCTAAAAAAAAAAATAAAGGAGAGCTTGACGATTAGGATATAACTCACAGGCATAGTGATCACAGCTGACTTGCAACTGAAAGAAAATCTTGCAAAGGAACAGCACGAGGTTTTGAATGTATGTATACATGTATGTATATTTATATGCTAACACTGAAGCATTTTGGAAAGATCCTAGAATCCAAAGCAGGAAACATACCCAATATTAAATCAAAACATGTACCCCAGAGTACTGAAGCTTTCTATTTGCCACATGACAAGAATCCATAAACAACCCGAGAGGTGTACCATCGATTCCTCACGCCAGCTTCCCTCACTCTGGATTACTTTATGCTTCATTCATCCTCCCTCACTCTGGAATACTTTATGCTTCATTCATCCTCTTCCCACAAAGCTGGGAAACACGCTGGCTGCCAACACTGCAACGCAGCAAATGGGCTCTGAAACAGGTTTCTCACACCAGTAACCTCGGTAGTATCCCAGTCTAACTATGGGCACTCAGTTCCTCCCATGTTCTCATGCATACTGCATGACTGCTTCCAGAAAGAAGAGATGCTCCACTAAGTAATTTTTAAGGCAATTAATTGGTTGTGCCAGAAAAACAAAACCTAAGCAACTTGCTGTGTTTGTGCCATGGATCTTTTGCATCCAGCTGTATCAGTCCAAAAAGTTACTTTTATTAGCTGTGTGCCACAACTGTGAGCTCACACAGCCTGATTTTGTCCAAAACATACTGTGCAATTAGTAGAGTAGGAGAAGAAACAGGCAGCTGAGGACAGCAGCCTCTTCCCAGTCGTACAGCCTAGGAGGGCACCCGAGATGGCTGGACCCTGAAGTTCTCCAGCCTGCCTTTCCCCCTCAGAATTCAACAGGCAGGATAAGTGGTTTTTTTACTATTTTTTGGACTGTTACATGAACAGTCAGCATCAACGGATACAGATGCTAACAGGAAGAGGAATTCTTATTAGTCAGCTTTCAACAGCATGAAATTCAAGACTCATATTGGGGATTTCTTCATTCCTAGAATTACACTTTTGCATACGGTCCAAGTCTTTCCACTATTTAAAAAGTGCATCTATAACAAACAGCCAGCTGATGCTGAAGTTCAAAATTTTGTTGTTCGCTTGTGATGGAAACTCTTCCTTACTTTTTTCCAGCATTTCTCACAACTTCAGAGTGAGTGATTTAGGTTTCAGAGCTGGAATTTTAGTCTCCTCTTAGTGAACGATCTATGATCTTCCTGTGACAGCGTCAGTTACCAGACTTGGAGATTTTATAAAGATGTGTAAGACCACGGTCCAGAAAGTCTGATTTAAATAATTCGCTGGGGCAGGGGGAACACACGCGCAACCACATGGCAATTCAAATACTGGCATTCCAAGTTTAAGGGAATTGGGCAAGTTTGATCCACAGCCTTTAAGAATGCAATTTTAAAAATCATGAAGTGAGCGTAACGGTCCAAAAACTCAAGGATCGCTTTGCCTTACTATGTAAGCTCAAAAGTGAAACTAGCTAGAGAGACACCATTTTGTCTGAACTCCCAGGTCTCTTTATTCAAGCTGCCCATGACTAAGGCACTGATTTTTATCGTGGCATGAATTAAAAATCAGCTCTCAAGCACAGGCTCCCCACCCTGCACTTTTTGCTGTAGTATATTACACATCTAAAACCCGCACCACTTAAATCTGCAGGAGAGTGGAACTGCTGAAGCAGTATTACGTTCTCGCCGAACTGAACAACAGACATGCTTCCACTCCCTTGTCTGATTAAAATAAGCAACTTTAAAGGGTAGTAAGATTTTTCTCTTTATTTGTTACATTTATCTTAGGTCTTTTCTACCAAAAATTGTTAGAGAGAAAGAACAGTCAGAGGAATAGAGCAATGGCTGTATCAAATGTCATTGTGCACATGCAAAGGGATTTTGAGTAGAGCTGACTCTTAACATTTAGGCAAGAGGATGTCGCAGGTTCAACACTTATTTTGTCTTTCAAACAGGAACGTATAATCTTTTGTTATTCAGGTAGCTCGTCTCAAGTTCTCAGAACAAAACCAGAAAGTCTTAGGAAAGCTCAGGAGTGATTGAAATTCTTAAAGTAAGTAAATAAATACAATCAATGAATATAATAGGCAAAGCCATATATACCTTCAACATTGAAACAAGAGCACAAAGCAAACTCTCCTGGGAGTTGGCCTGTACTGTTTATCCAGTAAAGCTTTCAAGAACAAGGAGCTTATCCCTCGAATTCCTGACAAATTCCCTCTTGAGTGTTATTACTCATTTAAAATTCCTTCCACACTTACAAACACAAATAAAAACCTTTCAAGTACTTTCAAGTTCTACATGCCCAGAAGACCTACCGTGTTTTATACCAGAGAACGGCTACTCTGATGCAACAGTCTGCTAATGAGCGCACTGGAAGTCAAGCAGTTGGTATACAGCCATCAGTTGGCTACAGGAAACTAAATACAACAATCCCTAAGACATCTCCCAGTATTTCAGCTCTCTTTTTGAAGGATGATTATGTTTTCTCCCTCACGCCCAGATGCTTGGGACACTAGCAGCTTGCCACCGTAGCAATTCTGAACTAGCCCCTTTCTCACTGTTGATGCCATTCTCCATATCTGAAGACTGCAGCATTAAACGAGTATTTTCCTGGGATGGCATCGAATATAATTTTGAAAGTCCTTTCAATGTTTTGCCATTGTCAATCAGTACTTTTCCTGCAAGCATCCCCAAGCACACTCTCCTTTTTGTTCTTCTAAATGACTTCTTTAGGTTATCAGGTACCTCCTTTGGCTATCACATCACTGTTTGCCTAGTTAAAAATCAGAATTTAAGGCATGAATAAGATCCAATCACACCATGGAAAGCAATGTCTCCACGAGGTATTTTGAATACATATAGCCTGCACTGGCAGTAGAAACAACAACAAAGAGTTGCAAGGAATCCAGCCAATCCCACGTGTATATGCCAGCCAGCTACTCTTATTTTGCTGATCTGATTAAATCTGAACATTAAGTTCTTTTCCCTACGCACTGTTATCATCAGCCTCCTTTTGGCAAGAGACACATGAATCACAGGTCTATCTGTTTATAAGCAATTTAGTTACAGGCCAGCCCAGTTGTATCAGTTAAGAGATAAGAACAGTAAAATACTTATATTAATACAGTTTGGGAAATTAATCATTAGACAAATCTTGCGTATAGATAAGAATAAACCAGAAGAACCTATCAAATCTTTCACTCAGTAACAAAACTTAGCTAGCACTTCTTCCACATTTTTATGACAGCAGATCTTGAAGAGCCCCTCTGTATCTCAACACCATTTGGTCTAAACTTGAAACCAGAAATGCTGTAATTCAGAGCTCAGTGTTCCCACAGCAACATCAGACCTACAATATCTGTGTGTATATAAAAAGATCAAAAAAAGTAGTGACCTCAAGTTGCGTGCTTTTAGCAAAGAACAGACCAAGGTTTTTAATAAAGAACTTTGAAAAGAAGCTGCAAAAATCTTTACCCAACTGTGCACAAATGCATGCGAAAAAACCCCCTTTGAAACTAAAGTGGCATTGGATTCAAAGATCATGAGAAATCCACCATTAGCAGAAAGTTCAGCAGCTCATTAAAGTGAGTGCAGTTCTCACAGTGCCTTATAACTCAAGACCAAATCAAAATTTAGAGAGCGAGTGCTGGAGTTCTCAAGATATCTGGGAAGCGTATGCATTCTGCAAGATGATCACCACTGCTCTAGTTAGAAAAATGACAGTTCAAAGCAGAAAAATAGTCTGGCTTAAAATTAAATTTTTATCTGTTAAAGAGAAAAAGAAAAATGAGATTAAGCATGATGTAACAGGATTCAATTGAAGTGGTTTGGATTCCTTCATCATTTGTTAGGCATCAGCTGGAAATGACCATGGAGAAACTGCCTCCCCATGGAGTTCAAGCTAGCATCCCATTACAAAGGCAGTTTTTCCACATGCCATTTCTGCAATACACAACTAATGAGTATCAGCATACAACTTCATTATTCAAGCAGTAACCAACACTTCCATCAAAAAGTTTTCTACAGAAGTTTCAGCTTTTTCCCCCGGAGAAAACAGATTTTATTCTGTACCAAATTTGTCTATTTTAAAGTCGATACTAGAGAAAGGTACTACTGACCCATGCACTGATGTAACTTAGTGTTCCTAACTGGATATGCAAAAAAACAAAAGCAGTCATTTTTTGATATCAATTAGGGCTAAAGTGCTATTTTAACAATCTTCTGACTAGACAGGCATTTGTAACTTGTTTTTTGTTTAATTTCTGCAGAAGTTTTATTTCCAGAATGTCTCTTGGCCCTTGAATTGCCCGGTGGTTTTGACATGTCAGTGATGAACTGCTGAGATAATGGGACAGTCAAAGTTAACTAAAGATATTTGAACAGACACTAGTTACATTTCATCTGTTTAAAACCCAGCGATCACAAAGACTACTTAAAACTCAAGACTGAAAAAACCCCAATACTGAACTTACTTGTTCTCCAAGTTTATCCAAGTTGTCCAAGAAATACTTTACAGATTCTCCCTAAAAACAAAGCAAACAGTTATTTAAATAAGCGGCACACTTGATCCCAATAGTATACATTCTGAAGTTCAGTTAATTTACCAAAATCTATATTTAAGTGTTGTAAGCTTTAATCATTACCATTTTTTAATGCAGCTATTCTAAGAACACAACTGACATTTTATTTTTAGGCCAGTTAATATTTAAGCTTAAAAGCATGGGTAGGCACATTTATAATAGTTAAATTCTTTCCAAGTTTAGAATTGCTAAATAAATCCTACAGCACTATCCACAGGGAGTATCAACGAAGCAACCACACCTTCATTACGAAAATACACATTCAGTTATTCTAGCCCTTTGAAGAGTCTGCACATATAGGCATACAGGGATTAATCACTGGAGAGAAGTTAATCTATAATTGCATTGCCATATGATCCCACTCATACAGGTACTTCCCCTCAGCCCAGAAAATGACTAGCAGAATAGAGGATGAGAAACCACAACAGATGAAGCATTTTACTAAACTTTCCCATCAAAGACTAAGTTGGAAAATAACTTGTTACTCCAGGAGTAACGGACAGAGCTCCGCACTGCCATACTACACATCTAGTGTACAGGTTACCTTCCAGATTTAAGCCATCACTGCCCTTGTAAATAGTAACTGCAGTTTTTAATCCCTCCAGTAATGCGGAGCTAAAGAATTTTTTTATTGCAAGCCTGAACTACAGTCAACTCTCCAGAACTCTGTTAGGGTGCTGGGATTAAGGAAGAACTCTTACGAGGATGGTGCTGAACCTGAGTTCACTTGCAATCGGTAATGTACTGATTGAATTTATGGCAAAGGAAAGTAGTACCTTTTTAGGATTCCCAGCATCATGACAGAAGCAGAAACATGCTTCCTTTTGAAAACTCTTGATTACCAAGCTGGAACTTATTTACTTTATAGTAAATACAGAAAAGAAACCATCTGTGCTTTCACTCTGCAGATGGGAGAGCAAGAATTCTGACTGAATTTTCTCGATGAGAAATTCACAAAGCATCCAAGACTGCGGTGACTACATCTAAGCCAGGCAAGTGAATTAGGACAGCAGTTACACCCTGATACTGACTTCCCCTCACTTGAATTTGAACTCTGCAAACTTATCTAGGAAGAATATCAAACCTCAATATTAAACTGTGTCATCTAAGCACCAAAGTAGAGGAGGGTAAGTAACAGTCCAAAAAGGGTTCTGGCAGATACATGAGCCAGGCACCTTTGCACTTTTTCCAGGTACTATAAAAAGTTACATAATACCAGTAGATACCACACCTTTAAGCGTGCAATTCAAAAATCAACTTTAATTAGGCAAGACTGGGACTCTGGTTGAAACACGCCTTGTGCTTGACACGCCTGCACGGAAAGAGTCCAACACAGTTCTACCACCTTATTTTACCTTCTATTTGGCTTAACATTACCAACACTCTCTAGGGTGACAAACTGCAGCAGCAACACTAACCATTTTAAAGTCTGGCGCAACCACTTGCAATGACAGTAGCGAGTATTTTATACCTACATCTTTTTCAGCACTTCAGAAATCTGTTCTAGCCTCAATCTTGTAAGGAAGGTATAGGGGGAAAAGCATTCCTATTTCACAGAAAATGAAAATACACAACCTTGATGCACAAATCCATCAAGCTTCCCAAGCAGGAGTAACAGGTTCAGAATTCAGGCCTTCGAAGTACTAAGAACACTGTCTGTAGCTGAATGTTAAGACAAAATAAAGTTTAAGGTCAGATTTAATTTCTTTTTTAGGTCCTAGTAGGAGCTGGCAACCCTCCCTCCCCCACAGGACTACATACAAATCAGCCAGATTTCAGACTCATTAAGTGGAGGTATTTATTGCAGAATACCTGGGCCTCAGAGGCTGTAAGTATGCATGTGTGTGTGCATGCATACATGTCTTTTAATCTTAGCTCTTTTTTATACTACTTACAGCAATGCCTACTCCCTAAAGAAGCATTAACTCTGCTGTACTGGAATGCATGAGTTACTACCTCTCCTTTAAGTCCCAGGGCTTACTGCTACTGCAATGGATTGAGCAGTTGGAGCAGACAAGGAAGCCACAGCCTGTAAAGGTCACAAAACACCCCCAGAAGCAGCTTCCCAAAAGAGGGGATTTCCTGAAAACACAAATGCAAAATACATCGGCCTGCAGCAATAGCAGGCTCCAGAGCCATACATCCAACAGTAACTTTCAGAAAGCACACTGAGAAGCCTACTTCACTTTTTAGGCTATCACATATCAAAGTCAACAGCAGACAGATATCAAGGTGGCCATTTGAAAACTCAGTAAGTTAAACTACAAAAGCAAACGTTTACAAGCACAGTAACAGTTAATAAAGCAGCGACATCTCAGTTTCCCTCCTCCGCATCTTCAGCTCAGTCCCTGGGTTCTTCCCCTGTGAAAATCTATTCAGACAACTAATACAACACACCAAGCCAGTGCCATCAACATGACTCAACTCTCTATTTAAGGATAAAAGCCAGTGATTGAACAACTTTTATCAATTTGCATGGCATCAAGAATTTACAACAGCTTCAAATTCATCATCCGTTCTTCCATCACATTCCAGACACCCCTCCATATCATACAGCTACAAGCCAGTGCTTTGACTGGTGGTAATTTCCTATCCGACCTGGACATCTTCGTATTAGCAGGCTAAGCTCTGCTAACTACAGATACTCTTGAACAGTAAACTACCACGACTAACAGATTGTTATCAGAATGCACTATGGTAGAACTGAAGAGTTTTGACCCATTTTAAACAAGCTTCAAAAAGGCAGCATTACAAAGCAACCAAGCAAGACTTCCGATCCTTTTCAAAAGGGGTGAACCTACGTACTTTATGCAATAATGAAGAGAAACACACTGAAAAACCCACCACACAAAAACCAAGGAAAGCCTTAATGCCAGCAATTGTTATAACTAAGAAAATTATCTGCTCACAATTCTGTATGACAACAGCTCCAAAGACAGCTTCTGTGTAGGCTACTTCTTCCTGATATAGAAAACTAGATCTCACTCTGTAAATCAATGACAGTGGCTATATTCAAACTGCCATATTCAACAGTTGTTGCATTCTAAAATTTCCCTTTAGACAAACTGTAAACTCTCTGGTTTACCCCAGATGACTAGAAAAGAGAAACTGGGTTTCCCCCCTCTGCCCCAGAAACGCCAGTGTGGCTCACCACCTCCAGCCCCTGCCACGTGGCTGTCGCAGCAGTCAATCTGCTGCCGTTACGCCACGAAGGAGCCACACCAAGGACAAAATCAATAGGAGACTGAGAAACTGCAGGATCTGCCCCCATTAAAAATCTCTATAGCTATCCATTACATTCCTGTTGTCTTCACACCCATGTTCTGTGAGCACATACAATGGAAATTTCAATTAAAGATCTAGTTAGAAAAAATACATTGATGTGAAGGTCTTAAATTACTCACAGGTGAACTTTTGTGGTGTTTTTTTTTTAATGCAAGTGCACCCTGTAAAGTTATGTTTACAGTTAAGCAGTTCTGAACTGCAAACTTCTGAAGCATGGTTGAAGGTTACCAATGCAGGAACCATACCATTGAGCCTTACTCGTCCACTGCCCACTTCCTTCCACTTAACTTAAAACACAGGCCCAAAGATGCCAACGTGACAGTCAAACGCAGGCTTGAGCACATTTCCCACATGCATGTTGACATACTGCAATAAAGCAAACTTTTTCAACACAGGCCAATACAACAGACTGAACGGCCTACACGTTAGCTTCAAAGGTCTTCCAGTGTTAGGTGACTGTGTAGGAGTCCTAATACACCTAATGCAGGATTAAAATAAACCATATCAGAATCTTGGCTTTTAAGCAATCACTTTGATTGCTTGTAGAAGATGCCCTTTTTTGTTCAGATGGAGTATACACATCTCAGCTGCAGCCCTTCAGCCTCCTCCTGATTCAGAAATGCATGTAAACCACAGGAAGTTGACTGTTAAATAACTTTATTCATAACTGTCAAGTATTCAATTTTCAGAAAGGTTTGATTCAAAACAGCTTGTGTGCCTCCTGGAGTCTTGTGATCCTTACTGAAAAAAGCCAAGCCAAGTCATTTTATTGTGAACATACAAGTGATTTACAAGAAAACACAACCAAATCATATTCTCATCGAGGTACTTAATGTTACAACAGCAGCTTCCCTTACAATACTGCATTTATTTTACCTAGTCTTGCTCATGCCTTACAATGAAATACCTTCACTTTTTTATGTAAATGCTCTTTTTCTACAATGACAGGATTACAGTAGATATTGATCATTTACCTATAGGATAATAGCGTATTGGAGCTGCTTGTGTGGTCTTCTGAAGTAATCCAGATTAGTTATCTCTTATAAATAAAACACGGCACAGAGAAAAATTACTGTCTAAAATGTTGCTAGTTAGTGCCCAAAGCAAAGTAACCACAAAAATATTTTGGGGGAGGAAAAAAAAAAAAAGACTACATGAAATACACAACAGATGAACACATCTTTTAAACCCAGGAAGTGGCACCAATTTATTTGTTTTCCATGAAAACAATGTCAGCAATCTAAATATGATTTGTTGAAACCTTCGCATAGCCAAATGGCTTTTTAGCTGTTCTAGGGAAACATAGACACTACATTTTTTCCAATAGCAATCACATAAAAGAGAGAAAAAAAGCATCAAATAAAGATTTAGTCATCACAAGGTTTAAAGAAAGAAACGTATAATTTATCGAGCCATCTACATTTGGCTGCAAGTTCAGTGGAACATACTGAACTGACAAGACTTCTGAAGTATCTGAAAGAATAAATCAGATATTTAAAGAAAATAGGAGATACAACTTAGTAACTCTAGATTAGAATTATAGTAACCAGCAAATATTTTTTCTTCCTGACCTTACTTGAATTTCTGGGAAAAGAGAAATAAAGATTTCCTATCTTATTTAATAAAAAAACCCCACAAAAACATAAACAAACAAAAACCAACAACAACAAAAGCTTTTTAAAAGCCTAGTTTACATTAAGAACCGGTAACTACAATGCTTTTTAAGGCTGGCATGTACTTGCCTAAATTGCCATGCAAACCAAACCATCCTTAACATGGGAAAAGCAGCTTGAAGGAAGAAAGATGATGGAGGAATAACCAGAGCCTCAAAATTCTGCATCTCACAACCCCCTAGTAATCTTTATAGCATATGCTTCATTACACATACATTTTTTTCTACTAGAGGTTTAATCCAGATAAATCCTTATCTGAGGATTCTGGCAAAGAATCCAGAAAAAAAGAATCCTTCCTATCCTATCACACCTATAACTTGTTTATTCAAAGAACTAAATTTAAAAAACAGATACTTCCCCTATTTTATAGCAGCAATTTAGCAACTTGCTTGGTATCTCCTAAGGTGAGGAGAAACAATTTCCTTCCCAATTGCGACTCTTATGCTCTAATGCTTCATATAGTGCTCTCTGGGTAAGCAGCAATTTTATTAGCAGTGCTTGGGGAGTTTACAATAAGCATATACAAAAACTAATTTTTAATAAGGGAGCTAAAGGTATTTAGGAAAAAGTGTGGAGGTAAGCAACAGTGTATTTACTTACCAAACTGCAAGTCTGGGTCAAAATATTTGAGAGCGTGCTAACACAAAACACATTTCCTGGAGAGAAGCATGTTTCCTTTCTCTAAGTGTTAATTATGGCCGAAGTTATGTTAAAACCAGCATAAACTGGCACTCCTGCCAAAACAAAGCGGTCCCCTTTTATGCCCACACGAGCATTATCACAGCCATGTGCAGACCAGCCAACTGCTCTGTGTTAAACTAATCCTTCCCTCCCTCAGAAGGGAGGGCAAACTGCTTTAAAATGGCCCTGCTGCCAGTGGAAGCACTAATGGACCAGCCTTAAAAGGGCTAAAGCACAGATACCTTATGTCAGTCAAGATCAGACATTTCAGGATCTTCCAGCTTCTTTATCTCCAGCTCAACCATTTGAATCATTATTTTAAATCTGATCTGCCCATTTTCAAAGGTAAAATTTAAGTACATTGGAGTTAACTGCCACTTCTTTGTAAGACTGAGGAGTTTCAGACACAGGCTACATGTGCTTATGCAGGAGTACAAAATACTCCTGTTCTCCCTCAATACACGTCACAAATGCGTCACAGCTCATCCTACCTCTGACAGCACTATCCTATTTCCTCTTTTCAGCACTTCCTGCATGCAGCTCGAGTTGTATTTGACTTTTTTCAAAGCAATCAGACCTGCATCACACAAGGTAGAAGTGAAGCCTGTCTTGCGCTCAGTCACACAAACTGGGTATCTGTCCTAAAAAAATGAAAGGTTGAAAACCTGACTTACAGAAGTAACCTTTTGTAAAACCTTTTGGTGACAGACCAGAATTTGTATTCCAAGCAGCTGGATCACATTGGGTGGAGGGTGCTCAACAGCATGAAGCTACAAAAGCACTAAGAAAGGGAGGAGACCCACTAAGTTTATTTCATGACTGACATTTTTATCTTGCATAATGGTGTTAACAAAGAAAGGTGAAGAGGTTTAAGAAGGATTTTAACCCAATAATATCCCTTTAATCTATTATCCCCTATTTACCATGTAATCCAATTAATCCATAATTCTCAAAATGTGGATAACAAACGGAGGAAGACGGAGCATGCCAAGCTGAGCTCTTGCACTACAACCACCCGGCACTATCTGCAAGCTGCTGGGTACCCAGGAACATCTCCTACGTCTGCCATTCCCAAACAGTTGCGAGTGGAAAAGAGGAGGTAAGCCAAACCATGCGCAAGTCTGGCTAGAACTGCATGCTCCAAACAAGGCTCCAGTATCAGCTGTTTCTCCTTCTTGCACTGAATTCAGTTTTGCACTGTCCTTCAAAGTGCCTCTTACACAATTCAGACTCAGATTTTCTCCAATCAGTAGAGCATTTCCACTGTTTCAGATAACATGCTATCACAATTAACCAAAGGAAGACACGATCAAGCACTAAACAGAACTTAATCCACATACTAGTATACCACAAACTGTTCCAGATTTGAACTACTTTCCTAGAAGAGAAGAAAACCAATTTCATTTTTCTTACCTAAGTATCCCTTCCCTCTCCCGAAGAAGGGATGCACTTGCCAGATTTTTAATAAAACTTGCTTAAAAATACGAAAACGCGCTACAGCTTTTAGGCATGAAACAGCATTCCATTAAAGCCTATGGAACTAGAGTTTCTTCCATGCAAGGCACTCACTCTGTTATCATATTTCCAACTAATTCTGAAAGACTACTTGGAAACCAGGATGTGCCACGTTCTATAAACAGCTGACAATTTTAAGAAACTGCACAGCTTTGAGTGGTATGAAGTGATATTCCATTTGTACAACTCAAGAGCAAAACCCAAAAGCCTGCTGGGATTCTTTCTCACCATTTAAAACCCGAGGAATACACAGCATTTATCCTGGCGTGTCATTGTCCCTAGGATCACCAATGCTTCCAAATAGGAAGCAAATTCAAGTCTACTGCAGCCCCTTCCAGAGATCAGAGGCAGGGTAAGAAATGCAATAAATGCCAAATGGGACACAACACGTGCAGAACCAGAGCATCTAATGAAGATGCTTCTGTTTGCCAGAACCTGAACAGAAATTAATCCATGAAATCAAATTAGGATATGTTGTCCACAAGATCAGGTGCACTTTCTTTCTTCAAAGATCTTTTTACATACTCCCTTAGTAAGTATTTACAATCCAAATGCCTTTTCCAGAAAGTTTACTTTAGGAAAGACACCAATACTTTGCAAAAGATTTTCAAATTTCATTGATGAAACAAATCTTCCAAGTCATGGCACACATGCAGACCTAGAAATCATATGAAAACATGCACTGTCCAAGACAAAACAGCCACCTCCCAATTAATATTTACACTCTGGGAAGCATCTATATAAACTTCAGATGTTTTGCGCACACAAAACAGACTGGAACCAGACTGTAAACATTTGCTCTTTTTTCAGTGCAGTGACCCAGTGGCTCCATGACTTCATGTGTTTGCAACTCAAACGGCATTTAATCTAACACTGAAGTAGTAGTGAGTCTGCAAATCTGCCATCCATCATTTAGGGCTTTACTTGCTTCCAAGTTCTACAAGACCAGCAAAGGCTCCCAAAAACATGCAAATATTTGGCATGTGGAAACATATCAGCACTAAAACTGGCCATATTGAACTTTAAGATGCTTGAAATGCCTGTTATTGCATGCTCTGTAAACTAAATCACAACATTTCAAAAGCAGAACCCTAAACTAGATACCAATGCATGCAGTGAAGTACCCCTAGGATTCAGTTTTAAAGTAGATTTGGTTCAGCCTCACGAGAAATCCAGATGACCAAATGCTTTTTAGTTCCTCCCTCTGCCTCAATTAGCAGAATTCATTTCAATTACATTCTGGTATTTCTGTTTGCAAACAGTGACATACTAATACATCAGCTCTTGTTACAAGCTATCTGACATGATTCAGTGATAATTTACTATGTCTTGGGAAAGAAAGATCTGCATGTATCATTAGATGAATGTTAATGTTTTTAAAAATTACTCAAAGCTGTGTCTAAAGCACTCAAAGTAACAGTAATGTACACAAGACTCCCTAAACAGCCGCAACATCCAAGAGGCTGCAAGTATTTAACATCACTTGTAGAATTTCATACTAGAAATTAACTAAAAATAGAAAAACTAGAAAATAATCACTAGAGCAACTATATAACTGCTAGTGAAAACAGTTCAAGGTCCCAATACCATCCACATGTAAAATTTTAGTAGATTACCCTGCACCGAGTTGTTGGGGGGGTTTTTTTGGTTGTTGGTTTTTGTCTTGTTTTTTGGGGGTTTTTGGGGTTTGGGTTTTGTTTTGTTGTTTTTTTTTTTTTTTTTTTACACACTATTTTGCGTAGATATTTTGTATTACAGATGGCGTCAGTGCACTGTGTTTCCACGCCTGGAAATTCTGCATCCTCTTTATTTGGTCACCAGTGGGTGATCAAATACTGTCACGCGCCCAGTGAGAAACGCTTCCCGGCAGTCTGCCGAGACTCCCGTCGGTTTGTTTAAAATGATTTCTCCAGCATCATTAAAAAAAGGAAAAAGATACAGGAACTCATGTGGGATTACACATTGCTGTACCTCTCATCCAAAAGAATTTGGGATCTTTTCAGTTCCTTGGTTAAGTCACTGAAGAGGAGGTGACATTCCAGTTATTTTAACTAAGGAGACTATGAAGTACTGGGAAAACATTTCAGGCACGAATGTCCATGACGGAGAAGCGTGCAGCATGGTACAGTGAATTAAGGGCTGCAGAAGTCAGCTCACTGCCTATTAATAGTCCAAAAATTTTCTTCTCTGAAATAGCTGAAGTTGTCAGTTACTGTGATGACAAAGAATTCAGTTTTCTATATTTAAAATTCCTCAACTTTTCCAGCTGTATTACCTGATGTTTATTGTTAATGCAGACATGCAAGTAGAGAAGATACTGAAAATAATTTAGGGCCATCTTTAGCTGCTGACGTGGTCTTAAACATTTTCTTTATTCACCATTTAAATTTGATCCGTCAAACTATTTTTATTGTACAGTATAAGAGCTGTAGAATATAAGGATTGGTCTCTAAGATTACTCAAAGATTTTTATTTTGATTAAATACATATATTGTTTGAGGCTGCAAGTTAACTAATATTGTGTTCTATGACACATTTATTCACCTTTAAGATATAAACAAAGGCTTCATAATCCAGAACAATACAAGATACCACTTGGTATCAGATAGACTCCATCAGCAGCATCAGTGATACAGCTCACTGTTCTGCAAAAGGCCAGGCCCTGCACCTTCTGAAATTCTCAACTCATTTGTGGTAAATTTAGATACTTGCAAAAATAAAAGTGCCAGTAGACACAATGTTGGTATGGAGATTATCCTCCTTTCTATGTGAAACACTAGTACAGTTACTTCTTACGTAGTAAGGTCAGCTGCTTTTACGTTTTCTCACATTTTCTTAAGCACCTTCCTCAGCTACCACAAGCTGAAGTTTCCTACCACTTTGCTAGTTCTGCATAAGAGGTACAGCATGAACTCAGAACATATAAATAGCATTCATCATTAACTGATGTTTAGGTCAATAAAGACAGCCAAAACAGTCACCCAAATACAACCTGAGTGCAGTAGGTGTTCAGTAAGAGCAGACTTCACTAGCCTCTAAGGCTGAAGTCTTGTTACAGTAAGCTCAAATCAGGGAACAGCAGCACAAATCAACACCGCCCCTGGCATCGCACCTTAATCCTAAAGGATCCCATATTTACCTTTGAAAAAGATCACTCCATATTCTTTGCCTCAGGTGCAAAACTAATTTCACCTATATAGATGGAAGATCACAGCTGCATTCATACCACATGTTTTGCCAGCATGGAGATTTGCTGACAGCTATGAACACTGGGACTTTGTAGTGTAGATGGGCTTATGTTTAGTAAAATTTCTAAATGGACAGAGAACAGCGTAGCTGTTGCTACATTTAAATTCTGTGATGTAATGAGACACTTGTACAGGTACTAACGTGTAGTATCTTGCAGGTTAGTGGCCAGCAAGGAAATGGGCTCTGAATGAAAGTTTGTACCAAGGTCTCACGTTACACTAGAAGCAGCAGCAGCAGCAAAAGCTATCTGACGTTTGTGCCCGTTTGAAAGAATCTGCTGAGAACAGGTTCACACATTTGAGATGTGTGAAAGGCTGAAAAAATCTCTTCCTCTGAATTCTTTAGAGGTTGTTGGTATGCATAGTATATTCAGAAGGGCTTTTATATTTTACTTTTATTTAATCAAGGCTGAGTTACAGAAATCCAAATTTTCACAAGAAGTAGGTAACCTTTCAGCCTTCTGCAACAAAACATTTAGGAAACTAAGGCATACGGCAATCAATACGACATAGCTTGTTCAAGACAGAGTATGTGTAAGAACACATCGGTCCGCTCCCACACTGTGTTGTCAAAGTCTGCATGTTAAAAGCAGTGGTTTCCCATAAACAGATATCTGGATCAAGTTTGAACTAAGAATTCCATCCTCAGAGGTTGCACTGAAACCACACAGAAAAGATACGCTTGTGCAAGCTAAGCGTAGCACACAGGCTTCCAAAAAGTTGCTAGCGTTCTGGGTTGGAAGACAACTCAGCATGCCTCTGTCTGGCACGTGTGTGCTGGGATAGCATGTCCACATCAAGACAGTTCTCATTGAAAGCCCTCTCAATCCAGAGCCACATCTGTGCTTAAAAATAATAGTAACGAAAAAGAAAAATAGTAACATTCAGAAAAAATTACGGCAAAGATGTTCTTCAGTAAAACCAGCCCAGCTTGCACTACCACATCAGTTGGCAATACAAGACCACTGCTCTCCAAACACATCAATATTTTACTGCTAACAAGAAAAGCCAGCAGGCAGGAAAGGAAGAACAGTAGAAAGGGAAGAAGGCAGTACCAGAAACAGCCTTTCAAAGCACAGCAACTCACCGAGGCCGAAACAGAAGTCCTAATCCCAATTTGGAAAATGATAAAAAAAACAGCACTTTGTATTAAATTAGTATAAAAGTTCACCTGAAGAGGTGAATTAAAACATTACGGTCACCTGAAGAGCTCAATTAAAATATTACAGTCAATCTCCATTACCAAAGCACTAGTATATGCATTGAAGGGCTTCTGACCACAAACCAAACCAAGAATAAGGAAAGTCAAGTTTCCTCATTGTTTGACTCTAGTGTTAATCCCTATATGGAGCCTTATTAATACAAACACAAAGCCAGCATTATCTTGTCATTGGGGCAGGAAAAACAGCAAATCCTCAAGAACTCCGAGTCTTTTCTGAGGATTTGAATGACTCATTTTAAAGTATAAATTTGTAGAGCAAATAACTTTCCATAGTTATAGCAACAAGCTTTGATAAATCCTCGTCACATAAAGACCAAAAGATTACAAGTAGCTCTAACCTTTCCAAGGGCCTTAAAGAGTCATGCTCACCGTACACATGCCATCCTGTCATTTGATGTTTGGCAGACCTATTGATTAGGGAAAGAGGGGAAAACAGTTCATATTTCAACACAAAGCAGCAGCTTTTTGGTTTTCCCCACAAAAATTGAAGCAGTATCTAGTGCAATTACAACACTGTACTTAAATAAAGTAACTGAATTATACGATTAGGTGCCCAAATAGTCACTGCATATGTTTACAGAAAAGCTGGGTGATAGGATCTCACATCCGTAATGAAGAAGATTCTTCTATCAGTCTGAGAAAATTTCTACCGACGGTTTATGCACTCAAGCATGTCTCAATAGAATAACCACCTACACACTTCAAGCAGAAATGGAGTGGGACAACCAAACACCCAATCTCAGAACCAAGAGGGAATTTGGGAAAGGGAGGGGGGAAAGGGGAAAAAACATCTCTAGTCCCCATTTAGGGGTGTCTAGGGGTTGCAGAGGACAAATACTGAGAGGAGTATCAACACCTTACAGAGGGCACAAGCTGTTGAAAGGCTTCCGAAATTCAGTGTCAAAAATATGGTGTAGATGCTTGTAACAAACCACAGGTAAGATGCTCTCTTTCCAGGTTCTATGCTTGTGACTTCAGAGAGATGCTGAAGTACTGACCTCACAACTGTTTCATAAGATGGACATCCACACTTGAGAAAGGGGAAGACCTCAACATCTGGCAGGCTAGCGTGGCTTCAAGCACCACTGACCTCCACAGGATCACTACTCTATAATCAAGCACATTTCAAGGACATGTTGCCTACGCACCTGAAAGAACAGTAAATTTTGCTAATACTTTGCAGCGGCTATTTGAGTACTCATTATTTCCTGTAGAGCTAATTTAATGTTCTCATGTGTATGACAGCCCCACCAATATTCAGAGACAGAACCCAGAAAAGTCCAAGCAGGATAAGATAAAACACAGTCTTCCAGTAAACTGAACACCACTCAAAAAATACTATTCTGCAACAGGAAAATGCTGCAGAGAAGCTGCAGCAAAACTAGCAGTAGAACTTCAAGCTGAACACGCCTTTTCCTGTCTTCTATAATCTGATCTCACGCTTGCAGACATGTCGCAGAAGTAAACAGGATCCAGAGGTAAACGCATATCCAATCATCCTTACTGTTTCTTCTGTGTCTGCAGTTCTATGCAAATGCGGACAGAATAAAGCGCACTGCCCCTGTGCACTGCAGGTTTGTGGCGTTAAAAGGCAAACATTTGCTGTAATTCACAAGTAGGGCAAAATATCTACCTGGAGATCAACAATTGCTGGTAGAAAACATCCAAACCCACCCAAAAGTTATCTTTTAACAAGAACAAATCCTTAACACACTCAAAGCTCATCATGCATGTGAACAACTCAGCTCTCATCCCACCTTCCCATTCTCAGAGAATTAGAAGACTCCTGGACGCTACTTCAAAATGTTTCTCTGTTAACAACTCTCGCAAATTCAAGAAATGCAAGTTCACAGCAAACGCACTGAAGCGAGAGGCAGTGTACACCGGTACTCTTACTCAGAAGTGCTTTCCTCAGTGTTATTAGATACGCAGCACCAGCACTAGACACTCTTCAGCTGCCAGTGCCTCAAAGCAAATCTCAAGAATAGCAAACCTTTACAACCACATAATTGAATAGCTCATGAGTATAAATATAAAGGCGTGGAAATGTCTAGTTAAATTGGTTTGCATGTTGTAGAATTAAGATAATGGGTGTGTTTATCCAAGTCATTTCAGGAGATTTTTACCGGAAATCAACTTGTAATGAGAAATCTGAATTAGATGTCAGAAAGCGTTAGGCTGATTCAGAATAACTCTCTAACTAATCCATGTTAGCCATCTGACTAGAGGCTGTAGGAGAAATAAGTTCGGTAGATGACAGAGAAATCTTGAGGATGACCAGAATCTTAAGTGTAAGTTACAGGAACCGACTAAGCTACAGAGCCAAAATAATCTGTAGTTAACCATGTTAGTGGAACTATCACCTGAATGACTTCAGTTTGTAATAAAATTTGAGGGATTATGATATTAACCATGTGAGAAGTTTTTAAGTAGTATATATTGTACTAAGCTGCAATTAGCTCTTTCCAGCTTTAAAGCACTACACAAGCGTGAACTAATGAATTTTCATAAATACTGTTGTTAGTGGCCAGCAGGCTCTATTTTTATACCAAGGAAAATAAATCATATTGACTATCCCCATGACCACTTAAGTTAACAAAATGAGGAAGGACACTCCAGTGAACTAGGCATGGAAATGTTGATTTCTAATTCCATTAAAATACAACCAAGTCCTGTTTTTCCCCTCTCATGCTACTATAAAAAGACCACATTTTTCTTTAGACTTCTAGCATCATCTTTAGCATTGTAAGTGAAAGATGATGGAGAAAAACAAAAAAGAACAGCTCAATGATCTCTCATAAATGTACATATATCTTTAAGCTTTAACCATATACATGCAGAAATTTTAAACTCTCTTTCTCTGTACTTCCTATCTGTCCAAGCTACAAATGGCTTCTAGAATTAAACACTCTTGCTTCCTTTCCTCCAGAATTTCTACGTAAATTTCAACATTTTTCACTCCTTATCCATCACTGCTCTGTTCTTCAGGTGCCCCCTTCTACCTTTGCCCCAAAGTGTCCGATTCCCATTACAAACAATACTTTCCCAGCATTCCTGCCCACGCTCTCTTCACGTGAACTATGTTTTTCAGTGCAGTGTCAAACTCAGTCCAGTGAAAAAAGTTAAAACTGACTCAACAGTCTGAAAAGAAGTTAGAATACATACAGCTAAATAATACTCTTCTACCACGCTGAGTCCCAGCATTTCACACTTTTTTTTTAATGCCGCTTTTCCCCTCTCTCCTACTCATCTAATGATTGCCGATATCTGTTGTTTCATTACATTTTTTGCCACAAGCAGCTGAACTGGAAGTAAAACAGTATTTTTCCTCTTATTCCCATTTTTCAACAACGCTAACAATTTTCAGTCTGGAATCCTTACTTCAAGAGTCAGTACTCAACACAATTGAACTGTCTGCATCTCTTAGAACTTCCCCCTGCTCTACCTCCCGACTCGGTACGCCTGTCACTCCCTCCTTAACCATCTGCATCTTCCTTCCATACTATGGCACATATCTAAACCCTCTGAACACTCTTCTACGCAGCCTGTCAGCAAGTACACCAAAAATACATACCGCTTTTAGGAGTTTTCTGCCATTCTGCTGCCCACATGGAGCTCTGTCGTAACTTAAGCTGGAACTTTACTGGGGTAAAACCAAGACTTCACGCTTGGCCAACACTGATCTTGCACTCAATACAATGACATCATTCAGCTTTTTTTTTTTTCTTCATGTTTATAACTTGGCATAAATATCTCAGGCTGAGATTTTTAAAGGATTTAGGAAATAAAGCAATGTAAGTATAAATAAGGCAGTTACCTGACTTTCAAAAATTAGTATTAGGACAGCACTCAACTATTAAGAGCACTTAAGAATATTCTTGAGTTCTGCCTATAACACAACATTCCATTTATATTTTTGCAGACAACATTATACAGATTTAGGGATTTCCAGAAGAAAGCAATAGGCTTTTTTCTGTCGGATTCAGAAGAACATGTTCTTCAAATCCTACTCAAAGTGAAACTCTGCACATGCTTCACTTATGGAAAGAACCTACTTCTCAGAGAGTCAAGATGACAGAATAGTAATAGCTCCCTCTTCCTTTGCTACTTGGCCTGAAGTCACTAAACACCATCGAAGACAAAATGATTTTATTTAACAGATTTTTAAAACAGATCACTCCGGCATGGCAATTACGGCACTAGAAGTCACATCTGCACCAGAAGAGGATCTTGACTGTTGTAGAGCAATTATCCTTTTATGATCACCTTGAAGGCAAAATGCAAGGAGCAAGAGGTCTCATTAGAAACTTATTTATACAGCTCAGAACTAGGCTGGGCAGGTGATAGGCTACTCAAGCACCTGGCCATTCTGCAACCTCTAGAAGACATTCCCTGATCAGGGCAATACATATTTATAGAGTATTTACACAACCTATTTAAGTCAGAGTATGATTACACAACCATTCATAATAGCTCAACAGGAGACATCATCAGCTATTGTTCAGATTCACACTAACACAAAGGTTATTTTTAAGACATAAAAACACAAAGCCACTTAGGTTTAAGAGACCTACAAGAACAGATTTAATCTATTTTAAGGTTCTCAACCCCCACCCCCACAAAATCCTATGCCACTGACATTTACTACACAAGTCTATGAACCAATAAACAGCAAATTTAACTTAAATTCTTGGTTTCCTTTTGCAGCATTTGCATGGAAATGGAGCAAAGGGACTTTAGCTGTCACAGACAGTTAAAGCTCCAGCTCAAGAATCAAGACACATTTCTTTTTCCATTCCAATCCCACTATTGAATTGTATATTCCATCTCAACCCCACTACTAAATTGTATACTCCATCTTCAGCTGAGAACTTCAATATAACAAAAATATCATTACATGAGTATTAACACAGACATTCAAAATTAAACAGGAAGTATACAGAGGGAATGTTTGCTAGACTGCTCAAATTGGAATAGAGAAGGGAGTGGTTTTTAAATTCTTCTCATTAACCCATGCATATCTTTTTTTAAAAATCACATTAAGTCTTCCTTTATTGCAAACTATTTTTTTTGTTTTATTTTTTTAAGTTGATGCACTAGTTAACAAAGGGTAGAAATAATCATGATAAAAACACTACACAGGTACTAGCTTTGTTACAAGACACAAAAGCCCTCTATGCCTCAGCTTTCTCACATATGAAATGACGACAATTATGTCAGAAGTTTTTTATTATTCTTGTTTTTGACAAACAGGGAGGGGAGGAAGTAACTAAATGCACGTCTTTACCGCAGTGTAACAGTCTACCATTCAAAAATGCTTAAGATGCACAAGGCCGCTTGATCAGTGTTTTACGGAAAAGCAACACAGGAACAAGAACCACACACGCTCAATTAAAAACACTGAAACACAAATCTTACCAGCTGGAATTCTCTGCGCCTGTCGTATGCGTGCTGGATACCGCTATCCGCCCATAGAGCTCGTATGGCTGGAAGGTACTGTAAAAAAACTGCCGTCTCCACCATGCCTTGCACCACCATGACTGACCGAGTATCAAAAGCCATCATCGTATCTCCATTACTCTGGTTAGCAGGATCTCCCCAAGGGATATGAAGTTTCTCTCTGGCATCTACAAGGACTCTCACACCTTTAACAACATGAAAGAGCATCGCGATTAGTTTCTCAGCATCTACTATTTCACTAGCCTACAAATCTGCGAAGAGTCAAACAATGCACTTACTCTGTACAGTCAAAGCTTAATAGGACTATCCACTCAGCAGGAAATCAGAAAGCTGCTGAAAAATCGACTCAAAGCACCCCATTTTCAGGTAACATCAAAACTCAGATATTTGCTAGCAGAAAAACAGGGCCACGATCAACAGTATAATACGCATAGCACAAGTTTAACTCTTGAAAAAGTGCTATTTTTAATTACTAAATCCCCAATCTGTGCTACCAAGCAAACTCTTTTGCATTTATACTTCGCTCTGATCTCCAGAGCCGTTCTACAGTCGTTAAATTTACCTGGCATGAACACAAGTCAAATGAAGTATATCTAAAAGCCTACTTCAGAATATGTTAAATCATGTGATGGCTTATTTTGAGGTTCCCTAGTCTTTGTATTCTTATTAACTTGGTATCTACTTATATCTAATTGTAGAGAGCTATCAATGCCTTTAATGTTTTCAGAGATACGACAACATTATTTACTAAAATCACAGCACTTTCTAAAACATATGTTTTTACTGCTTAAGTGCAGAAGGAGTTGCATCACCTAAAGACTTCCACGCACTTTTTATTGTTATTGTTTTGGTAAATATTCTCTAGGAAAAATAAGAGTATTTTCAAACTTCTCCTACACAGGACTTGAAAAAAAAAGTGATCATAGTGACAAGGGAAATACAGGGAAATTAATTCTAGTACTAAATTTATTGGTTAAAAAAAAATTAAAAAAAATATCCAGTAAGAACTGTAAAGGCACAGGGAGAGGTATAAGGAGATTAAGATGTAGTAACAAATGACTTCATAACAACATGCCAAAGTATTTTTTTCAAGCTTCATTCTCTTTCCATATTTTTTCCATCTGTCAAAAGCAATGACTGCAGGAAAGCAGCCTCCAAAAAAAGTCTGCAGTTCCTACATGTATACTTTCAAAGTAGGAAGTACCTTACTTTATTAATAAACTATAACCCAGTCAACATCCATGTTTGTGATTTCTACACCCTTGCTATTTATAGTTTTTCCAGGCTTGATTCGCAAACAGCTTTGTAAAACTATCATCTTTAAGAATCACTGGACGCAGTGATTATCTTTAAGAATCACAACACTTTGCTGTTTTGAGAAACTCAGTTAAGACTTTGTCCAACTATTACACAGTCCAAACCGCAAAAACTGACGAACAATTTAGGTAGAGAAAATAAGTAAGGATAACCAGTTAAGTAAGGATGACAGCAGTGAAATTGAGAGCCCGCTCCTAAACCATGTGTGGAGGTTTTGGCAACGCATCTATGAAAAGTGGCTCTGCGTGCGGGTTTTTGTTAATTGATGTGTCAGCCCAGTTTCCAACAGGATGGCAACGTTTCTTCCACTGAAGCCAACGAAATGCAGAGCGCTTCCTCCTCAGGCACAGGACCCGGCTCATCCTCACGCACTTTCAGGTGCGTCTTCCTTCCCCTCATCCTTAATCGCTCATTACTGCGATCGCATTACCAGGAAATGGCAAAGCTCAGGACCTTACGGACTGAAACCGCTGCTCCCACGGCCGGAGCTGAAGCCGCCCTGTGCAGCACGACGGGCCGCACCCGGGCCAGCGCCCACGGCGGGGGACGCCCCGTCACGGCAGGGGTGACATCCCGCGGGCCCGGGACGAGGGACCGGGGCTGCTCCCCGACCGCGGACGCCGGCAGCGCGGGGCCGCTCGTCCCCGGCGGGAGGAAGGGTGAGGCGCCCGAAACGAAAGCGCCGACCGTGCGGGGGGAGGCAGCGACTCCGCGGCTCTCAGCGGCCCGAGGGACCCCCCCCGCCCCGCTCCCGCCCTGAGGGCGCCAACCCCCCACCCTCCCCGGCCGGGCCGTGCCCCCGCAGGCCGCCGGCCCGGTGCCTCGCAGCGCGGGCCGGCCCCGCCGCCACCGCCGCTCACCCACCCTTGATCACGTTGCTGTAGATGGTGGCGCGGAACTCCTCGCGGGCCGCCCGGTCCCAGTCCTGCCCGTGGATGATCCGCATCTGCTTGAGGAAGGTGGACTTGCCGCTCTCACCCGCGCCCAGCAGCAGGATCTTGACGAGGCGCTTCACGTACGTTTTCTCGCGGTTGAGGCACTTGTCGATCTCCTTGGACTTGCGCTGCTGCTCGGCCTCGCCGCTGGTGAGCAGGCAGCCGGGGAAGCAGCCCGACAGCACGGAACGCGACGGCAGGAAGTCCGCCATCTTAGCGAGCACTGCCAGCGAGGGGAGCGGCCGCCCGGCCCGGCCCGCACCAGCCCGCTCTCTGCCTGCGCATGCGCTCCCAGCGCCCCGCCCCGCCCTGCCATGTGACACCATCCCTCCCGCCTCACACGCCCACTCACGTGACCGCAAACAGCCGCTGCCCGCCGTCCGGCGTCAAGTGACGTGCCCACCCCTCTACTCGCAGTCCGGCCTCTGTGGGAGGTCACGTGACAGCAGCTCGCGCCCGCCCTCAGCGGAGGCCCCGCCCGCGAGCGGCGCCTCACAGGAAATGGCGGGCGGGGGGGCTGCGGCTGCGTTCCTCTCTCGTCTCTGTTACCGGTGGGGCTGCGCTCGCAGCAGTAACCGAAGCGAAGTGTGCGCTCCCGTGAGGGAAAACGAGGCCCGGGCCAGCCGGTCCCGGCGGTCGGCACCTCTGCCGCGGCTCGGCAGCCGCTGCAGGGAAGCTGACGGGCGAGCGGCCGGGGGAGGTCAGGCCTCGGTCGGGGGGGCAGGATGCAACTTGCCACCTAAGCAGTTTTTGTTCTTGGTACAAAAAGAAAATAGTTTCGTTAAAACGCTTTGAAGAACTTGGCACGTACTTCCCCTTTGCTCCTCTGAGAAGAGCTTCCCAGTACTATGGGGATACTGCACCAGGCTGAACAAACACATCGGTTCTGGGCCTCGCGTGGGGGCTGCACGCAGGCAGAGTGATAACAAGCTAGTGGAACTTTTTATCCATTACTAAGTTAAAGTATTTTCAAGTGCTTAATAGTAAAATTTTCCTTACAGTTGACAACCCTTTATGTGATGGGTAGAGGAAATAATAGGCTGAGGAACGTGTAAGGATTTAAAGTCCCACTCTGTGTTACCCCTGAGCACAATTGTTCTGTTGGTCATGTGTGCAAAACACGTAACTTACCGTCAATTACACCAGCATAGTGCAAGGCGATACAGCTCAGCTGCCTACACAAATACGCTGGCTGAAGATGTGGTCCACAAGATGAAAGGCAAAAAGATACAGTAACGTTTTGTGTTCCTTTGCTTATTGATGCAATTTTTCAAAACTACTTGGAGAAGCCTTACATTATGCATGTTGATCAGAGCAGCAAGTCTGTGTTGTCATGTACCTCCTCACTGTCACATTGGTTATGTTCTGTAGGCTTAAGGCTGCGGATAAATACATAGGAGTGAAAAGCAAGCACACGTGCATGTGTGGTGTAGCTCAGCTGAAAGCACGTACATCCATGTCACGCCTTTCTGACATGGCTACTTATAGACTATAGTGCAGAAATCATTTAGAAGCAAACACGTATGTAAAGATTGCATTAACCGTTTATGTCTCCTTACATCTTCTTAACTTTGATACCTGCTGACTTTTCCTTTCAATGTTTCTCTGCTTTTTCTAACAATAGTCTTAAGTTAGAAAAGGAAGTAGTGACCAAGGAAACCGAGAGATGAGTTTAGCACAAGCAAAATGGCACTTTACGTCAACTAGAAGGACCTCCATCAAAACCTGTGATGAGTATCACTGTTTACACCCTGTGCAGGGGATGGCCCTACATGGAGATAAATTCCACATGAATTATTCCATATGGCCTTATGAAAAAAAAAAAGCATTTCTCATAGGAGAGCAGGATGTGGTATAAAATTCATATGGTCATCCAAGAAGCACACCCTGGTGGTCTTGGTACAGATGTGGAAGCCAGTCATTGCTGAGCTCTAGTGCAAGTTTTACAACTAAGGGGTCTTGGCTGGCTTGACACAGCTCTCATCTCACCTTCAGAAATGCAGAGGAGTCCTGAGTTTCTACAATTCCCCTTGGAGTTACCTTGGAGTGAATGAAAACCCTACCAATGTGTCTCCTTTTGTGCTTCTTGTCTGCAAAGTGAAGCTGGTAACAGGACTTGTGTTTCTCTTCAAAAAGTTTAATGCCTTTGCTAAGGGAAAATGAACATTTATTACCTCTTAGTGAAGGAGGGAGTTAAAAACAAGGAAGCCAAGAACAAAACAGAGAAGCAATATTGGTTGCCTGCTTTTTTGAGAAGCTAATTAACACCTACCAATGAAGTATAAAAAAATAAATAATAAATGCCATAAGCAGTAGAAGCAGATCAAGAGTATCAGAGAAGATAACCTGCAGCCAAGCTTGCACAAGGGTGGCATAATGAGTCCTTGCCTTCCAGACCAGCAGCAAGGTGCACCTAAAACCTGGGCTGCAACAATAAAGGATGAATGAACGAACGAACGAAGAGTAACAGCTGTTTTCTGGTGTCTGCCAACAGCAGTATCACCTTCCTAACCAGCAGCATCCCTCACCAGAGGCCAGAAGTACTGCAGGACAGACAACCACCTCCTAGCACTACCTGGCCTCCTTTCAAAGCAGCTTCTGTCTCTCCTTGGGCCTCCCAGGTAGTCTCAGTTTTGCTCTTTTCCTTCTTCTTTTTCCTCCTTTCATTTCACTTTCCCCCATGCACTTGCCTACGTGGTGACTTTGCTAAAGCCTCCCTTCACTCCAGCCTCCCCCTCGGCTGCCCTGCGTAACCACCGTGCTCCAGTCTGCTTCCTGCTGTCCCTCCTGGCGCAGGTCCCTGCCACTCCCGCCTGCTGCCGCCCCACTCTCTCAAATTTGTCACCTCATTCTGTCATTCCACATATCCAGCTGCCCAAGTCACCTAAGTCTCGGGTAGTCCCTGGTCTCCTCCCTCCTCTCCCCTTCACATTCCCATTGCCTGGAGAGCCCTCCAACACCTCCCAGGCACACCATTCCCAATCTCCTAGCACAGGAGCACGGCTCTCAACGTGCTGCAGAGCGGGAAGGGCTATTCCTGCGCTGAGGATGACAGTGTTCCCTGGGGAGGACACTGAAGTGGGCTTAGCGTCATCCAGCTCAGCAGGGGAAACCAAATAGCTCGGTCCTGGGTCACGTGTTAACCCAGCTGCATCCTCTTGCCCCAGCAACCAGGCTTCATCTCCAAGGCAGGGTGCATAAGGTCTTTCTGTTTTGCTTTTTTCCTTCCTCTTTGCCACTTCTTTCCTTAGCTTTCCTGTCCCTGGAAAGTCCAGGATTGACGGGAAGCAAATGCTGCCCATTTGTGCTCACAGCTCTTCCCAGGTGGCTGCTAAGGAAGCTTCTCATTTTGAGTGCTATGCCCTTCCAGACAGGACAATGGACTCTGGAGATACTGCTTTAACTATTGCCTTGCTGGGAGAACTGAGATTAAGTCATGTCTCTCTCTATACCACAATTTGCACTTTGGTTCTTTTTTTTGTAAACTGCTTTGAAACCTTCCTGGAAGGAACTACGTACTGACGTTCAGCCTGCACTTGCCACGCTCGCAGTACTGTTCTCGTTGCTTCACTTACGTTACCCCTTCCTTCCCCTCAGGGCCGTCCCCAGTTTCCTTAGATAGAAAGGTAGTTTACTCACCACACGTCTTTTGTGTTGCATGATTCAACTTCTGATGTGTGAAGAAGGGGCAACCACGTAGGAAATGTGATCTTTGAAAAAGGGGGGGATTCCCTCTGCAGTGCTTTCCACAAGAAAAAACGTTGAGAATTGTGAGCAGGTCTGTTGAGAGCGATCACAGCTTATGGGGCTTCACAAGGAGAACAGAGGGACAAAATTCAACTCTCACCAGACCTTTCCCTGGGCGGGACACACGCCGTGGCCTCAGCTGGCTGAGAGGGATCTGTGGGCTCTGGAGAGCACGTGGGCTCACAGCATTGACGTGTGATGCATTGACCATGAGTGTATTTTCACTATAGAGTCACATACCTCCTGCAAACTTGCAGTTCCATAAATAGCATTGCATTTACTATAGAAAGCAGGGACTGGGAGGTAAGGCGGACTCCCCAGGAAATGTCTTTTGTCATTATTTGGGGTGCAGAAAGGCCGGGACTAACTTGTGGAGCCAGAACTTAGCATGGAGTCTGCTCAGCTGCTGCTGGTGCTCTGTGCCGCTCTCCCCTGCCGTTCAAGTCCCTTGCTTTCTTGAGCGACAAATTCACACGTAAAACAGTCAGACTGTGTCAGGGACTGTAGAACTGTTTGCTCTCCACACATGTGGGTTTCGTGATTGGAGGCCCAGGAGTGTCTGCCCTTTACAAGCTTGTATAATCTGATTTAAATGCCTTGTGCTTCACGTGGCAGATCTGCCGTAGCACATTAACTGCTGCAGTAGTTCACCTGGGCAGCAGGGGAAATGCGGTTCATCTCTGATCTTGCGTTTGGTGCTTTGGGTCATTTACAGGTGATAACGTAGCTGAATTTACATTGAACATTATCTTCTATAACAGAGACACGAAGGAGCTTTGTAACAGAGAGAGGAGTACCCGCAGGCTTTATTTTAGCTTGTCAGAGAAGACTAGAAACAGAAAAAAAATCCACACCTGATCTACAAGGGGGTGTCTGTGGTGGATCAGCAGGATTTAAAATTACCGGGAGCTTTGGAGCTCACAAGGTTGAAGAGCTCACACCTCAGCTTGAGTTCTTCAGAGCTATTTCTCCTGGATCTCCTGCAAGGAAATTTTGTTCCTTCTGAATTCATTTGTAGACCTAGTTTTCAATTTTTTTTTTTTTAATTAAGACACCAATATCCCTCTGTGGAACTGTTAAAGTCAGTATTTGGTGCTAAAATGACCATTTTTGCTCCTCTAAGTATGTGGGGCTCATGCAGTTGGTGGTGATCGATCCTTTACTTAGGCCAGTGTTTGCACCTCACCTCGAGTACTTCCGCATCCTTCCACCACCCAGGTAGAAGGAAAACAGCTGTTCAGAAGAACCGTTTGTAACAAGTTTTCCTAGTTCGCCTACCAAACCAAGAAACAGAGCCACATCTTTTTGTGTGCTATTTACCCTGATATTATGTCCAAAAGAATTACTTACATGTATAGGCACTCCATTCTCCTGCCCCTATCTGACTCTATCAGAGATGGCATCACTTTTCTTAGCTAGCATCATCAAAATGCCTGCGTGCCTTCACACTCCTTTCCCTTGCTTCCTCTGACTCCACTCTGAATTCCCTCTCTCCTGTTTGCCTCCAGGACCAGCCGTGCTACTGGCACACCTGTCACCTTGGCGGTTTCAGAGGGCCACCGAGATCTGTGCTTGGTTTTGAAAAACCAAACAGCTCCTCAACACTTGAATTAGGAGATACTGCAAACGTGTGAAGAACTCTCCTCCTGCTCCTTTTGGCCACCAGCTGATGCCTTGAAGCATGAGGTGTGATAACTTTGATACTAGCATGTGGAATGACAGAGGTTACTCGTAATCATTGTCACCTAGCAGCACGGAGCAGAGAAGGGTGGAAAAGCCTTCTGGAAAGCAAGCAGTGTCTGATCCAGCGGCTGCTGTGACTCATGAGGGGATTTCACATGGGCATGACTCTGAGCAGACACAGGAGAAGGGCCTTCCAAAGCACCAACTTCCACAGATACTAAGAAAAAGCAGAGAAAAAGATAAAACACTTCCACGAGGGCAGCAAAGCAACTGGGAAAGCAGCTCAGAAAGCAGCTTGTGCCTTCGGGGTACTGCTGTAAATGGAAAAAGCGTTCTGCTCCGAGCTCAGAGCCAACGTGCTTTCTCAAGTGTGCGAACCACAGATTGTAACATCAGAACAGTCACAAATCCCGTGGCAGGGAAGGCACTGCCCCAAGAAACAGCTTTGCACATGTGCAGGAAATGTGGGGGCTCCCTGCGTGACTTGGGAACACAGACATGTAGTGTGTGATGTGCACGGGGGGTATAAACGTCCCTGTATGACCCGTGCCCGTGGGATGCACGGGAGCACGCCAGCAGTGTTGGGGGATCTGCTGCTCACGGAGAGCGTGGCCTGAGTCCCGCTCGGTACGTGTACACATGGCACAGCATGCACACCGAAGTGTGAGCACACACTCCCATGGGTGCTTAGTCTGAGAATGCCTTGTACGAGCCTTGGCACAATTAGATTCTGCGTGAGTGAGGACCCCGCCTGCTCCTCCTGCCCCGCTGTGGTGGCAGGCCAAGCCCCAGGCAGCAGGAGGAAATGCCACCATTTTCTGAAGAAGCCAGAAAAATGGAGCTCTTGGTTTCCAATGCTGCCAGTTGGGTACTGTTCCCCCACCCATTGGCACGAGACAGCTTCATCATGAGGAAGCACTCTGTAACCCCGTGGTCTTCCTCTGGTCACCATTAGTCACGCTTTCCCCACATGGCAAAGCCACCAACTCCCCAAAAACCACCCAGCTGGCTCCTGCACCCGCAGCTGCGCTCAGCGAGGCTGGTGGCACGCAAGGCGCAGATGCCTGAAGCGCTGCTTACCTCCTGCACACGACACTCAGTCACAACAGCTTCCTCTTAGATGCCCTTATGTTACCCTGGCTCCAGACTAGGAATGTTTTGGGGAGAAATTCTCCTCTGGCGGGGGTGGGAGCAGTGAGTGAGGGCTTTCCCAGCTCCTGCCTCTCCCTCCCTAATGCCACCTGATCTGCCACCCTCCTTCTGTAAGGACCGTTTTCAGTCTGACTACTAAGTGTGGTTCACACGGACAGCCCCAGCCCCAGCCCCAGCCCCTGCCCCTGCCCCTGCCCCTGCCCCTGCCCCTGCCCCTGCCCCTGCCCCTGCCCCTGCCCCTGCCCCTGCCCCTGCCCCTGCCCCTGCCCCTGCCCCAGGCTCCCACGAGCGCCCCGAGGCGGCAGCCGCGCAGCCCCCCGCCTTCATGTAAATGAGCGTGTGGCGGCGGGTGCTGATTGGCTGCGGCGCGCAGCGCTGGCGCCGCCCCGGCAGGGAGAGGAGGCGGTGGCGGGTGGCTGCAGCCAGGTGCGCCTGGTCAGGGCCGCCGCTCCGCCAGCCCGCTGCTCCGCCAGCCCGTTCCGGCCGCCGCGCTGCCTGGCCCGACCCGGCTCGGCCCGGCACCATGACGGTCACACGGCTCGACCAGGGGCAGCGGCATCGGCCGCGGATGGCGTTCCTGAAAAAGGTGAGGGCTGAGCAGCGCTGGGTGACAGCCGCACCGCTCTGGGCATCAGCACCGGCGGGCATGTCGGGGCGGCGTCCGGGCGGGGCGATGCAGTGCCCGGGGCAGCGCTGACCTGTGCTCCGGGTGGGGGGACCCGTATTCATAGCATCCTGCCCGGCCACGGCTCTCTGGGGTCTCGCTGGGTGTGTTGGGTCCGAGGGGTGGCAGCCCCATCCCTGGGGATTTGGGGACCGTGACCTGTTGCGGAGCCCCGTGGATCCCAGCTGGCTCCGGGTTCAGGCTGGGGGGCTGAGGGGCAACATGTGCTGAAGTCACAGAGGAAATAAAACTGTAATTTTGTTTATTTTTGTAGCTTAGCCTCAGCTAAGACACATTTTCCCCTTCTCCCATCTTTTCCCCTGAAGACTCTCAAAACTGTGTCGTTTTGCAGGGGGAAAAACTATCACATGTGGCACCAGACCACCCAGTTCAGCTCTGGGGAAGGGTCGATCCAGTGGGTGTGTGTTCCCAGTGCTTCCAGCTGATGTCCGCTTTCAGAGGATGTGTCGTGGTCAACTGTCTGCTCTCTGCCTCTTTCCACTTTTTCAGAAATGAGTGTATTTGTGACCAGAAGCAGTTGAAAGAGTGGGAAGATGCATGCCTACGCTTTTGGATGTGATGCGTAATTTTGTGAAGCATTCAGTGTTTTTTTCTGTAGCATTCATTCAAAAATGTAGCCAGTTTTAGTATAACTGGTATCTGCAGATTTTAAAAAGCAGAGTGTTAAGCTAGCTTTTCTCCCACCCACCTCTCCTGCCTGTGGCTTATCCTGTTGAGTGGAATTAGCTGAATTTCCAGTGACAAGTACAGCCAGCCAGTTGCTGTTTGAGCCGTAGTTAGCTCTCCTGCAACGCCCGCGACCTGAGGAGGATACCAGGAGAGAAGAGGGGAAATTTGGGGCTATTTGGTGCGAGCCTGGCAATACAAACACAGTACTTTTTATGCTAGAGGAAGTAAAGAAGGTGTTTTCTTTTCTTTGGTGCTGTGTCTTTTGACACAGACAAATTTGGCTGGGGAGCCCTGCCAAAGGAAATACCCTGGGCCAAATTCTGCACTGAGTAATACTCCATGGAGTTGCATGCAGAGGTGCAGAGGAGAAACTGTATGCTCTGAGGAAACAACCTCCAGCAGCTGTGCTTTAGCCGCTCTGTAGGAGCGTAGCAGTTTTTGCAAAGTGCTCTGAGTTCCTCAGGTGGGAGGATCTGTTAAAATACAGCGAAAGGCTGTTACAGAGCATGTGCCGCTCATGCTGTGAGCACTGAGAGGGTTTGAGTAGTTACGGTGCTTTGCAAGTCTAAGACTTGTTAGGACTAGGAAAGGAAGCTCACAGATAAAGGGTTTAGATCTCATCTCTGCTTTCCTTCCTCCTCTGTTTTTTTCAGGCCTTGGGGAAGCCATGGATGGAGCCTCGGCCATTACATGGCAGTGTGGTCTGTATGCGGATGGCCGTGCCCTCAGAGCTCCCCTGAAATACCGAGCACCTTTACAGGTTGACTGTGGTGGGAGCTGAGGATGCTCAGCATGCATCCAGTGAGCACCTTGCAGGCTTAGATCTGTGAGGAGAGAGAAGAGAATCCAAGAGAGAAGCTCTCTTAATTGCTTAATTCTGTGCTCAAGCTTTGCCACCGGCTGGCACATATGCTGTAACTGTGAGTTTGTGCCAGCCGCACGGAGGGATTCCTGTGGTGCCGTCAGGCTGCTGGCCCTGTTGCATCTTTGCAGCTGTGATGTGTCGCCATACGCTGGTTCTCTGGCAGGTAGCTTGTGACCTCAGCGATCCTGCCATTGGGCAGGGAGAGGAGAGGGGGTTGTTTTGGGGGTGGGGGCAGTGCCGTGTACTTGCTGTGAGGCTGCTCTGCACGGCTTGGGCTGGATGTGGAGCTTGGTCTTCATGGCTGAACCTTGGAGGAATTGGAGAGCCTCTTCCAAGGCCCTGGAACACCTGCTTGTCCAGGACATACTCGTGACCAACACTTGGGTTGTTTTATTTCTATTTTTTTCCCTCCTAAACTGTCTTGGTAGGAGGGATATTGGCACAAATATTGTCGGGACAGGGAGGAAGCCTCTGAAATGCATTTTGGCTGTATGTACTTGGTCAGATGCTGGGAGAGCTTGAACCAGCCCAAGCTCTCGGTGCCTGTGCCTGCCTCAGTAGCCAGGATCTCACCTCTGTTTGGCATCAGCTGGCAAAGCAGGAGGCAGCGCCGGGCAGGGTTGTGCTCTCCAGCGGCTGCTGGGCTGTGTATTTTTCCTTGCTGTGCTACATGAGCTGCATCGTGACTCATACTTCGTGGGTAGGGCTGATGGATGCCGCTCGCCTTTTTGCTCTGCCTCCTCCTCACTCTGGTCCCCAATGGCTCCTCCTGAGGCAGTGCAGCAACTGGGGAGGGACCGGCCCGGGGTCCACAGCATGGCTGGGGGCTTCTCCAGGCTTAGGCTCTGCAGCAGCTGCTGACCCTCCTCTGCCTGGACAAATCTTGAGATGTGCGAGCATCTGAATCATGGTTTTTTTTTTTTTGGAAGGAGCTATCCATCAGACTCCTGCTCTCTGTTAAGTGACACCCTGGATGTGGCTGGAGCTGAGCCTTGGGCTGAGCTCAGCCTCGTCCCATCCTCCTTTTCCCTGTCCCAGGCAGGGAGATATTGGTGTTACGCATTTCTGCAGAGCATCACACCAAGTGTGACCTGCTCCAAGCAGCCCTGGTGAGAGGCGGTGTGCTCGGCCAGGCTTTGGTTTGGTTTGGTTCTGCTGCTGTGTGGGTTTAAGTAGGAGGCTTAGCTGGAGAGGTGATGGCAGCACAGTGAGGGAAGAGGGAGCACATGGAAAGAGCCAGCTACAGCCCTGCCCTCCCCATTCACAGATTTACTTCCTTTGGGTGTGGGATCACAGTGCACTGGGTGGGAAAAGGCCTCCTCCTCTCAGCTTTAAATAAAAAAAAGCAGGAAGTTTTAGGTGGTTAACAATTTCTTTTTTTTTTTTCCATTTCTTCTTTTTGCTGAACATCCATGAATGTGCAAAGCAGGATTGTTTAGTTGTAGACCTGGAAAACAATTGAATTAGCCTTCTGAGGCCAGAGTTGTGATGCAGGACTATATTGCTACCTTGGAAATCAGAGCAGGGAGGGATGATTTTTGCAAACAGTACCAGGCAGTGAGGGGGCTAGAACTGGGCAGATACTCAGGATGGAAAAAGCAGCAGATTTTTAATCATAGCACCAGGAGTGAGCTGGAGCCTGCTGGGAAAAATTTGTCTTTCTTGCCTCTGAAGCAGAGAGGCCTCTGCCTGGGTTGATGCTGAGAGAGGCTGAACTCCTTCCTCACCTTGGAAGTGTTTTGCTGTTGTCTGTCAGAGTCTCAGCACCTGGAGCCTGATGCTTCTGCGGTGCGGATGCCCTGACCCTGGGGAGCTGCTGGGTGCCCAAAGTGTAAAGCTCAGAGAAACAAGGATGGGAAACGCACGCGGGGTAACTCACCCAAGTAATCCATCAGCAGGCATCTGCCCCCGCTGGTCCCTCCCATGGGAGAACATCCATGCTGGATCCATCCTCCTTCTCCAGAACCATGGGCACCCCATCAACCGCTGGTGATTTGCAGAGAGGACCCTCACCTTCCCTGGGGCTTCCCACATGCTCCTGAAATGCAGTGATGCTTTTTCGTAACATTTGCGAGTTTGAGTTTTGCTTTGCATTCAGCGAACCCGCTGACTTCTTGCAATCAGATGGGGGGCAGACAGTTTTCCTGTTGTCTCCTCTGTGGCTTTCAGGGTGAGGTCACCTCTGTGCAGAGATTCCGGTTGATCTGAAGGGAGACCTTGGTGGGGCTCTTGCCTTGTGGTGGCTCACCCCAGAGCCCAGCTCCTTTAGCAGTCCTCCTGTGATATTTACCTCTGTGTGCGTCTCCACCCATCAACCAGTGTCAGGAAGTGGCTTCTGGCTCTACGAAATTCAAACCAGACAGAGCTTCCCTGACTGAAAGCATGACAAAATGTGCTAGACCCCTTAGCAAAGCAAGCAAATGTTCCCGCTGTATTTTAACCAGCCTTCCCAGCCTGCCACCAGCGGAGCAACCGTAATCAGCAGTGTTCCCTTGGGAGAAGAGGAAGAGACAAACTGAGTTCTGATCAGCAACGTGCATGGTTTGCAGCCAGAGCAGCAGGCACCCCCCAAGAGCAGCTCCCTGGCTCATCTCACTTGGTTCTTTTTAATATATATTATTTTTCCAATGACAAGAGGAAGCCTGGTGGGGTATGAACACGACAAGCGTCTGGAGCCCTTTGCTTGTTGGAGAGAGGGAACATGCTGTGCTGGGAGGCTGTGGGAGTTTCTGAGCCAATTCCTCACTCTCAGCTGGTGAAGACCCGTCTCTCGAGCCCAGCGGGGAGCGAACGGCAGCCCCGTGCTGGGGCAGGGTGTGCTGTACCACGCGTAGGGAGCAAATCCTGCTTGAGCCCGGTGGGACCTCCCCGGTGGTCACGGCACTGTGGCACGGTGGTGATGAGCAGCGCTGTGTTTCCCCTCGGTATCCCCGTGTGCTGACAAGGTGCTCTTGACAGAGTAGACACGTGGTTATGGAGCGAGTGACTTCCCCAAGATACCCTTGTTTGCTTAGAGGGAACTAATCTGAGTTTCCTAAATTAGCGCCCTGCCTGCTGGGCTGTCCAGCCTTGCCCCCTCTCTCACAGCTACATGGGCATCTCTCCATGCCCAACCTTAAACTTGCTGAAGCTGATATCGGGGTTCAGTTGAAAGGTCTAAAAGTCTTCATATTCCATCACTTTGGGTCTGGTTTTGCTATTTTAAAATATCTATATAAATATTTATACAAATATTTGTGTGAAATTTTACCAGGCTTCCTCGTTTTAGTATTAATTTGACACTGGCTTTAAAACCAGTTGAAAATCCATTTTTACAGTCAAGCCCAGAGTGCATCCTGTCACTACAGGCTTAAATCCTCACTGAACTTGGCAAGACTTAGGACCAAAGTCACTGTGGTGCCTCTGAAGACAATGCCCTTCATTATGCGTGAGTGTCATCAAATCACACTCGTTAAATCCTCTAATCCTAGTTAAAAAGCTACAGCCTCGCCCAAAATGAATGTGCAGAGAGACCAAATTGGTCCTGTTGGACCAGTTTTGATTTAATATCTCTGGAAGCAGAAGACAAAAGGAAGAGCATCTTCCACAAAGCCAATGCTCTCACAGCACTCAGATGATCTAAATGAGGAGATGAGGAGCGTGCCCAACTCCACCCGTCTGAGCAGAGGATCCCAAGTGCAAGCAGAAGGCTCTTGCACTTTTAGGATGGTGCTAGCAAGAAGTCAAATATAAGAGGAGAAAAATACCTTTTAAAATCTTCATCTTAAAAAAAAAAAAAAAAAAGATAATTGGGAACCAGAAATAAAAGAAGTCTGGCCCTGAGGGTGACTCATCCTCTGTAACATGATCTGTTCAAAACTCAGGCAGTGAGTCTATAAAGGAGTCGTCAGCATCCCTCAGGAATCAAAGGCAGAGATGCTGCCAGATAGGAGGGTGAGTTGCCTCCGATGGTGTGTCTCTGCCTGTCCCCAGAGGGACTCAGTTTTGCTGCCCACAGACAGGGCTAAGACCCTGGGTGGGCGGGTGCAGCCAGAGAGTCCCTTGGACACCTCCTCCCTACAAGCTGGGCTCTGCTGCTCTGTTTGCAGTCTGCTTTCCTGCATGTAAATTCTGGTCCCTGCTTTAATCTGGTCCTTGGCCAGCTTTTCAAAGCCTCGTCTCGGGTGGTGGCTGTGCTTTCTCAAAGGACAAGCCATTCTCCTCTCCCCTGGGTTTGACCTTCTTGCTGAGCCCCACAGCAAAGTGGTGTGCTTTTCCTGTTGCTCTTCTGAAGCCCTGTCTGGTTATTATCTGCAGACCAGAAACAGAACCTTTGCTGTTTGGTCTCCAGCTGAAATATCACTTATTTTCTTGGTCCGTGGTGCAATATCTACAAGTTTGTGCACAGCTAGGGTATTAGTGCAATAGAAGCACAGATTTTATTTCCTCTGCTTTTTTCTTTCATATTGCCCCAGCAAATAGCCCACTGAGCCAGAGAAGAACATTTATGGGTAGCAGAGATTTGGGGTTTTGTTGTTAAATTATTTTTTTTTTAGCTCAGCTGCAGGTTATATTCTGTCCTTCGCCTGCTAACCCTGGCTGTGCCTGTGTCTTCTGTAGGAGGTAGTGAGACACTGAGTCAGCGTGAGAGCTGACATGGTTTGGAGGTGGCATCCCTAATGGAAAGGGGAGGTTTGAGAGGACTGTGGCCATTGCATCCGTTCCTGTGGCACGCCACTTCACACCCCTCTGGGATGCTGCCCAGAGCTGCGGTGGTCCTGGGGCTCCCTCCTGTCCCCTCCTGTTCTACATCCCATCCCTGCTGTGCTTTGCAGATCGAAGTGCTTATGGTGGAGATGCAGAATCCAGACACGGGCATCAAGACGCAGACGCAGAGAGTGATGATCACCACCATCCCACATGCTGTGGCAGGTAGGAGCTTCGCCAGGCGAAGGGACCGGGCCAAGGAAGTTGATCAGAGAAAAGCTGTGTGTGGACCCCATGGCCACCCCAGGGTTACCACTGCCTGGGTGCATACTGGAGCCTGTGTTCCCAATAAATATTTGTTGCACATCCTTTGAGGCAGACCTGCTCCCTTTATCTCATTCTCACTCGTGTCTCATATCACTCCTAGCCCTTTGAGTCGGAGGCACAAAGATTGATAATCATGCGCTGTTAGCTGTCTCACGTGAGTTAAACTCAAGTGACCTTGCTTTCTCTTGGCTTAGGGGTGAGCAGGTGCTTCAGCCTCCAGGCCTGTCATGTTCCCAGTGAGGCTGGATCACAAATAAAGATAAATATTAAAATCTGATTAAAATAGGCAATTTGGAGTCAAACTGAAAGATGGTACTTCAGAAATGAGCAATGAACAATTAGTCTCCCTTTTAATGTTTTCCCCTAAGAATAATTTTTCTTCAGTATGCAGGCAAAAACCAAAATATTCAACCCACTTCTGCCTCTAAATGAGATCTTATCCTCCTTCAAGCAGGCTGAAGAAGCAGCAGATGGGAGCTGTGCTGTGTCACGTATGGCATGGCAGGCAGCTCTCATCGCAGTCTCCTTTGTGCCTAGCTCCTTTCACAGGGTGCTGTCGGTACCTCTGCTCCCCTGTTGTCCAAGCCCCCACAAAAGCTCTTGTGAGGGATCCTCCACTATAAATTTTCACACATACTGTACCAGAGTTTCCTCCTTCTGCTTTAGTCTTTCTGCAGCACTTTGAAATTGAGAACAAAACCTCCCACTGAAACCAGTGAGCTTGCTCCGGGCAACTCAGGAGAAAACTTAGCTAAATAGATTAAATTTTCCCCACCATATTTGCGAAGCCCTGTAGGGCCTGTGTATTGGTTTTTTTTTTTTTTTTTTAATGAGGAAGCAGAGGCACTGAGATGAAATCAGTTGCCTGCAGGTACGGTCAATCAGTGAAAGGGTAAGGAGAACTTGGATGACATCTGCAGCTTGTTTTCAGCAGCAACTCTCTGCATTACAGTACAAACCATACCCTGGCTTACGTATCTGTCATGCAGCTGAATTTGATGGAGTCCTTTACATCTGCAAAGGATCTGGCCTTGCCTCCTATAGCTGTTAGTGAATAGTTAAGGCAGCACTGCAGAAAAGTTTCCCCCGTACTGAAGATGACATGCCACCTAGACTAAGTGCAGGGGGAACAAGTACTTCTCCTGATGTCTGACCAGTGTAAAATGCCACTTCCTAAAAGTCCATGGGTAGATGATGTGGAGGGAAGATGCCAGTTGGTGCTCGTCCTCTTTGCGTGCTGTCTGCTTTATTCTGGTTCCTCAACCAGAATTGCTACAAGTTCCCTCTTGCATAAGTCATAAATTCTACTCAACTTCTGGTAGGCAAGTGAGTTCCAGTCTCCTTGCATGACAGTCATTGCTCTCTAAACGATGATATTTTTAGTGCTGTGCAAGTTGCATGTGTACTGATTGGCATCTGGGTGTTGCAAAAGAGACTGATTCATGTTTAGTGAGGGAATGGTGAAGGCATTAGAGCAGCGGGCACAGATCCACAGAAGAGAGCTCTGCTCTTCACGTGCAGGAAACTAACTAGTTAAATTCAGTGTCAGGAAACTGGCTTACAACAGAAAAGGCAAATAAACCTCTATGTTAAATGCGCACCTTTGGGGGGAAAAAAGCTTAGAGAGAGAGCTGTCTAGAAATGAGTGATGAGATAATCCTTTAATTTAATCTATTTCAGGAAGCAGGGGGTAGGATAAGAGCTCTGAGCCCCTATTAGAAAGTTAAGTCATCGCTGCAATGTCAAGAAAGGTCAACACCTCAATCTGCAATCCCAGGGGACGTTTGGAAGAAAAGGCCAATAATTGTCGAGGGCATGAGCACATTTAGAAGGAGATTTGGGAAATTTGCCACCAGAACATAAAACTGTAACTGCTGGAGGTTTATGCTGATGATTGGTATGACTGGCCACACCCCACCAGAACAACTGGGAGAGATGAAGTGTTTGTGGATGCGGAAATCTTCTTCCCCTTTGATATGTCCTGTTACCACTACAACTTGGATCTGAGACTCAGACATCCCTTCTGCACTGAAAGTCGTGTCTCTTAAAGAACTTGAGAGGACCCATCACTGGTGTGACAGTAAAACTGAGACAGGATCATGCTCTGTGAATCTGGAGATACTTTGCAGTGAATCTTTGAAGACAAGGGGCACTTCACCTTCCCTGGGCGTGGAAGCTGTTGCATTGCCAAAGTCCTTTCTAAGCCACTGATGAGGGTTTAAGTGTTGCCTAGGTCACGTGTGCTTCTGCACACTCACGCTGTGCCGTCCTGAGGCCACGTGTGCTTCTGCACGCTCATGCTGTGCCGTCCTGAGGTCAGCGCCTGCCGTGGGCTCCCTTCCACAGAGGCTGATGCCTGCTTGGTGAGGAGAAAGCCTGAGCGGCAGCATGGCCAGTGAGAGATCAGCAAGGCATTGTATCTCTGCTTCTCTTGCGTGGTGCATTTGAAAGCAAGTTTACAAGAAGGGGTCTGTGCACTTGGTGGGCTCCAGAGCACAGTGAGGGGTGAGGACTGGAGAGCTGTCGTTTTGGCCCATGGATTTTGGCACACTCTCAATTTCAAGCACCTGACGTTCTCTTTGCTTTACAGGTAATGATATATTGCAGTGGATTCTCCAACGCTTGCAGATCACTGAGGAAGGTGGGTAGAAATGTAAAAATTGAGGCTTTTTCAGCTTTGAGTTGTAAAACTTTAAAGTCTCCATAGACAAAACCTCTTAGATGAATTCCTCTCTCCTGAGTAGCAGCTCACTTTTAAATTCCAGTGCAGTGTTTCCATGCAATCAAAACGTCTGCCTTCTCTGTTTTCAGAGGCACTCCACCTGGGGGACCTGTTTGTCAAATACGGATACATCTACCCCCTTCAGGAGCCAAAGAATCTCACCCTTAAGACAGATGGCAGCCTGTACAGGTTTCAAGTGAGTCGCACCTTGTCTAAAAAAAGCCGTTGAGAGGAAGTTCAGCACTAGTTTAAAAACCAGGCAGCTGGGGCAGTTCCCCCCGGAGCTGTAGTCATGAGGTCGTGCTGTGTAGCTCTGGTGGTTGTTCGATGTGCAGGAGGAAGGGATCCAGAGAAGCCTCAAGCCAGTTCCCCCAGTTCTGTGTGTCAGATATTAACATTTACAGGGAAACTGTGATACTTCCTTCAACTAAATTAGCGTACTTGTTCGACTTCTAAGTAGTTGTGCTTTCTTCCAAATGTGCATTCCCTTCCAGGTCTTAAAGTAGCAAATGGAATCGCTGGTTGAAAATAGAATGATCTGGGGAGACTGAATAATAAGCATGCAAAAAGCACAGTAATAACAGGCTGTTACCAAGGTTCATGGTTGGACTGTTTCCGCTATGATGGGAAATTAGAGTACCCTTGTTGGTACTTTGAATCAGGACTCTAGTCCCCCCCACGGTGCCAAATCAGGCTCCAGCATCTCAGTCTGAATGCACAAGCAGCAGCAAGAGGTTGGCCATGTTAACCGATTGCAGAGCTGGAGTGGATTTGACACGGGCAGGCTGCTGACCTTGATTCTCCTGCTGTCGCTGACCTGCACTGCTGCTTGAGCTGAGACACAGCTAAGGAGCTGAGGCTCTGAGCATGGCTGAGGTTTCCTCTCCCTCCGGTGTGGGTGGTGCTGCATGCCTCTTGGTGTGAGTTCAAGGCCACTGTGCGCTAACGAAAGGCTGCTTTTTCTGCAGACCCCTTACTTCTGGCCTGCGCAGAGCTGGCCCGCTGATGACACAGACTACGGTAAGTGTTTAGGAGGTGTAGTGCAGGCCTGTGTGTTTGTGCACACAGTCCCGCACCATCTTTGCTGTTCATCTTTTTGTGCTGTGTGTCCACATGTGATGACCAGCCTTTGCATTTTGTTTCATAGTATTTTGTGAATAATTCTCAGCAATGCTGAATTGAGGGAACGCTGTGAATGTCACTGCCTTGTGGTGGCCTTGATGAAAGTGCTTATGCTTCTCTAACATTCCACTAAGATCCATCAGACTGGAACACATCTGAAATACTCTGCTGGGTAGGGAAAACTTTAAACACAAGGTTAGATTTCCCTGAATAGTTAAGTGTATCCCTGGATCTGAGCCCAAGACTGTCTTCCTGTAGATTTGGATCTAGCCCTGCATTCAAACATAGTTCTTTCTTTATATAATGCACGGTGGCTCCCAATACCTTCTGACGGTTCTTTCCATATCAGTTTTTTGTTATCTTTATAATGCTTTTTATTATAGGGCTGGTCATGAAACTTGGGCTGATCAGCTTGGTTTGTTCCTGTGGGCTGTGCAGTTCACAGACTGATTTGTTTATACCAAGATTGTCCTCTGTGGGTTTCGTCTGCATTATGCTGTAGATTTTTCTGGAGAAATAAAAAAGCCCATTTTAGATTGGAATGTTTTTTGTAGAACTTATAACAAAACACTGTCCTGTTTTTGGAAAACTTGGAGGTCAAACTGTGAAGAACCTCAACATCTTAAAGATTTGTTCCAGTGTCCTTTGATCTGTGAAACCCTGGCTGAATTCCTGAAGGAGTGACTGCTGGCAGAAGGCACACACTGCCTGTTCTGCCTGGCTGCTCCCAGCCTGGGCACTGGCTCCTGACACATCAGGAACAAAGTGAAAGCACCAAGTTCATTTTTCTTCCGTGAGCTTTTATGAGCTTGGAGCCCATAATCCCAGGAAGATATCGTAACAGACAAAGATTCCTGTGTTTGTCATGTGGTTATTTTTTTAATTATTCTTGGATTTGTCAGTCTAAGTATAACTGACTGTTTATTTGCTTCTCCCTTTACAGCAATTTACCTAGCAAAGAAGAACATTAAGAGGAAAGGGATTTTAGAAGAATATGAAAAGGTAAGGAGATGTTGTTCCATTGCAAGTCCCTCATTTGCTATAGCTTTAGCCCTCTGTTACTAATGAATGGAGCACGGCAAAAAATCACCTCTTCAACTGCATGAGGTGTTACTCCAGCAGTGTCAAAAGCCAAAATTTTGGAAGTGAAGAAGTGGCCAGTACAGGAAAATACTCTGAAGGCAATGATAATTTTAGCAGGGGTAATTGCTCTCCTTGCAGTGGTATTTTTGAACTGTTGCAATTCATGTAATTACGTTCAGACCAATCTGGATTTCTTGGCGTGGTTGCCAGCCTGGCCTAGCTGAGCTATGGAGAATCAAGAAAACCTTAGCATGGGAGCGCCTTGTCCAGAATTTTCACGCTAACTACTTTTTTATTTTTGTTCCAGGAACATTACAACATGCTCAATCAAAAAATAAACTACAAGTGGGATTTTGTTATTATGCAGGCCAAAGAGCAGTATAAGTGAGTGGACTCGCGTTCCCTTATTTGCATCATTGGGGAGGGTATGAGGAGGCAGAGCTTTGCTGACTTGATACACAGTTAAATTACAGTTTAAAAACGTAAACTGCAGCTTTGAAATAACTTGCAAGTGCCCCTCAAGACTGTGAAACAAACCTGCCTTTCCTATCAGCTGGGGGTTTCTCCATTTAGAAAGGAAACTTTGTTGACTTCATACTTTGAGTGAAGATTTCAGCCATTTTCAAATGACTGGACGCCTACTTGCAAAGCCTCACCCTCGGCCACTGCACCTGCGTTTCTCCCCCTGCCTGACATTTGTCTGCCAAAGATGTGGAATCAGTGTGGTTTGTGAGAGCGAGAGCACAGGCAGTGCTGGGTGCCTTTCCTGCCTCTTTGCAAATGGTTTTTGCACATGCATAAGTGTGCAACGTTTAGATTTTGCACCTGATGCGACTCCCTGAGGAAGCCTGGGTCTGATCCTGCAGCATGCAAGCCCTCAGACAGCTTCTTTTAGCTCAGGGTTGTCCATGAGCAGTTGTGGATTGGGCCACTGGACTTGGGACCTGTAACTGGTCTGGTTCAGTTATTGCTTGCACATGTCCCACGGCTGAACTGAAGGGCCTGAATCAAGAAGCGGTAAATGTTGCCAGCAGGGACTTCTGGAGAAAACTCTGAAGTACATACTTAGGCACCCAACCAAAATGACTTGATTTTAGGAGCTGAACCCTTCAAATTCCCAGGAAATTTAGTGAACATGAGATGGGATTACTCCTTTGGAGATAGGATCTTTCGTACTTCTGTGGATTCCTTCTACCTTTTTTTACCTCCCAGCATGGCAGGCACTGCCTCTGCTGTTCAGCAATGTTTCTGTCTTCTCTGGGATGGTAGCCAAGTCGTCAGAATACAGCTGATCAGATAACTGTCTCATTAAACGCAAGACTGTTGTTCTTGTAAATTGAGGTCAGACTTGGGCTAAGAGATGCCAAATGCTGTTTTAAAGTTAGATACCGAGACTGTGTCTGAACTGGTAGATTAAACACGTCTGAGGCTGTTTGATGCTGCTGCTGGGGCAGACTGGTGCAGAACAGCCCGCATCCACCCTGTGAACCACAGCAGGGTGGCCACATGCAAACAGCCTTTTGGGAATGCTCCTTTGCTCATGCTAAGTCCCAAATTGTGCCCAGGACTTGTCTGGGAAAGAATTAGTTGGTCCAAGCCCAAACCATGCTGGTGCTTCTTCTAGTTAATAGTAGAGGTGATTTGGGTTTTAGTGCCTGGGAACACTGCTAGGGACCATTTCCAAAACATTTTTGTGAGAAATGCCCCCCTTTACTGTGAGACGGGGATGAGACGTGTCCAGGATGTATCTCTGCATGGCAGTCCTCAGATAGTGCCTGGGGACATCGGAGACGGATAAACATGAGGCAGCAGGACTGACTGCAAGTAGCGGGTTGTTAGCATAAAACTGTACGAAGGGGCCGTCTGTCTAATCAAAAGAGGATGTGTCAGCTCCCAGCTGAGCTCAGGAAGACGGTGAGTTCTCAAAAGCTACAGTCATGTGTGGGCATGTGAACAGCATGATCTGCAGTCCAGAATTAGCCGGGGTAAGATGTGGTCAGGAGGCCGCATCAGAGCAGTGCGCAGTCAGGCTGGGACCCAGGGGTCGGGGAGGCTGGGGGTGTGCCCCCCTTTGTCATCCCCCTGGTTTCAGGAGAGAAAAATTCATTAATTCCCCTGGTAGAGATAAGTCCTGTTCTTGGCTTTGCAGGGCAGGGAAGGAGCGGAAGAAGGCGGACAGGTACGCCCTGGACTGCCAGGAGAGAGCCTACTGGCTTGTGAACCGAACTCCTGTAAGTAGAGGATGACGGCGTGTGGCTTTAGTGCCTTGGCGGTGCCCTCCCTGCAGCCCCCCGCGACAAACTCCCGCAGGCTGAGGGCATGGCCGTGGGCATGGCCTCTGGGCTGTGCACCTCGTCGCCCCTCCTCGGGGAAGGGCTCAGCCCTGAGTCTGCACCTTTCTCTGTGGTTGCTCCCAAAGGTGCAAGGGAGGGAGGTCTGGCTGCAGCACCTGTGCTCAGAGGGGAGCATTCCCAGGTTTGGGGGGGCAGAGCCCCCCCCAGGCGCTGCTGGCTGGGAGCTGCTCGCAGCAGAGCCCCTCGGGGGTCTCCTTGTGCATTTGTGTGAACCACAAACTTTAAAACAAATGAGTTACCAAGCTATCGATGTTTCTTGTTCATAACAGCCCGGCATGCTAGACGTCCTAGAGTATGGAATAGACCGCGTAACGGATCCCAATGAAAATAAGGTAAACCAGGTGAGACAAGTTTACTTTTCACACCGACTGAATTTGTTCAGGAGGATGGAGACAATGTCCCTGGGATTGTGGTTTTTTTGGGCACCGCAGGCTGAGTTGGCTCAGCCGTGACAGCCAAACAGGCCAGAAGTTGAAGCCGTCTCATTGTCCGGGGGGTGGGGCCCTCAAAATAGGCTTTGGCAGCATCTTTTGGCTTGAAAATACTTTGTCAGCTTTTTTGCCACACCATTTAGTGTGAGTGTTTAGCTACAGGACATGTTTTCTCTGCTGGTGAAGCTGAATTAAGGAATCCTCTACCTCCAGATGCTTGTTGCTGCCTTTTATTAGTGGTGAATGGATGAGGGGCATGGTGGGGTGTAAAGGATCAGAGGAAAGATCCGAGTTTAAAATAAAATGACAGAATACCTCTCAAAGGGTAACGTGTGGAAGAAGATGGAGAAGTTCGTGTGCTGGATAGGAGACACAAAATGTTGCCTAAAAGTGCGTATCGTGTAGCTAGACCATAAAGAAATAGAATTAATGAACTGAGACCGTGGAGGCTGTCACTGGGTGGGACTGGCTCGGAGTCCACAATAAGACAAACGCAGTCAGGAGATGAGCTGGAGCTGCTCTTCTCTTTCTCCATCAGTCCTTTTAAGCGATCCTGCACTGGCGCACTTAATGTTGTTCATTTGGAAGTGAAGTCAAAGTGTCTCTCAGCAATTAAATGCAAATGTTACTGCAATCACACTCACTGTATTCCCACAACTTCTCATTTTTGTAACAGCCTTTAAACATCTCATCAGGCAGAGGCAGGATAATTGCTTTGGCCAACTGTGTTCTGTTGCTATAGAGACTGAAAATGAGCAAAATGTAGGGTTGGGTTTTTTTATAGGGTTTTTTTTTTAAGAGAAAAGGAGTGGAGGAAAGGGAGAGGGATGGAAAAGAGGAGTAAGCCAACTTCTCGCCCACAGTTTTACAGCTGACATGGAAGGAGATCGTAGGTTTGCAAACGGTCTGAAAGCCCATAGCCATCTGCCAGCTGCTTGGTAGCACTGAGGAAGTGAGCTGAGGGATGTTCAGTTCCCACGCTGGCAGAAGAGAGATGGTCAGCAGAGACTGCAAGGAGGGCGTGAGGGCACACCAGCCTGGGGTGACTTCACTGCCTTTCTCTTTTAAGCTGATCTCTGGAGGCTGAGCTGAGGAGGGAGTGTTCTTCTTCTTGCTCCTCTTTTTGCTTTTGAAGAATGATTGACAATACAGTAGACAGCCAAAAGCCCATGTAAAGCCACCTTAGGACTAGCAGCTTTTTTTTATTTCCACAGGCTGCTCTCACAAACACCTGTGGCTCAACAGCCTTTGGTGAGCAGAAAGGATGGCGCAAGCTCTGCTGGTAAATGCTGAGCTGGACTGTGCTTTGCTGGCCATATTTTACCCCTGCTGAAGGCAGTGCGGAGTTCTATTGATTTTTTTCCACGGGCCCAGCCTCTGGCTCTGACATAGGTGAAACGATGAGAGCAGAAAATGAGTGCGTGAATCCAGTGCCTATTTATTTGATTTCTGTCTCTGTTTCCGCTCAGTCTAGCTTCACTTTTTTGGCCAATTAGTTTTCTTTTATCTTGACAGCTGAGAAAGAAAATATTCCCAGTGACAATTAATTTTTGACATCAGAATGACTTCTTTGAAGCTGATATTGGCACGAACATCTCTTTCACTTGCCTCAGACCCTTTGGTGGGCTGCTCCCTCCCTAACTGATAGAGTCCTCTGGGGATAAACAGGTGCTCAGCCAAACATCGCACTCCTTTGAAAGGGACTTTCATTACTGACCCATGAGCATCCCTCATGGTTATAATGAGTTCCGAGTTGTAGTTGGGCAGGAGGGATAAGGCAGAAGTAGCCATCCATTGAACAGCTAATTAAGGGATGCTTTAGCCTTTTGTTGCCCAGGTCTCAGGCTCAGATCGAGCCTCACTGCTTAGAGAGTTACCAGGCAACTGTCAGAACCCACTGGCTCACCTGCAGGTACGTGCTCAGCTTTTGCTGCCTTCTGTATCCAGAAAGTCTTTCTGAAAGGTGCTTTAGCTTAGCCAAAAATCACTGCGCTAGATTCAGGGACTACTGAATGAAATGCCCTGGCTTCTTGTATGCAGCAAATCAGCCACAGATCATTGTAGTCATTGCTGGCCTTTCATTTCAAAGTCTCTGTCAGTTTGGCTGCCTGATAAATGCTTAATGTCTGCTGCATCCATCACATCCATCTTTTGAAATAACGGGGTCAGAAGCAGATAAACAAGAGAGGGGAAAACCGGCAATTTGAACAAACTGGGCATATGGAGTGTTACAGATCTGATCTCCAGCTGTTGGGCTGGAAGCAGCAGCACAGTGGAGATGCATGTGGAGATGATCTTATGCCAGACTCAGAAGTTTGCCTCTGGCTTTCAGGGCTCCCAGCTGGCCACGTGCAGGGAAAGGCCGACATCTGCGCCCGGGAAAAGGTGTCCGTGTGTGCGTGCCGGAGTGCTGTTGGCCATTGCAGTGTCAGGCAGTGCCCACAGGTTCTTGCAGTAAAGTCTGCCGTGGAGGGAGGCTGAGCTGTGCTGGCACTGCCCCATCCTCAGTGGCTGGTGCTCTGCGCAGGATCCCCAGGGTTATCCTCGCAGCTTGCTGAACTGCGCATGTGGACGGAGAGCGCTGCGGCATTCCGGGCAGAGTGCAGGTGTGATTTCAGTGCCCTGGTCCAAAGCGAGCGCTGGGTAACAGTGGCCTGTGCTTGTTCTTCACTCCAAGCTCCATCTGGACAAACACACAAAAGCTGTTGTCCAGCTGTTTACAGCCTCTGTAAACACTGAATGGTGGCCAGACAGGCAAAAACATAATGACCATTATGTCCACAATGTGGTCAGGAAGACCCACACTAAGAGCAGAGGAGGTCCATGCGAATGCTTAGCTGGAAATTAGCAGATGTCCCGGCTCCTGTAGGAGCTCATGGCTTCAGCCGTGTAGATCAGCTCCAGATGCAGGGCTCTTGAGCAGGTCCTGCCTGGCTCCCAGCTGAGCTTTGCAGCATGGGGAGCATTCAGCTGGTGTCAGCAGGGTGTCACGAGGCCCTGCAGGGTGTCCAAGCGCTGCCGTGTGTCTCGGGGAGGAGGGTGTTTAACAGCACGCAGCGCTCGCCTGAGACAGACCGAGGTCCTTCACTAATTGCCATTTTGATTTGAAGCCTGCGGGGCTGGGGAGCTTATCCGCGGTAATTGCGATAAGTCACTCATTAAGGGCATTGCAAAATTAATCTTATTATAAGAAATGACTCTTTTGTTCCAAATATGATTTCCTTCCAAATGGGAGAGGGTGGGTGGGTGGTACAGGGCACTTTGGCATCACTGCTGTCGGTAGCAGGGTGTAAGGATGGGTAGGGTGGTGGGGACAACTGGCAGTGCTCAGTAGGACATGGAGGGTATTCAGGGTCCCCTGTACCAGCACCAAAGCTGGAAACTGGTCGTGGGAGCGCTGGGAGAAAGGGGGATGAGACAATGTGCAGCTCTGGGGTGCAGTAGCTGAGATCGTTCCCAGTTACTGTGGACTGGAGAACTGGGCAGGGCTGAGCACAGCCAGCACCTGTAGCCCTCGATAGGGTGTTCGGCCCTGGGCTCCCCTTTGATTCCACTCCAGCTCAGTGTGTGCCACTACTCGGTGATGCTCAGCCCTTCTCATGCCATAGCCTCCTTTTCTGTGCGAGCCTTGGCAAATCCCCTCCCTGCCCTGGAGCACCCTGCCAAAGGCCCCCTGGTTTTCCCAGGACCAGCTGTCCGGAGGGCTGACCTACACACTCTGGCTGTGGCAGGAGGGGATCCTTGGTGTAGGATGCACTTTAAAAAAAAATCTTTCCTTGTTTACAGACATGGCATTAGCTTTGATTTTTACTCACCCACATATAATTTTTCTGTGGTGATGGCATTTTAATTCATGCCTTTCTTGCTCTATGTAGCGTTTAACTTACTATTTTCTTCTTCTCTTTCCCACCAGCTGTTTGTCTCGTGTGTGTGTGGTGTGCTGCCTGCCTCTAAGACCCCTGTAGAAGATAACACAACTTTACTACCACGTGAGCTGCCTTCAAGCCGTTATGCCAGCATCCACCTCTCCTTGCCCCGCTGCACCAAGCCTGTCCAAGGCACCCACTTGGCAAAACAGAGGAAGAAATGAGGGGCCTTTTAAAGCAACCTAATGATTTTAACATGTTGATTTTCCTAAAGAATATGCCCTAGCCGCACTTAAGTTCCATCCAATGGAACAGTTCAGCTGGCACTTGTAAATCTGATGGGGCCTGGTTTGTATCTGGGGTTCCCCAAGGAGATAGTGAACTCCTATTGTGCAGGAAATAGCTGGCCTGAAACAGAAACAAAGTTCTCTAAAGAGGACACTTCTAGGACGGTAAAAGCAGAGAGTTTCTCTGCACAAGCAGGTGATTTTTTTTTTTTTTTTTTTTTTTTTGCCTCCCATTTCTGCAGTCTATCTGAAACAATGATGACACTGTAGGAATGGGGGGAAGCAATGGTGTGTACATGGAAGCTGGCCTGGCATCAGAGGTGTAGCTAAGAGCAGAGAATGGTGAAAAGCTGTTCTTTCGTCCGAGTGTCCTCCATTGTTTATGTAAGATGTCCCGGGAGCCTTTGAATGAGCAAGGGGGGTTGTACAGCCCTATGACCAATGATCCAAGAGCTGTCCAAGAGTTGTCCAAGAGCTTTTTGCTTCCCTTGATGTGCCAGCCCTTAACCCCTGTCACACAACTCCTTGTGCGTAGCCAGCAGAACATTGCTGCTGTTTGCTTACCTGTTTGTCCCTGCAGAGATTATGTGCGCTGCGGTCATTCAAAGCTGGTCATGGTATTTCCAGCAGAAAAAGCTTCCTCCCCTTGCAATGCCACAGTCAGGTTTTCTGTTAGTACTACGTTGGCCAGGCTAGGTTTGTGGGCTGGCTTCATGATAGTGCTGTACAGATTGGCTGATCTGCTGCATATCTGGCTCCTGCTGCTGAAACGGTGAGTGTGCCCTCTCAAAACAACCAAGTTTCAGCAAAATACGCATATTTTTCTTCCATACAGAGAACAGTTTCTCCCTCCTGAGCAGGACCAGCGACGATAGTTAAAATGCAAAAGCAGATCTGTGCCAGTGTCCCCACGATGGTCCCCTCACAAAGCAGCCCTGGGAGAGTGTCTTGCATTTCCCAAAATAGGGGCAACTCAGGGTGCAGGTTCTTCGGGGAGAAGCGGCGTGCCTGGGGCATTCAGTACCAGATGCTTCATCCCCCCTCATTGCTCACAAACTGCACTTCCTCGGGGCACTCTGCAGACCTGTGTCTGCCACAGGGTTATCACGATAGGATACTTCTGGACTGCAGATTAGTGGCATGAGTTTTGTTGGCTAAAATGGGAGACGCAAAACTGATACCCTTTATAAGCCTTTAAAGGCTTGCCGGGAGCATCCCTGACTTAGCCTGTCTTTCCCTCGCCTTCCTCGAGTCTACTTCACACAAAGTAACTGTGCTTCAAAGGAAGCGGTGTGAATAAACACCCTGCAGTTAATTTCTTGCCTTCAATTGCTTGCTCATTTGTGGATGACATGTAACATAGTCTGAGTTATTCAAATCACAACATAAGCACCCTTTGCACAGCAGATACTGCTTCTGAGGCTTTTAATTGTGGTGTTTATATTTTGCAATGTGTTGGTTCCTGTCTCCTTTAGCTAATATTGAATGATCTAATCTGTGTCTTGTAAACGAATCTATTTTAACTCCATTAGAATAACCCCTTAATTGAAGGCATACAGGCAGCCTGTGATGGAAGAAGCAATGCTAAACAGTAAATACAGCTAATGGAACGATTTACGGTGTGTGGATGCTCTTAGCTTTGATGATACTCTGATTAGCTGAGCTGCTGTGTTTGATTTTAATTGTAATGAGAATTAATTGGAGAGCACTGCACAACAGCAGCCCTGCAATGGTGTTTTCATGTCTCAAAAAAGGCAAGTGAAAGCACCCATCGCAATTTAACGATTTTTGCTTCTTTATTTTACAGAAAAAAACGATGGATGTTTACAGGAGAGAGGTAAGTGGTCCTTCCCTCACTTCTAGGTGTTTCTCCTGTATGTATTGCTTACATCAGTGTTGCATGGGGGCTCAAAGCCCCCATGTTTAAAAACACCTGGGTTTGGCTGGCAGAATCTCTGCCCCATGGATCTTTTGGTCAGTGTGCTTTCACGACACTTCCTGCCTCTGCACTTCCCACTGCAGGCAGCCAGCAGCTCTCCCGGTGATGGGAAGGCTCAAGCAAGGACAGACACCAGGGCTAAAATCCAATAGATCAAAATTAGCGGTGGGGAAATCGTAAGAGATGCATCCAGTGGCGCCAGTGTAGAGACAGCCAAGGATCAATGATAATTACATGCTAAATCATCCAGAGCATTTGTAGGCGCCTAGGATGGTGGCTGTTATCCAATTTTTATATAGCATGGGGGGCGCTTTTTAATTACTTGCACATTGCAAAATGCTCCTCTGACACAAGCTCAGTGAAAGCAGACATTTTACTAAGACAGTTTAGGGATTCTCTGATTCCTTGGACATCCAATAATTAGGGAAGAAGCAGTCCCTGTTGTAGTTAGCATCACTGCCTGGGAGAGGGTGTGTTTGAGGTTCAGATAGAGACGGCCTTGTCTTCACATCTCCACACTCCTAACGATGGATGTGTCTGATTCCTCTCAGATCATGTACTATCAGCAAGCCATCATGAAGTCCAGAGTGAAATCTTCGGTCTCTCTCGGAGGGTAAGTCCTGATTTCCTTCTGTCCACACATTAATTAGTCTTCAGTGCTCATCTCCTGGTGAGATGATTAAGCTATCTGCTCTGGCAGCTGGTGACTCAGGGGAATTGATGTGGTGGCCACATGCAGTGTGGTTTGTGCTGTCTGGGCTGTGTGTTGTTGCCTGGGCCAGGAGGCATAAGGCAGAGGAGGGGTCAGAGTCCCAGTCATGATAAAGAGTCTCCCTCAGAGCTAAGGGGAGCTTTGCTATGAATTTAGAGCAGCACCAGTCTCTTGGTTGAGATTCCCTCTGAAATCAAGAGATGTTCAGGCTGGTCAGGACTGGACGGTGGTGCTTGGGAGCCAGCAGAGCTCTGCAGTCTGGGAAGGCAGCAGCATGGAGGCTGCCTGGCGAGGATATAGCAGTGTGTCCGTCCCGTGCCTGTTCCTGTGCAGGGTGAGTGAGCAGCGGAGACAGACTGATCCTCCTGTCCCTGGTCCCCAGCCTGCTGGGCTGGATTCAGCCCCACTGAGTGTTCTTGCTCATGTGGCGATGCTCACCAGAAGGCAGTAGAGCTGGGGAAGTCTCTGGTTATCCTATATTATGAAGGAACACGTGCCTCTGTGAACAGCCGAGCAATTAATTAGCAATTCCTTTTCTCGGTGGGAGTGTTTCCTGATCAGATTCCTGATGAAGCCAATTAAGTGCAAAGCTCCCAGTCCTAGCATTAGCCGTTAGTGCCTTTGCCACAGGCATTTCTTACCTGGAGTCTTCTGTGCTGGCCAGTTGTCTGGAGGTCCAGTCCATACCACCAGTCTGTGGTACATAGTTATTGCCACCCAGAGATTCATATCGAATCTGAGATAGGCAACGTGCTCAGGCCTGTTCCCTGGGAGAAGACAGTTGTGGATGAATGAAATGGGAGGAAGAGTCTGGGAAGCAGTGCTGTCTTCTGAGAACCACAAGTTGCAAGGCGCCAGCAGTTCTGCTCATTTCATCTGTCTCTGACTCCCAGGTCACTTAAAGCTCTCCTGCCTCAATTTTCCAATTTGTGAGCTGGAGCTGGGGACACATGACTACCTGCCAGGAATTTTGTGGTGCTTAACTGGTTGGCAATGGAGCTTTTCACACATTAGTCCTAGTCTTCTGATGGATAATGTCTATCGCCTAGATAAAAAAATCCTCCGGAAATTTGAATCTCCGTCTCAGCTGCAGGATTGTGTCCAAATCAAATTATTATTGATGAGAATAAGAGCAACAGCTAAACAGTGTGCACGCATCACAGCATTGCATTGATTTAGGAGGAGCTGCAAAGCACTAATCATTAAAAGGACAGGGTAATGTTACCTGAGTTGACAGGTTTAGATTTGTAGCTTGATTAGAGTATATGGATTGGAGTGAAATATTCAGGTGCTGAATGCCTTGGCATTTCCAGTGAGAAGATAGGATCAAGCACTTCTGTGCCAAACCTGTGGTATGCTTTGTGCCGCAGCATTGTATAATTGCAGGATCTTGCCAAAGTGCCTGTTAGCAACGGGTACTTGGACAGTATGCTCTCAGCCTTGAGCACATGAAAGCAGTTTGGCCTGGAAGGAATTTTAAACACAGAAACCAGATGATTTTTTTCAAGAATGAAGAAGAGGGGAGAATGCTGAAAATTCCAGGACATCGGTGAAATCTGTTGTAATTACAAGTCTGGCCAACTTAGAAGGTAAGAGAGGTGTTTGTCTGGTTCCTGCTAGGATAGAGACATTTTTGCTTTGTGCCAAGCCCTCAGAGTCATTTGCAGAGGAATGAGCCATGCGGTAGGTGAGTGGAGGAAAGGAGCAGCTGGCATGTGCCCTCAGCACTCCCTCACCTCTCTGGGAGCTCCCCGGGCTCTCCCACGCCCCATGGGAAGGCTGCAGAGAACCCACCCTGAGCGAATACAGCATTTGCTTTCCTCCTCTTTGACATTTTTTCCTCTCCGTAATGTGTGGCACAATATGGTGCAGGATCAGGCCTTTGCCCACTGGCTGGAGAAGGAGACAGAAGCCATCTGGGGGTAGTCCCACTTTCTTGAAATGAAGAGGCAACAGGAGGTGATGGAAGAGTCTTGTATCTCCCAGCACTTGAACTGACAAAATCACTGCTTTGAAAGACAACCAGGAGATTACTGTTTGGGAAACGGAAAAGATTAACTGGGCTAATGAATCAATTTTTCTAGTAAGGCAAGGGCTACATTTCAGATCCCCGTGCTGACAGGGCTGCACCTCTGAAGATATCTGTAGTCTTTTGCAATATCTTTTGCAAAAGATATTTGTAGTCTTCTTTGGTTGTAATGGGGCTGGCTGCAATTCTGCCTGCAAACTAATATTTTGATTTTGTTGTATTTACTTGCAGGCTTGTGAAGTACTCTGAGCAGTTCCTCTCCAATGATCCTATCTTGTCTGGATGTCTCCCCAGCAACCCCTGGATAACAGATGATCCTGAGTTCTGGGATCTCAATGCAAAACTGTATGTATTTGTATTCTTTCGCCAGCTTGTGGTTTACGCTGACCTTTTTGCTGATAGAAATCAGAAAAGGGAACCACTGATTTTGTCATGATATCTGGTCTCTGATCATGAGGAGGGAAGCGTTCCCTTTCTGACATAGCTTGGCCATGCTAAAGACGCTGTCTCTTGGGAATATCCATGCTGAACTTCCAGCATTATCTTCTTCAAGTGGAACCTTCCTTAACATTACAGAAATTCCTAAACTAATGATGGGAGTATGACCTCAGCCCCTGCTGAGTGGGTCTAGTCCTTCCCTTGGATGAGTGAAGTCCACTTTTACTAGCCCAGGAATGGAATATGACCAGTCATGCTCAGCTATAGCACTTGGTTTAGTGTTAACCTTGCTGAATTGGGTGCTGCCAATGGTGTAGCAATTCCGGGTTCAACTACTGGCCCATGGTCTTTGCACACACCTCAGGCTGCTTTTGTAGGAGAGGGTTTGGGTTGGAGGCACATACTGGCGGTCCGTCCCTTCTCCGAGGTCTCCCTTGGTTTTCCATTCCGGTAGCATTTGCTGATTATACAGTGGCATCTCTGGGCTTGAAGCATTCGACAGATTACTGGTTCTCATTTGAGACCAGCAGTCCTGTTAGAGTGATAATATCCCGTTAGACAGCCCCAGAGGATGCCTTCACAGAATGCCTTTATGAGAAGCAAAGCTCTGGGCAACAACCAGTGCCTTCTCTGGAAAAGGACTGAGTCAAACCTCCAGCAAAGCTGGAGCTGGGCCGTTATTGTGAGAGCAGTATAAATCCAAGATAAATCCTCATCTCACTGTGTACCAAGTTGTCTAATTATGACTAACTTAGTGGACTGACTTCAGGAGCGTTATTATAGCATTCTGGAAAACGGAGTGCTGAGAAGCCTCTTGGCATTCCAGCAAAGGGCATTTTGGTTTTAATTAATCTGCCAATTAGATGGGCCGCGTGAAACTGGCTGTGCTGTTTGTTTTCAACCTGTGCAGAGTGGAAATCCCCACCAGAATGCGTGTGGAGCGATGGGCCTTCAACTTCAGTGAGCTGATACGAGACCCGAAAGGTCGGCAGAACTTCCAGCTCTTCCTGAAGAAGGAGTTCAGCGGTGGGTCTACTGTGTCTCTGTCTTTGCCCCTGCCTTGGCCGCATAGCGGGATGCTGCACAGCTGAGAGAGGGCAGGGGCAGGAATCCCTGCCTTTGCAGTAGGTGCTGTGAGCCAGACAGTGACAAAGTCACGAAGCAAAGGAAGGAGAAGTGACTTTGGAGGCGATGGCTGTGCAGGCAGTGCATGCAATACCATCTAGTGGCACAGGACACAAAATACAGCCCACAGTACTCCCTGTGTGAGCTGGAGCTGGCTGGATTCACAGGCTCTTACAGGTGTCACTTGTCCCTGAGCTCAGTGCAGGGGAAAGCTCTTTTCCTCCTTCAGTCCCAAGGAGGGTTTCAAGGTGGCTGTAAGATTTGGAGAGACTGAATTGGGGCCGATGTGTATTGAGTCAAACAAATTCAGTTTAGGAGTTAATAAATGGGATTGCGCTTTCCTCAGTCTTGCTCTCTGCTGACTGAGTCCTTGTTGTGCAGGAGAGAATTTGAGTTTCTGGGAAGCCTGTGAGGATCTCAAGTATGGAGACCAATCCAAGGTCAAAGAAAAAGCAGAAGAAATTTACAAGTGAGTATGATAATTTTATGTTCTTAAACTCTTCCTACGAGTCCCATCACCTTCTTCCACACATTGTTGTTCTCCAAATGATTCATTCCTGAAAGTTTTCTAAGCTGTCATCCTATGTCCCCAAGTAGGAAAGAAGCTTTTGAAGGTGAGGGCATAAGTATTGTTTTGTTACATACTTTTCCACTCTGTTCTCCACAATTACATTTACGTTTTAGCATGTAATTTAAATCAAGGTGTGGAATAGCAAAGATCTCGGGGCTGCCACTGGGAGAGTGGAGAGACCCTTTTTGCTTCCAGTGGGCTAAAATTTGGTTTATACTGTATGTTAACAGTGGAGGAGGAAGTGACTGCCTGTTGTACTGTTGAAGAGGAGATTGACTGACCAAGATCAGGACAGCAAATTGTACTGGGGAGCTGAAGGGAGTTTTCCTTTCATGCATAGACAGAGAGATCTCCAGGAATTCTCCAGTTGTTCATGGCACTGTTGATTCCTCCTCCTTGCAGGCTCTTCCTGGCTCCAGGAGCAAGGCGCTGGATTAACATTGATGGCACAACAATGGGCATCACGGTCAAAGGCCTCCAGCACCCTCATCGTTATGTTTTAGATGCTGCTCAGACCCACATTTACATGCTGATGAAAAAGGTTTGTTGTTTGTTTCCGAAGCCATAGGGGGATTCCAGTTCTCTGGGCTTTCCACACCTTTGTGTGCTATCAGCTGTTGCTTTCAAGTGGCCTTTGTTTGAAAATCCCTCAAATTTGCTGACTTAAGCAGCACTGGTGCAGGCCTTTGTATTTTGCTGCTGCTGCTTCTTCCCTCTAAGGCAGCCTGTCTCCAGGGTGGTGGAGGTCAGGTGTCTGCTGGAAGTCCTACTTTCTAATACCAGCTTGGTCACCAGCTCGTTCAAAGCTTGAACAATCTTTTAACTTTACTCAGTTAGTACCGCTTTACGTGCCATGTCAGGTATCCCTATGGTGGGATGTGTGTATCCAACTGGATATCAGCAGTGGAGGGGAAAGGTGGTAGCAATTGCGATATGACCGCATGAGTCTTGTACCAAGAGCATAAGCAGACATGGCCTGTTTCAAGTTTTACTGAGGTTTTTTCACAATTTTTCTGCAGTTATGTTGATGGACACCCTTTTTTTAGGTCTGACTGTTGCAGCACACTGGGACCTGATGTCAGCATACAGTATGTCATGGCTTTCGTTAGATCACGGTGACCACAAATAACCTGTAACTCCTCCTCATAAGCAATACAAACTACCCTAAGCAGGAAGGAGCATTATGGGCCAGAGCAGCAGCTAGTGCACACTGACACTGAAAGCAGCAGAACTGATATCCATCAGTGGCTGAAAAGTTTGGCCCCTGAAACATGAGCACTTCACCCTGCAGTGACGCCACTGGCCTGGGCTAAGCTCAGTTCAGACTTTTTGGTCTGGATCTTACCTGGGAAGATTTATTGTGAGAAGGAAAATCCTGGGAATTTTACACCGAGATGAAAGGTATTGGTTTAAATAGCTTCATTTGCCTGAAAGATGCAAAGTCCCTTGGGCTGCTGGGGGAGATTATCTAGTTCCCAGCCTCTCTGGCTCCTGAGCAGCTGTATTTGGTGGTGATTTTAATAAGGGTGTTCACAGCCCATAACTACCAGTTTCTCTTTTTTTCTCCTAGTAGGACTCCTACGGCCGCTATTTAAAGTCTCCAATATACAAGGAAATGCTGGCCAAGGCTGTTGTGCCACAAGAGACTGTCAAAAAAAGGCAAGTGAAACTGGATGTAATTGTGGGTTTTGTCATTCTTGTTGTAGCAAGGGTAGAAAAAGCCTGAGTTGCAGCAAAATTACTGTGATTTAGATGTTCGCTTAATTAAATAAAATTTTTCACTAAGAAGATGCCTTACTTTGGCACTGATTATGCTCTTTATTTGTGAGCCCTTTGGAAGTGGCTTGTGTACAGTCAGAATTGACTTGATGATTGCTCGGCTGCCTTGTCTGTTGAGCCTGTCTAGAAAAGGTTTGATTGTTGAATTAATCATGGCTCTCTTCCTAGAAGGAGAGGGCACTGTGTACAGGGCATGGGAAAACTCCTGCCCACGAAACGTTGGCTGCCAGAGGTGACACAGAGTCATGGCAGGGTTGTCCACGGGTTCTGCTCTGCTGGACAGAGCTGCTGACCCCCAGCGAAGTGAAGGTGTCAGGCAGCCCCAGGCATCAGCATCTCACAAACAGCATCTCACCTGCGAGTGACTACTAGCACAAGGTAGATGGCCTGAGAAGGGGCAGGCTTGAAATGGCTTTTTCCAGACCGAGATGAAGGTTGCATAGCAAATTTTGGCCATTTGAACTGCAGTTGCTTCTTAAAGCTGAGGGTACAATGTCAGAGCCAGACTGGGTGGTGTGCTGCTTTCTCTGTTCCTCTTCCACTCCTCAACCTAGCAAGCAGGAAAGAGGAATCATGGACTTTCACACTATTGCGACCAGTAACAGGACTATATGCTTTCAGCAGTTCTGTAGCCAATGTGTGGCACTGAGTTACCAAGTCCTGCTTTAAACCATCTCGTCCACATTTGCACGTCCTTCTTGTTGTGTGGGTGACAGTGGCACGTCCATCTCTGTGTCTGAGCAGACAGTGGTGAGCTTTTGATGTCCTTCTACCTCTCAGTAACACCCTGCTTCTCTCTCTCTCTGCCCAGCTCCACTTTCCCATTTGGACGCCGTCACCTCCGCTCCAGCCCCAGCCCTGTCATCCTGAGGCAGCAGGAGGAAGAGGCCAAAGCCAAAGAAGCCGCCACGACCGTGGACATCACGCAGGTCATGAGCAAGCTGGATCGCAGGAGCCAGCTCAAGAAGGAACCTCCCAAGTAGGCTCTGAGCCCTGCAGGGCACAGCGCAGGGAAAAGACAAGCTGAGGCTGGTGTTGAGCTTCGTCTCCCCTTCCTGAAGGTGTCAGTGCTGCTTTAGGTTTCCCATGCCGGCTCTGCCAGCAGCCTGCTTCCTGCAAGTTGCCATGGCTTCTGGAGCAGCAGATGTCACTTCCCAGGCATGGTAGTGCTGCCGGAGTCAGGCCGCTGGCTGTGCCGGACTCGGGGTGCAGGGCCCTGGCTCCCTCCCGGCACACCTCGGACAGGGGGATTCCGTCTGGCTGTTCTGAGCCCCCCCCAGAGATCAGGCAGCCCGGCTGCCTCTGCCTGCCTCCTGGTCCTCCAGGAGCTGGGCTGGCACAAGGCAGAGTACAGCTCTGCCCTCCCAATCCTTTGGGTTCAAATCAGCCTTCCTCAGGGCAGAGGTGGATGACCCTGCTGGGAGCAGGGCAAGGTGACCAACCTCAAAATGCATCCACACTGGTGTCTATCCGTTCAGGGGGATGTGCACTCTGCCAAGGGGTTCACCCGGGGCACCCCCTGAGAGGAGTGCACCCCTCACTTCAAGTATCCTGCACCTCCTAGCCAGTGCAAAGGAGCCACAGGCAGAAGAGCGGAGTAGACTTCTTGTGAGAACAGTAGGATGAGTGTTTCTGAAGGTTTAGTTGACCCTTTGAATTTTAATGACACTCCCAATTCCCCCTGGCATGTTGGAGATGATCAGTGGAAAGCTCTGCTCTCCCCTGTGACTCCCCCGCATGATGAGCTAGGTGTGCAGGCGCAGCAAGAGCCTGCAGGAGGGCTTGAGAGATGCAGCCGTGGCTTTGTGTTTCTTTTATCAAATCCTTCCTGCCTCTTGTCTTGTCTTTTTCCTGCTCTTCTATTTTCTGTTGTTAAAAATCTAATAGGAGGTAGTTCCAGTTGTCACTGGCTTGTAGCCCAGAGGCAAGGAAGAACCAGGGCAGAGGTGTTAAGAGCTGACTTAAAAGTTTAAGTAGTGGTTTCTTCTTCTTTTGCTCTTTAGAATGAGGCAACCTAAAATACTATGTTAGTGCTAAAGAGCTCAGGAAGATTCCAGGCTTTGCCGGGAAACCCCGGTGCGTCTGGACCCAGCCAATGATTACCAGAAGTGGGAAGATTCCTGCAAAGCCCAGTAATGGGAATTGGGGGGGGCAGAAAAGCTTCTTCCCTGTTTGTTACAATTTAGGGGAAGTAGAGGGACTGGGTGGGAAGCACTGAGGTCCGGGAAGCTTCTTCACTCTGGTTCATATTGTTTATCCATTTTTACTACTGGTACGATTTTACACGAAATGGAGAAAGCTGGATGGGAGCCCGCAGCTACCAGGGTGCATGCAGACCCAACCCCTCGTGAGCAGGGAGATAGTCAGGCGATAGCTGTGTCCCGAACAGCTTTGAACAGCAATTCTTGCCCTCCCTGTGTGTATTATCAGAGGCAGAATCAGGGTTCCATGGTCTGATCGGATATCACTGCAGAACTAGTCTCCTTCGCTTTGCAGCTGAGCTGGGGAGATTTTCATGACCTCTGTTAACCTAACAGTGATAAACCTTCTTAGAGGAATTGAAACCAAGGTGCATGAGTCGTCTTGCTCTGATGTCAAGGTCTGCTTGCTAAGTCTCTGCTCTTATTCCCAGTGGAAGCAACGGCAAATTTTGCAATGTCATAAAGGTGAGCAGGCTCAGACCATAAATTTTTCAATTCTGCTTAAAACCACAAGGATTTTTTTAAGTGAGGTACTGAGCACCATCAACCTACCTTGATATAAGAGCACTGAAAGATACTCAGGAACTTCACAGGGTTGGTCCACAGCTACTTGGATGCGATGAGCTCTACAGTCTCCTCCGAGTTTGTATAACATGGAGCACTGAGCATGTTGGGATTGCCGGTATGTAGTAACATGTGGAAGATCAAGTCAGGGTATAAATAATAAATAACAAATCTGTGTGTTCCAGTCAGTCCCTCTGATTCTACTTCTGTTCTGTCTGCAGCTTTGCTTTTTGTGTTCTCTCTATCCTTTCCTTTCTCTGATTTTTTTTTTTTTCATCCTCCCAGCTTTGCGTCGCTGTGCCCCTGACATGGGTTAATGCCACATGCTCTGGAGTCACTGTGCTTGTGAAACACCAGTCCTACATTTGCAGGCAGAGGCTGGCTCTCTGCTGCTTTCAGGGTGAATAAGCTGGCATGACCCAGTGTACCACTCCTCGGTCCCTCGCTCTTCAGTCCCTGAAGAGGAAGGTCGCCTGGTACAAAGTGTGACCACGGTACAAACTGAACTTCACTTTGTGCCAGCCAAGAAATTGTTTGTTTCCATTGGAAATCAGAGCAATATGTTGTTTCATTTCTTGGCCATCACTTCCATGCATTCATCTGTCTAATAAAAATAAATGTAGAAAATGAAAAAAGAATTGAGTTCATCCTTCTCTGTCTTGTCTCAGTGTGTTCATCCTTCACTGTGTCATTTCTCTGCCATGCGTGCATGCATTTTCTGTATGTGTCTCTGCTCACAGCACTTCTCTTTGGACACTTGAGCTGCATTTCATTTCTGCTGGGAGTGAGCCCTTGGGAAACAGAGGGGGACTGGGCATGCAGTGTGTCCTCTGCTGAGGGATCTGCACTCCAGCTCATCCTGAGGGCTGAATTAGCTGAGCTGGAGACTTCACAGCACCAGCCAGGGACATGGGGGGGCTTCAGCACAAGATGTGGCTTCTTGTAGTATCAGTCATCAGGGCTTGGAGCTCAGTGTCCTATTTCTTGGCCGCCACAGCAGTTGACACATTGGTGCTTTGAGTTTTATGCCGTTCATAAGCAAGACCATGTTCTCGGGGCAGCAGACTCCGTGCCTAGAGCTGATCTTGGTAAGGAATGAGACAAGCTGGTGTCTCCTACAGCATCCCAGCGGGTGCAAGGCCCGCTCTGTCAGCACCTGCTGAAGCTGGTAGCGATGACCCCGTTGCTTTCCATGGGCTAATTGTGACTTCTCCACTCTCCTGGTGTGGGGGGGCAGGGAAGGCGACAGTGCTGCGGGAGAGGAGGCACTGTCCTGGGGTGGCTGTCGGCTGCCTTGCAGCTGAGCCCTGTCTTTCCTGGCAGCACGGGTGGCACCTGGTCCTTCTCCTCCAAAGGCTTCTTCCTGACAAAGCCCAAGGAGGCCAGCCGAGCCTCACTGAGCCTCTCTCCTTTTCCTCCCTGGAGCCGTGCCACCTCGCCTCCCCGGTCCCTCGCCCAGCTGTCTATGCTGGCACTGGCCCCCCACCATCGGGCAGCCTGCCTCCCGCCTCCCCTGGCCCCCCGGCCCTGCCCGACACCACCGCCTGCCCCTCGCCCATCAGCGTGGCCCTAGACAGCACCGCGGGTGCTGGGAAGGAGCGGGAGCCCAAGGGGACCGGCTCTGGCCCCTTCCCCTCCAGCGGCGGGAAGTCCCATGTGGCCACCCTGTCCTTCAGCCGGTTCCTGAAGAAGGGCTGCTGGACTCCTCCGTCTTCGCCACGCTGTCACCCAAGTGCCCAGCCGTGCCTCACAGGAAGGTGCAGCCGCTGGGTGAGCGGGAGCGGCAGCTCCAGCCAGACACCAAGGCAGTGAGCAGGTAAGCACTGCACAGGCACCAGACGCCCTCATGAAGGGCTCACCTCTGGGACCATTTCAGTTTGTAATTAGGTTGAAATAGTATCAGCTGAACCCATTGAAGTGGGCCTTGTGCTTCGTATTCCAGTCAGCTGTCACCATCTCTCCCCCATGGCTGCCTGCTGTGGGGCCGTGTGTCACGGTGGCTGCCAGGAGCGGGCACCTGCTCTGCCCCTCCCTGGCGTCAGGCAAGAAAATGGAGGTGCTGCACCTTGCCACTGGCCCTGGGGAGCAGAGGGCCATGAGGCTGCTGGGGTAGGGACGGTGTGGCACAGCCAGGGATGTGGCCTTTCCTCGCCCTGGGGACGCCTGGCATCTGCGCTGCCTGTGCCCTGCAGCCATGTCACCTCTGGCCCTGCGTCCCTGAGCCTCCACACGCTGGAGCAGGCTGGAGGGGATGGCGGCCCTCTTGCATGAGTCGGCCCCAGCTCAGCGTGAAGATATGTTTGTGTTTGCCCCCACGTCAAGTGACTTCCTGGGCCATGGGGCCTTGCTGCCCTATGTATGTTAGCACAAGTTGTTCTTGTCTGAGTCAATTATTTTGGTGGCTTTGGAGATGAGCTCAAGATCTTTACACCAGCAAAGACAGCGAGATGCTCAGGCAGTCTGGGGTAGGGACCCCATATTTCCCCGCAAGGCTGCGTGGTGCTATGAGCCCGGCTGACGGTTGCCTTTCCTATTTTGATACCTGAATTTTGAAAACCACTTGTATATTTGTGTTTGTTCTCAAGCACTAGTTCAGGTTTGGTTTAATGATTTGAAAGTCAGAGGAGACCCAGAAGTAACAAGGCGGGAGAAATCTTGAGGGAGAGTCATGAAATTTGTCATTCCAGAGCAGGATGTGTGAGAATGGGTATTTTTTTGTCTGGAGAGGCTGTCACTATTGAAACCAAATCCTGGCCATGTCCCTCACTAAGTGTAACATGTCCTCAACCTCTTTTAATCCACCTCTGCTGCTGACCAGATGGATGAGTCCACATTATAAATTCAAAAGCACAAATCTGAGGGCTCCTTCTCCACCTAGCTCTGCGCTCTGGCTGTGCCGGAGCTGTGTCACGCAGCAGTTTTCCTTCCAAGGGGTGGGAGTGCACATTTTCTGCATTTTCCATCTCTGCAGGCTTGTGCCCAGGAGTTTTGCTTTGGGATTTGGGGTTTGAACAGTGGAAAACTCAAAAGCCAGACTCCGTGCTGCGTGTTTGCTGTCTCAGACAGCACATCACAAAGTGATGTATGCGTGATGAGTTTTTATTTCACAACACAGCGTCTTCCAGATAAAAACGGATGCTCCTTTGGAGAGCCAAATCCATCCCATAGACGCTGAGGAGGGAGAGGACAACCGCCACCGAGCTCATAAGGACTCTGTGAAGGAGGTGATCTGCCCTTGGGAGAACCCCGCGGAAGAGGCCAGGGCTGGGTAACAAGCAGCCCGGACACGGACACTCTTTCCAGGCCTGAGACCACAAGCTTTGCCACGTATGGCTCAGTATATGGGCCATGCTGTTGAAGTGCATTAGGGCCATCCTTCAGCATCAAGGACGCTCAGATGACCACAGCTATGAATAACAGACCCTGGTATACCCATCTGTTTGTAGTTCAAGAATTTGAAGCATTTCTGGACTGTTTTTTCCTTCCTATCTTTGGTATATTCAGATCTATTCATTACAAACTTCTTGATAAATGAACCTCGTTTCTTGCCTTATAGCAGATGGAGAATTTATGTATATATATATAAATCCTGGGAAATGGTGTCTTATCTGAATTACTTGCTTGGCCATGAGGTGTCAGCACACTGTACATAACACAGCTGGAGCAGAGCTTGCAGGCATTTTTCAGAGCAGGACTCAGACTTCAATGCTAAGATTGGGGCATGTCTATGTCCCCAGCTTGGGTCCACCTCTTATTAGTGATAACGATTTTTTAATTTAAAGCGAGTTCATTAAGAGCCAGAGTTCATTAAGAAACAAAGTAAACCTCTCATGAGAAGCTGTGTACCGTATGGCATAGCATCATCCCTTAATCCAAGCCAAAAATGACCCCAAAGAGTAAGCAGTGCAGCAGAAGAGCGAAGGCTCCAGAGCTCCATCAGCTCGTTTCCCCTTTGTGGCCTCTCAGTGCCAGGATGGGTTTTGAAGCCATGACTGGAACTGCACCCCAGCAATGCCTGGGAAGATCCAAAACAAATTTGTGTTTTGGGCCTCTCTAAACTTAGATTGGTGTATTGCCACAGTCTTTAACTGTGCTGTTATGAAGAGCATTAGAATGTTACTTTCTTTATGTCGTGTCAGTGTTTGAAGATGGGGTTTTTGTTCAAGTGTGGAGGGGTTTCCTAGATGTGTGTGATGTGGGTCATTATTCTGTAATTTGGCCATGTGGCCTGTGACTTTTGCTGTTGCTATTTTGTACTTTCTAATTGTAAGCGGAGCTTTGCCTGTGTGGCTGACGTGGTTCATCATGCTGACTTCTACTGTGGGATTTGAAGTCTCTCCTCACACATGCTTGGTGGTCCCCATTTCCCCCAGGTCTGGGACAGCAATTCTAATCACTGGGCAGTCTGGGAAAATCAGGAGGCTGTTTCTGTTTCCAAAGACTCTTTCCCAGGGGACCAGAAAGATGCACCACCCCAAAGCAAAGGTCGAGCCAGAGGGTGCTGCCCCGCGCTGCCTGGGATGCTTCTCTTTGTACAAATGTGCGTTTGCTCTTGCTGGCTTTGCTTTGTCAGGAGGACCTGGTTCTGCTCTGGCAGTCACTAGTAGTGCCCACCTACTACTCACAAGAGACAAATGCGGTGTCTTTTGTGATTGTTTTTGTTAATATTGTTACTCAACTGCTCCTGATGAGGCAATGATAACGTATAATCCAGGCACACGACAGGAAGACATCGTGATGTGTAAGAGTTTATAATATTTCATATTATGTGCATATTATAAGAGCTATCCTATTATTAACATTTCTCTCACTGATTTGGGGTTCCTTTTCTGCACCTCCTTGCTGCTACTCCAGAAGCCAACAGCAGCTGCAGATCAGCAGTGTGTGTCTGGGGCTGGGATGTGGCTCGTGCCCCATGGAGACAGTGAATGCCATCGCGTGGAACCCGGTTGTCTGTGGTTTCTTTCTCTCCAGCACTCCTGGTGTGGACGGAGCCGGGCTGGGCACCCAACACCCGCTCCCCAGGCTGGCTTCTTCACCACCTCAGCTTGCTGAGGAAGACACGCATCTTGCCACAGTTTCACAAGCTGATGAACACATACGTTCTCCATGACGAACTCGGGCACTGCTCTTATTTGTTATGTGCTTAGCAAGAGTAACATAACTAGTGCTACGCAATACCCAGCTACCATGAGAACCTCTTTGTAGCAGCGTGCAGTTCACTAGCCACGTGGAAGAGGGGACTGGCCAAGAAATGGGCCAGTCAAAGAGGTGGGTCTCACCCGTGCTGGCCCCAGTGAGGGGTGGCACTTCCCTTGCTGCAAAGAGGTGGGGAGGGATTTGTAGAAATATCTCCGGTTTTATTTTCAGTGGCCTGGGGTGGATACAATCAGCGTTTCATCTCCAGACACAGCTTGATTGCTGAGTGGAGACCAGGCTGTGGCTGTGCTGGCTGTCCCGTGGTGCACACGCAGGTGATGGAAAGCTCACACTCTCTGGTGACCTGTTCTGCTCCTTAGGAGATGGACTGTGAAGATCTCCCCCTCCTTGCCAAGGAATTAAATAGCACCTTGGCCTCACGTTCATCTTCTAAACCAGGGGAAGGACTTCAGGATGCAACACTGGCTCTTCTGTCGGGGCTTGGACACCCTGATGCAATTACATCCAGACAGACAGGTAGATACGTGTCCCAGAGGTCAGCACTGGGGGTTCCCGACATTTATCCCTTCAGGGCACTGCTTTTTTTCCCCAATATCTTTCAACTTGAGGACTCCTACAATTTTTTCCTGGGGGGGGACACACAGACCCCTGCATCGTGCATCTCAAGCCCATGCCTTGCTTTTCTTCCTTCCTCCCTTCACCCGCAGACCCGCCAGGCTCCTGCTGACTGCAGGTTGAAAACCGCTGCTCTGGAGGCCCTGGATCCCTCCTGCCACCGCGCTGCGCTCGCACGGTGACATCTGACGATCTCGCCCCCGCTGGAGGCCTGGCGTGCTGGAGTCGGGAGCGCTTTCAGCTCTGGCAGTTCAAATCCCCTCGCTGTGCAGGAGCCCATTTAACAGTGCCTGGAGTCACCTGGAAGAATTAGCTCACTGCAGCAACTTAGACATCCAAGGTATTCCGATAATGTGAGGGATGTGTAAGGTTAATGACTGGAAAAAGTGATCGCTCCCTGTGGGCAGTTTCTCAGAAAACTCCCTGCTGCTTGGCTGACAGAAGAAAGGAGACTCCAGCAGCAGTGAGGAAGCCCCGTGCCCTCACCACAGCGGCTCTGCTCTCCTGCCTCCCGCAGCTGCGGGGGCTCACGGCTGGCACAGACCCACGGAGGGGCCGTGGCCCTGCTCTGGCTCATCAGTGCTGGGAGAGCTCCGCACGCTCCAGGTCTGAGCTGATGTGTTGCAGGAGGGGCCGCAATGGTCGGACTTCTGATATTGTTTGAACCTGGAAGGAAGATGCTTAATTAGCCGTGTGGTTCTACAGCGTGCTCGACTCCCACCCGTGGAGGTCCCACACCCCACGTTAGGGTGGGCTCCTCCAGCCTCCCTTGCTTGGGCTCAGGCCAGCCCACGGCTGCTGGGATTTGTTTGCATGCTCGCTCTGCAGCGGTGGGCCAGCCTGAAAAGCAAGAGCAGGTTCTGGGGTTCCCCCAAACCTCTGTGAGGGCTCTTCCCAGGCTGCCTCAGCCATCAGCCTCAAGGGGCCACTGTTGGGATAGGATGGGAGCGAGTCCCATGCTCGTGAACCTCAGCCTCTTGCTGGAGCGATGGGTGGTGGATCCTGCGGCGTGGGCTGCCAGCTTTGGGGCGAGCCCTGCTCCGGCTGTGCTGCCGAACTGCGGCTGGGGCTGCTCTGCGGTTGTGCCGTGGTGCTGGGGAACGCACCACGCTGCGCCTGGCCTGCAGGGTGGAAGGAGAGGCGTACGCGGGGGCATGGCCAGCTCGGTGAACCTGATTAAAATGTATGAACTAGAGAGCTGTTTTCCAGTCGATCGGCATCTCTCAAATCTCCCTTTAAATCTGACATTTCACTCTCTCCTCTCCAGCTGGGACGTAGAGCCAAAGCACCAACAACACTGAGGGCCTATTTTTTCCTCTGAAGTCTTGGACTACACATTGCTCAAGTCTCGTTAATTTAAAAGTGGAACAAAGAATGCTCAGCATCCAGCAGGATCAGGCCTCAGGAGCAGGAAGTACCAGCTGGCTCAGGAGAGGGCTTGTTCCCATGAGATTCCCAGTGTGGTTTTGGCAGGCGGCATGGCTGGGATAGCTCTGCGAGCAGGCTCTTCCTGCCTGAAATGCCAGCCGTGGCAGAACAGCTGACTCAGAGCATGACAGCTCTTCACAGCATCCCCTTGTGAAAGGAGCCGTCAGAAACGTTCCTGACATCGCCGCCTTTACATTTTGCGAGAGTGGCTTGAAAGCTGAGATGTAAGCCGAGCCCCACGTCATGATGCTCTTGGAAACGGTGCTCTGTGGGTGGAATTCACCTCTGTGCAGGGGCTGCATCGCATCACATCCTACTCGGGTCCCAGAATAGGATGTCAGTCAAACTGAAGTGGTTCATGGTACATTCACCCCAACATCTGACTATCTGAATTATGATAAATATATTATGGAAGAGTCATCGTGACTTGGCTTTTTGGGGTGCAGGAGCCTCAGGGATGCAGGAAGAAACCCAGTCACCGGGGTAATTTTCCCCTTGCCGTGAGGGATATGTTTTATGCATTTTGCAATACACCTGGCCCAGAAGCGGAGGTGAGCACCTCACAGGATCCCTTTTAGGGTAGAGGTTCCCAGATCTGTCCTGCACCACAAAAACAGGAAAAGATAAGCCCTTGCAAGTCAGTTTACTTTTTAAAATTCATGTTGCCATGGCAGCTTAGCATACTGTCTCAAGTCCTCCTTCTTGCAAAACTTTGATCACCATGAAAACAGAATTATGTTGTTCTCCAACATGTTCTACATATAAATATATCGAAGTTCCCATAGTTCATGCTTCAACATCTCTGCAAAGACCTCTTTTATTTCTCGCTCACAAAAAATTTCTCTGGGCAAAGGACAGTATTTTAAAACCTTGAGCTGCATCAGGCTCAGTCTTGGTGTAAAGCTGGCTCCCCAGCATCTCCGTGGTCCTGCTGCTTGCGTTCCCAGCTGAGGTTCTAGTTCCAGTGGTTTCTAACACGCTCTGGTACACCACAGCACTGAAGCCCAGCCATCAACTTCAGTCCCCAAAATTGCAGGAATACCCTTCTCCCTTGGCTCTGCTCTCTGGCCATCAGCCTAGTTTCTTCCCTGGAGTATTAAAAGTGCACAGATTCCCTTGAAATGTCTATCCATTTGTTGTTATCCCGCAGAAGCACTGGGCTCCATTACCCTCCCTCACCTCTAGTCCCATCATGCTGGGTTCCCTCTGTCCCAGGGGAGGAGTCAGTCACCCCTCTTACGATGGGATGAATCAACTTTGGAAGTGGTTTATTCCCTCCATTGGCTTGAGAGAACTGACTCAAGACTGGACACAATTTCTCTATGGGTGGGATTTGGTGACAGCTTATATATGGGTAGTATTACCTGACACCAGTGGCTTTAATGAGAGTTGGTGCATCTAACGTGTAGTGCGTAGGCATCTGCTGCAGCTCCAGGTCCAGTGGTCCAGCTCTTCACAAGCTCTGCTTTAAGGCTTATGAGACCTGAATTTATTCTCATTGTTACCCAAGATGGGGCCGCCTCATTCTTGCTCCAAAACATTCCCTCTGTTGCATGTGCTGGGAGCAATGGAAAGAACTTTAATAAACACCAACACTTTAAATCCTGCTTAGAGCAATCCTTTGGTTTCCATCAGGTGTCCCATTTTTCTGACTGCCTTCATGCTAGCAATATTGGAAAAGACAAAAAAAAAAAAAATCAGGCTAGATATAGACAAATCTACAATAACAACCTACACAGTCATTTGGTTAAACAGCACATTACCCCAAGCTACTCTTTTGCTTTTGTTGTTCACGTGATTCCATCTTCTCACCCAGAGAAGACCCTTCCAGACCAGGACTGGGAAAGGTCAGTGGGATTTTTATTAATGTTCACAGCCAGACTTCTTCCAGTCAGCTTTTTTTTTCCCCCCCCAATCAAATGAAGGGGGAAAAAAAAGAAGAAAAAATTGGGGTAAAAGTTGAAGAACACTTTAATTTATAAGAAAAAGAACTAAATAATTGATGTAGTCACGGTGCCAAAGGTAATTTCTGCTGCTCCCTCTATCTCACAAAGACATTTAGCATTGATTGAGATCAAAGTATCAAAAACCCCTGCTGCTGAGCTGAAAGGCAAAACTTTCGGCTGCCTTTCTCCACTCTAATAATATCGTCTTTATGTAGTTAATAAACTGCACACTTCAGTCAAACTATATCATTACAGAAGACTTAGGGAGCTAATAATTTAAAAGCAAAGAATTGCCTCTGTTCTTCGCTTTGAACTAAACAACATTCTGTTGAATGAGGGGGACATCAAAGCTTTGTTACTATTACCAATGTGGCTGGAGCATAGGGCCGCACAGAGTGTGTACTTCAGTCATCAAGAGAAAAAAAAAAAAAAAGATTAAAGATATTGGCTTATCAAGCCACAGGCAGAACCAGGTGTTTTCTTTTCTGCTGTGCAAGCATCAGGTGGTTTGCTTATCAATGAGTTTTCTTGTTAAATAGATGTACATGACTTAGGTTGATCCCTCCAATCCTGTGGCCCTTTTATTTTCTGAGCAATCTTTGAAAAAGTTGGGATGAGGGGCTGTTTGTTTGCGGGAGGACAGCTAATTGGGCCTTTTGTCGAGGGCCAGCTCCTGTTTTCACTCCGCTGATGCTCTCCCATCGTGCCATGCTCTGCTGCAGCAGGTCACCTCCCCGCTCCCCACCTTCCTTCTGCACATGTGCCATGGGGCAGCCCCCAGCATGCGGGGCAGCCCCATCCTCTGCTGGATGTGCCTTCGTCCCCCACCTGCCATCTCATCCCCGCTGTTCCAGTTCCTCCATGCTCTCAGCAGAGCAGACTTTGCTCTCCCAGGTTGGGAGAGGTGTGTCCCCGCAACCGAAGACGACCCTCTGGCATGGCTGGGGGTGAAGGAGACACCACGCTGGTCCATGTCTCTCTGTGTGGGGAAGAAAGAGAGGACCTGCTGTCCCGCTGCTGCGTTCTCCAGCTGCACCATAGCCAAGAACTGCATCTTTCCCCCACCGCTCAAAGGTTTGCAAAGATCCTTTGCCAGGAGTGGGTGTCCATGGAGGGTCTCAAGCATGAAGGTCCTAAACTTGTTCAAGGGTGTGTGAATCACTCATGCTCATGCCAGCAATGCTTCCTTGCCAGATGTTTTTTTCACCAAGTATGGCGCTGTGGGAGAGAAAGGTTTTCTTTCATAAATTCCAATAAAAATCAGAGTTTTCCCTGGGACATTGAACAAGGACAGGATCAGTGAAAACAGCCCAAAGGGACTTCAGAAGCTCTCCTCCCATCCCTTCCCTGCCATGGCAACATCTGCCCATGTTGTGTGTCTGGGTTTGACTCCAGGTTAGACCTTCCACACTCTTTGGCTGGAGACATTTGAATATGGGCTGTGGCATGAGCCCCAAGGTTTCATCAGGACAAACAAGATGATTCACGAGGTCAGCACTTGAGAGGACGGGACCTCTAAACCCTCCTGCTCTGGTCTCCTGGGCTGGATGGACCCTTGGATGTTCCAGGCAGGTCTGGGAGCTAGCAATTTGGTGTGGGCTCTATTATGGGATACTTGCACTTCTTAAATGCTGCTTTTCATTTGCATCAAAAACTCTCCTTGGTTCTTGGCGGTCTGGATCTCATCCCCTATTAAAGACTGGAATTTTAAAAAGCAGAAAATAATGGCTTATTTCAAAGTAACAATTCGACTGCTTTTTGAAATGCTGTCCTTATTCAAAACCACTTAAATTTATACATATTTCTAAGTATTATCCTCAGAGGCTGAACCAATTTGGATCTTGATTTCTGCAAGTGTTCTCCTTGATTTCTGTGTCAGACAGTTGAGATGTAATGTGAACAGATTGGATGTTAACCATAGGTAACAAATGGTTTCCTGGGAATTATTGCTTAAGTTATTCTTTAAAATACTTTGCAAAGCCTATTACTACAGGGAGAAAATTCATAGCAAAAAGACTTTCAGAAAGGAGTGATCTTCTGCTTTTCATCCTGTTGAGCTGCAGGCTGGCGCATGTGCCTGAGCACGTGTTGACATGTGTGCATGTGTGTGCTTTTGTGGGCTTCGTTCTTTTTTCAGTGAAAGGAGCTTCACCGTGCTCCAAGAGTGATGTTCTAGCCCCATTAAAGTCTCCTTTTTGCCTTTCATTTTGGCAAGACTAAACTTTTTATTTCTGAAATGAAAGAGGGTCTTCTAGCAGGCACACACACATCTTACGGCCAGAATCACGTGAACTGCCCTGTAAACAGAGAGGAACTTGTCCATCACTCCTTCCACAGATTAATGGATGACCTGCAGATACCACGTGCTGGTGGTGCGTGTTGTTTGAGGAGAGTAAAAATCAAATGAGGAGGTGGGAAAAGGTCTTCTGCTCACTCTGGCTCAGACACAGTGCCAAAGTTTTAAGAAATGTTTTCTGAAATGGCCTCATTTGCCAGGGAGGTTTTGAGTTTGTCTGAGCTCATCAGACTGCTGTCATCCTGGGAGGGTGTAGTGTGTCACAGCTAAGTCAACCTGAGGCGTTGTCTCTCAGACACAACCATCAGGACAAAGAGGACTCTGATGTATTCTGCTTCACTTGTTTGGACTCTCACTGATGGGATCTATTGTACACAATGCCCAAGATTTGCACCCAGAAATCAGCACGCAGTGGATAGTATTTAATACAACCTCTAGAGCAAAGTATCTAATGCAAATTCTAGAGCACAGTATCTGCCTGCCCATCTGTCTGTCTGTCCACCTGTCTACCTACTACAGCCAGACTCATTCGTGGAATGACTATTTCAGCAGCATTTAGAAATGCTCCCATGTTCAAAACAGAGCTGCGAGCCAGCACAATGCTGAGAGGCTTTCTAGCTGGACAGAGATGCAGAGCTAAAGGCTCTTGAGCCAACCTTTGCAAGATCTGGTAATACAAAGATAATAAAGTGACTCTGATGGGAGTGCAAGGCAGAGTGAAGCTGTCTTTAGCCTTTACCAAAACCACTGTCAGTGCCTTTGCCTTTTCACAGCACAGCTCTTCGCAAAGCTAATTGGGTTAGTGCCTTGCAGGGGGTTTTCAGTGTCTGCAGGAGATGGGCTGCTGCAAACACCTTCCCCTTCAAGGCACACAGCGTTGCCTTTTTCACACCACAGCTCTCTCCCTGGCTTCTGTTCTCGAAAAGCAAAAGTCCCAGGCTGTTCTTCAGTATCAGCCATTACAGTGTTTCAGTTCTTTCCTCCCAGCCATTTTCAAATGTTCAACTTAAAAGGAAAATGTTTCATTTTAGGCCAAATTCCCCCCTCCTCTCCCTTTCCCCTCTCTTCTCCTTCACCCCCCACCCCCCCACACACTCCTTTTCTCTGGAAGAAGAACAAAGTAATTCAAATCAGGAAGCTGAGGAACTCCATGTATACTTTCCACTGGGACCTCGATCCCTACTGGTTTGGCTTGATTTGATTGAAGTGTAATTTAATCCTTCATCATTTGTCATAATGTCATTTATATATAAAAACAACACTGCATCCAAACTTCAGATCAGCACCGAGGAGCTCTCCGGGAGGCAAGAAAACGGAGCCGAGGAGCAGGCTTTGCTGATTGCGAGGAGGGTGTGAAGCTGGCAGGCAGCGTGACTGCCTCCCTGCTCGCTGGGAAGGCACTGGGATGAAGCATGTCATAGTTAAGTCAGGCTGCATTATGTTAGTGAGGATGGGTCTGGATTCACAGGGAAAGGAAGGGGTGGTTGTGAGCACATCTATGCAAAATAATTCAGGTTGTGTAGGTGAAATACCTGGCAGGAGGTGAACAACCTGGGATTCAGCACGGGCTAGAAAATGGAGTATATTTGCAGGGACACCGGTAAGCGTAGTGATGATAATGTCACTGCCCTCTGTTACCAGCTGGAGCAAGGTAGGGCTGGAGTCTGTATACCTCAAACCATGTCTTTATTTGCAGTAGAGGAAGGGGAGGTGAGGGAAGGGCCTTTCATGGTAGGAAATGTCTTCTAGCTCTGCTCTGCCATCATGTGCAGGTTTCCTCCATCTCCTCTTCTTCAGAATGACCTCTGCGTTGTTGGCGCTCTCCTTCAAGTGTCGGGGTTGGTGCTGCAGTATGTTTTTGACACCGAGTCCCTCTCACGGAGACTGTAGGTGAGGTAGCAGAGGTCACCAGACACAAGGCTGCAGGAAGCTGAATCTTCATCCTTTGCCTCGAGTGTCTCATATTTAGCTACGCACAGTTAAAATACTGAACCTCTGAACTCTGGCATCTCTCTGCTCCTTCATTCGAGCGGTATAACGAGGGAGAGGACGGGCAGGGAGGGGCAGTCAGCAGCCCTGCCGTGACTCCGGGAGGTTTGAAGGGGCTGGTGGCTCTCGGTGGTTCCGGACTCGACTGCACTCAGGCGGTGAGAGGGCGCATGGTACAAACCCTGTCTGGACTGCCCTGTGAAACCTCTTCTCGATTCCAGCTTGCAGCGTCCTCACCTGTGAAACGGGAGCTCCTCGCTCTGCGGTGAGGCTTGCGAAGAGGCAGTTATAAACATATCCCCGTGTTACTGCTCCTGTTCTTCACCGCAGCTCTCAAACAAGTGGAGCCTCGTCAGAATAAAAGCAGCTTCTGAAGCTTTGGTGCAATACGGTATAAACTTAAAACCAGTCCAGCACAGGGGTAACTGAGAGGCGTTGGGAAAAGTCTGCACTCAAAAGCCCTGAGGCTCTTGTTTTCACCTCTGTGCTCTGCTGGGGCAGGGTTTGCTCCCCGTGCTGCAATCTAACACGCAATCAGAGACACAGACCTGGCTCGGCACCTGGGCAAGGTTCCTTCTCATCCTCTTTCAAGCTTGCTGGCTCAGTGCTCCTTGCCTAGGCATTTCTGGCACCACCTGGCCTCGCAGCTAGGCATGCCCTGGGATGCACCGCAGCACGTCCCGCGGAGAGCCACCACAGAACAGGAAGGTTACGGCTAATCTGCAAATGTCGTGTGAGGTGGTTTGACTCAAGGATTTTTTTGAGAGACGCCGAACGTCTTTACTTTCCCCTTCCTATCCATTTGCTGAACACCCTAAAAGGAAGCATGAATGAGGGGAAGAGATAAGCCTTATCCCTCAGAAAGAAAACATTCCTGCAGTCAGAGTATATAAGCCAGATACCGCCTGCCTTTCTTCATCCCGAGCCGTGCGGGTATCACAGCAGCCGGATCCTGGCTCTCTGCTGGGGCTTAGGACAAGAGCCAGAGGTCGCAGGACTGGTGGGTGCTGGCACCCAGCACAGCCCTCCCCTCTCCCCGCCACGCTCCCCGAGGGACCAGGCTGCCAGGTCGCCTGTGATCTGCTCTGGGCAGCTGGGAGGACCTGCTGTAAAACACCCACCAGAAACACAAGCAGAGAGGGTTGTGTGAGGGCCCCCACTCGCCCTCCCTGGGCTGCCCGGCTCCCCGTTGCACTGCAGTCGGGGCTCTGCTCCGTCCCTTCCCTCTAACAGCAGAGCAGAGTATCTATTCACAGCACTTGTCAAAAATTAAAGCAGAACCTTCTTTCAAATGCTCCGTCTGTACTTGACTGCCAGAAAAGCGATTCTTCCTCCAAAAAAATTTGCATTTAAAATTCCAAATATGCACTTTTCCTCAGACGAAAGAATGTGTGTTCCCGCTTTCAAGTCGGGTTCTCTGTGACCTCTAGGTTTTAATAATTTCAGCAAAGTGTCATTTGACAATTCAAATACAGTCGGTAAGCACAGGGAAGGAAATGTCCTTTAAGATAAGCGCATATTATATTGAGAGTTGATGATGAGAAGATTTCACCTACAGCTAGAAACTTCAGAGTAATATGTACGACTCTTCTGCATATTAAAAAACTGCTTTGGTGAAATATTGGTATTTCCAGATTTCAGCTTTGCCGTCGCTAAAATATTTCCACTGTTTAATTCATAAGAAAGTGTGATGGCCTTGTATGTAGAGGTTTCACTGTTTAGCTTTTGCTTTCCAATTAAAAAATAAGTCAGTGCTCAAATTCTGCTTGCTGCTGATCCGAGGAGGCGAAGGACCACGAGCTGGATGGCCAAGATCTGCACTGCCAACCCTCTCCCTTGCCACGGTGCCGTGCTGCCCGCGGTGCCGCAGCCGGGAGATGCCGCGGCGGGGCCAGGGGTACCACTCCTGCTCCAGGGATGCACCGGAGGCTGGGGCTGACCTCACCGGCTCTCAGCCCTCAGCCCCAGGTGCTCATTCAGCTTCGGGTTCCCCCTCATGCTCCAGTTTCCTCAGATCCTCTTGCCTTTGTTGTGCTCTCCCGAAACCCTCGCAGAGAGCTGTTATCACATGCACACCCACCCCTCCGCATGCAACTCCAGCTACCAGTCAGCAAGCAGATCAGCTTGTCACAATAATTAATAGGCCTCCCTGTGGTCCCCGGTAATCCATCCCAGGACTGCACAGCACTGGCTCTGTTTTACTTAGGTATATGTAAGCCTTAGAACTGCCCCAAACAGAGCCTTTTTCATGAAACTGCTTCATTCAACACCTTATAAGGGCTGCGGGCGCAGGGAGGGGGCAAGTTTACACAGATGCTAGTGTCTCAGGACTTGCTAGCAGGTGTCTCCTAACTTTACACAGACCACCCTCACACTAAAGGGACTCTTTTGCTTTGAGCCTGTTCGAGTTACATGACTTTGGTCTTTGAGTTCCTGTTCAGCAGGCGATTTATGACTTTCCTTATTGATAATGCTCCCGTAAGCAGAGGGATGGATTGTTAGCCGGTGGTGTGGGTTTCATGGCGTCTTCGAAAAGCTGAAGTTCCCTGACCATGCAATTCCTCAGGCTTTCTAGGGAAAGGAAAACAACAACAACACTCGTACTGGCTGTGGGGTTTTTAATTTGTTTGTTTATTTAACGCGAGGGGGAGGGGGGAGAGCTAATGATAGGTTTAAGCAAACAGTTTCCTCTGAATTTGGCCATTTTCTCTTGCTGAGGTCATATGACAGCAGAGATTACACGATTAGAAATGTTTTAAGGCATTCCTTCAGCCTCAAGAGAGGAGGAGGGGAAATATTTAGGGTTTGCTGTCTGTAGTTCAGGGAACAAACACCTGAAGAGCTCTCCTACGTAGGGGTGATCATGGAGGGCGGTGCCTCTTTCTCAAGGGACGAAGCTGGGAGGCAGCGGAGAGCTGGAGAATTGGAGGTCCCTCAGGCTTCAGGAAGTTTGGGCTGGGACAGGCTATTGCAAAATTTGGGTCCTTTTTTGCAGTTCTCTGAAACCTCTCCAATTCTTGTTAGGAGTTAATGGGGAGGAAGTGTTATTGGGGTGACTGTACTGCCCAGGAACCCCACAGCAAAGAGCTGATCCCCTTCGTCTCTGCCGTGGTGTTCATTGCTGGTGCTACTGGTCCTTGTCACCCCTGCAGCTCTCAGTTGTTCCCTCACCCTGGGAGAAAGAAATTAGCCTGTAAGTGCCCGAAAGCGCTGTGCAACACAGGATGGTAAACAGGATGTAGGTCTGGACCCGCTCCATGATGAATCCATCACCATTACAGCTAAACACTTTGGCCAAACTCTACCGCATCTGCTCTCTCAAAATCACACCTTTACTCTGCTAAAAATCCGACTCAAATTAGCCAAATATCCTCTTACAGAGGTGAGAAATGGTCACATTACCTGGACTTTGAGCAACTTTCTGGAGATTATATAAAAAATGCTGTTTTGTTGCTGGTCAGGATTTCTTCCTACTTTTCTGCGCTAGCTCTCTGAACATGAAAATACCCTTGCAAAGCAAAGCTGAGAGTTTATTATTGCAGGTTGCAAGCCAATTACTATCATTTAAAGAACAAAAATATAACTGGTAATCTCTGAAGCGAACCCACCTCTTGCAAGTATTTCTGCATAGCACAGTGCGTTTCTGCCGAGTTCAATTTGTCAGCACATTGCAAGATCACCCTGCTGAACAGTTTAACCCTGCTGTGCAAGGGGGGGGTTTCGCAGCACTTTCACATTGTCTCACGAGGTCAATGAAAAAGTCCTGTTGGATTCCCAGTCCGTACAGCTTTACCCCCACTGGAATTTAGCCGCTGAATTTCTAATGCTTGCCTGGACGCACCTGTACTCCACAAAGGGAACTAAGTATTAAAACATGCACCTATATCTCCCTGCAGTGATATTTGGGAATTACTCCCTCTGCCACCATGTTGATCCTGTTGAAGGTTTCTTGATGATCAACAACTGTTTTTGGGGCATGACCATTCAGTGGGCTACCTGAAATGGCCTCTAAGTCTCAGTCCTTGTAGACAAACATCTCCAGTCAAGCCCTAACGTTACAGCCGTGCCTCACTGACTGGTTCAGAAGCAACGATAGGTGCTCAGTGATATAAATGGTATTTCTAGTTCAAGTCCTTATCTGGTGCAATGAGGAGCAGCCACAAGATTCATCTCTTTCTCCTGCTTTATCAGCTCTCACTAGAAAGGAAAGGGGGAAGGTATCCTGCTGATCATAGGGAGGTTATTGGCTGAGTTTATTCTTGGCTGCTTGGTAACTTTATGTTTCAGCCCTTATCCCTCAGGTCATTTAATATTTAGCTGACAGAGCTGTAGAGGCACCAGTTGAAGCCCAGACTGTGTGTGTCGGGTACTGGACGGTCTCTCAAAAGGCAGCTGGTGCCATTTGTGAATGGTCCCAGGAAGCTGTGAGGATGCCTTCCCATGCCCCCAGCCCCCTGCCGTACACACACACTTTATAAAAGCTGTAAGTTTGGACAGACATGATAAAAAATAAATGCCTTTGTTGTGCTTTTGGAACCAAATAATGCTTTAATAGCAGAAACCTTTTTCAAAGTTAGTAGTTAAGAGTAAGCAGTACTTTAGGCAATCCAGGCATCTGCTGCAGGGACTTTCCCTTGTAATTAGTAAATGAGCTTGATGTACTTTTCCCATCTAATTAAGATGCCATCTTTTTAACCTTGTTAGCAAAGGTAACTTTTGAGACATATTAGAGACAGGTTCCCTACCTGACCCTTGACTGTGCACTCTGGTGAGCTGGCAGCACCCTCCTGGACAGCCGCCCTCCGTGGGTGAGGAAGATGTCTGTAAGCCTCTGTGCGTGCGGAGTTGAAGCAAGATGTGCAACGCTCCCCACGCACAGGAAAGCTGGGAGACTAAAGGAGAAGAGCAGGCAAGAAAAAGTCCATGTGGTTCTTTTCAAGGTGTGCAGTGAGTCAGTCCTCCTTTCCACGGTTCAAAGTTTCAGTCGCCTGAACAAGCTCTCTGTTCCCAAATCCTTATATTTGAGGTGTAGAGTGCTGCTGGTTTTGCAGGGTAACCTGAGTGATCACCTCGGCAGGACACCTCTTCTTTAGGGCTTGCTCATCAGTCTTCCTCAGGAGTAATGGCTGTGATATTCAGGGACAGAGCTAACCTTCCTAAAGCCCAGTACTGCAGATTTACAAGAAAACTGTCTCTGAGAAAATTGATCTTGATGAATATATGCAAGGTTGTGTCTCTCAAGAACTCCCCAGTTCCTGAAGCTAGAGGAGGCTGTGTCACCACAGTCCCATGTTCATCACTGATATTTTCTGCTTGTATATTTTGTCCTGCAAGGAATGTTTGCAGGTGAACGGTACATATCCCCATCATTTCTCTAGTGGGTCTATTGACAATGCTCAATTAAAAATTAGTTTAGAGACACTAAAATGGAATAATTTAATAAACTGGAATTTCCTTTGTGAGCCCTTTTGCACCTCCCTTGCTGCCAATGCACTTTGGAAGCTCCCTGGTCGCTGCACACCTGGACTCGGATCCAAACCAAACCTGCCAGGAGTGGGACTCGCGGACCTTCAGGAAGGTGGAGTTCCAGACCCAAGTCCTAGCTTTGACTCCACTTGACAATCAAATATGAGTCCATCTTCATTTTGGGCATTATCCTTACCGTGATTCACAGGACAAAGGTGCACAAGAGAGCCCAGGCACAGGGCTGGGAGGTCGGACAATCTCTTCCCAACTGCCTGCATGCTAATGGGTGATTTGCTGATTTGTGAGTAGCATCTGCATGAGCAGAGGGAGTCACGCTTATCTGAAGAGATACGCTGGATCCAAAGAGAAGCAGCAGATCTCACCAAAGCCAGTGGTTTCACCAAACTCGAAAGAAAGAACTACTTTGAAAGACCACTGAGAGCTGGGAAGATGCAAGCCCAATGGTTGGTCAGAGCTGCAGGTTGAGAGTTTTCTCTGGCAGCAAATGAAAGCAGTATCAGCTACTGTAGCTGGAAGCTGCCTGTGTGCTGGAGTGCCAAAATATAGGAGAGAGCATTGCGAGCACGAATGCAAAAGGAGAAGGGCTGGAGTGCTTGGCAGAGTGATTGCTAAGCCAGGACTGCTGGGGTTGCATGGGCACCATCACCGAGGTGCGGGAGGGAGAGGCACTGAGGGGCAGAGGCAGCTAAGGGGACCATGGCCACCCTCGTTTGCTCTGCCCAATGCAGAAGTCACTTTGGCTGCCACGGGAGGGAGCAGTCACGGACCTATATGACCTCACATCACCATTACACCTCACTCAGTTCTGTTACAAACCATCGTAAAGCACAGGGGTCTTGGGTGTAAGTCTCCCCTGCTAATGGCAGGTGGGGCAGCGGCTCCTGCTCTTTCACAGACCCACATTAGGATGAAGGAGACTTGGTAGAACAGAGTAGCTTACTGCCTTCCAAAACCAGAAAGTGAACTGGTGGCCGCACTGGGGTTTCTGTCAGCTTCTTTTTCCAGCTGACCCCATTTTTATATGTTCCCCCTTCATAGCTGGGCTCCAAAGCCTGGATATATTTCTTCCTGGCCTGCCGTCGTGCTGATGGGATTTAAATATGAAAAGCATTGCTCTCTGTGCAAGTTAAGCCTTTGGTTAAAAGTGCAGGATGTTAAGAGGTGCAGGATTTTTTTAGTCTCTTGTAAGGTCTTTTTCAGTGTCTCCTTGTGAGATGGCATTGAAAGTCTCTGTAATATAATGATCTCACACACTGTATATGCAATATCTCTCCTCCCTTTATGTAGAGTTTTCCTAGCTAATTTCACAGTATACTCCATTAAATCGCCAGCCTTTGCTGTGAACTCTGGAGGTTCTTGCTGCCACATGGTACATGTGACTGCTGCTTGTGTATCTGCCTTGAATTAATGCAGACGGGTTTCATCTCCTGCAGCCTTTTTGCAAAGATCAATGAGCTTCATCCTTGGCCTCCAGAATCAGACCCCAGAGCCACCCAGATCCCCTCCAGTGAGCTGTCTCTGCCTCTTACCCTGTGGTCCAACTTTTCCTTAGCAGTCTTTGAGCAAAAGTTTGACCTCCTTCACTTTGGGAAATGCAAAATCCTAGAAACTCAGACAAATGAACCAGGAGGTGTCCCTCAGCCAGCACAGGACCCTCTCCCTGAACTACAGCATGCTTGCGTCGCCGAGGTGGGCATCGCTCCTGAGTAGCTGCTATTAGCAATTATCCCACACCTTTGCCATTGGTCATCTGTGCCCAGGTTTGGAGGACTGAGGTAGCAGAAAGCTTCCTTCTCCCCTCAGAAGCTTCAGAATAAGAGTAGAAAGAAAGACAAAGGGAGCAATCGTGGATTCAGGGCGGCCAGCAGCAATTTTACAACTAAGATAATTGTCTTCTCCAACCCTTCACTTATATTTTCTCAATTTGGTCAGCCCAAGGCTTCATCCACAACCCAGTTCTGGCAGTGGTGTTCTTCCCATTGTCTTCAGTGGGCCATAAATCCATCTCCCTGAAGGTGACCCTCAGCTGTCCCCCGCCTCGGCGCCAGGCACCCCACCATGCCCTCTGGGATGGCATTTCTTGGCATAGGAGCCCCAGCTATAAGGCAAGGACGAAGAGGGAACTATAGGTCAAGCTGCAGACTTTTACATTCACATGGCTTCCTCTTGCCCAACTGGAAAAAAAAAAAAAATAGGATAAAACAGGGATGAGAAGACGAAGAAAGAACAAGCAGGGCAGAAAAACATCAGGAGGAGAAGGTTACAGTTACAAAACACACTTGTGCATAAGCTTCTCCTATAAACTGCAGAAACAACGCACTGGGGTGAGCAAGGAGGCAAATTCTCTTCTTTCTCCCCAAAGCATGCACACCTCACTCCTTGCAGTGACACTGCTGCCACTGCTGTCCCCCCAGGCGGTCGGCCAGAAGGAAGGCTGCCAGTCATTCGGTGGAGCTTTGATGCTGGCACAAAAGAGCAAGTCATTTGAGACGCTTCCTGACTGGTGGCCTGTATCAGCTTGTGAATCATCTGAACGCTTCTGCTTAATCCGCTTGTGTATCTTTGAAGCCTTTTCTGTCTCGCAAACAAATGATCAACTGCAACTTATTTTTAATCCATTAAAAGGTTCCAGATATTCCCCTGTAAAAACAAAATACCCGGCCTCGGTACCTCAGGGAGGAGTGAATTTTGTAAGTATTGATTCGGTCTCCACTGAGCACAGTCAAATATTAGCATCAATCTGTGAGTTACTTGCTAGGAAGAAATGTCAAAGGCTCAGCTTTTACTGTGATCTAATCCTAGCTATTAAAATACTGGGATCTCAAGGAAAGTAGCTGCAAGACAGTGTCAAAATGGCTTGGACTACAGTGTTGTGTACGGCACACTTGATCCAAGGAGGGTACAAAGTCAGGTCTGGCGTGTGGAAAGAAATCCTGGCCAAGCAGTACAGGGACAAGCTCAAAGCAACACTTCCACTGTTGTCTTTCATTTGCAGCTAGACGTACATGGAAGGACACCGCCCTGTGTTGCAATATATTTATACACCTACCCTCCCGTTAAGTTTTATGTGAATTAATTGCTGCTTTCCATCCCTTCTTCCGTGTTTTGCTCTAACTCTCTGAACAATAAACTAAAATTACAAAATCCAGCTGAAACTTAATTGAAAACACCAAGTTCCATCTGGCCTCACATAAATTATGGTTAAAGTTGCCATTTTAAAGAACTGTTGTTGTTGTTGTTGTTGTTGTTGTTGTTGTTGTTGTTGTTTTTTAATGCCAAACTATAAATCAGCTCAAATTGAGTTCAAACCAGCTCGAAATTGGGACCAGGTTTGCTCAAGGAGTTTGCAAACTTGAGTAAAAAGCTTTGGGCAAAGCCCAGCTGAACACTGAACTTGCAATGAGCCAAGTGAACGTGGGGGTTTGTACTGAACATTTCCCAAAGATCTGCTTTTAACAAAGAGACGCTCGGAGCTGATTCATGCCCGGTGGAGGGTGAGGCGGAGGGTGTGGGTAGGGATGCCCTTCCCTTCGCAGAGGAGAGGCGGGAGGGGAAGGGAGCTCAGGTGGGCACGTTAGGTGAGGAGAGGAGGGGAGGGCAGCACAGGTGATTCTTTTTTGCCTTGATGGAGCTGTGAACCCGTGCCCCAGCCTTTCCCAGCACACTTAAGAGCAGCTGGAGCATTGCCTAGTTCCTTCTCTGGGATGTGGGGGGCTGAGGACCCCAATCTCATGGCCTTCCACCTGACTGCTCAGCAGTGACAATGGTGGTAGCATGTCCTGCGCTGTCACCACTCTGGTGAGCATCCTCTATGAAGCCGAAGGATGACCGTCCGGCTGTGCAGGTGGGCTGTGTGCGGAGGTGTGTGGGGGCTTGCTGCAGAGCCTTGTGGCAGAGGGTGGGTGGTTTGCATCCGGGCTGGTGTCCAGTCGCGGCCCTGGGAGCGCGGGGAGAGGCAAGCCCCTGCCACGTACAGAGCGTGTGTTGTGTCCTGGGACCTGTGTGGGAGTGGGCAGAGGACTCTTCCCTCCTCTGAATCATCTGCTGTTTTATTTAACCTTAAACGCTGTTGGTCTGAGGGTGTTCTAACCACGTAGTCTGAAAATCCCTTGCACAGCGCCCACTTTTGATTTTGTAAGCAAAGCGAGTCTGTATTTTACACTCTCCCTTGGCTTTCCTGATGCCTGGGAGGTGTGATAAAGCTTTTCTCTGCAGCTCTCAGCCTGGTTTGTGTGCTGTGGTGCCAGCCTGGTACCAGCGTGCTGCGGTCCCACAAGCTACAGGCGATGGTGCTGCCGAAGCGTGGTCTGAATGGTGAGAATAAGGCCCCTAGACACAAAACGTGTCTCTGCAGCACTGCCCTGCCATTCAGCTACAGAGCAGCTCTTGAGAGGCCATAAATAATACAGGAGAGATCCCGTGCGATGATTTTGTAAGAGGAATTGGAAGTGAGATTACTCTGTGACATTAGGAATGAAAACACCTCTTAACTCTTTGGTGAGCAGTGGAGTTAACAGTCGCATAAAACACGCGTAAGTTGTCTGAGCAGAAGGTGCTATTGCCCTTGGGAGGCTGACTAGGTTATATTTTTGGTATTTATTTAATGGCTGCATGTCTTTAAGACACAAATACTCAGCTGATCCTTCTTCCTTTTTGGCTGACTGTGTGCCTTCTGGAGTTGAGCATCCTTCTGTGATGTGTAAATGATGAGTGACTTTTGATGATCAAAGAGTATTGGCTTGATAGACATATTTCAGCTTCCTATTTGATACCCAGACGGCATTTCATATCAGCCCTCACATCCAAACATATCTTTTTCAGAGCATGCGTTTACCACATTAATCCTTTTCAGGCAACCAGTAATGGGAGCCATTCCTTCTTCTGGCCCTGCTTCTGCCAGACTTGTGATGGCAAGTACCTTTGCTTCTGTGACTGTAGGCACCCCCGGGGTCTCCCGAGATGGGATTCAGATGTGCAAATTCTGCTCTGAGCAGGAGTGGGGGGGGTTAGAATCAAGTAACCGGGAAAAGAGTTAGTTCTGCGTCGTGGTAGTGTGAACAGAGCAAAATGTAAATCTCCTGCAATGCAGAAAATAGGAAAATAGCTGTGTGTTCAAACAGGCTGGTGTCTGGCTGTCCCTTACGCCAGGGGAGTTGGTACCTGCAAATCCTTCGGTGGGGTTGTCGGGGGAGTCTGAGGGAGTAAGTTCTTCGACCCAAAGCTTTGCTCTCAATGTGAATTCCAGGTGTGAGTTGGAGCATTTTTGCTGTACCTGGTTGGGAAACATGTAGTAATTCACATCACAGGGAGAAAGAAATTGTATTTTAGTTTTCATTTTTAAAAAGACAGAGTTAATGTTCTCCTTCCTTGGTCAAAGGAAGCCACCAGTCCACGGTGTGTGGGGAAATGCTTTAACCTTTTCTGATACTTCCTTTTGTCTTTAGTCGGAAAGAAAAGGCAAATGTGCCACATCCTGGAGGAAGCTTCTGCAAAGAAAGCGCTCCCTGTGTGCAAACCCATATTAAAAAGGGAATTACAGGTGATTTTGTATTTGGATCCAAAAGGCCCTTTCTGCTGAGAGGGGATTCATCTGTCAGAGTGTCATCCAGCTTTGCTTTGCATTTGCTCCTGTCCGCTGGAGTGGAACTGCTGTGGTTGGGAGCTGGCTCTGAGGTCCGAGGCGTGGACACAGCCTCTCCTGTTGCTGCTGAGTGTGAAGCACTCGAGAACGTGATGGGCAAAAACCAAGCCAGAGGCACGTGATGGTTAGAAACGGTGTGCTCTGTCCAGAGGGATCTGTGTCCTTCTCAAAATAACAATATGGTGTGTGCTTTGGAAAACTGTGGCTTGATTTTTATTTTTTTGTCCCCTGGGAACTGAAGAGTTTTTCTTCACTCTCTCGAAGTGGGGGACAGAGCAGTGGGACTGAAGCAGGCACTGCTTGCTGCAGAAATGTTGTGGTTATACGTCCAGTTGCTATCGTCCCACTGTTTAACCTTCCAAAGCGAGGAAAAATACTTCAGACCACTGAAAGCAGCAATAAATGGCTAGCATTGGTTCCAAAACATTCTAGGAATTGGAAGGACTTTGATCCTCCATCACTCCAACCTCTTCTACTTTCTGTTGTTTAAGATTTACCAAACATTGCATCTCTTCACATAAAAATTCACCTTTGTGTTGCTACATATAATCATTGAATAGTGATAATAACAATAAAACTCCTAGGAAATCTCCCCGTGGCAACAAGTAATTGACCCAAGAATTTTCACTACAAGGAATTTTTTTTAATAACCACACAGCACTAGAGATGCTTGTTCATTGGGGGATACACCGCTATTGTTCTCATCAGTCCTGATGCTTTGCCTTCACCCTTTGAGTTTTCTCAAAGGATTGAGATTATTTGGTTTCTTTGAAGAACAAAGGATAAAGAATTTTTTTTAGATGACTGGCTATTTTGATCTGCAAGGTCTGCGCGCAGTGTGAGGGAACAAACATCACTAAATCATTAAGGGAAAAGGGAAGGGTATGCATAATGGAAAGGAGAAACACAAAAGCCACCGAGTCCAGTGGTTAGAGGAAGGCGCTGGCAGCCGATGCCTGGGTGTTGTTTGCAGCCCCGCTGCTGATTCAACGTGAGGTTTGCTGCCTTGCTTCTCTGGACCTTGGCTTCTCTTAAATATAATTCAGCAGGATAACTTACAGCCAAAAGACTTTGTCAGGTGAAGTTAGTTATAATTTTCAACTACTTTGGCTTTTAGAGAAATAACAGACATAAGTAGGATGTCTCATTTAACCAGCCCCAGCACCCATCTTCAGATGCAGCCAATGCCTTGCTGCAAGATAGCAGATGTCACGAATGTCTCTGAAAATCCTGCTAGGCTGCTCGACCTCCCCTTCCACGTCTGAACACGGTGCTGAGGATGCCAGCCTCAGGTACCTGACACAAGGCTGTGGTGGGTGCCAGGCTGAGGGATGCTAGGAGCCATCATCCCCAGACCTGATGATGGTTAGTGTCACATAGGAGCCTTGAAGGGGACGTAAGGTAGACCATGGGACTCGAGCAAGGACTGGCCAAACCAAGGTGCCTCCTTTGCCCCCTGGGCTGTAATGCCTTAGAGCTTGCCTTGCTGTGCTCCAGTGAACAGCTCTACAGAAAATAACGATGCCTCTGTGAATCTGTATGTCATAGGATAACACACAAACATAACTTCCCATTCAAATGTGCCTCTTCTATTTTGGGAGATAAGAAAATATCACATGTTCTGAGGAAATAGGATTAGCCTGTAATTAAGCAAAAATCCTTCTATTTAGCATAACAATTTTTTTTAAATTAAAGAGTGAATATTACCTGCTAATTATGGGGTTTACAATATATAGAGAGCAATGACTAATTTGTATGAGAGTCTATTTTTATTCTACTTGAAAAAATTAAATGTTAATATAGTCATTTACCCAGATGTATAAGTAAAAGACATTTTTCTAGACTTCCAGCTACCAAACAGCATCCTGCTGAGCTGAGTCCATCACTGTTCCTGGAATACAGCAGATGATGCTGTAGCTGACTTAAAAATACAATGTCTGTGCTCAGCTCCTGGTGGTGGTGGTCACCTACAGGGTGAGCACACATTACGAAGCATCACAGACTGTCCTTGGGTTGAGCAAGGTATGTGCAAGGATGTCATGGAGCTGGAGGCTATGAACCATGGAGGACAGAAGAGTCCTGAACTTCCGAGAAGTTTTGGTCTGGATCCAAGCTTTGCAGCATGATCCTTGGCCAGGATCTGGAGCAGCTCAGGGCTTGTCCTGGTTTTGTGGAAAAAAATGTAAAAACCTAGTTTAGTTTTGACAGAGTTTGTGCTTGTACAAGTAAGCTTGGACTATATTGTGGTTGAACTTTGCCCTTTTTTAGTGGATCTTGGGAAATGGTTTTCTTGAAGCAGTGGAGGGTAAGTGAACTTTTTCTCATCAAATTTTGATCCCCCCATTACCCATCAGTTTTAGATTTAGTCCTTAATTCTGCAAACACTTAAGCACATGTTTTGCTTCACACGCTTAACAGGAGTACTCACTTATATACAGTTAAACATATGTACAGGTTTTCAAAGGATCCAAGAGTCTGCCACAAATATTTGAGGCCCAACGTTCATTTCACATCCCTCAAATTGGAGCTGGTCTTATTTCAGAAACAACTCGCTACCCTAATTAGTCACTTTGATGCACTAATCCCCTTCCTGCCCACTGGACATATCGACGTGAGCGTGTCCCTCATCTTCAGTGGGGATTTTTTCCAGTGACTTCAGGTTCCGTATGTCTCCTTGATATGAATGAGTGCTCCTGACATATGAGATGGTAGTAGCTGTGGTGGTCAGGGGGTTAACCAGAATGACTTCTGAAAACACATGAAGGGAGAAAGCATCACGTTTGCTGAAGTGCCACTGCCATACGTGAGAAGCTTCCCAGCTTTGACTGGCTGTCCTTGAGAAATGGATGGGGACAGCGTGCTGCACCTCGATACAGTGACTGCTAAGGTTGTGTAGCATGGTAATGGGGCAAAGAGGGTAGTGATTGAAGGAAGGCAATGGCAGATGATAGTGAGAGACAGAGAGAGAGACCTGTTTTTTCCTTCAAGAATGTGGAGTATTTTCCAAACTTCAGCTGTGCTGTTAAGCTCACACCAGCCCAGCCTGGCATCTGAGCAGGTTGGCTTCAATTCTGTTTTAATGTGTGAACTTTGGGTGCAGGCTGCAGGGTATTGCCCTCGGTTTGGGGGGGAGCAGGAGGCTGATGCCGCACTGTGATGGTGCTGGGCTTGGGACCAGGCTGTGCGGTGCCCCTGCCTGGGCTGTGCTCAGGGAGCAGCACGGTCCCTCTGCCTTGGCCTCTTGGATGGAGAAAGGAAATACTAAAGTCTACCTGGCAGAAAAGTGAGGCTTCCTCAATTAATAAATGTGCTCTCAGGCTTGCCAGATGAAAGAAATGCAAAATATCTTGATAGCTTCTTTTATGATCATTAATAATAGTATAACTTACCTGAAAGGCACAGTTCGTGTCCCTGGTGAGTTTTGATCTCTTGTCACGCCTGGGTATGTGGGATGGGTAAGGCTCTGTTTCTTTGGGGAGTTGTTAGATGAGAAAACAGGCAGCAGATATTTCTCCACCCCCTGCTTGGCTCTATTCCCAACACTGCTTCACTCCCAAGGATCAATATCTGAACTGCAAAATTATATTATTAAGCTGCATATTGTAATCATACATCAAGTAGAGTCCACTTCCCCCCCCTTGGCACACATTAGCATGCCCCGGTGGAGTGGTGGTTCTTTTGAAAAGATTAAGAGCATCAGCCATGCAAAATATGCGGGGTATAGGAGTGGGACAGTCCTTCTGCAGAGCATGTCTGACTACTTTGTGTGGATTGCTCCTTCTCAATTTGCATTACAGAAAAACAATCTTTTATTTATTTAAGTTGGAAATCCCTTTGCATCTGAACTTCAAGTGTGCAGCAAACACACTTTGATCATTTTAATGCAGAAGTCACTGATTTACAATAAATATTGTGTTTTCTTTTCATACTTCTTTTTGTTCTTTGAGGAGATTAGAGCAAAGGAAGGAAAATAATTTTGACCTCGTTAGAACTGCCTGGCAAAAGAAATGTGCAGAACAAGGAAGACGTTGGGCTTCGAATTGTCCCGAGCTAAGGACAGAAATTACAGCATCGGTCTATTGGTCATTAATTCCTGTTGTCGTTTATTAAGACTGGGAGCAGAAATGACTCTGTTCACAGTGCCTTTGAATCTGATTTGGGGGAGTCTAGTTGTTTTCTGTAAAGCTTCAGGAGGAAACAAATTATCATGGCTTTGGGGGGGGGTGGGTTGAGGTAGCAGAGGAAGAGCCCAGCCCTCTCCTTTGCAAAGGGAGGGAGTGTGCGTGTGCTCCGTGACTTGCCTCGGGGCAATACTAGCCTTGCAGGGACCTGACAGTCCTATAACAGCCAAAATACATGAAGATGTACAACCGCTGAGATAGTGAAACACCTTGGTGAAAGCTTAGACACGGTGTTAGGAGCATCTGCCTCTGCTGCCCTCATCCTGCTGCAGGTGGATGCACGGGTGAGAAAAGCCCCTGCGCAGCGTGGGCGGTGGTGCCTGGCACGGCCGCTGCGTGAGAGGAGTGCTGGTCTCCTGGGTTCTGGCTACGTGGACAGTTGGGACTGGCACCCAAATACAGATTTTATAAGTGCACTAGCTGCTCAAACCCTGTTCCCTGAGGCCAGGGTGACATGTGGGGTGATATTCCCTGTTGTGGACCCGTGCTTGTCAGGTCAGCTCTGATGGAGATGTTACAGGAGAGCAGTGCAGTGCTGTGGGCGTTACTGCTTTCTTGCAATCATCACATGGTATTAATCGCATATATTTTTGCTGTGTGCCAGGGTCTGAACTTGCACTGCCAAGCTGAGATGGGGATCAGGATTAAGCCCAAAATGGGCAGTGACGTGTTAGAAAAGCAGCAGTTTTTCTGGGATGTTGGACAGAGTACCACCTCAGGTTAAAAATTTTCTGTTGAACAGAATTGATGATGCTTGTGCAAGATCAGGGAATAGAATTTGGGATAGTCAGCAGCTGAGCCACTGTGATCTGCTAAATCTTGGGGCTGTGCGGTTTGCTGGAGCATCGGGACAGGTTACGCCCCTGTGCGAGGAGGCTGAACCCGGTGACAGCATAGCCTCCTCGCTGCTGCCCAAGGAAGCTTTAACGTGGATTTGCAGAATTCCGTTCCCTTTTGGGGATAGAAATAAATACAAAGTGGATACTTAAAAAAAAAAAAAAACCAACAAAAAAACCCCCAAACATAAAAGGCCTCCCCAAATGAAACAAAACCAAGCCACAAAAACCCAAAACCCAAACAAAAAAACCCCTCCTACACATCCCCCCCACCCCAGAGCCTATTCAGTGTACCTCAAACAAATGCAGCTTTCTTCTGGAGTAATCCAGTGCAAAGGGAAGGGCTCGGCTCCCTTTATGCACCCACTGCACTTACGCTGATCTGAGCTGACTTGGGTCTTTGTGGCCATCCCGATGCCAGGAGCAGCAGGTCCAGCTTACAGGTGTGAATTCCAGCTCCAGCGCCTTTTAAAAGGGGGATTTTCATGCTGGGCAGGCTTGGACAGAAAACAGTTAAACAAAAAGAGCAGTTTACTTTGCCTGTGGTGCTGCCTTCCCTTTCTGTCCTTTGCTGCTCTTTTTTTTCCTTGCTCTTTATTTCCTTGATCAATGTGGGTTCCTTTTGCGTCATTCAATGCTTTTTTTCCCCCCTCCTTTTTTCATCCTGGAGCAAATCCATGAAATTGTGTTCCTGGTCCAGAAGTCTAAAGAAAAGACTGTAAGGAAACTTGGGTTGCTTGAGCTTTGCTGAAAGTGGTAACTGGAACCAGCAAGAGCAGTAGGTGTATTGGTGGCACCAGGTAGATTGGTTACTTCAGGGGTTATCAAAGGGTTCTTTTGTACTCAGAAGCTCCAAGCTACTTAAGCTGTTGTGTGTATTAAGTTTGCAGTCCTGAGCATCGGGAACAGATGTGGTTGGAGAAGAAGGATGGGTTTTCTTTTCACAGGGAGGGTTGTGCGTAAAGAAACCTGGGGGGCGACTTTTGTCAGGCTTTCCTCTAGTGCAGCGGAGCCCAGAATCCAGCCCATCATCTTCCCTTTCACTCCATGATAATTTATTATTATTATACAGGATTGTAGCTAGAACAGTTTAGCTTAAAAGTGAGCCACCATCAATTACGTGCTACTATGTTACTTGAGATACAGAGACCAGAGGCACATCCCTTTATCCTGAGCATCTCAGACAAACAAAGCAGGGAGGTTGGTGGCAGTGTAAACACACTTAAATTACCACACAAAGTCATCGTGCTGTGGGGAGAAGGTTTTTCCTGCTGAAGAAATGCTGGACTGGTTGGCAGTTGTCCTGCTCGATCCTGGTGCTCACCAGGACCTCCTGATGTGCCTCAAGATGTGACTCTCCCTGATTATGCCAGAGACGAAGCTTTGTACAAAATCATTATCAGTACTGCAGCTCACAGGATGTTTTTTCTAGTGGAGGCAAATCTTGGGAACGATAAAACTGCAGAGATGATTTGTGACCCCATTTTGCACCAAATACATCTGCTCCTTCAGCCTCAGCAGGTGGGACAGACTGAGACTGGCATCCTGGGGACATGTTCCCAGCCCTGCTTTCCATCTCTGTGCAGAGACTGGTATTGCAATGGGCCCATGCACTAGTGGGTCCTGCCCAGGGCACACCTAACCTCCCTGGCCAGTCTGCTGGTGTGACCCTGCCGGTATCCCGGGGGTGTGCGGGGGGTGCAGGACACCTCACATCTCTCCAGCAAACTTGGGTAGGGGAGCTGAGGCACTAGAGGGGTGGTGGGGAAAATCAGTCCCACCAACTCTGGTGGAAAAGCAGACAGCCTGGATGCTGCTTTGTCCCCTCCATCCTGAAAGTGCTTCTGAGCTCATTCCCCTGCTGTGAAGCAGCGGGGCCTGCGCAGGGGCAGGTTTCCCTGCAGATACCCTTCCTTAGCCACACCTCGCTCCACCTGCCAGCTGGGAGGACACTGGGTTTCCCGTCATCCCAAGCTAGGGATAGGAATTCAGCATCCCGGGGAGAAGCCCAGGTGAAGAGATGGGCATGAAGTGGTGTGTGCCCTGGTGATTGCAGCACAAGTGGGAGCATCAGAGGGGCTCGTGGGGGACAGGGCTCCATCACTCACCCCACATCTCTCCGTGTCTCCCCTGTTCTCTGCATGGGAAACAAAGCCCCCGGTCCCCTCCTTTCTCCACAGCACTGGCTAGGATGTTTAAAAACGAACACTAGTTTTCACTTAAGTCTCATTTCCTGTCAATTTAATGGGATTTGATCATGCAATTCCCTTCATGCACAATCTGCAGTGAGCAAGTTTTACTGAGAAAGCTCTCTGGGTCTTGGTGGTGTTATCGTGGGTCTGAATTCCTCCTTTCCTGTAAGTGGGTTTAGCAGGGCTGTTTCCATGAACAGCACCAGCATGTTCTGAGAAAACTCCATCAAAGCCCAGACAACATTTTCCAGTTATCCAGTGACTGACTGAGTTTAGTTTTCCCATTGACAATAAAACAGTGGGTAAAAGGAAGCGATTAACAGCTTAAACTATATCTAGTTCCTTCTGAGTAAAGTTCTTTGCTTTGTTTTGGGGCTTGGAAGATGAACTGTACAGTATATTGTTTGAAAGTGCATCCTTGGTTTTGGAAAATCTCCATATATTTTGTTTCTGTGTTATCTGCATGGTTGTAATTAGAAAATGATGTGCCTGCTACATGACCTCCTCATAAAGAACATATTTAAAGTGAGACAATAACATTCAATTCCCTTTCTAAACCATCAAAAAGAAAATGGTTTTCAAGGCATTTCTTCCTCCTTCCCAATTCCCTCTCTTCAGCCACTTGGGTGGTCTCATTTGACAAGTTTTACAATAGAGGACTTTTTTTTTCTTCCACGGACAAACGTGTAAGTGCAGGAGAAAATCTGGAACTGGGAAACAAATGCTTCCCCCCCTTCCCCTAGAAAAACTCAGAGGCTGAATATCAGTAGATCCTTCCACTGCTCCTGGCAAAGGCAGGGTGAGAGGGAGACCTTCTTGCAAAGGGAAGTCTGCTCAGCCCCCACCTTTTTTTTTTTTTTTTTTTTTTTTTTTTGCTACTTACCTGTTTTACAGCTACAAAACTTCATAGTCCCTGCCCATAGGCAGGAGGAGCATGTGCATGCCCTCCTGTGAGGGGCTGGTGGGAGCAGCGCTGGATGTGTGAGAAAATGCTGTTTTGCATATATTCAGGATGCAGAAGATGAGATGGGATAAACAGGTCAATAGTGCCTGTTTTTCACCAGTGAAAATCCTCTACTCAACAAAATCACCTGTTTCTCTGGGTGTTTACTGTGTGCTCCCTGTGCAGCTGGTGGAGAGCTGGGAACAGCTTCCCCCGACCACGGTGCTGTGTGTACCGCAGGGGATGGTGTGCTCCTGCTCAGTGAAACGCCGCTTTAGGAAGTCTAGCCCCCTCTCAGTAGATCCGTCTGGCTTTGTTGTCCCCTCAGACCCCAGGGAAACGTGGCTGTAGATGCAGTGCGGGAGCAGCTGTTGCTCTTGCGGCTCGGTGCCGTTGGCTTTGGTGCTGCGATCGCAGGCTGTGGTCCGCACCGTGCGGGGCAGAGCTCAGCTGCCTCCGCAACCTGCACTTGAGCAGCTTGCTGGTTTTATTGCACTGGGCTACCAGAATAGCACGTTTCCCTTTGCATGTGAAGGTTTGACTGTGTTATGTGGGAGAGCAGCGCTCAGGAGATCTAGAGAGAAAGGCAGAGGGAGAAGAGATAGCAAAGCCAGGTCGGCTACGGTATGGACATACAGGGCATGGGTGCACCAAGAGAGTCAAGGAAAACAAAGGTGCTGATATAGAATAAAACAAAATGGACCCACCAGTGGAAAATACAAATCCTATCCATTGCTGAGGTATGGCTAGATTCCTCTAGTTTGGAGGACAGCAAAATGAGTAATGCTTCAAATGCTGCTTTGGGAGAATGATGTGCCTGTAATTAGCTACCTGCATCATATATGAGAAAATGGCTCTTAGAGTATTAACAGAAAAGTAGTTGGAAGCTCCCAGCATTAAACGGTGCTCCTTTAGTAGCCTCCATAGGGTCAGAGCCCTGCAGATAATTAGGATGCTATGAGCTCACTTTTGTTGATCAGCAAAAATATCATGAGCTTGATTATCATTTCCCCTGCATCCCTTTTAAATCACTTTGCCAACCTAAAGAGGCTTTAATATAAATGAGAATTTACATTCATGACAATAAGCATCAAAACTGGAATATTTGTAGTTTCCACCTGTCCTTTCTGTCTGTTGAGCTCGGCCATCAACCGTGACCCTGCCAGGCCACGATGCATGCAGAGGACGGCATGTAGGTACCCCAGGCTGGCGTGCTCTTAGGATGTGGATGTGCAAGCACTAGTGCGTTTAACTCCTCTTATTTTTTAATGATTTCTTTGTTAATCAGCTCGTGTGTTTTTGCAGAAGAGACAAGCAGAAACCAGACAGCAGGTCTTAAAAGATTGGCTTTTTGTCTTGGGAATTTTCCATGTTGCAATGCCAAGAGGGTACAGGTGCAAAGCAAGCGAGCAGGGGAAACGTCTGGGTTAATGACAGTTCAGTGGCTGCAATATGCTCCCACCAACCATGTGCCTGTGCACCTGGTGTATGTTAGAGGGGTGGATGTGAGCTAGTCTTTCAAACAGGTGAGCAGCAGCCTTACCTAAAAGCCCATAAAATAATAATAATAAAAATCATGAAGCTATAAAATGTATTGAGCAGCTTCCCACTCACATTCTGGAGAGGGGGAGCTGTGCTAAGCTGCACCCTGTGAGAGGCAGAGCTGTCACTGGGTACTTCTCTTTAAAGCTTGGAGAATTCGTATATGCTTTTTTTTTTTTATTAAATCTACCTAGCAGTAAGAGCATGACAGCAGAGCTGGAGCCAAGAGCTCTCTGCAGTCCCCAGACCAGCCTTGCAAACTGCAAAATAACTTTTTTCCTGGCATTGTGGTGCATCCCCCACCACCCTGGGCAGTATGAGGAGCAAAGGATGAGCAATGGTTTGCAGGGGAGGGATGCAGTGCATTGCTGAGCTCGTGGCTGTTGGGGCTCCCGTGGGCACAGTATTGCACTGAGCCCCCCAGAGATGTGGGAATGCAACAGAGCGTTTCCCAGTCCACATCTACTAGTACTTCTAAACTGACTTCTCTGCGTTTGCTCCCCTTTGCTTTTCTCCTGCAAATACTACTGTCATGGCCCTATTTCCAGGAGTGACTCAGTAAATGGATCATTTGGAACAAGGGCTGGAGGAGAATCACGCCCAGCTGCAGACACTGACAGCCTGGGACTGAGTCACTTGCTCAGTAGGAACGTGTCTCCAGACCGAAGTGCCCAGTCACACTTACCTACATGACATGAATTTCAAATACGATACGCTATTTGTGTCAAGCCTCTTCTGTAGTTAGTCCTACCTTAGTAGCTGGGGAAACAGATCAAATAGTGTTATAAAAACATGGAAATTAAAAAAAAAAAGTGCCAAGTTCTTTTACAGCTTTGAGTACTGTGTGTCTGTCTATCTGGCTTACAATCTTTGACACTGAAATGACAGCAGGGACATTGTAAATATTGAAAGCCTAAGCTAGCATCAGCATTTCCATTTAGGTTATCACTTTATGTTGTCTCTGGCACGTTAGCTTCACTGCAAATGAGGTTTGAGATCTCCATCTGGTCCTGGTGGACAAAAGCTTTCTTAGAGGAAGGAAACATAGCCCCAGCAGCAACTTCAAAGCTGTTAGTCACATGTGATGATAGGAAAGCAGCTCTGAACCTATTTGATTTTATATCTCATAAAATACAAACTGGACCATAATTTTCATGTCACTAAGTCATTCTACTGCATCCAGCTACTCAAAGCATAATTTCTTCCTTCTCCAGCTTTTTTTACCCTATTGCTTATAAAGCAATGGGATGAAGTCTACCAACTGGGCATCAAATGTATGTTGAAATTCTGGGTCCGTGCTGGAACATCTCCCCTCAGGCAGGTCTCCAGGGTCCATGCATGACCACAGAGGAAGGACTGCTGAAGGCCTCGGGGAGGCAATGCCACTTGCTTTAGTTGGGTGCCCAAAAGAGGCACAGGGGATCCTGTTCACGGGTGATGGGGCACAAAACACCTGTATCTCACAACAGAGGAGTTGTGTGAGGACTGCTCTGTACCCGTGGAACAGGAGCAGCACAGATTTTCCCTCCCTGGTTTGCATACCCCAGGTCATTTAAGTGTGGCAGGAGCTGGGTAATTGGGAGATTGTGTTAGCTATAAAACACTGTGAAACAAAGAGAGGGGCAAATGATGCAGGTTATCTCCTTCCCATAGCGGTCCTTGTACCAGTGCCGATTGCATGGACTAGTTCAGACAGTCTGCCTTAGAGGTGCATAACCACTGGGGTCGTTCCATTATATTTATGGGCAGATTTTGCTCCATATAAATCCCTGACAGAGCCTCTGTTAACGGGGCATCTCTTTGGCTTTTTCAGTACCTGGGGCAGGGGAAGGCACCGCACAGGGTACGGAGCCTGGATATACAGGAGGTTCCAAGGTGAAGGCACGGTGAAGCTGCACTGCCTCCCTCTCAGCCTACTTGAGACATTAAATGACAATCTTTTTATATTGTATAAGAATATAATCTGTCCTATATCTATGGCAGATCTAAAAATAGTTTTCCTCTCAGCCGTTTTCAAGGATTTTCCTGCAAAAGGTGAGCTCTCAGTGATCCTCCTGGATAAAAAGCACTGCACAGAGGTGCACTGGTGGAGAGCACACACCCGAACAGCCCTGTTTGCTTCGCTTACTGTCATTCTTTTTACAGTCTTCTGAGGAATCAAACCTATGGGGTGTTCTTATTTACATGGAGGACAGACTTTGAGTGACAGATCAAATGACCAGAATTCAGTGTGATTTAGGAAAATTAGTTAATTTGGCTAGAGAAATCAAGGATCCCCATGGAGTTTGCAGTGTAAAACTTGCTTCAGATGGTTCATAAACAAAGGGATGTGTTGCTAGGATTGCGAAGTTCAATGGATTTTGCTTTTGCAACCCACTGTTGCAGTTTTACTTTTTCCCTTTTTGTCTGGGAGATATTTAGTTGCCTCTTGGTTTTATGCCTTCCTCCTGATTTTTTTTTAATTTTTATTGCTTTCAACAATCATAACAGCAGGACTTGCATTTGCAGTCTGTTTCAGGAGACAGAAAAAAAATATCAGATGATAAATAGTAAAAATGTAAAGTGAATATTAGCAAAAAACCTGTGTTGGGCAGCCTGGCCGAACCAAAAGCATCTCCGCAAGTGGCTGGGCCAGGCACGTGCAGGTGGTGGTGGAGAATAAGCAAGGGAGCATGAAGCTGCTAGAGGTGTGCACGGGGCAGTTCTATGCCACAACGTTCTCCTTCACAGTTGCCCTTAGGCACAGTTAAGCTTCTACATCAGGGTGTCTTGGCGTATCTCCCGATGCCATGATGTTCCTTAGTGACTCTTTATACTTGTTCTTTGTCTGACATTGCACAACAGATCAGGATTCCTTGATCTTGCCTTGTTTGGATTCTTTCGTGAATTACATCCATGTGTCCAAGGCACTGAGCCCTTTCACATAATTGGGCAATATTTGCATTAAGATGAACAGTTCTTTCCTAAATCAGTGTGGGTCGTTGTTCCTTCCAGTCCCAGAAGTGCCAATGTGAAGTACAGGACTTCTGATCCCAGACACACTGCAAGTCTGGGACGCAGGGCTGCAGGATAACATTTGTTCCTTCTGTTTTTCCCTGGAAGCAGCTGTTTTGCCCTTTTGGGCAGGACATTGGCTATGCCTGAAAGCCATTTAGAAATTGCAGGGAGCGCAGGATTCAGTAGCCTGCCTACTGAGTGGGGTTTCTTGCCAAAATGCATTAGTCCTGAGAGCTCCGCGCTTGCGGTCAATTCTCACGTAAGGTTAAAGCAATGGATTTAACACCTCAATCCAAGCCAGTTTGGACCTGGGCACATACGGAACAGCACCTGTTGTGGTGGATAATGTGGTGGCTGCCACCAGGGGATACCCATGAGCTAACAGCCCCTCTTGTGCGAGTCAGGAGGAATGATGGCTAAAGCCGCACGGGGAAGGCTCTTTCCATCCTTCCTGATGTGTGTGTGATTTACTAACTAGCTTTGTCCAACTGGAATTATCATGGAAACCTAATTCCAGCAAAACTCTGATTTTATGAGTATTCCCAGAGGTGGTATCTCAAGAGGTTAGAAATTAAGGCTGGCATCAGCTGGGACATGAATGACAATTATATGTTTATGCTGATGTGTGCACACAAGTGTATGAGAGTGATCTACAGCATGTCATAATGTGGCTGAGTTTTCGTATGATTTTCTTAAAGAACAGTGCTTTTATTCTCATTTAGTTTTCATCCTTTTTCCTGCTGTATGTCTGATTTATCAGAGTGGCTTAACACGTGCTTCTTCCTCCCTTTCTCCTCCTCTCTTTTGCTGGTATTTGTAAGCAAATCGCTCCTGTTTCATGGGAAGTGAAAGACAAAAAAAGAGTGAGGTTCTCATATGCCCTATGCAATGGAGGCGATGACTTGAACAGCTATTAATGATTGCTTTCCACACGCCCAGGCAGTGACTCTGATTTCTCAGTAATTCCAGCTATGGCAATGTACACTAATAGCATAGTCCACAGCTTCACTTTTTCTAGAATCAGCCTAAAACCGGGTGTTGCTGTCACTGAGCTGTTGATATAATGGCAAGATTGGGCTCTCATTTAGTTTATAACAGTAGCTGTTGGTGTGCGTTTCCAAATGTGGTTTTGATTGCTTAGATCTGGGGCCCTGGTTTTCACAGAGGTTACTCAAAACTTACTGAAAATGTTACGTGTCTGACATTTGCATGACCAGAAATTGAGGCATTTAAAACAAACAGTTGTGTTTATCAATGGTAGTCATTGAATAAGTCATTAGCTCATCTATGAGAGCATTGAGGCATGAAGATGCTAGAATTTTGGGTGCAGATGGGCTCTGTTGTGCAGGGTAGGCATGCTCAAGAGAACCATGGGTTTTGTCTGTCTTCAGCAGTCTCCTTGAAATAACTTTTTTATATTCATAACAACTGGCTCCTGTTTCTCCTCTACGAGGGAGGCACTATCAGAGCTAACTAGCACTAATTGGAGAGGGGGAGGCAAGGGGAAAGGGCATAAAAGCCAGGAAGAAGAGGGGGGAGTGTAGATCCCAGAGACAAAGTTTAACTTCCATCAAACTTGGATGGAAATAATACTCTCGCAGACCACAGAAACATGCCTTTTACTGTGGGAGTGTAGAGCAAAAAAGGAGAGATACGATAAGGCTGGTGAAGTCAATGCAGTTGGTGCAACGAACCCTGGGACGTTTCACTGGATGGGCTGCCTTACAGAAGTTTCCTTCTGTGGGAAAAAATCAACGACTGGAATGGGTCGGTCTTTTTTGCCACAGCAAACCTATACTTAAGTGTGATTAAAATGCTTTCGGCAAAGGAAATACCCTGTAGTTTAAGCCAAACATGGGGACATCCTTTCTCCCTCTGATTGATGTTATGGTGGTTTATGTGGCGTACTATATTCTGAACCAGACCCAAGTCAATTAGGCACGATTTCAAAGTATTTTCTCATGCAGCCCAAGGTTTTGCTCATGCCAACGAAATCCGAAACTCGGGGAAATGATAGCAGGAATGAATTCTGTGAACGAGCACAGCCAGGCCATCGGGTTAGCAGGCAGCGAGCGCTGCAGGATTCCCTGCTTCAAGGAGCAAGCTGCCTTTTTCAAGTTGTGAGATTTAATGGCCTTTTTGCTGAGATCAAGTGTAGTATCGGTTTAATATCTGATACAAGCTCTATCAGGAAAGTATATCCTACCTTTGCAGAGGGACAAGGCGAGCTAACTATAAAATGATCAGATCCTCATAGTTCTTCCCCACCCCTAGACCAGGTGGGATTTCTGTCCCAGAGAAACCATCTAAAACACCTTTACACTCAGCCTTTGACTATTTGAAGCTTTCAGACAATCACAGTGTGGGAAAGGACAGTCCTTACAGATCTTTCGCCCTTTCAGTCCTGAAATATCATTCCTTGTGATGGAAGAGTAATAACATGTGAGAGCACCATCACAAGCCAGGCAGCAAAGGAAATAACAGGGTGACCTTATAAAATCAGTATCGAAAAAAACCACCCAATTATAGGGTTAAATGCCACTGAAGTAATGATTCTCCTGGTTTATCTCCCTCATGATACACTGCATTTTAAACCCAGCCACTGGGGACATGTGAAATGGTGCTTAAACAATCAGTGGAAGGTCCCCTCGTATAACGGACACATTTCCATGTATTCCGAAACAGCCCTGGAGTCCGGGCAGGCAACGAGTGAGCTTAATGCCTTCCTTTGTAGTAGGAGATCTTTGAAACTCTTATTTGATCATTTCCCTAGATTAGGATGATTCTGCGCTGCTTTGGAGAAATGTGTTACCCCTGCCCACCAACCTCCTCTCCCAAAGTGATAAGGCATCTGTAAACACTCTCTGAAACTCTGTACAGAACCTCCTCTGTACACCGCTTTGAAGCAGAGCTGCATGAAGACCTCTGTACCGGCTGAAAATATCTTGCTAACTGATAAAGAAGTGCAGGTACAGCTAAAATCCACTGTGTAATAAGGATTAGCGAGCCTAAGGAGGTTTGTTTGGATTGAAGATTGAGTTGAAATATATGAGGCTTGGATTCGACCAGAATGAAACTGAACTTGGATTTCATCAGATGCTGCACGGCCCCCCTCCTGTCCGGCTCCTCCTCGCCCCACTCCACTTTTAGAGTAAATACTCAGAGCTCATCATTTTAAAAGGAGCGGTTTAATTTTCCCACCGGTCCGGGTTCTCGTTAAATGCACTGTGCTTCAGTACAATTCTCGACTTTCCCAACCAGCCCTCATCTCTCTGCATCTGTCTACCTGTGTGCTGGTCCGTATTGATCTCAGATATGTGGGCAATTGCTCTGCTGAATACAGCCTGAAAGAACCCCATTTGATCCGATGATGATACTATAGCATATATTCTGACTAATTGTATCCATGGAAATCAAGTGCACTTTAACTAATGAAAAAAAGATAGCGTGGTCAAAGCTTGTTTGAAGAAATGACATGTTTTAAAACCTGACATGACTTAAAACAGAATCATATAAGTTCCTTTGCTAAAACACTTTCAGGATATATTAGGTATAACAATAGTTTTCTACATGAAAATGGCTTTGAAATCTTAAAAGAAAAGTATTTTAAAAGAAAAGAATTTTTGCGGTGCATTAAATTGGACGTGAATATGACAGATTTCAAAGACTGTCAAAATAACGAATTTACATCATAAATGCACAGGCTCCCTTTTTAAAGGCCTCTTCAACAACTCAGGAAGGCGTTTAATGGTGAGCAAGTTCAAAGTGTCATGGACTCCCACTGGTATAAAAAGGAGGCAATACCCACTATACTCTCTGTGTTTCAGATAATGTATCTGTCTCTTTTCAAGTTAATAAACTGCACTCCTGTCAAATTGCAGATAAATGAAAGCGACCAAGACATTGTTTTCCCCACATATTGCTAAGAAAGATATCTCCCAATATTTCTAAACGACCAGTATGCTAAAAAGAACTTGAAATGAATCCACCCTGCAGTTATTTTACAGCATCAAAGACAATGAAATTTCCACAGAGGCACTTTCTGAAGTTTTAAATGCTTTATTTCTGATAGCTGCTCATTAAGAAGCTTCGAAAGCTTTTTATTGTTTCAAAGGCAGTCATCTAAATTTTTAATCATTCACTAGTGCTATATGGTCATGATGTTACTCTCTAGCTTTAAAAACCCTTTTTTATTTTCTAAACAGTAATGTCAACATAATGTTTCCCCGAATAATTGTTAGGTACGGCCTTGCTCAAAGAGCAACTGTGAGAAGGAGAGAAAGAAAGAGAGAAAGAGGATTTTTCCAGCTCCCTTTTGCGAGGGAAAATGAGACACTCCAGGAAATTAAAACCCAGGACCAACAGTTTACAGAGCTGGCCACCGACTTAAAACACTGGTCTTCTGGGATGGTTTCGGCTCGGTTTTTTTTTTTTACAGCAGGGGAAGTTTGTGGTGGGTATTTTTTAAGCTAACAATGATGCTCTGCAGGCTGATTCTTGCTCTGTGACACATGAGTGTCCTTAGGGATTAAAAAGGATTTAGGGAAATTTCCTGTCCCTGCCCCTCGGAGCTGCCTCCTACCCCACCCACCGTGAGGCCGGGTCCCGCTCGGTGGGGGACGATGCGGGGGGCAGCATCCCCGTATCCCCATCCCCAGGCAGTGTGCACCAGCCACGGCCACGCGCCGAGTCCTCGCAAAGGAGCAGCAAAGTGCACGGGAGGCTGGTGCACCGTGCCCACCAGCCTGGTCGGGCTAATCCTGGCCTTGCGTATGGTTTTGCTTTGGTCCTTGTTCCAGCACCCATTAAAGCCAGGATTTCTTTCTCACTGGGACTGTAGATTCTCACACGCTAGACGTAGGGATGAGATTGCAGTTTATTTACTCTACGAGCTTGTATTAAATTTCTCCCTCTAGAAACCACAATCCAGCCTCTCTCCTCTTCAGGGACTGTGAGTTTTCCATTCTCAGGATCTAACCGTTGGACTGAACCCATGTTCCGGCTCAAGCCTCTTCCCTTTCTTGTGCCTATATTAAGTAGGTTCAGCTCACTGATAAGCGAGCAGCAAGGAGAGATGGGGGCAGATCTAGGCTACCTCTGCTTAGCAAGAAAGTGCATCCTTTTGTGTGCAGACATTTGGCTTTTCCACCTTCCAGTTTTTGGTTAGGGTAAATGCAAAAGAGGAAAAATACTGAGTGGCAGGAATGGAGCAGTGTTTGGACATTGCCTGTGAGAAATTTTGAGAGGAGGATAACAACTGGCTCTTGCTAATATAAGGCTTTGCCCTCCTCTAGTGGTACTTGTGATCTGAGGCTCTCGAAGGAATTACTAATACAATAACCTTCTACTGTCGGCTGTGGCCGTTCCCCCTTGCACAGCTGAGATCTGAAGCATGGGTTGGGTGAGCTCTCCTTGCACTCCAACAGGACAAGGCACCCACTTTAACCAGCACCTCTTATTTTGTTCCAAGTGATGGAGACAAAATCCAAGTCTTCAAAGGATCACTTTTTTCATGCTAAATGTAACTGTTGAATAGGTCTCATTAGTTTTATAAGTTGTATGCAAGCTTATGCCTACCATAGATGTATGTTGACACTCCTATCTGTCCCTCCTCAGCCTGGGTTTGGGTGGCTTTGAGCACACTGAACGCAGCTTTCTGGCTTTTCCTTGCGACCACACCAAGACTTCCTTCCCCTCTCTCTCTGCCTTGGACCCAGGGTGTCTGTCAAATCATCTCATCGTTAGGAAAAAAAAAAAAAGCAATTTGCTTGAGCACAGAAGTTTTGAAATGCAAATAGTTTCAAAGGCACGTTGTCAGCTAACGTGGAGCCATGAGAGACGAGCATGCTCGCTGCCCCTGGGCTGGCTCTGGCCCTCAGAGGCACAGCGAGAGGAATTTTGCTGGTTACAATTAAGTAGTGATATTATGGGAACAATAAAATAAAATGAAGCGATTACTCCACTTGTACCAAAGGCCTGGGAAAAGACGAGTTGCCAGCCGTTCCTGTTGGGAGTGGAGTGAGAACTGGCCGGCTGCTGAGCCCGTAGGTGTCTGTGCCAGGCTTGGGAAGAGGGAGATGCTGCGTGTGCTCCACAGCACAGCCCATGCTGCAGCGAATGCTCTTGGTGTCTTCGTGTCATGCCAGGTTCCCAGACAGTGTGGGCTTGTCTGAAGTGTCTGAGCTAAAGCTGTGTCCTGGGATCTCCATTTGTTTTCTTGGCCAGCCGGAGCCCAGATTACTTTTCCTCATCTGCTTTAGGTTTTGCTCTGCCTGGGGTAGTTGCTGCTGTAATTCCAGCACACCCCTGAGCCGTGCATCTGCCCAGCCTGGGGCTCGTCCTGATGGACCTGGGAAAGCTGCCACCAACATTTAGTGCTAGTCCTTTCTGCTTCTCCAACAAGCCTTTCAAGCAGCCCTGTTTCTCTTTGGAAAGCTTTGCAGACCTGTATTGAGGTTATACTTTGCTCCAAGGAGTCAGTGTTCTTGATTCTGGTACTGGAAAAATCAAAAGAGAACTGGGAATAGAATACCTTAGCTGGTGTCTGACAAGGCTTGCTGTGCTTCCCAACTGCCCTGGAAGTCATCAGCGTGTCGGGCAGATCCTTGCGGGGATCAAGCCCATGGGATAAGGCACGATCTTGCCAAAACAGGCAAGTCATGAATACTGAAGCTGCAGTTAATGTTACATACGCTTAGAAGTCCTGATGAAAACCAAAGATAACATGACAGTTACTGTAAGAAATGCATGTTAGAGAAGTAGGCTATATCCTGTGTGGACTGTCTAGCATCTGTCTGTCTGCAGCTGTGTTGTGCACTGGAGTGAAGGACCTGACCTCAGAGCTGGTGGGCTCTGCAAAGCCTGTCTCACCACAGGAATCACTGCGGAGGCTGAGATGGGCAGGTACTGCGGTCTGGTCCCTTTGCACTGGGGAGATGCTGCTTACGTTGGCTCCCACTGTGTTAAGTGCCAGTGGTGCCTTGGGAAGCCTCCACATCATCTTTCCAAATCTTACATTTGCAGAACACACTTTTCCTGTAATGATAAAAGACTAATTACAGCTACCCAGAATCTTGTCTGAAAATAATTCCCATCCTGTGCCTAGAATGAGATGAATAAATAATGAAATTTGCAGAACGTGTATTTTGCCAGAGACAAAACAAATTCAGATCTGTATGTGCTGTGTATAGAGCTAAGTTTAGAACTTGGGATTTTGGACAGACTTCTGAATATTGACATGCAGGGTCTCAGGCCCTTCTCACAGATTGCAAACATCCTGCGTTCTTGGCTATCTTCATGTCGGGATCCATGCTCTGTTACCTTTCCAGGGAGAATTTAACTCTGGCCTTTTGTGCAGAAAGAGCCAAGGGTTTGGGGAATAATTAGAAGCTGATAGCTTCATGTGCTACCAGATCATTTGGCTTATCTTTGAAGCATAAAAGGAGGGGATGGAGTAAGATACAGCTCTTGCATCTGTGAAATTCTTTCCCATTGGCATCCTTCCTACAGAGTTGTAATTAATGGGGATCTTCCAATTGAAGATGCAAGTACTGTCATAGGCATTGGCTTTCCCAGACTCCGCAGGTCGCACATGGAGGGAGATCCCAGTACAGCCTCCTGGGGCCAGGGCTGAATTTAAAGCCACTGCTCAGAGCAGTGCATTGCATGTAAACAAGCGTGGCCAGCAGCAGAGCTCAAAGCAGAGCATTTCCATTTGTTTTTCCTGGCCCGGTGCATGCTTAGTGTTGCAGGGTGAGGGAGAGGTCCCCCCAGTCCCCATCCCACCACGCTGTCTCTGGCACGGTGTGATGGTTTGCTCCTAGCCAGGTGTCGGAGAGCTTCTTCCTGTATGGCACGGCAAGTCACAGGGGAAGTGCTTTTGATGTGTTTGGTGTGCAGGCTTTCTGAGCTCGCATCTTTTGCCCCTTGTAGTAAGTGTAGCCGCATTGCCTTCAGCTGAGCAACTCTAGAGCTAGGCCAGCGCCAGAGCAGAACCAGCCCCTGCTCGTATCGAAGATGGAAATGCAAATGCCTGCCCGCAGGCTGCTGGCTCCCTGTGCCATTTGGTCTCCAAATACTCTGCGTGCTATATTTCTGTGTTGTAATTACCAGTCTGGTTCCTAACGGCTATAAAGCTGTCCTCAGGAGGGTGTGATGGATGATGTTGTGTTGTTAGAGTGGCCTTTTCTGGGGAGCGTTGCTAACTTGCTGGCATGTTCCTTGAGGTGATCCTCTGCTGCTCCGTTGCTTCAGAGTGAGCCACAATTCCCTGCTGCTTTCACTTCCCAGTCAAACTGGTTGCTCTGAGGCTGCAGCTGATATTTTCAATGCTGATGTCTGAAGAAAAGAAGCTGAACTTATTCCTTGAAGCAGAGAGTTTACCAAAGCGTCTCAGCAGAGGCAATGTAGCTCCAGATGACAAGTTATAGAGAATACTACCTCTATTTATTATTCCAAACTATTTGCACGTCTTTACCTTATTTCTTTTCTCTGGTTATTCTGAAAGAGTTAAACTTCATCGTTCCATCAATGTTGGCAAATTAGCTCTGTCATATGGTATCGTTTCTCTTTCCTCTTGAATGACTTAGATGATTGACTAACAAAATACTTAAAATACTTGAATTGAAATTTGCTTTTGGGTAATGTTCAAGGGTTTAAACTTCAAGCTTCATTACTGGAGAGCCTGCCTGCTAGTAAACTCTAAACATTCCTGCAACATGCCAACCTAAAGCACTTTGTGTGCTATCACGCATTCCTATTTGTAAATTCAGAAAAAGTCTTGCAGTGCATTTCCAGCACAACTTACTCGTCCCTACAATGTAGTTGTGTAGGGTGGGATCTGTCTCATTTAACTTAGAACCTGACTTTTAAGCAGCTGAAATTAGGCATCTCGGCTTTCTCTGCAATGAATAGACAGAGATACTGCCCCAAAAGGAGAGCACTTCAGTCCTTTGACTGTCCAAGGGAGGTTTGAGGAGATGCCCTGTGGTGATGTCCACACTCTCCACTGGTTATAGGAGTTGCCTACGTGACTGGCTAAGACCATACACCTGACTTGCATGTGGCAAGATGGATCCTAGCTGCAGGCACACATTTTTAAAGGTATTTATGTGCCTAAACAATCAGAAGACGCCTTGCAGGATTTACAGAAAGGTTCTTTGGTTCCACTGAAATAAATGGGATTTAGTTTAGATAAGGCAGACGTTTGGGAAATCTGATGTCTCACATATTCATCTAAACACTTCAGAAGAATGTGTGCCTGAATGTTCTCTCAAAGTAAGGTCAGATTTGGCCGACAGACACTTAATATGTTTGATCTTAATGTGACCCCCAGGAAATAACAAACTCTTATTTCAAAATAAATGCTTTATTCAGAAGAATTGAAAATAGAGCCTTTCCCATTGCTTCTTTTGAGTGACGCATTCCTTCCCACCAAGGTCTCAACTACAGCATCCCACCTTGCATTGGACAGTACCTTCTCTTGAAGGTAAACAAAGAAGGTAGCATGATCCAAGTCCAGTTTTTCCTTGGGATATGCTGCGCTAGAATAACTCTCCTCTTCCCTGTATAGACTCAACATGTTTCTTTCTCTTCCTAAAACACTTGGAAAAGGCACTGTTAGCCTTGACTTCCAGCTTTCATCAGCCTGGTTTCAGAAAGGAGGCAACTTTGTGATAGCTCATTAAAAAGTCCAAAACAACAAGGGGAAAAAAAAAACAACAACAAACAAAACCCCTTGTGTGCTCAGGTCCAGACATCCCTTCTTGAGTTGTAATTTGTGGCTGTCTGATCACTTCAGAGTTGTAGCACTGATTTCCTCACTCCTCCTGAACTCCTGCCATCCCCAGGGCTGGAGAGGGGCTGCTCCAATTGCTGGACTTCTGCACTGCTCTCAGAAATGTTGCTCCTTTCTGGAAAGCTGGAGGAGAAATAAATCACTGGTAACCTGACAAACCTGCATGAAATTCAGACACAGTAAAACCAAATGCAGTGGCTAAATGCGGCTCCTCTCCTCTGTTCATGGTTTTCATGCCTGCACGTATGCTTGTGAAAGCTGTGCTACATCAGCAGGTGTGTGTATGTTCGGATCCAGCTGTGCTCTTTTTGCAAGATGGCAACCAGTCACATCTGGCTCCCCTTGATTATACTGCTGAGAAATCACCTTGTTCTCATTTTGAAGTAGTGAAGATGGCAGAAGGTCCCTTTATTCACAGTAATCAATTCTAGTTGGAGGGTCCTTTAAACTTGCAGACAAAAGAATAGCAAGATCCACGGAGCTGGAGCTACCAAAGGTCAAAGCAGAAATAAGTCAAGAAACTTTTGTACAGAGTATAATTAATCATCACAACATCCTTTTCAGTTGTACGGTAGATTTTTCTATCATTTAAAGCCTATGACTGATTATGTCTCAAATTTGGATTCAAGACAATCAACAAGTTATGGGCAAAGTACAAGAATCGTTGTGAGAAATTCATAGCAAAACACAGCATGGGTTACCTGTACTTCAGCTTTTATTAAACATCACTGCCTGCCTGTAGGAACCCACTAGCACTCAGTTAAACTTGGTGTCTCACTTGGAACCCAAGGGCTGATGTTCCCCATCCAAGGAGGCTCACAGCTTGCTGGTGTCAGTGCGGGAGCACACAGACCCTGTGTGACGAATCCACATCAGGCTCCCAGCCATGTCTGTCCAAGGCTTTTGTTTTACCTCCAAAGAGGTCAAACCTTGCTGCCCAGCTCCAAACTTCATCCCAGGAGACAGCAGTGTGTCCTAGCCAACAAAGTAAAAGATGGAGCTGCTGATGTGGTAGTTTACTGGATTTGTGCATGACTTGGGCTGAAGTACCTTCATGATTTCTGCATTTGGCTAAGCATTTCTGTTAGGAAAGTGTGTTTACACTAAAAGTCAAAGTTCCACAGTACCAGTGGTCCGGACCTGATCTTCCATGTAGGCAGTCTTGAGTCAAGCTTAGCAATTTGGAGGTCACCCAGGCCTCTGAGCTACTGGTTATCTGTTAAATGGACACCTCTGAGGGGCTCAAGTGGGCTGATAGGAAATACTAGACCAAGTGGCTTAAGACAGAAATAAAACCTTTGGATTCTGGCCTTGGTGTGCCCGAAGCAGAGCACGGGGTGGCCTGGTGACTGAGACCAAAGGAAGAAGAGGCAAAGTGGGGATGGGAGTGGAGAAACATGTTGCTGTTTCTAATTGGGGCTCAGCCACTGACTAGGCAAGTCACTTGGGCCAGCCGCCATGTTGCGTTCCCTCTGGAGAGCCACAGGTTGGGACACTTATTTTCCTTGCTTCTTGGAGAGGAAAAAAAAAATGCTGGAACATCCTCACTAGAAAACCAGATGTGGCATCTTGGAGCAGAGTTTTCTCCAGTAAATAAATTTCAGGATGAAATCAAACTAAACAAAGCTGCTAACTAACCCAGTCCTGCTGCTGGAGTGTTTTGTTGGGTTTTCAAATGTCTTTGTGATGATTCCGTTCTTTCTCTGTTCTCCCAGTGCCATGTCAAAACATTACATGACTTGGAAGCCCAAAAGTCATGGAAAGGGGTAGGGAGAGGAGGAAAATACAAAGCAAGTTGTACAGATATCTATCAGGGGTGGTGAGGATTTTTTTTTTTTGTCATAAGCCCCAGTAACCACATGAAAGCTCTTTAAAAAAAAAAACAACAACAAAACAGTCTTCTCCATAGCAGTTCTAGTAGTGCAGGTAGTAAAGGCTGGTATTAATTACCTGATTGAACTTATTGCTGCAGGTGGAAGCTAGTCAGAAGCTAAAGTGCTTGGGTGGCCAGTTGCACTGGTTTCCATAAAGCTAATGGGACACCTTGTCAATCCCAGCCTCCTCCCCGGAGCAGATGCAGAACAAGTTTCCAGAAGACATTGCACTGAGAAATCTCCCAAAGGGGTCTGGCTGGGCTTTCTGGAGCCACCTGGATCCAAATATGTGCAGATGTGCGTGTCTGTCTGTAAACCAAACCTGCTGAAGAAGAAACACTCGTGTGACACAAACAACCGCCTTTCAGAAGCCGGCACGGTGGGTGCTCCAATTAACAGTGCCACAATGATCGCTGTTGCTTCTGAGTTCATTACAAAAGACAGACAGACATCTGCAGGGGTCTTAAAATAATGACTCCTTTTATCTGGTGATTGGCAGAGGTGGGGTGACAAGGATGTGCTGCTTAGCATAAACTGACTTTTTCTTCTCTTTTTTGGATACCAACAGAAAACATAATGTGGGCACTGGAAAACAGCAGCTCGGTGGAGGATGACAGAGTTGCAGCAACCCTTTGCTTTGCTTGCCCCACGTTACCGTGGTCTTCCCAAAGCGCTCACCCTTAGGCTCAGGCAACAAATAAGCCTTCTGGTCTCCACCTCTCCAGAACGCTGCTGGTGCTTTCCAAGGACAGGTTTTCCCTGCAGCACCCACATGTCCTCAGCAGCCCTGTGCTTACCCGAGTGCTGAGCTGTTTTGGGCTTTGTGGTCGGTCCATCACCATCACTGCAGCTGTCTGAAGGCTGGGGCATTGCTCAAACCATGAAATAATGGCAAAGTACCCTTTGAATTTGGCCTCTCTTCCCAGGGCTGTGAAGCGCCGTTGTTTCCTAGAGGCAAAGCGACTTTGCATCGCTTTAGCCTCTTTAGTGTCTCTGACTTGAGAAGCAGCCTGAAACTCTCAAAGCATATAACAATTTCAGGGCTGCTCCTGTCCAAATCAATTGCTGGGACATCCATGCAGGAAAGACTTGTGCCAGTTCAAGTTTCTCATGAGTCTTCTGAGATTCCCGAGGTTTTAGTCCAATTTATTTTTCTTAAACTAGGCCCAGCAATAGTAAATAAGAAGGGGTTATTAACTATTTTATAATTATACTCTGACCTTTTATAGTACTTTTCAGTTAGGGATTTCAAAGCCATTTGCAAACTAAGTCTCAGCATTAAAAAGTGGAATCTTACTTTTCAGGTCAGAAAAGTGAAGTGTTTTCCCAAAATATATGAGGAGCTGAGCTGGGATTAGACCCCAGACCCCCAGCTCACAATCTCTTGCTTTAACTGCTAGCTCAGCCTTTGCTCATTCTGGCATGGGAAAAGCAATTGGGAATAAGAAGCTATTACTGGGGCAGGCAGTCTATAGGGGATAGAGTTACAGTTTTTACAATAATGTATTATTTAGGACTGGCTTGCGATTTGAAATGGACTCAAGCTGCAAATTCAGAGGCACTGCTAGGATTGAATACTGAAAACCCCAGAGCGGAGAAGCGTTTGAGTTTGAGGTTTGGGTTCTATTGCTGTGGATTTCCAGAGATGTCCATTGCAGAAGTCGACAGCACATCTTCTGCAGCACTTATCTCTGGCTCTCAATACTTGACTTTGCCATAGTGGAGAAGAGACGGGAAGGTTTTCTGTGTCGTTATGATTCTTCCCTTATTGACCAACTCCAGTGAAATTATTTGAAGAACTAATAGAAGTGGTAAAACTCTCCTGTTAAAATGTTTTTCCTTTTCTGCCTGCTATTGCATAGGTGCATACTTGGAATGTGTGTGAAAACAGAAAAAGAGATACTGATTTGTTTTATTTGGTCTTTCATTTGAGGATTGCTGGCTATTTTCAAACTGAACTTCAGCAGAAGGCCACAAGAGTTTAAATGTGATTAAAAGGATGCAGGAGAACATGAAATGCTGCTCTCCAGAAGCTATCAGACTCCCTGTTAATCTGTGCTGACACCTTTCGAGCACCAGGGTTAAGAGACAATAAAGAACATGGGGCAAATGGGATCAAGACAAAAAAGTGAATTAGTGAATTAATGAAGAAAGATCTTGAGAAAAATGTCTTTGATACCTAAAGATAACCAATAGCGTGTATTAGTCTAAAAGCATATTTTCAATGCAGGGATAAGTGCACACAGCAGGGAAGAAAATACAAGAGAGAGGCTGTAGAGAGAGTAGAGGGTGAATTTAACTGACAATAGATCGCTAGAGCCTGTGGTATCACGTTTAGAGGGTTAAAAGGCTAAACTTCTTTGTATTTAATGGAAGATGCTCCTAGAATTCTCAAAAGCAAAAGATGGAGAGAAAATCTGCTGCCTGGGAACTTGAAAGAGATGCACTTTTGAGCCCAGAGTCTGGAAAGCTGCAAATCTATTAAATGAGGAGACCCAACAGATCCATTTCTTCTCCTCAGCACTGCAGGGAACCGCCTCGGTCCCGAGGGATTTGCTGTCACTGAGACCATTCCCAGGCATGCTACTTGCACTGCACTCAGGCTGCATGTCCTGCTCCATGTCCAGGTCGCTCTGGGATTAATTCATCTGCAGCTTAGGTTGAAAGGAAGAGTTTTTAGGGCCTTTCAACTTTATTCATAGACGAACACTCTTCTTGACCGACAGATGAGGAGGAACCTCAGCCAAGAAAGGTTTGCTTTGCTGGCAGTGTGTCAGGCGTGGCACTGCAGCCTGTCTTTGGTTTCGTAGTGAAATACATTATAGCGCTTTGCTGAAAATTTCTCTCGGGTATTAATCAGACTGGAGGTTACGTGGCCACGACCAAACCAAATGATTATAATTCAGAAAACTACTCAATTTGCTAATAGTTGTCTTTGCTAGAATTTTAGCACACACTATTTGAATCAAAAAGTTATCCTTTTCTTGTAGGGAAGGCATACTCTGTAGGTAACCTGCCCTCTCTAAAAACCAATAAATGATGTTCTTGGAGAATAAAGATTTAAGGATGCTCTACGGAAGGAATAACACGAACAAATCTGTACCATACATTAAAATCGGCAAAACTGCTTAAGGCAATCCAATTGCATTTTTTTATTAGTATTGTGTTGTGATGCTAAACAGAAAATGACAACTGTGAATAAGATAAAGGTCTTCATTGTGCATGAAAAATTTAAATTGTTACTTTAAGGAATTTTTTTTAAAAAACACCATAAAACATTTATGATAACATTTTACAAAATTAGGAAGGGGAGAATTGGCTTGAAGTCTTCTAAATCCATTAAATTTGCATGCTGTTGTTCAAAGCAATGGTTAAAAAAGCACGAAAAGGAAAAGGTCTAAAGGCATGAATATATATATTTGAATACATATTTGACAGCTTTATCTGAGAATGAGAACCCTGGTATTTGAACTAGTTTAAGGCTGAATAAAAGTTTTGTCTGTGGGTTAGGCTGATAATTTCTGAACAATTAATGACTGAGGTGGAGCATGAATGTTCCATGCTATGCAGGGGAGAGGAGGTCCATTCCCAGGAGATACTGGATACAGCTCGGCCAGAGATAAGGTCACTCAGTGGAACCTGTTGCTGAAAGTTCAGGAAAAAAGCTATGCGTCTCATCAGAAACTGCAAGTTTCTCAGTCTAGGTGTCTTTAGCCACTTTTTTTCAACAAGTTTTGCCTCTCTGTAAAATGGAGCAAGAATTATGCTAGAAAGAGGGAGGGAGGTGGTAGACCTGCCGGCTCTGAGGCCAGCGGGTCTCTGCTGTGTCAGGGAGATGCATGAGCACAAAGGACCCGATAACAGCAGCTGCTACCAAATGGTTATGGGCTTTGGGGGGTACATGTGCCTAAGGGGGGGGTTCTCCCAGGGTGGGATCAGTGCTGTAAACCCACAGTGAGACTGCAGCATGGTTTTATCAGAAAATTTGGAAATAACTGCCTGTGGGAGTGCGGGGAGTGGAGCAAGGAGGATCTGGGAGTGCAGGGAAAACCATCCCTCTGCTGAGCACATGCAGTGAATATCACACCTCCCGCCATGCTGGGGGGAACGGGTCCCCGATTGCCCACACCAGCCCGGGAAACCCAGGTGTGCTGGCCCCATCCTCCCTGGCTGCCAGGAGAAGCCCTCCCTGCTGCTCTGAAGCAATCAACTCCTGCACCACCCACCCGGCAAGGATAGCGATTTGTTCCTTTTTTAAGAAAAATTAATTGTGGCACAGGAATAAATGCGAGGACTTCAAATGAACCAGCGACTCCAACTGGAAAAGTTGGCACTTGGAAAACAAACATGAGCAGCAGCAACATCATTGCGTGTCACGCTGCACTTGGAGAGAGACTTTTGAAATCCCGAGTCTCTGTACGCTCTGGTCGGCGGAGCGGCGGGAAACCCGCTCACTGCATTTTGCTGGTTAGTAATTACATTTTTCATATTTTATTTATTTCCTCAAAAGAAACAAGTAATTATTACACAATTCTTTCCCCATACCACTTTGGAAGATTTATCAATTATAATCTAGGAGAACGGCCCCATGTTAGACTTCAAATGCGTCTCATTAAAGATATTTTTTAGGAAGAGTGGTGGAAAAACAAAGAACTGCTGTGCTGTTGTCTTTTACTTCGCTTTAATGTTGGGTTCAGAAGTAATGATGTTGGGAACAATCATTCTTCAAGCCTCTGTTTCCTTGTGTTTACTCATTAAACACGAGAACCAGGTGCTCTCACGGGGAAATGCTCGTTCTAACATTGGCTTTAGAAATCAAAAGTCTCTTCACTTTCGCTAACAAGCACAGCTTCGCAGGGAAGGGACAGGGAAAAAAGCAAGCAGGACTTGCTTTAAAAATGAAATATTAGTACCCAGCCCTGCAATATTAGCTCATAGAATCTGTCCTGATTTTAGAGAGAGATTGGTGGGAGGCGTATGATTACAGGGTATTCATGCTGCCTAATGTTTGGTCTCGGTGTTCTGAGCTGCCAGTGAGAGAGGCGCTCCTTTAGGAGTAGGTCAGAGCAGCAAAGGTCGGCTCCTGCTCCCATCCTCCTCCGGAGATACCTGTCCTCCTCCTCCGCTGACGAGCCGAGGTAACCTGCTCCCTCGCTTCTGCAAAGTCCATATTGCTGTGGAAGATACTTTAAGCTCTCTGATATCTTGAGAGCAGTTCAGTGACCTAAGTGTAGGCATCTCGTGCCACTGTGGACTCAGGGCACGCAGGAGATCTGTGCAGGCTGGTGGGTACAACACCAGCCAACGGCAGGCTCGTGCCTTCTGGTGGAGTATGTGGAGGTTGAAGAGGTGCCCCAGGGCACCGAAAACCTCCATCTACACACTTGGCTTTAAGCACATCTCCACCCCAGGTGTGATGTGCTGCCCAGATGTGATGGGGTCATGTCAGGACTTGAAAGATAGAAGACCTCTTGTTTCTGGAGAAAGTTCACTAGGTTTTCTTGAAGTTTGTGTAGGCAGAAATTATGACCCTAGAGTACAGGGCCAAGCTGTGAAGCTGCCTTGACTCTGAAAGTGTCTCTGTCATCTGTGCCCAGAATATTCACAATTTGGTACTGGTATTTGCTATGAATCACTTTTGAGTCCCACGGCAATAAGGGAACGGGAAAACTCAGGATTAAGATCTCATGCTGATTTTCTTCCCCTAGTTTTTTCATATGGGGCATACCTGGTTTTGACAACCATAGGGAAACAGGGCTTATCTGTTCTACAGATGTTGCCACCAAGGCTGGGAGGGAGGAAAATGCTCTCCCTTCGGATGGATGCACAGAAGGTGGAATGAATGCATATGTGCAGAAGGCAAAGAGGGCTGCCAGGTACTGACCTTTTTGTGTAGAAAAGCCCTTGGATGTTTTGGTGGAATGCTGAAAATTTTCATATTCCCACAAGCTGGTTGAAATTTTCAACCAAAAAGTAAATTCTTCTTTTGTTGTGGAGTAGAAAACTTCCATTTTTGCAGGAAATGCTTTTAGCAAGATTTCAACCAATCCTATTTTTAGCACCACCTTGGTGAAGCTCAGGGCTGGTTTTTTATTTGCACTGATTTAAACCAGTGCCTCTCCCCCGGCTGCGAGGGACAGGAGTGGCGAAGGCAGCATGTGCTCATGGCACTGGCCAGGCCGTTCAGGTGACGACCTCCATTAATAATTATTCAAATCGTGAAACGAGCCTAAATGGGGTTTGCTGCGACGTCTTGCTGGAGGGCTGCTCTTGCTCCCGCCTGCTGCACGGCTCTGCTCGCCAAGCCCCCGCGCCTTTGAGCAATCCCATTGATGCAGAACCTGAAGATCTGTGTTAAAAGCTGTGAATGCTGCTCTCCCGCTTCTAGCCCACCTTCCCAGAGCCAGTCGCTTAAACTTTTTACTTGTCCTGCAGGAAAGCCTGTTAGTGGGAAGATATCAAGGGGAATCTGTATAGATCTGATTGGCAAGCTGTGTTCTTAGTTCTTGGTGCTTTTTTGAGTCGTCGTCTTTTCCCCAGCAGTGCCTTTTAATTCTGGTTTTATAGCTGACCTTGTTACTGTTGTTAGTACAGTTTTTCCTTTCCCTTTTTTTCGGCGTAGCACTTCTGTAAATGTTTTTGTTCTTTGTTCTAGTTCACTGTCCCTTTGAGGTTCCCTCTGATGTCTAGTCAGTGGCGTGGTTTTGATAAATTCTTCCCTAGCTGGTGCATCTTCTCTCCAGGTATCAAAAATCAGGGCAATGGTTATTGAAGGGACGCTCATTAGAGTGATATATGATTTCACTGCTGCTGCCGCCACTAAGGAGTGGGTGCCTCCAAGTCAACAAATGGGCCAGCATTTAAACAAAGAAGCAGGAGACCTGCCCTTTCAGACCCGCCGGGTAAAACCTCAGCCAAGCGCTGGGCCTTTGTGTGCGGGGCTTTGATTGCCACACGAGCGATGGGGAAAGCAGCGTGCTCTGCAAACTACCTGGCAGCTGCATCCCACCGGCAGCCCGGTCCCATACCTACTGTCAAGGGGCAAGAGCAGTCTGATGCAGCCAAACTGTGCTTGGAGGTTCAAGGTGAATAATTGAAAAATGGGAAGCAGGGTGAAACGAGCTGGTTTGTACCTCTTTACTGCTTACTACGTCTTCTTGCATTGTACATGAAGGGGGCTGCAAGACAGACACAGGACTGCCCAACAGAGCCAGAAAGTCCCTAAAATCCTGCTGGCACAAGAGTCATGTTCTGGCGTTGGCCTCCAGGCTGCTCCATGGGAAACTGAGCTGGCTCTCGCCCCCTCAATGGGTATGCTGACCTGAACCATGTCCTTGGCTTCAAGCTCAGCCCAACCAAAAAAATCTGTTGTGCAGCAGAACTCAAGTCACACACAGTTCAAAGCGGTTTCTTTATGTGTTAAGGGTTCCGTGTAAAGCTCTGCCTCCCTGGGAACCTCCTTTTCTATCCACCTGTCCCCAGGCACTAAGAGATCACCCACTGCACGAGGTATTTCTGAACTTTACATAAAATTTGTTGCATCTTCTTGAAGTCCTCTGTGGACTCAAAGCAGAGCAGGGAGGACCAGCAGCTCTGGGTTCTTTGTACCAGCCAAATGGAGAACTGGGGAATCTGGGCATCCTCATAAAAAGGAAACCAGCAGTCCCACCTCTGTACTTTCCCAGCATAGACCTTTTGTCTTGGATTATTCAGGAACCTTTCTTGTGTTATGCATGGTAAACAGGCTTTCCTTGACTGTCTCATGTTAGAGGTTTAACAACGCAAAGGGCTTTGTTCTGGTTACAAGCATTGCAAAGAACATCTCTAAGGTTTGTTTACACCAAAGGGCAATGGCATAATAATCCTCTGTGCATCATGTAAGGGCTTGCAACAGGAAAGGTAATGTCTAATGACCTTCATTTCTTAAATGCCTTCCAAACTCCTCCTCAGACACTAGAGGGTGAAGCTCTGCAATTCCACTGAAGAGTAAGTGACAGAGGGAAAATGAGCCACTCAAAGGTCAAAGACAGTGTCTAAGCCAGGAGACTTGGCTGCTTTGATTATGTCAGCACTGCCCTATATTCTATGAATCTTTAGGAAATTAAAGGAACTCTGAGTTGGACAAAGCTGAAGTTAAAAACAAAATTGAGTGGCCTTTGGTGATGCCTTTTGTACTTCTGAAATAATGCAAGAGGCTGCTCCTTGACTAGGCAGGGCCCATCGTCGGTGCTGAGGATCCAGCAGAAGTTCTGCTAGAGTCCAACATGACACAGATTCCCAGGACCCGTCAGCAAAGCAACTCAAACAAGGTAGCCTTAAAATAAATTCAACCTTAAATTCTCTTCATGGTTTCACTTTAGGAATCAAGCCAGCTGCCAAGTGCAAACACTGGAAGTAGATCCCTTAATTTAACATTAACTTTTGCTTGTTGCAACTTGATAGGCATACTCCAAATGCACCACTACTTTGTTCTAACTCTTAATTCACCCATCCACACCTGTCTAAACTCCTGGTGACTTTCTCAGTTGGATGCACATGTACATGTCCCAGTGTTGAGCTGTGTCAGCAAACACTGCACTTTGCTGCTTTAAAAAGATTGCAAAATGCTTGGTTAGTGGCAATGAGCAATCTTCATGCAGCCAAAAATGAAATGCAAATAGGAGGTTTGGCCCATTGCTGGTGAGACTCTTCAAAGCAGGACTCCCCTTCCTGTGATGTGAAGACTTTGAGATAGAATCCCCCCAAGCAAGAACAGCTCTCAGAAGGGATGCCAGCACCTGGTAAAATCAAAGCTTTGAAGATGGGCCTCCCCATTGATAGAAGTCTTTGCATAAGTATCCTCCTATCTTCTCTGATGCCTTTCCAGTGTCAGCAAACTGGAAGCTACAAAATCAGGAGAGGGGTGGGATCTCTCTGATGCACCCTCACTGGAACAGCAAGTCTTGGGTTTGCTGGAGGCTACCACCCAACCACGTGGATGGATCGGACTGACCTTTTTCTTTCTGACTAAGGGGTCTGGCAGGTGAATTCTAGCAAATCTTGCCGGAGTGGTTGGAGATGTTATTGCACCTCCACTTCCCGTCCTATCTGTCCTACCCCCTGCCCGCCACTCCCTTGGGCAGCTGGCAGAGGAGTCCATGCATTGCTTTGGTTGTGTTCCTTAGGAGAGCAACATGGTCTGCATTCCTGAGAGCACAGCTGATAAGAGAGATGTTTCTCCCCTGCTTGTCTTTCTCCAAGTCCTTGAAGATCTAGTCTTCCTAGCTTTGGGGTACTTTGGGAAGGAAATGGATCCTTGCATTGAAATGCCCAGGAGAGGGCCTCTGAGGAGAAGGGGGTCCCTCTCAGGGTCTCTCATGTGGGCCATGGCTGCTTTTCGGTCTTCACAGAGGGATGCTCAGCCCCATGCTTGCTCAGCTGGATTATTTTGATTATTTCAAAATGTTTCACTTCTGAACAAGAAATTCTTTGCTTATGTCCACCAGACCCAAAACCGGAACTCTCCGTTTAACATGAAACTGGAAGTATGTTAAAACTGCATATTATGGTCTTAATGAATTATCTATTTTAAAAGAGGAAAACAGTGAAGAATTGCTGGCGTAAGTGTGGAATAAGATTTTTCAAAGGAATTACCCCAGCCAAGGCCCAGGATAAAAGTATTTTCAATAATAGCATTAGACCAAGAAGCAGCACAGCAAGAAATGCCAAATGTAGTCTCTAAATGCTTAAGCAACTTGAAATCTAAAGATGAAAAGGCACTGTACCCTAACTATTTACTTTTATTAATGCTGAATTGTACAGAAGTACATTTATATTTTATACCTCTTTGAACTGGGAAATATGTATAATTCCCACAAGAGGATAAAGCATTTTTGCACTGAAGGATTAGAGAGGTTCTGTTTAAAAGACAATTTAAGGTACAGCTCTAAAAGGGACTTTGACAGTAGGTCTGGCCACTGCTCTTGTACTTTCGTTAGTGCCCAGAATTGGTGGATCACATCTGCATTTTGTGAGCAGAGACGATGAAGGTGAATGTAAATAGTCCTAGCAGATCTCAAGCAAATTGCTGGGTCATTCGAAGGCGGAGTTCTGCTTAAAAAACGAGGGACTGATAAATGTCTTTGACCGCTTTCCAGCCTTTGTGACTGTCTCCACCACTGTGACCCACTGGACCTCATCCATCTGCAGCTACAGCCTTTGTAAGGCGCTTCCACTGCGGTGCATCTCCTCGAACCCGGGGAGTGGAAAGTGCTTGCTCTTGCTGAATGTTCCCGTTTGAACCCAACCCATCATCTCCTTAGATGCATTTCTCTGTTGGAAGGTTATTAAGAGTGACAAGCCTCTAGTAATGTAATCTATCATTTGAATAAAGGAGCTGCTGTGTTCTGCAGGTGACTCCTTTGTGGTCACGCTCGGAGGAATAGCATAAGGAATGATCACGCATGCCTTTAAACTTCCTTGCGGTACACAAAGGGTAGAAAAGATAAATTAAAGTCAAACAGCATTAGCTTGCACCATCAAGTTAACAAGCTCTATCGCATCAGCTGGAATGGCTGGAAAAGGATGCTGCCCTTTCTCAAATGAGGCAGTGCCTGAGTCATTTTTATTTGCCTGAATATATCATCAGATCCAACCACTAGCCTAATAAGGCCAGAAATATTTTCTTGGGATGACACAATCCCGTTCAGCCGAAGACCTTCTGTCCCATGACTTTGCACGGTCTCTGGCACAGCAGCAGAGGGGATGCCAGGCGAGCTCAGCACGTGTCCGTCCCTCTCAACCCGCGCTCTCGCGGGCTTCTGTTTGGCTAACTGTAGGGAGGGTTTATTTGCCACAGACCCACCACTTCAAACATGCTCCGGCCGTGGGCTCGGTGCCGGTGCAAGGGAGCTCAGCTTCACCTCCCGCAGCCCGGGGCACTGCCGGGGATGGGGGACAGTGATTTCTAACCAGCAAATATCGGTTTGAAGACTCCATTGTACCAACCCACCGTGGGGAGGGGAAGAGCAGATAATGAGCTACTGCATGATCAACCGCAAGAAGAAAGTATAAAAGATATAGACCATTAGAAAAGAACAAGGCTTTAAATGCCATCTGAGATTTTAGCTGAAAAGGCCTTTATTAGGTTAAAAAAAAATCTACATTTAACAATATAGAGTACCCAGTCCTGTAGATTTCTACCGCAAACTCCTCTGAAGTAAACTACAAAGGATTGTGATGTTTCTTCTTTCAGACTTTTTTTTTTTATATGAACTTTTTTTTAAGGCACCGTATCCCAGTGAACTATCCTCCATTTCTTTTTCTTGCTGAAGCTGCAGATGTACATTATGCTAGTGTGAAAAAAAGCTAATTAAACTGCATAGACTCTGCAGGAGGCAGCGAAGGCCTGCAGTGCATGGGGGAGGATTGATTTGGACTGTCACACAGCTCTGCTGGGTGTCATAACTTAGTGACAAATAAAGGATTACAGTGTCCCAGAGTAACTCTCTCCCTTTTATTGTTCACCAGACATCAAAGCAAAAAAGCATATTAGCATTTTTAATAAGTACTTAGGTCAGTCGTGGCTTACAGTTTGGAATTACTTTGTGTAAAACTAAAAAATGAAAGAAAAAACCAAACTTATTGGTAGATTAAAAAATATAATACCCACAAGGCAGGAGCGATTCTTCCATTGCTTTCAATCGAGAGAGTACGTTATTTGTCTAAAACATGCAGGGAATGCGGGTTCCCAGCCCATTGTCTGAAAGCTAGATTTCTAGCTATAAAAATAATATTAAGAAGTTGAAAACATTTTATCAAAAAAGCAATTCTTGAACTTCCAGTGTTAGAGGCCTGTGTGGCGCATTATTTGTGCATTTTTCACGGGGAGCTTATTGTTTTCTGCTTACAATTAGGGGTATAAAATGATTTTTTTTTAATCACCTTATCTCTAATGAACATGTATCCCTGGAAATAAAATTGTTAGTATCTTGTATTTTTAAGAAAGCATAATTTGAGGGTGTTTACTTTAAATAAGCAGAACTTAGATATGAAAATGTGAACCAGGATGGAATAACGAAGCTGGTGTTCTTATCAGGATACAATTAGCTCTGCATAATTGCTAACATTTCCCTTTGAAGTGGGCAGAGTCTTTTTTGATGGCGCTGGTCTGCCCTGCAGAAGCAGACGAAACGGCACGACCGGGATGCCGTCTGCGCGCAGGACACCGGGGCTGGTCCTCGGGCTCTTGGTTGTGTCTGTGCATTCACGCTCACAGCCTCTGCAGCCAGCGCCTGTGCAAAACCCCAACGGCAGCTGGAAAATGTCCCCTCCTGGATGGAGACGACCCAAGCGATGGCAGCGCCGCGACTCCCAGCCATCAGAGGTCTGCCACCCTACTGCTGGTGGACAGCCCGCTTCCAGGATTGCGTATTTTAAGGTGTTTATAAATACCATACGGGATTTGAGCTAAATCTTTACGTACGAGGATCTTGGCTGGAAATGCCGTTCTTTACGGTGGAGTTGATCAAAACCAGAGATGGAGGGAGAGGTGAGGTTGGATGGCCCCAAAGCTGCTCCTCCATCACCACCTGACCCCGTGCCTGCAGGCACCGGCGGCTGGTGTCACTGAGCTCCGGGTCCGGCCACAGCCAGACTGAGATCCCCTATCTTCCCTGCAAAAAAAGGCTGCAGTAAAGATGCAAGCTCCACTCTCCTCCGCTCCCCTCTCGATGGCATAAAAGTCACCGAAACATTATCAACATGTCAGATGCAGTCGCTAAAATCAGTTTATTCGCCCCAAAGCACCGGCACATCTTTTTGATCGCTAGTGTCACTGTTATCGGTTGCTATCGTAGCATTGTCATTAACACAGTGCTATTATCTTTTATGCTGGTGTTTGGGAAATTAACCCTTTGCTAACTGCCCTCTTTTATCTTGATGCTTACTTGCATCCCTTGCTGCTACTGCGTATTTCGCTGCAAGTGCAATCCAGCGCTAAGAGCCTGAAGGATGTTTTTGGTGGCTGAATCTACCCTGCAAGATAGGCAAGGAACTCAAAAGTTTCTTCTGCAGTTTGTGCGATAATGCCACATTTCAACGAGATACTTAACTGAGCTCATCTCGGATATGCTTATTTATCCCCTTCACCAGGCTGGCATGGGACAACTGCATCCTTCCGTGCGGACAGAAGCCTGTCCTGGGATGGACCTTCCATTACGCCGAGTTATCTCCTTAGATATACATTGCTAATTTTTTTGCCCCTTCCTTACTTTTTTGCAGCTGTACAGACTGCCTTCCTGCCCCACCAGGACCAACAGGCTTCCCTCCGTCAAGGACAGCGGCTGCCGGTGTGGAAAAGCTGCATTAGGAATGAATAACGTGTATTTTTAAGCTGTCTCTTTATATAGTTTAAGGGCTGAAAATGAGGAAGAGAGCCAAGATCTCCGTGGAGCTCCAGCATATACGCCATGGACTATCAATGGTGCAAGACCATATTTAGGGAACTGCTGGAATGGGCCATAACAGCTGTAAAGCAGACACAGTTTTCATATTATCCCTGGAGAGATGTTTCCTCCTTTTTTTATAACAATCCTTTTAATAGTTTTTAAAATGAAAACTTCATTTTCTTGGTATGAAATTACCTTTTAAAAAAAAAATAAAAAATCAAAGAACTTACCACAAGAAAAAAACCTGGCACTTGGATACCTGTCTGATAGGCACCTTATAAATACCTGTGATAAATAAGAAAAATTGACATGGAAGTAATCTTAAGAGTCTGTCTTTCATTTTAAAAGACAAGAAAATGTTTTTTAGTTAAAGATTAAATAATATTATTAACCCATCATCTTGTGCCTACACAAAAGGCACTTAAGATACAGTGGAGATGTCCAAAGAGTACAGAACTGTAGTTACCATTCTGTAGGTGCCAAAACACTGAGGCACAGTGCAGGAATTTTTGATGATGGAATTTCCACCTAAATTTAATTTCCTTTCTTTGGTTCAAATAAAATCTTTCATTTAATTTTAATGTAGTGCTTTTTAGTAAATCCAAACTTACCAGACTTCGGGGCATTTAAACCTGTATCCAGAACTGAATTTTGCAGTGTGAATCCACCACTGGTATTTGTGTGAGTATGCCACAATGTGTTTCAGTTATTGTCTGTTCTTGGGACTACAAGGACAGGATGGAAGAGTCTGTCTTCATACTACAGATGAGCTGGAAATCTCAACAGGACACAGGATCTGAATGTAGGAGATTCTTAATCTTAGCAGGAGTCAGCAAGTCCCTTCTGTACTCACACTACAAAAGATGATTTGCATGAGGATTGTTGCAAACTCCAATCCTCACGATATTTTTTTTTTTTTTTTTGCAGAACTGCAGTGACTTCCTCCTTCCCGTAAAAGAAAGCCAACAGTATGAACTGGTTTTATTTTCTGTCGGATGCATCCGCATAATTTATGCATACCTGCTCTGTATTTTCCAGTTATTTCTCTAGACCTTTCTGGGATCTGGGAGTCTCTTTCTGTTTGTGAATCCTGTATGCTCACTTGCTCTTGTAATTTGGGAGGCTCCTGCATATTTGAAAACGATGGCTTCATTTGTTTTTCCAAGTTCTTACTGAATCACTTGTTGGTGTACAAGTGACATTCCAAGCACCGGATTAATGAAAGCGCCTTTCTTCTTTGTACAAGTTATATTACGTCAGAAATTTCTCCACACGCACACCAGTTCCAGTTATCTGATTGATATACTTAGACATCACGCATGAAATATGCCTTTATTCATGTATTTGTGTCTATAAACTGAAAAGGACCCTTTATTCTAGAGGAAGAGTCCTGCAGCTAGGAGCTGAACTGTATGGCTCCGTCAACAGTTAAGCTGGCCGCTTGCCAAAAACCAGTCTTATCTCTTCAAGCAAAATCGGTGGAAGGAACCACAAGAGTGAATTTTGAAAGATCCGTTTGGAAAAAAAAAAAAAAAAAAAAAATCCTACAAATTCATGATGTCACTTCAAATCCACAGCCGGCAGATGCTGGCTGGCACGCGCTGCTCATCAGCCCTGCTCTCGGCGGTGCGGCTCCTCTTGGTGCCAGCTGGGGAAGCAAAGGGCAGAGTTTATCTGACCCTAAAAATCATTACCTGAGGACTTTGCTCTTAGGGCTATATGCTCCATGTGCTGCACAGCGTGGAGCGGAGAGGCCGGGAGGGGAGCTGGGAAAGTAGCCAGCGGCACGGGTGGAAAAAGGCTCCCGTGGGGCCATCCCATCCCGGACATGAGGCATAACCACATCCCAAAACAGCTGGGGTTTGCGTCTGTTGTTCCTCGTATTGCCTGGTGTGGAGATGAAGATGAGGATGAATATTTGCAGTGGATATTTATTGCACAGGAGCCTCAGCCAGATGAGGGCACCATTGGGCTTGGGCGCTTGCTTTCCCTAAGTCCTTCTGGCCCACAAGGCAAGACCCAACAGACAGAGGAGAAACTGGTGGAGAGCAGGTAGACTGCAAATAACAGTGCCCTGGTTATATTTGTGAGCCTGAGAAGAAAATTATGGCCATCACCTGCAGACCTACTGTGTGAGGTTGCACGAGCCAGACTGTGGGAAGAGTCACCAGCTCATTAACGTCTCAGGCTGCCTGCAAGCGAGTTGTCTAACGGCAGCCTGGGAGAGGCTTGCAGGTTACCGTTGCTGAGACAGGTGGAGATGACAGCACAGGGCTCAGGATGCCTTTTTGTGGTCAGATTTATAGTCTGATGTCCTCGGGCTGCAGGTGTCCTCCCTGCTGAGACCAGCTGGAATCGGGAGTGCCGAGCCTCCGTCCTGGACAACACTGGTCTGAGGGCAAAATGTGACCTCTGGGTGCTGTTTCCTTCACTCTTTTTATCCCAAGTATGGACATCTGGGAAAGTTTGGATAAGAAGTTGAGGTGGACTTTCTTTCTATGCACCAGGAGGCAGGTGGAGCTGGCTGTAGTTTAGACCAGGTAAAACACTGAGAAACAAGTTTTAGTTCTGCAAGAGGAGGAGTTTGTGTTTGACTGGCCCTGGCATCCATCATTTCAAACCCCATCCTAGGACTTTCACTTCTTTGAAAAATGCCCGAGACGCGAGGCTGCTCAGAGAGCCCGTTTGCTCAAGGATTTCCATAATCCACCAGCCATTAACAACCTCACACAAAGTGGCACCTTAGCAGCCAGACCTAGCAGAGAAGCCAAAGCCCATAGGGGCTTAATTTCTCTCCTGTCCCTCTTCAAACTGGGCCACAGCTAAAGCCAAAAGGAGTTTACGCTATTACTGCAAGAGCTGTAGGATAGAGTATTTCAGTCACGAGCTTCCTATTTACTTCATTGCTTTTAAGACTCTTGCTGATTTAAGCACGTGCTGCTCTGGAGGGAAGCAGCATTTGCAAAAAAAAAAAGCTTTTTGAGAAGTATTTGTGCATCCTATGCAAAAGCAAAGCCTATCAATGGCCAAGAGGAGAAGCAAAGCCCCCAAAGTCATTTTTAACTAAACAGTCCAAAATACAGGGGGAAAAAGCAAAGTGATAGCAGGTCTGTGCAAATACCTAAGTATGGTCGTGTAATATATATTACAGGGTGTGCAGAGGATACACAGACTTATGTGTATTGTGGGGAGCACAGAACAGTTTTCATGCTTGTGCAACAGCAGAGAAGTTTTTTCCCCCCCCTTCTTTTTTCAGCTGAGAGCCGAATGAGCTAAAATGACAGAGAATGGAAAAAATAACTAGACTTGGATCTGGACTAAATATACTAGCAGCATAGAATGTTAATTTTACCCAGATTTGGTTTCATTTGGGAAAAAAACAACACTTTGTCTCCCAGAGCTGTCTGCATAATGTATAAATGTGGCGCTTCCCAATGTCATTGCAGAATTGATATCCACGGCCAGGTCGGCTTCGTCTGCTCTAATTACTGCTCCGTTGGAGATATTTCATATCAGCACGTGGCCTTTCCAAACACATATGCTGTAAGATAGATACGGGCAAAGCTGAAAGTCTTAACTACAAGTTTTCTTGCTCTGGCTGACTTGCATCAGACCTTAATTAAAATGGAAGTATTTGGGAATTTAATTAAGAATATTGAATCAATACACTTAAGACACTTAAATGATTACACAAAGTTAGCTGTGAACAGTCTGATACTTTGGCTCCTGTTTTAGCTAATTCCTGATTTGATGAAGATTCCCAGCCATCAAAAAGGTTCAGGTAATTAGAGTTCATCTGTGGCATAAACTATTTTCAACCACCCACCCCTTACCAAGTTCACTCTCTCCTCCTGTAGAAATGGAACATTTCAGATATGATTTAGAGAAAATCAAGGAAATTCTACCCCCCCAAAAAACCAAGGACAATTTATAGTAGAAATACAAATGGCAATATGACATTTTTGTTGTTATTGATTTTATTTCATAAAAATAAGAATATGCTTGTGTCGGCGCAATGGTGAGTGCAAAGAAAGCCCTGTCTCTGGTGCAGGTTGCAGGTGCGTCACGGACAGGGTAAAGCACATGAGGAGGCATTTGGCTGTGGAAAAAGCAACTGTGAGCAATGGTGGTGGCCAGCTAACAGGACTGGTGTTGCACTTTCGGGGTATGATCTGGTACGGCTCCTCGTTGGGGAAGCTTGTGGTCACCTCTGCACTGTGCAGATGTCCAGGGACATCCAGGGGCAGCACGCAAGGTGTTCTACCTCACCTCCGAGTCCTCCCCCGGGCAGAGCGGAGGTGAGCCTCGGGGTAAGCACCTGGGACCGAAATCAGAGGACTCCAAGGCTGCCTGGGCGTCTGGCAGGGAAGATTGTATCTTACATTATAGAGTATCTCTGGTTCACAGCAGCGAGGGGATAGTGAAGAGAAGAATAACCTTGTTTGTAAAATCCTGCTGTCCTTTTCCTCTGTGGCGTCCGCTGGTCGGGTTGGGCAAGGAGCATTTGCAGTGAAGGAAGGGTAATTTCTGCTTTGCATTGCACACAGAAAGGCCTCGTCACGTGTGAGGCAAGGAGGATGTCCAAAGGGGGCCTGACCTCCCCTAATAACGGTAACATTAAAATATTCTGCTGCAGGATCACAGCGACATCCGAAACTTTCTTTCAGTCATTTTCTTCCCCCTCCTTTTTTCTCATCTCTTTGGGTCCTTTGGCCCATATGTTGCTAATTTTCTGTCTTTTCAAAGGACTGTTTCATTTAAAGTCAGAATACATTCTATTCATCATCATGAATACTAGGGAAAGAAGAGATCTCAAAGGTCAGTGTTCCCCTTAATATATAAAATAAATGAGCAAAGCACTGTGTTTTTTTCCTTTAGCTTATTACTTTTCTTAATCTACTTTTTAGGTCTACTGTGTGAGATCACAGGAGGGACTTAAGCAATCGCTCCTAGAAAGGCTTCTTATATATTCTTGCAAGAAAGAAGGCCCTCAAAAATGCATGCCTTTGTAGTTTGATCTGCTGAGCCAGACTTCAACCAAGCTAATTACTGGTCAGCAAGCTGGCATGCCACTGTGGTGACATGCGCAAGTACCCGAAGGACTTCCCTCGCCAGGAGCTCACTTTCACTTGCTGTCCATCACATTTACCCAGGCAAAAAAATCCTTCTTCTTTCCTAAGATATTGCACCTACACCTTGAAATCTGTGCCAGGGAAAATAATGAGAGAAAACAGTGGCATTTAGATTTTTCAAGTATTAATTCAGTAGATCATAGTCTTACCAAGATGCCAGGTAAACAGTTAAAATCACTTGCAACCCAGAAAAGCATGCAAGATGATCTTGTTTAAATTATGTTGTTGTAGAGGTGTGGTTTGTTTGTAGAAGGCCATCACAGGATTAAATTTCTGGAAGGATTTGTAGCAGATTGTGCAGCCTGCAAAGAGTTAATCATATCAGTATCCCACTATTTTCTTGCTTCTCTGCAATTTGCAGTGACAAAAGCTGATCTCTCCCCAGCTGTGACAGCAACGGCAGGGCCTGAGCCAGCCCACATCAGCCTTCTCAGGCTGGAGTGACCCAGGAGACACAGCCAAACCCAAAGTCAACTTGAGAGCCAAATGAACCTTTCTTTACAAAACCTCAGACCACATGAAAGCCCCTGGATTTGTGTTCTGTTATGAACTTGAAATTTGGACCAAGTTAGTTAAAATGTTCATCAAGACTCATCAAGACTTTGGTCTTTGTAGTGAATCTGGGCCTGAGAACTGAACTAACCCAGTTTGGACTTCAAATTAGCTGTGAGGCAAGTGTTGTCTGGAGCGGGACGAAGTGCTGAGTAGATGGTGGCTGGATTTCCCCCGTTCCCAGGCTGCTTTGCTGGTTCACATGGTGGAGAGACTTGCTTGAGAACCCAAATCACCCCAAACATAAGCCGTGGGGAGCAAAGCGGTTGGGTTCCCCTGAAATTGTGCTGCTGCTCATTTGCTCAGCCACTTGGCCAGAGCCATGGCCAGAGCAGGTCCAGCTGAGGTTGCAGCCTCCTCCCTGGGTTTTGATAGGTGCCATGCATCAAACCTTCTCCGCACCTTCCCACTGTAAGCACGTTTGGGCAGAGACCTGCTGTTTGTTCAGAACACTTGCGTGGTGACTCGACTAATAAATAATCTCAGGAAAGTTCCCTTCAGTGCTATAAGATGCCTACTTTCATCTGGCAGTACTTCAGGGCTGGCACTTCATCAGTAGATGAACAAAGCCAAGTAATACAGTACAAGTAAAACTATTACAATCTGGGGTATTTCCAAAACAAGATCCTGACCATAAAAAAAAAAAAAAAAAAAAAAGAAAAAAAAAAAAAAAGAAAAAAAGATTGAGAGAGCAGGCAGGGAGGGGCTTTAACAGCTGTTAGCTTTGAGCTGTAAATTTGGTATAAATAACATTTCTGGCTATTCTGAACAAGTATAGAAGTTGCATATCTGTAAGTGAAAGTTTCTTGCTTTGCAGAGTGGTTCCATCAATCTAAATTAAGAGTGTTCAGTGGGAACCAGGAGCCATGCTACTGAAGAAATCACAGCCTAAAAAGCAGTTAGCAGGCAGGCAGCTGTTCTTGGATGCCTTTTCACCACGGGGCTATTTGATCTCTCTTGAGGTTGATACAAGTCTTGCAGACGGGTAATGGGTTCTTTTTGAACAACAGGCCTGCAACATTTCTGCATCTGCAATTGAAAACGCTGTGGCAATGAAAGGAAGCGGGGTCTTTTAGGTCTTGTTTCTGGCTCTACCACTAATTTATGCATGACCTTGGGCAAGTCAAAAAGCATCTCTGACCTCAGTTTACCTAGTGAGAAAATGGGAGTGGTAACACTTATCAGCCTCTGCGGTATCCAAGATTTCACTAATACGTGTTTCCTCAGTCTGCTGAGACAAGTGAATCATCGCTCTACCCATCTGTAGGCAGCCTTCTTCCCGCTCCAAAAGCAACCTCTCCTTGCAGACCCATGGTAACACATTATGCTCATAACTCAGCGTTGGAGAGAGTTATAACCTGCTCCTGACCTCTGAGCATTTCCAGGCAAGCATGCGCTGGGATAATCCATCATGATATCATTCTGCTGATCACCTGATGCTTTCCATGAGATACACTCCTTGCTGTCAACCAAGAAACAAAATTGCTCTTAGAAAAGCAGACACACTTTAAAGCCTGACTTTTCCATCTCGTGCCACGTTCAGCTTGCACACAATTAATTTAACACCCAGCTGGTAGTAAAATTAGGTGCTTCCTGAGCATTATGTTTTTTAAATTGCTTTCTTAATGCTTTCTGCTCTATCGGGGCTCTCCTGCTGAGGAAAGGGCTAATATCTTCTCCCAAATTCAACTTTTCTCTCAGCATTGCAGTACAACCGAGGACAATATCCCTGTTGTAAATGTGACTTTTTATCAAAGATGCCCAACAGGCTTTCCAGAATTCCTGCAAATCTTCTGCTCTTGGAGGTGGTTTCAGATCCACACCTTCTGGGTTCGTTACACCTTGCATGCTACTTGCTCAACAGGGACGCTATCCATTGCGCATCCCAGAGTGGCGAGGGCGATCCCCCAGCCCCTTGGCCAGGGAGAATTTTGACGTCCAGCTTAGCAGGTTGTTGCTGCTCTCTGAAATGGAGATCAGATTCCAGCTCTGGGAGCCATGAAACCAAACCGAATGGCAGGCGGCAAAATCTATAGCAAGTCACAATAGTTTTCTTAACCTGCAAGGGAGGGGAGGGAGGAAAAGACGGACCCTACACAAGACATCCCGTGTCTGATTATACTCCATGCATCCACGGCTATTGAAACTCTCTGATTCCCCTGTTTGAGATTTAGCTGCAACATCCCATTTGTTACAAGCAGATATGTAAAGTCTCCTTGGTATTCAGGTTCATTTAAAGATTTACATTTTGTATTTCCTTGCTCGTTTTCTGACGATGTACATAAAACAGAATTGTAAATGTTTAGGAAAATCAAAGCTATTCTTAGATGCCTGCAATTCCACTAAGTTTGTATTCTCTAATTTGCGCCATGAAAGGAAAAGGAAATCTGGGAGAGGAGCTTGTAGTTTGCTTTTTGAGATTTTCTTTACTGCATTTCCATTGAAACTTGGGGCTCAGAGTTGTGTTTCCCAAGGCAATTTGAAAGTCTTCTCAGTAACCATTCCCTCCAAAGGACGCGTCTGCAGCTGCCTCTCCTGCCTTTTCAGGGAGATACCATGTAGAGTCTTAAAGTGCAACAGAACCAGCCCCAGCAGATGTCCAGAAGCTCAGCTAGACTCCTCTACCCTGGCAAAATTGGTGATAGATGAGTAAATTCTGCCTAACTGGTTTTTACATAAATGCTGTGATTTTCAGGGTAGAGTGCAATGCCCAGCACAGTGCTGAGGCATAGCCATGGCTGTAATAAACTTGATTCTTAATATCATGAGCCAAAATGCCAATCCCTCTCTTCCCTGAGTGCTTGGCCAGCCCCATTGATGCTAACAGATTCACGGTCCATCTCTGCGTACGTCAGAGATTGTAAACTACTGTGGAGGGGAGCGGGAAGAAACGGTTTCAGATTAGGATCTCTGGAAGAAAATCATTCCCCGGGTAAATCCAAGCTAGATGAAATCTGCCCTTCTTTTTTCTTCTTTCCGCACAGTCAACATCTTGAGAAAGTTCAGCCCCACAATACCAAGTGGGAAGGGAAGTGCTGAACAAAACTCCCAACCAGCAGAACAAGAATTTTCAAAGGAATGAGAATTGCACTCCCCAAAGCCAGCCCCAACCCTGCTCTTGGGTCTCTGCTTCTGAATCTGAATTATTTTTTTTTTTTAAAAAGTAGAGTTGTTACTTCACCCTTTGCCCAGGTTTGCAGCTCTGTGGGAAACGTTGGTTTATCCAAACAAAAGTCTTGCAGAGGCTGTGTGGCTCGATGAACAGAGCTCTGGAGTGGAATTCAGGAAAACCAAGCCCTCTTTCCTGCTCTGCCACCAGTCTGCTGGAAAAACTGAACGCTTTCCTCTCGACATGTGCGGTAATGGGAATTTCCAGTCCAGAGAAAATTTCTCATATCTGAAATATCCCTCTGAATTAGAACAAAATATATAAAAATCAGAGATGTGGAATTTTCCGCAAATGGAAAATTTCATTTTTGGAGAATGCAAAGGAGAACATTCCTCCACACCCTGCTGGTGCAGCTTCCCTTGTCCTGCCCAGCTCCAAGGACCAGCGAGGTCCCACGGCTCTGGCTGGGGATGGGCAGTGAGGCTGGAGCCCTGAGGAACCTGCTCTGAAGCTACTGATGAAAAACATTAAATGAAAATTTGACGTAACAGATTGTTTCTGGTGAAGATTTTTTTTATTCTCTTCTTAAACCACAAACGTGCTACTGACTGGGATGGAGAGCAAACGTGTTAAGGACAAACATGTGCCTGCTGTAGGGGACCTGCCAGTGAAGGACAGGACAAGCTTGTGACTATCCCTTAGACAAAAATGTGCTGAATGTCCCCTCCAGTCCGGCTGGCTAAGCCTGGCCAAAGGGCAGACGTTCAGCACATCTTGGTGAAGTTAGCGGAATTTGGCATGGTGTTTTACCTTTGCAAGTCAGTGCTGGAGGAATGCTTTGCACATATGAACTATCTCATGCTCACCAAATCGCTTATTAGTTTCAGGCACCGGCCCCTGTGTTATTATGGCCTTGATAACTTTATTAAATTCAGCCCCAGCTTATTCATCTCACAGAATGGCCCTAACTATTTGTAGATATTTTAAAGTAGCCATCCTTGCATCGTGATCGCTTCCAGACCTCTCTGAGAGACACGCATGTGTTTGAAATGCCTGCTTTCCTTCTCCATTTCACCATAAAGTAGCCAATTTAATTTTGCACAATACCATTTGATAACAACCATGTGTGTGTGTCTTCAACGTTTATATACTTCAGAGAAGGTACTGCTTGGTCAGTGTGAGATAATTTCACAAAGAAAAACAGAACCAGATGTTGCTCCTTTTTACTTGGCTTCTCCGTCCGCCTATCTGGTTTCTAACGTCAATCTCCACTCAGGTTTTCCATTACCTTGGGAAGGGGATATCTTTACACTTTATGTTTTCATTACCAACGTGCCTGACAAAGTGTGTGGAGTAGCTGAGGTAGATGATTATCAGCTTAGCACCTCTGAGATCATTATCAAATGGTAACAATACTCAGGAGACAAACAAAGGGAGAGGGTGTACGTTGGGTGTGTGTTCGGAGGAACTCCAAGGGGAAAGGTCACCTTTTGGACCAAATCTCATGGACAGTGTCTGGATGCCTGGGATGCAGCCTAGAGCAAGCCAGGGAGGAGCAAGGGGCATCCTCAGCTGCAGCAAACGGGCAGGAAAATCTGCAGGTGAGCAGATGTCCTCCCCCAGGCACTTGAACAGGCGGTTTTAGAGACAGTGTTATTTGGTGAGGTCTTGCTGCTGTTTATGCACCTCCCGCCTGGCTGGCAGTGTGGAGGTAAAAGTGGCAGTGCTTGGGTGTTACTTCTATGTCGGGAAAGAGAAGAGGAGTTTCCCTGAAGCTGTAGAATGGGGAGGACAGAGGGATTTGCTGATGGAAAGAAGAAAGGAGTTTTGCCATGTACAAGTGCAGCTGGCCAGGGGACACGGGGTCTGGAGTGAGAGCAGCAGCCTGGGAAAGTAGATACAGAAGTGCTGGAGATGTGGGAAAGCCCACAGTCTCTGAGGCCACAGGTGGAAAACAGGATCTGAAGTTTTGGAATCAACATGCAGCTTAACGGCTGGCAGGCCAAGAGGGGACCATCAGTGACTGCAGCACAAGCTGCATCCTCTTCCTCACCCCACCAAACACGGTGTGCCGCGGGGCACCGAGGTCTCCTCCCTGCCCAGCCATCAGGGCTGAGCAGTCTCCATTCAGAGCTGCCAGGGGTGGTCCATCACTAGCTTATCTATGAATTTCAGACAGGTCACTGCTGTACCGGACGGATCCTGTGGACACATCGCCCTGCAGCAGTCTGGGTTACAGTGGTTTTGTTGCTGATGGTCTGAGCAGAAAAGCTGTGTTTCCTCACTGGCAGCGTTTGCTGTCACACATCAGGCTCACAGCTTGCACTTCAAGGAGAGGAGGGACCATGTTATCTGCCTGGATATCAGAGTCCAGGTAGCACTGTCCTACAGAAGACCCGTCCTTGCAGCAATGACACATCAGCCCCAAAGCCGCTGCAGAGAACAAGACCGAACACGGATGAAGCGAGTGCAGAGAACTGCGAGCTTGAGTTGCCCAGCAGTGTTATTGCAAGGCTGTAAAGTTATGTACCGTCTCATTTACAGGTGCCTTTACCTTGACACTGGCTGTTATTAAGCTCCATTACGAGAACAGCACTTTGTGATCCTCCCGTGACTCACCAGTCTTGTGACATCCTGGCAGGCGAGAGCACTTGGCCGCCTCTCGCGTGCTGGCGGGGCCGAGAGGCCCTTGGAAGGAGCCGTTACTGCAGGGAGTGTCCGGCCGCGCTCAGCTGCCTTTTGGGACGGCTGTGCCGGGCAGGGATGGATTCCAGAGCAGTGCCTGGTTCCTCTGGCTTGGGCCCGTGGAGACCTGTGGATGGCTCAGAGGACAACTGCAGGAGTCTGTCAAGGACCTCCAAGAGAGATCAAGTCCTTTGGCTTGAGGACATCACATGCTTTCTGCTTGTTGGCTTTCTTTGCCCCTTTTTTGGTGGGTTGGAATATGAGCTCAGCATGAGCCTTGCATGTATTACTTTTAGTAAAATCACCCCAAATTTGCTGAAAACCTTATACAGGCGTGAGCTGATCTTATGAGTCATGCTTGTTGCCGTGAATACTGTATGACATATGGTAAAGCACTAGAATGGGACGTATTCTCCAAGCAGCTGGCTGGAGTCGTGCAAATCCTGTTAGTGGGTGGCATGTAGGCCAATGAGCAAAGGTCCTGCAGAAAGAAGTCTTGATAATCATCATTTCTTAGGGACTAATTCTAAATGGCTTTGCTCCCTGGCACTGCTGGCGGTAATAACAGCAGGTGCCCATGCAGAAATCCTTTTCCCAGCACCTTCTTCATGTCTTTGCTTTCCAAGAGGGAAGTTAAAAGACTTTCTGACAAGGATACAGAAAAAAACACTATCAATTTTTTAAAAGTCTTTTTCTCTTGAATTGTCAACTGTGATTTTTTGCAGCCGTTAAAAAAGTAATTTTGTCACTCTATGCACTTTCAATCCTGTAAATTGTAGGAGAAGGCAATTCCACTGGAGGCCTAGCTGGAAGGAAGGAGAGATATTTGCTTAGTACATGCTTAACTGGCAATCATCTTGGCAATGTCTTAGCCTCACTGCAGTCAAGGTGGCTTTCATCACTGGAGGTATAATTTGTCTCTGCCTTTCCAATTGCTCTTTCCTCCCTTCCTCTCATCTCCCCCCTGCAGTCTACCTGAACTAATAAAAATCCAGCTCCTGCCCCAAGCTAGTGAGATGCACAGAGATGAAGAGTAGTGCCCTATGCTGATTAGCATGGGTCCAACTCTAAATGGTCTGTGCTAGTCCTACTGGAAGGGTACTGGTGACAGCAGAGCTGTATCTCCTCGTTGCAAGGCTGGCTCTGACCTTTATTTCCTTCAGGGCTCCTTGGAGAACCACTCACAGTCAATTGTTCCATTGATTTCAGTGGATGTCAGATGAGATCTTTGGTTCCTGAGGGCAAGATTATCAACCTGGGATATCTAAGGTGAGGGCTCAGCTCCATGTAAAAGCGTATAGATAAGGGACTGGATTTTTAGAAGGGTGAGTTCAGGTATTCAGAGTCGCTGCAAATTCTGTTTACTAATTTAGGTACCAAAAATCCTCATCCTCAGGTGTGTTACACACAGCCTCAGTACGTAACTCAGGTCACAGGTTGAAAAACACAAAATTCAGCTCTCTGCGTCTGTCTGCAGGAAGCACTTTACGTAAAGCAAAGTGTAAACCTTTATCACACTCCACCGAAGTCACTGCACTGCATCAAGCCAGCAATGCCACCATACCTGAACCATGTCACCTCTATCGAAGTCCAGATCTTCTTGTGCTACCACGTGTCCGGCTAGTGAGAGTCATGGAAGAGTGTGCAAATGAAATTCAGTAAATATTATGAAGATTTTCATACAGTTACAGGAATTTTATAGTCTAACTTAGACCGTGTCATCCAAAGCACGTTGAAAAGTCCTGGAAAAGTGCCTTTGAAAAGACACTGGTTAAGATCTCCAAGCCCTTCTTGCTCTTCCTCATCCCACTATCATCCCAACACCCTGGTCCTTATTTTCTAGGTCATCCAGGCACAGCTTTTTCTTCTGTGAAAATGCTCAGGTCATTTGTTAGTGACAACAGGAGACAGATCTTTTGGTGATGTAAATCAATGTCACTTCAAAGCTTCAATGGAGCAATACTTATTTACACCTTCAGATATCAGATCCTTATGTTTTGCTTTTATGTGTGTCAAAGTTCTTTTTTCTGAAAGGTAACATTTTGTTGCAAATTTCTATAATTAAGGCACCTCGTTTCTATGGCAATAGACACTATACAAATTAATAAAATAAATATTCCAGCACAGTTTAATTCTGGCAAAGCCATGCTAAAAACCTTTCCATCATTTCTCATTATGAAGGCAGCAAAACGTGCTTAACAGACTATCTTATCAAAATTAGTGAAAACATTAAACTTCCCAAAAAAACCTTCTTTTGAAAAGTTGTTCTAAGCAAGTTTCTAAAATCTCAGAAGTATTAAATCCTCATTAATATAAGCTCAATGTATTTATGGTGTCAAAAATGTGTTTTATAAAAGCCAAAAGCAGAGTTGCACAAGTTGCCTCATTATCAATAATCTAGCATCGTCCCTTTTATGTGTCATTTCTTTACACAATATACTATCATTTATGACTTTTAGCAAATACATCATGGCAAAGGATTACTCTCATCAGAGGCAGTCTTTGAAAAGGATATGCTAATTTCTAGAGAGCAAGAAAACATCAAAACAGTGCCAGCAAATAGCCAAGGGACTTTCATGTCTTAATATCCTTCAGAAGTGCTTTATCTCCTAGTGCAACGTGTATCATAGTATAAACAGGAAATGAAACAGCCAAGGCATCAAAGAACCACCAGTGCATGGCTGTAATTTTAGATCAGGTTTAATAAAGGTTATCTGCAGCAGGCTAATCAAACAAAAGGGTGTATGTTTTAAAGCGCCATTTGATAATTTTCATTTAAGGCTCCCGATCAAAGAGATCCTAACAATGTCTTACTGACTCCAGATAGATCCCTTTGCCTCACTTTTCAAAGTAGCTTCGTTTATTGCTGGTAAAACTGGTTTTGATGTTCTAATTTTTTAGGTGGAGGAGAGATCAGAAACTGCTCTGGTTTCCTGTGCACCTTAATTTGAAAAGCAATAGAAAGAGAGCTGGGAAGGAAATGAGAAAATGCAGCAAGGGTCAGGAAGATCTCAGGGTCACTTCTGCAAGCTTTTGGTGGACCGTGATGCCCAGGCAGGGGCTCCCATCCCAAACACGACACAAGGAGGGGAGACACACCATTGCCAAGATCCGGCCAGGCCATTGGCTAGTTAATGTGAAGGCAAAAATGTCCTGGAAGTGAGAGACAGGGGGGAAAAAATAGTAGCTTGAGCTTGGCTTGTTGCCGAGGCAAGGCAGAAGCCAGACCGGCTGTTTTTGTGACACTTCTCAGCCGTGGCCACCAGGAGTAGCTCCGCTGGCACCATCGATACGCGACCGAGAAAGTGGGAAAATTGCAACTTGACTGTCCTGTCCTAGGAAAAAAACTGCAGATCTTTTCCCCCTTGTTTTGTGACTGATTTCTTGACTGCCCTTTCAGGCCAAATCTGATCCAAGTTCCTGAAAAAAATGACTATTTGATGATTTCTGAAAATGGAATCATCTGAACAGGAAAGAGTAAGAGAAGCTACCCTCTCATAGAAGGGAGAGCGCTTGTTTGGGATGCCAGTGTAGTCTTACGTATTCCTGGTTTAGTAATTATTGTTTGGGGAGCAAAGAGAGAAATTTCTCAGAATAATAACTTTATCAAAATTGTTACGTTTCTGGTAAGACAGATACATCCAAGGAACTAAACATAGTTCAAATATTTTTTCAAAGCTTTCTGCACCACTCAAGCCCAGGGATGTTTCAAACTAATTTTCACACAAAGATGATGCTTCCCACTAAATACGAACTCTCGCTTGAAAATTCAGACACAAATATCTCTCGCTGGGAGTGGACCATGGGGGATGTACGGCGCGATGTCTCGTGGAAGCAGCAGAAAAAGCCTCCAACCGTCCCAGCCGTCAGGCCTGACTGTTTTGAGGGAAAATCTCAGCTCTTTGGGACCATCCTTCCCCCAGCTGTGCCCAGAGGAAGGGGCTGGTGGGGCAGCAGCAGCCATGCAAGCAGGGGCTGGGCAGGCTCAGCACCTTCTTCCATCAACGGCGGCTTTGTGACTTGTATGTTTGTAAAGCTTGTTGTTATTTTTCATGTCGAGAAATCCAAAGCACTGTAGGGGGTAGTTCTAAAGAAAAATACAAATAAATAAAAAATTCACCCTTGGGTGCACTTAATATAGTTGGTAAGAAATGTGCTGACTCCCAAATGTTCTCCTTCCCACACACTTCACGAAATGCTGGTTTTATACATATACATGTGTATATATTTCCTGCTGATGCTCTCTTAAATATTTCAAAGTATTCTTATGAACCAATATACTTTTATCGTGGTATTTGTAAGGGCCCAAGACCTTGGTTGTACCCATACAGCCTCGGTTTGCTTCTTTTTCTTTTCAAGTAAATTTGAAATTACTAAAGAAGTGCTGATAGTCACAAAAATCTAGTTATTGGCCATGAAAACTCAACCATAAGTAATCTTCCCAAAACCAGTCCCATGAAATATTCATGCTTCAGGAACGCTGTTCCATGCAGGGCAGTCGCTTCCGATAGTAAATGCTTCAGGAGAAGCAAAATGGTGATTCCTCTGTTTTGAGAAACAAAACTGCTTGGCAGAATAATCTGCTAAAAAACAAAAACCAGGACTTGCTTCTCATTAAAATACCCCACAGCAAGTGTTAGGCTTCCATCACAAGAATAGTGCCAAGCAGCATCCTGTCGGCCAACCTCCATATCGATCTTTGACGTATCTGCAGCTGCTGTGGATCCCTCCCTGCACTGGATTACTGGCTCCAGCACAGGCACCAATCAATAGTGAATGAAGGCTAGTAATGACCAAATGTCAGAGACTTTTTAGCAGCTTTTTTGAGCTAATATTGGTACTTTCTAATCCCGTTATCAAAGGATACCATGAAAAACACCATGACAGTGGGTACGAGTTGCCAACCTTTTGCAGATTCATATACTTGAAGCCAGAAGAAACCATTCAGTAATCTTTTTTCTGCTGACCTTTATTTCATGGGCCATTAGATTTCATCCGTATCGAGTCCAATAAACGGTGTCTGACTGAGGTACAACTTGTGCTTGGCAAAAGCATATCTTCAAAGAAGAAAACCAGTCTTGATTGAAGACATTGGAGCTGGACACTTCACCACCCCTTGGCAGTTGAACTCAGTGGTTATGACAGTTTATTTCTGGGCAGTCATCTGCCCAAGGAAGTTAACTCAGGGCGAGGGAATGTGTGCGAGTAAAGACAACAATCTCTTTCTACTTAGCCGTCTGCAGACAAACATAGGCACAACAGTCATTCAGAAATACTCTACAATGACTGCTATGTCTACAGGCTTTATTTTTAATTTGTCTGCCTCGGGTTTCATCTATTAGTCCTTTTCAGTGTGTTCTCCTTCTAACCAAAGAGCTGTATATTTTACACTGACAAGCTTTCTTCACGCTTCATCCTCATCTTCTACTTAGTCCCCAGGGCTGGGGCATGGTGATTTCTCATGTCACCTCCAAATGTTTCTTGTCCATTCTGTATTGGCCAAACCAGAGAGTGTGCAACGTCCTGGCCCAGCTATATTCAGCGTAACGGAGATATTTCTTTAGGTTCATACCTTGCTTGCCTACTGACCTTGACTCACTGAGCTTGGAGGGGTTCTGCATCATCAGCAAAAAACCAGGCATGCGTGGCCCTCTGCAAAGTTACTCGCAGGTGTCACTGTGTGCCCATCCAGCGCAGGCTGTGGGCCACAGAAAATGGGTTTGTGCAGGATTTGCCCATGACCTCTAGACTTTGGGAAAATGTGGGCGCTAGCTGGCAGGTGGCAAATAAAATATACATGGTGCAAAACGTGTCTGAGCTCAGCAAATAGTGTGCCTAAGTCCTAAAATTATCCAAGACAGTGTCCATAATCTCTATGGGAGAAAATTAAGTCTTCAAAGCAAGAAGGAATTTAAACTATCCCTGGTTCAAAGAAAATTGCCACATGCCGACAAACATTAAGAATGATAATATTTTGCTAAAGCCCCAGTAAATCATTGTGTGGTTTCTCTGCATTTCCTTTCCCATTGCTGTTCATTGCTCATACATCCACATTCACACTGGGAGGTGAAGAAGGAAAAACTCCCTATTGAAAAGAGAAGAAAAAAGTAATTTTAATTTGATACAATGCCCTGGGATATGGTTTTGACTCAGTAACACTGCTTCCTGTGCAGGCTGCTTCTTCCAAGTATCTCTGGAGCATTTGCTGAGTACCAGAACATCCCAACCTAAACAGAAGCTGTCAAACATCTTATCAATCTGTCATATTAACAACTGTAATTAAAAACATTAAGCAAATGCACTAAGAGCCTCTCTGGGAGGGTGCTAGGACCTCTGTTTGCCTCGGTGTTAAAGTAATTGCTTCAATTATAGTTCTAGGTCATTAAATGTCTGTATGTACTCAGAGAACATGAAGGAAAATGAGAAGGACCTAAGAAACAAATTTTTGTGACATGTTTTTGAAGTATGACAGCATATTGTCAATGTTCCCTTCAGGGTGAAGCAAGCTTCTGGATGGCTTCTTGAAGCAGGACAGCAAGAAGAGACCCGTCTGTCTCAAGACACCAACATCCCGTAACTCCAGCCTCTTGTTGTCCATCACTTGTGGCTTTGGGGCATAGGCACTTCTGGAGGCAGATTTTTAGATTTGTTTATTAATTGACCAACGAAAAAGTCTAAAGTAGAACACATGATGCAAACTCCCCCTCCACACACTCCTCCACGCATCTTTTCCAGGAGGTCGGAGCTAACTCCACAGTCACAGCTTGATCACATATGTGTGAAAGGGAGCCAGACATGAAAACTTTAGGCTGGAGCAGCAGCAGTATGAGAGTGGTGTCTGTCTCCATGTCCCAGGAAAGGGTCTGAGTCCAACAGCGAGGAAGGACCTGCCTCCATGCAAACTCTTCCTCACTCCAATTACTTATCAGATTAAACCTTCTTGCTTGTGGCCTCTTCCAAAGTACTGGGTAAATCCAAGTCTGGGTTTTAATTCAGAACCAAATTCCAATTTAGTTCCATCTAAACATCTACAGAGATTGTTGTATAAATGCAACAACTGATAACAATTCATGGTTATCCTAAGGTTAACATTCAGTTGTAAAAGTAACGGTAATTGGGTAATAAGGCTAGAAGAGCTCAGACCAAGCAATGCCTCGCTGACATAGCTGTATACAGAGACAGTAAATCAGGAAAGTCAGTTCCCATTACGCAGTTTCGCCCTGAAGGAGCTTAGCTACTTTGGCAGCACAGATGACATTAAACAGATGAAGAACAAAAATGGCTCAAATATGATTATAATACATATGCATAGCTGTCTCAGCCCCCTTTCAACTTGCACCATATGAAAATAACCTCATCAAAACAGAAAGACTTTTAGGGCTGAGGTTAATTGCAAAAAAGCTCTAAATAAAATAATCACGACATTGTTGTTAGTGTGAGCCAGCAGCTTGCCCCGAACTTTACAGAACAAAAAGTTTGCTCTACACTTGCAATCCTTGCCATAAAATAGACAAATCATAACGATCTGCTGGAACAAACCTATAGCTGTTTTTTAATATGCACCAGGTTGCTTATTATCTGTGCACCAAAACTTCTGTCACTGGTGAGTCCGAAGTCAAGCCCTAGATCATCCGTCGACTGCTCAGCATCAGGGCAAGGGGGGCACATCTGGACCCAACGTTAGGTCCCCCTACACCCTTCTTCTACAGCGTGCTGAACGAAATCCCTGATCTGACCATCTCTTTTAAACTTAGCAAAGAATTGAAGATGGAGCTGAGCTTTATTGCTCCATTACAACCCTGTCCAGAAAGCTTGGCATTAGATTGTACGGGGCTGTGTTGAATCTTTATCACAAAGCTGAAAAACCACATGAAGACTGCTATGAATTTTTTCATGTGTGTGAAAAGAGCGGAGACCTTCAGAGAAGATTTGTGGCCCTTGCGACCACCTCGCGTGCGATTTACCATTCCCCTGGTGAGAACGTAAAGCTGGGTGAGACTCAGAAGTTCTGACAGAGTTTTGCTTTCAAAGTTGGGTTTGTTTAAGTGACTCGAAGGGGTGCTGAGCTGCCTGGATCGCAGCCAAAGAAAATGTTGATGCAAATCCTGCAAAGTAAACCTACCCCCTCCCAGAGTCACGTGCCATTTAATTGTTTTTTATTTTACTTCATGCAACGTCCCCAATCTATCAGTGTGACAAGAAACACAGCTCATGTGGCAGCATGGAAGTATTTCTGATTTTCTTTCCACAAGGCTGGAAAAATCTACCATCTTCTGGCTCTCCCCTGCCAAATGCCTCATGCTTCAATTTTTAAGAAGCTGTATAACAAAGTTTAGAAACTGAATCAGCTTCGAAACCAGATGTCCCCAAATACCAGGGTAGTTCATGTTAGCTGCTCCATATATGACTCTGAAACTATTCCCTGAAGTTTGACTTGGGCATCCTCTTAACTTCCCATCCCTCAGTCCAAGACAGCTTTAGCTCATTACAGCATCTCTCCATCCAAGCTATCCCCCTAAGTCCACTCTTCTTCCCACACTTCTTTAGAAAGACGTGGGAGCAATAGGGCTAATCAGTGAGTGCTGTCCCCTCTTTTTTTTTTTTTTTTTTAATACCAAAATCTGGTTTCCCATCACTAGCTAATTGATTCCTTTGCACTAAAATGTCAAGCTGTGATGGTTGTCCATAGGAATCTAAAGCTACAAACTTTCCAGTGCTAACAAGATAGACAATGATCTAATACCAGGCGATGCAGAGGCCAACGTAACGTAACTGAGGAGCTGCCTGAAAGCTGCTGCTGCAGCATCTCCCCTCATAGTAAAGAGCATCTTCTGGAAGCAGCTTGGTTTCTGGCTGTGACAGCATTCATGGCATTCCGGGGTGAAAGTCCTCTCCCCTGACAAGGGGTGAGCATTGCCGTTGCAGGCTGCTTCCTTCCAGCACTTTTAGCCAGGAACGGTCTATAGGATGAAGCTGGCATTAGGTTTCCTAGTCAAACTGTTGGGATGTTATGTTATTATGTGGTCAAAGGCTGGTGACGAACACAGGAAGGCCATTAAAGATGGGAGAAAAAGGGCTCTGGGAAGTGATAGAATTGGCTTCAGCCTTCATCAAAGCTGCTTATCAGAAAATGGAAGAGCCACCCAGCCTCATGGCATGAGGACAACTGCTCTTCCCACCCCACTCCAGCATAGAGGAGGTAGCAGGGCAAAACCAGTTTTCCTATGAACCTCTTAGCATTGACCAACCCCTTCTGACTGGGGGCAACCAGGTTCTTATGCTAACACTTTGGGAGGAGGAGGGGGCAGAAATGCTTCTCTCAGCTCCATGCGGGTTCCTTAATGAAGGCAAATACTCCCAGATGGGCAGGTGAGGAGTGCTGCTGGGGCTGCCTTGGGACTTCTGGCAGGGGAACTCCTCTGCTACCTGAAGTAGCTGGTCTTGCAGCTCTGCAGGGATTTTTGGAAGGTAAGAGCTTAAATTTGTTCTTTCCTTTAATGAACTTCGATACTCTGAGGTGGAGAGTGAGTTCTGCTCTTGATGTAATTCTCATCTTTTTGGTATTGGAGGTACAGGGAGCTTGTTGCTTTTCTGGATGTTGCAGAAGCTGGGTCTGATGCCTGCTGCTGCTGTTTGTTTCCAGTGGGAGTTGATGCAAATAAATCCTGCTGGTTTGATCCACGTGGGTGACAGTAGCCCTGGAGGTTTGAAGTAATGCTAAGAACAAACTTCATTAAACTTGCTGCATGTCATGTGGCTTTCATGCAAAAATAAAAACCACTGCCTCGGTGTCCACAGTTTGATCTGTATGCTTACAAAACTCAGGAGGCCCTATGGTGAACCCAGGCTGGACTTTGAGTTTGCTTGGTGTTTCGGGATGCATTGCCAGTCTTTTTTTTTTTTTTTTTTTTTTTTTGGACAAGGCTTGCATGCATAAGTATGTGTAGTTTTTACAACCCATCAAAACTGAAGTGTCAGAGCTTTAGAAGTGTCTATTGTAGCAGATTAATTCAAAATTTTTAGGATCTGCTTGCAACGGGCATGATAAGGTGCAGGAGGAGCAGCCTAGGAACCATCTAGAGGGCCATGTCCTCTCCTGGTTTGTTCAGAAACACTGGATGTGTAACAGTGAAATGGACTGTGTTGTCTGGGTGTGAGAGATCGAGATATGTTTCAAGAGCTGTAAAGAAGCTAGCAGGAAGATTGAAGATTGGAGTCCAGGGTCTTGGACGGAAAAGATTAAAATGCTTTTGTGGGTTTGGTAGATCAAGGATCTGTTTTGTTTTAACTGAATTTGCTTCTAAATTTGTCTATCAGTGGCATATGAACCATGAAACACACCTGTAGTCTGTATGAAGCAGCTGAGAAGGGATGAAATGCATTTTTCCAACCATGATCCTCTTTAGAATACGTGCTGCTCTGGCTCCTGAGAAGAGCTCTGGGTTATGACAACAGAGAGGGGGCATTTCGGAGCCATTAATGACATCTGCAGCCTCACAGGAATGTGTCAGATAGTTAATTATTGTGTTGAACCGTAATTCTATCATGCCAGAACATAAGTAGTTTGTTTGGGTACTCTTTCCTCCCCCCCCTTTTGCTGAAGATAAAGGAGTTAAGTTTAATCATTAAATCTCCATCTTGATCCGTGTAGGTCACGCACTGAACCAAAGTCAGATAGCATAGCATTTAGCAACCTTATCTCCTTCACAATAAAGAGCAAGCAGGAAGCTGACTCTGTTGTCTGTTCTATTTTTTAATATACGTTTATTTAAAGAAAAGCCATCTCGAAAATGGTAGTGTAGGGGGGGAAATCTTCCAAACAGCAGCTTCTGTAAACAGGATGAAATCAGATAAAGAAATTACTGTAAAAATATTGCCTCATCTCTAAAGCTCAGAACTTTTTTTTTCTTTTGCTCTTTTTTATCTTTGAGAAAGATAATGAAAGAGGAAGCTTGAAACCACATTTCCATTGATGTTTGAATACACAACTGCTGGATTTAAGAACTGGAGGAGATCAAAGAGAATGGTTTTCATTCCGATAAAATTATAGCAGTTCTGGTATAGGGTGATGGGCTCATTTATGAACTCTACGACGCAAATAGTTGTTAAGGCACCTTTTTTTTCCCCCTTTCCTTTGCTAAGAACTAAATGAAAAATGCCTGGAATTCATAAGGATTAATTAGGAGTGTGGCTAATAATGTTATAATAGATACATACTAAGACCGTACGTCTCTCTTCAGAATATTCTCTGGGAGCACAAAACATCTGTGCAATCCAAAGGGAACAGGAATGCCTGTTCCTTGCTACTGTATATTACAGTTCACATGACATGAAAACGGCATTGGGTTACAAAAGTATGTGTCCTGACACCATGCTGTGGTGATTTAATTTTTTATTAACACATACTCTGACATGCATTAAAAAGTATAAGATGCAAGTTAAAGCCATTCATGTATGCAGAGCTAACACAATTATTTCTCACATAGATATATTATGTTTTTAAACTGTGCAATAAAAGTTATCAGGAAGGGTCTATATAAAATGCAGAAGTGGTACATCTGTGATTGAATGGAAGATCTAAGGCTGCGGTCCTGTAGTATATCCATGAAGACTTCCTGTGCCTGTGGAAGGATCTGTTGACCTGGGAAGGCTGAGATTTAGTTGTTGGGAGATTTTTTTTTTTTTTTTTTTTTTTTTTTTTTTTTTTTTGGAGAGCTGAGGATTATATTGGGGCTTGTGTCAGCTGCAGCGTGGTAACCTCGCATTTGCATGCCCTGAGGATGTGAATGTGCTTTAACGCAGTTCATGCAGAAATTAATTTGTCCATGCCGGTCATACAGCCTAGCTTGGTATGGAATCCAGTTTGGTGGATATTTATCCACTTTTTCTTACACTTCAAAATTTGAAGTTTCACAAAAATCATATTCTGTGTTGGTCACAATGTAGTAAGAAAAATATGAACTTTCAGAACTATTTTTTCCTGTTGTGTTTGGGGAATGTTTTGTTTGGTTGATTTATTTAAATTTTGGGTTTGGGGGTGGTTTTTTGTTTGGTTTGTAACTTTGACATCCCAAACAAGTTGGACCATCTCCTCTGCAGACAAAGAATGAGGGCAGAGTGCTGGAGGGATGTCTTTCCCTACCAGGTTGCTTATTCACATGGAAATCCAGGTCTGTAAGGGTCAGTGTTTGAAGAGCTGAAAGGGTGATGGGGAGGGAACCTCTTACCCTGAGAGGCTGAGTGATAAGAACAGCCGTGCTCTGTTAATGATGATAACACATAGGGAGATGATGTTTTGCACTTGAGGCATAGGCCAACTCCAAAGCTGATGGCCAAGTGCATGACTAACACAGCTTTTGCTTCAGTTTTAGTTTTAATCTATTTTTTCCTTGAAAGAGAGAACCACTTCTCTCCTGACAGACCCAGCCGAGAGGGTTGATTTGCCATCTCAGACACAACGGCTTGGGGGTCTGTAACGGTGTAAAGAGTGGGGAATTTGTGGCAGGACAGTTTATGCTTTAGCAATGCCAACATGGGGTTTGGTCCTGGTGCGACCTGCTCACATTACCTCTGCAGGGTAGGCACAGCCACTTGCTACACGATTGCTTGTAAAAGGCTTTTTTTGCTGGGTTGTTTTTTGAAGCAAACAGGTTTGTTCTCCGTTGTTGACTGACTGTTGGACTTGGTGGCTGTGAACCTGATCCAGTCTGTTGACTGAGCTCCTTTCTCTGTTAGTCTTTTTTATTAAAACCTTGAGCAGAATGCGGTTCTTGTGGTCTCACTTCTGCCGAGTTGCTTATCAGATGTGGCTTGTATCTCAAAGCAGCCCAGAAACGGGTAAACTCTTACCCTGAATTATTTTATTTTGTTTCCTTTGCTGGCAAAGTGCCCTGTGTGATGGTACGCTGAGCTGCCCAATAGAAAGGAAAATGTTGCTTCAACTTAAAAATAGCTTGCATTCAGGTTGGCCATAGAGGACAGCTTGTGCAATTAAAATGGTGATTATCAAAGTCATGCCTAATAAAGTCATCTGTGACTTACTGAACTCAAGTTAATGACCATGAAATCAATGGTTAATAAGAAGTTGGCCATTAGTGTGATGGGTGATGTGACGAAGGTAGCCAATGGAAGGCAATTAACAGTATTATATGTTTATGTTTGACAGTTTAAACTGTCACTTGAAAATTTTATCCCCATGATGACTGTTTGAAGATTGTATTTTACTTTGTAAATGCCTTTTAAGAGTTTCTTGCTACCTTTAACTTTCCAGTGAGACTCGTCTTTGGAGCTAAGTGCTGAGATTGAGCAATGGTGCTTGTTTCTTATGTCCAGTTTTGGAGCTGGCTGAAAATCAGCAAAGCATCACCAGGTCTCCATCCTGCTCAGCAGGAACTGAAGGGAAGACCAGGGTTGGGGGGCAGAGCAGTAAATTGAGGAAAATGCACGTTAAAAGAGCAGACAGCATGAGAATCGATAGGGAGAGGTTAGGATGTGCTCAGACAGCAGAGCTCATCCCAGACACTCATGCACTGGCTGTCCTTGCTGTGAAATTCTCCAGGAATTGGTAGGGAAAATGCACAAATTCACTTTGCCAAATGCAGGATGAAATGTAGAATGTGTTTGTAGCCTTCAAGGAAGTAAGGTCCTGCAATACCTTCCAACTAGAGCCAGTCAGGAGAAATACAGCCTAGTTTAAAACCAGAGCTCGTGGAAAGGATGGATAGATGTGGTACTGGTGGTGAGATGGGACCTAGACCTGTTCTCCAGCTGAGTAACACTGCTGCTAATGGTAGTAACGGAGTAGTAAATGCACTTGCAGGAGTTGAACTTTGAACGTTTCTGCCTTAAAAGTGATGGGGCTGTTAGAGAACACAATGCTGCAAAACAGCTTTAAATTCCACTTGAAAAGATGATTTGTTTATGACTTCTCAAAATGTGTCAGTCTAGCACAGGAATGCAAACCACTTCATAAATATTGTAGCAACGCTCGGCAATAAACCCACAGCATGTAACAATGACTAGTGCACCTCAGATATTTCTAATTACCTGTGATCCCCAATCACCAGGGATGTGCTTGCCTGGCACAGAGGTGCAGGGGTTTCCCGAGCTCTCCCGTACGACTGGCAGCTTTGCAAGCTGATGTGCACGATGTCAGAGCAATGGGGCTTCTTGTGGTATCTGTTAACGTGTGCTGGCCCAAATCTTCCTTAAATCACGTGAGATGGACTGAGAAATTAAGAATGAAAACACCAGTATACAAGGGATGTGGAAAAACTCTTGTTGATGCTTCTCCTAAAATAAACAGCAAAGGAGGCCAGTGGCTGTAAGGGTTTTTCTGTCACCTGAGGACAGTGGGTAGTGTTGAGTGGAGGGTGCTGTGGCAGAGTAAAACCCCAGCATGGGAAACCTGAGGTTTCTGAACCCAGGAAACAAACTGAACTCCTTCAGGCTTTTTACAAAACAATCCTTTTTGTATGGCAATGGTTTCCTGAGCACTTAGATGAGGCAGAGGTCCTGCTGCTCCTCCTTCAACAGCTTGCGCTGTTTGGCTTTGCTGCACAGCATCCTTACTGGTTCATGGTGGGCACTTGGCTTGGAGAGGGAGGAAAGCACAAGGGGTGCCTGGACACAGAGCTGCTCCTATTCCTGCGCTCATTCTGGTCAGTCTCTAACTGCTTATGCAGTGTTTTGGTTTTTATCTCTCATCCTAGTTGCAGGCAGCACTGAATCGGTGAGGAACAGGCAGTTCCTTGGTGCTGATGCTGCTCATGTTGGCTCTGGCCTTTCTGGCAGGCAGTGCAATGCTTGCTGGGGAGCACAGAGTGAGTCCCCTTGAACCACGCGTGAGCTCAGCAGCACGAAGCTGTGTGAGTTGGATGCCATCCAGAGGGACCTTGACACCTGGAGAGGTGGGCCCGTGCGAATCGCATGAAGTTCAACAAGGCCAAGTACAAGGTCCTGCACATGGGTCAGGGCAATCCCAAGCACAACTACAGGCTGGGTGGAGAAGGGATTGAGAGCAGCTCTGAGGAGAAGGACTGGGGGTATTGGTTGATGACCTGGCAATGTGCATTTGCTCAACATGAGCTGACAATGTGCTTTTGCAACCCAGAAAGCCAACCATGTCCTGGGCTGCATCAAAACCAGCGTGATCAGCAGGTTGAGGGAGGGGATTCTGCCCCTCTACTCTGCTCTGGTGAGACTCCCCTGGAGCACTGCATCCAGCTCTGGGCTCCCCAGGACAAGAAGGACATGGAGCTGTTGGAGCGAGTCCAGAGGAGGCCATGAAGATGATCTGAGGGCTGAAGCACCTCTGCTATGGAGACAGGCTGAGAGAGTTGGGGTGGTTCAGCCTGGAGAAGAGAAGGCTCCAGGGAGACCTTAGAGCCCCTTCCAGTCCCTGCAGGGGCTCCAGGAAAGCTGGAGAGGGGCTGGTGACAAGGGCAGGGAGTGACAGGACAAGGGGACTGGCCTGAAGCTGAAGGAGAGGAGACTGAGATGAGATAGTAGGAAGAAATTCTTCCCTGTGAGGGTGGTGAGGCCCTGGCACAGGGTGCCCAGAGAAGCTGTGGCTGCCCCTGGCTCCCTGGCAGTGTTCAAGGCCAGGTTGGATGGGGCTTTGGGCAACCTGGGCTAGTGGAGGGTGTCCCTGCTCATTGCAGAGGGTTGGAACTAGATGGACTTTGAGGTCCCTTCCAACCCAAATCATTCCATTATTCTATGAGTTTGCAAGCAGATGGCTCAGGATGTGTATCTAACTGGAACATGCTCTTCAGTGGTGTGCTGGGCTTGCATGGGGCAGACAGATGAGCTTTGGCTGAAGGTGGGATGCACCCTGACAGCTTAACGGTGCCAAAAAATGCGCTCACACCCATGGACTAGTAGCCATGGCAAAGCCTCTCTCTTGGCAATGATGTTCTTTGAGAGAGGAATGCAATACTACATGCAGCTTGTGCAGTATTCCCGTCTAACTGTAAATATGGCGTTTTGCATCTACAACAGTGTCTTTAACCCCGTGGCGTCCCAACCACTCTTGCTGCAGATCCATCTGTTCAGGAATGGGGTTACTGCAGGTACTGGTGGATGCTGGTAGCTGCTGCACGCCAATGGCCGCGGATATCTCCTGTCACTTGGGGTTGTTCTAGCTTCCTTTTCCACTGGCATCTCGTTAAATTGTTTTAAAAAAAAAAAAAAAAAGTGTTTTCTTCTGCCTGAAGAATATAGAACAACATTTCTGGAAACACTGAGAAAAATACAGCACTTGTTAAGGTCTTTTTGGTCATTTAGAAATTACTGACTTAGGTAAATATGTAACAGTGAATAATATAATATCTATTTGTTCCAGCTCAAAATGATCTATAGCTTTTCCTTTTCATTGGGAATAAAGTTCAATCTATTCATATGCTTAAAAAAAACCACAACAAAACAACCCACTGGGGCCATTAAGCAGTCATTAATTATTTTTGTCGTAGGTGGCTGGAATGTCGTTGTAATGAAATATGCATGTACTTGTACTTGCGAAGAGTCATGGGCTTGTGTTTATCACGTAGGCAGCATAGCGTTGCTTAGAAAGAGTGGCAGGTATGCTGTTGTCTCTTGGAAAATGTAACTTTTTTGCTTTTGGGTTGTCTTCATACATATTAACTTAGTTAACTTCCCCTGGGAAGAGTTACCTGATGCATCAGGAGGAGGAGGAGGGCGGCAATACCCAACAGATCAGAGTGCCGTGGAGCAAGGCACAACAGGCTTCTCCAAAAACCCATTGCAAAGGAAGGAGCAAACCCTTAAAAACCCAACAGCGTATGTGTGTACGGCCCCGCACTGCAGCCCGGCTCATTCTGCGTCGCACTGTCCCCCACCGTGATGCTCGGTGCGGACCGAGGCACAGGTGACAGCACAGCTGCTCTGTCCTGGGACCCGGGGGTGGTGCGGTGGCTCCCCATGGGTGCTCAGGTGCACTGGGGTATGGGTGCCGCACAACACCCAGCAAGGCTTGTACCGCACGGCATGGCCCTGCCTGCCAGCAGCGGCAGGTTGGGTCAGGTCACCTCTTCCTCCCCTGAGGCTCTCAGGGTTCAGCCTCCAGCATGGTCCCCAGTCCCTCTCCAGGACTTGTGCCAACTCACAGCTTCCCTTGCCGCCTCGGGATGGGAGCCGCGTTAAACCCAGGCTGAGCACCTCACTGCTTGCACCGGCTCTTGCTCCTCCTTGATCGCAAGCGCTTCTCCTCTTGCTGTCACATCACAGAAGCGCTGCATTTCATTCTTTCCAAGGTCTTTGAAGGGGTTTTGGAGGAAGGAGAGACCTGTCTGCTGCACGAGCTGTTCACGCCCTCCAGCACCAGCACAGGAGCTCCACCAAAGTCGAGCACAAACCTTGCATGAAGACGCTGCCACCGCTGCTCGGTCCCATGTCCCCTGCCAGAGAGTGTCCGGGGGGGCAACAGCAGGTGCCCGGCAGCCCTCGGTGCTCTCCCTCCGCAGGGTCTGAACAAGTCCCTCGGGGGAAACAGATGCACGGACCGAGCTGTTGCTGGAGGAGGAGGAGCACAGCCAAGTCCCTGTGATCTCCTCTTGTTACATCTTCATCTTGAAGTGCTTATAGCGCTCTCTTAGAAGTGCGTTTTCCATATAGATTGTCCACCTGAGGATACGGAATCGCTTTGTAGGCATTAGTTTAGTTTAATTAAAGTTTCACTATACTTCTTTGAGGCAGGGAAATTATGTTCCCTGGGTTTTTACACCTATGTAAACTGAGGCACAGAGAGGTTACGCATCTGCGGGAAAGTCCAGAGGCAGTTTGCAGGAGATCTGGTTCAGGGGGTAGTATTTCCTCAGGAAAGAAGAAAGAGAAGTCCTAAAAATCAGGAGGGGAAAATCCAAAGCCAGGAAAGGCTCAGAAAAGGGAAAATAATTTTTTAGAAAGCTACACATTGAAGCAATTTTAAATAAAGCATTTGGAAACAAAGCACAGCAGTTAGCTTAAAATTAAAATCTTCTGGTGGGGAGTAGGTTGGGCTTCAAACACCGCAGTCTTAAATGCGGGTCAGCCCTAGGTTTAAGAAGGACCAGGAGGATTTTCAGTGCAAAATTAGAATTGCCAAAGGGGAGAAGAGCATAAGCAAGAAGAGATAGGGGACAGGACAGCGGGGAGCTGGTCTGAGCTGGGGCCGTCGAAGCGTAAGGCTTGCGAGAATCCCTCAGACTGCCTTAGAAAATGAGTTTTGTTTAGCTAAGCCCCAATTCAAACACACTTGAAAATTCAGAGTTTTACCAGCCTGGTATCGAGCTGTGAACAAGTCGCTATTGTTCGAGCGAAGAATGATGCCCCTGTCACCCACGTTTCGGGGATGCTGGGGAGTAAGTCTGGCTCCTCCGGGCAAGGCAGGCGCAATGTAGTCTTGGAGTGAAGCTGCATACATTAAAAAAACACCAACATTTGTACATACAATAAGCAACGTCAACCCTTTGTCTTGCCCTACCCGCTCCTCTTCTCCCCAGGGACTGATCCTGCGCTGCTGAGCGACCCCCACAAACGGAGGGGAACGGCCGCTTGCCAGCAGCCGGCACGTCCCGATGCTCAGCGGAGGCATGGGTGCGCTCTGGGATGGGAACTGGTCGTGCCGTGGATGCACAAGCACCTCTTCCCTGCTGAGGAGCTGGGAAACTGTGGCTGCACCCAAGGTTTGTGCTCACTCCCCGCGGTACAGAGGTCTCATCCAGCACCCGCCGGCGGAGCAAGGTTGGGTTTTGGCAGCTCGGGAAATGCCTTTTCCTGCACGAGACACGAGAAGGGAAAATAAAGAGATGAAAGCATGCTGAGCTCAGACAGTGTGAAATAGCCCTAGGTGATAGGGGAGGATGGGTGGGAGATGTCAGCAGCCAAGCCTGGCTCACTCTACCCTTCGCCGTCATTCCCTGCCGAGCAGGACCCTGCACCTCAAGGCACCGGTGAGCACTCGCCAACGTGCCAGCGGGCTACTGACTGATTCTCACCCATTTGTGCTGCTTAGGCATTGCTACAAAAATCCCCAAACAGGCAGGAACGGGCCTGTTTCCAAGGGGAAGCGCAGTAGGCTCAGCTGGCAGTTGGCCTTTTGGAGCTACTTGAAGGTTATTTCATATGTGTATCGCCCCTACTAGATTCCCCTTGGGCCACCACTAAGACCTGGGTAGGAGAGAGGTGTGTACCTGCCTCATGGTTGTATGGATCAGCAGTATTTCTTTGATAGGGGACAAATCCTGGCTGATTCTCCAGGTGCTGATACTTTCCAGACCATATTTACAATTTGAATTACCTAAAAGTGCAACTCCGTCATAGGAAAATGTCTTCATCTAAAGCAGATCTGTCACCATAATGGTGATGATGTGCTTCCACCGTGTTACCGTGGTTTGTTTAAGGTGGTATCTAAAGATATTATCAGTAGTGCTGTCATTAGATGCTCATCTGATCACAACTGTTAGATACTATCACAATGTTTAGCCATCCATCCATGGTTGGCTCTTAAGCATCTGTGCCGGTCCCATCTTTCTCTCCATGACACCACTCTCCAGAGCTGGGGAGATGCTGCTTTCATGGCCTCCTCCTTGCAGCAATAAGGAGGACAAGGGCTAGAAGTGTAGCACTTCCCCTGCTCCGTGGCCACCTCTCACCCTCCAGCAATGTGCTGAAAGAGCAAAGAGCCGGTTGTGGGGTCTGTGGGGTGCAAGCAGGACACAAAGGAGGCAGGAGAGAGGAAAGGGTCCAACCTTCCCAACCTGGTCTAGTCTAAGTCACCCAGGCGCAGGCTCCATCCACCAGCATGACTGGACCAGCTGGGGACTGGCAAAGAGGGGTCTCCAGCCCCATATGTGGTGCCACAAGCCCCCTGACCCTTACCCGAAGGCTGTGACACTCGGTGTCACTGTGGGATCAGGAGCATTAGAGTTGGTCATCCCTTGGCAGAGCAGGGGGTTTGTCTGTGGGCAATTCATGTCCCACAGAAGCTGGGGAAAAGAAAGCAATAATTGAAGCTTGTGCCCATTTAAAATACCTTACATCAGAACTGAAGAACTGAAGCTGTTTTTTCCATTGCAGAAATTATTTGGCCTTGAACCATACAGACCTCACTTGCTATTCTGCAATTGAAAAGAGTCTTTTGTGAGGATTTTTTAAAATAATTACTACAAAGCACTTCAAGAGGAATTCTGATTGTCGTCTATTTTTCATTTCATGCTTTCATGACATTTTTGTTCAAGGATGAATCTTTTATGAAATGTCTATTTTAGGTTACACCCTCCAGAACCTTATTATTTGCCTTAAAAAATCCATCATGGGCAGGAGCATATTCTTTAAGCTCTCCCATTAGTATAACTAAATTCATCAGAGCAATATTACTATTCATGCAAAATAGGTGTCGTCTTTCTTTAAACCTCTTGGCAAGTGGTTAAACTGATTTTAACAAGTATGCAGTGCCAACTTCTTAAAGCCTTGAAAAGTCTGAAGATTCCCAGGCTGCAAAGGACTATTTACATGGTTAAAATTATACACATATCCCCTCTACTTAAAACTGTCCCCTCATCACATAAGACCCTTGCAAATCCATTCTGACTTCAAAAGAAGGAAAAGTTCCTCTTCCAAGATTTTTTTTTTTTCTGCTGGTAGCACAGCCTAGGCTTTCCAGGTTGTGAGAGCCACCAAATTTAGCTCAAGGGTGAAATTTAGCTTGTAGTTTCTTGGGTCCTTCTCCAATTGAGAGAGAAAATTAATGAAAGGTCTTCTATTTTTTTAAAGGCTATTGAAAATGTAATTGTAGAGATAAAAGATCTAAAAGATTTTAGAGATCCCATTGTCCATTCTTGTAATACACACGCGCTGTGAAAACATCACAAGTGATGCCACGAAATCCTCTGGGACACTTTCTTCCAAGCTGATTGTCAAGATTACAAATTACACCTTGACTCCTTGGCCGTCCTTACCCCTCCGAATCCCGACTCCTTTCCCGCAGTCGCTGCAACAAATGACTCTTAATGAGCCTGATGCTCACAAAAGGAAAATTTCAAAGTTGCGTCCATGATGAATTCATGGGAACTAATTGTTTTAATTCATAGAAATGTTCAGGGCAGGGTATTTGCAAGTTTATTCAGCCAAGGAGCAGAAACCCGTGACATGGCTAGCGCGGGCAGGTGTAGCTACGCAGGCAGAACCTACCCAAAGTTATCTGCAATCACTCCGTAGAGCAATAAATTTGAAATGCTATTAAAAGATTAAAAGAATTGTTCTCATCTGAGATCTGCAAGTTATTGGACTGCAGTCGGGGAGCTGCTTTGGCCTGAGCTCTGTATCTTTATTACCCTCCCTCCTGGCATGAAAATCTCTTGATAAATTCATTGAAATTCTGATTTTCCCTGGAAGGTTTCAAGCTAATGTCAGGGAATCCTGTATTTGTTCAGGGTCCTTGTCTTATCTCCAGTCTCCTATCGGAGGTTGTCTCAAACACTAGGAAGTTACGGTGCTGAACCTAGCAGGAAGAAAAAAAAAAAAAGGATTTGATAAAGCACTCTGGCACAGGGATCACACAAGCTATTGCGTCTACTACATGTGTTCCCACTGTATTCCTCTATTTTATTTTATTTTCTAACTGTTTTGAGCTGGGCTAATCTGCAATATTTTCAGGAAAATGCTGCAAGTCATATGCTAGGCACATTTGTGTAAGTCCTCTCATTTCTACAAATGTAAGTCAGAAAACTGAGATGCCAACAATTGCCTTGAAGTCGACAGTTGTTAACATCTCACGTTGTGATCTGGGTCATTGCTGAAAAAAAAAAATATATATACACATAATGCGGTGGGGGAATGGGATAAATGGTCAACCACAAAGCACAGATCCAGATTTGGATCTAAATACCTTTAAAGTTCAGGAGTGCTGGTATCCTGGGAGCTGGTTCAAAGCCATCGCTAGATTACATATACCTGTCTGGTCTACTTGTTGTTATACCTGTCTGACTTGAAGAGCGACCAGAGGAGTATCTTTCTTGCAAGCCTCTCATTAGAGAAAAATATGAATTACAGAAAGTAACTCAATATCTACCTAGGCTTGTTGCCATACTGCTTTCCCACTTTCTTCAAAGGAAATTTATCCTGTATTTTGTGTGGATTCAAATCAACGCACAAAGGAAAATATGCGTGTTTCTAAGCCCAGCAATCAGACGGGAATATGCACTGTGGGAGATGGAGAGATGCTGACTGCAGTGTAGTCTGGTCAAAAAGTCTCCATCTTTATTTGCTGCTAATACTTTCAAGATAAAATATTGTTTCAGCAAAAAAAAAAAACAACAAAAAACAAGCAGGAATTTTATAAAGCATTAGGTGCATCCACTTGTCTGGTTGTGAAAGGTGTGCTGGCTGGAGGAATTGCTTTTATTGTACTTTCTGGGTGAAATAGGACAGTGATGGAAGACAGGGCTGGAGGTGACATTGCTCTCATTTTATGGTCCCATCGTTTGCTCTGGTTTGTGTAGCACATACTGCAGTGGACCACCTGGCCCAGGACTCTTTTGAGGTGCTTTTGTAATAAACGCAAATATTAGCGACAGTAATAATTTCACATGTTCCCCTGCAAATTGGTGGTATATATTCTTCAGAATGTAATGATTTTTTTTGCGCGGCTGAGCAGTATTTGGGCAAGCGGCTTCGTGAGCAGAATCGCAACGGCAAAATCTGAGCTGGCAGGCCCCTAACATTATTTTGTAAAGCACCTCGGGATACCTGGGGTCTGAAAGGAAACTCTCTTTTATAACATATCAATCTCTGCGCTTTATAAAAAGTGCACTGCGTTTATTTGCAAAGCTTCTGAGCCATGTTTCATGGTTTAAATCGGGCCATTAGGAGAATCCCCAGGAGCTCCCGGCAATAGCAGCTGAGGCTGCGCTGGATTCGCATCCCCAGGACGCGCCAGCGGCGAGCGGGAGTGAATAGCTGAGCTCCTGCGCGAGACTCCCAGCCCTTAGTGACCAGCTCATGACAGCACTAATTAAGAAGCAGTCAACTCTTGCTTTCAAAGCGAAAATGCTGTCAGCAGGTGAAGGGAGAAATCCCTTTCCCTTGGCAGGAGGCTGGTTAGTGGGACAACCGCTGGACCAAACTAAGGAAAACACAAAGCACTCAGCCTGCTTCTCTACATACAATGAGATGTGGATCTTTGAAATGTAAAAGTTACGTAGCCGTCATCTTCTGCAAAGACTAGAGAGGGAAAGTGGTGAAGAATAGATCCAAATTGCACTTTCCTGATTTTTTTTAATTTTTTTTTTTATTAAGTTTATTAAGGATTTTTTGATCTCAGCAATGTATTTATTATCATGTTACGAATGGTGGCATTGCTGAGAACCAAAGAGCCTTAGCTTTGTACTGAAGGCAGCTAGCTTTACAGTAGAAAGCCTTGAGGCTCTGTAGCATGCAGGACCTTGGATGTGGGCTCTCGTCAGAGGGGTGACAGGCGATGGGACCATAAACCAGGCAGGATCGCACCTCCCGAGGGCATGTCAGAGGGATGGATCTCCCTGATGATGCGCCTCTGCCTGAGCCCCATGCAAAGCTGTAACCAGCACATTAGGTTTTGGTGCCAAACACAGCATGGACTCATTTTAAAAAAAAAAAAGATCTCTCTGAGCCACCGGCTGTGAACTGATTTTCCCCTCTCTGATTTTCCTCTCAGCGCATCCCCGACTCTCAGTAAAAGGAGCGTTGCCCGGGTCTGCCTGTGGATGCACTGGCTGTTAAGGGCTGAGCACGGAGCGGAGGTCTGCCCAGGGACGGCTGGGGTGGGGGGGGCTTTGTCCTCTCTCCGCACAAGCCCTTTCCTACCCCATGCAGCAGGTTTTGGGGTAAGAGGAAAAACGCGGAGGCTCTCGGGCTGCCTCCCCTCACCCAAGGGAAGCCTCTGCCGTGCAAGCGATGCCCTGTGCCAACCCCCAGAGTCGCTGTTAATGGAATACAAATAACCCATAAATCACATTAAACACCACACGGATCTCGGAGGGGTTTGGGTGGTGCTTAACGGTTCCTTCCAGAGGAAACTTGTGCTTTGAACGGACTAATTACTAAGCACCAGTTAAACCAGTGTGAATCCAGAGTGACTCGTGTGTCAGCCCAGCATCCCTCCCGTTGCACACTGAAGCCACGTGGGGCTCGTCATTCCTTTTGTTTGGCCCCAAAATGCCGCAGTCGCTCCCTGAATTAGGCGGATGGGCTCCTCGGCTCTCCGTACGTGGCACAGGAGTGAGTGCATGCTTTGCTTTGTTGCGTCGAGCTTACAGTGGGAATTTTTATGGGAATACTGGTTGTTTCTCGACGCCCTGCTCACAGCTGTGAGCCGTAACGCTGTTGTACGTTTGCACTGACCAGCTCCGTGGCAGCACCGTCATGTGAGATGTGCGGGACTTGCCGGTGGATGGGATGGGCTCGACCCTGCACACACTTGCACTGCCCAGACCTGCCCCTGGCAGGCTTTAGGTGGGTTTTCAAAGGGGGGGAGGTGTCCAAATTCTTTCCTGGCCTCTTTGGAGCATTGAATATTGCTGAGCAAAATCCATCCTCTAATGCAGCCCCATCCCATCTGCAGGATCACCCTCTGACGGTTGTGTCGCACGCGTGACCTCCGTGGGATGAAACAAATGCCAAACAGGCTATAAGTGAGGTTGACGGGTGCTTGCTCCCGAGATCACTTGTTCATTAGCCCGAGGGATATCAGTGGGTCCTTTTTCCTACCAGTAGAGGTTGCAGCATCAAGCCTCAGTCCTGCGAACTGCGTGCAGGTGATCGGAGAGGAAGGTTGTGTTAATTAACCTTGTAAGGTGTGACCAGTGAAATTTCACCTGGAATATCCATCCTCCGAGCACCTAAAGAGCAGAACAATGTCAACAAATTGGATGGGATTCAGAGAAGAGCAATAAAAACGATGAAAGGACTGGACTGATTTATGAGGAAGGATTAAAAGAGTTACATATGTTTAGCTTGGCAAAATGATGACTAAGGGTGGGATACGGTATCTGTCTGCAAGTATGAGAGGGGTGTAAGTACCCAGGGAGGATGGGAATTATTTAGCCTGGTTCAAGTGGGAGTAATAAGATTAAATAAAGGAAATAATCTTTGTGACTGGGTTGAAGGAAAAAATTCTTCATGGTTAGAGCCCATTTCCTTGTGGAATAATCTCCCAAAGGAAATAGCTGAAGCCTCAGGACTTGAATCGTTAGAGGAGAGTCGGAGGAGCGGAGCACCAGGGAAAACAACACGGGAGTTTGGAAAAGGCCAATTCCTGCGATTCCAGCCGTGCCATGAGAGCAGTTAGGATGTTTATATCCAGCCATTAACTGATGCTTTGATGTGGGGAGGGAAATGGAGGGGGAAGAGGGAGAAAAAAAACCCAACCCAACAACAATTGTACAAATTATCTATGTACTTAAAACTGCAAATTCAAAAGGGAAGAAATTCAAACCATTAGTGCAAGTTTCCCAAAGAATGCCACTGCCCAGCTGTTGAGAAGGGTTGTGAAACCCCGTCCCGTGGCTTGATGAGGAGAGAGTCGACCTTGTGCATCCAACGGTGCTCATGAACACAGCCCCAAGTCCCTGCATGACAAACCAGCTCAGGATCGAGTGGGAATCAAAATAAAGGAATTAGCAGGCTTCTAGTTACCCTGATAGCTTCTTATTTGTACAGTGCTTTTACTAACAATAATTATAAGAAAAGGTTTTTCCCCTGTAATTGTGAAAAGGGAAAAAAAAAATGGTAATAATATGAAGAGAGCAACTCCACGTTACAAACAAGAACCATATGTTGACTTATCATGGGAAATATGTAAATACAGGCTCGAGCTGATCCGGAGCACATGTTGTTAGTCATGAAGCAGCTATTTAAAATTCCACGGCTGGATCATTAACTTCACAGTATCCTTTATGGAAGACAACAGAGGGCAAATAATCAGAGTGGCACTGAAAATAGCTTTTTTCTGAAGAAATCTCATTTAGCCAAGTTTTATAGGAAGCCCTTTGTGATCCGTCAGCTGGATCAGGGTAGGGTCTCCTCTGCGCTGGTTAACTGCGATGGCTTTCTCCTGCACCAGTAACGTGTCCTGGCTCAGAAATTCCCTTTGGATGCTAAATTGCACCAGAAATGGTCTGTTTGCTTGTACTGGGGGGCAAAATAGCTGCAGAAAGTGCTAACTGATTGCTCATCTCTAGTTCCCATTTGAAATGTGGTTTACCTGGAAGGATGTGGTGATTGATCACAAGCTGGGGAAAAGGTTTGTCCTGTGGTTTCTCTAAAGCTGTGGCTGTGCAAAGCTTGTGTTCAAATCTTTGCTCTGCTGCATATTTTCTTAGTCATCGTGGGCAGGTCACTTCTGCCTATCATCTCTTCCTTTTCTCAGTCGATCCAGACAAGACGACTTCTCTCTGGGGCCAGCCATGATCAAAGGAGGTCTAGATTGAAAGAGATTCCATAATTAGGAAAAAACCTCATAAAATGCAAGAAAGAGATCCTGGACCCCAGAGAAGGCTCTGTCTTAAGCAAACGCTTTAGAGCGGTGAAAGGATGGATTTAGACTAATGCATTAACCTGGATGGGCATCGCCTCGTCCCTCTTGTGCTGTGGGAGAAGAAAAACCTCCCTGGAGCCAGTTCATGCGGTCCCTGTTTTGACATATTCACGCAGCAGCATCTGCAGGGAACCCATGGCGGGAGGCAGGGTGACAGGCTGAGCGGCTCAGGCAGGGGTGGAGGGTTAAAAGCATTGCTAAGCCTCATAAATTGGGACCAAACATGCCAGTGTCCTTGGTTTCCATCCCAGAAAGTTGGCATGAGGCAGTGTTTTACAAAAGTTCTGATTTGCACATGCTTGGGTATTGCTCAATGCTAAAAAAAAAAAAAAAATAAAAAATAAATAAATCTGTTTATATGTCATCTTGGACAAAATTCAGAGCCCAGCCTGGTCACCTGAGAACTCAGCACTGCCCAACGTGAGCTGCATTTCCAGTGGCGAGGGAGCCCACAGGCATCCCCAGCCTGCCCAGCGGGATTTGGGTACCAGCTCTCTGCAAGATGCTGTGTAAGTGGTCCATGGGATGAGCACATTTTGGGGCAGATGGGAAGGGCTGATTTCAGGAGCAGGTCAGACCCCACCACAGCATCTGTCTTCGTGTACCTCTGGGGCTGCTGAGAAATGCAGGCAGGGTCAGTGCAACAGGGAGACCTCTGGTAATTGGAAAAGCCTCTACAGATTTTATTATGGGGCAGAACAACCTGATTAAGATGATTTCCCCATCTGATTGCAATATTTTTGCAGTACTTGGGAAGGACATGGGGAAAGGGAACAGACCCCATCACTTGGTCTCCTCCTGTGGCAGCAGCTCCTAACCCCTGTGCTGTGCAGAAGTAGCAGCTTTGGTGTCTCATCGCATCCACCCCTGAGCAACAAACACTTGGGTTTATCTTCACTTACTAGAAGTCTAGAAAAGCTGCCATGAAAAGGTGTCCCTGAGTGGCCACCTTGCCTTCGGACCCAGAGATCGAGGAAGAAACAGTACAATAAGATGTGGTGGTAGGGGAAGGTCTCAGGGGAAGGCTGGGCTTGTCGTCAGCAGTTTCTCCTGCCTTCTATGTTGTGTGATGTTCAGGTTCAAACTCTGATGTCCTGATGACCGACACCATGTGAGATGAGCTGTGTTTGGCTTATCATGCTTGTCTTGCCTATTAAGAAATGCAGATAAAAGACTTTCGCAACTTTAAAGTGCAGCACCACATCTTCCATGTTAAAAACAAGCCTAGATAGACCCTGGTTATCTGTCAAGCAATTTAATCTCCCTCTATTTAGCTACATAGGGCCAAAACCTGGGCAGATGTGACTTGGCCAAGCTGCCTTCAGATCTGCTCCTTGCACCTGCGGTGGGTGCCCTGACGTGGCCCCAATGGTGTCCCTGCATCGCTCCCAACCCCTCATCCCACCCACAGTCCTGAGGGCATCACCCAAACCTGCCGTGTTCCGTGTCCCCTGCATGCAGCCCGTCCAGGTCACGCGTGCAGCAAGTGCCACTGATGCTATCTCGGGGAAACGCTGCGGATTAGAGGCAGACAAGCAGCATGAGGACGGGGGAAGAAAGGAGTCTGGGAGAATCAAAATCATCAAAAAGTTGTTGGAAGGAGTGAGTGCTAAAGGAGAAGCTTAAAGGAAGCCATTAATATTAATTCAGGGAGATAACAGGAGTTCAATGACTGTATGAGAGAGGGGAAAAATCACAACTGTAAGTGCAGGAGCCACTGAGGAAGATGGGAGCTGCTCTGAAATGCTCCAAATGGAACAAATCTTCAAGTGGTGTAAATCAGGAGAGCTGCCTCTGGGGTTTGGGAATGGCAGGTGACAGTGGCTGATGTGACAGGGGCGTTAAAGCAGAAATAGGGTTGCCAACTGGCTGTGTTGACCGAAGGACGTTATGGGGTGTCTCCCTGCTCTTGGGGGTGTTACGGGGTGTCTTGAGTCAGCCATGGATTGTGTCCCTGCCACTGCGCAGAGTTTGTGTTTCCAGCTCCTTTGATGCTGTACGAGACAGAGGAGCAATCGCTGGTCCTGGGTTTAGTGCAAAGCCATGACCCTGCCAAAACCTGCCCGTGTCTCAGCAGTAACGGTGAATGATGTGCAGAATTGGGACCTGCTCTGATAAGCTGCAGCAGGGGAGCTCTGACCCCCCAGGGATGAAGCTAATGCAAGATAAAGTCTAGTAGTGATGATCATCTAATGTCCAATACCCACCCAAAATATGCCATAGCATCTTCTGAGAGTGTTCAAACAGAGACTGGAGTAACCTTTTACCTCCTGGCAGCGCATCCCCTTCAAGGGCTCCCAGTTCAGGGTTTTTCTTTACTTCACTGCTGGATCCTTAAACACAAAGCACAGGTACGTTATCCAAATTGTGCCTGGGTTTCTTGGAGCAGCACTCAGCTGTAAGACTCAAAGCCAACCAGGAGAGCGCTGCAAAGCAACTGCTGCCACTCAGCTTTAATATCTGATTTCCTTCTTGATGTCCGGGCTGTGATTATTGTTTATTTTTCTTCTCTGTTATTGGCCTTGTTTGCTGTTCAGCGCCATAATTTATCACAAGAGAAACATCACTCTTTCTTTTATTATTGGGGTTTTACAGTGCTTTAGACCACAGGGCAATACCCGCTCACGTCAAAGTCCGGGTGGAGTTTGGGGGAACGATGGATCGATCTGCAGGACAGGATTTGCCAGGGAGGGGACCAGGGGGGCAGGTGGTGATGCTGGCAGGAGCGCGTCCCCATCGTGTGCCAGGCGTTGCACCGCCCACCCCACGGCCGCATCCAGCCCGGGCTGTAGAGCAGCCAGCGTGCTGACTTTACTCTCCTGCGTGCGCATTCAGTTTGAACGGGAATCACAAATCTGGCGTCTTCTGACTTCCCAGCACTTGAGTTGCCAGTCTAAGCCTGGCTTTTTTTATGCCTCTTATTAAATAACTTGACAGTAGCTCGGTTAGAACAATATATCTTACACAGATGCAGCAATTCCCTAATCGTGCGGTGCCAGCAAGGTTTTGGTTGCAGTTTTCCTGTGACTTTGCTGCAAAAGGGACAAAAAGTTCACAAACCTGAATCTTAGGGGCCGTTTGTAATTGCACACTAGGAAAAGCAAGTAGTCCAAGCAGGCTCTTGATTTGGGGGCAGGACGTTATCTCTGTGCTTCTCCCCAACGCGAGGCAGTGCCACCCGGCTGTGCAGGTGGGGACAAGGGTGGGGACAGCGGTGTGATGCTGGGGTTGAGATGTCACAGGGCAAAGCTGAGCTGGGGGCACCTTGGGGCTGGGGACCTGGTAGCCCAGCATTTGCAGGGCTATGGGGCACGCACCGCTGCGAGCCCCAGCCTCCTTCTGCGGGAGCTGTAGATGAGCAGGTGGGAAGCTGTAACTAAACCGCTGACTTTGCTGTCTCCTGATAACAATGAGTTTGTTTAAACTTTCATGATTTTTTGAGAGGAAGCAATGTTTGCTCTTTTGTTGGTTTTTTTTTCCTCTTGTGTTTTGACGGTTTTGTTTCACTGGGGCACTTTTTATGAGGAGCATTTTATTATTTTACTATGTTATTCATCTGCATTTTAATTGCACACAATAAAACTTGAAAGCTCCCAGCAGAGAAAATCCTATAGTACTTCCCATCCTGTCCCACTGGGGACGAACTGCTGGGGTCACGTCATTTGTCAACAAACAGGGCTGAACCCTTTGTAAGAAACGTGCTGATTTTCCTGAACTATAAGAGTAACAACTTTTAGTCGATGTTGTCAAATGGTTAAATTTAACCCGCCTTCATTTTGAGGTTACAGGGTGTGTTTTGAACGGAGCTGGTATTGTTTGGAGGCAGGACAAGAAAGCCCCGAGAGCACCAAGCCTTCTCGGGTGAAATGTGTCATCTCAAAAGCCCTGACAAATGCCAGTAGCCAAAATACCAGGGGAAGCATCCGTGCCCCCGCAACGGCTCCGCTTTGCGTCCTGCCCCCTACACCACAGGCACTGCTGGGGTTCGGGCTAACTCTGCAGAGAATTCTCTAAAACCCCTTCCCATTTGCCAAGTGCGGTTGGGTTTGGTTTTGTTCTCTGATCTCCAAAACCAAAAATTCCCGGCTAAATGCCTCCGGGGAAATCCCTGGAAAACTCCCCTGTGAAGCTCTGTGGGGTTTGGAGAGCGTTCCCCACCCGCCGTGGGAGTGCGACCGAAGGGCTGAGCCCACCCTGATCCCGGTTCCTCACCTGCCCAGACCCATGCGGCAGGATTAAACCCACGGTGCCACCAGAGCCGGCTAATTCTGCATGCGTGCACGAAAACAATAAAAAAATTCATCTGCATGTCAAGGTTAGACCTTCAGGTCTCTGCACTTGGGCTCTGTGCATGAGACGTGGAGCTTGTGCTTGGTTCCTTGCAAACGCACGCCAGCGTCTTGTACTTGAAAGATTATGGCCTGTAAATCACTTTACCCTCCACCTTTCCATGGCTCGCTGTCATCTGACAGACGCTTTCTCCTTGTAATTATTAAAGGAAAGGGAAAAAAAACAAACAAACAAAAAAGGCAAGTTAAAGTTTTCATGCAGAAAGTGAAGCAGCTCAAATTGCATCCAGAAAAAAAAAAAAAGTAGTCTCCTATTAAAACATCATCCATCCATTCCTCCCCCCCGCCCCCAGCTGATATTTAAGGGGATCAGAAGCAGAATTGCAAGGCAGCATTTAAATCAGGCCGGCTGCTAGCTCCATATATTAGTGCACCTGTGTTTCTCATCAAACGTGCTACCAAAAGGACTGGTTAAAAGTGCTTTGATCTGACTTTAAATATCCCCAAACATCAGGAACTGGAGGTATTTTAATCTGATTTTACTGGAACTGTGCCGATTTAAGGAAAACAGAACCCAAAATTAAGTTCATATTTTCCATCAATCCCTGGAGTTTGGAAAGAGGAGATTTTTACTGTGAGTGGGGATGGCAGGAGAATAACCTCAGCTCTGCCGCTATCACTGTGCTTGGCAGTCGGTCGCAGCAAGGCAGGAGCATCTTTGGAGCAGCACTCTGCCACCAGCTGCTTAGAGCAAGAAATGTGGTGCTCCGGCCTTCCTTCCTTTTTAGACTTCTGTGGTTTGGGTTTGTTTTTTTCTTCAGCTTCTTTCCCTGCTGCATTTAAAGTCCAAGTTTATCTCCGTAACTATAAAGCACATGGGACATTTTCACACGCGGTCCCTCTTGCGAGCATCATTGAGGAGGACGGTGTTTCTTATCCTAGGGTTTGAATGTGACTCTTCTGGTGCAAAACCCTGAGTGTAATTTAAATGCCCAGGGTCTGATCTCACCTCAACCTGTCTTACTCCATCGCGCACACCCATTTCCCTCGAGGGAGTACTAGAAATCCTCTCTCCATCCTCCCACATCCACACTGCAGCCCTCCGAGCGTGGCGACGTTCTCCGGAGCATCAATGGTCTCTCGGCAGCTCCCAGCCATGTTTGCAGAGGAGTCTGGCGGGACCGAGCCCAGAGACTCAAACAAACCCGTTTGTTTCCTGCACATCCGATTTTCCCTTCCCTCTGCTGTGTTTGTGCAAGGCAAAGCCGGGCTTTGACACGACGCTATTATTAGCTCTTTCTCTCCTGCGTCAGAACCTCGGCTGGTGTCACCTGGCAGCGCCCCGGTGACTTGGAGCTGAGGATTCAGCCTGGAGAAAAGCTTTAATAAGGAGTTTATTCTCAGGCTACCTGCTCAGCAGATGTTTCTGTTTGTTTAGTTTTATGTTTACTTTAATTCTGCTCCTAATGTGCCTTTTATAATGTCTTCTGGCAATAGTTCTAGACCTGCACTGGATGGATGATAGCCTCTGTTGTTAAAGGCAAAGCTTGGGCTCTGAGCTGTGTTATCTTCAGATCTCTCCAGTGAGACTTAAGAACTTGCTAAAACATTCAGCTGTAAGCTTTTTTTCCCAGGACAGCACAGGATTTTCCCAGTGTCTCTGCGCTCCTCTCCCTGCCCTTGCAGGAATCATTGCACCTCACTGCAAACCGCGGAGCAGGTCCAGCCGCTGCCCCCTTCACAGCCCCCCTCTTACCCAGCCATGGACAACAGGACCAAGCTGCAACATGCTGCAGATTCCCTTTCACTTCAGTGCTGGATAAAACCCCTTGACTTTAAAAAGTAGGATTTTTCAAGCAAATGAGGCTGGCTGAAGGCACGGGAAAGCGAGACGTATTAAGCACAGAAAAGAATGAGACCACTCTTGGTGTGGTGGTGGGCTCATCAAAAACAAGATGCGTGCCCAGACAAGACAGGCTGAAAGATTATCTCCCACCCTGAGAAAAAAAAAAGAAAAAAAAAGACAAAAAAAAAAAGACTTTTCTTTTCCCAGTGGCCAATTGTTTGGCTGGACGTTGATTGAGAGCTCAGGCTCAGATAAAGGCTGGAGAGTTGGCGATAAAATCAAAAAGGCAGTCGGAGTTTGGGGCCAGCCAAGTTGTCATTTCCCAATACTGCTGCTGCTGTCATCCAGCCTTCTGGGGCACTGAAGAGTCTGCAGTGAACTGCTAAAAAGTATTTTGAAACATAAAGTCAAACCCTTATTCCAGAGCGGTTCTCTCCTCCACAGACCCAGCTCAGCCTTCTCTTGGATATTGTGCTAAACTTCAGCATTTGATCAGAAAAAAAAAAAAAAAAAAAAAAGAAGAGATAAAACATATAGGTAGAAATCAATGGAGCCTTTAAACACTGCGCTGTGAAAAAGGCTGCACTTTACTGTTGTCTTTCTGAACCCTGTGAAATGCTGGGAAACTGTTTTTAATAAACAAGAGTTCAAACAGTGGGGCTCCGTAGCCAACAGTCACGCCTTAAACTCTAAACTTTACATGAAAACTCTCAGATCCCTTTGAACTCTTTTTTTCCTCCCTGGCAGAGGATTCCAGTGTTTATGCATTTTTTTGAGATTGCTGGCGGGATCATGAGGAGGGTTTTAATATTTTTTTTTAAACAATCTCCTGCCTTCAGAAACCATTAATGCCCACTAAGAAACATCAAGGCATTGCTTTGAAGTGCCTTCTGGCTACAGCCCTCTTACACTCTTTGGTTACTGTGCAATCAAATAATTAAATGGAGTCTAAAAAAATTCTTTTACCTGGTAATTAAACACCCCATGTTGGACAGTTGCAAGGGTTTTTAAAGGCATTGCAAATCTACAAAGACTTGAAACACAAAAGCGCTACGTGCCACTAGAATAAGTGAGTAGACACTTTCTCCCTACTTTGGCAACCTGTCAGGCAGGCAAGGTAAGAGCTCGCCCTCCTCTTCCCAGCTTAACCAAGGTCAGTGCGGCGAATCCCGAAGGAGAAAGGACAGAGCAGAGAGTCATAAATTAGCAAAGCTAAACTCTCAAACTTTTTTTTTTTTTTTCATTTGTTTGTTTGCTTTGGAATAAACAGTAAGGAAGAAAAAGTTGGAAATAGTATTTTGGCTACTTCATCAAATGTTGAATTACGGGCCGGAGGCCATCCCAAAAGGCCATGAAGCCCAATTTGGACACGAGCTGTCTCTGAAGGCTTTGGGCGGTTGGCTCGGTGCAGCGTGGTGGCTCTCGGGAACGTCGGGACGCGAATGCCACCCTCGCCGGGTGGCACGGGGACACCAGCACTGGGCTGTGGTTGACAGGAGACTCAAGCTCATCCTTTTGTGGAAGACTGTGGAAGAACAAGGGCATTTTGGTGACAGCTTCAAAAGAGCAGGGCGGGCATTGTAATGGGGTGTGTTGCGATCCGGTGTCCAATAATAATTCCCTGGCTGGGAGGAGAGGGAAAGGGCCACCTCCTCCACTCCTGCGGAAACTCATGTCCCTTCAAGGTACCCTTTTGATGGAAGCTTTCTGAAACCCGGTTGTTTCACTTCCCAGAAGTTAGCTGAGAAAGTTTTCTCTGGTTCCAACCTAAATTGGCCTTTCCTTCCTGGAGCTCTGCTTTGATCTGGGCATTTGAATCTCAATGCAAAACCCGGTGCTTTGCCTGGTTTTTACATGGCAACAACACGGGGCAGGATTTAACCCCTTCCCAGCTGTGCTCCCACCCACACGCTCCATCAGCTGCCCCCTAGCTAGTCCCAAATCGTTTTCGGGTACCGGCTGGTTTCACAGCATCTGTCCCAGGAGCGGTGCCTGGTCCCCAAGCCCTGCCCTTCCCCTCTGGTGGGAGGTGGGTTGGTGTCTGGGGGCAAAGACCCCTCAGCTGCCACGTAGTCCTTTAATGTTTGTACCTGGAGAGGAGAGACACTTTGGTTAACAGCTTGCTGTGAAACATTTGGAAAGGGTGTTGTGCTTGTAGGGTTGCAAGAAACCTTTAGAGACGTAAGGATTTTAGGAAACAAGAGCTTTGGAAAAGGCACAAACCCTTTTGTGCCAAGCTCTGCCAGGCTGTTGCAGCCACCTGCAAATGCTTTTGAGGGGTGGAGAGTTTTTGCTGGACTCTTTGCTGTTCATATGTTAGGGCTGGATGAGATCTTGAGGGATCAACCGGGCTCCCTCGCAGGGAGGATGCCAAGGCTGCAGTGCTTCTCTGGGAGGCAGCTCTGCGAGCAGGGGGAACGGGAAGAGCCAAGGTAGGAGCATCCCAGCCGCACATCCCGTTTATCCTTTGACTTTTGATGGATTTTGGGGGGGGATGAGAGCTCGCTTTGAGCTCGCACGGCAGAACGCAAGAAGGAGGGAAAGGCGAGGAGAGCTGCCGCGGGAGCGGGAGCAGGGAGCCGGGAGTGCTGCGACTGCAGATGAGAAGGCAGCGCTGGCGACGCGCGTTAGGAATGACGAGGCACTTGTTTCAAAGCAGGATGAACTGTAGGGTTCAGAGATGTTCCAGACTCCTGCAGGGCCCAAGACAAATGTTGAAAGCCAGAATTCCCAGAGGGTCTTTCTGTTTTCTTTTTAAAAAATAAAATAATAATAAAAAAAAAAATCTACCTGTCAAATCTTATCAAGTGAAGCGCTGAATTAAGGAAGGCAAGACTTAATGGGCTTTCTTCCCTAAAAATAGATCTTCTCATGAAAGAGATGAAGGGCATTGCCCAGGGAGGTCAGCCAAAATTGTCTGAAATTATGCTATCGCCCAGATCTGATGTCCAAAATTAGCCTCCTCTCTCGCTACGTGGGTTCAATGCTCCCTGAAGATTAAACGCATCACAACACTCATTTAATTTAAAAGAGAGGCTAAAACATATGGCATGCCATGGTTTAAATGTTGTTAGAAAAATTCAGCTTGGGACTCTTATGATTAGTAATATGCTAATGAAGGCAAGGGGGAAAGGAGCGTGTGTGTGTGCAGGGCTGCGGGAGGAGGCTGGGCAAGGCTGCGGGCAGGAATCGGGAACGTTGCTGGGAAGAACGGACCTGAACCAGAGCTGCTTTCACCATCCAGAACTAGTCTGATCTTTTTTCAGAAGGGGAAGGAAGATGATTTGCCTTAAATAATTCTCCAGCCTCCTCTGTGTGGGTGTTTTCTGGGCTCTGTGATTAAGGGAGAGCATTTAAAAGCAATGGGATAGGAGCCTCGTTTAAAGACTGAGCGTTCCTTTCTTTTTTCCCTTTTTAATTAATCTATCTGAGGTTGCTGCTGGAGTAGAGCAGTTGGATGAAGGTGTTTGAGGAACATGAGGTTAATGGGAGGTGAAAGAGGAAGGGAATAAAATTGCCGATAGGAGCCAAGCAGAGTGCGAACCGGCAGATGCTCCAGGCCAGCCGGCGCGCGGCTGACTCACGGGTTTAGAGGAATAAATTCCCCAGGTTGGGGTCGGGGGGGAGAAAACGGCCTCGGGGGGAACCGGCAGCGCTGCTGATCCCGGCACCTGGGAAAAGGAGGATGGAGCTTGCATGGGACTTCACCAGTGCAAAGCGCCATCCCTCCCTGATACCAGCGCTGTTAAAAATAACATACAGTCCATCTTTATGGTCATGAGGGCAGAGGGGGATTTTGTCACTGTTTTGGGGTCTTTGTTTTACCGTTTGAGAACCGGGTTTGCAGAAGAGCACTGGAAGGGTATGGACAGGGGTGCTGTGCCTTGGGATGCTACCAGTGATGTGGAGCTTGGGGGCCCTCGGAGGGTGCAGAGGGGCTGCGGGACGGTGGAAGGTCACTTATCTGTGCATTGGTTTCCTGCAGAAATGATCCTCAAATTATTGCTGCCTGCTCCCAGTCTCCACTGCCGCCAGTCCTCAGCACTGCGGGAGGCAGCCAGCATCCCTCCTCCACCCCTCGCTTCCAGGGGAGCTGCCGGGCATTTTGGGGGTTTGAGTTGGGTTTACCGACTGAGACCACCGCTGGATGTAGGGTCATGTACCAGGGATGTGTGTCCGCCCTGCCCAGCCCCGCTCCCCACCGCTTCAAGCCTTTATCTGGGACCGAGCAAGACCGTTGCTCATCTCCACGCACCCCAACAAATCCCAGCTGTGAAACACTCAGGAAAGGGTTTGGTTTTGGGGTTTTTTTCCCCAGAAAAAGCCTCTAGGTGAAGCATGCCCATGATTCCCAGCCCTCTGCTCCCTCCGGGCTCCATGGCCCAAATGCTCCCGAGGACCGTTAAAGGTCCATCAACGCGTTTTAATTGTGCAGTAAGCAGCGCCGGTGTTTTTGTTGGACCGTGACCAGCCTGCAGAGCAGACACGCGGCTTTGAACCTCGCCCGGCCACCGCTTGCCCCGTCCACGCCGTGCCGGACTAACACAGGCAGGTTTACCTACCTCCGTGGGTGTTGTGGGGTTTAATGAATGTTTCCAGCATGCTTTGAAGATGAAAAACGCTCTAAGTGTGAAGTATTAGTCCGATTTAAGCATGTGGAGTGGTTAGGTCTCGCTCACGCCGTCCTTCCTGCAGCGGTCGAGCCCTGCTCAGGTTTGGTGGTTTGTTTTTTTCCCCGCAGAGCCAGCTCTCCCTGCCGCCGTTCCTCCTCTGGAAGGGCCCAAACCGGGACATTTCCACAGGTACCGTAAGGCTGCAAGCGGCTCTGCGGGCACTTTTTTTCCCCACCATGAGTTTACACAGCTTTCGTTAAACCAGATAAACTAAAAAAAGCCACGAGGGTCAAAATAAGATCTTGCTCACTCCCCATATTCTGTACCATTTAAAAAAAAAAATATGTGTTGGTTGGATGTTACACTTTTTAAGCTGTAACAGTAGAACTTTCCCACGCTGCCTCTCCATTTAGCAGCTGACAAGCCAGACCTGTAATCACGATCTTTATCCCGAGACAGACTAAAAACCAAAATGTTTCTGAAACGCTGAAGGTAGGTGAACATTTTTCAGAGTGTCACATATTAAGGTGGTGTCTAACGAGCTCCATGTCCCACTTATAATTGAAACAGAAGAGAGTATTCACTTTTCATTCATTTTTAAAAGACTATTCAAATACCCTTTCATCTCCGCTAAACAGCCTGTCATGTATTTGAAGCCATTTTATATTTTGTTTCTACAGACATCCAAAAAACAGAGGTGAGTATTTTGGAACATTGATAGAAAGATGCAAAGGCTTGTGAGGCACTGAATGGCTTCAAGCTGCCTCAAACACATTCATCTTCCCAAGAAGAATTAGGCACAGTGTGATTCATTTTAATAGCAGAAGAAAAATAATACTACGATGTAGTGCTAAGTTCCTAACCTTTGATGGTAGACTAAAAAAAGAGAGAGAGGGGGGAAAAAAAAAAAAAAAAAAATCTTTCTTCCCTTATGTTGTTGAAGTCTCCCTACACCCATCCGTTATGTCCAGCTTATCAATTAAGATGAACCCCATGAACTTCAGATGTTTTTTTTTAAAACAAGGCACCAGCCATTTAAATGTGTAAAACTGCCTGCAGCTCCCTTGAACCGCGGGATTCAGTCCCGAGCTCTGTGTACTCGGTGTGAAGTTGAGCCCTTTGATAGAAGTTTTACTGATGTTTTAAATGAAGTCTTCTCATACACACAAAATAACCCAGATAATTTAAAACCTCATGGAAAAAAATAGGGTGGAGAGAGGGGGGAAAGGAAAAAAAAAAAAAAAAGTAGTCGGTGCCATTGGTCTAGCAAAAGAAAAGAGGCTGGCTTTGGTTACCACCAGGCCAGACCAAAAGCCTTTCCACAATTGCTTTCCCAGGGTTACTCGCCTGAGCCGGGGAAGGTCTGGGCGACAGCTGGGAGACAAATCCATCCCTGGTATGGGCAGCTTCCCTCAGGAACAAATTAAGCTCGGTCAGCTATAAAATAGGTTTTGTATCATAAATACCGGCGAGAGGGAAGGCGCACGGGTAAGAGCTCCCCGGCGTTTGTCCTGCTCAGTTGCTTCCATCAAACCTCTCCCGTCTCGGCCAAGGCAGCCACGTTAGTCAGGACTTTACAAAGCCGGGTTTTGCTCGAGCAGGTGCTGCGGGGGGATTAAGGGACCCACCCCCCCCCCCCCCAAGCAGCCCCAGCTCCTTCGCACCTGGGCGAGGCTGTGCCCACCCTCCATCGCCTAACGACGAAGCCCTCTGATGTGCCATGGCTTTGCAGAGCTCCAGCACTGGGCCACCACATCCTGGCTTCATTAGCCCAGTTACGGAGGAAGAAAAAGCCCCCATGCCTCCATCAGCCCCGGCTGAGTTACCTGAACGAGCTGTATGTGATTTCATCATTGCACTGAAGTGTTCCCCGGCCTTTGCCTTGCCTACTTGAGCTGCAACCGCTTCCCAGCAGGAATAGCTCCTACCAAGGCTCAGCTGCTATTTCCAGCTACCACCATACATGAGAAGAAAAATTTTAAGGCATTAAGGGTGGTGGGGGGGGAAAAAGTCAGACAATATTAATTTGAAAAATATAAAATTTTAATAAAGGCTACATCTCTTAATTACAATAATTATTGTACCAAGTAATTTTTTTTTTTAAATGAAACTCTTTATAATGCATAATTTACAGTATAAGTAGAACAAAATGCCATGGCAAAAGTCATGAGTACAGGACTTGTAATAAAAGGCATAAAATATATTTATACATAAACCCCTTAAACAAACAAGGGAAAGCTTGAACCCTGAATATAGGGCGACGCATGGTCTCGTAACACCATGCAGGCACAGGTACTGTACTGATTAAATTTTAAAAACACTAGAGATAGTGTATTAATATTTTCACCATACATTTTCTACAATATATACAGACTTACACAAAGTAGCAATGGCAAACAGAATGCACAGATTAACTTAATCAACACAAAACCCAACTGTAGAAATGCAAGGTCTTTCTCGGGAAAGGGTGGCTCTGTCCCAACACCCACGCACCCACAAAGCTCTGCCCAGGCTCGCAGAGAGCCTTCGCCCACATCTCCCACGGGCTCCCGTGGGTGTTGTGAAGGTAAGGCCCGCCCCCCCCCCCAAAAAAAAAACCCCAAACAAACCACAAACCCAACCAAAAAAAACCCCACCACGCAACGAATCACGCACTCCACACCGATCTGAAAATACACCCCATGGTAATTCCATGTCGTTGAAATCTAAGTTGTGCTAACATTGAAGTAGAATAGCTAAACGAAATAATTAGCTAGCTATGTGAAACACATACGGGGTTACTTTGTGGGTTTTGTTTTTTTTTTTTAACCTGGCTTTTGCAACGTGTCCTTTTGGTGCGCTAAGTACGGAAATGGGAACTGGATGGCTTCTTCTACAGCTCTCCCAGGCTCAGGGTTTTGCCCTACCTTGCCTTGACCGAGAGGCACCGGACACCGTGCGGTGCCCTCGCCCCTGGCAGCAGCAAAGCAAAACCCTCACACCGCAGAAATCCATGGACGAACTAACAAGTTGCTGTTGTTATATTGCATCTAACATATTTAATGCTTAAGACCTTTATTTCAAATTAGAGCAGCATAGATTAAAATGCACCGGTCTCTAGATGAATGGTAGGACAGTATTTTTATTTCAGCTTTTATTATTATTATTATTATTATTTCTTTAGAAAAGTTTTATCTTCACTCTGAGAAATACTGGGCACACTCCTTCCCTCCTCCCCCTTCAAAAAAAAAAAAACAACCCCAAAATCATGAATGTGCTCATAGCCAAACTCCTAAATTTTAGATAGTGGGAACAATATAAAAAAATAAAATAATCCTTCCTCCCATCACCCCACTTCCCAGCCCCTCTCTTCTCCATTGTTAAAGCAGCATATCCAAAAACTGGACTTAAGGGAAAACAGACTGTTCAATAAATATCAATAAGGATTACTGTTAAGGTAAGCTATACACAGTTTCTCTTAGTCCATAGATTTCAGATCCCCAGGAAATCATATATTATGTATGGAAGTCTCTCAAACACGGTCTGCATCTCCAATAGCCAACAGTGGTCATGTTTTTAATAAATAGTTCAGGGTTTTTATCATCTCAGTACCCAACTCATGAATAATAAATGCCATTTTTTTTTTCCTCTAAGGCTAATTCAGCAAAGTCTTCATAGACTTCACTTTTTTTCTTCATTGGTTCAAAACTTTCCTTCAGAGTTTTTTTTTTTTTTTCCTTTCCTTGTCATCACTACTGTTGTGTGTCCAAAGACTTTTCTAGTTTAACTTTTCTTAAGAAACACAGATGCCATCAATCAATCCTTTCTACTTTCCCAAGAATCCTTCCTTCGTACATCGGCAGGATGGTTTCATCTTCCCAAATCTCTTCAAACACTGCACCGCAGTCAAACTCGTCGCTTGCTTTTTTGAAGTAGTATCTGTGGTAAGGAGAATTAAAACACAGTTAAAAATCAAAAGGTAAAGCAAAGGATGCTTTGGCAGTTCTTTTAACCACACCATTTCCAATCTCTCCCTCCTAGGATGCTCCTCCAGCACCCAGCGTGGCCAGGAAACCCTCAGGACTGCTCAGGTCCAGCAACACGAAAGCATCCCCGGGGCTGCAGGGATGGCGATGGGCTGGAGGGAACAGGGCTGAGCACGCTCCTCAGCAGTGACAACAGCTTCTACAGTGAGCAAATTATACGTGTCAACCGTGGATATCCTCAGCCGTAAAGAAAATTAGAAAGCGGGGTGATTTCTGGTCAAGTATCTTATTTAAAAAATAAATAAATAGAATTTCAAAGCAAAGCATTCTTAAGGTTCCCCTCTCTCCCCACCTTCTTTCTTTCATGTGTTTTCTTGTTTCAAAGCTGAAGCCCAACATTAAAATTAGCAACTGTTATTAGAAGGAGAGGCTTTTTAGGCATACGGATAGATTAAAAGAAAACCATCCTGGCTTCCTGCAAACACAAAAGCTGAAACTCTGTGGTACTCCTACTGAAAAAAAAAAAAACAAAAACCAAAACACAACCAAACCCAAAAGCCGGGAGCCTCGCATTCGAAACAACCAAAGGCCTCATTCACGTATCCATTTTAAGTGCCAGAAACTCCCGTACTTGTTTCCCGACGCTTCCTAGCAGGCAGAGGCGCGGAGCAGCCCTGGTCCAGCCTGCGGGACGTGACACGGGGAGGTCAAGTAGCAGTGTCCTGCAGTCCTGCTCTTTTGCTCTGGGTCGTTAGATCATGAAGCCAACGCTCCCAGAGACAAAAAGCACCCCCACCCCTCCTGTGTCAAACAGTAAGGACCCCTCTATTATCCTGAATTAGACCGTTCAGCTTCTTGATTAAAGGTTCCTTTTATCCCGTTTGGAGCTGTCTTCCTTCTAAGGCTGCTTAATTGCATATGCACAAATGAAGGGCTTCCATTCAGAGGGGTAGCATTTAGGGAGCCTGTCCGTCTGCCGCCGCACACCTCCTCGGACATGCCTGCTCCCTCGGAAAAGTGCTTTGCCATCTGATCGCCAGGGATGGAAAAAACTTCATCAGATGGATTACAAAGAAAAAGATATATAAAAAAAAATAAAAATCCCCCCTCCCACACCCATCCCCTGGAGTTTCCAGACAACTGGGGTTGGCAGATGTTTGGTAGGGGAAAGGGTTTTGCAATTATTATTATTTTTTTTTTTAGGATGGGAAAGGCGATCAGATTAAGCTCACTTTTACTACTGAAACTGAAAGAGCCACGGCAGGGTCTTAGAATTTGGTTGGGTTTGGGTTTTTTTTTAGTGACTGTTCTATTACACATTTTTAAAATACTCAGTAACAACAGCCTGCAAATCTATTTATTTTTAGGGTACGTTAAAACTATTTTGGTAGGGGGATAAAAGCTGGCTTTTTAGTCAAAGAGATGAAACCAGCTTCATTTAGTCAAGGTATGGTTAGGAGTTATTTTTGTAAAGTCATTCCAAGCTGAATTGACACATGTTGCATCTTTAATAGCTCAGCAAGGGAAAACATCTTATTTAAGTCCTTCAGAGCCTGCACTCATTGAAGTCAACGGCCCAACTCCCACCAAGTTCCACGCTGCAGGTCAAGGCCACAATTTCCCATTCCAGCAGCCTTGAAACAAAACCAAAAAAACCCGAGGAAAGTTTGAATGAATTACAAAGAACTTTCTCTTCCCTTTCCCCTTCTCCGCCCCTCTCCAGATAACAGCCGCTCTTCCCAATAACTTCCTCCACAAGCCCAAGCGCTGGCTGTGTTTACAAAATTTTTATTTGAGAAAACACACTATGACCTTTTACATAATTACAACCTTATTTCACAGAAAAAAAGGGAAAAAAAAAAGGAGGAGGCAAAGCAAAAAAAAAAATCCTCCCCCACAACATCTTCAAACAACTCACTCTGCTCTTATTTGCTCAGAAATGGGCTTTCCATTGAAACATATTTTATGTGGCAAACTTTGCTTTTTTTTTTTTTTATTATTTTTTTGGGACATCTGGCACCAATCGAGGCTAGCAGGCCTGGCTTTACAGCTCTGTTTTGAACCGCTGCCATCTTCAGATTACCCGACACCACCCAGTTTTTTTGTGCGTGTATGTTTGTTTTTTGTTAACGCCATCAGTATTAAATCACTGCTTTAATTCCTTCTTTTTTTCTTTTTTTTTTTTTTTTTTCTTTTTTTTTGGCGGGGGGTGGGGGTGTGCCGAGGAAAGCGAAGCGGTGATTTCCCCATGGCGGGGCCGGCCGTGCGGCTCTGGCATCGCGGGAGCCCGAGGTACCCGCCTCGCAAACTGATCCAATCAATAAAGAATTTGGAGAGCGGAGCATTTCTGCATGTCTTTGTGCATTAAATGAAAGGCAACGGCTTCAAAGACATGCTTATTAAATGTGCCTTAAAAAGAAATCAATGCCAGATGTGACCAAAGCAGCCTAGTTAGTGCCTCCCCGTAACACACACGCTACTCCGGGCACTGCGGACCTCTTCCCTGAAGGTCACCCGCAGTTTCACTCAAAGTCCAGCCAAAAGTCAAAGCTTAGATCAAAATGATTCCCTGGAGGTACACACATTTGTGTAATTAGTTTCACCTTGTGTCTGTGCAAGATAAAATACTGGGCACATACCCAAGTTCCTTTTATAAATTTCTGTATTGTCTTTACCCAGGTGTAAAGGGGTGAGATCTAAGCAAAACGTTGTTTCATCCTTGTCAGTCACTTAAAAACATTTTCTAAAGTAATTACAGTCTGACAAGGCACAAATAATTGCACCTGGAGGGGCTTTTGGGCCACAGAGGTTTTAGGAGCCTACTCCTGCACTTGGGCATCACATAAAAAAAAGTCATAGAAAACAAACTAAAAAAAAGGACTTTTTTGGGGGGGGGAGCGTGGGACTACACAGCCACCGGAGCAGCGCCACACCAGTGGTGAGGCTGGGGAAACTGGTGTGCAACTGGGGCACGAGGCTGCATCAGCTGGAGAGGGAGCATGGCGGGCAGGAGAGGCTTTAGGGGCTGGAAAGTGGCGTAAGGGTGCAAGAAGCCCAGGGACCTCTCCTGCAGGTTGTTCCCTCCTGCAGGTTGTCCAGGTTGGGTGTACTTGCAGGTTGCTGCCATCTGATGGCAGCTGGGCGGGCTGCAAAGATGGTTTTGGGGAAGGATTGGCAGTATTTCAGCCCCAGCCCCACCGCACAACAGCCACAGACAGACCCCAGCTCAGCATCCCCCAGCCTGAGCGCGCCCTTGGGTCACCTCCTTCTGATCTGCATAGGTGGACTTCCCAAAGCCAGAGACAGGCCAGCGATGGAGCACCAGCTGGAAAGTCCTCGTAGCAAACCCAAATGACCATCTGGAGGTTAAATTGGAGGCTGCCAGTTACGGGGCAAGCCTTCTGGTTCTTTGAAGCACTACCAAATTCAGTGCAAATTCAAAATTTAAACCTGGAACTTCCTCCTCCTGCTCATCCTGCAGGAGACGTGGCCAACAGATGATCCCACTAGTGCCCAGATCCGCTGGGAAAGTTCGGCAAAAACAGCCAACGTGAAGCTACTGCCATGGGAACTACAAGAGCGAGGGAAGCAGCAAACTGGTTAAACTGGGAGCTGGGCCCTGGAAACCAGACGGGCAGGGTTTGTTGGCGTTTCTGAGGAGGAACTCGGTATTGCTGGTGGAGCTTTCCCTGCAGGGCAAAGGTTTTTTCCCTAATGAAGAGAGAAGTGAGCTCGCTGCATCTCAGCTACATGTCCACTCAGCTGCAACATCCCAACCTTTCACTGACCCCATTTACGGCCACACCATTAAAAAAAAAAAAAAAATTAATAATGAAAAAATTAAAGGGGGAGGCAAAGCAGGAGACCAACTCCGAGATGAATGCTGACCCCAGTTTGGAAACTGAACCCCAGGGCTCCGTGCCTTCGCCACAACACCATCCCAGCCTTGGGCAACGGGGAGAGGAGGTTGGGGAGGGAGAGGGAGAGGAGGTGGCCCTGCAGCCGAGCTGCAGCTCAGGACCCCTTTCTCCATCTCCAAGTTGCTCTTGGTTTGAGTGGGAAGAGAGTAAGACGATCTACAGCCTCTGAAACGCGAGGTAAATGTGTCATTGCAGGTAGACCTGCAAAATATCAGCTCATTCTTTTGACTTATTAGAATATACTAAAGAAGAAACAAATCACAGGTTCTTACCTGTAATTTCCCTTTTTGCTCAGCTGTTCTTTAAAGTGCCCAAGTGTCAGGCTCTGGGCCTTTAACATCCTCCTGTAGGGAATTTCTTCTCCGCATAAAAAATAGGTGACAACCAACTCACTCGACTGAGAGGTGTGAACAACTGGCAGTTTCTTTGGCTCTTTGTGACTGAAAGACAGAAAACACACACAACCCCCTTTATTTTCCATTTGAGAACAAGCCGTTTCACCGCGCTCAATCCAGCAGTGTTTCTGCCACACGTAACTCTGGTCAGAAATATCCTGGGTGTGACCCAAAACATTAAATATTCCTGTGCTCGCCGTGAATTTGTCACGCTGCGTTTGCACAGCCCTTCGCTGGGCTCCCGCGACAGCTCCTGCTCGCCGTGACGGTGGGAATCACGCTGTCGCAAAGCACCCAGCCACGGGCAGCAGAGACCTCGGACCATTTTATGGATGGCAGAACGGAGGGATGGAGGTTGGATGCTCGCTGGAAGCTCGCTGGAAGCATCAGAGCAGGACCATGCGTAGGGCTCACCATGGGCTAACCTCTACCTAGCGAGCCCCAGTATCGTACACCTCTGATTTTAAAAGGCTCGTTTCATCTGCCTTCACACAAAGCATCTGTCAAGCTTTCTTCTCCTGCACAAAACCACCTGCAAGCACCAGCTAACAAAGCAAAAACCACCACCAGATTCTTCACCTGAAGTACACAGGTAATCTTATTTTTCCCGGTGAGGATAAAATTCACTGGATTTTGTCATTCACACTAAGAAACGCTTCTTAAAGAATAATTAAAACAATATTACCCAGCAAAATGGCAACGCTCTAGCGCATACCATGCAGCCAAATCTACAACTGCTTCTGAGGCAATGTACACTTGGCATGTCAAAAGGTCACAAAGTGTTAGTCCGCAGTAATTTAGTCTTCCTAATTTGTTCTAAGTCTTTGTAGAGTGGCTTCAGAAAAAAAGCTGCTAGCAAAGACAGCTGGTGGACTTAAGGTCAACCAATTAAAAATGAAAGGCTCTAGTCAGGTGGCTCAGTCTGGACTTCAAACATTACTCATTGCTTAAGATGAAGAGGGTAAGAAAGAAAACTTTAATTATTTAGGCCATTTTAGACCTCTCTGTAGCAGATTTCTTGTTAAAAGAACCATCCTGTAATTAGACTAATCCAATCTTTGTCCACTTTACAGGAATGCAAGCTAAAAAGAGCCAGAGACAAGATTTGAAAATGTTTTGTTCTTCCTTTAAGAAGAATGTTTGAAAGACGAAATTTCAGATATAAGAATTTCCTCTCTTTTCAAAGCGCAATCCATTTAATGAAAATATAATTATGATATATATATATATATTTCCCAATCCTTTTCTGCACGTGCAATACTCACTCTTCTGTCGTTAGACTTGCATTGCAGAAAGGGGTGTTTCCCCCCTGAACGGCAGCGGAGTGGTTTCGATCCCTCTGCTGATTTGAGGTTGAACATCTGAAATGGAAAGGGGGAGGGCAAGTGGGGAAGGAGGGGAAAAAATAAAAAAAAAAAGAGAGGGAAAAAAACTTTTTAAAAATTGTTGAAATACAATCTTCTTAATTGAAGTCTCCTGTGGGTCGTTAAGTTCACTCTTTATATCAACCCTCACATGTTGTAAACAATCAAAGGAAGAATTAAAAATGCTGTGGGCTAATTTATCCTTCCATACCCAAATGAACGATAACCAGTCCAATTCTCCACTTGGTATGTAGCTGGAGTCCGTCCCAGAGGAAAAATGGGCAAATTACAGCCATCAAAAGAGTGGAAGTAATAGTCTAGGATTCGAACTATTTGTGCCGGGGTAGGGTGGGGTCGGAATAAGGAGGCTCATCCTTGGGGCTCGGCCAAGCTGTGCCATCACACGTCCCCACGGTCCGGCCCCACGGCTGACCCTCTACCTAGACGGAGAGGACCCCGTCCACGTTCACCCACCGCCTTGCCCGCCATCAGCCCGGGCCTCGGCCGCAGAAGAGCGGAACCAGCACCCAGCAAACCCCTCCTACCCCTGCTGCTCCCCAAAACCCCACCGCGGGACCAGCACCATCCCTCCCGTGGCCGTTACCGTTGTTTCTGCGGTTTGGAGACCTCGGCGAGCCGGCGGCACGCTTCCTCCAGCTGCGCCAGGGTGTTGGGTGGGGTGAGCGGGGGCATGGCGGGGTCCTGGATGAAGGGGTGGGCAGGCTGCGCCCCGCGCGGGTGGCTGCCGGTCCCCCACGGGTGGTGGCGGCCGGGGGCCCCCTTGGCGAAGTCGGAGCTATAGGCCTTCTTTGTGCTTTGTGTGCTTGGGGAGGGGAAGAAGTCGGGTTAGAAAAGCTGGAAAATATGACTTTAATAGCAGTTCCTATTCTGCTCGCTCCCTCTCAAAAGTCTGTCATAACATGAAAGGAGGTTTATTGCCAAAAACATGACATTTTTGTGGTTTTTCTGGTTCTGCGGAACAGCTTTTATATTAAACCGGAGGAGCAAAGAGTCTCATTTGTTTTTAGCGATTGTAAAAATAGACAGCCCATGTAATATATAAATATTTACCGGGAGCGATACTGCTGTAGACAGCTGCGTATTTACCTATGGGGCTTGTGCTTATTTTGTCTCTCGCTCTCCAGCATCCACTGCCAGACGTTCTGCGCCCGGTCCGCCTCGCCCCCTGGTAGCTGCACCCCGCCGGGGCCGGGCAGCCCCCCGTCCGCGGCCGGCAGGGCGACGCTCTCCGCTCCTCTGCCCGGCCTCTTCGGCAGCGTCCCCGTCCTGCTGATGGCGAGAAGGGGACACGAGCCCACCGTCAGCCCCCTGCGCTGCCGCGCCGATCAGCCCCGTCGCAGGGGTGTGATGGGGTGATGGTTTGGGGTTGGTGCAATGGAGGTAGATGCTCGTGACTTACCCGAAGGGCTCCAGCGGAGGAAGAGGAGGGTCTGTGTTTTTCGGGTGGCCCTTGCACTTGGGGTAGCAGTAGTAGTCACTGCCCGCCGGGCAGCAGCACTGCACCCGCTGAGCCGCCTCCGCTTCGATCTGCTCCTTCGTCTTGGGCACGGTGTGGTGGTGGATGTAGTGATGGTGGACGTGCTTGGTGGTCTGCTTGGTGATGAACCCCTTACCCGCCAGGGCGCACGCCGCCGGCGAGGCCGCGCCAGGTTGCAGCTTGCCCGTCGGCAGGCGGTCGGGGGAGCGGGCGCGGGGGCTGTGCCGGCCCATGCCGGGCGACTGGCAGCCGGGGGTCTTCAGCACGCGGGAGAGATGCTCATCCAGGATGGCCTGGGGGTCCTCCTCGTAGCTGCCGGAGGGCAGGAGCGAGAGCGGGTGCTGCGGATGCTGGGGGTTCACAATCTCCCGACTGCTCTGCAGGCTGGCGGGGAGCTCCGAGCCCTCTTTCTCCTCATCCTGCCGGCCAAGCGATGGCAAGGAATAAATACAAGAGGACAGGGAACCGGCAAGGCACTCGCTGGGACATCCCCCCCATGGGCTCGCCGATGGCAGTGTGATCAAAACACGTTCCCCCCCCCCCGTGGGCAGGATACGGCCTCCCCCAAGCCAGGCAGCATGCGGCAAGCTCTGCCCGGCCCCAGGAGGGTTAATCCTCCTACCTCCTTGATTTGCTGCAGCCTCTCCTCCAGACTGTCCATGGTTTCCTGCTCCTGCTTCAGCTTCTCCAGCCGGGAAATGAGCTCCGCGGCGAAGGCAGCCGGCTCCACCGGGGTCATCTCCTTGGGAAGACGGTGGGTCCTCTACAAGGAGCGGGGACAGAAGGCACAAGGCATGTTTAGCGGGCGGCGCGGGGCACGGGTGCTTAGCCGGAGCGGCATCGCCGGCCCCGCTACGCTTGTTGTGTCTCCATGTTTGGATGAAAAGACGACCGCAACTAGGCATGGTCTGCTCTGGATTTTTATGAGCTAGTGCTGTGGCCTCATGGAGTGACATCCTCCCCACCAGCGTTTGCCTTCGGCAGGAGCAGTTGGTCGCACTCTGAGGAACCCCGCTTGTTCTCTCTGTAGTACAACCAGCCCATCAGTAGCTACTCTGAAGTAGAAAATCTTCAAAGACTGTTGTCAAACATCAAAAAAAAAAAAAAAAAAAAACCCTCTGAGGTGGGAGGGAGAGACTTTAACTCAAGGAATAAAGTGAGTATAAACAGAAAGGAGTTGGAAATTAAAAAAAATAAGATGGGGGAGAAAAAGGGAAAGGAGAAAAAAAAAGAAAAAAAAAGAAGTCAAACGGTTGCAGATCAGAGAAGTGCTGGTAATTTATTTCCTGGCTACACACTGGGCACCTTTGAGGTAGTGTTGTCTCAACAGTGTCCTAGATCTCTTCCCCCCCCCTCCATCTCTTTGTACAGAAAATGAAGAAAGCTGCTGCAGGCTAGCGGTGCTACACTGCTGAGCTTGGCTGCCTCAAGCAGATCTATCAAGGGAAAAAGGGAACATCTCCAAATCAAGTGCAGAATATAAAAAGGCAAAACGTGAATTTCTGCCAAAAGAAGCAAACATGGCAGGAAAAGGGGGGGGAAAAAAAAAAAAGAGGAAAAAGAAACCACCCACCCAAGTCTGCCCTCCCTCCTGCCACCCCCACGCACCCCACTCCTCACCCCCACTCTCCCTCTCTCTCCCTCTTTTTTTTTTTTTTTCCCCCCCTGAAAGCAGAAAGCTGAACTGCCAACTCTTTCACATACTACCCACCAGATGAGGTGGGGCCTCTCTCCGGCAACCACTTAGCTCCAGAAATGATGTGAGGGTAGAAAAAGGCCACTCTGCTGGAAATTGTCACTCTTACACAAGCTGGCTCTATTCAGTCCCTGATCAAAGCACTGCCTTACAGAGAAAGTCGATTTGCACGCCCTGGGACAAAATAATCTAATTTACAAGCTCAGGCTATAGAACTTTCTTTATGGAGGAAGGGAAAAAAAAAAAACCAAACCCAAAAAGAAAAACCACATAAACCACCCCCCCACACACCAGAAATATCATCTATGATTTCTTGCTGTTTAAGACAGCAGAAAGAGGAATTTTAGCATATTAATCTCAAGACAAGATAAGTTTATACTTGTCTGTGTAAACAGTTTATTCACTGCAGGAATCAGGAGTCTGCAAGTCAACTGAATTAGCAAGTCAGCGAGTTAATTTTCGAGAGCACAGCGATGCCACGAATTGGATCCCCTCAAAGCAAGACACGTATCTGCTGCAAGTGTCTCTCTTTTGGGAGATCCTGCTTCCCGCCAGCTTACAGACGGTGTGCTCTTGAAGGCCGCCAGCGAAGCGCACGAGGCCAAACCCCTGTCTGCTTGCCACCAGCAGAGGTGTCAGGGTGCTGGCCAGAGCCAAGGCTCTCACTAGACCCAACTGGGGCATCTCTGCTTGGATTTAGACCAGGAGGACTAATCAGTGCCACTAAAAAGCCCTAGTTAGCACCTGACTTTCAGGGAAGGACCAAAACGTGACTGTACACAAGCAGGATTTTGCAAGGATGCTGAGAGCACATGGCTCCTGCCCAACACCAAGCAGCATCTCTTCTCTGGCATCACGTAGGGATGGAAACATTCTCCTCCCCTGGTCCCTTCCCTCCACATGAGCCCATTCCTAGTACCAGCATTTGCCATGGCCAACCCAAACGCTGCAGTTCCCACCTGAACTTACCGGAAAATGAGGTAGAGAAACTTGACCGTTGGCCTTGACGCTCCGATGCATCTCCCGCTGGAGCTGCTTCTTGCTCCCAATTCTGTATGGGGGGATCCCATCTCTGCACACAGAAGAGAGGTCACTGTCAGTCGGGGCTCTCCCCATGCTCTAACCAAGATGCTTCTCCATCACCTCTGAAACCACCAGGCGTGCCACAAGCCCACGTTCCCAGAGACACTGAGCCCTCTGGACATCACCTGAAGCCAGGAGGAGCCTCAACCATTTGGTGGCTTAAGAAGGGTTTGCGTTACCATCTACATGGATGTGCAGTAATTAAGCAAAAGCTGAAAAGCAAGCTGAAGGCAACTCCACATGGGAAGACACCCAAAAATCCCATCAGCTTCATTTCTGAGAATCCTTACAGAAAGGCCCTTCCAATGCTAGGTTTCTGCTTCTGCCCTTTATTTTTCTTGCTTTTTCACCACCAAATTACGCTCTCTGAGACCACAACTTTTCTCAAGCTGTAAATCACCCCATGGGGTGTTGGCACTATGGAAGGAAGAAGGAAGAGGCTGAAGACAAATGGCCACCAAAGGGCTGCTCCTCATCTCCAGCCCTAGTTAAGATCCGAGATGTTTCTCCTGCCCTGAGGCTGCCCAGCACAGGCAGGCTACTGCGAGGCAGGAGCAACTGGGGCCATACCCTGCAGGCATGATGTTGCTCCCCTCAGCGACGTCGGATCATGGTCACGAAGCCATGAGAAGAGACCAGGCGAGGAGAACTGGTGGGAATAGCCCCCTGCACAGCCTGCTCGAGGCAACATGGGGTGTTTTCATCTGACCACACAAAAAATTACCTCATTTAGGATTAAAGGGCCTTCTACAGACAGGAAGGACAGCCGGAAGAGCATGCCTGGAGATCCTGAATGTCTAATTCCACCCGTTCCCTCAGACTAGCTGAATAACCTTGATCTCTGGTCCCATCCCTTTCATCCACCTGCCCCCACACCTGATTCATCTCCTGAGCAGAGAAAACAGCTCCTGCCCAAGGAGGAGCAGCGGTGGCCGAGCAGACAGCAGTGGCCCCACGCTGCTACCAGAGGAGCCAATGTGGCACAGCATCCCCATGTGCCGCCTCCCACGGCCGTGGTGGCAGTGGGCACACACCAGTATTTTTTTGGGTACGCAGCCAGAGACAAGGCGCAAGGGAATGCCCTCCCGGAGACACCAGGTCCCTTCTCCTGAGGAGGATCATTAGATCTCATCGCTCCACGCTCAAGGTTTAAAGCATGCTATCATAGGCCTTTATGAAGATCTTGGCCAAAGCATACAGTTGCCATTAAATTGTTTTAATGAGCAAGATTAAGCTGGAAAGCCTGGAGTGAAAGATTGGAACAATTTCATCTTAATAAAATTGGAAAAATCTTTATAATAAAAGAGATCAGGCAGGGACCGCAGAGAAAGTTCTTGATGCCACAAGATGAACATCAGCCTCCTCCAGACACAGTTCATGAATGCTCTGCTCCTTCATTACAAGTGAAAGGAGCTAATTGTCCTAATGGCCCCATTGCACAACACAGGGCTCTGGAGCGCTTTCCGGAAGCAGCCCGGCACACAGTGGTCATCACAGCCAGCCATGGTCACCGACCACAGCCACCAAGCACTACTGCTTCCCAAACCCACGGAGCAACAGGGCTTAGGGCACATGATATGCCTTAGTTTTGGGGAAGGATGGGGGGAAAAGCAAATCTAAGGTGAAAACCAAATCATCTGTACCTTCAGAAAAGCTACTGGTCACTGAGGCTTACTGAGATAAGGGTCTTTTATGGAAGACCTTCAATACAGGGAATAACGAGTAAAACAGGCATTTTAAAGGTACATAAAAATGCCAGCATGAGCACATTACGTCCATACATAAATACAGGACCAATCCCATTAATATATTCAATTAAAGAGGAGGTGTCCTCTATAAATGGCAGCACAAGAGGCAGGATGGGGAAGAGCAAGGAAGCAGCTGAAAGTCTATGCACTCAACACGAGGAACCCAAGGACATGACCAAGGGACAAAAGGGAGCTGAAGCTCTCCTGTGCTCCCCACCTCCCTCCAGGTCTGCAAGCACGAGATGCCATCCCCAACCCCTCTGCTGCAGCCACCGAGCTGGGAGCACCTCTCCTTGCTGGGTGTCCCCACGCTGCCAGCTCTGAGGGACCATCTCTGCCGAAAGGAACAGGCTACAGAGCAGGAAGGGTGGCAGGAAAAGGAGAAGAAAAAGCAATGCTGACTCAAGAGCACGGCTCCTCGCTTTATTTAAGATTTGTCCTTGTTGAAGTCGGTACAAAAGCTGCTCCTTCGCCCTAAAACTCCTCCAGTCACACCAGAGAGCCCCACATCAAACCTCCTGCTCCTACAACCCTGCCCTGTCAGAAGAGTTTTACAACTTGTAACAACGCGCAGAATTTAAAGATGACGAAAAATAAAGGTGTTTCACTGGGATGGGAAGGCTGCGGAGCAGCTGGGAAAGTCAGCCTGGGGAATGGGGAGGGCCTTTCACAGCCGCTTTGATGAGCGGTGGCTAAGCCTCGGCCTTCCATCTAAAATGGAGGGAATATGGACACCGGCAGGGTTGAAGGGGTGACCAGCGGGTGATCCCCAACTGCAGGAGGGACAGACGGACGGAGCTGGAGCCAGGCTCAGTACAGCAAGAGATACGGGGGTGGGGGGGAACCCCAATGCTGAAACAGACCCCCCAGACCAGGAGAAAGTGCCTTTGAGATGAAAAGGCTGAGCTTGGCCAGAGGTTTCGGGGCAGGCCAAGGGTTAAGCCCAGCTTTCCAGGTGCCACCGCTCCCCTTGCTCCAGCAGCAAACACTCACGCACACTTTCTTGGCTACTAAAAGTTGCGGGCTGAAGAGCTACAGAGTTTAGGCACTAAATAGTAGAGTTTAATTATAAACATTTCAGCTAACCAGGCTGGGGCTAAGCCAATCTGTTTCTGGGGGAAACACTGGTTTGAAGTCCTCTACCCAGTCAGCTGCCATTTAAGCTGAGCCAATTATCTTAGCCTTTTGACTCAGATGTGCCTGACCTAACCTGAATGTAGTTTTACTGCTGCTTTGAAATATCAGACTCATGCGCATATGCATTCACTCCCATCTTCATTTGGCAACGGCTCTGAAACAAGCCTCTGATCTTGCCAACATCAAAAGCCTGGTTTGTAAGATAAGGTAATATTTGAAGTTTGCTCAGCAGCATTCCCCTGTGTCCAAAGTAAATCCATAAATAAGATATAAGCAAATAAAAAAAAAAATCCCCTTTCCTCTACCCCCACCAATCAAGAAATGGAAATATAAATTTGCACGATGCTTTGTGGCTACAACAAAATATATATGGACAGACTGATCCCTGGCATCCATAATAAAAAAAAAAAAAAAAAGGCAGATTGTGCATTACTTAGAGACCTCTCCTAATTCCAGTACGGTTCATTCAGATTTAGATTTATTTAAAAAAAAAAAAAAAAACCAAACCCAAAAAACCCACAAACTCACTTTACTGCTATGTCTGACAGACTTTTCCAGAACAAGTTTTTCCTCTTCAGTTGATACCAATATAAACCAAAAGAACTAATTTGCATTCGCACTGACGAAACAGAATAAATCCGGGTCCTCTGTTAAAGGGGGGTAAAACCTCGCAGGCAGAAGAGCACCCAGGTTCAGCCTGTGAAAGCGCAGCGGGTTTGTGCCCCCAACGCCTCTACAGCATCTTCAGCAACCAGCAGAGCCAGGTGCCAGGAGAGGCTGCGAATCCCAAATGTTTTACTGCAATCTTGGCAGCAGTCCTTCGCCTCTGCAAAGGAAGTTTTACATCAGCCTTAACTTTAAGCCCAGCCTCCAAAACTGCCAATTCACCTCTCCCACTTCCAAAAACACCCAACATCCCGACGTGCTCCTGGCCCCACAGATGGAGTGTGGCTCCAAGGATGCCTGGGGTACCGGCTCTGTGGCAGGAAATATTCCTCCAACCTCCGCCATCCTGCTCCCCCCCCAGCCCTCCTCGCCGCCCCCCAACCTGGAGCTGCGGGCAGTTTAATCAGCCAAGCTTCCCCAAACTCTCACAGCCTGCGCGGGCTATTGTTACAGCAGGAAAAAACAGGCAGGCTCCTTTCACGCGCTGCTTTATGGGGAGCTCCTATTCACTTGTTCAAGCAAATTTCAAAGCGGGCTGCTGCCCTCTCATCCCCGCTAAGCTCCCCTGGACTAACAATGGGCTGAAAGCGATTCAGTTAAGCCTTTCATCCACCATGCACTTTATTTCTCACTCAGTGCTCTCATCTGTATAAGGCCTACAATTGGCATTGCTGTGAAGAGAGGGTATAATCCTAGCCCTGTGAATCCCAAGTGACCCTACACTGGTCCAGAAATGACTAACCCAATGAATGCTCTGTTGACACATGATCACATACAACCAGAGCCAGTAAGAAGAAATAAAGAAGTCACCCTATGATTCAGCTCTTTTATTTAATGCCAATATTGTTCAATAAGGGAATCTGGTGGGACAACACACTTTTTTTTTCCATAATATCAGTTCAAAACACACATGTGCATTTAAAAAAAAAAAAGCAGCTTTTGTTTACACATCAAGGATTTTTGGTAAATCCTGTTTTCTGTTGTGCATCATCACACAGCACTGCTGACTTTAGAAACCCAGCGTGCAAACCTCTCCGAGGAGCACACAGATATCACTGGACACATCTGACAGAGACACTGGAGAAGTTTCACCTTTGAGATGCAGACCAGGAATGCAGCACTGTTTACAGGTGGGCTTTTCTAGAGCACTGGTACTGAAGTGAAGATCACAATACACAAACAGTAACATCTGCCTTCCGCCCAGCTGGAGAAAATGGTCCTCAGGAGCACTAAGTGGGTCTTACTGTCTCCTCTACCCCCAGACACAACAGTACCATTTCTCTCCCGCTGGGGAAAGCAAACTGAAGGAAGAATGGTCAAACGACTTGCTCCCAGTTGCACACTTCTCAGCAGCCAGGAGGAAAAGACAGATCCTGCAGTTCCCAGGCTCAGCCACAGCATCATCTCTCATCCCTGTGCTCCTGAAACACCCAGACCTGATCCATGCAGCTCCATTCAAATGGCTCTTTGAAGACTGCCCCAGCCACACTAGATGAGCAGCTATTTGCCCCTTCAGGTCACTGGCCCTATTAATGTACATTCTGACATTAATGACAAACCTTAATTACAGAAAGTACTTCCTACAGGAAGTAATCTCCTCCTCTTTGATGACTGATAAATAGTTAAGGAAGCCTGGCCTCAAGACAAAGGCCCAGGGAGATATGCTCCTTGGGTTAGTCAGGCAGCACCATTAGCATAGGGGAGAACACGTCTGCTCAGCTGCACTTGCAAAACAGCAATAGAGGGACTCAGCACTTTCCTCCACCTGATACCTCCGGTGACTGCACGAAGACCGAGGCTACCACGCCCTGCTACACCTCTTGGTTTGAGGGCACACCTCAGTTTTGGCAGCCCCTAGTCAACGGCGAGCAGAAGCAAGGTGATGACCCTGGACCTGTCACTCCCTGAGTCCCCGTGGTGCATTGGCGCAGCTGTTTCACAGACGGCGCATCCCAAAAGGACCTGGCCAATGCAAGATACTTACACGCTGCTGTCCGTCATTGACATGGAGTCGTCCGTCAAGGCATCACTAGATATTTCGCTATCGTTCGCGCTGGTTGCTGGGGCAAAAACATAGCCGGAATTCACATGGTATGGGTTAACGGGATCGTTCCTCTTGAAGGACCTAGGGACAAGCAAAACAGGAATCTAGTTACCAGCCAGTCTTGGGCTAGAGAAAAGCACACAAGTTTCATGGTAGCACTCTCCTCACAGGAACCGTGCACACTGGCTGCTCAACCTCTTCAGAAGCAACTAACCATCCACTGCTCAGACCCGCAGCAACCAGGACACACTCTGTCTAAACACACCCAAAAGTCCAACTTTGAAGATGTTGCTTTTAGCATTGGAAGTGCACTTTAGAAAATCCCAGGAAGCACTTCTACGTACTTTGATACCTTCAAAAATTTGGTCCTTAAAGCCTGAAGCTGCACTGCTGAGGTCAGCAGGAGTTTTACTGTTGGCATCAGCAGAAAACATCAGGAAGTTCATAACTCAAGTCCCACTGAAAGCCACTGAGGCACCAGCTAATAAACGCTTAAGTCTACTCTGAAGAAAGGAGTCAGGGCCCCTTTGGGAATACAAGTTACGGTATCGGAGTTGCGTGAAACAAGAGAACTGCCTCAGACTCCTGGAGCAGGACCACCATGTGTCAGAGGAGGCACGGAGAGGGCTGAGATCTGCTGTCAGGCTTGGCCTCCCAAAGGTGGCTGCCATCTTCCCAGTACTATAAAAACATGCAATAAAAAGGCCCAGTTTTTAGGAGAACCTACTACTTGTTCAACTTGTGGTTTTGTGCGTAGACTTGGGTGGGGAAGAAGAGGATGGGGGGGTATGAGGACAGGAGCAGCAGGTTGTATTAATGGCACGTGGGTTACCAACACCTTTGGCTTCACTTGGGAGAAGCAACCCCAAGCCCAGCCTGGATGTTTGAGCCGAGTACCCAAAAGCGGTCACGTGAAAAATTCACGGGCAGCGACACGGCCTGTGACGGAGCGTGGCAGGGTCACCGTGGCAGGGTCACCACACGGGGAGGGGGGGACCTGGGCGTCCCCCTGCCCGCTACCTCCCATCACCCCAACTTCCCAGCCAGGATCAATATACGTATCTTCGGCAGGCGATAAGGGATTATGCAGGGAGGTTTGAAAGCCGCATGTTAAGGTGCACATTTTGTTCCTCTTCCAGGGAAAGATGGGGTTGTTAAGCTCCTGCCTTTGTATATCAAAGCAAAAGGCCTTGTCATCTGATAAGGACCGCTGATTTTAATAATTAGGGCCACTTACCCAGGACTTGGGGGCCTAAGGAATGTGACAGCAGGCTCGGCAGGTTTTTTTAATGGGCTTTCCACCTCCCTGCCCCCACGGGGGTCAGAGGGGACCAGCTGGGTTTAAGTGAGCAGCAATGTCCTCCCACTGCCCTGCTCTCCATCCCTCCCAAACAACCAGGCACCCCCGCTGCCACGCATTCCTGCTCTGCCAGCACCTACAACAGGAGCCTCCGCAAAGGCTTAAGTTTAAAAAAAAAAGAAAAAAAAAGGGGGGGAGGAAAAAAAAAAGGGGGGGAGGGTAAAAAAAAAAAAAAAAAAAAAAAAAAAAAGAAAAAAAAGGAGGGGAAGCATGGTGGGGAAGATGGGCCTCTCTGGTATGAGAGGCGCGGGGCTGGCTGCAGGCAGGTATTCAGCCCAGCCGGGGCTGCATTCCTTTCCGAAGGAGGCCAAGGCATTTCTGATGGGGAGATCAAGATGTTAAAAAATATGTATCTGGGAAGAAAGGGGAAAAAAAAAAAAAAAAAGAAGAGATAGTAAGGAATGCCACAGGAAAGAAGTTAAATCTTCAAAGATAAATTAATTCCACATGTGGGTGAAAGCTAAGTTATCCTACTACTACTACAAAAAAAAAGTTCCTCTAAAAGCCATGTAGTCCTCTACTCTGATTCAGGGGGACGTGCAGCCCAAGTGCAGCCCAAGTGACTGTTCTCGGTCCTTGGTGGGCTCCTGGGTAGATTGTCTAAGGGATGCAGCTCTTAAAACTATTTGATGTGAATCCATCTCAGGTCTTGAGAGCACATCCAAAGACCAGGAGGCTCAGGGGCACAGGATGGTCCCCAGCACAGGACCACCACCTCGCTGGGAGGCGTCTGGGTCACCCCTGGTTGCATCCAGGAGGGCTGTTCTGCCACGTTCTTCCAGCAGCCGGGATTGCTGGAGAGGCTGGGGTGGGGGCGGAGGCAGCGGGTCCCTATGAACACGGACCAGGGAGAGGAGGTGTGTCCAAACATAGCGTTTGGAAATATGTAATTAGAGAAAGTGGTCAGGACTAACTCATCTTCCCATCAGTCCTGGACTGTAGCACCAATTCACCTACTTACACCTCACAGACAAAAAACCCAAAACACAGTAATTCCCTGGAAGTTTACATATTTTTAAGTCAGCCCCCACATCCTTTAAGAAAACGAATGGGGGCTGTTTTGCTATGTTTAATTTTTTCTTTTTTTTTTTTTTTTTTTAAATCTGACCACCTTACTACAGTAATTGCACCCAGATGCATCAAGTTGCCTGCGAGGGTTTTAAATTCCAGCGGAAAGCGGTGGTCTCCTGCCACAGATGCTGCACACACAAACACACACCCCAGCTCCAAACTCAATATGCAAAGTGTTTTCAGCTGTCAGGTAGCAGTTGCTCTGGAGCTTCAAGGAGAATGTCTGATGTTTCTCAGCCTATTCTTATCTTGATGCGATGACACACAGCATGTAACTCTCCATATGCTATGTTAGGCAATGGGCATATCAGAGGTATTATAATGCCATGAAAATTTCAGGGGCTCGTGGTTGTATCCCCTGTTATGAGGGTGCAATTTCAGAGTGTGGGGTTTTTTATTGTCAAACTCTGCTTCTCAGAAATAAAAGCACTCTGGCAGTTCAAACCACAGACTTATACAGAGAGAGAAGAAAATCTACAAGGAGCACTTTGAGGCAAAACTGAATCTCATTAAGTGTTTTCTTGAGACAAACATCACTGGCTGTTTAAAGACAAAAAAAAAGAAAGAAAAAAACCACCCCACATGCACAAACCTGAAAAAAAAAAAAGTATATTTTAACAAAACTATGTTAATCACAGCTTCCACGCTCTAATTGTAGAACACTGCTTCGAGCATAGCTTTACAATGGCATCATTTACTTTGATAATTGAAGCCAAACTTGGTTCCAATAACTTGACACACAAGTTGCTCCACCAGCGGGTCCTTTCAAAGGCCAGGAAGCACTGGGAGCCGGCAGAAGGCCATCTGCAAGCCCCAGCCTTCTCAAAGCAAGGCCAGTCCCACTGATGTTAGAGCTTAATGGGAGGCAGATGAGTCCACCTTGGACTGAACAAAACCACGCTCCGCGGCGGCACAGCAAAGGAAGAAGCGCTCTCTGTGTACACAAACGCGTGCGTGATAAATTTAGAAGCGGGTATAAATAATAGCTGGAATTCCTGGAGCATGGGGCCAGGTCCAGCGCAGCGTGGGGAGGCCAGTTTTAACCACACCACAACCTACAGGGGAGGGGAGTCGCTTTGAAGGACAAGAGGGAGGTTCTACATTTAAAACATTCCCTGTATTAGGGCTCCAAATATACAACCAGCAGTTTGCATGCACACGCCTGCCTTGCAGCCAGGCGCAAACACCGTGCTTTCACTTGACTTCTCCTGTTCCTGTCCATCACTGATGCTGGGGCCAAACAAAGTCTTTCAACCTGTGGGCTCCCGTTTGCCGTGGTTTTGGCCGTGACTCCGTGCCCTGGGATTTCCAGGTGGTCTCCTGCCCAAATACCAGGCTGGCCTGAGATTGCTGTGCTCCTGCCATCAGGTGTGCTCAGCCCAGCACTCCCGGCTTTCGCTGGTATAATCACGGCGAAACCCACCGAAGCAAATGGCAAGAGCCTGCCCAGCGCTTCCAAACCTCAACACACTGAGCAGAAATTCTTTAATTCCATCACACACATGAGGAGGGAGGTGTGGTTTGGCCACTCACCAGGAAAGACTTTGTGCAAGCTTCAGCTCCAATCCTAAACGCAATCCTAAATGCTGAGTGATGAGAGATAACCCATCCATATGCTCATCAGCTTCTAGCACATGCATGCACAAGTGGCTTCACAAATGGATGGCTCAGGGAGGAACTGAGAAGCATCTCAGCTTGACCTCCCTCTCTTTGCATTGAGATCTCTTGGCCCCATGGAGAGCAAAAGCTCCTGGAAATTCAACAGAAGGTGATCAAAGCAAAATGCACCACCTAATGTCCTAGGAGGGTAGATCTGACATGTGAGGAGCATGCTGCATTAATCCCCGGACAAAAAAAAGAAAAGAAAAGGGGGAAGGGGGGGGTAAGGAAAAAAACCCAGCACTAATCAGGCAAGCAGCCACCGTTCTGCGAGAGGTCTCCTGGACAAGGCACATGTGGGTTTTCAGCAGGGCCTGCAGCTCTGGTAGAACATTGCAGCCAAGCCCTTCCAGCACTGAATACCAACAAAGGCTGAGAGATAAAAGCATCAAACATCCCCCTCCTGGAAAGCAAGCGAAGGGCAGCAGTTCAAACCAGGTTCTGGAGAACAGCAGATGCTCAGACAGTAACATTCAGGCACGAGATGAGGATCCCAAAACCCAAGTCTTCCACAGACCAGCTGCCAGCAAGTGCCCCCCCCCTCAACGCAGCCACCCAGCAGGAGAGGTCCAGAGGCCATGCCAGGACTGAGCGCATCCCTCCTGTCCTCACCCCCGCCCATCACCCCTCTGCGGGCAGGGAGGGCCTCCAGGAGAGGGAGAGGACCAAAGAGGCCTCTGGCTCTGCAGCACCCTGGCAGGCATGGGGACCTTCCCAGCGGGTCGGTACCGGGAAGCCTGGCACAGCTGGAAGCTCTCTGCAGGGCAGGAGAGCAGGGTGCGCTCCAGCAAAGCCTCCCCAGGAGAAGCCCGATGCCCTTTGATGTCCATGAATCACAGACACACTCTCAAAATTCCTGTAAACGAGATGTCAAACACTCACCACACCAAACCCCAACCTCCTGGGCCAGCGGAGGAGAGCGCACATCTGCCAGCAGAGCCCTCTCCTCTCAGCCCTGATTCAACAATCCACATTTATGGCAAGGGTGGGGAGAGGAAAGAATACATTTTCAGAGGATTATACAACTCATCATTTGCTCATCAGAGTCTCTCTTTCCCATCCCCCCCTTCACTTCGAGATGGCTCTTACTTTCTTCACCCTCACACCGCTGTGCCATCAACATTCCCAACAAAAGAGAAGGGTTCGGCAACGCAGACGCACGCCAAGACAAGGGCACGAGAAGACCCTGCCACCACACAACACTCCCTGTGTCCTCCTGAGCTGCCAACAGACACAACCACGTTTCAATGAGTTTAACTCTGAGCACACAGCCAACAGGAGAACACCAAAGATCTACAGGAGAGCACCAAAGATCGACTATTACTCTATACCTGGAATCTCTCCATTACCTTAACTACTCAATTTTAAGCGTCCTCCTGTCTGCATTGGCTCAAAGCCACCCTAAATGGCTTTGACCCGATACCGACACCCAACGCGATGGGAGAGGCTGTAGATCACACACACATACACGGTCCAAATACAAGCAGATTTTGTGCAAGTTGCAGAGTTTGATGTAATAAGTGCATACACTTCCTCCTCCATGACCGCACAATTGCTTCCCACATAACCAACATAGTTAAACACTGGTTGATGGTGGAGTTGGGGAACTAGTAGGTTACATTATTCATGCGTCTGTATGATCCACTCTACTACTGCTCTTAATAGGTTTGAAAGTTGAACCAATAATTAACGTATGTCCGGAGGACATAGTTGCTATGAAGTTTTTGATCTATAAGTGAACTGAAAGAGCCAATAGGGCTTAAGAGCACAGTATCTTGTTTTCCTCTGTGCAGAGGGGGAAAAAAACCCCAAACCCAGCCAACACCTCCCCAAATTCCAGTGTTTGGAGGTGCAGGGAAGCACCCGTGCTCCCAGCCTCACGGGAAGCTCAGTCTCCCCTCGACTCCCCGCTAGCTCCCCAGCATGCCACCCCAACAGCCTTCCGAAAAGCACTCGCAAAGTCCTCAAAGTTAAAACAAAGCACAGCTTCCAGGGGTTCCCTTACCTGTATCCGTTCTCAATCGTTTCCGTAGCTCTGACATTTGCCGTAACCCTCAACGTCTTGCTGGATAGTCCAACTACTGAAGGCAAGATTTTGTTTTTAAAGTCTGCACAGCTCCATTCCTCTTCTTCATTCAAGGTCGGGAGATAGCCACAGACAACTTTTAAGCTCCCCAGTCCATTGCTGTTCATGTAAGCAGGATTCTCTCCTCCACTCCTTACATATTCGAGGTATATATCAGAAGTTAAAAACATCTGGTAAGCATTTTCCTCCATCACAGTCTGAATCTCAGTCTGTGCCTGATCAAACATGATAGAATCTATCTGCTGCTTCTTGATGCTATCCCTTATGTAGGTCTTGGTAGCAGGCTTGAGCTGCTTGGAGACGATGCTGTTGTTCTCGATGTACCTTTTGTATATAGCTTTGGCTACTCTTAAAGTTTTGGTATCCTTAAGGTCCATCTGCCTGAAGCCATTGCAGGCAAACCAGAAGTCTAAGGTATCCACACATTTTTCCCTTTCCAGGAAGGTCCGAAAAAGATAGGCACCATCTTGATCTCCCAACAAGGAATGCAAGGATTTGGTCCATCTGGCCAGAGGGGAGTCTGGAGATGCGCTGCCTTCCGGCTCCCCGAGTCCGTTCTCATTCCTCCGCGGGGCAGGAGGCACCGGCATGGCCTTGAAGCTTTGGCTTTTGGGGAGAAACGAGCTGGCGAGTTGCGGGCATGGTGCTTCTCCTTCCTCCCCCGGGACAGGGGGTCGGGGGGCGTCTTCCCTGAAGCTGCTGCTGGGGTCTGGGAGGTGGGCGAGGACCACAGCGCTGCTCATGGCTCCGGAGCCCGATGGGGAGAGGGGCTCCCAGTTCCTCCAGGAGCTGCCTGTGCCTCTGCCTTCCTCTGCCTGGAGTCAGCAGGGGATCCTCTGAGCCTCCTCTCTGCAAAAGGGAAGGAAAAAAAAAAAGGGGGGGGGGGAGGGGGGGGGAAGAGAGAAAAAAGGAGTATTGATCTAATCAAAACCAGATCCTCCCAACATCAAAGACAAAAAGTAAACAGGCTTTTCAACTCTTCACATTCAGAGGAAAAAAAAAAAAAAAAAAAAAAAAAAGGCGAGAGAGGCAGGGCAGAGGGAGCGCGGCTCTATCGCCAGCCCGATCGCGACTATCAGATCCGCTCCGCTGAACTCCCGGCGCACTTTTAGCGGGGCCGGGGCGGGGGGGGGGGGGCCGGGCAGCGCGGCCCCCCCGATAGTTCACGGCAGCACCGGGCGTCCCTGCCCCGGCATCTGGTTTCCATTTTGCCCCCCCCCCCCCCCCCCCCCCCCCCAATACCCCCTCGCCCTCCTCCAGCGCGCACGTTGCGCGCCCAGCAGCACCGCGCAGCCGGGGGCGGCCGGTCCCGTGTCCGTGCGTGTGTCCCGTCCCGTCCCGTCGTCCCCCCCCCCCGACGGGGCGCACCGGCTCGGGAGAAGGGCTTTTTGGGGCGCTTCCCTGCGGAAACCAGATGCTGGAGCACGGACTCACACCCCCCAAAAAAATATCCGGGGGGTGAGGGGGGGGGTGTTTAAGGCGCGGCCGGGCTCGGCGGCCGTACCTGGGCGCAACGGGGCATCCCGGGCCGGGCCGGCGGCCCCCCGCCACCCCCCCACCCACCCCCCCCGGAGCCGGGAGCCATCAACCCCTGCTCCGGAAAGAGGAAAATAAATAGAAAGCAGCACCGGGGGGCCGGGGGGGAAAGGGAGGGGGGAGCCCCCGGGCGGCGCCGACCCCAGCCAGCCGGGCTTCCCGGCGCTGGACCGGCGTGCAAAATAATAATAATAATAAATAATAATAATAATAAAAACCTGCTCCAGAAATGGCGACGGGCTGGGAGGAGAGAGGTCGGAGCCGGAGCCGGGGGGAGGAAGGGGGAGGAAAAAGTCCGGAGCTACTTAGATCCTCCGAGCCCTGTGCAACAGCCGAACCCGGCCGCGCCGGGCCGGCCGCGCCCGCGGAGCCACCGCGCCCGCGCAGCGCGGGCACTGCAAGGCGCGCTCACCAAGGGGGGGGGGGGGGGGGGGATAAAAAATGAATTAAAAAAAATCCGTGTTTTAAAAAAAAAAAAAAAAATCAGCCGCCGGCAGCGCGGCCCGCTGCCCCCGAAGTTGCCACTCACCGCGGAGCCGGAGCTCGCTGCGCGCCCGCGGCCCCGCCGCTCTCCGCCGCCGCCGGCAGCGCGCAGGCTGGCCCCGCTCCCCCCGCTGTCCTTCCTCCTCCTCCTCCTCCTCCTCCTCCTCCTCCTCCTCCTCTCCTCCCCGGCGGTGCAACCGCATCGGAGAGCATCAGGAAGGGGGGGGGGGGGGGGGCGAAGGGAAGAGGGGGGGGGGGCTGCGAGGGAAGGAGCCCACTGCGATCCGCGCCTCCCTCCTCTCCCTCCCCTGGTTATTTATTTTATTTATTTTAAATACAAAAGCGCTGGTCCCTCCCCCGCCTCCTCCCCCTCCCTCCGCCCGCCCCTCCCCGCCCCCCCGCGCCCCCGGGCTCTCCCCGCCAGCGCTGCGCGCATCAAAGCGGAGGCCGGCGGAGCGGTCCTGCAAGGGCGGTAGCGCGGCTCCGCGCCGCCCGCCACGCTCGCACACCAAAAGAAAAAGAAAAAAAAAAAAAAAAAGGAAAAAACAGGCCCCAAAAAATTTAAAAAAGAAGAAGAAGAAGCGGGGGGAGCAGCCCCTGCACCGCGCGGTGCTCCCGCCCCCGGGCATCCCCGGAGCGAGGCGTACGCGGGGGGAAGGTTCTGCCCGGGGCGGGGGCGGACGGTGGGGTTCACCATTCGTGAGAGAAATACAATAATTATATTTTGGGGGGAGGATTTAATTTTTTTGCCCCCTTCTCTCGGAATCCCAGAGAGGCTACGGAGTTGCCAGGACCTTATCAAAGGGAAGCGATCGGCAGCCGCCGCTCCACCGCCCCCCGCGCCGCCGCCGCCTTAAAGGCGCAGGCACACCCTTCCGCGCCGCTCCGCGCCCGGCCGCGCACCTTTCCGCGGGCCGCGGCAGCACCGCCCTGCCTCTTCCCCTGGCCAGCCGGCGTACTGCAGGGCGGAAGGTTACTCCCAGGCATAAAAACTTTGCGAAAAGTTTTCATCTCAGGGAGAAAATGGGGCGGGTCCCTTTTTTTTTTTTTTTAAATAAATAATCCGAAGGCATGTTTTCGCTCTGCATACTAATTAAACAATATCTGATTGCAATATAACTGGCACATCAGCAAAACTCCGTCTGCAGTTGTGTTCAAATGTTTCCCCCCCCCCATCTGTTAAATATTAAACAGACACGGAATGGAGTTTTTTTAACTTCATACAAAAGGTTTTAATTAGGGGTTGGCCCCCAAACCTGTCCTCCAGATCCAAGGCGCCTCCTGCCCTCCTCCCCGCCCTGCTCCAAGGCTGGCCGTGGGGGCTCCGCGGCGGTTCCGTCCCGGGCGGTGGGAGCCCACCTTGGTCCGGCCAGCAGCTGTGGCTGGGCTCCGCTCTCCGCCTTGCCATCGCCCACCCTGCAGCCCTGCTCTCCAAAGCACACGTCCCCCCCGTTCCTGTGCCAGTCCCACCGCTCCTCAAGCCCCTGGGCAGGGACCACGGCGGGCATCACCACCACAGGGCCCCCGCGTCTCCCTGCACCCAGGCTCGCTGCTGGGCTCAGGCCCTGGCCATCCCCCTGTTCCTAGGAAAAAACCTTTGGAAAATGAGCCCGCTTCCCCTCGATCGCTGGGCCTGCGGCATGCGTGCGTATGGGGCCGGGAAGGTGATGGCGGCAGGGCAGGGCAGGGTGGTGCAGGCAGGGGAGCGCAGGCAGCGCACGGGGCAATGTCTCTGGCAAAAATAATGGCACCTTCCATTTTTGGCGTGCCTGAACATCGTTTATGGCGTCTCCTGGGAAATGCAACAGCAAAGTGCAGCCCGTCATCAGACCAGCCCTTCTCCCACACCCCACGGGGGCACACGCACCGCCCTGTGCCCCCACCTCTGCTGCAGAGTCCGGAGCTGCCTGTACCAGCCAGCAAAAACACCCACAGCCCAAAGAAATGGAGCCGAGATGGACCCTGCTCCCGCCACCGAGGTTCGTCCCCATCAGCCTCACCCAGCTCCCTCCTGCCCTGCCAACCCCCCCGCGTCTCCGCAGCGAGCGGGGACCCCACGGCGAAACAACAAGGGAACAACGAGGCGCATGGGACCCCAGCAGCGGGCACGCCGGGGAAACCTGGTCCCAGGGGCTTAGCCTGATCCTCAGTGGGAGGACAGAACCCAGAGCCGTGGCCGCACAGCCATGCCTCTCCCCTTTCCACCCAAGCCGCCTTCTCTATAGGCGCCATTGAAAAAGCAACTGGTTTGCAACATCGCTAAACACCGTGCCTGGCTTCGCTCCCCGTTTCTTCCTCTCCTCCAGGCCCTGCTGAAACCACCGTCTCCACCAAGACGACAAGCAAAACACCGAAGAGGCCATGTGTCGCGGTGGCCCTGGACGGGGCATCCTTTGAAGCTGCAATTTCATCAGGTCTGGGATGGCTGAATCCACCCGAGAGCCGCGCACAGCAGCAAGGAGCTTCACCATGCATATTACTAGGTGCCTGGACTGGGCAACCTGGGCTAATAATATGAAATAACGTGCGGGTGAATTTGTTGTTGCTGCCCAATTACACATTTTTCAGGCCTGGGTATGGCTACCATTGGGCACAGAAAGCAAACTTCCTGCCAAACACACGAGCGAAGCAGTAAAGGCCATTTCTAGGCACATCAAGCAGTTACAAATTATTAGAATTACTAATATTTTTGCTGATGATGACGCCAAGTATCGACATGCCGCTATGCCAGGTGCTGAGCCACACAAAACGATCCTTTCCTGGGAGAACGAACAGCCCGTGTCCCCTGGGCCCCTTGCGATGGTGATGGTGACGTTGGTGATGGCGATGGTGAGAACACCTCCAGCCCAGCACCTCCAGCCCCAGAAGTTGATTGATCACCTCCTGCTCCTTACATCTCGAACTTGCTCTGAAACAATGTTGGTATAAAAAGCTCTCTGAGCCCATTTACTACCACAGCACAGCAAATTAAGCCATTGTAATGGAGGACTTTTCCACTTTGCAAGAAAAATCTCATTAAGTATCATTCATTATATTGCATAAAAATGTCATTTAACCAACTAGTTTTCTCCAAGCCCCGTTGTGCAATAATACTGCCCTGCACCGATGCCCTGGGAGTGCACCAAGCAACCGAGTCACTCAGCCAGGTACTTCATTTACTGCATTATTCGGGATTGCACACGCATGAGAGCAGCCCACCCAAAGACCTGTCTAGTCCACCGTCCTCTTTATGACAGTCACCAAAAAAGGGATGCTTTGGGAACAAAATTAGAGGAGGGCAAGCCCCTGGGGATGTGGCTTTGTGTGGAAGTGCCCGTGGAGCAGTTTGTCCTCCCCAGAGCTGCGGTGGCCCCGTTCATTTTCCGCGTGTCCAGTCAGGGAGTCTATTTTCTCCTCCTGCCGACGGGGAAGAGTCACGTAGTGCCTGGGATTTGAAAGTAATCCGATGAACTAGGCAGGCGGTGGCAGGTACAAGAAGGTCTTCCAGAGTTTTCTTCATCTTTATCAGCTTCTGGAAGTCCTTGTTCGCAGATCTACAGGGAATCTCTGTGTTCAGGTAGCAGCTGCAGTCATCAAGAAAGCAGAGTATCTTTGAATTTCCTTCTGATTTTCCAGTCTAAACTTGAATCTGAATTCCCAGGCTGAACAGAAGGAAAATTAACTATTTATATTTTATTTGTTAGCCCTTCTGCATTTTAGATAAAAATTCAGTAAATGTGCGAGAAAATGACTGCAAAAAGCTGCGTAAAGTAGCATCACCCAGCCGTGCTAATGCCCTCGTGGTGCCGCTGCAAAGGCCAAATGCATCCTCTCCTTGCTGGCTGCTGCTATATATCACGTTCACAGGCAGTGCAAAGAAGCTTGAAGTCAGATTGTGGCACCAAAAAGGAATAATTTTAGATGAAAAGAGTCAGTTCACAGTGAAGCTACATAATAAAGAGAAATGATTTTTTTTTTTTTTTTGTAAGAGCTTTTTTAGAGCAGGTAGTAAAAAAACAGTAGGAAAGAAAAAAGCAGTGGGAGCCATTAAGGACTCGAGTGCTGGTCTAAGAGCATCGCTGTCGGTGCAGCGCTGACAGATGTGCCAGTCCACACTCCCTGGGCTCATAACGCAACGCCCCGTCGTGTCCGAACTGCGCCCAGCTCACCTGGGCCATCGCTGCCTCCTCTGCCCGCAAGGCAGATATTTTCCTGGTGTCTTGCTCCAAAAGGGATGTCTCCAGGTTGTTGTCTTCCCACAGAAAACTAGGTCAAATGCCAGGAATGTCAAGGCTTTGAGGACTACCCCAGCGCTGGTCTGTTCTTCCCTGTATGGGGCTTTGTGGAGATGATAGTGGTTTGAGGAGCATGATCAAATCTGACAGCCTCAGCAAATAATAAGAATAGTAATGCCTACATTTTACATTGCGCTTTTCATGAACTACAAGTCCTGGAGCAGAGGTCAAAGTCGGTGTTCTTCACTGTGCACAGGGAGACACCGAGGGCCGGGGAAGCACCTTCCTTATGGACACCACCAAAGCAGTGACGAAGCCAAGAGATGCCACCCAAACCCCGGCCGGCCCCCCCCGCCGCTCAGGCCAGGGTACGCTGCTGCTGCCTGACGCTGATTTTACTAATGCAACGCAAAAACTCTTCCTCTGCTAAAACTACAGTAAAGATGATAAAGACATGGATGGAAAATATGGAGGAAGGATGCAAAGAGCATGCTGAGCTCCCTCCTCTCCGTGCACACCTCTCGCCGGCCCCCCACTTGGGGTCAAATCCCCCTCCCCAGCCCCTGCAACCCCTCTCCTCCCTGCTCCCCGCTCCAGCCCTTTGCCTCCCCTTCCCTGGCCAAGCAAGAGGAGGGCGAGCCACACTATTTACTCTTCCCACCTTGGCGAAATGCATAGCCATGGTGGGCTGAGGTCTCGGGGTATAAATCATTTTCCCGGCAGGAAGGCTCCTCCGGGACAAGCGCGGCCCAAGGAGGACCCGCGCAACAGTACGATCTAAACCCAAAAGCGGCGTTAGTCAGAGACGGTGACTGACGTCATCTGCTCTGTCATACGCTCAGCAAGCGGCGGTGCTCTCACTGGTGGTCATGTTGATAACAAGATCAAAGGCTTGCAAGTATTTCAACAGAAGTGCTGGGAACAGTCTTGATCAAAATAAGAGGAAGGCCCTGTATACAGAAGACATGAGAGGTTTGCAACCCACATGTGAACCTTTGAAGTTATTCTTCCTTTTTATTTTTTTTTCTTTTTTATAAACTAGTTTAACATCATTAGTTTAAGAGGTATAAAACCAACCGGCTGTATAATCTCCCTGTATACTGCAAGCACAGAGTATTATCCACATGCAGACACGCTTTTGCAGTGGGGGGAAAAAAAAAAAACCAACACTGCCGGAGATACTCAAAAATAAGACAAGAAAACACACAATTAGTTCTATGGGATTTGAAGTTCATTTCATAAACCGACATACTTTTGTTACCGAGTATTGCTAGATAAGTCCGATACATTTTCTCTTCCTATAATCCTTTTAACATTTCCATTCCCCCCTACAGACTTTTTTCCTTGATGTTTTGTTCAGCGCACTCCCTGCTATCTGCACACGCTCGGCCAGATTTTTTAGACTTAAAAGGGGCACCGTATCAGCATTAACCGTTCTATGAGAGCTGATAAAACACACACAAGCACTTTGCTATCTATTAACATTTCTGAACTGCTTCCTTCACCTGCACGGAATAGTGATTGAAAAAAGGGTGGGAGAAAAGAGGCGAATGAGGATGTTTACGACCAAATTCCCACGACTTATTTTTTCCCACAACCCCTTCCTCACCATGCACGATCGAGACATCGCTTTCTCTGCTAGCTTCTTGTTTAAGTAACCGGTAGAAGACCAGGTCTACAAGGCTTCTGATGGGCAACCGCTTGCCTGGACACGTGCCCCTGGGATGGGAGTAAGGGCTGAAACACCGTGGCGAGGGTATGCAGCCGTGCTGTGTCCTCTCTGGTCCTAGCAGCTGAGCTCTTCACAAGCAACACAGAACCCAAATTTTACCCTTGAAGGTAACATTTAAGGCCTACTGAAATTTTTTTTAGTCAAATATGGATGTTTTGATGGAAAATTGAGCGCTGCTGTGGCTGCTGGGGACATATCCGTGATGCCACGGCAGAGGCACTGCGTGTGGTCCCTGTGTCAGGACCAGGTGATGACTCCTTAGTCCCGTTCAGGGCCACGTTCCTCCTTGCTCCATCCCTGCTCGGTGCTTCTGCTAGGCAGAATACTGATTCTGGGTTTGCTGCACGTATAGTATACAAGTGCCAAGGAGGATCTGAAGCTAAAATGGTTTAAAGCCCGGGTTTCACTGGGGTTCTCCGTGCACTAATCCAGTGAGTGCTTACAAAGTGACTTTTAGACACTCCACCACGCACGCAGTGTCAGGCTTTACACAACAACTGCTTGTAGGTGTCCATCACCCCAAGAGGGCTAAATCCCCCCTGCTCCTGGCAGAGTTTGTGGCATTGCAGGCATTAACAGATAACATGTCTCTGGCAGCTCGGATCTTTATCTGCCAAATGGGTTCAGATTTAAGGACTTCCCTTCAAATTTGAGACGGTTCAGATCCACTGACACGTGCACCCTGCCTACTCTGCGCTCCCACTTCGCCCTCGCCCAGAGAGCGCTTGGCAGCAAGAACCTGGCACGTGAGGTTCAGCAGGAGGACGCAGGGAAACACGGGCAGGTGATGGGAGGATCAGTGCTAGCAAGGCCTGAAGTAGATTCCATCCTATTTTTTTCATGGAAACAGGAACATTTTTTCCATGCATGCTCAGGGAGGTCCTTCTGCATGCACAGAGCAAGCAGGGCGTGCTGGCTCTCGTTCTGCAAAGGCTGGACGCTCCTGGAAGAGAACATGGCCAGCTTGGTAACGAGTCGGGTCTGATGGTGTCTTGGCACGACTGCGGAGGAAGTGAAATATATGATGTGTTACTAGCCTGAACTGATGTGATTTGATTCTGCCATATAATCCTTTTTGTTTGCTGGCTGGCTTCTATAGCTGTGTAAAAATGGTTACTTAAAAACTCAACTAAGTATGAAGTGTATTCACTGCAAATCTCAGCGAGGAAAGGAAATCCAAATGTTTTGAGTTTAACTATTAAACATAGTTTCCAGCTAGTGTGCTCAGAATTTGAAATTAAACAAATGAAAGAAACATGTTTCAATGGTTTTATGTAGGCAATAATGTCATTAACAGGAAATAAAGAAATTGGGCTTTGCAGCTGCGGCATGAAATTTAACCCTTCCTATGCGGCAGGGTGCTTGCTCGCCTGGCACGGCGCGGTTTGGCCACTGCCTGCTACCGGGCATCCCACACATACAGCAGGACCCCGACTATCCTGACCCACACAGCCCTTAAAGGATGGTGATAATGGAAAAAGCAGGAGGAGAGACAACGGTTACGACTGAATAAGCTTTCCTGAGTAGTGGAAAACTTTGAGATCACAAAGTCAAATAAAACTCTTCACTTCCAGGGGAAAAAAAAAAGAAAAAAAACCAAACCCTTTATGCACAGTTATTTTTAGGTGCGCTGTCAAAGCTGAGTACCCTAAAATTATACCTGTTTTGGTTTGTTTCTGCCTGTCGATTCAATTCTCACTATCAGGGGGACAGTGAGGGGTATGGGACTCCAGCCCTCGCGGTGCTGTCAGGAGCGGGATGATGTCTCCACCCTGCCTCTCGCAAGCTGGACCAGTACGGAGGCCGTAAAAGAAACATTTCTTTTTTTTTTTTTTTTTTTTAAGGATGGCTGTATTTCCAGGTGTGAAACACAGACTTTGCATGGAGAAAGCCTTATCCCCATGTCGCCCACTTGGTCCTCAGATGCAGACCTTGCCCCCAAAGTCACTGGAGTTTCCTGTACACAAAGAGTTCCCCCGAGTCCCGCATCTGAGCCCCTTCGATGCTGGAAACAGCACTGAGAAGAATATCCCCGGTATCTATCAGACAGAGGGGACAATAACCAGAGAGGAACCAAAAGGCAGATTTTTTTTTAGTTAAAAGAGGAAACAGTGGAGAGCTAATTCTTAAAAAAAAAAAAAAAAGGAACCTACAGGTGGCATGGGACTTCTCATCACATCAGAAAAATCAGCACAGTCCCCCAAAAGACACCAAATGCCCATTGATTGGATTTCTCCTTCACAAAAGCCACCGCTGGCAGGTTGATGGAGACAGGCTGAGTACTAAGCTCTACCTCATTGCCTTGAACCAAAGGAAGAGCCCTAAAAGCTGCCTCTCAAACCAGCAACCAAGTGGCCACCAGGATTTGTGCTTGTAGGACCTGACCCTCCACATCAGGACCGTTTACACAATTCTCGACATAATTTTCTAGAACCAGAACCAGAAGAAATTTGTCATGCTTTTGGGGCACAGCATATACCCAGCTCCCAGCCCTTGTCCTCTAGAGGGGCAGCAGCATCCAGAAACACATTCATTACCGCGGGGCCATCCTGCTCTCAAGCAAATACCTGGACGGTGCTTGGGAGAGTTTTGCTGCGTGTCGTGTGGTGCTGGGTCTGTCGGGGCCTTTCTGCCCAAGGAACACAAAGTGCAAATTTTTGGTACCATTTCATCTAGTATCAGATTGCACTGCCCTCCCTTCTCCCAATTTATCTAATTTTTTTTTTTTTTAGTAGATCGTCTCTTCCTCTGCCAAAGTCCTATTGATCGAATGAAAAGGTGTTTTCTTCCACTGTAGGAATCTCCACCACAAGCCTTTCAAGAAAAGTGAAACAATTTATATTGGCATCTTTGTTCCCCCCTTTTCATTAGATGTAGGGGAAGCTCAGTAAGTCAATCTCTCTCCAGACTAGACCCAAAAATGGCTGTTTGGACATATGTTTCGTTAAAAGTCATTAATGATTTTTAGTTTTTAGTAGAAATCATCATGCTGTGGGAAAGACTATCAAAATATTATTTCAATCTTTTCTCCTTTTGCTAGTTACGGTTTCTAATCCTGTCGTAGAAGCCTGGAAATCACTTACCCAGTATCTGTTCTCCCCATAAGAAACTGGGGGGGTACTGGGAACCTTGCTGTATCACTGAAAATCGGGAGAAACTAAGTGCTATTAGTGCACATCCCCACTTCTGCAGTCCCCACTAGTCACTGAAACCACGTTCTGGGCTTCTCCCTCTCTTCCCAACATGGCTGAAATCAAGACACGTTTTTTTTTTTTTTCCCTTTGAAAACAAACCTAACTTGAGTCTCCTGTTATCCTGCGAGCATATTCCTGGCCCTTTCACATCACTGACAACTCCCCTCGCTCCTTTTTCGTAGCATTTGCATTTGTTGGGACGACCATTCCTCGTGGTCCGCCTGTTCCTCCAAGAGCCCTTCCAGTTCGTGGCGTTGTACAAGACGTAACCCATCCCCGTGAGGGTCCTCTGGGGACTGAAGCAGTTCCTAGCTTGCTATTAATACACTGGAAAAGGCCATCACGTTCCCTCCCACGTGTCCCATGTCCCCTTCTAAGGTCTTCTAATAAGACATGCAGATCAGCTCGTTAGTGATGATGCAGCAGGAGCTGCGATAGGGGATGGTGGCCATGGCAGGAAGCACCGAGGGGAGCAGGAGGTTGCTGTCACCTCTGAAGTCCCAGCTGCTTCTTCCTGAGATGAGTTTGTTTTGTAACGGGAACATTTCCACCTGGGGGAAGCTCTAAAAACTCCTAGAAAGCAGTAAAAGCTGAAATCCGCCCGTGGCTAATGCAGAGTCAGGTTGTGAAGGCTACAGGACAGCTGTGCTGCTGCAGTATTTCAAATCTGTAAGAAATACTGGTCCTGAGGATTTTGTTAGCGACATATTTATGGGTCTATTTACCTCTGTGCACGTAACTGCCATGAATGTACATGAGCGCTTCCGCACAAGCCCCGTGCAAGCTGAACGGAGAGCACTCGTATCGTCTTAACCATGCACGAAGGGCTTTTGCTTGGAAATGGCATTATGGAAATAGAGCTTTGCAACAGTGGAGATGCCTACGATCCCCGTTCACATGCCTGGTTGGTTAAATTAAACGAGAGCACTGCCATGATACGTCTCTCCCACTGCAATGAGCCGGAGATGATGGTCACCTCTCAGGCAAATGGAGCATCTCCAGCTCCACGCTCCTGCCAGGCGTGGAGGATGTACCGGTGGGATGCCCATCCCCGGGATGGAGCGGCACGGGCGGCAGCACCAGTGGGCAGAGGCAGAAACAAACTGGCAACAGAGGCAGCGATTTCTGAGCACGTTTTGTACAGATCCAGATCTGCAAGTCAGGGCTTGCCTTGGGCATTTGTAACATATGTTTTAGCGCTGGGTCCCATTTATCCACCCCGTCTGTGCAACTGATAATAGACTCATTAAAAGCACGACAGAATTGCTGAAATAACTGCTTATTATTCTAGCCATAACTTTAGACAATAACATAAATTCCATAGATTTAACCAATATACCATTGTCCTTTCATTACACAGGCACATACCTAACATGAGAACAGAGAGAACAGCTTATATTAAATTGATTTCAGTTCCTAAAGAATGTAATATCAGTGCAGGCTAAACCCCACGTTATTTAATACATTTAAAAGTATGCAGTTAACACAAGCTTATACACGTTCACATCTGCTATCGAGGTGAACACAGATAATGAGACTCTTGCGTGCTACACCTGACACCAGACAACACTGCAAATGTGGATCTGTCATGCGGGGCTGCAAGTAAAATGACAAAAACCTGTGGGCCAGATACCTGGGGTTAATCAGCATCGAGCCCTTGCCTTCAACAGTTTTCATAAAGCCACCGTGCTCCAGAGCTGCTGAGGGTTTGGCTCTGCATTTCCAAGCCGGAGCTGTCGGAGGGTTTTGAGCAAGGGTGGGCTGTGACGGGAGGACCTCTGGAACAGCCCCGCTTCGCAGCTGGGACACTGTTAAATATCCTGGACTCAAACCCAGCCTGTGCACTAAAAAAATTATCTGCCTGATGCTTCTCTCTGCTATCACACTGATGCAAATCAGGAGGAAAGGATTACACCAGTATAAAACCTGCTGTACACCACTATAAACCAGTAAGAAGAAAAGACATCCAAGCGATTTTTCCTCTCTTGATGATTTTACGGAGGCTGAAGCAGCTGGGGAGGTTGTCCCCGGCTGCTTGAAGTTGCATGGAGCCTTGACGCCAGCCCGAAGCGGCAGCAGCCTTCCTGCGGAGGGGAGCCGGGATGTATTTTTTGGCAGCAGGGATAGCCCGTTTCCTTGGGCCACCCCCTTCATCGTGAATGCTTCGGGCATTAGCTCAGGGAACTCACCCAGTTAAAAATAACTCACCCCCGCACAAAACATAGACAAAGAAAAAGGCTATTTATACCCTGGATCAATTCCTCGGGCTGATTCACTGTGTGGCCCCAGGAACGGTTGCAGCGGGACGAGGCACGGGCAGCACACGGCCCCCACAAAGCCAGGCCGGGGGGACCACGGGCACGTCCTGCCGGGGCGCAGCTGGACATCTACGGATGACTTTTTTCTCCCTAACTCTCAGGGGTGAGAGATGGGAGGACTCTGGGTGTTTTTATAATTTTGGTTTTAGTCCACGTGTTTTCAGTTTATGAATGTACTTTTTACGTTTACCTCACGTAGCTCCCCTCCCAGCCGAGTCAGGGCTGTTCCTTTATGCGCTCTTTCCAAATTTCTGGGTTTGAGTGCTTCATACACGGGGAGCAAAAGGGCCAGCTCCAAATGCCCAAAGAGAAACAGATGATTAGCCAAACAGTTTGATAAAGCTCAGGATGAATTATCCATCCGCCTCAGCACACAAGTTTAAATATGGGTAAAGATAGTTGGAATAATATAGATACTTTCTTTTTCCATGATGTTTTCTGTTTTGACTTTTTTGGGATCATTCAAAGGGAGGTTCAGGCTTTGATCTTCTCTACTGGCGATATTTTTTTCATCTGGGTTTTTATAGTTTGAGAAGAGATGTTACATGCTTGCAACAGAGACTATCAATATGATGTGGGTCTGAACAAAAAACCTGGTGTCAGGTTCTCCATTTGGAGTGTTACCTCAAGCTTTGAAGTTTGTAATGATTCAAAAGCATCTAGAGCTGCTACAAATGTTAATAAAATTAAAGCCATCTGAAAGTGAGGCTTGCATGTGCCTTTGAAAGTAGGTCTGTGATCAGTTATTACCCTCAATTACCTTGTTGTCCACTCTTTTAGCTCGAGGTTAAACTCTTAACACTTTGCTTTGAAGTGGTTATCCTTTTATCTATGACCGGACTGAGGAATTTAAGGGCAATAATCAATGAGAGCTTCATAAGAATAAAGGGGAGACAAGGCAAGGAAAATAGGTGTGAATGTTCCCTTAACGGCTGGCTGGGGGTTTGGAGGGGCTGGGAGGGACACTGTGACAGGAGCTTTAAAAAAGGAAAAAAGAAAAAAAAAAAAAAAAGAAAGAAAAAAAGAAGGAAAGAAAGAGGGAGGAAAGGGGGGGAAAGAAAGAAAGAAAGAAAGAAAGAAAGAAAGAAAGAAAGAAAGAAAGAAAGAAAGAAAGAAAGAAAGAAAGAAAGAAAGAAAGAAAGAAAGAAAGAAAGAAAGAAAGAAAGAAAGAAAGAAAGAAAGAAAGAAAGAAAGAAAGAAAGAAAGAAAGAAAGAAAAAAGGAGCCCCAGCAATTTCCAAATCACTGCTAAAAATAAAGCAAAAGCACTAATTCAGGGTGGGGCTGGGAGCGGGGAGAGCACGGAGAGGTGAAGCCCTCATCAAAGGCGCGGGACGAGTAATGAGGCACGGAGATACGATTAAAGTATTGGCTTAATCACGGCTTTGATGTCTGCCAGGGCACCTCACCCTGCCGAGCCCCAGCGGGGACGGAGGCGGGACGGGTCCCCCGCTCCGGGGTGCCGCTGCCTTCCCCGGCCCCCCGCCAGGACCCCCGGCCCCCCGCCTGCACCCCCACCCCAAAGCCAGCGGTCCCTGGGCCGGGCAGGAGATGTACAGCAGGGTACGGGTGACCCCTTCCCAGCGAGGGGTCTCTGCCCTTGCCCGGCAGCATCTCTGCCACCTGCACCCCGCTGGCCCCTGGAAGGTCCTTGGCCACCCCCCAACCCCCCCCCCCCCCCCCAGTTCCCAAAACCCACCACGGGACACAGGAGCCCCTTTCTGGAGGAAGGCAGGCCCAGGGGAGGGGGCTCAGAGAATTAACCTGGCTGATGTCTTGGTCTTGCCCGCTCGCTGTCAGCGAGGATGCTGGTGACATCCCTCGTCACACTCGGTGAGGACTCCGGCGTGCGACCCAGCACTTTCCCCGTGGAAAGGCAGCCAACCTCCGCTTTCACTCCGTCAGGGAAAAATCAGTGTAATACTCCCAGCCAATTTCTTTTTTTTTTTTTTTTTTTAATTTTTTTTAATCCCAGGTGCCTAAAGCAAGGTGTTGAAACGCATGTTGAGCACGCCGCGTTTGGCAGGGGCCCAAGTCCAAATGGCCTGGTTTTCTGAAGTCCTAGGCACAACCTACAACACCGTCGAGCGAGAGCTGCGTGTGCTCAGCATCTCCAAAAATCGCACCGCTTCGCTTTGATCCGGTGCCAACGTTTGGATCTGCGTGTCTAATTTAAGGTGCTTGGGTTGGAAAATGTTGACAATTATTGTTACTCTAAAATTAAATCACTGCTTAATTATCAAAATTGATGGTAACTTAGAGTGGCATTTTCAAAAGAGCCTAAGGGAGTCAGAAGGAGATTTTCAAAGGCACTTTAATATCTCAGGGCCACGTCTACCTCCTTGTACCTGCAGTTTCTTACCGAGTGTTCCTGCTTTGGCACCTTTTTAAGGCCATTCGAGAGGTGCTGAGGTCTCTCTACCGAGAAGGTGCAAGGTGGACCTGAAACCATGAGTGCAGACCAAAGTCTCCAGCCCTCCAAATGTGCTTGGCTAATTCACAGTGAAAAATCAATTGGCTTTGGGTGCCTAATTCTCCTATAATCCTTTAGATAATCCCAGCTTTAGGCTTTCAGATACTGATAAAAAAAATTTTAAAAAACCCAAGAAATTTGTGCAAATAGAATAGAAAGCAAACATATATTCCACATAACTTTCAGATACTCTGAACTTAATATGAAATAGGTTGAGGACAATAGCAATAAAATATTGCTCAAGCAAGAGTAAAGGCACCGAGATCGTGAAGCCTGAGGCTGAGAACACTGTTTCGTAATTAAGGTAGCCTCCAGACAACGATTGTCATACGCAGGCATTGCTCAAGGACCAAGCCATTATTGCTTTCATTATAATTTTTCAGGAGAGGATCTTTTTCTGGCTTGGCTCCACCTTCATTCAAAGCTCCCACTGGCCCCAGTCACTAACGAGAAAGCGTTGATTGAGAAACGCTAATGACAGCCTCCACGGGATCCAAAGGAGCGCGCCGGCGGGAGCTTTGCCCTGCGAGGGGCAGCCGTGGAGCGGGCTCGTGGCACCGTGGGTCCAGACCAGGAGAGGTCTGGTGAAAGAGGTGACACCGGCCAGGGACATCAAATGCCACATTCGGGATGAGGAAACCTCCGAGAGCAGCTGAGCGAGACGTGGATTGCTGAGCCGTGCGGAGCGAGGGACGGCACGGCTGGCTGCCGATGCATCCCGGGAGCATGCTCATGCTGCCGCAGCCCAGACCAGGTGGTTGTTTGCTGGTTAAATGGGGTTCTGCTGGTCTTTGTGCATCAAATCAGTTGAACAAGGACTGGCAGGAAGGATTTTCCAAAGAAAACTGAGCTGATTTTTAAAAAAATCAGCATAAACCCTATATTGCAACCAAATAGCTCCTTTTTTTTAATTGCAATACGTGGGAGCTGTAGTTTCTATGTCTCATGCTCTATGCTTTTTCGTAGACCTAGACTGCATGTCCCATGGAAGGCTGGGCTTCGTGCTTGGACAAGGGGAGTGTGGGGGAGCGGAGGAGCACACATGTGGCTGGGAAACGGCAGCGTCAGGCATCCCGTCCGCTACAGATCCCCGCTGCACTTCAGAATTTACACATTCTGGGGTTTGGCTCAAATTGGCCCTGGAGTTTCAGCTTTGCCACGGAGGGGAAAAAAAGCATGAATTAGAAACTCCTCTCTGTTTGTAAAAAATTTGATTTCCCATCAAAATCCAAATTTGACTAAAAAAATTCAGTTGGTCATAATGACACCATCTGGTCCTGAGCGAATCTTACTGGAATCGCAGGATTAACTCCCATCACCTGATGTTATGCTGAGCATGACCGTGCCTGTCTACACTTAACTGCTGACCTATCCTAATCATCCTAGTAATTAATATGCTGAAGCAAAGTCATGTTCCAACAGGGTCTAATTTTCTAGTGAAGACAAGTGCCAGGAAGGATTAGAAACAAATGGGAACACCCCAAGATGCCTTCCTCGTACGCCGAGCCACTGCGGGTCCCTGCTCCGCTACCTGCGGAGCCCTTCATGCATGAACCCAGGAGGACCAGGAGGAATCCTGTCCCAGCTAATTCCTGGCTAAGCAGAAATCCCAAATTGTGGCGGCGAGGCCAGGACTGGGCCACTTGCTCCTGCTCCAGCTGCTCGGATGTTTGGCCAGTTATCAGCACCTGGATACTCAGGCAAGAGGGAGGTAACGTAAGGAGGTGATGAAGGAAGGAAGAAAAAAATAGATAGACTTTCCAGTGCTCATTGCTTCTGTAATAACGCTTCTGCTGGACAGCCTGCCCAGAGACAGCCAGGGCACAGCCCAGCTCTTGGGGAGCCTCCTCAGCCACTGGAAATCCCAGCCGGCTGTGTCGTGGGGAGCGCAGGCTCATCCCATGGAGGGCTGAGCCCCATCCCACAGGATGGGGCTGGCTGCAGCGACATACTCTCTTGCACTATGAATATTATTTAAAATTCTTTTTCCCAGCTCATTATATCAAGGAACAGAGTCAAATATGGTAGAGAAGACCTCTTTGATGTAAAATGTCCCGATTTCTCTGCAAAGCAGCGGAGGTGGCCGACCACACGCCGCTGTGCTGCTCTGCTCCCTGCACCGAGCCCCCAGTAAATGCACGGGGCTTTTTTCCTCCCAGGGGGCTGGGACCGACCCGGGCACAGGCTGCCCCAGTGCCTGCACCCCCGAGAGCTGCTGCTGCGCTCGAGTCCTCCCCAGACCCAGGGAATCCTTGGGAGAGGAAAAAACGGTGCCACCAAAAGACCAAAGACCAATATTGGGAGGAGTAGCGCCTGGAGCCACAGGACCTCTCACTATCCCAGCCCCATCACATCTCCATGAAGGGGGGGCTCAGTCCCACAGCCAGACAGGAGTCACAGGCTAATGAAGATCAATCAGGTTCTTTTAAGGCTTTAATTAATTTTCTCTCTCACCCAAGATATATAGTCCTCCCCTGGGTTCCCTCACCCACTCCTCCTCCAGCACCTTCCATTACACGAGATCTTCCCTTTTTCTCCCTCCACCAGGTTTAAGAGAGGAGGCAGATAACAGGAGAGCGCAACTCCCCTTCCCATGTTTACCCATTCCTCTAATCGCCGCAAAACCCCCCCGGGACGCTGTGCCGTGCGCGGACTGGGGCACACTGGTCCTATTGCCACTTCTCCTTACTCTGGTACGTGACCCAGCGCCTAAATCGAATCTCCCATCCCAGGTGTCCCTTGCCTTTAAAAGATGCCTGGGGGTGATCCCAGGCTCCTGCAAAAGATCCTCCTCTCCCGGAGGGGAACCGGGGCTGGGTGAAACCTCGCTGGGTGCCCCTGCGATGGCGGGCGGGGGGACGAGAGGCACAGCCGCCCTTCACGAGGCTGCGGCGAGGTTTTGTGACTCTGAAGAGTTGGCAAATCCCCGGATAAAAGGGAAAATATGTTCATAATAAATAACACTGAAGAAACACGTTGCGAAATATTTACTCCCTCGGAAAGGCGGCTGTTTGCTTTCAGTGGAGCTGCTATCTGATCCTCTGCCAAACGGCGCTGAGCGGCTGTAAAAGATACTTTTCTGTGGTTGCCGAGACAAAACCAGGTGCCCAAAAGTGCAATGACTGCGTGTGCACGGGCATGCGTGTGCGGGGGGGAGATGGGCACAGTCTCAGGGGTCTCCAGCTCCTGCGAGCCCCGCTAACGCTTCTGCAGAGCAGAGGCACAAAGTAGTTGAAACTTTAATTTTAATGCAACTAATCATATGTCAGTGTAGACACACTACAGGAGAATAGAGGGGGGGAAAGAAAGAGGTGTTGATAAAACACTTGTTAGAAAGAAAATTGGATTAGTGGTGCCATTCTGGCCATGAAGTTCTTTGAGCTAGAGAAAAGAAAATAATAATCTTGTTCCTTTTTTCCCCCCTCTCTCCACAGCCCACAGAAGGCCTCACAGCCAAAACATCAGTCCTTCTAATCTTATTTTCTTTTTTCTAGCATGTATTTTATTAACCCCTTTTCTCATTTAACTACTATGAATAGCTCAGTGGGTAACATCCTTCTTAGAAAGTGAAAACCTCCTTGGAGATGCGGTGCAAGGAGAGAAATGCAGACAAACTTCCAGCTCCCGTACTCGGAAGAAAAGCCCCCTCTGTAATCCTGTCTGGTGAATCCCGACATTGTACCCCAAGGTAGCCGCGAGTTCCAGGTCCCCTCTTTGGAGCAAGGACAATCGGGGAATTTATCTGCCGACACGCTAGGAGATTGTTCGCGGCCCCGTGAGCTCCACGGACACGGAGCAGAGATTAGAAAATAAATAAACGCCCACGCTTCTTGTTGGGAAAGTATATATATATGTATATAGTGCTGTAAGATGAAGTCAGGCGCTCTAAATTACCTTTCTTTTACAGCTTCCCCCGCCAGCTATCGGTCACGTACAGCGAAACCCCCCAGCGCGGGCTGGGATGCTCATGGCGGCGAGGCCAGCACCCCTGCGCCGGGGCTGGGGGGGGCTCCGGGCCAGGCTCCGTGCTGCTGGTGGCACAGGGGCTCTGAGTGGTGTTATCCCTACCAGCCCAAAGCGATACCTGATTTGTCCTCGTACACCCACAGCAGCATTTTGTGCCCCAAGACAGACGTGGTGAAAGCGGGATCTCAGAAAGCTCAGGGCCCAGTCTTCCCTCTGCGCAACAGTGATATAAATGTGGCCAAAAGAAAAAGAAAACAAAAACCCAACATAATTAAACCATCAAATCCAATGGAGATAGTCCTGCCCTGCGCTGCTCTAAGGGAGAACAGAGATTTGGCCTCGCCATAAAGAAAATACCAGCTCCGAGAGCTTGGCTGCTGCCTCCTTCCCTGGGAGCAGCAAACCTTCCTGGGAGAGGAGCGGGAGCAGGATCCAGCCCCGTGCGATATTTGTGTGTTATTTTCCTTGACAGCTGTGGTGCATAGTGGTAAGTGCATGTTTAATTCATTCACAATTTATGGTGTAATGAGAACAATGAATGTGTCTGAGGGAATAATTGCTTCACGGCGGGGATGCTGGAGAGTTCAAGTTGGTTGGCACCTGGACTTTGAATCGGGGCTGGCGGGGATTGGCTCCGCCGGCCCCACAATAGCACCGATAACAAAGCTGCTGGGGACGGGGAGGGGGTTCAAAGTCACCCCGCGCCCCCGCACTGCCCAGGCGAGCTGCAAGAGCCTTTCGCCGGGACAGCGGCGGCCAGCTCCGAGCCCCGTTCGACCCGTCTGGCACCATTTACCGGGCACCCAGCGAGGGCTGCAAACGTAGCTGGCTTTTTCCAACACGCGTTTACAAATGAGTTTTGCTTGCGCTGCAAATCCACACCCCTTGAAAACCAGCGCTTCCCCCCCCCCATCTCCAAGACTTCTCCACTGCTTGGGCCTGGCCACATCTACCAAACCCTCCTTTTGTTGGGGGTGTAGGGAGGGGGCTGACCCTTTCCAGTGTCCTCAGCAGCCACATGGAGCTTCGGAGGCCTTAGAGGTCAAGAGCATCCATATGGAGGGCCCGGGAGCTCCGTGCGTCTCCCAGCTGTCCCCACGGCAGCTGTGCTTGCAGCCCCCAAACAAAGCTCATTAGAGGGCTCGTTAGGGGGCTCGGGGGTTGCTCTGCGCTGTCCTGGAGGAGCCCTGAAATCAAGCCACCTCAAGAAGGCTGTAGCCAGAAGAAGGCATGGCGCTTGGCTCCATGTACAAACGGCTAATTATTCATCACGCTGAGAGCAGATAGATCGCGTTATCTATCACAGGCTCTTTCCTGCAGCAGCCGAGCGGGGCCAGATTTAGAGTCAACAATAAAGAGATGCTGAAAAAGCATTGCTCGAGCCTTGGCCCATGCAGCGCGAGATCTGCAGCAGCCCCCTCGACAGCTCCTGCCTCTTGGCACCCAGCGGAAACCCGGATCTGATTTCTCAAACAGATGTGTCAAAGCATGAGCAACAAATCTTCCATGCCACAAATCTACCCCGAGGAGATCATCTGTCAAGATGGGGCTCTTGGACCCAGCATCACATGTCTGAGGGAAACAGGCTTGTAAAGTGCTGGGAGACTCTCAGATGGAAGGTGCCATATAACCACAGAGGCTGTTGTTAATTATTACACCGTTATATTGGGGAGCTGCACTATAGACCATCCGCGCTCGAGCTTTTCCATAGATGGACCGCACGGGATGGAGCTGGGTCCCCTTTCTCCTTCTCCATATGGGAAAGCCGTGGGCTGGGGATGGGTTTGCCTTGGCCATCTTTCAGAGATGCTGAGCCGAGAGCCCTGTTACACGTTAACCCCTGCGCAGGGCTCGACAGAACGTTTTGAACACGTATGTAACGCTTGGTAGCAAACGGAGTCTGCTTTTAGCTGAGGCAACATCTGGGTGCAAGCAGATGTGGGCCAAGCTGATCAGCAAGGGCTTTCCTTTAGGGACTGGAAGGCACTTTTATTTAAGTGTTTAAATGGTTTAGGTGCATAAATTCAAAGCTGTCACTTGAGTTAGGAACTTAATTTGGATTAAAAGGATCAAGATTTTAGGCTCCTAGGTCCCCTTGAAAATATCCCACCTGTCTACACAATGGAACTAGCCACAGTTAAGACTGGAAGACAGAGTTTAGGTGCAGACAGAAACATGAATTTGTAGTCCTGACAGAGAACCGTGTTTTATCCCATCTAGTCTGAGGTTAAACACAATGTTCTGTCAAGCCACATACGGAGGAAAACATGGTTTGGCAGCGGCATCTTGCATAACCACGGTTAAACATGGCATACCTCCGCGGGGCTGCTGCTGCAGCGGCGCACGATTTGCATCGCGTGGAGCGGCTGCCAGCTTTACTTTCATCTGCGTCTTAGGAACATCGAGGAAGCAGCGTAGCTGTAAATACATCAGCCGTTATGTCCTCCCTGTAATGCTCTGTCTCGTCACCGCTTTCTCTCTGGAGCTACAGCTGCTCACCGTAAACCCCGACACCTCTCTGCCTGGGGCAGAAAATAACAGACGCCGAGTGCTTAAAGAGACACCCTGCCAGCAGCCAGGCTTCATCTCTCCATGGGTAAGAAACAGTTAAAGCCATAGGTGACTGCAGATGTAAATTGTGAATTTGGCTGGGGTGCAACACCTTCTCCCCCTGCTCCCTGAGCCCCCCAAAAGTCCTATCCCCAGAAGAGGATCCAGACCCACCCCCCCGAGCCCAAGCTCATCTCTAGTCTTCCACCAGGATAAATGCAGCCCAGATGACAGGTCGGGATACAAATAAAACCATCCATAATTGCACATCCTTAATTACTGAGAGTGTTTGGGTTTCTTGGAGAACATTAGGTTGTGAAGAGCCTCAATCAAAGAGCCCTTAGGGCATTCAAATCAAGGCAAGCATCAAAACCCATCGCTGTTTTGAAAACACAGCTCCATACGCATGCTGTGGAGGGGAAAGGCTCGAACCCGCCTGCCCAGTAAATAACACGCCCTGGAAGGGCTCCCTGCTACAAAGCCGGCTGCGAGCAAGGGCAAAGGCTGCGACCTCGGGGTACAAACATCTGCAGGAGCCTCCAGGGAGTCCCGGGACTCAACGGAGGGTGATTTCAGCAAGGCTTTAACCACAGCCTTCACCCAAACCCTGGAAGCAGCCATCATGCCACAGGCAAGTGAGGGAGGTGTTTCCTCCACTGTTTCCTCTGCCGTTCTCCCCAGCCCAATCTTTCGTGCCCGCGCGACGTAGCTCTGAGGCCGCACTTGCGAGAGATGCGTTTTACAGCATTGTTCTTCACCAGCTTGGAAACAATTAGAAGAAAAGTCAACTTAGGAAGAAACTTTTGTAAAAAAATTGTGACTGATAATTGCAATCCCTGAAAATATTTTTAGCTAGACCAAACCAATGTATAATACGTAATTATGTTTCTATGATGACAGAACAGTATTGCAGGCAAGTAAAGTGTGCAAAGAGGAAGTAAAAGCAGCAAAAAGTAAAAAAAAAAAGAATAATCACAAATTAAAAAGAAAAGGTAATTAATGTACACCAAATTCAGAGAAGAAATTACAAATCAAGAAAAAGGATATGGTAAAATGTCTAACTAGCAGAATTGAAGACAGTTCAAAGGACAATTATTTTTAAGAAAATGTTGCAGCCAAAGATGATGTGCATGATATGTGTCCGCTATTCATCAAAATGAAAGACTAATGGTCAAAAGGCAAAAGTGTTCTGTATTTGGAAAAAAGCCAGGTAGGCTATTAGAACGGAGATGAAACCTTTCTATTGCAAAAGATAACACAAGAATATATGATACAGCTTACGGTAAAACATGACTATCAGCAAAGCTGCCTAAGACTTTTCCAGAAGCTGGTCTTGCAGCTTGGCAGGCCACTGCCACGCTCTGTAAAATGTCCTGCTCGGAGGGGAAGGTCCGGGGGACCGCAGAAGACAGCTATGTTGTGTCAATATTTAAAGACATGGGGGGACGTTCCACATTATTATTGACCTGAGTCCTGAGTTTAATTCCAAGTGGGATAAAAGACTGATGCTCAATAAATAAAGATTTAAAAGACTGCATTATAATCAATGGCAGTCTATTTAATAATGTCCTATTGAATTAATTTGGTATTATTTTTCATGGGATTTTAGAGAAGAAACGTGATGATATCTAAAAGAGAGGAAATTACAACCTGTTGTGAGATTGAGCGAACTTGCTCTGTTCTGCTTAAAAAGGTTTAATCAGAGAGGATCTGATCACAGTCAGTGAGAATGTAGAAGAGGATTTCAATAATACTTGGGTAGTAGTTCTTTTTCTGATAGAGATTTGGATTTGAAGCAGAACATTAAATCAGGGAAGTTTTAGGAATGGTTTCCCTAGGCCATTCCTGAGTCCCTTTTGGTCTTTAGATCTCTAAATACGAGTTTCTAAGCACCCATGCAGCTATGTCACAGCTTAGCACTCATATGAGTATACGTACGTTAACTTGGAAACAGTGGTCACATTAAAAAAAAAAAAAAAAAGAGAGAAATAAAGGTCTGTAGATCCAGAGAGATCTGCACATATCAATTAGAAAGCTTCTAGTAGTCACATGAATTTCAAAATATTATTTCAGTTTAAGCTTGGCTCTTCTCACCCTCTTCCTTACAATGACTATGATGTACCTGACGACGACTAGCTGGCCAAAACCCAGCATCTTCTGTAACAGCTGCACTTGGAGGCAAAGGGCCATCAGTCCCTCCTCCAGCAAGGATCCAACATCCTATACATTAATGTAACACCAGCCATAATTTTCAAAACACACGTGCAGGTTGGAGAGGCTCAACCTGAGCAAAGCACTCCTCTTCCCCTGCAAGGGAGGCAGAGCGATGAATTGGGGAGCGCTCACCCGCACTCCTGGCAGGGGCATTCCCCACGGGGGACCCGGGGCGGTCCAGCCCCTGATGCTCACACATGTCTCTGGATGCTCAGGCCCATCTGTTGAGGTGGCGTCACGCCAAGCCGTGAGGGGCTGGATCCCACACGAGGCTCAGCATCGCAACAACTCAGCAACTCAGCACCGCTCCTCACGACAGTGTGGGGCTCGCTCCTGAGAGCAAAGCTCTGGCATCAAAAGCAATGGTCAACCATTGCCTGGAGAGAAGGGATCAACCCCCACCAGGAATATGTGAAAGAAAACAGTCCCCAGCCCTTATCAGATCCATCAGAAAGGTTAAATAACTTAATTACACCAACATATCACAGTACTACTGATGCACAGACCCACTCCGCATGGGAAGCCACTTCTACTGGTATGAAACCCCACCAACTTACTGCGAGGTAAAACCTTCAGTTGTCCTTTGCAGATAAGGTGTTCCTATGAGAATTTCTACAGTCACCCAACACCAAAGCTGGAGCTGCTGATGCAGAGGGCTGTGCATGCAGCTCATGGGGTGCTGAAGGAGTTTTGGGGCAGGAAGAAGGTAGAGATATGTACAATACTGCTGTTTAGAAAAGGACTGCCTCAGCTTTGAGGAAGAACACTCGGGAGCATAAACCAGCTCAGGTATCATCTGCACTAAAGGCAGAGGCTAACCATCAAACCTGGCTGTAGGTCTGGAACCCCCAGGAGGTCCCTAGTCATCAGCACATCCAAACATGGCGATGGGCCTGGACTTAAGTGCAGGCCTAAGATTAAGTGTTTGCACATGTGCTTTATTGAATTAGGGCCAAGGGTTCAGGTGGGAAGTGTCCTGCTGGGAACTGGCCGGTTTATCCGTGATCTGCAAGGCTCCAGCCCTGTTGTTGTTGGGGCAGGGTGTGGGGTGGCAGCTGGACCCCATTGCTGTAACTGGAGCTTGTCTGCAGGTGCCTGGTTACTTTTTTATTACACCCAGTATTTATATTTTAAACCGTAGCATAGCAGCCCAGTGGTTTATGGCACCCATAGAGCTGGCAGGAGGAACCATGGTAAAGGTCTGGAGGGGGGGGGGGAAGTACTGAAATATCACTGGGGCCACCATGTGAGGACAGGGTTGGCAGAGGATGCTCCTCTGGTCAGCTGCTCTGTGCGTGTGCTGCTGCAGAAAGGGGGATCCACGTGTTTGCTGTCCTCTTGTTTAACTTCTGCCTTTCCAGCCAGGAAGCTGGACCTTGTTCAAACCCTTTAAGCTCTAAGGGAAATTTTCAGGAGATTGAAGTTGGTGCTAGGTGCAGAAGTTGTGAGTCTCGCCGCTCCTCGCTCAGGAGCGAGCTGGGGGAAATGTAACACATGAAGCCCCACGTGTCCCATCTTTGTGCCCGTGGGAGGCTCAAATCCTCTTGTCTAAGCTAAATGCTCCAGCAACAGGAGGGTGAGCTTGGATCTGTTGCGTGACACAAGCCCCAGGAGCTGGACCAACCAGCCAGATGTGCAGATGACAGCCCAGAGGGCCTGTTGATCACTGTTTCATGGCAGGTCTTATTGCTTTGCACGTGTTCAGATGCAGCCACAAACAGGTGATCTTCCAGCCGTGCCCAGGGCAGCAAAACAGGTACGTGCGTTTCTGTGTCTGCCTCCAGCAGAAAGACATGTCCACCTCATAGATGCGGCAGCCATGTCTTACAAAACCGCTCGATGCTCATGTGCCAAGTGAGGAGAAGCCAAGAGAGCAACTCCAAGTCTCCAAACCCACAGCAGCTGGATCCTGCTGCTCTCGGCATTTCCTGAGTGGAGCAGCAGAGAACTGCCCCGCTTGCTGTACCCTCCACAGGAGATGTTGGTAACATAGGTGGTCCTCCACAGTGAACCTGATGGATATCAAACCTACAGGGTTGGTCTAGAGCCAGCTGCAGTCTCCTGAAAGTTTCCCTTTGAGTTTAAAAGGTTTGGATTAGGCCCAGCTTCACGGCTGCAAAGGCAGGAAAGGTTTAAACAGGAGGATAGCAAATACTGCGATAAAATTGGGTCTCTATTATGAAGTCAGGGGAGAAAAGGGAGACTGTCGCTTTTGATGTGTTACTCAAAACCTTCAGAAAGAGGCAAAGCAGGTGGCTGGACCATGGCTAGCTTTGCGACATGCCTGTCACCTCTACCTAACCCTGCCTGCTCTGCAGCTTCACCATCACTTTAGCTATGAGACGCCTGCATTAAAAACACCTTTGCACTCCTCAGTCCAAGGCTGGCACCCTGACCAGTACTAAATCTCACACAAGTAGGCTAAAAATCTGGGTTAAGCAGAGGACTGAAGAAATACAACGCACGTTTCCTCACTCCATTTTGCCAAAGCATCTTCACACAGATGCAGCTGCTGTTCTGCTCTGCTATTTGAGCTCTGAATTTCTTTCGCAGGAAGCAAATGAGGAAAAGGATCAGGGAAATAGTCTTCTCTTCCTCTGCCTGCAAACTCCTGCACAGCAGTTTTGATTCAAACACATTGATTGCCGATACGAACAGGACGCTGAGCTCGTTCAGGCAGGGCGAGCCACGGGCGGGGTGTTTTTGGTGGAGGTCTTGCGGGCACCAAGTGCCATCAGTGCTCGCTGCCAGTGCCATGGGGCATCTGCGCTTTCCTGGGGGAAAGGAAAACACGGCTTCATGGGTTGGAGGTGTTCTCAGGCTGCTGGTGAGGTCAAATGGAAATACTAAATACAGCATTCAAGATATCCTGTATGGTCTGTGAGCATCAATTACCTACGCAGCTGAGTTGGCACTTTGAAGTTTCATCCAACAGAGCTTCACAAACATGAGCTTCAGCACCTCTTCACGGAAGAAGCTGCGAGCACCTTCTGCTAGCAGGCTACGCAACGTTCCCTGGCACAGCGGCAGTGTGCAGCAGAGCCAGGAGCAGCTCCTGTCTCCCAGTGCCAGTTCCCCATCCCTTCACTGCGCTGTCCTCCAGCGGGAACCTGGGACAAGCGACATTTCACCTATTGCAGCCCAGGGAAGAGGAGGGAGAGGGGAGGAAGAGCTGATTAAAATCAGAGTTTTCATTCAGAGTTTTCATTCTAGATTCAAATCTATACTGAAATTAGTCAGCCAATGACCTCATCCAACAGCGATGAACGAACAAGAAGATGACAAGCAAGTGTCGATAAGTCTCAGAAGACGTAACATCATTCCTGAGCACAATTAAACGCAGCCTTACAAACATCCAGGCTCTGACTGTTCATGAAATCCATATGGAGTCATTAGCCTTCTTAGGTCTGTTTTTCCACCACCCTTAGATGCAGAATGAGAGCCTGACCATATAAAAACTTACTGAGATTTAGGTACACTCTGAATTTAAAGAAAAAGAGCCATTTCTGAGGACTCCCTTTCTAAAAATGCTTGCTCTTGAAGAAGAGTGGTCAACTGTGAATCCACAGGCCATTGCAGACAAACTGCGATCGAGCAGCTACATCTTCAGTGCCGTGTTAGATGGCTGAGTCTGTGCTACAGCTAGCGGTGGAGTTCAGCAGGGAGGAAAGCAGCTGGTCCACAACTGCATCAGTATTGTGTGTTACGGGGTAGGTGGTACCTCTGAGGTCACAGACTGTCAACTAAACCTCATTAGACATGTCCTGCGCCCTCCAGGAGTTCTCAGCGCTACTGCATTGGTCCTCAGTGAAGAGACAAGGGTGGTTTGGTAGAGTCCTTAATTTCAGCTCAGGATCACTTTGACCAACAGAATTCTTAGGAATTCTAAGTCCAGAATTTTAATCAATTCCTTGAAGCCTTTCTTTGGGCAAAACTGGGCAAAGTTAACTTCCGCATTAGTTTGGCTGGGATAAGACAACTGCAGAATTAGGACCCACAACCTTCTTTTGAAATGATGGCCAAATCTGCCTGTTGTTAAACTTCGATATCAGGCTTCAAATGGGAGAAGAACAAGATTCCTAAAGTATAAATCTGGTGAATAGATGTTACGAAGTTGGAAGTATTGTGTTCTAACTGCCCAGCTGATATAAAGGTATTCCTTTACTTTGCTCATTTTACGAACACACATTTCCTTGTTTTCCGTCCTAAGTCTGACACACGTGCTGACATATATAATGCACATCTCCCTTTCCACTAAGCTATATGCTTGTGCAGCATGTGAGACAAAACAGGCTGTTGGGACCCAGCTGTGCAGATAAAATTGTTCTAGAGAGCTGCTCAAAGGAGGTCCCAGCTCTAAATTCTCCTTCTGCGAAGGTAATCCGTGCGCCCAGCTTCCCAAGGCTCTTCCGAAAATGCTGCCTTGAGTATTGGATATACCTGGGTTAAAATGAAAATTAAGTTCACCATTGCTAGCAACAGCATTAGGAGAACCATCAGGAAAGCAAAGGTCTTTTCTCCGAAGGAGGCCCTGAAGCAAGTGCAGCACGTAACGGCCAGTAGCCAGCAGTTGGGTTCATGGGATGAAGGCTGGATCGGCAGGGATCAGCATCAGGGGCTGCAAAGCAAGGGCATGACACAAGGTCTTCATGCTTTTCTATTACCATGTTTGTCTGGCAGTGAAGGAGAGATCATCTCATGGTAGCAAATGGTAAATAAATAAGATTTTGTCCAGGGGCTTGGCTTTTTTTACATTATTACAGTTGTGGGATAACATGAAAGAGCGCTGCATAATTGCTACATAGAAGTGTTACAAACGGCTCCCAAATGCAGCACACACACGGATGCTCTTTGTCTCTCACATTTTTGCAGGATCAGATCCTTCTTCAGTCTTTTCAATGCTTTTTCCAAAAAAAAAAATAATTTCTAGTTTAGGGAGGAAAAGTTTTATTCAATTATCGTCTTTTTTTTTTTTTTGGTTTGAATTGACCAACTGTGTATCTTCCACAGGCTTTATCAAAGAAGCCACCAGTACCAGAGCACATCTAATTTTAAGTGGGCTTTAGTTGGCAGACTTAAAATTGATCATGTATTTTAGTTTCAGTAACTCGCAATTTCTGCACTCTTTGATAGCGCACTTTAAAGAACAAGTCTTCTTTAATGACAAAGGCTTAAAAGAAATGACCTTTCTGAACAAAATATCAAAGCTTAGAAAAGATAGTTCCTTGAAAAAAAAAGTCTGAATTAAAATGACCTTGTGTTCTGAAACTTTTTCATACAATATCTGACGTTTTACTTTTCCTTTGTACCCTCAGAACGAGACCAAGTATAATTTAGTAGTGTGGTGCCTCCAGTACATTTTGTGATTTGGGAAGGACTTGCAGTGCGTTAAGATAATTAAAAAAATAATAATAAATCAGATCTCATATACACTATCAAGCCTGCTCGTCGTTAGAATCAAAGCTGTGCATGCTTTTCAGGAAATTCAATAAAACACGGTAAGATATTCTAGTGATCGCAAATATTTTCTTCTAGTCACAACAAAATCTTTTTCCTTGCAGCAAAATCATTTCTCAGTTTGAAACCACAGTCGGTAGAGATTTGGGCAAGTAACAGGCGTATCTGCTGTCACCAGGACAATTAAAGCAGTGTTGGAGAAGAAAGCAGAGGGCTGGGAGGAGGGAGGTTGTATCCCTTTTCTTCCAACTGCACCAGAAATGAGCAGATTTGTTACGTGTAACACAAGAACTGTGAGTGGCACTGAAATAAAGTGTCACCTTGATAAGGGTCACCTCCCTTGACACTGGTGAAAAATGTTATGATGCCTTTTTCTTGCAGGGTTTTATACAGAGTGAAACAATCCTCTCTCCCACAGCAAAAATCAGTAAAATTAAATAAATAAAAAGTACAAATAAAGCTCTAGCTGTACTCAAGCTGGTTTCACCAGAGCTTGTTTTATGGGCAATTAAGTCAACTACTGGCAGCTGGCAATTCCTTACCTAGCAGGTGGAAAGAGAGGTAGAGGGCAAGTAATGTCTATGAAAACACTTCACATCCTGCAATTTGGACTCTAACTCTCACTTGTTACAAAAATGATCAAAGAAATGTTAACAGTAACTACAAGAGAACTCCAACCAACCTTCAATTTAATTTCTTATCAGGTTTACAAGCAGCTTCAAAATGATCCTCACACTGATGCTGGAGCCTTTCCCAGAGTTTTAAAACTCCCAGACTGACCAAGATCTACTTTTCACAAGCTGCTTTTTGATCATCAGTGACATCAGCAACCCAATTCCATCACAAAGAAGGAAATTGAGGCCTGAATTCAAGTAGCTAGAAGAGAGTCCGTGTATTCCTTTACCGATGTACCCCCCTTTACGGGTTTCAAAAGCACTACGGCCACCCAGATACCATGCAAAACCACAAGCAGAACAGCAGAATCAAAAATGCCTCGTTCCCTTCACGCACGAGAAGACAGGTTTCACAGTCCCAACACCTGCCATTTGGACGCAGGGCCATATCCAGCGGGTAAACCCCAGCGCACGCAGCCTGCAGCCCTCTGAGCTCCGGGTTGCTTCTCCCAAAGAGCCCAACCATCGCTGCCATGGGCCTCGCTGAGTAAATACACTTCATTTTACTGCCCACAATTAACTAAATGCATCCTAACAAATTCCTCCTACTAAAACTCACCGTTGCCCCAGGTGAGGCTTTGTGGCACCTGCCGCAGCACCTCCTCGCTTATCAGAGCCATGACAATCCCTTATCTATAATTAGAAGAATCACTTGTTGATTCAAGGAAGGTGGAAAACCTGCCCAGGCCCAGACCAGACTGACAATCAGCAAAGTTGGAGCCTGTATTTGGCAAGGAGCTCCCCGCCGGCGCTGCCAGGAGGTGGGGGTGGATGGAGCCCAGCCTGCCAAAGCCTCTCCTCATTGATCTCCATGCCAGGCGGAGATAAGAGCGCAGCTGCTGAGCTGGGACTCGGTGGGACAGCCGCCTCCAGCCACGGGCACTCAAGTGGTCCAGGACCCTCCGAATCCTGCCCGCACCGCGGCGTGTGAGCCACCAGGGCGAGGGAGAAGTGGCCGTCCCCGTCAGCAGCGATACGGAGGGTCTCGCTGCTGCTGCCAGTGCCACAGCTGGACTTAGAAGACAGGAATTTCTGGCCCCCTCTCAAACACTCAGACCGTTAACTGTGCCTTGATACGAACGCTGCTGGCAGGATGGTGCCTAGGGAAAAAAAAAGCTATTCTTGTATTCGGCATATCTAAATTTACAGATTACAAATGTACTAATGTACACTCTGGCTCACGGATGGCCAAGAGATAAGGAAGCCTTCCCATGCCTGGGAGGCAGAGCCAGCTCTGGGGACGACTCCCAGTCCGGGTCCTTCAGCTTTCCACTGCGGCTCAAACCTCATCCCTGCAAACCCTCGGAGTCTGCTTACACGTGCCAGGATCATCCAAGAGAGCCTGCACGCGCCCGTGCGGAATCACAGCTGCGCCCGTTACGGCTCTTTTTCAATAACGCCCCGTAACTGTGTTATCAGTAAATGACAAAGGACCTTCCCGTGACCGGCGTATGCAACCCCAACGACAGATATAACTGGCAACGGTGGCTACATTTGTCATCGTGGTGTTTTCATTCTCGCTACAAGATTTTTCCTTGAAACACAGCATGAAATATTTTCCCAGTTAACAAAGCCATACAAAACTCTCCTATGCACTGTGGCTACTTAGGTGAGTGAGATGCCCAAGCAGGACAATAATGTCAAAACAAAATAGTACAAAATAATAATATTTTAATATTATGTAAACACATGGACACAAAACAATGTCAAAATATGTTAAAATATCTTGGACAATAATAATAGAAAATGGGATTTCCTTCATGTATAAAAGTGAAAATAATGGTAACAAAAATATTAGTAGAAGAAACTCTACTCGCTCAGTAAGCAAGCTCAGCACAGAGTCAAACACAGTATATCGAAAGCATAAGTCTGTAATAAGATAATGATAAAAAAATAATGGAAGGAAGTTACAACTAAAAACATGCTGGCACGAGCAATGGATGTGTTTTCATGAACTTCATTACATTTTATGCGCTAACAAAACAGCCACTGATCTTTGCATTTTAATTTACAAGAGCCAAATCTTCAAACCTATTCAAAGCAGTCCATTTGGCAATCGAAGAAATCCAACAGCTCCAGCGGCTACCTGAAAAAGAAGAGAATCTCATTAGGTATATCTTATTATTCTCACAGCAAAACCACAGCAGGCTGAAGCCAGGGCTGGGTCCGGCCGGCAGCGGGGCTGGATACGGCCGCGACGGCTGCTGTGTCGGGTGCTGGAGCACGCAGGGGAGCGTGCCGCGGCGGAGCTGCGTTACCTCTGCACCACGGGCACGCACGTGTGTTAAAGAGGCAAAAAGCGGTATTCCAGTGAATGAGGGTCAGGTAAACGCTAACGCAAAATTTAGCGTGAACGTAGCCTTGGAAAAAAAGATCTGGGCGGGAAGATAACATCCCTGAACGGAAGCAGCACAAAAGCTTCTAGAGACGACGAGCAAACGTCGCGGCAGCCGCGCCGGGAGAGGAGCTGCTGTGTGCCGTGCTGGCTGTCCCTGCCCTTCCTCTCCATCAGGACGTGGCTGGGGCTCCTTCCACCCCTGGCGCTTCGGTCATTTGTGGCCTGGCCTGATCTAGTGGTACATGATTAGTCATCTTTTTAAATAGCTGTTCTCCTAGCTGTGAAGGCACTAATTCAGAATAAGCTTGAGACAAAATGCATCCCTTTCTAACGCTACTGCTGCTGTTGGAGAGAGTCTAGAGACTACAGTACAGCTTTATATTTATCTAACAAAGCTACCTACACTGGACATATTACCAAGAATCTACAACATTTTCAGTTTCCAATTAGCTTTAGCTATTTCTCGTTAACAAAAATTTAGGATTAATATTTTCAGACAGCTTTCACACTCGTAACATTTTTTGCAATGTTTAAATATCTTACAAATTTTTAGGCTATTTTTACAAGCACGCATTCTTATTTGCAGAAATCCTCATGTGAAAGAAGAGAGGATCATCAAAGTCTACAAATGTAAAAAAGATGGAGTGGCTTTCCTAGGAAGTTTCCTTTTACTCACCTCTCCATGTGAATCACTTACTCTAAAGGCACAGCAAGGCTTTTTATGGCTGCAGCACTTGCCATAATTTATATTGGAGGGTGTAAACGTCTGAAAAAAGCTCAGGCTCACGAAGATCCGGTACTTTGAAGATGGGATCTGTAATATTCCGCATTGCATCATTGTTTTCTATCTTAAAAGGAGGTGGCATCACCGCAGAGCTGCAGCTGTGCGCCGAGCCAGTGTCTCATCATGAACGTCGAGGCAAAGCCCAGACTTGTAATGCACCTGCGAGTTCTCTAATCTTGCTCTAATAGTACTGACTAAGCACTGGGAAAATTCTCAGACGCTTGTTTACTGAAAATAAGGATCTTTTAAAACTGCAACCATATTTGACTGTTTTAATTAAGCCGTAAAACTTCAATAACTGGGATCCACAGGTGTGAAATGGTACAAATTGATCAAAGATAATCACGTACCTTCTGGCGTGGTAGGCGTTCAGCTCTTCCTGGAGGACAGAGACTCTTTTCTGCAGAATATTTACCTGTAAAATACATCTCACGTGAAAACGGTGTACAAAATTCTAATTAATACGTTTACGCTCATTTCATAAAGCGTGTTTTTCTCGTTTACCCTGCCTAAATAAAATGCAATATCCCTTTAGCTGCATACTAGAACTAATACTTGATAGAAGACTGTTAGCACGGCCTCCCCAGCCCCGCTCCAGCCGCACACTACTTACTCCTTTCAACAGGTTTTAAACTCAGCTGGTGGTACCGTACGGGTTATGCAAGGGTTTGGGAGCTCCAGTCCCACTCTCCACTCCCATACGAAGCCTGTGCTCCGATCCCCGCACTTTTGCTCTTGCGATGAAGGTACTCACCTGCTCTTGAAGTGTATGAAACAATGTTTTTTAATACACCGTGGCCACTTTTGGATGGCTCATCAAGAGTGGACAATCAGGCAGCGCACTTTATATTTAGCAACATTTTTAGTAAACTTTGCCCAAGCCTCAAGTATTTTCTTTTTCTTTATCACTGCTTGGTGCTTTTACCCAGCCTACCCTCTTCATCCTCCTCCAACAATAAATAATCCTGACAGGTGCAGAGATTCCACTGCCCTTCTTGTCTGATGTTTTCAAACAGGAATTTCAACAATTTTCAAAGACCAGGACACCTGTGCTTCAGAAAGAGCCTCGCTTACTGAGGGGTCTGCGACGACAGCGTACCGCTGGAAATACAGCCAGGAGCTACCTATTTCTGGGATAGCACCCAGGTTTTACTGTGTGTAGTTACTTTTACTCTTTTGAAATGCTGCTGCTGCTTACAGAAGCCCTGCAGGTGGATATCAGATTCTATTTTTTTTTAACTCATTAAAAGGTGTGGTATTCTTATATTAGCTCCAGAGTAACGCTTCCTACCAGACAGTGCTAATAGTCAACCACACTTTAAAAATAGCTCTTCACTATCGACTGGAAATAGATTCGCCCAGTGGTCCTTAACTCTTTATTTCCCACAACTATTTGAATGAGAAAGAGCATCACTTCCAATAGGAATCCCTTGACATGTAAACAGAGTGTTTCCAACCGCAGCGTTGAAGTTGTGTCACTACTAGCAGACAGGAATATGAAAGTTTCCCCCTATGAAAATTACCTACTTCTAGTAAAGGCGCACTTTGCCAGGGGAAGTGTGTCATGCATAGCAAAAAATGCTTAGGCATTGTAAAGAAGGGGGGAAAAAAGGAAACAAAAAGCAAATACATTAAATTACCAATGATCTTCATAGAGAGAGATTGCATAAGAGAAATGGAGAGTTTGTAGATCTAGAATTGCTTGAAAAACGGTCCTGAAAATTGGTAGGAGCGTGTTGGTATCAAGCCTATCCTTGCACACCGTGTCCTCAGGGCTTCTGCTCTTCCAGAGCCCGTGGGCAGCTCGGAGTCACCAGCACTGCCTTGTCTTTCATTTCTTCCCGCGAGCCCAGGATAGCTCCCAGCCCTGCCCAACACCATTCAACGCGCAGTCCTGCACAGGGCTGTACGCGAACTGTGTCAGCCTTTTCTTTGGATTACCATTATTCCACATCTATGATCACTCTTCTTTATTGCTATTTAGCCTTCCTCATGTGAGTTCAGGCAACAATGACATTTTGGTTTTTTCCAGCTCCTGATATACCGAATAGGACAGCATCAAAGAACTTCTGTGGGAACCATGTACAAGAAACACCCAATTAATTAGTAATTCCCTACTTACATTGACACTTTGATATTTCCTGTTTTATAGACTATTTCATATAAATAATATTGATTCTACATTATTTTAGATGAGCTAGTGTTTTGCAATATTACAGAGGAGCTACAGAAGTCTAGTAGAGTCTCTTTATACTGGAAAACGTAGAAATAACACGATGATCGTTTGGAGCACTATCCAATATTAAAAAGAATATCCCATTTGCTTTATTATGCAGGCTGAAAGAAAACAAAATGATTTCTCCTTCTCTTCTGCACCCTTTACATGCATCCTTTAAATGATTCCTTCAGGAGAAACAGGGTAAGGAAGATGAGAGATAACTGTGTGCTATATTTGAAGGGTTGAGAAAAAAACCCTAATGCTGAATACAGCATAATTTCTACTTTCAATTGTGAACTGAAGCAAAATCTGGGATCAAAAGATACAATACGGTAGCTCTCAAGGTGAGGAAACTGGGGGAGAAAAGCCTCCTGAAAGATGACTGAGAAGCAGGTGAGTGCTGCCGTAATTTGGTTTTGAGGCTCATTCAGTATTTTTGGCCAAATTTTAGATGGTCATAATTTCTTTCTTGAAGAGATGATTTTTATCTGGTCCAAAATGATGATTAAAAAGAATTTACCTGAGATTTTAAAGATACAATGGTGTCTTCAAGTTCCTGTCTCAAAGATGCTGGCATCAGACCTTTGAGTGTGCTTTCATATTCTTGTCGTATATGGGTCATCTGTAACAGAACAAAAAGAAATTTATATATAGACGGCTACTCTTGGAAGCCGGAGAGTAACTTCTTTGCTTCTTTTGCCCAAATTGGAGTCCAAGTAAATGCAGAATTGGGATATCAAGGGAAAGGGAAGGAGAGAGAAGAAAGATCAGCAAAGACCTGTAAAGAGCAAAAGAGGTAAAAAAGAGGAAGAAAGGAAAAAGAAAACCTAAGAAGAAAACGTAAGAATAAAGAATATATGGAGAGGAGGAAAAACATAATGAAAAGGAAACAGTAAGGCATTCGTTGGGACATGGTCTGAAGAAGCAATAACCATTCCCAAATCTATCATCTCATTAGACCATTTATACAGACATACACTTTGCAAATGCATAGTCAGAAGTTTTCTTTTTGTCTTTGGTGGGATCTGAACCAGGTCAGTAGAGTGATATTTGCCCCTTACTCCCTTAGACAAGCTGAATTACTGTTTCCCAATATTTTTTTTTACAAAATTTCTCAACTTCTAGGTGCTTTTAAAGCCTTTTTTATTTATTGTGCAACTCTTTTTCATTGCACTTTGTGTCTTCCTCAACTTCATCGATACTATGGGACTTTCAACAAATAGGTTCAAGTATCTTAGACGTTATGAAATCAGATGTTGACACCAAAATGATTACTTCTAAAGGAGGACATTTTAGTCCTTAACCTTATTCAACAGATGCTGAGTAAACAGTGCAGTTACAAAGCGATGTTAAATGAAGACAGATCAGCTGGAAGGATTGTGCTTCACGTCTCTCTGGTGGGGTTGCATTTGCTGAATCTTGACGCAGGAAAAGCACAGAGAGTCTGGTCCAGCTCTGTCCATCGAGTGGCACGGGACTGCTCGCACACTTTTTTACTTGGCTGAATCAGGGCCTCACATCTGTACTTAACTTGCAATAGGATTAACTGCTTAATTCAAATTAAGCAACTACTTAGGTGTTTTTCTGGATTAGCAGCTGAATATGTAAATAAAGGATAAAAGGGATTCAATATCAGATTAACTTATAAAATATCTTTAAACGTTCAAATTGATTCTTTTTTCCGATGATTTACACACCAACGCCATTTTGTGTTAATTTTGTTTTAGTTACCAAATTGCTTAAATCTACCGTTGTGACCACAAATCAAAACCTCACTCTTACATCTGAAGAAGCCACGAGTTGTAACTTCCAGCTCCCAGCTTGCAGGGAGCGCACACGCTTAAACACGTGAGAACCGAACACAAAGTTCACTGCAAGATGCGCCAATTACCATCTTTCGCAAAAAGCAGGTCATGCCAAAATATGCGTTATGCATAATACAATTATCAATACAAAAGGAATAAAACAATCTGATGAAACTTTAGGAAAATTCTATCTGTGAGTCATTCCAACAGGCAGAAGAAATCTCCAAATCTCTATGCAAATAGGCAATTAGAGGCTTTCCTTGTGAGCTGCAAGTGATGCCACTATGCAAATCTAAAGAAAAAAAAAATGGTGAGACAGGAAACCTTGTTTGAACTCTGCTTGTATATAACCCAGTGATCAAAATTTACATTTTTGAAAGTTACTCCGATAAATTTATGCTACTACTTTTATAAAGGCTTACAAAGCTACGCATAGGTGCTTTGCCAGGATAAATATTTTCTGAGCCAACAGCTCATTTGGGTGGGGACCTTGATAGAGCAGAAACATATATTTCAGTTAATTCAACATGTTACATTTGGTCGTGGTGAAACGGGAGCAGAAACAGGCAGCTAGAACAGCAAAATGCTTTTATTGCCTAAATTATGAAGAATGAAGATCTGTTTCATGATTAAGAGGATCTGGATGATCGATCACCTTGCCAATACATTGGGGTGACCCAACCAGCCCAGAAACTCCATCGCAGGGGCCTGACTCGCACTCAATCTCTCCACATACAGGCGATGCAGAGGTCAGGAGCTGAGCCTGGACTCCGATAAAACTCGTTACACCACGACCTAGCCATGCCTACAGAGCATCTGGGACTCGCACCAGCTTCCGCAGGTGCCAGGCACGCAGCAACAGCCCCTTATTGGGATTTTTCCTAGAGGAAAGTCAAGAAAGTTTCATTCTGAGTAGATGCAACAAAAATTTTAATACAGCTCTGTGAGCGAAAGAATAATGTTCTAATTGGGCAACAGTCTTCTTTCAACCAGATCACAGGTTTTAATAGTTTAATCTGCAAGTGTCCCTTAAATAGATGCTTTCACAACGCTGTTAACGTTTGCTATTAACTCTGCAAAGGAGCAAGGGGATTGTTCCCTTTTGACGAAGGTGTTTTTTGGAAAATCAGGAAGAAATACCGATTGTGCTTTAAAGTACAGATATATATTACTAGGTCAGCTGAAAATGGAGAGAGAAAATGAGAAATAAGCCCCGATGGCTGCAGTATCGCTTGGGGCTGATTTTGTTATTTCAGAGAGAAGGCGTGCACTTTTTTTTGCAGTGAAAACTGTTCTTTGGCATACAACTGCAATTTGTTTGTTTGCTAAGACAAAATATGTTACTTTCGACTGTGCTCACTAATAATTGCATCACAATAAGATGAAAATAAGATCCCAGCTGTTTCCTGTCATATTATGATAAACAACATGCTGATATTTTTGGCTGAAGTTACTATCAAGGTTTATTGACCCGAGAGATTAAAATAGTGCATGGCAAAAATCTGAATCACTTCTTACAACTGAAAAATAACATATAGTGGGCTAATGCATACAAATTTTAATGCGGGAAGGTTTTTATTTTTTAACACTTATTTTTGACCAATGAAAGCTATGTCTGCAGGGATTTTTTTTTTTTACTTTTTTTTTTTTTTGGTGCCTTAAAGGCTTTTTTGTTCTTTTATAGCCTCAAGCTGCCTCCCTAGGATCCACAAATACTGTGTCTCCTCTTGCACTCTTGCGAGATGTTTAAAATTGCAATTCTTCAGCCCTCAGGAGGGCTTTAGTCTGCTGGATGAGGATAGCTCTATTTCATTTACTGTTGCATTCGCTTTTCTTCAGTCCTGAAAAAGCTTTTTTTGAAAATTAATTTTGGTGAGTTGATTTAATCCATGAACCCCCAGGAAGGTTTTATAGCTTTTAATATTAAGCTGCCACACTGGTCTTTGTTTATTCAGGTTGGTGGCTAACATATGAGGTTTAAAGTTTTACCATCAATCATCTTTGGTGTCAGTAGAAACAACTGCCAGCTGAAGCTGCCACACATAGCTCATGTGTGCTTAGTCACATGAGAAATCAGAAAAAAGAAGACACAAATATTCACACGGTTATACAAAGTGATGCATAAAGCAGGGAAGTTATAATTTCACAGACTGCAATGAGATCTTGTCATAGTTGAGCACTGACCATTCTCAAAAGAGATAAAAGTTGGTTTTGATGCCCAGAAGAGAACTATCCAAACCGGAGCTTTCCAAACCAAGCAGTCAGGCCTGGCCCAACGCTTTTCAGCAGCGAAAGACGAGTTTCAATTTTACTACTTCAAGGACTCTTCAGGTGGCACAATTCAGTTTTGCTGCTATTCCTCATTTCTAAAAGCTTCAGAGGATGTTTGTGGGGCTGGGTCAGAAGCAGAAGGGAGGACAGGACCGAAGTCCCATCGGCACTGTAGTCATTCTCCTTCCTTTTTGAAAGAAACAACTTAAGCACATCCAGGAGAAATACAGCACCTTCAAGATGACCAGATGCATTTTAGTCCCTGTGCTAAGAATAGCCTGGAAAGCAGAGGATATTCTGCTTCTCTTCCATGCTTTGCTATACGGCCACGACCACGCCAGATCTTCTTCAGGTTTGAGACAGCCAGCTCTCCACTTCTTACTTCTGAGAGGTCTGTGATGCTGCGTTTATAATCCAGAACTCACTGGCCCTGGTGCAAAATCCTCATCTCATTAAAAAAAAACAAAAAACCAACCACTTTAAAAAACCAAACCCAAACGCAATCTTCTCCAGATTGCCCAATTGCAAATTACTTGATTTGAACCAGAGAGGCATAAGGAAAATGCAAATGAAACCCTGACGTATACATTGCCAAAGCAAATGAAGGCACCGCAGAAGCGTTGTTCAAGTTCCTTTAAAAAAATAAATCTTGTCTCGAAGGGCATAAAGTTAACATTTTATTTATGTCAGATAAGAATCGAAAGGCAGCTCACTTAACTAAGGTGCTGTGGTTTTTTAGTATCTTAATTTCTGCCTGTTTACAATATTTGTGAAGGATCATAATTCCACGTGTGCCAGGAAATACTAAGATAATGACCAAAAGGCCTAATTAGGACCATTTAATTATTATCAAGTTTTCTCCACGTTTCAGGGGAGTAAGATGATAAAAGTAATTTCCTGTCTCTCTCAAATCCTTGCCTGCATGATTTAAACAATGGTATGTTATAATGCTGTTTAAAAGAGAAATCTTTTTTAAAAGGTTATGCGTCTGCTCTGCAATATACTTCTCAAAAGAAGACGTGAAAGATCTGCTGTAATAAATCTGAAAACTGGTTAGGGTACCAAAAAGGTAAAAATAACTCCTTCAGCCTTAGGCAAACCATTTAATCTCAGGCTAAAGTCTCATCCTTCTAAATGAGGATGATAATAACAACAACAATATTGCATAGGTCAGCTTCGTTCAGGTGATGTGAACATCGCTGACGTAATTTTCTGAAAGCACTCTGAAAAGGGCAAGCGAAGGGGAAATTCCTACAATGCCATCTCAATTTAAAAAAAAAAAAAATATAAAAACCCCAACAACCCAAAAACCGAACCACCACCTAAAGAAAGTCAAAGTGATGATTAATCACAGCTCATTTGTGTTGTCCTTAATTGCAGTGACTCCTCCTCTGCTTCTCAGCACTCCTAAACTCTAAGTGAGCATAGCTCTGCTCCCCCCAAACTGCCACCAGTCTACATGGGCCCCTTCCTCCCTCAGCTGGCTGGGAGACCTGGGGAACGTCTATAACCCAGGAACCAAATCTACCAACATCTCCAATTTCCTTAAATTTCAGATCTCTCAGGGTTCTGCTGTAAGAGAATATTTAATTAGAGCTTGAAATCTTCTCCAGTAAGTTTTCCGAATGAAGAGTCAAAGGGTGTATCCATTTTTTTCAATTAAGAACAAGGTCTGAGCGTTTGTCTTTTCACAATATTATCAAATACGAATATCTGCTGCTTTTCAGTCCACGTTCTCTCTTATTTCAGGCAGTGGGAATTTCTGTTCTTACTGTGCAACGTACACTGAAATATGGTTCTTCCAGATTTAGAGAAATAGAATGCAACTTGATACAAATGTTCTCAAGTTCTTAAGAAAAGTAATGAACACTATAAATCGCATGAATTTGGCTGAGCTGAAAACAGTAACCAAGTAAGATCAGCTGAGCAAGTTATTTTGTCAAGTGTACACCATGTTGTTCTCCACTGAGAAAATACTGCTGGAGAACCTCCTCTGTTCCGACAGTTTCAATGAAAGATAAATTGGTGGCATAGCTGTCCTCTTTGTTTTTCTGTCTTTAGCTAGTAAGCCATCTGAGCGTCCAAGACATTTTTGCCTTGTTGTTTTACTAACCCACGGGGACCTCCAGTTATGCCGAGCTGCTCGCTGCACACTGAGCTTTCTGCTCTAAGTCGGTTTGTGTTTTTTTGGTTTTTTTTCTTCCAACCTGCATCCAAGAGGCCTTATTACTTTGGTGGCTTGTATTTCGATCTCCTTCTTTTCTTAACCAAGATCTCCCACCTGGAAAATCCTCTGTTTGTAGTTAAGCGATCTGAGTCTATATAATTCATAGCTGCAAAGGAAGGGAAGGCAGGCAAAACTTTAAAAAAAAACCCGACACAAAAAACACCAGTGGGCTGCATATGGCAAGAACAGCATTCTTGGGATTACGCGAGTTGGAGAGGAATAAAAGCTTTCACTGTCAACACCACAGAACAACCAGGAATGTTGTGGCTAGAAAATTCGCGCTGTTCTCTCAACCTCCCCCTCTCCAGGGCTCCGCTATTGTTCCAGCTGGGATTTGGAGGATCCCCGACTTCTTTTCCCCTCCTTCCAAATGACTCATCGCAGATGCCATCTCTGTCCCCGAGCACTATTTCCTTCAGCTCTTGTCACTGCCAGCCTGCCATCGGCCGGAGGGGTCGTTACTGCGGCAGGAGCGGTCCTCCCCTCCGCGGGGCAGCGGGGGCTCGGCTCACACCCCCAGACCCGCAGCGACAAAACCCGGCCACTCTCCGAAGCTGAAAACACATGGTGTTCATTTCTAGCTCTGTCGACTCCTAATACGCTATCAGGATAATTAAGTCTGAAATAAAGACATAAGCATCTTTGACACCACCACTGGAATGTATTTATGTATTTCAGTTTTACATTCCAGCATGTGTTACCTTCTATATAATCCTTTCCATCCCAGGGGGGCTCAGCAAGTCAAGGTCTCAGTGTCTGATACGCGGAGGTGCTGAGTGCTCGCTGAGCACAGGGAGAGCTGACAAAGCTCAGCAGGATTAGGCTCAGTATTTCCACACTGACTGTGTGAACAAGCACATCTTTGTAGATAATAATCAGAAGCTAATTTTACTATCACCATTTCCCCTCTTTCGAGAACAAAAATCTAATCAGCATCTCAACTGGAAAAGCAGCTGCCAGGTTTCCAAAGCGTCGCGGTTGGTAAGAGCCTGCTCGGCTTCGGGCAGGGGTGAGGATGGGCAGAGCAGGACACAGCCGCTGCTGCGCTTCCCGCATGGACGTCTGGTCGATGGCATTTTGTGCTGATTGAACTGCAGACAAAAGAATACTTTAGAACTTAAATTATGTTAAAGATCAGCATAAAGCTGGCCTTTTTCAGTCCTTCTCAGCTTCATCCAGGCACCTCATCACCTAGAGAAAAATGAATGGGCAGTTCACTAATCAAGCACGCATCGCTGGGAGCCTGCGCTGGAGATCAGGTGTCTCTGCTCTTCTGCCATCCAACCGACTCCTCCAAGACATTCCTTCCTTTTTTTTAATTCCCTGCATTAAATACCAGCACCATTGTTCCTTGTAGTCCTACTTTAAACACTTCTGAAAGAACAAAATTCCCTTAATTGATAATATGCAAGCAAACCACAGACGCTCTAAAATGATGTCCTGCTCTCTTAAAGGAAAGATCTTTCTCAGTCACTACTATTTAAGACGAAGAGCTAGAAAACTGACATTTTAAAATACTCTCTAATTCCTGCATGCCGGCATATGCTTCTATTCCTTTTTGGTAAAATTCCTCTTTTTTCTTTTAACTTTGTTCTGTAGTTTCTGTTTTACTGTCTTTCTCCAGCTGGCCACTTCGTTCCAATAATTCATTCCGTTCCATGAAGTAGGTGTATATTTGTGTATTTTCCAGTTGTGTCTGATTACCAAAGATAACATTTGATCATTGACTTCCACACGTACATCATCATCATCTACCTCTTTTCCCTTTGACAGTTGCACAGTTGGTGAGAGCCTTCTCTCCCGCAGTCCTGCCATATGGAGCTCCTGGGAACTTTCAACTCTATTGATTTCCAGCTCCTTTCAAATCCCACCTGCAAACTTGTTTTTCTGTGCTTGAATTTGAGCTTCTATCTCCTTCTGCTAATCTGAAACTTCATGCTGTACAGTATAATTTACTATATTCGATTTAATTCTGCATTCCTTTCAGAGTAAGCCGTTAAAGAAAATGCTATACAAAATATAAAATATGTCATATGCAAAGTTAAGATTTATTCTAACAATCTCAGTCTTCATTAAAAATTGGGGAGCACTTTTGTATCAAAGGGAGTAATGAATGTATCAATGGAATCGCACATATGGTAGACACTAACCAACACAGAAGTGGTAGAATTGGGCTCCAAATAATGTTGGTAGTCATTTTCTGGTACCTTAGTCAACATTGCCATGCACCTATAGGGGCACCTATATCCCCGAAAGGTGCCTTACGGAGATATTACCACAGTCAGTCTGATTCTTCCCCAACAGCCTCTATCGGGAAGAAGAGAACAACATACTAAGAGATGGATGTCGTGGTCTGTGTGCGCCAAACTGCCTGACCTCTCGCTTACATCAGATTCTTCACTGCTTGTACGTGGCTCTCCAGCATCTTCTTTTCAATAAAAATGTTTTAAACTTGACATTTGTTCCCCATAAGTAGTTAGAAAAGAAATCTTCTATTGTGCTGTCTGCAGACATTGAACCGGCAGATTTTCAGGTGCCAGCCCGTGGGGATCCACACATTTTTCCTCCTACATTTTTCACAATATATATATATGAGATGCTTTGTGGGAGGAAAACAGCTTACGTGCGCAGTAGTCTCCTGACCCCAGTGCTTGGGGTGTCAGCAGAGCAATGGATGGACAGAAGTGAACGGGCGAGGAGGGAAGGACCCTCCTCAGCCTCGCGGAACCACAGAAAAACAAGCGCTCTTCAGGTACAGCCTCTCCGGTCCGTGCTGGTCGCACACAGAGACTGCAGGACCTGTTGTAAAGTGACAATATTTGGTGTCGCTGTTCTTGAAAGTCACAGTGGAAACTTCTTTCAGATTCTCACTTTCTTGCCCCTCACGCCGGAGCCTGCTGAGCCCTAGTGCCGGCGCTGCCCGCCCAAGGGGTTAACCATCCGCTCCGCAGGCAGTGACAGCGCAAGGGCCGCTCTCCGTGAATCACTGCTGCGGCCAGGATCACTCAAACCTAGGCTAAGCTTCCCATTGCTGTGGGAGCAGAAATGGGTCCCTGGGGAGGGGGGGGGGCAGGGAAATTTTGGAAGTGTTTCAGTGACGTAGGTTGAAGCAATCAGAGCAAATGGCAGAATTTCATCACTACCTCCAGTGCGTGCTGACTGTTTGTTTCTCAGTTTCCAAAGTGCTCGTCGGCTCTGCAAAACAAAGGCTGCCTAAATCCTCCTCATCTGCAGCTGGCCACAAAGCAAACTTTTATTTTTAAATACCTAACCTAGAGCTTATTAGCCTGATTTTAGATGACTCTTACGTGTTCTGAGACAGACAACCCTTTGAGAAAGTCTGGAAATTCAAAAGCATCTCCTGGCTTTCGCAGTTATCTGGGGCACCTGAGCTAAAAGTCCTGCAGCAGGCGAGAGGCCGGGCTTGTACCAAGCTTCTTGCAGTGGTTCAGCCACCTCCGGATGGAGGAAACTCCACTGATTTTTTCCTGAGGATATATAGCAGGGCAGGATGATGGAAGCGAGGGCAAAGATTTTCTGTGAATTTATCTGATTGCATTTAAAACTCTGTGATACCTTTCAAAATGAATCTGAAAAGAAATATGGACCAAAAGCCCTAAACTAAAGGGATAACGTTACTCAAGTCTCCCAGCCATCGCTGTATTAAGAACTACTCGGGACCCATACCCTGGACATAGGCATGCGTTGCTCATCTCTGTCTCACTGATTCTTTGCTCACAGCTCCAGAAATCTGCAGGCAGTAGCACTATTCCCATCAAGGAGAAGGTGTGGCAAATGTTGGAAGTTCTCTGTGCTACACAGCAACTAAAATTTCAGAACAATGCATCACAGCATTCATCTGAGAACAAATATATTTAGTTGGCATGGAAACAGTAAGTTAGGCTGAATGTGGTAAATATCCAGCAGTCATAAAAAATTGAGCAAGTCAGAATAATAAACATTAAAAATGAAAACTCGCTGAATGCTTTTGAATCATAGCTCTTTTACAGTTATCACTCCCGTTTTCATTTGAACATGAGTGAAATCCACTTAACAAACTAAGCTGCTCCATTTTATTCCAAATACTTCTACAACATCCTTATTCAGATAACTCCTTTCTCCCTTTTTTATAATCTATTTGAGAAAAAAGAAATTAAAGGGCTGGAAATCTACATTGGTATTCTCCTTCATTTCCTCAGTGATATTCATGAATTGAACATAATTGATTTTCTGTCTTCAGAGAATCTCTCTTCTTTAAGACTCTATTTGTGACTTGATTGCTTGGAGGAGTATTCCTATGGTTTGAGTATCTGTAGTGTTGCTACTTCAGTTGTTTGCGACCATGAGGAACTTTTTTCCCCTCTATTATGCTCAATTAAAAATTTTACATCATACTATATCCACCCCTATAGTTAAAAACATTACAACAAGGAATGAAAAGAATAGTGGTTTTTTTCTGAAAAAAATCATTACCTGTAATTCTCAAAAGAGAGATTCTTGGAGCTTTTTAGTATACTGAGTTGGAGTGATTACCCTTACAAGAAGGAATTTGAAATTAAATGAGGTATTCTAAAGAAACCTAGGCAATAAAGCAAGAAGATCGCTACCATTAATTTTTACACAGGCCCCAATTCAGCAAAATTTGTTACACATGCCTAAATTCCTGGATTCATTAAGGCACACGCTTAAGCTCTCAGTGATATGCGTCATTTTTAATTACACATTCACAGGATGTAAAGTCTGCTGTATGAACAATTCAGATTTTTGAACTATGACTGACAACAGCACAAAGCCATATGACTCAAGAAAGAGAAACACTTTTAGTAGAATGAAAGATCTTTCTACCCAAAATCTTGTCTTACCTTAGATCTAGGCACGTATCAGAGACAACCAAGGGATACTCTACAAGAGTATGCGATACAGGAACATAACCTAAATGGGATTAGTTGACGGGAAGCTGGTCCCCAGAGTTACATAGTACGGAGACATAAGAAACTTCAGCGATGCTTTGCAAGGAAAAGGTTTGGACACACCCAAACTTCCTAGCAACCTTCCCCGACTGCTTTAACTGTCTTGGGACTATAAATCAAAAAATCTATATATATAAACATATATATTTAGTGTGAGTTACACTTCATTTACTGCCAGTTTGCTGCTTTCCATGAATGCAATTACATATGTCTCAAGAAGGTGGACATCTAGTTTTGGAGGAAACATCCAGCATTTTGACATGAAGAAAGATGACACAGTTCTGAGGCTCCAATCTAGAAGTGCAGTGTTACTGAATACATGGACCATTGTCCTAGAAAACCATGCTTAGCAGAGACAGGACAACTTTTATGGAAAAGATAAAATTATTTAGGTTAGTCAAAGTGGGAGAAGTTCCCAGGCACTTTCGACAAACGTACGTTCATCTGGATTGGAACTCATCATTCAGATAACGTTGCCATACTGCACCACTGATGAAACAACACAGATATAACGTGATTGCATCTACTCACACTGTAAAGAGGATTGAAAAAGTAAACAGGAGTAAACACAAGTTCATACAAGAACATGAAGTACTGGAATGAAAACGCTCCATAAAAAAACAACATCTCCACGCTCGCCTCTAGACAGCTCAGGGCTTGCATCAGAGTCCTCCTGACATATTTCCCCCCCTTATTTATAGGATGGTTTGTCTCTGTCTCTCTGGACAATTATAATAAAGAAAGGTTAACTCTGTGCGATCAGCAGAGGGTTATTGTAACAAAGAGTTAAGCTTCGTGGATCTGTCAGTCACTCTTAGAGACTGAAGAGTTATAAGGACATTGCACTGAAAAAAAGACAAACGTGGAGCACTAAGATACCACCCAACAAGCCATAACGAGAAACAGCTTTTTATTTTTAATTAAAAGCACAACAAAATGTTTTTTCATGTCTCATTCATTTGTTTGTTGTTGTTATAGAATCAAAACACAAGATTTTTCCTTTTAATGAAAAACAGAAGCTGTTTAACCCTCTCTCCTCCTTATTTATAGACATGTAAAAGCTCAGAAAAGTGGCCTTTGTAATAGCGCCAGCACAAATTTTGATGTTTTATGCAATTCTGATTCAGACAATATTTGGTAAAAGCAGAAAGCAAGTTCTAAGTTACTGCCTTAAATATTTCAACTCCCTGATTGGCTGATGAGTCGGTAGCTACTGTTAATACTTGATGAACATGTTTACAGGTCGCCTGGCCAAGACGACATGGAAACATGTCAGAGCTGTCATTTTTAGATTTTTCTTCTGGAGAGATAAGCATAACTAATGGCTCAACCACTCACCGAGAAGACAGACTACCAACTTTCAAAATGTTTGTCTCCAAAATAGACCAAAGTCACCTAAACAAAAACATCCTCAATGGCTCCAGCTTCTTCAGAAAGTCCCAACAGATGAGTGGCAGAGACAAGACCATTGACGAACTCAGATATGAGCGTTCCATAAGTCTGCTAATGCATTACCACCTTGTTCTACGCTGGATGATGCAGTGCCATTTAAATAACATTTCTGTTCCATTTATACTGGGCAATGGGACATGACCAGCTGAGCTAGTCCTTCATGAATTTAGTGTGGACAGGATCGTACTGCAGGTAGGTTTGGATCAGGTGCTCATGTAAAAGAAAACTTTGAAGGCAGAAAGGGGGACTCATCCTGTGAGTCCACATGTCTAGCCTTCGACCTCTGTATTTCACAAGTCACTTTTTGTTTCTTCTTCTGGATCTTCTCTCAAAAGGGGTCAGAAACAAAAGCAAAATGGCAAATGGTAAAGATTGAAGAAAAAAATTTAAAAAATAAGAGATTTGGAAAAGGACACTCGTAGCGTGCAGGCCAGTGCTCGTCTCTGGGAGGGACAACCACGCACCAAAGAGCTAATTTTCCTTCTTTTCCAGGAGACTCTTTGAAGCCAAAATACAATGCTTGTAGGCCAACTCACTCATTACACCAAATTCCTCCAAAGCTGCAAGAATTGCAGCTAAGGGTGAACCTGGCCCAACATCTAGATTTGGGAGGCAGAGGAGGAAGAGAGCAGAACCACTCATCACCCACTCTCCTGAGAGGAAACACATCAACGTAAACACCAAGGGTGAATGAGGGTTCCCATGTGCAATAGGATGACAACAACTGGGGAAAAAATATTTGAAATTAATGATTATTACCCTTCTACAACCACCCCAACTTACTATTCCTGCAGGTATAGATTTAGAAATACCTTATATAGGACATATGTGACAGATATTGCTTACTCAGCACCAAATAAAGTTCTCAAATGCTGCAGAATCTGCTACACTAAATCTCTGATTTCACTGAAAGTGTCCAGAATAATGCTAGCACTATTAATCATATGGAACTGTTTACAGGCAACATGCTAGGACAATGAATGCGTAAGATCAGGAATAAAGATTATTTTTAGCTCAGTTATTGTCCAATTATCATTCTCTTCATACAAGCCATTAAACAACAGGTTAGAATAGTCTCAGAAACCTCTATTAAAACAGTTCAAAATAAATGCACCATTTAACAGTTAGAATAGTTGAAATACCAACTCGAAATAGAGAGCATGAGATAAGTATTTGCCTGTAGGGTTCAGACAGTTTAATTCTCTTTTATTACTGAAAAAACAGAGAAGAAAGCTAGCTGAAAATTTTGCAGGAAAATATGTGCTTTTACTTTGAAGCAAGATATTATTTTTAAACATCGAACCTCCTTGCCCAAGGGAAGAGGACTGGGGGGGGGACACGACAACAGCACCCAGTACCTGCTCATGGTTCTCCAGCTCCTTGCGTTGCAGCTTCTTCTCTGCAGCCCGCGCCTGAATGCGGTAACTTTCCACTTCATCTTGTAAGGCCTGAAACAATACCAAAGGGTGCAAAACACGCATGAGAAACACGGGGTGGCAGAAAAACTTATAGATAATGTCGTTCAATGAGCTGATTAAGAAAACAGTGCAGTATCAGTGCAGCTCTTCAGCTACAGTTGCTCCCGGCTAAGGCGTGACAGACCCAGCTTGGCCACCCTTATTGAGTAAAGTTGTGCTGCACGGGTAGGACCACTGATTGAACAGGAATAGTTAAATCTTAGTAGTTCTATCTTATTATAGGCTCCACGTATTCATACTGAAAATGTAATAGCTATCCTCAAAGACTGAAAGGGAAATGGAAATGTTGCAACAACTGCATTTGCATTTGCCGTTTCAAATGTCTCAGAATTTTGTTTTCATCGTATTTGTACAACCTGTGCTTCCTAGGAACCCTTTCACAGTGCACCAATAACTTTTCTTTTAAGCCAGAAGAATAAGCCTCTCTCTGGAAAACCATGTCTGGAATTTGCAGTGAAAACGTATTCCATATTACTGAAACGGGATGCTCGCCGCGATGAGGGGCTCCCCTCCCACCCTGTAGCAAAGTCTAGCATATGATCTACAAACGAAGCATAAATGGCAATAAATTAAAGGAGTATCATGATCGTGTCACTTTACCACAACTACCCAGTCTTAATTTAGTTCAGAAATAACAACTTCTAAACCAAGCTTATAAAATGCATTGACAAATTTATTTTGTCATTATTGTTCTTCGTATATATTTATTTTTACTACGGCAGTCCCTCAGAGCCTTGATCTTTTTGTTATATGCTTAACAAAAGAACAGTCATGCCCCAAGGAACTGATAGTCTATGTTATTTCTAACAGATACACACCAAACAAACAATACAAAGTTTCAAAGATTTTTTTGTTTTTTAAAGTTTCCTAGTCATTGTTGAACGTTTGAATACACACTTAACATTTACTTACACATTTGCTAAAAGCTTAGTTACGTTGTCAGCTTGAATAAAGGCATTGTTAACTGCAAGTGCTGACTTGAAGCAAAGTGCACAATGTGGATGTTAGACTGACATCAACACAGAGGCGGCTGTGGCAGCAGAAGGGGAATATTTGGAGTTCTCTTTTGTATGCCAGGAAATCAGGGCATCGCTAGCCATCAGCTGGAAAGCGTGGCGCAGAGTCGGGACTGGACCTGGGAAGGGACTCGCGCTGGAGATACGCTAGAAATGACACCGAAGGTGCCTCCAGTGTCGCTTTTTAAAAAGCTGAGCTCACAGAAACCTCCTGCAGAGCGCAGCGGAAAGGGGAGACCAAGGACTCCGTGGACTCCTGGTGCGCTTTGCAGAACGTGTGGTACGGTTAACGTTTGCTTCCTCCAAGTAGAAAACCTGTACGTAAACCAGGATCATTAAAAGTACTCGCAATACAAAGATTTAACAGAAAAACGCCTTGCTCTTTTCCACAGCACTGAAATACTGTACTCTCAAATCATTTACAGGATAAAATTGCTATTGAGATAAGATAAGAGGACTACTTATGACAGATCTTGCACATTGTTTTGAAGTGATGCCAGGCATTAACTTTAAAGTCTTCTAGCTATAAGACTATTACATGTTCTGATGCCAAAAAATTTAACCAGACCCAAGCATGAACTTCAAATCTGCCCAGGGACTTTCATGCTATCACCGCTTCTGAGAAATGTTGAAATCCAGGCTTTGAATGTATAACCTGTCTTCAATACTCAACAAGTCTTGCAGTACTAGGAATTTGCATTAATATAATGAAATATATGTGTGAATTGTAGGCTTTTTGTTTTCCTTTTGCACATCTAATTTCTTAAGGTAAAACACAAACTTTGATTTAAAACCTAAAATGATCAGGTCACGCAATGCAGAAAAATAATAAGGAGCAGGCTGATCCAGAAAGATCACCCAATTCATTTGACAAAGGTCCTGCCATAACTCCAAAGTGTCCAGACATAACCAGTTCAGGATTCTCAGGAACATTCACAGAGCACAGTTTGGATAAACTACAAAGTATGACTCGTCTCCTCCCGCTACGGCCGCGGGATCGGCTTATACAGCCCAAAGAGCTCAGCGTGGTGCAAAATAAGGAGGGAGGAGGAAACCTCGCTACACATCAGTCGTCCTACCTGGGCTCCCTCCTTGTGCTCAAGAGCACGTATCACTCTTTCACAGGACTCTCAAGATGGTCAAGACATAGCATGTATACACATATACATACGGATGTGTATATATATATATATGTACATATTTGTCTCAGAGAACAGATTTATGTCACACTCCATCACAAAAATCTGCAAGTACTGAATATAAAACAGGATCTCAGATTGTTTCTGGTAAAGACAGCAACTACACGGTGGCAAAGAAGAGAACTGGTGCACTGCTGTTTCCTTCCTTAATTTCCCCATTTTCAGTTTTCTTATTTACAACAGACAAACGTATTTTACAAAGCATAAAAAGAGAGGTTCCTTTAAATCTGAGGGTTTGCGATGCATCTTAAAGTAATTTAATTTGGGAAATTCAGATGAGAGACAGTCTTTGTTAGGTCCACCTACTCTAGATAGTGTTTGCCAGCATGGAGCACATGTATTTTGTTTCATTATGTCAGCAGTCAATGTTTTAAACGAGCACAATTTAGAAATAAGCTATTTTTACTATAGCGTATAGGTATAGCAATCACTCATGTCTTATAACTATCCATTCATCAATTGTCCAAACCAGAATACGGTGTGTGAGTTTACAGACTTTTCCAATCACATCGTAACTGGCTGTTGGCACGTTTTGTATTGGGGCGGCAGAAAAAAAGGCTAACTTCTCTGATCGACCTCAAATACCTCTAACTTGACCATTTTGGGGCTATTGCTGTGTTGCAAACCAACTCTCCTAGATTTGCAGAATCTAGTTTTGTGTGTAAGGATGTCCCATGAGTAATTCAGTGCTCATTTGGGTATTTCAGTTTTTCTATCAACACAAGGACAAAAAAGTAAACCCAAAAGATCAGTATTTGATCAAAACCATGCCAAAAAAAAAAAAAAAGTAACATCAAAATCTCATGGTTGCTGTAGATTCCTGCATACAATGAGCTCTGAAAATACTAATTAGAAGTAAGCAAGTTTGTTGCCCATGATTTTAATTTTCTAGGAGGAATCATGACGGTTGTCATGAATAATGCGCCTTTTTGAAGATCACACTGAAAATTCTATTGTCAAAAAGCTCCATAGGCAGTGGCCAGAGCCTGAACGCTGATCGCTGTTTCTGAAGCTGCCCAGTACCCTCCAATCTTTTTCTGTATCTGACAGAGAAGCTTTTGTCACATGGAATACTCTTAAAAACAGCAGAGGACTTACCCCAGGTACACCACAGAACATCTCTTTTGTAAAATTAAACAATGGGTTTTGGTTTGTTTTGTTTAGAAATGCAGTTTTTATTCTACGGCTTCAAAGTGTCAGATTTTTGCCCAAAGAGAAACAGAGCTTACTTTTAATAACTGTTGAGATGAAGAAAAAGGGATAAAAAAAAAAAAAAAAAGCAGGCCAATGTTTGAGTGTCAGAGGCTTTTTCCCTGAACGGAAAACAAAGCCTAACTTATTTAGTTAAATTTTTCCAGGTACAGGATTAATGCCCGTCCCTCAGCTTTGCTAAGCTGACTTACATCACTGTTATAAAGACAGTATTTTTTTTTTCAGTTAAACTGGCTTTCAAATGCCATGTAAACATGTTTGCTGTTGAAAGTCTACACCATACCTGACCTTGGAAGTGCTTTGTGTTGGCCTGAGAACAAAGAAATGAAATGTTTTGCTTTCCAGCCCAGATATCCTACACTTTGAAAAGCACTTAAAAATGTAAATGAGATAATAAGCTCTACTGCAACAATGTGTGTGAATTGCAGCTGTATGAAAGAACATTCATTTGATTTATTTATAAAAATGGAAAGGATCCTAAAATAAAATCATACTGTAAATGTTTTGGTCACATACAACACTGAAAGATGATAGAGGGAAGAGAAAAGTAATGGCTTTGAGAATATGCCACTGAAATATTACGGTCAGATTTTTGGGACCTCAGGTGGAGCTGGTGGACAAGTCCATCATTGTCACCGTGAGACATGAAACGTTTGGGTACTGAAAGGAGGAAGGAGCCGCTGAACCGCATTTCTGGGTAGGCGCTTTTCTCCTGTTATTCTACTATGGCTTGATTACCACCAGCAAAATGTTTAATGGAGTTTATTTCAAACCCAACTCTGCTCATGGTAACTCGGAGCACTTTGGAGACAGCAAGCACGTGAGGAGTTAGTGTGGAGTTTGGCCTGTGCATCTCACAGAGATGCCGGGATGATGCCCGAGACCGGAGGAATTCAGCCTGACATCAGGGTGCCAGACTGAGCCTGCAAAAGAGGATATTTAAAAAGCAAAACAAAAACAAAAAAACCCCCAACATCTTGTAAAGCATATAGTTTTGACAAGGACCAACAGAGAGACAAAAAGGTACGATGCCAGCAACACAAAATCCCTTTTCAAGGCAGGAATAAATTTTTGGCATTAGTTACAGAGCTTAATCTAAATCAACTAAACGCTGGTAAGAGAAAGAGTTCTAAGAATCACATGAACAAGTATGAAATGGGAATATATGAAGGATTTAGTCTTTAATATATGAAAACTGATTTGATTATCCTTTAACCATGGGATATTTTAAAAAAGAAGTGTCGGATTCCCTCAAAGAAAATTCAGTTCTGGAAGAATTACATAAACATAAATCATTATTTTTAGTTACTTGGTATTGATTATTTCTCTGAAGATACTATATTTACAAAGGTGTGATGTTTTGTTTCTTCAACCTGAAATAATTTCCTACTTTTGGTGCATTCCTGAGAGCATTCAGGGCTTGATTCCTGCTCCCATCACGTCAGTGGCAAGTCTGGGATCACGATGATTTATCTCTCTGGTACTGAGGGTTGAATAAATAAGTGACACTTACAAGGAAAGGAAAATCTTCTAAAAAATGTTAAATACCAATCTATCTTCACTATGAAACACAAAAGCGTCAGCAGGAAAGTCACTGCTCATCACGATCAGATTATGCCAGATAATGGCAGAGTCTTTTTTTGATATACATATGTAATCCTTATTAGCAGCTGTGCCAGCAACTCTGCACACATGGATGTGCATCTGTATCAAGAAAAGACCTCAATATTTATGGCCAGTGCAGAGTAATACTACAGCTAAAGGTAGTTATAGCACTTTTCATCTTCAAAGAATTTTTCAAACATTACCAAATTAAGATAATTAGTTAATGACAGATGCAGTAATAAAAGCTACCATAATTACCTACTGTAGTTTTAATTACCTCCTTACTAATGCCCACAGAAGAAGGCTTCCACTTTACATCCTCAAAACATGTGCCAACAATAATTCTGAATACAGGCCCCTCTCTAAGTGCCTTCTAAATTCAAATTACATCCATTGATGTGTTTTCTCTCCCGTTCATGAGAAGAAAACCTAGCTCTGGAACTTTAAAGAAAATCCATGTGAATGCTACCAAAAATTAAAGCAAATCTTGTTCCAGAAATATATGTGGAGATGCTTTAAAATTTTGTCATAGAAACACTAAATCTTGTGTACCTTGATCTCTCCACGAAGCTGTAAGTATGGGCTGTCTGGGCAAAAACTCCTCCTTTTTACCAATTTACAGTGTCAAATGCTACTCTTATTCAAGGAAAGCAGGTCAAGTATCCCATCAAAATTAATCACAGAAGTTTTAAAGTAATCAGTATTATTTGCTAAAATATTTTATGGAGATAAGTAAATTTTGCTACTATAAATAAATTGGGAAAATATATCTATGAAGATCACTGATGTAAAGCCACGAGTCAGAGCAAGACAAGTGTATTTTTAAAAAGTGAAATACTGGTGTTTGAGCTCAATTGTTGCTGAATCCTTTTTGGGTTTTTGCAGAGCTTTTGTCCACTGACACTGCTCACTCTCCGTGCTGCATTCCAGTGCTCGACTGTTTGAAAACCTCTGTACTTAAGTTCTCTCTTGTTTTTGGTGTAAAGCAAAGGAAATCTTATGGTTTTAACCTAATACATATGTTTGCTGTTCACATATGGCAAAATTCCTTTCTGGTGGGAACTTTTTTGCTGTTGCTGCAACACACTATATATCCAAGAAGTCTCCTTTGATGTTGAACTATTGCTCCACTACTCATTATGCTACTGATTCAATATGAAAGGCAAAAATTCTGTGGTTTTTGTTAAAACAATAGCTTTGTTTTTGCAAACAAAGTTTTCCACAACCTATATGCAGGGGCCAACATTACTGCAACAGAAAAGAAAATCTCTCTATTATTTTACACTGAAAATAGTTACGGTGTTTAACAACACAAATTATTCTTCCATCCTTTAAGTAACATTACAATTACTATTATGACTGTACAGAAAATTTATGCTTTATTGCTCCTCAGGAACAGAAATTAAGACACCTTAAGCGATATTTTACATCTCCCTAACACTTTCCTTCCACTGACCTCCTAGCTTTTTACCATCAGTTCAACTTCATTACCTGGGGTGAGGTTGCCAACAACTACGCATGGGTGGGGGAGAAGAGAAGTCCCGCAAAGACCAATCTGAGCAGTGTCCTGCTACGCAACAACCGAACGGCAAATCTGGGAATCTTCATGCCTAATATATAATTTTAACCACTAAACACTATTTCATGAGGAGTGAACATGAACTACAACATGGAATGAAAATGCAAATGGTAACACCTTCTTAAATATGTCCCTGAAAGAGCTGGTTGCCCATTTTCTGCTACCATTATGAAAAAACGGTTTCTTTGGTCAGGAATTAGATAAAAGGGGTCGTTTCCAAAGGCACAGAATTCATCAATTCCCACTCAGAATACAGCGAACCCCCATATAGTGGGCACGCTTGGAAGACTGGCCCACTTTGCTGACATTTCAAAATGAGAGTGGAGATCTTGCAAAACCACCCGAGCTTTCCCTATTCACGCAAGTCAAGCAGCTCTGTTTTGCACCAGTCTATATTGCTTCTGAGATTTGCCAGTAGGAGATGCCATTGTGAACTATAACAATTTCTTCCCTCGAGGGACTGTGGGAAGAAAGAAAGGGGTTCAGGAAGGAAGGGAATAATTTGACTCTAGGAACAAAATCAAGTCTCTCCAGTAGCAGTGAAATTTTTTTTTAAGTAGATCACTTAACATAAAAGAAACATAGACGCAAACATTTTTCCAGTGTGGTAGGCTCTAATGCTACACTATTTTCATTTTTTCACAATTCATAGGCAAGAGACTGACTGGCAGTACAGTATATAGTTTGGCTCTCGTGTGGATCATCAGCATTAGTTCCTCGGCAGCCCCTTAACACTTTTGCATCAGACTTCATCTAGACTGGTGTCTTTTGGAGATTCCCCAAGCACCGTTAGGACTGTCGACATGGATATTTTTTTCTGCTTTGTTCCTATAAAACATGGGTGTCTTTTCACCATTTCCTATAAATACCTATTTGAGCTGACCAAAGTTTTAGGACCATTTTTCTGCAAAGTCTTTAGCCATGTATCCCTAAAACACCTCAATAGCACCAGCAGGACTATTCATAGGCTTAAAATCAGGCGAGGGCCTAAGTGTTTTGCTGAGTCAGAGCTTCACTGCATGGCGCTATAAGCTCAATTCTTTTGAAACGCAAAGGATGTCATAAAGCAGAGCGAGCCCTGCAAAGATAACAATTCAAAGAAAAAAGCAGTATAAATGGTCAAGTTAGGCATTTTTTCAGGGGGAGCCAAGGAAGGAATTGTTTTCGCTTTGTTTTTAGCAGCTCAGGTGATAGGAGAGGGGGAGGGAGGCGAGGTTCAAAGAACAGTAATAAACTTGCTTTCATCTGCTCTTCTCAATGAACCACAAAAGCCAACAAGCAGTTGCCGCGTGCGAGCATTGCTTGGTCTATTACCAGAACATTTTAGGGGTGTCACGATGAAGTCATTCAGAAAGCTTGGCAGCTCGGAAGATTTATTATGATATTTACCTGCAGTATTTTGTTAGTGTGCTTTAAAACTGGCTTTGCCTTTTTGCCAGCCTCCAGGAGTTTCATGGTCAAGAGCAGGGGCAGAGGTTGCCAAAAGGAGAAAACTGCTGAACTTTTTCCCTCTTCCACTCTGGGAAGTGCAGACAGAAACACCAGTGTTCACATATACCAGATAAAATGAATCTTTTAAACCCAAAGACACTATGACATCTTAAGCATACACTTATGAAGGAAAAGTTCAAAACTCCATTTTAAACCACTTATGAGAGGATTTACCAAGATTCTGCCTAATGTTCAGCTGACGCATTGTCAAAAACATTTATCAGGAACCTTTTGAAGTTTCTTAGCTCCCCCCTAGTTATTAAAACTTGAACTGCAGAGTTTGTTATCAGCTTCAGAGCACACACAAAATACATCAGGTATTTTTTAAGTCAACCTTTCAGTCTGATTTTGAGACTATTACACAAAATAAAACATTCCCAATCAGGTTAATGTCTGACAGATAATGCTGAACAGGCGTAACTGCTGCGCTTGATTGATCCATGAGACAATTTTCGTTTCCTAATTTGCTTTTTATTAAACATTTTGCAATCAAAGGGAATGGCAAGGAGTCTGCCATTCTCGGAGCAGGTTTCCTGTGAAGACCTGATGTCAGCTTCAACATTTTCAGACAATTTCTTGAATTTTTGATGCTATGTTGTAAGAATGTCTAACACGTCGCATCAATGCATGTGCTGTGCTAGTCAAAAACTGCTATTGTGAATACAAATTAACTAGTAAAACATCTGGGTTTGCTGCTTGCTGTATTCTTACCAACAGCTTTGCAAAAACAAACATCAGGGGTTTGAGCAGAATTTCCTGCAATGATTTAGAGAACATCTGACTCATGATAAAGCGTATTTATCAATCGCTTGCTGAACAAGGCAATCTTCCCACCGCCGGGGGCTTCATTCCCAACTAAGTTTATCACCAAACTGCCACTTTAAGTGGGTGTTCAGAAACTTTGCACCTGGAGACGGACCAGAGGTTTCAGTAGACCTCTGGTGCTCTACAGATGTCTCCTTAAAGTGCATTCCTCGTCACAGATCCATGAAGACCTGGAAATATAAACATTTCTAATGGGCTTTACAAAGGATCTTATTTTGCTATGCTCTTTTTAAAAGTAAATTTCTAATCAATAGGCTAATCTGATTCCCAGTAAGAACAAGACAAAACTACTTATTTTGTGCAATGACTACAAGATTGCCCAATATGCTGGAATTCTCCCCACTGCATAAAATAACACACATTCTCTTACACACACAAGCAAAAAAAAAAAAAAAAAAAGGAAATCTAATAATGTCTTTATACCTTTCAAAGTAACCTTAATCAACAATATTAACTCACAAGGCAAACCACTGCTTTTTGAACTGAACAAGAGCGAGCTTGACTCAACAGTGCCTGCATGCTCAGTACATGTAAGATGTGAGAAGCAGCAAAAAAAGTATGTCTGTAAGCCAAAAATGGGGTGATTCTTGACAGGGGAAGATGCACACTTGGAAAGTTGGAAATTCTTTTATTCAAAGTCTTTAATGACCTCCAACCCAATTACATTTGCAACAAGACATGATAATGCAACTGCTCCTATTTAAAAGTATGTGTGAAAACTGAGCATTTTTGAAGCTTGATTCTTTTTTTTTTTTTAATCATGTTGAGATGAAGCTCATTTACTTAAAAAGAAAAAAATTAAAAAGAACGTCCTCTGCAGCTGGTCAAACAGATTACGAAACTCTAATCTCACTAGCCTGAGGAAAACGAAAACTGTTTTTCAAGTATCTATTTTATAGAGCATTGCCTTTATACTTTTTAAAAGACATATTAGCATAACTGATCAGAACATCCCAGAATGTTTCTGATCTAGTTAATCATATGACGTTATGACAGAGATACTTGCTGTCATAATGCCAATGTTTCTAGACATTTCTAAAATCCTTTGTTTGTTTTTCTTTCCTTCCAAAATTAGACATGGGTAAGATCTATTTCAGCTTCTTCAGAAGTTTTTCCTTCCATTTTAGAGCTCTAGAATACTAGTACAGAATATTTTAGATAGACAGGCATATACACACATAACAAAGAACAACGTCAGGCTCCACAACCTATTTAAATGTTTCTGCTAGCTTTTTGTTCAAAACATTTTACTCTAATTCCTGCATAACTCCTTTCTGGGAGTACCCACCACCCTACTTCTTTAGCTCTAGCACAATCTTTTTTGCTGAACTGGAATCATCAATAAAAAATTAAGAATTTGTCTAGTTTAAATTTATTGTCTATGCTTCCCTTACAAGCAATCACATAAAACATTCAGGTCACACTTGTTGCACCTCTGAGGACCAATGCATATTGGATGATTTTGGTCTGCAAACTTCCAGCAGGTCTGTGCCCGTCCAAGCCAGCCCTGGTGAGATCAGCCTGAGGATTCCCCGGTAGAGACCCCTGATACGAGCATCACTGTGACAGGCAACTGCTTAGCTGCACTTGAAACAAACACCCTACATTTGATCCTTTGACACCGAGAATTTCACTAATACAGGTAACAAATTAGGTGTAATTTATATACAGGCAAACTAGGCAGAGGATGAGAGGGGGAAATACATTTGCCAAAGCTATTGCTGCGTCTCAGATACAGTTTTCATGGAATGCCAAGAGCTCTTATCACAGTTGCGACAACGCAGATCTGATTTCAATGGAGTTTTGGGTTTTTTTTTTTTTTGTTGAGTCTTTTTGACCCAGTTTTGAGCTGAATGATGGCTGAAAGACTGTGCTAATTCAGTTAGCAGATCTTTCTCCTGTGGCAGAAAAGTGTTTACATGGAAATGCACAGACAGGAGAGGACCTCGGTTCCACCCAGCAGAGGTTTTTCTTGAGTTACTTGTGAACCTAACCAGCCTTCCCAAGATGTCCCTCTGCTTCTCCTTCCAAGGAACTCCCACAGGGCCATGACAAGGCAGCTAAGATACTCCCAGCCCAGAAACCGTACAGTGGGGAATGTTTTGCCTCAGACCATCATGAGTGCTAAAGGCACAAGGACTCAAAGACCAACCTTGCAGATCCACAGAACAAAAAGCCATCGAAGACTATTAAATACAGACAGCAACTCCCTTAACTGCATCTTGCTGGAGAATGGGAAAGTATATTGAGAAAATGTCCCTAAATCTTCAGCTTGTTGTTCTACTCTTTCCTGGGCATCTGCTACCAGATACCATGTCCCAGGAGACTGAGACAGATGGACTCCAGTTTGACCCAGCACAGCCACTTCTATTCTCCTTCAGCTAAAACAATCTTTGCAATTTATCTTCTGCCGGACTTTCAGGCTTTTGAATCACACGTGTCAAAACTCGATATCCACCATACACTTCAATCATCGTCCAAGATGCTCTGAACAAGAAAAATAACCCGATTGGTGTCTTCTGGTTTCAGAAATGCTTGGCAAGAATGCTTCTGTACAGGTAGAAAATGCTACAAGAGTTTGACTAATTTCTCATTTGTGCAGCTATGTACTAGCGTCTTTCATTAGAACTGCGCAATGCAAAGAGCAGAGCTTTCCAGCTACTTTACACACCCTCAAAAACGTTTCCTTATCACAATTAAGACATAAAATGTAGGAAAAACAATATATGGTGCAGTGTGAAAGAACTAAGAATTCCAGTATTGTTAAAGTTGCATAAATCTTGATCTAGTTTCAGGATCTGATAAGGAAGGATAAACAAACTTGTCCTCTGCAGAGGCAGTTTTCGCAAAGAGCAAGTCAGAGAGAGAGGAGGGACATCAGCCCTCTCACATACACCACGAAGGATGGATTATTAGAGACAAGTGCTGGCAAATGAGTCCACAGCAAAATGCCAAACTTGACTTACAAACGCACATTTCCATACGATACAGGATGGAGGGGACACCTGGTAGAGGGCAGCAGAAAGGAAAAAGCAGCTTGTAAACACTTAAGGCAAGTATAAATGTTAACAGTGACGAGAAAAACCTCACTGTATTCTTTGCCCATCAATCACTCCACATTTTCCTGCGTCCTCCTTGCTCTTTGGATTTACACAAATGTAAGTAGAATTGATGTGTTATTCTGGTAGAAGGAGGAAAACAATATATCAGGTATGAGTTGCTCCTTGGAGCTTAGAGCGCAGCTGTGGTCAAAGGTGTTTTCAGGTATGCAGACAATTAAAATCCACTGATATGATTCAAATTGTTACATGGTCTTCAGTAATTGCTGTTTTACCTTGCCCAATTACAAGTGCAAAACTGTAGAGGATATAAATGATATTAACACTAGATACAAAAATATAAGGAATTTAAATATATATTGAGAAAAGCAATGCTTTTTTCTGAAGCCTGAGAGAGATGATACATGTCTTGGATTTCTCCTTCAAGCTGTCCGCAGAGCTCTGGCTTAGTCCAACTGTGCAGGTGTTCCTGCAGGTATCTAACATTTAGTAGCCTGAATTTTTATTTATGCAGTTTCATTCTGCCACTCCCAAGCTTCTCAGTAAGCAAACAAAACTCACTTTTCATGTTTAGTTTTCTCTTGTTTGGACTTTCACCCATTCTTACATAACAAACTTGGAAGAGAATAGCAGCACGGAGAGCGCCTGGAGTAGGTGCAACGGATCGGACACTGGCCTGCAGGCATCATCCCTCCCTGAATAAGCACATCCTCTTCCCATGCCTCCTCCAGTTTAGATCCTGGAGGTGGAAGGGTGGATGCTGGCTGAGAAAGGAGTCATGCTGGCAACAGGAATAAAAGGGCCAAGCTGGACCATGGAACCACACACGGGTACCCATGGCAGTCCCTGAGCAGTCATGTAGAAAATAGAAAGGAAAACATTACAGCACTTCAACATCTTTTCCACAGTTCTAATACAGACAGCTAGTACAACCTTTTACTGAAGTTAAAATGTCGCACTCCTGAGAGACTGACTCTCAGGAGCCCGGATGAACTCCGGACTAGCGTTGCTGCCCATTTGGCAAGAGCACAAATGCTGTGCTTTCCTAAACCACAGTATATCTGCATAAAGCTTTGGGTGCTGACATGTCCTAACTAATTATTTCCCAGGAAGAGGGACTGTCTTGTTTTCTCCTGAACTGGTTCTAGAAGAACTTGCATTCATTCATTTTTGTTTCACAAACGATCTGATTTCTTTTCAGGACATGATCAAGTGATGCTCTCCTTCCTCCCCACACAGCATGCATTACTCCTTTGTGATGGTCTAAACTGCAAGAGAGCAAATCCCAGTGCAAAGCTGAGCTGTGACTTTACAGCAGATGTCAAAGAGAGAAGTGAATGATGCCTTGCGTGTTGTGTCTTCTAAAGCCAACACGGACAGATTTGAAACCCATGATCTCATGCCATGCTGGGCCAGGAAAATGGCATATTCAGAACATAGGTTTCCAGCATAAAAATACTCATGAGGTGATCTGATGTGACTCTATTCACCTGCCAACAGTGCTGGCAGAAAAATAAACAGGTTCTGGAGGTGAGCTGCTGCTGGAGGCAAAGTAGGAACCATTAAAAGAGCTGCCCTGACCTGTGAGGAACTGGCCTTTTTACTTTGAACTTCAGCAGATCTTAATGAATTCTTCATAACTGGCAATCTAGGGTTTTCACTGAGGATATATTTCTCTTGAGGTGTCAAACATAGAAGACATATTCAACATTAGAAATACAAATTTTGGGTCTCCTGGTTGGTTGGCCAAGCTGGTGAAGGCAGTTCCAACAGGTATCTTCACCACTTCCGCAGATAACCGTTTGTGTTGTATCAGGGATTAGATTCATACACGAACATGCATCAATGCTGAAGGATTTGGTTTCATAATTATGAACATATTGACTTAATTGAAGTTACTGACTTCAGTGCTGTGAAAGCTTCAACTAAAAATAAGCAGAGACAGTTTTAGTAACAGCAAAAGTTAAAAAGTGGTTGTGTCAGAGGAGTAAGGTTTTTGTTGTGCTTGACTAATCTCTGCTTTACTGTTCTTCCAGTCCTCTGTCATCTGGCAGTTTTGAAGGGGACATTGCCAAGAAGCTCATTTAGAGTCCTAAATTTTACCCTGTAGGCAACACTTATTTCAGTTTCTTGAGAATAAATTTCATAGATAGACCCCTGAAGAAGAAAACAGGTGAACTCTTGTTGCTCCATAAAGGTCATCCTCGCTGGAGGACTTCAGGCTTTCTGAAGAGGCCAAAGACACAAAACGGTTGATAGCTACACAGAAGAGCTTAAGAAAAAGCTTCAGCCCTGAGGTTCCCAGTCTTCCCAGTAAACTTCAGCCTCAAGTCCCCAGTCTGCTTCATGCATGTTTTCAAGGGTCAACCAATAAAATATATCCTATATCAAATCCTGTTCATTAAGGAAGAGAATAAACACAGTGTAGATGATGCATGAATCAGCAACAATAACCATTGCTAGGGAAGGCATCCCAAACTCCAACGCAAGATGGAGTATGCATATTAACTGCAGAATCCACATGCAAAAGGCTCAAAGAATAATGTATATTTGCAGTAAAACTAACCTAGTTTTTCACTTTGTTTATACACACACGTACTACGTGAACACGTAGAGGCACGTTTCCTTGAACTGCAAGGCAACAAGGTATACTGGGCCTAACTGAAAATGTTTACAATACAAATTTTAATGGGAAAAGGAGTGAAGTATGATATACAGGAATAGATTGGTGGGGTTTTTTCCCGTTTCTGGACTCTAGTGCTATTTTGGCTGCCAATAGTACGCAAAATTTGCACTGAAGGGCAAGTCAAACCAATTTCCCTTAGGATGGAGGCATCCGAAAATTTACTGAGGTTATTATTAGTGCCTATGCATTCTTTAAGCAGATGAACTGCTTCATTTTGAATCTATGTCAAACCACAAGAACTGGCTGATAATAATATTCAATTAAAACGATCTCGTTCTTCTAGAAGAAATTTGGCTAACAGCTAGGTCTCACATTTTCTAGCTGGGCACAACAGGGCGATTGATGCTAGAAGGAAACAGGATAGGTTTATATCAAGGATCCGAAGGGTCAGGTTTGGTGACAGTATTTGTAGGTTTAACCTCTTACACAAATTTGAGAGATGAAAAAGCCACTTCCGCCGAGCACGAAACTGTGAGAAAGTCAGAGCTAGAACTCGCAAATATACAAGTTGTGCTAATTAGACAGATGTTTTGAAAAAAACCCCAAACTTCACACTCGATGCATATTTGTATCTTTTGATGTCGTACTTGGTGCTGCTTCACACCACTCAGGGCTTACTGAGAAAAGCAGAAGCTGCTCCCCTGCTAGGCTGTCTGGGTGAGTTTGCCATCTGATCTACTGAATACACAGATAAAAGTCGCCGCATACTATTTTTCCTTTTCAAGTACAGTACTGTAACTTGGAAAGTTCCTTTATTCTCAACTCCACTGATGCAGGAAAGTGGCAGAAATATGGCAGCTTTGGCTGCTTTCCTTTAGTAGTTCTTTGTAACTAATTCACTAATGCTAAGGAAACAATAGGTATTTTCATTTTGTATGGGAAAAAACACTCAAGTTGTTAGAGAAAATAAAGGCGATGCCTTCCAAAAACTTGTAAGAGTGCTACTTACCACTTGATTCTACTGCTACCCTGCCTTTAAATATTGGTAAGTAGTTACCCTGTGCAGGTATCGGATTCTCCAGGTTTCTCTTGTTACGTTCAAGTAAAGCCGAACTATTATGAAAATGGTAAGTTTAACAAAGATATTTCTATTTCACTGTGATCTGCCATTCAAAAGTGTTCGCCAGTCATTTTTTGAAAAAAAACCCCAAAACTCTGATATTTGATCTGCTTGAGTTTCAGTTACATGTAAAGCTGGAGAGCCAGCAGAAAATTCTAAATGGAATCTGAAGATTTCTAAAGTAAACAGGAATTTTGGCAAGAGCGGTTTAATGCATAAAGCTGAAATCCTCGGTGACTCTCTCCTGGTGATAACCCTAGAGCAGCCAGCACCATGATTAGTACAAAACCAAAAACCACCTACATTAGAACATACAGTTTTGCAAACAAATGTTTACACAAATACTGGAAATCGTGTGGGCATGCTGGAAGCAGCCCGTGCAATCTGGTGCTATTCCGGCTCAGTCCTCGGATGGGCCACGCCATAAGAAAGATATCTAAGGGAAATACATGTTGATAAGCAGAACAGGTCCACATCCCCAAATCTCTATTTGCCAAACTTGCGTTACTGTGCCAGGCTTTAAAAATCTTTACTACGGAGTAATAAATGTTTGTGGACTATGGAAGGTTTGCTTTGAAGATGTCATTTTCTCCAGCCATCTTTTGTTGGTTGAATATGTAGTTCACACATATTGTGTTTCCACCTACACGGCTGGAGAAGCCCTGCAGACAAGGCTGTTCCAGGAGCAGGGAAGGAGGCTGCGTTCCAGGAACTCACTGGAACTGGAACAAAGAACAGCCCTTGGAAAGTCTACACAGTCCTATGCACAGACTGTTTTACAGATGCCCTGTGTTTGGAGGACATTAGACACTTGGTTTTATCTTCCCCCCCTGCCCCCCCCCCCCCCCCCTTAAAGTCCCAGACCTTTGAGCAGAGGCTCTTCCTCCCAGGCAGTCTGCCTCCTAACTTCTGGGTATCTCCCCAGCTCTGCCTTTCTAAGCACCGCTTTCTCCCTTACATAAAATCCTTGCGCTCTCTGGAGAATAAAATAGCTTTGAAATACAACAGTAAACTGTGAGCATCACAGCGGCCTTAGAAAAGCTAATTTTCACTTTCTTACATCATAGTTATAAACATTGTCTGCCCTTATTTATTAGCTGTGTAGGCTTATGTCAGTATTAGTTAACACTTACTAATAAGAGTCTTTTCTCTGTACCTTTTTAATCGCCTAGGACCCCATCCAGTGTTATTACTCCTGTCTTGTCAGTTAAAAGCGGTGAATTTTATGGTTTGTTTTGAATTCCTTTTCGTCATTTTCCAGTGCAAAATTAGTGTAGTCCACCTCATTCAAAGAAGCTGATAGCTCAGCTATATAAGACTTTACATTTCATTATGCATTTATGGAATCTTTAATTCCATAATTTGGAGACTGGTAGATGTCAGGTGGCATCTCTTCTATGACTGAAAAAAGACTAAAAATGACTTCATGCAGCAAAGTGCCTTCTGGAGGGAAAGCAAAACACCAAGGACAGCAATGATAATGTAGGAAAAAGTAAAAATACAAACTTTTAAACCTGCCAGATAAAACTGGACTGCAGTTCAGAGGACTAGGCAAGCACTAGCTCTAGTCTTTTATAAAACTTGTAAGTATGATTTTGCTGTGGGCCATGGTAAGTTTTTCAATGTGTTGAGACATGAAAAGTCAAGAAAAATGCCAGAGTGCAAAGCTTGCTGCAGGAAAAAAAAAAAGATGACTCAATTCTTTGCCTCACAAAGCATGTCAAAGATATTATAAAGTACTTACAGATGCTCAGCCACTCGGATTGCCTGATTGGCCGAACATCTGAAACCCAGTAATTTTGAAGGGAAGGTACTATGCTCCAGACAATGAAATAATTTCTGTGGCAACAAAAAAAGAGATAGGATTATGAAAAGGAGTGAAAATCAGAGTTTCAGTTGTGATTAACAACTGTTTAACCTTAACACAAAAATAAGCCTATTTTTGTTACTATTTATACTGAATGTGTCAATACAGCCTTTCAAAGATAACCATGGAATGGCATCAAGAGACGGAGCATGAGCAACAGTCAATAAGCTCCGGGCTAAACCCTCATTTCTCGAACAGACTGAATTTGGGTGAAACTAGTATTCATATAAACAAAGACTGTGAAAAACAGGTGCCTCAGAGATTGGAGCCCATGTAAAAGAGAAAGCAAAATCCTAAAAAGCCCTGCAGATTTCATTTACCCATCCTTTTGGAAGACACAATTTCCTCTGCTGATCAAACAGAATATAGGAAATTATGAGCAAGATAATGTTATTTGCCTGGTAAATTTTAATGACTGCTTTACAATGCTAAGGTACAAATGTTGGTGCCTTGTAATTCCCAGCTAATAAAAGACACTGCAGAGTTATTAGTAGCATTGTAGACTAAAGTCAGCGACAAAGAAATAGAGATCCATGAAAAATGACTCCATGTATTTAACATCAAGAGGGTCCCTTGAAACTATTTATTTCACCATGCCAAATAGTTTATCATGGCAATGCTTAGCCACAAAAGCAATTAGATGGATTTGAGAACCCTCTGGAGAGCTTGTGACATACACATCTCTGAAGATCTTCAATGACTGACAGAATTTGGCATGTCTGTGGCCATCGAACCATCACAAACAGTAACGCACGTTCTGACCAGATGTCTATAAGACATGAGTCGGTGTCAGCCTCAACAGTGAAATGCTGACCTCCTTTCTACAGAGACTCTTAGCTAAAAAAAACCCCTACACCTTCAGCCAAGTTAACATAAAAAATACAATAAAATAAAAAAAGAAAAAGAAAAAGGGTGCTATTGGCAAAAGTTTATTACGCGGCTATTGAACAGTACTCTAGATTGCAATAGCTAAGCCTGCTGCATCAATGTATCCTGGAGAAGAGAGCAAGTCAAGACTCACTTAAGAAAAAGTCCTTGAAAAAATGTTTTCACCTTACCTGAAGTTTTAAATTTTAATTTTTAGTTTACACCAAGCTTTCAGGTTCTTTTTTCCTAATTAATGTCCTCAGTGCTATCAGTTACAAAAGGTCAGAGCCTTCTGAACAACCAGTCATTACAGTCTTTCTGCTGTAAACACAAAGAAAATGCTGAACATGTTAATTATTTCCCCTTTATTTGCCATGGCTTGGAAACTTGTCAGCAGCTTTAACAAAAAGGTAGAGGACTGAACTGGCCCAGCTTTCTCAAAAGCGTCTGACGGGACCGCAAGTGTCCTCGTTAGATGTGGCTTTCACGCTGGGCAATCTCACTTCCAGAATCACTCCACAGTTTTGTTACTGTTTGGACCCTGGAACTGTTCTCACAGAAGGGCTGGGGCACCCACGGATGCACAGATCCAGAGTTAATTTCCATCTTTGCCACAAACCTTGGACAAAGTCAAGGCTCTACCCTCCAGTGTCTCATTTGTAAGATAGGACCAAAACCGCTTCTTCTCTGTTCTCTACATCAGGTCAATTTAGGTTGTATGCTCTCCGATGCCTCTCCTCCCTTAATAAGCACTAATAAGGACATCTAAAATGCTGAGAGTTAGCTTTGCTCGGGACTTTTAAACCAACAAATTAGAATTATTTGTTTCTTACTAAACCCAACATTGGCTATTGCAGAGTACAATGGTGGAATTCCAAGAGGTACTTTGAGGACAATAGACTAAATACCGCTGCAGAACTGCAGTTGCTCACGTTCCCATAGCTCTGACATGCTTTTTCTTTTAATACAAAATATTATTTGTAATTACAAGTGGAATTTGCTAATAAACATGGTTGATAATGAAATATAACTATGCACAAAATTAGCTTGTTCATGAAATTTTTAAAAACACAGTTCTTCTGACACACTGCATTTTAGAGACGTTTGTAAATACCACCAGTATATTTTGACAACTACTTTCTGGAAACAAAGATATCAGGTGCCCTTAAAGAAATGTTCTGAATGCTTTAAAACATCCCAAGGTTTAAAATAATTTGTTTTACTTTTAGCAGGAAGCAAACATGAAAGGGGGGGGGGGGGGGGGTTATGCAAATCTAAGGAGGACGACACGGGGCCAGGCACGTTGCCTGGCGCAGCAGGACACGGGCAGACCGGAGGGGTGGCTGGGCGGCAGACGGGCGCTCCGAGCAGCAAGGCCAAGAGACCACGCTCCCTCTTTATCACGACATGCCAAAATAGAGTGACATCAACGTAACCCCCCCCATGGAAACAGTATTCCAGAATAAAATGAAATAGAGTACCCCACACAAGGCCTGACTCAAGCATAACTATAGCAGAGTATTTGGTTATAGCTACATTGAGAAATTTCATTGTTTTGATAAAACCCTCAACCCAGCCTTTGCATAAAGGATGTTATCTTTTTGCTCCAAGATACGACAGCATCTAACAAATATATGATGATGTTGAGAACGCTCAATGCTCACATAAGCTCAGACAATTTTAAACCAGAAGTTTTCTCCTTTGTTCTGCTGTGGCTATAAAATACACTTTTGATGTTTTTCCCTCCCAACATTTTTAAATATAACAAAGAAAAACAACTGTTTCAAAATTTTTCACACTAAGGGGAACATTATTATATGACATTCTTTCCTAGAAATCTTTTAAGTCTTATTTATTAACAGAATTAATCAGATCATAAGCTGGCTGACACACAAAGTGTTGAAATATGTCATATTCAAGCCATGTTTCGCTAATGAAATTTTGGTGTTAATTCAGGGGATATAACAGAATCCTCAAATCTGTAATGTAAGCCAAACAACAAATGTGGTTCCTCTGGCAAAAAAGCATCATTTTCTCCCTTTTCTGTTGTGGGTTTGTCACTGCGTGCTCTCCATCATCCATTTCTTTCCAGAATCTACTTTTTGATGTGGAGTCCCTACTTGGCCCTCAACTTCCAGATTAAAACGCTCTGAACATGTTTTGCCGTTCCAGTCCGAGGAGCTGTTTTACACTTTCAGTCCCAGGATCCAAAAGGATTTCATAAAAAAACCAAACCCCACAGCAAGGCTGGGATTTCATAAATAACCTCAAGGTATCTCTACAATGCCATCAACTTTATGCTAGTACTGAGTCCAGCCAGTAACCACCGCCAAAAGCAGCAGCAAAGTTAGGTAAATGCTCTGACCATTTGACTGTATTGAGGTCTGGGTTGTTGTGGCGAGATTGCTATCGCGATACAAGAAAGATAGTTTAAATTTAGCCTTAATAAGTTTACTCTATACTTCAATGACCGACGTGGCTCCTGCTACATTCTCAAGAGTTCAGCACCCAACCCTTACTGGAGGGTGCCTTCTGAAATCCAAGTCTAAGCCATCACAAATGGGTTAACGGACATGGCAATTTAAGCAGCTTTTCCAAGCATCTGCAGGGCATTAATATAATTGTGCTCTCAACTAATCCTACGGTCTAAACCAATGGTTCCTGATCTTTGAAGTGTAAGCACATTACAGGAGAGGCATGGCACAGAGACCAGGTGGGCTTTGCTGGATTTGCCCCATGCCAGGCCAATCGCAGTGTCCTCGGAGTCTGCTCCAAAGAGTGCAAGCCCCGGTAAGTTCAAAGCACAGATAGCTACGCGGCACGGCACGGAGAGTGGTGCTTTTGGGATCATTCTCTGTGCCAGCGCTGTGGTAATCCCAACAGGCTCAAACTCAACAGCAGCGAAAAGGCAGCAACAGGAGTCGCTCGGTTGTTCAACGCCTTGTCAGACCACTGCTTCTGAGGTCTTCGCTATCAGACATTGCAATGCGATGGCATCCAAATTGGTTACTTTATAAGCCACAAGAAAGGAATGGGATGAGCCAAAATTTGATCTTGATTTTATGACTATGATGGCACAAACTTTGACTTGCCCTCAGGCCAGACAAATCGCGGTGTAATACGGAATGCCAAGTACTTTAAGCATGTGTCTCAAACTGACCCAAACTGAGGCCATCTGAAGCCAAAAAGGGTTGCTCAGATAGAGTTTTTAGGTTCTCAAAAGAAGCAAAATGTTCTTAAATGTTTAATTTATTCTTTTTCACTAATGTTTACGATACTATTAAAAAAAAAAACCCACCCAAAAAATTTAAGGAGAGAGATACAACTGTGAAATAATAACAACTTAGAAATCTTTAACTAGCAGAGAGAGTCAGGAATTTGAATTAACATCAAAATCATGTATTACGGCATCCACATCTGGATATCACTTTACTGACTAAATCCAAAACTTCTCTGAGAGCCAGTTGGTTTCTGTAAAAATGTATTTCTCCCTTTGAAAGGAAATAATAATCAGAAGGTCTTACAGGAAGTCAACCCAATACCATATAAAGGAAATTGTAATCTGTTCCTCAATGTTAGTTTAAATCAATGTTTTATTTAGCAAAAGCCCATTTTTTAACGACAGTCTTTTCAATAGCTTATACTATATTAAGCCTTCTCAAAAGCTTATGCTGTATTAAGAATTGCTTTGTCTTTAGAATGCTTCTTTAATCATCCCTCAAGATCTTCAACTTGCCCTAGGTTAGATTTGTTCCCCATCTCTAGGACATCTAGGATTCCACTTTCACCAGAACCATTTTTTTTTTCCCCCAGGCTAATAAAAAGCAAAGTATTTCTGCATATGCTCGTCTAGAAGTATGTGTGGTTCTTAAAAATATGAAGTGATTGAATATTAAAAACACTTCTTTCTGCTTCCAGAAGCATACACAGCAGTTTACCTTCCCAAGAATTTTCTGTTTGGGTATCTGGCTTTCAGTAAATTTCCATTAAATCAGTGTTTCAAAGGAAGATTTTTTTTAAAAGTACAATATTAATGATACTAAACAAAGTTCAAGAACTCCAAGCATAACAGCTCCTGCAATTTCCTCCCCAAGTTGACCAAATCTTACAAAACATACTTGCAGCACCAGGGCTAAAATCTCTCTGGGACACTGCTCAGAAACTCTGTGCAGAATTCCCCTTTGGTTTTTATGTATTTCAAGACATTTTGAGGTAATAATGTCAAAATTAAATTTATAATAGCCAAACACAGATTTACATGGAGGACTTCATACAACCTATCATCATTAGTGTTTAAAAACTGTTGTTACCAACAACTGAATTATTTCCACTGAATGTAATTTAGTTTAGGTGAATCCATAAATTCAACAGTAGCACTTGCACCAGGTGCTAAGAAAAAAGCTAGTAAACGGTCTAAAATACATATTTCAAATATATAACTCCAGAAGGTGTAATGCACGATACCTGTTGAATTACAGCATACTTCTGACTATATGGATGACTATTCCACTGTCACAGGGTTTCTGTATATCTAGGTGGCCACTGGAAAAGCGGAGAACTACAAATAGCACATTTGCCTAGTTGGCAAAAAGCCACCTGTACCACAAAATAATGTGATTTAACTAGTTGCAGATCCTCGTGATAATAAAATCTACCTCTAGTGGTTCAGTTCAGATAACAGATTATAGCCAACATCTACATGGTTATATCTGTGACAGAAGAGACTAAAGATCGATCAGAAAGAAAATTCTCTTCCTCAACACACACACACACAGAGAGAGATAGACGTTTTCCTTGAGGGGAAAAAAAAATCATTAAACAAAAAGAACACTCTGAAGATGATGAGATAGTAATGTCCACCTAATTTCCTTATGCGAATCATTCAGATGTAGAGGATGACGTTAACTGTACCGCAATTGGACATCAGATAGTTCCCACATGTAAAAAGTCCCATGGCTTCTTTTCAGCACAAAAAGTTAGAAAAACCGTAGGAGTTCATTTTTTCATGAGTTTCTGGATTTAACAACAGAATTCTTTGTTTGGTACTAGTAAATGTCTTTGTAAAGAAAAAGAGGAGTTTCCTTTTTCTATACAACTTTTAATGAAGTGTTTCGGTTGTCAACCCTAGCAGATTACACAGTTTCAAAAAATCTTTCATTGCTCTTTACTACTCTGAAAGGAAAAACGTCTAAAAAATAATTCTACTTGCATCTGTAGGTAGGATTCTCTGCAGCCGCTTTGAATCAGGGTGTCAAAGCAGCAAGGAACAGAGTCTCAATATTCGGAACATGTAGTCTCTTAAAGCTTCTTCGAAAAAGACCAGAGAACGCAACTCTGATGCAAATTATGTAGAAATCTAATGAAAAAAGTTACAACCAACAACTATTTTATTCCATTTGTATTTAGCAGAGACTTTGTTTTCAGTGGAACCTCAGAACGTACTTTCCTTCATCGCAGCCTTAAACATGAAAGGTGCGATCGCCTTGTGAAAACCAAGCTAAAGCCCGTGCCATCCTGCTGGCTCTTGGGTGGTGCAACCCGGCTCTCCTATTTTTCACTTTTTTTTCTTCCCAAGTACTGAAAGCACCATATAAAGGTGCTGAAAATATGTTAAAATATCTGAGTCAACATTAAAAGAAAGAGAACAGGAAAGTTTGAAGTATTTGACTGAAGTGGATGGATTAGACTCGCCAAACCCAAACGTTTCATGCAGGCATATGATCAGCTAGAGGAAAGAGAGCCTGAGTCATCAGCTACATCAAAGTCAAGGTCCAGTGAATGGAATGAGTGAGTGCTGTGTGAACAGGAACGATACCTGCCTTCATCTGCCCACTGCAGAACTTTTAATTACACTCAAACAGCCAGTAGCATCAGTGACTAAAATCCCCAGATTACCTTGATTGCTCTGTCATTATCTGTAATCAGCTGCTGCTTCTTATCTTCAAACTTTTGTACAACTTCCTGGAGCCGCTGCTCTGCGGCAAGCTGCTGCCGGCTGTTCTCCTCTGTCAGAGAGGAAATGGTTGTCTTAAGTTCAGCTATGATCTAAAAAGAAAACAGCATGCTAAATCTCTCTTCAGTAAAAGGCATGTATTTTGCATGTTTTTATACTCGGTACAAGCATGGCATTGGCAAACTCTGCTGTGCAAGTGAAATATTTTAAATTAACGTATTACACACTAGCAAGCATGAAATTCCACGCGGAGAAAAAGGAATATAGTAAGGCTGCGAATGACAAAAATTGCTGAACACAAAATATTTGGAAGGGTTTTCCACTATGACATTCCAAAATATTTACTCATGAGAACAAAGCACATCTGTGATCCTCAAAACAGAGCGTGTTTCCAGTCTTCCACTGCACTGAAACCAGTCCTGCAAATTTACATAGTGATGGTGGTGGTAGTTTTCTAGAAGGATACTTTAGAGTTTGATACTGCGAGAAGGAAGAAACTCAAATTTACATACTGAACTGAAATTTAAACTGGATAGTGACTGGGGGCCCCAGTACAGGAGAGACATGGAGCTGTTGGAGCGAGTCCAGAGGAGGCCACGAAGCTGATCCGAGGGCTGGAGCACCTCTCCTATGAGGACAGGCTGAGAGAGTTGGGGTGGTTCAGCCTGGAGAAAAGGCAGCTCCAGGGAGATCTAATTGCGGCTGACCAGTACCTGAAGGACCTACAGGAAAGATGGTGAGGGACTGTTTGTCAGGGATTGTAGTGACAGGACAAGGGGGAATGGGTTTAAACTGAAGGAGGGTCGATTGAGATTAGATGTTAGAAAGAAATTCTTTACTGTTAAAGTGGTGAGGTACTGGAACAGGTTGCCCAAAGAGGTTGTGGATGTCCCATCCCTGGAAGTGTTCAAGGCCAGGTTGGATGAGGCTTTGGGCAACGTGGTCTAGTGGAGGGTGTCCCTGCCCGCAGCAGGGGGGTTGGAACTAGATGATCTTTAAGGTCCCTTCCAACCCAAACCATTCTGTGATTCTATGATTTCTGAGCTGCTGAAAGGAGCATATTCTGCTTAGCAACAGAGTGGGGACATGATTCAATGTCCAGGACCCTTAAACTAGACCTTTTACATCATTCACTCGTCATTTGTTGAAATGTACTTGTTTCACCTTTTTTATCACTGTGGAAAGTCATAACTAAACTTGATCCTTCAGGCATATTTACAGAATTTTATGCTGACATATAAGTCATCACCCAGCAAAGCACTTTAATGTATGGGAGAGTCACTGACTAATGTATATATTCAAGCTTAAGGTGAAGCTGCTGTAGCAGCATGACATAGTCTGATTCTAAAAACACTTCAGCACACAGGCAGTTCAGAGAGACACTACCAGAGTGCTCAGACTTGCGTGTTTGCAAGGCCTCCTCATCGGTAGAAAAACATTTAACTACACTAAGGCCACAGTTATTTAGGAAAAAATGGGGTTTTTAGAACTACTAATAGGATAAGACTAACATAATAAAAAATATTCTACAAATGAAGGCACTAGAATCACTGGGGAAAGGGAAAAGGACTGATTAAAACTACTGTAAATTTATTTATCATCTGCTTTACTACCTGAAGACCCCAGAGAGTAACATGATTATGAGCAAAACCTACGTGGATATTTCTGTGTTTCTCTTCTAAAAACAAATGCATATTAAAAAAGATAATATACCAATCAAAAGGAGGGCTATTTGCTCTTAATGAGATCAATGGGCCGAAGTTTAGCGATTATCTGGATAGGTGTAACTCTTCAGGCAGAATTAAGCAGCATCACTGGTTTTGCAATTTAGATCATCATTTACACAACACTCAATTTGCACAAATTTGGCTTTGCTAGGTGTGTAGCGCACGCAGTGAGAAAGCAAGTGAAAGCGATGGATCATACAAATTATTAAGATAACTTGAAGCCATGCAAACCTGTACCACTTTGGGTATATTCCATTTTGTCACTTTTTAAATATAAAACAAAATAACAAACCCTTTAATACAACACGAAGCTGCGATTTAAAGCTTTTACTGGGTTAAGACCCTGGACTAGCATCGAAGTTCTGAAATGTATGCAAGGAAATTTCGGCATGAATTGATGGAGAAAGATCTGCTTTGTGCAGTACTTTTCAGAGAAAAAAAACCCAAAAATCTGTTTACTTTGTATAAACTTCAGAGGAAATGTCTTGAAATATCTTCTCTGTGTGGGTGTTAAAAGTGAATGTTCCAAGAGGCCACAGAGAGTAAGATTAGACAGATGTTGTCAGCAACATGACCACAAGAAAAGTTGCAATTGACCTATTATTAATACTGAGCTACAAAAAAAACTATGTTCAAGTAACTTCAGGGATTTGATTCAAACCCACAAAAGTAAAGAAATTCAGACATCAGGGTGAAACTCCTTTATTGTGCCAAATAGCCCTGACATATGATGTATGTGTTGTGTCTGCCACAGAAAGCGCAGAGGGATGCCAGTTCTGGTCACTGGGCCCATCTCTCCCCAGTAAAGAGAACAGTGTATTAGCTGCAGCAACGCCTAGTTTAAAAAAGTCAATTTTTTTCCGTTTCAAGACTATTCTACAGGCCAATAAATTTCAGTCTGACAAAATGTATTACGACATTTAGTTTAAATAGTTATTACCTTGTACTACACTACCTAGGTGTTCCCACTGTAACAATTAAAGCAATTTCCTTCACCCTTTGTTTAAAAATTCAGAAATGCTTAAATTATTCCATCAGTTTTTAATGAATGGTTTACACAGTAAACTATGTCTGGTGTAGAGAGGCTGATTTTTGATTACACTCACTAGGCACGACGATAGCCTAAAAATGACAATGACAAAAGATAAAAGAGAGATAGAAATGAAAAGGATTCTCTTCCTTAAGGTCTGGCATGCATTAAATGTTACTTTTTGAGCTTTATCATTTTTTTGCTATTCAGGTTCAGATGGCAAGATAAAAAAAACAGGGTTTTTTTTTTGTTGTTTCTTTCTTTCTTTCTAAATAAGGGTCTCAACAAATTACTAAAAAGGCATTTAGGAAAGTATTCTCTCTGATTTATCAGACAATTGTGGAATTGGTGAGGATGGACGGGACCAGCTCAAGCAGGGTCACCCAAAGCTGGCTGCTCAGGACCATGTCCAGTTGGGTTTTGAGTATCTCCAAGGATGGAGACTCCCCAACCTCTCTGTATGCAAATAAATGTGCAGAAAATACACATTAGGTTTTAGAAATATCATGTAAAAATACATTTAACAATTATTCTCATAAATGCAGTTTCAAAAAATGTAGTGTGAAAAAATGTGATAGTCCAATGAAATTTCATTGGAATAAGACAAAATTTTGGACAAGTTTTACAGACAATGAGACTCAAAGGTAGCTGAAAAGCTGAAATCAAGAGCTTTAAAATATTTTAAAGTGCTTGTAATAAAGTTTGCAATTTGTCATTGTCGCCCTGATCACCTCTGCCTAGGATAGAGGCTTCTAAACCATTCTTTGCAGTGTTTCAATTGATTTTAAAAGAGTATTCTTAGACTATTATTGCTATTGCTGAAAACACACTTCGCAAGAAAGAGGCAGGCATTCTGCTGTGGTTGGGAGGAATGAGAAGAATGACACCTCCGCATAAATCCTCCTGGCAATTTTCTTATTATTAAAGGCTTAACTTCTGGTTGCATCTCCATCATTTTTCACACTTCAGTACTACCTGTCAATCAGTCTGGAAGCTGAAATATTTGAAAATCATCCTGCCATCATTTTTAAGCATATATGTAAATTCAACACACATTTTCATCTTCCATGTTCAAAATACTACTCTGAAGAACAACAACTCAAGTCAAAACCAGTTTGCTTTCAGGACAGTGACATTCTTCAGTGTTTTTGGGCAGAAACACTGAACTGGCTAGGAGCAACGATAAACATCAAGACGGCAGAGTTGGGACTGCTGTCCTGCCATCAGCTGTGCAGGCAAAAACCACCCTTGTGACACAAAATGCAAGTCCTGGTTGTGCAACTGCTCCTGATTTTATGAGATGTGCTGGTTGACGGGGCACCTCGCCTTCCCTTCCCACTGGCTGAGGGAGGACTCAGTCCTCTTGGGTCCTCAGGAGAGGAAAAAATAGATGAAAAAGATGGAATTTAGAACTCAAAAAAATTCTCACCCATTTTTTCTAGTGAGTTTAATGCTCTATGTTTTTTGAAAGGTTAAAATCTGCAAGAAAGACATTGGATGTTTGATTGGGAAATGGTTATGGCTTCTCTTGATCATCAAGACCAAGAGCAGAGGTAATTACACTTTTCATCAAGTTTCCAAATCAAATGGATTCACGTGAGGTTCCTGCCTTCTCGCTACCTACCTGCGAGGATTTAGCCAGCTTCTGACTGTACTCCTTCTCAGTCTGCTTCAGCCGGCTGTTTGCCTGAAATACACACAAAAAGCAACCACATTAGCTCAGATGAAGAACGTGTACAGACACTTTGCCACCGACCCCTCCGCTTGGCACCTCATCCACATGCCTATCGCTGAGCGGCTGGGACCCGCGCCAACTCCAACGCCCTTTTGTGGCAGCCAAAAAACCGCAAGGGCTTGCCTTTGATCTCCGGCCAACTATTCATCACTTGAAAGAGGGGAGAAATTGTACCTCTGCTGCCAATTATTAGACAAACATAAAGACTTCTGCAGATTAAAAAAAAAAAGAAAGAAAAAAAGAGTGAGTTTGTGTGTGTGGCAGGAGGGAGGTAACACACACACGAGGTTATCAGGGTGACTTCGGTTCTGAACGGAGGGAAAAGGAAAGGAGAAAGTCCCAGGCACCGGCTGCAAGGGTACAGCGCGACATGGAGGACACGACTTCGTGTCTCAGCTTGGTGTCTGCAACTGCCTTCTGTCCCACTGCACGTCCCTTCTTCTTTAAAGGTGGTGATTGCACTGAAAATCGAGCCAAGGTGCAGCTGAACCAACCGGGAGCTCTTGGACATACTGCTCTTCCCTTCTAGCTTTTTTTTTTTTTTACAAGTCAAAGATAAAGAATAAAACAAACTGAAAACAAGGCTGCTTTGTCATATTGGAATCTAATAAGCACATATATCTATAATTCTGGGGAAAAATAGCTCTTAAGGTTCTTTCCTTAAATAATTTAATTTCAGAAATAATTTGATATAACTAAAATAAATTCAATCTAATTTCAGGACAAAATTCTGATTTGTATTTTCCTTGCCAAATGCCACAGTATTATATTGATAGACTGTCCTCAAAATGCTGTCCTCAAATGAACTGCTAAGCGCTCTTGTTTTCTTGGCTCTAAAATTTGAGGACAGGTGTCTAAGAAAAATATTTTCTTAGGGGGACAGAATATTACGAAGGCGAGTCCTGAAGCAAATTTAAGCTGATTAAGTTTTCAAAATCTATCTGACCTCGTGTTCAAATCTTTGATCTGTCGTCCTTAGTTTTACGGCACAGCATCCAGCACACAAACACAAGCTCCTGCAGCTGCCCGCGTGCCAGCACCCGTTTTGGGGGACCCTGAAGCCTCTGAACCCTGCTTAGATCCAGTTGCAAGACTGAAACTCCAGTTCTGCAAACATCAGGGATTGCAGTCAAGCAAATAGTCTTATTGATTTTACTGGACTATAAATTTAGGAGCTTTAAAGCTGCAGACAGTGTTTGCAAATCACCGCCAAGCATGATAGGACTCGCATCATCTCATACAATCCAGGCAGTTACGTATGGTGCAGCTTAATGTAAGTATATTACAGCCGTTAAAAATAATCTTACAGTTTACAGGATACTTGAGGGAGGGGATTCCGCCCCTCTACTCTGCTCAGACCCCCCTGCAGTGCTGTGTCCAGCTCTGGGGTCCCCAGGACAAGAAGGACATGGAGCTGTTGGAGCGAGTCCAGAGGAGGCCATGAAGACGATCTGAGGGCTGGAGCACCTCTGCTATGGAGACAGGCTGAGAGAGTTGGGGTGGTTCAGCCTGGAGAAGAGAAGGCTCCGGGGAGACCTTAGAGCCCCTTCCAGTCCCTGCAGGGGCTCCAGGAAAGCTGGAGAGGGGCTGGTGACAAGGGCAGGGAGTGACAGGACAAGGGGAATGGCCTGAAGCTGAAGGAGGGGAGACTGAGATGAGATAGTAGGAAGAAATTCTTCCCTGTGAGGGTGGTGAGGCCCTGGCACAGGTTGCCCAGAGAAGCTGTGGCTGCCCCTGGCTCCCTGGCAGTGTTCAAGGCCAGGTTGGATGGGGCTTTGGGCAACCTGGGCTGGTGGAGGGTGTCCCTGCCCATGGCAGGGGGTGGGACTGGATGGGCTGGGAGGTCCCTTCCCACCCAAACCAGTCTGTGATTCTATGATACTGCAATTTCAGATCTTGAGTCCCCTCAAATTCCAAGATTATGAAACATATGGAAGTCTATTTCATGTGTTGGTACTAAGAAGTCTACTAAAAATGTTAATCAAAATCGATTATCAAATATGAGCGTAATTTTTGAGAACACATTTTTTGCTTGTTTTTGGTTATAGAGATAATGGCACTACATATTGGTTTAAAACAGCATACACAAGAATTCTGGAGCAGCAGACAAATTAAATCCCACTTCTTCTACCTTTATCATTTAAAGTGTGCCACAAGCACCGTAAGGGCATATTGTGGGGCTGGATCACTAAAAAGAGAGCAGTAACACAGAAGCAGCTATGCCAGACAGCTCCATGCATGCTACATTTCTCTTTGTACTCCAGCTCACTCACGTTAACACTCTTATCACTGTATTGTCATCTAGTTTCCGATTACATTTTGCCACTACCGTGTATCATAAAGTGACTGAAACTGCCAGTTTATCTTTAGGAAAAAAAGTAAAAAATAAATTACAGTAATAATGTAAATCACTGTTAGTCCCAGAAGGGAGGGATACTAGTCAGCAAGGCACTGCAAAGATCATCACATCACAGCTGCTCTCACTCAACTTGCCTGGGGTAAAAGTCTTCATCTTTCATAGAAACAGCTTTATAACCTCCTGAACCCATAGAAGAAATCTCAATAAATAAAACACTCATAACTTTCATAAACAAATTAGAACTTGTTTGTTCACACTGAGTACAACCAGGATGACCTCTGATAGACACGGCGATCCAAAAGAAAGATACGCTGAATTCCAGTGCTTTGTGCCTAACTGAAAGCAAAGAAAGTATATCCCACCAGTTTAGTTAAAGGCAATTACAACATTTTCTTTTATAATGGCTTTAACAGATTCCAATTAGCAAAATATTTATAAGTTGTCTCCCAGTCATCAACAAACCACAGATTCTTGCATTTACTTGCAGTCCCAAACATCCTCATTTGAGGGGTCTGATTTTCAGACGTATGGAGCTACCAAAACTTCCGCTGGAGGTGGTAAACACATTTCAATCGGCTCTAAAACCGGCCATCTAGACTCTGTGGCACTAAAAACTATGGACACCTGCTGACTTCAGCTTTTCTCTCTAGATCCGTAACACCGCACAGGTCTTGCATCATCACACACTGCACAGGTAGCACCAGCGAGGCTCTGCAGAAGGCACTTTCTACAAGTTATAGCACACTGGTCAGCTGAAAAGATCCAATCCATGGTGATGCACAGGAACACTCTTTTCCATCTTCTTTTACTGCAGAAATAGAAAGCTTTTCCCTTTTCAAAACCTGCGACTAAACTAATTTATTACCTCTTGACTATAGGCTGTTGCTTTGCAGCCTAGGGAGGCAGAAACCTATTCCCCTGGGGCACATGTAGCACTGCTACACAAAAAAAAAAAGCGCCTTTTTACTTCTTTTTTTTTTTTTTATAAGAAGTGGCTTACTGCAAAGTAAATACACATAGCCACGTACAGTGAACATCGCGGAATATATTACATTTATCCTGACAAACGAGAAGGTTACAAATGACATGGTGTACACAAGCAGCATTTTCCTGGGCTCCTCCTTCTCTAACAGGCTGCTCGCTCATGCATCGTATGAGGCATAAGCTGCTTCTGTATTATTTTAAGGGCATTCCCTCGCTTTCAGGTTACATGCTATTTCAGAAACATAATGAATAAGAATCCAACTGGAAGGTGAACATTTGGAGGGTCAGCCAGTATTCATTAAAGTCTAACTCTTTTTATAGCAATGGGCAGCACCGCAAATGCAGTTAATGGTCTTAAACTAGTTTTCCGTGTGCGAGAGGTAGCTGTTGAAATTCACACTTGGCAAAAACTTGTCAGAAATATCAATTGTAATATCCATTTTTATAATAAAAAGGTTTAAATTGGATAAGCCATAGAGGAATCCCACTGATTCAAAAATTAACTTCAGTTTAGTTTCACACAGTTAATACATATTTTAGCTAAAATTATCTGATTATGACAATTTTACATGCAGTTATTTTATATTACAGTGAAGACTTTTGCATTAAAAAGATTATGTCCTTGTTACAGTTAATTGGTTTTAAAAACCAACTGTAATTCTATAACAAGCCTTAAAGCATCATACTGTGGTTGCTGAGCAAAACTGCACCGACTTCAACAAAACATTTCACGTTAAAATTAAAAACGGTATTAGCACTACAGATGTGGTATCTGAATTAATGGATGCTATTCTAACACAGTCTGATTTTCATTTTTTCCTTTCATCAAACAGAACAGCATTACTAAGAATAAAAGAGCAAAGGATCTACGATGGGACCACATCGCAAAAGCACGCCATGTCCTACCCTAATTACAAAGTTTTTATATGTTATTTTAAAGGTGTAAGATATATTAGAGGGGACTTTTAGTTGTAGTTCCACTCGACGGAACGCACGCCCTAACCAGCCCCGGGGGCTGCTCACTGGTACGGCCACCTCCGGCATCAAAGGTGGCTCTAGCTGCATACGGGGTTGGCAGGGCCATGGGCAACTTCATCCTCCATCACCATCCATGAAGATGTTTAGGACGTCTTGAATGTTTACCAAGAATGCAGCTGTTCAGAATTTTTTTGGAACAGTACAAATCTTTGCATATCTTCCAGGTTTGGAATGGGGATTTTTGGATTGAAAGTTAGATTTCAATCATGCCACAAAATTAAGAGGAAAACTAATTCCTGCAACTCAAATGCAGATAGATCTGTAAGAATTAAGGATGCATAGTGAAATCCTGTTCATTATATATGAATTACAGTTTTGTGATTGATTCTGTAATGTTTCAATTTGATTTAAATCTCCCCAAAACATAAACAAACAACAAAACCCCCACAAACATAACTCTGATAAACTAGAGGGTTATATACACACACCCATATTCACTGATAGAGAAGGAGATTTAAGAAATCTGTTTAGGGTACTAGCTATGAAATAATAATTTTTCAAAATGCCTGCAACTAGCTAAATGATGGCCATACATAAGCTGATCCCCCATAATTAGTTAGATAAAAGTGTAAGCAAACTAAAATTAAAAAAAAAAAAAAGAAAAAAAAAGGGGGGGGGGGGGGGGGAAATCAAAGGGTGGGGGAAGGAGAAGAAAGAAAACTTGCTCCAGGGAAGAAGCAACTGTTCTCTGATGTGCAGCAAAGAATTTAACATCAAAGAACTAATGTAAATGGGGTCCATTTACCTTAAAAAACAACACACCACTCCACATTCTGGAATATTTCTATTTAAGTTTGACAGCATTATGCTTTGTACCAAAATTCAAGATTGTGTAATTTGAGAGATGTCAAGAGAAAATGACCTTCAGAATGGCTAACTGTAGCAATTTTTGTTGTTAGGTATGTTAAAACACTCTGTACAGTATCTGTTTAAACTTTGGAGATTAGCAGATCACCTTTTAAGTTCATCTGATTGCACATAAAAATTTCATTTCGACCTCAAAGCCTCAAACATATATTTTCCTTATGTGCCTCTCATACCGACAGCGGGTGACTTCCTACGCCAATACTCGTGTTCTTTCCACTGCTCTTCCCACCAATCAGTTAAATGGAAAGCCGAATCTCTGTAACAGTGAAAATAGCATACCGGTTCAAATATGTAATTTGAGCCACCCAAAAGACCATTAAAAATAGTTCAATATCCAAAATGATGTTAACAGAATAATTAGCCAAGTACCAAATGACTTCAAGGGTTTTGAAAATGAATGATAGAAATCCCAATCTGTCATACTCGCAAATCCTATTAATATTCTATTTTACATTCCACTTTTGTAGGTCTATAAATCTTTTTCTTTTTTTCCTTTAAACATACATCTTTAGGAAAAAAAACCCCTCTCATTCATGTGCTAAGCACTTTTCATTGGGAAAAAAACGAGAATGAAGAGAGATGAATTGGACACTCTACCTGTACAGAGAATTGCCTTTCTGTGGCGCATTGCAATTCCGTGCTTAACGGGGGCCAACTGAAAAACTGCTCGTGCAATTTGTGTCTTAGGAAAACTCTGATTTCCAGTCCTTTCATTTAAACTAACAGTGTATTTCTAATCATTCTGAAATTATGTAGAGAAATTAAAGACAGACATTTAACTCTTCCAAAAATTATTCTATGAGACTCCAACTGCCTGGTGTCTGATGCCAAAGTTATACCATCCTTATGCTAGTACGCAATACTAGCTTCATCTAAATGGATTTACCGGGCATCTAAATATTTCCCAGCTTCACTAATACTGATTTTTACTCCATGTTGCAGTGAGTCAGGCACCTTACTTAAAACCAACTGCATGATTTGGCCTAACAATACAAGCCTTGATTACAATACAAGGTTTTAAAACCAGATTAACAGTATAGGTTGCCACATGAAATTGTTCAATACGTTAAATATACTTTATACGAGAGAGTACTGCTGCATGCACCAGGCATTTGAAAGCACAGGCGGCGACTTATAATTTAATCTGAAGATGTGCTGTGACATTTTGCCAAAACAGCTTGGAGGCAGGTGGCTTTTACGTTACGGCACGATTCCTTCTTTTGCTCAACATTCAAATAAGATGAACTGTGCAAACCTAGTGACGATGTTGGGACTGCAACACTCTCCACATTAGGGTACCGAAGCCCAGTTTTCCCGCAGCTACATGCGGGAAATCTGGTACGTACCTAAATCTGGTACAGCACAAATACAGCCCTGGATTACGATTTTTTATATTTCCTGGTTTTCTTCTGTTCTATCCAACTAAATTAAGATGGTTATTTAAAGTGGGTTTAAGACATTCTATTCAAAAGTGGTGGCATTTTCTTTTTCAGACCCTTAACAAATAAAACATGCACCGGACAGGAATTATGAGAGCTTTTACAAGCTGCCTTTATTCATCAGAAACACTGGGCACCTCTGCTACCCAGGCACCTCACTTGCTCCCACGCGCTCTGTGCTGGAGCGGGAGAGAGAGACAAAGAACTTTACAGAACAGTTTGTATCACTCGGGCCCAGAGGGTTTTGGTACCCAAAGAGCCGACACCCAGTCAAATCCCGAAGGGACAGGCTGCTAAACATCTCTGAAGATGCAAGGCAAAGCTAATGTTTCCTCCACAAATAGAAAGCAACGGTATAGCGTTGTGCCACTGATCCATGGCTTGGCTCAGTTAAGGAGTACTTACTATGAGCTTTACAATACACGATTCTTGCAGAACTCGGAGATTTCTGAGACCCGTGCACTTTATCGTTATATATCAACTGAGTTTATACACCTTGATTTTTGCCAAGGACAGACTACGATATGCTCGTAGGGACTATGAAGGGATAAGAATGTTGTTTTATTTTTTTAGATTGTCCATTGCTGTTTTAAGCTTGAAGAACAAGCAAGTGTTAAGAAGATAATGACTGGGAAAAAAATCCTACATATGTATCATTTGGAGATGAAAACAGAAGGAAAACCAGAAACAAAAGGACAGACTCGGTATTACTAAGTTAACTCGGCATTGCTAAGTTACATCATTAGATGAGAACCCAACAAAAGTTAAGCTCCTACAGTTGGAAAGACAAACATTCAAAATACGACGAAATCCCCTAACAAATCTACGATCTGAAGCAATCAGTGTTCCTTAGCAAGATTACGCCGGATTACTTTTTGTAGTTTTAAATACAACAAAGCTTCCCCAAAAGAACGACAACTTCACGGAGCCAGAAAGCATTACTGTACCGATGAGTAACTATGCGCAAGTCCAGCAAAGTCGCAATTAAAGAGAATACAATATATTGCTCAATCATGAAAGCAATTAAAAACATAAATAAGACATTGCAAGACTCTTAACATTCCCAATGTTTAATTATTTATCCGTTCTCCATCCTGCAGCTGTAGGTCAGAATTAACTCCTCTGAACTAAATGCAGGAGAACTCTTTTGGGGATTTGTACCTTTCATTTTCAAGCAAACACCAAAATTCATTTCAAATTCACACAAGAACTGCAACAGTTTCACCTAAATCAGATTTTCTACAAGTTAAACACCCCTCCTACACTCAGATGTGATTGTGAAACTACTTTGATCTCTGTTCCCAAATTTATTGCTCTGTGTAATCCATGACAAAATATAATGTGATTTACTGTATCTCTATATGACAGCCCAGCAGCTGACAGAACTTAATAATTTAGCATAAGAAAAAAAACCTTCTGGCACCAAAATATACAAATCATAATTGAGGCACTTTAGTATCACATTACAATGAAGCATATGCAGACTGATCATAAGAACTTCAAAACAATTAGAATTCTTTCTCACCCATTTAATGAAGGTGGGTTTTAGTCCATGACATGTTCTGCAGCTGTAAGCAAGTCATTTTGGAACACTTTTGTTTCTTCACATTAAAGACTCTGAAGGACTAATAACATCGCTTTACCCCTTCCACTATTTGCCAAACACTCCTTCGCCTCCAAAAAGGGAAAAAAGGAGCCACCTGCAGCTTTTCTCTATTATAAAGATATGAAGAAGGAGCAAATTAGCGTAAACAATGTCTTCAAATTGTGCCAGACTTTAAATATGCAATAATGATGTTTTATATTAGCTCGGTCTTGATAACTGAGCATTTTTCCTAAAACAAAGCTATAGTGAAAAAATGAAATATCCAAATGCTGACCTAAGCAGGGATGCGATGGACACATTCCATGGGGCAGCTTTTGCTGACTCGGGTTTGGGGGACTTGAGAAAGTCTTTGTGTAAGGGATGCATTAGCCTAGAAATTTTCAACAAAAGCAAGGATGCGGAGCTCCAGGCACGGGACGCAGGAGAAATTTCCACTTAGTAGTTACGAATTCCAGGTAACAAACACCAGTCACCATTGGTTGCATGAGCAAACCCCTGAACGAGCCCCACTGAAATCAGCAGTGATCGCTGCAGGTATTGGGATCCAGTAGCAGGGCGGCGGTGGTGGGACCTGTCCTCTCAACCCTGCCTAGGCACCCAGACCAGATGGCATTCATTCAGTAATTCCGAAAGAATTTAAGAATGAATTGGCCGAGTTGTTAAAAAAAAAAAAAGTAATCTCACATTACAATCAGCTACCGTACTGGAAAATAGCCAGTGTTTTTCCTAATGTTATAACGTACCCTGGGATGTAAAGATAAGTAAAATTGGTAAATTAGAGAAAACTATGCAATCAGCCTTCTCCAAGGCACATAGTATTGTGGGGAAAAAAGGGAGAGAATGAGGTAATGATTCAATTGGGCTTTAAAAAATATTTAATAAAGTTAAAATAATAAGCAATTCTGTGTTACAAGATAAAGTTGGTGTGTTAAAGTCTGTTTGGATAGCAAAGAAAGGCTCAGGAAACTATTGAAAAAATAATTAGAACAGTCGTTCTTCCACTGGAAAAGCCTCCTGCACTTTGTAACCAGGAAATTTGAGACTGAAACATCAGTTGTACTAAAACCATCAGGTATGGCCTCCAGAGTAAGGCTCGTGGTGACTGCTTACGTACATGCTGCTCATAAAACTGTTTAATCCTTTTTTGAGCCTGCTGATGCTATCTGCCTCCACAACCTCCATGGAAATCAATTCAAGTACCTTCTTTCACCAGTTTTAAATTAATCTCTTATTAGTTTCCAGCAACTACGCCCAAGTTCTTGGGCGGTAAATAACAATTCAGCATTCAGCTTATCCACCATCTTCATGATTTTGTGAGTCTTGATCTTGTGAATATGCAGTAAAGGCTACAACCTGGAAGTTAAAGAATTGAGAAAAAAGCAGAGTGTGCTCTGCTGAGGCAGAACTAGAAGTGGTGTTTGGACACAGACTTGAAAAGAAATAGGAGACAGAGAAGACAAAAACCCCACCTGCGAATACTTCTTAGATAGATACCTTAGATTAATACCAGTTGGCTAAAAACCCCCAAACTTCTCAACTAACCAACTATAACTGATAGGGAGTGAATAAAGTGTGCTGAAAGACAGGCCATACGATAGAGCTCTAATTTTAATTATATCAGTCCTTGCCCTGTTGAAAGCTATCTTTTTAACTCCATATTTTGTCATAATTTATCATTTAGCTCAATTATGATTCTTCTTGTCTGGTTCTCATTATTTAACAGTATTGCATCAGTCATTTTAATTTTTGACCCTATGTGTTATTTGTGAATGCAAATAATGTGGTGCTTGATCTCTTCTCCAAACATTAATGAAGATGTTAAAAAGTAAGCCTAACGCTCAGGGGTGCAGATTTTTTCCCACAGTGACAGTTATACCAACCAGTCTCGGTTACCTCTGGAATCAGGTTTATAAGTACAACTGATGGGCAGAAATCTTACCATTTTGCTTTTCTGAGGGGGTTTTTTTGGTTTGGTTTTAAGGAGGCAGAAGCAGAGTAATACCGTGAATAACAGACTAGGGCTTTGAAAGATCTCCAGTAGAGAGAGCCATAAATTCTGTTTAGTCTCATTTGAGTGAAATATCCCTGAGATTATTCTACCATATTTTTCTTCATGTTTGGCTCTCTTGATTGAAGACTCTTCCAAATGGCTCCCCGAAGGGATGATGCAATTCCTGTGACCATGTTCCTGGTCCACTATCATCTTTCTTTCTTTTTCTTTAGAGGAATGAGAAGGAGCAGTGCAAAAGGGGACACACTAGAGAGGAAATTGGTTTTCTCCCCTTATCTGTGAGCAAGATTTTATTGCAAGAGTTGCTGTAAAAGTACTATAAAGACAGATTAAATCATCTGCACTTCTTGTGCTAACATACACTAACTTTGCTACATAAATCTGTTCTCTTTGTTGAAATGCATTTCTTTTCTCTTGATCTTCTTGGCTTTTGGCAGATTTTCTCCAAAACCAAAGTACTATGCTCATTTTGAATAATATTAGTTGGTGAATCACTAACACTGCATCAGAAATGTTCAAGAACCAAATGTAAGTAAATGTACACAGACTCTACAACATAAAAACAACAAAAATATTACTACTCTGGAACAGAGAGATAATATCATAGCCAATAGTTCTTGGATTATAATGGAAAAAATTAAGAGACTCAGGAAATATCCAACTCGGCTTGGTAAGAATTAGAAGCTCTTTAGATTATTCATAGCTAAGGCCTAAGCAAAAGAATCCATGTAATAGATTCAAGTAAACATTTAAAAATTTTAGTCTAAAAAAAAATGGCATATATACAACAACTGGTGGAGATCCTGAATGCATTCAGCAAGGAGAAAAACATACATCTACATTGCAATTAGATACAAATTTAATGATATCATTATACTCGGGAAGAATGCATGTCCACATTTTATGGTTGACCTATTTGCCCCCATGTAAATAAGCAGGGTATCGCTGCAACGACTGTGAAAATAGTTCCTCTGGATGCTCGCAGAAACGAAGCTATCTATACTATGGCTATTAGTGTTCAAGTTAATGAAGTGAAAGGTGTCACTCACATCAAAGGCTCCCTTATGCTAAGAAGTCCAAGCAGAAACCTACAGAATTGCTGCAGAGATGGTCCAGTTCCCAGGTCTTAGATACAAAGATGAAACCGTTTTTGGTAGTTAATGAAATGTTGAGTTGGCAGAGAAGAACAAGAGCTAGAGACAGTATTCAATAACGTAAGCTAATGGAAAGCCTGCAATGCTTATTCTTTAAATAACTTAACTGCTTAGGGGAAACTCATAATGGACTATCTCTTGGAGTATCTCTTTAATCTTTGAAGATGTCATATTCTTTCTCTTCATCTTTTATTTCTTTGCCAGTGCTGAACAGTATGAGTACTGACAACAGCGCCAGAAGAGATACTGTCATTTAAACATTTTCCTACACATGCAGTATAAAGTATGCCCGATGAGTATGTCCAACTAGACTGCATCCTGGGGCTGCACTTGCTAATTAATTAATCCAGCATCACCAAGCTTGATGCTAAAAGGAGGACTAAAACGCTCTGTAGGGTGCATTATCAGTGTGTTATTTGTAAACTGTATGCAAGTAGAAGTTGTTAAAAAATTAAGCATCCAATTATAGGACACTGTCTGCAGATTTTTGAAAAAGGCCTTGTTACAAAACATTGTATTAGAACATAACTATTATGTAGAATAGTTATTTGTAATTAGGGAAGCGGTCACTTACACAGTGACCTGAACTTTGAATTCCCCAAGCATTTCAGTTTTCTGTGGACTTCCCACCAGACATAGGTAGAGTGATTGTCACAGGTATGGACTAAAAAACATCGTAAACGTCAAATTTTATTTAAAATAACAGAAATTTCAGAGTACAACTAACTGCTACATTATAAAACCTCTAAGTACAATTTGCACGGCTCTGGCCAGGTTGCATGCCGTCTTGGAGTCCCATCTCTCCAGAGTGAACCATTTCACAGCTGTACTGAAATCAGAATTGTGGTCCAGGAACTAAAGTGTTTGACTCTCCTTTTGCTTTATTTTACTTTATTTTTTGACTACAGCTTCATCCTGTAATCAAATATCATGTGCATTCAGTACAGTCAATAGAGAAAAATGTGAATTACTTCTCCACAAGAAAAGCAGCACTAAGAATTAGATGTTCCTGGAACCTGCATAAAGATTTAACAGGATGAGTCAAAATATCTATTTAAATATAAAAAAGAACTCAATAAAAAGCTAAATGTTGAAAATTATTTAGAGAGGAAAAAAACCAAACCCTTTTTCTCCCACTCCAATTTGCTCATGTGCATCGCTCAAAGCGAGCTTTTTTATGAGATATTTTCAGTTCCAAGGTTGCTTCCTTTGAGCATTGTTAGCATGTCTACTGATCTGCTGGGGTCATGCTTTCTGAATGTTCATTTTCTTTGCCAAGAAAATACCACAGATGAATGTTACAAACAGTTGCGTTAGCCAAGCTTCACATCTGCACGCACTTAGAAATGCAGTTTGTCTCTTGCTTTCAGTAATTTCTGGCAAACCTGAAAATGCTCATAAGCTTTGCACAGTCCGTTACACCTGGCCGGTTAGTGTTCCTGCCGCAAGTGCTGCTGATGCAACCTCTAACCACCTGTCTCCCTGCTGAGCTTAGTCATTAGTGGAGCCTAACTGCAGTGTTAGGTATTCTCTGATATGTTTGGTTCTTAAACAGTTTATGTTTCATTTCATCATAATGAGGTATGACTTCAAATAAAAAAAATTACCATCACATCAAAAAAATGCTATAATCTCTTGATATAACGAAATGCAAGCCAATTAAATCTATACTTTAAAAGTAAATCGAAATCACTGTGATTGAATACAAGTGTTCTTCTGAAACCATATTTAAGATTCCTTAACTAATAGACAAGAACTAATTTGGAGATATTCTCAAGTCATTTTTATGTTAGAGACAGATAACAGATATCAGGAAAGCACTGAAGTCCTAAGAACACGATAAGTACCGTTTCAAATTCTCCATGCTATCATCTTGAATTTTTGTCTGATTTATGTCCAACGTGGCTTATCTGACCTTAAGGACATTAACATTTGTTATCCTTATCTAATAAGATGGCTTTGCGTTCTAACATAGCTACCACGGTATGTCTTAAAAAGTGAGCAAGAAGGTGATGGGGGTGATCGGGCCATGGCACATCTGATTTAGCAAAAAGCAAGGCTAAAGACGAACGGCTGCGCTGCCCCAGGACGAACAGCTACCTCTGCATCGCACCGGCCTGCTGAGCGGCTCCTCTATCAGCCCGGCCCCGTCTCTGCGTGCCAGGCTGGTGACAAGGACCTTGCTCCCAGAAGTCCTCCGACTGCGGTTCAGGTACTGCCCTCGTCACCTCCTCCCGCGCTCCTGCAGCTTGGGGAGCAGCACTCGGCACCGAGAAGTCTCAGAGGTGCCCAACTTGGCCACCACGGGTTCAACACTGCTCATAACGTGCATATTTAGGTGAGCTACGGCTCACTTTCCTACAAAGCGGTGTTTAATTGAAAATAATACCCGCAATAGGGGAGGTCACTGGAAAGTTATGGACTTTTCCCTTTATTATTATTTCCACAACAACAGATGCCATGTTTATTTTTCCTACAGTGCAGGTTTCACTGTGCCATTTGGCAACCTGTTAAATATTTTCCCGCTTATCATTCCCTACTGATTTGGAGATACAATAACTGTCAAAAAATATTTGCTTTTAGAATCGCAGGTTCAAAAACATTACCGTACTACCTTTACCGAGCAACTTTCTGGCACTGCATGCTGTAATCACTAACAAAATTAATCAACTAAAATATTACAGTAAACAATGTGCTATCTTTCAATTTGAGATTTTTAAGCAACAGAAAATTAAAGACCTCAGTATATTAAATTATGTGTGCCTAAATATTGAAAAGCTATCTACAAATACCAACAAATATTTAAATGTCCAGTGCTCTTGCAATAAAAACTGTTCCCCTCTCTCTCCTCGCCACTCTCTTCCTCCCCAGCCCCACTGCGGCCGGGCTATGGGCAGGGCAGTACCATATGAATCCTATATCTCCTTCTACCCATTTTTACTTCAATTTTTCTTTTCACTTCAATTTTAGCCATTTCTTTTGTATTTCATCAGGTTCACGTGAAAAAACAGTCCACAATTCCGCATAGCAATCTGTGCAGAAATCAGTATTACTCACAAAACAGACCACAGAGGAACGAGATCCTTCACTTGGGAACGGACTGACCTTCAAAAAATCTGGACAGTCATATGTTCCAAGCCTAGACAGTGAAATTCAACTTCCCCTTGGATTTTTAAGCAATCTTCACAGAATTGGCAAAAACCAGAGTAAACTTAGAGGACAAATTTTTCTCCCATATTGTCCTAAATTTCAAGGTTAAGTTTTGCTAGAAAAATAAAAAACTTTAAAAAATCAAGTTTCAAAACTCATGCTGCAGTTAAGATGCTGGGTTTTTTTCCCCTTGGATAAAATCTCCTTCATCAAAGTTCTGTGGACTTTAATAGGATCAAGATTTGAACTAAGTTAGCCAAAACTGTAACTTTTGAACTTTAAATGGAGTTTGCCCTCTAAGCTACTTTGACTTTTGGACTTTGTGGCCACCTTCCACAGCTCTACATTTAGAGGACAGAAACAAAGCAGAATGGTAAAGGGGGATTTGAAGGTAACGCAAGGTATTTTCACATGTTTGTGGAAGATTTCCCAACAAAGATACTTCCCCCCCAACTTTTACTCAACATGTGCTCTTCTGATTAGAGGTAAAAATAGGGAAGTAGGTTAAATTAAAAAAAAAAATAATTCAATAGCAGTTAATATAGCTTAAAATTAGCAATTTTTTTCCTGAAAAATAGAAAAAACGCAACAAATTAAAAAAATAGTATTTCTGACAGAAATGACAATTCAAGACTATTAAAGATATTGCCCTATAAAGGATTATTTGTAACTTCAATTTGAGGATGTAAAGAAGTTAACTTTTCTTTTGCTATACTACACATGTAAAAAAAGATCAAAGAAAGAAAAGAATTGAGATTCAAATTCCATTTTTAAGCAAAAATGACAATGTCTTCCTGAGTTAAAATTAATCCTTTAATGATGAATTTCAAAGGTTTAAATACTTTGTGTGACCTTGGCTTTAAATAATTATGCCAAGCGGAGCTTTCCTTACATTCAGAAAAGATTCTGAATTGTTGATCACAGCCATTTTAACGGCTTCAGGCTGGCTGATTTCCAACATAATCCTCCGAATGCTGTTTAAAATTACAGACCAAGAACCTGACGCAGGTAAATGAAATGTCATTTTCACAAAGGCCGTTCAAACAGTATATGCGGATCGTTAATTTGTGCCACTGTACATCACTTTGCAATGAAATGTATGATTATATTAACACATATAAAAGATACTTCAACAACTATCTGCTTACACATACACAGCGTCTACTATAAGTATTAAGTAGGGGGTTTTTAGTTTAGCTTTTGAAATAAACCTCACATTTTTTAGCTCATATCATCCCTAATGTAGTGAAATACTTGAAATCGAGGCACCGGTACAAGGGGACGCTCAGCAAGCACTGACACACAGTCAGCGACCCCGCTGAACAGAATGGGGAGGGAAGCCTTGATTTATCTGAAATGCTAATTTCTATTTTCAAGCCTTTCACACAGTACCTGCTCACCCGATGCACACAGGCGAAAGTAGACCAGCCATTGTTAGCAACTAGACCAAATTTCCTTGCAGTTTTAGCCTGAACTTCTTCCTCCTTAAGAACTTTCCCTCTTTTTAAGGAAGAAAAAGCTCAGTTAGACAGAACTGCCCTTTCTACTCTATCTGTTCCAGCAAAGGAAAAAAGCGATTAAGGTAGTCCTTGGCTGGCTTTGCCTTTAAAACCATCTGGATTTTTAAAGTCCCGCCAGCTCCGGAGCACCACACGGTCGTCCCCGTTCCACGCTCACCGCGGCTGGAAGGTGCTGCCCCAGCACCGCTCTCAGGGAGAACAGCCACAACGGCGACCGCTGCCGCTGCGTGTCCAAAGAGATGAAGTCTTTCATTACAGAACTACAAAGTTTTCCATACTCGTGCTGCGATTGCAGCATGCGCTGTCAGATCTAGAGCATACGTCTGTTTTTTCAACTCAAGTGACCCCTAAACATTTTTCCTCAGTGAAACTTTGCTTATCTGACTTTGGAGGTGATTGCTCGCCTTTTGCCACGCCACCAGAAGCAGCCCTATGCAAACCTCTTACCTTGTCCAAGGCCTTCTCCGTTTCCGCTGTGTGCACCTTTTTCAGGTCTAACGTCATTTTTTCTGCCTCCGCTTTCAGCTTATTCACGGCTGTCTCGTGGTCTTGAGCTGCCCTCTGCTTCTCCTCTTCCCACTGATGGCTCAGCTCCAGCAGCTGCTGCTTCCGCTGAGCGTTTACCTGAATTAGCTCTTCCCTCAACTTGTGGATTTGGTTCTCCATATCACAGATAACCTGAAATAAAGAACAAACAAAGTGAAAAAAACCTAACCACAGAAAACAAAAGCCACTTGATTTTCTCAGGCAGGCTGTTAGCTGGGGTCGGAAGCACACTCAAAAGATTCTCTCTCCCTTTTCTTGGCCTCTCTTACTGCTCTTCCCCTTCTCTTCATATGTGCAGATGAATACAGCTCCCCCCTGCCCAAAGCATGGATGGAGCAAGATTTACCTCTTTGGAGGGGGTGCCTCCGTAACTGGAGAAACTTTGTGGCAGATAATCACTACGTATAGTGTCCATGCCTTTTCTTCTTTTTTTTTTCCTTAAGAAATAACCTGCCACCTTCTAACGAGGTATCAGCGTATCATCAGTCATTTATCAATCACTTCTACAGATTATAGGCTGTATTTCATCATTATGTGCTAATGCGCACCAGGAACGTATCAAAGAACGTTCTCCTTCGGGTGAGAGAACTAGAGCACGCCGAGTGAGAATGGCACGGGCCAACGCAGAGAACCCTTAAGACTCTGCAAACACAGTACAGGTAAGACACACGACCTTCAAAACGCAAGAGACAGACTTCAGAATCCACAGCTCTCCTGTGTGCGATCACAGAGCATCCTTCAGTCCTCGGGAGCAAAATACGTTGTGCGACGCGGCAGCGGCATCGGAGGTGGGGGGCCAGGGAGCTGCCGCGGAGCAGCGGGGACTCAGCTCGCTGCCAGCCCTCCATGGGGTAACTTGAAAGGTAAGGGATGAAAGTTATATGTGGTAAATTTGTGGTTCTCCTGAAGTATACAGAATATACATTGCTGCTTTACAGTAGTAGCAGAGTATATATTTATTACTTCAGATTTACGTTTGTATATAAAACTCTCATTAGTTACTTTTCTAACTGCATTTCTTCTCTAGCTCCTTAAATGAAGTATAGGAGCATTGTACCTGTGGCATACAACTGTTGTCCTCACAGCTAATCGCAAGCACATGTTTTCATTTGTAAATACAACTCTGAAAATCAGCATTTGCACACAGTATTTCCTCCCTGCTTCACAAGTAACTGAGCAGTTCCCTGGAATTCTTTCACAGGCGAAGTGATAATATTGAGATGAGACACTGATGTTCTACCAAACAGATATAGGGGACTCAGCTCAAGCTTATTAAAGGTTTCATAAGAAAGTCTGATGAAAATTACTGTACATTTAAAGATCCTGTTGCCCTGGAATGCCAGTTACTGTTTCTAGAGCTCTGAATTGATCTCTCTCTCCAACTACCATTTTTCTTCTTTAGACATTTTTAATATACTGTCTGTATTCAGCTAAACCCTCTATTTGCAGTCTCTGAGAACCACATTACTACAAATCTTTGAAAAAGAAACATCATTTTTGACCAAAGTCGGGAAATGAGTGACTATCAGAAACGTTGCCTTGTACATTAATATCCCAAGACAGATTGTTATAAATACTGTGATCTGAGAGAGAAAAACCAAGGCTTGAAGTTTGCCTATTTTTTCAAACTATTTGAACTATATGGTGTAATAAAAGACATGTCATCTCCCCTCAAACCTTCAGTTGTGTCCTTCGACTATCACAGCTGTTACATGTATTAAATAATATTAACCGTCTCGGCAATTTATCACAAGACTGACTTTTGCTTCCATGCTTTCTTAATTACTCATTGGCATTATTCCCTGCTATGTCAAAGGTAAAATTTTGTGTGTGTATGCGTAGAGATGGAACGAGCACATCATTTGTATACAGAAGTATAACACAGGCCACATATTTCAGCTATATCAGCATTATCTCAAACATATGTTTCATATAGTGTAATCTGCACTTAGATCCTTTCCTTCCTTTCCTGATCTTTTCCTCTACACATGTTTAATTTTTTCTTAATTCTGTATACAGACTAAAAATGTAAAGTACATTTTAGTATATAATTATACAGACTAAAATATAAAGTACCTTTGAATATATAATTATAATCTACAATATACTTTTATAATTGTTTTGGAAAATAATTTCACCTCAAGATCATAACAAAACGTTACCCTAACTGGCTTTTACTTAACCAAAGAAATGCTACAGAGCTACAATTTCTATAGGATGATACGGTCTGAATTCTAAACTGCCATACGTAGCATTTGGGTTTTTTAAGAGCCATTCCAATTGAAATCCTGCCTGGAATAGTAACAATTATCTTTTAACTTGAGTGCTCTTTTTTGAGAGCTCATTCCCCCTCCACTACCACTTTCCTTTTTTTTTTTCTTTCCTTGTTTTTTAAAACAAAAAACTTCCTTAAACTTTTTTTCCTCCCCCATATAAGTGAAACTAAGATATTGCATTGCTCAGAAGTTTCCTAAAAAGTTGGATAAAATGTTTAGGATAAGAAGCTAAGGCTAACTTCTTATAATACAGGAAAAATTCATTCCTAAGTCATATTACAATCCAAAATAGGGACTGGGTGAATTCCCAACTTGACTGTTACGTCTTTCTGCTTTGCTTCATTCTATATTCAATAATTCTTACACAAAGCTATTAGAAAATCAAATGGCACAACACAGTGTTTTCTACTGCGACACGGAAGAAGTCACCGCTCCAAACCTTCAGATTCAAAGCTGGAGAGCCAAAAGACATTGGGCTGAGTGTTATAGGTAAAGTAACAGTAATTAATATGCAAAGGAGCATTAACAGTGGACCTCATAGATGGCAAAAGCAGATTTGGTTCTCTTAGGAAAAAAGAAAGAATCTGAAGACGGGGTGATGGCAGCGAAACTAATATGATTAAAGGAGTCCTTTTGGAGCAACTTCAGTGCTAGTAAGATGATGTTAAGAGACATCTAATCTCTCCAAAGTGACTGGAAAAAGCTTATATTGGGGATCACAGACACAGTTCTTGTCAATTACTTTAAAATAAATCTAGTTCTCACAGCCAGATTATTTTTTCCCATAAACAAAGTCACTGGCAGAAGCGGCTTACAACCGAACAACCTGCTGCCCAAGACAACTTTGTGTGACACGGATATCTTCAAACTGCTCAAGGACACAAATCCCAAACTTTGCATCACTAAGATTCTGCTATTCCACATGCCAGGTTTAATAAGCTATTATTAGACTTAAATGTAGGCAAATTAGTACTACTAGGAAAAAAAACAACCCAGATGACATAATTCTCAGTTGTGAAAAACCCATGAAATATAAAACTTAAGAGCAACTGTCTTGTCTTAAGGATTCCATGGAAAAACAAAAGATGCAATTACAAAATCTCACTTCTCATGCCTGAGATCTGCTGGCACGATGCTTGCTTGGTTTCTTTGTAAAACTGAACCCTCTTTCTCAGTATTGGTTTCTTAAATTCTTTTCCTGGCTGCTCAAATCTGTTTATAAGCCATGTTGACCAAATTATTTGCATGGTCCAAACAATAACTTGAGCACAAGAGCTGCTGAGAGAAATACACGTCTTAAACACTCCACCAGAGCAAATTACTCTTGTGCTAAACATCAGGCTTAAACACAAGACATAAAGACTTCATGGTATATATGTCCAAAATTTTATTGCTACTTGTTGCCTTTTATGGATCAAAATGGTATAGTCTTTATTTCGGTTGTATAGGTAGGAGTAAATGAAATGAAAGAGATTTCCATCTTTTTTACAAAGAATGCAGAAGTTCATAGCGATGCCACAGGATGGCCATGCCATAGCAGCATGCCCCCGAGAAGAACGCGTTTTGTAAAATGACCATTAATCTCCACACAGGAAAACACAGAGGAAGAAAACACTAGCTTACGGAGTATCCCAAATGGAACAAAAATACAAATACTTAAACTGTGTGACAGGGTAGAGATTTCATATGAATTTATACGGCATACTTGTATGTACATGTGTGCACATACGACAATCCCATAGCTGAAGAAACTGCTAGCTGAGATGGTGACTTCTATTTCTGTTTCAAAGGAATAACTTAGAATTCTAACTAAGAATATCTGTGCTGAAATAGTGTCATAAAAAGGGTGGGTCATAAGCCCACAGCAATTTGCCTGTAGGGGAAAAAATAGACTTGAAAGAAAAAAAGAAGGTTGCTCACTCACTTTGGCCTATTTAAAACGCCAATAAATGTACTGCATGTTATATGGAAGGAAAACATGTGCTCTTAATTTTAAAAAGTAAATTGCATAAGAAAATATAAAGTTGGCAAAGAGTTTAAATTAAAATCTGTTGCTGATGTCTGAAACTCTGCTACAGTTACATGCAACGGAGATGAGAAATGGACCGAATGACTACAGTCTAATTAAAAAAAATATATATATATATTCCCTTTATTTTTCAGGAGCTCCTACTTCAACCCCATGAAGCATTTACTTGGATCAGTTTCTAAGGAAGAGGCTGGAGCAGGACCGCATCTTTTATACTCAGTGATGGAATACACAAACTTCACCGTCCCCCTCTCAACATATTACACACCAAGCCACATCCACCCCATCACCATATTTAGCTTCAAATAGCGCTGAGGGCATTTTAAAGTCACAAAACAAGGCAATGCCGAGTTCAGATCAAATCCACTCTTAACTTCTTCCCTGAGGTTCCGATCTGGAGTCACTTAGGTGTTGCTTCAGCAGTTTTTACAGTAAGTGACTAACATGTCCCAGCAGATGAAGTTGCAATAAACCTTCATCACTCTTCAGCACTGAGCGTACTCAGGCTGCTGAAATAGTGCACCACTTTTACAGACCACTGCATTTCTCAAGTGAATCATGACAGCTCTTCAAACTGAGTTTCAAAAGTTTTCTGCATTGGGCTAACTTGGCTTCAATTGGAGATGACTGCGTAGGTCTCCTCTGCTGTGTTTAATTTTGCTTGCATATAACATTAAAAAAACCCCAACAACAAAACCTCAAACCTCTGAGCAGTTCCATGGACTGACTTCAAACGTGAACTGTTCGGTTAGATGATCGCAATGATTCTTTCTAGGATAATAACCCAACATATTAGCCCGTAAGTAGCAGCCCTATTTGAATCACCGATATGCAGCTTCTGCCCCTGTGCGCCAACACTTTTTCAGCATTTTCTCACCTGGAAGGACATTAAAATTAGTTCAAGCACGTGAACAGTGCGCTCTGTGGAACCATCACCTGAGCCCTTGCGAAAGGGAGATTTGTTTCTGCGTGTCTTGTTACGCTGGCGTGATGTGACGGAGATGGATGAGGTATACATAACGTTTGTTATTGGGTAGTGGGTTTTTATGACAGGGCATCAGTCCAGTCAGGGGAAAGGAAGTCTGTAGTAAAAACAAATCTCGCTTTGATGAAGAAGAATTAAGAGGAAAAAAAGGAACAAAATAGAAGCACCCAGTGATTCAGTGATGACGAGTCCCTTTTTACCCACGATCAGGGCGACGTCCCAGAAGAGGTGGATGACGGATCCATCCCATCCCAATCATGCAGCAACTGGTGACGTATTTAGTGTAAACTACCTTAGAAAGCATTATCTGTTGAAAGTGGGAATCTGCACTACTTTAGTGTTCTTATTAATAAACAAAGCTTTAAAAAGTGCTGAAAAAAAGACAAGACAAGTTTCTCTACCATCACAAAAATAAGCACTGCATCTAACACAGAAGAATGCTAAAAAAGTAAACAAGTACTATTTGTTTGCTGCTCTATGCTTAGAAAAAAGTATAGCTGTAAGAACTTCAAGGATGCGTAACGTTGGGTGGTGTTTAAAACAAAATTGGTTTATATTAGTGAGCCTTAATACTGCAGTTTCAGCAAGTCACAAGAACCGGTCTTACACTTGATCTTATTCTGGTTTTAAGGAACCATCCCCATGATTTTTACCCTTAAGAGATAAAAGAATTACGCAACAAAGTGCAGTACCAAGGGCCAGGCACAGTCCTGAAGGTTCTCTGATCTTTTTGTCCACAAAGCATCCTACCGAGTCAGACTGGTCCCAGTAAACCTCTGCTTTTCTCCATGCCAGATGAAGTTCAACTGGCCAGTTCAGCCAGCTGGCAGCTAGGTTTGCGGCTCCTTTGTAATACGACAGTGATACAAAGGGTACACAGCAGGGCTGAAAAAAGCACTCTTTTTGTTTAAGCTACGATCTAAATCTGAAGAGAGATCAAATCTAAACGGATACTTTCAAAGAATTTTGAATTGGCAAGAGTCGTTAATATTTAGTAACTCAAGTTTTTAATGTCATCTTCTAAATAAAGCTTTGTAATTAACTCAATTATCTCAATTTTAACCAACTATATTGAAAATATTTTTTATACCATAGCAATTTCAATTAAAATAGGTTAAGAATTTATTATCCAATTTTTCTTGTGACTGGTAAAATCAGCAACTTGCCAATATTATGAATCTTTAAAAAGATAGGTTTGATTTGCAAGTGAAACTACTGCAAATGTCACACACATTATCACACGGGTAATGATGTGGCAGCGTGCAAATTAACAGGGATAAGTAATAAACAGCTATTTAGCTTTCACAGCACAATCTATTACACTGTCAAGTTTAAATGCCTTTTGAGTAAGAACACATAGGCCCATAAATATGGTAATTAAGGGAGCAGATAAATGAAATGGTGCGAAATGAAGTGAGAATGAACAGCAGTTCTATGACCAACAGATTGGCCTCACCTCCTAAGAGCGCCAATCGAATTTTCCAAAAAGCACGAGGCTGCGCGAGCTCTTCCGGAGGAAATCACGGAAGCGCAGGAGCTCTGCTAGCGCCATCATCGTTATAAGGAGTCCTGATCACTTGTCTAGTGCTGCCTGGAAACACTAAGATATCAGCAAAGCTAAAACTTCAATACTCGGAGATGCACAAAATACTACACAAACGTATAATAAAATGCATATTTCAGTGTTGTCTTTCTTGAGGGCAAAAACCTTTGGTGCTATTGCCCAACTTGTTAACTAGAAGACATCTTTATCCTATATATGATTACATTTCCGTGATGGGATGAAGTTGTTAATACATTCATAAATCAAATGTTCACAGTTCATAAATCAGGCTGCATAATATCAAGTTTAAGCATTCTCTGGTAGGAAAACTGTGACACGAACCAACGTTGCACTCCCTAACCTGCACCGCGTACAAAGAGTCCAGCTCTCTAGACTCAAACAGATGAATGTTCGGTGTCAACGAAACTTAGGCAGCAGCAGAGCAGATGGCAACCATAGCACTAACACTAAAATCTTTGCTGTTCGGCAGTGTAAAATCCGAATCCCCGTATTACAGGGCTTATGCAAAGGTATATCAGCTCCATCTCAACACAATCCCAGCTTTTCTCACCTTTGCAAATGTACCTCTGACATCTCTCTCGAAAATATCCACTAGGACTTGTAAAGTGAGGTGTTGAGCTGCTAACTTACATATTTATTCTATTAATTTTAACCGCATTAAGCTGCTTTTAAATGTCAAACTGCCTTTGTAAGATTCTTTACTTGGACTGTTTCAGCACTGTGTATGCTCTGAAAAACACCTCTAGCATTTGTGAATCTGATAAAATATATTCCTACCAACCTTGCTTGTTTTGTACCTGCTAGGGCGTTAGTTGGGGGACAGGTTTAACACCACCCTACCTGGACAGTGCTGCTGGTGGCTAAACAGCACTCTCCTTCATATTCAAACCACGGCCAACTTCCCCCCCTCGCACTTAATGTAGTCTCCAAAAAAGTCCGGCACCCTTTAAATTTTATTTCTTAGTAAAGCATTTGCTGTACCTTGTTTACAGCTTAAGTGTTTCCCTGAAACACGATGGAAGTGTTGACTCCTGAAGAACAATAAAGAGAAATGACCTTCTGCTTAGCTCCAGTTTCAATAAAATTCATGAAAAGAGCCTATCCATCTCATTCCTACAGAGAAACACGTTCAGGCAACATCTCCACAGGTAATCTGAACCCCAAACTGTTCGCTATCTTCGCCGTAGATTTCTGAAGGCTGAAAAGAGATATGCAGGGCACGGGTATCCAAACGCCAGTAGGAAAAGTTACACTGAAAATACTGGCACCGTTCTTGTTGCTACATCTATGACTACGCGTGACAAAGGGGTGGCAACTCCCCAAGTTTTGCTGTGACGTGGTATTAAGCAAAACACCAATTTTGATCTTTTTTCCCCCAAAAGGAGTGCACTGAAATAGATCTGGACTTTTAAAGAAGCCAGTTAGGTGGCTTGATCCCAGTTAATGTAAATGGCACTTAAGCTACAAACTATTGGCTTTAAAAAAAAAAAAGGGGGGGGGGGGGAGGGGGAGAGAAAAGAGGGAAAATCAGACATCCATTTGAACAGCTCCACAAAGAGCTTAAAATTAACGGAGCTTATTTTGACTTCTTAATTTACATAAGTCCATTTGATTCTAATTTAGTTAACAGCAGCTAGAAAGCAGAACTTCATATGGGTTGGTTATTGTCACTGCCTTCCTAATAAAATGATTTTTAGTCAAATGGAAGAACCTTAAGCGTACACATGTAACTAAACACTACAGTGGCAAGTGACGGGATTACTTACCACGTTGAAATTGAGATAAATGTAAAGAAATATTCCACTTAACAGTTGTAAGACCTGGAAAAGACTTGGCCCTCTTGCCTGGAAGACAGATCCAGAACAGTTTCTTATTACCCGGTTTACTGTATTTGCTTTGATTATTGAGTCAAAAATTAAAACATCCAGCCTTCTTTCTCCTCTCTTTTTATCTGATGAAAGAAATGTGTACCTTTGTATTTTTCTTTGTACAAACAAAAGGATTTGAATCAGATTACTAAGAGACCTACCTGGAAAGGACTACTTGGAGGACTCATTTCCTTCTGTCTTTCCACTAAGAAATTTAACGGAGACACTAAACTGAGCACCTAGTAATCTACATAAATGCATTAATGTAACTTAGATATGATAGAGATGCACAAAAAAAAAATCAGCCATAAATACATGCTTAATGCAGTGATCCCCTAAAATGACTTGTGAGAGTAGAATATAGATAAAATACAGAATGGCTAAAAAAATAAAAATCCATATCTAATAGCCGGTTTGCTGCATCATACAAACCGTAACAACCTATTCTTAAATGATGATTGATGAAAATTACACCAAACACGTGCTTAGTCTTCCCTGTTTTCCTTTCTGAAAAAATATAAAGCTTTATTTTCTGTATTTCAGGATGTGCAAGGAAAATACTCCTTTCAGATGAATGTTAAAGATATATTCAGTTCTGAAATAACATTGGAGCAAAGCTTGCTCTGAAAGTGAAGAAAAGCTACTGATATTTAAGGAAGGACAGGACTTCCCTGCACTGGAATACGGGAATGGAGGCTAAAGATCTCTGCAGTGGACTGGGAAGAACTACCCATCAATCTGAGAGTACTTCTGTGTCCAGCAACCCCCCTAAGTCAAAGCTGTTAAAAAACATTTGCATTTAAATTTTCCATGTATTAAATTTAAAAGCATTAGCATTTCCTGAACAACTGTAATTCTGATTTAAATGCAGACATGATTACAGATTTAAGGATTACTACAGACATTCATCTCTATGAGGCAGCAAAATTAAACGTATTATAGTTCCTAAATTGTCCCCAGAAGAGGTACAGGCTGTATTGTCTATGAGAAATGTCTTGGCCCTGTCAACTAATGAAAAGACTTCACTATAAGTAAAAAAAAAAAAAAAAAAAAGGCAACCCCACTCCCCCAAAAAAACCCCACCCAGAAAAGCATCACAAGCATCACACACTTTTCTCTTAGATGCATTTGTTTAAATTACTGCCCAAAACACACATATCTTCTGAGTATTCCAGAAATTTTACCCGCACATCCCATAAGGGGTTTATGGTGGCTGTAACAGAAATGGCATCGGTTGCACAACGTGACAGGACAAACATAAGACAAGATGCAGATACAAAGCCTAAGTAACAAGCTGTTCATGTGCAAGTTATCTCCCATTTTCAGCTGCTGAAGTTAATACTTGTAGAAATGCAGACTTCAGAGGCTAACTCCCACCCAGGCCGCGTGCCATGACTGTCTCTTCAACATGCAGTTGAAGGACTTGAGGAAGACTTCAAGTTGATGTTACTGTCCAAGCTCTGCCCTGACTGTTAATCAAGGTGAAAAAGATAAGTTTTTCAAGACTCCAGCATAATCACAGGAGGCCAACTCAGGAACTTAGCGCTGTTATTCTCTGGGCCGATGACTAAAGATGACTTAAATGCACCAGCCTGTGTGTACTATTCTGCTCTACTAAAGAACCTAATATACCAGGAAACTCTCTCATTACTGATGTCATGCTGCTATATTGAAGATGACAGTCTTTAACCAAGCATGAAGTCCTCATTCTCGGTCTCATGAATGGCAATATGTGTGGGCAGAAATCCTGAAATCCAGCAGCTTCAGAAATAAAAAATGTGTCACTTACAGGTTTAGACTTTAAAGAAATAATCAGCTTCTAACTTTCAAAAGAACGCCCATTTCTGCAAGGCAGTAACAATGGCTGCAGTTTCTGTTAATGAATGAGTTGTGGTAAATTCTCTGTACATTAGCTGCTTACACAAATAAGATGCAGAATTACACACACACGCAACTTTTTACTTCCTCCTTTTTGAAATCAACTCCTAATTGGAAGAGGCATATTCTTCCAATCAACCATTGGAAGAGGTTGATTATCTTCAGTGTCAATCCTTATATCAAACAGATAAACTTGTCACCTCCATCTGAGGATGAAAGTCCCAGAGAAGGACGTTCTTACTCCAACCTAGGCGTTTGGTTGGAATCCAAGGCATCAGACGATGGTACCTATTGTGTATTTCGTGCACACACAGAGCTGACACCATCCCCAGTTTCCCTCTCTGCACCTTCATCCTCAAGTGCTGGCTGCAGTACTCCCATCATCTCAACGGTGGCTCTTCCGAGTTCAGAGACCTTTTGGAAGCATCTTGCTCCACAGCTACCAGTTCAGAAAGACAAGATCAATCACAGGATGATCTGTACAAAATAAATGAAAACTGTGTGCATAACATTTCTTTTCTTGGAATCGAGAGTATTTTTGGCTCAGTATCTTCCTCCGGCACCTTTACATTGATCTCTATCCTTTTCATCCTTCTCAGTTTGTCCTTGAATTCAGTTGATGCCACTTCGTTTTCTGAATGACAAATAGGCCAGTGCATCCTGGGGCAGGAATTTCTTCAGATTTATTTATGCAACCATTTTGAATCTACTGTACTTTGAATAAATGTTAATATATAGTTTAAATTTAACATCTAAATACATAGTAAACATGTGATTTCTATGAAATATCAGTAAAATAAAATAACTCATTAAATATATTCATTTCTACAGGTCCATGTTTATATTTACTACCACCCACCACCCCCCCAAAAAAAAACCCCAAACCAAACAAAAAACTCAAACTCAAAATTGCATTAAGAGATCAGGAACAACGTATTACTCCTAAACTGAGCACTCTGGCAGGGAACAACAGTTGTGGAAGGGCTTGAAGGAGAAACTGTTGACTGGAGGCAGAGCCCCAAAGGGAGCAGTCTCCTTTCTGTACCACAAGGAAGCGGTGGCTTTGCGGAGGACAGCGTCTGCAGGCTTTTGAGACCTACTGTTTCTACTTTTCTGGAAAGCACCCCTGTTTTGAAAGGACACAATCTGATTATATAAGAGATGGTAACTATGTACCACATCACTAACGTGAAGCACAAAGATCAGGGAGCTATTAGAGAGATTATTTCTGGAATACCACGAGGTGGTATTTTTGACAAATGTCATCCGATGCATTTGTTGAGACAGAGATTTCAGCTTTCTCCATATGCACGCCTAATTACCACATTAATGAAGGCTATTGCTATAAAGGCATAGCAAGGCTGTCTCTGCTAAACGTCCTCAAAACTCATGCACAGAAAAACAAATATTGCCCTCCATATAAATGATTACATTAGAAGCCATTACTGATTAATGCCGCATATTTTCTCTCAGCCTCTGATGCAAAAGATGCCAAAGAAACGTTATCACAAGGGTTTGTTTGCACAGCTTTAGAAATGATCGTAATCTACTAAGTATCCGACAATACTCAGGTAGAGCAGGTAAGAATTAATTGGTACCTTCTCCCGCCCCCCCCCCCCCCCCCGAATTTCAGATGCTGAAACTGTTTTTTCCCTTTATTGAACCAGCTCGGCCTAGACTAGCTTGTCCCGCAGTGACATGTATATTGAATACAAATCAGACAGCATAGCTTTAAATCTATGTTGCAGCTCTCATTTCCAATTCGAGAACTGTACTATAATCATAAGCTTCTGGTGGATGAAAGAAAATCAGCTCTCTGAATATTAGCTAATGCCACATTTGCAAGTCCTGAAGAGATCTGTGCTGTTTAAAAAAAAAAAATAGATCATTTCTCGTGAACCTATATATATGAATCGCTTTGTACTGCTCGACTGATAGAAGCGATGCCTGTGCTGGGATTAAACCCTTTTCATCATAAAACCTCATCTGGTTCGGAGTCCAAGTCCATCAAACCTTTTCCCTTTAAAGTCCCGCCTTTGATTCTACATCAATTTATTCAAACCGCAGCTGGGTGGCTGAAAACGAAAGGACAGCATCATTTAAACCAACCATGTTCCTAACTTGAAAGAAGGGCTATAATTAAAAAAATGGGCATAAAAGAATGGAAATGGGATAATATTTTTTAATGGTAGTTCAAAGGCCGACAGATGTCAGAGCCTTTGAAGATGTCAGTACACTGAGCAAGAAGTTGCCATTAAATAGTTTGCCTGAGAGGTGAAGCAGCTTTTTAATGACTGAAAAAGCCCTTGCAGACACATCCTTGTGTTTTTAATTTGTCAGAGTTTCTGCAGTATTTTCTGATTAATGACACATGATTATAACTGCATAGCATACATATTTTTATACTTTGTTAAATGAATACTTTATTCCACATTCCTTCAGTGCCAGATAAGAACAGGAAAGCTTTACTACAGAGTCCAAAACTATTCAGATTGCTCAAATATTTATGGTAATTTGAGGGGATTGGCCAGATACAGAGCTACTATGTGTTGCTACCTTTTGTTCTTTAATGGTGCTATTACTACTGCCATCACAATGCGCATGCATTGAGCGAGCATGTGAGCCAGTAATGTATTGTACCCTTCTTGTGCCCTAAACAATCAGAGCTTTCATAATTCACTGATGAACACAGTCATCAAATCAAAATAACATTTAGAAAAATTCCGCATTGATCCTAAACAATACAAACAATAGCTGCCAGTGTATTGTAAGTGGAAAATAACTTTTCTCAGAAAACACCCATTTTGCTAGGAAACATCCTGTTCAGAAGAAAACCACCAATATTTATAAATGCAGATAAAATCCCCATCTTGGGCTGAGAAGATAATCCTGCAATATCCTTCATCTCTCTGTTAACATATGCAACTTTTTTTTCTTTTCTATTTTTCACCGTGAATGGAAGACATAGTAGCCCAAAACACAGAGACAATTTCTTTTGCTCCCAGGAATAAGCTCTCAGCTCACTGCAATAGTCTTTTGCGAAGGTGTGGCTGCCACGCTGAGCGGGTGGAGCACGGGGAAGCACCCCAGCCCTGGGGAGGGACAGGAGAAGCCAGTACCGCGTGCCCAGCTATAGCACACCTTAGAGAAGTCACTCTCAGGAAAACACAGTCATTACAAGGGAGTTTGATTAATGTACTGTTCTTTCTGCTTTTCCCACCTAGGTTCAGCTTGTTAATTGGATCATAAATAGAAATACGATGGACTCAGCTAAAACGTGACGTACAGAGATTGGAGGTACCTTAGCGGAGCTTTGTGAAATTAGCTGCTGGTCTCCCCAGAACATTTACATGATTTCATGAGTATGAATATTTGGCCTGTTGCAATCCATATCCATCAGGAATCTCTTTGTAATAACCATGCTGCCTACCAGCACCATCGTGAACCTCCTGGAGGAGAGAAAGATAACTGTTGGATGCTCACTGCTACTCTGAAGTTGCATGAATGTACAACTGGAGATGAAGAAGGCTGTGAGCAACAAGTGTTCTGCTATGTGTTCAAAACACTGTGGAGTTATCCAACTGCTAAAGCAAGCTCTGGAAATTTTGAAAAGGAAAAAGTCTATGGCTGCAGAGAGAAGTGTAATTCTGAAATTTAATTCTCCCAAAGGTATTTATTGAATGAAAACAGAGTCCTGCTAGGAAAAAATACGACTATGTCAAGATTCCACTATAAAGAACATGTAGAAGTGGACCGCTTTCAGTACAAACAAGTGTAAATCCAATTTCCAACTAACCTGCAGCCTTCCTTCTCAGGTTATTCTAAAGTTACCTTCAAAGCTAGTCTTATTTAAAAAGCAAAACAAAGCCTAATCTACCATGCATCACTAGAATACTTGACTTCATCACGAATCTCACGAAGATTTGAAACCTCAATCTATGAATGTTACGTAACAAACTTTTGCCGCCGTTCCTAGAAAACAAACTGCAGGAGCGAGCAGAGCAGCCAGGACGGTGCTCAGCAGGACGGGGTGGAAGTGGCCCCGGGAACACCCGCTACAGCCAGGGTGTCAGAGACGTGAGACGATGAGCTCACTCCCTCTTCCACCCACATCTCAGGAGCTTGGCAGATCCTGGTTACGTGGGGCTCTCAGCAGGGGCGTGCTCTGGGGGAATAAAGCAAGGGGAGCGAGCTCTACTCATCTGCTTCTCTCCGAAGGCCGTTGACGTTGCCATTGTACAGAGGCAACTTTCTGTTCATATTCAGCTGTTATTTTAGCACTACGGTAAAAATAGGAAAATAAATTGGTGAATTTTAAGCAGCTACAATTTAGCTGAAATAAAACTTCAGAGAACAAAGAAAAGGCACTTCTCTAAGCTGCGGGACTTTCTGCTGAATTTCAAATTAATTTTACAAGCTAAAGGAGCACTACCCACAAAAGATGTATCAGACTTACGAATAAACATTACAAGATACATCTAAAATGGGAAATATCAGGCACCCTGAAAATAATGTTTTGCTACAGAAACCCATACAAGCATGCAAAGCTGAGCCATTCAGATTCTATCCATTAGAGGGCAATAATACATACACACACATACTCGTACATATATACATACAAACACATTCACTCTCTCACGCACCTCCAATGACTTCAGCAGGAAAACTAGTATTTTCTCTCGTATTACCAATGGCATATCGACAGCTTTGGTCCTGTTCCATTCTCTTCCCTTTCACTCCCTAACAGCAGTATCCAACCAATCAAAAGTTACAATAACAAACTGTTCTTTAAATTTGCTTTCCTACAAGGAAATCAATACAATATATAGTTTTAGAAGGCTTACAGTTAGTTGTTATTAAACATAGTTTGAGTAGATTGAGCAACTAGCATTTATATAAGCACATAAATCTTTATAAGGGTTCCCAAACTTTGAACAGACAAAAATGTTCTTTGCATGCTCATCTCCCACCTAAAGTCACTTCTCCTTTTCTAGTCAGTCACATGAGAAACCTTTGCTAACAGCAGCAACTGCAGACATGGCAGATATCCAGGATACTTTAGGTGTCTCTTAATGCTGCAGACAAATCATGGAAAGGTATTTTTACTGTGTCTTTAGTAGAGCCACTTGAGGGAAGCAGCTCACGTGCCGTGTCTTCTGCTTTCTTGCTCAAACCACATCAGCCTACTGATAAACCTCATTGTTTATCACGGGTTCTCCACCTTCCACTTGCTGCGCCCGCTTCTAGTATCCTGTAAGCACATTTGTGTTATGAGCTGACGGGGACAGGAGTCATCTGTTATATATTTTCACTAACGCAGCATAGACCCAGACCCCTGAAAGGATTCCAGCAATACAAATAATTACCATCAGCCCCTAAACTAGTGCTGGTCAACATCTTACTAGTTACAGGACTGCTGGAGTTTACAGTAATACACAGGCAGCTGTATCACAGTCACATAATGACCAGTAATTCCTGTGAGTATCCACACTACATTGATTTGTGTGGGGTTTTTTTCTTTTTCTTTGTTTTGTTTGTTTTTAAATATATTACTTTGCAATGATCAATCTGTATTTCATTAGAAACAGTAATTCAGGTAATGATTTCAACTAACAGCTAGTTGTTTCCATCGCCTGTTGAATAAATATTGATTTTATATTATACAGAGGTTTAACTGACGATCTGAATTCAACTTCGTAAGGTCCAAGATGAAGACTTCGAACGCCACACTGGTCACGTGCGCTAATCCCAGGCAGCACGCACGTGCCCTCGACGGGGCAGGCACCTCGAACTCGGCAATCCCTAATGATACCAAACACAGCAGGGGAACACGCCGCTATTTTCAAATATTCCAGCGTTCTCTGTGTTTGCAGTGGCTGCCTTTCCAAAGAAAAAAAAAAAAAAAATCCCTTTCCTCAGTATTTCTGTTTTCTAAATTCATTTTACAGATGCCAATACAGCAGAAAGCACAGACTACAAAAGAATTCAAGCTGTCAGAGACAACTTTAGAAGAATTGTATCACCCGTGCGAAAGACGGAGTTCACTCTTCGTGGGATTTTCAGATCTGTTTCAAGTAAAAACACTGTGTCAGGTGTTTCTGTCTTCTTGTTTTTAAAAAACCTACATCAGTGTTGGTTTTATGAACTCTGAAGAACAACTTTAAAACCTGAAAATGGAATATTCACAAGCAGGCCAATATTTTAGCGGCTGAAAAGAAAGTTTTCTTATTTACAATATTTCAGGAGAACTTTCACACATATGAATAAAAATTGCTATGAGAGATGTAATTGCAGTTTGAAATATATTGTTTTCGCCATTAAACAGAAATCTACAGCATCCTTGACATCGATTTCTGTCATTTTGTCATGATAAACACTCAGGTATTAAGTATCTTCCACATCATGCACCCAGGCATGATTCCAATTAGTGCTGAATAGAAGACAAAATGTCAGCCTAATAAGCTTCAATTTGCAAAGTCTTTGAACATTTGATGATATCATCACTTTGCCAATCATTTCTTGTACTTTGGCTTCTTTTTTTTCCACATCACCTTCCCTGTCAAAAGAAAGTCTTTCAAATCTACAGAAACGGAAGACATGAACAACGTCAGTCATTGGTCTGACTGAGCTAAAAGATCCAAAAATGACTCCCCAATACATCAACAGAGAACTATGATGTGCACGATAGTCTCTCAAAGCTAATTTGCTGCCAACATGTAGAGTAATTGGGGGAAAAAAGTCTACTTTAAAGTCATACTGTGAAAAATATTTCTTCGCATGAAATCAACACTAAAGACCTTAAATCACTGTCAGAGTCTGTGCCACTCTCAAAATGGAAAAAAAAAAAAAAAAAAAAGCAGTATTTGTGAAAGTACGATGACAATCATTTCTTCAAAGGTGACCGGACCAAAGAACAGCTCTGCTGTCTGACTTGACATTGAAAATATTCACTGTATTTTAAAATAATGCATTTTCTAATTTGTTTCTTAAAAAAAAAAGCTTCCAAGAAGAAAAAAGACAAATTGCAAAAAAGGCTTATACAGTAAGCTTGAACATTCAAGGCTAGCACAGGTCCAAAGCCTGTAGCTGAGGACACATGACACTGTCTCTATCTGGAATTTCCCCAAACACACAATCTAAGATCCCTGTTCTTATCTGGGTGTGAGGGAAAACAGAAACACAAGTGACAGCAGACAAGAGGAGATGATGCATCTGGATGGGAAATGTGGAACACCACAAAAGAGTACATGGGCCCAAGGATGTTCTGCTGGGGCAGTTGGTCCTGCCCAAGGACCAAACGTAGAGTCTCAGTTCTGAAAAGGAGAGACAGGACATGGTCTCTTCTGAGCTGACCCCCAGGAGGAGGTGGGTGGCAGCGGGGCTGACCAGAGCCCATCACCATGGACCGACAGGCTCCACCACCCAGGTCCAACACGATTCCTTGCATTGCACCGAGTTGCTCCGTTTCTGTGGTTTGCACGTGTAGGTGTGCCAAGAGTCGGCGCTTCGGTGGAAAAGGAGACTGAGCAGCTCGGAAGGGGTGGATGTGGAGCTGGAACGAGGGGAGGGAGTTGGGATCACACACTGAGCACAGCACCAGTGTGAGGAGCAGTGCTGAAAGAGCACTTGGCTACCCCTCCAGCTGATGGGTTAGCAAATTCCTAACATCTGAGGCAGAAAAGGAGACTTCGAAGAGCTGCTACAGACAGCAGGGCCGGGCCAGTGGGCAAACAGCTGCAGAGATGTTTAACAGTAAAGTACTCAGCCTGGTGTCTGCGCCAGTAACATCACCTTCAGATCTGCAGACAACCCATCGGGGGGGGGGGGGGGGTGGTTTTTTTTCACCTGTCTATGAAATAGAGGAAAACCAGAGGTGCCTTCCATTTTTCTTCCTGACTAAAGCAACATACGGAGGACCACGCAGATCTGTGGGGCAGGGCACCCAGGACAGTGGAGTATGCCATAAGCATCTCAGCTGCAATTCGTTACTGGTTTTCCACTTGAAGGTTTCTCTATAATACTTTAATGTGGGAGCGTGCAGAGCTTTATGGATGGTCTCATATTTCTCGACTGACATATCTTCAGCCAAAGTATGTCAGCTACAGGAGAGGGCAAGGCTTTTCACTGGCTTTGTGATTTCTTCTTCCCCCATCATAAACCACATAAAAGAAAAACACAAATAATCAGCTCTCCAAAATTGCTATTTATTACCTCATCATGAAACCGTCTACTGGACCCTGCAGTGGTATTGAGTAATATCATTACTTAAACCATAAAGAGGTTGTATTTATTACTCAAAATTGGGAAAATTAGCATCCATATGGATCTTATTGTTTTAAGACCAGTAATGCTGCCAAAACAAGTGGCATTAACATTCCAAACTACAGATTGTCATAATTTCTCGTCTAGTGTTTCATTCTTTCATTTGGTATTTATAATACCTTTGAATTGAGGAACTGAATGGATCATAAAATCTCTCCTATCAGATAAATCATTTAACAGCTAGGCTACTGTTCAAAACTTGATTTATGGCAGCAGTGAGTGAATGGAATTAACATCTGCTGACCTAAGGAAGAGAGACTAAATTGATTTCGGATAATCTTTCTCTCAAAAAGGGACAAGAAAAAAGCACACTAAAAAAATTTAACTACTTAATTTGCAACACCTTAGTAGGTAGTCACAGACAGGATATCCTAACCTCCATCCCTGGAAAAACTACGGAGCAAACTTCATGAAATTAATTTCAAGGCACATGAGGAATAAAAGGGTCACTGGGAACAGCCAACCTGGATAAACCAAGGGCAAATCATGCTTGACCAAACTGATTGTCTTCTACAGTGAAATAACTGACTCTGTGGAAAGGGGAGATCTGTCATCGTCTTATCTTGACTTTAGCAAGACTTTTGATACAGGCTTTTATAGCACCCGTACAGTCAAACTGAAGAGACATAGACTGGATGGGTGTGCTACAACGTGAGCGGAGAACTCAGTGAACCACTGGGTTTGAAGAATAGGAGTCAACAGACAGCCAGCTACAAGTGGCATTTCTCAAAGTTCAAATGGGATGGATACAGCTTAACATCCAATTGACCTTACACCAATGACCTAGATGATGGGACACAATGAACTCTGTGCAATACTGTGGGTGGCATCTCTTGGGGGAAAGTGGTCAGCATGTTGGAGAGCTGAGTTGCCATTCAGAGGGAGCTCAGACTCTGCAAGCTAGAGGAACAGACCACTAGGACCTTCAGAAAGTTCACCAAACCAGCCTTGTTCAGCCTGGAGGACAGAATGCTGAGGAGAAATCTAACTGGTGTCTTCAACTGAGTGTAAGAAATTGTAGAGAAGACAGGGGCAGACTCTTCTTGAAGGTGGCAGTGAAAAGACAAGAAGCTACAGATCCAAATTGTAACAATAGATATTCCAACTGGATACAAAGGAAAAGAAATTTCACAATGGATTAGTAAGGCAACTGGAGTAGGTTGCTCAGGGGGATTGTGAAATCTCCATCATCACAGATTTCCAAAACTCAGTTGGACTTGGCCTCGAGCAACATGATGTAATTTTGAAGTCAGACCTGCTTTGAGCAGGAGGTTGGACATGATGATCTCCAGAGGTCCTTTGGACCCAAATTATTCTATGCTGTGAAAAAACTTCAGTATGAATCCTGATTTCCCTGTAGAGGATGTCCCTTCAGCCATTCAGTGGAATGTTTGAAGTAGGTATCACCGCTGTTTTCCAAATTGCTGTACTTGTTCTGTGGTCTAAGATAAGTCAACTTCCTTCTATTCAACAACTCTCTCAAGCAAATTATAAAATAACACTCAAAAGCAATTTTCAGAAGAACTAAACCACATTAATAATGTTGTGAGTAAGCATCCCCTTCTCTGTACAGCAGGCATTTACCAAACAAGTTTAGTTGTAACATTTGGAATAATCTAATATCACAGAAACTAAATTTAAAAGAAAAGATTTAGACTCTTACACTTGGAAGTAACATCAATAAGCAATTTTAGAGCCTGGCTTTGCCATACACTGAACTTCACAGAGAAAGCACGTGTTCCTTTTATTCAAAATCAAGACCTTACACTGTAAGTTGACCATTTCTGCAGAGTGACACAGTATTTTTGCCCCTCTGCTTAGATATTATGTTACACCATCTTAAATGCTGCAGTTACTATCACCTGTTTTGTGTACTAATGTACTTGATCATTTATGACTTCAGTATTCTTTTATAAAACTTTAATTTTAAAAACAATTTCACACCATGCATAGCCTATTGTCTATTAGTGTTAATTATTCATTGTAACCATCACACACAAACCCTATATGCAAAGCCACACCTAGTGTGCGTGTGAAAAACTGGCATAAAGATCCTGTACCCCGCTGATGAGCAAGACCGATTTCATTTTTTCTGGAGAAATTATTCTATATTTATTAATATCTATGCAGAAAATAATCACTTTTTCCTAAACAAGGAGTACTGGTATAAAATAAAATTACTGCCATATGATATACACCCTGCCCCTACACAGTGAAATTATATACTCCGCCTTTTCATCTACCAATATTTAAATTAAAACAAAAAATAATATAAAATATTGATTACAATGTAATAAAAACTACCATATACATTCAATATCATTTTACATGAACAGAAAGTCCATTTTGCTGAAAAGAACTCCATCTCGGAATCAGAGTTCATATTATGTGATGAGCTAGTTTCTATGGCAACTGCTTTCTCTTTTACATACACTGTAGACAGCACAAAATGTCAGTACTCTCCCTAAGCTAACTTAACATTTTTAATCAGCAAATGATAATTTATGCACCATCACGTACGGCTTCCAAAAATGTCTGCAGTAAATATTTCAAACGCTGAACAGCCTTAAGTATAAAAGGACAGAGTAGCAAGTAAAGTCACAAGTCCTGCACCGAATTCTTCTCTAATCTCAGACCTATCATAAAAAGTGAAAGTCCAGGAAAAATGTGGAAGAGATCATAGATGATCACCCACTACAGCACAAGAGCACTTTGATGGTTCCATGAAGCGAGGAAGTGGCAGATGTTTATAGCTTGTTCAACACGCTTTTGAAAGGCATCTCAAACAGCAGCAGCAGCTTAGAAGTGGGGACGAGAAGCAGAGTGCTTGATGCAAAACGACAAACGTGGCAAGGTGGCTTCATCTGAGCAGGGAAGGGGAAGGAGGCCCAGACCCTCACCTCGCTGGCGGTGCTTGATGGAGGAGTCCCCTGAGCCTGAACTGCCTGTGCTTCAGTTTTAGAGCAAAGGCGCATTATTTCCTCTAATCTCAAAGATTATGTCTATGCTGCGGCCCAAATTCTTCCCACAGCTCCTCTGCATTTACTCCAGTACAGCTGAAACTAGCTGTGCTGATTACCAGCACCCAATATGGGTCAGTATTTGAGTATTTCCCCAGGAAACTGCTGCATTTGGCCATTTCACCGAACTCTCGACTTCACAGCTACACTCTTAGTTCAGAGCCTAGTCTGAACATCTCTATAGGACCCATCATCAGATCCTTGATTTTAGTAGATATTCCACATCAATGGGATCCATCCCAACCCACCCAATTATGAAGAACCACCAAGGGAAACCACGCAAGTACTGCAGCAAATATTTGGTACTTTGAATATTTTACATCAACAGCCATGTTTATTATCCTGGGTTGATTGGTGGTAAATTAAACATGCTGCTATATAGCCAAAAGCTTTTGTTTAGGAAAGGCTAAAAGGGAACGGCTGTCTGTCTACAGAAGTCTGACTAAGCCCAATAGCTACTCTCCAAGTAAAATATAACAAACAAATATTTAGATTGCAACTCCATGATTTAGATTGTCTGCAGAGAAAGCCTGCACAGCAAACACTGCATTTCTTCTCATGCCAAAGACATCTTCTATTGAGAAAAGAAAAAGAAGTCAAATAAAAGAGTCATAGAATTTACTTACTCAAAATTGTATACAGAAGTGACTTCAGTAGCACCATCAACTTCTGAATGTTTCATAGGCTACATCTATCTGTACCCTCCAGACACAATCAAGAAAACTGCTTCCACGGATATTAGAAGAATATCTCTGTGGAAACTGGTGTTTGGAGATATTAGAATAATTACATGAAGCAGAAGAGTTGATCAGTGATTTATCTGTGCAGTAACAATAGGTTCTATCAGATCAAAGTTTAAGAAAGTCTCCTATTGTGAAACAAATGCTCCTGAAATCCTTCAGTATTAGTCAAGTACCAAAAAGTTACTGCTACAGCAATATTTACACACAGACAGAAATTGTGCATGTGTTGGGGTATTTAGTTATCATTACACAAGTATATAATACATCTATTAATTTTTTCTGTATTTTCTCCTGTCAATAGTTGATAAAGCTCTCCATCAGACAAACACATCGGCACAGTACCACCTCAGACTGACTACAAATATGGAGGCAAGATAAATCTCTTCTGTTCCCCCCACTTTGCTGGTACAGTAATTATCTATACTGAACCATAAACATATACCAAGGATTTGCTGGAATGAAAATAACATTCATTACTGTTTTTCGGTTTTTTATTGTTGACTTAACAGGCTCAAACAGCTCAGCATTAATTCAGACAAAACCAGGTGCAAAGCAACAGCTGCAAAAAGATCACTGGTTACAACTGCAAAAGAGCAAATTTTCAAAGAGGAGAAGCCAGCAAAGAAGCAAAAGGATGCTCTAGACATTGGGCACCAGGGAAGGAGCCGCTGATTTCTAGAAGGTAAAGCAAACCGGGATGGGAAAGGCCAAGGCGATTACAGGAAGTGCAAAAAGTAAGAGAGGAAAAAGGAAACAGATACTTCGGCCATGGGAAAATACCTTATTCACTCTTCTCATCACCTCCAGCCTGCTCTTCTTTTGCAACCACCTCCATTCTCACTGTGTGTGTTCGCGTGACTTCAAAACTGCTCGAGGTTTTCCTTTCCCAACCAATAGTAGTTTATCGAGAGCCCTAAGACACCCCCAACCACCAGTGATCTTCTCCCAAAGCAGCCTCATTTTTGAGAGCATAAACATTATAAGTTAAAATTAAATACCGTGACATCAGTGACAAACACGGGCAAAACGTGCCTTAGCGTTCGAGCTACTCTTGCCTCAGTTATGAATGGGTAAAACCAGCGGACTTGGTAATTATCTCAGAACAGAACCTGGAAAGAGAATTCAGTTTCCTCATGGAAACTTTTCCCCCCGCGCCAAGAGCTACAGTTGAAGTTACAGGGGTACAGGTTTTTTTAATTCTTCTTGCCCGAAGGTCAATGGTCAAAGAACAAACGCAAAAATGATCCAACTCCGTAGAGCAGCTGAAACATGGAAACCTTTGAGCTGGTTGAGGGCACGCGTCAGATGCTGGGAAGAGAATGACATTCACAGGATAAAGGGAAAATATAAAGGCACAACTGGCACCGCAGCCCGCCTGGCATCGGTTATTAAAATCTCCTAACCTTGCTATCTTATCTCGCAGAAGCAAACTAAATGTACTATTCTATGTAATCAGAAGTCTTGCTTCAGAAAATCACTGATTTGGTAGCAAGGTTGTTTTTATGAAAACAAAAGGAAGATCTCTATCATCCAAGGAGTTCCCTGTCTTGTGAGCTAATGTATAAACTAAAATTACTTAGGGAGGTGGGGAATGAATGACCATCCAAACTGTAGCTTAAAAATGCTCCTAAGGAAAATCCAGATAATATAAAAAAATCTAAATTAAATAGAAGTAGTGATTCAAAACTGCCCTTTTTTAAAAAAAAACAATCCTGCATTATTAGCTACTATTTAAAGAATAACAATATTATGGCAGTTCATAGAAAATGTATAGGATTTAAAAGACTACAAGAACACAGCATGGTATAAAAGCCTTTGTACTGCTTTGACTTTTATTGACCTACATGTCAATTTACTCCGCCCCAAGCATTACAACCCTAGGTGAAAAAATCAAAGCAAGCCTCCTAGAAATGGATAAATCCAAGAGCTAAAGTGGAATGCAATTGTTATCCAGAAATTCATCAGCAATACAAAAGGTGATCCACTTAAATCAAGTTCCTTTCCTGAACACAGATTAAACTTCTATTTCAAAGAAACAGTAACATTATTTTATATTTAATCAAAATCTTGCAATGCATTGAAATCTTAATTTTTACACTTTAGCTCTGATTAAAGCATCAATAAATGCATTCATATTTGAATAAAATCCAACAGTTTTGTATACTATATTTCACAATGCTTGAAGACCTACATGAAAGTAGTGACCTGGGATATGTAATAAAAAAATAATCTTTTCAGTAACAATATAATAAATTGTTCCGCAGTACTCAGTCATAGCTGTCTTTTGTAATACAGTAAGAAATATGTATTTTAAACATTCGCTACTCTTTCATATGGAAAAGGATTTAAGAAAGAATAACAGTGAATACCTTTAATAACGGTGCTTTCACATCATTCACCAAACATTGAACAGATAGGTCCTTCAAACCAAGCCACTCGTATGTGATTGATTAACACTAATTATTATTTAAATTTGTTGAAATACCCAGCAAATCTACTTTTCATTTAGCAAAGCAAAATGGCCTCTTCTCCTGTTTCATTGCACCTTCATGGTAATATAAAGCAGTCCTATAAATTACTGCTGTCAAACATGGTTCAAATTTAACAGGTTTTTAAAAAGCTATGTCTACATAAACTCATTAAATCACTGTGATATCTTTGTTAAGAGACTGCCAAATGTTTCATAAAGAACTTTGGCCATTAGTCACGTTAGATGTCCAAAACATGCATTTTAGTAAACATATGGAAAGATTAAAAAATTGAATTAACAATATGTGCCATAATTCCATAAGAAACACCAGTATTGTCTGTTGAGCTCACTGCAAAGACAAAAGTGAATTCTAATGCAAGGACCAGAGGAAGGAACGAAGAATGATTTATTTTCCAAAATGGAAAAGAAAAAAAGTGTCCTTGAAAGCTGATAGATTCTCACTAGAATTTAAATAAACAACAGCTCTTCTAGTCAAAGGCCGCTGCATTTTCTTCCCTGATTTACATGTCATTCTCATGGCAGCAATGTTCAAATGACTGTACAGGGATATTCAAACTACAAAGAAAAGCCCTGTAAAAAGGCCAAAGTTTTTGCTATTCAGACTGCTCAGATTTTCCTAAGACCTGCGGTAATTTCCAGCTTTCTACACAGCACCTGTAGTAGCATTATATATCTCATTGCAAATAGAAAGCACAACCAAACTTTGGGCTCCAATCTTTGCCAGAAATGACCCACAACAGAACGAAGTAGAGAGTTATACTTACAAGACACCTCCCAGATTCTCTGAATTTCCTTAAAATAGTCCTTTTACCTTTGTACTCAGAGTTATGCAGAGCAATACAATAATTGTAACGAACGCTGGCGTGTAGACAGAATAATTCTATGTCATTCTAAAATTGTTTTTCAACCCGAGTGCTACAGCTCTGCCTTTGTACGCAGACACAACATCAGGAATGCAGGTGAGAGGACGATACAACTTTGAAAAGGCACTCGCAAAGAGCTACAGAGTTAAGATGCATCTATCTTGGGCCAAAGAAAAAAATGCACAGATAAAAACCAATCCCTTCAACAATTTAAGTCTTTGTTCACTCTTACAATAAAGTGGAGAATAAAGGGCAACGTTTAATTTTTCAGAAGCCACCTGAATATCCTCTTCCCATGCGTTCTCACAAAAGTATCTCTTGTTTTCCTTGGAAAACCATAATGGTGGAAACGGAGAAATCAGTCCTAGCTCTGCAATATATCCCTCATCATCCCCCACCAAGTCGTTTGTTTTCCAATAGCCAGATTTCGATAGAGTCTCAGTCGTCCAAAGGTAAAAAAATAAATAAAAGTAATTTAAAAATTAACTATTCGGTTTCACTTAGCTACATTATAGTTGCCAGTAAAAGACACAGCCTACTAGTCTACAGAAAAGTAAAGTGAAAATGCCTCAATGTCAGAGTCTTACATCTCATAGGGAAGGCGGTGGTGCGCGGAAGACATACGTCGTTAAAGATGCCTTACCAAAATGTCCAGTTTTGGTATAAATTAATCCATGCATGATAAGTAATTCTAATGCCGATTAGGAAAGATTATTTTCTGAATACTCTTTAAACTACAAAATCACCTTATTTTTTTAAATATTGCCATTGCAGGCCTTTTTAATATAGGCTCTTAGGAAAATATACCATGCCATCCTTACAAAATATATTGAAAAAAATGCAATAAGATGGTTTTTGAACTGAAAACTCATAAAGATCATTTTCCATGCTGACAGTGCGCATTTCATCCAGAAGTTTGAAGAGTCAAATGCTACCCCAGCTGGGGGTTATTCTGCCAAATGGCTTCCAACAGTGACCACAGAGATGGAGGACGGGAGGGGTGCATGTGTGTGTGTAGGAAAATAAACGTGATGGTAAGCAACCCCAAACCCACATCATCTTATCAAATACCCGACATACGTAGGCAAACACACAATGCAAATCTAGAATAGAAAACTGAAACAAAAAGGCATGAACAAAATGAAATAAAGCCATTTGTGAGTTACCTGCAGAGATTTAAAACAAAAAAAAAAGCATACGAATGAAGCAGATATAATTCATATGGATTTACCCAGGAAAGAGAAAAGGAGGGGTGAGTGTGAGGGCTGGGGGGGGGAGAAGAACAGATACCTTTTTTTCTTAAACAAATCCATCATGAAAGAAAATGAGACAAGATTATAAATAGGCCGAGTTATAGCGCACCATGGGATTTTTAATCTGGCTACCTGTGGTTTTTGCAGTTAAAGCCCTATTCAGCAGTGGGAAGGGAGGGGGGAAAGCGGGGAAAAAAAAAAGAAAAAAGAAAAACAAAATCACGTTTATGTGCCAGTTTCGCAAATGCTCACACAGCGTGCATCACCAACAATGCTGGCAAACAGGAAACACTAATTATTAGCATTTTCTAATAAGCGTACGCCTTTCAAACATTATTGATCATTACCTGTCCGTCTCGTTTCCTGCATTCTTGAGTTTGACTCTCGTGCTCTGCCATGGCAGCGCGAAGCTGTTTTTCCAGTTTCTCGATTTCCCGTTCATGGTCTCGGACCAGGCAGTCCTTCTCTGCGTTGTGCTGCTGGAATAGGTGCGTCTTCTCCTGTTCATGCTCCAGCTTCAGCTCCACTATCTGATTGGACAGTGAGGAGTACAGTTCATCAATAGAACATCCTTGTCGTCATGACAACTCGTCTACAGCTTAATTTCCCCCTTAATTTCATCAAGTTGGCAATTTTATTTTTACGTCACTATTACCTCACCTTTTAAAAAGCCACCGTTAGCGTGACAGAATTCCTCCAGACAATTGCAACAATGGAGACAACCGAGCAAATCCAGCACATCCTTAACCAATTTGTTGGTACAAATGTCGGAGCGTACGAAAAAAAAAAAATTAAAAAAAATTGCATTGTCGCATTCTGTGTACGGCCCCCCGTACCCTGCTGCTGCTCATCAGCAGGGCTGAGGATGCTAAATGGTTAATAGGCAGCCTGCTCTCCCCTTCGCTTAAGTATACACACGCAACCCCCCCATCCCAGCAATTAAATCTTTTAGAGATTTCTTTATGATTTCCAAAGCGAAAGCTCTTCCTTCAATATTCCTCAACGCTGTTGTATATACAGTTGTCTTTTTAAAAAAAAAAAAAAAAGAGAAAGAAAATTATAAAAAACAAAGCTCTATTATCCCGTTGTCAGCTACGCTATCCCAACATAAACAGATGTATGTGTTCCAGAAGGGCACCTGCTGTGCTGCAAGCTTGCACCATGATTTCATAAGAAGCCCTCTATTCTCAGGATCCTTTCCCAGTCCGCACCACACTGGATGCTGTGACCTTGGCCAGTCTTAGCCTCTCCCCGCTAGACTGAATGGCAGCCGGAGACCAAGGGCCTGGTCGCCGCAGCTTTGATACTAATCCTCCCCGCCTGCGCACAATGGCACCCTACCTGGCCTGCACACTGGAGCAGCCAGGCTGCCTTTGAAGCAGGTGATGAATAGGGACGGCAGGAAGCCGCTTCCCCACTGAACTCCGGGCCACACAGCTGCTAAGAACAGTCACTTGGATTTTTCTTCAGTTTTGGTGGATTTCGGAAGGGAGGGGGGAGAAAGGGGAAAAAAAAAAAAAAAAAAAAAGCTCTTATCGTGAATATGGTGGGTTACTTTCAGCGTGAGAAAAAAAAAAAAAGAACGGGAGGAGCTGGCTGTGTGTGCGCAGAGAGCGCCCCGGCACCTTATCTTAAAGCTGTAGCATGCAATTCTGGAATAATATTCGCTGTTTGCGTGGCTTTAGGGTTTAAAATATGAAGTGAAGTAAAAAAGAACGCGTTTTCTCAAACTACAGATCAGCGTACTCTGAGTTTAAAAGTAAAATACGTCATCTGTGCTACAGCCGGGAGCATCCTTCTGAAAGCGGACCAAGTAGAACAGATGCAATATTCTACGGTTTAACATATCTACATTATTTAATAATACTAAAAAGCTCATTAACAGACGTCTGAAGTCCCTGAAGGAGTTAACCCCCCAGGAGGCATACATTATCTGTACTGGGCCTGGGGTCCTTACACAAAGTTCTTTACGTCAGGTTTTTGCCCAAGGTTTGTGTACAAAACTGGTTCCTTTTCAGATGCTATCGGTGTCCTTTAGTGTGCCTAAGAATTCTTCCTCCCTACAATAATTGTAAAGGCTTCGTCTGAGTTATGGGAAAAAACGTTAATCAGGTCTGATTTATGAAAAACCGCTAAAAAGGAAATCATGTCAACAAGAGGGGTCTTTTCATTCAAACATTTTCTTTTCTTAATGAGTGGATTTTCAGCTGATTGTGCCACGTACGGTCTGGGGTAATACAGTTTGCTGTGGGGAACTCCAATTATTTAGGTTTTACTTTTTTAACTGAAGACAAAGTGGCAGCAGGCAGGGAACGCGTGCCCGAAGGGGGCAAGGGACAGATCCTGCTTCTTCAGTTACACCACCAGCTTACCCAACCGAAGTAATTACAGTTTAATTTAGTAATCTCTTCGCTTACAGCATTTATATTATCGACGCCAAGGCTGTGAATTTAAGAGGTGGAAAGAGCTCAAAGGGACTGGTCCTTCTGCATGCAGGATGGGCGTCCCCCCGGTCTGCTATGTGGAAAGAGGAAGGATGGCAGTGTGAGGGGAGCTGGTTTATAAAAGGCAGATTTGATGAAGAAAAAACCCTCACCACTTAAAGCAAAGTATTCCCCAGGATGGTTTTGCTTTGCTTTTTAGAGATTTCTGCCGGAGAGCAGAGGTAGAGAGCCGGGAGAGGAGAGACGGGTGGGATCGAGAGCATTTTCTTCCCTCAGGTTCCAAGACCTAGAAAACCCATCTTGCCTAACGACTATTAACAAGCTCCCCACGTTTGTAACCAACGAAACACGTGTTCTTGCCCAAACAACGTGAAGTGACTAGGTAGCTATTTGACCGCACTGGTGAACACCCACTGAACCTCCTGTTCTCCACAGAACTGCTGCCAAGCACTACGGATCCTCTTCCACTCCTCCCTCTCTCATTCTTGTATCGCTGTTGGAGGGGGGGGGTGTGTGTTAATGGAAAAAAAATATTAGTGTACACCAACAAAAGATAAAAAAAACCCCATGCTGTTTTTCAGCAACAACAGGACTTCTTCATCACAGGAAGCTGCACGAAAACTATATTAATTCTTCATAAATCAGTATGACTTCCATCTCTTCTTTGAGGTAGAGAGTGCCTTTATGAATGATATAACAAAACCACCTCCTCTAAAAATTGTATCATGTTGAGATTTTTCCGCACCTACCCCCGGATGCTTAGCACTTCATCAGATCACATTAAAATGTCCGCTCAAATCCAGTACGTAAGTGTCAAGACAGTTGTAGGTGCTATACATCTCAGACAGACAAGCAACACAATATTCACAATGGGAATTAGGGGCGACACTGAAAAGATACATTCATTAAATAATAGCGTGCGCCCTATTACCATAATCAGATCGTATTCATTGTGGCTTAGATGTTTCCTCATTTTGCCCTCCCAAAGATGAAAATCTCTTGTTCTCTTCACTGCACATCTGTTCCTATCTCCAGCAAGGGCCTGGACACTAAACCAAGCAGGACTGTCTGACCCCATGTAGCTGTTCTTACCGTGAAACACTGCTATTACCCAGCAATACAAGTATTTAAAAATCATGATCTCCTTTTACATGAATTCTTCGTTTTTTTCATTCTTTCCGCACCACTATGGCAGAACCCTATCCAAGACGACAGCCAACAGCTGATTTACTAAGCCATCACCAGAATTACACCATTTATCTTTAAGTTTCTGCTTTTAACTGAAATGTAACAATATTTACTGAGAAGAGAGATGACAAAATTCTTACAAAAAAGCTAAAACCAGATTAATCCAAGAACCGTGACCACCTTTTGCTATTCGCTAGCATAAATATACAGATACCCGCAAACCACCTAACAAACGTGGCGATGTAGATGATGCCCATCCTATGCAGGACACCCACAGCCACAGCCGCCGAGGAACGACGGCCTTTAACATAGACTTAACTGCGCCTAAACGTGGAGGTGCTTTAGAACAACCTGCTAAAACGAGAGACAACCTAATCAAGACTTAAAGTGAAACCATGCTGCTGTTAGCGCTCGTTCAGTTTGCACACCTGAGGAGCAAAGATCTACAGTAAATAGCCGGCTGATTGCAGAAGGTATTTTCAGAAGCCAAATACTTGCAATATAATCAACGTCAGCAAATATCTTTTTAAAGTCTCTACTATAGACAAGACCTTCTACTATCCAGTTTTTGCTTTTACATCACACACTAAGTTTAAGCTTTTCAATTTTAGAACAATTTCGACTTGTTCTCAAGAACAAGTATGCCTTTGAAATTCTTTTTATAGTCCCCAAAGGAGGGAAAGGAAATTAGTTAGCTCACTACCTCTTTGAAAAATGTAGCTGCTACAATAAATATTTGACACCAAAGTATGAAAATTCATGTAAATTTATGTCCACATTTCTAGAAATATTGCAAGTAACACCTATATAAAATATAGTTTTGCATGGCAGGATGATTTTATTAGCGCTATTTTGGCATGACTGAACTTCTGAGGGCTGGAGAAGCCACCAATAAGTTACACATGTCATGGCAAAGAACTGAACTAAACTCACTCCTACAGCATGCATATTGCGCGTCTGTTTTGCAGCAATTCTATCTTATAAGCATTTAAGAGTGTTTGTAAATCAGGTGTCTTCATTATCATTACTCTGCTCAAAACCAGCCCTAACCTCTGCCCAGCACAGCATACGACACATGATCCATCCCCAAATTACAACTCTGGTAAAATCTAGCATTTTCTCCCTCCTAAAGCCTATAAATAAACGTGCGTGTTTCATGAGGATATGGGGATTACGCCATCTCTGCAAATACACTGCTTCTAAAAGTAATCTGATATAACAGGCTGGAGGATCGAGTATTAATCATGCTGGGCTCTGGCTTAGCATAACTTTGGGCAGAAAAGAGGAATCTTCTCTGCAAGGCGAGGGAGTACACCAGAACTACTTTGCAGCAGATACATTAAATGGATTTTAAAAGTACACTTTTTTTTTGAGATTTGGCTATAATTTAGAACACAAAGTACTCCCAAGATAAAAGGGCTGTAATGAGCCGAGGGCAAATGGGACAGCAAAAAAGACATCAGTGCAGAACCATGTATTACCACTGACGTAGCAAATACATATAGGGTAATGTACATGCATAGCGAATGCATTTTACTTTCTATTTCACTGCAGGCAGCAATAATTTAATTGGCATGACTGTGTTTCCTGTTATATTTTACCTTATAATCAACCACTAATAACTGTATTTCAACTGCAAACTAAGAATTGCAAGAAATTCTCTAAAGGAGACAAGCTGGTCTATTGGCCAAACTGCAGTTTGATTTATGCTCCCCACTACAACAACATACCTGAGTGATATCACTACGTATATAAAATTATATACCCGATCCGTAAATTTTTACTTAGAAAGGCCTGACAGAATTTTAATATTTTGAAAGTATGGGCAGCACAAACCTCACCTCAATCCTCCTATCTTCCCAATCCTCCTGTCATGAGCAAATTTGTTTTTAAATCACCACCATGTTGGAAATGAAGTCGCATCCCCATGATTCAATCACACTCGGCGCCGTGATGAAGGTCAGGAGGTCCCACTCCCCTCCCCAGCCCGCCTGCTCCAGGAAAGCCACTGCGGTCTGCAAAGAGAAATATTCCTTCAAACTAACGTACCCTGAGTCACTGCGAACGCCTGTTTGTAGCAGGCTCTGGTAGAGAATTTACTGTACATAGTCTTTGTTTAGGGATTCAGAGTTTATCCAAGGACCTCCTTTGAACACTGAGAACCGACTTCAGAGGCGTCCGCAGCCTGACTGGCTCTTTACCGCAGGCACCAGTTTCTGTTCCTGGAATCGCCTCCCCCCACAGTTGGTTCTGTTGGCTACACAGGGACCTCAGGCTTTTAACTCTGAATCACACACAAGTTAGATGCCTGAAGGAGACAGTGTAAATACCCATCCGTCTGGTTAACAATTCTGTAAACAGCAATGGTACAGCGAGATTTCCACCCACTCTTTACTTGGAGGTTAAATTCATATTCTTTTCCCATTTGTGAGTTTTAGCCATAAAGTGAAAAGTTGATGATTGAAGAAACTATTCCTCAGATACTCCGTGCAAATGGCATTCATCTCTGCGTTAGGATGGTTCAAAGAAAACATTTATGCATCCTAGATTAATTTATTAAATGAAATTTATGCAGCTTGTTGCTGATGACATGAAAAATTTAGAGCCTCTGCTAACGTGCTCATTTGGCCTTCATGCAAGCGCAGAGTGTATTTCAATTATCTTAGACTATAGACAAAGATGAGAGGAACAAAGCTTTTTACAAAGACTGCGTCCTTATAACTAAACCAGCATACTAAAAATGGATCGTGAATCTCTGAATATAACCGGCCCGTTTAAAGTACAGCTACGAACTGCCTGGAACATTGGTCGGTCGGAGGAATACCCTGTATTTCAAGCACGTCCTTGCGAATGTTTTCTTCACTCGAGTGGGTAACAGAGCAGTCAAAAAGAAGTTAGAAGAAACAGAAAAGGAAGAATGAGGCCAGAAGAAAAGCTAGGACATAAGCGCAGTGGCAGGAACTCCTAACTGAGAAAAGGCACAGGGACAAAGCAAGCTGAACGCTAAGCTTGTTATCTCTATTAGTGTGTCAGGCTGAGTGTCTCCGATGGCTTGAGCATGACACTGGAGTCGGGGTTTAAGGTGCACATGTGGTGATTGTGTCTTGCGATAGGACTGACAATGTTCGTAGCAGCTCTGAAGACAAGACCACCAGCTGGAAGATCAATTGAGCTAAAAGTAATATGCCAAATAAACTCAATGCATCCAAAATAGAAGCAGCATTTCATCCTCCTCGCTTCGTACCTTAGGAAGGCAGAGCGACCATGGTTAGAGCAGGAGGGAATAAGGAACGCTGGCTCCTGAGGAGCCAACTCACACTCAACGGACCCTTCAGCCCGCACCACCCCTCTGACTGACCTTCTGCAGGACTTGCCTCTCCAGCCCTCCCGATCCACGGGACGAAATGACATTTCTCAGCCTAATAGCTCTAGGCTGCGTTGCACTGCCTTTGCACGGCCACTCACAAATTCCTTTCACGGACAGAACAGCTCCCTGAGGAGCATCCTTTCCAAGTCCCATCCCCAAGTCAGAGCAGTTTTTTGGTTTAATGCTTAATCCCCCCTTTTTATTCTATTCCTTTCCTATGCTGTATTTTCCCCTCTCCCATGAGGTCACAGCCTTCACACCACACTCATACACAAACTGTTCTGGCTCTGTTTCCCGGAGAGGACATGGAAATTTTCAGTGAGACTCTTCAGAACATTTAGCTGCTGAACTCTTGAACATCTGAATTAATCAATGTTTATTACCTAAATACATTTGAGTAGATCTTCAAGGGAAAAAAAAACATAAAAACACACCCAGGCCAAAAATACCCTACCTTCAGATAAAAGCACATCCAGGTCAAAAATACCCTACCTCCAGCATTTCAAGGAATTATTGCTACAATTTTAAGCAAAAGCAAAACATCGTCATCACAGCCTTAATCATCCAAACACTGCTGAAATCTCTTGGCACAAAGTTAAACGGCTAAAAATTAGCAAGGGAGATGCCCAACCATTAAATGTTAAACTAAATAACACTTTAGAATATTTTTAAGCAACTGAGTATGAGACTGTGCTTGGAACCTTAATATTAAATGGCGCTGCTAGCACTGAATAAGATGCTTGTTCTTAAATATATACATTTATGTATAAAAACAATGGTTGCGATTATAAAATTCGTATTTCACCTCAGAGAACTTCACTCCTTTAAATTAACCTCACTAGAAAGTTAGACATACAGCAAGATCTAAAGAATATTCTTCCTCTTTTCTTAATAATATTTTCCACTGCTCCAGCACACTGTAAAATAAGAACAATTTCCCAGCACTACCTCAGATACTTGTCCTTGCTGCTTTTTGCACTTTTAACCAGCTGATTCTGCACTACTTTCCCTCTCTCTAACATAAAAGGCATATTTAAGCTCAACCACACCTTTGTCTTGCTCCCTGCTTAAAAGTCGGTATTTTGTTAAATACCCAGTAAAATATTTCTGAAGGTGTACTGTTTGTTTCCTATTTGGCTAAATACGACAAGACAACTCCTCTAATTATTCCTTCACAAGTTTTACAGAAGTCAGAACCCAACAATAAATGGCCCAAGAAAGAATTTCCTGATATGGGGAGATCCTTCGGCTATCACATAACAACTTTCCACTTTGCTATGGAAACATGAATAGTTATTATTTTAAAATAGAATAAACACAGTTAAAGAAAAGATGAACCAAAACAAAAGGCTTATTTATACACTCAGGTTGGCATCTAATCTCAGGAAGCATGTCCAGAACTCAGCAAGTAACACCATCCTGCTATCACAATAATTCATCAGCTTTTTTTTTCACAGCACATTCTCCCTGCTAGGAAAATGAAAATTCACAGACTTTGGCTCTCTTACTAATCTTGCTTCTCAATTTTTTCACACTCAGTCATAGCACTTCAGCAACTATTTACAGAAGAGAAGCCATGTGTAACAGTGATCATAGTGATCTATTATTGTTTGGGTTTTGGTTTTTTTTTTTTAAAGGACAAGCTAATGCCATTTAAACATTAAGATCTCCAAAAGTTCACTGGAAGTGTTCCATTCGTGATAATTTACACCAGTCTGCTTGAAACGAAGGTGAGTACGTACTTCACTCTGCTGCGAACCGTCCCTGCGTGGACGCTCTGCCGTGGTACCACGGCTCGCCCCGAGAGACGTGCTCTCAGAAATTGCCCAACTGGCATGGATATGGGGGGGAAAAAAAAGTGAATTCATTAACTGTTTGGTCAAATTTACCTGCCTAAAATCCATTACTGAAAAGTTTTGGTGCATGCTCTCACAAACATTTGCGCTTGTGGAAAATGATTTCAGCAGAAACGCTTCCCAGGTATTTTGAGTTAAACTGAGGATGTAATTAGAAAGTAGAAAGAAAAAAAAAGAAAACAAGGAAAAAAAAAAAAGGAGGGGGTGCAAAAAAACCAAACAACCTTTTTTCCTGTGCTGACGGTGCCATAAAGCCCGACTATAGATACTGCAACCATTTCAAAGGCAGGAAAGGCTGAGGCCTTCGCTGTGGTGTCCACTGGCTTTGAAGTGCCGCGAGCAGCTGCTCCCAGCAGATAGGAACTGTGGTGCTGCTGGAGTTATTTTCTTCTTCAAAATATACTTTCAAATCTAACAGCTGCAAGTAGAACAAAGTTGAGCTAAAGTATATTTAAAGAAAAAAAAAGCCACCAGTTTCTCTCTACAAGTGTTCTCAGTGGATACTTCAAAAGAACGTGGCACTGAATCTGATGAAGTTGGAACCAGCAGTGACACGTGACAGCTGAAACCAAATACTGCAAGATCCAAAACTTCTTCCTTGCTTTATTAATGGATTCAAACACATTTGAAAAGTTAACAAATTATTAATAGCCATCGTTTTGTATGGGCTTTTCCTAATTCTTTTTCAAGGAAAATAATAATTTTAAAAATCAATATATATCAGGTTATTTATTGTTGTAAATATAAGAGAAATACCAATATATAATGTATCCATATGTCTAATCTGCAGACAGAGCAGTCTTTCAGCCCCACAACCAACAGTCCATGTTCCCACCCGTAATCTCTTTGAAATCAAAATTCAAGGAGAGTCCTGCGAAGCACAGACAACCCTTCACATAAAGCAGAGAGGTAAAGCCACAGCTCTCAAGTTCCTACGCTTCCAAGACGTTTCTCAGGTTGGAGAACTGGATAACACATCAGTTCATTTGGTTCTTCATTACCAACTTGATTAAATTTATGGGCAACTGAATTGTCCAGCGTGCTGTTAGTGCTACCTCTGCCACTCACCATGCAACCTACACCAAATATATCTGCAGGCCAATTTTCCTTCCCTTTGTGTGTAAATTCCACTTCACAATTAGATTCAGACACTTGAGGCAGAACATCTCAAAGCAATTACCACGTTTCTCGGGTAGCTGAAGTATCCGCTTTTTGGTTGGGTGTCTATTTCCCGACTGGATGTCTGCTAGAGCCCTGCTGAAATGCACCACCAATTCTAATTTACTGCTCTAGTTAAACAGCTGAAATCAGTCTATTCCTCCCCAAGTAACAACCAAAGAAATACGCACTAAAACAAGGCAAGGAAAAGTCTGCTTTAAAAATGGTTTAGAAGTTCAGAAGCCTAAATAGAGAGTAATACAGAAAAACAGAAGTTGGGACTGAAAGGAAATTTTAAGAGAGGAAGCACTGAGCTCATACCGCCCTGCGAGCGGGCTGAAGGAGCTTTGTTCTGCAGAAATGACAGTACGAAAAGAATGCCATTTCCAATGATAACCCATTGCAATCTGCAGTAAGGGTCACATATTTTTCATGTTCACAAGCTTTCAAAGAACATTCCAAATGAAGTATGAAGAGAAATAAAATTTAACAAAGGGCCTAAACAGGATTCCTCTGAAAATTCTTCTGAGGCTCTCATTCTTTAGCTCTTTAGTGCTGAAACCCTTTCCTTGGGTTTCAGTGATGTTTCATAAAGTCGAGCTGTTCTTTCTTACAGCAAAAAGTAGTTATCCTAAATAAAATAAAAGTGACACAGTAAACAACTCCTCTTGGTAGAAAATCAGCTTTCGCTGATGTTTACCACAGTATCAACATTGTTAAAGAATACCAATGTAAAAAGATTCACCAAAAACAGTTTTATGTATCACATTCATTTCTTGGGGTTGGGGGGGGGGGGGGGGGGGGGGGGGTGGTGTTCATCCAGTCTCCAGAAGGTCTGAATGTAATAGGCAGGAAGATACAAGAAAACAAATAAAAAATAACCCATGGCACTATTAGGTATTATCGTTTTCCTTTAGTGTGCAAAACGAGCAGATTATTTGGCAGAAGATTGTATCTGTGGCTTGGTACCTCTTGCTCTGTATACTGACAGCAAAAAAAAAAATAATTTGTTGGTAGGAATAGGATTGTCATACCATCTGATGAACTGCAGATTAGTACTTATCTCTGTAGATCATGTTCCTAAACCTGGGAACAAAATCTTTAAATAAATGCTTACTTTGGACTTTAAAGATGCACCACAAATTAGGAGAACTGTAAAGAAAATAGTGAACCAACCATACCACTAAAATGATGTGAATATAAGATTCCATAAAAAAAAAATTCACCTTAAGGCCCAACTAACCCCAACACTTCCCATCGTCCTCCCTTCAGTACGTCCTTTAATTGAAACGTCAAGCTGCCTCACCTTTAATGCAAGCAATTATTACAATGGCTTTCACATGAATAAATAATTTGAAGAAAATCTATTGTTATGATTGCATAGTAGTTCTCTATTTGTGATTTCTAGCCTTTATTCCATAGATAATACTAAATCACACCAGACAGGTAGAATTCTTACTCTTCCTTTGGCAAATGAGGTCATCTGTAAGACAAAACCCATGAAACACCCCCCCCCCCCCCAATATCTCTGCAACCTGGACTATCCCTGAGTCACTAAATACAAGAATCATATATAATATCACCCAGTAAAATAAAACACCTGTGGAGAAATCTCTCACTATTACACAGACAGCTTCTCACCCTTTGTCAGGTGACAACCCAATTAGGAACGTTGACAATTCTGAGTGAGGATAAGGAAAATACTTTGATCTGAGCCAACAAACTCTCTTCTATTCAAACCTAAACCTTGAGAGCCACGCACACACACTATTGTTCCTGCCAAGCATAGGCGAAGGTCTCTCTCAACACCTACTAAAGTGATCCCGTTCCTTAATTACTTGAAAAAGTCCCTTCCAGAGGAACCAGAGCAGGTCTCGTACCACAACCCAACGGCAGTATTTCATCATCTCACCAGCACAGAAGATAAACAGAAATGAAACCGCATTTCCCAAGTGGAAATGTAAACTTATATCCACGCAAAAACATTGATAAGAGAGAACTTTAAGCTTATGGACTAACCGTATCATTGCTATAAAGTAATAAAAAAAAATATTTTTAATCCTTTAACAGGTGTTACCAAACACACGCCACTATTTCATGACAAAGTACCACCTTACGCAAGTGTGTGATGGGCCGTTTCAGCTGCGTAGCTCTCAAGCCTATATCACGCAATAATTTGTCTGCTTCTATTTCTGTTTTTCCCCTTTACACTTTGCAACACTACTGAATTCAAGTTTCTTGTCTCCACCCAAATGTTTCCTGAATATTTCCCAACCCTGAAATTACATTACAATAAAGAAAATCACTATCAGTGGGCCAAAACAAGCATTCATATGAACACTCCCCATGTTAAAAATGATAAAATGAATAAAATGCTGTTTCTTGACAAGAAGAAAAACAGATAACACATTAAATAATTTCATCTGGCCATTATGAAAATAGGTGTTGCCACCTGTGAGCCTGGGAAACAATTGGAAAGAGCCAGAGGTACAAAGGATCACAAAGAGGAAACAAAAATATTTTCTATGTGGACTCTTCCCCCTCCCTCCCCCACTGCATAAACTCTGCGTACCTATAAATTTTGTCTTTATGCAAAGACCAGCAATGCACAGTGAGAAGAGGATTAAGCCTGCCACAGGAACTGACCTACATCAGCAGGAAAAGATGTCCCTCCTCCCCTCCACCCGAAGGAGCACACCGACTGACCTGTTGCTCGTATCTTTGCTTGAGCTCTTCCAACTGCCAGGAGAATTCTTTGGATTGCTTTTCCCGGAGCGATTTTGATCTGCTTAGATCTGCTTCAACCTTTTCCATCTACATGGTAAAAGAAAGGGAATATTTAATTTTTTTTAAAAAGGCATAGCTTGAAACGTCCTGACGTTTCTACAGTTGTTTGCAAGCCATCAAAGACACAAATGTAACTTGCTGAGACAGATAAGAATATTATTTGTATGGAGTGAAAACTAATATTCAGTGAATACTGGATTATTACTTAAGGACACAGTGATCACCTACACCATGCCACTCCCCAATTACAAAGTATTGGCTCAATTTTTCACTTGACAGTGACAAATATCCCATCAAAATTAAGTGAGTATTTTTTCTAGACATATTTAAGACTCAAATATATTCCACTTAAAAATATATTGCCTGTGGAAATTCAAGGGAAATCATGTGTGAGTCAGTGCACAAACTGCACATTTAAAGTAAGTTTACATTAAATCAGTAAAATAACTTAAAAGAGAATTATTTGGCTGCAAGTAAAGTTCTCTGAAGATAGTCATCGCCTATGAATAATGAGTCCCACAGATTCCAGCACACAGCATCAAGGAAGCAATTTCATAACCCAATTAACAAAGGCTTTTGTATCAAAAGCACAACTGTTAGCTGTACATCAGGCATGTTTCCAGGGGAATATATATATATATATATGCACACACACGGTACAATGCTGCAGCACATACTCATCAATTACTTTTAGATCTAGGTCCCAACACAAGCAGTGAATAAACCGTCTCCCTAAAAAAGACAGAGGAGGGGTGTAGCTGTCGGGAGGACCAGCGCTGCCACAAGCCCATCTGCTGTACCAAAAGAAGAAACGCGTGAATTCCTGAACCAGAAGCCAAAATCCTGTTTGGCCTGAGGGAGTGCTCCGTCCTCAACAGATGTCTTTGCCAATCGGCCTGGACATCACTTCTAAGCCAGGGAAAGAGAGAAAAGGCAGTACTCGGAGTGGGAAAAGCATTTTATTGGAACATACTGCAGCAAGAGAGGAAGACATAGAACTGGGAATAGCTGGCCAGATAGAAAGTGGAAAAATGGAATAGAAAGGAACAAGTTATCCTTCCAGTAGTTCTTGAACCTCACTGCTACTACCTGCTATTAAGAAAGGGGATTTCAATTAATATTTTCAGAATAATTTCCTCTGCCTCCAAACTTACTCAAACTGCATGTCCATAGCCATATTTTACTCAGCTCCATAAAAAATAGAAAAATAAGAGATCTTGTTACTTTATTAAAGGATATTTATTTTTAAGAGAATGAAAACATTCTAAAAAATGAAATAGTAAAAACATAGGCAAAGATGCTGTAACTCTACTGGCACTTGTGCTTTAATCATAAGGTCAAATTCATATATTTCCTACAAGCGCAATGAGGGCTCTTGATCTTTATCTGCCAAACCCAAGAAACACTAGATGTAAAGTACCGTGACAGTCTATGTATTGTTTCTCTTTTTGCTAGTTGCTATTAGAAAAAATGCAGATCTTACAGTTAAAAATGTACTACTCGCCCATCAATGGGCATCAGGTGACTCAATAATCACAAGCTCAACAGAATAGGAAGCAGATGGCAAAAACTATCACAGAGCCAAACTAATGAATCAAATATTGATTACAAGAACTGAAAATGCCAGACCCCATTGTACTTATCTTCATAATTAACTTTACCACACACCAAAAATGGTTTTAGGAGCCCACTATTTCTGGTGCAGTTAGAAGTACAGTGTTGCTATAGCTACTACAGTTTTTGCTTTATAAGCAATACATTCCACCTAACCACAAAAAAAAAGTAGTGTTTCTCTGATGTATTTCCTTGAACCTTGGTTCCTGTAGAATAGTACTGCTCAATTGTACAATATCATTTCCCTTTTCTATATTTTATCATGCAAGTAGGGACAGAATAACCCCATGGCTATTCTTGGAGTACAGCAAAATTTATTTTCAAAATTTCCCAGAACACAGCAGTATTCTAAAAGAAATTTGCAGCAATTTTAAAATTACAATTGGCATTAATTTTTCCAAATTCTTTTGCACATTTTTTTGTTTTGTATTGGTTTTGTTTCCTGGGGTTTGGTTTTTTTCTAAGTGAATGAAACTATTATTAGTCTTTCTAGAATTAGACTACCTCCCTTTTGAAGCAGAACTGAAATATTATTTTAAGTCATCATGAAGAAGTTGGATGAGAGTCTGACGACACAGAAAAAGTGGGATTAAAATTGTAGGATTTGTCACATTGCCCTCATGGGTCTAGTGTGTAGAAGAAATGCTGCTTTTATGAGTTTGCTCTTGCTTAATTTCCAAATTCTATTATTTGCTGTCTGCAGAGGTCTTAAAAATATCAGCAATGCCTTACTTCATTTCTCCCTTTCACTGAAGATTTTCCCAAAAAAATCCCAAAACTTAATGAGAACAACAAAAAGAGAATTTGTTAAATTATAAGCCAGCATCCTTAGAAATCCATTAGAGTATCAGACTGCAGCATCCTACTGTCAACAGCGAGGTTTGGCTATGATACGTGAGGTTGGAAAACTGAGTATGTGGGCTGGTAGAATTACAAGCTCAAGTTATGTATTGAGGTTTCGACCACATGAGCAAGTTAAGGAACTATTGCCTTCTCTTCCCTTCTCTTTGATCACCTGTCGCTTGGTCCTTATTTTACTCACCGTGCTGCATTTGTAAAATCCCAGGGACAATGGTTTAACTATCATTTGCTCCATAAGGAATTTAAGACGCTAAAATCTTTTTACATAAGTTCCTGCTACTAATTTTCAGGGACAGAAAACCAGATTTTTCTGTCCTCTGCCCATGACTGCCGGCAGCCACAGTGGCCCTGCCCCTGTTTAGGCTCAAACTGATTACAAGACCTCATTAACGGAAGACAGAGTCGTTCCGAAAAGAGTAGGAAGAGACACGCATTTAAGTGGAAAATTACAAACGCTGTTCCATAGGGGTGTATAAACTAACACTTTATACTCGCACTCCGGAAAAATCCCTAATCAGTATCACAACCGCAGCTATCTTTATAACAATGACAATTCTGGCTTTGTTAGAAAGATGAAACAGCTGCTACCATCCCTTTTAGACTTGCTAGCAAAGACACTACATTGTGAAAGATTTTGATGTAGCACTCTCAAGTGAAGCATGTTTCTGGCATTATAAGATCAGAATATGCTATCCTACTGAGACAGAGTTTCAGAAAGGCTGGCATTGTGACCTTCTCACCTGCTGTTTCATTTCAGCATAGACTTTTTCTGAGTTCAGCTCCACCTGCCGCTTAAACTCCTCCAGGGCAGCATCTGCCTGCTGGGCCTGCAGCCTCTGTACCTCTGTCACCCGAGTCAGCTGCTCCTCCTTCTCCCTAGAAAGTCACAGAAAATTTTCAGAGTTCAAGTATCAAATAAAAGAACAAGTGTGCTAGTGTAAAAGAGAGGCCTTTAACCCTATCAGTTTAAAATAGTATTCAGATTTCAATTTCCTGTCCCAGCTTCTGCCAAACTTCCCTTAGCAATACTTTGAAGAAGGGAAGAGAAGGCTAGAGTTATTTTCGCTTTCTCTTACTGAATTTCGCACACCTAAACACAGCGTTCACGGCTTACGACGACACCTCCGTATTCAACTACCCGCTGTGTAACCTCTTTTTTTTTTATCTCACCTTTAAAAGTATATTGCCCCTCCAATATTTAAGTGAATTCCTTTTAGCACGATCGCCTTCTCCCATTAAAAACAAACACAAAAAATTATCCCGGTGCCATCTTTGCTCAGACAAGATGTAGGATTATTCACTGCTTGACATATATCAAAATGCAAAGCAGGGTAACGCGTGACATATGGTACCTTCTTAATCTATTAGAAACCCATAATGCTGTAATATCTATTCAGCCTTTAAAGTAATGACAGATGTTAAATCTTTATGCAAAGATATTTCGTATTAACAGCCTATGCTATTTGACATATTAAAGTTGATACACATAGAAATTGGTTTGGGTTTCTTAAGACACCATAGTCTATCAATAGTAATGCATGTATAATGTTTTATGTACATAGATGCGCACATATATACACATACCTAAAAATAGACACATCCAGCATATTGGCACACCACAGACAAAAATACCTGATAACCTCTAAATATTTGAGAAATTCTGACGTGATTCTTCACACAGAAGACAATCAGGCAGCGTTGTTAACTCTCTAGTACCGGTTTCTATTACCGCAGGTCAGCGGAGTTGCCTGATTGTGTGTTAAAACACGGGAACACAATGGAGGTATCAATGGACAAAGCTGGCTCCGCCGGCGGTTTGTAACAGAAGACACATTCAAACAGACCTGTGGTTGACATTTTCATTTTACAGGCAGAGGAAGTACCTCATGATAAATTTCCCATTTTGACAGAAATTATTTCCATATAAAACAAAGAATCTGACACATAAGAGACGGAAAAGACCAGCTAATTCATCTAGTCTGTCACCTTGCCAGCACCGAACTAGCTATTACAGCACCGAGCAAGGCTTTTGTAAAGGTCAGGAACTGCCAATCCCAAAGTTACAGCATTCACATCCTCTTCTGTGGTTTTCATACCAGACTTTGACAATGGGACAAAGAACGTAATCCTACATCTTCACAAAGTGCCCGTTTGCAGTGTAGGAGAGCAGGGTAATTCCATTAGCAAAGAGATCAAAGAAATGCCACAAGCCCTAAGTGTATGACTGTTTACTTTTATAGCTTTTTTCATTATGCATATTTAAAAAAGAATATTTGATTTTGGTACCTTCCTCACAGCTGGTGGAATAACTGAGACATAAGGAGACTGCTGTTTTCCCTTCTTACCCAGCAGAAACTGGAGCTAAGCAGAACAAAATCCTGTATCGCATTTTTGGCAATAATTGTTTAGTGCTTTCAGCTTTGTGTTCATAGAGGAGCATGTGCAAATTTTCTTCAAATTTGCTAGAGAGCTATGCTGTCACCTAAAGCTATGCTTTATTTCTACTGTCACAGCAATTCTATTTTCTAAACTCCTTTGAGGGGGAAGCATATCTATATTAATCTAAGTTATCATATTCTCCATTCACTTAACAAGACAATAAAAATTACACAGAAAACAAAAAACCAACACCAAAAATCAAGATTTTTTTTTTTTCCCCTTGTCTAAATTCAACTGGCAAAAAAGATCATTTAGGATTTACATTTCTACTACAGGGGACGCAAAAGATCAAAAATTGCAAGTACAAAAATCCTCAGACATTTCTCAGAACGGGCACAGCAATGACGCCTCCAGAGCTAAAAGCGATATGAACTGTCTGAGGAGTTAGTTATGCATCGGCTCGAGCTGCAAAGGCATTTGGCTCACTTATCCCCCTGAAACCCAGGTACCAGGGAGCTGCTGAATATAAAAATTTTTAAGTTAATAGCTGTCTGATACAGAATTACGGTGAGCACGTCGTTCCCCTCTCCCACAGCAAAACCTACCAGCAGTTCACAGGAAAGAACACGGAAGAGGATGAACTATTCCCCGAGACGTGCGCACGGCTCAGCACCCTGGAGGAGAAGGTGGGACGGGGCAGCAGCGCGGTTCACCGGCAGAGCACTACCCACACATCACCTTGGAGGAAACACCGAGAGGGGAAAACCTCAACTCCTCTCAGAGATCCTGAATTCAGTTATGGGCACTGGGTAACAAATCTCCCTCCCCATAAAATACATCTAATACTTCCAATGCACGCTGGAAACAAAACCAAAACCCAAAGCTTGTTCAAACATATCCACATTGATAAATGTCAAGAGACACTTGGAACAACATTTTTGGTCCAGTCAGATGGAAATGGAACAAATCTAAACGTAAAAGGGCAAAATATCAGTCTTTGTGCTGCTAGTGAGCCTCCAAATTTATGCATCTTCTTCCTGAGGAATGTATTTTTATTTTGAAATATTATGATGTAAACTTTTAGGAATCTGGTTTTATGCACCTTCCTTTCTTTTATGTACTTAATCTCATGAATAGATGCAATATCTCATTATAACCAGGAATAAAACTTCGGTTTTTAAGGATGCGGGAGCTAGCTCTCTATTTTTTGTGCAGTTCAGATTTGTACAGAAGCTTAGAAACCATGTACAACAATGGACCATGGTTCACAAATATAAGAAAAGCTTTACTTTTTTTTTTTCCCAAGACACTGAGCAATGTGCCTTGCATGAAGCACTAAAATATTCACTTTGAAGATTATTTTCTTCAGTTGGACTAGTTGTGGGGCCGAATACAATACAATTACATCACTTCAATCCCCTAAAGCTGAGCCAGCTTGAATGTAAAAATAGGGTGAATTTACTCTTTGGCCCCAATTTAAAAAGCAGCAAATTCCTCTTGTTTCAGTGTATAAAGAATATGGCAACAGAATTAGCAATCTTACACAGCAAACCATCTCAGTGAAAAGTTGACTGTGAAGTCCAGAATTGCAATTTCAGAAGGCAGCACTCTGAAGTGGACTGATAAATGGAAAATACAAACATCTTTCTTACTTCCTCTTCATGCTTAATCATAAATATTTTCTTCGCTTCGTAAAACGTCTTCCAAGAGGTAACAACTAGGCACGGTAAGACATTACAGCATTGCAAGTCAAGTTAATGAAACACAGGGCAATCCAGTGATTTACAAGGGAGGTTAAATAAACTCAGGATGTCCCAGCAAACGTAGAATGAACCAGCATCGTCACTCGCAGGGTTCTCACCAACCCCTGTACGGAAAGGGGCTCACCAACAGCAAACAACAACAGGAGATGCACCTGCCTCGTTCACAGCCTCTTCAACAAATTCAAACATTTCAGAGTGCACGTAAGCACACACGTGTACACAATGTGTACCTCCACAAGCTACAGGTGGACAACTTCTGTGGACAGGGAGTCTCACATCCCATTAGCAAATCTGCACACAAGCGCACGGTTTAGAGAGCTTTTCAGGGATATGAAAAATAACTAGATTGTGAAAATCCTGATGTTTTCTTATAAAGATTATACCAGGCCTTAATTCACAAATATGCAAATTCTTTGCCAGGTTTTCAAATACTGCTGGCAGCAGTGAAAACCCACTCGTGTCCAAGCAGACCACTGTCTCCTGAGTTTAGTGGAGCACAAAAACAGAGCGAGGAATTTCTATGGTAAGGATACATTTTGCCACTGAACAAGCTCCTGAAACTTCGACTCTGAAGGACTCCACGAGAGGGAGAGGCTTCATCTCCTAAGTCTAAGTCTATCACAGGCTACTATGACTCTGGGTTTATGCCTGCAGATAAAAATGAATCTTGCTTTGCAAGGCTGAGGTATGGGAAGACCAGAGCAATGGCTGAGCCTCCTGCCCCACCGATGAAGCAGAGATCTTCAAACGGTGATCTGCTCAGCAAGGCCAGGCTCTCCTCCTCCTCATTACCCTGATGATCCAGCACTACGTATATGTGCTGATCCTATGTATTTAGATTGGCTGTACTTACACGCGTCTTTGCCTGTTCCTTCCTCTCCTCCCCAAATATTAATACTCCTGAAGGAAAAATGCTTCACTGCCCAAACTGCAAACTCTTCGCTTGCTGGAAGGCAGGTGAAGAAGGATATTGCTGGGCTTGTTTCTAAAGTGCTTCCCTTTTTATTTGTTGACAAGAAATAAAAAAATGACTCTCTTACTAATCTGTGTTGAAACAAAATCAGTTATCACCATTCATATAGCCCATTTAGAATTAAAAAAACAATATAAACACATGTTCCCAAAGGAGAAGACAACTCGCTAGACGACATAATACACAGCATACTGAGTGGCCAAAATCGTAACTTTCATCAAAATATACAAAATCTTTCCATGTGAAAGCAAAATTCAGGAAATTTACCTTAGTATTTTTTGTGTATAAGCTACAGACACACGAGCACCCATCCAGTATACAGATGTGTACATAATATTTTGTATCCGGAAATATAAGTGAATCCACTATCCTGGTCCTGAGCTCAGAGGACTCCACAGGAACGCAGCGGTTTATCGACTTATAGCTAAATGCAAGATCCATGACGCCACTTTTTAGCTGGGTGCAATAACCATTAAAAAAACCACTCCAGGCAACAGCCCCTCTAATTTAATTTCCAGAACACGGACTTTTTCAACTACACAATGTATTAAGGTCTGAAGTACCATCTATTTGTAGAAAGAAGGGGTTACTGGTTTGGTTTATCGCTACAGAAAAACGCTGCAGTAGTAATACCAATGCTCTGAAACGCACAGAAAACAACTTTACTTTTCCTGCCCTACTAGTTTCAACAAATACTGACAGTTAAGTAACAGCTTTCTGTGTAAATTTGGCCTAACTGTACCCATCTTAGCTGCGGTCGGAGTATCGCACTGTAGGGGCCGTTATTACCAGCGAACGAGGAACAACGAAGGCTCTCCTACAACGCGAGCGCCCAAACATATGGAATATGTGCAGAACACTTCTTTTTGGTGTGGAAAGGAAGAAAGACAGTGTGAAGTCATTCAAGCGGAATGATAACTAAACCAAAGCCAGATCAAAGGAATGAAGAAGAAAGACTGAAATGTGAAACTGAAATATTTATTGCCTTCAAAACATCATCCCTATCCTGTCCCTGGGCACTTTAATATTTCGAAGTTGTTAGAAAGCATTCTAACTTGTTTCATCATTTCAAAGAAATAAAACCAAAAATATAAAGTAGAGAACGATTTTATCTTTTGTTCCCTAATTTTAAGTATAAGATGAGCTTGTCTCTATGAAAAAAAAGCACAAATCCACTTATAAATTGTTTACAGTTTGCATAATTTGAGATGTTAACATCAAAAAGCTGGTCTGCATTCCTTCAAGGAAGCTGTAACAATGAATGATATTTACAATACGATTATTATTTTAAACTATATACTTATGTTTTAAATAAATCATGAGATAACATTAACAAACTAAACCACCACTTAAAGCCGTTAACGAATTTAGAGTAAATAATATTCCACGTGTGTAGTATCACACTTCTGTGAAATAAGAAGAATAATGAGTTACATTCAAAATTAATGGCTCACAAATTAACTAGACATCAGTTAAACACACTAATAATTATTATAACTATTTCTCATTATAATAATGACAGGGTTCTGTTGTGCTAGGTGCTATGCAAACAGAATAAAAACAGCAACTGCACAATGATGAATGAGATGCGGGTTAAAATGCTGGGTAAGCGTTGTAAATGTGGCTGGAAAGGAAAATGTTATAATTTTGCTCAACACTGCAGAAACTGTCTCCAAGATTTAGATACACCACATATATGAAAGGCCACAGAGGCTTGGTTATCAAGAGAGGAGGATTAGAACAGAGATTAATCGTCATGGCTTTTACATGCTGAGATGACAGCTAAACCTCAACAAGGAGAGCAGGGAGGGGAGAATTAGAGAGACAGGTGTAGATAATGGCTTAGATAAAAGGAGACAAGACTGTAATTAAAAGGTGGACCAGGAAGTCAGCAGCACAGATAGTAAATAGATTCATGAGATACCCAGAGAGGAGCTGCACAGAAGGAAAAGATAGGGATCAGAGAAGAGCGCTGTGGCACAGAAAGCTGGAGGGCGAATAAAATAAACCATCTGAAGGACAAACTATGGGAAAGATCACCGAGCAGAGGAGGAGAGCCAGGCAAGAAGAATCACTTAACACTAACGAAGAACAGCCCGAGATGTGTTATGAGTGACAGAGCCAACAGTGGTTGGCAAATCAAAGACAATGAGGATGAAATAACAGAACTAAGACTGTCTCCAATTTTTCCAATACAGAATTCTACATGAAACACCAAACTAATCAGTTCAGCTTAAAGCATGCCAGGTTTATTATTTCAAAGAGGTGCTGATAAAAACACCTTGGGTCAAAAAGCCCTTCATAAAATAAATTATATCCTACCAATGTCTCTTCTAGCCTTAAACAATCATGGCTACACCATCAAATACCAGTTTCGAATAAGTAAAGAATCCAAAAAGCAACCATATCACTGACCTAGACAAGGAGGTACAAGGATACTGTATTCATTCTGTCATTCTACATATTTAAGGTAACTATTTTTATGGCTAAAGTAATTGTACTATTATAGTTTAGGATTCAGATTAATAATATCCATGTTGTAATGGACAATACAGTAACTCAACCCTGAGGAATGATGAGTATCTACTCAGCTCATCAGTTTCTTCTAAGAGGCTGATACGGTGGACATGGATTTTTACTTTTTTTTCCCCCTTCAATAAAAACATTGTTTGAAATATTAACTTTAATTCCTCAACGAAGGTTGGTTGTGTCGTTGATAAAGCTGGAGGAAAGCTGTACAAAGTACGTAAAAAGTAAAAGTGAACTTAAAATTACAAAGTGTAATTGAAGCCTAGCAATAACAACAAAAGGAACAAAGTCACTCCTTGTACTATTTTTGTAGAGAGTTTTTAACTGACCCAAAAAAGGTGACAGCCTGAAACATTTCATGCTTATTACAGATCAGTATTTCAGTTCAATCATCTGTAAGATGCTCTTCAGCCAACTGATCATTTTGTCAATGTTTTGGGCACTAAATAGTCTTGAAACATATTGCACTGAATCTAAAAGGTACGCTGACGTGAGAGAGAAGCCTTTGGGAATACTAAGGGACCAATTCTGACATTTGCGTTAGCTACTTTGGTATTCAGTTAGTGAGGTCACAATCTATAGCCCTCAACCACACTGACTGTCAGAACAGCAATTTCCAGCAGTTAACCTAAGTGTCAGGGCATGAGACGCTGAAGCTGTTCGTCTCACGAGGCAATACTTCCCATTTCATACACCTGAATTGAAGCGGTTTTTAAGTTGATATCATTAAAAAGATGTCATATGATATCTCTATAACCATCTTGAGGGACAAAACGGTCCCATAGACAAGGATTAAAAAATCAACCGTTACTTTCTTTTGTACAACTGGAGCTTTCCTTTAAATACATATTTCATTATTGCCAGTAGGTCTCCAGAGAAACTGGTGAAAGAAAAATGAAAGGCTGTAAATAGTTAATAGAACACTTTATTTTTTCTTTTAAGTGAGACTATTAAATAAAGCTACCGCATTTTTTTGTCCTCTGTTCATACTTTACATTGTGTCTCCTAGAGCGAGGGTTATGTCAGCATGTTCACTAGGGCTAAAGGAATGTTTACAATATGCTGGAAACTTTGACTGGTTTTGCTCTAAAAGGTTTCAGATGCTCAAGCAGAGCACCAAGTGGAGAACAGCTGGCTGTTTTTCCACTGATTCTTAGAGGAGGGGGAAAAAAAAACAACAATCCAACAACAAAAAAAAAAACCCACCACACAGCCCTGTTTTAAAGAGCAAAATTATATGCAAACTCTTCAGCCACTTAACATTACCGCTGGTTTTAAATCAAATTTTGCTTTTTTCATCATATTGCAACTGTTGTAACAAGACAACACTAAGCATTTTAATAAAAGAGAACGATGAACACAACGAACATGAGTATAAACTCTTAACAATGTTCTTTATTGCAACATTTGGAATTAAAGACAATGCCTTCTCATATTTCTTTAATTATTTCCGGCTTTAAACAGTAATAGCTTTTCCATTCCTACAAGAATTCCTCCACACACAAATACTTCATTTTCAAGGAAAAATGGAATTAACTACAGGAAAACAGCTACACTTAGGCAATTATCCTAAAAATATTAACAACAAGCAATTATTCAGAATCTGGATTCAACTTAGAGAAGCAAGAAAGGAAAAAAAAAATCAACTTGTGGTTAAAGCTATCAACTCCATTTATTTCTTCATCTCTCATTGTATTGATGATTATCATGCGGTCGTATTGTTCTGTGTGCCATGGCATTTACGACACCTACCCCTACAGGAAGTCCATACAATACAATCCATACAATAGTATTTTGAAGAAGCAGCTATTTAAAAAAAAAGTTCTGAAAGGGTTTGGTATCATTAAACTCTCAAAATCCACTGTAACTCACAGGTTTTTAAAAATACAATTTCTGTATATTTCAAAAGTCCAAATTTAACTTTTTTTTGTATGATGGAATCCAACATAATAGCAAATACAAAGTTATGCAATTGTAACCTGCAAAACAAAATTAAATTCTATTCACTGCTATTTATTCTATCTCTTTCTGCCACCTTTCTTCATGGTTTTATTTACCCTTGCCTTCATCTGTTTCCCCTCTATTAGCTCAGAAACGTTATGTATACCATTTATTTCTCTCAGATTTATGTACCCTCATTTCTTTTGCATTGTCCCTTTTACTATAATACAGAGAAAAAAGTTAAATAAATTCCATGGGAATTTTGCAAGACATTATTAATCTCAAGGACTAAAAGACCCTTACATAAAACTTCTGGTGCTAAAATTTGATACATTTTTACATATTCTGAACCAAGCAAAAAGAGCCTTTCAGACCAAACAAATCTGGGCCTTCTCTTTGTATATCAAAGAAAACTATACAATGAAAACTGAGTCATTACACAGCCATCGCTGCAGGAAAAAGTAGAACAGCTTCTGCAAGGGACCATCTTGTCCTGTTCCCATTTTTGTCTCGTCCCCATCTCACCAGTACAGGGGCACTGTGGAACACACCAGGCAGAACGCCTGCTGGAGGCGGACAAGCAGTCTCAGAACAAAAAAAAAAAAAAAAAAAACAACCCAAAAAAAGAATACTCAGGGCAGCATGATAACAGGATCACGTAAACTCAAATCATTCCAGGGCACCACAGTCCAACCCAGATGGAAGCCCTGCAGAAGTGAAAACGAGAGATGGGAACGTACTGAAACTCGTAGCTGCGACCCAGGGAGCCCTTCGTCAGGGACTCGGCCTGAAGTTGCAGAACAATTACAATTAGATTTCTTCTCGCAGAACGTACTGACACCAGCTTCTGCTTTTGAGCACGTGTGATGTCAAAGCCATTCTCCTAAGGCTTTGCAAGTATGAGTACTAAGTTTAAAACTGCAGGACAAGCCTGAGACGAGCCCCAGCTCCGTTGTGCCATATATCTTGTGAGGATGTCAGGTAGGGAACAAATGATCCAGAACCACCAAAGGACTGGCAAACCATACCAGATGACAAGTCTAAGCCCTCTGAATAGAGAGGTGACTAAGGATTCAAGGAAAGTGGTACAAAAAAAATAATTGTTATTTTCTTCCCAAAACAGTATTTTTCCAACTTGTTTTAGGAAATACAAGTGCAAATGCATTTTAATCAGATACTTTCTATGAGACTAAATCTTGCAGTAGTAGTAACTGTACTATACACAAAAATTGAAATTTAAAATATAAATTAGTATCATTGAACCACACTTGACAAAGTCCCTAAAAATTGTAGTCTAGCATCAGCACGTGGAGGTATATAGACCTGACACAGCTATCATACTGGGAATAACAAAAAGCAATGAAACGAGTCTTTTTAAATTGACAGGGAGGAAACTCCACAGCACCATCCCCAAAGAAAACCCAACTTTTCCTTGATTCTCATGTCAAGGATTCCCAGAAAAAACAGGTGCAGGTACACAAGCATATACGTGAAAAGAAAGGTAAATCATTTCATTTCTCTGTTTTATTGAACATCTACATGCACCACCTTCACAACGTGCCTCTGGTTGATCAGACCTTGAAACGTTTTGGTCTGCCATCTAAAACAAATCACAAAATACTGTGAACACTGTATGTGCGTGCTTTAGAAACTGTTGTAAAAATACAAATCTGCTAGTAGATAGGAGCGGCCTTGCTGGTTTCTGTGAAGTTCAGCCCCTCTTTCTTCCCCAGAAGATTCTTAAACAAGTTCAGATGAGGGGTAGAGAAGCAATGGAATAAAGAGGTGCTGCTAGTTTCTTATGTAAACAAACAATTTTATTAAGTGACTTCCAATAAACCAGCTGCTAAACATTTGCTCTGTATCATCACCACTTGCAAAGCACTGAGATTTGGCTCCATAGGCAGGTTTAAAAAAAAAAAAAAAGGCAAAGATTGAGAGGAAGAAGGTTGTGAGGCATTTAACTGTAGATAGCGTGCACGCATTCCTTGGTACTTCCACGTCTAACGCCTGCACCTGCAGAGGTAGCATTTAATTTCATTTCTCCTAACACGACTTTTTAAAAACTGTTTCCTTCAATCACACTACAGAACAGAAGAATAAGAACTCAGGAAAGCTATATTTCAGTAGCAAAATGAAATATTAATTTGTGCACGGGACACGCAAACCAGAAAGCACTAAATCAGATCCCGTAATTATTTCCAGTATGTGAGAACCATCACAACCATTATCCTGAGGAACCACCAGCAGCAAGGTGGTCTGCACTTCCACGCAGGTGACAGATGATAACAGCCTCAACTCTTACGTATGTTTAAAATTTAGTCCAAAATCTCCCTCTCAAGATGGACAAACTTTATACCTCTATGCAGTCATAAAGGTATTGCGGACTCCAGAATGGAAGTGGCAAAACCAAACCGCATTACAACTGAGGTGGTCTAAATATATTCACACTTCAAAAAAACTGTAACTATAACTATCCACTTCTACAATCAAATCCTCCCTTTACTGTTTCAACTTCAGGTTTTTATATATTATTACTAACATATAAAGGAACTTAAAACTAAAATGCTGTACACCAAGTGTTTCCTGCTGTACACCTGATAATCCTCGGTGAGGCAGGTCAAGCTGGCCGTCCCACCTCGGACACTGATGGAGTACACCAATATAATGCTGCACACAGCCATTCTGCTCTTTCTTTGGATCATAACAGAGATTTTTACCTCTGATCTTAAGCAACAACGTTCTAAGTTTCTCTGTTTATCAGCAAATAAATGAGGCCAGCCTTAAAGTATACACACTTCTGCTAGCTGCACATAACGCCCGGCACAGAACTGCGATACTCCCTTCGGGATCATTGCTGTGACTACCACGCAAACGTTAAATTCGGAATATTTAAATTGTGAACGTAGTATGTCCTTATCTCCAAGGTCCTTATTGAACACGCACTCTCACTGGCATTTCTTGAAACTACCACTATAATTATTTCTGAAATTTTCACAATGACCGGGAAGATGGTTGTCTGTAGTTTACAACGCTATTTTGGAACCAAAAGAAACAGTAAAAAAGGAAAGGTATTATTTTTAAGAAAACAGAACCTTCAATATGCCTTCAAATTATTCTATAGTCAGAGGGCTAGAGTTCATTGTCTTCATTTTGAGGGCTAATATCGACAGAGGTCAGTACTTAGTACACCGTCTGTTGAAGAGAGATATGATTTAATACTTGTGATCAACACAAACTGACTAAAGCATTACCAGCTCAGAATGTTTGCATCTTTTTATGAAAACAAGTTAGATGCTACTTTTGTTTTGTAATTTAGCAGGTTTTAATAAATATTTGTCTTCTTATAGACACAGCACAATTCTTCATAGCCAGAGGATGTGCAGACCAGGTCCAAACTGAAGGGAGCTTAACCACTGAAACATTTTAAAACTTGATAAAATTACCAGTGATAAATACTACAGTCTAACCTAATCATTTCTAGCATAATGAAAACACTTTTTTGGTTGTTCTTCAGCAACAAATGGGTACAGATTTTTTTTCTGCTGTATTCAACTCAGTCGGTCGTGTGACAAATTGCAATATAACTATACCTCTTTATTTCCTATTTCTCTACTTAAAATAAAAGAGATAAGAAGCACAGAGATTTAGCCTATTTGTAACCCACTCTCATGACACATTTTATGCAACCAAACTAAAGGGATTAGAGAAACAACCTTTCCCCCCAAGTAATTACACAGAAGCTTTTTAAGAATACTTTGTTATTATATAAATGCAGTTTAAATGGCATTCTAGAAAAACCCTTGGAGCACTTATTATAGTGACTTTTACTATCAGGCAATGCCTATGACACGCATTGCTAAACTAAATATAAAATTTGTATCTACAAGTCACCACCAATAGTCATGACTTTAGAGCAATTCTTTTGCAAAAGATTTGGTTTTGACAGATATTTTTACCATAAACTTCAGAAGAAAAAGAACTTTCCAAAAACTATGTAAAGCCCTATTCAGTATTACAACTCTAGCAAAACTGGTTTTTTGAAGTGAAAGATACTGTCAGAAACCTGGATTTTACTATTCCACACAATGTCTCAAATCATTTTCATTATACATCTGTGTGGATGTGTTTGAAACTGCAATAGCACTGTTTGTCATCACAACACTGGAAAAATAATAATAATAATAATAACAACAACAACAACAACCACCACCCCCCCCCACTAAAATGCCTGCCACTTCCCTTTCTATGTATTTGCAGCTGCCTAGCTACTCAAGACATAGTTCTGTGGCCATTTCAGAATCAAAGCGTATTCAGATCAAAGTAGTTTATGAGAAATCACCGATGCACCTACTGGGTTCTGAGCTGCAATTCCACAAGGCATCGTTTCTATTCAAGATGAACTATATTTTCACGCATCTCAAGGAAGGTAAGGTTGTTTTCTAAAGGTTTACTGGGTCTGCCTTAGCTTGCAATTACTTAATTTGATTCCACAAATAGTCAAAGAAATACAGCAAAAGAAAGCATTTTCACATAAGACATTAGGTCTTATGAATTCATATTAATAGCAAGAGATTGTTAAAAGGACTAATTTTTGCAGCAATGGTTAAAAAAACATAACGAAACCATTACTGATGCAAAAGTATTACTGCCTGTTACGTATTACTTCAGTATATATCATACATAAGCACATACACGTAAAATCTTAATATTGCCCAGAAACACTGGCACTAAGTTAACGGCTTGGTTTCCAGCAAGTCAGCCTTGCAGGGTCAGCAGTTCCTCTACTCTGGGCACGTGAGTCTGTTCTTAACAGCCACGCGCCGCGAGACATCCGCGGTCAGAAAGGTACGGGTGCCAGAGGTTTTGCACCGGAGTTGAAATCTGAAAGAACCAGTCAGCAGAATACGTGCTGGGCTTAGACCGGGGCACTATGTTTCGGTAAATACAATATTTTTAATCTTTAGGAGCACAAATCCACCCTGATGATTCTGCCAATTTCTGCCTCCATCCAGACAAAAAACAAGGATGAAAGCTAATTTTTATTTCTATTGAATTACAACATAATTACTTATTAGCATTACTAATTCCATTACTAATCTTAAAATTAACCCCAAATCACTGCTACAAAACAACCAAAAGAACAATAGTAGAGATTATTAAAGAGTAAGGTATCTTCAAAATTAAAACATTTTCCATTTTAAATTAGGAGAGTGATATGCCATCTAATATTAGAAGTCGCTACATTATTTCAACACCCTGAATCAAAAAAATAAAATAAAAAAAGCATAACAGAAACGGAGAATCTGCCATAGGACATGAAGTACTCTACAACATGAGTGGAAGTAGCTTATATTAGAAGACACTTTGAACACCAGGAATAGGTATTAATCACTTGCTGCAGGGGAAAGAGTCTTTGGCCAAAGGACGCACTCGTACAAAGCACAAGGTTGGGCCTGGCCTCTGCCAACATCATCTCAACTTTGTGGACCCTCAAATATCCCCCAGTAAACCGAGTTCTTGACATCTTAGTCTTTCAAATCCTTACTGTAACCCAAACATTCAACCCAAGCTTAATTACAGCTGGGGAATACCAGAAGTAAGTGAGGACCTCCTCAGCTATCTACAAGAGCTTCTCAGCACAGTGCTGTTTAATTAAAAGTTAGTTCAAAACCTGCAGCACGCTAACCCACTTTACAAATACCCACCCGAAGCAGAGTACTACCATGTTTACTCTGCCACGAGAGCACCCACACGGGGAATAAATTCTGCGCAGCCAGCGGACTGTAAAGTCAGCCTTATTTTATTAACAGAAGTGCAAGCTGACATGGTATTTGAAAGATGTGGAAGATCATTAATGCAACTACATTATCAATAAATCAGACATTAAAATACCAAAAGATTAAGTTTAGTTGATAAACATTCAATCTCCCTAAAATTATAAATAATAGTCAGTGTAAAGAATTTAAAAATTAAAAGCTAGAGTTTTTATTACTGTCTGTAGTGATTTAAGATGCCTAAGAGATTACAGAAATAAAGGAATACATATTTCAGCCCTGTGACTTTTATTGAATAAAAGTATCTTCACAATGCCTCTATCAGCCTAGATAAGATACGTGGTAACATTTAACTAAGTAGTTTTAGCAAATAACTTCTGGTTTGTCTCAGAATAATCTGTTTTCCCTAGAAATTATTTCCATAGCTTTGAATTTTAACTGGATAAACATATGGAAATAATATTTTACATAACAAAAAATGGCAGCAGCATCACATGAGTCGATCTTGTCACATGTGCATCTGCTGCATGTAAACCACTCCTCCGCTCAGAAAACATCAAGCTTGTTGCATCCTGATTAGTTTTTTGATGTACAAGGTCAGCAAAAATGTTCCAAATTAGTTAATGAGAAGTGTCTTCTGCTTGCTGTAGACCATTGCTCTGAGCCTTACCCACATTTGCAAACTAAGTATTCACACCAAAAAAAGAGTGGTATCAAAGAGGAAGAATCCACATTCAAGTTGTGATTTACGGATATTAAAAAAATAATCACATATCATATACTAAATCAAGTTAAAATATAATTTAAATAAATACATCTTTCAGACTAATCTCCTCCTCTAAAATAGTCCAAAGCAACCAGTCTTTAGTTTGGATTACTTGCCTACTATGTATCTATTCTCAATTGAAGCCGATTTCATTTATTTGACAGAGCAAGACCAGCTGACACCACGAACTTCAATTCTGTTTTACTCCTGCCACCTGAAAGTCAACAAATTTGGGTGCCTTGGCTCTTGTTTTACTGTTTTAATTTTTATGGCTGACTAGAACCCTGAAGACATGGCTTTACAATGGAAGATACCCCAGACAAAGGATAGGAAGGCAGTTAGATAAGACAAAGTATAAGTTTATTTAATAAATTTGACTAAAAAATTGGGGATGGTGCAACAGTTATTCCATATTCACTTACTTCAAAGTCTCTTCCAGTTTGCAAATTTTCTTTTGAGCATCCCCTCTTTCTTTATCAAGATCATTCCGGATGCTGTGAATCTACCATTTGAAGGAAAAAAAATACCATATATTAGCTAAAACAAAGTATGATTTTTTTTTTTAAAAGTTACTTTAAATTATAAAGACTATTTATTTGGCATATTTCTTTTGCACTGATGTAGACAATCCTCTATATATTTCTAAAATTACATACAATGCAAGAATAAGGATTAACAGAAAGAGATGAAGCATGAGAATATAGCAAACAGAGCTATTTTTCTTCTTAAAATGAATATTATTTTCTAAAACAAAGAAATATCAGTAATTAAATAAAAGGAACTAGATTTTCTTTAGATAAATACAGGAAAGCATACAGAAATCTGCCTAAAATAATGACATGCATTGTCTATGGTGCAGAGTTCCTACTTACCAATTTGTGAATACCTAAAGTGAACTACTTTTTATCAATTCTTGCAACAATAAAACCACCAAACAAAATGAGAGTATATAGCATTACTTTAGAACAATACAACTCAAGCATTAACTAGCAGAAGGTAGATATGCCTAAGTAAAACAAAACTTTGAGGAAAGGTGGTTTGCTACTAATGAACTCCTGACCCAGGGAAATCAAACCAGAGTGCTTGACTCATCCTATAAAACTTTTCATTTTTCCATTTTGCATGCAGATGTCAAAAGCACCATTGGGAAATGCGAGGGTATGGCACTCTTGTATAAGTGTATGACTACCAAACCCACAAAAGGCACACGGACACCTCAAACGATAAAGCATCTTCACTAACAATTATCATTCCACACTGAACTGTGATGACACGCTGCTTATAATACAGTGTGAATCCAGAAGAATAACTCATCGGTCACCTCAATGGCTGCGGCAAGAAATCAATCCCAGCGTAATCCAAAAGCCTCTGCATCCTCACCCAGCAGGTCGTCCTCCTCTCTCTTCCCCATCATCTCTTCCCTAGATTAGCACTAGTATACATCTTCCCTTTGAATAATTTCGCAGCGTAAAAGTCTTCCACATCACTAACCATGACCTCAGCACACAGCAGATCACTATCGTGACATTACGGGGTCCCACGCCACTCTCCATTTTCCTCCACTCGGCCAGGCTGCTTATCCCCCTTCCTTTCCACCTCCCCAAGAAAACCCTACATTTCCACGTAATTCTTCCCCTCCATGCAGCTGCCGTTACACCAGGCAATATCTATACACCCATGTTTTAAAAGATGTAGTTGCACACAAACACTAGACAGACCTCTTACGTAAATATCCTAAAGATACTCAAGAGTTACAAAAAACTTTGAGTCCCTTTAAATATCCTCTAAATGTTTGTAATTTTCCCAGTGTAATTTTGTTACCACTTAAATTTGAAATACTTTACTATTTATTTTTAATATTTATTTCCTATCAGTATTTAATCAATCCAGAATGAATATAGGAACTTTCAAGACCTGACAAGGAACATATCCCAGCAATCTGAGAAATTGCTTCTCTCCAGATAAAGCAATATAGTTGCAAAAAACATTGAACAAAATCTGACTCCCACTTCCTAAATTCACTAACCAGGAATAGATATTTTTATGAAGAATTCTTGTCTCTGGTATTTTGGATCAAGAGAGGAAAGCAGCTTCAGAATTTGGCTGAAGGAACCCCAGGCACGGTGCAAACCATGGATTTTCATAATATTTTTTGCCAAAGGCAGATTAAGTACAAGAGCTTATCTTGCTTTTAGGACAATGTGGTGATGTGACGTACTAAGCACGTTTTTCTTTATCGGATGGGGAGCAGAGGAAATCCTTTATTCGCCTACAATTATTTGCAATGTTACATGCTATTAAGTTACTACAATACAGAAAAACGTGGTTTAATGAGTGTATAGTCAGAAGTATAAGAGTATATTCCAATGCAAAAACAAATTTAGAGATTCTCTACTGTAAGAAGTTCCATGTAGGTGTTTACTACAAGGAAGTCTGAATCCTTAGTTGGTTTGAAAGAGCCTCCAAACTCATGGGCTGTCTATCAGAGAGTAAAGAAGGTATTGCCAAACCTGGTAAAATTATACATATATATTTAACAGCTGGCTCGAGAACGGCTCTCAGGAATAATCCGTCACTGTTCTTATGCTTAGGTGAATGTTTGGAAAACAAGCGGTAGATTATTTATAAAAAGCAGGTGTTTCCTTTGCTTGTAAAACCATTTAGCCTAACTGGTTCCTGATTCAGCAGATAAGCACATTTAATCAAACAGTGACATTTAGGGTTACTGCCTATTATTTGTTTGATGTTTAAATATCCTAGCAGGCAATAGCCACTGTAGACTAATAAAGATTATTTGATAATGGGTAGGTTCTTAAGTGAACAGATTGCACCAGACTTCATGATTCCTTTACTTGAAGGCAAGCTTGGTTTAGTATTTTCTGGGCCAATTTATACTATTTTATGGATTTTAATCCATACATTCTTGACATGCATTTTTTCTCCTCCTTTCCCAAAGATGTGAGCCATTTGATGGCATTCGGACTTGGTGCCTGGAAACATTACCAGCCACGTTTAATCTGTACTTATCTGCAGAGGAAGCGATGTATTGCAATAAACCAATGGCCACTAGAGTAGCTAGAGGATATTCAAATTACACTAACATATTTTTATTTTCACCTGCAATATTATTCCAATCCTAAGCTTTGCTTGAGGCCAATGTCCATAAAAAACATGAGTTGTCTAAAAAGACAAATGTAGGCTAGGATTAGATCAAAACATATCTTGGGTCAAAAAAGTATTTGAATTCAAGGCAGCAGAAGGCAGTAACTCAGACCAAAAACTCACTACAATTCATGTTGCAAATGCTACTACCAAGTGACAAGTAGCTATGATCATAATTCATTATTTTATGTTATAAATTTGTCACATTCGGAAATTACATGTTTGAATAACACAGCCTTTCAATTAAATAGGCATCTAAGGCACCCTCTCACTAAACACTGCATGAGTTGAACATGTAACATCACTAAAACTGAAATTTAATTTGAAACTTATTGATGTTTAAAGTCTAAAAGAGTAGACACTATTTACAAAGTGCTTTAAGATGAAATGGTTTTGATAATTACAGTTTTTAATTGAAGTTTCTGATGTAAAAACAATGCATGGTGACAATATATAGAGAACATATCCAAATCACGGGAAAATATGGAATAAAGACGTATTGGGAAAAAGAAGTATGGAAGAACATGAGCACTGACAACAGGTTAGGCTAAGTTCAATTAAGTTCATTATCTTTTTTCTAACAGCAGTTATCAGATGTCAACAAAAAGAAGCGTATACAAACAGGGCAGGCTTACAGCAGAACTTCTTTGGCAACGCTCTCCCAGCCTCCATCACTTGGCAACAGGTTCCTAGAATGAGAGGCGATATCTCTGTACTTAAATAGCTGTACTTAAAAACATCCTTGAATTTGTCCAATTATTTTTCCAACCTATGTGAAATGCTTGGATTCCAAAGTTTACTACTCTGGGGATTTCAGAATTTAAACCTTTAGCTTCCATATACAACAAAATTGGTATACTTTCCTGAAAGCATTACCTGTTTTTCATATACACGCTCCAAGTGAAGTTTGTCCTGTTGAAGCTTGTATTCTTGATCCTGCAAAGGAAGAGATGTGTATTCTAAATAAACAAATCACATTTTTCTTTCATTTCAAAGCAAGCATTAAACACACACAAACATTTGCTATTATATAGAACAGTACGTAAAATTTTTAAATCCACTTGATATCATCATTAAAAAATTCTTTGACATACAAAAAAAAATTCAACCAACAGCAAAAATATCCACACGTAACAAAACTATCTCGAAAGTCGTGATTCATGTTTTCTAAAGAGAAACTGCAACTTGTTCTCCTGAGCTATTAAAATGCCATTCTGTACTACATCAACTGTGAAATGAAAGACATAGGAGGAAAACTAGATGCCAAGACTCCAACAGGATTGATACATGATACAGATGTGGAACTCATTATCCTGAGATAGAAGGATTAATTTAAATGCCTGTAGGAAGACAAACATTGAACTGAACTATTAAATAGTGACAAAAATAAAAACAATTTTGAAACTTAAAAATGTTTACAGTTTAGGGGAAAAAAAGATATTCATAGTTCTTTGACATGCTTCTCTATAATCCACTGATACATGTTTATACTGTTTTAACGTGTGAATTACAACAAACAGTAAAAAGTTCCTGTGAAAATTCTGCTCTTACCCATAAAGCGATCTCTTTTAGTCATACCTTTTAAATCAACCTTTAAGCATAAGGTGACACTTAATATATTTCTATGTATAAAATACATACCACGATGCATGTTACATATAAGTGCATTTCAGTATGGGCTACCTAAACACTCAAATCACTGGAAAAAGTAAAAAGGTCTGGTCATTCTTGAGTCAGAAATTCAGGGCTCACCCTCAGCTGTTGCTGTCTTTGATGTTCTGAATCTTGTAACTGTTGTTTTATTAGAGACACACTGTGCTGTAATTCTTCAATCACATCAGATGCCTGAAGGGATTTAAAAGAAAAAGGAAATTTTGTGCTGCATTCCTCTTACGTTGCAGATCCATCTTTTGCATTTTTACATTTATTTCTCAAAAGTGCCTGGAAATCAGAAAAAATTATCAACTTAGGAAAAAACCTCGCAGGAGTTTACAAATCCAGATACGTCACTTCTGTCTGTCTGGTGACCTTAGACCTGCAAACAAAACCAAAAGAACAACTAATAATAAAAAACCTTGGCACTAACAATTGCAAGAAAAATACCTTGTAAATTAAATGGAGGAAAGCATCATCAAAGCTCCCAGAATCCCAGTAAATAAGTGAAAAGGACCCCATTTGTCCTATTGCTCTAAGGATTAGCAGATGGTATTTAAAACATGAGCCTTTCTTACAACTATTTAACTTGAAAATGATATTCAATATATACTATATACCTACCAATGCATATTAGTAGACATCAACTTGATAGTTCTTTTTATAGAAACAAGCTAGACTTACTACATTTTGGGTGGAATGTATGCCTGTAGAATTTTAAAATAAATCTCTTAAACACAAATATTTAACATAATTTTCCATATTAAAGAGGCCTCTAAGATAGTTTATTTCTGGAAAAAATATTTTCCCTCATTGCAGGGGTCTGATGAAGGCAGTAAGTTTTTAAGTGTGCTGAGGTCCTCTGGTATCCAGAATTTTTACAGAAGCACAAAGAAAATCAGCATATTAATTGCACCTTATCTGAATCAGCTATGGAAATCCCACCTGTATGTACACATACACACACACTCCCAGAATTATCAGTCAACTTCTGGTGATTTTTCAGTCAAATTTGGGAATGAAAAATTAAATCGCTTTTTTTTAAACTTACAGACATGATTAACCTAGGAAACTGAACAGTCCCTTGGATTTATTTATAAGCATTACATTTATAGAGACCACTTAAAAAAATAAACAACATTTTAATGCCTATTATATGTGGAAGCATACCTTAGCTGCAGAGAGAGCATGTTCCTGCTTTATAAAATTTATATCAACATCATATTTACTTTGTAGTTGCTGCATGTTCTCTTCATATTCCTGTATAATATGGTCCTTGTCTTTCTGAAGTGAGCTGTGCCTACAAGTAGTAAGCAAACAGAATATGGAAATTGCTTTCATATTTTGGCATCTTACCTGCTCAGTATCAATTCTACAGAGTATGTAAAAGTCTGCCTGTACCACGTGCTCACGGTAACAGAACAAGATGATTATAAGTAACAGAAAGAGAACATACTTCTTACAATGGTCATTTAGGTCTGTTCCGAAAATGAGTTTTACATCAAATAATACATTTTCATGACAATTTTCTAAGGCAAATTACCATTCAGTGAGTTCTTAAAATAAATAATGTTTGCTTTTGGAAATTCTATATTCTTCAACGTTAAAAACAGCAACTGCTATTGAATTACCTTGCTTTCATTTCCTGAAGTTCAGAGCATACCGCCTGGTAACGTTGTTCTGCATCAGTCTTGTCTTGAGATAATTTTTGACGTTGTAAATTACTATTTTCAGCTTCAACAGTCAACTGCTGGACACGAGCCTCCAGTTTTTTGACCGTCTGGTTCTAAAAGAATAGGTCATTGTTGAGAAAACACCAGAATAAATTAGGGTATAGCCCTGTTGTTATTCAGTAGCCTAGAGCAACAAGGTTCTTTGGTGGTCCAGAGACACAAGAGCTATAATAGCAAAGCTGTCAATCAATCATGACAGCAAATTCTATGTTGTATGTAAAAAAAAAAAATCTTCAAAATATGGATGTCTAATACACCCCCCCCCCAAAGTAACACCTCTTCTCCTATAGGAAAAACAATACGTGCAACTGATTTCTAAACTACAAATCTTTTAAAATGGGAGAGAAGGCAGATATTTCTATGAAAAACTGCAATGGATGATAATATACGTAAAGCATTTTTAGACTTTCCATTAAGCAACAAGTGCGTCATCACTAGCGATATGTACAGCCTCATGTGGGAAAGAATATTTTTTGGGGAAAAAACTCTCTATATATTTTTAAAAAGATTTTACTGATCGTTATGGTGAGGAGCAGCTATAAAAGTCAGCTAGAAAACCTATTAATAGCATCCAGTGAACTCTGCAGCTTTCTTATGCTGAAATATTCTTCCAAGTATTTTTATGACCATCATATGTTGACATAAAAAAATATTAAAAAATATATAGAGATATATAAAATTTCTAGACTAACCAAGGAGCAATGCACTTAGGTTGCTAAAGAATTACAGATTTTAAACTGCTGCCTTTTAGGTGCACACTTTGGCCAAACCACATCCAAGATGTAAACAACAAGATACAGTGATATCTGCTATAGATTTGGAGGATATAAGAGGAATCATTATAATACAAATGCTACATTAACAGTGCGAATGCTATCTACTTGTGTTTCAAATCAATTAACAAATATTAACTAAATGATTCACCAGTCATCTTGTAAGGTCAGTATATCATCTCCATTTTATTACTGGAAGGCACCCAGGGAAGGGAAGCGGTGTGCACATGAAAATAGCCGATCCGTATGAGGACTGAGAGCGCGTTCCTCAAGTCCCTGTTGGTATCCCCTTCCCTAATCCTCTTCTCCATATCATTTGCTTAATTACAGAGATTTCTTTTCAAGAAATTGCAAATATCTATCAAAAGTTTTATCTTGTTCCAACAACTTCAACTCCTAATATAAACAATTGTAAAAATGAGCAGAATGAGTACAGGTAGGTAGCATAAGACTACTCTACTACTTCCCATTCTTCCCTAAATTTATGTTAATATGCACGGAAATAAGAGAAGAACTCAGGAGGCTGGAGTCAAAAAATAAGACACAGCTGTCCTTCCAGGATGTATGTATCATAGTTATTTTTATAGTAACAAAGGTCTGAAGATGAGGGAAGTGGAACAGTATTTTCACCCTCTGCTAAAATAAAATAAAACCTGAAACATCTGTCGGCTCAGGTCAGTGCCCCAACTGTCACAGAACTGTGAAATGAGCCTGGACTAACTGGACTCATGCAAGAACCTCACCCAGCCAGAATGGTCACCTGAACTTTGTCAACTGGCTTAAGATATTTCATCAACATAGTACAGCAAACTTGTCCATCAGCACAAAGCCAGCTGCACAGCATGGGGTGGGGGGGTTTGGTTGGGTTTTTTTTAAAAAAGAACAACATCACACCCAAAAAAAAAAAAAAAAAAAAGAGATTCGTTCTTAACATATTGCCAAATATCGTAATTCCTCCCTGTCCCCCACCCCTCAGGAAGTTAATACTTGTTCAATGCACAAACCCCACTTATGGGTTCTGCGGTATTAGTTCAATTGTTCAGCCAATTTCACTCGCTAACAGCGGTGGCATTCTGGACAATGTGAAACTCTGAACAAGGAAACTCTGAACTACCAACAAAAACCCCTGAAAATCAGGAGAGAGAAAGAAAGAGAGAGAGAAAAAAAGAAAACTAATTTCCAGTGACAGTCTAGTCTTTCATCTTAAGCCCTGCCTTGAACTCTACCTTGTTTAATTATTAAATCAGAAGCTGCTCAGCAAGATCTGTCTAGTTTTGATGGTTCTTAAATTCAATCTTGCTGACAGACTGTGTCCATTTTTCTCTGTATTTACTGTTACCTATGACATGATCTGAATGCTAATTTTTAAATTCAACATTCATTAATAAAGGAATAAATTTTGTTTGACATTGTCTTTTCACTAATTCAATTTTTTTTTCATACCTCATCCTGATAAAAAGTACAGGATATTTTCTTGAGGATACTTGTTATTTTTTTGCTTTTTACATCATTTATATAGGGAGCATAAAATCCAGATTACACCTGCTTACATGTTTCTAATTGTAAAAAGAAATGCAATAAATTAGAATAATACAATAATTATTTTTTAAAATCTTTTTTATTTAATCTTTTATCTAACAGAAGCATTTGATCATTCAAAGATGAGGTGGGTAAGTAAGATGTCACATGTATCTATGAAAATAGATGTACTATATAAATCCTTTTTTATAGTCTACAAAGCTACAGAGACAAAAGTTCTGCTAAGTGGAATGAAAAACAGTGAGAAATGCTAGAAACAGTCCTTCAATGCAAGTATGTATCTGTGTAATATTCATTGAAGGGCTGTATCTTGATGAATTTTATCCAGGGAGAAAAATCCTTGGTTGGACTGGCTGCCAGGACACTGTTCTCTCCCAGGACAGAACAACTGCATCGCACTATCAAAAATATTTCTCAGCTCAACAGTATTTATGTACACTTTTGCACAAACGCCTGAAATTTTAATACTGCAAGAGACATTTGCTGTCGTGACGTTTTTGCAAAAAAAAAACAAACAAACTTACAGTTGACTTTATCTGTTCCAAATAGTCTTCCTCCATTTTGCCAAGACGAGCATTGGTGTCCTCAAGCAGCTCCTGCATATCTTCCGTGTGCTTCTTCCGAATATTAAACTTCTCCTTCTCCATCTCAGCCACAGCATTGTGAAGCTGCATCACAAAATCATTACCAAATAATAAGCAGCATATAAAACTAGCGTTTATAAGTATTATGTTATTATAGTATATAAATAGAATAACTAACAAGCACAAGCCACATTTCTGTCCTCTTTAATAATAAAAACTACATCATTGCCTCACTGAACAGGTCTGCTAAGACTCTAAAATGGTAATTTAGAAGTAGATTTTTAAAATATATAAAGGACCTAACTTTTGCATACAGAATGCTAGAACACACGTACATTTTTGCCATTCTCTGCTATTCTATTTGTTTACATGTTTAAACTGAATACAAATGACTGTCGCACAAAATTAATGAATTTCTATTCCAGAAACACTAATATTCTCTCCCGATACTTACACTGCCAGTTTATCTGCCTCTCAATTTGTAAGAAGCTGGAGACCCTTGACTATCTACTTGTCTAATAAAAGGATTATTTGTGTCATTATTAACCCTTGATTTATATTCTAAACACCAGTGGCCTCCCTTTCTAGTTAAGCAGCTTCAAATCTAAATTTTCTATCTATACAATAGTAAAGAATAATGTCATGTCAAATTAGCATACAAAACTTGTATGGTCTATTGGTTGTATAACAGCTATTATGTATTTCCCAAGTTTCCAACAAATCCATTTCATGGCTGAAGGAGATAGTGGCAAAATACAAAATAAAGGCATCATTCTAAACACACTGTTAAGATCAGATTAATTTGCACAACAGATTTTTCTCTCCAACATATAGACTAGCAAAATCATGGAGGTGTCTGAGTCTGGACCATTATTAAACAGACTTCCATCGTACTTCCACCTATCCATGTTTTTGCATAAGATACATACTCCAAGTTCACTTCTACAATTTCATTAAGTTAAAATTAATATTAGCATTTTCATTTGCCTTCCTGTTTACACACTGGCATCACTGATGACAGTTACAGCTGTAGGACAGCACTAGCTCGGTAACTGAAAAAGTGGGATGACCTCAGGCTGAAAATAATGCTTCCCTGAAAAATACCCCCACCTAACACTGAAGCCTCAAGGTCTTAAACACAAAGGACAAGATTCATGATTTATCTCCTAGAAGACAGGAATTAAAACCAACATCACTTCCAGATGCAGGGCTCCAGAAAAAAAAAATTAAACAGCATACTTCATCTACGAAGGGAGGTGCTTTTGCCCTTTTTGTGACCCTCCCTCTCCTGAGAGGGGTGAGCAAGACACATACAGACAATAATCTGGGCAAAGGTGAAGCTGTTTTGCAATAAAAGTGCTTTTCTCTCTGCTTTGCTGCTGTCTTGAGTCTAACAATAAATAAAAATACATTGAAGAATTCATGACCCAATGCAAAAATAATTGTTGAAAGGAATCACCGTGGCAGCAGGTAGCAGCAGGTTTACAGAGATTAAAATTCCATGTCAGGTCAACCAGATATAAACACTTCCCTCACACATCCAGAGACTCGCCAAGGGGGGCAGATGAATCCCAGGAACAGAGCGACCAGCTAGGTGGGTGTAGGTGTGCAAGCATCAGCAAAAAGAGTCTTGCAAGATTACTCCAGAATAAAACACCACCAGCATAAGAAAATATCACTAAGAGCAACATATTCCTTATGTTGTTTTTAAGTGACAAAATGTATTATCCCAGATATAGACTTTCAAAGAAAGCAAGTATTATTCATTACCCTTTTCTCCCATTCATTGTTCAAAGAATCATTGCTTTGCTCACACATCTTCTTTAATTCCACAATCTGCTTCTCTTTTGCCTCTCTGATGACTTGTGACTCACGAACAAGGGTCTGAACTGTCAAAAATGGGAAAATAACCATTCAAGAGATAGCTTGGGATTTTTCAGTGCTGGCAACAGATGCAATCACATTACATCAGTTTTCCAATTGATCTGGCTTTCTAATGTTTTTTGGTTCTTAAAAATACTTAATGCATGCACTTCTTTAAAATTCGGTGTCACTAAAATATTACAAGGTGTTCTATTTACAAAATATTTCATAGCCAGTTACTCAAGCAGTAAACTTACATCAACAAAATTCAATATAACCTAAAGAAAACACGCATTTTTAACTTGGTTCTATGTACAGAAAAGGTTCTCATGAAGATTGAATGCCCAAGATATACAAGGAAGTTATGCTCCTCAACTTAAATTGCAAGCGATTGCATCAAGAATTCACAGTCTGACAAATTTTGTGGAAAACAGAGCAGGTACATATTCACTTTTCAAAAGCAACTGATGATTTTCACTGTCTGGCAAGAGTGTAGGTGACTCAAACACACCGTTACAGTTGAGCGCAACCACCAGCCCACCAACTGAGGCACCAGATCTCTTGCTGGACAATTTATTTGGAATTTACAGGAAACAACATAGCCGGAACTCACTCCGTTTTTGTACGTAGATTACCAAACCTGGGTATTTGACACTGTGGTTTAGTCCATAGCGTAAATGGACTCCAAGGAATTCTAAGAGAAACTATCATTCAAAAACTGCTGACAAGCCACACTCAAACCAAGTTTTGTACTTATGACATATTCAAGACTACTAGTCATGTTGGAAATCTCCTGCTGCAATAGTCCTAAATAAATAATACGTTGCAGTTTGATTAAAATGTACTGAATGTATGAATAAATTAACCTTGAGCCAGATATTCCAAAAAGTTTGAAATAAATGGTCAAAATACTTTTGTATCATCAAAGAAACTTTTTTTGGTGACGCTCATAAAACGTGTAAGTATTAAATATAAAAAGATCACACTCTCTCTTGGAAACTTTGGTTTGGAAACCGGACAGCAAAGACAACCAGACAAGCCTCTCAAAATCTAAAGGAAAAAAATTAGGTCAAGACCTACAAACGAAGATGCAAAGGACATCTGCCCCTAGAAGGGACACGTAAGCTCATAGCCACAAGAAGGATGGAGTACAATACCACCACGCAGAAAACAATAATCGTGAAGATAAAAATCACCTTTTTTCTCCAGTTTTCTAATAGTCTCCTCAGCTTCGTTTTGTTTGTTTTTGTAGAGGGACTTCAATACCTCTATTTCATCATTCTTTCTATCCAAAATCTGTAGGGAAAATTCACAATACTTTAGCAAGAAAAAAACCAAACCCAAAACTACAGCCGGTGCACAAAACAGTATACGCTGATCTCTGTCAAAGGAGCGCTAGATCGTGCAGGACGAAGTGATTAAATCTAAGTCATTTTCACAGCTAAGACTGCCAAGTCATAAACAAAGGACCGATTTAGATAAATGTAGGCAGTAGATTAAAAGGGAGTTCCATGTTTCAGGGGGGCCTTTTTCTTTCCTTTTAAACTTGGACAAATCCAATGTTGCTTTTGTTGAGTTTGGAAGTTTTACAGTGCTACTACTGCAAATAGAAAGGATTTATTTCCCTTTTCATATTTATGTTGCCTAATATTTAAAATCATCTAAAATTCTCAGGAGGTTTAAGAAATATTTAAATCATTGGTGAACTTCATTGCACTCTCTTGTACTTCACCAATTGCAATTCTTTGCATGTATTCCAAAAAAATGATGGGTTGGACTAGAGCACGTACATGAGGTGTAACACATTCACATTTCTGTACACGCTGATTTTGGAAAAAAATGCTTGAATATTTGCACACTGTGAGATGGTATTTTAATTTAAACTTCGTGTTTAAGATAAACATTAAAGTCACAGAAATTGTATAACAGTGCCCCAAATCTCTCTTCAAACAGAAGCTTTCATCTTAAAACAATATTACTCCATCTGCATTAAATGTTTTGTGTCTTTAAAGATTAACACAACACTATTTAACCTTTTCTAAAATATCCAACGTTATTAAACAACTTCAAAAGACGGAATTCTAACATCAGTTAGAAAAGGATGACAACTCAAGGGATGAGAAAGCATTTAAACTATTTCTTATTCTCACAAAGCTGTTTCCTTTAGACTCTCAGCTTTGCCAGCTAGTTATGCTTGCAGACTTTGGGAACAGATGAGCCTAATATGCACCTGACCAAATATTAACATCCTTTCAGGAGGCTTTGATGTGTCATAGTGTTGTGTCAACTAACTTCCTCCAAGTCTGTGACTCAGTCTTAAGAAACAAAACAGAGGTACTCAGTAACGCGAAGCTTACAGTAGGATAAGTCATCACGATCCCAACGCTGAGCTTTTAACTCCCATTACGTTCCCAGGATCAGAGTGCTTCAGAAGGCACTTCGGACCTCGCAGAATTTGACCGCACATCTTTAAAACGTGATATTAGAAGTAACAGGATGGTCTTTGATAGCCTTTTTTGTAATCTTCCCAAAAGCGGTGTTATACAACACAATAAAGACAAATCCAACCTAACCCAAAGGAAGTATATCTGGTCTCATTTTATTGCTGTGAAGAATTAAAAGCCACATACAGCTTTAACAATGCAATAACATAACTAATGAAGTGTTTATTGACCAGCCTGTGCTTTGAGATAGAGTGTCAAAACAGAGACACAAGAACAAGCACAATTACTGTATTAGTAGGAACACATGTGATATACTTGCAGATTTTCCTACTCTTATTTTTTTGCATTTCGTCCATAAAAATTTGTTTCAAGTATTTTTATTCATATTTTTCTGTAATATGAGTTCTTTCTCTCCCAAAGAAGAAATGTGTGTTTATGATTTCATCAGCATATGAATCCATAGAAGCTGTTAGGCTGGTAAAATAGGTTGTCTTGTTCAAACAAACAAATCACCTTGTATTTTCATCTGCTTTCTGCAAGCGTTTTTCCCTTCCTAAGTTTATGTTATCATAGAATATTCCATATTCCTATCAGCTTATACAGCCTGTTACCTACAATCTTACTTTAAAGGAACATTAACTGCAATTGTGGAGAAGTTGAAGTACAACTGCAAATTATTCATTGTAATCAGACTCTATTACTTTGGTTTATATACTGTCTTTGGAAAAAAACACTTCTTACCTTTTGAACATCAGTGTCATGCTTCTGCTGTAATTTAAGTTTTTCTTCATGAAATTTACCTTCTGCTATTTTCATTTTTATGTCCAGCTTTAAAAGCAAAATAGAACAGATATACAACTTAATTAAAATAAAAAATAAATCACACTAATGACCTTTGCATAACCTTTGAATTATTCATTTACCATAGAATGGCCTGGGTTGGAAAGGACCTCAAAGATCATGGCTTTGAGAAGGCAATGGGAAGTCACTAACAAATAATTGCTATGAAAAAAATCTATATTCAGTTTCTCAGTATTTTCATATTTATTTGATAAAACTGTTACAAAAGATCTCAACCTAAAATATTTATTTAGAAAATGAATTTGTAAGATGTTTTAGTTGGCAATAAAAACAACTGCTACTGCCCAGAAAAAAGCTATCATCCTTTATTTAAATAAACACTTGAGAATGAAACTTTTAATATTTATGTTAATATACCAAGTATGGTAAACTTGCTTTTATTCTTTAGGCAGGTGTTACATTTACACAAAGAATGTCCTTTAGCCCAGCTGCGTGTTTATTTTTGTTTGTTTTCTATTATTCATAGATTTCACGTTACAAACACGTTTCCTTTTAAAGGTTACTTATAATGGGATTAAGGATATTACTGCTGAATTTGATTGCTGAAGTACATTTCCTGCTTCTGCTTGTGTCTGTTCCAAGGAGCGTACTTGAACCCCTCCGACACAATAACACACTGCCACTTCTTCTAGTTTTCACCTTTAAAGTGGTTTTAAGCCTCTTGCATAGTTTCACTAGGCCATTAAAGACTCCGACAATATGACAGGTATTTTGTGTTTCTCAGTTTTCTAAAGGTCCAGGTTCAGACTATTCCACTTCCACGTTTAATCACAACTACTGTCAAGAAAGCCAAGCGGACAGAGAAGTTTCCCCGGAGGGACAGATCCCAGCGACCCCCCTCACTTCAGAAAGGGCAGACCAAAGTCATCGGAGGGTGAGTACCAACACCTCACCAGAAGACATCTTCAAGCGGTCTGTTGCTAACAGAAAATAGTTGCATTGCCTTTTAGATGTTCTAAGAGCCTCTGGTGCTGAGCTCCACCCGCCTCGGAGCCGGACACTGGACTCCCATCACCATCCAGCTATTTTCAATTCTCGAATTTTTGTTTAGCTCAGCTAAGAGCCTGACTTCTAACCCTCTCAACCGACAAACTCTAAAGGAACCAACAAGCATTATTCATTCTGCCTTTAGCTTTATTCCTTTGATGTATCAAAAGTAGTCATTCAAGCATGAATCTTTATCTAACATATACAAACAATGAACACACTGAAAATTAATTTTATACCATTATTTTGTGTTATATGTTTGTTTATTGTGACGTGAAAACGTCACTATGTTGTTGTGACTTGAAAATGTGAACTACAAAAATCCAAGTCATCTTGAAAATGCAAACCGCTGTGCAGTAAATACAGAAGTCTCCTCAGAACTGAAAACAGAAGCCGCAAGAGCAGCAGATTCTTTTGATTTCCAGACCCCACGTCCACTGATACCCAAAGTATACGCCTGCTTATTACACCGCACATAAAGAGGCTACCTATGCAAATTACCAGAGGGGGAAAAAGTTAGATTGACAATTAATCCAAAGAAAATAGATAGTATTCTCAGCTGTCAGCCATCTCTTTTATCATCCAAAAATAAGCATCACAATAAAAATGCATGTTCTATTCATGAAATATACACATATGTACATATGAAAAGAAATATATGCATCTATCCCTCCAACAAAGCAACATTATAGAAGAAAATCTTCATACCAGGTGATAAATAAGAGTTGATTTAAAAGAAGGAGCACAGTAATCCAGTTCCAGATAGACAGTTTGTGAACATTCCATAAATAAATATGAAGGTCTTGTAAAAACACAAATACTAGAAACTAAACATGAAAGAGACTCCAATCTACTTGAATCACATTAAAAGCTTATGAATTACTGATGTATAGCTATTGCACTCACATCGCTATTAAATCCGCACAAACACACTACATTTAAAACTCATTAATAAAGTGAGAATGTCTCGGCTGATGTAAATTAATCCTTGGCGGTTTGCATCAGCCGAGATCTGGTCTACGTTTTATTATTCTGTAGGTTGAAAGAACATAAAAATAAATCAAACTCTAAAATTTGTCTTGTATTAAATACGGACATATACATTCAAGTGATGGTGATTGTTCTCAGCCACATGGCTGCTCTCCCACAGGTTGACAGCAGAAATCCCTGTACTTGAAGTTGGCTCCCACTTCTTGTCATTAATCTTCCACTTAAAATTCTTGCACTTGTACTAGTTCTCATCAATTTTAAGTCATTAATACATTGCACTACTTCCAGTAGAAGAGACCTCCCTTAAAATTTCACAGATTTGGGACTACTTTCCAAAGAGGATTGACAACTTCACCTTAGGAGACCTCACTGCAACCAAACAACAACTGTGAAAAATGCGTCCAAGATACAGAAGTGCGCTCTTAATGAAGGCAAGCGCTGCAATCACAAATCAGATTACTTTCTCTTTGAATACTAAACCAAACCAAAACCTCTTACCTGAAAAATCCCAAATACCAACAACTCATCAGTTGAGGGCTGAGAAGGTGATACCTTCAAAAAACACTCATGGTCCCCAACTTCTACAACCTTAATGAAATTCTGAAGTTTCAGCACCCCAGGCGTTTTCCTGCCCTGTCTGCTTCACCCACAACTTACAGAATTTTGTCACTTCAGGACCTACTAATATATATATAAACAAGTATGAGGAGCCCCATATTCACGTGTTTGAAATTCAATAGTTGATGTGCACATGGAGTTTTCAGCTAGTCTTAAGAAGCAAGCTGTATTTGTAAGGAGTAACTGGTAAAAAAGAAAATAAAACTAAAATTCTCCAATAACATTTAAATTTTATAACGGTTCATAGTTCCAAGACATACACGTATCTTCATCACAACTTCTGGAAGTGTTAATTCGAGCATTTGCTGTAAATAGAGAGATATATTGGGTTTAAAATCCTACACTTAGAATTTCTTCTGTGAAAACTGACTCAAAGCCAGAAAGCAAAAGGACAACAAAACAGTGTCCTACAGCAAAGCTTGGAGTACTGGTTTAATTTATAAATCTGCTTTTTGACCCACCCTTTGTGTAAGGCAGATTTCCAATCTCACCGCATATGTAGATAAAAAATTGAGTCATATAAACACATTTTAAAAAGTGATCTCATTAAGGCTGGGGTTGAAGCAAACAGGCTCATCACTTCACAACTGGGAGTAAAACTTCTCCCCTTCCATTTCAAAGTTTAAACACATTATTAAATACTAATTTCAATAAGGGAGTATCTTTCAAATTAAAACCATACCAAACTGAGTCTGCAGTTACCAAATGTCAAACCTCATTTGCTAAGTTAGTCTCAATTTCCCGTGGAATAGCGCTTTGTAACTTTATGTGCTACTCTTCTATAAAGTGCCCTTTGCATCTCAGTGTTTTACTGTATTTATTAAACACATACTGAGAAACAAAATAACCTACAACAGGAGCAAAGGCTTTCTTAAGTTTGAGAGAAAATAGATAAAAACAACTTCGAAAAGTCATTCACCTTGTTAGAAGCAATTAACCACGCTCACGCTCATCAGTTTTAATACCTTGTATTACCAGTTAAGAGCCAGCAGAGAACATGAAATTTATGGCATGTTACCATTCGGACAAAAAAAAAAAAAAAAAAGATATTTAGCTATAGCAGAGACATTCACAACTATGTATGAAATGCAGCCATTGCTGTTGCCTGAACATCATTCCTTTGGATTTCTGTCATTGTTTATTCTCCTTACAAAGAGTATGAGGCAATTAAACCCTAAGGCCATGTAAACATTACTGATGTCAAACAGCTGTGCTGTCCCTGTTATTTAAAGCCATGGAGGGTGATAGCAACAGAACTGCTTTTATGTGCCTAGTCACACTTTCTTCCTAATTTAAAAAAACAGCACCAAAACCAGCAAATAGTTACCTGAGCACAGGTTAGGTGCTAGGAGAATTTAAATAACTGTCAAACTCGAACCCACAGAGTCTAATCTGCAGCTGCCCTAAATCTTTGGCCAAAAAAAAAAAAAAGCAATATCTCCATTTTTCATGACAGAAGACAAACATTCAACTTGTCACCATTTACAGAAATATATAGAAATATCTAAATACCTGATTTAAAAGTAAATCAAGTAGACGACTACCAATATTCATCAGAGAGCGCTTTGAACTGCTGGTCGCTGCTCACTTGTCTCCATTACAGGGACCACCCTTAGGCCAGAGGGGGCAGCTTGAAGGTTTAACAGCCATCAGAGATGATTTTTTTTTTGGGGGGGGGAGGGATATTTGACAAAACAGTACTTGTTTGCTTGCCAGATTTTTTTTCCAAGTCTATGAATATATGGGGGAGGGAGGGAGGAAGCGAGGAAGGGGGAGAAGGATGTAAACAATAAATGGCAACTTCAAAGTAAGAACTCACAATGTAGAACAATGACTTGTATATCTTACAATATACGACAAAACTTATTTGTCTTGGTGTTATGCAGCTGCTGAAAGAAATCGGTGCACAATGCAAAGCTTTGATATTTTCACAGAAGAAAAAGGTTTCTTAAAAAAACCAAACAAACAACTAGAACTTTCTACCAAATTGTGTTTACTCCATTTTCACATCCAGGGTTAAAAAAAATAAATATTGATAATTTATACAGTGTTTTAAACAATATAGGCAGGCCAAGGCAGGAGATACCGTACTCACAAAACATTTGAGATTTGTAATAAAAGACATGCTGACTTCAGACAAAATTAATTTGGAATAGCATATCTCACATCACAATTAACAAGCTATATTTTTTCATTGCGTTATTTCTGTAACTTATATTGTACCCTCAAAAAAAATTAAGATTAGCTTGGAGCTGTATTAATACTTTTAATATTTAGAACAATTTAAGAGGCAGAATAACACCAGCTAAATATCTAAAAGAAAAAGCAGTAAAAAGGAAACAAATTCATACTTTATAGCAATTTGTTTGAACATAAACTTCTGCAGTAAATATAAAATTTAATCATATTGGAACTAACCTTCCATTTTCAAGACTGAACTGCTGAAAAGCTTGCACTGAGTTTACAGTATGTGGACAAAATACCGTTCGTTTCCAACTCCATTGCATTCAGATGTCTAACCAGCACACTTGTCACACGACAGAAAACTTAGTATCGCATCTTACATTCAATGAGCACCTTCTACCCACTTGCTCAAACAATTTTGAAGACCAATATCTGCTCTTCAAGTGTTTTTAACTGAAAAGAGAAATGCATTATAGTATGAAAAGGAAGCGGGAAGGGTAAAAAGGTGTAAGATTCAATCAGAAATACACATCTTTCACACACTGATGAAAGTGGTGGTCGGATTCCCTTCTCATGACAACCAAGAGGTGGAAAAATCTTTAAATTTACCAAAAGGTGCATCTCATGACTGAACTATCAAATACGACCACAGGTCTTCAAAATGCAAAGAGATTTGATTTCCTTGCAAGCACAGATGGTATTGGAGGAGCACATTGTCCAGGAGAGTGCAGTGATCTTTACTCAAAGGCTAAAAGACAGGCAAGAGGAAAAGTTATTTTCTGGAAGAAAGACAACCCTCAAAAGCCTGTGGTTCACTTAAACTACTTAGAATAAATCTGGGGGATAACAGGTGAAAAAGTCTCAAGACTTGAACAAAACAGAAAACAGACCTGATGTGGATGACCCTTCACCATAAAGTTACAGGAAGGCTAAAACCAGGAGAACGTTTAAGCTGTGCCAATGTAAAGCAATGTAAGTCCACAGACAAGCTTGCAGCCTTACCAAAACTCCCTACAAACAAATAAGGATGACTGTTTTGTTGAGAAAAAAAAAAATATTAAAATGCATTGCTGAGAAGTTTACTTTTCTTCACAAGTTACGATTTCAAGAGGAGTTCCAGGTACAGCAGCAGTACCTGCTGCACCTCCCTGAGGTTCAGCTTGGTTCCCTTGATTAATGGGATTCTGTACAGTAAAGGAGAACTATTTTGAGCCTCTGACATAAAGATTTTTTATGATATGCAAAGGAGATTCCTTTAAGTATCAAGGGTCACTGTTTCTCACTGTTTCAGATGCAGACATTTCCCAAAAATGTCCTGGGAGGGGCCGGGCTGGTGCTGTGTACTTTTGCCCTCTGTTTTTACTTGATTGAAATTTCCGAGGCTCTATCAGACTTTAAGAACAAATCTTATAAATTAAAGGAAGTCATAAATAATATTTTTCCTAGTGGAACATTACACACAATAAAAGCAGGTTTTCCATCTGGGATTCACATTAACATTGGGCCTTTTTTCCTGATGTTTGTGCTCATCCTCCAAGTGTAACACAGAAATTTTCCAAGCAAAAAATAAAAATGAAAAAAATTGTAACTATATTTTGAAACAGTAAATACATTAACCACTCCAAATTCTACATCGATTATCATCAATATTTTCATTCAATGCAATGCCTAAGGTGAAATAAATGTATTGTAAAGTCTCTGTCGCAAAGAGCTTACAGTCTGGACAAGCCAGAGACAGACTGAAAGAAAAGCAGTACCAAACGTGCAAGCCAGAAATTAGAACGTAAAAAGACCCTTTATAAACATGGCATTTTGCCCAGATTCAAAGGTCCTTCCACAAAAGTCTATGTTTATGATCTGGACTATATTATTTGACCTAACAAACATTTATACTTCTCTCCACATATCTAACCTTCTTTGTATCTTTACTCTTTAAAAACACTACAACTGCTACTTCCAGTTAAAATATTTTTACAGGGTACTCTTTGAAGAGAAACTAGATATTCACTTAAGTAAAAAAATTAATATGACATCGCCCCATTTTTATGGCCACTAAAGAGGAAAGGCTTTGTCCTACATCAAATCATACCAGCTTTCCCCATCAAGCAAAGTCTGACTTTTTAAAAGATGCTGAACATTAATACACATTTGCTGTATACTGAAAAATTACTGAATGCACAATTGTTCTTATTCATATGTAAATGTCATTAGTCTCTTTCAAGAAGAGAACAATGTATTTTTCATAGATTTCCAAGTTGGGGGTGGTGGGAATTGGGAGAAAAATCATACAGCTTTATATCCCAAGAACTGCAATAACTTGAAGTGGCATTTTTACTCTAAAGGATGTTTTATATAGCTAATAAACATAACATGCATATTAGCACTACAGCACATCGTATTACTTAACAACTTTATTTGGAGTGGCAAGTGTCCCACTTCCATACATAACAAATATGTCTGCCACTAGTAGTAGAGACTAAAATCAGTAAGTACCAAAAAAAAAAGATCAAAACATGTTTAGAAATTGCACATGCTTATACATGGTAATAACTTATTAGACGCAATTTCTTAAAAGACAGCTCAAAAATGCAAAACTGTATCTTCAGTTGCCAGCACTGAAAACTGAACCTTATGAACATGCAGAAAACATACTGATTTCAAAGGGACCCAGTAAAATTGGAATAAAATAGTAGGTACTACTTGAAAATTTCATATACTTCTGCATGGTGCCAAGTCCAGTGAAGTAAATGAGTCTGTATACACTGAGTCAGCCCTGCTTTTTTTTTCCCCCACTCTTATTCCTTATTTTTAATGTGTTGTATTTCAGCAGCTACTGACTTTTTACACTCATTTCAGGATCTCCTAAAATAGTCATTAAAACTGTACTCCTACCTTTATTTCACAATTGCAACATGTAGCAAGAACAGCTTATAATACCTACTTTTTCCAGTCAATGTCTTCTCTTCTTTAAAGAGCAGGATCTATACATGTAAAAAGTCAAACTTTTTTTTTTTTTTTTTTGAGACACACACACTTTGAGGTAGAGATTAATCATGCAGCAAAAGATTAATTCCCAGCTGCTTGGCAACCATCTGGACATTCTACTGGTTAAAGCACTAGTTTGAATTGCTAACCTACCTCTTTGATCTTTCTCAGTGTCTCCAGCACATATGTGCAATAATTAAAGACATAGTTCACAAACTATTGCAAAAAAAATAAATAAATAACTGTACATGTACGTATATATCTCCATGACCAGACCAATTAGTAGCAGGAATTATAAATCACAAGTCGGTTTATGAAAACATGTCTCATCCTGACATACGCTGTATGTCTCACACCAGTCTAGCAATAAAATAAGGTTTGGGTTTTATTACATTACATTCTGAAGAGTTATCAAAGCAAGACAGGATGCGATTTTCTCACACGGAAGACAATGGATAACTTGCATGTGTTTTAGGAACAGGACATTAATCAGCCAGGAATCATGTTAACAGAAGTCAAGATTGCTGCGTTTTTAAACATGAACTAACAGATTACTGTTCCGAATGATAACTTGGGGGTGAGAATCAGTTTACAACCGAATTCTCAATATAAATCAGACACCGCATTCAAAATAGACATCAGGTTTGCGGCTAAAGGAGAAAAATCAGATGAAACAGAATATTCAAAGTCACAATAGATACTACTTGGGACATTTTTTAGGGGAATAAACCAGTATTTCCAGCAACAAGTTGTCACAAGGAAACAGTTACAGAGAAGCGAAAATCAAGATGAAAGCAGTAATTCTGTCATACCCGCCTTTTTCATTTTCTTGCCCCTTCTCATGGGCCACACTTGTGTGAACGGAATTCAACATGCATTCTTACGTTTTAACAGGAAGATTCACCAGAATTAAAAACCTTAGCAATTTTTATTCCATGGAAAACAGCAAGAAGTTTATGAGCAGAAGTATGACCTGGACAGTTCTGGATGAACAGTTTGACAAAAGAAGGGGGACAGAAATGGAAGAGAAGTGGAAGCAAAGAGCAGAGGGCTCAGAAGAAAAACGTTCCAACACACGAAGCTCCAGTTATTGTAAGATTCACATTTTGGGCCCACCTACAGATGCCTTTGCAACTCAAATGCTTTCAGAAAGTCCATCAAAACCACTTTCCTCCTGTTATTAGTAAATACCTCTGAGCTTAGAAAGCATAAGCAGGACCACCAGCCCCATTACATGCCTAAGTAGGTTCCTTTAGCTGTACTCAGCTCTCTCAATTCCATACACATATCTAGCTATAGCCATCTACCAAGCAGATTTAAAATCTAGACATACATACATATATGAGCACATGAACACTTTCATTTCATTATAACGTACAAGAGAACAATACTGATTTATCTTGTTACCATTCATGGAAGATATGAACAAAATATCTGTTTTCTATGAGGAAAAGATATCAAATCCATGACGTAGCTAAAAGCACAATAGTATTAATTTTACATTGGTAAAAGCTCAGTTTAATTACAAGAGTCTTTCTTTTAGGATACTGTCTCCATATTAGTTTTATTTATTGCTTTTAGTTTGGCATGCATTAAACAATTCGTCCACTTAAATACTTTGCCACAGAACAGAGCAATTAAGAGGAAGAAATCAAAACCAAAAGGGCAATGTTCACTGATCATCATCATCATCTCCTAACTGCAGGAACACAGATTTTTATCTTCAAGTAGGGTATGGGTTTTGGGGTTTTTTTCCCTAAACCCCCACCTCTTTTCTATGTTAACACGAGCAAGCGTTATGCTTCCCAAGTTCTACAAGCTTCTTTCTTTCCTGCATTCTCTTTCCTCTACATCCTATGTACAGTCCCTTTTGGGGAAAAATCTATATTGCAGCCCTTACGCAATTTTCTCCATTTCAAGTCATAATCTCCTGCCAGATAAGTGAGAAGCACAGTAAATCTGCTGCTTTCAACACCTTACATTCAGAACACTTTTAGCCAGACCAAGACTTAATTACAACATCAGCACTGCAGCATGCTGATTTTATCTTAACGTAAATATATCACCAGATCCCAGCATATTTGGTAGTAAAACTAAAACTATATACATGGCTTGATGATCTTTATAAACAAAATTTGTGTCATGCAACAAATGGGAGTGCTCATTCACAAAAAAGGAGAAAAATGTGAATAAAGATTACAAAAATAGCTTTTTTAAAAAGGCTGCATCTTAAAGATAGAATTCTTGAATACATAAAAAAATCCCTCTTCCTTTTCATCTTACTTCTGGTCCTCAATCTGTGAAAATGCATTTTTAGGGGGGAAAAAAAGATGTCTTTTTCCCCATTCTCTACACTCTAAGTTATCTTTCACCACCCGGCTCATCTTTCCTTTTCCCTGGGCATGTACTCTCTCTTCCTCAGTTCTCATTCCACATGACAAATTAGCGAAAATTATCCTGCAGGGATTCTGTATCCTCTTGAAAATTCACCCATTGTCTTCCCCAGAACTACTCCTCCCTCCAGTTGCACTGCACTACCTACTACTCCAGCTGATTGTAGGAAAGACGCCCATTTCTGCCGGACTGCTTTAGTACACAAGAGGCTGGAAAAACGCCCGTGCTTCAGTGTCCAAGGACTTTATCACTGGATTTCCAAAAAATCAAAACAGAAAAGCGACAGGAGCACAGTGATAAAGTCAACAAAAACATTGGAAACACTCGATGTTCCCAGTTAACCCAGAGAGATGAAGCTTCGTAATACAGTTATTGCACAAAGCATCGAGCTTGCCGGTTTGCCTAAAAAAATAATAATGATTTAAGAGTTGGTATATAACGCAGTACAAATTTACTCCTGGTGTTAATTATAACCTTTAATTTAAAAGAATAAAAAGAGAAAATTATTTCCAATATTTTTGCCTCAGATTTGTTTAGGTTTCATTTGTTGACTCTAGATAAATAAATATCTTACAGAAATAAAACAGAAGGAAATTGAAAATTCGCTAAAAAAATTAAGACTTACAAAATGAAAAATTGAGCAATGGAACTTCTTTAAAAACACCAAAACTTCTTTAAAGGATACATCAGATAAACTAGTTGTTTGAGGAAGGTTAACAAAACATTACACTTTTATTAACATAGCTAAATGTGGTTTTTAATTCCAGAATAATTTCAAACCCATATCTTAGCAGTGGTATTGGTTCTGTTTTTCTGGAAAGTTTAAAAAAAAAAAAATCACAAATACAAACTTTTTCTTTCCCCATGGAGTATTGGGTGGCACTCAGGATGACCGAAGGTGAAGTTCAAAGGGAAGCGCTTTCCTATTTATCAAGATAAGCCAGTCGTGCCATCTGTTCTGTTTTGCCGTACTGCTGAAAACTGATATATTCCTGTTTTGTTGCATCTTCCTTGTTTGAACCCATGATTTTTCAGTAATGACAGTTTCCCAAATGGTTTAATCCATGTCAGAAGTATTTGGGGAAAATAGGACTAAAAACCACTGCATGACGATATTCACATTTTCATAAATCAGTGATGTGGTTATCATTGAAAATGGACATGTGTTTGGCATTACAGAGTCAAAACAGGTGCAGGAATGGTTTATGAACAAAGGTCTAAAGGTTAAAAGCAAAAAACCACAGTTATCCCATTTTATGTTCTCCCGTTCTACTACAAAGAGGTTGAAAACAGCCAAAGGTTTACCAAAACTCTTTTGTACAGCACTATTTTTCTGCTAATACATTTACATTCTATAAATGAAAAGGCTTTATTCTTAATTGAGCTTCACAAACAAAATAAGATGAAAACACATTTAAGTTTTCTACTTAATAGCACACACATGGTGATTGTGAAATACTGTCTATAACCTTTCCAGTTTAAACTAGCCCACAGTCGAGTACCATTAACAAAGAGTACTGGATTTTTACTGTGTGGTTTAGAGGATTTTTCCACCGAACTAGAGAAGTATTCGCGGAGTATTTTATGTAGCTACTTGGCAAGCATTCTTGTTTATTTAATTTGAAAATATTATTTAAACGACAACATTGTGCTTTCAATGTATTTATTTTTTGGTCTATTTTCGCATCTTATGAAACCTTGCCCAGCCTCATCCTGAGGCAACGGTGGTTTGAATACTGTCAATACAAAAGAACAGTCAATATTAGACCAGAGCAGAGAAAGTGAAAGGCACACATATTGTGCAACTGCCATAGCAGGCTGCTCGTTTAAGCATCACATTAGACTGCCAGCTATCTTCATATCCATTACTTTATTAACAATACAAGAACCTGCAAACCAAATCTACTCTCCCCTGTATCTGTCTTCTGAGGCAACCTCGACAGTAACTTTAGGAGAGTTCTAGTTCATGAGCATCCTTACAACACACCGTGTAAAAGGAGGGACGATTTCACGTTTGCAGATGATCCCTTTCCTTGCCAACTCATACATATTTGGAGTCCTATGTAGGTCTAAGTACTTGCAGATAGCCAGGGAACTGCATACATACACCTCAATTTTCCAAGAGCATATGGCTGAACACAGAAATTTGAAGGGCAAAGAGAGAAGAGCGTTGGGCTGGTTGGAGTTTTTTTAAATCATTTTCCTAATATATGTTGAATTTCCTTTCCTGAAGTCTGGTCCACAAAAAAAGAAAAGTAATGCCTACATGGTTTCAGAAGAATCTGAAACACCTACGTGCTAAACATAATATATTTGAGTTTTATCTCGCAACTGATGTTTTAAATAAACTGAGTAGTTTATGACATAACATCATAGGCATACAACTTCCTTAAACTACGAAAAAGGTAAAAATGACCACAAAACTTTACTTTTGTAGACATTCAAAACAAAAAAAACATGGTATGAGAGAATTAGCTAGGCAAGCTTTGACAGTAACCTCACCAATTAATGTTCAAAAGAACTAATACAAAAACCCATATGAATAAAAGAGGATCAGAGCTAGATGAGGCAAATATACAACTAATGCAGGTCCTAAAAGAAATAAAGTCTAGATCTGCCGATTTTTAAAGGTACATAGAAAGTAAATAAAAAACCTCACTAAATCAAGGGTTCCATTGCATCTGTTAAAAGGTTGTTTGGAAAATTCCTAGAATTCAAACTCTTCCACACTAAAAATTCCTTCCAAGAAACAGTAAATGTGTTCAGAAAGTCTTTTTTATTCCCTAAGTATTTGGGAAACATAGTAAGTATTTAATGAAAAGCCCTGCCACTTCAGCAAAAATTCTCTTTCTTTGGATTTTCTGGTATAACAAACCGCTTTGCAAATATCCAAAGAAAATGCCCTAACTTACTAATTTGGGTGTCATTTTCTTTTTTCTAAAAAGACTAGAAAAATCTTACCTCTTTTTCATGCATTCGAAATAGTGCCTGTTCATCACGAAAAGTGCTACTTTTTCCTAGGCCAATTTTGGGTGTCATCTATTGAATGAGAGAGTTCAAAACAACTTCAGTTCAAAGTAAAATCAATACTAACCAGAAATGAAAAATATTAGGCACATTTGTTCACCCTTATAAAATATCAAGGGAATATAAACACCTACCAAAGACACTGGCATCGGTTTTTCCCGCAAATATCTTGGATTTTCTAACTGAAAAACAACAAGTTAGAGAAAAAGTAATCATGTCAGCAAGGTCTTATTTCTTACAAGCAGTGAGAAATATCTCCAAATAGTCAAGAACATTTGCAATGGCAGCTTTGGGCGCATGGGTGGGAGGTAATCTGTATCCACGAGGGTATGCCTAACGCGGTAACTACGTATCACTCAAAAGAACAATAACAGAAGGGGTTTAAGCATGCCTTCAGATGCATGCGCCACTTCAAGAACTGCTTTCCACTAGAAAATTTGATTATCTATTAAAACATAGTTAATCTGCAAATCATGTAAACAGTACCATCTCTAGATACACGGCTGTAACACAGAAGTAACACATACATTAACTTTCCTGTGCATAATTCTTTCTCCTTTACAACATTGCAACGATGCTTAATTAAAGCACTCAGAGAACGCAAAGGTCCCGTAACGTACTGCCGTAACAACTTTACAAGTTATAGAAATAGAAAATCTTCAGAAGAGATCATTTTGCTGGACATGACCTACTCAGCAAGTTTTAAAATTTTAGTGTTTCCTAATGCAAATAGATCAAAAATTGCACTTTTTTTTTTCTTCACTAAACCCTTGCGGTTGTATAAATTCCATCAATGCATGTTTTAAGATAATTTGGCAGCTAAATCCATAGCTTATACAAAAGATTTCCAACTTTATTGGATAAACTTTCATTTAGATCAGTGTAAAGCTAAAATCAATTTACAAGTTACAATGATTTTAAGCGTTTTTGAAAAACTACAGTTGAGTGCATTGAAACTATATGCACATACCTAAGTCATAGAGACAAAACACAAGGAAATAATTCATTAACAGCATTGTATAATGAAAGCAGCTCTTTCAATCACTATTTTTAAGAACTGAATACAAAACATTGTTCCCAACTCACTTCCTCTATCAGGCAGTTATATCTTTTTTAATTTTCTCAAACGATGAGGCTCAAACATCACATCACAGAGAATGCATAACACCCAAGAAAAGCTTTCAAGGGTATAATCTTGTAAAATGTGGCAGTGAGATTTGGAATACGAATGTGATTGCAATAGGCATCTTACAACATTTAGTCTATTTTTATTTCTTTTTTCAAAACGATTGAATTGATCTATGAGGCATGGCAAATATATCAAATGCTTGCACTTTCTCCTATATTATTAAACAAATTTTTGTGTTGAATTTATCAGTGAAAAAGAGGCTTAATCCCTCTGAAATTTCAATTTGATACAGTATTATTCATTTCCTATCCTAAAAGGTTATGTAGGATTTCTATATGCTGTTGAAGTCGTCATATTTCACCCAGAAGTAGCTGTAGATATTAGCAGGTTTAACACATACATTCGATTTCAATGAATACTATTATCTAATATTTTAACACCATAGCCAAAAGTCTATAAAAACACAATAATTTAACAAATAACCTATTTCTCTCTATTGTCAAGGAGTTTACTGAAACAGATCATTAAACTTTCTTTCATGTAAAGCATCCCAGGTTGGTTTTATTTTGGGATTTTTTTTAGTATGTCTTTTTTTTGTTAATATGCCACAATAATTGGTATGCAAAAAACATGGGTAGACATTAGTGAATAAAGGAATCCCGTATGCACCTACTGCAAAAAAAATTCAGTAATTTTGGATCCAGAAGAGGAGATTGGTGAGGAGAAGAATACAGGAGTGAGAACACCATGGGGCTTGAATCACAGAAGATAGATAACAGTGGGGAAAAGATAAGATTTTTTTTATCTTTTTAAAGATAAAAAAGTACAGACATTCTAAACCAGGAAAATTTAGGAGGATTTTTTTTTTGTCCTACAACTTTGTACCTGCAATAGTATTGTCTATCTAAAATTCTCTAATGTTACTAGTATTATACTCTTCCTTCTAGCTCCTTTGGTCTACTTGCCCATCACCTGCACAGACCCACGGGACTGACGGCCGCTTGCAAACGGCCAGGGCAGCGCCCCGACCTGGCTCCCCAGAAAACCGAGCAGCAGAGAGCGGTGCAAGCTTTCATCCATACCTGCTGGAATTTTGAGAAGGCTAAGGCTGCAGAACCAGATTTCAAAGCCCTCTCTCTCATGCAAAATGAATAAAATCACCCTTTATTTTTGCTTTTTTAAAGCTAAAAAATTATTGTAAATATTTACAATTCATTCAAATACTTTATCTGACCATGAAATTAAGCTGTTTACAATCTTCAATTAAAAACCAATGTAAAAAGCTAAGGTACATCCTACTTGCTTATGAGAAAGAAGGAAAATGTGTCTCTAATACTTTGTATGGCCTAAGTCTTGCATTTTTTGATTTTGTAACAGCAGCCATATGTGCTTTGAAGTTAAATGTTCCCACTTTGTTACTTGTTGTGGATTATATCCACTTAAACTGATCTGTAAACATTTAATGTCTCAACATTCATTCTTTTCATGCTGGTCTTCTGCAAAACTTCTTGTTCTCAAAATTATACCACATTAAAGAGGGAATATCACAATAAAGAATGCCCAAAAAAGAAAAAAGCTTGTATTTATGAGAAACATGCAAATTTAAAAATAATAAGCAAAAGGTCAAAGACAAACCAAAATACATATGTATGAAACTGAAGGACTGCCATGAGAAGAACAGTAAATCACATGCTTTTTTAAGAGCATGAACCAAATAAATGTCATCATGAAAGACATCTTTATTTGAACTAGAATTGAACTCTAATTTGTAAATACCACTTCTTAACAAAAATGGCATTTTGGATTTCTTTGTAGAAAGATTTTGGATTATCCTGTTGTATTAGGCAGTCTAACAGACAAGAAACCACATTTCAATTTGTGAGGACTGGCACGGTCACCTTCTAGTACTCCAGTCCTCATAAACCAGAGCTGGGAAGGCTTTGGATGACCAGCTCCCCATTAAGAGATCCTCATTACTTTACAGAAATAATCTACTTTATGTAAATATACTTATTCTCTTTGGTTGAAAAGCATATAGCAGAAATCTGCATGAAGACACAGATTCCAAAACTGAATTTGAGGTAAATTAGCCATAATTTTTAAACTTTAGTATTTTCAATTTCTATTTTATATAAAGTGGTCAAACCCAAACATTTTTGAAGTATACAATGTTAAAGCTTCCAATGCAAGCCATGAATGAAGCACTGATAGGAGAAGTAAACTGAGCTGAAACGGTTTCCCGCAAAAGCAAGGACAGTGCAGAAAAAGCACAACTTTGAGCACTAAGTACTTCCACAAGACTCGTCCTCAGGACATCAACTATAGGTCACCCCTCAGGCTAAAACCAGCAAGAGGCTCCGTATCTGTCACGGTCCAGAAACTTATACCAAAGCTTCTGCTCCTTTGACGCAGTAAATGCCACAACGATGACGACGTTAGTGTTATGCTTTCATTCTACCCCTTCCGAAGTCACACGTCGTTCTTTGGAAGATGTTTATCAAGGTATACTGATCTTCAGTAACGCATGACTGCGGCTTATTACAGCTCAGTAACAGAGTCAGAAGGTATGTTGTATATATTAAGATTCAGGGAAAAAACCCCACGTTTGGATCAGCAGGCTTGTTGCACATTCCCCCTTAAGCTTCTTCAAAGACAAAATGTGATTGTTTTCAAAACAAGGATGGAAAACACACACATGAAAGAGTTAAGAACAGTTAAGATTTTGAAATGGTAAACAACTAAACTGAACCTTGCCCTAAGTTCTTACTTTAATCTAACAAACCCAGCCAGCCAGCATGTTCCCTACAGAAATAACTGCTGAGTAGCTTCAGGAAATTTGAGTAAGGACATTCTTATCTAACATCATAATTTGTAGGGAAGTTCACTTTAATGCTGCTTCTGCAGTCTTAGTGGAAGGACATTAAAGCACATGAAGATTGTTTGTCAGCATGGAAGTTGAATTTATTTTTTGAAGTCACAACACCACTTGGAGTTCACTGTGGGAAAGTTTTTACAGTGTTGCTGCCCTCCAACACAACATATACAGTAGGTATGTTTATAGTAAGCAGACAGACTAAGAAACCAAACAAAAGATAATCAAATGGTTTGTACAGAAATGGTTGAGTTTAACTAGACTGGAAAGACACAGGCAGATGTGAGCCAAGTACACAAAACAGGCACCACATACACTGCTGCTGTAGCCACCCAAGAATTCTCTACGCTTGCATCTACTTTAACCCTGTGTTATATATAGTCTCTCCAAGACAGGAGAGCATAATGCAAGCCACTGACCGTGGAATTTCTTGGGTCTAAGTCCTCTTAAATCTTTATTAGGCAATAACGTTTCCCATGATAAATTCTTCTGGGCAAGACCTGAGTGTCCAGGTTCTTTGTACTGAAGATTCCACATCACTTCTGGTAAAAGCTAAAGAGTTAATTCTTGTCCTGGCCAAATTCCAATGATGAAAAATTATCTTCTCCCCGATTAAAAAACCCTTTGCTATTTTCCCCAGGGTACAATCTCTTTGTATGCTTTCTACCTAAAATGAAGTGCTGAATTTCCTGGGATGTTGCTTTGTCACACCTAAAAATGGCTACAATTCAGTGACAAATGAAACTATATGGGAAGCATCATGGAAAAAAAAAAATATATATAGGTAGGTCAGCTAATAATATGCAGGGGTTTCATTCACTGTTATTCCTTTATGTAATTTAAATTTTATGTACAAAAATTGTGTTTGCCTGCAATCTGAAAAGCTTAGCAACTACAAGAGGAAAAAAAGAACAAAAAAAATCAAGTTTAATTATTTTCCTGACACTACATATATTTCACAATATTTAATTATTTTTTGAGACACAACTAAAGGGAAGGTGAGGACATCCCATTCATGAAGTGTACTAAATTTGCAACAACATGTAGAAGTTTATTGACAGCTATTAATAAAATCAGACAGCTGAGGGATTTTTATTATATTCTAAAATAGCTAAAGAATGACAAAGTTCAAAGTAACATCATGACCAAAGATTACCCGCATTTGCCTAAACTCCTGGCAATGAAACTTTTCCCTTCAAATGGCAATACAAAAGGATTTCTTCTTTTCTACATTGCAAATGCAACTTCAAGGCATGAACACTTAATAAAGGATAGTCCCCACATCAGTTTAGATAAGAGTCAATAAGGGCTAAGAAAACCACATTTTTATAATGTATTTTAAATTAGCTTATATTAGTATTCCACGTATGAAAGGCAAATTTATCACAATCAAAACTCAACCTTCTTTTTTTTCCCCCAAACATTTACCCATGCATGACTAGAATCTAAAGAACTTGAACAATAAAATGTTTGATAGAGATAAATCGGGAATGCTGCAAGGCAAATGGAAAAAATTTTTTATTTCTCATGAGAAGCAACAATATTAGCAGAGTAATGCAACAGTCTTACTTCTCGTCTAGAAAGTGTTATTACTACTGTGTAGAAAGTGTTACTACTACTATTAACAAATCTGAAGCATGTTACAGTCTGATAAGCTTTGACCTCTCTGCTTAGAGAAATCATAGAATTATTTCCCAAAACTTTTCACAATATTTTAGTAATAATACTAAAGAAATCTCAGCCACCGATATAAGCATATCATAAAAATGGAAACACATTCACAGTATGTGACCTTAAAAATACACAACATTTGACGAAGAGGAAATTTAAAATATGTCAAAGAAGTAGAAGCCCAAAAGATAATTTATTTTTACCCTTAACAGTTTATAACTGGTCATTATAATCCAGACTAATAAGCCTATACTGGAACAGGGAAGGCTTAGCAGCAACTCACAGCTAGAAGATGCTGAGCTTTTCTCACCTTTGTGCAGAGCACCCATCTAGATATTTGCAGATTCTTGAATAAAAGATTATTCTCCATATATACAGGCTTGAAATAAAAGTATCTTCCTAAAATTTCAAGGATTCTTCCTGAGAGAAATCCTTGTATAATGACTTGTCCGAAATTCCCAGGATCAGCTCTGTCCCACTGCAAGAAACCTGTACAGAAGCACGTATTCTTTGCCAGACTAGCAAACTTGATTCACCATTTGTTCCTTGACACACAAGTAAAACCTCAAAAAACCCACCAAGGAAATTCTGAAAAGTTTTTTAAAAAACTACTGTTCATTATATAGGCAGTTCAAAGTAAACGCCATTCTGTATTTCCTTTCCTAACTTCTCCCTCTACTAAAGTATTCTTTTGGGTCACGGGACTTCTGTACCTGAGGTGGGATAGCTTGTAAATTAAGTGTCTCAAACAGTCTGCGAATATGGCTAGCATTTAAAAGATAGCTAGATGTTCCTACGGCAATATAAATGCTTACAAATAACAGCTGTCATATCTTACATTCAGACCTTACAGATTCTGAAGTGCTGCCATCATTTAGTAAGCTTCACCGCCCCCCCCCCTCCATTTTCAATAATTACATATTCTTCTTTCTCTACTTAAAGCTCTCTGAGCCGTTAAGAACCCATTGGAGGCCATGATCCATAGCAGGGAAACACCACTCAACAGCAACCACTTACAGACCTCTCGTTTACAACCTCAAATCCTCTCTGTCAGGTAACTCCCAACAAGTCTTATCCAGCAATCAAAGTCTCTCACTAGCGACTTGTTTAATTACCATCCCTGGCGAGGAGACTTGAAAAACTGATTTATGTGTCACAGTAGCCAATTTGTTATCCAAGAGAGCTCCCATATCAGTGGAGGATCATCATAGTTTAATAACCATCCATTATCAACACAACATGATTGCAAACTGGAATTTCAATTAGAAAAAGAAACAAAAAACAAATAAAGTTAGAGAGATAAGCAAGCAGGCAGATCAACACTGATACAAAAGTGCTGGATATAAAGAGATTCTTTGTCAGCATCAGTTGGAACAATTTGTAAAATGGCCATGAGCAAGTTTCCCCCTTAAAGCAGCTTTAGAAGCTCAAGGTATTACAACTATCTGTTTATATAATCCAGGTATTTCTACAGCCCAAATAGCCAAAAATCTGCAAGTGACTGCTTGCACATTTGTTTGACACCTGCATAACGTTTTCACAAGTTGGAGTTGACTGCTATTGAAAAGCTTTCTGGAGATCCACTCTCCTCACTTTACAAAACTACAATTCCTGAAAAATATATTTGTCTAAGTCTGGAAGCGCTAGAAATTGTTCTTGTATTGCCCCATAGGAACTCCAAGGAGCAATAGCATGCACCCAGACTAATATTTTCACTAATCTCCACCTTCAGTTTGCAGAAAGCAGTCAGGCAGCTCCTGGATTGTCTCAAGGTCAAGACTTCCTTCTCTCAGAAGTAAAGCAAGAAAGCAATTTGCATTTAGAATGCTAACAGGCACCAAAACAGCAAGAGAAACAAGAAGAACACAAAAAAGTTAACACTCTCTCTTACCATTTGTTTTTACTGAAGATAACTTAGGCATCAGTGCAAAACATTCAGCATAATAGCCAAGATTTTTAAATGCTGTCATATCCCTCTGGGCTGACAATAGTGTAGGAAGAATAAGGATTCTTTGGTAACTGATTAAATTGACAACATGAAAATACATGACTTTATTTTTAAAAAAAACAAAGCTGAAGTATTTCATTAGAAACTAGCTCTCCTCCCTCCTAACTTCAGCTGCCCTCTCTCCCAAACACAACTGAGTGAGCTTTCAACCTGTGAGAATAAGCAGGAAATGTGAAAGAAAAAAAAAAAGAAGAAAACTCTTTATTAAACTAAAAGCGATCTTAATAAAATTAAATGGTGATGAGAATATTAATCCTAATCAAATAGGTTAAAGATTTGGCGGTACTGGGGAAAGGCATAAGAAAAAAAGCAACACAACAGAAAAATACAGCAGAATATAGCTACGGAGAAAAGGCACTTGATTAGGACATTAGAATTATCATGGACTAATACCACAGAAAATACAAACAAGGGAATAAATTCTTATTATCACAGTAGCGTTAAATGAAAATAAAATTTAAATTCATCTAATACGTCTAGGTCCAAAATATTTGATTAACTGCTCAGGAACAACACATAGATCAAGCTCCACATATTAAGCTTGTACATGCAAAGATCAAAAAAGATTAACACAGATTCACATTAATCTTAGCCAGCAATTTTTTCATCTCTCCTTATAAAAATACATTTACTGCCTCACTGTATTTTCCTCTTGTGCTACACCAGCCCAAAAACAGAGAGGACGTGTTCAAATTCTAAGAAAAAATGATAGCTTGAAAGTAGATTTCATTTTACAAAAGTGGTTTAGAGTCTAAAAAAAGAACTTTTGATACAGATTAAAGTCATCCTAGCTGTAAACATGGAAAGCTTTGGGGAGATATCTTCTACATTTTTGCTGAGATCCAATAAATAAATACTAGTTTTGAAGTGGTAAAGCTGTCCAAGAACGAACTCCTTATTCCATCCCCAGACCAGATTCTCTTTCAGATACTTTAGTTTTGATATATCAAAGTCAGGACAAATCTCAGCATTGTAGCAAAAGTATCGTATTCACAAACACATTCTAAAACCAGCTAGACAAGAACATAGGCCAAAGTACTGCAAAACTTCCACAAAGGTAGATTCTTTCCTCAGCAAAGCCAATTCGCAAAGACACACTATCCTTTCCATGAGGAAGAGCCACAGAGCTGGTCTAAAGATTCTAAGTATTAAAAGGAAAGGGAAGAAGTTAAACACACTGAAAAACCTCTTGAACACTTGCAAAAGGAGGCAAACTCTGGCAAAAAAAGTGTTGAGTTCTATTAATGGCTTGCAAACTCTGTATCCCTTAATAAAAAAAAATACAGAAAGCCAAACTCTTCTTTCATTTATACAAGTATAAATTCAAAATAATGCTACTGAGTTATCAAGAAATAGTCTGAATTTCTACTCAAGACACTTGTTTTTGACCAGCAGGTATTATTATTTTGCTTGATTTATGACTAACTATATTAAATACAATAAGGTTGTTATTGCTTAAAAATGAGGCATTTTTAACATTTTCTCCTCAAGATGACATATATTCATCATCAACCTTTCCAAGCTTTACCATTTCATTCCTAAAAGACTAATTCCTACATAAAGTTTTGTTGACTAAATTCAGAGATGCAGACTACATTACTAAGGAGTTTTCATTTCAAGTCAATAAATAAGTAATGTACTCTGTTTATTTTACCCCAAGATTCCAACTATTGAGACGTGCTTCGAGGTCACTGTCATCCAAAGAAATGGGTTTTTTATGACGATGATCCTGGAACATAAAAAAAGTCAAACAAAATATCAGAAGACCTGGCAGATACATGGGCTAAAAAAAGCTTCTCGTTAGACTTGGCCATGCCTACACTGCATTTCCTAATGGTGTCATGGTACCTCTGACAGTTTTAATCTAAACAGCTCAGTTACCAGTAGGATACTGTGCTAAGGAAGGAATTCAGGATAAATTAGCCTGCCTCCTCACTTTAATGTTGTTCTTTATTTTACTTATTTCCAAAGCAACGGCCTCCTTTAAAAAGGGTGAGTTTACTAAACAAAAGTCAAAGTACTCCATTCTTCAGGCAACCTATTTATTCTAGAAATGAGCCAGTCTCCACAGTCACTCTTGTGCAGCTAATCCAGAATTGAGAGATCACCTGATCAGCCTCCAAATAAAATAAAATTTAAAAAAAAAATACTTAAAGGAAAGCACAGCAAGGCAGGGAGAGTTATCTTGGGCAAAGCTGCAAAAGCAGAGGACAGAGTAGCAGCTGCCCAGCTCAAGGCTAGGGGTCCTCTTTGTAGAAAGAGTTTCCAACATTCAGTAAGGACCGCAGTTACTGTTGCTCAAGGCTATGTCTGTCAGAAGAAAGTTTTCCTGTGGGATAGCAGTAACTACTGGTTGTATTTAATGTATCAAATGAGGAAAGTTTTCTGTACCAGCTGCCCTCAGATACAACAGGATTTAGAAAAACAGAACATTGAAGCGTGAATTACTTTGTCTCATTAAGTTTTGCTAGTAAGAGGTTTGTGTATTGGCATGCAAGCACCCCTTTTTTAAATCTGCTCATTCATTATGAGCATACAGTGAATGGAGCTTTGACTTCAGTTAATCAACACTTGGTTGAGACAGTTCTTAATGTTTCTTAAAAGACTCCCTGTTCCTCTACCTGGGCCTGAATTATGCACAGAACATCTGTGCATCACTGACAACAGAACAAGATACTATTTGTTCCAGCCAGCCAAATGTTCATCAAACTGTTTGGCAAAGCAAGAGAGGATTATTTCACTTAAAGGCTCTTTTAAAGCTGTAATCACAGTAGAATCCAGTATATTGAGCTGAAGAACAATGAAGTGCAGTGATTTGTCTAACATTGTCCTGGAAGCCTGTGGCAGAGCCAGGAACAAACAAACAAACAAAAAGAAAAACCCAAAAACTTTAAAGCCCCAGATCCAGATTTCAACTTAAGGAAATACTTTTCTTTATAATAACTGTTCCATAAGAAATACTTCTTTAAGTCAAGTAAAACAAACAGGAAACCAATAAGGAGAAATTTAGTAAATCCAGCATCTGTTTTTATTTTTACTTGTGGCAATTTTTTAAAAATTACATTTGTATATATACAATCAACACACACATAAGTACATTCATACCAACCAGAGCCTAGAGCAGAGACATTCAGATTTTGCCCACACACCATTTGTAGCCTGCCATGATAAAGCATTCTCTACTCCAAATACATAGCAGAACACAAATTTCCTCAGAAAGACAGACCCCAGAAGCAAGCTTCCAGTTTATTCCACTTGCACTCCATGTCCTCAGGAGTTCTTGACTATGCCCAGTAAAGAAGGGTAAGAACAGTCTATATAAATTGCTCAGGTGTCACCAGCCCACTTTCAGCTGCAATCTTTCTAAACTGTTCCTCTGATACAATCAAAAACCAAGCATGGGCAGACCTACAACGTACACACAGCAAATTCAGCGTTTCATGGAGGAATTAGAGCTATTATAGATGCACTGGCTATTGTGAAGGCACCACATGAGACAGGCCTCTCCAGTAATAAAGACTGGACACAACAAGGCTACAGAACACATTCGCAAAGGAAAATAGCATACTTGTTGATAACATATATTTGTCAGGAGTGATTTTCAGTTTAAATGCTTGCAATTATACATACAATATCATTAAATATTTTGGACTAAAAGGGTTTTACATGAAGTCTGTTTAGTGTTCTTCCATCAGCCATAATGCTAGTTGTGGAAAGTCTGATAAAACAAGCTGTCCGAAATTCACTCTTTCAGAGGTCAACCATCATTAAACAGAGCCAGAGACATCTATGCTGCTTTCTTTAATCTACTATTGCAAAATACAAGATGATGTCAATACAGTCAGTTTGCCAAGTCTAGGGAAAACAATGCAGCAGACATTAAACACACTACACTAAAGAGAGGTCAACCATTAGGATGAAGTGAGAGCATCTTACAAGAAATTCTTTCCCCCTGCACTTGCAGACAGCAGATTTTCATGAGCTTTAGTCTTTCCTATCACTGCGTCCCAAATGTCTGCACCTGTACGCAGAGATCACGACTCATGCAATTAGAAATAACAGCTTTACAGGGATATACAAAAATAGTTCATTGAAACTAGAGCAAGTTTTATGACAAAAAGGAGAAGCATCTTACAGACAGTGGTGTGGCTAGGTTATCTTCATCTGTCCGGTGAGGACTCATAGAATGTGATCTTAATGCTGGCTTCTCATTGTACTTGAATCTTTCCCTGTTATTAACAAAAAGAGTAAGCAGAAAGACAAGTCATTTTCAACAACTTGTGGCACACAAAGGCTGTTAATCTTAAAATAAAATCTTTCAAAATATACAAGAGAAAGTAACTGTCAAGATGTAAAGATAAAAAATAGAATAAAGGAAAATTTCTTGTTAAAGGCAAACAAAAGCCTTAAGCATACCATTTAAAAAAATCAACAGCCAAAAACCCCCACATCAACAAAAACACCAGAAATACAGTGTACATCACAGTATATTAAAAAGTGTTCTTTGCACTTCTCAGTTACTACATGACCCAATATCTCCCAAGAGATTTTAGAATAAATCTAAGTTAACAGAGAAGGCTAACCTAAGTTAACAGAGAAGGCTAATCTAAGAATGTTTTTGAAAGAAAATTGCTCAGCATATGAGATGGCATAGGATAAAGTCCAGCAACTTTGAGAAGTAAAAAGAATGAAGGTGATGGTTGGCCACACCATAGGGGAGCAGACTTTAGGCTAAAGACCAAAAAATAGGTTAGATCAAGGTATATCTTTATATAACATACAAACCTGAAGACAAGGGCAAGAACTACGCGTATTGTTCAATAGAACAGCAATGACTTGAAAGGGTGGACAGTAACATGTCAAAGAAACAAGTCATGAACATTATTAGCTGCATTTCATTTCAGTTGTATTGTATGGACTAAAGTGGTATATATGGGAGGATGGTAAAGAAAGGCCCACAAGACAGCACATAAGTACAGCATGAACAAGTACTCCGTCCAGTAGAGAAGAAAGAGGACAGGGATTTTTTGGAAAAGCTTTTGCCATAAAGTATTTGAACAAAAAGAAATTAAGAACAGCAGATAGGTGAAGATAACCTTCCCCGATGCACCTGGTCAACAGACCTTTCTCAACTATAGAACAGTGAAAAAGAACAGCCTAGAACAAAATAAAATAAAAATTTTAAGAGTTTATTAGATAAGTTGATATAGCAAAAGATATAGCAAAACAGAGGTGAAACAGCCTTCAGCATATACTCTAATGTCAAATCCACACGTATTAAAGTAATTAAAAACTCCTGTTACTCCATTCACCTTCCTATGACTAGCCATACTATATTAAAATCAAGTCAGACCATTAAAATACCTTTCATTCTTTCCATCCAGCAGCAAATTAGAGAGTAAGTTATGCCAAAAAGACACCGAGATGAATTAAGTGTTTATGAACAGAAAGACAACTGTTGGATGTACAATGTAAACTAGTCACTTCTAGGAAGACAAACACAGACAAACTTTTCACTAAGCACACCGCCCCAGCTTTCATCAAAACAGCGGGGAAGAGTGAAATACAACAACTGGGAGCATACCTTCCCTTCCAGCACCAATAAATACCAGCAACATGCAAAATAACAATTACAAAGCAGTAAATAGTTTAGATAAGCAAAGTCTTCAGAGGTAAAAAAGATCAAGAGAAATATAGTAATACAATGACTGTCTCTAGCATTCCAAATCATGCATTTCTTACCAAGGTTTCATTTGACAAAGTTATCTCTCATTAAAAGGAGACAAATCTTTGCCTGTCAGTAAATCTGCACTTTTATCAGACTTCTTTTCTGAACAATACTCAGGTTACCTAACCATTCAATAAAGTTCCAATTGTTTAAAGTGAGAGAAAACAGAATTCATGCCCCTATCAGTAAGAGATTAAGGAATATCAATAAAAATTCAAACCAACCCGAGTTAGTGGGAATATTTTTAAATTGACAAAACAGGGGGGAAAGTCTAGATATAGTCTTAGTGCTGTATTTGCTATTTTGAAGAGGAATTGAAAAGGAAGTTTCTTTACTTGAATCTGTACAGACACTTTGAAAAGACCATTAAGGATGCACTGCAATTTTGCTCATATCAAGCATGTACGACCTGTTCACTCCCTTTTCCAGCCTTCTGCTAATACAAGTCAAGCTCCACAAATCACAAGATTATTTCCTTCCCCTCCCACGGCAGGTGAGTAGAGAATGGTCAGAGTCTTGACACCAGCCCTGTGACCTCCTGCTTCAGCCAGAACAGTGAGCTAGCATGGGAGAAGGAAGCAATTTCAGCTAATAAAGGAGATTAATAAATAATTTCCTACTGGGAACAAAGTAGGGGAAACTCACTGATTCCTCCTGGTACAGCACAGCTACACACTAACCTTTAACAATGTTTTTCAGGCATAATCTATAAATATACAGGAGAATTTTCCCAGGGGGTCAGAAAGACCAGGTATGTGTTCAAACCAAACTAAACATTCCTAAAACCAATTCTCTGAAGTTTCAAAATAAAGATCACCTTTCTAGCACCAGCTGGCTTGGTCTTATTTACACCCTCATTTGCAAGTAAGATTTGTCTATCTACTTTTTATTTAGCCAAATAAACAACTTCTTACAGAAAAACCGAAATCTTCATACATAGAAGTACGTGTATTGCAAGATAAAAAAATAACTATGAAAAGAACTTCTCTATTTCCTTCTTTTAAAGGAGGGAATCTTGAGATAAACATCAAAAAATTACTCAAACATTTCTCACTTTGTCTATTTTGCCCTGAGAAAGCATTGTAGTCTGTCTGTAAGAATTAAGTCACGGTTGGAATACAAAATTTTCATCCAACTACACATATTGCATGCCTATGGATACACTTTTCCTAATACATTATACTTGTCTCTACTCTGAATGTGTAACAAGATCACCATCTGCTGGCTCTCTCTACAAACTGCAGATTCCAGAAATATTTAATATTTTACATCTTCACTTGCACTGATAGCTCATTCAAAAGTGTAAAAACAAAGAAATACAGGATCTATACGTTGAGTATAGCAAACATCTTAATATAAATACATGTAAACAAGCATTAAATAAGCTATTTCTACAAAACATAACAGCTGAGCATTTACCTTCAATATTTCTTCCTGTGTAACGCACACATTTTTTGAAGAGGAATTGCATTGCTATGAAAATCAATTTATGTCACCTATAGAGCTATCAAAATTTCTGATTGCCAGCACAGGAATTCAGATTTCCTTAGACACAGCTCCACTCTTGGTATGAGTGCCCATTAGCAGAGCCATGCCTACATAGCTAAGTTTCACTTTCAAATTTCTTTAAACCAGTAACTTATTCCACCACATTTACTTGCTTGTCCTGGCATGAAATAATATGCAATATAGGTCTCCAGAGAACTCACCAGAGCCTTGGGAACCACCTGTTCATCACCAATGTAGGTATTGCTACAAAATAGTAAAAAAAGTAAATGAAATAAAGCTTCACTACCCCACCCACGTCTTAGGGAACTTTGCCAGACCAAGCTGAATCTTAGGTTCAGATACCAAATGAGAGAAGGGGTCAGATTTCCAGTATTCTACTATAATCCAGGTAGAGAAGAGAGGAAAAAAATACGGCAAAGAACACAAGGAAGGGAGTAGGCAGGACCATACCTCAGCCTTCCTCAAACAGGGACATGCACCAGTTGGACGCTGAGGGAGGAGTATGCTGCCTCATTCCACTCAAATAACACTCCAGCTGACAGTACAAGTAAGGAATTCGGAGGAATTGGGTGTATTTTTATGCCTCAGATATGGCCTTGTAGAGATATTGATACACTAGAATTAGGCCTAATAGGAGAGAGTTGTGCTGATATTGCTTTATTGCTTCTAATACCTGAGTGACACTTTATCATGATCATGCTACTCCAAGCAACCAAGACAATTTGATCAGAGCCATGCCAAGTATCTTGACATGGCAGAATGCTAACACAAATTTAGCTGACATCTCAAAAAGCATTGCTAAACCATAATACATTCCTTGTTTTCATAAGGTCAAACCTGATTTTTTTTAATTGAGGGCACTTGGACAGCTCTTCCCAGCAGTTCTTTGTATCACCAAGCCTAAAGCAGTAATATGGTAACACAGCTAGCAATTTCTTCATTCTCCACCTCTGTTCCTTAAACCACAAGTCTCCTATCAAAACCAGAGGTTCATATCAAAGCACTCGAGTGTAAGCAACCAGAAAACTCCTTAGTTTTAACACTGTAGGACTTGGAAAGAGGAGATATATCAGTCCTAAAAGCAACTTTTTAAATGATTGTTAGAATTACACATAGTTAATTCATACATAAGAGGAAAAGTTTCATGATACTCAATATCGATGTGATGTAACCTGCAAGAGTGCCTGTCATCTATCCAAATCACAACTGCAGAATTTAAAAATGCAAGACTCAGCACTGTGATACATAGCATAAACATCAGGGTTCCACGGGGGGGGGGGAAGAGAACAGGTAGTGATAGCCACTTATGAAAAATGTAAGTGAACACATGAAAAAAGCATTAGACTTCTGAAACAAAACCTGAGAGCATATCTATAATGCTGTGCTGGTTTTGGCTGGGGTAGATTTTCTTCACTGTAGCTAGTACAGGACTATAGTTTAGATTTGTGCTGAAAACAGTTATTGATAATACAGAGATGGTTTTGTTCCTGCTGAGCAGAGCGTACACAGAGCCAAGGCCTTTGCTGCTGCTCACACTACCCCACCAGCAAGTAGGCTGGGGATACACAAGGAGTTGGAAGGGATGCAACTGTCCCATATGACATCATGCTCAGCATATAAAGCTGGGGGATGAAGGAAGAGGGGGACGTTTGGAGTGATGATGTCTGTCTTCCCAAGTAACCGTTACGTGTGATGGAGCCCTGCTTTCCTGGAGATGGCTGAACACCTGCCTGCAATGGGAAGTGGGGAATGAATTCCTTCTTTGGTTTTGTTTTGCTTGCATGCACAGCTTTTGCTTTACCTATTAAACTGTCCTTATCTCAAACCATGAGTTTTCTCACTTTTACCCTTCCAATTGTCTCCTCCATCCCACCGGGGGAAGCAAGCGAGCAGCTGCATGAGGCTGAGCTGCTGGCTGGGGTCAAACCATGACAAATGCAGTGAAACCAAACCAGAAGTTTCATACAGAAGTACAGCAAACACTTCCTTCCTCTTGTACAGAGCCTAGTGAGTTTTCAATAATATCCACACCTTCCCTCTAAGAGTGCTTTTTTCACCAAGGATTTCAGAGAGTTTAAACGTTAACTTCAAAATGAGCAAAGAAGAGAGAATTTCATCCATGACTGAAATGCAGCAACATAAAATAAATGGAACACAGATCTAGATAATCAGTACAAAGTTGCACTGCATAAGAAACACTAGAAAGTAACTATTTAAGAACACAGTGTAGATTAAACTATAATTTACCCAAGATTCTCAAAAAACAGGATAGAAAAAAGCTTATGATTTTCAAGAGTGGCCAACTGACCAGCTTGTCACATCTTCAATACTGCAAGGCCATTTTTCCGAGCCAACAGGAAAACAAACCTCAATAACCTGATACATTTCATCCCTTTACCTGCTTTGTAAACAGCTCTATACCCAACTGATTGGCACCAAGGATGCAGCTTAAGCTTACTGGCTCCTACAAACCTACAACAAGAGACTCCCCAATGGATTGCCATAGCAAGATGCCACTACCGATACTCAGGATTCTGCTGTACAGCCACAAATAAGCGATACTGACATTTTTGCATTATCCTAATGACAAATCTAGGCACAGGGGGTGCTAGTCACAAACAAAGCACATGTATTTGTAGTAGGCAGCATGATATAAATCAAAACATTTATATCAAACTCAGAGAGAGATTGTTCAGACAAGGATGGAGTTACTGCAAACAATCCTCCCCACACAGGAGAACAAAACAACATGGCAGAGTATCCCACAGGCAACAGCTCTGATTTTTAGCCTCATAAGTTTTAACAAGTATAGCTGGTCCAGTCTGACCTCCTGTAATCCAAGATTCATGAAGCTTACAGGAAATACAAAGAAATCTTGCTATTTCATAAAGTCGCCATGATGAAACACAAGACAAACAGGTAAATGTTTAATAAGGACTAAGGTGCTTGCAGAAGGATGGATCAAATCCTTCCTTTGTACAAATCTAACTTCTCCTTGTCACAGAAGAGCAAAACTTGCTTATCTGCAGAGAGTTGCTATTCTGTTTCCTCAAAAAAAAACCCCCACAACTGTGAGCAACAATGATAGAACATCCTTTAAATCTACCATCTATATGCTTGTTTATATTTCTATTCTCTACAGAAAAAAAGCCATTAAAAACTATTTGATCTAAAAGCTCCTTTCAGCATTATGACCTTAGACTACAACTTTTTAAATATTATCGATAGTATAATGTAGTGATAGGACATGGGGTAATGGTTTTAAACTGAAAGAGAGTAGATTTAGATTAGATATTAGGAAGAAATTCTTCCCTGTGAGGGTGCTGAGGCCCTGGCAGAGGTTGCCCAGAGAAGCTGTGGCTGCCCCTGGCTCCCTGGCAGTGTTCAAGGCCAGGTTGGATGGGGCTTTGGGCAACCTGGGCTAGTGGAGGGTGTCCCTGCCCATGGCAGGGGGTTGGAACTAGATGGGCTTTGAGGTCCTTTCCAACCTGAACTGTTCTATGCTTCTACAATTTACTCTCCCCTTTTTTTGTCACTTGCTTACTGTACATTCCTTTCATTTTGAACTGTATAGAAACAGTGAAGATTAATCCACCTCAGCTTTGTTAGTTAATACAACTTTCCAGTTTCCATACATCAGCATGCGGAAGATAGAGCCGAACAAGAACTCCAAGGGGACAGCAACTGTTTTGGTCTATTTTAAGAAAAATCTGGCCTGAGAGCCTTCTGTATCTGTATAGTCTTTTACCACATCACTTCTTCCTTACTGCCTGTCCACATTTGTCTGTGCTTCCCTCTCCCAGTTAAGTAATTTTGTATGAATTCTGCCTCTTGCCTTGTGACCACTGTGCTTTGCCACCATAATATCTGAGGTCTGAAAAACAACCAGAGTACCAGCTTATTTGATAGATATTTAAAATGTCAGAGCAATAGCTATTATCTACTTTTGAAGTCTACAGAGGATGTCATCAAGTCTACTGAGAGTTTTAACATGAAGAGAGGTAAGAATGGTGAAAAAAGCAGTGATTGTTTCTACATTACCAAACAGGCCCTTTGTGCAAGTCATGAGTATCCCACCGTAACCACCAGTCCACATCACAACAAAGCCCCCTCTTCGCTCACAGCTAAATTTCTCAAACTATCATTTTTACCTATTGATTTTCCATGCTAAGTGCCTGTAACTAAAAGGGGAAGGAGAACAAGAGGAAGGGAAAGAGGATAGAGCTATGGGACATGGATGAAAACTTACAGAAGCCAGAGAAGGTGACATAATGGAGGAATGTAATAACAGAAAAGTATAAACATTATCATTAAGTTAGAAGCTACTACCTGAGTTTCTGTATATAACGTACAAACGCTATATTCAAGATGAGTCCATGAGGAAGTGTAATAAATTCATACACACAAATTCAAACATAGTCAGAGCTTATCATCAAATCAAGCATCTATTAAATATGGATCAAATACTGAATAAAGCAAATAGAGAAATCTTACCCATATGTAAGTGGTGTTGCTAGAGATGATTCCTCTTTAGAAGATATCTTCCATGATTCTTCATGCTTAGATTCACTGTTTCCTAGTTCTCCCACTACCCAGTCAGGTAAGCAGTCTGGGCTACTACTCCGAACTCTTGTTGAATTTGGTTCATCAAAATAAATTGACTATAATTAAAATAAATGCAAAATCAACACTAGAATATGATTACACAAATATATTCTTTACACTGTTAATGTTGTTTCTTGCAGGAATATCTGTGTTATGAAAATTCTTTTTCCAATAAAGCCAATGAAGTGCAAATATTACTTAAAAGCATTTTCAGAATAAATTTAAGCAAATTTGTCTTATAAAGAAGTTATACTCACCATGTATGAAGGTAAAGTTTTCAGTATTCCTGGTTCTGGTTTATGCGTAAAAGGACCTTCCAGCACACCTCGCGTTAGCATGTGGAGCAGAAGTTTTGCATACAGGTTCCGATTCTTCCTTCCCACTATTCCTGTGCCTGCTCCCGAGGGTTCGCATAGTTTTTTAATCCACAGTGCACATCTTTGTCGTTCTAAAAATATAGATATACATAATCACTATACATTTTCAAAGAAAATCAAACACGTAGAAACAACAGAGGCCATTACCAGTCACCAGTTTTGTAGATACTTCCTTTCTATCCAAAAGTTTAAAACAAAACAAAAAACCCCAAATGACCAAACCAAAGGAAAAAAATGGTTAAATACCGAGATTAAAAATAAGTCTTTAACAATAGTTCAAATTTCTGTCAACCAGAAATATTTTCTATAAATTCACATTTATCAGAAACTTACATGATTTCTAGAAATAGCATGTTCAGAATCAATCTCTAATAAGCACAGAACACAAGTCACCAGAAATTCCAAACTTGCTGCAAGAGCTGCCTTTAACTACAACGTACAGCTTGCATGAGCCTTAATATTTTAAATACACAATAAATCTTCATTCATTTTAAAAATCTCTATTTACACAAGCTTTGCTACCAGATGATTCATTCGATTAAAGTTTTACAAAGCAAGTTCTTAATTTGCAGGGTTCATGCCTTTAATAGCCACTTTGTTCTAATCAACAGATTTATAAACATCATTTATTCTTTGATGTTTATGTTATTACACACACCTAAGCCAAACTTTAAAAACCTTATCTCAAAAAAATACATGCAATTTTGTAAGTGCAATCTCAAAAACAATGCCTTTTAGAAGGTTTTAGTTTCTACTGAATTAATTTTTTAAAAATACAGGAGTTGATGAATTTATGCAAAAGGACATTCACATCATCAAAACAGGACAGATAAGCTCAAACAATAGCAATATAAATATTGCTTATAAATAAGTAAAAAATAAGTTGTACAAACACACCCCCCAGAACAGTGCCTTGTAACATCAGACACTAAGTGCCTGGCTAAAGCAAGTGATACAAGTGATAATTATCAGTAACCTAGAATTTTGTTATTAGCATTTCTCCATATGCACGTTTTGCCATATTTACCTGACCTATGCTGTAGTTTTAGAACATGAGGCTTCATATCCACAACACAGTGATCAAATTCTGCATCTAGTTTTTCCCATATTTCCTCTTCACCATTCATTTTGAAAGAATACAAAGTAACCTGCAAAATTATCCACAGAGAAATAGAAAAGATCAAATATCATTACATTAGTCTGTGCATTTCAGGCCACGCAAAGACCTGCTTTGGAACTATACGGGAGAAGTAAATATTTATTATGTTCACACAAGCACAAGAGCAATTCTTTACAAACAACAGATATTTAACGTAATCTACAAGAATATGTTTGTTTAGACTGAAAATGAATAGTTGACTACACTGAAAATGAATAGTTGACTACTAATGTATTCAGTTACAATTTGTATAATACACCTAATGAATTCATCATAGCCACATTCACACGTTTTTCTTCCTTAGAGTTAGTATTATTTTTTTAAAGGGAAGAAGGGAGGCAAACCAGCAAATAGACCTGTGAGTGAAAAGTAGCAGAACAACAAATGTTGTCAGAGTTGTTTTTTTAAAGAAAAAAGACAGCCAAACAAGAGCTGGTTATCAAAGGTCATCTGTCATTAATTTCCCAGCTGGCCTATGCATCTTTTTTGTACGTTTGAGCTCGCAATTAGCACATTTCTTTGCCAGCTTAAGCTGAAGGCAGCAGCTTGCCGAAGCCGCTGGGCCTTTCCCTGCGGACAAACCCCGTCACCGGCCCGGCCGCAGCACCCCGAGCCGCGGGGCCCTCACCGCCTCCTGCTCCCCTTCAGGTGCTTTATCAAACCCTTCTTCCTCCTGCTTCCCTTCAGGTGCGTTATCAAACCCTTCTTCCTCCTGCTTCCCTTCAGGTGCGTTATCCAACCGCTTCCTACTGGCCCAGAGCTGAGCTGCCCAGAGCTGATTTGCAGCCATTTACCGCAGCCATTTACCACAGCGAGCGACCCCGTTCCCGACCGCTGCCGTGATGAGGCTCGCAGGATTTGATGCCACAAACCGCCCCCAAGCCCCACAACCCGGCCGGGCACCCGCCGGCGAGCTGCCCCCGGCATCCCGGCCCCTCTCCCGCAGGGGAGGCCGCCCCGCTGCCCCCGGGACACGCCGACCCCCTTTACCTCGCTCTGTACAGCGCGCAGGCCTGGCTCCAACGGGGATGAAGGAGGCCGAGCCGGGCCGGCGGGTCCCGGCCCCCCTCAGCGGGGAAGAAGCCGGCCCGGCCGAGCGGCCAACGGTTCAAACCGACCCCACCCCCGCTCCCGGCGGCCCCCGCCAGCTGCCGGCCCCGCGCGTTTCCGTTTCCGCGGGCCGCCCGCGCGTTGCCAGGCAACGCGGCCGGAGACACCCAGGCCCGGCCCCGGGGCGGGAAACCTGAGGGGAGCGGTCACCCTGAGGAGAGCTCTGAGGGGTGCGGGGGGAGCGGTTGAGTTTGGGGAGTTGCTTGTGCCCAGAAGCCGGTACGGAGAAAAACTCTTGGGGGTGAGAGAGTAGAACTGTGCATTGAAGGTGGGCCTGTTGCACGCGGCAAAGTAATCGCTGCCTGTGATCATTAATTACTGTCGGAAATGATTAACGTCACCTTGGCCAGCAGCGGCTGTCCCAGCCAGGCCTGTGCAATCAACACTATGCCCCACGCTCTTCCCCCCGAAAAATAGGTATGCATGCGTAGATAAATACTTATTTACACACTCAGTCATGCGTGTGCATTAAAAACTTCAAGAGGGCCCAGCAGAACCTGGGAGAGCACCGAGGGAGAAACGGGAGAGGCCAGAAATTTAGTGAGGTTGGATCAGGTCCTGGTTACGCTGGGGATAGACCCGGTACTTCATGGCGGTACGGCCAGGGCCAGAACCATGAGGGTGCAGAAGCTGCGGGGGATAGCTCCAGTTGCTCGGGATGTGTTCGTCTGGACTGAAACTAGTTGGATGTCAACTGTCTTTTTTATTTATCTTCATTATGATCAATAAGGAGGGGGAAAAATACTTCCACTCAAAGCTTCGTGAAAAGTATTTGCCACTCTGAAATTAAAGGTCAGTAAATCTTTCGAGTCTTAGCAATGGTTTTGTAGCTCCGTAGTAGGTGCCAGAAACATGAGCAGGTAAAATGAGACTGAAATTCCAGGTGCGGGCTGAATAATCGCAGAGCTAATTTTAGCTACAGTTTCCAAGTATTTCTAAGTAAAATTTGTTCAAGTATATCCTTGTAGATAATAGAGTGATTTTGAGTTCACTTTAAAATACTTAATGTGCTCAATATCAGTTGTCTTATGCGTTGTTTATGTCCTATCCCAAGGACAGAAAATATGAGGGGTGTTGTGGAAGAGAAAAATTTAGAAGTGCATGCCTGACACTTCTGCACAAGAGACACAGGTTACACTTTTTGTTTTGTAGTCATGTCAAGAGAACCATCAATTAATCCAAAAGAATTAAATCTCCCAGTCCTTTCATCTCTTCAGCCTCCTCCTGAGTCAATGAAATGATTGTATGTATGATCCCAAATAAATGTCTGACCTCTTTGATTCAATTAATTATTTCTCTTTCTCCAAAATCTGTCATTAGCCTTACTGTGTGTATAGCATCTATAGCGCTTTTATCTTCAACGAGTAAACTCTGCAGCCCTTCTAAGCTTGATCCACATGTTCATATACATCAAACAAGAATTTCTTAAACGTACAGTAGGGAATTGGCTGTTTTCTTTGATTTCTCAGCTAATCTTCAGCAGAAATGATTCTGCGTTAGGGCTGATATGGTGATAGCTATGACAGCTACACTGGTTGCCTACTCAGATTTCACATAGCTCCTTAAATCAACATTTGCATAGAAGCAGTGCAAAATTCAGTGCTGGAGTATTTCATCCATGGTAGAATCTCATGAGTAGATTACAGAGATTATTTATTATCTTTAAATTCCAAATTTAAAATAATTGTCATTTAATATACTTTTAAAGATATGACTACTTTTAATCTGTTTTAAAATAGTGGAAGATTTTTGCAACAGTGAGACTACTGGGTGGCTGACTTGCTCAAAGAGCTGAACTTGCAGTGCTTTTCACCTCCAAATCACCACTTCAGATACCCAGACTTGTCATGGGAATTTTGTAATCATTATGAAATCAATTTGTCCAAGTCAGTCCAAATCACAGGAGACAGACAACAGTTTTGTTAGTCGGTAGAACATGGAAAGCTGAATGGACTTAACACCGTGACTCTTTCAGGCAGGTTTTTCAAGGGCAGCACATCGTCACGTTGGCCAGGTGGTACGGTGAGGTTTATATTTCTGCCCAGTTTTGCAAATCTGCTTTTTGACAGTTGAAAATTGTTGGAATTTCTAAGCCAACTTTTTTGTCTGTTGTTGTTCACAGATATGTGTCTGCACATTGCCTTCAGATTTGAATATATCTCTGTCATGCTCATCACAAAATACTTTGAAAAACTGTATTTGCTGGTATATGGTGAAAAAAGAACACGAGGCAGAGCAGAACCAATGAAATTGGAACCAGTACTCCAGGACAGATTTCCTGAGAGAACAGATCCAGTTCTAGGTCTGCTTACCAGTGCACAGCAGGGTGGCCAGAGAGGTTGAAGCCTACCTGCAGTGGCTTGACAATTGTATAACTTCTGTCCGAAGAAGAAAAAACCTAAAAGTTCAAGAAATGATGGAGGTCTTGTCTCCAGCCAAAGCCACAGCCTGGAGACAATGAGTACTGATGTGCACTGACCCTCCAGAGGAAATCACTACAGATACACAATTGTAGAACATGCAGATATCCCAACCAGAATACTGAACAAATTCCCAATTTGAATTGTAAAAATATCTTCATTTAAGTAAAACACATTCAGTACTTTTTTTTTCAATCATCTCATTTTACCGTGTTCTCTTATCTCTCTAACTGTCTCAGCAGGTCACCACAAGTAACATGAACACAGCTTAAGGCATTCTTTCAAACATCTTAAGGAAAAAAAGGCAGGTTTCACTCACTCATACCAGCCTTTGGAACACCTCTAGTTGCAATACATTATTTTTCAGACCTTCTAAGCAAACCTTTCATGTCTGAAAAGTTGTGATTCACAAACATCTCACTACTTCAAAGACTTATCAGGTCACAGATTTTTTTCTCCCTCTTCTTGCTTCAGGAGACTGGATAATAAATTCAGCATGTGAACATTGGCTCCTAAGGGTGATTCTTTAAAATATTCAAATACTGCATAGCTAGCTAGGAAGCAGGGCCAGCTGACGTGATCAGTTGTTATCCTGCTACACCGGTAATTAGAACCGGGAAAATTTACTTAGAAAAATCTGAATGTTCCTGGGGCGACTCTTTTTGTGCAAAATACAAATAATTTCAGGGAAAAGTAGCATTTCTGTGGCAGCGAATGCTAACTTTACTAACGCCAACTTCACAATGTTTTGCTGTGAAAGGCAAGTTAATATTAAACTGTGTTTGGTATCTCAGCTAATGTCCTGAACATCCCGATCCCAGAGACGTATCCACACAACATTCAGCCTAGACTTCCAAACAGACAGAGTCCTGCCACCTGACCAATGTTTGTGGTAAAAGTAGTTATGAATATCTTGGCCTGTAAGTCAAACGGCATTCAAGGATCCCGCTTAAACATGTTACGAACCAAAAAAGTGCACATTGTACCAATGAAATAGCCTCTTCATTTGCTAGCATGAATTTCTCTGCTTATCTCTACATTAGAGAATTAAATTGCTGATGAGTACAAAGTATTAAATACTTAATAATAGCTGCCTAAATCTCTCCTTAAAAATAGGAAGTATAAGAACAAATTATATCAGTCATACTATTAAAATATTCATGTGCAGGCTTCAAAAAAAAGATGATGAGAGTATGTTCAGAGTTTTTTAATGGTAGCTGTAGCATCTTACAAGTAGTTTGATATTAATGTTAAATGGTCCTTTTAAAAAGTTCTATAGTAGCTTGCTTAGTGTGCAGCTTACTTCTGCTTTTAATCACAGAGAAGGCTTTTGTACTTCAGAGGGAACCACAAATGTCTCACGACAATTTATTGTAAGTGTACAACAAATATTTCTCTATCACTTTCTAATGTTGAAATTATAATTATTTTTTCTGAATGGAAATACAGACATAATCACAAAACTTGCCAGACTGGATCATACCAGTGAACTACCTGTATCATAAATCAATTTAAAAGTACAGTTTACTTCAAAACTACTTAATGTCCAGAAATCATTACTATTGCTCAATGGTGTACAATTCTCTTTATTTGAAAAAAAAAAAAAAAAAAAAAAAAAAAAGGAATCAGTTACATTGCGTAATATTGAAACAGTGGTAAAAATTAACAGTTGTTTAAAACAACAGTTTCAGGTGAAGTTAGATTCTCAAAAACATAAATAGTCTTATTAACTTTAGATAATTTTTTTTTTAAGTGTAGAAGAACCCTTTATCTAACACTATTGACTTTTAAAACATGTTTGGATATTTGGTATCTAAACTCATTTGGAAATCTCAGTCTTTCTACTTACATAGATTCTGGAACATCCTAGGCTGATGACCCTCTGTCTATCTATAATTAAAGGTCCACTCTATCACAGGGGAGCAGTAATGGAATCAGACCCCAGCTAATTACTAATGATGAAGGCCTTTCTGTATAAATCAGTTAAGAGCTGCAGGATTTGATTGATGATTAGGTAATATTAAATAAGAACACACCATTGGCTGAAAATTACTTTATTGTAAAGGCACTACTATTGAGAAAGTCATTTACAATTGCATAAAGGTTGGAAATACGGAAAGAGAAGCAGTACTGCAGGGATTTTGAAGGCAGAGAAAAGGGAATGAAAGTTAATGGCTGAAATAATGTGTTGTAGCTTGTGAAAGGGGATGGTGGTTGGGAAAACAGCTGGGACTGCCTTCGCAGAGAGTCCAGAGTAGAAATTTACACTCATGGGACCTAAGTTTTCCTCTTGTATCTAGTGTTTTGTCTCAGTAAGGCAGAAATTTAGTACTGTATTACTTCTCTGATTCATGATCTTCACATGGTTTCATGTCTGATGGATCCTTCTTCACAAGACTTGAAAAAAAGCCACGTTCTATTGAAAACAAGTTAAGAACTTGAGTTAAATTCTTGAAATATGCGATAGCTGAAAACAATGTGTCTCCTGGATCCCGCTAGGTAAGCAATCAATCTTTGCATCGTTGTAAAACTGCTAGAAGAAATACACTATTTTAATTCTCTTTTAATGAAAGCTAAGCTACATCCATCCGAAGCCAAGCCAAACATGAGGAAAGATGTTTTCATCATGCATAGGCTGTGGTTTTTTTCCTTCACTTACAAATGAAAATAAAACTTACAAGGAATATTCTATGCAAGGAATATTGATAAAACAAATGCAAAGCATTTCCTCTTGCCAACAAACTTCAATATTTAGTCTGTTTGTTTAGTCTAAAACCTTTGTGCCTGGGAACCAGTTCCGCCAGCATCAATTCCTCACTGCAACTGCCAGCTGCTTTTTAACACCCTTGGTCCAAAGTGAGAACCGGTGTGTTACCAGTCAGCACAACATGGGAATAATCCACCACAACAGGAGCGAATACGTCAGGTTCTCACAGCTGCAGCAGTGTTGAGGCTCTTTTCCCTTGGAGATAACATTGATCCCAGGATTCATGAAATCCCAGAATACTTTACATATAGCCTTTCTTTGGGCTAGACCACCTTTAACTGAGACCTTCTAAGAGCAGATAGGAATTAAAGCAGGGCTCTGACGTATCAAAAGTCTTGCTGTGCATTCTCTCCTTCTCTCAGGCCATTTCTTCCCAAATACCCAATAACTTTCGTACAAGGCAGATGAATTATCCAATCAAACAGGGCTTGAAGATGAATGATGACGTTGCCCACCCACTAAAGTACTTGTTGCTCCACCACCATTAGCCTAGCTCATACCTTTGAAACAGGCAGGGAGAGTGAGGTTGCCATCCACACATGGAACAGCTACAGTATAGGCACAGGATTTCTCTTTATTCTTGCAGAAGAAGGATATAGTTTCACCATGCTGAATGCCTTCCTTAAGGTCATTCTGAACTCTTTTCTTCTCGCCATTGTATAATACTACAGCTTTCTTAACTGGTATTTTACATGGTCCTGTGAAACAATCCGGTTATAAACAACAAGTAAGGATAATCAGAACTCTATTTTGAAAAGTAGGTAGATTAGATCCCATCAGAAATCTGTACAAGTGACATTTGGGAATGAAAAATAATGTGTCCCACACATTTATAGTACCTCTGCTGGTATTATAATGCTGAAGAAATTCAAAGCCCTAAGTATAGGGTCAAAAGTTCCCAGTGAAAATCCAGCCTCAGTAAAATCTCTAATTATATGAAATATGAAGAGGAGAGGAAATACTCAGACAAAATAAAGTTATGTGTCTGATTATTGAAGTCAATCCAGATACATCATGTCATACAATGTTCAATGTTGGGAGTGGTCTTAGATTATCAGGGCCTTGAAATCACTGTTTTGGTGGGGGTTTTTTTGAGGACAACTGCACAAAGGTGTTGTAGCTCATTAATAACCAGAGTGGTGGTCTTTTAGGAAAATTCAGTTTGGTACGTGGTTTCTAGCAGGTAGTGTGTGTGTACCTTTGCAGGTTGGCTTTGTGGACCAGTTTCCAGACTTTTCACATCGGGAATGCTTAGGTCCATCCAGCACGTAGCTGGACTGGCAGCCAAAGCTGACGCTTTCGTTATAGTGATATGTTCTACGAACAGCAAACTCTATGAATCCATTTTCTATTCCTGTTGGAGTGGAGCATGTGACAACTGCAGTACAAAAACAAAACCAAAGCTTTATCAATGTTGTGGTTCTAAAAGACACACTATATACACTGAAAAAAGCGTGAAAGTTTCATGGTGCTTCATTTCAGCCTCTTGCACAGGAAGACATAACTAGAGGAAAGATAGTTTAAAAACCCACAATAAATAAATAAATATTACTTGTTTTAAATACACATCTATTACAATCTGTGCTTATATCCAAAAACTACTGAAATGTGGCAGAATTTCACTGAAACCAGTGGAGTTCTTAGGACTAAGCATAAAGTTGTCCCTTTCTTAGATTAATCCCAGCACTTAGCAGAATAGAACGTTGGCTGCGCTCTGGAGGCCAGGCTCTGATTCCCCACCGTGAACTGCGTTTCGCAGGTTCTGTTTATATAACCTTGTTATATATAACCTTTGTTTATATAACCTGCAGCAAATATTTTGTCAATCCCATGTTGCCTGCAATCCTGTTAGGAATCACCTTGCATTCAGGAGTCTAACTTTCAGAACAATTCTACTGTATGTTTGCAGTAACAACTGTAAAAAAAAACCCCAAACTAAAAACATAACAACAACAAACAAAATCCTAAGGTTGTTCATATAAATAAAATTACATACAATTCTAGAGAATATTTTTAGGTGCTGATAAAAGTAAGTTACTTACCCTTGCACTCTGGAATGCTGCTCCAGTTCCCGTTGGCCATGCAGGTAGCTGTCTCATTCCCAATAAGTGCGAGAGGAGGTACACATTCAAAAGTAATTGTGTCCAGGAAATTATAAATATTTCCAGGTTTTAAGTGACGGTAAGAAAGGACTCCAAATTCAGGAATCGAAGGAGGTGCACAAGTCACCGCTGGAAAAGCACAGCGTTCATAGAAATTAAAGCTTAAAGATCAAATTATTACTAGAATCACAGAGGCAACATGCTTATGGCTGAATTAACCCACACCGCCATTTATGGGAGCGTAGCTGACAAAACAAAAAGTTCACATTAAAAGTCTCAGGAGCCTTAGAGAATGTAATTCATTATTTTTTCTGTATTTTTCAGACAATATGATGCAGTATATTGCTTTTTCAGAAAACTGTTTATGCAGGACAGGTTATAGCAAAAACATGTATAGCAATTGCAAAGGCATGACAATATCCTCTTTTTGTACACAGGGAGAATGAATCTGAGCGGATAAGCATCTTACCTTCAGCTGCAAATAGCATCCCTGATCGCGGCCTTTTATATAGACCTTTAAACTGTATTTTTCTAAGACCAGAATCCACACATCTAAAACCAAACATATAGGGTTCTTTTTGATTTTTCCTAACCATTTTTTGCACTGCACTATAGGAGGCCTCTGAATAAGAGTATATGTAATTCTGAGCAACGTAAAGGAATCTTTCTGTAATAAGAATAAGAATAAAGTTCTTCAGTATTTAAACACATACGTTGACACTGTGGAAAAGTTCCACTCCACTTTCCATCTGCCATGCATTGGCTCATTCTTGTCCCAACAAGGTTGTAACTGAAAACAAAAAGACCTGATTATCAGAAAGCTTAATGAGCATGGAGAAGAGTCAAGTCGTTCTTTGCAAGAAAGATTGCCATTTCTCATCAACAGAGTCCGGTTCTGAAATCTTGCTCTGGCTCTAGCACTTACTGACCTCAAAGGAAGTTTAGATTCAAATATGAAAAGTTATTGTTATTCAAGTATTGCAAGTACCCAGACAAAAGGCTTCATACAACAAGGCGTTTTGCCATTTCAGCTTTATGTTCTATCTTATATATTAATTTCTACAAGTGGTTAATGCTGTGGGTATATGTAAGTAGTGAGCATTGATCCATGATTGCTAATGTAAATGTTATGGTTTCTTGGGAGGAGTTCCTAGCTAATTATGGCAATTAGGATTGAACTATTGCAAAGAACTCTGTGCTTTTTAGAACTAAAGTCACTGAGGTGCATTATTTTATTGTCATGCCAGATAGCCCAATTTAATTTCCATATGCACTCCAAATGCTTCTCTCTTGTTCTCTGTACTTACATTATTAGCTCTTACTCTAAGTTTTAAAGAAATCTTTGTTGTGTATCTATCATTTCAATATCATACAGCTGAAAACCAGTAATTTATAATTAGAAAAATTAAATCAAGTCCCATTGCTATGTTTGATGTTGTAGTTGAATGCATTTATTCTGTGTCTTGCCCCTGTTTTTGGGGGGGAAGGGGGTAGTTGAGATTGTTGGCATCTTTTGGTGAGCTCTAGGCTATGTTTTGCCTGTGCCTTTTCAAGGTAAGCACTGTTTATTAATTAATTGCCTAAGAAAAATGAACTACATGCTATCAAGTATTTCCCTGTATTTACTGTAACTTTTTTCTTTAAGTGCATTCTTGTTTCTAAAACTGGCAAGTAGCCTTGAGTAAAAGTACACTTGCTCCAGGGACCAAATTAGGATTAACCTCATGTTTTCATTTATTGAGCTTGGAAAGGGATAGAAACAAAATTTTCAGTCTCCAGAGCCTAACAGCATAACTTAGATGGAGATTATCTTCTCTCTGCTGTAGGATTTCATCTCATGATGTAATAAGAGGATTTAAAAAGCAGAGGAAAGCAGTCCAGAATAAATCTTTGCATAAAATCTCTGCTATTTTGATGGTTCCCATATCTGTAAGACATTGCTTTGAGGTAGCAAAGCTCTAGGATGTTACAGTCAAGACTGAACACAGGAGGATCACCAGATATGCTTTTTTTTTAAAAAAAAATTCTGAAATGGATGTGGGGGTTTGTGTGCAGTTTTCTAAGTTCCCTGGCTTGCAATACTGCAGCAGGTGATACTAGAATGCGATGTTGTGATTTAGGTTATTTATTGAACAGTGTGAGGAAGGGAATGCTTACCCTGGTTCACATGAAAAACTTATAGAACTCTGATAGTGGAGGTCTAGAAAATCAATTTTTCCATGCTGCAAGGGTCCAGGACTGGGACATCTCTTTGCTGTTAATTAAAGGTAAAAAAAGGATAATTTTATTTCATGAGGTGTGAAGCTAGGATAATGGAAACAAGTTGATCATAAGGGGGTCCTGGTGCCTTTCATGTTTCTCCACTCCCATGTACTACATTTCATAAGTTTAGCTATTCTGCATTTCTGTCAAAATATAATAGTTTCAAAGTTTTTGTGATTAAATAATTTTTAACGTTTGATTGTCTGAGGAAAATAACTCCTATGCAATGAAATGATAAAAATGAACAAAGGGATACAATAACTGCAGGTGTTATCAAGCAGTATATGTCATTGGAGTATAAGCACTGCTGGGCTGAGTCAGGTTAATGTTCACCTTCTCCGGGTCCAACCTCCATCGCTATCTGGGAACTGGGAAAGCGTGGGACATGTGTGGGAAGATCCTTCCCCTGTTACTTTCCCCTCTTCTCCCCCACACCCAGTTGTCTTCCAACAAGGAAGGGAAGAACAATCAGAGAACAGACTTATATCCATTTAAATATATCAGATGCCTCACGTGGACTATAAGATACCCTTTTCCGATAGGTGCACGGCATGCCAGCACGATGGCATGAAATCTAGGAGTAGGGTTGGGTTTGCTTTACTTACGTAGGCATAACAGCGTATTGAGGGGCCACTTGCCAGTCGGGAGGCAGGTGTACTTCCTTTGGCCGTTATTGGGGACGAACCCAGGCCTACAGGTATATTGAATTTCCTCACCCACGTCATACACGCTTTTGTTTACATCAATTGTGGCAAATAGCACTTCTGGTGGCCTGGGACAGACTGGAGGAAAGGAGACACTTTACAAGAAATTGGGCAGTGAGTTGGAGTTGGTTTTTCTTTCTCAGCTGGAAGTGCAGGTTTCTGTATCATCATTGGCTGTAGTATCTTCCTGCCCTGAGTTAAACGGTCCTTCCGTAACCTAAAGGTATGTAACTTACTGAGGCAGCTGATGGCTGCTCCAAGTATTAGCCAGAAAAAAAATGTGTTCTTCCTCTTCTCCTCGGCAGCTCTGTCAGTGACCCCGGTTAGATATTTGTGTTGCTTTTTTATACTAAAATTTATTTATTTTTTGATTCAAAATGGATTTATGAAGGCATTCCGCGAAGTGAGTCAATTATGGTAAATTATCATCCTCAAAAGAGGATGAGAGGGACTTAGAAGCATACTATTGCGTTTAACTTTTAATCTAAGTTAGTTTGATTAGGTCAGCCTGAAATGAGAATTTTTTTTTTTAATTAAATTTACTTTTCTCTGGTTTTCCCCAATTTTTCTGTTCAGTGGGGCAAACGCTCTGTTGCATCAGACAGTTCTGATTCCAAAACAGCCTTAACAGGTTGACAGGTGAACAACTCATCTCCCAGAGAGTGAGAACAGGAGGGGAGCAGCGAGGGAGGAATGGAGGGCGCAGACCATGCTCCTGCAAAGGGCACGGAGAGAGGCTCCCGCTGAGCCTGTGGGGAGAGAACAGCGGGATGCAAAGCTCGAGCTGCAGGCATGCAAAACAGAGCGGGAGAGTACATGAAAGGGGGCCCAGAGCCCTCCGGGTGAGGGAAAGGAGGGGAAAAGCAAGGCAGGAGCGGTGCCAGGCAGTCCTAGCAGCGGGGGGGGAAGCGAGGTGAGCAAGGAGCGGGACAGAGGGACGGAGCGAGGTTAACTCCTGGCACACGCGATGTCCCCCAGCATGCAGGCAGCCTGGTTTCCACAGCTTCTGTCAATATTTCTTCTGTTTTCCTCCGTTTTATACTTTTGTATACAGCGATTCACCTCACCATAGGAAGAGATGGAGGAAGGAATGGAAGAGAAAAAGAGAGGAAAAAGCTTTCAGGGAAAATTCCCCTTCAAAACACTTGACCAGAATTGTCCAAAGGCTTTGAAATCCTGTTGCTTTCTCCAGCTTCCCTCATCCATACCTCAGGATATGCCCTTAGAAAGAGGAAGACGCTTACCTTTCGCTGCAAGAGCCCAGGAGCTCAGAGCAACTGTGCAGACAAACAGCGCCAGGGAGTTCATTGCTGCCGGTCCCCAAGCCCAAATGACCCTCAGCTCAGCGCCTCTTCTCTTTAAAATAATGGCACCCACAAAAGGATGGTTACATATTAACTCTTTGTACTTATTCCCATCCTAGTAAACAGAAGATAAAAGTTCCTTTGTGTTGCTTGAGATAAAGGATGAAACAACCATCACATGTCACATTTGTACATAATGCAGGGATTCAGATAGCGGTCTCAGCTGAAAACGTCTCCTCTCCAGTTGTTTCTGCAGAGCATCTCCTGTTGGGACCAATGTTTTTGAGAGGGGAAAAAAAAACAAAACCCAACAACCAATATTCTCAGCATCTTTATAGGACGAGGATATTTGGAATATGATATTGTATCAAACAATAGAACTGTCACTAAGAAGCTTTTGTTCATCACTCAAGTGTGTACGTTTCTATGTACCAAAGACTCCTGAGAGTTACAACAAAATCTTGCTCAGGCAAAATGATTAGTGTCGGAATGACATCGGTATCATCATACGCCTCCAGTGGTGATACCAACTTCATGCCAGTTTACACTAGATGATGATCTGGCCTGAAACTTCAGGCTTCAGGGGCCTGTTTGGTCAGATCCAGGCCATCAATAAGCATCTTTCAATTAACAGCTAACTAAAAGCAGCAGAGACTGGGCTCACAGCACCAGCGCTGCAGGAAAAGTGAAATACTGACTCTGGATTGTGCTTATCTGTGACAAGGGGGGGATCAAACTCAAGTCACATTTTTGCTGGCATAAAACCATGGTTTGGTGCTGCGATTTGGGGTCATCAAGTCAAAACTCCACAGCTATCAGCTGAGGTTCTGATCGACGCAGTTCTCCTAATTTAGCAGATTTCAACTGCAGGAGCATCTGAAGTGCAACCAAAATAACATTTGTGTAATCATTGTTCCACAGTTTGGTGTTTCTAATCTCAGTATCCTCCCTCCCTGCTGACTCACAGTCTGTGAGGGGGAGTGAGGGACATTTGAAGCTCTAACAAGAAGCTAGGTTATGTCAAACTCTTACTGCTGTGATCTTAAATAGTTTGTTTATTTTTGTTTTATAAAGTTTCTCTGTTTGCATCTAAAACACACGTTTTAGCCACAACATTAAACAATTGGGAACACGCTATTCTTCTCAGAAAGAATATGCCGTGAATGCCCTGCTCAAAATATTTACCAAATACACAGTGCCAAAGGGCAAAGTACCACTGCTAAACCAACAGAAAAAAATTGGCTTCATTTTTTCTAATTACATCTGATCATTTTTCCGTTTGCCACAGCCTGCTTCTTCCTCTTCCCTTTCTCCACAAATTTCACAAGTCTCTCTTCCCTTCCTGACACCCTGCAATGCTGTCATGAACTTTCTTGCCTCCTGTTTAAATCCTTCCTTAGATCTGCCTGCTATTTTGATTACATTCTTTTCTGTGTTTAAAATAGCGCAGGAATAGATGGGCACGATTTTTATCCATGTCCGTGTCGACCACATGAGCGTTTCTCCCTGTGCTCAGCAGATGGCAGAATGTACTCTACCATGTACCATACAGATACAATCCTGAACTGAAAAGTTTTCTATACTACCTTCAGAAAAGAAAAGGAATATTGGGTTAAATGACATGCACATTAATTTTTCCATGGATTTTGTGTTTGATAACTGTACTGCTGTTCAAATTGAAAGTAAAACTGAATAATTGCATGGGAAACTGAAAGAGGAATGAATATTTAAGTATGCATTTCACACAGCTGCATAATAACTGCCAATATTGTGGGTCTTTTTGAAAACATTTCTCTACAAAAATAATTTGAATGTATGTTACAAATAACTGTGTCTTTTCCAGTAGCTGGAGAAGACGTGATTATTATTGTATGGATTCACCTTGGCAGAGCATCAGCAAACCAACCTAGTTCTTTCTGTGTTTGGTGATAGTATGCAATTATAGATATCATCTGATTTTTTCATCAGATCCAACCCACTCCTTTAGCACATGTGCTATTTATTATTATAGTTCCTATAAACCCAATCATGAAGCAGAACTTTGTTTTGTTAGCGACCATATAAATACAGAGCTGACTGATGGTCTCTACCACAAATAGTTTTATATTCTAAGGAAAGAAATGGTAGGTGCAAGCTGAGAAAGTTGTGCAAGAACAGCCTGAGATGATATCAGCTGGCAGGATACGCGGAGGATCAGTATCGCAGCAGTCTAATTGTTACCCAGGTTTGAGCTAGTCTAACCTAAAGGAGAATATGCGGAAGGGATGTGAATGAACTGGCGGTATTGCCCAGATACAAAGGGCAGCGTAGCAGAGATCAAGACTGCATGCTTGAAAAGATAGCAATTAAATGATGGAGACCGGCATCGCTGGCTCATCGGAGTGGTTTCAGTAAGGAATTCAAGAGAGGAAGAGGATAAGCCAGCAAAGGCCTTAAAAGTGAAGGTTAAAATGTCAAGTGGAAGAGAAGGAGGAAAAAAATAGTAGAGGGATGCTAAGAGAAAAATGATGATGAAAAACAGTCTGTGCAGCAGTGGAGCTGTCATGACGATAGGAAAAGACATTGTAATAATCGGGATGCAAGATAATAAGAAGCTAGACAAAGATTTCAGACAGGAATTGGTCTCTCCTAGTGATATTATGCAGAAAGTTTCCAAGAACTAGACAGACTGAAGGTCAGTGTGAGGTAACAGTTCCCCCAGCTAATGAGCCAGACCTTAGGTCCTTCCTCCAATCTGGCTGGCTGCTCCTCTAGCTGGTGCTGTCATTTTCCCGATACTGTAGGCAGGAAAGGATATTCCTGGCAGTCTGTCCTTGCAGACAAGGAGCATTGGGTCTGTGTTACCCACCATTCTCAACACTTTGACACTTCCTCAGCCAGAAAATGCATGACACAGCCAGTTCAAGAGGAATCCACAGGAACGTATTGATTGGGACACCGAGGTAGAGGACTAAAGCGAGGCCTGAAAGCAGTCCTCCCTTGTGCGCCAGCATCTGCTTGCTGAGGCACTCGTGGCCGTGGGACTGTACTTGCACCAACAATCTCATCCTTTTCCTGCAAGGATAAGAGATTGAGATTCCAGCTTCCTTCATGCTGTTCCTCTTGTTTCACATGTCAGTCCCTGGATTTTCATGTGTGCACCCATTCCTCCCTCCGGACTGCACAGGGGTGATGGTCAGATGGCTAACGGATGTATCCCCGCTCCTCTGCGGGAGCAGCTGTTAAATCACGGGTCCAACTGTTGCCCGTCATGTTGCCAAGATAGTTCTATTAATATTTGTTCAAAGTTCATTTATGCACTGCACAAACATTTTTATCGCCTCTACTCAATACATCCAATATTGAAGTGAGTGCTCCATTGCACTGAGGAGATAAGAAATAAAAAGTAAGAAGGTAAACTGAGTCATTTTTAGCCTTAAAGAAAAATAATTGCTTTCAGTTCTGGACAAGTGGAGACCATTCCAACTTCCTAGATATCAGTTGCATTTAATATTTAATGTATAGATAATTTGGATGTATACAATGTTAGCAATATATTCAGCCAGCCAGAAGCCAAGACCCATTTGCGGTGCATTATTTTCCAGCAAACGTTTCTATTTCATGTGTTTGGAGATGTTGGAAGTAAACACGCAGGAACAGACACCGACCTGCAGGAATGTCTTGGTGACTTAAGGAGTAAACAGTGTCTATATAATTCTTAAAAAGATCACTTTCACTTAGTAGCCTATTTTAGGGGTAAACTGCAGTCCTAGTTACCACTGCTGTTTCAGAAAATTATTTTGCTACCTTCAGACAAAACAGTCACTTTAGTCCTAGACCTTAAATCGCTTTAACACCCACCAGTTCACTGGAAGTGATAGTATTAAAATACCCAATCCTGTATTCATCCGAGATGTCAGAGGGCTGGCACTAACAAATTTTCCAGGTGATGGCAGGCCTATATTCTCTCGCAGAAGCACGAAGGTGTTCTAGTTCTCACATAAAATTCACAGCGTACAAAACCAGAGAGCATTTCAAAGCTACTTCCTCCTCTCCGCCTTCTCATTTCCTGCACAGAAAACCCAGAGAATCTCTCTCACAGTTCTACTGTGACCCAAATATTACAAAACAGTCTGTTCCTCTGATAAATTCATCAAAACGCCATCTAAAAAAATCCTGCATTGGATTTCTTCATTGGGAATGCTAAATTATGACGCCTTGGGGGCAAATTATTCTCTATAAGAGTTCGAATCTGCGGTGAACAGATACACAGGGGACCATTTTTGAGATGTTGCCGTAAAAGCACAGTATGGAGCCACAGACCTTCTCACCCTTTTTTGCCTTGTCCCACCTTTTTGCCTTTTCCCTCGGCACAGGTGTGGAGATACACAATTGCGTTCAAGGCAGAAGCCAGCCGTGGTGACGGAGAGGTCAGAAAAGACAGGGTGCTCGCCAAGCTCACGCCAAACTCTTTCTCTTCTCCCATCAAGCTTGAAACAAAGTTTTCAAGATTTTCTTCATCATTATTCTTCCTCTTTCTATTAAGCCAGATGCCACAGATTTCTATGAGAGCAGCATCTGGCTTTGGCGGGTTTTTTTAATTTTATATATATATAGAGAGAGATGTATTGTCTCAGGTTGTCATTTTGTTTACAAGCTGGAGAGAGTTCAAACCTGATCAGGATCTCATGCAAATCTTCCAAGGAAAGCGTGGTGCTGCAGGAATGCACTTTACACTTTCAGTGCATCAAAACTGTCGTTAGCATTTCACCACTCTGTGATCCAGCGGAGCGATCCTTGCTAGTTTTCATCCTGGGATGACACCATCCCTCCCGATAAAGGATTTCTGAGTAGACGAGAACGCTCTCCGGTTGCCTGTGCCTCCCTTGGCACATTGTCACGCTACTATCAGAAAGCCCAGCTACCACCAGATTTATTTACTGCCGTTCTTTGGGTTTCCCAAATGATGGATAAGAGGATCAATAATCAAGAAGCTCTTTAGTACATTCACCACGTTAAAAACTTCATTGAAAGGCACGTGTGTCTAAAAGCAGCCTGGGATCGATGCTCTTTGGCTGTGTCGGAGGCATCCATTGGTATCACCGAATAAATCGACAGCTTCAATCTAGATAGATCCTGCGATCTCTGTCAACCCATGAACATCATCTGTTACGTTCTTCCTGGGCAGAAGTCCAGAGTGTTTCAGATGAATTAATCTACCTGCTTTGTGATTCAGGTCCCGTACAGTGTAATCAAAACGTGGGTACTGATCTTCCTTGTGGTCTAACCCAAAACCTTCACGAGCGAGCCCGAGACTTGTCTTTGCCTTCATTCGGGGCTTTTAAAATGGTTTTATATGTGATTTGAATCAATTGATATACAATTATCAAAATGACAAGATTAGGATTTTTTCCCAAATCTTTATTAATCAACACAAATAGTTGACTATATTTTTTCCCCATATATTTTGAATCTGGTATTCTTGGCAAACTTAATCCAAAAGGGGAAATTCTCAACTTCACTGTTGACTGACAGCTCTGAAAAAGCTACAAATGTAGTCTCAGAACGGAAAATTTCACGAAACATTGGATCCAGAGGGAAGGCCATTGAGTTTCACACTGACTGTAAGAGTGTTCTTGAATATTTAAACATAAGTGGATGAGTTTACGGCTAATGCGATAGGAAAGATTAGTTTGTCTTGAGGTAAGCATTTTGCTAGAAAATTCACGCTGCTGTTGAAGCTTCCTTGTGCCCCTCTGTTGATGTGGCCAATGTCTGATGCTCATGACATCGCATTATTCTGCGCCTGGATCCTGTTAACAGACTCATATTGTAGCACAAAGTATGAGACTTGTATAGTGCGGACCATTAGAGAGTAGGAAGATATCAATAAACTAATTTCACTTTGTGACAGCCTCCGATCTCCAGCAGTAAATCCAGGGCGAAGCCTTTCTAAGAGGAAGCAGATTTTGAAGGGGCCCAGTATCACTAACGGGAATCAGATTTTCAGAAGGGCTCAAATTCTATTTAGACAACGAAATGAAGGCCATGCTTTTAAAAGTGCTCACTTTATTAAAGTAAATTTTTAGTGTATTGGGTTCTTTGGAAAATGTAGCTGCCTCTTTCAGTTTCCAGAAGGTCACTCAGCTGCTTTGACAATCTCCACACGTGTGAATATCTCTAAAAAATTGGATTCTAGTGTTGTAATCTGCAGCATCATCTAGCCAGGTTTTTCTAGGAGTTTTTGCATTTATTTTGTAATTTTATGTAAAAATAACAAAAATAAATATCAGAGGTCTATTTCCTTTATTCAGTGCACATGGAGATTTTTCAGTGCACATGGAGACACAAAGACGCTGCCAGCATTTTGGCAAGAGAATGAAATAAAACTGCAATTGTTCCAACATTGCCAGAACTGATATCAGTGACATTCTCATAAATTTAAGTTTTGAAAATAGAAGAAGTCCAGATGTTTTGGAGAGAACAGGTCATGAGCATTCTACAGAGTGCATAATATTTATGAGACGAGTTGAAAATGCACAGAAAGCACATGTATGTATGCTCGCTATGCATTTTGTTTCTTTTTTTATGTATTTAAAAAAAAAATCTCATTTTTCTGCCTTGTGTCACCTAAGCATGTGGTCATTAACAAGACAGTCTTTGTATTTTCCAGCGACTAGTCAAGTTGAACATCAGTCCACTGTACAATTTAGCTTAACCACTGATCCAAACTTTTTTATAGCAGCTACCTGCCCAGCTCTTATCTCACAACCATGACATAAAACATCTGGAACAAAATCCACAGGCACTTGGATATGGGATGCCCTGGTTGTTTTTCTTTCCTTAGCAGCATTGTGGGTGAGATGTCTGGTTTTTAAAATTATGTTTTCTGGAAAAAAACTATTTTGAAGTATAATTCATGTTGAAAGAGCATCTGTAGCATTTTATTTTCTCACCAAGAGCAATTCTGGGCTATTAAGGTCACCGTACCTTGTGAAACAGAACGGTAGCAGGAGACTCACTTAACGCAACCTAAGGAGATGTTCCCTTGTTATGATATGTATTAGTCTGCTAATCTTTTCAGTCTTTAATCCACAGTACTGGATTAAAAGACCAAAAATAGTCTCTACTGTCAGTAAAGGACAGTTTCTGGGGTTTTTTGGAAAATGAAAATTCCAGTGGGCAGTCGAGTGAACATTAAATGCTAACGAACAGAGCCCTTCCTTGTGCTACGTCTGCCCAGCAGAGAGGTTTTCCACACTTCATTTTTCAGTTCAGTGTCACTTTGGATTTTTGAAATGTTTTTCTGAAATTAATGCCAGCTTGTTTTTTGCGTCAGTGTTTTCTCTTTTCAGTTCTTCTAAATTAAACAAATATTTTAAAGCTGTATTTGTCCAGCCAAACTCTTGTCATTTCGATTATTAGTGTTTCCATAAGTGTAAACACTTGTGTAGAGCACAGACGGATGCGGTATAATTGGAAATCGTACCATTGAGAATGGTATTCTGCCTTCTCTACATCAACATGTCATAATATAATGGTGGCACAGAAAAAGAAGTGAATATCCTGTATATTCCAGCTGATACGGTTTTGTTTTCCCCTCACATTTATTCTCTAGAAGAAACCGAATGCAACATGGCAGTTACTATTTCCTGTACCTGTGATAAATGATAGTCAGCTGTCACAAATAATAATTTGAAGTACAACAGACATAATATCTATTTACACCCCATCTTCACATGGCAAAATTCTACTCAGCTTACTCTTGCAAAATTATCTTCCCTTTCACTGGAAGATTTGTGGGAATATGGTAAATAAAACACACCACACCTTTCTGTTTACATTGAAATAGTGGGAAATTTCTCCGACTTCAATGTCAGCGAGATGACATCACACCATAACTAGCATAAAGACACTGCGAGTATTGTCCTGCTATGTCAGGAGCTATCTGACGCTAGACATACTGCTACTCCGAAACAGACACTTTCCAGCGATCGAGCAGTATAACGTGATTTACCCTTTGTACCAGCTCAGAAGAGCACACTGGAGGCTCCGTCGGACGATGGGGGAAAGGCTCCAGGCCAGCGAGTGACTCTGCTTTCCCACCCCGCTTGGGATGGACATATTTTACTCTTCAAGGGATCGCAAATAGACATGCCTACGACGTTCCTTTTACCTGCAAACTTAAACCCTACGTGTACAGCTTACACTTTCAATGCAAAAATATTTTTTTGAGGGTAACATTTCGTCAGCTGGCAGTGGTACAGTAAGTATTTTTTCTTTAATTAACGGAGAAAGGAAGGAGCGGTGGCACCGGTTCAGGCGAGGCCTGCCCAACCGAATGTTTTGTCTGTAACAGAGACCACAGGAGCACACCTACGAAGAAGTGAGACCAGGCGAGCAGATACGATGCTTCCTCCTAAGAATCTCTCGCTTTCCAAGTGTTTTCCGTTTAGGGAATTTTCTGAGCCAGCTGTGGTCTGTGTTCAGCGGCATCCAGTGCTTGTCTCTCCCCTGAGTCCATGTGAGCATCCTGCACCAGCGCCCGTCCTCGCGTTTGCTTCTTCTGGGCAAGGAATCCCAGGGGTCAGTTGTCCATCGCAAACCCCATCTACTTTGTTTCTCACAAACCTGGATGCCATGTTTCTCTAAATGAGTAACAGAGACTCTCTTGTTCAGCTGGTACAAGAGAGATTTGTTCTTTTTTCTACATCGTGTGAGTGCTTTGTTTATATTTCAAAGTCTGAGTCTTTGTGCCTTTTTTGTGTGTACAGTTGAAGACTGAAAATTTGCCTACACAAGAGAATTATTCTGATGTCCTCAAAAGAATGCGAATTACTTTTTGGAAGAGATACTCAAAATTTTCCAGAGTGATTGCTGGGGGGAAGGACAAAATCTGCAAAACAACAATGAGAGCAAATACTCCAGCTGAGGCAGAAATTGTTATTTATACAATCTAGAGAGAGACAAAACCCTGAAATATCCCAAAGGACCCCCCATCACATTTCAGCGTGTAACAGCATCAAGCTCTGATTCAGCTCTGTAACTAGGAGATGTTTTACCATGCTCCTAATACACCTGAGAGATGAGAAAAGAAAACAATAGGTTGTCACTCGGTATTCTGATGAGAACACAGATATAAAAAAAAAAAGTATTTTGCACTCAATGTTCTGTATATCACCAGCCATTTATTTCCAGTTCTATGGAGAGCTGCTGTGAGGGTAACTCACGGGCAGCCACAAGCTATCTGCGTGAGGAATGGGGTTTGCACCACTTTCAAGGAAATGCTGCTCAAAATAGTGGCATCATTTACATGTCGCAAAGGGAAGTGGGATTTTGCCGATTAGGACACGTCGATGAACTGCAGTTTCATCCCTGGCAAATGATTAATTATCGTGCTCTGCCATTTTCCCCCCAGATTTTTTCAGAAATATTTTTTCTGTGACATTTCATCTCTCATAGGACTTTTTTTTCTGTACTTAGTCTTCTTTTTTACTGTGTTTTAATACATACATTCAAACTTTCATGTTAGTACTAGCGTGTGTAAACAAGCTGTCTGTCACGCAGAATAAATAACTTAATGATAATATCTGTCTAATGACCCAGTATTTCCCAACCTGCAATCTGAGTAACTTGGAGGGGGAAAGGGCAGAGAAGAGAATCGGTGTAAATACAGACACAGAGTTGTACAGACTGTGTAAATACACAGATACAGAAAGACGCGGAAACCAGTGTTGGCATAAAGAGATACAAAGTATTTCTGCCTCCTTCTCACCACTCTCTAACAGACATAACAAGCACTCACACAAATGTATTTATTTATCTTACCACATCCTACCGTTTTCTAATTTTTTGAAACATTTAAGGTACATTGTTGCCAGAGTGTCTGGGTAAGAACAATAAATAATCCTGGTAATGAATGTGTAGTGGGATTTGGAAAAAACATAGGACTAGTGGACGTTATCTCGTAATTAATGACAACTGGTCAAAACACGACAAACTAACTTATGAAAGGGAGCTTCAAGCTAAATTCCATAGGTGATTTCAAACAAACAATGTGTTGTGTGGAAAAAAAAAAAATTAGGAAAATTTGGCTCTGAAGTTTGACTCTGAAATCTGGGTCCTAGTGGAAACTCATAACTGCTTTTCACTTAATTATGGCAGGTAATTATTCCACAATAGCTGCTGGTAGAAACGTCTCATAAGCTGACTGCATGGAAATTCCTTTGGAAGATGCAAATAATTTTTAGACAACGGGTTTGCAGTCATCAAGTCATCCTTCCTAAGAGGGATTTGGAAAATAGCTCCTTGTTCTGATAACTCTCTAGAAAAGGAAGTGGTTGTAATTTGCTTAGAAATGTGAGGAGAAACTAAGTTGTGAACTTCCTTATAGGTCTTGAGCAGGATATTGAATGTTGAGGATTTCTTACAAGCAGGAAATAATCAGAGAGCCGCAGTTGCCAAAGCAGTTGATGAAGGTGCTCTCCTTGGCTTTGTCTTTGAGTTGATCTAATGCAACGCATGTAAACAGGGACGGAACAATCCAGACACTTTTCCTTCAGGAAGGAGGCACTTTTTTAATTACTTTTTGATCCAGAAATGATACAGGCAGTAGCGTGCTGATCCAGCAGATGAGTAAAAAGAGAAGGCATTTCACAGGCAGCAGAATGACTCTAAGAAACCTCCTTCCAAAGGAACACAGATGTTTGCACTTACAGACCTAAGGATGGTACTGCTGCAAATATAGAAAGGACTTGAGAAGTTATGCTTATTACAGCAATAATCAAATTCTTCAGAGAAAAACTCCTAAACTATCCAACAAGAGCTTTTATCAGGGACGAACTCTCTAGGATATTATCCAAATATTCATACAGGAGTAAATTTGTTATCGGGAGACCCTGTAATTGGCGCTTTGGAGTCAGGAATTCTGGAGCTGCTTGCCAGGAGATTGGAAAAGCTGGTGCTCTGATTTAATAACCGTGTACATGCCTGAACACAAACAACGATAATGGTGACTCCTTGTCCAGATGGTCTGAATCAGAAACAAATTGCAAACACTACCCTAAGCAGAAGTGCAAGTCGGGGTCTGCTGGTGGGAACGTGCACGCTCAGAGACGGCAGACATCTTTCCTCCAGCAATTTGCAGAGGAGGGATGAGTTCCTGCATCACCCACAGGACATGAGTGCAGAGTAGGAAAAAGGGGTGTCCAAGCCATTAAAAGCCTCCCAGCAAGAGGATGCTGATGTTAGGTTGGCATATACCAAAAGCATCTGGTGAACAGAATGTAGTATGTCTTCATAGTATCGCTGTAGAAGTGCCCTAGTCATAGTGACAGATCTTGATGTTTGATGGTGAATATATACATAGAATCATACCATAGAATGGTCTGGGTGGGAAGGGATCTCAAAGCCCATCCAGTCCCACCCCCTGCCATGGGCAGGGACACCCTCCACCAGCCCAGGTTGCCCAAAGCCCCATCCAACCTGGCCTTGAACACTGCCAGGGAGCCAGGGGCAGCCACAGCTTCTCTGGGCACCCTGTGCCAGGGCCTCAGCACCCTCACAGGGAAGAATTTCTTCCTAATATCTCATCTAAACCTCCCCTCCTTCAGCTTCAGGCCAGTCCCCTTGTCCTGTCACTCCCTGCTCTTGTCACCAGCCCCTCTCCAGCTTTCCTGGAGCCCCTGCAGGGACTGGAAGGGGCTCTAAGGTCTCCCCGGAGCCTTCTCTTCTCCAGGCTGAACCACCCCAACTCTCTCAGCCTGTCTCCATAGGAGAGGTGCTCCAGCCCTCAGATCACCTCTGTGGCCTGCTCTGGACTCGCTCCAACAGCTCCATGTCCTTCTTGTCCTGGGGACCCCAGAGCTGGACACAGCACTGCAGGGGGGTCTCACCAGAGCAGAGTAGAGGGGCAGAATCCCCTCTCTCGACCTGCTGGTCACACTGGTTTTGATGCAGCCCAGAACAGTTAGCTTTCTGGGCTGCTGGTGCACGTTGCGAGGTCATGTTGAGCTTCTCATCCACCAACACCCCCAAGTCCTTCTCCTCAGAGCTGCTCTCAATCCCTTCTCCACCCAGCCTGTAGTTGTGCTTGGGATTGCCCTGACCCATGTGCAGGACCTTGTACTTGGCCTTGTTGAACTTCATGCGGTTCGCACGGGCCCACCTCTCAAGCCTGTCAAGGTCACTCTGGATGGCATTCCTTCCCTCCAGCATGTCGACTGCACCACACAACTTGGTGTCGTCAGCAAATTTGCTGAAGGTGCACTCAGTCTCACTGTCCATGTTGTCAATAAAGATGTTAAACAGTGCTGGTCCCAATACCAACCCCTGAGGAACACCACTCGTCACTGGCCTCCACTTGGACATTGAGATGTTGACCACAACTCTTTGAGTACGACCATCCAGCCAATTCCTCATCCACCAAGTGGTCCATCTGTCAAATCCATGTCTCTCCAATTTGGAGACAACGATGTTTGTGGGACAATAGATTTTTTTCTCTTGCCTAATGTGTATAATCACACCATACAAATAATTATTCGGTTTGAGATAAAATGGCTGCTTTACAGGGACAGAGTAAAGTGATCCTAATGTCATCTCACACATCATGACTGATGTCATTGGGCTCCTCCCTGGGGCCTAACAAGGCAATCGGAAGGTGCTAGGGCACTCGCCCACGTTTCAGTGAACAAATCTTGACCAGAGTTACTCTGAGGATGGAAACTGGAATCCAAAATGATTCAGCAGGTCTGTGAGATTTTTAAGGAACAACCAAACGCACAGATTGACCCAAATCTGACATAATGCGAGTTGTGTCTGATTCAGTCCAACTCTCCAGTTTTGGTACCTCTGTTTGTAATACAGCACGCAAGGAATAGAAATAAATACATTCCATATTTCTTGATAGAACACTTACTTAATGAGAGTACAAAATGTTTCTTAGTGCTCCTCATGCTTTGGCATAAGTTAATTAAGGCAAGAAAAATCTATTCCCTCTGAAGAGGAATAAGGGATTTGAAACGTGTAGAATAGGTAGAAACCAAATTAAAAATCTTTATATTTTATTAAATTTCAGATCAAATTTGAAAGTAGTTGCTTGCAAAATAAAAGTGCATGAAGCAAGGGCATATGGAAAGAGTTTGTAGGGCATCTGGCTTGATTCTATAAGTTTAGGAAAAAAGCGGGGCTATCTCTGCCATCAATTATTTGATGAAATACCAGTTCAGCCAGGCTGCACCCAGAAGCCCAGGTTTAAAAATTAAGAATAATATCACGTGTAACAAGTTATTTCTGTTCTGTGGTAAATGTCCGTGTGCACTTTTCCCATCAGCAAATAAGATTTAATTTGAGTTAATTAGCTGGCTTTCATTCTTGTGAAATAAAGCATATTACACATGCTTACACAGACAGACTTATGAGCATGTAGATATATTGGTGTAGACGAACTTTTAATATGCATCTATTCCCTCTATGTGAAAATGTGTAGCCATGGGAATAACATTTATTAAAAAAATTATGATTGGGACTTGTGGGTTTTGTTTAGCTCATATATTGTGTTTTTACGCACACGCAGTCATGCTTTATGTGGTGTTTTTCTGAATGTATGGAGATAAGTATGAATTGCAATAAGAGAAAACGTATGTATGCCATAGGCAGATAATGTATGTCCGGGGACTTGGGAACATTTTGTGTGTAATGTGAAGAAAGACGAACAGTTCTATTGTTTCACTTTATTACATTGTTGGTGTGCTGTATAAAAGCGTAGTAAAAGTCTTTTGTGCATATGGTGGATGCATTCATCAGTGAAAAAGACTCGCTGTGTGTTTCCTACACTTTTTTGTTGAGGATATTTATATTGTATGGCAAATTAAAGATATAGGGCAAGACAGCAAGGCCACTCTTGTATTTGTTGCCTGTCCAGTGGGTGTTGTTGCTCTATGGCCTCAAGCAGCATTTGCATGTACGCTACTGGGGTTCTGGGTTGCAGGAAGGGGAAAGGTTTGTGCAGGAGAGCGACTGGGTTACACCTTTGTTTGTTGTGGTGGGGGAACAACAGATCTCAGGGTAGGTACAGGAAGCGAAGGCAGCACAGTTAGCCGTGTTCGTTGCGATGGCGGTGGTTGTGCCCGTGGCACGGTGTAGCAGCTGTAGTGAGTGAAGGTGGGAGGTCTCTGGCCTGGCACCAAGCGGTGCCTGGCACCTCAGCAGCACCCGGGCCGAGGGCAGCAGCACCGCTTGGTGCCCAGGTCCAGTTTGGAGGGGAGGTGTCCATTGCCATGGCTGACGACTGAGGAAACTCTGTGTGAGCTGCCCTCAGAGTGTGTGTGTGTGTGTGTGTGTGTGTGTAGGCAGCTGCTGTGTGTGACAGGGAGAGAAGGGAGCCGGCTGCCCTCTGTGCGGGTGTATGAAGGGAGCCTGGGGGTGTGAGAGAGGAGCTGGTCTGCGTGCGGTGTGTGTGAGGGGAGCTGGTGTGTGAGTGTGTGTGTGTGGTATGAGGTGAGCCTGTGTGTGTGTGAGGAGAGCTGGTGTGTGAGTGTGTGGTGTGAGGGAAGCCTGGGTGGGTGGGTGAGTGGGTGTGAGGGAGAGGAACCGGGATGTGTTTTTTGGGGGAGCTGGTGTGAGTGCGAGAGGAGCCAGTGTATGTGGGAAGAGGGGCATGTGGGGGGGGGGGGTGTGTGAGGGGAGCTGATGCATGTGAGAGAAGCCAGTGTGTGTTACGTGTGTCTGTGAGAGGAGCTGGTGTGTGTTACGTGTGTCTGTGAGAGGAGCCGGCGTGTGTTACGTGTGTGTGCGAGGGGTGTGTGTGTGAGGGGAGCGGATGCGTGTGAGAGGAGCCGGTGTGTGTTACGTGTGTGTGAGAGAGAAGCCGGTGTGTGTTACGTGCGTCTGTGAGAGGAGCTGGTGTGTGTTATGTGTGTGCGCGTGTGAGAGGAGCCGGCGTGTTACGTGTGTGTGAGAGAGAGAAGCCGGTGTGTGTTACGTGTGTGCGTGAGGGGGGTCGATGCGTGTGAGCGGAGCCGGTGTGTGTTACGTGTGTGTGTGAGAGAGGCGGGGGCCGCTGACGAGAGGCGGCAGGTGCTGACGCCCCCCGGACCCCCCCCGCGGTGCGCGAGCTCCCCCCGGCGGGGGACGTCCCCGCGCCGGGCCTGCCCCGCCCCGCCCCGCCCGCGGCCGGGGGCTCGCTCACCCCGCGGGCGGAGCAGCCGGCGCGGGCTCGGGGCCGGGATCCTCCTCCCGCTCCCTACGCGCCGCTCCGACGTCAGGCGCGGGAGCGGGAGGCAGCGCCCAGCGCTGCCGTTGCCAGAGACTCGGCGGCCGCCGGACGGGGCGGACGTCGGGGCGGTGACTCCCCGCGCGGCGACTCCCGGCGCGGCCCGGCTCCCGGCAGGGGGTGGAGAGGAGGGCGCTATGGCCGACGTGTTCCCGGGCTCCGAGCCCGGCGCGGCTCCGGACGCGGCGCGGCGCTTCGCTCGCAAGGGGGCCCTGAGGCAGAAGAACGTGCACGAGGTGAAGGAGCACAAATTCATCGCGCGCTTCTTCAAGCAGCCCACCTTCTGCAGCCACTGCACCGACTTCATCTGGTGAGAGGCCCCGGGACCGCCTGTCCCTCCCCTCCCCCGCACCCATCGGCGGCCCCTCACCTCCGCCCGGGCCCGCTCAGCTGTAGGGGATCCCCCTTCCGGGGCAGCCCCCGCCGCCGTGCCCGGGCTCCGCTGAGCGGCCGCCCCTCCTCTCCCCTCCCCTCCCACCCGCCGGTTCCCCGGCGCCGCCGTTTTGACGGGTGGTCGCTCCCGGCCTCTTTCCCCAGGGTCGGGCAGGTGAGCCCCTGTGGGGCAGAACCGTGTCTCCTCGCTGCCCCCGGCTCTGTCGCATCCTCCTCCAGGCGGGCTCTTCGCGCCGCCGGTGCTCCGAGTGTCCCCTGCCCGACCCTGGGCGCACCCCGCTCTGGGGGCCGGGAGAGCCCCTGAACTTGCCGGCGGCGCCCGGGCGGGCAGCGCTGGCCAATGCCCCAGAGATCGGCTGGGTCTGGAGACCCACGCTGGGGACAACGCTTCCTAAATCACCCAGATTTGTATTTCCCCACCTCTTGTCCCCCACCCCCGACCCGGGTTCTTGCTCGGCTCGGCTGACTTCACCCCGAAGCCCCTTCCCGTGCCCGCCTTCCCCGCGGCGGAGGGGAGCGCAGCCAGCGCTACGGCTCCTGCGGTGGAACGGGGCGGGGGGGGTTCTGTTCCAGGCTGTGGGTGTTGCTGTGTGGCACAACTTCTGCAGCCCTGCCTTTAACTTTGTGATCGGTGCCTGCTTTATTTCCTCCTGCTGCAGAGGGAGGGCAGGGAGGTTGGGAATGCCCAGCGACACTGCTGCTACATTGCATGGTTTGGAAAGGGAGGGGGGTTTTTTAAGAGAAAGGTTCCTGCTAGAGAGAGGGGAGGAAGGGAGGAAAACTTCCTACCAACACCCTTATTACTAAGCTGTTAGGGAAAAAATACACCTATCAGTTCCTGCCATGCCCTCTTCTGGGCAGGATTGCAGCTCCGCGGCAGGCCGAGCCACTCGGCGCTCTCCGCATTACCGGCCTCGGCGCTGCCCCGCGCCCGCCGCTCTCCTCGGCGGAGCGGTGCGAGTGGGCGGCGGAGGCTGCTGGCTCCTGCCCTGCGCTCTCGGCGAGGCGGGAGGAGCAGGTGTGTGTGCACTTGCGTTTAGGTGAATGTTTTGTACGTTCAGCCGGCGTGCAGCATAAACGGCTTGGGCTTCCTTTCCGTCACTTGAGATGTGGCTCAGCCTCAGCCTTGCTCTGCTGCTGAAGTTTTCGCTGCGGGTTTTGTTGCTGTCAATGAGAGCTGTGATTTATTTTAGACAAAGTTGGAAAAGATCTAGAGGGGTCTGCACCCAGCTGGCTCTGTATCTATGGCAGGTGTCTTGCTCTTTTTCTACGTGTTTATGCGTCTGGGCACAGACCTTTGCCTTCCTTCTTGAGTTTTCCTCGGTTTGCATGCTGAAGAAAAGGCTGTGATTGCTTCAGAAATGATTGAAATATATTTTCAGAGTAAGGCAAGAGAGGAAAGGAAGGAAGACTGAGATGGTAGACTGCAGAAGAAATGAGGAGAAATAAGTTTTTTTTCTTTTTAAATTATTTTTTCCTATTTGAAAAAAAAAAAATGCAAAGTTTGGTGGTGTAAAAGTGAGAGACCTGCAGAAACTGGTTCAAAGCCAATCTAAACCAGAATGAATTGGGAGGTGTGAAAGAATGCTGCAGGGTTATTGTCAGACTGTGTTTGTGCAGAGCACAATTAAAAAACAAAGTGGAATACTGTCATGAGAAAAGGCACCTGATGACAGGACGGACGTGAAAATGAAAGGATATCCTGTAGCTGGCAGGTGGCAAGAGTAGCAGTGCTCTTTTGTCTTTTCTTGCTAGTGAGTCTACAGAAGCTCTTAACACTCATCAAACTCAAAAACTTTTCATTTTCTCTTTTGAAGATGGGCAGCTCTTGAATAAGCTTCATACCCCATAAAAAGGGCCTCATCTATTTCCAACGTGACATGTGGCAATTAGTATTTAAAACATGTATTATCTTTCAATGAATGACACAAATATATTTTTTTTTCCTTAGATTATGTTTGACCAGGTAATATTTACTGAAATAGTTAGTTCCTCCTTATCTTCTTAAACAACTTCAACCTATCTGCTTGATTTCTCAAGTGTTGATATATGTATTTTTTTTAAGACCTTTTACTTAAAATACATTGTAACCGATCAGGGAGCGGAGTGGACTGCAGCTGGTTAGTGTATGAATTCAGCTGAAACACTGAAAATTGGCTATGCTTTTAGAGTAGATAACACAGGAATGTTCTTTACAAATGTCTCTGTTTAAAAGGATGAAAAATTATCCGAAGTCTGTTTCATGTTCTTAGTCCTGCTGTCAGCCTTCCTGCAATGTATTTGCACACTCCCAGTACATGCTTTTTAGTTTTGTGAGATAACAGCAGCAGAATGATGGTATAGTATAGTCACATACGCTGCCAAGTAAACACACGATTTTATATTTCTTCTGTTTGTCTCAGTTCAGGTCAACTTATAACAATACCAGGTAGAGACTGTTGTGTAGAAATTTACAGAAGTGCTTGAAGCTGTGTAATTTCAGTTTCCACCTGAAGTAACAATGATTAAAGGTTTTGTCCCTCCTCTAAATAAATAAATTAATTAAAATGGGGAAATTGTTGATATAAACTTCTTAAAAACATTTCGACAAAATTCCTAATTAAACTCTGTGTTGTTAATTGCATGCAGCCTGCTGGCTGGCTTCTACAGTTCATGGCTTTGGTTCATTTGTCTTTTAGCATAAGCAGCTCCAGCTCTGCAAATGAAAAACATTCTGCAAAGAGGGAAAATGCAGATAAATGTTTATAGGGAGGATGCTCAAAACATTTATTTTTGTGGAAAGAGAATGTTGAATGTTTAAAGATAAATAAAACCAACAACAGTGTGATTTGCCAGAGGTGTAATGTATGTCAGGACTCTGGATACCATGTACAACACTTGTGTGTCACTATTCACTGGTGAAGCATTACACGAACATTTGTATTTTGTTATGGAAATGAAGCAAGGAAGCTGGAAAAACAATCCATGTGAAAACAATGGGCCTGTCTTCTCCTTTATATTGAAACAAGCAAAACCTTTAACCTGCCTGCTGTCTGTACAACAAGCGACAGGTATCGAGCTGAGGTGCGTAACAGCATCGGCATGCAATCCTAAAATTTGGATGAAATACTAACTCTGGTTTGTTTTGTGGACCTTTGCTAGAACTTGGAATGTTTTACGTTGCTGTTAAGTATACATGTGACATTAAATGAGTTGAAATATTGTGCAGTAATCACAAATGATGATAATTGTAGATCCAAAATAGCTTGTAAAATAATAATAATAAAAAAATTGTTGCCAGAACCTGAAATTACATAGCTGGTGACAGCTATTGTTCTCTGCTTTGAAATGGGTGGGCTGTTCTGTGTTGTATATTTGGAAATCTGTTGCTGTCTTAGCAAAATCTGAAGTAATTTAATATGAAGCTATTTTTATGTTGTCATAGATCATTGAGAAGAAATTATAACTAAACATACTAAGACAGGTTTTTTCTTTTCTTTTTTTTTTTTTTTTTCATGCAGGGGATTTGGGAAACAAGGATTTCAGTGCCAAGGTAAGCCACAAACGCTTTGTTGGCTAGTGCACATTGTTGCATCTTACTTTGAAGGCAGCCAAAACTTGCCGGCAGCAAGAAGGAAACAAGCCTGGAAAAACTAAGCGAGCATCTCTGTCTATGTAAAGTCTAAAGGAAGACAATTATTCAATTAAATAACTAGTGGAATTTATATCATATACATTGAACAGTCAAGTAATTATTCATACTGTAATAACACAAAAAAGTTGTTTTTTTTTTAAATCTCGTCATGGCAAATGTCATATAATCTGCATATAGTGCAGCTTCTAACTTTTCATGAAAATAATCTGTGCAATTTAGCTTTTGCAGAGCCCATTTTTCACATCAGAAGCTCTTGTCTGTGTGGGTGTTTTGGAAAATGGATTCACTTTGTAGTCATATGGCTGCTTTTCATAACCCAAACTCCCTGTTTTTAATTTTCATACGCTGTATGTTTAGGAAGACCTTTGGTTTGAACTACATTTTAGGACAGGCAGCATTTTTCTGTCTTATGCAGTACTCAATTACAAAAGAATCCACCCCTACAAAGTCACAGATTTAATAAATTCTGTTAACCTTGACAAATTGAAAGCTGCTATAGTGGAAGATAACTATATACACGAAAGCCAGAGCATGGTATGCTGTATTCTCACATATTTTGTATTTTTGCCAAATTCTGATCAATATTTGGCATTTGATCATCAAATAACCACACCCAATTATTGGTTTTTTTTTTCTGTGTCATATGTTTACTTAATTAGGATGAGGCTTTTTGTTGTCCCTTTCTCTTCCCCCACCTTCTTCCCTATCATTTCACCTGCAGATGTACATTGTGTACTCATTAGCTAGCCTTTTGGTTGTTTCTTTCATTACATTTTTTTAATGGTTATTTGCTAATGCTTTAGAGCATATTTGACTATCCTGAATGTTGCTTTTACTTAGTAGTTGGTGAAATTATGGGTTCTGTGGTATTTTTGTGAAAGTTGATGTTAGTTGATACTTCTTGAAATTAAACCTCTGAGAAACTGAATGTGAAAGAATGATTCCTTTTAAAGATGTTGCAATAAATATTTTTCTTTCTACAAGTAGAAACTTGCAGAGACAGGCATATACTGGAAATGTTGCATGCCTTAAGGTATGCATGCACCCGTGGTTTTACTATGGATCTTGAGTAAAATTTCCTCTATGTCCCAAGATATCTATAGATATCCTCCAGCTTTTTGCTACTCATAGCATCCAGAGCAGTGCTGTAGATCAATCTGTAGTCCTCATTTGGTAGTGGAATGGCATTTCCTGAATCCCATTCAGGATAGCTCAGCGGTTCCTAGTTAAGGAACTATTTAGATGTTTGTTAGAGATTTCCTTTGGTATACAGAAAATAATTGGGGCTGCATTTAAATTATACAGTTATTTATCTTAAGCTTTGCAGTTTGTCTTCCAGGCAGCTAGCGACTCAAATTAGATGCAGTTCACTGTTATGAGCCACAGATCCAATTTGGTACGGCAGTTCATTTCCAGTATTTTGTATTCTGCGGCCAGAATTCCTTCTACCATTGTAAGTCTAGTTAGCTAGGAATAGTTTTGTCTGAGGACTAATCTTTATAAAGCTAGCTAAAACTGGGAATTCAGTCTCATCTTCCCTCTAAACGCCATGCATGAACACAACCAAGAGTAAAAGCAGTACAACAGCTTGATTTATTTTTAAATGCTTCGGAATTGATACTTTTCAGGAATCTAAATATATTCAAATGTGACTTTTGGATGCATCAGAGCAAGATTCTGCAGTTTTTGATGGAGACTGTTGTATTTGGTGTTCTTCTCTGTATTCTTATATAGTCAAAATCTCGAAGAAATATTCAAATTTTAGGTAATTTGTAGCAAGTTATTGTTGGTGCACTAATAAGTTTAAGCAGTGGGGTTTTTTGCTGTCATTCACTAAATTCGATTGTAATCAAAATCAAAGAGTTCGTACTCTTGGGATAAAAGTCTTGAAAAATAAAACATGATAAAGTTAAGCAACTGAATCAAATTTTTTCAGTTCTACTTTCTGAAGCTTCCATCTAAAAAGTCACCAGCTAAAGCTGGAAGGACAAATCAGTGATCAAAATTAGTGAGAACATGAAGGAAAAAAAAAAGTGTGAAACTAGAAGGTAGGTTGCAAAAAAACCCCTGGTTGCTTTAGTTAAGCATCTACCTTTATAGAAAGGAATGACAAATGAAGAATAAAATGGAAATTTCAGTATGACATGAAGGAAAGAATATTACAGTGACAGCTCCTAGTATAACTATAGTTCTTGGTCCGTCAGAGTTTCCATTATAAGAAACTTTTTTAGCTCTGTTCTCAAGAGTGTTGTAAAATCTCCTGCTAGAAAGAAACTTGATGTCAGGCAGGTTTCACAGTTGGGTGGGTTTTTTTACTTCCAAAGTTGTTTTAAATTCCTCTGGCCTTTGTTACCAGAAGGAAGAGGAAAGGTCCATAATAGTAATGCATCAAACTCAGATGATGCTTCTACTCTAAGAAACTGCAATTATTCTATGAATATTTGTATTAGTAGTCCTTTAATAAAACAAAACACCTAACTTAGTGTTTATGCAGTATTAAACATTGCAGCTAACACAGTATGCTTTTATATTTTTTTAAAACTTCCTTTAAAAAAAAGTGTCACACAAAATGTGTTTTATTTTTAAGATATGCCCTTGAAAGAAAGGATTTTTATTTTATATCTAAATTTTATTTAAATTAAAACTCAATGCTATCCTGCAATGATCTTTTAATAGATCATTAATACCTTTTTTAATCGGGCTTTCTTTGACCCTTGGAGCGTGTGTTAGATTGTCTGTAATCATTTTTGTTTTCTGATTTCTATGCCTATGTTTCTGCTGTAGTGTTCAGCTTCAGCATTACATAAAAACATTTGAGTTCTTTGGAATTGAAGAGAAATATTTTTGCTTATTTCCTTAAAAAGCTTTACAAAATTCTTTTTTTTTCCCCTTCATTTTTATGGGATCCATATAAATTTGCAAAAGACAAATTCAATTTTGGTATGGCTTTTAATGCCCTTAATGCGGCAGAGGTTCAGGGTGCAATTGCATTATTACTGCGCGAATGCTTAGCGAGAGACAGTCCACATCCTAAGTAATTTGTCTGTCTTAATGTGTGTATTCTAATGTGGCTAGCTACTGTATATATGAGCAACTAGATACTCCGAATGGCTCCTTAGGTTTACAGCTATGAGTTGTGATCAATTATTTCATGGAGAGGCTGCAGAATTCTGTTGCGTTATTGGAAATAAGTTTTTCCGGGAGAGGGATGGGGGTCAAGAAGTATCAGTGGAAAAAATCTGGGCCTGTCTTTGGTATGTGTGAATTTGAAAATGAATTTGAAAGAGTTCAGCTGGATTAACTTTCTCCTAAGGAATATGTTTCTACTGCCTCCTGTTATTAGGAAACACTTTGCTGTCTGAAATTTGTGTTTTATCGTTGATTTATACAAACATGAGCTATTCTAAAATACCATGCTTTTGAAACAGGAGTTCTTATTCTGCGGTTTTGTTTTTGCTGTTTTCTGTTGATTGTCTTTGTGGTAGTGAAAACATGATGGTAAGATTATTTAAACGAGTTATGGCTTTGTTTTGTTTTCTTACATTGTCAAGCAGGACAGCAAGCTGTCTGTAGTACTAAAAGCTTTTCTCTGACGTGCACCTGGAAATACTGCAAGAGGAATGTGAAAAATGGAATAATCTAAGTTGTTTTTCAGTCTGTGACAGTATGAAAGTTCCTCTCTTAGGAAAGCAGACTTTAAAATAAGGAAGCTTTTAAGTTAAATTTTGGCTTCATCATTCTTTAGATATGCACTGTTATACTCTGAGTGTAATCTAGATTTGTTTCTTTCTGTTTGATTTGTAAGAAGAATTTTTCTGGTGAACAGAGCACAACAAATAGTGATTCACTAAGATGTGCAGAACGTGTATTTATGTATGTTTAGAGGTTGTTTTAAGTTCAACACCAAAGGCCTAGCAAGTTCCTCAGGGTGAAAATGTTTTTAGTGACAGTAATATAAATGTGATCAACTCACGTTCCTGATTAAGGGCCTGTTGTTGATTCTCTCCCAAATAGCCAGAATTTGTAGTTATTAACTGCAAGTATTCCATCTTTTATGTGATTTCTGCAGGGTCTACTGAAGTGCAGTAGTTCAGCTTTGAAATACCTTTGGCCTAAGGATAATAACTAGCTAAGGAAAAGTTTCATGTTTGTTTTCAAATGTACATAAATAAAAATTACAGAAATCAATTAAAGCAGATTATTATGTTTAGCTAATCTGTGCAACTATTGCTCTTTCCACTTTTTTCCCCTATCTTCCCTCAATTTATTTTCAGACTATTTTTTTGTGAATGTTGAATTTTTTCTTAGGTGTGGTAACCTTTTTGGAATAGCTTGTGTCATGGTCAGTACACTTGCTAACACTGCTGGTTCTGGCTAGCTAGACATCTCTAGGAATTGCTTCACTGAAAATGGAAATGATTGATTTTATTCTTTTTTACTGCCTTGCAAATATCATAATATTGGCACATTAAACCTGCACTTCATTTACTCTTTGTTTATCTTTTACCGACTAGTTCTTGACTTCTACAAGGAAAAGGCCAAAGAACCCACTGGTGCCACCTCCTTTTTAAATCATCTGTTTTCATTAAAAATGTTTTATTAAAGGTCTCTGTAGAGAAGTGGTCAAGAAACTAATTTTTATTGCTATAGCTGTGATCTGAAGATTTGAACCAATGAAACCTCTGAACACCTGTGACCTGATTGACATGTGCAGTTTTTATTAATCCTCAGCTCTAGCATGTTCATAGAGGAAGCAGCATGATTAATTCTTTATTGTGTACGGATCACGGCTTAGTTCTTGGTTTCCCATCCTGATAGTTGTTTTTCCCCTACCAACGGTTTCTCATTCATTTTACTATCTTCATTTTCCTTTGTAACCGAAAAAACCCTAATAAAGAGAAATATATTACATTGCTGCGTTGCTTCTCATAAAAATATTTTCTGTCGTCCTTACATGGCAATGTTATTGCCAAAGGGTGGGTAAGTAATACAAAGGAAGTTCCCCTCTCTATGCCAAAACTGCTTCTCTTGTACCGTTATCATTTTCGTGGTAAGGTCGGATATTACAGACCACCGTTTGAACAATGTGTGTGTTTTTCTTTGCTCTTTTTATATTACTTATTAGTCACATGCTACAGTTTACATTAACTAATGCTTCTATTAGCCTGAGCTTGAGAAATTAATTCCGTGGAAGTCAGTCAGAGTCTGTGACTGTTGATGCTTCCTATGTAACTTAGCAGCATGAAATCATCTGAAATGGAAATTTAGTACAGTTATCTTTAAAGTAGCTGATTCACTAATATATTTTCATACATATAACTTGGAGGTATCTGTTAAAAAATAGAACCTCCAGAGCAAAACCCAAACATATATACACACCCCCCAACAAAAACAACAACAACAAAAAGAACAAACAAAACAACCCACCTGGGAGCATAAATTGTATCTGTGCACAGTTAGTTTCCACGATTGCTCTAGCCAGCTTTGTCCTTTCCGTTGGCATTTTACCCTCAGCCTAATCTGTAGACTGTGTATCTGTGGACTCCTCAAAGGACAGTAATTTTAATGATCTGCAGATAATCCAACATACAGATTATAAGCATGCAGATAAGATGCTTGCATTTGTCTTGTCAGCTTTTATTTATTTATTCTTCCCCTCCTTCGGCTGTCCCTTCCCTTTGCAACGTATGTCCCATATTATGAGGAAATACGGTCCTGTTAATTGTCTGATACCAGTGCAAGCTGAGATTCTGTTCCTATCCCCGCAGATGAACTCTGAGATATCTGAAAAATTACCCATGTTCCAAGTTTTACTGAGAACAGCATTGACAGATGCAGATGAAACTCCTGAGTCTTAATGAGAGCAAATACATTAGTGTTGGTTTGGATCAGGAGAGCCCTTTGGAAATGCACATCCCAGTCGTCTCTGCTTTTACGGTGCTTTGGTTTGCATTGCTGGGTGGTCTTGGAGCATGGAAAGTGGATTCCCTTTGAGTGATACCAAACAGCGCTGCCTTACATATTTGATGTCCTCCAGGTGCTAAAGGGTGTTTGGGTCACGGACCACGCTGCAGCTCATCCAACATAGCCCCCCTGAAATGGGGCCTGTATGGGGGTCTAGTTCTTAGCGCTGGTTTCCTCTACAAATCTGTTCCTGTTGGAGTGTTACTTGATAATGTAGACATAGGTTATGCTTTCAGCAGTTGTTTGCTGTGTGGGGAAAGGGATGTGTTGCCTCTGAGCATCATTGCTCCATAGAAAGGGCAATAGGACATCTTTGTCAGAGGAGGGAAGATATATGTATGCAAGTTTGCGAGGATTCTCTGTTACTACGGTCATGTGCATCACAAAAAAAAAAAAAAATCTGTATGTCAAATAGATGCACGATACATAATTCACTACATATACAATTCACTCAGCATAGAACATGACAGTAAAACAGAGAAATATGCCATTGTACTGCCACTGTTGTTTTTCTAGAAAAAATTTCCTTGGTGATACTGTGCTCATCAAAACTGGAACATAATTAACTCTTATCTTGCAACAAAAGTTTTTTTTCCTTGTATTACATTTCAATGGCAAAACCATCTTCACCCTTCCCACACTTCTAACATGTTAAGTTTGTTTTGTTTAGTTGAATCAGTTAGATATCCCGACAGTGTGTTCCAGTTAAAAGAAACTGACTGTTCCAGTGCCCTGGATGTAATTCTGTGAAGCTCTTCAGCTTCTAATTAAACATGTGGGAGTGATAGCTCATTCTGAGTTGACAGATAAACCAGTCTGAGTCCTGGGCAAGATAAAGTTTGGCATATTCTTTATTTTCCCCTCTGCTTTGGTGTAATACTGCACATCAACTGCTGATACGCAGCCACATATGGTGTTAATTTCATACAGGATTTTTGCGGATGTAAGTGACTTATGCCATGAGCGGAATTTAATGAAATGTTGGAAAGAAAGTTGCAGAAAGATGAAGAAAACAGATTTCCCTGATGGGATGCCTTGATAATTATTTCTTTTATGTTTGTTTTTGTGGGTTGTTTCTCTTTAGGGTGAAAGGTAAAAATAAGAAATTATTTAACAAATACCTTAGGCTCAGTTTCTCAGCTTTTACATCTGCAGTAGAAACCATAAAAGTCTAACAGTGAAGGACTCTTGTGTATAATTAATATCAGGAACTACCCTTTAAGTGTTTTTAAATTCTTGTAGATGCTGAACATTATAATTCTAACTGATTTCAGCAGTGCCTGTTGAAGACCTGTAGAGACAGGGATGCTTGGGAGTTGGTTATCAGCTGTTAATTTTTCAATTGCAGGTGTTTATGAGTACCTGCCTTCCATAAATGTGATTCATAACCGTTACCTTGTAAGTCAGGCAACCGAACATGTGCGTACCTATCTTTCCATGGATTTCTTTGCCATTTACTCTCATCTCTTAATTATAATTCTATTTACATGAAGTTTTTTGGTTCCTTTCTGCAATTATATAACTTAGACTAAGGTACTGCAGATGCATATGTCTTTTTTTTTTTTCCCCCAGAATATCTTCTAGTGACTTCATGTGGATTTTGAAATCACATTGCTATCTTTATTAATTAAAATCTTTTCATCAAATGACCTTTATTAGAAGTCTGGAATATGTCCCTATAAGCTTACAGGAATTATTGTTTTTGTCTGTCCTCTACTGCTTACAAAATGTCTGGGTTTTTTTTTAATTATTTAGACTGATACAGAAACACATTTTTTGAACTAAAAATGCAAGTTTGTCCAGAAACACCAAAAATGTGGTCATTGTTACTCTCTTATGTTGCTGCTTCTTAGTTTTTACAATGAAACCGCAAAATTCTAGTTAATACTTGTGTTTATACAACAGCCAGTCAAGATTTAGGAAAGCATTTGCTCTTCACTTACAATCACATATAAAGGTTTTGACACGGTCAGAAGTGTCTGTGAATGGACAATGATCAACACAAATAGCTCATATGGCACGTTCAAGGCTTTATTTATCTTGTCTAATAATTATCAGGTTGATTTTTTTTGGGGGGGGGATTGCTGAGAAAATAAGCCATATTCACAAAACAAAATTATAATTTTTAACTGGAATTGCAGCTATTGCGCCCCCCCCCCCTTTTTTTTAATTTGGCTTCAATCAAAAGACTTGTATAAAGCTATTAATATTGTATATGTTGCAAGCATTTGCATATAGATACAGGAAGCTTTTAATTGCACGTGGAAGTGTCAATTTTTATTCTGGAGCAAAACTTAATGAAAATTGTGTTTCTGAAAATCAGATATTTTTTTCCCTCCAAATGATCCTTACAATGATAGTGTAATGAATATTGGTACCAACTTAACCATTTTCAAATTGTAAATCTATAATAATGAGATGTTTAGAAATTGGGGTTCTGTATGCTTAGGTTTCAAAACCACTAATAATGTACATCAGTGTGTCTCCTTAAACATGTCCAAAAAAATGCATCAGATACTATCCTTCCTTATTTTACTATGAAATGTGGGAAAAGTACATGCTACAAGGTACAGGCTGAAGATAGCAATTCTTATTTCAAAGAGTGTTGAACTTTGTTCTGAATGTAACTCTCCAAAGCACAGATATTTCACTTTTCATTTTAATTTAATAGCATTTTTAACTTCTCTGGAATGTGTGCTAAATGTGTTACTTTAGTTCCTCAGTAAACAAAACATTTTTCATGTACAAGGATGAGTTGGAAGAATAGTTTATCTTCTGTCAAGTCTTTCTAGACTGTGCTGGGGTGGGTTTTTTTTTTTGTTCTCTACTCACCAGGGAATCAGCCAGAATCCACTTCAAAGTATTCTTGTCCTGAAGAAATTGGTCATGTTAATATTAAAAAAAAAAAAGTGAATCATTCTGTGCTGGCAAGGAGTGCAGAAACAAGCTTTATCTTATGGAAAGCTGTTGTGTATGTTAGTGTTTTAGTGGGTTGATTTTAAGTTTCTTTGTTTCCTAAGACATTATTGTTAGTAATCACGATCTGCATTCTTATCACTTGTCTCTGCAGATAAGCTGAAACAAACTTTTGGAAAGTGCAAGACAATCCCCCTCATAATTGCTTTTGCTTGCTAAAGCGTGTCCCTGCAGCGTTGTTCTTTCTGCTTCTGTATTGCAGGGCATGCGCTTCCACGGCATGCCCTGATGCTCTGGGCAAGGAGACCTTACCTACTGCCTCTTCTCTGGTACCTGTTACCTGAACTAGTTTCCCATTTTTTGCACCCAAATTTTGAGCCACAGAGAGTTTTTTGTGTGTCTGAAGATGATGACATTCTGCTGGTTGATGGCAAGGTCTGGGCACTTCAATTTTCTCCTATTCTAGAAGTTTATAAAATAAATGGATTTCAACCTAACAATTCCCTGAATTTGTTTGACTCGGAGGAATTGTTAAAAAATAGTCATGTTACAATAAATATAGAAATAGGCTAATGGAACAGAATTGACCATAAGGGCCTATATATATTTTTTCCAAGTTTTTCCATCATGGCAGGATTGAATGTGATGTGCCCTAAAATTAGTCAGACTTTAGATTGCTCTTACCTTGTTTGCTAACTTTTACTTTAAATGAATTAAATTTGAGAGCATTCCAAGTATGTCAGTTTTATATCTTCTTTTCTTGTCATCAGCTTTTACAAATTACATCTGTTGGATATATTTTTATAAAGTGACACTTCCCTGTTAGCACAAGTGGATGTGAACACAGTAGAAAGCAGTAGGTACAATCCTGTGCATGGATATTTTTCAGTTCTTCTGTATGTGTTTAGGCCCATTGAGACAAATGTTGCAAGATCACAGAAAGAAGGGAGAAAAACATAATTTTGTTTTTATTCTGTTGCAAATATTTTGCTGCCTAGATATTGCTCAGAATTCATTTTGATGTTATTGAGACAGCCTCAGGTGTGAGCCTTTAAAATGCAGTAAAAGCTCAATAAATCTAGTTGTGCAGCTTAGTTAAACGATTTCTTGTGGCATCTTCATTGCATTGTATGTCCATGACAAACACAACTGTTGCAACTCTCTGAAGACCCAGGGGAATAAAAGTGTATTTTGTTAAATATGAAAACTTACTAAAATTCCATTCTTAGCCCAGTATATCAGTGGGCAAAAAGGTGGTGTTTTTTCATGCTAATTTATTTCTTTGTGTTGCTTTTTTGCTTGTCTAAATCTGACCTATATGTTGGTACAAATAGTAGAGGTTCTTTAGTGGTAGTTTCTGAATTGCCTATGCAGTAATATCCCTGATTTACCTCTAAAAAGGAGCATTGTAAAACTGCGTAGGTGCTGAAGAGGGTTTTAAAGTGCAAGCGGTGGATATGTTTTATACATTTTTCTTAGAAGTGGCATTGTTTCCTAATAGATTGTACAGTCATTATGCCAACTGCACAGCATGCTGTTGCATTAGATGATTTTTATGCTCTGGTGTTCTGTATGTTATTGCCAGTTGTTTCACTGAGTAGTACTTTTAAGTGTTTTGTTCTGCCTTAGATACCCAAGTGTGCCTGATAAATCTTGTAGGCTGTAAAACTGATGCCTGCCCTTGTCGTATGCGTAGAAGTCAGCAAAGCTTATTTCTAGGATTTCTACAAAACTGAAGTCTGGTGTCAACTTCCCGATGCTGTATATTGAGGAAGAGTTTGGTTTCTGTTCATTTAATTAAGCTTGAGCTCAGGTTCCTTTGAACACTTTGCAAAACCAGAATTAAGTTTTGTGTTACTAAACCTGGTACAAGGCCAGGTGTCATTTTCATTTTAGAATATAAAGACATTATATAACAAATATTTTAAGGCTTGTATTTTATTCATAATTTGGTATGTGCTGCAGGATCATTTCATAGCAGCAAATCTTTTCCATAGTTTCTGTGGATTTGGCTACTTGACAAGAAGTATCCTGAAGACAACAAGATCCATTAGTGTCAGGGGTACTCCTGAAAGTCCCTCAAACAGGACATCCCTGGAAGCTTGGGATTACTTTAGTATCTGGGACAGAAGTAACTGAGCAGATATGCTTGACTTTTTGACTTTTGCTCAATATGCTTTGACCTAGTACAGGTTTCTTTTTTTATTAATGGAATAGAAAATGTGATAAGAACACTGTAAAATATTTTTTCAGACAGCCATTTCTGTATTGGGGAGAGGGAGGACAAACCTTTGTCACCATTGCATCCCTTTCCTGGTTTCTGTAGAAGGTCCTTGACTTCAGGTTCTTTTGTTTCCTGCCTGTGCCTTAAACTTCTCTCTGGGTCTGTGGTGGTGGTGGTGTGTGTATTTATAATCATATGCTGCAGCTACAGCTCCGTTGTTTAAACAACTCTGTCACTGTAATGGGCATATAAAGTCCCAAGGCTTTTTACTGCTACTGTCCTCTTAAATGCTTTTGAATTCTGATAACAGAACAATAAAATGTAGGTGGTTAGGTTAATGTGACTGACAGTGACTGAGACTTCATGTTAGCAGATAGTGAGTGAGCAAATTCATTGATGCATGGCCATAAATTTATGGACACATCATAATTTTGGAGTATTGGTTATTTAAGTAAATGTGTAGCTTAAGACTGGTGAAGGGAATAAAAGATTTCATCATATATCATTAATGTATTGGGCAAGTCTAATTGGGTTCATGCAGGTTTTCATAACAAGCTTTCTGCAAAAAGCATTGATAAATATGCTCAGTAAATTTTAATGAAGTCCTAAACACTATCCATGGAGCTTATTTTGTAATTTAAATCACTACATTAGAAAGAGTGCTAATTGTAGAACTTGCTGTAGAATTTAATTTTTAATAAATCTTGCTCTTTCTTGGCTTTTATTCAATTTATGCAAATACTGACCTTTGAATTCTTGCCATTCCCTATTTTTTATTGAGCCTTGCTTTGAAGGGGCTGAGGGGATGTGTGTAGTATCATCTTTAAGCTTTTGTTGTAATGATTAAAAGGGCAGTGTCAGACATATGGATCATTTGACATTAGCATGGCAAAATGAAAAGGAAATCGGTGATAAAATCAGTGGGGTTAAATTTAGAACCATCAAATGTGAAGTGTAGAGAATGGAAACTAGGCTGGAGAGCAGGTAGCATAACTGATGTATTTCTAGAACTTCCAAAACACAATTCATATCAGTTTTGCAGTCAGGGTACTCTTTGTAAGAGTGTGGGATTGTATTCATGTTGAGCTAATAAATGTTCTTAATATTTTAAAGCCTGGATCTTGCAAGCTGCTTTGTATGAATGGATCAGTATCGCGGTCAATGAACGTCTTATCTATTACATTGTTCTATATGGAACAACTGTTGGGATCTGACCTTAATCTGTAGTTAATAGTATAGGCTTTAATACTTATTTTTATTTGCAGTGCAGAGATGCTCTGAATAACTGAAGCCTCATATTATGCAGAATTCTGCATTAATATTTAGTGAAGTGAGATGCCCTTGATACAGAAGGTTTAGTAACCTGGAGAGACACTAGCTGTGCCGATAGGTGCACGTATTATCCTATCATTTTCCATGTGTATTTTTCTGAAGTGGAAATTATTTGCTTGAGCTCGGTATTGAAATTTCAATTTAATAGCATGATAATGCTCATACAGTTTTATGTAAAAATATTCTGTAATAGTTGATATAATTTAAATTATGCTAATTATGGCTGTATGCAAGGACAGAGCTATAAACACCATATGAAACATTGGATGTAATATAGACCTCATCAGGAGAAAGTGGGCAACTTACAGGCCATGCAAAAAAAATTCTCATAATGTGCACATCTCTCCTAACAGTAATTAAGAAGCACTAGTGAGAACGTACAACCCTTACTTCCTAAGTAACTTATACAGGTGATGAAACCATTCTATAATACATAAATACACTGTGGGAAATCATTTGGATGATTTTGCCATGCTACACAGTGTTGATCCTGTTAGGAAAAGCCTACAGCATTCTCTGTTTCTCAGCAGACAGAGTTCTGTCAGGCTTAATGGTATTGAGATGGTTCTTTGTTTTCATTTTCCCCCTCTTATTTTAGAGTATAGTTATCAATGGAGGAGAATATGATATACTTAAAATTTCTTCTCAGCAGGCAAGTCCTCGTCACATAATACATAACTTTCCTGTTGTGCTGTTGTGTGTAAGGAAAGCTCAGGTGATGGCTCTGGGTATGTATGTTGTGGTAGGAGAAACTTTCTCCTTGAGCCAAGTTACTGTCGAGTTTTAGGGCGACTGAGTTCTTCCATTCAGGTTATTTTGCTGTACGCAGTTAATTAAATTAAGAGGATGACAGAAATCGAATGGGCGATGGGGAAGAGAATGATCTTGCTTGAGAAAATGATCAAGAGGTATTTTCTGTTGTGCTATCTGTAATATTGATAAGAAAATGTTTTGGGTTCTTTTCTCCCCCCCCTTTTTTTTCCCCTGTTATAGCATATTTTGAAAAAAATGGAACTCTTAATTCTAGCTCTTGTTGCATGGGCAAATTATTTATCCCTAGGTTGAGGCTTAAAAACAGAGTCATTTATTCTTCTGTGGTATCTGTTTCTGCAGTTAGAAATTCATTCTGACCTGATGGTGAGATGCAGGGTAACAGATGCAATCTTTGGATCAACCAGCTACAGCTTTTGTGTTAACCAGTCATCAGGAAATATCACTAAATTACTGGAGTACAAAACGCATCTGTTGGAAATATGTTTAAGTCTTTTGTGAAATAGGATGGGGAAAACCATTACTAGGATGGGGAGTGGCTTTAGAAACAGCTGTGCTGAACAACGAAGCGTGGACTGTGTGAATGAGCTCTTTTCAGAAAGCCGAGCAGACGTAGTTGGAGTTGGGTTCGCGTGGCTTCTCTCCAACTGTTTTGTTTCCCTGACTATTGCATAAGTGAGTTCTGCAGTTTGTTCGCATTTTCTGTCAGTTTGAAATCTGCCTGTGTGCGACATGGTGGGCAGTAGCCTAAATGCACGTGTGGCTTTCCGAGAGTTAAAGCTTACTGGTTTTAGTTGCTTATAATTCCAGATTTAGTCTCGACTTCACAAGGTCTGTTGCCTCCTTGTTTTTGAAGGAATGCTGTCTTAATTTCTGCATTCAGAAGGAAAGCAGACTATGAATCAACCCTTTAACATTTGCTTAGCCCTCAAGTTTGATATTTTATTAATTTGTTTTAATGGCATAAACCATGTTGCCATGAGGATGCTTTTCAAGGCCACATGTCTGCTCTTAGAAACTGATGTCCTACTGTGTTTTATAACAGCATGTCCTAATTTTAAAGTTGCCTGTCATGTAGCTCTGATGCAAGTGCTCCCAGCCTTTTCCCTTCCTCACAAGTGCCACAAGCCTCACTTACCTGCTCTTAAAAGTGTAGTGGCAATTACAGCACCAGAGCTTTGTGAAGCATTGATGTGGCACTTGAAGTGGAAACCCTGAAGGAAGATAATGAGTTCTGTGTTACTTGTTAACACAGGATAAAAGGCCGGTTTCTTTCAGTGCTTTGGTAATGAATCCTTCGAAAATTTCAGACTAAAAAAAAAAAATCTTTGCTAATGCATAGTTTGGCCTTTGGTTTTAGGAGAGGTAGAACACTGGTTATTATTTAACACATGTAGTATTTGTATAATAGTTCTAATAATAGTCAGGGCTGGTTTTAAAATGTGAATTGCTCTCGAGTTGGGATGTGGAAACCTCTCTGTGTTTATCTTATTTATTATCTCATGAGACCAGTTTACACAAAGATTCTATTGAACAATTTGAAATGTTGAAGTTTTCTCTACTTCAAAACAGCTGTGTCCAAAATCTTTTTTGTGTTGATGGGAAACTAAGGTTTCTCTAGAAGAATGCACTAGACTAGTGTGTTTATAACAGATTAGTTCTACCAAAAAAGCCATTTGTGAAGATGGTGTTTTATTTTAGGGTTAAATCAATCTCCATGCCATCTCCTGAGAAAATACCAAGATCTCTGATAACACAACATTTTACTTGCAGATTACGGATATGTTTAAAAGGCAGAAATTTATTGGAGATCCAGATGTTCTCGTTTTGCTTATTACCTGTGTATGCATACCCTTGGGCTTTCTTTTCACACATGGACTTGCAGATCATAACATGCTTATAGTACTCTGAACTAAAAATGTCTCCGGTTTTTCTAAAGGTTGTCCTTAGATAGTAGCAGTCTGCATTTCTGTCGTTGATTTAAGGCTCTCCAAAACATTAAAAATGTAATTGCATTGAGTTAGACTAATCCTGACTCCACCTGTAAAACGGTGATATTTAGCAGTGCTTAGGTTACGCAGACTGTGTTGGATTCAAGGACACAAGATAAATATTTAAGACAGGACTTTTTGGTGTTCATCATTGTTGTACAGAGTCTTGTCCAAAGATATATTTATACTTCACAAGAATTCTTGTCCTAAGGGATTTGGATACTGAAGGGGTGAGTCCATATAAGAACAGAACAGTGCAATTCAGAGCAGCGGTACAGTATTCTGTACCGTGCTGTTTGATCTGAGCTGCTCCTGTGTTTGCCCTTGCTCTTTATTCTGCAGAATAAGGTGTGGGGCTTTTTTTTTTGGCTGGTAGGAAGTTGTGTTTTTTCAAGCAGAATATTGTAGAGGAGGTCATTGTCTAAAAGCAAAGTCAGTTAATTTGGGCTTTCAGTGAGGAATTATTTTTATAACTTGTAATACCTGAAGAATGAGTATGTTATCTTACTCTTCCATTTAGTTTTCTGATGGGGAAGTGTATTCTCTTCTAAACCTCTTTTGCCTTCAGTAGGATACTACATGACTCAAGTGTTTAAGTGGGAACAAATGTATAATGGATACCTTTCTCAATGCCTGCTTGCTCCCGAATAATCTGTCCCTTAGTTCATCCATTTAGCTGGCATTAATTCAGTTCTGTGATGAGTTTCTGTAAACTGCAGTAACCCTGCCCGTGCCAGACCCAAGCTTGTCACTGCTCCAGTATTGTCATTTTATCACTTGCTTGACAGGTGTGAATTTAAATTCTGATTTCATAGTTAAAAGATTTTATGTATTTAGGTTGGAAAGTCAGTGCACTGCTTCCTCTGTTTTAGTCCATTACAAGATTTAACTTAGGAAATCCATGCGGGTCTGAGATGTTTTGCAAATTATTATAGATACCGATAGTGTCTGCTACCCCGGCTTTGTTAAATCACTGTTTGCAGCTGAAAGGTTATGTGTAAGGGCTGAAGAGACGAACATGTGTTAAGGTTAGAGTGTGGTTTGTACTACAGTTCTGAAATTCAGAATCCTCCTTCCAGACCGTGACACTGTTTTTGGGTCATAATTAACACAGCAAAATTTTATTCAGTCATGCAGAATCTTGTTATCATTGCTGGATTCTGTTTATAGAGAAGAAATGTTTTAAAAGCTTGTTGCAGATGGTGTTCCATCTTTAAAGATAATAAGATTAAAATGTATGACCAGGATGTCTTCAGAAAAAATAGGATGGTGGTGGGATACTGTCACAACCCTTGTGGAATAGGCAATGATGCAGTAAATCAATGTCTTGGAGCTTTTGATTCTGGTGGAAACTTGGTACAGCTGCGTCTTAAAAAGCCTGGTAAAACTATTTATAGTAACTAATTTCTGCAGATAGCAACAAATTCAGCATGCTATCACCATCTTTGGGATGTTTCCTTATTTGCAGCTGATGGAATGAAACAGAGATGTATTAAGAACAGCGTATATAACACAGCTATAAACCCTCTCAGTTCTAGAAGCATTTGCTCTTATTGACATTGCTTCTTTCATCCCGGAACACCTTTTTCATCTTCACCTCCTTCTTTGGCCTTAGTTTGAGTCAGATTCTCTCTAGTTTAGCAACTCTCAAGCCGGAGGGAGAGTACATAACTTACCTTGGAGATGGCAAATGCTTGCACACCAGCCCGCTTCCTAGCCAGGCTGTGCTGGAGCCCGGAGCAGCGGGGCAGAAGAGCTCAGCCTGAAATGCCCTGGCTCGCCCTACCCTGCCCCGAGAGCCCAGGTAGTTCCAGCTTCTGGGGTGAAACTTGTGTGGGCTTCTCTCCCGCCCTGGAAGGGATTTGTACTTGGCAAGAGTTTACCTGCCCCGAATGTATGCCGTGGTGATGGTTATTGCTGTGAAAACGTAGGAGGAGGAAATGAGCAGCAGGGAAGGGAGAACAGGAGGAGCCATGGCAGAGAGCGAGTCCCAGGACCCGGGACCTGCCTGGGCACCCTCTCAGGGTACGGGCACCTGGTTTACACTTTCTACGGGGCTTCTGTGTCTTTACAACACTGTGAATGTCAGCCTTCGAGAAGGAGTGTATTCCAAGAAACTGAAACTTTCACAGGATGTTGTTTTGCATGCATTTGAAACATTTCAGTTTTGTATTTCACCACTCTTTAGATTTTATTTGAAATGAAGTATTTCCTTCTAGTTCTTGTTGAGTCTTTTTTTAGTTATATTTTATTATTGGCAATAAGAGAAAAGTAGTTTGTGCTATTTAATTTCATTAAAACGTTATAGTACTTGCGTCAAAAATGCAATTAGTAAATGGCAGTATCTTCAGCTTCTATTATTTTGCTTTGCCACTAGCAATCATTTTTGCATAAACAAAAAAATTTAGGAATGTATTCTGAAACAATTATTTTTTAAAATGTTAAGTATAGTCATTTAATATTGTAATTAGAAATCAATTTATAATGAAATTCCATGTGACCTCCATCTTTTTCCTTTCTTTACTGTCAAATTCACTTCTTTTAGTGCCCTCAACAAATCGCAGTCTGAACTACAACAGCCAGCTGGTCTGGGCTAAAAATAACCTAGGAACCCCTGCCCTGTATATTGTGACATTATGGCCGTTTATTTACAAATATCTTGTAAGGAAGCATAACTTTTATGATGTGCAATATAGGAAAACTCTGGCGCTCTTCGTGGGGCATGTAATGTATTGGAACATGGCTTAACGTGCTTCAGCAGCATTGTGTGTTTTGATGTTTATCAGAGTGAGGGATTCTGCGAGCAACCTAGTGCCGTACAATAAGTGCGGTTTAGTTGCTGTATGGCTAGAGAGATCTGAAATACTTTCTAGTAATAGAAGATCAACGTGATCTGAAAGAATCCCCAAATTTGCGAACCCCTTCAAGCACTGCTGATGAAATGCTATTATTTGCTGTTTTGCAGTGGAGAGCCGAGGCTGGGAGAGGCACTCGTGTGTAAGCACTGCCTTTCCTCTGGGGATTGCAGCTCCTGTAGATGCAGTTTGACCTTATCAGGTAGTACAGGTATCGGTATCAGCGTCGCTTTGGCAGCCCAGCATTGAAGACAAGCTGTAGAACCTGCCTGAGAAGCCGAGTAGCTGTCTGGCCGTCAATCTGTGCTGGTCCTCGCTCTGGGGGTCCCTGATGCTGCCGGGGGTCCCTGGTGGTGCTGGGGACTGCCAGGCCTGGGTCAGAAAGCATCGGTGCTGCTTACAGCAGTTTGAGTTGCCCCAGCCGTCCGTTGCCTTGGTTTTATTCCTTTAAGAATGGATAAAAATCTGAAAAATGAGCATTATACTTACAATCTGGTTTGTTTCTCTTATTTAAATAAAATAGTTAAAACATTTGGGAACTGACGCTTTAGAGCCGTGCCATTTTTAGTTTGTAAGGAGAATTTCTCACTTGTCCCCGTAGAGCACCTCTGCCAAGGCAAACATACTTCATGTTTTAAGTGGTAAGGCTTTGAATATCTTGCATAGGAAGATCTGGAGCAAACCACTCCACCTCCCCCAGACGTTAATTACTACTCTTTAGAAATAATTAACTAAGGACTATTGATACTGCCAGCCTCATCTTGGTACCAGATAATCTCTCCTTGGGATTTGGAATGTTTGTTTCTGTGCAGATAGTTCTGAATGAGCATTATCAGTGTGTGTCATCTCACGCTTCCTCCTCGTTAAAAATTACAGTGGATTATTTTACAGGGTTATATGTTCCATTTATGAAATTGTAAAAGGAATTAAAAAGATGATTTAATAAACCTTGTTTCACTCCTGCTAACACTCTCAGAAATGTTGGTTGTTGGAAATCATTAAATATTTGACTGGACTACACGTTCTCTAGGATATATTGTTTCAGTACTGCCACTTGATTTTTATTTTTTTTTCCCCTCATGTAAATGTTTTCCTTTTTGTCAATTATCCTGTACGTAGGTTACTTCAAGAATGTTATGACAGTGAAAGATTTCTTATCCTGAGTTTAATAGTGATGGTAATAAAAGCTATATACTGAAGCTTGCTATGTGTTGAGAATATGTAGAATGTTTGGGGAAACAAAATTTTACTTACTAAAAAAAAAAATCTCAAAAGAATCATTTTAAGAAACAAAGAAATGCAGTGCTTACACACTGGGGTGAATTAAGCAAATTGGATTTTATTTCTGTATTGTTATCATGCTGTGGAAAAGTTCCCAAGGTCTGTTCCTGCTGTGATTTATTTTTTCTGTTGTCTTAGTCATTTACATAACCTTAGGTGCAAGGTAGTTAAATTCACAACTAGGGATTGTTGAAGCTCACTTTATCTTCAAAATGTTTCAGAAATTTGCTACAGAATACTCATTTATTCTAGATAATAATATAATAATAAATTCCACAGCTGAAGTTTTTATTCTGTGCTCAAATCTAGGAAATAACCTTGCCAGTTGTCTTTAAAGTTAAATTGGTTAAACTAAGTGCTGTCATCTCTTATCTTTTGTAATCTTTCAGGGCTTATTTATATTCAAGCATCATAGCATTTAAGACTAGAATAATATTCATGTGAAATCATGATGTAATCAAACTTGAGTCACATTAGAAGAAACTTCTACATTTTCCCCCAAATATTGTAGGTTTTAATATTCTGAAATATATACATTTATTTCTTGATTCTTTGTTTTAATTTTAAATAACATCAAAGCCTTAAAAGTACTTCAAAGTGAAGACTTCCTTTGTATTTGATTTTGGTGATGAGCCACTGGTTTTGACCCTGTGGAGCATTGATACATAATTTCTATTTCTATAATGTTTGAATATAGATATATTTAGGTTGCTATATAAATTTATTTTTAATTGTAACTGTAATTTCTCCTCCTCTTTGACGCTCTTGCTGGGTGGCCTTGAAGTGAAACATTTCACAATTTAAATGTAGCACAATTTTGAAATGAGTGATGCCAAAAAGAATGTTCTCCTACTTGAATGCCCTGTGCCAGGGAGGTGAGGTAAACCCCCACGTGCCAGCCAGTTGTAGCATGTTTGATGTACTTTGTTTTCAACCTTTTAATTTCCCCACAAAACTAATTAGTCTTTTAACTCCGATATAAAAGAAAATTTTATTCTTGCTAAAAATAGCTGTGGTGCTCATCCCCTTGACTGCATTTTGTTGAGTATTAGGTATCTCTCCTGGCTGTTCTGTATGATGCTTATTTTTAGGGCCTCTATTAATATCTTTAAATATATGATGTAAGAAGACTAAGGCAGTATTAAACTGGAAAACTTAATTATTGTCTTTCTAGTTTTCACTGTTAAATGTAAGTGGAAATCCATACCAGCGTTTAATACAGGAAGTTTTAAACAGGAGAAGCTGAAGTATGTGAAACGGAAGTATGTGACAGCATTTTTGGTATTGAAAAAAGCATGAATTTAAATGAGGGGAAGGTATCTGTGTTTGCCACCACTTCCAAATTCTGTATGTTTTGCAGTATTCGGTAAGATATGTAGGAACCTGAACATTGTCAAAGTAATAGCTACTTCAGCCAACAAATGTTGATTAACTGAAAACCCTAAATGGAGAGGTTTCCAACCAAATCCTCTATATAATGCTCCCTGCATATGCAGTGTAAAGGTTCTTGTAACTATGGTTATTCTGAGCTGTGCGTCTCCTTGACAGTGTTGCAAAACCTTAAGTCTCTTAGATGATGTGCTCGAGATTTTTCACCAGATTCTGCCACCCTAAAAAAAAAATTAATGAAGAGCTTATTAGCCTCTGATTGTTTTAAATGGCATATCTGAAAGTTTTGTTCTTTCCTTTCAGCAATAATTTTAGAACTATAAATTACCTTTCTGATAGTACTACCCCTTGCTTTCATTCCGTACTGCTTGTTTACTGCTTTTGTTATTGTCGTGCTCTGTAACTGCTGGAATTGGTTGACAGATACTGAAGATATTTTTTCACTGAATACTCAAAGACTACTGTTGTACATTTAAAATACAGTCTGTAATTTCAGCACTGATATGCTTTTTATTTCTATCATGTACTTTTTTCTTTTTCACTTACAATGCTACTAGTGACATTTTTATCTCAGAAGTACTTAGAGCACTTGTGACAGTGATCTTGTGTTAATCCAAGGACAAAAAAAGTATATATTTGTCGCTAATAATTTTAGGCTAAAAATTGCAGGTCTTATGACTATTGGAAGACAGTTGTCCCAGAATAGCTTTCCGAAGAGATTAGCAGTCCAAGAACCAAGTGATTTTAGTATGACCTTCCGAAAAGAATGGTGTCATGGTTGCCGGTAGGAGCAAGGAGCTGGATTCAATTACCCTTGGAGGTTCTTTTCTGTCCTGTGTTCCTAATTAAGTAAGATTTTGCTATATTCAGCTAATAAGTTTTTATTGAGCTAGTAAGTGCTGATAATATGAGATAGAAAAAATTAATTGAAACTAAAATCCTATTATTATAATGTATAGAAGCTGCTATATTAGTGAAAATATAAAAATATGATGACATGAAGATTCAAGCAGGAGTAAAAACGCTGTAAGGTTTTTACCAGATTTCATATGTTTTTCCTCCCTACAGGCTGTCACTGTGTCAAATTCTGTTTTGGAGGGGTTTTTTATATGATGCATTTCAGTAATCTTCTTGTAATCCTATGATAAACTGCTTAGTTTGATGGAGAATGTTAGACATTATTGGTAAAATAGTTGGCCCCTGTGAAATCAGTTTCATTTTATGACATGCTTTCAAAGGATGTACTCTTTAACAGCTGTGTAGCTATCCTTGCATTAACCTAATCAACCTCTTTTTGAAAAAGGAGGTGTGTCCTGGATTAAATTCTTAAAATCAGGCTGTTGGGAACAATACCAGATGATCTGTGTGATTTTGGAATGTTTACTCATGTTATGCATGTTCTGTTTTGTGATAAACCTTTCTTATTTGTGTCATTTTATCTTTTCTTTCATTGTTGTATTGCTGTGTAGACCTTTTCTGGAACAATTGCACTGGTTATTAGCAGAATTTAACAGTCTTGTAGACAGGTAAAGGCTGCATATATTCATCTCCTCACAGATTTCTTTCAGGTCTTCTAAGCAAAATAAGCACCTTCCTTAATTTGTAGGAGGACAATTTTGGGCATAAATGTGTCTCAGAGCTTGTAAAAGCCATGTCCAGAGGTGTTGAAAGTCCATATTTGAAGTTATTTTATATTCATTAGAATACAGCATGCTCCTTAATTTGGCTTTGATGTTTTCTTCCTCATTTTTTTCAGTCCTTTCATTTTCTTATGCCAAATAGACCTAAAGAGTATGTCCCCTAGGTATAATGAAGCGAAAGCTCTCATTCCTAAATGGTATTTGTGGGAAGAGGGAAGAAAGTGGTTGCCTAAAGACTCTCTTATTTGTGCAGAAAACACAGATACGATTTAAACGGTTTGCTAGAGCTTTTTCCCCCCCCTCTAATCTTATTTCCTCTAACTTATTTCAAGGAAAAAAAATATATATGCTTTTTGCTTTTGGGTTTTTTTGGTTTTTTTTTCCAAAGAGCTCTGCATTTAGAGAGATGCAGACACTCCTATCCGTTGGCTACATTAGAGATGCAATAACAAAACTCTGTACTGGTTTTGAAAAGCTCAGATTGTGGTATTTGAAAAAGCATTGCCCTCTGTCTTCTGCACTGAAAGTGGCGTCTTGGGAAGTGGTGACTTTACCTGGATACAGACTGTGTGCCTAGACTAAGTTTTTAAGTTGTATATCTTGTGCTGTTAGCTTCAGGCAAGCTATTGTATTTTACTTACCCCACACTAAAGTTGTCTGAAAATAATACAAAATTTGGCAGTGATTTGTAGTAGAACTACAGCATCACTTGTGTTGTAATAAAGATGCTCGGGTTCCCCATAGTAGAAGTGGGTTTGAATGCTTACAGTGTTCTTAAAGTATTTTAGAGAAACTCAATCAGATTTAACCCGAATTAGTGTTAAGCTTTCAGTAGCTGAGGTAGTTTGATTCCAAAGTTGACCTAATTTTAGTTTTATAAGCCCAATGAGTGAAGTCCTAGAGAATCGCAAACTCCATGTAACCCTGATGTTTGGTTCTGTTTGTGGGACTCCTGGGAATATGCCTGGTGCTTTTTGTAAGCAGCTTGCCTCCGTGTAATGGATAGCTGAGATAAATCTTGTTCCTAGAGCGAGACTGGTATTGATGATGACACCAGTGTATGAACAGGAGCTCAACTAAAAATCCATTTTAATTTCAGGCTCCATTAGTGATACAGAGAGAAATCATTATTTGTTAAACAGAAAATAAGAACTGATACATTTTGAACCGTTTGTGTTCCAAATCTCAAAGTCAGTGTAATAGAACACAAACATGTTGATTGATTTTTTTTTTTTTTTCATTATTTCTTTAGCTGTTTGAAAAATGAACTGGGAAAAATGACTAAGCTTACTTAAAACTAAGAAAACGTAACATAGATAAACACTGCAGCGTGAGGTGGGGGAGATCAGGAGTGTGGATTTGTTTCATTGTTCAAGCTGTGCACGTAGTTGCGTAATCACGGTTGCATTTGGAGCTTGAAATAACTTCTAATGGTCAACTAGTCAGAAAAGTTTAAGTGATCAAAAATAGTTCTTAAAAGTTTCTATGATCTGCAATCATTTATTCTTTCACTAATTGAAGTGGAATATTCTCTAATTGTTTAAGATTTGATTGCCTATTTAAAATCAGCATTATGTGCAACCTCAGCGTAGGTTTCTCTTCTGATGTTTGACTTTTCTGAGAAACATTAACATATCTTTGGACTCAGCAGGGTGTTTTTATTACTGCCATACTTGTTTAATTTGAAAAGTATAGCATTGGCTTTTCAAGCTACTGAGATAAAATGAAAGCATTTTATCTAAAGGAACTGTTTTTCATTATTTGGATCAGATTTAAATAGCAGAATCCAAAATATTTGAATCCAAATGCTTTTGGCTTAGCAAAAGTACTTAAAATGGGAGCAGTCTTAATGACACAAGTACATTTCAGTAAGGCAAGTTACCATCGAGTGCACTGGATGATGTAAGTGATACCCAATTTTCCATTACATATCACCTTGTTTCCTTGAGAGAAAACTTTTTAGGGGACACCATCCTATCTCTCTTTAAATTTTCTCCCTTGTTATTGACTTCCAGAACATCTGGGTTTTGTTTTACTCAAATGACACAGTTATTCGTGAGTTGCTGAATTCCTGGTACTGAACTCAAATCTGCAGGATGCTGAACATTGTGCCTCTGATTAGCAAATTGATTTGGTACCCCCCCTAACAGCAGGGTTATGAAAAGGGCCATTCTTACATGGAATCCTGTGTATGCTGGGAGTTGGGAACACGTGGAAGTAATTGCATGCAGTCTTCGCTGAGCTTTAGGAGATGCATTGCAGTGACTCCCAATAGGGGAAGTACCAAGGTTTTACCTACCGCTACCAATAAAGCCACGGTGACACAGGCGCAGCGTGGCTAGTCAGCCAAGTGTTTCTCCAGCCTCTCAAGTAGGTTTTACAACTTAAACTGAGTTACCTTCTTCTGCAGAAAGAGATCTGCTACACCTGAGCATGCTAGCTTTAGCAATACCCAATTCACCTTTAGTGAGCTGCAGTCACTTAAATTCGTCCCAAGGTGTATTTTGCTCAGGCTCCTTTGTAGCAGAGGTATCACCATCAATTATGGTAGCATTTACACACATTAATTTTCCCTGATACAGTTTTTATAGCAAAATTAAGACCTTTCTTTGAAGGCATAGGCATGGGAAACTGGAAACAGGAGGATGCTCTCAAGTGTAATTTTTTTTAATTGCAAGCAGGTTTTGCATTTGTTTTAAATGAAAATAATTGCTGTCTTTTTTATGTAGTTCTGTTGTCAAGAATATGGCATATCCCCGTATGGGTATATGAGGCAGTCTTACTGTCTTACGGATGTTTTTATAGTTTGTTATGCTTGACTTGCAACTGTATGTATTTGCATCTGGTAATATCTCTTAAATGTAAATGTTGTGGTGAAGGTAATGGAAGCATGGACAAAACCAAACAAGGCAATTATCTTGCTTGCAGCCTTTGAAAACTACATCAGGCTATGCCATGCTTGGCTGGAATGTCAGTAATACAGGGAGTAACATGTAATGATGCTTTTTATGTACAGCAGTTGTAATGTATAAAAATTTATGTGGAACAAGAATAAATCCTGCAGTTGGCTGTTGCCATACAGTTAACGTTGCAGGTTCATTGCCTTGTCCTTCTTTAGTTAAGTTTTTGTCAGTGTTCACACAAGAAATCGCCTTTTTGAGTTGTTCGAAACAGTGATTGTGCTATGGGGATATTTTTACCTTTAAGTTTTGGCAGTTCTTGTAAGTGCTGAGTGTGTGGCTGTTTATAGCAGCTTTAGGGGTTTAGAGCAGCTTAAGCCTGTGGCTTATGGGTGACATGCTACCCTACTGTTCGGTAACAACAGAAATGAAAAAGTTGAAACTGGGGCCAATAATGAGGACAAAATACAGCATTCTCATGTTAGGTGATAAGTATTGCTGCCCAAAAGCCAGGCAGGTTCCCTGCTCATGGTCTCAGAATCGCTGCTCGGAGGTCTATCAACTCCTTGCTTAGTGCAGATATCCATGAAGATAATGTACCACAGCGTTTCTGTGATGCTGTACCGAAATCAGCTGCAGCAATAGGAAGTCTTCACTGGATTCAATCACTAATTTTTTCTGACATTTTTAAACATTTTATGACAGTAACACTGGCAGTGCTAATACAGGCTGGTAATGTGTTTAATAGTACGTAAAAAAAGGGAGATGGGAATGATCTAAGAATACAACTGAACTGTATTATTGTGCTGTTGTCATCTTCTCTAATTAATATATAAGCAAGTAGTACAGGAAACACTGTCAGCAGAAGCTCAAGATTAAGCTTTTATCTAACTCTTCGTATTCTTTGTGAATATCAGTCAACTGTAAAGTTACAGTGGGCGGTAATGAAAGTAGAACATGACATTTCCTTTCCTTTCCCCAACTAATAATCTGACCTTTTGAATCACTGTGCTTTAAAGCTGCAGCGTATTTTGAGAGTAAACTGTTTCCCCCCACCCCCACCTTTCAGTTTTCCATGAAACTGTGCTAAGGAGTAGAAATGCAGAATAGATGGAGGTGGAAGGGACCTCTGGAAGTCATTTGCTCTGGAACCCTGTTCAAAGCAGGGCCAACCTTGAACTTAGATGGGCTTTGAAGTTTTGCCAGTTTGCTCAAGGTCATGTCTGGTCGGAGTTGGAATATCCCCAAGGACAGAGATTTCTCAGGCTCTCTGGGCAAACAGAGCACCGCTGTTCCACTGTTGGACCACCTTCGTCGTGAAAATATTTTTTCCTAATTTCTAGCTGGAATTTGCCTTGTTGCAACATGTGCATGCCTTCAGCCATCTTACTTGCTTGGCCACTAGACACTGGTCAATCTAATGAACTACTTCTCACTCAATAAAACCAGGCTGATGGTGTGGGTTACTGGTGGTACCATGGCCTGAGCGGTAGGTTAGTTCTGGAAATGATGCAGTGCTGCTGTTCTATAACATGGAAGAAGTTCACATATTTCAGTGCTGTGCGTTGCCCGTTTCCTTGGGAGGTATGCAAAAATACAGAGCCCAGTCTTGAGGAAACCGTTTGCATGAGGAGGTCTCCAGGGTGCATGATTGGGATCTTTATTGCCTCTGCAGACCCGGATGTATAGTCAAGCAAATAACTAATATTATTTCCTGGATGATGTGCCTGGAAAAAAAATAAAACAGTCGAGAAATGTGTGTTAGTCCTAATGTGGTTTCTTGATCTATGGAAACAGATTTAAAAGTTCGTTTGGATTCCTCATGTCCTTTCTGTTTTCTTTACCTGCTGTTTTTGTAATTTTTTTTTCTTGTAAAAGCATTAATTTTATTTTATTACTCTTTCTTTATTGTGCTTTATTGTGTGTTGGTAGTGTTTCTTTTTACATTAGCTATCTTTGTTTCCTATGAACTTGAACAAAAAATATTATAACAAGTATATTGAACTAATCTGGATGTTTAGGTTGCTGTTTCATTAAAAATACTGTCTAAGCTCTGTAAGCTGTTTCTTGCAGCCGCACCCGTATTTCTCAAAACCGTTTTTATATGCAGCATTTCTCAGTGTGTGTTATGAAAACATTCCCTCTTAGCTGTTTACTCGTACGCTAAATTTCAGAGTGCAAAAGTCGTTGCATTCACCATCGTAATTTCTCTCTTACAATGCATGAGTTATAGAAGACAAAGGAGCTAGCTACTCGTAAGTTAGATGACTCACGGCTCAGGATTTGGGCTCAAAATACCTAGTAGAGACGCTGTTTGGGGGGATCCATTAAAAATATAGTTTTATGATTAAAACTCTTTGTTCAGTCATCTTTTTTGCTCTGAGAACTGGCAGAACTTGCAGATGAGATTTGAGCACAAGATCAGGTTTTTGTTTGTGTTTGTTTCTTGGAAATGTATCAAGATTTCAATAAATTCACTTGTTCTCCCCACTCTCCCGTCTTTTTCTAAATAGCTTCATTGCTGCCACTCATCTCTGACTTTCATATTGCACAATGTCAGGTGGAATTTTTGATGTCCTAAATAATACCGGCTGCATTTGCAAAATTATTTCATTAATGAAATTAGATGCACGTTCCTTCCATCTCTTGGACGCAAACTTGAAGCAATACATTGAAACTGAAATTAGTAGAAATTATAAGTAATGAAACTGTTGTTCACATTTTCCAGGTGGGAGGTACCTAATACAATTTATGTTTTCTTTTGGCTTAATGGTTAAAAATCTATCTATGATTAAAAGTTGGAGTTTTTAAACTAAAAATACCACAGAATCTTTCCTTAAGAGAATGAAATTACTCTCTCATCTTCCCCAGCTCTTTAAAGCTAACTTGGCAAGGAATGCACGTATATTGGCCAAATTACCCTTCAGTATTGAGCTGACTGAAAATCAAGACAGCATGAAATGGCCATCTTTATTGTCTTACATGGTGTGTGATGCTTCTATGTCAGCATCTGGAGCTAAAGTACTACTGTTATGTTTAGTGCAGAGACATGGTCTTTCTTATTCACAGCTTTTTTTTTTTTTTTTTTTTTTTTTTTAATTTATTGTAGGTGAGCACCAATTGTTTGCCTCCCTGCACTGGGCAGGAATAATTCCATCCTGTGTCCAGTAGGAGTTTGTGTTTTACAGTTCAGGAAATTTTGGCTTATTAATCCACTTATTAAATATTTATAATGATTTAATTATAAATCTTTAATAATATTAATATTTAATTGAATTTCATAATAATTAAACTAGCATTAGTGTATTAACTATTCTTATGATCAATCTGCCAACACTAAAGCTTGCTGCTGCTTGATCTCTCTTTTAATATATTCAAACTAAGCTTTGTAGGATTAATTGGTAGCGAAGAAATGGTTAATCCGTGCTTAGCTGATGACTTTGCACCTGTACATGTGCCTCCTCTCCCTCTGGTTCCACCCTTTCCATTTTATTACATATAAGCAAATATATAAAAAACAAACCAACCAAAACATGATGCTGTGGCTTCTACTGTTCTCTGCAATGATAACCTTCCAGTCCACTATCAGATGAGTAGCTCAGAAAGCCTACTTCTTTTGGTTTCATTTTTGAAAATATAAATCGGAGAAAAACAATAATCTTAAGAAGCAGAGTAGATACTGTAATGATCTGTGTGGAAGTATGACTGCTGGAAATGTCATTGAAGTTAGTATTGGAACTAGGCGTATTAGAAGATAATATTCTTTGGCATTAAACTTGTCAGTAGAATTTTGGCAAAGGTAGTTGTGTGCATGTTTGTCAGCACATTTTTACTGCATATAGATTGTGACCAAACTGCATGGTATAAATCACAAAAAGGTTATTTATTGTGGAGTACAAATACTTCTCAATATTAAAAATACAAATATTCTGAAACTATATCCTCTTGGTTCTTATTATATTCAGCTAAAAGCCTTGGCAGAACTATTTCTAGAAAATTCACATTACTGATTTTCAGATATGGGCATGCTTACTGTTCACTTACAGCTCTCTTTAATGACAAACACTACTTGGAAATGGCTTAATTGGATTGTCTGCTTAATAGCATTAGGATTGTTGTGCAGGTTTAGCTGAGCTCTAATGGTCCTTTGCTGGTTAAGAGATCAGTAAAGCAGCAAAATGGAAGGAGAAACTTCAGATTTTAGATAAGAGTCTTTGCTCCTCAGAATACTGCTACTGTTTAAAAAAAAAAGGGGGGGGGGGAAGGAAAATAAAAAGAGGTGCTGTTGAGGAAAATGCTCAAGATATTACCTAGATTGACTGAATTTAGTCTGAATGCTTTATTATTCCTTTCTAACTGGTTTGACAACTGTACATGTTTCAGTTTCTGGTCAACCCTGTGGTCTGGCATAGAGAGTAGTGCCAGCACAGGAGATTTTGTTGGTTCTGTTTGCAGTCTTGGTCTAGAACTATGAAAAGGGATCTTGGACAGTTACAAACCCCTGGGAAGTCAGCAAATTAACTTCTTGTTGCTCTTTGACACTTTTAACAAGTAATTTCTGGAAATATAAATTTTGTTTAATTTGGTGTTCCAAGTGCTCCAAGTCCTCATGTCTTCAGAGAAGAATCGAAAGAAACAAAGCAATAGCTAAATGTTATGGTGGAGTGAAGGATTAAATGAAAGCAGTAGGCCATGGCATATGGACATTATGTATTGTGCAAAAGGCTATAGGTTGAGTTTGTGGGGGTGCTTGTTTTGTTTAGTATTTCTTTCTGGCTGTCAAGAAATTGTAGCAAGTTATTTGAGATGTCTGGTTTCCCATTAGCTCTGTGCGCAGAGAAGACTTTGTTGGTCATGCACTTTGATATGATTAGAGAAGACTACATGGGCTGATAAAATACTCTTTTGTTAGAAGTATATAATACATATTTAACAATTTCAAGAAGCAGATGGCTAATTAGGTAGTTTGGTGATGCTATGCTGATCATATGTTCTAGCTCTAAATAAAAATGTAACAAAACTTCATTTGAATATTTTAAACAGACTTACATAATGTTTTCTATTTAATATTAAGTAAAGCGAGTACTGTTGGGATTGTCCATATTAATGTGAAAAGACAAAATTAGTATTCCGCTTCCTGTTGAATCGGCTTTATCTGGTGTTGACTGTGATTCTGTTTCTTGAGGCAACACAAAGTAAATGGGGTATTGTGGTTATCATTTCAGTCTGTACAATTTTTCAAAACCACATCCAAAATGAAATTAGGTAAATACTCAACATACATGGAAAACTCAGTTATTTTTAATAACATTTCAAGCTGATGAAATTCTAAGGCATTACCTCATTAGAATGACCTAAGTTTGTATGGTGTCTTTCCAGCTGTACGGCAAGTCGGTTTCACAGTTCAATACAGGAAAAGAAAATACTCCAAGAAAGCTATGAATAAAAATACTTAGTTATAAAACTAATTAGGGAGGGGAAAAAAGGAGATTACAAAAGTGTTTGAAATTCTATTTTGAAAGCAAAGTGAATATGAGACAGTTCACTATAGACATTTAGGAGAGTTATTCCCCAACAGTGAGGGTGTTGTGGGAAAGATGAAGATAAGAGTCATAGGAGAGATGTGTGTAAAAGGGAAGAAAGAAAATCCAGTTGGATATATTGGGAAAAGGAGTTTTAAAAGTAACAAAGGGCAGCTTAGTAATTGGATCTGGGAATGCAGAAGACATTTAACAGCTCACAAGCTCACTCTTCTGAAAAGCTTTGTTTCCAGAAATTGATGACGTTATATTGTGCCATATATGAGTGTTTGGATTAAATACTATTGTATTTGTCAAACAAGTGAAACTAGAACACTTCCTACACAGTATCATGTGCCACATACAGTTCTTTATGGAGGCCATAATTTGGAAACATTTTTCTCATCTGTGTAGTGTGCAGAAATCAGCAAATTCTTCTCCTCCCTCTCCCTCCCTCCTTTTCCTGATTGTGCTTTTTCTTTTGTCTCAGACTTGATAAGCTAAATGAAAGTGTTGATTTGCATCGTTTCCAGTCTGTGCAAAGGCAAAAATATAAAGTACTTGGTGCTCTCTCTGTGCTTTCCAGCTTGCTGCAGGTTTTAAAGGCTTTTCACAAGATTAATTAACATTTAAACTTCTAAAATGACCTCAGAGCAAAACCAAGTTACTGTGTACTTGCAATCCAGTTACTTGTCTGCCTCTCTAAAGAAGATTTTCTAGGTTCCAGTTTCAAAAGAGCTGAACACTGTTGGCAGACAAATTAGTGCTGTATTAGCATTTTGTTTTTATTTGAAGTAATCTATCTAGACAGGGTCAGGAGTGTTATTTGCAATAACCTTTCAGCCTTGCTTTTTGGTGCCAGATGACTAAACGTGGCTGTTGCCATAACGTACAGTGTGGCATGGCTCTTCCGAATGATAGAAGAGGAGGAGGAGAAGATATTTGCCTATCTCTTTTAATTGATTTCCTCTATCCTTCTCCAACAAGCTGTCAAATTTGAATGTTTGCCCCAGTTTTCTATGTCATATGTAGAGATAGTGGGTTGGTTGTTCAAAGCTGGCAAGAATCGGCAGATATTCTGCCAGTAAGGAGAATTCAGATGCAATAGATGTCTTAGAATGTTGGGGAAAGCAGTGGGATTCATGTACTGAAATGCATTTATAGGGCTGTCACCACCAAAGTACCTGAACACTGAAGATTGTGTTTTCCCATGTGGAACTTTTCACAGTATTATTCTTTGTAAATTTTGAGCCATTGGTTTTGTAGCTCTTTCTACTTCAGTTTTAGTTTTCTAATTCATTGACTTTGATTTTAGCTATCTAGGAATGATTGAAATAAATTCCCTTACCATTTGAAGAGACTCTTGTATCCTAATTTCATATGAACTCAATGCTGGTATTTTTGCACAAAAGAACAGATTGGAGTTAGAGGAATAACGTGAGTCCATACAAAACACACAAGGTTGGCTCAGAACTCATTCCTATTTGCTCCTGCTACCTTGGAAACAAAGGATGGCATGACAACAAAAGCAATGCAGGAAGAAAGGTTAAACCTCATAAACATTTGAAATGTATTCTTGTGGGGAAACTCTTTCTTATTATTTCAGAATGGAGTTTCAAGATTTAGTGTATGTAAGAATTGTCTGAACCTCATCTTTGTTTGAAATCAAGACTGATAAATGAAAGATATAAAAATGTCATTGTAATGTAACAACACTTTATCAATTTTAAATTTTGAAGAACAAAATTAAAAATGTCTTAGGTCTATCTGCAACTAGGCATAATTTTTAGTCTGAGCCATTCAAGTTTTTCTGAGACAGTTTTGGTCAAAAGTTCCTTAAAAACATGCCAAGAGTCTTTCTTGTATGGATGGATTTTAAGGTAGGGACCGTAAAAAGTTGGTTTTGCATGTACAGCATTGCTCTTAGCTAAGTTGCTACAATTTTTTTACCCCTGCAGTGCTCTGCAGCTCGGCATGGTAGAGCAGTGAGTGTATCACAGGGCTTGTGCACCCTCTCATGAGGGTTCTAGAAATTGTCTTGATCCTCCTGGTCCTTCTTCTATGTCCTGATGGGTCTTCTAGCTGAAGTTGGGGACAGCAGCCCATATGATACTGCCCTGCCCATGAGCAACACCATTATTGTTCTTCTAAGTGTGATTATTTTTTTTTTTTAATGATTACTTTACATTTTTTTATACTGCTCCCTACTTTGTTGTTTTTCAGATATCTATGCTGCAGTTGTCTCTGTGTCTTGATTTCCCTAATAACCAGTTTAGCCATGATGAGGATATTAAAGGCAAATGTCAAAAATAGTATGCTTGAGCTCGCATTCAAAATGACTTATTTGTAGAAGGGTAACAACATAATAGTTCTTCAGCACAATGTAATTTTAAAAAATTTCTTTTCATAAGAAGCTAATTTACATAGGTGTGAGTTCTCAAATTCGTTAATACTATGTTTTACTGTTTAGTTAGGTCATTCAAAGGCTATGCCAAAAAAAGGAAAGAAAGAAGGTATTTATTTTTCAAATAAACACTTCTGGTGTGGTTTGAAGGTCTCTTTATTCATGCTGAGGCAGCAGTGAGGTGAACAAATAGTGTTTGCTTCCCGTTTCAATTCATCTTCAAGAAGGGCTTTTCTTATTTGGTTAGACCCTTTCAGTCCAGTCACCTAGCAACTTCTAAGGGCCTTTGATTCAAACATTAATCTCTAAATGCAAGACCAGTAAGAAAACAAGGGTCCTCAGAAAAGCTAAATTGAAAAACTATGAGTCTTGAAGTTAGCGGCTACAACTCAGTAACAAGCCATCAGAATGATACTTTAGTTCTTAAATACACATTTCCAATAAGGACAATGCTTTTTAAGATTTCTTTTTTTAAAAAAAAAAAACATTTGCAAGTTACCATGCTATTAAATGTAGTTTGGGAAACATGCAGATGTTATAATATTATGCCGCTCCATATGTCACATTTTTCCTGAATTAAGATAATCTGATACCAAAATACATGTTTAAACTTCTTAAGTGCAAGCTAGAAAAAGTTTCCAGCAAGAATTTAAATATTTGTATTCCCTCCTACATTCTCAGAAACATAGTTTGATTCCAATTTTAAAAACTACATCTTCTTACTCAAACAAGCTTTTCTGCAACTGTTGGAAAAGTTGCCTTTTTCATGCCACACGACAGTGAAGTACTATAATTCTGCAGATAATAAAATGCATTGCAAGTTAGCATTAGCAGACCTCAGCCTATATTTAGAAAGATATACAAAGAGGAAAGATAGGACACAGCATGTCAAAAGTTAAAGAAAAAAGAATGTAAGAACTGTTATGGTACATAGGATCTATCTTGGAACTGTCACATGCTGTGTCCCACCAGTATTAGTTCATTTAAAAAATTAGACATGAGCATCACTTGGACAATATTGTGAATAATTATTTTTAAAAACATAGTAACTGTGTTTATCCCGTCCATTTGTCCATATTCCAGAACTCTTGAATGTTACTTCCCTAAAGTGTTATAATATGCATAATGGAGAAGGGCATTTCTTATCTTCTTAGTATAGATTTGAAACTTTGAATTGCTAACGAAAATGAGACAACATTTTATTTAACTCCTCCAGATTGCATCAAGGCATTTCTCATACAAGGGGCTTCCAGTGCAAGAAGCTTTTTATTTATCTTTCATGGTTGTACCTGTCACAGCGACTTGGCATAGCGTGCTGAGCTGACGATGAAAATGGCATACCGCTGGAATCTGTCTGCTCAGCTCAGCAGAAACGTCCATTGCTTCAAATGCTTCTTTGTTGTTGTAAAATTAAACCCGCATGCATGGTCTTCTGCACTGGAATAAGTGTTAAACTATATGGTGGGTTTTTTTTCCTCCTACTGCTAATACTACAAAACATCACAATTTGGAGAGATGACAGTAGTTTCATCCCCTTACCAAACAAAATTCACTTAGGTTTTAGAAATACCTTATTAACTTCCTTTGTAAAGTGATGACTTTGTGGCCAGAAGTAAGAAAATGCTTAAAATGTCCCTCAGTAAAACTTTTAATGATTGTCTGTTCCCTGCAGATCATTGAAGTGTTTTATGTATTAGTGAAAGGGGAGAAATCTCAAGAGTCATTTCAGCCTGTTCTCCCCAATACTGGATGACATCACACCATAAAAATCCTTTGGTTGTTTTGATATCTTTGTAGGTCCTTATTGAAGTATTGAAACATTCAAACATTTAGTATTTGCAATGCACCTTCTTTAGAATGACGTTTAGAACAAGTGTGTTACTGGAAAAATTATGGTACCGTGCTTATGATAATATGAAATGTTCATTTAGCAATCTATAATGGAAATTGGGGGCTAGTTAAAAAGGGGACAAAATTAGTCATTCATATAACCATGTTTTTTAAAAAAATATCTTTTGTTTTGCATGTATTTCTTCACAATGCTTACCATTAAATTGCTCTGTCAAAATGCTTTAAAATAAGTATTTTAGGATAGAATTTTGTTAGACCTAAACAAAGAATCCCTTAAACTTGTTTACTACGTAGTACCTAGAATCTGGCTGTAGCATTTGCTGCTTACAGACTTCCTGCCACCTGACATGAGTGAAGTGGATGAAAATTCTGCATCCAGATAGATCCGTAGCAGGATACAGCTGTCAGCAGAAGTCTCCATCGAATTGTATTGCGTGACAAGATTTAGACTGGCACATTAAAACGATACGCATCAGCTCTTTCAGAAACCACAAGGAAGTCTTCTTGTGTTTCAGTTACAGACTTTTAGTTGTTTATATTTTCCCTGGGTCATTCTTAAGGCTGAATTATTACAGCAGAAAATTAAGTTCAGTTTTTCCTAACAGTTTCAGGATTCAGTTCAGGAAGCCGGATGCTGTTCGGCAGACAAGCAAATTACCCAAACAATATAGATATAATCTTAGGTATAGAACCTCCTCTGGTATAATCCTTTTGTAGGTACACTGGTGATCAGCCACACCAAGAAAGGATTTGCTGCCTTAGTACTGAATACATTTTTGAGAACATGGTAAGGGAAAAACCACAAACATGAAGAGCCAAAGGATTGTAGTCATCGTATTTTTCCAGGAAATTACTTAAACTAGCGTGAAAGAGTATTATTCATTATGAGACTCGGGTGAAGGGAAATATACAACTATATATTCTGCAGTAAAATTCTTTTTCAGGCTGTCAAAGGCCATGAATGAAACATTCATACTTTCAATGAACATGTCCCTGAAGACAGTCGTGTTTTGAGCAGAGTAAAAATAGTAGTTGAAAGAATAGAAAAGAGTATTAAGTGATTAAGTAAAGGAACAAAAATTTCATTTTACAAAGCATGGTTTACTTCAAGTTTTTATTGTAAAACAGCTCTGCGATATTGTTTTGTTGCATTTTCTGTGTGCATGTATGTGCTGGAATGGGCCCATAATGTCCTAAAATGCCGTCAGTGGATCAAAGGTCTGAAGACTGTTTTGGCAGCAAAGTCACTCTGCTCCCACAAAGAAAGCACAGAGGGAGAAAGAATAATCACTGCTGTGAGTTTCTGCACCTTAGATCGAGGTGAGCTGCCTGTCCACCCTGGATGACACAGGGTGGTTCTTCCCTCTTTTCCCAGACATTGCAACTGTAAAGTCCTCACGCTTTATTTCAGTTTGGAAACCCGGGAGACTTCTTAAAAGCAGATTTCAATTACTGTTTCTCTTGGGCATTACACAGAGAAGGGATTGGAATAAAAGCAGTTAATATTACAAACTGATGATCTCTTTTGTATAAAAACCTATTATTCAAACTGGAAATTCCATAGAGATAAAAGTATCCTGTAAGTGACCCATGATATACGGTGTACGCTATACCTCTTTATTACATTCTTGATACGAATGATACATTAGTAGTTTAAATGATTAAAACAAAATTTCATTAGCAGTAAGTAATCAGTGAAATGCATCCTCGCTTAAATCTGCTAAATCTACTAATACTTTTTGGCTTTTAGTGCTCACTGACGCAGCAGTGTAAATTTGATGCAGTCCAAAAGCTTCTTAGGCTCTTTTAATCTTAAAATCGTGAAATGATGCATCTACCCAATGTGTTGCTTCATTTGAGGGACAGGTTCCTTGCTACAAAGGAAGACCTGTCATGTGAACTTAGATTTGCACCTTGAGATTCAAATTCTTTACCAGTTAATCTAAAAATTGCATTGCTAATCTCTGTAGCAGCTGGCTCACGAAATGCCTAGAAGTAGCCATGCAAAGAGAAAATACATTCATTCTCCACTTGAAAAATGATAATAGCAAAAGTTGTACCACAACCTCTGACTCAATTTTATTTTCATCATGTCATTTCTATGCAAAGCATGCTGTGAGAGCACAGACTAGTTTGTAAACCTGCGAATTTACAGGCAATTTGTAAAGTTGGAAAAAATTTATTAAACTTTTCCATAACATGAAAATGTTAAATGCTGATAAAAACATACATGTAAATTGAACTTCTTATCTTATTCATTCTAACCTGGTATATTGTGAAAGGTAGTAAGATTGATAAGTAGCAGCCACTACCTTGTCTAGTAGCCAAGAGCCAAAAAATCTGAAGTCCTAAAAGCAAACAACATTTAAATGGACAGACGTTTCCTGTGGATCATATTAAGCCTGTAATAAGTGCTCCACATAACTCAGTCTCAGAGAACATGGAGTATAACTGCTTTTCATTAAATTCGGTGATTTCAGTTAGAAAACATAATGACAAAGGTTGCAGCCAGGAAAAGTTAGAGTGTATTTTCCCTATCAGATAGAAAAGAGGCAATTAAGACATCTTCTGGGTCAATGAATGAGTCTAGACACACTAATAGCCACTAGGGAATTTGCTTCTATTCTTCCAGCTTGCATAATATGTCCAGAAATTGGTCCAAAAAGGGAAGGAATGAACTGCAAATGATGAAAGTCAGTGTGCTCTATTTATAGGGGACTTTGGTTTGACTGTCCTTAACACACGTGCTGCTTGGTCCTAAATGAGCTTTCTCCTGCGTTTTCTGTATATGGAGTGAGACATAAAAGTTGACATGATCAAATGCCTAAGCACTCGCTATGTAGAAGGAGGGCAGCACTTAGACACAGGAATAAAGATAAAACAGTTTTTAACCTGAAATCCCTAGGAAAGAAATCTTCAGTAAGTGTCCTACTAATGGAAACCAGAAGGCACGAGGCAATGCATTAGTTCTCGTTTGGTCACACTAGCACAGGGATATTTTCATTATTTGATGCAGCATGTTCAGACAATGAGCCAGATGCACCAGCCTCAGCCAAGCAGCAGTAGCTGGCTCTAAGCACAGTGCATACACAGATTATCCTATTAATTTAAACCTTATTTTACTTCAGCCAACATATAGGATGAGATTTAAATGTGAATGGATTAATGCCAACATTGTAAATTTTAAACTGAGAGATATCTTGAACACCTTTATAGCCCATGAGAGAAATGGACTCTGCTCAGATGTGATTAATCTCATCCCAAAGCATTTTTTAAAAAGAGTAGCACCCATGTTTTCTAATGGGGGACCTTTCTACACAATGCAGGCAATTTATATCAGGATGTGATAAAGCACTTCTTCTTTTAAAAGAAGTGGTGCCTGTTTCCCTCCATCGATTATAAAGCAACGAGTTCAGATAAGATCTCTGTAAATGTATAAACATGTAGATGAGATAAATCCCACTGGTGTTCACTTATAAATCTGTAATGATCAGGAAACCCAAGACATTACCCCCCTCCTTCCGTAACATGATGAATCATAATGCTTCAGTCAGGAAGAAGAATAATGTTTTTATTTACAAAGAAAAGTCAACTGTAAACCAGGAGAGAAACCAAGTCCTGTGTCACTCAGCAGAAGCGAAGACCCAGATTTATGTTTTAACAATAGTGTCCCTTAGCTCGAACAGGCAGGAGAGCTCTGCTGACTTGCTATTTGGAGGAAGCCAGGAGGGCATTAACGCCTATGTATTAACAGCAATGTAAGCACTATGGAAAGGAAACTGTCAGGTGAACATCAATGCTTTTTCCTCTTAAAGCAAAATGGACTCTATTGTAAATTCCTCACTTACAGAATGATAAACATCTACAGCATTACTGGAAGTAGAATTTAAATGGACAAAGTATGCCTGAGAGGGATCATTCACTGAAAAGGCTGAAAGCCATTTGAGCATGCTGAGGTTTTAATAATTCTTGTATCAAATCGAATAACTACCCTGAAATAGGAATAATTTTCCACATTAAAAAGATGGCATGGGGTTTTATTTTTTCTTCTTTTACCATAGGCCATTTTTAAAACCATTTAACAAAGCCTCACATGTAAGATCCTGCAATGAAGAGGCCAACATAAAGCATGGGAGGCCAATTTGTGTTGTACAAAAGCTCCTGAAAACAGGCTAAAAAGTGCATCCCTGTAAATCAGAACAGCATGTGCCAGCTATTATCAAAACACCACAGGTATAATGGAAGTTCATCAGGTCTTGGTTGCATCTTACTCTAGAACATTGATCTAGTTAATGCAAAAAATAGGCTGTTAGAAAGTTAAATCTTACTTATGTTATTTTTTTGGTTTCTGTTTGGCTTATATTGAGTGACTAATTTCTAAATACTATGACATGTAAGGAGCCAGTATTTTGATCCACATAAGTCTGTGCCTTTTCATGAAAAGCATTGTTTTCTTTTAGTAACCATTCTAGGGAATTTACAGTGCCTTATTTGTCACTAATCAATAGATACCAGCCTCCGGTTTTGCCTCTCTATAAGGTTTGGTCATTCCATGTCTCTTTCGGAGGGAGCAAAACCACAGCAAGCGATGTCTTATTTCAGAAGACCCTTAGGCTAATCAATATTCTTCAATATTCCTTATGTTCAATGTGTTTTGTATTTATCACATCTGTTAATAGCATCATCAAATGAATTTTGTGGTGCAGCTGTGTTTAACAGTATAGCTGAAAGAATTCTTCTTTCCTGTTAGGGTTTTGGGAATAGCAACTTTTTGATGCAGTGTTTTAGTAGCGAGAGCAACTCTACAGCCCATGCGTGATGGGTTTTCAGTTAGCAGCCGTGTTCGCATCTGCACTGCAATAAGCAGTTGTGTACGTGCCATGTTTTGTGGTCAGGCTTTCCTTACTGTACTAAGCGTCACGAGTGTGCATTGGGATGAAGCTTTGTTGTCTGCAATCCATATAAGAACTTGAAGTTGTTATAAACGTCTTGTCGGTACAAGAGCATTTGGGTTTTTTTCTTATTCATGACAGCAAAAGTGGAATTATAGAAGAAATAAAGGAGAGCTGAATAACAGATTCAGCCATGATTTCTTAGTAATGTAATTATGTTCTTATTAGATTAAAGTATTAAAACAAAAAACCCACCAAAACAACCCAAAACCCCCTCAGATTTGCATATTCCTTTAAGTGTTATTTTGAGCTTCCGTTGAAGCAGATACACTTTTAGCAGATTGACTTAAATGCCAATCGGGTAATAGAGCAAGAAGAAAAGCCATAATCTTTTTCTATAGAGCAGAGAGTCATTTAAAGCTGAAATATGACTAATTACCACAATTGAACTTGTGAAACCCCTTGCATTTGTTAATAGACTTAACGTGTTAATGTCTCTGTGAATGGATGTAAAATCCAAACTAAAAAAAACCTTTGTGTACTTTTAAGACATAAATATGATCTTTTGTTTTCCTCCACAAACAAAAAAAAAGCATGAAATACCAATTTACACTACGTAGCAGTAGTTTAAAAGAAAAGTTTATAATTTTTTGTGGCTTTCCTACAAAAGCTTAAAGCAATTTAAATAGCATCTTTTAAAAAGAAAATCTGTTTTACAGAAATTGGAAAGTTCTGTGATGAGAATGAAATTCTATTCTGCAGCAGGGAAATTAACTATGAATTCTTGATTATAGTAATGCCTGGTATTACTAGTAGTAGTGTTAACTGTTGCTTAGTAGAAGTAAGTCCAAGAGGAAAATGTAAAAACCCCATTTTATTCTGCTGTTGTACTGTAAGGTAGTACAGAGAAGGAAACAAATATAAAGGCATTGAAAGAAAGAAACCGGGACTGTATCCTCAGCAGCTTCAGTGCGCATTGTCAGCACTGCACATTTTAAAAATGATAGAACACACTTTTTCTGTTCCTTTTTTTGTTACTCATCTTCGATTTGTTCCAAATTCTGAGTCACTTTCATAAATCTGTTTATAACGAGCTTTGTCCAGTCAGTGAGTTTCAGAACAAATACATCCATTGTTTTTTTCAGCTGCAGAAATTCTCACCAATCACATCTAATGTAACTCGGGCAATCTCTCTATTTTTTCGCTAGGATTTAACAATTAATATTTGAGAGCACAATCACTGGCTTTAGAGTTAATATTAACATATATGAGTAGCAGATGGCTGGGGAAATGGGACAAAACCTGAAACAGGAATTTTCCTGTCTGATCTCTGTCGTGAAGATGCTGAACCTTTCTTGGTGAAGACTATGGTGCTGGTCCGCAACCCAGGTAAACTGCTCCAGGTTGGAAGTGGTGTGGTGCCGCCCTGGAGCTGCGGTTCGTGCCGATGCCTGCACACCAGTCCTTTCTTGTGCAGTAACTTTTTGCTGCATCAGTAACGTGACAAGGTGGCAATCCTTGAATGGGAACCCTTGTGCTCACTCAGCTGAGTGCCAGCAAAAAGAAGGGTCTGGTCCAGGGCCGGGATAAGCAGCTGGGGAGCGGGGCAGGTACCAGAAACGTTTCCTTAAGCAGTGACGCTGGTTCGTGTCTCTGTGAAATAGGTATGAAACTACAGACTAATGTTCCTTTCTTTAGTAGAGAATTTGAGGCTGTTTAGCTTGTTTTCTGCCCATCGTGCAGAATTCTTGCTGCACTGAAACTGCGGAGTTTAGTTGTAGGTTTATTCTCTAATTTGGAGAGATGTTTTTACCGAGACTAGTGAGGAAACTAATTTTCCAAAGAAACTTTCAATGGAAAGACTCTAGCTGGAGCATTTTGTGACCTCTTTGTGTTCTCTCTCCCTCTCTCCTGGCCATTAGCCTAAGACACGGTTTAGTCCCGTTTTACCATTCTGCATGGAATTTATGACTGACATATTTGCAAATTAATCATGACAGCTTTAGAGCAAAGTTCCTGCCACATTGAAAATTCATGTTGTGTTCAAGTATTAATGGAAGTTTGATTTCTTATATAGCAGTTTCTTGATGTGTGATACTATTCTGTATGTGGGATGTGCTTTTTCAAACTTTGGAGCCTGAAATTAGTTCTGCACTTACTATACCACTTCAACATAATTCATGTAGAATTCATCTGTTTGCATGCCAGTTGGAATCTACTGGAATTTGTTATTTTCCATCCACTTCTGTAACAGTTTCACATTGTTTACAGAGAGAACATGCAGTTTTATATAAATCACTTGCTTTCATACAGTTTTACTGCATTATTTTACTCAATTTGTGAAGGATTTAAGCACCCTGCAGTGTGCAGCATTAAAAGGCAAAAAATGATTGAAAATAAAAACTATTTTTGGCTGAAATAATGGAATATTCACAAGCAGAAATATTAAACAGCATTTAAGAAGTGTGGGTGAGCTGTAATGAATGAGCTGCATTATATAAAAGGGGATTATTCAGGCTATTGATTGTAAGGACTTAAATCCAGATCTTGCAAGGGAAAAACTGGCTTTTTTTGTCTTGCTTCAAACTAGCTGTGGAATAATCTTTGTTACTAAACTGAGGCCTAAGGAGGAACATTGCCAAGTGCAGACGTTGGTCCATTAGAACTTAGACGTTCAGTGGGCAACATCGAATAGCTGAATTATGCGACTCAGGAAGTAAAAGATGCGTAAACATGGATTGTAGCACTGGGGAAACTATTTAAATGAGGTGACTTGCCACAGACTTTCTGGATTGTGTTCTCTATTCAACAAACCTTGAGGTTTTGTCATCTGTTCTCAGTTTTCACTGTTTCCTATCGTCATTGTATGGGCTTCATAGCATAACAAAGAAATATTGTCCTATTGAAGTGCTTTAATTATGGTGTCCATGTCTTTTCTCTATATGGGCTCGTGGAAACTACTCAACAGTAGAGTCCGCGTATGGTCCTTTGCCACGATTGTATGTATTGTCTTCCATTCATGGTTGAGCACTTGCCATGCGTGGATGCATGCAGTTTCATTCTCGTACCAGTGTGGTTTGGAAATGTGGGACCTGACTGCAACCAACTGCTGTGCTATGCTGCCCGGTAGAATGCAGATCCATGTTTCGTGCATTATGTATTTAATGACTAACTGCTCCCAGATGTCATTTTGGGGCTGGATGCCAGACTGAGTGTCTGGTTTTTGTTGGTTGGGTTTTGCTTCCCCCCTCCCCGACTCACTGGAGCACTAGAAGAGTGCTACAGTTAAGCAGGGAGTCTAATGATGTTTACATTTCTGACCTATACTTTCTCCTTCCTGGGAAAAAATAAAATATATCCATTTTAACTTATAAATCACCTTGCTAGGTATCTGGATACTATGCCTCTAGCAATAACTTATCTTTTGGAATGGATAGATCCACTAGTGTTTTTATCAGTTTTGGAATAATACAGCATCCCAGGTATTTGTGGTGAAGATTTTCTAAAAGACTAATTTCTAATGATGTTAAATGCATATTTGAAAAAGGCTGAACTGCTTTGTTGTGCTGTATATTAGAGGGAGGACACTTAAGTTAATGAGGGAAAATAGTTATTATTTATGTCAAAAAACCTTTAAGGTTCAAAAGAAAGTGGTTTCAGCAGTTTCTTTTCAAGAAATATTCATTAAGTTTTTGTTATTTTTTAAACACAAATGAAAAATAGATCAATTTCTTATTTTACCTATTAGTAATCTGTGCTTTTAAAAACTGTCAACTGAAAGCTCAAATTTTAGTTGTTGTTTTCCTTACCAAGGTATAGATTTGAGGTGCAATTACAGAATGCTTTCATTTTTCTGGTTGCCTTTATGATCTCTTCTAAAGTGCTAATATGTCATACAGTAAAACCTTGAATAAAAATATTCTGAAAAGACAGTAATGACAGAAATTAATTTGCTTCACTTTTGGACTGTAGACCCTTTATCCATGTTCCATGATGAGTAGGAATGAGTTGCCATATTTTCTTTTTGGGGTTTGAGTCATGACTTACCAAATTCCACTCCCTTATTGCTATCTGAAAATTCTTGGCCTGTTGTAAACAATATTCTCAGATGAATGTCAGCTAACGTATCACTGACATTCATGCCTCATTTTTTACCTACGCTAATCTATTGCTTTTAGTAACTATATGGGATAGGAAATAGTGTTTACCTTTCCATATCATGAGAATACTACTCGTCCTATCTGACATAAACTAAGAAATACTGTTTATATTGCTGCTTCAGTGAGCCAGGAAAAACTGCACAAATATGTCATGACCACACAGTGGAAAATGCTTGTATACTATTTTCATAGTCAAGGTTCTATATGACTTAATAACAAGAATAGCCGTTATTCTTTCTAAGAACTCAAATGTAGGCTAAATTTGGGGGAGAACTTTAAGATAAAGATCAAATTCTAGGAATGTTGTCTATACTCAAAAAATGTTTTGAAACCTTTGTCAACCATTGAGACAAACTGAAGAAATCTCAGTTCTTTGACTTAATCATGCGAGATGGGTTGAGTTTTAACATTCATATAGGTCGTTATCACATGGGTGCTTTATCTAGTATACAAATCTGTACTACTGTGGTGGTCTTGTAGTTCTGGTTTTGTGCTACGTGAACTTTCCTGTTTTGTGTATTGACCTAGCTCAGGGAACTGGTCCAGCTAAAACCTAACCTTGCCAAAAAAAAAATTGACTGCATAAATGTTAAGACATAGAAGTAAGCAGACAGGGCCACTGGTTTTGACAGCGATGTGCCATATGTCAAATTAAAGTGGTCACTTAACCATGACTTAAGAAATCATCACTATGTCAGCTCTGCGTGCTGATGGAGTGTTTCCCCGAGAGTGCAGACGTTTGAGCTGGCCAAACTCTGGGAACCAAGATGTGTAAACTAAGAAGGGCTTTGCATGAAAGCCCAGTGCTGAATTAGTAGACTGATGGGTCCAGTTAGCTCAGCTTTCCTGAATTCATGCTCAAAATGTACCTTTAACTTTAGAAGTTACAGTGACTATCTGGTGACAGATTCCGCTGCCTGTTGCCATAATGGTTTTCTTGCTGCAAATCTTCCATCTCAATTACTCCTTTGATTTTTTTTTCTTTAAATGTTTTACTGCAAATGTAAACAATTCATTCATAATCAAATGACATGTTTCCATGGTTTCATATTTTTTTATGTATGTACTGCCTACCTCTGAGCCCACAGGTATTTCCTATAAATACCACTTTTGCTATTTGGAATGAATTACTGTAAGTTATGTCATTCACTCAACCATGTCATTTTGATAACTACCAAACCTAAGAAATTAATCTGCTTGTTATGAGTAAATAATGTACCCTTCAAACATACTGGGGGAAAAAAAAATTTTCCACCTATTGGCTGAGGGTGAATTTTTTTAATTCTGTAATTGGTTTCTCTATGTGTGTGTTGTCTTATATGGGCAATAAATTTCTTACTGTAATTGGTGTAATGTCAAGTTTTATTTTTTTATGTTTTTTTTTTTTTTTTTCCTCAGAACTTGCAGTTACTTTGGGATGAAACTATGTTTTCAGTGACTGATGAGAGTAGGAAAGTGATACTGAAGTTGCTAGCAGATGACCCTAGAATAAGATGTATGTAATTGGATAAGACTTGCAACAAATATTGGGCATCTGTTGGGTAACATAAAAATAATGAAGAGAAACAGCAACAGGAAAAATCTTAAATTAACAAAACCTCATCAATTTTTTGATGTGATATTACTATTGAAACAGAACAGGTGGGTAAGATTAAAAACCCCAGCCTGAACTCTTTGAGAAAAGTGTCTAAAGTGATTATCAGTTGGTTTTATTTGTATCCCTCGTGTCCAAAAGGAGCTGAACTTTCTCTTTTTCCTCTGTATCCTTTGAAAATTTCAGCCATATCTTTCGAATTTTTTTTTTTAAAGTGCTTTTTGCTATTCACGCCACACTTTTGATAGGTTGAGAGAGGCAGAGAATAATTATTGCCATAAGAAAAAAAAAAAAAAAGAATCTGTGTTTTCTTGGAATGGAACTTCTGGAGGCCTCAGGGCAGGAATGGCAAGCAGCTGCTGGCTCTTTGATCGTGAAGTTGTAGTCATCCGAAAACCCAGAGAGAAGAGGAGGCGAGAGACTCGTTACCATAGACCAAGCTGAGTTGCTGTTGTGTGACACTTCCTTCCGACATACATCTCAAACCCTTTGCATCTTCCAGTGAGTCACTGTGAAGGTATACATGAAGTAATCTGGTAATTATCTGTCAACTAGAAGTCTTTCAACTATAATAACTATACACGGTAGAATTCTGTATTAAGCAATTTCTTTGCACAAAATAACGGAGTGCTGAGGGCCGTGCTACTGTAGGTACCTACTGCTGCCCATCCCGGGTTGATGTAGTCAGGGCCAGTTGGTGGAGGTCACCTACCTTTATCTTCCCTTTTGTTAGTTGATTGGACCAGTATTTTTGTATAAGTTATAAATTAACAGAACTGTTATGTTTATGTATTGATACCTCTTTTGTGTTCAGGAAAAGAAAGCTACCAAATGCGAGCTAATGTAGAATAAATTACCAGATCTGAATCTTAATAGTAATTACAATCCAGCATCAAATGGGAATGTCTATGTGTCTTCTAACTAAAGCTACTACGTATTACACTGCAAATACAGTAATACAGTGAATACTGACAATTTCATTATATCCAAATGCTTTGGTTTGACATCAGCAAGAGACTAAATAATGCCTTTCAACGATTTTTTGTGCCTTTGGGGCACAAAATTAGTATCTTTCATTTTTAATGCAGTCATTTTAGCACAGAATATACCATAGGCTACAGAATTGATTAATCATGGAAACAAAGAGCTAATTGTTGCAGTTCAAAGTGCGTTTAGATAGCAAGTTTAACTCTTACAGAGATAATCGTTGTCATTAAGCAATACAAGGTGAGGTTTTTTGATTTAAGAAGTTTTATGATTATCTTTTGATTTAGACCTTCTCCAGGCTGAAAGAAACTAGAAAGACCACACGAAATTGGACTGAAGAGAGGGAAGTGTGTCTGGGCTAGTGTTTCTGTGGATCAGATCATGATTTTCTTCATACTTAAATTTATATATTTCCATACCGGGCCTAAATATTAAATGGCACATAAATGCTGTAAAACATTTGCTTCGTGGGATTAGATCTTTCATGCTTTAAAATGAAGCACTCTCTTTTAAAAAGAAAGTAAATATGGAAGGTATGAGTCTTTTGCTTTAATACATCTAAAGCCCCATTGTGCTATTCTGGAATCATGACTATACGAAAGTTACCGTCCAAGGTTTCTGTCACCTTTTTAGTGACATTCGCATATGTAAGTAAATGCATAATTACGTGATTATCCTTGTTGTATTGGAAACTGTGAAGTAATTGACGGTTGGACTTGATGATCTTAGAGGTCTTTTCCAACCTTAAAGATTCTATGATTGTAATTCTCTTATCAGGATTGCGTCCAAACAGGTATCACAGGAAGTTTATTTCTTGTAGTTTAGTACTTAGCTCTCTTCATATTCCAAACAGCTTGTTCGATGTCATCCTGGCCTCACTTCTTCCCATCCTGAAGAAAAATAAATACCATCTTTTGGCAATAATGGAATTAGTTTGTGGATTGTGTTTACTGGCAAGGAAGGTTCATTAATTTTGTTAGTATGTTATAAGGTTTCTCAAACACTACTGAAAGCCTAGACTTAAATTCAAAATATACTACAATACTTAATGTTCAGCTCTTGGCATTCAGATCTGGCATTTCACTTGTTATATTTGTGTCCATACAAATCATACTCAAAGAAGGAAATGTTTTGGTTTACATCCACCAGTAGCTTGATATCATTAAATTATGAAGTGCTGAGAAAAACAAGCTATAACATTAGCACTAAAATATTCTAAAATATTTCTAAAAACCTCACAGTAAAACCTTACAGCCGCACTAGCGTGCTTTCCGTATTTCATCGGTTTTCCGTGCTTCAAGCTGTGAACGGATTCAGACATTACTGTGAAGCGTGGCGCGGGCTGTGTTAAATTGACCGTGTGGGTGATTTAACGTGAGATGAAAGATTAAGAAATCACATAAGTCTTTCAGACGTTTGTCTTCAGTGCATTAGGCATCTCATGACTGAACAATAAAGTTTTCAGCTTGGTTGGCAGCGAGGAGCAGCTCTGCCCACGGCAGCTTCCAGAGCTGGGGCTTCGTTGAGCTGGTCCTGGGCTTGGTGGATGGAAGCAGGCCTGGAAGAACGTGGCGTGTGATGGCGACTGGGCTTGTGAGAGCAAAGCTGTTGTCATTGCTCGTAGTTTTAGAGAAGATTTACTCATTGAGGACCCCACTCTGTTTCATGCTAGATGATGTGACTGGAATTCAGTGAGACTCTGTCTTGTAGCATTGGTAGAGGCAGTTCCCATGATTTCCAAAAGCTCTTTGCTTTCCTTTGGCATCCAGGATTCCAGCTGTATTACAAAACAAAATCCAACAGCTGCATTCTGGAGATCGGTTTCATCTTGTGTCCCATTGTTTCACACAGTCTTAAAATATGTACAGCCTGTGCTGCTTCGTACTGCTCGCTTCCTCGCCCCTTATTTTTGCGTTAGGTAATATATCAAACTGAAGGCAGCTGTTTTGTTTAAGACATCCCATTTCTGCTATTAGGGTCATTGCCGAATTAGTTGAAAAATCTGAAAAACTAATGTTCAGTGTTCGCAAGAAACATTTGTGGGCTTTCGTATTGTGTTAGTTCTTTAATTGAAAGGGCTGTGCTGTTCCTTGCTGATGTGCTTGCACGCAGCTACAAAGCAGATTATAGCAGACACCCAGAGAGTCTTTGTTGCTGGCATACAATGTGTTAAGATCAGCAGATATTTAAACTACAGTGAGTTTGAACTGCAGCAGTGAGATTATATATATATAAAGTCTGTGATTGGGGGTCATCTTTTTTGCTGTTACAAGTTCTTAAAATAGCTATTCCAGCACCATTTTTGATAGATGGCTTCTGGGTTATTATTCATTTATAAAATGGGACACCTCAAAGGAAAGAGATTAATGGCTTTGTGAAATTTTAGCAAGGACTTTACATAGAAAAAGTGATCTGTATCTTTTAAAAAGTACATCATTAACAAGTAGATTGAAAGAGTGTTGAATACTTTATATTATGTTACATACTTTTAATATTTTGGAACTCTTCCTCAGTTTTGCAAACATTGCACTACAGTTTTAGGGGAAAATACATTATCATTTACCTTCTTTTCCCTGTAATGGATGGCAGAGATGACAAATCTGGCATAGTATGTGTCTGAATATAGTATTCAGACAAATCTGAACATATTATGTAGGTATTTTGCTAAATCCAAACTGTTTTAAAAATGTTACATGTATAGCTGCAGGTATGTATTACCAGGTCTGCTGAAGTTGTTTGAGTAAATGAAAATGTATATGCATTCTCTGCCAGGCATACAGACTGTATTTGCACACTGTTGTAGATCTTGCAAAGCCAGCTTACCGGCGACGTCCATCTGTTTTATACTTAGTGTAAAGGAGTTAATGACCTGAGTGGTTAAGACTGTCCAGACGATCTGTATAATCCTTTCACACAAATAAGATATTGTTGCTGTTAACCATTACTTTCTCTTTAAATTTTTAAAAATACATAATAGAGATTTTATTTCTGTCCTTTCCCCCCCTGCTTATTTAGGCTAATTGAACTTGACAAAATTGAAAAAGAAAATCTGTGCGGCAAGGTCAGACGTATGAACCTGAGGAGACGCAAACCAATTATTGACCGGTAGACTTGGAGCTTAGAAGTAGGAATCAGCCCTAATTTATCAATATTGATTTCACGTAGTCTCTATACGGTGGCTTCAGGGTAGGTTTTTGATGCCACTTTGAGAAGGTAGTTTGAGGTTTGCAGAAACTGCAATGAAAATAAAGCTAACCCATGAAGCAAGCAATGTGTAGCACTACGCAGATTAGTGCTGTAAAGGTGCTGTGTGACCTCGTGGTGTTACAAAAGAGCTTTAAGAAGCTTAGTAACAGGTTAAGGTGATGGGGAGAGGCGGTTGTTTTTCTAATTAACTATGTTATCCTGAAACAGACTGTATCTCGCTGGGCTGTAGGCTGGTTTAGTGAGAAAGTTGTTGTAAATGCCAAGTAGAAGGATTGCATATAGCAGTTTCAAGTGTTAGCCTGGGTACTCTCTTGAGGTAGCACTCTCTTCTAGATGGGGTGAAACATTGGCAGAAAAAGCAGTTGATGTGTTATAAATTATATATGTTGAAAAAGTTAGGGTAATGTAATCTTAAAAATTTCCCTGTGGATTCAGTATGTTAATAACATTCAAAGGTAGTGCTTCTTCTGACTTGTGTTTGGTTTATAACCTACAGCCTTCTTTATATTTAATACAAATGGGATTTTCATTATTTTTTTACAAGTTATAATATATTCAGAAAAGGAGAAAAGTATTGCTAAATCCTATTTCTTAATTATTACTCTTCTTGCTCTGGAAATATTCCCCGTTCCCGACTTTGATCCATTCCTAGTTCATTTATTTAAACAGAACTGCTTGTTAAATAACAAATGCGGTTGGTATTTAAATGATTTGTCTATTTTGAAGTAGTACCCTATTTTCATTTAATGTAATTGCTATATTTAATCTTAGAATGAACTAATGCATGCCATGTGACAAATTCATTCATTGCTTGGTGTCGTGCAGAAAACACAAGTCAGCCAGTAATATGGGCCCCCTGGGGAAATTCTGTGGCCTCACTGAAAATCCAAAGCATGTGAAACAGCCACATAAAAATTATGCGGTGCTCCAAGCCACCGTAGAGGCCCTTAAACTTCTCTAGTATACTCTGAGGGTAATTTCATGCTTATTCTACTTCTGTTGTAACTCCTTAGACCAATTCAGAATCAGTTCTTGTTCATAACCCAAAAGCAGAAACCCAACAACAAATGTTGAGTGTACACAGAGTACGTTCCCTGTTCTACCACTTCCTTTGGAAGAATCAATACTTGAAACCTAGAAACAAATTATGTAGGCAAGAATATGTATACTTCTTGTTGGGCAACTAATTATGTCATAACAGCAGAGCCACAGTTTTAAAGTTTGTTTAGATGGAAAGATAGCACAATTTTTATGTTGGTTAAGATTTTATAAATTTATTATTTGAATTGGCCATCACAAAAATGAGTGAGAGATGACTTGAAAAACCTCACTAATATAGATGATAACTGGCAATTCAGTTAGACTCTCTTAGAAATGTGTTCTCTCCACCCTTTAGGTTTGCAGCTTAATTTGATTTATAGAATAAATAAATATTGTGGTGTAGTAGAGAGATTCGTGTCTATTGGAAACGCTCATCTAGCTTGTTGGTTTTTCTTCCAAAAGTGGGAGTATAAAAGTAATTTTTTTAATTATCTGTTGGACTTTTCTAATAATTCCAAATTGTAAAGTATATGACTTCTGTCTTGATAGCTTTGCCCCTAGGTCTTTGAAATGCTTGTGATTGTAGAGCTCTTCAGATGTATGGGTGGGTGACTGGGGCTCAACAATGGCTTTTCTCCTTTACAGATCCTCTAATAGAGACGATTGCTTCTGTTGGTTATTATTGTAATATTTCATTTCTGTCTCACCAGTGTGTCATATATGAAAGCTACTAGTAACAATATTTTTAGCAGATAACTCTCACCCGACAATATATCATGATAACCTTCACACATCACGTAATTTAGAAAACAGCTTGAAATTTACAGCAGTGCCTTGTAACTCTAAGTGACTGATGACAATTATATATATTATTAACAACAACATGTTTTTCTCAGTACTGTGCACCGACAGAGAAGTGTTGGACAGAATGAATTGCCCTCCAGTATGTATCATAAATCCCACAAATCATGTAGTTCATCTTCTGCTTGTTTGCTTTGAGAATGCATTGAGTGCTCCTTACCACATTCTTCCTTGTTTTCACGATATCCATTTAGCTTTTTCTGCTCTCTGCAGCACTGCTGGGAGGACGGAGGGTGAGGGATCCGCCTGGTAGATGCAGCATGCCAGTGGAGAACTAGCAGTTAGTCTGGTGTTGCAACACAAGGGCTGTTTTGTTCTCTCCCTTCTTCCCTATGCCCTCCCCGCGTTCCCTCCCTGAGCTGCTGAGTATTTATCTCCAGCAAGTCCAGAGCTGGAAAGGATGGAGGCTCACAACCATATCATATATTCAACAGATCAAAATCACACTGTCAAAACATGAAAGTACCTCAATAATTTTCTTTTTAATTTTAACTGTCAGCCTCGAGATACCACTTGCTCTTGAGCTACTATGCATAATGCGTGCCAGCTCGCTTCTGCTTATACTCTTGTAAAATGTAAAGCAACAAATTTCCTGGCAGTCTCTGCAAAGTAGTGTAATATAACTTTCATTGCAAGAAGGTGGTGAACGCGATGTGACTTCTTAACAGCTGCAATAAGTGATGGGAAGCTATTAGCATCTTTTCAAAACAAGTAACAAGTGAGAGGTTATCTTTCATCTTTTCCCTAAAAAAATGGCATGTTATTCTAGGCAGATAACATTTTGTTTGCACTTATCTGAACAAAGTAAATTTTTACATGAATTCTCTAGCTCTGTATTGCTTTGTGAAATTAATAAAACTTTAAAAACTAATGCTAACATACACTCCAATGGCTGGATTTCAAAATGAAAATTGGGATGTTAAATTTTATGTCTGGAAATGATGGCTGTTAACAAGGGATTTTAGTTCACCTTTATCCTTTTCGCTTTAGATTTATGATTATGTGAGAGCTGCCTGTTCCATTGTTTACTTTTATGTCAAGTTATTTGGCTCTCATTTGAGTACTCTCAAAAGGTGAGACAGGTCTGATGCTTTTGACTGCTTTTCAGTGTCAACATTGATAATCGAAGCCTTAGTAAGCGACAACTTTGGAAGTGTAACTTAAAGTCCAAAAGGACAAGTGCTGTCTGGTTTACTTATTTTGGCAGCTGAGGTGGAGTTTCCATTGTAGTGTGATTAGTATCGTTCCTATGGAAGTTAGTAGCTCAAGTTCGTAACCATAGAACGAGGCTGTAGCAAAAAGTGGCACTGTTTTTCCCACGTATCTATCTTTGCACTTAGGATATATCATATTAAAAACAAGGTCGACATTGTCTCTAGTTGATCACACTGTGAGGGAGCTCAGAGATAGTATGTGACTATAGTATTTCATAAACATTGCCCAAAATAGATGCCCAAATATGCAGAGTTTTTGTAACGTACACTCTTGATGAATAAAGGCAGAGTTGGAGTAGCCAGTCTAAGATCCTAATTTGAAAGGCAGGCATTGGTAAAGCAGCTCAGTTCTACAACCTTTCCAGAGATATTTCTCAGACCTTTTGCATAGATTATTATGTTGTATTTTGCAACTGTATGATCACTGCATACAAAAGTAATTAGTTAACTTTTTTGTTTTCTGAAGGATGTAACGAGATTATTTTCTTGCATGTGATTTACTCCTGCAAACATAAATCAGGCTATTGTCTTCAAGAGTGAAAGGTTTGGAACCAAAAATACAATTTGGAAGTGAAACATTTTTCAGCTGCAAGTAATATTAATAGTAATTGCCACTTAGTGATCTTGCAGTTGGTAGAAACAAGCCATCGAAATGATAATTGTAGGATTCATTGGGATTTAGATTGATTAACAAACAAGACAACCAAGTGGGCAGCATACCTTGAGCCAGAACTTTGTCTCATGTAAAGTCGGCAGAGCTTATCTGGAATCAGTGGAGCAAAGCCCATTTTATTCCATTGGCCCAAAGAATAAACATATACCATGTCAGAAATAGAACAGTTGGAAACAATTGCTGCATGGGACGATGATGAAAAATAGCTGGAGAAAGATATAAGGGTGATTAGAGTTCTTTAAGGCCAGACAGCTGACTTAGGGATGTAAATGAGGCCAGCCTGGCGTTGTGGTGGAATCATTGTTCTGCGCTGCAATGACATGAAGGTGCACTTGACATCATCTTTCTCAGCTCTCTTCATTAAGTGAAAGAAATTCATACACGTTTTAAATGGGAAAGAGAACTGTTAAGGATGCCTCATGAAATGAGCTGTTGAGAAAAATTGAGATAACTTAATGTAGTTTCCACTGAAGTTGAGGAAATTCAGTGTTTGCAATTGCCAATCAATTGAAATCTATTTTATTCTTTAGAAGTCTCCTTTGAAATAGTGTGGGTTTATGTATTGGAAATGCAAAATTTAAAGTGTTCAAGGAATGTATTATTCGTAAAGAAATTGTGAATTACTTTTGAATCATTTCATTATCATCTCCTGACTCATTGCTTGATGGTATGGTGTTTAGTTCAAGATTTTCACAATCTCAAATCTAGATTGTTCTGTTTTGTTGAAACGTGGACCAATATTGCAATATCTGAACTATGCCTAACGTTAAAGAACCTGTAGTGAGGGTGAAAAGCTAAAATACTTGCTTCTCAAAGTAAGCACACTCAAGCAAATGGTTCTTTTTATGTGGTTTGAGGGTGTATGTATAACCCATAGCCTCAGTCACATGGCATAATTAAATTAAAATAGGCTTTCCTTATCTCAGAAAGAAAAAGTTCTTTCAGATAATTCATAAATTTTAAATGGGAGTCATATCGTAATCAGGAGCTAATTTTCTTTTCCCATTATCTCCTGCCATTCTGTGATACGAGAACACTTTGTTCTCTACAACAGTCTTTGCTCAGAGCTTTGGTTTCTCTCAGAAGTAATTAACTAGTAAAGACATTGGGTCTTTGTAGACGTCTTCACCAAGACATGCAGGTGAACAAATCCCATACGCAAGGATAGATGTTGTTCCAGCTCAACGTTCCTCATCTATGCCTCCTGCTCTTGCCTGGCACGTTGCACATTGACAGTTCCTGTTATGCATATGGATTTAGATTCAGGAAATGTAGCTTCATCGAATTGTTCATCCCACACTATATTTTAACACTACAGGCTGTCTTAAACATTAAAAATTTATCATCGTGTACAGCCTTTTGATTTTTAAATGTGCGTGCTTATCTCCTCTTTAATTATATTGTTTACTTGATGTCTGCCTTTCTTGTGTGTCTTTATTTAACATTAGGCTCTGCTTTCATTGACTTACAGGTGAAATATTTGACTATAAGTTTTATTCCCTCTAATTATATTTGTTACAACAGAAAAAGAAAAAACCAAACTATGCCATTCTAACTGTTGTTTTCCCTTTTCTTACTAGTTTGCTGTTTTGTGGTTCATAAGAGATGCCATGAGTTTGTTACCTTCTCTTGTCCTGGGGCTGACAAGGGACCTGACACTGATGTAAGTACATTGACATTTAATATGTTGCTTTTACACATAGTTTTTTGTTGTTACACCTAACTATGAGAATGAATTACAAACAATATCGGTAGGATCTTTACGATAGGTAATTGTAGTCCGAGTGGTTTTTAACAATTCTGAAGTATTTATGGACTGTAAGATCTATTTTTGGTAAGAAAAGTAACAAAGAATGTGTGACCAAGAACAGTTTCCCTCAGAACGCAACAGCCCTGAAGTGTTTACCCAAGCATGAAGTCAGCATTTTATTTTTGTTTGCTTTATGTTGGATGTATTTGATACTAACAATTCCCAGGAACGGCTGAGGCTTTTTCTGAGCTTTCTTTGTATCCATCTTATCTCAAGGTGTAACTTCAGAGTTGACTCTGGTCCTTGTCCTCTCTGCACACAAGGATCTATAGCTCCAAGTAGATGACAGTTTAATCTTGAGCCAATGGGCTTATCTGAGATTGTTGCAAAAACCTATTATATTTGTGCTTAAGCTAGTATACCAGTCAGGATCCACCCATTCTATCTTGCTCTGTCAATATTCTATATACACATAGTGTTTTTGGTCAACGACCAGTTTTTACTTTCAACACATCTGCTTTCATGGTGAGACATGAGAATTTTGTCACCCTGCTGAAATAATAAACTAATCTTGTTTGTTCATATAAAAATAACATTTCTTTGGGTTTTATAAATTCTACTTTACAGTGAAGTAATTTAACATCTGCTTATGGGAACAATACATTCCAAGTGTTCTTTGTCTGAACGGCTCTGTCTCTGTTGTGTTTCTTATAACGTATTCATGCTCTAGATTGTAGGCTATTATCTCCTCTGATGAAATGCCTCAGAAGACTTTTCTTGCTAGGTTTTAATGAGCTTCTCATGAATTGTTTTAGTATGCTAGCTATGAGATCAATGAACAATATATGGGCAGAAGCTGCAAGGGCATTTGGAGAATTTGAGATGTTAAAAAGTTTTCTTATTTTTAAATTTAAAATTGAGGAAACTGTCGAAGAACTGAGAAGCATTTTAAAAACAGTTGATTTTTTTAAACATTTCACATGATTTAAGTTTAGGTACATAAGAAAAATGCTCAAGTTTTAGAGCGTCGTTGCCTTGTTCAGTTTCTCCAGTTTAGCTGATAGTCACTTCCAGAGAGCGAACAAGGGCTTAGGTGACCTCAGTCGTAACTGTGATCGGTCTTTCTCTGGTCGTGGAGAGAGTTGCATGGGGTTTGACCTGACAGTCTTGTGGCAGAAACACTGCTGTCCTCAACATCTGCCTCTGCCTAACTTTCCCCCTGCCCCTTCCCCACTTATGGAGATGGGACTCTCATGAGTCTGCTCCTCAGCAGTACCTTTCCCCAGAGATCCCCTGGCTTCAGTTACTACTATTGTGGCAACTGCTTGCAAGGGAAGAAGCTTTGCAGTACTCGAAATATCATTGCTAAAATCAACAGAATTATATTAAAAATATAATTGTAACCGAAGCCTCTCTTCACCTTTCCATCTTTTTCCATATTCAGTTCTGGTAACTCATTAAATGCTCCATTATTTCATTTGTATCTGTATCTCCAGCCATCTTTTTGTCCTGTTCACTTTTTTGCACTTAGCTCGTCATCTCAAATTTTCTTCATCTTTCATCAGCTGCTCCTGCTGCAGTCCTGGTTACTTGTTGCCATTTAAGAGCCATGACAATCCAAAGAGCGTTGCTCCAACAGTGAGAGTCAGAGTATCTAAGCTTAAGGACCCGTAATATGGATGCAGCCACCAGAAGTTAAGGACATCCATAGATCATGTCAGGGTCTAAGATTCAAAAAGTCAGGATTCAAGCACAGAGCAGTTATACTGATTACCTGTGCAAAGCACGTGGATGTTGCTAAAGGTTTATTAAGTGTCTAGAATGGGATCAGGGCATAGGAAATGCCAGGCTGCATTCCTCAGGAGCTTTGACAGTTCTTCAGGGCTGTACACAAAGCATCTCTCTCCATTTGGCGTAGAGCGCAGCTTTTGAGAAGAAAGTGACTTAACTGACCTGAGGTCAATTTTTATGACAGAGGTGAAAGGAAGAGACTTTTGACAATAATGTAGTAGTTAGAGCACTCACTTGGAAGCCGATGCAGAGGCTTACAGGCATTCACGGAGCCTCCCAGTGATGCAGGAAGGAAGCCAGTGCTCGCTCAGTATGGCTTTGCTAATAGTACTCCTTAGTGTATTTTCTCAAAGGAGACTCTACTACTAGAACAATCATGAAGGCAGGAACAAGAAATGAAAATTATTCTTCATACTCTTCCTTTTCTGAAAGTTCTTGAATTCTTTAAGCTTTGAAGGGAAGTGTGGAGATTGGCTCTGTCTATATAGTGTAATAGTTAAAGTGGTCATTTGGAATCTAGAAGTTATGGATTTGAAGTGCCTTGAGCTACAGAACAGCTAAAATCCAGGTCTTCCCTGTCCAGGTGAGTGTTCTTGTCACTAAACTACCATGCAGGAGGTAGGTGACAACACCTACTCTCTCCCCATCTCCTGTTTCTAAAAGAAAGTAGCCATAGCTGCTACTTTTTGCCGCTGTCCAGTTGACTTTAGGTATAGTTGACCCATTTGCATCCCACTGGATGCCATACAGGTGTTTCTCTGAATTCTGTAATTCTCTATACACCTTCTGTATTGTGTACGTGGGCAGTGCCAGTACCGATGTTGCACTGCACTGAGCTATGGGACCTGCTTAGAAACCTAGACACTCTTACCTGCAGTTTGTTAGGCAACATTTATGTATCGGGTGAGTTCCTGTCGTTACCAAACTGAGTAAGGTCACCATTACCAGAGACGAACCAGGGTAGGCAACAGTGCCAGATTCATCCTGATGTTTATGTCTGTAGCTGTTTTAGCAGCGGTCAGGCTGGGTGAAATGCATCTTCACCGATCTCGGTGGCAAAATACCCGTGGACCATCAAAAGGGCCAGAATTTCGATTAAAGAATGTCTGTTTAATTACTCGTTCTCTAAGTATAGTTCATACCTGTAAGTGATACGTTGCTGATTAGTTTTGGTCGGTCCTAAAACATGAGTAGAATAAAACAATTAAATCTTGTTTTATCTTTGTGCTCAGTTGTGATAAAGACGTTAATGAAAGTTATTGTTGATTGACGATTTTAGAGGTGACAGTCTTGAGTAGGTCTTCTATAGCTGCAATGAAGGCTTTGGCTCTTGAAAGTATTCTTGATTATTTTGTCAAAACATGGGTTCTTCAGGGTTTTTCTTCTAAAGCTCATAAATGAGAGCACACATTTGTGTGTGAGACCATTTAATTTTATCAAGAATTTCTTCGTGGTTGTAGAATCTGTCATGTGGCAGGTTGTTAATGGTCTTTAGTATTGCCGACTGCATTTTGTGATTTGGTTTTTTTGCCTTGGTGATTAAATAAATCAGCCTAATGCTTTATTTTAGTATTTGGGTTACCAAATGATCGTGTTCAATATTTGCACAGAAGTGATATCTCAAAAACACTTTGAAGATTAAAAGCAAACAGAAAATAAATATGTTTTAATAAAATCGTGCTACATTAGTGGGTCCTATTACACAAAGAGGATTGCAGAATGTTATACTTTAATTTACTGAAATGTTTGACTATAATGTCTACCCTTTTACAATTCAGTAACTTATTCCTATCCGAGTTAGTACAAGCTTTGTTCTGAAATGTAGTGTGCTATAAAGCTTATCATAATACTCAGCAGATTTTTAAATATTAAAAAGTCCTTTTCTAAATTATTTCATGCAGGTGCACAATTAATTTGCATACTCAAATTCTCCAGTGTCTTTGCATGATGTAGCCTTTCCATTAATTGTAAGAGCAATATTGTCATTAATAAAATGAAAATTTCCAGAGTGATAATTATAAATTATAATAATTATATGTTATAATACTATTTATTACATCTTAGAAGAATTTAAAATTATCATGCACTGTCCTTTTAGCACAAATGAGGCAATCCTTAGAAATACACCATTAAAATAACTATTGGTTAAATTTACTTAATAAGGAGCATCGGAAGTCAGGTAGGTGCCCCGCAACGGGTGACAGGCCGGGTTGGAATGCAGAACACCTCAACATACCAAACATTTCCCACTCAGGAACAAAACTGCCTTTTCCAGCCAAGGGAGGCAGCTCTCGCAGGTGAGCGTTCACAGCCGTCCCCGCTGAGGCCGGAGGTATCTAGGACATGATGGCAAGGACTTATTTATAGATTTGTCTTGAGGCGAGATAGTACGGCATTCACGCTACTTGCCTCCAGGGATACGGAGAGTTTCTGAGCTGTGGGGTTTATTAGTCGGTTGGGAAGACTCCTAAGGGGAGAAAAGCCGTAACTTTTAGAAACTTCATTCTGATTTTCATGACAGCGAAACGTCTACCTAAAGGGCAAGGTCAAAGCATCTCTTTAAAATAATGCTCTTTCAAAAGAGAGAATTGAACTACTTTAAAAATAGGTTGTGTGCTCGAGAGATTTCTAACCTGTAGTTACTTTCAAAGCTCTCTGTAAGGTTTTTTTGGCTGCAGCAATCCCCTGCAGAAAGGGGGGATTCTGCTGACAGGTCCAGTTATTTCCCTAAATAGATGTAACAGTTGCAATAAAAGTTATTTTTTTAATTTCTGGATATTTTAAATACAGTCAAACCAACAAAAGAGACTTCAGACTGTACTGTCCACAGATCTTTTCTTATTTCCTAGCCTTTCTTACATGCCATACAGCTAAGTATTTAATAAACTGACTACTCAGCTGTACAAAAGGCCTGTGGGCTGTATCATGCTAAAAATAGTGGTGAACAAATATTGCCTCCTTGTGTAACATTTTTATTTGCCATGGTATTCTATTGCAGTGACAGAGGGGATCAATTATTTGTATTACTTTAAATGCCTTAATAAAGGTGAGTGCAAAAGAGACAAAAGCTTAAACTCACTCTCTTTTTGCTTTGCTCAGACTAGCTGAAATGTGAGGTTGAAAGGTCTGTGTTTGTGCCAAAAGGAAAAGCATACGTGTGAATAAAGTGGTTGTCCTTGACTCGTAGTGAAATGATGGTGTCTGGGGAACAATATCCTGTTTCAGATGAAATAAGAAGTCACACAATCAAAAAATTTTATATTTCCTTAATACCTGGCTGAGTGTGAGCTCTGATGTCTGAGCAGAATACCAACTCGGGAAGTTATTTTGTTGCTATCTAATGGCTTTCGGTAGTTTGAAATTATTCATCTTCTCTTTGTGGCCAGCTCTTTTATGGGGATGCTATTGAGCTCCTGTATTTCAAGCCTGCTGAATACACTAAAGTTATGTGAAGCATCACCTCCAATTCAGATAGCTGGGTTTGGAAGGTTGCTCGGTGTTCCTAAAAACTATTGTAAGTCATTGATGCAATGGTTTAAAACTTGAGTGAATTGCTGTAAAAATGTAAGAGTAACCTCAAAAATTAACTGCTGTTGTAACTAGCTTTGTTAAGATCTGTTTAATATTAAGGGATAACTAGTCAAGTTTCTTTCAGAAAGGATACTTTAAAATTGAGAGTTAAATCTTTGTTCCCTTCGTTAATGGAACATAGTAACCAGAAAGTGTTTTCAAACCGCATGCAACTTAATAAAATGTTCCTAATTCAATACCACATAGAATTAAAAAAACCCCAAGTAATTACCCCAGTAATTTTAAAAAGTGTTTGAACGTATTAATTATTTTTTTTTCAGTACGATTTTATAAAACTTAATATTGAGTGCACAAGAACTCTATATTAAGACATCACCATCTCTGGATCAGCACTATTTTCCTTTCAGATTATAATAATATAGGATCCAAAGGATGTTTCGGAGCAAAATAAATAAATAGAAATTAAAAACTGAAAAAAATCTAAATGAGAGCAAGTGACTGTACAGTCAAAGGAGATTAAGTCTGACTTTGCTTCTCAGAATTGCAGTGAGTTCTTACTATTTAAGCACCTAGAAGAGAATGAATTGATAAGATACAGATGTGGGCTTACGCAAGATGAACCAGCAAAGCCATCTCATCCCATTTGTCAGGGTAACTGACCTCACGGATGTAGAAGGTGACATATATGGAAAAGATTTTAAAGTCGATAAGCCTCTTGATATTGAAATTATTTGGGAGCTTTAGTATCTTAAGCATATTCGAAAAAATCAGTCTAAATTTGAACAACTGTAAGGTTCTGTGGGATGCAGCAGGAGCTGGGTATTTTCATCAGTGGCTTGGATTTTGGAATGATGTTACAGCTACACAATTTGCAGTTGACAGTAGGGAGGGAGAATTCTAGAGGACAATATTTAATTTCAGAATTTTTTTTGTGTTAAGATACAATTTAATGAAACAAATGAAAAAAATCACACTTGAGAGGGGGGTGAAATTAGTGTGAACTGATTGTGAAGGCACCAGTGCAGAAGAAAAGGAAGCAAGTCTTTTAGTGGGTCATAAAGTCAGTACTGGCCAACAGTGCACCTCTGATACAAAGGTGATGAATTTCCCGCAGGGATATGTTAGAAATGATTATTCTATTTTTTTTTTTTTAATTAAGATATTTTATGTAGAGTTCTGCAGCTCTTCTGGAGAAGAATTTAGAGAAGAGTATTTTCCATGTCTGTTAAGTTGTAACCAGGAGAATTAAATATGTAACAGTGAAACTTTTGAGGTGTAATGATGGGTAACTGCTGCAATGGGTTACCAAAAGAAGAAATGAAGATTTTTGGTTTGGGGGTTACTTCTCTAAGCAGTGCTGTAAATATTATCCCTGCCTTCATTGCACCTCGGACAGAGGCGAGATGAGTCCTGTGAGGTTCCATCATGCTTTTCGTTTTATGGTTTCTATGATTTTAGAGTTGGGAGGAGAAAGATTGACCCTCAAGAATCCATATGCAGGGGGACGAGTGGGAAATTATCATTTGTAAATTATAATTTACAGTATGACAGCGGTGGGCTTGGGTTTGGCCTTAGGCTTGGAGCAATGCTTATGTCCACATTTACTCCAGTATTGTCCTGTTCAGTTTGATAGTTGTGGTTGTGATACAAATGATATGAAGAATCTTCTTCCTTGTGTCACACCTCTGTATTAAGCAGGAGTAAATTAATATAATTGGGCTATCCTGGAGGGTTTAGTCATCTGGACCAGATTTCCTTTTCTGCTCAATTCCAGGTAATGCTGAAATCTTTTTTTTTAATTCTCTTTTTCCCCACTGGCCTTTAATTAATTCCAGACTGTTTACATGTAGGAGGATGGTTTCAGAGTGAAAGACGACAGTTGCTTTACTGGTCTTGGGAATTAAAAACAAAAATAAAAACCAAACAAAACCAAAAAACCCCACAAAAACTCTCATGAAAAGAAAAGGCCATAACTGGAAGCCCAGTATTAAGACTTACTGTAGAACTAGTTAAAAAGGGATTTTAATCAGAAAGCTTTGCAGTCTTTCTCCAAGGATAATGAAATGCAGCAGCAGGGCATGTCTGATTTGCTTTTAATCATTTGGTTGTTTTTACAATGAAAAGCAAATATTATCTATGTTCAACATTGTGAGTGACCTGAGCAACAAACAGGCATCATTGATAAATATTATAGGCACCAGGGTGGTTTTTTTATTGCTAATCTGAACTTTGGGTAATAGGCAATCTTGTCCTAGAAATATTTTCTTTCTAATTAAAATAAAAATATTCTCACTTCCTCACAAAAGATACACGAAGGCAGGAAGATCTGGCAAGATACAGTCGACTGCTTGCCAGGTTAGCAAAAATGCTCTCTTAAAGAGAAGCCTGTATGGATTTTTTTGAAATGATTCTTAAACAGCTCTGATGCAATGATTTATTAATCTTTCATGGTATAACCTAAACAAAGAAAATATAAAGCCCCCTCTATTGACAAATTGGGATACCAACTCAATGTGTTTGTATGTCATAGTTTTCTAATTAGGAAATTATGAATCACAATTACTTTGTTTGCAATAGGCATTATTAGATGGGGACAGTAGTTAATATTCTTGTTATAAGACACTTACAATGCAAACATACTTTTGTCAAAATACCGTATTCCTGACTATATTCCTCTTCCTCTTCCCCAAAAAGCTAGTCCTAGGTTACCAAAATAAACAAGATCACAGTCAATGCAGTAAATACTTTAAAACAAATTTTATGGGACAGCAAGGACATTTTTATTACAAAAATAAGTATTTTATTTCTTGTGATTATCCTGACTTCTGAATCTCTGCAGAGTGTCCACAGTAGTTTATGGAGAAATAAACATTTCATGCTTATGGTTTTGATCTCAAAGCTTTAAAAATTAACTTTAGGGAAAACTTGCTTATATAACTCTTCTAATTTTTTAAATTTGTATTTAGATGATACTGTGCACAGCTGTAAGGGCTCATTATGAAATATGGGTATTTGAGTATATTGACAATGACATCTCAATTTGAACAGAATCCGTCCTGAGGTAAGACTCCTTTTAATGGCAGAGCCCTTTTTGGTAGACTTCCTTCATTAATTTCCCTCTCTGCATATATTGAGTATATATTCTGCTCATATTCAGTCCGCACCTGAAGGAGGTTCAGGGAAATGTGCCTCAGTTTCCTCCATCAAGAACTCTTAAACTGAGACAGTGTCTTACGTCCCTCGACATTCCTCTCTTCTTCCTGGATACTTGAGAATCCAAGTGCTATTTTCCCACCCGTCTCAATGAATAAAACCCAGCCATATGTCACCCTCTCCACCTTATGTTCATCACCAGTTGGCAGGCACTGCCTGTGTTCAGAAATGTGCTCCTCACCTGCCCGTGGGTGGTTTCAGGGCCCATCCACAGCTTCTTCACTGGTGGGCAGAGGCAGGTCTGAATTGCTGTTAGCTGGCTGCACAGAGGTGTTGGTGGCACTGCTCCCCCAAGTGCCTTCGTTTAAGTCGTTGGAAGCGGTTTCGCCGCTTACTTGAAAGCTGTGCATGTACTGGAACATGTTTGCATTTATTATCAGTCGAGAATACATTTGTACCTTCTATTCCTAAATTAAAGTGCAAGCTCCTTTTATTGCAACTAAAATGGCTTTTAAGCTAGGGTGAATGATCCTCAAGAAAAATAGAATTAAATTACAAAGGAACAGGTTCATGAACTTGCATTTTAATCCCCAGCCCTTCCCTCTGCCCTGCAACACCATCCTTGACTCTTTTCCTTTGTCCATCTGCTGAAGATGCATGGAAAAATTTTTACTTTGGTATTGAAAAGAGCTGTATGAATCCTCTCCTTCTACACACCCAGCTTATAGGAAATACGTGGTTAGTGACCGCCTACACAAAGTGTGTGACTCCAAAGGCACTTCTGCTTAGGTCTTCCGTTGCAGCCCTTGAGTCTTTCAGTTTATAGAGGTTGCATCCGAGACACTGGGCGTGTAGTTTAACTAGTTCTTTCTTAGAGTTTCTGAGCTTTGAAAGTTTGTAGCTTTTGAAAGCTTTTTATTTATAAAGGATATCTTTTTTATTTTCCCAACCAAGAACAATTCAAATGCTGAGTAATTGTATCATAAAAAATTAGTTTGTGTTTTTATTTTCTAGGCTTTTGCTGTGCAATATACAGTACAATATAGATGATCCTCGTGAGAGTTAATAGTCACAGTACTGCTGAGAGGGATAGGAAATTTATATAAATGATGAATCTAAAAATATCAGTCATTTTCATAAGTTAGCATTGGAGAACAATTATTAGGCAGTGATATTATAAAAGGAGAACTCTCAGCAAAGTTGTTCCCAACAGTAAAAAGAAATCTTGTTGATGGGGTTGCAATTTTAGTAGCAGTAACTATAACTGATTAAGCAATCTGCTGGATGCTGATTTCACAATCAAAACTTTTTCTAATTCCCCAAATTGAAGCTGACATTATTCCAACAGCCCTTATTTTCCAATTGTTAGGAGTAAATTTAGTTGTGCAATTTAAGTTGAATTTAACTCTTTCCTTGTCATCTTCTACTTGCCCTTTGCCAAAGCTTGTTCTGTCAGTCTTTAAACTGTATGTAAATATGATGGCATGATTTTGGGGCTTAGGGGGGAAAGAATGCTTAAGCTTTACTAATACTCTGTTTTCTTACGTGAGATGTCATGTGTAAAATGTACCATAGGCATTTCTATCAGGTTTCGCCCCCATAATCATGTGTTGTTTAAAAAAAACACCACAGAAGTCTGATTAGGGCACACTGAACTTATTAGCTAGAAGGAACATACACAGTCACAGACCACTGACAAGACCTTGCAGAATGCCAAACGTTTTTAGCACTCTCTGTTTTTTGAGGTGGCAGTTCTTACACCAAAATTAGATGAAATCTTAATTTGGAATAAAATGAGTGGGCTAATTTTGAAAAGCACTGTAGATCCCATATGCTACAAATAATTCTAGAATGTGTCACCAGAGAGCATACCTATCTTTGTAAATTGTTGGTAGCTGTTTCCTTGGGGTGCTGGGAGAAATTTGCTAATGACTGCTGAATGAAACTGGTAGAGCCTCGGCTGCTGAATAGAAATCACACAGCTCCAGTAGACCGCCTGTGGGGTTGGGGAAAAAAGAACAACTTGTACTTAGTAGGACAGAGCAAGTTTCTTTTGGCAAGGTGTTTTGACCCTGCACTGTAGAGGTGAAAGAGAGAGAGGAAAAGCAAGGAGGGGAGGTGGAGAGGCTGCCATCCCTTTCCGTTTGAGCTCCGTTTATCTAACTGGTCCTGGTAAAGTATTTGGGTAGCTTTGCATAAATGAGAACAGTTTAGTTTCATTCTTGGGCATGCTTTTGTTCTTTTATTTGTTTCCTCTTAATTTTCACTGTTCATTATTGGGGTGATACTCTTAAGAGAACCAAAGACTTCACAGATTTTTCTTCAGCCTCTGAAAAAAAGTTGGTTTTGTCTTGGAATAGCCAATGATCTCGGGGAATGTGTATTAGATGATATCGTTGTCACAAAATATTTTCTCATTTTTAAAATTGGTCAGATTTTTATAACAACCTAATGAAACTTGATACAAACAGATTTTAAATCAACTGCATATTACCTGCACTGAAAAACAAAATCCTGGTGTTCTCGCTGAAGTAGCATTACGCCAGTCTTGATTCCATTCATAATTTGATTTCCTCTCGTCCCTTGCAAATAAATAAACTGTAGCATGGCCCATGTAATTAATGAAACTTAATCCTTAAAGTACCAGTGATCACAGGCTGAGCTCATAAACTAAAAGCAAAAGCATATAATGAATTCTGGTAATGAGTACTTAATAGATATAAGAGTCAGAGATTGATTTATTCTTTTTTCTTTTTGGCCCCATGAGAAGGGTACCTGCTGAACTAAGGCATGAAAGAAATTTCTCTGTGTTGGGAAAACCATTGTAATCTGTAACAAAGCTACCTTCAGGTCTGTTTCTATGGCAACAGGAGCATCAGACCAGCAAAGAATGGACCAGAAAGGAGATAAAAGCCTCTATATAAATAGTTATAAAAAGCGTATGCATAGCTTTGGCTACTTTTCTTTATTTAAAAAAAAAAAAAAAACCCCAACCAAAACTTGGAGGTTTTTGAAACCTGGTTATTATAGTAGCTATTTAGGTTAGACCCTCTTGGCACTGGAGGGCTAGTAGAATAATAGCAAATTATTAACTTCATGGACATTAATTAAGAGTATATAAAAAAAAATCTCAAATCTAAACTTACTAGAAGCAATATAATTTTTAAAGTGATTTTTTTGTAACTCCTCTTTAAAAAGCATTTTCTGAATCTTAGGGTCTTCATTCTTATTTTATAGAAGTTACAATGAGCCAGGAAATGATAGATTTTGATCTGCAAATAGCCTTTTCTCCTATCCAACTAATGACTTTATTATTGTTACATTTTCTTTTTGATGTCTAATTGCAAGTGTGTGAATTGTAAATCACATATAGTCCATGTGGTCAATATTCTTCTTCTCTTTGTCCTTGTGTTGCCAGACATTGGGTGAGACCATGTGAAAAAGAATTAAAAAACCCTTTTTCTCCGTCTTTCAAGCATTTAACTATGGTCATTCCAGTAGGAAAGGTGCCATCCACAACACTAACGAAAAAAGTGTGGATTAGTGTAATAAACATCTGAACTTGACCTTAATACTCTGAATACTTCTTGAAAATGAAATCTCCCGATCTTTATTTTAAGCCAAGCCTACTTTTATAATGGCGCTCTCATTGTTCTACAGTTTCACAGAAAAAAATCTAGGTAAAAAATGGGATGCATATTTACCTGTTTTACTTGTTGAAACTGTTGAAATCAACAGTTGTTATTTAGAAAAGAAACCTACTGAAAACATTCTGGCTCTAGTTTTTGTGCTTCAGATATTCCTTATATGTGATTCTACTGTTGCATTGCAATGTGTTGCTGTTTAGAAGTCTGATTTCAGGAGCTTTGAAAGCTAGCAAAAGAAGAATCCAAGTAAATGAATGTGCATAAATAACACAGCAAAACACTGTTGCCATATTATTGAAAGAATTTACTGCGTCATTTCTTTATAAAACTGTGGTACCACTTTTTTTATAGTTCTTACTTCTGGTAATGTCATTGTCAAATGTTAAAAAAATAAGCATGATCGCATTCTTTCAGATGGGCATTACTAATACAATGATTTGGAAAATAGCTAGCAGATGCAGTTGCATAGTCTAATTTCTTGAAATGAAGAGCAAATCATAATTGTTTGGTTGAATAGGGATTCAATGAGCATAAGTGAATGGTTACTTTTAGTGTGCCTGTATAAGTAGAAATTTATAAAAACTCTAATATACCTTGTCCAAAAAGTAGGTTAAAAAGCAACCTGACTGCAGCAGTGAGATTTGAGGGAGCTGGGAACAGTCAGGCATAAGAATATATATAAAACCTGTGCTATATAGGCCATACATATATACATGTAGTGGTTATGAAGAGGATTTTTAGTCTTATTGTCACAGACTTTTTTTTCTAGAATATTTTTTTCCTAGAATCACTTGAAATCTGAGATTATCCCAAATTATTATTTTCTTCCTGAGAAAATTCTTTGCATTTAATTAAAGATAATTTGAGCCCTACAATCCTAGCACACAACAGGAAGACGACCTTTATGAAATCCTTCCTTAGTCAAAATCCACTTTTATTTTACACGGTCTATATTAGTACCTACAGATTGACCTACTTACGAGTAAATGAGTCATGTTGTATTGTTAAATCTGAAGCCTAAAATCCCATTCCTCAGCACACATTAACGACATTCCTTTTTTTGCCATATTAAAAAGCTTTTTACTTCACTTAATTAAAACAAGTAAGAATTTTAATAAGCTGAGACTTTAATTTATGTAGTTGTTCTCAAAGTTTATTTGTTTTGTCATGTTGACTTTGTTCTACCAAGTGAAATTCAGTTCTCAATCTTGAGATTTAATGAAGTCAATATTCTGGTTTATTATTGGCAACTAGAATAAGAGAGTTGGACATGCTCTGCTGCGTGCTGCTGAGCTGCCGATAGCTCCCAAACGGCTCTGGCCTCTAAAGGGTACAAGAGGAGGGAGAACACTTCTGTAGAAGCAGAAGAAAGAAAAAAAAAAAAAGGAGGACGGTGGAAAAAAACAATAGAAATGAAAGCAGTTCTGTAACTTTTAGGAGAAATGTGTAATCCCTCAGAATTTAACATCTGTCACTTGTATCTTCATGTGCCAAGAGCATGATTGGACCATTCATGAAAATAAAAAGAACTGTGCAATCAACAGACTTTGTTCAATATTCCTGCATAAAGGGGATTTGTGATAAATAATAGGAAAGACTTCAGTCAAACTCAAATGGTTTTAAATTTGACATGCTTAATTTAGAAACATGCCACACAGAGGTAAAATTAAGAGAAATGGAAACACACATCCTTTTTGGTTTTTTTCTTTTATTTGCTGGAAGCGTATTATAGAATGAGAGGGGTAGAAAATGTTCTATTCTACCATTCCAGACTAATCCTTTGCTCTTCTGTGAGAAGGTACAGCTGTTTACTCATCTTAGAAGCTCAAATCAAATCAAAGTGTTTTCTAGTGCTTTGTATTTGGCAACAATAAAGCCTCAGGTCAAATGAGGAGACTGCTTCTGCGCCAGAACGTATACCTGAACTACTCCAGGCACCCTGTCGAGGAGATACGTTGTATATCTAAATTAAGTCACTTTAGTGACATAATAGTCCAGAAATGGCTACTATAATAAAAGTTTATTTTCAAGTAGTTCTAAAATGAATGAGGAAAAAAATACCGCTTTAATTTTTTTCACATTAGCTGTCATTGCACTGCATTTTATTTTTTTAATCTATCTGCTCCTGTCACAGTAGTCCAGTCTCTCAGGTTCATTACTGCTTGTTTTGCCAATACAGTTGGGATATGCTCCAAGAATTTGGGTTATTAGTCATTGCAATAAAAGACCAATACATCTTAATCAATACAGGCTTCCAGAAATTAAACATTTCCTGAAGCTGTCGTTCAAAATCATCATATTTAAAAATAAAGTTCCTCCTTAATAAACAGAAGATCTTTTTGTCTTCTGAGAATGTCACGCATGAAGATACCTTTAACATGAGATTTTATTTTTTAACTAAGGCCTTTTGGCAAAATTTGCCCTACTCTGAAGAGGATATGAAATTCCTCCTCCGTGCACACACATCTTACATATATACACAGATATTGTTCATTTTACGTGCTCATTAGTGTTTGTGTTCACCAGCAGAGTCAACAGGAGCTGCAAGTAGGCACTTGGTTCTTTTGAAAAGCAGGCTAATAAATCATAAACACCTAATCTGGGAGTGTGTTATATGCTGTTTAAAATAATAAGATATATGCTTTTTGCACTGACTGACTTTATGCAGCTGCATGCCTATATGTGCATAATCGTTATCACCATAAATCATGAAGTATTTATGGTACCCATATGTTTAAAAAACATTAGAGTTACACTAATATCTGGATGGAAAAAACCCTCAGTACTGCAAGTAATACAGCTCAGCATATCACTTTTAAGAAATCACTTATTTTTCAAGGGAAGCTCTCTGTGTAAATGAGAGCTGCTCTGAACGGAACGGGCTAACAGTTGGGGTTTGTAAAATGTACTGAATGCAAAATACTGCTTTGGAAGTCTTGATGGTAAAGACAAATTCGGGAAAAGGTCTCGGAAACAGTGGGTTTCTAGGCATTTCTAACATTAGTACAAAATTTGCATCTAAGTCAGTGGGAGTCTTCTCAGTGCTTAATGAACTGTGCTTGATTTACAAACTTGGTATTTAAACTGTTTCTTTAATGCAAAAATAGACTATGTAAGATTACAACTCTAATAAAAACTAAAAAGATGCAAAATACACTATGAGGCATCTATGCAGTTCAGAGCACTTAGGAAAATGTTGATTCTGCAGAAGTGGTCAGTGGGTCTTCTACAAACTCCCAGGCAGAAATACCTTTGGCTTTGGTGGCGATGGAACGAGAACACTCTTCTGCTGTGGTAATGATGTTGAATGACACCTATAAAAGCAGATAAAAAATTTATAGTTCATTTAGTAGCAAATGGAATATGAAATGATGCCCTAGGTATGTGTGACCGCTGTGATCTCTGAGCTGTGCATAGGCACCACGTATTTTGCCTAAAATATGGTGTTACGCCCTCACGCCATCTTTTTTTTTTTTTATAAGCTTTGCAGCTTTTCTATACAATTTCTTCATTTTGATTAAAAAGAGGTGGAGGTGTAAATAAGGCCATTGGCAGGAAACTGTTGGTCCAAAAACTTTCTAGAGCAATAATATAAAAAAAGGAGACCAGGAATAATTGTTTTAACTGGATTTCTTCAATATCCATGACCTTGTGCAAAATCATCCAAGCACAGCTAGTTTTTAAAAGTCTGTTAATATTATTCTAACTTAAAAGACAACAACTTAAAAGTGAAGTCTGTCAATAAAGGGAGAAAACTAATAGGTAGTAATCAAAAAACAAAGAAAAAAGATTGAATTAAGTCCTTGCTAATGATGTTCCATAATTAGATCTCCTTAATGGATGGGTAGAATAATCTATTTAATTGTAACTATAGTTTGTGGTAGAGTGCTGTGCCTTATTGTATTACGTCTCTATAATGAAAGAACCAGCATTACTTTTGTAATAAATACATTTTTCATAGAATTCACTTACGTTTTTTTCAAAATGCTTTCTTTTCTCGATTTAGTAGACATATATCTCCTTGTGAAGTTTTGCCTTGTTCTTTCTTATGAGACTGATCTTTTGATCCTGTGATGGAAAGGGATATTGCACCAACATTCTCAGTTGAGCAGCAAGTTTTTTGGCCATATGTATTTTCAAATACATGCTGCTATTTAATGATTTATCCTTGACTGGCATGCCTTATGTTGAGATGTCCTTTATCTACAGACTAATTAAACTAAATCATATACCGTCTGCATCTAGTTCAATTAAAATGAATTGGACAGATTGACCTCCTTAATACTCTTCAAAGCATGTTATTAGTCTGTACAGTCCCTTCAAGAGAAATTGTCATCTCTTGAGACAATAATTACGGTCTGCTTGAAGAAAGTTAGAGAGAAATGCCAATCTGCATAACTGAGATGGAATAAAACTATCTATCTTTCCACTTATAACCAACTTAAAACCAAAGTAAGCAGTAAAAAAAATAAAAAAATAATAATAAACTCCCTGTGAAGTTACATCGGGTGCAAGTAGGAATACAACCACGTTACAATGCGTGTGCAGCTCCTCCTGATAATAACGTAGAGCGTGTGGTGATGGGGTGCTCAGCGAGTGTGGGAGCAAGGATGATACCCTCGTGTGAGCCAGAGTGCGAGGCTCTGGTAGGAAGCAAAGGAGGAGAGATGGTCCTGCTCCCCCCTCTCCTGCCCAGCCTGCGGGAGCCCCGGGGCTGCCAGTAGCCCAGCCGGCGAGTCTGGAGCCGCTGGTTGAGCATGCGGTCACCTCTTAGTGGTGCGGATCTGCCCTGGGCCTGCGGACTGAAATTTCTCATCCAGCGTTATGGCAGATGTTCAGGTGTACTTTAGGTTGCATTTCATTTTTATATTTGTGTGTGCTACCCCAAGATTGTATTCCGGTTTCTGTACCTGCCTGTCCTCACAGCTCCTTTTTCTCCCTTGCCTCCAGATTCATTACATCCTCAATTTATCAGCTTCCTCGACTCTAGTTCAAAGGTACTTTCAGTCTGGGATTCTGCATGTTCGTTTCTCTGAAAACCTAATAACAGTTTTTAACAAGGTCTGGGGTTTCGGATTTGTCATCTTTCACTACTGAGCAATCTTTGACACACTACTTTAATTTGCATTCTCCCTCAGCTTTTATTCTTTTAGGTCTTTGCTTTTGGGTTGGTTTTTGGGGTGGTTTTTTTCCTAACTAACGTTCATTTTCTTGTTCTATAGCTGTGCTTCCCCTTCCCCTTTTCCATGGGGCTCCTACAGAGATCTGCCCTGACCCCTTTCCCGTCCTTTGGTGGCACGAAAGACATTTTGGCACGGTTAGCACTATGTTAATGATGATGATGTCGTCATCTTCTCTGCTGCTAATGTTTTTCTGATGCTCAGAAGTTTGTCTTCAGAGCTTTTTGGGGAAGTGAGGCTCTCTTGTACTGGGTGTGAAAACACCCGTTGTCTACAAACAATAAACAGGAGTGCTCTTAGTACAGCTTTAATATTTTACTTAGCTAACAGATAAACAAATGCAATCCTTTGTGTATCATGACATGACAAATGTTCCATACTTAATACTTCAAATGAGGAGGCATGAAAAATCTTTAAGTATTTTTGTATTTCCTATGTAACTTTTCAAATGAGAATTAACAGCATTGAATTATTTCATTACCTCTGTGTTTTTAGGTAGCTTCTTAAATTGTAGCCCTATATGAGAGATTTCTGGGCATCTCTTCTGGAATAGATACCAAAAGATAAAACCAATAAAGTATATGGACTGCTGATAGGTTTTTAAGTTATGTCCTGCCCCCACTGACATTGACAGTCATATGTAATAGTTCTTTGTTTCTCTGTAATAAAGTAAACTATGATTTTTGATTCTGCTACTATTCTTAAAGGGATTCGCTTGACTGGACTTTTATAGTTGTATTTTCCTTAAGTTCACTTCAGTGTTTGTTTGCTAGCTTTGTTTGATGAATTATGCTTTTGACATAATAATTTAGCCTTTTATTTACTCTCTTGAGCCCTAACTTTCCTCTCATGTTGGAACTCATCTTTAATACAAAGCTACTATTTTTCCCTTCTCTATGCGTGCAGATGGTGTTTCGCTTCTTGCTGGAAGTAGTCTCTGCAGAAGATGCTGCCAAAGTATCTTCATTAACTAGCTGGCAGAAGTTTTGAGCAATCGACCACCTTTCTTTCAGTTGATAAAGTCATTGTGCCCAGCTAATCTTTTAGATTTTTTTAGTGGCCTTCAGAGTTCGTTTGCAGCCTTCCTTGGAAGAACGGGGACTGGTGAACACAGCAGCGTGCTACAGGTCTCATCAACGAGAATGAATTTTTCGAGATTATGCTAATTATATATAGTTCATGCAGGAGAGTGCGTTTAAAAAATGGAAAAGACAGTGAAATATACAACCAAGTTTTATTCTCCAGATTAATTTGTTGTAAAGAAGTGTCCAGCAGACTTAAAACACTGTCTGTCTTAAGCAAACAATTCTATAACAGCATGGTTGCAGCTTGTGAACTCTTTACCGTGTTGGGTTTTCCTTTGGGATATTTTACCGCCCTGACCTTGCATAAGCCTACTGCATCCAGAATATCCTCTGTGATTACATCCTGAGATGCTGTGACTGTACAGTAGTATTCCACAATCTCCTTTAAAACATAGTTAATGATATTTTAAAAGAAATTTAATTATTCTGCAGAAAAAAAATATGTTTGTTTGTGATCCAGAACAACAGAGATGAACAGTAACTTTTTGCTGGCTGTTTGGGCGATTCAGTGAAGGCTGATGGAGTAACTATTAAGCACTTTGAAGTTTGAGACGTAGCTACAAAATTAATCATCCTGCAATAAAGAGGAAAATTTAATTTCATTGTCAATATGTAAGATGAAAATTTACTAAAGCTAGATGTTACTGTGAGTAAATTGAGTTTGAATTCATTAAAAAACCTAGAAACGATCATCAAGTCAGTAATGAAACAGCAAATGCAAAAGCAGCCTTTTAATATTGGCATAGATTTTGTTGAAGGTCGCTGCATGCTTCTTACTGCTACCTGCTTATTTTCCAGTTTTTAGGCTGATTTTGTAAGGAAACTGCATATGGCTTGTCAGGACACTTAGTCCATCCTGCAGCTGGGTCTTTGCGACTTAAACCACGTTACACCAATTAGTTCGTCTGACGGCTTCTTTCCTCTGCCTGTTTCCCCACCAGTTAGAAAGTCAGTTCTCGGATTTTGTGCCGAGGAATTCCTGACGAGCCCCGTGCCTCCTGCGCTGCTGCGCAGCGAGGAGGAGGAGGTGTGAGCAAGAGGCTCAGCATCCTTACAGCACCTCTCACAAACCTTCAGGGCACTCCGCAATCATCAGATCTCCCCATGTGCCTGCAAGAGAAGGACCTCTTAGCACAGGTATTTTACAAATTGGTAATTAGACACAGAGAAAATGAGTCCTGCCTGGATCATACAGTGAATGGGACAGAATTCCCACCCTCCTAACCTCAAATTCGTTCTAGACCCGCCGTATGGCAGAGCATGCGTGTCTGTAGTTCTCTCTGCCTTCAGAAAGCACTGTAAAAATAAATGGTGTTTGCTTCTCATCCTCAGGAAATGTTTTAGAGGAGAGGGAATTGGAGATTGGGAGAATACGTTTTCTAGTCAAGAAGAAACCGAATCCCTTCCTTAGTTAAGGGCTCCATTTGGGTTATTATAGCGTGATATTTCAGGCACTTAGTTTAAGGCCATGTAAGAAGATTGTATCTTTGAAAGATATTGAATATTTAAAAAGAGTGTTCTAAGATGTTCTGAATTCTCAAGGGACAGATTAATAACTTCAAGCTAAAATATTTCAAAATAAGAAAGTTATATTCCAATGAGTTTTTTGCCTACTTAAAATAACCCAGCTGTGAAACTGGAAGTATGTGGTACTGAGTGTTCTTTGTTCAGAGTTTAAAAATAATTCAAAACCCCGGAGATCTGGAAGCAGATGTCTGTACTTCAGGATTCATAAGGCCCCAACAATGGGAGTATCTCATTGTCAGCATACTGATTTCATGTTCACATGGCACCCATTTATTCACAGAAAAGTTTCTTTTTTCCACTGGTTAAAGCATAGTGTTTAGAGATAGGGGCTTTGGCGCTGGGCTTTTTTAACTTGTTCTATGTGCTTGGGCTAATCACTGCTCCAGTCTGATTCAGCCTTCTCAGATATATAATAGGCATCTCAACCTTTGTACCATAAGGTTATTTCCAAACGTTAAAAAAACCAGTGGAAATCATTTTGAGATCCGGTGCCCTGCCCGCCCAGTGCAGCGCTTGGGGAGAGGACAGCGGTGAGAAGAGGCTGTCCCTCGGGAGCCTGGGACATGCCGCCTGCCTGCGGTCACACGACATCCGTGACACATTCGCTTGCAGGCTGGGGATGTGTTAGATTCCGCTGTTGGCTCGGTGTGCGTTAAAAATGGTAATTGCCTGCTGTAATGTTGGTCTTTGCACAGAGGTGCCTGACCCAACACTGGATGCGTTGCATATACACTATAGCATGAAGAGCTTGGGGAACTGCTCTGCCCATACCACTCCTCACAGTGACGTTGGCATGACGTCCCAAATTTTCTTCCTTTAATTTTACTGTCTCTTATTTCTGTTCTTTATTCCTTTGTTATATTTTTTCTCTAACAGTTCTAATGCGTTCAGTGACTCCATACAGATATGCCGCTCTTTGAACTGAAGAGTTACATTTTTAAATAGATATTACCATTTTAACCTGCAGTTACAGGAATAATTTGCCATTTTATTGGATTGACTACTTACTCTAAACTGTTCATTTCATGATGCTGTGGGCATGATAACTGAACCGGTAATATTTGAACACAAATACATGTTTAATCAAGGAGCATTATAGAAAGCTTTAGGGTAAAAATTTAATGTGAAATGTTTCTTCTTTGTTAACACTAGAATAATTAATACTTTCCTGTAGTGTTTTTCATCCATGGCTTTTGTCATTGTTTGTTTTTTAACCTGCAGTTTGTGTAAAGACAGTTATAATTGTATACGTTATTCTCTGGAGAGGAGGTTTTTTTAAACACGTAATCTTAGTTAAGAAACAGTCGGTATTCATAATTCAGGCATTATTTCAGTCTATGTATTCAACATTTCTTTATTTAACAGAGAAAACTTTCATTTTAAAAGTACCTACCTGATTCACAGTGTCTTTGATTAGACAGCCGTGAGAATGTTATCCTGTTGTTTTTAATATAGTTCCTTAGTACAGTCTTGAGGCAGGCTGAAAATAAGCTATTTAATTGTGTTATATTAATTATTTGTAATGTTTTTCAGGGAAAGACTTGAGTGAATCTCAAAGAAAAGCAACTAGTTAGGCAGAAAGCAGTCTTTCCTGATCTCTTGGTGTAGATTTCTCTACTAGCCTTACAAAGGTATTCTGCATGTTGGATGACGAGGCTGGTGGAGACCCCAGGGCAAAGCTGGTTGTCGTCTCCTTCCCTGAGGTCTTGTGGCCAGGGCAGGGTGGGCCACCAGTGGACTGTGCAGTGTGGACAGACGGAGGGCTCCCGCTGTCATCTGCAGCTGTGGAAGTTACAGCTTTATCCTGAGCACAGCTCGGATGGTTTTAAATCCAAGGGAACCTGAGGACATGTTGTTTTTACCTACTGCTTATTTTGGGGAAAGAAGCTTCTTCTGGGCAATCGCTACTACGTGTCCTAAAGGCTGCAGGTAGAGCACAAGTATATGTCTCACTAAACACACAGTGTATTAACTTTGGTTTATGTATTTGGCTCGATGCTTTTGGGGGCTAATAATTTTACAGCAAGTGGATTTCTTCTTCTCTGTCCTGTAAAATCAAAGCTTTGCATACGTCACTGGCTCAGCAGGTAACCTGCTTTCTAAGCTTTTCCCAATTTAAGCCATCAAACGTGTTACATAGGGTCCTGACGTTGGGGTTTTTTTAAAAACAAAAAAAAAAAAGTCCCGCAATGCTACGTATTTGAGGAGATACTAGAGCATATCTGTACGGATAGCAAGTGTTGGGTCTGAAACCTGCTATTCATTGCTGGACTAAGTGGAAAGTATAAATGTTCAGGTCGGTAAGAAGGTTGAACTGCATCTAGTGCAGAAGTCATACATAAGTGGTATATATATTGACAGGGTAGCTGGTAGTAAAAGGAAGCATGATAGGCTGAATGATTGGATAAAGTCACTCATACAATTCTAAATCTATACTTTATTAGCCCCTGTCACCTCTATAGATCATGAGCACAGATGAATGTGATACATCTGAAAGACTGGCCAGAAGATGGAGTGCAGTGATGTAACCGTGTCATATATAACATGAAAAAACAAGTGCACAGCTGCTGGACTTTAAGTTCATGTCTGTCGATCGTCCATGCAGCTTGAATTTTACTTTTGAAGCATTTGAGAATTGCTGCTTTTGCAGTGATTTGTTGGGCAAGACTTCATTTTTTTCCCCTCTTTGTTATAGAAAATGCTGTATAATACAAAAAGTAATGATGACTGACTAATGATATCTGTATTTCGTCTGTGCAATAAGTGGCTCCATGGCCTTAGTTGCACAGACAAATGTTATATTTGATTAAACTTGTTGTGATTCTTTCTCTTGTCTTTCTCTCAGTTGTAGGTATTTCCTAGTTTGCTGATGGACAGGAGTGCCAGTTGCATAATGTGCAATCTCTGGACAGTAGTTAATGCCTTCCAAATGAAATTGTATTGTTATTGATTAAGAAAAGAAGGTGGGAGGCCTTTATTTTGCATTTATTTTGAGTTTATCTTTGGGCTTCTAGAGCAGCAGTTACTTGAAAAGTCTTTAAAAAAGCTAACCTGGCTATACCAGTAGAGCTTCTGCATAGAGAATCTGACGTGGCATGTCAAAAAACAGGTTTGCTGTGACCTTTGAAACTGCCCAGATGACTCTGTAAGAAAGGCGTCCACTGTGTCTGGCATTAGCTAATAAGTTAACTGAATTGTGCGGAACTGAGTGGTGCTGGTTTCTGAGGGGCGATATATTTTGAGTATCAGCTGGTTGACAGGCTCAACATTTACTCTATTTCAAAAGAACTTTTTTGACAAAAAATATTATTACTGTGATAATAAAACATCTCTAAATGCTTTAATACAGCTTTACAAATAGATTGATCATATAATACAGGGATGAGAATGTGCCTGCCTCGGTATAGGGAAAATGCTCTAGTTGTTTCGGGTGCTGCTACGTTATAAATAAAAATGCTGTATAAATGCAGCATAGACCTGTGTTTATACTTTGTGTACTTAAACTTTTATTAAGCTGTAATAAAAGCTTTTCTTTTCATGTTGTATTGCTGTTGCAGAGCAGCCTCATTTGTTTTGCGTGACATGAAATATGTCGAAAATAAAAATAATAAAACAAGACCTTGCTCTGTCCTGCTTAAAGTAGCCGTGGGAGTTGAATGGAATGAGACTTGATAAATTAATGATGCTAAGTGCTGAAGGAAAATGGAAAAGTGATGAATGTAAGGAGAGAGTTGCCAATCTTTAATACTGTGATTGATGAGCTAGGCAAATAGGTAATGGCAGAAACTGTGGGCAAGGATATAAAGCCATGGGTGAATTTAAAGCAGTGGGGTGACTTTAAAGCAATGGGGTGAATTCGGGACTAGCAGTATTTAATAGACATACATTTGTTTTAATCACTTTAAAAAATATGTTTACTTTAGGGAAGATAATATGATTTTGTAAATATTTAACACATTACTATTATGGGTTTTTATCTTGTAACCATGTGTTATGTTTTACTGCAAGTCTAATCTGACTTTTTCTAACTGACATTTATTTTGAATCTGCCTTTTTTGTTTGAACTTGAACTAATATTATTTCTGGGTTTCAATACATTTTTTCTTAAATAACGTATTTTTATAGATTTCTGTGCCAGATTCAGTCAGTCAGGATGAGCTCTGGGTTTTTTGTGGTTTGGAATTTTTGTGCGTTGCTCATAGTAACCATGGGGCACATTGGTTAATGTGGAGTTGAACCCTGTTGCAATGCCACACGTCAGCTGGGGGGAGAGTCTTAAGGTACGGTGATAACGTAATTGGCTTAGGTGCAGGAAAAAATCATCCTAGTTTGGGAAGTGAATTTGATTTCACTTTGATTGCATCTCAGGATCAGCCCACATGAAAGCAAGTCAGACTCTTTTGCCTTGCCCGTGCACACGCAGTAGGTAGAATTGATGGCTGCTCTCGACAACGGCAGAAATTATGAAATAGCCAGGACTGGTTGTTGCTGATATTTCTAGTATCAGATAAATTTGAATGAACTTTTCATTTTATGGACCTCATCTCCTTTGCAATTTGTCTTTCTTATAATTTTCTTGTCATGAAATGATGTTACGAATTGTCAGATAACTTTTTGAATCGGAAGATCTCCAAAGAGCAGCCTTTCAGTTCTCACCAACGGATTTGCAGAACGTGGATAAACAGTTCATTCTCAGCAGCGTCGGCACTGCAGTGCAGCTAGACTCGAGTATCATTCGTGGGGCAGAAGAGCTGTTTGTATAATGTATATAACGAATTGGTTCGTGTCTGACGGTTGAACTGAGGCTTGCCCTTCTCTAGGTTATATCCCACACAATTTGTTTCTCTGGAATTAATCTGAAGGGTGGTAGATGCAAAGACAGCTACCAGCTTTGGCTTGAAAAATATGTCAGATTACAAAAGCACCTGCAAAGGCTGAGTGTGCTGTAGCAAACAAGTGCTTTGTCATTATCCATTGCCACCGACTGTTACTAGGCATTATAGCTGGCCATAAATCTCAGAAAAGGGCAAGTTAAAGTGTTATAACTAAAATCTAAGTGGAATTAGCACTCAGGTATGATCTTGACTGAACATGAATGTCCAGAATATGGGAAAGAGGTTAAGAAGTTGATTATATCTGAAAAAAGGTATTTTCTTTTTGTACGAGGAATTGTTTTTTATTTGCACAACTCCTCTATGAATTTGATGGACATGATGTAAATCTGATTAGGATTGCAGCAGCCACCTGGGACTTAGTCCTATGTCTTCAGACATTCTGTCCCCTCCACTTCATGAAGTTTACAGATCTCCTGCATGCCTCTCTTATCAAATGATACTTATTGTTAGTCTTGGATCAGACTACAGGACATTGTGCACGTTTGGTTTGTTGTGCAAAGCGTACAATCCATGTACAGTGCATTGAGTAATATGCAGAAAAATACTATGTCTGCTTGATGCAGTACATCTTTATTTTGTTGAACAGACAATAAAGCATTTAGTGTAAATCTGAAATTCATCAATTAATTTCTTTTTATCAAAAATCAAATGCCCAATGAAGAGCAATGTGTGAAACAGATTTTTCCTAAGTATGAAATTCTCAATGTAAACTGTAACAGCAGCATTTATGTTATTATTAAGCAACTTCATGCTAATTGAATTATATTGTCATCTAATAACTCAGATTATGCACATCTGAAACCATTTGTTTTCTTTTAAATGTGGAAGTTCATCTGGAGGACATCTATTATTGTCTCCTTGGTTTTGTTTCATTTAATGGTGAGGAGAGGTTTTCTATGATGAAATGAGACTCTAGCAGACATAATGCAATTTCTGGCTGCCAATTTATAAATATTTGTTTTACATTTAAATTTTGCCATATTTTACACTTGGGGTAGTCTATTATGGAAGGAATTTTCTCCCCAGCTTTTTATATTTTGTTTTATCTGCAACTAAAAACACCTTGAATTTCCTCCAGCTTCTTCTTGATAGGCTATGAATGTCTAACTTGTTGCCAAGATGGCCATGACAGAAGAAAAGATATACATCTTACTGACAACATTAATTTTCATGTGTTTATACAAGCCTGTCACTTGACCGGTGCTAGCAGAACTGGTTTTCAGATTTTTTTTCCCCTTTCTTTGCTCCTCATGTCAGTCTTCTACATGTTTATCATATCAGATTTTTCTTTCAGCAGGATTAATATTGTGCAATTCCATTTGTACCTGGGATTAATTTTAAGAATTGTTTTTGATGCAGCCTTAAAAAGCTTAGCTAGCAGCGCTAGAAAAAGCCTATGTTAATCTATGTACTGGCATTACAGAGGAAGACCAGTTTCTTTTCTTCTTCTTTTCAAACATTACATTACTTGCAGATCAGGAAGAATGCACTTACCCTTCTGTCATACACGACAAGTAATTTTCATAGATGCCTGCTTTGTAATCCCTGACTAAACATGTAATGCCTTTCATGAATACAACTTAAGATCTTTCCAAATTCTGGATTTCCTCTGTAGTTGTGTCAGTCTGTAAAGCTGCTAGCTAGAGACCGTATCTAAGCGGTACATGATGCAACAAGCAGACAAGTGTCCAGCCTGACTTGCCTCATGTTGGCAAATTAATTATAGTTGTAATCATTGCAGGGACTCCCAGTACATGTTTTCTGACGGAATTTTGTAAAAGCAGGGTAGAGCCAAAATGACACAACTTTTTCTCCTTTGTTAAGACAATGGAAAAAGCTATTTACTTATTTTTCACTCTTCACTTTTTTGTCTGTTGCTCTTGGATATACATTTTCTGTATAAAACAGAACTAGTAGTACTCAAGAGGATGACCTTTAAAAATGATGGATGACATGCATAGCAACATTTAGGACACCATTAATTTGCTCTAGCTGGGAGATGTCAGGCCAAAGAGGAGGAGGAAAGAGAAATGTATGCAGAAGAGTCTTGCTTGACCTGTAAACTCAAGAACTGGTAAAGCTGTGACAATCAGTGTCATAGGTTTATTTGGCCTTGGTTTATTAGTTTGTGTTACCAATTACTTGGAGGACATAACGTTTATAGAGGTTCACAATGTCTGGTGTAGGAATGTACTGCAGTGTTTTCTACAGCTATGAAATCTTCGTAGTCAAGAGGCTTCACTGAGGAATGTTCTTACCCACAAGTGATTTCTGAGAAATAAAAAGTGAGGAGTCTAAACTCATCTTCCCTTCATTGGAAGTACTCTGCCAGCAAAACGCTTCTGTGCAGGCTTTCTTCCAAACAAAAAGCCTTCAGTGTAATCTGGGAAGCTCCTTTGCCATCAGCAGCCTTGAGAAAAACACTCTCATTAAAGGAGGAGAAGGAAAAATGCTTATTACCAAAACCTGTGTCCGTGGAATGGTCTCAGGATGGGCATACTCAAAATATCTAGCCAGCAGATGATGTTGAGATGTTACTGAATGGTTTGGTGAGGCCTTTCTGTATTGCCTTTTTTTTTTTTTTTTTTTTTTTTTTTTGCCTGGAAGAGTGTAGAGTTAATTGCCAGATATTAAATATTTATAGATTATATTATTATTCATTGCTAAATGCTGTAAGGACTTTTCCTGATGCTGCAAAGCAGTTGAGACTCATTCAGCCTTAGGAGGAAAGCAGAGATGGCAGCCATGAGGAAATCCTCCTTTGAGGCCTTCAAGCGCTGGAGCTCACCCTTCTTCTAATGTGATTACAACAGTCCTTATTGTGTCCAGATTTTTGATTAGCAAACCTCAAAGGGGTCAGCTTCTGCCCAAGAGACAGATTTGTGTCGGTTCTTATTTTTAATCTAAGTGTGCTCTTAACTGTGGTCACAATGAAGCACTTTTCTCCCCAAACAGTAGCATCAAGTTTTGGTTTTAAATCACAAATAGCGCTGCCAAATGTCGGAGAATCAAGAGGCTGTGCTAAAAGCCTGTCATTCTTTCAGGGGTTTATTGTGTGCCATTAACTTTTTCTTCAAGTTTCAGTATTGTTTTCTGAATTTTTAATCGGCTAATAAATAGCAGCTGCTACGCCGTTATGGAAAAACGTTATGGATCAGACAGCTCGGCTGTGATCTCTGCCGTTGTAAGGTCAGGATTTGAGTACAAAAGCTATTGTCAGAGCATCTTGTACATTCAGTCTTAGCTGCCTATTTATAGGTTTTTTACTTTACTTGGAGGAGTAGGATTAGTGACTTTTGAAAAAGAGGAGATACTGACTTGGCTGTAGAAAAGATACCAAATGCTTTGTAAATACTGATGAGTCTAATGTCTCTATATTCCTTGGTCTGCAAAATTTAATGTGCTTGAATTACTTTTCTGAAGAAGGGTTATTTAGACATATGGAAAAACATCTGTTCGAGGCATAAATAAATAGTGTTTCACTGGTTATACAATGTAAGGGACCATTCAAGAGCTCTGCGTTAGTACCTACCATGATATGATTCTGGCTATGGTCTCTTGACAGCAGCGTTTTTCACATTGAGGGGTAAAGTTTGAGATAAACACATTTGAATCAAACCGAAGAACAAAAATGAGATGGTATGTTTAAATTATGCATATTTTACCCTCCTTCCAGCCTCTCTTTTTTTATTAACCAATGTATAAAATATCAGGCAAAAATGAATTATTCAGTGAGTAACTTTGAAGACTAGGGTGTTTCAAATTTGTGTCTGTCTCTAATAAAACACCCTTTGCTAGGGTGTTTCAAATTTGTGTCTGTCTCTAATAAAACTTGTCAAATGAGGAGCAGTAGGACACCCCACAAGTTCTTGTACGAGGAAGATGCCGAGTCATGAAATTCTGACTGATTTTGAACCAAAAACTTCTCAGACTTTTCAAAAGTTACTCTTTCTGATGTTGTGCATGATCAGCACAGTTTTGCCATTATACCAAAACAAACAGATGCGTAATTTTGTAATGGACAGGAAAATTTTGAAATGGACAGGAAAATTTTGAAATGTAGGTATTAGCATCTATGTGGTTTTGGGTTTTTTTAAATGTAGGTTTTTAGGAAAAGGAATATAATGTTTGTCTTTACAAATTACATAAATGCAAGTGCACTGTTGGCCTTGCATTTAAATGAACTGTTGAGCTGTGACATAAGGAACAGGATAAAGTGATGACAAATACAAAATTCTTGGACTGTGGCATTTGTCATGGCTGCAACCCTGATTTTACTCCTAAATGTGCCTTTCCACAGCTGTTGAGCTTCATCCTGCCTTCTTTTCTGGAATGATAATCCATAGATCAAGTCCTGGATTGCAGTACTTTGCGTGTTAAGTGATTTTGGTATTTGTGATTTGGGGGTCTGTGATGAGAGGGACACATGTGGAAGTTAGTATTTAAATTAAATACCTCATAAACTCAGTAGAGAATAGAGAAAGTTCTTCCAAAGGACAACTGAGAGCACAAGAGGGGCATCTTTTACTGTAAAGATGCCTGAAGTTAATGGTGTGAATCCCCTCCCTGATGATCAAAACAGCCCTCTTAAAATTATTTAGTTTTAAAAGTAAGGACAAAGTAATTAGAGGAGAAACCTTTTAAAATGACACATGCTTGTCATCTCTAAAGAATCTTAGGTGGTTGTAATTGTTCCCTGTGTGGTCTGATTTTCCTGAGCAGTTCCTCTTAGATCCCTTTCCTCAGGAAGACAGAGTCCTTTCTTCTTTCAGGAAGGTCAATGTGCCGTTTTTAAAAACTGCTGTTGAAACATCAATGTGAGATTTCAGTGACGTTTTTAAAAATAAAAAAAAAAAAACGGGGGGTGGGGAAGAAAGAAAAAAAAAAAAAGGTATGTGTCAGAACTTAACCTGAAGTAAAGGTAAAAGAGAGACGCAGAGCTCTAGGGTGTGTAATACAGACAAACTTCTCTTGGGATTGCCTTTTCACTGTTCAGGAACCATCCTCCTGCAGTACTCACAAACAAATCTGTACAGAAGTTAGCGGGGTTGGCTTTAGATTTTGAACCATATGTTGATGTATATGGATATTACATCTTCCTGTTTGGTAGCAATACATCCAGACATATAAATGTCTTGACTTGGAAGTACGCTGAAGTGTACAGATGCTGCTGTGGGAGGTGGGAAGGAGACACGGCGCTATGTAAATAAATGGGTAAGGGTTTAGTGAGAACGCATAAGGTGTGCGTTTGTAAATTGGTGGGTTCTTCCGGTAGCATTCACCATTTTAGAGGGGAAAACAGAGTTCTGCAATGTGAGGAGGAGTGGGAAATGCAAACCCGTTATCTTTCAGGGCCTCGCATATTGAAGCAGCTCAGAGGCAAGAACAGTAGCTTAGCAAGCTGCACTCGTTAGCTGCGTTCATAGCTCTGCTGCTTCTTTGCTCTGAGATTTTTTGGCAAATCAACTCATCTTTATGTGCTCAAATCCATCACTTTATAGTTGTAAAGACCTTCATTCACGCCACATTAGACAGAACTAACTGAGGGCAGGTCTGGCTTTACAAATAAAATCTTGAGTTTGTTTCATTTTTGCTGTTGTCAGCAGTCAAGAAGTTTGGGGTCACAAAGACGCTTTCTTAAGACTTAACATGCTAAATATTATCTCAGCTTACGGCTGTGATGGCTTCTGAAAGAGTGTTTGGAGTCATTGCCATTTCTCCCTGCCTTGACTCTGATTACTTCTTGGATAAATGTGTATCACTTTCCTGCGTGAATAGCGGTCAAGCTACGGCAGATGTTGGATTGCTTGACCCGATACCTCTGCACTCAGGGTCACTGCTTTTACGGAGGAACCAGGGCATTTCAGGTGAGGTGTTTGCAGCCTTTATCTCATTTCATCTTCTGTTTAAGTGAATGAAAGAAGGCTGGTATGAGCTCCAGCTGAAGATAATGGGGAAAAAAATTTCAGTCCTATCATCTCTAGCGTAAGCAAGTTGGCCAATAATGAAATTTTAAAAAAAACACTTTTGTACACAAATATGTTAATGTAAAATAATTGTCGTGCAACCTGATGTCACACAGTGCAATTATAATGACATCATTACCTATTGGTGTTAAGTCCTTTATCACATTAACGATGCAGTACACCTAGCCACATTTCAGCTCCGCTGGAAAGCATGGAAACTACATTGTAACTTGTAATATTAAACAATTTGGCATATTGTACCTATTGATAAGTAGCAATACCCTTTTATACAGCGGGAGTTTGTTTAAATTACTTCTTCCATCTGATCAATGTTAAACTAGATATTGTAAATTGTAGTCAAGTTGTAAAGGATATTCTGTGTTGAAAAGTATGTTCAACAAATAAATTAATAAATTACCAAATGATAAAAGTAATAAATTAGTTTTTTATGCAAGGCTTATACAGCTATGTCTCTGCCTGTCTAGTACTCCTTTTGAATCCAGATCCCTGGATTCAATCTTTATTGAAATTATTTATACGCTGTAATATTATGCTGAGTTTTAGCTGAAACAAAATCTTGCTCCGTTTTTCCTAGTGACAAATCAGTTTCCGACAGGATCTTTTGTTTATGCACTTTCTGTAATTATACTGCAGTTTCTTCATTAAAAAAGAATGAAGAAAAAATAGCCAGTAAACACCAAGTCCCTTCCAAATTTCACTGTCTTTATAGTAATTAGGAAATTACAAATCCCTGGGAGTACAGTCATGCAGATCTTCTTTCTCCATTTGCCAACTCAATCAGTACTATTCTGTACAAGAAGAACGTGAACAAAAGGCAGCAATCAAAATCAGTTGATTCAATGACCACCTGTTTCTTTTAATTAAAAATAATAATTTAGTGTGAATTCCAGGAGGGGACTGAAAAAAATCTGCCTTTGAATCATTTTTTGAACTGTGGTCAAGTTGTCTTCTATACAAGTATAGAGAAGGAAATAGTTGATTGATATTTGTTGCTATTAACTAAATACGATTTTTTTCTGTTTGTGTACCTTCTAAACTCTCTTCAGATTAATAAAGAATAGAAGTGGTCTTAGTGATAGGAAAAGAGATTTTTGTTATTTTTGGCTGGGGTGTCGTTATTATCATGAAAGATTTTTCTTCTACAGAACTTGAGAATCACTCTTCACTTCTGAATGTAATTCCAACCCTTGAACCCACGGATGAATTGGCTGTCGTTTGGACTTGCCGTACTGCAGCTGCTTTCAAATGTGCTCGCGTGGGTCTGCGAGCAGCACGGCAGTGTTTGCACAGCGCTCTGCTGTGTGTATGCGTAAGCTCAGGGCTCTCCTACCTCTGTTACCGCTGAAATCTGTCATGAAAAGAGCCTGCCTCCTCTTTTCACCATTGCAGCCTTGTTGTACAGTCTTAAGACTAATTTATGTAGGTTTTATTACCTGTATTTTTTGCTTAGTCTTCGTTTTCTTATCCCACCACTACCTTTGTTATTCTCTGTTTATGCTCTTAACACCCATCAGTATGTGGAAGCGTGCGAGTGTTTTCCCATCCTGCAGATGTTGGGGGAATGAATGCTTTCTCTGAGTTATTCCTTAGAGTCACTCCAAACAGCAAAACTCCAAATTCTGCCTGGAGGTAGGATTCCTGGGCAGAGCCAGCATATAATTTTTTACCAAGTAAGAAAGCATGGTTATGTCATTCCTCTCCTTTTCCGTTGCAGGAAGGTGTTCTTAGTCACTGTGTGTCAACCTATGGAAGATTTTATTTTTTTGGGTGCTTGCCAGATAGATGTGGAGCTCTACGAAGTCTTGCAGCTGGGGAGGAGTAACCCCATGAACCACTGCAAAACCCAACTGATCCGTAGTTGGTCCTGCTTTGAGCCTGGGGCTGGGCTCGGTGGTCTCCAGAGGTCCCTGCCAGCCTCAGCCCTTCTGCAATTCCCTGGTATTTTTGACTCTTCAGACAGTTAGAAGTCTTATCTTTTACCTTCCTTTACTGAAAGCAACAAAACTTTTCTACACTACAGCTCTGGAGAGGAAGGATCAAACAAGCTTTAAGCATTTGTACGTTTTGTAATAAAAAGGGATATGATCTTTATTTCACTGACTTCATAACGTTACTAAATCATTCCCGAGAGTCCCAAATTCTCTTTGCTTTCCTTTTCCAATGTGCAGAGGCTCATTCGGTCAGGAAAACACAAAGCTGGTGACCAGTTATCAATGGCTTTTTGCTGTTTCTTGCTTCTGGGCTCAGATCATAGAAGCCATGTTTGAAACCCTGGAAGTTATTTCCAGTAGAAGCATCTGGCTCCTTGGCTCTCGCAGCTCCTCTAGGTTGAAGCTGCTTTCTCACCGTAAGATGCCATGCAAATCACCGAGATTTTTGTGATCTCGGTAGGAAAATAAATAGCGAACAGAAGAAAGTCGCTCAAATAGACATGGTATCTGAATGGGGTCTCAGGTACTGTAGTCGCTGTTTAGAAGGTGGTTAGAAAAGCTGGAGGCTGAAGACTTTCGTAAATTAAATGGAAGTTTGCCTGAGGACAGCGTGGGATGAATGTGGGATTTGGCTCCCTGCAGAGAAAAACATGCTAGGTTCTTCTTAAATATGTTTTATTAACTTGGTATTCGCTTGGGGAAGTTAAAGCTATTTTAAGTATAATCTGTGTGGTACAAATTGCAATGGCCTCATTGATCTGTCAGAGCAGCGTTCTGTACGATCCGTACTTTGTAAAGACGTTGGGAGGGGGACAAAGAAAGATGTAGGGTTTGGGGTTTCTACTGCAGTAGGAAACGTTTAAAGGTTGGTACGAATGCGGGGAAAACAGCCCTGCCAGTCTTCCTGGGCTTTTCTATTGGTAAGAGGAACGCTGATCTCTTATAGAGATTTGTATATGGTTTTGCATATATTTAATGTATTATCTTCCCTTCTGTTTTGATGGAAATCCAAACAGTTGGTACCACAATTTATGCCACTGAGGTTCAGGAATTATTTTTTCTTTTGTCTAAATGAAGTAATTTGAGATGTTTTAAGCTTACTTTTCCTTTACACCTTTTAAACTAGTAAATAAGTATATTTGCAAGTGTTTGGTTGGGGATGAAGAACAGTCCTGTGATTCTGTCATGGAGGTAGGAAATGGAAAACTGGGTACATTTGCATTTATTTTCACAAAATTGTTCTGTGTTGTTGTAGGCCCTGATACAACCTTAGGACCTTACGGGTCCATCTGCTGCAGAACTCCTTTAAGTTATTTTTGTAATGGAAAATATAATCTTCCATTTCTCCCAAAATATTTTTTACACTTGCATTTTTGCATTTTCTGCTTCTTCATGATCACAAAAATAGCGGTTCAGATATGGAAAAAAACTTTTCACAGGCAGTTTAAAAAAAAAAATTAATCTTACATCCTGCCTAATGCCTTGTTAATGTATGTGCCTTGGTATTAATGACTGAAAATAGTCATTTTTTACCCCCACCTTGATCACTAGGCTCTGGCACTGGCACATCTGCTTGTGGTGTCGATTTAAATTCCTTCCAAAAAACTCACCGGTTCTAGCTGCGTCACCTAGAAGATGAGAATTAAAGATGATATGGATATCGTTTCAGGCGTTTTGGTCTTAGACACATGGGTTCTGGTGACCGTGTTGTTGATACCGTCAAGTCACATGCTATGAAAGGACTTTAACAAGTAAGAATACGATGGCGCTTTGTGTATCTCCACTGATGCAACCTCACATGAGATGCTTTTTGTATATTTTATACTTAAAAGCAAAGTGATGATTTAATGCCGGCAAAATTATAGTTGGTTCGATGTTGCTATCAAGGGGAATAAAATTTTGATCAAAAGGGAGCTTTTAGAAAAAAATCAGAAATATGATGCTCATAAGCTGTTTTGTTACGTGTTAAGGCACGGTTTGACATGTGCTGCTGGTTAACCATGCACTTTCAATTATTGCACGCCCCCGCCTTTGAGCCAGAAAAATTATGGAATGACTTTTCGCAGGGGGGTGCTTTCCATTGCAGTTCAATAAAGGAAATGGATTCATTTCTGCTAACCCAAGAAAAAAGGCAGGGACGGTGGCAATCTGCTGCGGGGGGGCAAAATGTAGATCAATAGCAGTGCACATATTAAAAAATTGTGGGTTTTGGTGAGATGCCTCCGTGTTCTTCTGCTTCCCTCTGCTGGAGTGCGGCAGGATTCCTGCCCATCTCCCGGCCAGGCTTTGGAGCAGTAATGAACAGTATTTTGATTATTTTATTTTATTTTCAGAGCTATATGGGGTGTAGATACCTAAGTGCTGTTCATTTTTATAGGGATTCTGCTCCCATATATGTCATTGTAGGCTCTGAAACTCCAGTCCATTGTACTGCAGTCGAATTGCAGAGCACTGGCTAGGTTTCTGCCAATTTAAAGGTTTTTCAAAGACAAATATTTAAATGTCTGGGATATCGATTGCCCAGAGTTTCCTTTCCCATTTAATTATACTATATTGCATTCAGTTGTACTTATAAAAATGGGGGGTTGTCTTAATAATAGCAGAGAATTCACTTTTTAGCATGAAAATAACATGAATTTTAATAGAAGATATCATTCATCACTGCTTAACAAGTGCTTTCCCATTGCCATGTTCCCCCTTCATAATTTTGATGGATTTTGGAAACAGAAGTGGGTTTTCCCTTTAGAGTTTCACAATTAATCTCTGCCAAGTTTAGTGCAAAGTTCAATTCTCTTGCAAATAGCAGCCATTATTTGGCAGATCATCTGTCATATCCTGGCTTGGCTCCCTGTGTTTACTATGAAATATGACTGCCAGCTATGCTTTGGGAATTATTGAAAGTTTACATTGATTAAAAGGGGATATTTGAAGAAAATTTACAGGAGCTTACCTCTAACTCAGTAGTTTACCTCTAAATATTAAATATATATATCATATAAATACTAAAGATGATGTTACTTCCTTAATAATGCATATAAGTCAATGCATATTTAATACTGGGAAGTATTAAACTGTATTAATAAGTGTTAATTGCCATTAACAATAAAAGTAATTAGTACTGGCAATGTAGAAATTATTACTAATATAGTTACTTGTAATTAAAGTGTAAACTATAGATTCAAGGGTAGTTCCAAGTGCATGAGAAGCCCATGTTAATATAGGGAATAAGAGAAAAAGGTTTTATCATCTCTGATGGGTCTATGCAGATCCCTTGGCTTTCTCTGTACGTTCTCAGACTTGCTTGCAAAATAGCAATGTTTTGTATACTTCAATTTACCAAAAATTAAAAAAATGCATAGGATTAAAACAGAAAATAGGATTAAATGCTGATGAAGAGTGCACTGTCTAATTTGTTAGCTTTTGAATATTTTTAGGTGGTTCTATTTACTTCTACTAAAGGGATTCTAAAAGAGAGATTTCCTACATGCAAAGTTTCCGTTTCAGGAGTAGTCTTGGTACTGTTTTCCTTTTTCCTCTTTTTAATGCTCTACCTGTAATAAGTGACTTCATGTGTGCATATAGAATAATAACTAATAATAGTCAGAACATACTTGCTGCTCTTAAAAAAAATATTATTTCATATTGAATTGTTCATTTTAAACATCATACAGTAGGCGTTTTCACACAATGATAGAAAACTAACATTTATTATAGAAAGCAAACGATGAGTCAAATTATATACATTGACTCATGCAGGGCCAACTTCAAAGTTTGATCCGACTTGATTTCTTTATTCATGTGACTGGTTTTATTTCATTGTTTTATAAGAATGCCTTTGCTGGTGTTTCGTGGTTACGTGCAGTTGGGCGCAGGAGTGCACCAGCCTTTGCTCATGTCGTGCTGCTCTGGAGCAAGTGTGGTATACTTGTCCTGACACGTCACAACATTTTTAAGCCACACACACAGCCCCGCTTAACTTAATTACCATCTATGTTCCGTTGATTGGAATGGAATTATTTGGTAGCTATCGTTACAGAATTTCAGTATAATATACAGGCTCAATGTCTTTAGTAGACATTCACTATAATAATTTCCCATAGTTCTTTCCCCTCTATATCGTTACTTTATACTTATAAATACCACTTATGTCAGATGTTAAACGCAACTTTAAAAATCTGTTTATTCAGTGTCATTCTTAGAAGCTGTGGGTTTTGTCCTTCTCAGCAACAGATGTGCTTACTACAGTAATGTTTAAGTGTATATATTTATAAGGCAAAAAGTCTCCTTATGTCTCCTAAACAAAACAATTTAAGGAAGAATTAGCTTTGAAAATGTGTTTTGAATTGTTTGGAAAGCATATAGTCGGAGTCGATCATCAGATAAGCCTGTAGTAAAGCAATGTTCCCATGACCCCGCACCGCAAGACCCAGTGGCTATATCTTTAATAAATAACAAAACAGATGTTCTCTGAGCATTGAATGTCATTCCATTTAGGTTAACTGTGTTTACAAAATAAATATGGTTGTTAGCAGTTTGCATTTCATAGCTCAGGCTGTGTAACAAACAGAATTACTGAAATAATCTCGATTTGAAATCTTAATATGAAGTCTTTACTCGTTATCCTGGATACTATGTAATTTCTAGCTGTGCAGAGAAAGCTACTGGTTATGGATTCGTGATAAAACTTAGAATCAGTACTAAAAAAAAAAAAATTTTTCACACAAAGAATGCTTACCAAAACAAAAAAAAAAGCTTTCACAAAGTGTAGTATGGCAAAATACTAAATTTTGAAGGCAAGATTTTGCCTTCTCATAGTCATATTTTTCTGAAAATTACTGTCAGGAGTTCCCAAATTTCTTGAATTTCTTGAGAAAGCACTTATACTAGAGGAATCTTTTATTTTTCAAGAAAGAGTTAGCAGGTTTTCCATTTTGTATAACGCACTGTGCTTTACTTTTGTGTTTTGGAAAGCTTTTTTTGGCAGATGCAAGTTGAAAAGTTAGTTTATTTTTTATGACAATTTAATAATCCTTATAAAAAGATATATTAATATAAAATGTAAACAGAAGAAAAACGTTTCGAGGTCTCATTTTGCAGTTGTATTTTTGTTAAGGATGTTTTAATGCACGAAAGACGTGGGATTTAATAATTTCCATGGTCTTCCATGAAGAATTACTGCGCTTCCCAGCTTCTGATCACGATTGTGCAGTGATAGTTTTGACTAACAGTTGGAGCTGGGAGTGGTCAGGACGGATATCGCAATATAGGTGATGTGCACAGCAAGTGTAGGGCTATCAAGCTGCTTATTTTTGCGATGCACATCTCCAGGTGTTGGGAACAGGCTGCGCGAGGCTCCTGTACGTGAAGTTCAGCAGCTACGTATATATGGAATGAGCGTGATGTGGATGAACACGTTGAAGATGTGATTTCTTCCTTTTATATAAATGTTCTTGGTTTTCCAGAGGTGACCTCTACCCCTAGAGAAACAACAAATGTATTTGGAAGTGTCACACATTTAAGTGATTTGGGTGTTTTCCCTTTCATTGGTCCTAAATTAGAAACCGTTTCCAAGCTGCCGGTGGCCTTAAAATGTCCTCACTATAAATTTCTCTGTTGGAAAATCAGATGGGAATAGCACTGTCTGTAAAATATTGACCAAGTCAGAATTTGATCACTTTCATTTACAATAATATAGATTATAAATTTGCAACATTTGAGGATGACCCCATCTTTAGCATCCTGGTTTGACAGTCATTCGACTGTGTCAGATTAGCCCCGTAACAGTTACTTCCCTCCACTCCTGTTGTATTTCGGGTCATCGTTTCAGGATGCTGATGATAACGCACTGTAAACGAGCTGACAGCATGGGACACTTTAGCCACAGGCTGAATGCCATCATTATACTTCGTGTTATGTACAGTCAGTAAATGGAAGCTTTCGTGTAGGTGAATCACAGGAGCAAGCCTGGCTTCTCTGAGCTGACGTACTCTTTCTTAGAACACCAAAGCAAAGGAAAAATAGGAACCGAGGGCAGTATACCTGCACCGATATAGGTGCCTCTGTAAGCGTCGTGAATAAGCAACATGCTGGAATATATTTTTCTGTAGCATAAGTTGCTGGAAAGTTTTTGCTATTTAAAGTAATATATTACAGGTGTGTGAATCTTATTTTTTATATGACTTGAGAATCTCTTTCTGTTTTTTTTCTTCAGGATCCCAGAAGCAAGCACAAATTTAAGATCCACACATATGGGAGCCCAACCTTTTGTGACCATTGCGGGTCGCTGCTCTATGGGCTTCTACACCAAGGGATGAAATGTGACAGTAAGTGACATTTTTCTGTGGTACCAAAAGGGTATTTTACAAAGTAAATGGAAACACTGGGTACTGGCTTCTTATTTCTTTTCTGTGGAAAATACCATTTCAAATGTCAGCTATTTATAGTACTGTAATATTTCAAGTGGATATTTCAGTACTACAGTAATACACTAATGAACATCACCTCTGTCGCTGAGAACACGGTGTGTTCACTTGGATGTGGCTGAGGAGCGTTTGCGTGGCAGGTTTAAGGACGCCTCTTTTTGGACTAGTCAGGTGAATGCACTGTTAACGACTGACATTTCAGTTCAGTTGGTAGCCAAGGTCCAATATTTTCCTTGAATTACATTTTTCTTGGACATCTCCTGCTAGAAAATCTAATAATCAATTTAAACCTAACTCCCTTCGTTGCTAATGCTGGCACGAATGCTCTGTTTTCTCAGTCATATTCCCAGCAAGTCTTTATTCCGTTTTCACTTTTTTTCCCTTGCACTTCATTAATGATAGATTTAGGTTTCTGAAGTAGATCATTTTATTCTCTATTTCATTCACTGTCTATAATATGTATTGTAAGATGGAAACTAGCCATGTCGTTGAAAAACATGCAGCTGTATTCTGAAAGTCTTGCCAACAGCTAAACATTGTAATCTTAACTTTTACTTTGGTCAGTGTTTGCAGTGTAATCATATTATTAGCTTCTCATAGCTGTCTGAACCATTTTTATATCCGCAGCTTGTGATATGAACGTTCATAAGCAATGCGTAATAAATGTCCCAAGCCTCTGCGGCATGGATCACACAGAGAAAAGAGGAAGGATTTACCTGAAAGCTGAAGTCACTGGTGACAAGCTGGAAGTAACAGGTAAACAACTCATTTTGGAATTTTGCGGGTTTTATAAATGTATAATATACACTGAGTTTATTTACCTTGGTCAAAATTTTGTGTATTAAAGCCAGTGACAGAGAATTTTCCTTCAGACGTGTGAGGTTTTTATTCAACATGTGTTTGAATCAAGAAACTCTATGAACTGATGTTCGTAAAAATAAATAGAAAAATGAAGCTGTAGTAATAGCTTTAAAAATTGAGGAATAATTAAAGAATCACTGTCTTGTCAATTTTTTCTGTAGGAAGCAGCCCAGTAGGATAGCTAGCTGTTCAGGAAGTTGGCCATCATCTTCAGAACACAAGAAATCCTCCAAACTTTCATCAGCTGAGGAGCTGTTTCCTGCATTTCAGAGTATTTAATAAACAAAAGCTACTTGGATTCAATCCCAAATATTACTACCAGTGAGTTATAAAATAAAAAAAAATAAATTATCCTATTCTGTGCAAGGTTAAGGTTACCACGATGGGGAGAAGGGAGAGAGAGGAAGGTTCATTTCCTTGGAAGTGTTGCTCCCAGGATTTATGAGTAAGCTTTGGTTGTGCATGTGCACACACCCCCCCGACCCATTTCAAGTCTGAAATTGCAGAAAAAATTCTGGAAAATGTATTTTGCAGGTTGAAGGACTGTTTTGTCCCCCTAAATAGACATCTAATAGGTTGTTTAACTCCAACAGAACTTCCTCGCGCTGTATCAGAGTGGAGTTTATCACGCAGGAGCTGTGTAAGAATTTGTATTCACAGCATACGTTCCGTTTGTTCTGTACGTCCTTTCTATTTTAGCTGGGGTCAACTGACAATTAGTGTTTCTGATATCTGAAGCATAAAGTTGGTAGTGAACTTTCTTGTTGACAAATATGCAAAAAGTGTTCTTTGCCAATCAGGTGGCAGTGGATTTACTCGAAGGGAGAGCACGGGGCAGGAATTAGGATGGACAGAAGTGAAATGACGAAAGGAATAACCAAAAATTTTGTTCATGGTTTTTTTTAATAGGTAGAGGCAAGTCTGTAAACCGAATCTAAATTCTTAAAGAAAGTCCCATTTGTTTATGGCTCAAAACTTTCAGGAAATTTCGAATATGTGCTGTAGTAACTAGAACCAAAATAAGTATGAAGTAACGTAGGAAACAGAGTAGAAGACACTCATAAAATACAAGTTATCAAAAGCTTTTGCCTCGAGAGAGTGGATTGGTTAGTGTGTCGTCACAGGTGACCAACACTGCTTCTTCAGTGAAGAAAACGTAAAGGCCACACACCGTAATACATCCCGTTAGTTGTACGCTGATACATCTTTAAAATTGGTACTGCAAGAAACTGCGTTCAGTGTCCACGCTATGAAACAAGAGCAGGGTATGGTGCTGTTATCATTGCCTGTTTGGTGTTGCAAAACGGAATTAAATTTGCGGGCAAAGTTACAGCAGGACAAAGCTGCAGGTTTCCTGGACCGTCTCAGCTTCTTTGTTTCTTGATGCAGTTGTTCACAACCTGAGTGCTGTGTATTGCTCAGTGGAAAGTCCTGGAGCCTATTGTACGCCCCAAGGATTTTCCTTCCACCTCTGCACCACTTCTTTGGGGAATGAGGCTCAATAGAGACCGTACCGCTTGTGGTCAATGTGAAGGAAATCAGACCATCGCACTGAATTTTCACAGCTTATAGAACCAGCAGACTTCCCTCCAGCACCGTGTTCATTCATGCCTTTGTTCTCTCTGAATCAAATACCTCCATATTCTCCTGTCAAACCTTGTGAAATGCATTGGAAAGGAGAGGTATGATAAAATTTAGTTAGAAAGGATCAGAACGGATCCCAAGCGATTCTTAATTGTAGCTGAACTTTTCAAATAGCTTCCTGTCGACGTAGGAGGAGTACATTTGTCCAAGGCGCTGTCATTGCCGGAAAGGTGGTTTCCCTAAGTAGTGAGGCATTTCAAAGACGGTGATGCAGGTTCTAAAAGTAATTGTACCACGAGAGGGAACTAATTTGGAAATCATCCAAGTGACAAAATTTAATATTTGCATTCTCTAGGCTGCTTTGCAGCAAGGTTCTTAAATATGGCTTAAACTTTCCGAAATAACGCACGTAATTTGACAAGTAACATGTACGTATTTTCTCATGATTCAGCAGGTTTGTAATTCTTTAAGGGACAAAACCGCTTGTCACAAGTCTTTGTGGCACCAAGGCACTATAAAACAATTACACAAGTAGGTATTCTTTTAGTTCACAGTTTTATTTGAAAAGGTCTTGTCTGCGACATGAATGTGGTAAAATTGTTGCAGGTATTTTGTAGGTTTTCTTCATAAGCCCTTTTTGGTGTGAGTGTACTTGGCAAATGCTGTTACTTTTGTGTTAATAAATAAAACATTTCCATCCCACAATTAAATAGGTTTCTGGACAACAAGAAAAATGTTTACCATAACCTTGTTATGTATATAACAATTATGGTGCTGTTAAGTTGTTTTGGTTGAGGCTTGTCAGTGTTTCCAAGCTTTCAGAAAATTTCTTTAAATAAAAATGACAGTTACCCTGAAAGTAAGCTGCAGTTTTGGGGGAATTCTTGTTTGTTTGTTTGTTTGTTTGTTTGTTTGTTTGTTTTTTAATTAAAAGATCCTATACAAGCTAAGCCCAGACCAGGTGAAGTTTCAGATACCTTTTGTGCACGTTCAGCTCAAAAGGAAATTAGCAATTGTCAGTCGGTTCATGGACGTATTGCTACGCAAAAATTTTGAACTCCTTTTTTGACAGTACAGCATTGCTTCTAAAATATCGATCGACAAAACCTTTGTTAGACTGTAGAGTTCCCAGAGCTGCCAAGCACGATACTGCTGCCTTTAGATTCAGGAAAGGAGGGGAATTAAATGTCCAGGAGGTTTAGGAACAGCAGGAAAAATAATCAAGGATTGGTTGTTTGGTTTGAGCCTTTGCCTGAATCTTTTTCAAAGGAATTACCCTGTTGGTGTTGAACTCCTTCAGCTGAATTCCTTAATATCTCTGCTCTGCATCCTGTTTTGGTGTTAATTAGTTCCCGCTGATTCTTTCGTAGCCAGCCTTGATTGCATGCAAAACATTTGTGCTGCTAAATGCAGACATGCCACTCTGGTTGGCATCTTGCAAATAACTTCGATGGGCAACTCGGCCGTCCTGGTTCCAGGTAGGAGCGCCCATCGAGGAGCAGCGCGCTTCACGACGCCTGCGAGGTACGGTCGTCTGGGGGACGCTGTTTAGTGCGTCGCAATTTGTCTTTACTTCTGCGTAATTGCTTTGAGGGTTTTGTGGTGGCTTTTGTTTCCAAAAAAGGCCACAGCGCACGCTCGCTTACTAAGTGTTTTCCCAATAAACTATGTAAATAGTACTGGGGTTTTTTTCCCAGTGCATACTAGGGAAGAGGCAGGGCAGAGTACTGCCAGATGGAGTTGGCCAGTGGTTCAGTCAGATTATCTAAAATATCTAAGTACTTTGGCAGGTTTTGGATTGAACTAACGGTGGGAATGATTCAGACCTATACGTAAACATACTTAATTCCAGTTTACTCGCTCGGACCTTCAGTCTGGGTGCTTAAGGTAGACATACAGTCCTTTCTGTCTGAATGCTACAGGCTCTGCAACACTTTTCCACAAACGAGTAGGAATTTTGTATTGGTATACTTTGCCAAAACCTCACCATCTTCCCAGGGCAAGTCAATATGCCACATTTAGTACTCGTTTGTGTTGCAGTTCTTAAACATCAGTGGTTTATTTTATAGCTACTAGCTTGAGAGTTGCATTGGATATTAATAATTTACTGCACTTGCAGTAAATCAACATGGGTTTCTTTTTATAGGAACTCCCTTGAATTGCTTTTTCCTGAAGTCACTGAATTCGTGACCCTTTCGTAGTTCGCACTGACTTGGAGATTCTGCTTTTAGGCACAGTGAAGCGGTTTTTGCTATTCTTAATCTATGTGGTTTGCACTGAATTTTCTTCTTCCTGATGTGCATTAAAAGTTTTGTCGCTCTTACATTTACTTGTTGACCCGTCTTATAATTTGGGGCTCTTCTGAGTGAGTTCGTAGGTGGTTCAATCACAGTTCTGATTTTTTTTATTTTATTTTTGAATTATTTTTCTAGTGAGTAAACAATAACCTTTGTGAGAAACTAACCCCATCTGGTGCACTGACATATAAAAAAGCTGCCACATTATTGGGATCCCAAACTGTGACCTATCAGTTGCTGGGAGTTGGATTTGACAGCAGCTGACAATAAAGAACTGCCCTCCCGACACAGGCACCAATTTAGAGGCAGGGTGTTAGTGACTCGCTGCCAGCTAATGCACCCTACTGTTACATAAACATCATTAATATGTGTGTGTATATATATATACACAGCGCAGAGTTTTGGGGGTTTTTTAAGTGTGTTTTTCTTAGCTGCAAGAATACAGAAAATCTGGTTTTATTCCTCAGCGATGCTCCTATTATTGAAAAGAGGAGGAAACCTGGCAGTGATTTCTGCAGAGGTTGGGAGCACATAACAGGCTCTCCAACAATAATCTCCCTAGGAGTTCGGTACTCCCCACCGTACGTTTTTCAAATTATTTATGAATGTATGAATGCTGGGCCACCTCACGGCACTGCATATTAATGTGCTGTCCCACTGCTTGCTGTGGGCAGCTGGGTTAAGAGCCTCTGCCCCAACGAGCTTGAGAGACAAACTGGAAGATTTTGGTACATTTCTACAGTCTCATAAAAATTGTTTCCTTAAAAGACCCCACCACACACACAGTCTAATTTTATTTATGATTGTCTAGGTCAGTAACAGTGTCTGTCTGTGTTAGCATTAATTTCATTATATTCTGCAACTGATTTTAGAAGCGAACATATATGAATATTCTGGCTATTTGACCAGCTTTTAGTAATACCTATAGTGATAGTGATACCAAATACCTATAAAGTGATCGGAAATAATTATTTGCATGTCGGAGGCATTTTTAAGGTCTCAAAGAATGTGAATCACATGCTTTATCTCACTAACATCTTCCTTCTTTTCTGGTATTCCCAGAATCTGCAGGGTTGCTGCGTTCTTTACAGAAAGAGCTGTGCCTTTAACAAATGCCAGCCCCGGTAGCAACTGAACGCTCCCCGTTTCATTCATTAAATTAACTTTACCATGAAGAAATAGGCAATGCATAGTATTTAAAAGGAACATTAGTTTTTCACAGATGACCATCTGCATGCACATAAGAGATTTAACTAAAATGCTGTATATTTATGTAAGAATATAAACAGATAAGAATTAGAAATGTCTGAATCCCTTTGCAGACAATTTGATATAACCTGTGTTAAGACTTATGTTTTATTAAGTAGTTCTCCTACCCAGTAGAACATATTTTTTTATTATGAAAATTTTTATAAAGGTAGTCTTGTTTTACAAATGAAATACAGTTGCTCCTATGAGATTTCCAGCTGAAATTTAAACTGGAGAACCTATTGCAGGCACAAGTACTTGTTAAGTAGCATTAGAGATGATGGTACATTTTTTGTTAGCGGGAGAGAGTATCTTAATACGTACAGAGGAATGAAGTATCATGCAACATTGGTTCATTTTTTTTATCTTCTTCTAGGAAGGAAATTAATCATTTATTTCTCGTGTGTAAATCACCTGTGAAGTGCAGGCGTGCCAATAGTTGGCATTCATTATGTTGCCATCTTTCAGGGGTGTAATGAGTAGGCACCAATCTCAGGAGGGATATTAAAAGAAATTTTAGCTGGGCAGGGGAGTAATTATGGAATAGAGAAAAGAAAAGCCCTTTTAGTGATGAAAACTGTATAGAAATTGGAAATAGTCTGCAAAGCAGGGTTTGTATTGCAGCCAGTTGTACATGTGAGTCACAACCAGCTCCAGAAAGCAAGCATTCAGTGATAGTTTTAATAAAAACTCAGAATAAATCTTTAACAGAAGCTGAGCAGTTTTGGATTTTGCCTACAGAGAGCACAAGTACACAAATTGGAAGACTATTTTCAGTAATAGGTAAATCTCTTAAACCGTGATTAAGGGGAGTGCGGTAAGGAACTGGGGAGAAAGTTCCTTGGCTGGGAATACGAGATCCTCTGTCACTCACCTAAGTCATCTGTAAACTGGGCGGATCACTGGAATCTGTACCAGACTCTTCTTTGGGAAATCATGAGAATTATGGAATAATTTACTAATGCTTTATTGTGGGAAGACAGAAACTTTATACTGTATTGGAGCTAACAAAGGTCTCCCTTTTCTTTCATTTTGCTAGCTGGCTTGCCAGACGGGATCATTTGAGACTCAAAGCATCTTCTAAAAGCAGCTATTCGCATGCGGTTGAGAGATTTCCGCTCATCTAAGTTGCCTGTAGGGAGTAAAAGATTGGCAAGAAATGGTTGCTGTGATTAGTAAACTGTTTTATTATCAGCCTTTGGGAATTCAGGGAAAAGGTAGCTGTGACTCACTTGAAAAGGAACTGAGTAAACTCACGCGTCTAATAATTCAGCTTTTTTATAGGGACAGAAACATTTATTTACTCATTCCCATGATTCAATTTATTTGCTAGTATTGCAAGAAGTTATACACCCATAACTGCATGTGGCTTGCAACTTTTGACCTATATGATCTCATGGAAGAAGTTCCAGTTTTGTCATCCACTCTCTGAATTCCTCAAAATTCTGCCTGAATTTTTTCTCTTTACATAAAATGTCAGTTGTTCTCTGCCAGCCCACTCTGTCTTATTTAGATATTTATTTAAAGTACGAACACCTAAGAACCAGCTCTCTGTTTGCTTATGTCTTTATACTATTCCTGGAAAAGTGGGCGTCCCAGGTTAAGGCATGGCTTCTGGGTGGATACTGCTGGATTATAAGTAGCACAGAGTAGAACTGCCATAGGACAGCCGTCAAATAGTCTACCTTTTCTGCTGACTAAACATTTGTGATCTCTTCCTCATTAACGATGAGGAGGAAAATAATACACTTTTTCCCTAATGGCAAGTTGACAACTATTTCTGTTTTTTAGAAGGAAAACGTGGGCAAGCTTGAATTTGTTAGGAACTTCAGTATATACTTCTCTTCATTGTCTTTTCATCTGTGTGCATTCTCCATCCTCGTTAAGAGTCTCATCTGGACAAAACATTAGGAGATTTAACTTGTACCAGCTACTTTGCTCCGTCCAGAGGGCATTATCGTGCCTAATAGTTATGGCAGAAAACTGGCAGGTAATATTCTAGATTTCTGTCCAAGTCACACGTAAAGTGATGTTGAACTATATCTCACTTCATCTATAAATTAGAGTAACATCTCTATCACAGTGTTGAGTTTAATTAACTAATAATTATAAAGCAATATGAGATTGCTTGCTGTCATTACAGCTATAGCAGAATCCAGCCGCAGTAAGTTGATTTATTTTCTTGGAGTGATTTTTCATTTAACTTTTTCTGTTTCAACCACACACAAGAGGTAGTGCCTTTGGTGGGGAGGGGAAATCTTCTTCCTGGCAGCCCTCTTGTAGAAACCTGACCTGTCTCGTTAAAAATAGGGTGCCCTTAAAGAGATGGACCACATAGATGATAATTCTTTATAAGCATTATTTAGCACAAGTATCATCATGCTGTTTCCTCAAGAGAGGAAGTGCTATGTCAATTTAAAAAAGATGTCTAAGGGTACTAATTATGCAGACAAAAGTACAAATGGGCCAGATATCTGAAAACAAGGAGTGAGATAATGACTTCTTTGGCAGCCTGTATTTAGTATACATTGCATCTTTCCTTCCCAATTCATCCTTGAGCTTCTCTTTCTTGTATTTAGAGGGCTTTTTGCTTTTTCCTGTGTTTGCTGCAAAAGAAAAAGTGTTTTACACACGCTGCCAGGTCCTCCTGCTGTCAGTGTTGTTTTCTCGGCTCGGCAGCATGTATCACGGCTAATCAGCGATGGCTTTCTCCAGGGAGCTCTCCATCACTGAGCCTCGGAGAGTGGCTCTGCATCCACCCAGCCAATTTCTCAAAATTCTGGTTTCACACTGAGCATCTCCAGGTAGAATTTAAACATAAAGCCTCAGTCTGAAGGTGCCATGTTAAAATTAAGCCATTTTGTTCAAGGAATTTTAATTAAATGCTTCCTAGCGTGTATTTCTGGGAAGCTGTAGAACATGTAGAGAGTTCTGCCAAAGTACAGAATAGAAGTAAAAATTAAAAGGTGGATTTTGAAGTAATAGCTCATGTGCCAAACCAACAGTACAGTCACAAGTGCAACGCACAAGGAGAAAAAAAAAACCAAACAAACCCCCAAACAAAATAAAACCAAATATAGGACAAGTGAGAGCAGTTTGCGTTGAAGGCTGTCACTTCATCCTTCACTCACTTTGTGGTTCTTAGTCCCTTTGGGATTGTAAATATTTAGCTAAAGAACATTATTTATATGTAACTATACATATTTATATTTAATCTTGATATTATTCCTCAGAAGTATTTGAAGATCACTTCAAGTGTACTACATTTTAATATTGGGTGGGGGTTTTTCCATGAGTTGAAAACAGAAATGGTTTTCCAGCTGACTGCTGGGTGTGGAGACCCTCAAAGGGAAAGCACAGAGTAAATGAGAGGGGAGACAATTTCTCTGAACGGAAAGCTGTCGTTTCCCCAAACGCAAAGCCCCGTCAGCTTTATACAGGGATTGTAGGGAACTACAAGTGAAATGCTGTGCAAGACAGACACTTGGTTCTGTTCTGTTCTTTTAAAACACAGTGTGTTTTTTCTGGTGCAATTATTCTAGTAATATAGTTAGTGAATAAAATTACATTTTATTTTAAAATGTTAGCCCATAAGCATTTTCTGTCTCATTTTAAAAATACAAATTTAAGAAAAGTAACTTAATCAGTATCAACTGTTGGTTCAAGTTAATGTGATTCCTTTCCAGCCATGATCTAATTTCAGTAATTGATTTACATCAGGGTATCTGTTCTGCATGAGAATTATCTTGACAAATAAACTAGTGTGTTCAAAGTTACACATTCTTGTACCCTACCTTCTTTCTACAGCTATTTTGGATATAAGGTACCAGTTATATGTGGTATTTCCCTCTTTCAGCTTGTTCTACCACACCTAATACTCTCTCATTAAATAAACAGAGCAGGTCAAACTGCTTGAAATTACGTGTTTTCTGTGGCAGCGGCTGGTTTTTCCCTGAGAAGTTTCCCTCTGCAGCTTGATTCAAACGACGCAGCGGCTAAGTAGTAGGTTTGCACTAAAGCAATGCTTTGCAGTTATGTCATTTGGAAGAACACAACCATTATGAGCACTAAAACACTCTCTCCCTTGTGTAAAAGGCAAATGTCAGCCTAGAGCTAGTTACATCAGCTTGTGAATACACCTGGTGTATAGGAAATGGAACAAAACCCTTGTATGATTTTGGAAATCACCTTCAGTGCTGCGTTATCACGGGAGCGTTGTCAACACCACAATCTTTCATTTCACTGGCCTTAAGTAAAGCGCAGTAATATCTGTCCTATGCTTTACGTTCATCGTCCATCTTCTGTCTTACGGAAGCAGTAGCACGTGGTTGTCGGTCCACCACAGCCCTGCCCTTATTTCTAAAGGGAGAACAAGGGACATACTGAAAAGATGTACTTCAGCTGGTTTACAAATCATTTGACTGTTGCCCAAAAACTGTCCTCCTCTTATTCTATAAATAATGAAAGTAAACAACACATTATAAAATATCTGTGTTGCTTGGATGCCTTTCAGCCTCCATGCTGGGAAACAACAGGTTGAAATCCTGGGAAGGTCTCTAATTTTTGTTTGTAATATGAAAATGCCATTTTAATCTGGGGGAAAAGGAGGAGAGTGCCTTGAACAAACAGTAACTCTCTGTTCCTGAAGATCCTGACTTTTTTTTTTTTTTTTTTTTTTGCATTAGTTCTGTTTGAGTTCTTCAGTGACTCTAAAGTTCAAATTTTTGTAGGAAATGTTTTCCATCAAGAAATATTAAGTGACTTAAGGGTTGATCTTTCCTAAATTTCCTTTCAGATTCTTTTCTTCAGTTAGGTACATAAATTTAAAAAGCCCTTCTGATGCTCACACTGAGCAGGCAGTAGCTGAGGGCACTGTCAATCCAGGATAGTATCTTTAGTGACTCTCTTAAATGCTGGCCTTCCTTCATGCCCTAGGAACCATGTCACCCTCAAAGCTTCCTGAGATTTCCCTTCCAGGAACATTTCTAGTCTTAAACTATGAATCTCACACAGCAATTCCCAAATGAAAGGTGTTTTCTGTCCAAAAGAACCCCAGAGGGTTGCTGCTCCCAGTTGTGAGCACCGAATTCCCCGTCCCAACCGGATCACTGCAGTTCATCGCACCCTCACCAGCTGGGGTGGGACAGGGTTTCACAGCATGAGGAAAATTCGCCTCTTCTGAGGTTCAGCAGAAGCTGATGACTAATGCCGTTATCACACAACGAAACCTTACATGTCGTATAAATGCTACGCGGGCGTTATGCTGGCCCTCTACAAGAGGGAGGAGGTACTCTCTGCTCATCCATTGGAATGATCCGCTCCCCTGCAGTGACTTCTGAGCTCCTTAACGAACCCCGCACCTGCTGCAGTAACTCCAGCCAGACTGAAACCCGAAAGCTGCCGAGCCCCCGATAAACGCCTTCGTAACCCCCCGTTGCCTGCCTGCCTTGTTCCGCGTGGGGATGTGGCCTTGTGGGGAACGGCACCCCGTGCAGACTGCTGACTGTTCTGCTCTCGCTCTTTGGGGATCGGTAGCAAGATGAGATGTATTAACTCACTTTATGCCTTCTTTTGACATTGTAAAAATAGAAGCTACATTAACATTTTTGTGAAGCTTAAAGTTAAACTTGTTAAAGACAAGTTAAACTTGTCTTCTCTGCGCTTTTACTTTGGTCGCTGTCGTGACAGAATGCTTTCAACGATTCCATCTGACAACTAATGAACCGTGAATCCGAGGGAAGTTTAGTGTTAAATATCTTCCAATGATGGATTGTGTCAAATAACCTATCTTCCAAAATCTACTGTGATCTGGCTATCGCCCTTATAGTATTTGGCTGACAGTTCTGTACTGGTATAACCTGAGGAGTAAATAAAAGCACAAAGAATTGCTACCCACATAAAAATTTATAGTGATGGATTTGGACATTTAATCATTCCATTGCAGGAAAAGAGCTGCCTGGAAGCTGCATGTCGTTTGTGAATTGCTCCTCTCTCCTGTCATTCCTCTCTACTGTTCTTAGAAATATCGCAAGGTGCAACCTTACTTTGCAGCAACTGGTTTCTCCTGTGCCATGTCTGATGAGCGGGTTTCACGTCTTATTTGCTTTATTTTTCAACATGTTTCAATAACTCAGGTTTGACATGTTATTGCTTTCTTAATGGTGATTTGTAATCCTCTACAAACTAGCTATGTTTTATATTGACAGTGCGAGAAGCAAAAAACCTAATTCCCATGGATCCAAATGGACTTTCAGATCCTTATGTTAAACTGAAGCTCATCCCAGATCCTAAGAATGAAAGTAAACAAAAAACAAAAACCATCCGTTCTACTCTGAATCCAGACTGGAATGAGTCTTTCACGTTGTAAGTTTAACACCTGTTCATGGAGTATCTTTGTATGTGTTGAACAATTTATTTCAGTGTTGCATTGAAAACTCCTCTATTTCTCTCCCTTTCAGTAAATTAAAACCTACAGACAAAGACCGGCGGTTATCCGTAGAGGTCTGGGACTGGGATCGAACAACCAGAAACGATTTCATGGGATCTCTCTCATTTGGGGTGTCAGAGCTTATGAAAATGCCAGCCAGTGGATGGTAAGTTTCTGAAAAGAGAGAAGGAGAGAACATATCACAAAAAGTTTAAAACCAGTGTTTTTCTTCAGCATAATCTACCTTTTTTGGAGCTTTTCGCTGTATCTCGTGTTATAAATTCACTGAAGATGCGACTAAATCTAGGAAACAAAGGTTATATATAACAAAGAAGGATAATAAAAGGAATGCTTTTCTTTCGTGGTGTTCATGAAACTTCTGCTGCAAACTCAATTCTGTGTACATAGTCTTGTGATAGGAATTTTATTTTTATCTCAAATATGATATATTCATTACTAAGCATATCATGTTATATATAGCTCTGCAAATTCAAAGTACATGGGAACTGATTTTATAAAATGCCATCTTATCACTTACCAAGAACTCATCACATCTTCTCAAAAAGTACATCTCATCAAAGATAATTGTTTAGGGCTATAGAAGTACTGGAGATGGAAGTTCTTCAGGGTTGATGTCTCCCATTATATCACAGGATGGGTGGGAAGAAGTTCCTTGTCCCTTAAACTGCCTTGGCACATAGTTTGGGATTAAAAATTTAGGTTAAATATATTCTGTTTCTGAGTTTGCTTTAGATCTTTGAAAGCAGTTCTTTACATATCCGTTACATTGATACAAACCACACGCAAACAACTGGATCGGATTTTAAATCTAACAGGAATGTAACTGTAAAGTCACCATTTTTCTCAAATGTTCCACAGGTACAAGCTGCTGAATCAAGAAGAAGGTGAATATTATAATGTTCCAATTCCAGATGCTGATGAAGATGGAAATGCAGAGCTCCGACAGAAGTTTGAGGTGAGGATCAAACACAAAGGGGTGCAACTATATATGGCACATATTTTTCACCTTATCACAAAAATTGCCTGTTAAAAAGTTACATATTAGAGTGCTGCTATTTCAGTTGCCTGTGACAGCAGCGTGTACCTTTGGGTTTCTTGAAGATTGGACCAAGTGATTTAATTCAGTAGCGGTATCATTTTTCTGACAGTTCAACTTCTCTGCTATGACACTTGTAAGTTGGTATTTTAAAATATTTTATGTCAAGTATATGCAATAATTTCAGTGTCTTTTAATACTTGCTGCAAAATCTGCCAGCCGTTATCACTAGTACCTATAATATTTGACAAATTAAGTTCTCAGAACTTAATACATATTTTAATACGTAGAATATTTCACACTAAATGTGGGTTGTTTTAAAGAAAATATTTACAGTGTTAATTACTGATTATTGGGAGCCTCAAAACCTTTGTAGAAGGTGGTCATCTGAAATTCTGAGATCTTTAACGTGGGTATGGAAGTTATTGCTGGTTATGTACAGAAAAGAAACACTGGACGAAAGCGATACTTCCCACGGAGTCTCGCTGCCTTCTGCGGCACAAATTGGAGTGGTCGGCAGTCACGAGCACGGTCTCACCGAGCCGTGCAAAGGAATTGTTTCTTAATGATCAGACTTAGCCAGCAACTCTGCCTGTTCTGACAACTACAGCCGATATTACAGCAAAATACTTGCTGGTGGTTAAACCCAGCCACAGGAAAGGTTTGCTTTGGGGAGGGAGGTGTTTTACTAACGGCTGTGCTGGGTTCAGCTCGTCGGACTCGACTACTCTTTCCAGCGTGCAATATTGAATTTGAAATCTTCCGATCTACAATATTGTTTTCTTTTTTCTGGTCAAGCATTTACAACTTTAGTCTAGCTGTTTATCCAAAAAATAATTAATGTACCTGTTGTGCATAAACAAACACGTAACGCCTGTTCCTTTCAACCTGAAATGGCAATTTTTTATGTTCACCATCAGGCAGAATTCTACATTGTTATTATAAAAGATGGGTTAACCCAAGAAAGTGAGGAAAAACGCCATATGTTCAACTTTCAAGAAAGAAAAAGAAAAGGTGCATCAATTTCTTCTGAACACATTTGGATCAGCTACCATACTTTTGTCTGCAGCATGAACTATGATTTTTGTTACACATTTGAGAAGTATTCGAATCTCCATTTCATTTTCCTTTCTTTACAGTTGTGATCTGACCAGTGTGATTTTTATTTTGCTGCACTAGGTCATTTTCTATTCAAGATCATATTTACTTTTTATCCTCCCTAGAAAAAACAGCATCAAAAGTAATTCTTTTCATCTCTTACATGTCTCTGTGCCGTATACAGAGTCTGGAACTGGGTGGATCTGTATATGTTGGTGATATGGGTATAGAAATCTACTTGATTTTTCTCAGGACAGAGACAGCACAAAGACAAGTCACTGAGATGATCTATTTTAAAATGTCGGTTATTACATGCAGTATGTTTGCATATTGAATTTACAATCCCTTAGGTTTTTTTCTTAAGCCTACTGTAAACGCATTGCTTGCAGAATGGACAGTCAGGGTTTATCTGTGTGCTGCAATGGAGTGGAGTGGAAATCCAGAGAGGTCGCATCGTGAAAAGCTACTAGACTGGGTCCCAGAAACAGCAGCTTCACGTAGGGTCAGCTCTGCCTCAGAAATAATTAGTCTGTCTCAAAGTCTAATTAGTTCAGCTTCAGCAGTGTGATTTGAGGCTTTCCCTGTTCTGGAGGTGGCCTGGTTGATGCTATTTGAGTGGTCTGAGTTGGTCAAGGAAAGGGAATAGGCTTTCAGTGAACACAGTGTCTCCAGGAGCATCATTTCCAGAGTTGCATAATGAGCAGTTTCAAAACTTAGTGACGATATATGGGAATATTGGTAGCTGAACAAAATGTGTAATTACAACTAGACCAAGACTAGTCTAATGCTGCGTTACATGGCAAAAGGATTTAGGGTCAACCTCTTACTCTTTCTTGAAGTTTATACTCTGAGAAGGAAGAGAGGGAAGCAGCACCCTCCAAGTAATGTTCTTACTTGGTTTCAAGGGGAATTGTGTGATGGCTTTTAAAAATTAACAGCACAGATGTCTGAATGGTGGTATTTAACTTATTAGCTATTCTGGTATGGTACATAAGCGGTGCTGACTCTGATCATCTTTTACGTTATTTTTCATATCATTTATATCTTGGCTTACATAGTCATTTTATTTTAGGTACCCTATACTAAGGAACAAGTAGATAGCGCTGAGAAATATGCTGCTATTTGTGATTTAATGACATCATCTAAATAAATATTTCCACTGTTCTGAAAGCAGCTTTGAAACCTTACAGGAAGAAGATTGCAGATCTTGACTGCCATTTCACTAGGGGAGTATATTTGTCAGGAAGATTAAGAATATAGATAGACTGAGAGGTCGTGCTGGGCTATCTTCTCGTTTATCAGTTTATAGAAAAGAGTGACTTCAGAGTACTTGCTAATCAAGTCTACATCTGTGGTGCTTGGTCTACTTTTCGATATATGACAGTGTGATTGATAACCAAGCTACATTGATTTAATTTTGAGTACAAAATGGCAACAATTTCTACAAGAGTATTGCATTACTGTTGTCAAATACTTCAGGGTAAAGAGCTGTATACAAACCTAAGCTATGCAAGAATAAAGAAACTTTAGGATGAGAATGTCATTAAGAAATTAAGAAAGAGTAAGAATATTTTCAGGTTATAAAAGATCAGAAAACCGGTAGATGTGAAATTTCCCAAACCAGTTTCTGGTCTTAGGAAAAAAAAAAAACAAACAAAACAAAAAACCTAGAAGACATTCTTAAAACTGACTTTGCCTTTTTGACTAAAGTTTAGAAATGTGCTTAGTAGAATCTCCAAGAGCACTCAGGAGCTACGTCCCATTTAAATCAATGAGAATTTTTAAAATATCTGCCTGCATCTATAGTTCAACAGGCTTTAAGACTGGGCCTCCAGCTCTCATTGATCTCAAACTGTTTACACAATCCTATCACGTCCTTCTAGCCCTGCTTTAACAACCCAGACTTCTTATTTAGATGTGACTATTAGTCACACAAATTTCATTAGTATGCTGTTTTACTTACTGGACCTCCTGACACAGATTCTGTAATTCATTTATTCAATGTAAACCTACCATAAAATAGCTATACAAGGTTACAAATAAGTAAATAAATAATAGATTCAAACATTCTCTTCACTTACATTTGTAATTGAACACTAAAAACTATTTGTCACGAGAAAAAGCTTCCTCGTGGCCCATTCTGCCAGATCTAAAGCAGATGAAAAACTAACCCCTGACGTGTGCCCAGTAGTTTTAGATCCTGACCAACAAACAGGATCAAATTGGGAAAGGAAGAGAAAAGCTGAGGAGGACGGTGGTTTCATTAATGGAATCACGCAGTGACCTCACTAAGTATTTTTAGATTTTACTAGAAGATGTTTTGTTTATGTATTATCTATATGAAGTTGTACAGTATGTAGAAATTGAGGTATGTTATGCATAGGTGCAGTGCAGTATTTTCTATACAATAAACTTTAATCAATCTACATGTTTTCTGGATCTCACCTATCACTAAAACTTACAGATCAATTATCTGCTCATTTAGCAGTATGATCAAATCTGTCTGCAGTGATTTATAGATGATACATCATTATTAATATTTAGAGATAAAAATATACTCCTGTAGGAAGTGGAGGCAGGATAAAATCTGTCACTGTTTTTCATTTGGTTTTAACCTTTGGTTGTGAATTTTCTCTCTGGAATGGCATTATTTGTGGCCATCTCAAAACGAAACTCCATTCTCAACAGGCACATTCAGAATAATTGTAGCTGCTCCGTAATTGTCCGTGCTGAGGTTGCCATGGGAACTTGCAACAGTCCCAGGTGGCTCCATGGACCCAAACTAGCAAGTCTTTTAACTACAATATCTACTATTTCTTATCTACTTATTTTCCTGTTATCGTATTTTGCTAGTCGAAGAAAAAAGCAAAATATTGAAATAATGCAACCTGCTTGTATTTTTCATACCTGATTACAATTTGACCAGTAACATGTTTTTGCCATTTAGGGCATTGTTCTATTTTTTATTTGGGGAAAAGAAATGCGCAAATTCTAAAACTTCCGTTGTAGGAAGTTTTTTTTAGTTTTGTCAAGCCCTGTTTCCTGTAATTTTCCACTTAGTAAAGCACTTCTTGATAGTTAAATATCACCTTAGAATAATAATAGAATAATAATGGTTTTAAAAGTAGGCTGATTAATTATTCTGCCTGTCCCCTTCTTTCCACATCACCATTGTGGAAAATGTTTATTAAAAATAAAGCAGCTGTTATGGTCCATATCAATGATTGTTTTTAATTAAAAAAGAACAGAGTAGCTATAATCCTTACACATACATTTACCAAGTACAAGGTATATTAAGTGATGGGAGCAATCCGAGTCACTACACTCAGCTTTGGTAATTGAAGTGATCCAAAGTTGGTGCAAGGGAATAGGTTACTGCTCATATAATCTTCATTTTAAGGCATCTGTGGGGGAGAGATGTAAAGGTCCTCCTGGGACGTACTCTCAAGTTGTCAGACATTTTCTTTTGCTCTCGTTATTTCCTTTAGTGTAGCCCTCTGTGTGGCTTTCAGAAGACCAAAGCCATTCCCTTAGTTTCTGAGAGCGAGCTCAGGCTACTGTCCCCCCGTGGGGATCCGTGCGAGACCATTCTGGTGGACCTTGGGAGGTGCTTGCTGGGGACATACATCCACATCTACTGCTGCTTCCAGTTGTGTTTGTTAGAGATTCCAGCTGAGACACCAGGTGCAAGTGGCTTTTTATGGTTGTTAGTTTTGTACCATTCCATTTAATTGAGTAACAATAAAACCACTCCACAATAAGATTAAGTTATTCTGATAAGTACTCTTTCTGCAAAATAATTACCAGCCGGTGTCAGGAAAAGCAGATACCGTTTTCATCTACTAGTCATGGGCCAGACCCATAAACCCCTGTGCAGTAGGAAGGCGGGACGAGGTACCCAGGGCACGCGCCCATACCGCACTGGTGGTATGCTGTATTCCCAGTCTCCCCTTTCTGGGACTGATCCAGGTACTAGATAAACCATCCAGGAGCAGCCCTTAGTTATTATTGTCCGGTTGCCCGATGGGCGCTCTTTGCTGCCGAGAAGGGACGTGACGTGGCTTTGCAGTGTTTCCCAGGGACGGTGCTGGTGGGGCTGGACGCCCCGTGCTGTCGCTTTGGCTGGTCTCAGGTCATCATTCCGGGAGTTACTTTTTCGGCTGCTCTGGACCAGTGGAATCGCTGACGAAGGCTGTACAGAAGCTGGACCTGTAGCTTCCGTTTGCAGACTAAGCAGATCAAAACATAAGGAGAGAGAAAACGGAGTTCAGAGCAGGGTACATATTGTATCTGGAAATTGGAAGTATACAGTCAGTGGTGACATTTTGGTGACATCTCGGTGCTTCTAAGGATAACTATTATTATGATCCTAAAGAAAATGTCTTTTCAAATGCCCTACCATTTTAAATGTAAGAACAGAGACAGTGTGGTGCTTGGCCATCGGGCTTGGTTATAAATGCCTGGAACCTCTCCAGTGACGCAGGAGCTGGTGATATTTCTGCCTCCGCAGTGCTACCCGACTCCTGCAGTACGCAGGGCAGCGTTTAGTTTGGCCAAACCTGCATGTTTATCCTTGTGCAGACGTGAATTTACGGACAAGTAACCTGTCTCAGTCTGTATATCGACGTGTTGCACGCAGAGCTACCGTTGAGTTACGCCGTCGGGCCTGTCTCTGGGGCAGCGCAGCTGGTGTCACGCGTTGTTTGAAAATGTCTGCGGATTTCAAGGCACAATTAAAGCTTTCTGATGAGCTTCGATGTTGTTATAGTCTAAGGCTAAAGAAACCTCTTTCATTTATTTGTCATTCCCTTTCTGAACATCAGTAAATCACTTTGGTTTGTCTCACTGCAGGTACTGCGTTTCTTCGATCTCTAACGCTCCCTTTAGTTTTGGGGTTTTTTTTAAAGCAGTTTCTGGCTGCTTTGTTAGAAAGGAGGACAGTACTTTCTGCATGAATCTGACGTCTTTCTGATATTCACAGTTTTAGGTCAAAAGGACGTTTTCTTTCTTTCCTTTAATCAATGGCCAGGACATCCTAGAGCAGTTTTAATTCTGAGCTGCAGGCTGGGTAAACACGCTGCAGTCGCATAGCCAGGGCCTCGGCAGAAGACTCCAGGCGCTGTTTCCGTAGCTTCTTAAGAACCCAGAGAGTTGTCTAACTGACTGGGGTGTTTGCATTCAAACCAAATTGTAGAGGACCTTGTGATTTTTGTTAATTTGTGGGTTACGTTCTTCTGGTCTCTGTGTAAAATCCTGTAAGGGCTGTGAAGGAGACATTTCTTTTAAGTCTTTGAAGGATGGCGATGTTTCTGCCCTAGAGCTGTTATACTGCAGTTACTTTACTCTTTTTTGGGAGGGGAAATAAATAAAAGATACAATCTCTACCGTACCTGTATCTAACCAGTATGCTTTCCTATTTTGAAGCAATAACTGTAACTTCAGACAGTTCAGCAAAGATGACATGGAAAAGAGAAATAACGTTGCTGACACTTCAAATTGTAAAAAGAAAAGATTAAATTTACTTTTCGGGAAACAGACACTAAGCTACACTGAAATCATGACCAGCCGAAATATCACTGGCACATCAATCCACATTCGTTATGTATATAGAGATATAAAAAGAAGAGCTGCTTTTTTTGGCCGTGACACTCATTCCTATTTTTAAATTATGCATATTTAATCATTAGAGAAAAGTTTGCAGCATTATAGAGATGCTGTTAGATGTCTCCATCTGTTCTATACTGTAGCTTGGCATGGGGAATTCCCATATGCAGTTATCTGGAGGTTTCCCATCCACTTACCGTATCTGAAACTAGAGAACTTGAAATTTCTTAACCAGATGACATACATCTCTGGTCTCAGTTTGTATCAGCGTGTGATTTCTGTAGGGCTTTTCTCAGTCTGTGCGTTATGCTTTAAGGTGAAGAACGTACTTAGAAAACCATATTGATAACAGGGATTTCTTTATCCCTTGTACAAAGTTTAAATGCTTGTCTCAAAGCAAGGCAAAACCCTCCCCTTTTGTGCTGTTGCCCCTCTACAGTGCTCATTAGTTGATAAGAGCCCAGACTACGCACATTTACACATACATTGAGCTTTATGCATTGCAGTGGTTTAATGCATTAGGAATGTTTCATGCATGAAGCATTTGTACGTACAAGAATGAGGTTAACGTTGAAGAGCAGTTGCATAAAGAGCTATACTTCATTGTGCTACGCTGCACGGTGCTCCTCGCCGTTAGGGTGATTAACGCCACAGTTTCTTTTTTGTGATTTTTCTGTGCATAACAGATGTGTCCATTTCTGTATTCTCGCTGCTGTGTCTTGCTACTAATTGTTGTTGCTTTGCTTTGCCAGCCCTTTACTAACCGAGCAGTGTTTCTCCCTTTCCTGTCTCTTCCAGGACTGTCATGTAAATGTCCGCTTCTTCAAGGTAGTTTTCTCCTTGGTGTTCTCCTACACCTTTCTCTTCATGCAACCCTCTCTACCAACGTTTGAAGTGTATTAAATTCAATTTCATTCTCACCGTGTTTTAAGGATGCACTTCTTTTTTCCCCAGTTTAAGTTTTTCTAATGGCTTTAAAAAAAATTGAAGTATGAATCTTCCCTAATTTGTCACAAAGGCCTCCCCAGATTAGAAGCTTACTTACAAAAAAGGGGTCATCAAACCTCAGCAAGTGCAGTGTGCCTCTCCTTTGGAAGGAATTGGTTAAGTGAATGCCACCTTCTCATGGAAAATGGAAAATGGTGCATCTTTAATCTGAAAGACATTCATGGAACTTTAAATAACTCCCACAGATCAAATAATGCTCATTCTCACTGTATATTTAAAGACATACATTTGCATAATATAGCATGCATGGTTTATGATATAATATGCTTCATATATTGCTATGTGTTAGCTGGAGTATACTATATCATAAGAGACATTACCCACATGCACAGATGCTCTGATATCTGAAATACCAATTCACCTGTTTACTTCCCATTTGATTTCTTTCACTAATCACCACCTCACTGAATTATTGCCATAAAAGATACGTATCAGCACTGAGAACATACATGAGTGGACTTTTTATCTGCATGTGTATCTAAGAAATTATCTTGCTTTATTAGGGCAAAGTTACTGACACAATTCACAGTTTCAGTCTCGTATGTTGGTTAAGTTACAATTTTAATTGATATTTGAAGGTCCTGTGCTATAAACTGTTTTAAGAATCTAGCTGAGGTTATTGAAGCCATTATCATCTTCAAATAGTATTTTTACAATCTAAGTTGACCTAGAGCAGTTTACGTGTTATAACTCAAAGCTTAAAATACTTAATTTAAAAATCAAATTTTATTTTTGAAGAGTTGTTTGTGTTATTAATGCATGATTTTACCAAATGTTTTAATACTGAACTGGAAAAAAAAAAAGAATAAGACCATTTGTCATTGCCAAATACTTCCGAATACAGTGATCAGTAACTTTTTTTTTCTTAACCTTGATTCTTTATCTGGTATCTTTATCTCAGAAAAGCCTGTACAGAAGAGGACTACCCTTCCTCAATCATTTACACATCTTCTCATTTGAAAATTAAATGTTTCTTTAATTGACGAAATTTGTTTAATACAGGGAAGTTGCAAATTTCTCCATTTAAATGTAAGTTAATCCAGAGCAAAAGCTACCCCGGAAAAAATGTATCTGGGATAAATATGAAGTTCTGTCTAACATCGTGTTGTCACTTCCTTGTAAAATCCAGACCTTGAAGCACACTGACACAAACTGCCAAAAGTCCTTGGTCAGTTCGGGTGTTCATCGTAGGAGTGCACCTAAAACCAGAGCTGAACGATTTCCTACAGCTGCTGTTTCATAGGCAAAAGTCATGGTTAATCCTTGTGAGTTGTAAACACCAATTCCAGCAAAGAAAGTTGGCACTTTGTTCTGATGTGGAGACTCAAGAATTCCATTTCTTCATCGAAAAAATTGCTTCCTCCTTTATTGTCTGCCTTTTCTCTCTAAATTACTACAAATCCCCATTCTGCTTGCTGCTGACGGTGACTTAGCATCACTAACCTAAGCTCAGAAGCATCGTTGCATGCGACGTTCCGCAAGCTAATCGCCGCTGACGTTTGCATGTCTTTGGAAATCATTTTGTAAGTAACCGGTTGCTGTGGGACTGCTGGGAGGTTGTGTTCCCCCGTTTCCGAGATTGGAACTGAAGGGAAACAGCAGGAGCAGATGAAGGAGGAAGGCTGTGTTCCTGAGGATAATGTAACACTTCTGAGCTAGAAACCAGTAAAATGTACAGAAATGATTTTATACTATCACAGCAAATTTGAGAATGCTCTGAGCATAAAGACTTGTTTATGAAATTAGCAGCTACTGGGAAGGACCATGCATTGATGCTGCCTGTGTTCCCCCAGCAAAGTGTATATTTAAATAGATTATTTTCACAACATCATGCAGAAAACACCTTCATCTTTGTGTGCGTGTGTGCGTTTGTGTGCGTTAAATAATTAGGTAGTACGTTAAGACCTGGATACAGAATCCCAAGGTTGTAAAATCAGTCCTAGTCACGGCTCTTACAGTTGATCACAGGGATTTGCACTAACATCAGGTAAAAATGAAGTCCTTGAAGGTTATTTTAGAACAGTTTTAATTTTGGTCTGTATTGAAATGAGTTTTATGCTTAAAATCAAATTCTACACTCTAGGTTTTTTTTATTGTTGAAAATTAGCAGTAATTTGCATAATTAAAAAATGACGGAGCATATATAAAAGCAATTCTTTTTTTGACACTTAGGGATTTGCTAGTCTAGCATCGTATGTGTTGTTTGGGTTTTTTTATTACCACTATCATAGGATATTTCTGCAAGAATTCTTGGATATTATTCCTAGGCAGCCTCTTTAATTACATTTCATCTCGTTAGACACTGCTCTGTTGCAGGGGATGGCGTGTTTGGCAATAAAGGCAGAAAACAAAGTAGACTCAGGTGGCCGCAGGATTATTAAACAGATTAAACATGTTGACAGTGCCAAACGGGTAACTGGAAACTCTTCCCTCTCTAGATTTCACTGCTCACAGCCAGACATCCGTTGTCCAGGGCGATATCTCCTGAAACTCCTTTTCTGAGGATAAATATATCTCTTTTCAAATGAACATCTTTCATAGTTATTTCACTTCGTTGTCTACGTTTTCTAGGGGATATGGTTACCTTAACCTTGTGCCTGGCAAATTTGGGAATTTTTTTAGAAATCATTTATTCAAGTACTTCAAACAGTTTTAAATTTTATAGAGCAACACAAAAAATTTTTTAAAAAAAAAAATTGAATAGGGAATGTGATTATAACATACCCCCCCCCCCCAAATAAGCAGCTCTGTTGAGATGCTGTAGGGTATATCAAACTGTTGTATTGTCCTTTAGGATTCCCTTATTGCCTTTCTCCGAAGTAAACATCCGCTTAACGGGATGTTGAGCTTGAGAAAATAATTTCTTCTCGGAGTGAGAAACCACAAGAGGTCAGTAAAGAACACGGAATAGCTCCCAAAGCAAAAAGCTGTCTCTAGCAAAAGTCCTGAAAGAAATGAAATAATGCAAATTGTTTGTATGGATATATTTCGAAAGATACAAACCCATAAAATTAAACTACTATTTTGATAAAATTCAGTATAATGTTTTTCATACAGCCCTGAATTCAAGATTTTTAACTGGCACGGGTGATAGGTTTTCCTCTAATCAAAATATTTCATAATTTGTAGCTGTAAAAGCGAGAACTGCCTCTGCTCACCTTTACATCGCTCAGTTCACCTCTGCCTTCGGGAGCCTCGTGACTTCTGTAATGCCCTGCCTTCCGCCTCCGTCCCGCTCGGCTTTATATGCCAGCTGAGAGAAATGGACCTCCTCGGGAATCTCTTGAGTCACCAAGTAAAATTAGCTCATGAGTTTTTGTGAACCTGCGAGGTGGTAGGAGAGGCATGGGTTCCAAACGTGCAGCTCGTGGTAGGATTAGACAAAATAACTCGGTTTTCCTCGTCATCCGAAATTCTTTGTGGGACACACTGCTTTCTCTTCTGTTATTTGTAACCCAAATTAGTTCACGGACACTCTGATATCATCGTTCCTATGTGATGAGCAAAGCAGCACAGCACGTGGGTGCGCTTCAGGCGTGGGTTTCCTGTGTTCTTGGACATGCTTTCTGCAAAAAGGCATTTTTAATCCTTTTCACATATGACACAAAGATTTTTTTCAGGCAGATCCTTTAAATAAATTTACTATTACTAACCAAAAGGGTAAATATGACACAAGTTTAATGGGAGTAGGAGAGGAAATGAGGGGAAAGTAAAGACATAAAATAGTCCATATTTAACTCCCAGGTAGAGTTTTATCATCCTCTCCATTTATATTTTTATGAAACATCCTGTTTGCCTTCATGCCCTTTGGCTAGCAATGGGAATGATAAGAATTTTTTTTCTAGCTATTTTTTCAATAACTATTTTAGCTATTGAAGTAAAAATGCATTTTCATTTTTATATATTGCATTTTTTTACTGATTATGTCATAGTTCACCATAGTGACATTGCCGTCATGAAGACAAACGTAAGAGTGCAGATAAACAGCTCTCGGCTTATTTGCATCTTTTCAGTGTTCTCCTTGCTGCAAAGAAGTTTTGCTAGAATGTAATTTCACCAAGGAATACGTGGCTGAAAAACGGTCTGTGTAAACCTGGTGAATCCCTGATGGTGTCCGTGGTAGAGTGCGGGTGTGTCTTGCCGTCTTGCAGTGCCTTGTGTAGGCATCTCCGCTCTGCCGCAGTCTAAGCCAAGCGTGCTCCTGTCTATATGCATACGTACATGCGTATACATTCATTAGTGCAATGCATTTCTGAAATTTAGTTCATTAGTTGTTCTGGAAAGGAACAGCGAGAGCGCACAGTAAGGTGGGAAAAAGCCACGTGTTGCCGCCGCCTTCGCGAGCATTCGTTAAGCCAAGGAAAGAAGCACAGGAGCCAGAGACTGCGTCTTTTGTTCTGTTCCACAGGAAACGTAACGCAAAAGCACCTCCTCAGATTGCTCAGCGCCCTTTCTGTGGGGAAACAGGTAAAATGGCCGAGGAAGTTCCTTCCCTCCGTTGACTTGCAACAGCAAGAACGTGAGCTCAGGTTGGACCAAACTGTAACGCTTGTGTCATCCCCTCTCCAGTTAGAGCTGCTGGGCTGCTAAATCACCCGGAGCTTAGGCTCTAACTTTTTCTTTTCTCTGTTGTTTCCATGACTACAAAACTCTCTGCTAATGAATTATAAGCTTGCGTTAGGTGATGGTATTAGCTTAAAACTCAGTCTGGTGAAGTACTAGGTCTTGCTGGGGCTTAGAAATGGACTTTTCTCATTTCAAATTCTCAGCGTCCTGATAATTAAGTTGTATAAACTAGGAAATTGATAGTCCTTCATAGCATCTATAATTACATGGAATTGGAAATGCAATAATGTAAGAAAAGCTGCCACAATGATGGAGAACATTTCAGTAAATAGGAGGTTTTTTCCTCCAGATTTTGACTTGAAATTTATTGGATTTATTTACTTTATTAAAGGCTTGCTAATAGCTCAACCTGTTGATCAAAATCCCCACTGAGCTGTCATGACTGGAAACCTGAGTAGGGCTTTTTGTCCTTCCTTGAGACTGAGATAAATGATTTCAGTTTCTCCTTTTTACGGCCTTAGTATGAGCTGAGCCGTTTTGCCAGCTGTGTCAGTGACATCATCTGCGGTTTGTCTGAGATCTGAGCTGCTCTGAGTCTTCTTGTGTAGAGTCCAGGTAGTGACAGACATTACCGAGCATTAATTTCACACTTGCAGCCAAAGCCTCCTGGGCTCTGCTAGTGAATCTGGAACGTTATTATTAAGACTCTTCCTTTCCTCGCTTCTCACCACCTCTTTTGCCATTTCTTTAAGTGATGCAGAGTGTTACCTGCAGCTCTGCTGTGGCTTTGGGTTAACTTAAGAATTAGGAACAGAAACCCTGGGAGCAAGGCAGGCTAGTGTGAGATGGCTTGTTCATCATCCGGTGACACTTGTAGAGTGTGTTGGGGTCTAGCGAAGAACTGGCAGTGTGAGAAGCAGAGATTTTGTTAGAGTTTGAATCCTGGCAAGAGGACATTCCTGCTCCGTGGCTCTCAAGCATGTCTTGGGATCCGAGATAAAGCCCGCAGCAGTCCTTAGACTGCTTGACCCTCATGCTATCAAAATCGTGGGGTTTTGCAATGGAGACTGAAGCCAGTGCTGCTCTCTGGTGTCACGTCCCTCGTTTGCTCTTTACGGCTGAATGCGACTGCATGGGCAGAGCAGTCGGTGTAGGTGGAGTCTGCCACAGAGGAGGGAAGAGGATGCTGGTGTGTAATGTGAAGCAGAGCCGTGACTCTGGAGGAAGCTCAGCTGCCGGGAACAAAGCTCTCAATTTCTTTTCCCGGTAGGTGTCAGTGGAGCCAATGAGTAACAGATGAGGTGTGGCGATAAGCGTGCCGTTTCCAAACAGAAGTTGCGTGTGCTGTATGTGTATATACCTCTGCACACGTGATGGGAATTCAGCATTGTTGTTAAATGTTCTTTCATTTATCACTTTCTCCTCTTGAAAATTTGTTACCAATAAATCTCCCCACTGGGCATCTGTGAACTTGCTAAGAGCGAGTTGCCTTGACAACCACGAAATACATCCTCTAGTGAACTGCACATCGCAAGGCCGTTTGTTGGCCTGAATATTTTTTCATGGGAAATGATGTGGGTTTCTCCCTTCTGAAGCTGTGCTTGGAGGGCGGCGGGGTGTGGCTGCGAGTTTGGGCAGTTTTGGAACCTGGTGTTCATTTTCCATATGGGAGCAAAGCCAGTCTTGCTGAGCTGAACATTGCAAACAGGAGAAATAACGCAGGTGAGCGATGCAAGGTGTTAAAGCACTTACATCACGACACGTAGCTCGTTGCCCTAAAGAGACTGAGGGTAGGAATGTGAACTGTGTAGACTTTTATTTTTTTTAGTTCTTCACAAATTTTATTTATCTATTGGCTAATGGGGGAAATGACCAATTCAGTCTTTTTGCTCTGTATTTCTTAAGTTTCTGAACTAAACCGTAGGGCAGAAGAGCCAATGTTCAGATTTATTGTTTTGTCCTGTTAGGTTGTCTTCACAGTAAAAAAATCAGAACAGAAGTTTTGAAAAGATTCAACCAGAACATTTACTACAATTGAAAATTTAGTGCAATAATGGATTACTATTCCCTACATCACTTCTTTTTCCTCTTTGCTTCACACTCCTCATTAGGGTTTGGAGAAGACCTTTTTTTTCCATACCTAATTAAAAAAACAATTGTTACACTTAGATGAAAAATCAATTGAATACTTTTTTACTGCAAAACCTGAGATATCTTCTCCAAAAAGCACATACCAGATTCCCAGAGACTCTCCAGTGTAACACACTAACGTCTATAACACTCTGTGAAGAAGTGCGTTTGGGCTGAATATATGAAGTATGTCTCACCTGTGGTTTCAGGGTAAAAGAACTGGCCGAGATAAGGTGCGTCCAAACCAGAGGAAGTAAGATGATGTGCATGTCTTGTTTTCTTTTAAGATTAACTCTTCTGCTACCACTGCAGACTAAATTATCTTTAACATATTGTTTTCCTGGTTTGTTTGCTGCAAGCTGGCTTCGTAACAATATTAAGCCAAGCAGTCTGAATGTAAATTGAAAATTAATCCATTGCCTGAATGCCATCTTCAACCTCAGCAAGTTTTAATATCCATAAAAAATAAAGGTGGATTCAAGTAGGATTCTGCTATTTTCAACTTTAGTCATGCTAGGAAGAGGCAAAATATCATTGCTCTTTTCCAATTGGCTTTTATGAATCATTTGAATTTATGTCCCTTATGTAGTCGCAAAACTGTTTTTGCTCCAGGACTCTGGAAGAGTATGTTGGTTGCATGGCGTTTTCTCTCAAGGTGTATCAGATATAAAACTCATGGTAGAGCTCGGTGAGAGCATGTTAGAACATTTTCTGTTCTTGACCTTATGAGAATACACTAACCTGTGCTGGATGTGGATACACAGAAATTAGAATATCCATTTTTGTGCTCTGCCTCTACAACTAGTAAAAGAAGTTTTGTAAGTATTACAAGTCATTGGGCCCTACATTAGACTAATCTGAATAAAAGTAGTTCTTCATTGTAAAACAGTTTGTGGACAATTTTAAGCAAGCTAAGGCATTCCAGCTGTTGTAAAAAACCCCAGAACTCTAACGTAGAAAATCAATAAAATGGATTGAACTGTGTTATTTGTAATGCTGTAAGGATGAGTAGGTCCCGAAATAATACAGAACATTTTAAGTAAATCTATTAGAACTGCTTTTTATGAAATATGCTTTCCTCTAAGACAGCAACCTGTAGGCTGTGATTCTGGATAGCTGCTCTTATGGATCTACCTCTCTGTCTGGTCCAGGTGTTCTCATATTGTTCCTTTTTCCTAGCCACATCCAACCATAAGAAAACCTGCTCCTCTTCAAGAAACTGAGTTTGTTTAGATAAACACCTGAGAAAATACATTTCTTAAGTTGTTTAGAAGGCCAGAGCTTGAAGAGCAAAACGATGGATCTGTGCAAGACCCAGAAAGATCTGGACACCATTGAACAGTGTCAGCTTTAGGGAATGAAACATCTGTGGTATCACATCTGGGTACCGTGATCTGCGTGTGTGTCTTGGGTCCAATGCCCGGCTCTTTGGGTTTGGGTGTGTAAAGCTCTACGTCACAAATTTCTCTCCTTACAGACAGTTTATCTCTCCGAGACATCCCTGGGTTTCTTTATTCCTTTGTGGTTAGTCCTGTTGTTGAAACAGCAGTCCCAGGAGCTCTGGAAATCCTTCTATACAATATCGGTCCTGTTTGCAGTGCTTAAGTTGACCTTAACAGAGCATGAGCCTCAAACGGATTCTCTTCGCATAAACAGTAAAGCACTCCTGGATGCAGAGGTGATGGTGAAAGTAATGCTGTGTGCTTTTACATTTCGTTTATGCAAGTTAAAAAGCATCAGTAATGTAATGTTTAGGATATTTATTTTTATTGTGCTCTTCTTCTTGACTGTATTTTAACAGCAGTTTTAGTTTGTAGTTTCCTATCTGAAGTATCTGAAATATATATATGGTTCTTTATGTGAAAAAAACAGTCCCATATGTTGAGGTATTCAAAAAGCTGAGAAAAAGGTATTTTTCTTAGCAAAATATCGGTTCAGCAAGTTATTTCCCACATGGGCCATAACAGGAAATTAACATTGTTGTGTGTGAAGAAAGTTTACAAGTCATCACATTGTACGTAACGTCATTAAACAGCTCCAAAGGGCATGGCCAACTAAATGTTCAACCAGAAGGTGAGATGAAGGCCCACTCAGATGTTGGAAACCCTGTGGAAATGGCTCGTGGGTCGATGAGGTCTGCTCCACATGCACGCTGAGCCCGGCATGTTTCGGACGTGTTTTTTCCAAATCTTTACTAAATCTTGTAAGCAAATGATTGTTTCCCTGTATCTTCACCCATTGCTTGCAATAAGGCACGATATTCACTCACTTTGTAGATTTTCTGTAGTTTAATGTAAAGCAATTTTGATATTTGAAGGCATTTTCCTAATCCTTTAGTCATAAGCAGAAATCATTACTTGAGTTTCTGAAATACTTTTGTCTTGCCCCATGTTCTGGGTTAACTTCTGCAACAAAAGACAAGCTTAAAGGCTTTCCTTAAACCCAGCAGCATCACTTATTAGTGATGAGTTGTGACGTTTCGGCTGAGTGTACAAACTTCCATGAAGCTTATAAGAGATGTTTTTGTTTAGGTTTGTATTTCAGGATGAATTGAATAACATGGGATATACACAGCGGCTAATTCTTGAAGCCAGGTAATAAGTATTAGATTTTTCAGGATTTATTTAATAAAGATGTCTTACTGTCCCATCAAAAACTTGGTGGCACAGGTAGCATCTGGAATGCCTTAACCATGTTTATCTAATTTTATTTCCATGCCCATAGCCTAATTTTATTCTAGTAGCTCTGGAAATTTTTTTTAAATAGTACTAAGACGACAACAAAATTATATGCCTGAGGCAAAGTCATAATTGAAATATGTTGCAGTAGTATTTTGGGAAGCTCTTAATGGATCATCTGTGAAACGTTTTGGTTTGGATTATTATTGTTTCCTTTTTTTTTTCTTTTTTTCCCCTCTCAGTACATGTTTGTCAGCACTGAAATTCCCACTATATTTTCACTAGGAGAATTCACATGCTAAATGCAAAAACCTTTTTTCGGCATGCTCATGAACAAATGGTCAGTGGCCTAGCTGAAGGGAAATATGGACCTTTGATAAGGTTACAATCGTTTAATAAGGTCATCAGCCCATTCCACTTTGGGTCCGCGTGCTTTCATTGAGTAGGTGTGTCATTCTCCGCGTGCTGGTCATTCTCCAGCATGTCGTGGATGCCGTGTTCCCATGTTTTCTTACGTACAGTTTGCAACGGGGTTGTCTGTTTACGTGGGCTAATGCCCCACGATACCTCAGCACTAGTGATGAGGTAACCAGGATCGTCACCTTACTGTCCCACGCCTCGCTCACAGCAGCGGCGCAGTCCGACCGGCTCCTCCTGCCTCGGCCGCCTACCCGGAGCAGGCGGCATGGAAGCCCACCTGACCCGACAGCAGGCGCCTGATGTTCTCCGTAAAAATCTACCGTGTGAAAACAGAAATTATCAATGTGAGAGCGACATCTAATTTAAAAAAGATAAATAACAGAAGTAGAGGAGCATGTCTCTAGCTCATTGAATGTAAACGTTTTCTCACGAGGGTGCAGAGAGGCCTCGGCTTGGTTCTCTAATAGTATTTTAAGGTGCCGCCTTCAGATCCTGACAATTTCATCTCACGTGTGTTTGCTCCGAGCGAGCGTGGTGCTCTCAGCTCTGGGATCCGGCAGAGGGCACAGGAGCCTGATGATGAATCTGCTGCTCTGGTTTTGGGTTTGGGTTGTTTTTTTAAAAAAAAGTGCTCTTCACCTCCTGAGCCTGGGATTGCAGCGCTGCAGAGAGGACTCCCTGCCTCAACGGCAGGAAACAAACTGCCTTGGAACAAAATTTGATTTGTGGTTTCGAATGATACATTTTTCAAACGGGCTGCCTACAACCTACCCAGTGGGTTTAAAATATGAAAAAGAAAGCTAGGATTTTCCATTCAGTGCCTGATTGGGATCTCCCTTACTTGGTGGAAAGGCAGATACTGAAATTGCTTCTTACATCACAAGGGCAGGATCTCTCATCTGAGATCCCATGTGCGAGGGAATCACGGAGCCCTGGCCAGTAAAACTGCTCCTTCTAAACCATTTCTTCATCTTGTACAAATAAAGATTATTAGGATTTTTCTTTTTTTAATTTTTATTTGCTTATGGCTCAATCTTCCACTGTGGCCTTGAAAGGAGCCTTGTCCTGACAAAGAGCTCCGTTACAGACGCTGGATTTGTCCCAGCAGCCAGATGTGCCGAGGGATCCTTTGCAGAATCAGGGACTTCGGCTGATGCCCAGGACTGGCTCTTCCCAAAAGTTTGCACAGCACACGGTCCTGATGAGGCTCTCCAAGTGCTGCTGTCACACAAGCAAGTAATAACAATGGTGGAAGAAATTCCACATTTTAAGCTGTATTACAATTAATAAAAAAAAAAGAAATAAAACTGCCAAAATCCGTATCCCTGTGGCAGGGTGTAAGACTTTCTGCATTTATAAAGTTGCAGGAAGAGTCATCCAATCTGAATATGTTTTTCAAGGGACGTGTGGTTATTTTATCAAGATGATTACTTGACATTCCTGCCTGTGGTAGTAGAGGGCTGGAGTCTGTGAATCAAGTCGTCCCTTTCAATCTTACGGTTTTAAACTTGTCTAGGGAGAGGAAAGTTTGTATCTTCCATTTTCCAGTGAGGCTGCCAAAGGTATATGGCAGGCCAGGCTTATAAGGTGATTTATTGTGTGGCTTTGAATAAACTTTAATTTCTATAATTTTCTTTATCTGTAAAATAGTGATAATGTGCAAATACTGTCCTTTTGCAGTGCAGAGAGAAAAGTAGTTATCTTTAAATGTCAAGCACATGTCAACGGCACAAAGTCAATTTATATTAGAGGTTATTTACCAGACCAACACACTAGACAGATGGGGAGGAAGCGCTTATATCCTAAAGTATTATTAAACTGTCTTGGCTTTGCTTCTGCTGGTATATGGGATTATTTTGAGAAAAAAGAGGGATATTATGTTGTAGCCTGCATTATCTTTCGGTGAGTCTTACTTTTTTCTCTTCTATTAACTTTGAGATTTGAAATGCAACTTACTTGAGCAATTACATGGTGTCTCATATGAAATACTGAGACTGTTGCAACCTTCTGCAAACCAGACTGTCTTGCCAAGGCAGAACCTTTGTATGTAATATTTCCCTTCCTCCCTTTTCCAGATCAACACTTGATTGAAAATCAAAGTTGATTGTGTTGCTAGTTTGAAAGTGGCCATGTTCATCTGCATTAATTCTCCTGTGTTGTGGTGTTTTTTTTTAATGCAGGTTTTTTTTCTTAATGCATGTCAAAGATTTCCTAACTCTTGCTATGCAGTGACTTTAAGAATTACATTTAAAAAGAGAATGTATTGAAGAGACTGTTTATATCCTAAAATACCGTATGTAGATACAGCATGATTTTTTTGAAAAACATTTGTTGTATTTATAAACCGAATCACTAGATAAGCCTGCTTTTGGCATGAAAATAAGTGATTTTTTTTTTCCTTTGGCTTTGGTTTTGGCTTTGGTTTTGCTCTTCTAACCAGATAAGTATATCTGCTTTTATCTGGTTATACATGAACACAGTTTTCCACTTTAATTCACTCAATATTGTCAAAAGTATTGTTGGAATGAGTCTTTGAAGTTGTGTCTGTGCAAATTTTGTTATGCAGCCTTTCTCCTGGGAATGCCACCTCAAATATGGTCATCTCAAATTCTAACCTTCACCCAGTGATCCATTCTGCCAAGAAAACGGGCCGTTCTTCTTACTTTCCTGTTTTTGTGTGTGTATGTGTGTGTATGTTCTTCAGAAAGCCAAACTTGGGCCAGCTGGTAACAAAGTCATTACTCCAACAGAAGACAAGAACTCAAGTGTGCCATCCAACAATCTGGACAGGGTGAAGCTGACAGATTTCAACTTCCTCATGGTTCTTGGAAAGGGGAGCTTCGGGAAGGTAGGAATTCTTGATAACTATTCCACTCGTGTTCTTTTTTCTTTTTTTTCTTGTGGAAGAATGAATGAATAATTCTCTAAGAAGCAAAATACAGAGTCAAAAGGATGTGCATTTTTGAGGAAGGATTTCTTAACATGGAGTAGGGTGATTCCCTAAGGACTAGCAGGCTTCAGTCATGATTGGGCAGTTTTCTTAAAAAACAAAACTTCAAAAACCTCAGACTGTTGGGCAGCATGTATGAAACAACTGCTGACTTCTAGATCCTCACTTCTCGGCAGTTTCGAGGAAATTATGTCGACTTTTCTGGCTTTATAACCTAGGTCACTCTGCCAGTTCTGGAAGTCAACCAACATTGGTAAGGCTGAATATTGGGGAAAAAAAACCAGGAATGGCATCTATGTATGTGTATATATGTATGTGTGTGTATATGTATATTTGAAATCTGTTAGCTGACAGAAAGGACTGCTATTTTTCTGTCTGTTTGAACAACCACTTATACGATAAAGTGCCCTTTGCTGAAGAAGTCCCCTGGGACTTAACATTTTGTCAGCCCGTTGGCAATGTGCCTGCGATTAACCAGAGGGTTTTGGCACAGGCTTTGTCTGAAATGACTGGTACAGCTCATTGCAGCGGGTGAGTAATGATGATATTTTTGGAGTTTTGATCTAGTCTATACCAATAAAAGGAAAAGTTGGATTGCCATCTCTACAGATCTTAGGGCATATGAGTCACCTTTCCTCTTTGGCAGGTAGGAAGGTTTTCACCCTGTTGTTTCTCTTTGTGCAGGTGATGCTGGCAGACAGGAAGGGGACAGAGGAGCTCTATGCAATCAAAATACTGAAAAAAGACGTGGTGATTCAGGATGATGATGTTGAATGTACAATGGTTGAAAAACGAGTCCTGGCATTGCAAGATAAACCACCGTTCCTGACACAGCTTCACTCTTGTTTCCAAACAGTTGTACGTGAGCTCTGTCTGTCTTGCCACCCTGGTGTTTTTCATACTATATGATTGTGGATTTTATCAGCTCAGTAACATTTATTATTATCCAAACTATTTATCAGAGCTTCTGCGCATAGGAAATGGTGAAGAAAGAGGTACCCCATTTAATTACCCCTTGTATTTTGAACATAAAACCTAGATTTAAAGATTTTTCTTCATACAGTAATTCGAACAGACCAGTGTGACAGTTCATATATTTAACAATGTGTGCTTTGCTAAGTCAGAGCCTTAAGACCAGATTCCCAAAGGTTCCTAAATACTTTTAAGGAACTGAGGATAGTACATGAAAGGTCTTCATGGCTGTTACTAGACCATGAGGTGATTAGTCGTGAGTCAATGTTTGATGGATTTGATTTAGTTTTCTGGCACTCCTGGCACAGAGGAGAGCATTGGGGTTTCTTCTTTCGTCTCTGTAAATGTATGAAGTGGACATTTCCCCATCACGTTGCAAAACACGTCCCAGAGACAGACTGCGGGATGGATCTGAGAATCCAGCGGCACCATACCGGTCTGTGGGATGACATGGAAAGCTGCGTGGTAGACAGTTGGCACTCGAGATGCTTTTGGTTTCTGGAGTGGGCGTGTGTGCACCCTGACACTAGTGAATGGGCTCCAAATGTTCCAAGCAGGGTAGACACCTTTATTCACAAGAAATCAAGGCAGCTCTTGCCTCACCTTGTAGCCATCTTATGACGGTGGCCTTGAACTAGTGCCCCAGGGCTGGGTTGTCGCTTAATGGAGTGATGAAAGTTTTTCCACTTGGCTATTCCATATCTTTTACCTCTGACATTGTTGATGGTTTTTAATCTAAAAGCAAACGAACAAACAACAGGCAGTTAGTTTGAAGTAATAACATTGTAATATTCCACAAACAAGCCACGTCATCCCGTCACCATTTCATAGCATAATTGTCTGTGGTGTTAGAGGCATTTTCAATCTCTAACGTCTGCAAATATCGGAGCAGAAAATGGCCTGAACGCAACCGAGTTGCAGACATAATCACACTAAAACATGAATCTGGGAACAATTGCACTTGGTAATTCTTGCTTTCTAAAATATTTTCCTGCCTCTACTTATAATATGAAGATTGTTATAATAAGGTAAGAGAGGTCCTAGTAAGAAATAGACTTCTATCTCCCTCTAATTCTTTATATAACTTCATTCGTAACCAAAAAGTTTAGTGTCATCAGTAAATGAAAAATCACTTTGTTTAATCTTATCTTTCTTTTGAGCAACTACATTTTAAATTTAAAATCTTTAGTACAAATGTCTAGTGTTTTCTGGCTAAGATGAATAGAGGAAAAAAGTTGGGGGGATTAGTACTTACAGTATTTCTTTTCTTTTTTTTTTTTTTTTATCATGTACAAGAGCAATGGAGCTACATAAAGGCCTGGATAAATCATTAACACTTTTGCCTAATTTGCTTAATGTTTTCTTAAGAGTTGAGTGGTTTGTACTTAGTGCTATGAAACATTCTGGAGGATTAATGGTAGCTACAAAAATGAGAAATTCTATGTGAAGGAGAAGAAAAGGCATAAACTGTGTGACCATAGGAAAAATTGATTATTTTTTGTTAGTGCTTTTAGCTGCAGGCTTCGGTTGCCATGGATTTTACAATAAGACAATTCAGACAAAAATCTAAGTTTTATAAATCTGATCTGGCCAATTAAACATTTTGCCCATGGCTCGTCTGTTGGACCCAGCTTAGGAAATCACAGCTTTTAAATACATGTTAATGTTCTGAAATCTTAGTTACTGGGCGACTGGCAACTTTCTTTGTCAATCAATGCTGAAGGAAAAAGACTGAACTTAGTAATGAGTTTCTTTACCGTCAGAATATTGGATCAGAACTTTTCTACAAATACTTCAGGATAATGATTCTGTCCCAAATAACTAAAGGAAAATCAGAGGAAGTCAAAAATATGTCTTCCATAGTTGGGAGGAAGACTATTAATGCATCTTATATGCTGTCTGGATCATATTGTAACTGCAGATAGTAAGCTTGCCATAATCTTGTCCACCAGAAATTTTAACGTTAGGTGGTCAAAATCACCCACCCTAAATAAAAGATGTTTGTAGAGCGTAACCAGTGTATTCTTGCTGAAGTCAGTTGGAAGAGCTCAGTGTTAGTCCTCTGAAAACTGGGGGACAGACCTACTGGTTTAAGTCTTATTGTCTGAAGGTCACTGGGTGGGAAAATACTTCTTAAGTGGACTCAAATATGTTATGGTCATGTTTGATTGGAGATACCTGGATATGGCCTTTGAAAGTCCTCACTGTGCAAGAAAAATGTCCCTCCAAAATACCTTATTGCAGTCTTCCTCTAGCTGAAATATGTGCCTACAAGAAATTAATTTAGTGTCACTTGTAAAGGGTCCAGATACTTTTGTAAACTCTATAACTACTTTTCTTCTTGCCTTTTTTTAATAATCAAAATATATATTTTTAAATACCTCCCATCTTCCAAAGGAAAACTTATTAGGAAGGATTAGAAATGGCCTCAAAGCAAGAATTTTCAACCATCTTTATTTTTTTTTTACACTTATTTTTAGAGAGAGAGATTTTTCAGCCAGAAGTCTATGTGAATAATTATGGGAACCATTGTAGACAAATAATATATAAAAATGCATCACTAAAATTGGCAAATCTAGATAGATCTCATCAGTCATTTACTCTTGCGGGTTTTACAAAACATTCCACTTCCGTTTCCTGATCTATCAACTTTGCCAGAACCTACAACCAGTCCTAATAATCTTAAAAGCTTTATAATAACATATTAGTGATTTTCTTGCTGATCAGTGCGTATCTAATATTTTCTGTAATGTATTTATGTGCATCTTTAATACTTTATCCTAGGACCGTCTGTATTTTGTTATGGAGTATGTGAATGGCGGTGATCTCATGTATCACATTCAGCAAGTAGGAAAATTTAAGGAGCCACAAGCAGTGTGAGTGTTCATGTTTATATATTTAAATCATGTCATCGTCTTAATGCTGCAGTGTACGAGGATTAGGTATCTTTATCACACTATCTAGTAGCATCTTCCCAGGTTCGGTGTGAAGTCTAGGCTGAGCTCTTTTGATTGTGTTTTTTAAGGCCCAAAAGCTGAAGTTTATTTTGAAAACATTGTTTGCACACACAGACCAAAAGCGGCTGTGCCTTTTTATTCAAAAGTACAGCACGAACAAAGGCATGCAATGCCTATTTTAAAAGTGACAAGAATTTAAACAAGGCAACAGGAAATTAAAGATGTTACTTGGTATTCTGGTGGTGTTTTTAAAAGCGAATATAAAAAAAAAGCCAGTAGAACATTTCAGTCTGAAATAATGTTAAAGGGAAAGGCAATACAAATAGACTCAGCGTTGCAATATAAATTACAGTTTATACAAGATAAGTTCAATGTATAGCTTATAAGAATTTCTGTGATCCTACTTTTTTATGGAAGTTTTATTTGTGAGGAGTTAGTAAATGATTAGAAGTTGTTTATATATGGGATCCCTTTTTAGGTAATTGTACATCTGGCATATCAGATAGCAACTGATAACGATCTGTAGCATATTCAAATGTGAATAGATCCATCAGTACCACTTTAGTCATGCTTTTAACATCTCATCATCATTTATTAGTGTTTCATAAATCATTTACCACTGAAACTTTAAAATCAAGTGTGACCAACTGTTTTAAGAATTCAGCTAAAATAATTTCTCATTTTGATTTAAGTAATCAAGGCTTGTTTAAACGAGAAGCCTCCTGAAGATAAGTATTTGAGATACAGAACAAAATTTCAACCGCTTGCTGAACAAAAACTGGATGGTGTTAGTTCATCCTTGACTCCCAGCTAATGTAACTTGCCAACACCCGTTGAAAACTCCGGTGCTTGATGACAGCTTACGCCTGTGGAGCATCTCCGGGCACGCGTGTTCACAAACACCTCTGATCAAGTGTTTCAGAGCTAAGCTTTCCTTTCCCTTATGCTAGCCTAGTAATTAATCTCATCTTCAAATAATCCTCTTGCATACAGTTTGCACAGGATTCAGACATCCATCAATGTTATATATCCTTTAACTACATTCAGCAATTATCTTTTATACAGTAATCATTTGAATTAGCTTTATGTAATTAATCCATTAACAGCCTGTATAAAGGAATACTATTTCTGTGAATTATTTCATGCCATATGAATTGCAATGTAAATTGAGCTGCATCCTGAATTCAGCATTGATATGTGATTAGAGATAATGACCTTTGCAGACAGCGTCAGATCAGCGCAGTGAAATGCTGTGCTCCAGCTGCACCATTTTTTTGTGGTCTAGGGAGACATCTTCAATTTTTTAAAAAATTCTGCATTATTTTATCATGAAATACTCAAAATATATGTTAAAGTCAAATTGAAGTAAGGTGTCTTTTATGTCATCTTCCTGTAATATGTATTTTTATACTTTAATATATACACACTATATATGTTATATACTTTATATGCTATTATGCTATCATTCTTTACCATGATGCATTTCCAAAATAATTTGTCAGAAGGAAATCACGAGGCAATAAGAAATCTGTTGGGTTTTTTTTCATGCAGGTTCTATGCAGCTGAGATCTCAGTTGGGTTATTCTTTCTCCATAACAGAGGGATTATTTATCGGTGAGTATAATCTGACATAAGTAATTTCTGAACTATTTTTAAAATCCCAAAAGGATCAGTTTCTTTAAAGTTTCGGTGCATTTTTAAAACATTTTCTAAAAAGCAATCACCGTAGCGTGCTGTTTGTTGCGGTGGTGCGTGGTAAACCAAAGCCACGGCTTTACCCGAGCTTTTCTGACATCTGTGCTCTGCCCAACTCAACTTGAAAACATAAAACATTATCTTCTGCGTTCCTCTGTGATGTTTCATTGTTTTGCACATTCGGAAGTCTCAGTGTGAGGGTGGTCATGGCCGTATACATCTATCTTTTCATTAATTGTCCACTTTCAGGGCTTATGGTCATTCTTATTTATCTGCAACGAGGTGCCCGGCTCCCTGCGGACTGTAGATTGCCGCACACATGCACCCCTGTCCCCTCCGCCCCCCAAATAGCTACACGTATTCCTCACCTAGACTCGGATGTAGTTATGTTGGCCCTAGTTGAACCTAAAGGTTAACATTAAATTACTGTGATTCTTCATAGAGATCTGAAATTAGATAATGTGATGTTGGATTCAGAAGGACACATTAAAATTGCTGATTTTGGAATGTGCAAAGAACACATGTTAGATGGAGTAACAACCAGGACCTTCTGTGGCACTCCAGACTACATTGCACCAGAGGTAAATATTTACCATTTCGAGAACCTTTTAGTCTCTCAAATGAAAGCTGTCCCTACGCACGTTTTATACCACCAAGTTTCGATAGCTGTAACTCTGGATACTCTGTGGATGGAACCATTTACATTTCTGCAGGGATATTGAATAACTTTGTGAATTAATACGACGTTATCAGGATGACTTCACAATTTAAAAAAATACCTAGTTGATTGAAAACCGAACTCTTTATGAGATCCGTGCTTTGAATTTTGTTCATGCTAGCAAAAGACTAAAAAAGCAGGATCTCCGCCTTGTGATTTTGTTGTTGTACTAAACTTTGTGCTTCAATTTGTGAAGTCACAGAGACTTCATGGGTGTTGCTGAGGTTGTTGATGAGGTCAGTAAACATGTTATTGGGAACAAACATGGCTTCTTTAACGTATTTCTCCATAGGTTCACACAGCTGCTAAAATATACGTATTTAAAGGATTTTTTGGCATTTTCAGAAAATCACACACCACTCATTGACTCATGAGGTCTCGAAGCTTTTCACTGACCTCCCTCCAAAACTACCGTAGTCTTTTCCAGCCACGTCTTACAAATGGTACGCAGGTGCCCTGAGTTACTGCTCTTGATCCCAGAAAAGCTCCAGTCCTTGAAAGCCCGAACAAAGCTGTAAGATCAGGGCTTGAATGGAGTTGACATCATAAATCCGTCATTTGCCTTGAGTTTTCTGTGACTTGGTGATACCCCTGTGGCATTCAAGCCACTGAATCATGTTCAAGCATGAACCTAACTGCAGTGGGTCTAAAATGACAATTTGATCATGTGAAACAAAGTTCTACTTTAAAGCACTGTGGTAAATGTGAGATTTTTAGTCTGGATATGATTTGTATTTCAATAGTTTAGGTATAAAACATTAAAAACAAACACATGTGGTGATTTGGAAATCATTCAAATATATGAATATTAAAATCTGGTATTTGTGCATACTGAGCTATCAAGAGTCTTGATATGTTTGGCTGCAAATTCAGTGGAAGAGGCTGTATCCTGATCCAAGATGCTCAGTGTTTCACCGAGTGCTGGGCAAGAGGCAGCTCTGGCTGGAACATTGCTGGCTGTAATTGAACGTTTGTTGGAATATGGGAGATTATACATGGAGAAGTAAATTAGTGTCTAAGGTGAATTCTGTCATCTCTCTGAAATTGGAATGAAAAATAGTTTGTTTTTTTCCAGTTGCTAATTCCTGCTTTTCAGAGTGAAATATTATGTATTATAAAAGCTTGTTTTTTCACAAATTGCTGTTGCTTGCAGAAGGATACCAGAACAACCAGAGCAGTATTTCATTTTCTCCTGTCAAAACATAAATGAAGCCAATATTACAAATTTAAAAGTGTCCTTTCTGTGGCAATAGTCTTGTGCCAGTTAATACCAAAGAACGTGTTGTCAGTGCCAAAATGCTCAATATGGGTCAGTGTTGGACTGATTTATTTTACTTTTTTTGGAAATTTTGTATGGAGAAATAAACCTTTTACCAAAACATTCAGTAACTGGGAGGAGATTAATCTTTCTATTATCTTACAAACAGATTTTTTTTTTTTTTTAAGTTGGCTGATTTTCTTTCATTTCTGAAGACATTATTGTGACTGGCAAATTGCTAACTAGGTCTGTGGTAAACTTCAAAGTAAGGTTCATATTTTGCTTGCAGGAGCATGTCAGCATGTTTCCATGGGCTAAAATTTATAAATTTATAATAGATTATAATGAGGATGCATTTGCACGGTACCGTTCCCTGTTGGGTGGAGATAAATGAGCTAAATCTATATAAAGTGTTGAAGGTATCTAGCGTAGAGTAGTCCTGTGAGTGCATTGCACTCAAACATAGAGAATCAGCTGTTTTCATCAGTATTTGGGAAATAACGTTGTCACTAGAGTGGGGTGTGAAGGAGCCCACGCTGCCTCTTCCTGAACTTCCCACAGACGTAGTCCATAGAGGGACATCTCAGCTGGCTTCACACGTACCATCTCCAGAGAGAAAAGTAGGCGAGTACGGTGCTGCGTTCAGCAGAGTGGACTCGCACGCTTTGGTGTACTGTAAAATAATGCTTTCCTTTTCTAATGATTGGGAAAGTCAGCACTTAGGTGTCTAATACACTGGAATTAATATTCATTTTTTTATTCTCTGCAATTTGAGAAACGTGCAGAGGTTAAACTGGCAGAATCCCCGGTTTGACCACTTGTGTCAGGCAGAAAGTGGTTATCTAGTAAAGAATACTTATCGATGTGCTGAACTTCAATATTTGGGGTCAGAGTAGTAAAACAGCCATGAAATCAATTAATACTTTGTATTTCCTCGACCAGTCAAGAGAGACAGAAGGAGCTGGATGTCAAGAGGATTAGCGGGAAGGGATTCCGCCAGCACAGCCCGCTGCCTGTGGTGCAGTGCTGAGCCCCACCATCAGCACCCCTGCAGCAGCAGCACCGCTAACTTTGAATTTCAGAAGAATTTAAATTAGAAACTCCGTTCCCCTTTTCCTCCATCTAATAGCCTCAAAACCTTAAGTTCTGACCTTGCATTTGCTGGGATTATGGGATGCTAATAGGTATTACAAGGGTTTGTGAAGTGTACATTTGACTGTTTCTTGTGCTAGTAATATTTATTTCTTTTAATAACTGAGTTCTAACTTTTCCAGCAGACATAAGATACGTTCATAAAAGACTTTCTCTTGCCTCTGGGATATAATCTTTTCATCCCAACTGGCTACCAGCTGCAAGCTGCAATGATCTCAACATTCCTACAAATTGCTGGTATTAATCTCTGTGTCCTGCTCTTTACTGTGTGCCTTCCTTGGAGGCAAAAAGGAGGAAAAAGAAGAAAAAAAGCAATCAACATTCCTCTGCCAATTTGGCTCGATGAGAGAAGTTCCTCCTGAGCTCTTCCTGAGCTCTCAGATCCACAGCACCTGAAAAGGCAGAGCTCTTAGAAGACAGGAATAGGTAGGGAAAATGGCAGATTTGAAATGTGAAAGGAGATGAAGAAGGCTGTCGTGTAAATTAATGATGGCGAAGGGAGGGGAAGGGAAGGCTCCTAGCAACTCTCCACTCCTCCCCGGCCGGTGGAAAGCAGAGATGGGAGCTGGAGGAGGGTACAGGACTTCACTTCTGGGCACCTGAACTCCCTCAGTGCTCTGCGGGTCTGCTCCGCACACTGCGGTGAGACAGGAGGTCATGTTAATATACCCCTACTTATTCGAAAAGATGTCAAAATTTGTACATGCAGCTAGGACTATTTTGGCAGCTGCTGCAAGGCTTCCAGTGATGGCTTTGAGCGCAGCAGCTGGTAGGTAATACATGGTGATTGCTGCATGAGGGGGAGGGAACTACTGAAAATGCGACATTTAGAACTTGCTGACTTTGTACCAATGCATGTTTGACTGTATATTGAAAACTCATCTGCTTCCTCCCACATGTAATTCCTTCCTTGAAGTGAGCGTTCTTTCCTCTCGTTTATATTTTCCAATTAATGCTTTGAATAGTTCCCAATATTATGAGTATAACCGCTCGTTTCCGTGCGACACGCAGGTTGGTGAATGAAGGTGACTGATTGCTTTTCTGTGTTGCACTTGTATCATAATCTTACCAGGATTAAGCTGGTGATTCAAACTGAGTGCATTTAATTAGGATTAAAGGAAAAAAACTTGCGGTGTACAGCAGCAGACATCGATGGTACCACCTTTTCCTACATTGCCATAAGTTCAATGAAAAAAGTGTTTTCATTGCATTCGCAGAGGGACTTTGCTGCAGCGGGACCTTTCTAGTCCCAGTGGAACTTGACGTCCGTATTTATTTCTCAAATCCAGCTCTTTCATCGTGCGACTGGTTCAGGCCAGGGAGGCGCGTGCCAGCTCGAGAGGGCACTGGTCTGTTCGTCAGGTGCTTCTGCTGGTGTTGACGTGTGGCATCAACTAAATATTTTAGTCAATGACATAGGACAAAAATGTTAATGACTCTGACCATATGTTGGGTTAAAAGTAGGAGTTTTTTTCATGCTAATTATCTCTCTTGATGATTCTGTGATATTCTCTCGGAAAGGCAGATTTAATTGGGGCAGATTACATTTGCTGATGAGAATGCTATTTAGAGAACAACCCAGTCTTGACTCACCTCTTGCTGGATAAACAAACAGCATCATTGAGTTTGTGCTTTGTTACATCTTTCATTTTATGATGTTGCATTGCCATATTTAAAAGATTTCCTTTCCTCAATAATCACATCAAACTCTTTCACGGTAGGAAGAGTAGTAGACTGTGGTCTCTGCCAGGACAGACCTGACTGCCGGGTTGAGGACCATGGCAGTGTAGCAGCATTTTCTTTCTCAGTGCCATGGATCCATCTTTTTCTCATTTGCTAATTGAAATAAACTGTTCCTACCAAAGCCACTTACAGGAAGCACACTTACTGTACAAAATGTTCTGCCCTTATAAATTAATGACCTTTTGAAAAATATCCCTTTTTTTTTTTTTTTTTTTCCCCCCTCATACAATACTCTTTTCCATAAGGCAAGGAAAGATTGTCAGAGAAGGGTTGAGGATGAAATGTTTTATCGTTCTGTGTGTAAAGGCCAGTATTTTTTCTGGATAAAATTTTGGATGTGTTTGGTCTTTCAAGAAGCAACATTGATTCCAGCAGACCTCTGGGAACTTACTGGTGATAGAAATTAAAGGGAAAGTAACCAAATATGTCAACTACTATACTATGAAATGAACGTCCCAAATATATATTTTAAAGCCCATATTACTGCTAAAAGACAACTAATAAAGATTGCCTTTATGTAGGACCTTCCAGCTGAGAATCTTGTTATTACCTCTGGTTGTGTAATAGATTTCAAAGTGCAATTGATTTTGAAATCCTTTCCTTAGAAACATTGCAGTAATTTTTAATTCATGTGCTGCTGTTATCCCAGTGAACAACATATATTCACATAGAGACTATAATTTTACTTAGTAGCCACGCAGTCCTGCTTTATTGAACTGGTGACTCACTATTTTCCTGAGAAACTACAAAACTTTGCCGGTTCAACTTCTCTTTCATTTCTAAAAAATCTAGGACGTGTGATGTGTACTTGTCGTAGCAATTTGTTTCACAAAGAATAAAAGTGCCTGCAAGCAGGAAAACCAGTGCAAGCCCATCCGGAGTAATGACTGCCTCAGTTCTCTGCTTGGCCTGGTGGAGCGTTGGCGATTCTGATACTGCCTTCCCCAGCGTGGAGGAGCAGTGGCCAGGATGTCCAGCATCCCTCCACGATTCACAATATCCCTTCACAGTTATTTAGAAGGAGATCTGAGAGAATGTCTGCACCTCAAAACTCCTCTATAGCACACCCAAATGCATCTCTTAAATAAATTAACACTGATCTCCGCAGAGGCCTTGATTAAAGAAAATGACGCACAAGGGGACCTGTGTGCTGTTGGCACTTGCGGCCTTTTGTTGTGTCAGAACTCAATTTGTGCTTCTACGTGAGTCAGATGTGAACCCAGCGGATGCAAAATACTTGACATTTCCATTAGGCTGAACAGCAGAAACCCCTTTCTTCTTGGTGTAGCTGGTGTCTGGCTTCGTACTAAGAGTAACTCAATCATGCAACTTGGGAAAATGTAACCGAGCTTTTCAGGGTTTTGCTCTTTTCTTAAATTTTGATTCCTTTTACGGCAGGACAAAAATATAAATATTGAAAAGAAAGGCTTAATTATTGATAATCTGTAAGTTAAGTGAGTCTTATGATTTCAAGCTTTGACACAAATGAATGAATAACATTTTTTGCCTTGTCTCCTACCTTGTGCTGCTGTACTTCCTCTGCCTTCAAATGCACATCCCAAGGTTTCCTAAGAGCCGCGTTTCCCAAGATATCGGGGTACCAAAAGACACGGGTGGGTTTAGACTAACATTTGCAAAACGATCCAACTCCCACTGAAACCAATGATTAGCTGGAGTGAGGATGACAGGATTGGCTTCCTGGGCTTTCTCAAGGAAACATGTTCATCTCTGTACGTCACTATTTAATATGTCACAAGACTGACTAGTTCTTTGGGGGTTTTTGTGTTTATACAGATTATTGCTTACCAGCCGTATGGGAAGTCTGTGGATTGGTGGGCGTATGGAGTGCTACTCTATGAGATGTTAGCTGGCCAGGTAAGAGTTACCCTCCCGTGCTCGCTGTGACCTCCTCCTGCCTCTCCAATGCTGCTCTGTTTCAAGGCTCCCTAAAAGGTTTCGACCCTTGGGGGACCCGCTTGGGGCCTTTCGTACTGGTATTATCTCTTTGTGCTCTTGACTGACTCCACTGAGAATGTATTTAGGCTTTAAGCTCTTTATATTGCACCTACATAATCAAGCGCTGCCTTTGAATACGGCTTCTTTGTACTGTAATAATGTTATAAATAGCCAGCTTCAAAATTGAATGGGAGACACTTGAGCAGGAAAACGCATGTCAAATGGAAGAAATATCATTTAGTAGATTGGAACCACAAGGAGACATAATAAGAGCGTGTATATGCTCTGCATTGCAGTTAAGTCACAAGAATACAGTTTTTGTGTTGTATGTCCTAGGGGTAAAGTATGGGTCTCGCCACTTGAAATATGCTCGGTTACAGACCCCTTATTCTGCACAGTTAATGAGATGCTGCTCTCTGAGTCACTCAAGTAGAAAAGCAACACTGTACTGCAGGAAACGGCAGATAACTACCAACTCTAAGGAATTCTGTTAGGCCTGAGTTGAAAAAGATTTGTGCAATTGGCTTTCGATGAGCGTTAGCTAAAGGCATGTATTTCCTAAGCTTAAAACATACGTTTTTAACAAATGCCTTTAATAGTTTCTCTACTAAATTCCAGTCGACATTTTAAAAGTTTTTAAAGTGTAGCAATTTCAGTTGTTAACGTTTACAGTCTGCAGTGCAAATATTAGGCATCTGAATGCTTTTGAGAAAATGAGATTTACCATTAGGTGAGCCTCGCATAGTGCCTGTATCTGGGGCACTCACCCACAGGCACTTTCCTCATTTATATTTAAAAACGCAGTGCAGCCCTTGCTTGTGATACAGCCTCCCCTTCACAGAAGCAGACTCTACAGCCACGTCTTATAAAACAAACTGGATTTCAACTGGAATTAAGTGAGGAATGGATATACCTTAACAGAAGGTAATTGAAAGTTACAATCTGCAAGCTTCACCCTTTGCAGTATTTTGGCTGGCTGGTGCACAGTAGCTTTAAAAGCTGATTAAAGATGATCATGAAGATAATCCCGCACACGTTTCATTAACCTGGCTGCCATGCCAGGGTGCAGAAATGAACTTTTCTCCTCGATTTCTACCTGGGCCTGGTAAACACTTAACTTCTGGGTCAGAAGATCCCAAGCTGCAGATGCCTGGGAGTGTGGTGTGTGCTCCTGCGCAAGGACCACTGCTGTACACTGATCTCTTTGGGCATCTGTGATTGACTGGAGACAGGTTGCTGGGCTGGATGCACCTTTGACCTGACCCAGTGCGACCATAGTATTGTCATGCCATCTCTTAACAAGTGGATAATTTTTAAAAAAGCCCCGAAGCCAATAAGTAACTTACCTGTGATTTGTTTTCAACAGCCTCCATTTGATGGAGAAGATGAAGATGAACTTTTCCAGTCCATAATGGAGCATAATGTTTCCTATCCAAAATCGCTGTCCAAAGAAGCTGTCTCCATCTGCAAGGGGGTGAGATAGATGCTTGTTTGTCATTAAGTTCCTTTTTGGCAATCCTTGTGAATCACTAAATTTGCCTGGCTTTGATATGGCACTGTGGTATTTTTCCGTGCAACTTCTGCCAGGCTGTGCTGAGCTACGTTGTCACGAAGTGCTCATCGCTCGGTGTCACTGATAAGTATTCAGCTCTTCCCGCTACGTCTGCTTGTTTTATGGTAAGAACAAATGTCAGGATCAGGAGCTGCCAAATGCAAAGCAGAATTTATAAACAGGACGATGGTGTGAACTGTCTCCACCCGCCTTGCCTCTCAGCCCTCGGCAGCACAACCCCAGTTTTGCAGGGTGAGCAGATTTCTCAGCTTGGATGGAGACCAGATACCCCAGCGAGTTCTCAGCCCGGTATGCCTAATGAGAGCAGCGGATAAAATGAGTTAATAAGAATAATTTTTAAACGTAGGTAAAGATGAGCTTACGTGAAAATCTTTAGCGTAAATGCGAGGAAACTCTGGGGGAATCCTGACCGAGTGGTAACCTGTGTGGCCTAAAATTTCTTGTAGATTCTAAGTTAATTTAATTTTTTCTTGAGGACAAGGATAGATTTGACTCCAGGGGATTAGCTCAGGAAAAAAGAATTCATTTGACTTTCCCTTGACTCCATGTGATTTCCTAGAGTACTGTCAGTCTGTGGCTTTTCCAAAACACGGTCTATAAAGCGTTATTTGATGTCTTTCTCACACTGATAAAATATGACTGCACTTAGTGTCAGTTAATTTGGTATTTACTTTCCTCCTTTCCTTTGCAACCATTTATGTAGTATTGTACATGAGCTGGATATTAATCCCTTAAGGAAAAATCATCAAGAAAAAGAAAAGCTGTTTAAAACAACAAGGTAGAAGGAAAGACCACTCTAATTTTGGATCCTATCCCAGTGTAGATATGCTGACCAACAAAAACAAAACATGATATATTTTTGTAAAGTACATGCAGATTGATGCCTTGTCGTGAAAATTATATATTCAAACAGCACAGTTTGAACTTGATCTAATTACCATGTTTTCAGCTCTCCTGCTTGCCGCTGTTCTGCTAGATGCTTATGCAAAGGGAGGTCAGAAAGCTAAAATCGCATCGCACCGCTAGGTTTAAAGGTCAAGTCTCTGTGATACTAACACATTCATCGTCTGTATTAAACTAACAAATTCATCCCAGATTTCGGTAAGCATTATACCTGAGCTAAGAAGTCAGTATGAGAAAGATTCTGAACCTTGTAGGCTGCAGTAGCTCAGCGATCCCGGGACTGCGCACCATCGGGCAAGACGAACGTGTGCCCGCTGTGCTCTTTGAATTGTCTGCTTGACATCTGTTCCGCTGATTCCGAGTTTGTTGGGTTCGGTAAATACGGTAACTTCGGAACAGAATGAAAACTGCGAGAATCATTATTCACGTTTTCTTTTATCATCTACTGTTAAAGCAAGGGGTTTAGCAAAGGTAAAAAAAAAAATGGGGAAGCTGCTGTTAAGCTTGAAGCAGGATGTGACTCCTAGCCCAGTGCACAGCCGACTTCCCAAAGGCTGCTTAGAGTCGCTTTTATTTTAGGTTCAAAATTGGAATGTGATCAACTCAACATTTGGAGGGAGACTAAAGCGGTACAGCTGAGGTTTTAAAAAAATGTGTTGAAGTATCACTCCTAGCAGTATATTAATCGTACGTAATTTGTAGAAGAGCTTGAAAAAGTCCCCACAATACTGGAACTGAGAGTTGAAGGCTGCATTGCTCAATTCCTAATGTACATATCAATTGAAAAGATTTTGAGGAGCTTGCTAATTAGGAAGCATATTACTGTTTCCAAGCATGCAATGCTGGTGGGCTTGGGGTTTTTTTCCCCCCAAGTCTGCTTAATCTATGCAACTGGGTATAGTATTGACCAAGATGTCATTAAGGATGCAAGGGAGGAAACACAGATTAGATATGTTCACCTAGGTGCCAAGAAATTGTAGGCTCTGTAATGAGATGTCTCGAACAAGCCCAGAAAAATGAAAGGAGGCGGGAGTTGTGCTTCACACAGCTTTAGTATATTGGAATTTATTAAGTTTAATTGATTGTTGAGGTAGGGCAGAAGCTGTTCTGGAGATTTATAAGACTGAACTGAAAGTCCAAAGGTGAAATTCAGGAGTGAGTTGTGAACTAATACGATGGCAGCGTGCCCGGGGCACCGCCTGCCCACCCGCACCCCCAGCGGCAACCTCTGCCGAAGGGGAAAAAGTTCTCAAGGGCAACCCTTAATTTTGCTGCAAACGTGCTGTCTCCAGTAATCGAACAAGAAAACTAATTTTCAAAAGTGAATTTTAGCTGTTCAAAACAATTTTATTAGCAACTTGCATCTTCAAGAGAGAAGCGAGAGCATCGCAATCTGGGGAACATCTGTCTCACTTTCAGTCCAGCGTTAAATTTAATCATTTGGTGTTTTCTTCCTAATAGCTGATGACTAAACATCCCGCAAAACGCCTTGGCTGTGGCCTTGAAGGTGAACGAGACATCAGGGAGCATGCTTTCTTCAGGAGAATTGACTGGGAAAAACTGGAAAACAGAGAGATTCAGCCACCTTTCAAACCCAAAGTGGTGAGTGAGATGCCAAGTACTTCCCTCGCTAAATGTGTCTGCGGTCGTGCCTTCCCGTGGGGCGAGATGAATCCTGGCTTGATGGTGCTGCGAATCTGGGACACTTCTAAAATAAGGCAATTTGATTATGACAGACCAGTCTAAATCTGCCAATGTTTCGGCACCCTGTAGCACAACCCAGTGTACTTTGTTCCTTGTGAAAAAGTCTCTCGGTGGTTTGAGTCCTGAGTGGACGGTCACGCACTGCGTGAGAATTTGAACACAGGGAAAATTGGCGTATTCACATCAGCCACTTGAGACCTGTAATAAATGCGGTTCCTGACTGTCTCCTCTGAACAGCCTCTAAAGTCAGTGATTAAAGGTATCTCAATTACCGGGGTGAAGTTCTTCCACGGTGGGCTACGCAGCACCGGGGGTGGCCTCTGCCGAGTGTGCAAGAATAATCCCTGATTCATTTTTAATGTTTGTTACCGGTTTGCGCACATGTATCTGTAGGAATATTTTAGAAATCCAAACGAGTGAAAGATGTCCCTACTGTGAGAACTTGTTTGCATAATATAATTTGAAGAGCTGTACTTGTTGATACAGAATTTCCTTCAGCGTGTACTGTGCTTTATTGACAAGCAGAGAAAAGTATTTGCACACAAGAACACAAGCTTTCGGGAACAGCTGTAAATTGTTATGTCCTAACATTGAATCTTTCTTCTAACGCCTTTTTGTTCCACTGAGATGCGTGGCTGGCCGTAGCGCTGCAGGTATAGGATCATAGGTCTGTACACTGATTTATTTACCCATACAGACACACTAGTGTGCAATCACAAACTAATGAACAGAGGGAGGCCGCTACCCGGTGGCAGAATATATTCCACTCTTTTTGCGTGCAAATGACTTTTTCACATCACCAGGAGGGGAGTTGCATGCAGAGAAGAGTGTTCTGCGCTGGGGGAAATACCCTTTTCATACGGTGTGGGTTTTGCACGCGGGGAAGGGTGTAAATAAGTAAAGAGCGTGCGTGGTGCTGCCAGCCCTGCCCAGGGCTTCTGCCCGAAGGGGAGCTGCACCTCTTTAAAGCATGTCGTATGGCGATTTTCATTACAAGCTTCTCAAGTCAAATTTAAAGCTGATCGTAAAGCAAATCTGCCTTCACATCTGTAAGTTTTATTAGCTCAGGAACTGAGTGCTTAGACTCTCCTTGAAGTTAAAAGTAATACCAGCATGAAGGTACTAAAAGCTTGAAGTATGGTCTGGTTCCATCATAGCACGTTTCGTGGCAGATCCTGGCTCCTCTGTAGAGCAGCTGTGCTCCATCCCCGTGGTTATCATGTTTTGTTTATACAGGCTGCTATGAAAATACACCAAGGCGTATTCACATGGAGCCTAACTTTCCCAGATGAAAATAATTTAAAATCCAAGTCTGATATTTATATACCCTATGTATAACTCATTTATTGTGATTGCTGGTTCTATTCGTATGGATTCTAGAAAGCCAAAAACACACGACCCTTAATCTGTTTGAAGACACGGTGTATTTATAAGCTTCGTTTGAGGTGGGCTTTTTTTCAGAAAGCCTTTCTAGGTGCATCTTCTCTAGGACGCGTGATGCTGCAGGAATAATCCTGCTGCTTTTGCACACAGGCATGGTTCTCACTCCAGCACGGAGCCGCAGATTTTGGGTCAGCAGTTGGTCAGTTTAAATAATGTGTTCCTTTCCAGACTGACAGTTCACAGGCTATAGGCAGGGACTGATTATTTGGCAAGAAGGACATTTTACTCATAATTGTAAGTTTAGGAGTTCCAGGAGTCCCATATTTTCTGTTGTGCTTTAATACTGCATTGATACTCGTGACGGCAATGCTGCTTTTTAATGGGAAGACAAATTGGTAATTGAAGGTGCAAATTTATTGATAAACAATTATGTTGGCACCCAAAAAAATACACGAATTTCGCACAAGTTATTCCTCAGCCTCTACTAGTATAAGCAATAAAGAGAGGCTTAATGGAGTCAGAGACTTTGATTTCTATATATAGCTTTTTTTAATACCTTCCACTTCTGGGGCGGGGAGAAAAGAAAAAAGAACATAATTTTGTGGAAGAATGATGCATATCTGTAGAACATCTTTTTAGCAAAAAAAAAATCTTCCGTGTATAAAAAGCCCTTCTGTTGCTGCTGAGTTGACTGTACTGCCTCTAAATAAATTTGACTGTTAATTTGGCGATACATGTACTTTAATTCCAATGATGGAGAGTTTTCCCCTTGTCAAAGTTCCGCTCTGTCCATTTTTGTTCTCCAGAGATTCTGTACCAAAATGCATTGGCTTCAGTGGGCACCAGGGTATTTGGTGAGTGCAGAACCCCGGGTGAAAAAAGCAGATCCCATTAGCCTTTAACCCGTTGAAGTGTCCCTCTGCTTGTGTTCTTCCAAGACTGAACAAGTGTCCTTCTGCGGTCCAGTACCTGAGCATGCGTTTTTCACCTGAAATATAAACCAGCTTGTGCCCGAGGCAGCAAAAGTTCTTTGCAGCTCGGATCGGGTGGCATGTCCCGGCCAGGACACGCCAGGTGCTTTGCAAGGAGAATGGAAACTGTGACCAAGCTGTTTTCAAGCTAGCCAGATATCTCACCCTCAAATTCCCTTAACGAGCCCCTCTTCAGTTGGTTTCTCCTGTAAATGCACAGCTTCATTCATGTTGCGTTAGTTCAGCAAATTCAACGTTTAACGCTGGTCTATCTTACGAGCCATCTTCTCCCCTTCCCAAGCGATCCTCTAGGCCTGAAGAGAATAGCGTAATGTTGTCCTCTAAAGCCACGTGTGGATATATTCCCTAACAGAAGTATTTGATAGTGCAGGTATCCTCTAGGGATGGATAGAGACGACAGGGTCAGGGACAACGGGAAGAAACGTGCAGTGCCGTTATCGTACAACCACGCTTTGTTCGAAGATCTGTTTTGCAGTGAGTTTTGAGATAAGCAGATTTACCAGTTTCCTTTAGACCTCTCCCCAATATTCAATGCCTAGTTTTCCTCAAATACGCTTTTTTTCTTGCACCCAAGCTAATTTTGTTCTGGTCTCACCTTCATCCTTTTTAACTTGCCTCTAATCGTACTTCCCTGCCTTTCAAGTGTTTTCTGCATTCCTTAAAACTATCCTTTCCACAAACCCAATTTCTTTTGTTTTCTGTTCGCAATGAGTTGTGTTCAGCATGTAGCTATATACAACCCCCCTTCTCGACTGGGCTTTGCGAGACGACTTGGCTCTTTTCTTAGACCAAAAAAAAAGGAGGAAACCAGTGTTAGCGCATTCCGTACTGGGGACCTGTTCCCAGGATGCGCTTCCTGCCCCGGCTCCCTCCTGCAGTCCCCAGCACTGGAGCTCTGCTGTCTTTCCTGAATTTACAAGAGTTTATAGGCTGTACAACAAAGAATCAAAGCATACAAAGGAATTACATTAAGCTTTCTGCAGATCGTGAAGGAAACAGAGACTAACACGAAAATTTAATTTTGCATCATAAAGGTTTTAAGAAGAATGAAATGACTCGACAGATTCTCTTGCCAATACATGTCCATAAAAATATTTTCATTTTCCTTTTTTATCCCAGTAATTCTGAATGTTTAAGCCTCTTTACCTTGTCACCTCATGCTGACTCTGGTTTTCATCAGAATTCATCTATTAAAACTTCTCTGTTTGTCTGGGAATTTTTGTTAAAATACCTGAAAAGAAAATTTTCTCTTAACTACTCATAACAAATGAGGGAAAGCCTTGCATGTAACCTGAAAAATCTGCAAAAAGCTGGAACTGCCAATCTATTGCTGATTTTTTTTTTTCAACCTTTTTTCTGTTTTTCTTTTTTTCTTGCAGTGTGGCAAAGGTGCCGAAAACTTCGATAAATTCTTTACCCGAGGACAGCCGGTGTTAACGCCTCCGGATCAGCTGGTCATCGCTAACATAGACCAAACAGATTTTGAAGGATTCTCTTACGTCAACCCCCAGTTCGTGCACCCCCTTTTACAAAATGTAGCATGAAACAGCAGAACAGTAAAAAATCCGGCAGTGGGGAACTGTCCTTAACCCTACAATTTTTAGGCTTTTGCCTTGTTGATTCCATTTGGGCCTGGAAATTGTAGGGTTAGAAAGTGAAAGATGGGGGAGAGGCCACTTATTCAGGATTTTGGCTTTGCAACAGCGATGTTGTCTTAATGGAAAATAAATTAGTGTACGGTGCCCACTTATTCTTCTCAAAGTCACCACTGACTTGTCTAAACTTACCCATTTTTTGGTACGTTATATATTTTTGTAACTTCCCACTGTCCTTTTGCCCCCTTTTCCACTCTGCTGTGTCAGAAATAATCTAACACACGGTCGGGGGGAAAAAAAAAAAACCCAACAAACCAAACCAACTTTGAATATTTAGTCCTTCGGTGCAGATGGTGGGAGATGGGAGCTCTTGGCCCCGAGGGACCGCTCCTCCCCTGCTCTTCTTCAGGGAGATCAGCAGAGCACGAGAGACCGAAACAGCAGCAGCACCGGGGAGGAGAGGCATTGCAAAAAAAAAAAAAAAAAAATTGTTGAAAGTAGTTGTTTCAAAAATAGGACAGAAACAAGTTGGGAGTGGGTGGGAGGGGGGGATAAAATCGAACTAGACCCTGAGGCTTGGTGAACCGATCCTGTGAGCAACACCAAGTCTAAACACACTTCAGCGGTGGCCAGATCTCTAGGATCTTTGCTAAGTAGCATGTGATAAACTCAAGGGTGAAATTTTATCTTTAATAATAATAATAGTAATAATTTTAATAATATTTTTGTGAATTTTAATCTCCATGAGATTATTCTGTGATCCAGGGTGCCATTGTCTGTTCAGTTAATTTAATTTACACCACTCCTCAAGTTTACTGTTAACTGGTTCTAATACCAATATTTTACTATGAAATTTGTTAACCTGGAATGTAAAACAAAACTGTAATCCCTTAAATCTTATTTACATGTGTTTATTTATAGTCTGCAGTATAGGGCAGTAAATCGAAGAAAGCATTACGTATACTAAATTAACCAAAACATGCAGCCCCAAGTGACTTCCTGATTTCTTCAGAATAACTCATGAAAATCAAGTGAGATTTAGTCTTAAAATAATCAGTTTTAGTTCAGAAAAATTGGGGCTGTAGAATAATCAAGCCTGAATGAAGCAGCACCTAAAATGTTTTATTGACAGAATGGAATTTAATACATTTTACACATGCTTCATGCAATGAATTTTGCATGTTTAGTAATAACTCTTAATAATAAGGGTTAATAATAAGCAGATCTATATTATTGGCATAATCGTATCAAGCATAAAGAGTATTATAAAAATTTTATAAAACAAATTGTGCTTTATTTGTGAAAGTTCTTGTTCTGAATTACATCATTTAGATTTAGCTAAATGTTTTATTGCTATTGTTTTGGTTTTTACTTTAGGTTTTGGATATAGTTAATGGCTTAGGGTATAATCTCTTTTTTTAAAAGTAGATCTACTTTTAAACAATAATTGCTACCTGCAGGTTTTATACGAGATTCAATTAGGCTTTCATTTCACATCTGCTTATTACTTACAGAGAAGGAAATAGACTTTATTTGCAATGATGAACACTGTAATTAATGCAATCTTCTCCTCTCCTATCACTTAGATAAAAAATTTTGATATTTCCTCTTACGACTTACCAGAAGATATTAATTCAAATATCAGTAAATATTTTTTGTGCATATTTTGGGTTTGTTACAGCATGTAAAATAGTAGTCAGTGCATTTTCCTTTTTTTTTTTCCCTTCTGCCTTGTTAATGTTCCAGCCATAGGCACGTTTTGTCTCTCAGATGTGCATGCCGATGCCAGAAGCATGATGTCTCTGTTGCTGCATGCAGACTGATTACAATTTCTCCAGCATGTAAACATATTCAAAAAGTAAGATATTTGCCATAACGGACTTAAATTTATACTAGAATATGTAACGGAGGGGTGGGGTGGGAGGGGAATCCACTTTCTAATCGTCTTTTATGACAATAAAATGGAACCTGTGCCAAAGATCCTGTTAGGAAGATGCAACCCTGGGAGTTGGTGGCCGAGTGGGCGGGTTTGGCTCCGGGGGTGCCCGGGGGGGGTAGTGGGACAGTTTTTGGAGTGACATACGGTTGGATGCCAACGGCAACTGTATCGTGCTTCTGCACCCCTGGTGCCCTCAGAAGCCGTATGTTTGGTGCCTAGGACGGTGATTTGTGACACTCCAGAAGTTTGATTTTCGCCCGCTCGCCGTCCTTTTGCAGCCCCAGCTCTAAGCAAGGAGCATCTCCCCGGGTAAGGTTTATTATTTAGATTAAATCCTAATGAGCGAACCGAACTGTTCTGAGGCATGGGGAAACACACTGCTAACGAGGGGCAGTGACCAACTAACAAGAACTCAGATTGTTGCCTAAATAAACAGAACTCAAAATTTTTAAAACGTAGGAGTAAAATTTTTCAACCATTCTGTGTCAAATCTGTTATCAGCCAAGCCTGGGAGTTCATTTTCTTCTTTGTATATTATATACTTTAAAAATTATGATATTCACCATAAAGCATGTGGACTAGGGCAGCATTCGTGCCTATTTATGTTTTTCTAAATATTACTAGTCTGCCGTAGTTTAGGAAAATCTGAGTATCGTGCTGTAGAAGATAATAGATTTAACAGATTACTGCGGCTCAGATTTTGAATAAAGAAGGGGCTCTCAAGTAAGTTAGTCTGCCAAGAGGCAGCATTACATGCGTTTTAAGAATGTGAAGGGAAAAAGGAAAATACTGGGGGAAATACCCACGCAGGGGTTTTGGAAGTAAGCAAAGCAGTACAGGGGCAGAACTGAACCGAGCCAGAAACAGGCAGGAGATCCCACGGGTCGACGTTCCCAAACAGTTCTGGTTTTCCTGATGAAATAGGAATTGTACAGGGCAGTGCCGCTGCGGGCGGTGCTGGGACGGTCGGTGCTGCTCACACCAGAACGCGGCATTAAAGAGCTGGTCCAACATCGGAACGGAGCCGCTCGTTTTCCGGCTGCTTCTCATCACCAATTTCTTAGGCACTTGCATTTGCCCCCCAGTTTTTCTGATGTAGAAGCAGAAATTCCTCTTTAACATTGTTACCTCAAGCTCCTGGGCTTGCCACATCTCATGTCGTCTTCTGTAGGTGTCTGTAACGCTTACGAAAAGGTACTGTGAACTCGTGGATCCTGTAGGAACAAGACAGGGTTGGCTAAAGCAGGGACTGACTATTGGTGTTACTCCTCGCTGCTCTGCTTAATGCACTCGCGCTCACGCTTGGACCAGCCCTTTAATGAGAACTCCAGGTGGCTTGCTAATCATCCAGAAATTTATAATGGCAAGTAAAACCTTAAGTATCCAGCAAACATTTTTGTATCTTTTTTAATACAGATGTTATTTATATAATATTTTTCACGAGATTTGGTTTTCTAGAGAACGTGTATCAACAGAGGGAGAGGCATTAGAACTGTTTTCCTTCACTTGTGTTCAGTAGCCACCGTAATCCAAACACCCACATTATTGCAAAGATTTTGAAAAGTCAAATTGAAAATTATAATACTCTGAAGCTGGGGGGAAGTTTTGGGAGCCACGTTTCCATCCCACGTGCGCTCAAATCCCGAGGCGCTCCGGAGCAGCCCCGTTCCTGCTGGGGGAGGCACAGGTCTGCCACATAAAACTTCCAACCTGTTTTTAGGGGTTAAATGGGACTTAACTGGCTCCTAGGCAAATTTCTTCATTATTCGGGCATCTGGGTGGTTTTTATCCACCTTCGAGTCACTGCGGCAGGGTGGTGGGTTTCCAGGACAGCCGCTTCGCCCTCCAGCCAGTCTCAGTGCTCTTAGCAAGGACTGCACACACGGGAGAAGGAGAGAGCACGTTCCCATAATAAAATACTCCCCCTTAATCCAATTTAGAGGAGAAATGCAATTTCTCTTTCTGATCCTTCATTCTTTCCAGAAATACTATTGAATTTCCTTTTACAAACTGAAGGAAGTTCTTCTGGAAATCAGCTGTTACTTTAAAAGAAACTCATCATATCTAACTGCCATTGGCCTTTGAAATCCATCCTGTCTTTTGGGGTGAATTCAATTGAATAATGCTGGGCTCCTGTAAAATTACTAAGGTCGAGGGAGGGAGGAACTTGTCTTCTAGGCAGAAAGATGGCGTGTCCAAGGGCCGGGCTTGAGTGGTACCACTTGCAATTTCTGTTTTCTCAGTCCGTGCATGCAGATGCAGTCCCAGTTAAATGCTCTAGGAGGCACCTGCAGTTACCAGAGGGGGAAGATCCTCCTTATGAGCAAAACAGATCATCGGAAATAATAATAATAATCCAATAATAAAGCTTTGATATGAGTAGAAAGCATATTTACAGTATTGAGTTTACAGTGGGCTTTCGGACCTGCCACAAAACTTCTGGAAACATTTAATGTGATTTTCAGTTCGTTTGTCATTAGCGTAAGTTGTTGTACGTAGGGTTTGTCTCTTTGCAAACGTGAGTGTCTCCAGGCGATGAGTTACCTCCGTGTGCTGTTGGGTAGGTAGGCACTGAGCTGCCGAGTAGTAAAACAGTAGACAAGCTTAAAGCACTTTTTTCATCAGCTCCACACTCTTAGATGGGATCTGAAATAGTTCAGCTGAAGAATTAAATAAGAATTGACTCCATAAACATATATGATTTCCTACCAACCAGTGTCTATGCCAGTAACGATTGGTAATTAAATAGCCTTATGATGAATAATCATCATGCACTACAGCCCTCCTGTTCCTAGGAAAACCTTGAGAGAGAGAGGGCAAGTTAATAACCTCTCTGCCTCAGTTACCTCATCTGTAAAATGGGGGTAATAATACTTACTTACCTCACAGGGAGGTGTGAGGACTTCTTAGGTAATGTTTCTAATACACTTTTAACTTGAAAAGAGTTGTGTAAGTATTATTATAATTTTTAATATTAAATCAGCTTATTCGATTCACATGATATTGCTGGGTATACCATGCTATTTCTACTTTTTTATAGAACTTTAGTAATTCTGCTGAAACCGTTTAAAGAGAAATAAAATCAGATCTGATATGTTTCTTATGGAATCTGGAGTCCAGCTTTTATTAACTGGAGTCAGGGTGCGGTGGGGAGTGACGCTTGCTGATTGTGTAGGTCAGCTGCACTTACCTCTTTTCCAATTACTGAGATTTCTATGTGCAATTTAAAAATTCCATGTGAATGGAAGTCTTAGCAGAACTGATTATTGTAGGGTGAGATTCCCTATGAGTAAATAAAGTCAGCACAGCTGCTTTCTAGTGATGTTTACACTGACTCCTGTTGAAGGAGAAGCGATATTCTTTATGCAGCTGGTCCATCCATGACAGGTTTATTCCGTTGATATTTTAATGTATTCCTGTGTCGTATATCTTTTGCTTTTCTTTTCCTTGTGTGTGACACCATAGTTCAAATTTAAAAGAAAATTGCCCTAGAAGCAATGATTTTTCTTCCACTGATGTTGGTCGACAAAAAAAAAAAAAAAAAAAAAGGCAAATCAGCAGTCTATTAGTAATTTTAAACAGAGTTGTGCAGGAAGAGTAGCAACAGCACTGATCACCAGCCGCAGCCTGCTTCCATTGAAGCTCATTTCTCGCTACGGGACACATTGGGAAGTCTGCAGCTGATGTTACGTTAATTTTATAATCGTGAATTGGTGACAGGAGCACTTTAATAGAAAGCAAAATTATGTTTCCGATCTTTATAAACCTTTTCCCAAGAACTATGTGAATTGTCTTTATTTGCCTTGTGTTTGAAGGCTGAGAGGCAATGCCGCCGATGGCTCCCTCCTTCCCGAGCTTCCTGGGCTCCCATCTTGGCCTTCCCAGGCACCCGGTGGAAGCGCCGTGTGCTTTGAGCTCGCTGCGTGCTTGGTGCTTGCTTGGAGCCAAGGCGGCGGCATCCAGCCTCTGGCAGCACTAAGCCTGTAAGCCCAAATTCAGCAAAAAATATTAAGTATGTGCTTGCGGCCGTGGCTGTTCGGCTGAGCGTGGACATTTGGGCTTACCTTTGAGCAGCTTCACGTCCCGTGGGAGTCGGTAGAGCTTGCGCGCTCGGATGCCTTGCTGACTTGGGGCAGAAAACAATGTTCTTGCAGTGATAATACAAATTTAATCTGTGGCTTGTTCCCCACAAAGCCTTTCATTTATTCTCTTACGTGCTATTAAAATGAATGTAAGAAAAGTAATTTCAACGAAATGAAGCTTGTTGCCTCTCTTAAAAATGTGCGTATCCCAACACGTGTATTATTTTACGTGACAATACAGAGCACGCCTGAAACTTTTAAAATGATTACAAGTTATTTTAATGTTATCTTTTTTAAAACAAGGAGTAATCCCACCTTGAACTCATTCATGGTTTTTAATATTATTTTAAGACCCAAACTTTGTGTTTATAAAGAGGAGAACGTTATTTATTTTCTTATCGTTTATCTGCAAAATGCTACCAGAAAATTTGGAGAGGCCATTCATTTTTCAAAAATAAAAAATCATTGGAAGTATAGTGGGCAAGACTGATGTACAAATTACAACATCTTTTTTTTCTTAATTCGCAGTATCTTCAATCTTTGTTTGCATGAAATGCTTTTGTTAAATATTAATTGTAGTTTCAAAGCAAGTGTGTATGAATAAAAATACTGATCATTACTTTTGTGAGAGTTTGGTCTGCCTTTATGAAATTTCATTTCAAAATTGATTCCGCAAAGCCCGGAGGCTGCAGATTACGGCGTGATCGGCCGCAGAGCTCACCCAGATCCAGACCTGGATTCTCTGTTCATACACAGAATGTTAACCTGGCCCCTTTGTTAATTCCTGTTAATAAATCAAGAGAAAAAGAGGCTTAAGTGCGGGAAAGATCAGTCTGTAAGAGGTGAGCAGGCGGCTCTTTGAGCCAGCAGGTCCCTGGCTGACCTGCTCACTGGGCTCGGCATCTCTGAGCCGCTCCAGGCATGGATGCCGCAGGGACAAACTGTCCCAGGAGTGAAGTGAGGGCTCAGGTTGGAGGTTCTGACTCAAAGCTTGATGGGAGATGTGGTGGTGGAGGGATGTGCCCTCCTTCTCAGCAGGTAGACCCCAAGAAAACTTAAACTTCACTTTTTCACATTTCTGTGTGTGTCACCCCTGGGTGGTTCATTTCCACCCTCTGCCACGTCTTCCTGGGAAGAGGGGTTGTTTCGTAGTGATTCGTGACCCTTAGGGACCCACCTTTGCCATGAAATACTTGTTTTAGCACTCGTGGAGGAGAGGACACGACCTCCCAGTCCCACCAGCCATACTTGCCTCAAGTCTGGGCACTTGCCTCGTTTAGGCTGATGTCATTTTATTTTCAAAATTTGAAAGCAATGTACAAATATTGTGACATCTCGACAGACAACTTTTTCTGCTTGCTCTCAAATGTATCGAATCTCATGCTAATTCAATAATTGGGTTAGTTTAATTTGCAGAAAAGTCCAGCCAAGTTTGCCCAAAGGAATGGTTGAATTTTTTTATTTTTTTTCTCATAGAGACAGCATTTCTAGGCTGCTACATGCTGCTCAGCCTTCATCTCATGTGCGCGGCTTCTCCTGAAGCCCATGGACACGTCTCTAATGAGGCCTTGAAAGCTTCCTGCAGAGCAGAAGAGGGAGTTAGTGGAGACATCATGGACCTGAGCTGGTGTACGTGCAGAGTTGGTGCAGCCAGGTCAAGAGGAAAGGTTGGACTCGATGATCTTAAGGGTCTTTTCCAACCTAAATGATCCTATGGAAGGGGTCCTCAGAGCTCAGTACTGCCAGACCTGCAAGTCCCGTCACCTTGGCTGTTTAGACAGGGGCTGGGTGGGATTTCCTTCCCAGCCGTGGCCTTCAGGATGGACTCAGGAGTTGGTCCTGCTGCGAGAGGACCGCTCAGTTCCCCAGGAGGGAGAAGCTGGGATTGGGGATGTTTGGACCTGTCAAGGCTCCTAATGGCCCCAATGATCATTACCGACCACTATGCACAGCACAGCCCTTAAACCTCCTGGAAATATTGTTCCAAATGCAAACGAACTCTTTGCAGTCTCAATACCAGGCTGATAAGGGAAAAAAAGCCCTTTCACCACTCACCTCTGCTCCCCTGGCCAGGGAAGAGGCACACACACGCATCGCTCACTCCGGCTAGGGCTTCACCAAACCACCGGTGGTACGGCAGCCGTTCACGGGGTCATTGGGTTTTCGGGTGAGACAGAGCTCGTTAGAGCAGAGTCTCTAAACACCCTCCAGACTTGTCCCTGGGGAAAGGCAAGTCTGGTGGAGGCGGAGGCGTGCGTGGGTGGAAAATTACTCCAGCCTGACACAAATATCGGTAACAGGCATCCGAGGAGCTGATGCATTCGGAGCGAACCGGCTGCAGGTGGTTCTGCTCCTTTGCTGCCCCGGCTGGGGGTGGAGATGGACTTCTGGGTGAAAGGGAGGGAATTTGTACAAACTGTGCATTTTTGTTTGACTTTTTCTAAGCAGGCAAGATTAGGCTGGTGGTCCTTGGGAAAATTAAGAGTTAAAGGCTTCTGCAGGAGAGGCTGAATCTCTCCGTGCCAGCTGTACACGAGACCATCTCCGTCGGGAACGCTTCCAGCACTCAGCGCTCGATAAATTACAGCAATTACTCATGGCCACCATCCCCAGCCGAAGGCACGTCCTCCCTCTCCCAGCCCCAACTCCTCTTCAGAGATTTGGGTATTTGACTTAGAAATCTCAGAATATTTTTACAAACCTGGCATGTGAGTTGCAAATATAACCATCTCCTCTGAGAGCTACTAGGGTAGCTAAAATGATGACTGCCTTAATTAACACAAGGTAATTATAATCCTACCTGCTTCAGCAAAGGCAACCTTGGCTGCTTGGCCGAAAAAAAACCCAAGTCAGCCCCATGCCATGGTAAAGGCTGGAGCGATGGTAAAGCAAAGACAAATCAATGAGGGGCCCAAAGAAGGAAAGCTCTTGCCACATGTGGATGGGTTGTCCTCAAAGGGATGTTTTCCCTAACTGTGTCCGTCACTTGTCACGTTCCTAAAATGATACTAGACCTGAAGAAATGGGGATCTGACCAGGAGAACAGCTGGTGGCAAGCCTGGACCCACCAAGTCACCTGCAAGGGTTTCTCTTTTTTTTGCTTTTTGGGTTTTTTTTTCCCTTTTTTTTTTTCTGCTTTTCCCAAAGGAGGAGCATGAAATAAGGCAGATGTCATGGGAAATGAGTCAGTGCTGTCTCCTTCTCAAGGGACTTGCCGCATTTGCTGCCAGGGTGACGGTGTCAGACACCAGCTGCCACCTCCAGCGTTCATTACTGGTCCCTGAGTCAGCGCCCGACGTCCCACCTCAGGAGATGGTGTTGCACAATCTGACGAAGGAGGGGGTGAAATTCCAAAACCAATTTGAAGCACAATACCTGAGTGAGGGAAAAAAAAAAAAAAAAAAAAAAAAAACCGCAATGGAAGTTTGCTTAGAAGTGTTTTAAATCTTATTCTCACCCAACGAGGTTGGCAAAATCACCCATCCCTTTGTCCGCCGCAGCAGAGCGTGTGATTCACATGCTGGGAATGGACTTCTCTTTCCTCGGAGGGCTCACGCCCCTCACCATCAGCTGGGAGCGAAAGAAAGGCAGCTGCCCCACAACGGCAACGGCAGCGTGACCGTTTGCCGGGCTGGTGGAGGGGCCTTTAATGTCACGGCAAGTGTTTGGCCCACGTGGCTGGGTGTTGCAGCAGACGCGATGAGGGGCCTGACTCTGCCTCTCAGGAGCACGGGCTGCACGGGCTGGAATCACTGGTGAGTATTTGGGCTACTGCACACTTCCCGTTAAAACTGGTTTTGAAAGGAGCTGGGGTTTGGAAGGCTGTGTACACATACTGATGTTTCCTGCATCAGTTTAATGAAAACTATTTCACCAGTGCTGCCCCGCAGTGATACAGAGCTGCCCGGGGGGGGGTTGCGATGCTCCTCGTCCCTACCAGACCGACGGCTTTGTCCTCATTCACGTACATCCTGCTCGTACGAGCACGTGAGTGTTACAAAGCTGCCCCCAGACCCAGGTGAGTGGGGATGTTCGGGACACTCGGATTGTAGGAGCATTTCAGCTGCTGGGTTTGCCCGGTAAAGCCTGGTTTTCCGGGACTGGCCTTTCAGCAAAGCTGGGCTTATTCTCTGCTTGCTGCTTGCATCCAGCTTCAGGAGGCACAGGTACCTGGGCAGCCTGCACACAAACCAGTTGTTTCTGGGGCTACAAACCAGTGTTCGGTCCACATCTGTGTTATTTTTGTTTCAGCCCTGGGGACTTAATCCATCCCTCCTTATCTTGCTCCTCTGTTCAGAGCACTTAATAAAACTCAGCGCCCATAACAGGGACACTTCTGACTCCATATAAAACACTCTGCCACAATCCTTATAAAACTTCATTAAAGCTTCAACATTTTCAGTGACACCTCCAGAAACACTCTTAACAAGATTCATTTGCTTTTCCTACAAGTCTCATGTCTGCGACACTGATTAGGTGTGATTTCAGGAAAAATCCATCAGAAATTGTTATAAAAACCAGCAAGGAGTGCAAGGGCAGAAGGAGGGACAGAGCGCAAGCCAGCGATGAGAGCATCCCAAAACTCATTGGATCAGTTCCTGGTCCTTTTGGGATAAGTCATTTAGCATCCTTGTGCCTGATTGACCCTAACATCATTAAAAGATTGGTAATGAATTTCAGTGCTATATAAATCACATGGAAAACTATTACCCTTAATACAAGCGTTATGAGGCTTTAATAATTAATGTCATCTAAACTGCTTTCCAAAACATGACCTTTTAAATCTGATTGCTGTGGCCAGAGTCATCCCTCATCCTGCAAGCAGCCTGTTTTCCAGCCAGCCTGGATGGCTCCGACCTGGACAGGTCCCAGCCCCAGGGACCAGACACGAAAGGGGGTGCGTGCTGGTACCTCCGCTCCTTTTGCAGAGGGTTCACAGAAAACACCAATAATGAGAGCAAATTTACTGCCAGCGTCTCTTCCAGCATTTTCTTCCTCGAAGGGCGCTGCTGAAGCGGTGGGACGGGGGCACTTCATGCCCTTTCCAACCTCCTTCCCTCGGGCGTGGGGGACACAGGAGCCGCGCAGGCTGGGCCACCGTGGGGGCTAAAGGATGCACCTGGCCGAGCTGCTGGAGCAAAACTCCTGAACTGGCACATCCTCGGCTTTTATTAGCTCAGGTTGGACTCACATGATTACAGAGGGTGTTTTGTTTTAAATAAAGTGTATAACTTCCGTTCGCACATGCACCTTTGTTATTCCGTGAGTCAGAGCCTCTCGGGGAGGCTGGCTGAGAAAGGCTCTGGGCTTTCTTTTTTTTTTTTAAGCTTTCACACAGCATGTGGGTGCAGAGATAAAAATAATGTTGCACCTCTCCTTGTGCTCCTCCCGAGCAGCGGCTCCAGGCAGAGGAATGTGCGGGAGAAACAGCAAACGGAGCTTCAGCTCCAACAGCCCACAGGAGTTAATTCTTCTAATTTAGTCATGGCCCAAGAGGGATGTAAAAACCTTCCCCGGAGAGGGGAGAGCGGCTGGTGTTCTTTGGTGCCATGAGTTTTCTCTCTTTTCCTAATTTTCAGCATTTGAAAACTAAAAAAATAATAATGCTTCTGCTGGGATAAGGAGCAGACGTTGTACAAGCGTGTGCTGACTCCCGCACGTAACGGGACCCGGCTGGAGCAGCCCATCCCGAGGTCGCATCCTGCTCGCACAGAAGCCATGGGTGCCACAGCTGTGGATCCCAAACCCAGGCTGCTGATGGCAGTTTTGTTAGCCAGTGCCAAATCTGTCCTACAAACACCCTCTCGTGGAAAGAGAAAATCTCAAAAGCCGCTCTAGCAAGTCGTTCCCAACCTGTGGAAGCTGCACGGGGGCGGCAGCGGGTTCCCCCAGGGTTGCGCTGGGGCTGCTGTGCATCCCTGCCATGCTCCCGTGTCTCCCCATGCCTCTCCCCGGCCGTGCTGCCCACGAAAGGACAAAAAATAGCAAGCGCTGAGGCAGCTGGCGCAGAGCATCCGTCACCTCCCACACAAGTCACAGCAGCTTCAGCATCGCGCCGCCAGTTTGTTGCATCTACCTGCTCTCCCTCCTCTTTCCCTGGGCAAACACTGCAAATTCTGGCTGGTGCAGACTTTCCCTTTCTGTGCCCAAAACACTTCTTACAGCCTGGTATTCAATTCAAGCTGGGCGGAACTTGCTGTCCGACACCGGACCAGAGCCACACGTGAGCTCGAGGGGCGGCTGCCGGCGGCGCGGCTCGTCCCAGCCTGTTTGCTGGGCAGATTTTTGCTGTCTGAATAATTCAGGAAATTAGGGGGCGCAGGAGGCGAGGCAAACCTGAGGCTATCGGTTCGTGGCCCAGGTTGACAGGACCAGACCTTTTATTGTATGATGTCCTGAGTGCCTTCAAGGTGACTTCTGTTGGAAAGGAAAAGACCAGGGAAAAGGTTCCCTGCAGATGTCACCTGCAGGAATTAAACACTTGCAGCTAAAAGGAGACGGGCCCTCAGCACCCTGCTGCATCGCTGACAGCCCAGGGAGAGCGGCTGCAAAGAAGTGCTTCTGGTCTGGGCCATTAATGGAGCTTAAATCCCTCCTCACTAATAAGATTTGACCTTGGGTACACTCTAAGAGCTGCCATCTCAGGTGTCCACGGAGTTTCATGCTTCCAGACTCGTTTTGAGCATGGTATGAAAGGCTGCTCCACCAGCACGAGGGTTGGGAGAGCTGCTCTGGCTGGGTCAAGCTCCAGCCCTGCAAAGCCTGGCACAGCTGAACAACATCCTGTGATGTGCAAGATCCCACCTGGCATCACTCGCCCCACGTGTGGCCATAGCGGAGAACCCTCCCTCTCGGGGAGGAGAGAGCTCAGCAGCAAATAGGAAAAAGTGGGGAGGTCAAAGTGATGCTGCTCTGCAAATGCTGAGATGGCACCAGATAATGTTACATCAAACAAAACACAAAACCAGCGGTCACAGGGTTTGGCAAAGTCCTGCCCCAAGTTTTGGAGGATGCTGAGAAGACATAAAGCGCTAATTGTCCTGCCTGGGACAGCCGTGTCAAGCTCCTGAGCAGCAGAAGAGGTTTCTGCTTCATCTTCACCATCTTTTGCCATTAGCAGGGAGATAGGGGCTACGGGGAAGGAATTACGGAGAGCTTAGTGCTGCTTCTGGGGCTGCACGGGGTTTTGGGGCAGCATCGCCGGTGCCCTCCCGCAGCCTGGCCCCGGGTGGGAAACGCTGCTGGTGTGAGTGCTGGCATCGTGCACGCGCTTTGCCGTGGCAGAAGTTGTATGAGACAAGCAGCAATGGAAAATCCATCCGAGTGTTTTAGCCTAAGTACATTTGCATTGAAGCAGAGGGGAGGGAAAAAAAAAAAAAAAGAGACTGAAGCCCAAAATGTGTATTTCTGATTGATTCTATGCATGGCTGCTGGGGGGCTCTTACACTGTAGTGGTTAATTATGTCACTGGCTGTGCGTGCTGCAGCCTTTATTCCTGCTGTATTCAAACAATCCTGCACAGTGCCCAGGCAGCTCATACAGCAGATTGCCTGTCTGGAGAAAAATGATGGTCTGCTTGGTTTTGTGGGGGTTTTTTAACAACATAGAGAAAAGAAAAATTATGAACAACCAATTACTGTATTAAAATAACATACCCTGACAGAACATGATGAACATCCCGGTCTAACCTGCCTCTTGTAGCTTTTTGACTTTATTGGTAATTCCCTGCTGATTAGCTCCACCCCAGGGAAACCTCCTCCTCCCTGGGGCTGGAGGTCCTGGAGAGCATCACCTCTTCCACCACCTTTTTCCAGTGCAGAATCCATCCTGCTGACTGAATCCCTGCTCTTTCCTTACTGTCCATCCCCCGCTGGACTTGCTGCCTTCAGTTCTTCTTCATGAAAGGTGTTTGAGAGGTACTAAATACCTTTGGGGGTTGTTCTGAGAGCTCTAGCTGCAAGGAAGGATGCACTGAAAGATGCATCTTTGCAACGCCGGCCAGTTCTTCCTTAGGGGTCTGACAGGTGAGCCCGGAAAAACACGCAGAATTCGCTATAATGTAAGTATCACTGTCATTTTGTGCAAAAGAACGTATGCCAAGGTGCAGTTCCACAAAGACAAATAACCAGTATGCTCTGGCTGCCAGCTGGGAGGCAGGTTTCCACCAGCCTGTGTCTCACTGGGGTTTCACTGTATTAGGCTCCACCATGTTCTGGTTAGAGAAATCAAAACTTACACATCTGCATCAGCTTCTATTATTTCTATAAATCACAACAGAGCTCAACAAGCCAGAGCACACGGTTCCATTGACTTCAAACAAGCCATCTAACCAACACCTCCTCTGCATCTCATATCTCACTTTATTTTGAATTATTCTATTTAAGATATTCCTGTTTTGCTAACTGAGGATGTCTCGGGCAGAGATGTGGCACGTTTCAGGCAGAGCACTGGGAACTGTTGAGGTAAGAACAATGCATGAGTAAAGCTGTGCAGAAACTGTGACCCGGTACTTATTAGAGACTGAATTTATTAGACTTGTAATTAATAAATTGCTTTTGTTGTTTTCCTGCTGGGACACCTCAGCAGTGCTTTCCCTGGAGCCACCCTGCTGTCCCGCACCGCTGCTGTCACCGCCCGGCTCATTGCTGCAGGGACCCGGCTGGAGGAGCGACCACGGCACGTGCAAAGCCCTTGTGCAGAATAAACTCTTGCTGCAGAAATTGCTGTACAAATCCGAATTTCAAGCACTGTAAGATGGCCGTGAGCTGCCCTCAGCCCTGCTGCCTGGGCTGGCAGCTCATGGGGCAGGAGTTACCCGCATGGTGTGTGACCCTTTACTTGTCCTTCCTGCTGTATCCAAGGAAGTGTCCCATTGCTGGACACCCTGATGGAGTGGCGTCCTTATTCTTGGCTCTGCCACTAATTTTTCTATGTGTTTTGGCTGAATCACTCAGTCTGGCGGTAGTTTTTAGAGCCCACAGCATCTGCCCCCGTGTCCCTCTCTCCTTTAGCCCTGGCTTTCTCCCTGCCCTGGTCCGAATCCCGCCAAGTTGGCTTTCTCCAGCAGACTGGCGTGCTGCCCTCCGATCCTCCTCATTGTCTGCTGTGTCCTTAGATGTGGCTTTGTTCGACACTGGTGGCCAGAGCCAGTTCTTCCTCGCCCAGCTCCCAAACGAGTCGTGTCCTGGGCAGCGCAGCCCACCCAGCGCTGCTGCCCCAGCCAGTCCCACCCCAGAGCGGGTCTGGTTTTCCAGGTGGGGGGTGCAGAGGGGCTGGGGGGGTGTGGAAGGGAGGATGCACAGAGGGGCAGGGGCAGTGCTGGCTTCCACCCCTGCTCCGGTGGTGAACTGGAGCCACCAGCTGCAGCTGAGGGACTGGGGACAGATGGAGGGAAGAGGGGAGAAGGGAAAGAAGGGGACCAGAGGAAAAGAGGGAGGAATAAAGGGAAAGTGGGAGAAGAAAGGGAAAGGGTGAAAGGGGAGGGAGGAATGGGGAAAGGAGGGACAGAGAGAAGTGAGGTGGGCAGGGAAGGAGGAAGGAGGGGTGGATGGAGAAAGAGGGAGGGAAGGGGGAGGGAAGGAGAGGATGGAGAAAGGGAAGGAGGGATGAAGGGAGGGAGGGAGAGGGGGTATGGAGGGAGGGAAGGAGAGGTGGGCTGTCCCCGCCGGCGCCATGTGATGCCCTCTCCTCCCCGGGCTCTCCCGGCCCTCCCCGGCACGGAGCATCCCCGAGGCCGACGGTCGCGTCCCGCCGCGGAGCCGCGCCCGCGGGGCCGGTGAGTGCTGGGGACCGGGGCGGGGGAGGCTGGGGTCCCTTCCCGTGGCCGGGCCGGGCTGCCCCCGGGAATGGGGGGAACACAGTCCGGGAAGTGGCTTCTTGGTGTGTGTGGGGGGTCCGATTTGGATGTAAAAACCTGAAAGTTTAAAGCCCGGGCGGGGGCGGTGGGGTGTCTGGGAGGTGCCGCCTGGGTGCGGAGCGGCAGGGTTTAGGGCATCTATTTCTATATTTTCCATACCCGCCTTGGAGTCGGGGCCGGCCCTGCCCTCGGTACCTCCTCGGGACGGGCGGGGGGGGGAGCGGGGGGCACCGCCCCGGGCAGCCGCCTCCACCCGGCCCCGGGGGGAACCGGTGCGCGGAGCCGCGTCCTCAGCCTGGCCCCAGCTGCCCGCGGCACCGCCGGGCGCCCTGCAGCCACGGCCGGACCTGGGGAGCCGTGCCCCTGCCCCCCCCCCCCCCGGCCCCCCTACCCCTGCCCCCCCGGTCCCCCGGCCCCGGCGGTTTGCGTGCCCGGCCCGCTGGCCCCGTCTCCGCTCCGGCCGCGGGAGTTGGGGTTTGCCGGAGCCCCGACCGAACGCCCAGGGTGGGCTGAGCACATGGGGAGCCCGTAACGCCCGGCTCTTCGTCCCAGGGCTGCTTCGCCCCCAGACCGATCAGAGGCACGGAGGCCGTCTCTCGGGCACCGTGAGCATCCCTGCCTTCACGGGGGACTGTTGAACGTTGAGCTGAGGAAAGGAAGAGTGTTTTTCACAGGGAATATAAAAGCTGCTGGAAGGCAGGGACTGCCAATGTTTTTCAGTGTAGTAAACCCCTTGGAGAGGGGAGTGTGAATTCAAGTGAGGCTATCTGAGAAAAACCTGACCTGGTTGTTAAGTGGAGAGGAAAAAAAAAAAAAAACCTGCTGGATCATGTGTTACCATATGAACAGGCAAATGGGGACATGGAGCCTGTCTTCACTTCTCCACACACTACTTATTCATAGCCAGTGAAAGGTGGTGGAACATGAAATATGGTATTTCAGCCACCACGGCAGCGAACAGAGAGGGTTTCTGACATGCCGTTCGGCTGTTGATTAATTGCTTGGCATTTTGTAAAACTTCATCAGCCCCTGATGCGTGATGCTTTTTGCAGCTTTTAGGGTTGGTTCTTCCAGGCACGAAGCAGCGGGAGACTCCTCGGTGGTGTCCGGAGAGCGGGTCTGACCTGCAGCACCACTGTCCCCGCCACCATCCTCGTGTCCCTTGCACCCCCCAAACCTTCGTGGGGGAAAGGGCAACGAAGAAGAGGCCTCGCCGGAGCTGGTAGGTGGCTGGCATGGTGCAGGTGAGCCTTTGGGAAGGGCAGCAAGGGCGTCGCATTCACTGAAAATAGCATTACATCAGCAAGAATGCCGAAAAGGAATATTTCAGCTAAAAAGGAGTATTTCCGCTGAGTTTTGTGCAGTAGCAGTGGGTGCTGATGGAGTGACCCGGGCAGGCAGCTTTCACAAGCGCCGTGCTTTGGGCTCCCTTCAGAGGCTCATCTGCTGCTGGATTTTAGGGGCACCATTTCAGTCTGTCGCATCGTGACCTATGGAAAAAGCCAAATGGCAGGAGAGCCTCAGCAGCCCGTCCCGCTGCCACCGCGCCTTCCCCTGGGCTGCCGTGCGGCTGCTCCGCGTGGCGTCTGGGGGACAGAAATGCTTCTGTGTGTTCTTTTCTCCAATCCCTTGCTGTATTATTGTAGCTGTTGAATATATTCATTGAGCTGAATGAATCCCCACCTGGCAGCATCCATACCGCAGCATTTGCAGCTTCAGCTTCATTTAGGGAGAGGGAAGGGAATATAAAATACGAAGGGGAAATAATGCACAACCCCGCAGAGGCTTCTACAGTATCGGCAAGCTGTGAGCTGCGCGTGTGCAGCTGGAGCGAGTGCCGGGAGCTTTTCATAAATCAGCTGGGAAGATTTAAAGCCCTGGTTTTAAGCATTTTTAAAATCACTAGATGATGGAGTCTAGGTCAAAAGTTACCTGGGAGTCTTAATCTCACTGAAATTAAAGGGGGTTTGGGTTCTAGGTGTGCGATAGAAAGGGAATTTAGAATCAAAGTCACACTGATTTTATCACTGTGTAGTCACAAACATCTGACATTTATAGTAAAATATTTATTGGGAAACCAGAATTTGTGAAAAGACCACACTGACGCACTGTCAGGCTCGGAAGATGGGCTCTTACCCATGAGTGGGGTTTGTGTCTGGTCACTTTGGAGGATGGGACTTGCAGCTTTTCCTTTATTATGAAGGAGGTATCGTTGCTCATCAGTGAAAAACCTTGTCAGAGTGGTGCTCACGGCCGCACTGAGGGGGAGTTATTTGAGCAGCACAGCAGATGGCATCCACTGACCCAAGACAACTTGCGGATAATGCGTTTTCCCACTCGGTGCCTGCCCAGTGCGGCCGGGTGATGTCCCCGTCCGCAGGGAGCGGAGGCTCAGGTCTGCCAGGGCAGGACCTGGCTCACCCTCGAAGCCCTACCGGTGGGCAGCCCCGTGGCCCTGGCCTCTGCTCCGGAGACATTACAGGAGGTGTCCCTTTTCTCTGCGGCAGCTCTGGCTGGGAAATCGCTCTGCTCACTCGGAGAGGTGTGGTGGGTTATGGTCAGGAGAGGTGGCCTGAGCATGGGATTGCAGCGGGGTCCCGGAGGGGCATCTGTGCCCCCCTCACCTTCTCCAGCCGGCAGGACAGCAGGGACAGCAGAGCTGTGAGCATGGTGGGTAGAAACCTCCCCTTTTGCAGCAGTCTGAAAGTTGGGTGTAATGGGAGGGGAGTCTCTGTATTGGTTTGGTTATTTAAACATTGAGCAACAGAGGTTGATACCGTAACACCAAGCCTAGGTGAGACATTCCAACCATTGCTTAGACATATGCAGACAGAGTTTTCCAGTCCTCCCTTTCCCAGGACAAAGTCACTCACTGTGTGCCATGTCCTGAGCAAAAGCTGAGCTCTCTGTAGGGATTAGCACTTCAGGGACTGAGATACAATACAACACAGGAGAAACATTTTTAAACTATTTGGGAAATACTCTAACTGAGGTGATGCTCAAGTCAGACACCGCAGACTGTACCGGAGCCAGGTGAGAGGCACCGATGTGGGGGCACACGGCAGGTGCTGGCACAAGGCGGGACGGGAAATCCTGGAGCATCCTCCATCAGCTCTCACCGAGTGACAGACCATGAACATCCTGCTCGTCTCACAGCTAAAAGTGAGACTCAAAGCCCTTTATCTGAGACACCTTCCCAGGACTGCAGCAGGGTCTGGGTGAAGCTGTGGTGGGACTGGTGGCTGCTCTGCCTTCATCTCCTGCTGCCTTTTACCTGAGTGAGGGTGGATGCCATCACTTGCTACAGGAACAGAAACCTTTGCCTTTGGCAATGCCAAAACACCCAGCCCAAGCCGGGGCTCTGTTCTCACATCTTGCCATCCCCAGGTTCCCTCATGTCAAGTTTCCCCTGGTTCCTGCTGCTGTGGTGGCTGACCAGTGGTGGCTCTTTGGGGGCTGCTCAGAGCTGCACCGACTTTATATTCAACAGAAAATGGTCCCTCCTGGATGCTTGGGAGACCCTGGAAGCTGCAGACGACCAGAAGCAACACAGCAAACCCAACCTAAAAGCCGGGTGATTTGGAAAGTTGTGTTAAATCCTTCTGATGCTGGAGTTGCTGCTTGGGAAGCGGCACATCTCTCCTGAAGCACAGAAAAGGTGAGCTACAGGCAGGAAAGAAATTGGGACAAAACTGCCCTTTTCTGTACAACTGAAGGAGAGTGGGGAGGGCTGAAGAGGAAAGCAACATCAGCAGCATGTGCGTCAACCGTTCCCCAGTTCTTACTCTAAAATATCTTACAGACCGCACAGAGAAGAAAAGGTCAGGCTGTCACACAGGTGGCAGGAGAGGTACTGCTGGGGGGCTGCCGCAGGAACGTGATGGTGTAAAGGGACGGTGTGAATAGGGGAGGGGTGTAGGTAAAGACCAGCTACACACAGCCAGGCCAAGTTTCACCTGGCAATGGGTGCTGCTCTGGGGGAAGGATGGAGGAAGAGTGAGACCGAGTCTGTTTCCCCGTGCCGAGCAGGGCAGGCAGCCAACGTCTTCCCGAGGCCACGCTGGGCTTGGTACCGAGCCGTGGTCCTCCGACCGGGTCACGCTGGCGGTGCCTGGTGCCAGGCTGCTCCGTGCCCTGCATGGTTTTTCCTATCCTGTCTGCTGGGACATTTACAGTTAAATCCTGGAACTGGCAATGAATCTTGCTAAAATCAGAGCAGTAGAAAGTTTAATATCTCCGATGATGTGTAAATGCTTATTCTGTACTTTCACATCGCATAACCTGACTATTAAACCCAGCAAACTACAAAGCAAAGACCTTTCCTGTGTGAAGATGGGACCAAACTTTTGCAGCTGCCCAGTGTCAGACCTGGAGAGCTTGTGCACGAAGACACCACCACCAGCATCTGAGGACCTGTGTCCCAAACTGCTTACGCAAAGCCAGATGGAACAGCCGTGGTGTTTGGTAATGGTTTAACGGCAGCCGTTAATGGCACTTGACGTTTGCCCGAGGTGTGGACGATACAACCCTTCTCTGCCTTCTTTATGCCGTCATTTCAGCATTCAGAGGCTTTGTGGTAAAGCTGGTTTCTAAGCGGGGAAGGGGGAATGCAATCTCCTGGCTAACAAGACGTCTGCTTCGTGCTAGCAATCGTGTTTAATCACGCCGAGGGGACGGAGGTCTCTGCGGCCGTGGCCGGCGCGTGCAGCCTGCCCGACGAGCTGCTCGTCTGCAGCCTTCGGTGTTCAGAGACGCCAACGGCGCTTGGGGGGATTTCTTGCTTTCTCTCATTTGTCACACTGAAAGTGTTCATTAAAACACTCCGGCTGCCAGCGCTGGCGAGAAGAGCTGCGGCGGGGAACGAAGAGCTGCGGCGGGCTGCCCTGCCTCCACGGCACAGGTACCCGGGGCTCACCTCTCCCTGCCACCGACATGGGGGAGGCGGAAGAGTTTTAATTAGCTCGTGATGCTATTTCTTACCTCCCGGCGATGCTTAATTTAGCTCAAGCAGTCATGCACTGATCATTAAGGGGAAAAGAAGGAAACAGGGGGGTTGGCCCCTCTCCACGGAGCAGCCTGGCAGGAGCAGCCACGACCCCTGAAGCCTGGGCTGGGAGCGGGGGCTTTTCCTAGACCTCGTGTAGCAGTTACAGTTTATAGCCCAGAGAAATGTCCTGGGCTGGCATTTGTAATACACAGCTCCTGCAGGGCTTACACTGCACTTGTGGGTTCTATTCATACCCACTGCAGTTTAAAACAGCATAAATATCATACAGAAAAGATGCCTGAGATCTTCAATCATGCTATGACCTGCCTTGCTGCTGGAAGGACATAGAGACCTTGAAAAGCTGTCATCGTGCAAGGAAGAGGCTTATTCTCCTCTTTTTAATATACAAGGCCATTGCGGGACTTTGTGCCATCTTAAATGGAAGTGAAGGAGAACCAGCTGCTAAAGATTTAACGTGCCACTGGACCAGCCCAGCCTTGGCCCGGGTGTGAAGCGGGTGCCTGCAGCTGAACCGGCTGCTCTCCTCCAGCCATTGCGTACGCCGTGGGATGACGTTGCCCTCCCTTATCCCTGCTGCTGGGTTTGCTCCGGCTCCCTCTGCACCAGCCGAGGTGAGCGGAGGGAAGCACTACGCCAAAGCCAGAAGAGGGTCACTGGATCGTCGGGTTACTGGAGTTTCTGTATTTAGGATGTAAAGTACAACCTGTGATGTACAGCACGCAGAGGTTAACGGGCAAGCACCGCTCCGCACAGCACACAGCAACGAGATTTCTGCAGCGCTTATAGCAGAGTCCCCAGCTGATTTCTTTGCAGCGCTAGATATTTCCCCTTTTATTCTGCTTTTGTAGCTCTTTGTAGGGAATTGAAACCAGCAGTTTGACTCATATCCCTGACTGCGAGCTCTTCGACACACTGCAAGTAGGTGAATATCGTATGGCAGCTTTGATATGCAGAGGGTGAGAGGGTGTTGGGAAGGGCTCTGCAAAGGAAAGGGCTCAGTTATTGTTAGTGAGGTAAAATTTGAATGTGCATATGTATATAGTTTAAACCTGGAGAACTTGGGTGCATGGGCAATATTGCAAGCTCAGGTCTTTAGCTTCTATTTCCCTCTTGAGAAATGCCATTTGTGTAACGCCTTCCTACAAAACTGCAGGGTAGGAGCTGCCAGCGTGTGATTGCGGAGCCGTGCCTGCCATCTGCCTCGTGCATCCTTCGTGGGAGTCGGTTGGAAGCAGAGAGCCGAGGCTGCGTCCTCTCCCACGGCCCAGGAGCTCTCCCCCGCCCGCTGCCGAAGCCACCCCACTCCCAGCATCTCCCAGAGCCGCCCAGCAGCCGCAGCATCCGTCGAGGACCCTCCTCGCTGTGACACTTGCCTCGCAGTCGGTCTGTCAGAACCTGAGCTTCCCACCTTCGCAGCCAACGTCGCAGGTTTTCCGCTTGCCAAAGCGTTGCTTCAGCTGGGGTTAAAAGAGGTAAGAGCCTTAAACGCCAAGGAGAAAGGAGACACATGGGTGGGATGTGCTCTAGAAGAGGTTTGGGCGGGGGGGATATTTGTGGATCCGGAAAGACCATGTGAATGAGCACAGGCTGTGCCAGCAGCGTGTGAGCCGGGGCTGGGGGGGGGCTGTTTGGTCAATGATTTTATTTGTTGAAAGTTGCTGGCATCATCCGAAGCCATTAGTGTGAATGAGCTGGAGCGGAGCCATCGCCCCGGCAAGCACGGCGGCGCGGGAACGGCGGAGGCAGCCGGTTAGGGAAAGTCTCTGGTTAGAGGGCTGGGGAAATAAATCTCAGTTGTTGCTCCTTTGACCTTGGGAATATCACACGATCTCCTTGTGTTTAGTGCTGGAGCTGAAGGTGGGATCAGTTAATCAGTAACAACCATCCTTGCAAACCTGTCCCAGGGAAAAAGGGCAGGTTTCGAGCAGTCCGCAGCAAAAAGGCTGGTGCGTGGTAAAGAAGGAGAGGGAAGAGCAGCCATGGGTCAGCCTTGGGGGTTTGCTAAGCAGGCTGTGGGTTCAGCAGAAAAATACGGTACTTTCTATACAGCATCTCCTTCACTCTTGCACTGCCATGAAAGGATTTTTGATCAAGCTTAAGAAAATAACTTGGACAAGAAATGAAGCATGGGAAGTGCTAGGGAAAAGGGGAATTTCTCAGAAAAATTATAAAAGTCAAATATAAGAGAAAAATCCCAAGTAATTCCACGCATAAAATTAGTTAGTGGTGACCATTACAGTGTGTGGCGGTCACACATCGTTTCTTCCGATTATTTTCCAGTTGTTCCTTGTGTCCGATGACAAGCAAAAAATTAATAGGTTTATGATTCCTGTGGCTCAGTCTAGGTTCAAATAACTCATAACCAGCCTTCTTTTTATTTTTTTATTTTTTTTAAACCCTCTCTGGAGAGCCTGTGAGCCCAGTGCACTCGATTGATTCGATGCTGCTGTTTCCATCCGGCTGGAATGGCAGTGCTGCGTGCGGGGCTGGCTGTGCTGCCCGCAGCCGAGGGGAAGCTTTCAAGTCCAGTATTGATCCTTTTGAAGTTTATGGCTGCTGGTAGGCGCAGTTGCTACTGCTTGTTCAACCTGCCATGAGATGGACTGTTTCGTTTCTTAATATCAGGCTAAACCTCCTCCACATCAAAAAGATTTATTTCTGTACTTAATTTTTCCAATACATAATTTTTCTCCCAGAAATCAAGCTGGCATTTCTCTATGACACTAATGCAGCTCTGTAAAGCTGCCTGGCGGATTTCTGTCTTCCCATGGACGAGGTGAGGTGGCGGGTGCCGGCAGCCCAGGACAGGTCCCCTGGGAACCCTACGGACCAGCTCCAACCCACGTCCCCTTCGGCCGTTCCCTCTCAGCGTACCAGCCCAGGAGATACTGCTGTTCTCTGCAGCCATCCCTGCTCTCCTTCAGCTGTTAGATGGAAGCAGAGCAGCCCTGGGTCTCTCTCCTGCCCGCAGTACGCCTTTTCCAAGCTTCAGGAGGGAGTGTTCCTTCTCAAGCGGTAATTCCAAACCCAAAACTATCTTGCCCAATCGCCCAGTTTTCCAGCTCAGGTTTGTGGAGCTGTTTCTCCTGGGTCCCCAGATGGAGTAGCTGGCACTGCCCACATCACCTCCTCCTCTTCCTCTCCTCTGCCAAGCTGCACATGCCCAGCTGTGGCTAAAGTCACCTCACCGCATGTTCCTCACACTGGTAAAGCCCTCTGCAAACCGACAGAGCATCGGTTGGAGTCAGCTGGACGCAGGCTGCATCTTGCACGTGCTGTTTTAGCACCTTTGGGTGCTCCATAAGCTCAGCGGGAACTGCTATGCCATTTTGTGACCACCCTTCTAGTCCGTTGTGGTTATTCATGACCAAGTTAGGCTTTTCTGGATTTGCCCACGAGGGAGCCAGGGTGATGTTGTGCTGTCTGAAGGAGGGTGACGGTGCAGCGGTGGCCTCGGCCAGCCCCCCGGCACGGTCCTGCCTGCCCGAGCGCTGCTGGCTCTGAAAAGTTTAGTTCTGAAAGAGCCACTCTCCTTGACATATTTATTTTTGCCCGCATTCGTGGCCTGCGTTGTGTCCTGAGGAAGAGATCGTGCTGCTTGAAGGCCCTTTATTTTTAGCCAGCCCAATTTTCTTGTTGCAGCTTAGTGGGAGCTGGTCCTTTCAGTTCAGCTCCATCACGGCTCACGCTCTCCTGCATTTGCCGGCTCTTACCCAGGTCCCTGATGTCCTTTGTACATCGATCACTCACTCAGTGGGTTTCCTCCCCTCCCTCCACCAGGCTTCATTCCTTCTCCTTTATGTTCTGCTCAGCCTCTCCCACTGCTCCAGGTCCATGGCTTAACCTCTGATTTCCCTCTGCCCTTGGCTTGCAGCAGGGACCGGGCTTTCACAACTGCAGAGGCAGGTCACCAGGTTTGTCCTGGCTCCCAGCACCCCTCCACAAACAAAGCCTTCCCTCCTATCCGCTCCAGTAACCTTGGCTGTGCTTCCCCTCCTCACAAATGCCAGGAAATTGGAAGTGATGCTCTAGCCGCATAAAAATCAACAGCTGCCTCCTTGGCCTGGCTTGGCCCTGCTCTTTCTACCTTTACCCAGGACAGGAGGGAGCGTTGTTTTCTGCTGAACTCGGAGCAGTGATTTATTGATATGACCCATCCTGTCTGGGCAGTTGACCAGCAACATATTTATTTTTCTCAGCCCATCCACATAGCCCAGAGCCGTGGCTGGTGCTCGGCCTCAGGTCACGAAGGGGTGGGCTCAGAAATCTGGACCAGGACAATTTATTTTTTTCTTTGTGACAGTGGAGCAATAGGTAAGGGCTTCAGCTCACTCCTAGATCTGGGTGAACTGCGTTAGGAACAACGCCAATATTCATTTCATTTCATTTTCCGAAGGGGTCAGTCCCGGCGAGGGCCATGTGCAATTCCCATCAGAAGCTGTGGCTCCAAGACAAAAAGAAATTCATTATGAGGACTGCAGATTATATTGCAGACTGCCTTTATTAATCCCTGGACTACTACCAGAAGGCACGGTGTGATTGAAGGAGCAGGAGCAGTTTTAAGGTCCTATTTCTTGGAAATCTTGGGGGCTATATTCATTTAATTTAAAATACAGCTACTTTGGAAACCAAACAGCATCACCTTTTCAGCTGCAGAAGCATAACACAATTGGTAAAGGTTACTGGGGAACTAAATCCTTGCTGAAAATCAAGCCAGCTCCTGTTTGTGTCCTTGAAAAATCTTTCTCTTGGGATCCCTGCTAATTCTCCAGGCGCTGGACATGGAGGAAGGTTTGTTCTGAGCGGCTGCTCTGCACCATCCCTGCCTCCTGTCCCCCACCGCATCGGGCTTGGTTCTATGTGCCAGCAAGGCAGTAATAGGGATCACTCTCTAATGCATCCGTGATTACATGGAAATTGAAGTGTGAGAGAGAAAAGAAATGAGGCAATTGAGAGGCAGGACTCTGACGCCTGACCCCTCTCCCTGCTGCTAGCGTCACCCCGATGACCAATACAAATGATGCCAAATGGGTGTATTTTCCAGTGCCTGGTGTTGATAGACAACAAATCACAGGAAATATTTAACTATTTCCCTCTGAATGGCTTTATCTGGACCTTTACATACTCCCTACTTTGATTTTTGGCTCCTTATTACAAAAAATGTGCGGGGAGGAGGGTTGTTGATGATACAGGAGCCAAGAATAGATTCCAGCTCTTTTTTTACCATTTTGGCGCCAAAATGCCAAGAGGGATGAGACACGCTGTAGTAAACGCTGCTCATTTTGAGGCAGCAACTAGAAAATATGGCTCTGAGTGAGTTAGGGAGAAGAACGGATGAGGCAGAGGATCTGTGCTTTGCCTGGTCATATTGCTGGATCAAATGGGATCTAAAAAGAGACGAGAAATGGCATCTTCCCATCCAGTGAAGGGGTAAAGCGATGTCCTAATGTCTACAGCTCTGTGCCGGTCTCACCCCTTGCCAGTAAGGCTGTCCTCAGGCTACCAAAGCGCAGGGCTGCCTTTGCAGGATGTGCTTCTCTGCCCTGTAGCTACCAGTTTCTTCTTTAGCTGCTGCCTCCTAATTCCCCAGGAAAAAACAATCTGAGCATCTCCTCTGCGCGTCTCGCTCCTCGCAGCCCTAGCAGGGAGGTGTCCCTCCTGGGAACACGTCCTGCTTTTCTTGAGCTGAGGGAAACGTTAAATAAGAACATGAAAAATGAGGCTCGTTAGCAAAGCCAAAGGTGGAAAGCTTGCTGTAGCATGAGCTGGAGCATTTGCTGGGGCTGTCTGTAAGCGAGAGCATTCCCCTTCCCGTAGGTCGGTACCTTCTGGGAAACGGCTCAGTGTGAACGTAGGAAGAGCCAAATCCTTAATTTCATATGGAAGGGAATTGTCAGAGCTGTTACAGCGCTTGAGGGTGCAAGTACATCTGCTTCCTACCAAGATGTACTCGTCTGCTTTGGACTCGGGGTAGGATGCAATAATAAAAGTCTCTTTCTCTCTTTCACTCAAGAGTTTGCAACTCTTCCAGCAGCATTCCCAGCTTTTCGCTCTTGTTGCTGCCCAGAGCAGTGAGCTGGAGGTGCAGCCTTGGGTCTTGCATCTGTTCACTAAATGCAGTTATTTGGACTCCACAGTAACTACAAGGTTCCTGCAGCCTTTTATGGAACTTGCTGTAAGATCAGGCCAGGACCGGGCTGGGGGGGAGCGTGGTGCTGTGCTTTTGTGCTATAGATGTGCCGGGGACGGGCACTGCAGGAGCACACAGCTCCCCAAGAGAGCCCGGTTCAGCAGCAGCAAATAACCATCAGCATCCTCTGCTTGTATTAATCATGAGGGATTCTGCTACGGCAGAACATTATCTTTGGAGGCTTTCGAGTGTAAAAGTGCAAGCTGTGAGGACTCTTGGCATCTCTGAGAGTCACTGTAAGCAAGTATTAATATATTTACATCAGAGGTGCAAGAAAAAAAGCCGTCCTCTGGTCTGCTCTCCGGCCACACGTGTCTGAACAGCAAGCCGTCATCCCTGGCCCAGGCAGGAGCCACGTCTCCTGATTTAATCGCTAAATCCCACCACCTTTGCCGCAGTGATAACAGCAAGGCGAGCTCTCTTCCCAAGAGCCCGTTCACCAATGCGTGCCGCGATAGCAAACCCCGGCTGCGAGCACAGGCGTGATGGAGCTATTCCTGCGCAGGTTCAACAGCAGACACCCGCGGAGATGTTTGACATACGTGCTCCGGCTCTATTGCTTCTCCGTCATTATCTTGGGAATAGGTGTTTCAAATGAAACGTGGGTTTCGGAGGGCTCTGCCCTCCTTCCCAGGCAGTGGGGCACAGCGGGTGAGCGCCGGGCTCTGCCCCCAGCCCTCTCCCATTTGTTGTCCCTTGAAACTCCTCGCAGCGCGAACGAGCCTTGTGCGATTTTAAAGGGAGCCCCAGGAGAATGTGTCCCACTGCTACTGTGTTAAATTCGGTAGCTTTTGTTGTCTAGCAGAAATTTTTTTTTTCTTTATTGTTTGCAGTGCTGAACAACAGCAAAATGTGCCTTGGAAAATATACGTGACACGGCACTTATCTCTGGTTCATACTGCCTTTAGAGAAGTAGTCAATAGTGTGATCTGCCTCACTCCCACTCCCCAGAAGACCATCTCTCATGCGTATCTTTTCCTTCTTGCTCTTATTCCTCTAATCTTTTCTTTCTGTGGCTTTTTTCCCCCCCCCCATATTAATTGCGCTTATTCTCTGCTGCACCAAGAACTCTGATTTCTGGTGACATTTAATCAGTCTTCAGGGCACTGTGAAAACTGCTAACTTTTCTGCAAATTAGCAAAAATAAAATAATAAAAAAAATTTTAAAAAAAAATATTATTCATTCCATAAGCAACATGGGGGACAAGGGAAGTTTTTTCACCAGCTCTGTGGCCCCAGTTCCCTGCTTTCCCCTGCAGCACAGGCTCGGTTGGGACCAGTTCAGTCTCTGTGTTCAGCCGACACTGACAGCTCTGACCCAGCAAGCACAATAAAAAGCAAAAGAAGGCAAGCTATTGCATCACACTGCTCTGCTTCGAGGCATTTGATGATGTCAATCAGCGTGCATAAATGTAGCACGGTTTTTGCAAAATGGGGATCTTGATCCCCCAGCGGGTAAATCTACCCTGGAAGAGGAAAAATGGCAATACGGGGCGGGGAGCGGAGCCGCTCAGGAGCGGGTTTTGGTCTGGCAGCTAAAAGTATTTTTGCTGATCCGTTACTGTGGTGTTCGTGAGCCTCGACAGGCTCCTGTGCCGAGGCAATACGGCTCTCGCTGCTGCCCTCAGATAAGGCTCCGAGGATGGCAGATGCTGCGGTTCGGCTACATCCTTGGGGAGACGAGCTCCGGGTTCGGCTGGAGCAGCAGGAATTTACCTGCAGCAAATAAAACGGGAGCCGATGAGCTACTCCTGGCCATCCTGCCCTGCTCCAGCACCGGCACCCGGCACCCAGCACATCCATGAGCCCTGGGCCAGCAGTCGGGTGGGATTTGGTTCAAACTCTCCATCTGTCAGGGCCCGCTGTGATTGTTTTAATGGCTTATTTCAGCTCGACTTAAATAAGCAATTAAGGGCAGAGGGCAAAGCTTTGACACAGCCGTTCCCCCAAAAAGCGGTAGACGGCTCTGCTGATGGCCGTGCACCCTCTCCCGGCAGCCGTCGCCGCCGCCACCTCGGCCCCCCCCCATGCTTTTGGGCATGAGCGCCTGCGGCAGGAAGGCGCTGACCCTGCTCAGCAGCGTGTTCGCCGTCTGCGGCCTCGGCCTCCTGGGCATCTCCGTCAGCACCGACTACTGGCTCTACCTGGAGGAGGGCATCGTCCAGCCCCAAAACCAGACGGCGGAAATCAAACTGTCGCTGCACTCGGGGCTCTGGAGGGTCTGCTTTCTGGCAGGTATGGCCCCCCTCCCAAAAACATCCCCTGTAAGGTGATATTTGCTGCCTGTCAGCGTCGTACCATGGGAGAGGGCTGGGGAAAATAGGATTTTTTAGAGGCTGTGCCCATCTTTGCTTCCAAACGTAGGCACAACCTGAGTAATGCCACCACCTCGTGCCCAGCTTTAATACTCAGATGGATGTGCCTTTGCACGCAGGCTTTGGGCTCGCTCACTGCTGCTGTGCCAGACCCCGCTGCCCCCCGTCCCGCTCCGTCCCAGCGCCACGGCCAGAGTGCCTTGGGCAGCAGCTCAAAACTTTCCATTGTGTCCCTGCAACATTTAGATTCAGGTCAGCTGGACCATTCCCTCCGTCTGCGCCAAGTTTGATGAAGCGACTTGGCTGCAGTGATGGAGTTGAATGAAACCCAAGGGAATGGGAATCTCAAAGTGACCGATCTGAAATGTCACGAAGTTTCAACTGCTGCTTTGAAAAAGTCGGGGAGTAAGGAGCTCTGATATCGCCCCTGGGATGACCTTAAACTCTCTGGCTTCAGGCTTCACGTTTTTGTATACAAGGGCATCCTTTTGCGCAAGAGAGATGGTAGTTAAGGGATGTCTGTCTTCAGCCCCAAACACTGACACCCTAACTGGAAGCAGCACTAAAAAGCAAGATTGTTTTTATGCATGCACTGAAATTAATTTTAAAGCCACTCTCCCCCACCAAATATAAACAAAGATGCTGGAGGTGTGACTCGGTCTGTGTCTGCTGCAGGTGAAGAGCGTGGCCGGTGCTTCACTATCGAATACGTCATGCCCATGAACATCCAGCTGACGTCTGAATCCACAGTCAACGTCCTGAGTAAGTGGGTCGGTGGGGTCTGACTCTTTATGTCCTGCAAAGCACCAAAGGGTCACTGGGGATCCCCCCAGGAATTCCTCTTTGTGTCCTTGCTGAAGAAGCTCCTAATTCGTTGACGGTGCTACCACGCAAGGATGGCACCACATTTGTTACTATGTGAATTGCACGATATGCTCCTAAGCGTTTGGGGATATCCCTCTCTAACGGCAGGATGCTCACCGAGGCTCTAAGCTGTACAATTTCCTGTCGCTGGCTATTCAGCGCTGATGTTTATGGAAGTGTTTGGCTTTATAGTCTCCTCTCCATAATTTGCAGCTGTATTTAGTCTGTAGCAGTCATTTTTACACATTACGTGGTGGGATGAATTAAGGATGGAGTGTCACAGCTCTCACGAGCAGTCGTTTCTGATTTAATAAATAGCAGTGTTCAGCAAATAGTTTTGCAGCGAAGCTAGAGAAAAATGCAGCTTCCGATGTTTTTTTCCTATGTAACGCTCCACGTAGCAACCCTCAGAAATGCAGACATTAGCAGATGTTTCCACAGCCAGAGTCACCTCTTTACTCAGCAAAGAAGGGAACCCCTGCCAGGGGCGCAGGGGCACCCACATTAACCAGGAGCCAGGAAGGACACAACGTGGTCAGAGGGCAGCAGGGCTGCAGCCATCCCACCCAGCCGAGCCCATTTCTCGCGCTGTGTGCAGAGGATTGACCTGTTCTCACCGTCCTCTGCTCCTCTCCTGCCAGAGATGATCCGCTCTGCCACCCCCTTCCCTCTGGTCAGCCTCTTCTTCATGTTCATCGGCTTCATCCTGAGCAACATCGGCCATGTTCGGCCTCACAGGACCATCCTCGCCTTCGTCTCGGGGATATTCTTCATCCTGTCAGGTGAGTTTTGCTAGTCAGCTTTTCTCCTGAAAATCCTTGAGCATGGAGCACGGTTGCTTTCGTAGCTGCTGGTGCTCTCCTAACCCGCTGTGGTGGCTCCTGGCTCGGCCCCGCAGCCTGCTCAGGCTTTGCAGGATGGGGAATCACCCAGTGCAAGACTTGCTTGTGGCAGTGGCGAGGAGATGCGGGGGGAAAGACCCACCACCCATGCGGGAGCAGCTGCTGGGGTGCTGGGGGAGAGGATGGCTCTTACGGCATGTCGGTTGGAGGAGACATCTGAAACTTCAAACTGCTCAGCTGGGATGTTTCTACATGAGACAAGTGAATGTTTTATTCATGGTGTTGTGCTAGTGTTAAACAAATAGCTGTGCCAGCCCAGCTTTGAAGCCAGCTCCTACCCAGAGCACGCGGACGTGCTTGAGCAGGTCACGGTTTGAGTGAAATGAGAGGAGTGCCCTGGGTCGGCTCAGCAGGAAAGCAGCCTCTTTCCCCAGTTATTTCAAGCACACTTCCACAGTTTCACACTTTCACCCACAAGTCAGGTCTTAAAGGAGGATGCTTCTTTAGCAGCTTCATCCCTGAAGCGTTTCCTACCATCATTCTCCTTGGTTTCTCCCCAGGGCTGTCTCTGGTGGTGGGGCTGGTCCTCTACATATCCAGCATTAACGACGAGATGCTCAACAGGACCAAGGACTCGGAAACATTCTTCAATTACAAATACGGATGGTCGTTTGCCTTCTCTGCCATCTCGTTCCTTCTCACGGAGGTACGCGGGAGCTGTCACATCCCTGTAACGAGTGTATCGCATTCTCCGGGGGGGCATTGAGGCTGTGAGCAAAAAGAGGACTCGGGCAGGGTTTCAGGGTAGGCTATGAAGGCAGACAGGTAATATATAGTATGGTGGGAGACGTACAGTGGGGACAGACCCCAAGCCTGGAGCGCTGATGGGGCGTTTGATCATGATTTGATGCTGAGCATGGATGCAGAGAAGGAGGAGATGTGGTTGTGCCGTGTTAGTTACTGCCAGGGCCCAGGGCACGGGGCAGTGAAGTGACTGTCCTCGGGAGCCCTTGTGCATCGTCAGAAGAGCAAAAAAAGCAATTTATATTCTCGTTGTGTTTTGGTGGTGGCGGTGAAGGCAGCCGTTAGTGGGGCGAGCATCAGGCTGTGTCTCTCTCCCCCGCAGAGCGCCGGGGTGATGTCAGTTTACCTGTTCATGAAGCGATACACAGCCGAGGACATCTACCGCCCTCACCCCGGCTTCTACCGTCCCCGTCTCAGCAACTGCTCCGACTACTCGGGGCAGTTCTTGCACCCGGACGCGTGGGCGCGGGGACGCAGCCCTTCGGATATCTCCAGCGAGGCGTCCCTGCAGATGAACAGTAACTACCCGGCTCTGCTGAAGTGCCCCGACTACGACCAGATGTCCTCGTCTCCGTGCTGAGCCCCGTCACCCCCCGCGCCCGCTCCCACCCAAGCGCCAACGGTCGCCGCGTCCTGACTCCGTTTGTCTTTTGTTTTTTTAGGCCAGTCTTTCAGGGCAATTCTCTATTTATAGGAACATAAATATAACCAGAGATTGGTTATATAACCAATAATGTAACTTAGAGAATTGGCATATTTTCCTTTTTTTGGGTTTTTGGGGTTTTTTTATTCTTCCCTGCATAACTAAAAATCTCTCCAAAGTCCTCTTCTCTCAGCTCATCCCGCTGAGCAAACAGCAGTTCTGCCTGGGGGATAAATCCAGGGCTGGACTCAAGAGCAGAAAAAAGAAAATAGAGTAAAACTAAGAAAAAGAAACCGTATTTTCTTGGTTTAGGTAGGCTGCAAAAGTTTGTGCATTTGACTGTATCATTTAATTATAGATTTACTGGTCTAAGCACCAGCAGGCATAAAAGATTTGTGTAAATTTCCAAGAAATAGCCATCATAAGAAAAATATGAATTTTGTCTTGATTCAATATTTACTGATCGATATCACTCGTTGCTGGATATCACTTTTCAGCAGGCTGTAATGGGAAATAACCATCTTCCTCGACTATACCTCAGCAGGCTTAGACACAAGCCGGTTGTTGTTTCTCTATGGCCACTTCCAAACTGTTGCTTAAATATCCCGTGTTAGACTGGAGGCACTACAGCCCTGGGGTGTCCGGGCTGTTGGGGTGGCTCAGGCACCCCCATTTCCTCCATCATCCCATAGACTGGAGGTCTGAAGAGCGACTGGGAGAATTTCAGTAAGGTATCGAGTGGAAAACTACCTAAAACCTTCCCACAGGAACCATTAGGTGCAGGATTTAGGGGAAATTATGGCCAGAAGCGCAAGTTATTTCAGTGAAAGGTGACATCCCAAACGGGTGTAAAGCGATGTAGCTGAAATTAATGGCAGTAGTCCACCGTAGCAAAGTAGTTGGCTTATAGTTCGTTTTGGCAAGAGAATGGTATTTTAGCTGCTTTTATTGTGTGTGTATAAACCTTATTTTGAGGTTTTAAGTTTTAACATTTCATATGATGCTTTGGCAGTGTGCTCTTAGACAGGTGCCAGGGTGAGAGCGTCACTCTGATTGCGAATGAAGGGCAGGGAAGGAAAAGGCTGTGCTCCCTCGTGTGCTCCTGGGTAAGCCGTGAGCTTGTCACCTCACAGGGGAAAGAGCTTTGTCCAAACTTTATTTCTGTTCTTGTTATTTTAAACCTTTCTGAAATTTTCCTTTCTGCAAAACAAAACCCTCCAGGGATTCTTGGTATATTTGAGCTTGTTTTGTCTTACTGTAATTAAAACAAATAGAATATATGCACTTTTAACCTCATTTGTAGCATACTGTGTAATGAATGTTGCACCTCTTTGCTATTACGTAGTCTTTACTATTTATTATGTATTATTTATTGTTATTTATTGTTCATAAACTACTCCAAAGTAGGGTCCAGCACCACTATTTGCATCAACTCTGGCGCCCGTCCCATGGGACCTCACTGCAGGCGTATATCTAGGCAAACCTTGAACAGGATTATTTCCTCTCAGGTTCCTTCAGATAAGCAAGTAACGTATATCTAGTGTATATCTAGTGTCACTGACTCCTAATTTGCTAAGTTTTAGAACCAAGGCATCTTTTGGTAGACACAGTTGTATTTACCCTTAGTTTTTATATTACCCTCGAGCATCTGTTTTCTCATTTTAAACCCCAGTTTGTAAGAGCTACGTGAGAGGTTCACTGCTGGGAAGGTTCAAGCATTAAAGCACAACCCAGCCCCACGATCCAGCACTTGCTGGTCCTCATCTGTTCCCCCCCAGCCAGATAAACCATCAGCTTGCCACTGGGATCTCTGTGTTCGGTGTGAATTTGGCTCCAAGAGAGCGCTGGAGTTCACAAGCGATGACCTTGCATTTCCCAGAGCCCGATCTAGTTTGCTGGGCTTGGCGTTAGTGGTTTCTGGTGGCTCAAAGACAGTTGCCTTTGCATCTGCCCCTTGATGGATCCTTTATATTCTCAGTCCTTCTTGGAGAGGAGACCTTCGGGATCACCAAAATCACTGATGTTCAGAGGCGCGAAGGCTGTCCCACACGGCTGCGTTCCTCCATGCTAGGGAGTTGTTTAGCGTGGTTAATCCTGTGCAGCATCGTGAGACGTCCCTGTCCCCGAGTGGAACTTTCCTTTGTACTAATTAAATACAGAATTATTCATTTTATAAATTAAAATGTCTGCCCACATAAGCAGAAGATGTGAAAAAAAACCTTCACGCCTTCCTCAAGGCCCCAGAAGATTTAGCAGAGTCTAGGGGCAAATTAGAAAAGTAATTATTTTAATTCATTGGAGAGATTGTCATCATGTGGCTGCATTTGTGAGCCCAGGAGTTTGCACGTTCACCCAGTGAGCACAAGCCCTTCATAAGTGCAGGACTGCCAAAAGGAATCTGTCAAAATAAGCATTTGCTGTTGGTTCAGTAAATGCTGGTTTGGGGCAGGAAAATGCGGTGCTTGGTGAAGCACGGGCAACAGTGTTTGTGCCACTGAGCGGTGTTGCTGTCCCTCTAACAGTGCCCGGCGTGGCAGCAGCTCTCGGCATGGATGGCTGCAGGCCTCCGAGTGCAAGTGTCACACCTTCATCGACTGCGGAGAAACTTCTCCAGAGCCTCTGAGGCACAGAGACATGACCGTGGCATGGGCAGGGTGGTGGGGCGAGCTGCGGAGGTCCTTCTCCCCTGAGCATCACCCCATGGCTGATGTTCTCCGCAGCAATAAATGCTCAGTAAATAAATGTAGTACCCCCTTAGGACACCTACTCATCATTTAAACACCTCTCCTACTCACCTGGCATGGTTTCACCTCACCTTAATCTCTGTTATGCCACATCCTTCTCTCCTTGAAGAGCACCGCTCAGCTGCCTCCTTTGGTCTCTCTCCCACCCTGTTTCAGTGCTGGCCTCCCGCTGTGCTCTTTCTGTGTCTGTTGCTTGGATTGCAATAAATAAAAAGTGGGGACTAAGGACAAACTAGCAATTAAATTAGAGGTTTAACCCCTCTGAGAAGAGACTGAAGTCCTTAAATTTGCCCAATGGGACGAGTCAAGCTGCTCACGGGCCCATAGGAAGGTAATTGCTGATCTGACACTTCGCAGAAAATTGTTTGCACTTAGAAGCAAAAAAAAATCTCCTGTTTTGCATGAATGACTAATTGGTGTCAGACTCTTTGTGCATGCGGCCGTGTCTGCTTGAACTGGAGTGTTAGAGCAAATTACTGGGATTGAGGGTTGAGTAAAAACCCGGTGCTGCCTGATCCAGCACAGTTGACTGCTCCCTGGTGCTGCTCAGGACTGCAGCGGGCTGAAGCTTTGGCTGTCCCTGCCGTCAGCCTCCCACATGGCACGCACATCCATCCCGCAGCCTGGGTGCCATATGGAGTTCACGGCACCGGGAGGGATGGGTGGCAACTGAAGAAACTGCACGTGGGAGGCGAGCGAGCCCCCAGCCCGCACAGCTCGGGGGAGGCTGGTCGGGAAGACGGGAGCTCTGAGACCTTCTCGGGGAACTCCTGGGAGCCACCCTCGTCCTGTGCGTTCGGGTTCTTTTAAATCAAATCCCCTTTCTGTAAGCCCAGGGAGGCATTTTGTGGCCTGTATCTCCTGGGACATGAAAGCTGCTCTCTGCCAGCACCTCCTCCCCACTTCCAGGACATGCTCTCCTCGTTGCACCCTTACACCATGTCATTCCCGTGGCCCCAGGTGTGACGGGGCCCAGTGTGAACAGGCTCTATTTGCCCATTAGGAGTGTCCTGAAAACCCTTATTGAATCATGAGGTATGGATGCAAGAGGTTCATTAGAGACCAATCATGAGCAGTAATTAAGTAGCCAGAAATAATAAGGCTTTCCTGGGTCACGTTCTCCCTCAGTTGCTGCTGGAGCAGCTTGTGGTTCCAGACCCCTTTCTTGCACAGTGGGAGAAAAAAATATTATTTTTTATATATATATATATATCTACATATAGGCATAGCTGAGATGCCCTCCAGTGCTGCCCTCTTGCACCTATGTTGCTGGTGGATGTGAAGAGCCACTGGGAAGGTTAAGGTGAGGCAAGAGTCCCTGCTGGGCAGTAACCCCCTCCGGGCAGGGATGCAGACCAGAGCACTGCTGAGCTGTTTTGGCTGCTGGTGAAGCTGCTGCTGGGGTGAGGTGAGGTTTGAGCAGGTGTTTTGGGGCAACCTGGTCCTGGTCTTGCCCAGGAGGATGGCATGGAGCCGTTGGTCAGGTGGGCAGGGGAAGAGTAAATCCCTACAGCTGGGGAAGCCCCAAGATGAACCTTGCCATTGGCTCCTTGGACACAGGACTGAAGACTTGTGCCCTTTCATCAGCTTTGAGCAGACAAGGCCCAAAGGCAATTTATTAGGGTGAGTTTCAGCCACATGTCACTGCGGCAGGGTAAAGAGCTGCCTCGGGCACGGTGTATGTGGCTTGGGGGTTTCTAGTGCACAGCGCTCTGCTTCAAGTCTTTGTGTTGCATTATTAATACTATTTGTCAGGGTTGTGTATTTGTTTTCCCAAATGTGAGTTACCCCCATGGGTTATTCAAGGTGTGCTAAGAAATTAGTCTTATTCCTCCCTGCTGATAGCTCGTTAGCTGTGCAGAACCAGTATGCCCGTGCTGGGGATGCTGTGTGAACAGGCAAAATAGTCACCCAAGTAAATACTCCTCCACTAATGAGAAGTAGCTGAGAGATATTTATTTTCTTCTTCCTTCATTCTGAGATTTATTTATTTACTACTTTTTTTTTAACCCACCACAAAAGGCTTACATTCACATTTAGCTAGAAAAACCCAGCATTTTCCGCCTCACTTTTCTCCAGTTTTAGGGCCTCTCCTCTCCTGAGAACCACGTCAGCTCTTTAACTTTTCTTTCTGCGAATCGGCTGCACCACAGCTGTCCCGTAGACGTTAAAGCTATGATTCCCGGGGTGCAGAGCAGGGTGTCCCCAGCACCCAGCTGCTTGGCGGGTGCCACCCCACGTGTCCCACCATGGCTGGGGTGCTCAGGTGACCTTTTCTCCGTGTACCACGGGGTTTCTGTCTATCACTATTGCGTAGATATCAAATTGCAACCCGTTCCCATGGATACAGCAGATTATAGAAAGGGAAGAGCTGCCTCTCTGCTTTATCTTCATGTACAGTTTTATATACCTTAGATTCTGGATTATGGTGACCTCGGCGGGCAGCGGTTATAAAGGGTAGGCGATGGCTGCAGCGATTACCCTGTGTATCTTTACTTGCAAACCAACCCTCCAGATGTAGCTTTGACAGGAAAGAAGAGGTTGTGGGACTGCCCATCGCCTGGCCCTCCCCACAGCCGCAAAATATGCGATGAGCAGGTCATCGCATTGATTTCGGTGACCAGGTCACATTGATTTCGGTGACAGGCTCTGCAGTTCTGAGGACGCTGATAAGCTGTGCCCACCATGTCCCTACGGGTGATGCATGGAAGGGCCTTTAGCCAGTCAGTCATGCTGGCTTGTGCCACAAATGAAACTGGTGAAACTAGGGATGGATGAAGAGGAGATGACGCTGTCAGCATTGCTGTCCTGTAGCCTGGTGCCCAGCACTGCAGCAGCTGTGGTTGGCGTATAGCATCACTGTGCCAACCTCCTCCTTGTTTTCACACCACTTCATCTTTGAGTCTCTAGCCAATTCAGTCTTCAGTAAGGGAAAGACTCTTTTTTTATTATTAATATTACAATTTGCAACACAGGAAAGTAGTATTTCAACCAAAAGATTAGCCCCACTCGACTGTGTTGCCAGACTCCTATCCCAAGGGCTGTATTTGAGGAATACATTGGCTCTAACTGGATGTTTTCAAGTGCTGAGCAGTTTGTACCGTGGTGTTCTGCAGGCTCTGTCTGGCATTTTTAATCAGACCATCTCAGAAATCCCCAAGCCTCACCCCTTTCTCCATTTCCAGCGAAAGGAGAAGTATTCACACGGAAATTGTGATTAATATGCCTTGGAAATACGCAGCGCCAGCATTCAAGGTTATTCCCCAATAAACCATCATTTTTGTCATCGGCTCCCGATAAATCTGCTGGCTGTGATGAGATGCAGCTGCTTTCAATCTTCAGCGTTAGGGCAGTGTGAATTCATTTTTCTAAGAGGAAAAACCACATGTCCGGGGGTGGGGGAGCAGCGAAGGTGTTTGACTTGGGCCCATTCAGATTTGCATTCAACGGAGGCTGATGCAGTTCGGCGTGAGCCAGCGCGTTTGGGTTCTGTTTTAACAGCTCGTTTTGGAACAAAGTCCATATTACCTGAATTAGTCCCAACTACCATCAAGCACCTGTAAACCTGCGTGTAGACAAATCCCCAGACCTGAGATTCAGCTCTGTGTTGCTAATCACCGAAGCGCGCAGGCATGTGTTGAAATCCCTTGGGCTCCAGCGGGATCCATATCGGGGGCAAAATTAAACCCGAGCGAAGCGCTCTGCTGAAGGTGAGCTGTCTTTGTGAGCACGTTTAAAAGCACCTGGGAGTGGGCTCCTGTGAGAGAGGAGCTGGAAGGCACAAAAGAGGAGATAGTAAAGAGACGTGACCATAAATTTCTTCTTTTCCCCTAGTGATAACATCCCTAATGAGGTGTGTGTGCAGGAAAACGTAACCCTGAGGTTCTCGCATCTGCCTGGCATCTTGACACACACCAGCTTCCCGCTGCAACTTCAGGGGGAGAGTCTGCCAAGAGAGCTGAAAGGTGTTATTTAATTAATAACAGCTAATTGGAATAAGTACCGAAATGTCACTCAGCTTCTCTGGAGGTGAGCTGGGTGATTTCACCTCCACGGGGAAGAGAGGTTTCTGAAGGCAGGGGACACCAAGTGTCACGCACACGAGCGAGGAGCAGCAGTGTCTTCAGTCTCAGCGTGCTGTCATGTCAGCGCGGGTCAGATCCTGCTCATTTCTTTATATTTAATAAGGAAATCTATGGTATTTAGATTTAGCATATCTGAGTGGTGTGGGGGCCTTAATTCTGGTTTAATCTGTCTCCAGCTCGGCTCATCAAAGGCTGCTGTAAGTGAGGGGATAAGTGAGGCATCCCGTGGCACTCGCGGGCTGCATCGTGCCCAGCCGACATCTTACGTTGAAATAATATGGCTTTTAAAGCTGCCTTGCTTCAGTGCTAGACAAGTTCAAATATCTGAGTGAAAGCTCTTATTTACCCTTGAAAAGCCAATTGTTTTATTTTAGCAGGAATTACAGGGTCTGTTTCTTGAGAGAGCATCCTCAGTTCCTGCTGTGCTTCACGAACTTCGGAATGACCGTGTTTGTCCAGGACAATAGGATTATATATTATTTAGTATTATTATTCATAATTTATATAAACAGAGAAGGTCTCTCTAGCAGCGCAGAATATGTCCATGTAAAATCCCCGTCAAATTATTTATTTCCATATAAATTATGTACTGTCATAACTGTTCTACTGATCTGAAGGTTAAAGGCTTCATCACGAAAATGTAGCAGCTCCCCGTCATTTCAATCAGAGTGTGATTATTTACAGAAAAAAGCAGCCTGGCGGTTGTGGATTTCCTATTGATCTGCTTCAGCATCTCTGTCTGGCTTAGAACAGTTGAAATAAATGAAATAAAAACACAAACTTATGGTTGTTTTATCTTTCCATAAAAAGTAGGTCACATCCCCAACTGAGCTGTATTTTATTCATGTAAATACATTTTTACAATTAAAAATGTAATGAAAACTACGTTCATGTCAACAGAGCTGAGCCTAGTGAAACTGGGTTAGGGCTGAGTCCCGGCTTGCCTCGGGTCTCGCTCCTGGCCGTGGGCACGGGGCCCGGACCACCCGCCTGGGAGCAGGAGAGCCGAGCGAAGTAGGGGAGGAGTGGAAGCGCTTAAAGCTCTCCAGATTGAGCCCCATATAGGAATAATTATGACTGCTATTTTAAGGAGTTGTTTAATAACGTTAAACCGATGACAGCCTGAGATTATAACACTGCCACCTCCACACTCCTGAGGGCTTTTGCTTTTCTCCCCCCCCTCATCAGCTCTGGTATATTTGCATTTTTCCAAGCCTGTGTTACCAATTATCATTCTCAAAAAGCTCTTGAGCAAGCTGGGAATCGCTTTGCAGTAGAGGAGAAGACGAGGCATTGAAGTACAGCAGCGAAGCCATTAGCCCCTCTCCCGGCGTGTACCTTCGAGCGTGTGTGAGTGTGTTCAGCAGCACCATCAACGTTTTCATCTGGTCCGGTAAAATAGTTTGGGCCAAATCAGAGCTGCTTCCAATGGGGCTGAGAGGTCGCCCCACAGTACCATCCCGCGCAGTGACCCACGGCGTGCGTGGGGCTGCAGCCCACGGGAAAACACATCTCTGCGGTTAAACGGCGGTTTGCCTGTCTCAGTCTCCCTATTTATAAAACAGAGAATATATTCTTGATTGGCATGTTGGTACTTTGGGAACTTTGGATGAAGTGTGTTACCACTGCAACAGCAATTGGAGCTGCTTATAGAAACTGCCGTCAGGGGGGTGTCAGGGCTGCACCGCCGGAAAAGCGGGGAGCCGGAAACAGAGACAGAAGGGAAAAATGAGCTAGAAAGAACAGGGCTTTCTACCAAATTTTCCTATTTTTCTGGCAATTCATTTCTAATAAGAGCCAAAAAAAAATGGGGTTAGGTCCAGCTGGTCTGTGTTGGAGAAGGCAGGTGATGCCCTGAAGCTCCCGAAGAGGGGTGTGTGAGGAGGGTTTCACAGCATCAAACCCAGCCCGAGCTGCACCGAGGCTGGGCTCCAGCCAGCACCTCCTCTGCAGACATCTGTGGGTCATTAATGGGGAAGAAACTCCTTATTTCCTCCCTTTGACCAGGTCTGTCCTTGTTCCAGGTGATGCCATTCAGCTGGGTTTTTTGTTTAGTTGGTTATTTCTCACTGTGTTGGGGGTAGAATGGTCCTGTCCATGCACAGCACCCTTTTCCAGCCAGCAAGGGTCAGTTGTCTTCCTGCTCCGTGCCGGAGCTGTACAGGAAACAAGAGGTTGGGAAGATTAAATGCAATTTAACATACTGTGAGAATAGATCTGTCGAACTGTCCTATTTGCTTGAGGGTCTTCGGGTTTTGTTTGGTTGTTTGGTTGGGTTTTTTAAGATGTCAGGAAAGATGCTTGAAGATAAATAAGGTTTAATTTAGCTCAGAGTAACAATTAAAACTTGGAATGGTAAGAGCCTGTTTAGGCAAATCAATTAAAAGATTGGCACATAAATGATGTGTACCTTTGTCTTCCACTGTCCTAGTCAGGCTGGGAGACCTTGAGACTGGGACATCTGAAACTGAGGCCGTTAATCCAACACATATTTCCATCGGCCAACCCTATAACTGTCCTTTATGACCTTCTGGCTGGTCTCTAACCTGTGATATTGTGGGCTTCTCCCTGAGGAGGTTTTCTCCATCACCACCTCTTCCAGCCTATTTCATTTAAAGCAATTTCATTCTGCATCTCCAAATTCATCCCCAGGAGTGTGAAGGAGCAGGCACATCTCTCCATCTGCCAACAGCGCTCCTACGTGTTGAAGGCATCTCCACATCCCACGCCAGGGCCAATGGCTTTCCGTCAGTGGAGTGACCCATGGGAAGGGTAAGAAGAAACCCTTAGAAAGTACAGTCCCTATTTCATACTCCCTCAGTGATGGAGTTAACATTTTTCACAATTTACAACAAAATTGAGACAGAACACCAACTACTAAAAACATCAGAGAGATGCTGGGGAGACCACGGGTGACAGCACAGAAGACATCAGACACAAGACGACCCTTCAGTCCAGCAGATGAAGACACCGATGGGCCATAGGAGGCTGGAATGGGACAAAATTCAACCAAAACTGTTAAAGAGCCTTGTCAGGGCTTTGGCCCTGCAGAGGTGCTGGCGTTAGGGGTCCTGGGCACACAGTGAGGCTCAGCAGCAGGCGTGGAAGACCAGCGGCTTCTGTGGCATCCCAGCTGCAACGCTCATCGCATCAAATATTGATGATCCAAATGGATGCAGAGAGCTCCCGCAGCCCGCCTCACCGGCAGGTTGCGCTCCTGCCAGCCAGCATCAGATCTGTACCGGCTGCGAGCACTCGTCAGGAGGGACTTGAGGGACCTTCACTAACAAGGCTGAGGGAAGCCCCACGGATTGAAAAATTTAAGAGCAGCCAGGACGATTCCCCAGTAACTACCTCAAGGAGACCAGTCCTGCACTGGCGGCTCTGCATGTGCTCACATCCGCGGCTGCGGGAGAGCAGCCTCCTAACAGCAGCTCCAACGGCGATGGGAAACACTTGTTCAACGCTTGGCAGTGCGCGCATCAGACAGGGCTGTGCGACATCACTAAACCACTGCCACAGGGGCCTCCCTCCCCTAACGCTCCAAAGGATGTCTTGCTCCAGACAGGTTTTGTGCAAGGACCTGCAGCAAAAGCTGGTATGAACCCCACTTTTCCACCGGTTTCAGGGCACAAAGTCTCCTGCCTGCCCCTGCCCAATGCATCTCGCTGCCCGTGGGCTCACCAGCAGCCGGGCTCCGGGGACAGAACAGGGCGTCAGCACGATCCCCGTGCTCCCTGCCGGGTTACGTTGCTTTTCAGCACTGAGGATTTGTGATGTTTGTTTTCCCTTTGCAAACTGCACCAGGGCACCTGGATGCCAAGCGCCCAGCTGAGAGGTGCTGTCACCGCTGGGACAAGGGGAAGGGCACGTCACCGGGCGGGAGCCCGAAGGGGCCCCTCTGCCCGAGGAACGCTTTTGCCGGCTCCAGCGCTTGCATTTGGTCCAGGCAGGGACCGATAATTAAATCACAGGTACAGCAGAATCTTCCTTCATGAAAGACACAACAGATTGTAAAGTTCATCATTAATCCCAGAGACAGAAAAGCTTAAACCCAGAGGATTTAAAATGTGGTTTTACGAACACTTTCATCTTCTTTCTTTTTTTCTTTGAGTTAAAAGTATTGCAGAATGAGAGTGTGGAGCAGTTTCCACCCTGAACTGCCCATCACTGGGATGATGAAACTCGGTGTTAGAGAGACTTTTTAACCTCCGCCCCCCCGAGGAAATGGCTCTTTGGGGGGCTGCGGCCCGGGGCCCCCCGCCCTGCAGCAGCGGCGCAGCCCCCGCCGCTTGTTTCGCAGCACCCTCTCCTGCTCCTACGGCGAAACAGCAGCCCGGGAAGGCTGGGAATATATCCCAGCAATTGCTTTTTCCATCTCCAGTGAGCCTGTGAAGGCTGCTCAGTGCCCCTGAGCCCCACTGTTAATTTCTGGGAAGACAAGCAGCTGAAAAAGCAATTTAAACTCCTTCTGGAGTGCTGTCCTCTGGAACCCCCGCTCCTCCCGCGGAAAGAAGTTTGTTCAAACGGTAAAAGCCGAGCTCAGAGTTCTCACTCGGGTGTAACTCCCACGATCAGGATTTTGCCAGTGCAAAAATATTTAAAGAAAAAAAACCCAAAACAAACCACCAAAGACTGGGGTAGGCTCAGCTACCAACCAGGTATATATCATACTGTTTAAGAGCAGAAAGGAATTAACATAACCTGTCTGACACCAGGGAAACCTGCTCTCATAGTGACACACGAGTGTGTGGCTGGAGCAATTAATACGGGCAAAGAAGTGTAAAGTCACTCGGCCGGTGACAAAAAAGTGATGCTCTGGGATCAAGCAGTGACCAAAGAGGAAGTGACAGCATCACCACCTCCTTGCAGGGCATCCGCACTGGTCCTGTGCTGCCACGGCCACGGGACAATCTCTCGCAGATGCTCTTGCGTTGACCTAAACCAGCCACATTGCTGAATCAGCAGAAAACTTAGGGCTGCTGGAGGGAAGTGAAAAATTTTGTTAGGGAAACAAATACTTTCACAAGCAGTGCAATAGCAACCTGAGCCTGGTTTCTGATGGACCTGTGACTTGTGGTGGATTCTCTGATGTCTGGTGGAGATTCATTCCCACAGCAATCCTTCCCCCAGGAGGGGCATTAGCATCCTCATCGTCTTTCATCCAGCTGTTTGCAGTGACTTGGTAGCACTCTGATATTGTTCCAGCTTGTATCCTACCTCAAACTGAAGCAGCTCAAAGGTTCAAAAGGTGTGGAGAGAGACTGACAGGTCAATGGTCATGCCAAGTTACGCAGACACAAACATGCCCAGACTCAGCATTGCGGACTGACTGCACAAACCACATTTACTTAGGAAGGAAGGGTTAAAAAAAAATGCTGAAAGTTTTATGACTTCTTAGCAGACAGGAAAAATGCTGTGAATGGGAATACAATATGAAAGGGCTTTATGGCAGAATGAAGGACCTCTAAAGTGCCACTTACGTAGTGCCATGACGGGGCAAATGCAGCACCTTCGAGCAGACAAAGCCAAACAAGAGTCTGGGTATGGAAAAAAGAAGCAGAAAGCACAGAAGCAAAGGAGCCGCTTAAACCAGCATGGAGAAGCCGGAGGGAAGGGAGAAAGCACCCAGTCCTGTGCTGGGGGTGGCAGAAAAGAGAAATCAGGAACTTTCTGGAAAACATAGCAGCAAATACCCAGGTAAGGGCATTCCTTGAGCCTGAGAACCTGCTGCATGGGTGGTCTCACCAAATCTAGCGGGTCTTCCCAACCCTCCTGCCCCGCACACCGTGGAGGGCATCTTGGAACTGAATAATTGATTTTGTTCTATATTTTCCACTCATCGGTGGCTCTGAGCACTGGGTCTGGCAGGAAACCCGGGATGACGTGCTGACTGCAGGTGTCAGGCTCCAGTTGCCAGATGCTGTCACATGCGATCGCTGAAGCCTTCACTGTACCCTGACTTTCTGCTCTGTAGAAATGCTGCTTTTATGACATTCAAGAAAAAGGTACCACACTCCTGCCTTTGCTTAGACTTTGAGGACACTCCATGTTTACATTGTTGGATACAGGAGAGCAGAATGGAGGCACATGCCCCAAAAGGGAAAGAGCCTCCCACGGGGCCAATCCTGCCCTTCTCTGGGTCCATAGCTCCAGGAAAGGAGCTTTATCATATAATAATGGAGCAGGTTTTATTCTGGCAAAAGAGATGTGTCAATAAATACCTCTTTGGTGTGATTTCTGGCAGCTGAACTTTGATTTGCATGACCTCTGCAACCACCTCGGGGATACAGCTCCACATAGCACATGGATTTTTGCCGATAAGAATTGAATGCCCCAGTGTGGACAGAATTGACCCCTCAGTAAACACTGCCCTAATAAAAGCTGCCTTGCATCAGCCGGGCTGGAACGCTGAGCAGCAGGAGGTGGGCTGCTCCTGCTTAAACGTGGACAGCCTGGGACAGGGGGGTCAAGGGAAACAGCCTGACCGAGTTCCCTGACAGGCTGGAGGAGATGGGACAGAAAATGTCCATCCCGTACAAGACGAGTGCATCCTCCCGCATCCCACAGCAGCTCGCTGAGGAGCAGAGCGCAGCAGGAAGAGACAGCTCGAAAAATTCCTTATAAACTAAGGATGTGTCAAGACCTAGAATCCCCCTGAGTTTTCCTGTTATTATTTTGAAAAGAAAACAAATGAAAATTATTTTTATTTTTAAAAGAGCCTATGTCAGGAAGCTGAAGACCTCCTCAATATCTGCTTGCATTATTAAAGGGAATGAATCATTAAATGCACCTTGAGATGCAGTCATAGGCATCAGGATAAATCAATCCCCAGAAAAGAGAAGCATCAGCTGAGAGTCCTATTTGCAACTTGTCTTCAGAGCAATTTTGAGGTGTGTGCAGGCCCCTGCTCCAGGAGGGCACCTGGTTCCCTTAATATTAATAACCCCCATGCAGCACTTAGCAGCACATAGATCTTGGGCTGTTTTCTGCACGGAAACCATCATCCGTGGGGGAGTTTGGGTTTGGGAGAAACATAGCATTCTCTTTTTGTAATGGTGCTAAAGGAAAAAATAAGCATCAACTCTCAGCAATAAGATACATTAGCATGACAGATGGCTTGCAGAAAAACTATCTGGGGTTTTGAGATTTGTGCTGACTGCGCCACAGAAAGGAACTATTCCAATTAGCGTTTGTACAGACTAATTGAGGAGGATTGAGAGTATCAACCCAATTTGCCACCATTGTCGAGCAACCATTGTTCTTGATGATTTTTTCTCAATTATCCCTTCAGTCACAAGTCTGGGGATAGAGAAAATGCCACTTCGGTTTTTGCCTTCCTGTGCCTGTATCCGCTCTCCCTGCTCCCTTCCCGGGAGGGCACGCGGAGCCGTGCCCAGAAGCTTTCTGGGCTGCAGCTCCCATCCCGTCGGCAAAGGTAACGCGGCTTTCCTGGGTACCCGAGGTTATTCCTGCCTGGTTAAGCAAGTCCATCATGAAGCAAACATTGTGATTCATCAATATGGCTAAAGGCAACCGAGTTTTTAGCCAGACGGCCACGTGCAGCTGTCATTTTGCATTGCCATAATGCAAAACCAGCCCGGGCTTTCTCTGGAAGGAAATTCCTATCGCCATCAAATGTACCTGGGGGAAATGCCTCTTGGCACACGTGCTGGAAGCCACGGCCCTGGCACCCATCATTTTTCTGTCTCCTTCTGTTTGTAAATGAGCCCTGAAATGTAAGTGCTTTTTCTGCTTCCCACGTGTATGTGCTGTGGCTGTGCCCCCGCATCCAGCGCAGGGTGTGCGGGAGCCAGAAATCAGCACCCAGCTGCAAAAATTCCTCTCACCCATCCCAATACCCAGACCTGCCCAAAGAAAAAGGAGAAAATACTCTTCATTGGGAGTTATATCCTTTCAGGAACAGAAGGTGGCAGACGAGTTTGCTTTCAGTGCCTGGCACAAGTAGCTGTGACATTACTCAAAAGTTTAAAAGCATTTAATTTCTCAGTGCTCGGTGCGGTGGCGGTGCCCACACCCTGAGTCCAGGGCAGCAGCACCGCAGCGAGTGCTGAGCCCTCGGGTTTACGGGATCTGCTATGGCAGCGCTGGAAAGATGGCACCTTTCCCGCGGATGTGCTCACCTTGGAAACAGGCCTCTGTTTGTTAAACTGTGAATTTCTATTCTAAAAAAAATATATATATATATATATTTGTTAGCTTTTAGTGTTTAAGCTACAGGCATAGCAAAGAACTGGGCAAATCAGGACATCATAAAACCTTGCAATTTAAGACATTTTTCTCAGTGATTGCTTTTTTTGTAAGGTACTCGTGTAGACAGCACCTAATACACCTCTGAGAACAGAGGATGGAACTAATCCTAACACGGCCCATGCAGGAGGCAGCGCTCCAATGCAGGCAGAAGGAAACTGCCTCTTTTTTTTTTTTTTTTTTTTTTTTTTTTTGTGCAATACATCTGTGCAGGACTCCCCTATGGACTGCATACGGACGGATTTGCCCCACGGGCCACTGCAGGCTCTGCTGAGGGCTGGAGCTGCAGCAGGTCTCATTAGCGAGAAAGGGCGAAGCAAAGGCAGCAGGAGCGGGAGCCTCAGCCCGCTGCGTCCCCCCGGCCAAAGCTCTGAACTCGTCCGCACTCAGGGCTGGCAGCCTCACCTCGTGTGGTGCCCTGGGTTGCCCCTTTAATTTGTGCTGAAGTGGGGGTAAGCGGTGGGGCTATAAAAGGTCTGCAGCACCTGTGAGGGGTTTCTGCTCGGGCCAGTCCTGCTTTGCTGGGTGGAGGAGGAGGAGGAGGAGGAGGGCAATAGCTCAGGTAAGAGTCTTCTCTGCTCTAGCATTGCTGCTTTTGAACTGAAATTTATCTCCTCTTATCCTGAAACCTGATTTTCTCAGAAGCCTCTGCAGGCATCAGCAGAGGTCTCTTGCCACAGCCAGTACCACTGGAGAACCTGCTGGGGCTGCGGCTTGAGCTTCCACAGGTGGGCTTCTTGCTTAAGGGGGAAAAAAAAAGTTAAACTGGGGTAGCAAACCCCATGTCTCGTGGTCTCAGCTGCTGTGGGGTCCAGGCTTGTTTGGGCACCTCTCTGTGCTGGACTGTGTCATGGGCCCGTGGAGGGGAAGAGGGTTTATTGATGTGAAGTGAAAGCTGCTTTTTGTTAGCCTTAAAAGCCATATTTTTATGTTCCTGTCTTCACACACATACGCACACAAAAAAAAAAGCTTTCCTGATATGTATATATAAACCATGTGTGGATGAAAATGAGAGATGTTGCTCCCTAAGCAGGAGAAGGGTGGAAGAGATGGGCCAGAGAAAATAATTATGGTTCTGGTGAGGAATACTTTGATTAAAAATTAGTTCCTCCAACCCTCAACCAGAGAATACTGTAATCAGGTGGTAAACCCCTGAGTGGATAAACCACTCAGCTGCTAATTCCTCTATCCATCTTCCACTGCAGCAAAGCTTGCGTTACAGTTGGGATTTTCGGTTTTCACCTAATCATCAAGCTGCAGCTTGATGTTGCTCATCACCCATTAATGGTAGCTTTAACAAGAAAAGATGGGCAAAAAATTGATGTCCCAAGAAGCTAATTCCCTAGGTTCAGAAAAGTCTTTTTAGACTCTACGTGTGGTGGGAGCTGCTTCTTCACCTCCGCTCTGCGACAGGGCTACACTGTCAGTCACTCACTGAAAAATCGTATCTGGGGCAAATCCAATTTTCGGGAAGGTTTGGCTCTGCCATCTCCCAGAACAGGGAATTTCATCCTTCCGGGTGATGATGGAAAACTCGGTTTGTGCTTTCCCTCCATACCAGGATACTTCCTTCTTTCTTTTGTTTATCTATGCCTTTGTCCAAATTCAGAAGAAAGCCTTGGGCTTAGCATAGAGCTGGATCCTTTGAGAACGCTGATTTTTGACCAAAACCCTTATTTCTTCAGCACTTGATCTTAATAGCACGCATTGACATCATGTACAAATAAAGGCAAGTACCAAGGCTTACCTTCCCAAGTTAAACTGATTATTGGTACTTCAAAGTCTTACAATGACAGGTAACTTTCCTGCACTGTATCTTTGGAAAATTGGTAGGCCATGCTCCATCTGGAGACAAACAGGACGGCGGTAGGGGTGTATCTTCAACTCTGTTCCCTGCTAATATCCAATTTATAAGGAACACCTTTAGCTGGGAATTGTTTTCAACCGAGGTGTGTGGGTACCGGTAAAATGAGCTGTATTGCATTAACGTTCTCTTAAAGATTCAAAAATGTTATGCAACACGAAATTGCCAATTCACGCCACTTCTTTAATAGACTTTCTCATGTATACTTTAAAAATTTAAAAAAAAAAAAAAGCCTGGATTGTGGAGTTTTCTTCTCAAGCTGTCTAGGCTTGCTATCAGGAGCAGCTTCAAAGCCATTTTTCTTTTCATATGCTTGTCTGGTGTGTCTAACCAAGCATGATTACGTTTTCCTAAATGAATAGATAATTTTGCCTTATAAATAAGTAGAACACCAGGATTTTTTGTCTTTGACACTATTGGGCTGAATCTCAGGGTGGCTTAGGTAGCATGTGTTCATTATTTAATGAAATTTGTTTTTTGAGTTTTTTTCCCTTCTACCTGAATTTGTTTCCAAGTAATGTATTTTTGCCATAGTGCGTTCAAACACACTTGAAATATTAATGAGGCAAGTAATGGCCCATTTCAATTGAAGTTTGCCCTAATATGCAAGTAATCCTTCACAGGTCTCTGTTTTAGTAACGATGACGATGGAAATGTCTAGTTTTCTCCCCAGCCAAGTATTCTGGTTGGGTTTCGGTGTGTGACAGTCATTAGCTACGCAGTGGCTGAACTCATTACAACAACCGCTGGGAAAAGTGCTCTTGCTTGTGAGTGAGTTCTTGATGCAAAACTGTTTTTCAGGGCATGCACTCATTTTTGGCCAAATTTCCAAGGCCTTCATTAAATAGGTTGGCTGCTAGAAACACCAGACTGACTCCTAAGACGGTGAAATGCTTTTATGGCCATAACACCTTCTGGTCCAAAGCTTGAAGTTTTGCCGCTCCAGCTTGAGCAGATCTCTGAGCTTTTCCAGGACCAGCAGGGAGCCGGGGTTGGATGGAAGATGAGACCTTGACTTGATGTGCCAAAGGATTGCTGGGGGAGCGTGCCGTCCTCCCCATCTCACCGTGCGTTGCCTAGTCCAGCTGCTGCCAGCTTGATGTTATTAGTAGAAGGCCCCTGAGGTGAAGTTGCCTTTGGAGAATTTGCCTGAAGGGACAAATGGAGCACAAAAGCTGCCCGTGGAGTTCAGCATCACTGGTGGGATGGATCCTCACTGCAGTGGCCAGCTCAGAAGCAAGGGCAAGTGCCTGAAAGGAGGATGAATGTACTACAGAGCTCAGTCTCCTGATTTTATAAGTGGTTGTGCAGGACCTTTGCTAATGTCATGGCTTTCCTGGAGTCTCAACCCTGCCTTCTAGGAACCGCAGCTTCCTTTGTGACCCCAGAGGAGAAAATAGGTTTTGAAGAGTTTAAGAGGCTCAGCAGCTTCAGAGTGCATCTGTGAGAGCTTTGCATCACCTACAAACCCATTTTCCTCGGATTGCTGACTTCTTTCAGGACTGTCAGGCTGGTTTGTGCTTAAGCTTTATTCAGACCTTGCAACGAGAGATCCCTGTGTCTGGGTGTGTTGCTGTGAACTCGGAGCAGAAGCTGTTTGTGGTGGGCTGGGCTGGCAATGCTTATCCCCCCTTTTCTGCAGCACTGCCCACGGGTTTGCTCTGGCAAAGGGCTACAGCGACGGGTGTCCCAGCCAACGCTGGGTTATCCATTGGCATAACTGAATGAGAAGTAAATAAGACTGAGTGTAGGCTGCAAATAAAGATGCCAACAGCCTGAGCTGTTTGGGCTGCTTGAATTATGTATCAGGCCAGAGTCATTCTGCATTTTCTGCATGTTTTGTGAAGGCAGCAACCCCCCGGGATCAAGGTGTGCGGCTGGGGGAGCGCTGCTCTTCTCTATGTAACACCCAGTCTCGTCCCCCGCTCTCTGTGCGGGGATGGAAAGCAAAAGGGAGGAAAAGCAAGACATGAGTCTTCTCTACTCCAGCAGGAAAACTGGCTCTGAAGGTAAACAGCTACCCCAGGGAGGCAGGAATATGTCCAAATCCTGAAAATGTAAATCACTCTGCAGCAAGTGCTTATCTAAGGAGCTCATCAGCCCTGCTGGGGAGAACCAGGCACCTCTTCTACCTCCCAGCACTGCTGCTGATTTGCAACAAAAACGTCAGTGTCAAGAAGACACCTGGAGAGGCACATCCAGAAGCCCCAGAGCCGAGGGCTCTGCAGGAGGACCTGGAAACCTCACACTCTTACACGAGAGATCACCTGCCATCCTTTCTTCATCCCAGAGCCACCAGTCTTTGGGTCAAATAAGCTGCCATATTTTTTGCTTCTGTTCTGTTGTTGTTTTCTACTTGTCACTACTGGCTGACTATTCTGGAAATCATCGTGGTCCTGTTAGTGCTGGGGATGCACGGTACGGGCATCACTGGGTTTGCAGAACTACCACAGGGATGAGCTGGCGAGTCACTAGGGTGGTTGAACTGGTAATTTGGCTCCAAAATTGTTGTCATTTCTTAAGCTGCCGTATAAGAGGGGGTCCAAATGTATTCATGGCAGATGCAAACCCTCCATCTCCTTTCTCCGAATACCCTAGGCATGGACCTGGTATGGGGATGTGTCTATATTTTCACATACAAAGCCAGCCTCATCTTTCTGCTGGTGGGCATGGGTCTTATTCTGGTCTCGTTTACACTGCTGTCAACTGGAAGTAACCCCTCTGAAGCCAGAATATAAAATGAAGCTCCTTGCCACGTTTACATATTCTACTCCTTACAGCATAATTTGTCCTAGTTTTTAAGTACTGAATGCCTTTGTAGGAATTTCATTATAGAGCGCAAGTTTTGTCAAGTGCATTCTGCTAGTTTTGCTGGAGGTTGCGAAGCATAGTCTGAATCCTTTGTACTGATAAGTATATTTGCCCATGTCACCAAATTAAAAAAAAAAAATTAAAAATACTGCATGCAAGAAAATACAGCTTTGTGTTACATTCCTGGAAAAAAAGACAGGTTGTTCTTGTAGGAGAAGGGCTTTCTGTACCAGGAAAACTATCTCCAGTGGCTCTTTGGGATGCAAATACGGACAATCCGAGGGTAATTTTGAGTATCTCGGACTTCTTGCCCAATGGTACAGCATCAGTGCTGATAATTGATTTCAACCCATCTGCAAGATGAACACCTGCTGTGCAATATGGCTCTGCTAGGATTATTTCTTCCTGCATAGCTGGAGTAAAATCTCAATCGTTGACCGTAAGATTGGGGGCATATTTGCTAAAATCTGAACCATGTACTAGTGCAATGTTAGCGATTCCGTTGCGGTATGTTTTAAATACATTGCCTTGACACTTCTGCATTGTTGTGGCTTTTAATGGGCTTCTTTCTTTCTAAGCAAATTGAATTCCATTACTAAATAATGCATTTGGCCTCCAACCTGACTTGTGCTAATTACTCACGTGCTGAATAGGTTTTCAATCTTGTTTGAAACACTATAGAGTTTATTGTCTTATTAAAAGCACCTAATGTGAGCTTTTTTTTTTTTTTTAAGACTGCAATTGGTCTCTAGTGAAACCAAACAGATAACACAATAATTTTTCACTAAACTAATTATCAGAGCGGAAGATGCTAATGTGTTTTGCCAACTGTGTCTCATGTCTCCTCGGTTAACATGCAGCACAGTCACGGCTGATCAGCAAGACTTTACATCTCTGAAAGCAGAAAACAGAGGTGGAATTAAGCTCACCCCTTGCTCACTCTCTTTTGCAGCCATGTTAACATGTTCAAGCTGTACTGCCTGTGCTTACAGTGTTAGTCAAATGGTTTTCTTCCACAGAGGACTTGCAGGGACTTAATTTACCTGGATTCCGAAGGGTATTGGATTTCTGGGTTTTCATCTTGCAAAAGGTCCCAAATACCCGATCTTCAAAAATTACGCTTCTTCAGCTGTGTTGGAAATTGAGGTACCCAAAGTCAATAATCACTTCTGAAAACATTCAGGAAATGTTCCTTCAAACATTGAAATAGGTGTCTGTGCACGAATAGGTGTGATCTGACCATTCATATAGTGCTGGGGCTGACACGTATTACCACGAATGGCTTCTCATTTTCAATTAGCTGCAGTATGCAATAAGGGTGGGCTTTCAAAAGTGACGGAACAAATTAAGTCTGCAGAAATCCTACCCCTGGAAGTGCAAAGTCGTGCAAAAAAGCCCTGGGAGCTAAGAAAAACATCCTTTTCTTGGAAGAAGAAAAAAATTTAAGAGTGAAAGAAGAAAAGTGAGGTTTCACCTTGAGCAAATGCAGCATGTGCTTCTCTCGCTCTCCTCAGAGCAGGCTACGTTTGAAAACAGATTTGCAGCTTTGGTAAGGACTGGGATTTGCCTGTCTGATTGCTGTTACTCCCCAAAACAAATAAACAAAACACAATTATCTTTGAATGTTACCCAGGCTAATGTGTAGAACTGGCACTGGGGAGTAAAGAGAGTAGAGGACACCAGGCTAAAATCGTTAATTGGTAATGGAGTTTGTATATTTGTCAACAAGACGCTCAGCTTGGAGAGCTGAACAAAAAGAAAGCAAGCTGCAGAAAAACAAATGCATGCTAAGCCTTGTCACTGGTATTTATTTAACAGCCTGTCACAAGCAGAAAATGTGGATCAAAGGTAGGAAAGGCCAGGAAGGAGCAGCTCCAGTCCAAGGCATCCATTCCGCATTGCATGAGGGTTCACTTCGGGATCAGGGTACGTTCTGCCACATCGTGTTACGTCAAGTGGGTTGTGAAATGATGGAGCCTAATGCAGAGTGAGTGTTGGGAATGGGAAGTAAAACAACAACCCGTTGTTTTCTTATTCATTACTCGCTGTGGGTTTGGGGGTTATCTGGGAACAGAGATGCTGGTTTAAGTGAGGCGGGGAGTTATTTTCCAGACTGTGCTTGGTAAGAGAGCACCCGGAATTGCTTATGGGATTTGATGTTGTCCTATCCTGCCTCCAGAACTAAATCACGCTGGTAGGGGTTTAGGATTTTCCTTTTTTAATTGCTGGAAAAACCCTTACAAAAACCCCTTCACTCTAAATTATTTTTTTAATAATTGTCTGTTTTCTTCTTTCTACATTCTTAGTCTCAGATCCCTTTACTGGGCTGCACCTTCCCCTTACCCAGCTACAAGCGTTGGTCCTGTGAACACGCAGGGTAAGGCTCATTGGTTTTGGTGATGGAGGTTGTGGTGTACAGCACCTCCTCCGGGGATGCTGCTGGAGATGCACGTTTTCCCTTTGGCCGCTGGAGCAGAGGTGACTGCTGGCCCCAAAGGACCTGCAGACGCAACTGCCCTCGGATGCGTTTTCTGCCAAGCAGTCTGAAAATACAGCTGAACTGGATAAGGAGAAGAGAAAAAGATGGTGGGGGTAAGAACTGAGGGTGTAGAAGGAAACAAAATGCCAGTTGGAAAATAAGCATTATCAAAGAACAAAAAGAACTTGAAATTCAACTAATTTTCATGTCTTTGTATTTGGGAGGGGCATTGAATTAAATTATTGGAGTTGTCTTCAAAAACTTCAATGGCAAATGCTCCTCTTCCTTCCTAGCCAACCCCAGCGCTAAGACGACAAATGATCAGTTAGAGAAATTGCAGCAAATAACGGAAACAACTGATTTATGATATTTCTTATTATGATAGTTCTTATTGTACTCTGTGAAGCAAAAAACACTTTGTGCACCGAGCACCTTCTGAGTATTGTTCCTTAAATTTAGCTCATCTGCATCCAGTGAAGATGACTGTGCAGGTCTGTGGCAGCAACGAGCCGGCTCAGTGACTTTCCGCTCCCACACGCAGCGCTGGTGGAAGCGCCGGCCGCCTCAGCCCCTGAAGCTGTGGTGATCAATCACACCCTCCAGCTGCAGAACGTGCACCTCCTGGCCACGCTCGTGTGCAGGAGGCATCACCGCCAGGATTAATTGGTGTTGATGAACTTGCTTAGCAACCACATGCCAACTGGTACTGATCCCTGGGGATGCGCAGCCTCCTCATCCTCACCCAAAAAGACCAACCCTGTGGCAGAGCAGCGCTGGGGAACAAGAGGCAAACAGGGATGGGCTTGTGCCAGCTCCTCCACGGCTACCGCTGCGGAGTGGTGGCAGCGCGGGCTGCCTGGGGGTGCAGCAGCGGTGCCGTGCTTTACACTTGAACACTTTGTACCCTCTGAGCCTAGACTGGCAGGTTGAATATCCAGCTGCTGGCTAACCAGAGCCAACACCTTTGGTTTCAAACCCGTTTCTCATGTCTCCATTAAACTGATGGCTTTGGATAGGAGTTGCAGCAGCAGCGTAATCCACGTGCTGACAGTGCCCCTGGAGACTCAGGCTAGGGATAATCACATCCTTTTTATACTGCTAATAATTAACTATTAAAACAATTTACTAATGGATGTAGTGACTTCTTTAAATGATGAATTGATATGATTTAGCACAGCTATGAGATATAGGCTTGGTGCAAATATTCCTGAGTGCAGAGCCTGCATTATAGCCTGTTGAGGTCAGAATCTATTAGCCACAATTCCTCTTAGCCTAAATTCTCTTCATCTATGGAATAAGTTTTTCCTACAGAAATTATTCTAAAACCTTCAAAACCAGAGCTGCATGCGCTCTATCATATGGCAATGTATGGTCTCACTGAGTGGAGGAGAGGGGTGTTTGTATGAACTCCAGCCAAAAATATGGTAGTATTACCAAACATAGTAAGTTTATCAGATATTGTAGTTAAAAATGGATGAACTCTGTGTGCATGAATAGATGAAATTATATTTACTGGCATGAATTGAATGGATCTAATCACAGTAATGGTTGTTGAATGGGTGTAACATCTATTAATTGAATATGGAAACTAGTTTTACCTGATTCTTTATTTTAATAGGCTTCTAGTATTTACACAACATAACTGTCACAGAAAGTTTAATTACATATCTCAGATCTCCCAGGTCTTGTCAAATTAATTTCTGAACTCTTGACACTTCTGCGACAATACTGTCCTAATTCTTCTTGTTGCATCTTCCTAGGAAGACTCTAATAACTAACAGTCATATCTGACAAAATAAAGATAAGCTGTTATTTCTCTCAAAGAGATGACAGTTGCATTTTTCAAAAGAGAAGGAAACGTTGCTCACTGTTTTACTTCCTGCAGCAGCAAAATTTTCAGGCGTGGGACTGGCAAAACAAAGAGTTACTTGCTGTAGGTAAAGGGTTTTTTCTTTGCATCTAACCATTGCGCTTGGATGGAAAGGTCAGGTGTGTCAGAGATGGTTAAGGCTTTGAAGAAGACAGATGTGTGTATGCAGAAAGAACATAAAGGGGATTGGGATAGCTTAAAGGAATAAGCAGAATTGGAAAGATCTGGGCTTTAAACTTCATTCTGCTATTGAAGTCATTGTTAGTGCTCTCCCCACTGAGGAAAAAAAAATCTTTGGGGAAAAGCAGCAGAAAAAGTGAAATATTAAATATATTTTTCTGGCTATCTCAACTTTTGGAATTACAGTGCAAATTACTTCAAGCTTTTAGCAACTGAGTAGAATCCACTTCACTTTTCTTTCCTCCCATGAAGCAGGATGCTATTTCTTCTCCAGCCCTGGGGTGGGATTGTGGGAACAAGTGCTGGCCATGTTACAGAAATGAGATTAGAAAAAAATGGTACCCTGCAGGCTACAAGCCCCGAGAAGGTAGGAGTACGTGTGTGCGCAGCCTGGTCCTGGCTGTTCTCTTATTCTCAGCAAGGCAGATCTCTATACAATAATTAAGCTGCTTTTGCTAAGATGTTTAGTAACCAAAACCTCGTGCCTTTAGCCTCCTGCCCGTCCAAAGACAGGAGATGGTCCCCACAACCTGTCCCCGTGCAGGGCGGCTGCTGCTGCCCCAGCCGCCACCAGGATGCTCTTGCAGATGGCGAGAAGCCCGTGCATCCCCAGCCCTCTGCGCGCGGTATTTTCAGTGCCCCTTAAAGCATCATCTTGGGAGGATGGTGTCGGACCGCTCGCTCTACCCCATTTCCAAAACCCTTGAGGTCTGTATGGTATTTGCTACATTTAAGACCCTCTAATAAGGTGCCCGGCGCTCTCTGGTGTCTTGCAGCACCATAGCTGCTGTACGGGGAACCCCTGCGCCCTCTACCCATCTCCACAAGGCTGCAAACACGCAAAGAACCGTAAATAAAATAGTACGGTTTGTCCAAACAAGAAGAAAATCCCCAACACATAATCAGTTTATTGCAAATGGGAATGGCTTCTGGCACTTTCTTTCGCAAGGCTGCAGTCTGGGGTGTCTGTGGGTGTCTCGCGTCAGCCAATACTCATTAAATAATCCTTTCCGCCCATGCTGCCCCGTTTGGTTTGTCTGCCTTGATGATGTTCCATGAGGGACTGATTTTGGAGATTGAAAAGCTTCTGCATCTCCTCATTACCCCTGCAATGTCCCCTCTGAGAGGGGATTTGAATTTCTGGTCCCTCACATGTAGTCTTTGGTGTGCCATATTCACCACTTCTATTTATTTTCCATTTTAATGCTTGTAAGACTGGAATGCTCCTTTTTATAGAGGCATTACAGTTATGGGTAAAAAGTCAACATCTGCCAGCTTTTTCAGTAGAAATGCTGTGGGTTTTTTTCCTTGCTACCTAGAAACGGTTGTATTAATAGAGATCTTATTGGAATGCTTTCCTGTGAAAAATGTAAAAATTCCAGTAAAAAGACAAAACCATTTTTGCTAGAATCATTCACCTAAATAATACAAAAAAGGGGACCTGGGGAAGGATGGGGTGAGGAAGGATCAGATGTTCATATTTTGGATTTCCAAGTTCCATGTGAGAACACGTACAAATTTCAAGAAAAGCTTGCACTTGCTGGGGAGGGGAAAAAAAAATCAGTTGAAAATGTAGTTTTCTTTCAAAAAAAACCCAAACCAAACAAACCCACATTTCAACAGGACAGTTTTAATGAGCCTAATCGTGAAGTTTCACAGTAGATGATGACCTCGTAATGGGTCTCTGCCACAAGAAAAGAGGTTATTTACAACCAGAATAGCTGTTGTTATTTTTCATTCTAAGTAAATTGTAGTAGAATTACTCACATGATACCATTGTTGAGTAGAGCTCACTGGAAAGCTAATTCCTTTCAGGTTTTTTCGAAACTTCAGCCTCATTCTTTAATGGTTTCCTCACAGATAGATTTAAAAAAAAAAAAAATCCAGCTGGGTCAATGCACGTGCGATGAACCTAAAAGAGTATCTAGAGATTTATCTATTGAATTTCTTAGGCATATATTTACTGGATACATCACAAAATAGCACATCGTTTATTTAATTGAACTGAGTAATTATTCAATTGAGTCTCATATGAGAGGAAATTTTTTTCTCCATTAGCAGAACTAAAAGCACATGGAAAACCCGTAGGTGTGTTCCAGCCCTTCTTTGCGTAGATCATTCAGAAAATAGTGTCTTTTTAATAGCAGTGGCAGTAACCATCTAATAACCTGAATTAGGAAGCCTCTAGCAGTCGGCAAGCATTCTCTTTTTCTCCACGTTAAATATTTTGTCAAGGCTTTTCACAACTCCGGCTGCTGCAATTTCTCGTCTTTCTCCAAAAACCGTTTTTCTTCTGAGCCGATGAGACTTGAGCTCTCTTGGGCAGAACCTCCTGTTTCCTGAACATTCTTTATCAGCCCTCGAGAGCAGCCTCGTGCCAGCGCAGCACCGACCTGGTGCCGTGAGCTTTGCTGGCTGCAGCCTGGCGTTGCCTTTGCACGTACCTGGGAAGGGGAAACTAAAGTTGGATGCACGTGGTTTTGCTCCCTCGACCATGGGGATGGGTGTCCTCTGCTGTCCTCTGGCTCCTCAGATAATCCCTAGCTATTCCTGCACTTCCCAAACTGATGACAAGTTGCCAGCCCCTGGGGTAGAGGAGGGATTTGGCTGGGCTCCTCCCAGCCTTGGCACGCCCCATCCATCGTGGCAGGGATGCTGGTGGCACCGGTGCTGCCCGCCTCAGCACGAGGACCACTGGAGGACTGCGAAGTCCCACCAGACTATCCAGAATCTTGCTGATACCTTCCATGTTCTCCTGATCATCCTTCTGAGAAGAGTTTCTTGGTGAGTCGTGTTGGTTTGTGATCTTATTCTTTCAAGGTGTTTCTGACTTATTTTTTGACAATCTCAAGTACAAGGGCTTTGAGATTTTTTTTTTTTTTTTTTTTGCATTGCTTTGGATTTGGTTCATATTTGCAGTAGACTGGCTGCTCTAGCAAAAACCCTCTTACAAAATTTTCTGCATTTGCAGTTTACTGCTAAATGTCAATTGTAAACCTACTTGCCCCCCATAAAATCCACACCACCATGTGAGAAGCATTTAAATATAACCTGCAGGTGTTACCAGCTACATGTACTTAATCACCGTGTTGAGTGCAGAAAATTCAGCTTAAACTGTACCAAGTTCGAACAATTTTGTACATGGCATTAATGGGATGTAAAGCATTACTGGTCCTACCAGCTTTTCCTCCAGAGCTCTGTGTTACGTTGGGGTCACCATTGGGTCTCTTTGGAAAAAGAAGGGGGGGAGAGGAAACCCTTGGGACCTTATACTGATTAAAGATACTGTCTTTGTCCCAAAGAGTTTATGGTTTCACCATGGAGTAGGTGTTTGCTGACTAAGTAAGTGTGCTGTGACCTGGCCTTGAGCAGACAGGCAGTATTTGAGGTGTGAAAAGAGATAAAAAATCAATAAATACACCATCTGCAATTTACTCAGCAGCCCAAACAAAATACTTCATCGAGACACTGGCGTAGCTTTAAAAAGTCATAGCACAAATTACGGTTCCACCGCAATGTGGATGGCAAGGTTTTATGGCATTCTGCTGGCCGTATTTACAGCTCATTTAAAACGCTATGTCGGGGTGTTTTGTTATTACTGCTACTGCTTTTCTTCCTCTCCTCCTCACTGCTGCTATCACATAATAGTCTGTGGAAAGGGGTTTCTGCCACTCCATGTGCGGTTGCTAAATGAGGAAGAGGAGCATGGACTCTTCCAGCATTTGTTCCACCTCAATCAACCCGTGATTTGGGACTGGGTTTAAAGTTCTGCTCTTCTTGGCAAAACTCCCCCTTGGGTTCCCCTGTTTCTCACCTACCATCTCCCCTCACTTGCTGGTCTCTCTATCCAAAAAAACTAGTTGCATTGAGTGTATAGAAGAGAAATCCTTGACAGAGACATGCTTAAAGCCTCTTGGTTTAGATAATCTCAGCCCGGTGGAGTTAGGAGTCTCAGGGTAAAGCTTTGATTGTCTGGTTCAATATCCATCTCCCAGGTGCAATCCTATGGGAAAACAGCTCTTGCAACCCATAACCTTACAAACATCTGATCGAGATCGCTTTTGGGTAACTTCTCAGCACCAGAGACTGCAGTTCCAGCTATCGCAGCAAGCTGATCTAAAAGGGTTTCCTGGTCTCTTGTGTGGAAAAAAAGAACTGGAGCAGAGGGAAGATCAGATAAACCTTGTTCTTTTGGAGACTTGTTCTATCACTGACCGCTCAGCAGCAATGGCTACCTTTAATTTTACCTTCCAATTTCCTTTCTTAGCAGACTGTACATAAAACTTTTCGAAGTGAGCTGTTGGGGTGTGCTCCCGAAAGACCATCTCTCTGGTGAGTAATCGGCTGAAATTCTAATGAGAAAATCCTTTCACTGGGCAACGGCCTTCCCACTCGAATGCTGCATTATCAGCTCAAAATTATTCAGACAGATCTGAGGAATTTACTTTAGGCAGCTTAGGAGATAAATTCAGTGCAGCAAGTTATCATGATTGATTTAAGTATTTAAGACTTACCCTAAACCCCTGTTTCACTCAATCCGCCTCCTAACACGGTCCCATAGAAGCCCTTCTTTTCAGGTTAAAATGCGATCTGAGTGCAGCAAGCGATTTCCCTTTGGCTGGCCAGGGGTAATTCTCCTCCATCCTCTGGGTGTGCGGGTGATGCAGTGTTCAGAGGCAATAACCTTCCCAACAGATTGCCTCATTTTACACTTCATGTGACTTCAGCGAGCCTCGCCGTGCCGCTCTGCTGCAGCACCTCCTCCTTTAGGTCTGAGAAGGAGCATTTGTCTGAAACAGGAATTCTTTTTTTTCTTTTTCTTTTTTTTTTTTTTTTTAAAAAGGACATTAAAGAGACTAATATTTCTTTGTTTGTGGAGTGATTAGGAATCGGTGCGCAGGAGCCCTGGCAGTGATCAGCAGGATGCGCACATGCCCGCATGGGCTTGGAGAGAGCCCTCAGAAACGCAATCCATCACGGTGACATCTGACTCCCTGTTTCATCTTTTAGTCTGTCTGAAGTTCGTGTTCGGTTGTGTGGAGTAGCTGCGTGTGTGTTTGTATAGCATAAATAGCCTGTTGCTGGGCTGTTTACAGGTGCGTAATTATTCCTGGCTGATAATGGGTGGAACGAGAAAACCTCTCAGGCATTTTTTTCCCTTCTCCCATCCCCTCGTACCATATTCCCAAGGAGAATTTGTATTTCCCTCTGGATGCTGCCCTGAGAACAAACACAGCTCATTCCAGGAGTGCCTCGTATGGATGAACCCCCAGTCAGCACATCCGTTGCTCCACCATCACAAAGACAATGAGTTTTTTCACTGCACTTCAAGCAGGTCGCTTGTGCCAGAAGCTTCCTGCAGGGTCTCATCAGGATACCGCCTCTCTACATCCTTCGAAATGGGATGGAAAATCAAGGCTCTAGTCCTATTAACCCCTTGTTCTTTCTCCCACTTCCTTTTTAACACTTTAAACTGATGAGTAACCCCTGCTCACAGTTTTAACTCACACTCCACATAATCTTTAATGTGGCATTTTACACTGCAATGAATTTCCCAGTTATGAGGACGGGGACAAGAGGGAGGACTTGAGAGATGAAATCGCATGACAGGTAACAGGCACGGTGAGCTTTAGATCTGTGAGATGTGCGCAATATTAGTTCATTCTGTAGCTGAATGTGAACGCTATTGATATTTAATATCTTACCAGGAGGGATGAGTATTTGAAGGACAAGCATTCATAATTTGCTTTGACATTTGACATGATCAAGGAAGTGAAGGAATAATATTCCGTTTCTCCATTGTCAAAAAGATAATGAGTTTCATAACTATTGGTGTTATGGGAAAAATACAGCCTAAGTAGTATAAAATGTGCGAGAGCTGCTATATATTCTTCTATAAATTGTGTATATCGTCTTCTTTTGATGGCCCTATTCAAACACAGCATGTCTATCCTTTTTAATTTTCTGGTTTGCTGTGCAAGTCTCTAGCAAAAGAGGCTTTTTTCTGAAATGAAAAAAATGCTTTCTTCAAATTATTTATAGAAAGAGCGGTGCTGTCATCGAGTCTGTCTCATCATATCATTCTTGGGTATCAATTTCTAGGCTCAGATGACAAACCATAGCAGCTACTTTTCCAATAGCAGCATCTGGCTTCCTGGCAAACTTGAAATGCAGTTATCTGGAAAGCTTCAGAGTTGCTTCTGAGCACATTTTATTTATTAGAAAGCAGTTGTGTTGCTTTGCTTCCCATGACTAAGCCAAAGAATATTTAATATATTAAAAGGCATAACAGAATTGAGGCCAAGCTGTTGCCCCTCAAGTGGCAAGAGAACGACAATATTTTTCCTTTCAGATGACCATTTCTTCAGCTCTGAAGGACAATCTGAAACTATTCATGCTAAGTTCAGATGATCTTTCATAGGACTAAAAAAGAAAAATCAGCCTTACAACTCCTCAAACAAAATTCAAGTTCACCTTTTTCTGCATTCAACTCTCTGAAATGTGATGGTGACTCCTCTGTCAACCTTCCCTTGCTGGAGGAAGCAGACCTGGGGTCCTCAGAGGTGAAAAACGCTATGTCCTTGCAATACATCATGAATTATATAGAAGGAATATGTGGGTCGGTGGGTCAGGAACTGTACCAGCCCTCAGAAGAAGTGAATTCAGCCTTTGTTTTGCCACAGAGTTTATGAGCTTGGCAAGTCATTTGGATCCAGCTCTGCAAAGGTCTCCTAATGCAGTTCGGTAGGTATCACGCTAATCTGCAAGACATGATCCGAGGTATATGAAAATATAGTTCCATGAACAACTTTAACATTATTCCTTCTTAAATATGCCTGTGACAACTGATGTGTTCTGCCACGTCCCGTACTCCTGCAAGGTTCCTTGCTTGGGCTGGAGATCTTTGCACTTGTGGAGCTCTGCTGCTAACCTGGTGAGCTGAATCGCATCCCACCACTGCCCTGTGTATAAAAGGAGATTATCTGATACTGTACAAAATGTACAAAACATTTCCCCAGTTCGTCATATGAAGGAATAATTAAGGATTATTTTTTTCCTAACATCAGCATTGAATCAGACAGGAAAGATATCAGGACCCATAGGAGATGACAACAGTCAATTATACAGATGTCCTTATAGCTTTAGGACATTCCTAGATGCTAAAATTCATTCTCACATGCATAGAGCTAAAAGCTGAGAAAGGACAAGGGAGGATGAAATATCTGTTCCAGGCTTTGATGATGGTTAGACTATATCTACATCAAAAGCTCTATTTAATTGAAGTGATTATTTTCATTCTGAGAAAGAACTCTCTTGAGTTTTTCTTGAGCAATTTCCAAAAGTTTCTTTTAGTGAAATTCTAGTATTATTTTTCTAGATAATAGATTAAAAAAAAAAAAAAAGCCTAGTCTATTAAAGTCGATGTGTTTGACACTTAGCAGCAGCAGCAGTAATGCTAAACGGTAACATCTTGCAGTTTTCTTCTGATAGCAGTGGTGTCTCTGGGGCAGGATTTTATTAGTGACAGCTCTCACTGAATTCAGTTAAAGCCAAAGTTTCATCTCCAAAGTAACTGTTACTCAGTTCTGAAATAAGATGATCAGGCACGGGATTTCATTTAAAGCTTTCAACATCGACATCAAGGAAACAAAACAATTCTGTTCCAAGTGTTCTGTTTCTCCAGTGTAAAAAATATTCCTGGGTTTGGACACTCACCCTTGCTCTGTGTCATCAGAGAGGGGCTGAATTACAAGGAGAAGATGTGGGACTTTCTCTCCTCATTGTCGGAGCTTCTGTCTCTGGTCTGAGCTTGGAACAACTGGGTCTTAATTCTGACTGAGGAGGGAGGATGCTACTGCAGTGCAAAACACCCTGCCAAGGCTGCTTCGCTGCTACAGTCAATGGCAGTATTACAAGGCTGTATCGTAAGCAAAGTCTGCAAATCAAAGGTTACATGATGGGCAACCTTTACTACATATAGTGGGTCAGATAGCTTTCGCCTTTAAGAAAAGACCGCATGCTTTTTTGCTATTGAGGAGTGTAAGCACTTTTGCCTTCCTTCCGCCACGAATGGAGATTATTCAATGGTTGGATTTAATGAATTCAAAATCCTTAGAAAATCACTAGAGCCAGACATCAATGTAAAATACTCCACCAGCTTTCAGTAGTGGAATATAATATTAGCTCTCCCACAATCTACTTCATGCATTTCAAAAGAATAGAGAACATTTTTAAACTAAAGAAGATAGCTTGGGCAGAAAATGATTGTCTGCCTTGGATGCTTCTCCGTAACCCTTTAGGAGCCCGAGTTATTTCTTGCAAGGCAGCAGAAACAGAAAGAGCCATTTTCTTCACAAAAATGTGGGGGGAGGAAGAGGAGCAAGAGATTTATTAATAAATTCTGTTAATGTACTGTTACCTTGCACAATCAATAGGACTGTGAGGGAGGGTTGCCGCAGGGCTGGTGGCTCCCAGCCCATGGAGAACCCTGCCGCTGTGTGTCCCCTTTCTGCTGGCGGAGGCTGCTGAGAACCCACCAGACCAACCACGATCTGTCCCATCTCTTGTTGCGCATCTGGACCGGGAGCACTTGAGGAGGATATTTCTGAGCTGAGTGGGAACCCTGCCCTGGTTACAGCCCCCCCAGCCCTTCCCCTGCTCCTTGCTATGGAGAGCCAGCCATAAGCAGTTCTCTCAGGCAATACAGTAATACAAATAAATAATATTAATTAAGGCTCAATAGGTTTAAAAAGCTATGGAAATAGCTTCCCTCCTGCTGTTTCAGTATCTCATTTTCCACTCTGTCCAAACCCCCAAAGCCCAGAGGTACAAACATATATTTTAAATGAGAAGTTCGTTGAACCTCATTAAACTTAAATGCTCGATTCAGGTTTTCTGAACGAGGCTTCACTCTGCTTTTGAGTTTACCTGACTCCATTCTTCCATCCCTAATAGAGACATTCATTTAGAAGGTGATTTTGCAAAGGCACTGATAGACCTGCAAACTACCACTGAAAAGAAAAGCATAATTTACATGCTTAAACCAAGCATCTAACTTTGGAGCTCTTCAATGCATATAGGCTTCACGTCTGAGCAATTCGCCGAGGTCTCTGTGAAATAAAGACCAGCTTTTAATTTGTATTTGCTTTTTGCTTTCCCAGTTTTTGTGAAAAGGACAAGCAGCTGAAAAGCTTCTCTGCGTTGGTATGCCGAGCAGTGGAGTCACACAAGCACCTGCAGCCATCCACGCACCGCTCGGGAAGAGCACTGTATTTCTTGAGGTTTGTAGCTCTTGTCCTCCCACTCCCTAATTCATATACATAAAACTGGTGTGCTGCCACATTCCCTCCACACAAATACATTAGCTGATCAGGAAGGCTTCCCATTCATCTGGCTTGTCACTTGGATGAGGTGGAGGCAGGACCGACTTGTCAACTCGCAGTGATGGGAGTCAGGAGTGGAAGGCAGGATGACATGATAAAAAATGGTATAGATATTTCTTCCCTTGGTTTTTCCAAAGAAAAATACGTTGAGGCGCTGGAATCTCTCCATCCCCTTCCAAACAGGAGAAAACCAGCAACCCAAATACTTGCCTACAACCTCCTTGCGTAACTAATGGCAGAGGGAAGCTGCAGGAGGAAATCATGGCCAAACCCCCACTTTGGCTCCGCCGCAGCTCCCTGACAATGTGGGCACCCTCCTTGGGACTGCAACACTTTCCCCCCTGTGTTTGGCACCATTCCTCGGGTGATTTCCAGGGCAGTCCGTGCGGCAGAAGGAAGGTGTGCGTAACCCACCGGAGAGCCAGCAGTGCCGGTGCAGAGCTTTGCACCCATCTGGTTGGCAACACCTCCCTGATCTCCAGACAAATTCTGCCCGGGCTCTGGCGTGCGCGGGGTCGCCCCGTTTGCCGAGAGCCGGACTCGCACACGCTCACACCTTCCTTCCCCGTGGAGCTGCCACTCGGGACGTGGCATCGCGCTCCTGCCGCCGGCAGAGCCCACCGAGCGCGAACGAACAAAGCGGGGCTGGAGCCCCGCCGGGGGCTGCGGGCCGGGGGCTGCGGGCCGGGCTCTCCCCGGCGGGGCGGCAGCATGTCGGGGGTCGGGAGGCTCTGCCCCCCCCCCCCCACGCACCCCCACACCCTCCAGCACCCCCGGGGGGTCCGCGGCCGGGCGGCCCCTCCCTCCCGCGGCCGGGGCGGTGCGGCGGGGCGCGGCTGGCGGCGGAGCCCGGCCCCGCGGCGGCGGGCGGCTCCCCCCACCATCATCCCCCCCCCCCCCCCTCCGCCGCCTCCGCCCCCCGCCCCGTGACTCGGCTGCCTCCCGCGGGCGGCGGCGGCGGCTGCCGGGCGGTGTCGTGCGGCCCCCCGCGCCCGTGCGGGGACTATGAAGCACCATGGTGTGGTGTGACCGTGGCGTCCAGATGCTGCTGACCACGGTGGGCGCCTTCGCCGCCTTCAGCCTCATGGCCATCGCCATCGGCACCGACTACTGGCTCTACTCCAGCGCCCACATCTGCAACGGCACCAACATCACGACGGACGAGGCGCAGGGGCCGCCGCGGCGGGCGCGGGGGGATCTCACGCACTCGGGGCTCTGGAGGATCTGCTGCCTCGAAGGTACCGGGGGGGGCCGAGCCGCACCGGGGCGGGGGGGGGGGGGGGGAGCAACTTCCCGGGGGGACCGGCTGCGCGCCCCGAGCCGCCGGGCAGAGCCCAGCCGGAGCCGGAGCCGGAGCCGCGCCGCTGCCTCGGACACGGCCGAGGAGGAGGATGGCGTTACCGTGGCAACCGGCATCTCCGAGATTGCCATGGGAACCGGGCGGCGGGATGCGGAGCTCTGCCCGGGGGAGCTCTGCCCAGGGGGGGTTGACCTCGCTCCGCGGACACACACACACACCCCCCCCCGGGGCTGAGGGACCCCGGGGTTTCAGGGGTTGTGGGGGGGCTCCTGGCACGTTCGGGGCTTTTCGGGGCGCAGCTGAGCCTTGGGGACTGGGGAGCCCACGGGGCTTTGGGGCTCAGCCACAGCCCTCGGGCAGGACAGCGGAAACCCAAGTTCCTCCCCATCTACCCTCAGAGAGAGAGACCGGGAACCTGGTTGAAGGTGGTGTTGCTACTGTTCAAGTGCTTCTGTGTGGACTCGGGGTTACTTAATACAGCCCAAGGGTCAGGCTGAATAATACTGACAGACAAAAAGATCGGTGTTTTAGTGGCTGAGATGGGTAGCAGGACACCCCCATTCCCCACAGAGGCCAAACATGTGGCTTCCTCTGAAAATGGAGTTGTAGAGAAGGCACGGCAGATAACTACCGGGACAAAGAAACACATGGGTGCTCAGAGGATTTGGCATAGCAGATCGGAAAGCCCAGATGGGAAACAACATCTGTCAGCCGAGCGCGCAGAGCTCTGACCGTGGGAAACCAGCGCATCCCCAGGAAAGGGACACGCAGCACGGGCAGGCGCTGGCAGCGGGGACCAGGGTCACGGTGGCTCTGACCCCCCTCGCCCCCCGGGTCCGTTCCCTCCACGTGAACAGCTAACAGAGCCTCAGTGATGCTGGATAAAAGGGAGAGCGTAGAGGGAAGCTGTTGACTTTTGCTGAGCTGCTTTGTGGCTCGTGGGGGTGGGGGTACGCTGGAGTCTTTCTTCCCACAGTAATGCACTTGGCATATCGGCTGCAGTGCACCTAATTCCATCAGCACGTCTTAGCACACATGGACTTTACAAACCTGGTTTCCTGGTTTATTCTAACTGACAGACAGCTCAGCCCAGATGAGCCCAGCTATAGTTCAGAGTCTAGCAGCTGTATTCGGAGTTTTTTACCTCCCCAGAAAAGGCTGTGGTATGGTAGAAGCACCTCATCCTCACGTCTGTTCTCATCTTCTCCTTTTGCTAACAATTCAAAGCTACAGTGTAACATCATTTTTCTCTTAAAATATCAGCTTTGCTACCTAGTAATAGTATGCATAGGTAGAATAGCTGTAGGACAAGAAAATATTTTTAGACAATGAAGAGAGAAAGAATTATTGAAATGTGAAGGTTTATGGGTAATAATGATGCTTGGCTTTATAACTCCGAAAGGAAATCTAACTCTCTGTATGGGCTTTTATGACACCTGGAAAATGAGGGCTTGCATCTGAGAGCTCCTGAGTTTGCCTGAGAGATGCTGAGCATCCTCCACTTGAACCGAATCTTGTGATCGTCGCTGAGCTTGTTCTGATGTCTTCACTCTCCATTTTCCATGGAAAATAAGTTTGTTCGCATCTTGCGGGAGTTGCTGAGCGTGCTCTGCTAGGCTGGGCCTGTGGTCTCCAGGAGAAATCCCTGAGTTTCCTGAAGTCAGGATTTCTGCATGGTCTTCCAGGAATCTCATTCATAGAAATGAAGTGCAGCTTTGACTAAAACTGGTGGAATTTCCCCTTGATTTAAACTGGGCTTAAGTAAGAACTTGTTTTTAAAAAAAAAAAAAAAAACAAAAGGAGTGAAGTCGTGAGAAACGGGCAGCGTTGCGAACAGTGCCCAGGAACGGTGGCTGATCGCTCGCCTTGCAGCGCCGGGCAGCACCTGTGCCTCCCGGGGCACATTTTCTTCGGAAGGGTGTTTGCTGAAAAAATCGCACCCAGCAGTTGTCTGCAAGTGAACCTTGAATCCTCATCAATTTAGGGGACAAAAAAGCATTTCATGGGACCCAGCTATCCAACGGCAATTAAGCTTTTCTGCTCAAAATTCAAACGCTCGTAATCAAATTACAAAGTTACAAAATTTAAAGTTGTCAAATATGTGCTAAGAATGGACCATTTGAGAAAGCTGTCATCTGTTCACAGATATGGGGAACAGAGACTACATTCTCTCCTGCATTTTCAGTATGCTCTGTCTTTGTAAGATAAAATCTACAGATACATTAAATTATTCATGTTTTAAACCATATCATGGGACTTTGATTTTGACATGGAAAGATTCCTTTGTTTCATAAAATAATAAAACCATTTCTAGAAGATGATTTAAAGCAACACCCCCTTGATTATTTCAGAGCATCATTCATTCGGAGTGGATGGGTCTTTTAGTAAAATCAACAAAATAGTTGCAATTCTGAGGAGATGATACACAGCAAGAAAATAATTTCAGTTATAGATTTTTATATGCGATTAAATGGTCTGGCTTCAAACCTATTTTTAGAACTCTTGTTGTGTTTTAGAGTAATAATTATAAAAACATACTTAATTTATTCTAATAAGCACCATTTCACTATTATCTCAAAAAGACAAATCTAAGACGCAAATGTGCAAAAGCTGAAAATACCTTGAACAGCCTCTGAAATTGCTTTTGACAAGAGTAAAGCATTTTGCGGAGTAAATTTCAGGTCAACTGAAATTTTCCATGAAAATATTTCTCAACTCTATCCATAAAAGAACCCGTATGCTGGATTTTGAGCACTCACCTGTTCAGTATCCCAAATTCCAAGATTTCAAACAAAATTGCTGAAACAATGGAAAAGAATAACCTCCTAACCAAATTAGTAGGTGTTCCTCAGTGTTTTTCTTCTTCGGGAAAACATTTTACAACAAATTAACATCATAATGATAACGGGAGTGATACAGTTTAGGGATCCAGCATATTATCTTTGTTTGGAGCTGCAGTTGTCTTGGAGATGAAATCGTGTTTCAGTACTAGTAGTCGATACTACTATGGAGCTTAGTCACTCAAGAAGTAGCGTTAATGATACATCAGTCAAACTCTCGCCTGTATAATCCCAATTTTGTTCTTTTAGCATGTTTGTCGAAGGTGGAGGTAGGAGGCTCATTGAGTGGATTTTAAACAATAGCAGTATTTCTGCATGGATTTTTAAAACTTATATCCAAGGTAATTGCCTGTGGTAGGAAACTGTTTAAAATAATTCTTGGTATGAATGTGCTTATGACAGAAGTGGATGCTATTCGCCCGAGCCTCTGCAGTAAAATGGCTCAGGGGCTCCTGGCAAAGCTGGGTTTTGGTTTTCTGGGGCCACAACATCTACGATAACTGCAGTTTCGACAGCTAAAGTTAAACTGTCACCAGAGGAAGAAGTTTCTGATGAAGCCCCCAGGCAGCCATCCACACTTGAAATCCGCACCCCAACCCACAAATTAATAATAAGAGCAAATCAGCCCCATTTCAAGTGGCTGCTGTTATGTCCTGTGTCCACACTCAAGCTACAGTGGGTAGCTGTGGGTCCGTGTCAAGGTGGTGCAGACCAGAGTCTTGCAAACACAGCAAATGCTGTGTCTTATGAATAATCCTGTCGTGGTCAAGCTAACTTGAGAAAGAGAGATTAAACCACCATAATTTTCCCACAGCCCCGATTCCTATGGTAAATGCGCAGCACAACTACGTAAGCCTTGCACAGTCGTAGTCACTGGGAGGATCTGCTATTAAAATATTTGCCTAGAAGGAAAAAAAAAAAAAAAAAAAAAAAGATTTTTAAAAACACCACTTTATCTGCTGAAACTGCTTATCTTCGTGAACAATCGTGCTGAAGTTAATAGGCCGGCTCACAATAGAGAGCTCTGCAGGCCCTGTGACATCAAGATATGAAATCAAGTAATGTACTTGTAATTTAAATTTATTCAAAGAGTGTTTTATTAAACACTTCAGCATATGAATCTCTTTGAACCCATTGTGTCTACTGCTTTCAGTATTCCCTGTTTGCCATTTACTTCTCAAGTGGTGCAATTGGTTATTTAATTCACGTGGAACCGTGTGTCCTTCCTGACTGGGTGGCTGGAACATTTATAATTGGGAGGAAGGACCGAGTAAATAATTTATGACTTGAAAACTTGCACAAATGCATATTTGCACTATTATTTGCGAGTCTTCCGGCTTGGATGAATGCGCACAAACATGGGAACTGCAGCACGTGCCCGCGCTGCTTCCATGGATACTCTTGAAAACAAAATAAAAATGCTTATACAAATGTTTGAGGCAAGCAAATAAAGGAAGGCTGCCACCCGTCAATACTGCAAATTCATGCTCATCCGAAAAGAATGAATATTCTTTAGTATTCTCAAAGCAAAGCTATGAACTCCTAGTACCACCACTATTTGTAGTGAACTAAATACCAGGCAGACTTTATATTCAAATGCTATTGCCAAAGTTTTATTTGTCGAAGAGCAAATGTTACATCACTTTAATATCAGACATGACTGCCTTGGAGGTCACGTCCACATGCACATTAAGAGATGGTTGGTCTTCTCAGTCTTTACAGACATACGAGCCTATATTCACACCGTGACAGAAGGTAGCTGCAAATGGAGAATACACAAATGGGTGTCTCTGCTATGAAAAACGCACCCTGTGTATGCTATTTCTTGGACAATATATACGTATTTTGTACATGCATTATAGGTCCTGACGAGTGAACTTTCATCCATGAATCTTTCAAGAAAAAATGTAAATGCATGAGAGAAAGATTTTTCTGAGATTCAGCCCATGTTTTCATTCTTTCTTTCCATCCATCCTGCTCATACCATCTCCGTTTCCTTGGTAAAACGTGTGCTGTTGAGAAAGTGCCTGTGCTCCACTCACTGTTTTTAAAAGCAATTCTCAGAGCTCCGTCGCCGTCTTTGCAACAGCGCTTGAAGCAGTACGGTTTTGTCAGCAACTCATGGAGTGATTCTTGACAATGTTTTTAGGTTAATTTTTTCAAGAGCATTCCATTTGCTAGAGAGATTCTGAATTTGGAGCAATCTTTAGGGATGCAGAGTTCAATCGCTGAAATATTGTCCGTAGTATAACATATTTTAAAATACTGAGAAAATTTGTGCTGGAAGAACTGTCAGCAGAAGATGGGTTAAGGCATTATCTATTCTGTTCTCAAATAATAGTAAAAAAAAAAAAAAAAGCACGGATCTCCTAAGCGTACCTCTTTGAACATTTGTAACAGAGGTTCTCAAATGACCGTATTGATGTAACAAAACATCCATTCTTCCTGAGTCGCTCTATGAAACAGGGATCTGAAGCTAATTGACTGAATATATGTCGCTTTAATGAATTAATTTGCTTTCTTGAACTTGATCTACTATATAGCCAGTAGGGAGTATCAGGCTACACAAGGGTTTTGGTTTTTTTCTCCATGGCTCTCTCAGCATGTCAGATATCCCAATGCAAAACGTAGAACCCAAAGACTTTCTGTGCATTAGCGATACTCCCCGAAGGCTGTAAACCAATGAAAGCGCATTTGTAATCCAGCTGTAAAGCTTCTTCATCTGTGCAAGATGTAATGTGGATAATAGTAATCTTACCTAGGTTTCAGAAGTGTTTTGTGAAAAGAGTCAAGGCTGCATCGGGTTGTACAAATAGGATACCTGTGGCTGTGTTGTGCTATAGTTACTTTTTTATTCAGTATATAATTATGCTGCACGTTGTAGGTGGTTGACAGATGGCGTTTGTGGTAGTAGCTGTCAGAGCCGCAATAAGTCATTTTGGGGTTTGTGGGGACCTTTACAATGTAATGTGATGTAGTTTTTGGGCTTCTTCCAGCTGCCATTACCTTTAACTGACCCTCTGCCGTGGGCTTTTATTACTCTTTTTAGATACTGGAAGTAGCTCGTAGCCGTTGCACCTCGTCAGGGCTTGCCCTGCCTTCTGGCAGCTCTACTACCCTCGCCGGCGTAAACTGGTAAAACAGGCAAATATGACAATATTGTGTTTTGTTCCTGTAAAATTCCAACACGGCAATTATTCCTCCGGTGGATCCTGGCCCGTTCGTTGGGTCACTCTGCGTTCCTTCTGCCCACATCGTGCTGTCCAACCGGTAGTCTTGGTGCAAAACACATGAACCTCCTTAAAAATCTGGGGGAGAAGGGGTGTATATCTGATATCTCCATTCTGTGGCCACGTGTATCTTAACAGAAACAGAGGAAAAAAAAAAGGAAATATGTTAGGAGGGGAGGCTAGTGCTTTCATCTCCTTTTTTCCTTCTTTTGAGGCAGTAGGAGTACTGAGGTACTGCGTGTAATTTGAAGCCTGTCGTTAATACCTCTCAGCACCCAGGTACTTCGTTGTGATGTGAGGTTTGTGCGTCGAAGAGCTGAGCAGTAACTTCTGCAGCCCCAGACTGGAAACGGAGAGGGAGGAGGAGGACGGATGGGCTTGTGGGTCTGGGCTTCGCTAGGTTTTCTGACTTGGGGCCAGTTATTTTATCTTTCTGCCCCTGACCAGGAGGGGATAACTGTGCTTCCTTCCCACTCACTTTCCTCCCATACTAATAAAAAAAAAGGGAAAAGAAGATGCAGAGAAACTGGGACACGGCAATAGGGCTGCCCAGCTCAGAGAAGGTGCGTGAACAGTGCTTTAACTGGGTTTGAAGCATTTTGCTTGCAACTTATGTTTTATACATGCAATATTTTGTGTTTAAGCATGTCTTCCTGGAGGGACAGGATTAAGTCTGATTCTCCACCTACGTAAATTTAACTGCTTTCTAGGAAGGCAGTGGAATTATGCCAATATGAAGCCAATATAAGAGAAGAGATTGTAGATCTGTCCCTTCAATTGGACCTTCTCCTGCTGGTCCCTCTTTTCTGAGCCAAGTTTCATCTCAGGAAATAAATCATACTATCGAACTGAAAAACTGGTCCTGCTTCCAAGCATTACTTTGTGCTTATCTTCATTTTAGATTTCTGTTTACTGGTATTTATTATGTCACAGACTTATGGTTTAGCATCCAAATTCTTACCAACAGATGGCAAGGCAGGATGCACAGGAGCAGTAAAATAAACAGGATAAATGCACAACTGCCCATATGTCTGAGTGGCTGATACACATTTATGACTTCAGAACAAAAGGATATTTTCAGTAGACAGTTCTAGTGCTGCGCAGGGCTTCTCACTGTTTTCTGCCTTGCCCTGAAGTCTCTCACTTCTTCAGCGTATTTTGATCAGTTAAATTACAATATGTTTTGTCCTCTCTCTCCTATTCCCAGATAGTTGTTTCCTGTAGTTATTTGTCTCCACTCCCAAAGCACATCAGTTCATTTTACCTTTGAAATTTTAGAGCGGAAGGTGACTCTTTCCTGGGCTTCGGCTCATATTTTTTCTTTCAGAGTGGTTGTTTGGGCGATGTGGAGGGGCACACAGAGGTGCTGGGCACCACAGCAACATTTGAGGCTGTGACTTTCTCTATATTGGGATTTATTACAATATTAATGATATGTGGCCTCTCTAATCTCTCAAAATAGCAAGCCTCAGGGCAAGCTGCCTGCAGGATGGATAGCCCAGCCTACACAGACTTTAGCTAGATTTCCTTTCAAATCTGGGGGCATTTTTGCCAGTAGTTGCATGCTGTGTGTCAAACACAGTGAAAGCATTGAAGCCGTTCTTGATTTAGCCTGGCAGATAGTCCAGCCCCTCTTTCTCCTCCTCCTTGTGGCATCCTGTCATCTTAACATCTTTGTTCTCATTCTCCTTTTGCCTCTCCTTGCTGAAATGGTATAACTTTCCTTCTGCTAAAAAGATACCTTCTAAATTAGCTTTTCTATGATGGAGTGAGAGTCTTTCTGTAGAAAACTGGTAGATACTGCCCCAGGTAGAAATTTAGGATTTTTAATTTCTTTTCTTTACTCTCAAGCATCTCCATGCCGTCCTGCCAGTGAAAAATGTATAATCATATACTTGTCAATAGGTACGAGGTTTGGGTTCTCTTTTCTCTCCGTGTTTTACTTTGTTTCCCACGTGTTTATCCAGGCTCCTGCTTACTTTACAAATAGCACAGTAAGTTCTTCTTCAACAGAATTGAGTCATTTTTTTTTGTCAGATGTTATATGGAAGGAATGCTAGATTATAAACATGCAGTCATGATACAGAGAGACGGATGAAGGGAGAGCGCGTTATGGAATTACAGTATTTCCTGTGCAGATTGCCAGACCCTGATACGAATTAACCTCTTTTATTGTTCTTTTTCAAGCATTCCGCCTTTTAATTGCTGTTTTGGAATTGTGCCACTTAGTTATGCCCTTTGAATGCTTCTCACTTAGCCAGTCCTGTTAGCTGGATAATGCCAAATATTTCAAAGATATTCAGAAGCAACAAGCAGCCCTGTTCGAGTGGGAGAGGTACCCAGTTCACTGAGAAATTACCACTCTCGTTTAGCTGCCAGGGGGTTTTTTCAGATTTACTTAATAACCATTTTTAAGTCACTGCCAATTCTCTGCCGGAGGTTTCAGATCAGTTTTCTCCCATTTATATATTTTTAAATAATGCGATTTTGTGTAGAATATGGATGACTGAATATTTTCTCCTGTCCAAATATATAGCATTCAGTAATGTTAGTATTGTTATTGTGTCTTACTTGCATCCCAGAGGCATAGTTTATCTGTTGTTGCTGCAAGGCATTAAAGAGGAACCATGACATATCACAATTATGACTTGAAATAGGATCTTGCCAGAGGTACATTGCCTAAATATAATCAAATCTGAAATACTTTGCATATAGCTACCTTAGAGCTGTGCATACCTAGCTCATGGCTCACTGAATAGCAGTGATGGCTATTAGCAAGACACTGGATAATTTTGTTGTAGGAATTGCCGTGCTGAGGGGGTTTTTTAAAAGCTCAGCCCCCAGCGTTCAGCTGCCTGCAAGCAAATGAAATAGCAAACTCTTAACGCTGGAAGACCTCATGACTATTTAGACCGAGTTTTCAAAGGTAGCCAGATATGAAAGTTAGTAATATTCCTTTCTATATGACTCACTAATGGCAATAATGGGCTTTAATCATCTTTGTACAGTGGATCTTCTAAACTCAGGTAAACCATAGCAATACTCCTTTACATACTTGCATACATTTTAATGCAAAATTGGCTAGAGCTGGTTTCTTTGTGTGTTGGTTTGTTTTTAGCAAGCTGATGAAACAGCAAGTTGCATTATGTCACATCACATTTTTGTCTGCATGGATCATGAAGAGGGTTGAAGCCCTCAGATTCACTGAACAGAGCTCTGTTACTTGAGACAGTGGAGTAAATAGTCAAAAATAGATTGTTATTCTCCAGATATGCCTCTGCTGATGGTGGGCAGGTTATTTGTTGGCAACTGTGAACTGCCAAAACTTCGGGAATTTGGTTTCCGGGGCGGGTTGCAGAGGGAGAGCCCCGGACTCTTCATCTATTTCCTCCCAAATTTAATGTCCCCTGGTCCTGCTCTGCCACCTGACATACACCCGGCTGACAGCAGCTTATTCTGTACAATTAGAGCTCAGCAACATTATTAACAATTTCAACTGGGTTTTATTAGGGGAACTGTTGGAAAACATCAGTATCAAGCAGAGCTATCCTAGAGATGATAAAATATCAATTAATAAACCAGGGAGCTAAATAACAGTTTGGGAATGGCTTCATAAGACTCGAGTTGCTAACCCTAACCCGTTGGGTGTTTATCCTCATCCTCCTGCCAGCAGGCAGCAGAGCAGCAGTTATTTGCCATTACAGCAATTTTGGGTTCACCAGTGCGCTCTCTGCGAACAGACCAACCTCTTCCAGACGGACCGGTAGGACGCAGACGGCCCCAGTCGAAAAGCCCCTCTACGTTTATGCATGCGCTGAACCCAAGCCAAAAAACCTGGCAAGAGGCTGAGTTTCTTGGCTCAGGCTTCGCGCTGCTTGGATCTGCCCCCTCCCCGTGTTTGGATCAGAGCTGGTCCACTTCCCCCCGGCTTTGCCCGCTGCGAAAACACATTTTTGTCTGTCAACAAAAGATGCTCCGAGATGATGACTAGTCTTTTCAAAGACTGTGGCTTATGAACTCTAACCATATTCCCAGTGAAGGTTTGTCTTTGAAGCGTATGTTGCATTGGGAGGCAACAGGATTTCATTTTTTTAAGCTGCTTAGGTGTTTCCAAAACTATTTATCCAAGACAATGCCACTATCTGCTAATCACGAGATTAAACTTCCTGTAGTTCTCCTCAGCAGACTGAAGGTTTGCTTCAGAGGTTGGTAGGAATTTCTCCTTCGCTCTGCACATTTTGCTGTACTCTTGTCCTTGCCTTTAGCGCTGGCAAATGCAGACAGTTTTGGAGATGCTTTGGGATCCTTAAAGATGCAAGACCTGAAATAAAGTGTGTAGTATTTAGGAATGATGCTAGGGCTGTATTCACAGTATCACTTCTAATTATAGCCATTTGAGCAATTCATTTGCAATGTCCTGCTACAGTAGTGCTTATTAAAATAGAATCCTCTTTGTAGTTTGGTAGCAGATTAAGAGGGGGGAAAAAAATAGCTACCCCATTCCATCCGATGTCTTTCTTTGAAAGAGGTTTCCCTCATAAGTTGCTTTCTAGGGAAATTCCCCATGTTTTCACTTGTACTCCTGGTCTGATTTTTAATGACCGACTTTGTGTCTCTTGGTAGCCAATTCCCAGTCACCTCTTCCTCATCTCATTTTAATTTCTGTATATAAATGGCAGCGTTCTAGCTGGAGACAGTCTTTGGACACGGCAGCAAAACCCCACAGAGAAGGAAAAACAGGCCAGAAATTTTCCACCTGAATTCTAAGTGTTACCCAGGGCTCCAGCCGCACAAAAAGCCAACCCGCTCGGCTTTGCAGGCTCAGAGGAGTGCTCAGACGCAGAAGCTGGATGAAGGGCAAGTGGTTCAGGATGAGGGCCAGACCTGGGCAGGCAGGACCTCGCCGTCAGCATCTCCAGGTGACAGCGCTGGATGCAGCTACTCCCACAGGTTATCCCTTTTCCTGGCATCCCTGCGCTGCCCCGGGAGGGCTGAGCAAGTGTTTGCAGCTGGCCAGAATATGGGTACACAGTTCTTAATGCTGATTTTATAGCATTAATGTGCACCTGTTTTGGTGGCGAACTGGCACCGTGTTCAGCCTAAAATGTGTGTGTAAGTAAGTCCTGCATTAAAAGAGGCATAAGAATTAGCGTGTATCAAACATGTCATTAGACACGTGCCTGGTAGACATAATATAGGATAATGAATATGATCACAAGAATAAATTAATAACTGAAAATATTTTTTATACGTATGCACACTTAAAACAGGATAAGAACTAAGTGATACTTGTGTCACCAGTTTATAATTAAAATGCAGTGCTTGAATGAAAATGTAAGCTTCAATTAGCCAGCACGACCCTGCTTCCGGCTTTACTTCCCACTGAAAAGCAACGATAACAAGCTCACATTTATTATCAGAGTTTTTCCTGGAGCTGTGCACTGAAACATGCTCACATCTGAGCCCTTTCACTGAAGACATTTTTTCGCTTCAGCAGTTTGGCATGCCATACAAAGGCTCTCTGATTTTTAGTGATGTTCACCTCCTCTTACATAAAAATGTTTTCTGTGCATATTATTTGGTTTTAGTTAAAGTCCAGGTGCACGGGTTACTGAAGAACCAAAAGGATGGCTCATCACATATAGCACAATGGGTAATTATTGCTGAGCCTCACTGTACTGCACAGACAAACCCTTTCTTGGAGCTCAGCATTGTAGCTGTGAGAGAGAGAAAATACCTACGATCTAGCCCAAAGTGCTATGAGGGTAAGAATAGATCCTCTGGCATATGCTTTGCCCATTCGATTTTTAATTATCTCAGGGGACAGAACTTCGCAATTTTGTTTAGAGATACTATTTTGCATTTTAATTTCACCAGTGGGAAGTTAATGCGTATATAAATTATGAGGTCTCATGTGTTCCCGTTTTCATCCCAAGAGTCTTTCTAGTCAGGCTTTTTGTAAAATGGTTAAATAATGCTCTGAGTTTGGCCCCCACTTAAGCCAAGATTTGTCTTGATTTATGCACAATCCAGACAATGTTTGGTGCTGCATAGCCTAAGAATTGAGTTTCTGGTTTCTGCAAGACAGGGCAGGGTCCTTGCCTAGACAGCTGAGCTCCCAGTGTAGGCAGGAAGAAAACCCAGGTGCCCTGAAAGAGCAATTCAGGAAATGTGTGTGCCGCGTGGGGACCTGCCTATGTCGCCTCGCAGGAAGGTTAATGCTGGGCTGCGTCTCGGCTCCTGCCCATCTACGTATGCAATTTGGGTACCCGGCTCAGCGCTCCACGTGAGGGGCAATGCCATCCACTTGAGATCCATCCAGATCCTTGAGCTGCTGGCAGCAATGGTGCCTTCCCAGACACTAATCTTGCCAATGTCAAAAAAATAGGAACCTTTTAGTCTAAGACTTATTCAGCCTGAAGATGTCTGTCATGTCTTGAGGACATGCAGTAGGTACTCAGTTGGGCATTTTTGCACCCTTCAAATTGGTCCATGTGCAGACAAGGCTACAGGAATCGGAATCCAAAATAAGAAGGCGAGGAAATGTCCTTCTCAAGCAGTGCTTAGGATGGCTGGTGAAAGGGATACAAACCCTAACCAGCCCCAAAATGTCAACATACAGCAGCTGAGCCTCAGAAAGTGCACTTAGGGAATATGTCCTCTCTGACGGAGATGGGACCAAATGTCTACATGGATATCTTTTGCAATGCCCCCTCCAATATTTTAAGCAATTTCTACAGGCAGAATTCTTGTAGGAGTGGATGTCAAGCCAGGATATCTCAACTCGGAATAGATATGTGCTCTTAGCTTTGGGTCAGGCAGTGATGTGTGGTGTGGTTAGAGCCCCCAGGGACTCTTCAAGTTGTAAAAACTACAAACCTTCTGTTTTTTCACTGGTGCTATTCATATGGGACAGAGTGACCTCTCCAGAAAGCCTTTCCAACAGCAGCAGCAATCTCTCTCAATAGCATTTAATAACTACCCATGGAGAAAATTACACTCTATTTAAAAGGCCAGAAAAATCATCTTCAGTTTAACTCTGCTGACTTTGGTAGAATTACACCAAAAATGAGTTTTGTCTGATATCCTTTCCCATACTAATGTTCAGTAGCTGGGCTGAAAAAGCCTTTCGAAGGCATTAAACAAGGGCAAATGGTGAAATATTCTTTTAATTTTCCTTCGCACACGTTATTTTAGGTGTAGCTTGGAACGTTGCCCTTACGAGAGGCATCCCCTTAAATATTTTTACAGCAGCTATACGTAGCCACCTTCATACGTTTTTAACGATATGTTCCTTTCTAAATTAACCATTAGGTAACCCTGTTCTATAGCGTTCCATATTTTGCACTGCCTTTACGCTAGCCTCAGATTTTTATTTATTTATTTTGCTGTGGAACAATGAAGATGTCAAGGCAAGGCCCAGGGGCAGCGTGGAAATCGAATTCTTGGAGCTTCACTGCTGTTGCCATGGTGGACACGCACTCAATAGCACACTGTGCTGCTCTGCAAGCCAAGGGGATTAAAACCCCGGCTCCGCTGCTGGGCCATGTCAGTTCACCGCTGTTACAATGGAGGCTCTTCGTTTCTGTAATTTTAATTCCCAGGAACAGGGGGAAAAAATATTGAAGCAAACCTGAGCAAAGAGGTGAAGGCGCTGCGAAGGGCCAGGAAGCGCTATCTCCATTCTGAGGTTCTCCCTGGGAACCGCAGTTGTGTCTGGCAGGTTTCTGGATTCTCCAGATGCTGTTCCCTTTCATTTTCTCATTCTGTGTTAGTTAGTAAGATGCTACGGTATGCCGAGGTGAAGAGGACAAAGCCCAGTGCTGTCAACTGAGTCAAAGATCTTGACTATTTCCTCAGCTCTGATTCAGCTGAAAACCCACAAATGAGTAAAAGTGTTGGCACAAGCCAAGGGTTTTTATAAAGGTGGTATTTTTGAGTCTTGTTTAATTATATCACGTTATCATAGCAAAATGATTTCTGCAGAAGCTGCTCAGGGCTCGTTTCCATCCTGGTTTCCCTCTCTCCTAAGAGGACCGTAGGAGATGGCAGCGCCCAGAGATCGTGGCTGCATAACCAAAAACTTAGCAAAGCCTCAGCAGATTGACAGAAGGCACATGTGTCCCAGATTCGGTAGGGAGATTATTCCTCTAACAACAAAAAAAAAAGAGACATCAGAGCTTGTGCTAAGCCCTGTTACACTGAAAGCAAGAGCAAAGTATCCCTGCATGCTGCTGCATAAAGACAAGTTGCGCCCTTTAGAGCTGAAATCCAACCTCTCCCTCTCGCCGAAAGGGCCTTATCCTGTACTTCTTGTAAGAGCTTCAGTTAAGTCAGTAAAGATTTTGTCTGAGGATAACGGGCTCAACGAAATACAGAAATGCAATTTCCCTGAGTTGGAGGGTATTGAAGAAAGAGATTGAGTCGCAAGCAATCCCCTTCCAGCGAAGGAGCTCGGTTCCTGCGGTACACATTGCTGAATCAGTCCGAGTAAGGATGTCACCATCTCTTATGCTGGCGGATAAGATACTTCATAAAAAGCACAGGCGTATTTTCATATCTTCCCTCCTATGAACCAAATCTGGTATGATTTGGGTCCAGCAGTGACTTGGTTTGCTGGGTTTTTAATGTACTGGTAAAGGGACATTGTTTGCTCCAGATAAAAGCTGCTGGGCTTGGCATTCCCGACATGCGTCTCAGTAAAAGAAGCCAGGCAAGCAGCTGAAACGCGATGAACTGCTCTGTTCCACCAAGCGAAAGGAAAGGTATGGCCAAGCTTAAATTGTGCCATAGTTTGAGGCTCTTCTTTGGTTTACAGAGGCAAATTTTTTTCTCGGTCTTTGCTGCGAATATGTTTAAATTCGCTTTGTTTTGGAGGCAAGTAGTCGGTGCATCTGAAGTGCGTACTTGACATATGTTTCTTTTCACATGCTGTCCTCTATTCAGTTCGTGTAGCAGATGCTCAGTTTACCACTTTCAATGTATTCTTATTTACTAGAAATTATTTTAGAAAATAGCTGTTTGGAACTAAACATTTCCAGCCCTTCTTCTGGATGCTGGGAGCTCCTTTTTGCAGCTGTCCTGTGTGGCTGCATGCAGATGTTGACAGGTTAATTTGCATTTGAAGAGCTGGATGCAGTGAGCTAAGCAAGGGTTTTTCTTCCCTGTCTCTGAAGGCAGTCACTTCAACACTCCTTGCCAAATTTAGCCCCGATGCCACTCTTCTTAATTAACCAGAGCAACATCCAAGCTGAGTTTGGCCCATTGTTAGCTGGCCAGTTATTCCAGGGTTGAATTAAGCCCCCTGACCATGTGAGACAAAGGCTCTTATTCTGAAAATTGATTGTACAACAGTGAAATGCGAGGACAGTCCTAATTCACAGCAAGGTGGTATGTACAAGCTGGTTTATCTGATTTCCACTGTATTGTCCCATTTCCAGGAACCGCAGGTCCGAACTTCCAGCTGAGGTTTCTGGTTTACCCGGCTGCTGCATACTACTGGAATCAGAAATGTTTTGGTAAAAAGGAAATCATGCTAGCAAGAAAAATGTAGCTATCCCCCTTCATGGATAGTACTCTTTTTGTTGTTGCTGTTGTGTGGGTTCTTTCCCCTTAAAACAAGACCGCATAAGGACTTTCGGCACAAAGACCCAAATTTAGACTTCAGTCCCTCCCATCGATAAAGCAAAAGGCAGAAGTCTTGATCCACAGCCATGCTGTCAGCCTCTAGAAACTGTTGCTCCAGGTCTTTCATGTACGTGATCCATCCACATTGACTCAAAGCACAATTTAGCAGAGACCAAAAACTTTCATGCTGTAGCAGGGAGAAAAGCTGACATTCAAAGAGCTGTAGCCCTGTCACGATCAAGGCCCGTACACTTTGCTTCCTCTTCGTTTTCTTTTCTTTCCTTTAGATGTTACAAAACTGTCAAGGAAAGCTACATCCGGCAGGTATTAGAGCACTGAACTTGCAGAAGCATGGGAAGGTGTAATTAAGGTTGTCTTTTTTTTTTTCCCCCGCCTTCATTTCACTGCACTTCTGTGCTCCCCTGCCATGTCCCTGCCACGATCAGCTGTGGGCAGATGCTGGTCTCACTTCTCCCCAATAATCTGGATTTCAGCAGTTTTCCAGTCTCCTCGTGCTGGTCTAACACAAATTACAGCCGCAGCCAAGTTTGCCGCACATCCCCCTGGCCAAGGCTGCCGTGGGGACAAAGTTACCCATCTGAACGTGAACTTTGGCAGTTTCAATGTCTACATGTAGGCATTATAGCGAACACTAATAACACACTGGACTCAGTCTGTGTTTTGGAGCGTTCGTGGCAAAATTCATACTGGTCGCAGTCAAGTACAAACTAATTTATCACCCCAACTGTGCACGGGTGCGTGAGGCCATTGGCACAGTGCACTTTCTTTAAGAAAAGTTTCCTCCACCCATCATTTGTATCATGCATGAAGGTTTTCTTGTCGATATCTTTTTTTTTACCTTGTGTAAGAACTTAAGGGGAGGGGATAGGAATGGAGAATGTTGCTGTCAGACAGGCAGGATGCAGGTACCCATGGTGACATGAGATCATGAGATCATTCCGCATTGTCACCAACACAAGAAGATTAACTTATACAAGAATAACCAAGAACAGAATTTTTGACCTTCAAGATCTTCTTATCTATAAACATTATAACTGGATAGCAATACAACCCAACTTGTCAACAACAAGAAATAAAAGAAAAATAAAACTAATTTAAAACCCCACAGTGGCAGTGGAATAAATTCATACATTTATCATTTCAGAGGCTCCCATCGCTCTTGCCTCTTTTCCTGCAAGGTTTAAATTATTAGATTTTTTTTTTTTTTTACATTATGTTTACTCTCCTAAGAATAGAATACAATTTACAGAAGCTCGTATGGATGAAAAAGCATTTTCCTTTTGTGCTGTTGCTCACACAGTAAACACACACAAACCTACACCTTCTAGCTTTCCAAAACCTCAGTTCATATCATCAGATAAATTAATTCAATATTCAGAAATTTATTTTTAAATCCTTAAAAGAAGAAAGTTTATTACTTGAACTTTCATTTAAGAAATATCATGCATCTCGGTCTTTGATCCAAGACTTTATTTGGCCCAGTAAAAGGAACAGATTCTTCACAACACTTATAGGTGGGGCTGGTCCTGCCAGCACTAGAATCCGAGATATTTGTGTGAGAAAAGATCCTTAAAGTGAAGAAATGCAGGGTGAGGATCTGAGCTCACCATAACAGCTGGAAAGAATCTAGTAAAACGAAATTCAGTATCTGCTACTGTCGATCTCCCAGGTTTCAAGCTTCTGAGGCAGAGCGTGATTTTTGAGCAGAATTTTAACTCGCACATGCATGAATTATTTCTAGTGACTTGCTCAAAAATAGCAATTTGAGCCTGACTCGCAAGGTACTTACACAGGGCTGGAGTGGGACCGGGCAGCCCGGCCATGCCTGGGAACACGCAACTTTCTGCGCACACCTGAATCAAGCAGCCCCCTTGGGTCTGGCACTGCAGGCTGGGGACACGCTCTCCGTGTCCCTTGTCCCTCCCCTGACATGGGTCAGGAGGGAACGGCCAGAGTTTGGGGTCCAAACATCTCACTAAGGTCTGAGCTGGCGAGGGAGAGCCGTAGTTCGTTACCGATGGAGGCCAACGGCAAGTGCTGTCCCCCGAGAGCAGGGAGCATCATGCTGTGTGACTCAGAGGCACGGCTGAGTCACTGCCTCCTGTGGCTTCTCCTGTGATGGGAACGGGTTAGACACCGTATTCAAGATTGTGCTTGAAGTCACGATCCAAATCATTGTGTTCAGGCTCCTTGTGTGCTTCACGGGGAGAAAGTACGTTGAATTTCTCAGAGAAGAAAATGAAGTCTGTGGTGTGGGAAAAACCAGCACCCAGATTCCCACTCATGAGAGTGCCATTTGGGGGGGGCAGGGGGGAGTCCAACAAAACACCTTTAAAGCACGAGGGGATGACAGCATCTCTGCTGGAGCCCCTCTGATGTCAATGACGGTACCCCTGGCATGTCGAGTATTTGCCGGTTAGCAGGACACATCAGCTAAGATCGCCTGAGGCGTGTGGAGCTGCTGCAGAAAAGCATTCACGTCTCATGAGGGTACGGCTCTGCTTCTTGAGAGTGCTTAGGAGCAGATCCATGGAGTGGTTTAGGTGTTGCAATGCCTAAAAAGCAGAAACTCAGGCTACAACCCCAGCACCCTGGACAATAAATGACATCAAAGAGCAGAGCTCGGGAGCTGGACCCCACCGGTGAGTAGGATGGCATCAGGCCTCAGCTTTGCACACCCACAGGGCCGGTGTTTCAGGCTATGCTCATCCTAGGGGATGGACATCACATTTAGGAGTCATCTGGATGGAGTCATGGCAGAGCGGGCATGCATCAGTGCATCCCCCCCGGATGCTGGCGCTTCCCTTGCGGCACCGTTCGCGTTAAATGGCACGGCAGATCCTCACTCTCCAATAGATGTTTGCTGGCACAAAACCCAGTGAACCCGGTCTATGGAGCGTGAGTGATCGATAGTCACTGGGCAAACTTTCTCAGGAGCTTATTTAGGAGAGAAAGACCTGATGCATCGGTAGCGCTGCGTGCAGGAGAGCTGCTGGAGCCGGTTGATATTTCAACACGACTGAGTATTTTTAGAGCCATCCTATGGTGCAGGATTTTTAACTTCCATTTCACAGCCCTTGAAGCCTGGCAAACTTTCATTAACATTTGATGCCTTGAAGTCATGCGAGGTCTGGGGGAAAGGGGAGGGGAAGGAGGAAAAAGAAATACACCTTTTGGAGCATGTAGTTTGCAAAGTTGCTGTGAAGCTTAGAAAAAGCCTCCAATCCCTCCTCTTTGTACCGAGCGCTTTTAAAGTACCCAAACCATTCAGAGAGCATAGCTAGAATCCCAAACATGGCTGTGTGGGAGAATCTTGCTTAATTAAATAACTAAGTTAACATGTTAAATACCTGGAGTCTCTCTGGCCCTTGGGGAGATTGAAGCACTCTTTACACAGAGCGGTCCCCACCTTAGAAGGATTATGCCTCTCTTCTTTGTCCATTATTAGGTAACTTTGCTAATATAGGGCTCTTTGACTCATAAATCCCCAGATTATTTATAAGGCATCATGCCCCCATCCTAGAGAGGAGAACCTGGACCACAGAGCAGTTAAAGGATTTGCTCCCAATTCCCACTGCATGTGCTGCCATTTCTGCTCAGCACAAAGTAAGGCTTTTCTACCCAAATTTATACACGGTGAAAACAGTGCTTCCCTGGCTACAAGGCAGACTTTCAACTGGAAAATAAATTAACAGAAACTCTATTTCCACCTCCCGCCCCCCCCCCCCCCCCCAATACACACATGTATACACACACACACACAGTCTTTTTGCGCACAACTGAGATTTTTCATAGGCTGAGGGAGTAGGAAGAAGAGATGTATTTTTTGTCTCCTTGGCAAAAATATATTGGCAGCATATCACTGAGTTGTAAAGACTGAGTAGGTACCAGAGCGTGGCCCTGCTAAGAGAAGTGCATTTTGGAAAGCTGCCCTTGGGTTGCCTGCGCCCATCTGCCAGGACCATCGCAGGGATGCTGCCCCGGGGGGGTGCTCAGCACGTGGGGCTCCAAACAGCCCGTACAGGGTCCTGTGGAGGAAGAGGAGTGTGCAATACCTGGAAATGAGGAGGCACTGTCAGCTCTGCATCACGTCAGATGAAACGTCTGAAGGGAGAGGAGCTGTAAATCTCCCCCTGTGCATGGCACAGTTCCCGGGCGGTCAGAGCCGCTGCCTGCCTCCCGAGCTGTGCACCTCTTGGGAGGTCTCGCCAAGGTGGTGACAAACTGGTCCTCTCCTGCTTTCGAAACTCGGGAGGAAATATGGTCCCCGAGATGCTGTTATTCAAGGGCAAGGAGAGAGATGAAGGACTGAAGAGGGAGGGCTGTGAGGGAGGCAAAGGCACCTGCTTTCTGTCCCGTCTTCCCAGCAAAAGGAAAATTTCTTGGTTTTCTCCTCCCAGCTGTAAACCTTGCCGGTCACTTCCATGCCATCCTAGGACAGCAAAAAGCAATAAGCATTTCTGATTAGAACAGAAGATGTGCCTGATGCTGATAAGGACTGGGACTCTCAGGTACATTATTTAAATCCAAGTCCGAGATCCCAGATTGGATTGCCCAAAGCCACCACCACCACCACCCTTATCCTTCCCCAGTGCAGGTAGAGACATTTCATAGTAAAATGCAATTCTGAAATACTGAAAGTAAACTGAGAAATCTCAACAATAAAATATTTATGCATCTGTGCTTTAGTGCATTGTAATTTTGCATGATATGCTTTGCTTTTCAAGACTGACTAGATTAAGGCACTTCTGATTCATTAAACACATTTTCCCAAATGGTGTTTCTACAAATATTGTCGGGCCATTGTGCTTAGTTGTATTTATTAGCTGGTATAACAAGGAAGTTACATCTTCCATAAACCTGAGAGGAACCCACTTAAACGTGTTGCTCTGAATCTCAGCAGAGGAGAAGAGTTCTAATGAATAATTAAAGCTTAAAGAGGTCATGCTGCTTTTGCAGCCTCATTTTTATTTGTCACTGCTTAGTTTGCATTAGGAAATAGAAAGTTTCAGGTGCAGGAGCCAAATGAAAGCTTTACTTCATGTGTTCATTTAAACACATCTATTTGGTAGCCATCTCCATTTTTATGTATTAGGTCATTTGTTAACTGTAATAATTTAAATCGGTCCTGGGAATTATAAGTTTCAGGCTTTTAATTTTCAACAGGCAGGCGGCTTTGTGCATCCCCTTGCCTTCTGTCAGCACTACGAGCACCGACTCTTCGGCAGAGCGGAGCACGCACCAAGCCGGGCAGGGCTGTGGATGCAGGCAGAGCTGCTCAGGGAGGACCCAGGTCACCATCTGGTCCCCATCTCCACAGGCACCACCAATCTGCCAAGCTCCTGCTCTCCTCCTGGGCCCTCTCCTTGCCTCCGGCCACCCACTGCCCACCTTTTCTGTCTCTTCCTCCTCAGCTCTCTCTCCCTCCCACTTTCTTCCATGCTTCCTTTCCTCCTCCCCTGCGAACCACCTCCTGTTTCCTCCCCGCTCTGCCCTGAAGCCCTCCTTTTCCTCCTTTTTTTTCATTGCTCCCCCAGGCCCTTATTCCCCCAGAACTGCTCATCATTTTCCTCTGCTCTCAAAGTGCCCCAGAGAGACCAGCCTGCCCCATCTCCTGCACGAGGCTGGCCACAGCGGGGGACGCACCGTCCCGGCTGCCGTGACACCCTTGCCACCAAATGCCCCAGACACCCGAGCCTGCCAGCACCTACCCTCCGCGAGGGTATGGCACGTTATGGGTCGCACATACTGCTAGGAATCAGGAATAACCAAATCAGTAATAACTCTAATTCAAGCTAAAGTCCTTCCTATTTCCTTTAAATTTTTTTCCAGGAACAAAATATTTTTGTTCCTTTTGTTTTTTCACATTGGAACCTAGTCTTTCTAACCAGCAGCTGGTTTTTGTTCCCAACGTTAGACATTACCCTGGGTATTCAAGTAGACAACATGGTCTCTTGGATGCACTGCCCTAATCTCTCTTATTGGAGTGTCTTTTCCACTAATACATCATGCAGATGATTTTTGAAACCTTTGCCTTGCATTTCCCAAATCCAGCCATCAGCAGGGTTTGGCAGGTACACCCCTTTCTCCTAACCTTTAGATTCCCCGTTGTCATCTGCCTTGTTTCAGTCCCGCATCACTGATTGTGCATGATCAATCTCTAGAGGTTTAGCTTCTATGTATAACTCAACAAGCTGGCATAGAAATGAGGAAGACATGCTCCAGAATGAATGCAGATCCAACTCAAGGTCACTGCATTATGAAGACAGACATATTGCAAGCATTCCCTTCACTTAAGATGATTTATGGAGTGAAATTTCACTATTGCTTCTTCGACATTCAACTATTTTTCTAAATGCCTTCATCTTATAATGAATCACCGTGGACTGAAGAGACATGGAATCATTACAAGATTCCAGGAGTGTCCAAATATCCTGCATGTTCCTAATCAGTTAACTAGTGAGCTCCTAAATCACTACTTTCCAGTGTAATCCTCGCTTCTGTTCCTTTTTTTTTTTTTTTTTTCATTAAAAAAGCCTTTGTGGTGCATGAATGAGCCAACAGAAGGTTTGTAAAGAAAAAATTCAGTTCTAGATGTCAGGTTAGAGACGTTCCCTGCTATTAGAACAGACAATAATTCATTTTATGCAGAGAGGTAATTACGTGATGCCTTGTAAGCTTCTACTACACCAAGAGATCTCACAAGGAGTAGCAATAATATGAACCATTTTTCCTCTGACTAGATCTGGAGGGGTTTTCCATGACAGAAGAAGACACCAGGTGCATCCTGTTACCCCAAACATCCCCAAGGATTACCTAGGTCCTCATTCTAGAGAGCTGTTTCTTAAATTTTAGACTGCTGTATGACAACTGCAAACCTTGCCTGTTGTGATATGAGGATGTTTCAGGAACCTGGCAAAATGGCAGTTTAAGAGGGTCTCAAAGTAGAAATTAAGAATGAGAAGGCAATAGCTCAAGGCTCCACATGTATGAAAGGTGAAGTGGCAGAAGATACAGGGGACAAAGCATCACACACTGTACTGGGTATGTTTCATCTAGTTCAAGAACAGTATTTGTTCCCCAGACGTGGCCATGACTATGTCTCAAATTATAAACTCAGTAGGGACCTTGAAAACATGTGAATGTCCATTTCAGGTAGTGGCACGCCATGATACAAGCTTTATAGACATGCCATGATCATAAGAGGTGAAACCATCAAGCCCTGGTTGATCACCATGTTAATGAGGGAGAACTGATGACTTACTGAAGTAAGGGAAACCAGATGGATAAAAACCAAACCATCCCTGAAGGGAAACTTGATTCCAATTGTGCCAACACAGGAAAAAAAGCACAGTTTGACAATGTGAAAATAAACACGATTTGTCATTTTGCAGCATATGAACGCTTCATCAGACAAAATTACTATCTGTTCTCAAAATTGCATCCGGTAAAATTTGGCATTTCAGCCCTCTCATAATGATTGATGGACTGGCAGCAATCTGCCTGAATGAGCAGTCTTTGTACTGGTGAAAGTATGTCAGGGTCAAGAATATTGGGGGGAAAAAAGTGGATTTTCATTTAAATCAAGATATATCTAAATCCCAACTAGTATACAGGCCACCACAGCTTATTTCCCACTGCTCTCCAAGGTGTTGGAGCTATGATGGTCACTGTGTAGTTACAGTTGTGAATAACAAGTTAGTCTCTGACATATTGTGCCAAAAGCACTGCTGGTGACTAAAGTACTTCTTTAAATTAAGGTGTTTTGAACCAGAATGTAAGAGGCTGGAAACTCGTTGGAGATATTGACTTTCACTTTGAAGCTGTGATGGGTGAAGATGCTCACCTGAGAAGCCAACACCAGCTCCTCGAGTGTCAGACCAATTTTAGCTAAGGTAGAAGAGCCAACTATGAGACTCTAATGGAGGTTTCTATCCAAGCTCCAAATTAATTTTAAAAGGGAGAGATTGGTTGTATCAGCCACCCAGAAACAGCTTTGGCAAAGTAGCAGCGAAGTATGGAAAATGAGTGGTGAGACAAACTTCTGGGCTGCCGGGATAAAGGACTGTGGCATGAGATGCAGGATGAGACGAGGTGTGAAGGCAGAACACAGCAAGTGTGGGCCATGGTGGTAGATAGAAGAGCAGACACAGAAATGTGAGTTAACAACCCCATGGCAACTAGAAATGTTGACAGTCTCTTGGGACTGAGCCAGGCATGGGAACGCTCGCTTTGGCAGGGCTAACTTAGCTCTGACTTGAAAAAGTTCCTCAAGCAGCGTCACCACCATTGCCCCAAAAAGTTGTGTCATACTCAGGTTGAGGAATTGCCCCTATTTCCCTGTGCAGACAATTTACAAAATGCAAATGGAACATCAGGGCTGGAAGTCTGTCAGTGCTTCTTCCTAGAAAACAGAGTTATTCTCTCAATAAGCTCCATAAAAAGGAGCAACAAAAAAGACTAAAATAAGCCACAGAACCCCCTGGATTTTCCCCCACTTTGCCTCCCAAGAAGCAGCACAAGAGGACAGGGAGAAAACTGCAAATGGTAGTAGGAAGACCATCAGCAATGCACAGCGGAGCTACTGGGGATGCTTGAGCATTTGCGGTGGAATAATGCAGCACGCTATTTTATCTGCTGTTTGGCTAAGAAAAGGCAGCTGGGAAAGCGATAGAAGTGCTGCTGAATAACCTCAATCATGACTTCTGTGGCCAAAATGCTGGTTTATGAGAGGAACACTCGAAGAAAATGGAAATTAAGTTGCTCAAAACAACATGTAACATACAATCAACTCATCTACTTTGCTGCTGTCCTACATTTCCCCGATACCATTGGTATTCACTGTGGTAGCACAAGGACACTTAGTACTTTTGGCAGCAGTTTTGTAATGACTGAAGAGGATTCAAAGGACAGCAGCCAGACACTGTGATGTGGTTTATTAGCTCCCAGATGTGCAGGTGAGGTGAATCTTCGGGAAATTAGTTTCAGTGCCACAGATTTTCTAACATCACTCAAGGTCTCAAATAAAATCTTATAACGGAACAAAAGGCTGCCATAGAATTTTAAAGTCGTCTTTGGCAAAGCATCTTTTCTGCATCTGTTCATTTCTTACACAGAAATACAAACACACAACATCTTTGAGGATATTTGCACAGCTGAAAACAGAAGGTTGGCTGCTGAGGCTGCATATACCTACATGAATTAAAACCAACTGAGCTTCTGTAGGCATTTCCCTGGATGCCTTCTGGTGTAGGTGCTCCAGAATCTGGAGATGCTTTACCAGCTTGTACACAATAGTGTTCAGGTGTTACATCCTAGTAACACCACTAGGATGTAACCATGCAGCGTGCCAAAATAATATTGCTCAGAGCAAAATTGTTCATGCCAGAACTAGAAGTCACCACCCAACAGCAGACTTCTTCACCACCTACACAAGATACGTGTTCTCCTATGTGGCCAACTTCTTTGGGCAATGGTGAGTATCCATGTCTGGAGGAGTTTAGCTACGGCACCACATCTGGGCCTTGAGAAACTCAAGAGTGTTAGAAGAGAAGAGGGTGGGTCGTGACATGAAAGTCAAACTGCCCAAGCGGGAGCCTTGCCAGTTGCTATTTGTGGCTGTGAAACTGGCACTCAGGTCAGTAGAGGTGGCTCTTCTGCAATGTGGAGCATGAGCTCCACTATATTTTGAGACCACTGTAGAAAAAAAGCAATGCAAGGAATAGAGCAGCACAGCCTTTGTTCTGCAGGGATATGGAGTAAGGAGAAGCTGTGAGCTGCCTCTGCTTTCAACAGAGATTTAGATAGGCTTTAGGTAGGCTTCGTAGAGGAGCACCAGGGAGAGGCTGCAGATGGCAAAAGGCAACCGGATCAGACACTGCCACAGTGCAGACAAGTTGGTGAAAGCAGATTATAATATCCTAGAGTAAATGCTTGGGAGTGGTGGCATAAGACAGTCTCTTCTGTCATAGAAAGTGTGTTAAACACGGGGGAAGCATTAGCTCCTATGTGAAGGTAAGAGAAGAAGTGGAGTGAGGTTAATGATGGGATTGAGCATGTCAAATGACAAGATAAACGGAGACCTGTTCCTAGTGAAAATGTGCTTTTACCAGACTCAGGGGGAATGGTGAGCACTAAGAATAAAGACCCGGGTGAGAGTGGTCCAGCAGCTCAAGTGCATGGGCAGAAACAGCTGTGAGCTGCTCAGTGCCACGTCTCCTCCAGTGCCACCACTGCCGGGGTGGTTTGAGCCCTCGTGAGGCGCTAAACACACTGGGAAGGTGGTTTGTGTTTAAAAATGTTAAAGAGAAACAAGATGGAGCAGGCAACAAAAGCGACCAGTCATTTCTTCACGTGGCACCAAGGGGACGGATGAAAAGATCTGAGCAGTGGAGGGTCTGTAGGCAGCGGAGGGGAAGGACTGGAAAAGTAAGAAATTCATGTCACAGCAGAAGATAAGAAAATAAGAGACTTGAGGAGGAGTTTTGCTTTGCCCACCAGACAATTGAAAATAGATCAAAAGAAGAACCCAACGGGTTTGTTAGAGCTGACAGCTCCTAAGGAAGAAAGTGGGGCAAATTTCATACATTTCAACATTTTACTTCCCGGGCAAAAAGAAAATGATTTTTAGAGTAGGAGCCAACTAAGGGACAAGACCAGATTCTGATATCGCTGTTACTGGGTGAGACAGATTTGAGTCCACCGCACTGAAATCAGAATCTGGCCCTTAATTCTGCTCCTTGAAAGTAGGCAACTCAGATCCCCCGATGAGAAATAAGTGAATTTCAGTTACAAGATGAAAGACAGAGAAAGAAGGGAAGGACTTTTAGGAAGAAGAATAGAAGATTATTGTTTCACTGTTTCAACACCTGTAGAGAAACATGGTTAGGGTTCAGGGTAAATTCCTTTTAAAGACTCAGATAAGCTGAATTTGCTTTAGTCTGACCATGACATGCACGGACAGGTAGTGCTGGTCATCTGGATTATGGTACCGTGCTAGTCCACAGTTATGGGAATGGACTTCTAATCTTCTTAGATCCTAAGCATGTTCTGAAAATAAGACCTACCCTGGCAAAAGTATGACAATAACCCCAGGTAGTAGCAGTGCTCTTCATCAAATTCACCTTCAGGATGAAACAAAAATACAAACTGTCATATGGACAAATATTTCCCGGACTGGCAGGACTCAGGGGGTGTCAGACAGCATCTGTCTCAAAAACAACCTATGCTTTGCAGTTTCCAGCTTCGCAAGGCTCTCACGACAGCCAAGCTTTTCCCAAAGGCAGACACCCAATAAATGTATATTTAACCTCCTGAGGCTTCTTTCTCTGCTGGCTCCAGCCTCCGTGGCGATGAAGGTGGTGTTACAGCAGCAATGTGGGGTAGCAAATTCACATGGGGTGTGTTTTGCACACGACCTGCATCAATACTTCATGATTTCTTTTCTAATGACAGCATTAAATGTCCTTTGGCAGAGGCTCACAGGATCTGTGCTCATTCAAGTAACTTAAGGACAAGCCTATGAAGCAAACAGCAGGAGACAAATAATCGAACTCGGGACAATTTAACATAGAAAGTGCCAAGTTACAGAAAAATATCTAATGCTGTTCCTTGTGGCCTGAGTGGAGAGCTCAGGACCATAATAGTCCCTGCTTGACCATCAGCACCACAAAGCAGGTTTTGAAAGTAAAAGGAGGTGCACCACCCATTCCTCTTTTCAAGGGTTATTTTATGATGAGAGGAAAGAAGAGAAAAGAAAGTTAACTCGGTGGTTGCATTTGCCGTTGTGTGTCAATCCAGTGAGACAGGGGAGTTGTACTGGTGGAAAATCAAAGAAATGAACACAGTGCACAGATAGACTCCACGCTATAAATTTTGCGGAGAGGAACATTTTTTGGCATGTCTGATCTGCTTTGCTAACTATTGCTCAAATCATGCTGCAAAGGATTTCAGAACTTGTCAGCAGAGAAATCTTCCTAAGGAAAAAAAAAAATATAACTGTTTCTCTTCTCCCTGGCAGAGTCCAGCAGTGACACACTCTCGCTCACTATAAATAGAGGTTCTCCACTGTTGTCCAAGGGAAGTGCAAAGCCATGCCATTAAGAAAACCCAGTCCCACAGAGCATGTTCAGATGGACACGGTGTCCAGGCAACTGCTGGTACAACAGCCCCGCTCTGCATGTCACACTTTTCTTGTTGTCTGTGATGTTACCTGTCAGTCAGCCTTCTCTGTGCTGATATATTCAGAAAACTTGTCATTTAAACTTTCAGATATTCAAGTGTTGTGGTAAGTCAGCTAACGGTTGGTTCTGGAGCTGAAGCACAGCATTTAATCAGAGAATAGCTGCAACAAGCAGAACCGCTGGGCCAGATTTCCCATGGTTCCTTACTAATTGCCTTATTTTTGATACACAGTCAGCTCCTTGCAACTTGTATTCCCTGTATCTTGAAAATAATTTCCTTCCACTTCTTCAAACCATCCCGGAAGACCCACATTTGCCAGAAAGAAATCAGCTGGTAAGTGGGATTTTAGGCTGGACAGTTATGGGATGTATTTACCTGCCTGCAGGTAATTGCTGTAGTCGTGCAACCACTTCTGCAGCTGACATTCATAGCACTCATTCCATCAGTGTAACCCCCCCTCAGGAGAAAACCCTGCTTAACTCTATTAATAGTGTGCACGTGTGCGCACTAAGTATCCGTAGCTGCTCAAGAGCTACAGGAATGTGGCCTGTTGGCAGAGGAGAGTTTGATCCAAGGAGGTTGGAAATGTCTGGTGACCCATGAAAAAGCCAGAAAGGCTTCTCAACCAAGTCCCAAAACCAATGTTTTACTGCATAATCTTACCAACAAGGGCAGTTGAGAGGGCTGGTAGGTGAAATAGTTAATCGAGCGATAGCTCTTCAGAAGCTGTTGATGGAGAAGGAGGCAGCAGCTCAACCCATCTATCCTCATGTGTCTCCCACTGCTATCAGATATCGCCTCCCGTAAGCTCGTGCTCAGAGCAAGGAGACGAAAATTGCTATTGACAGAAGTACCCCGCAGACACAGTCCTCTGCTGCAAAGCTGCTAGCATCTTGCATGGTGGAAACCTATTTTAAATGACAACAGAACACTAATGTTATGGAAAGATCTTGTTGTATATAGTTTTCAGGGACTATATAGCGGGGCGGGGGGAGAAAACAAAAGTACAGCTTGCCTTGACAAATATTGTCAGACATTTAAGTGCTCCATCTTCCAGTGCTGATTTGTGTAAGCATTTCCAGGGCATCAGGGAATGTTGTCATTGATAAATACTAACTATGGGAAATGGCTTTCAAAGACATGGCTGATGGTATGGCCAACAACAATGTGATCATGTAATGCATGGCCACAAACAAAGTCAATGAGCATTTGCATCCTACAGCATTAACTATCGCTCTCAGTCATCAAAAAATAAAACCCCAGTAAACAATTCTGCAATGTTACAGGCAGGATTATTAAAGGATTATTTGAGAAAGAGCAAGGAGAAGGTAGTATGTCATCCGAATTTGGGATCACTACTTTGATTTACTGTTGAAAACTCTTACGTACTTTGAGATCTCAAACCCCAAAACAAAGCTTAATCTTCACTTGGGCACTACAATTCCCTCCCTTATCACATTATCAGAGTACATCACACTCTAATTATAGTTATCTGAACAACACTTAGTGAGATTGAGAAGTGCTAACCTTGTAGGAGAAGCCCTTGAACACAGAGTAAAGCGGAGACAGAAACAATTCTTAGTTTTTAAATGCCAACTAAGTACGCTGCAACCAGTGGAAAATGAATTTTCTTACACCATCAGCAACACTTCAGAAAATTTGCTTCTTCATTATCATTAACCCAGATCCTGAAGTCCTGGCTCAAAATTCAGAACAAAGTTGTTATTATGAGGAAAAAATGCATTATAATATTTGTATTTCTAAAAGCATCATTTAAAACGTATCAGTAATCATTCAAAGAAAGGAGTAATACTTCCAGCATCTCAGTGGGATATTATATCTTACTCTCAAGAGGTATCCAGAAGTGCTTCTCAATATTTTAGTATCTGTTAGGCAGTGATTGCCGTTTATTTATCTCTCTCTAGTGGGTACAGAAGTAAAAGTTAAATATTCCATCTTCCTCTCCAAAGTGTATAAAGGACTGTATCCTCATACTCACGCAAAGGAAAAAAATCTCTCCTCCACATCACATCCTGGTGTGGAAAACAGCCCATGTGTGCCTCAACTGAGCGTAGACCAATGGCCACGTTTGTCTACACATTTCTTTAAGGCATCCTCTGTGAAGCCTTTGCGAAGAGCTTCAGGGAGTTCAGGTCTTGTGCAGATGCTGTAGAATGGTTGTTACTGAATTTAATCGAGGTGTTTCCTTTTCTACCACCCCTTCTATTTCATGGCTTTTATTCTTTTGCTTTGCTTTACGTGCTAGGGCACGGACCTGGGCATTTCACCAAATCTCAGTTTTGTTTTGCTTTTATCTTTTGTGTTTAAGTACAAGTCGGTCTCTACTGTTGTGCTTTTAGAGTTCACCACTGCTTCAGTAGCCTCCACCCAGCTAGTTTTAATTTTTCCCAAATCTGACTTTCGAAGTCCATCATTATGAAAAAAAGGTATTGTTACATTTCCTAGCAAAACTTTGTTTCTGATAGTTTGTGGGTTAAAAGAGCCCTCAACACCCTGTAGATCACCAGAGTTCTTGATAGCAACTTCAAGCCTCACTGAGAGTTTAATAAGCTGCTGCTGAGTTATATGACACCCGTTAAGTTTACGGGAAAAATTTATCCAGTCTGCTGCTGCTGTTAGCTTTCAAATACCACAGACACTAGAGAGGACCCTGAACCAATATCTATGATGTGAACTACAGCAAAAATATTGGGAAGAATATTTTGGATTCCCAAGCTTTGATATAGGTCCAAATTTCACAGTCATTTGCTATTTCTATAAAAAGTTGGCCAGAATGACCAATCTCAGTACTCCTAAAAACTGGAAGTAGAAAGGGACTCTCAAGCTCATCTAGAATTTTCTGTCTGAGGTTAATTATCCTCTTTTTTCACCTCTGCTAGACTTGCTAAGGTTCTTTCATGTGGACTACTGCAGATAGAAGCACCAGGAAACGAAGGTTTCCAACCATAAGAGAGGAAAAGCCCAGACACAGCTAATACCAACCCATCCTGTCCTGCTGATGCATTTCAGTCCTGTGCTGGAAGGGATGGCTTCGTGCCCTCTGCGTAAGAGAAAGTTCTGCTGAGAGACCCATTTCATTCAGAAGTTTAATAGCATAAGGCCATTTTACAGAGGCCAAAACCCTCCATCAGTCCATCAGTGCTGCAAACACAAGAGGCTTGGGGAACATTTCAGTCTTGCAGGCTTCTTTTCTCTTAGCTGGAAGTGGGACATTCATTTGGGCTGTCGCCCATGTCCATGCTCTGTGAACGGGCAAGTTCAGAAAGCAGCCTTTGGTGCACAGAGTTCTCTCCTTCATCCATCTACCTGTTTGCACAGAAGTTGTGGGAGCTCTGTTACCTGTGATACTTCTACTTATCTATCAGCTCTGGATAAATTCAACCAACTACCTTAATAGTTATTGGAGAAGTACATACAGACTGAGAGATGGCCCCACCTATACACACAAGAACAGGGTCATTGGAAAGCCTCTTTCCGTAGGAAATTAGGGTGAAAAGATTATTTAGATTTTTTTTTTCCTTAATGAATAGGAGAAGATAAAAATCATACTCTGAATTTCCTCTAAATTGACACACCATAATGAAGAGACTAGAAGAAATGACCATCCAGTCTCAGAGGTCCTGTTACGCTGGGAGAGATTTAGTTTCATTGCGTGATGTGCTGTAAAAATAAGCACTGGGATCTGTAAAATCTGAATTTTGGCTTGCCTTGCTGGAGAGCCATCAGGAGCAACAAACCAGCTGATAGAGGGACGCAGGGACAAACATGATTAGCAGGAGCAGTCCCAGCTGAAGTGCTCTCCTCCGCCTGGCAGACGGGACAGGTGTGTCACTTCCAGATGTGACATGAGCCACTTACTTCTTGTTCACAGCCTTTGAAGTGCTGTGCAGAGAAAGCCTGAGCCGTTACCGCAATTAGAGTAGATACATCATTTACTGGAAGAATTAAATGCACCGTAGTAGCAAACCTGCAGTTGACACTCACAGAGTGCAATTGAAATCCTCTGGATTAGTAATTCTTTTGAGATCTTTGTAATCATTGGTAATAGGTAGTGAAATAAATCCACATTTATATCCTACAGACTGCAGCTGTGTTTCTGTTAAAGTAGTATTAACTGATGATTTTTAAATCCTTCTGCCAGCTCGAGCTGTAAGCACCGAAACTCCTGTGCAGAGGATAACTCATCCTGGGTGATGTATGTTCCTGAGCACGAAAGCGCTGGTTAATGAATAATGAAAGCACTAAGGCAGAATCACACCTCAGGGCTTCGCTCCCGCAGTAAGCTCTCTGGGGAGAGGTCCCCGTGCAGCTCGCTGTGCAACAGCTACCCAACTGCAGCTACGGCTGGATAACCGTGGCTTTGGATAACCGTGATAGAAAATAATAAAAAATACTAATGTAAAGCTTTACCCGGATGGACAGAGTGCTGAACCTCATCTTGTTCAGTCAAGCGAGGGGTTCATCCGACCAACTCTGGCGTTGTTCCTTCAGGTATCAGGAGTGCACACTCGCGCCCTGACTTCCTGCACAGGCTCCCAGGTAACTAAACAAATATGCCGTTAAAAGCTGAGCCAACCTTGAGGGGGACATATGGGTTTAAACTGCAGCAGGAAGAGATTTATGGACTTGTTTTCCAAGCCTAGAGAGTAATTGAAGAGGCCTCAGACAGTTCAACATTCACCAGCACTTCGCTGCGGATGAGGCAGGAGGGCTGACGGGTGCCAGATTGGCGCTCGGCTCCGCTGTGGAGCCCCAGCCATGGAGACCGACCCAGAGTGACAGTCACTCCAGGAACAAAAAGCAGCTCTGTAAACTCGGTATACTTGTAAGATAAGCACGGTGCTGATAAAGTAAAGCACAGAGAGATTAAAAAACTCAAGAGAAAGATATTAGTGGCAGACTGAAGAAAAGAGCCCAGGAATCCTGGCTCTGCCCTCCGTCAGCTAGGCTTCAGCCCAGTCTGCCCAAAATTCGTGACCTTAGAGATGGTTTCTTGATGGCATGAAAAAAAATCAGTGACCAACCCTACAGGAGAATAATTTACTTATACAGCCTGGGAGGAAAAGGAAGCAGAGCTGGCAGAAGTGCATTTACTGGTTCTGTTCCTTATGGTTTATGTTTGCTTTGCTTTCATTTAGGAATCTACAAAGGACATTGCTTCCGAATCAACCACTTCCCTGAAGACAATGACTATGACCACGACAGCTCAGAATACCTTCTCCGTAAGTGAAAAGTAATACCTAATACACAGGATTAACAGCCAATGGCCAGAGACACTTTCCAGGGTTTCTCTTCTGCAACCCAAGTCTTATTCATTGCAAGAGGCTGGCCCAAACTGGGTGGCACAGAGCAGTGGTGACATCTGTCCTGTTCACGCTGCAGCCGACACAACCTTGACCCTTGGGGACCCCCATTTCAAGGGTTTCCTTCAGCCAGGGGAACGCTCACAATTGTGGTGCCCATTCTTTAAACATTATATGGAAAATTTTCAAATGAAAACCATTGCTGTCATTCCCAGATTGGCAAGGATATTTTACAGAGGGAGTATTTATCTGATTAGTATATCAAAACAGGTTTGAGGAGTGGTTGCCAGCCTATTAGGAAGTTTTCCTTAATGCTTAAACCCAACCCTGATGCAAGCCTCATCCTTCGCAGCTGCTGAGCCACCTCCCCCTGCAGTGAAATGACTGCATTGTAAGGAAGCTGAAATTTCCGCAGCTAACAGCAAAATCTCAGCATGAACGTGGGCTGTGGCTTCCCCGCGTGGACAGCCAGCCATTGCTGCTCTGTGCTGGTGTGTAATCTGCCGCAGGAGTAATTTCATCCACCAGCCTGGTGCTTGAAATAAGGGCAATCGTTTCATCTCCTCCGCATGACCATCCGCTCAGCTGATAGGAAGGCTTGGAACCCGAGTGTGAAACCTCATGAATCCTGCAAGGTTTGAGTTAGATTTCCCCTTCCCCAGAGGACGCCTTGCCTAGTTGTTCCTTTTGAACCAAAGAGCTGCCCAGCCAAGCTGAAAGCAATGCCCTTTACCAGAGAAAGGAACTGCAGCTCACAAGGTGTTGGGAAAGCTTCAGGGGGCAATGAATGACGCTGCTCGCTGATACACCCAGCAAGGCAAAACACTCCTCAATTACACTGCTATTCATTACCTGAAACACCACTTAGAGAACCACTCTGCCCTTCTGCTCGCCCGTGGGAAACAATTTCTGCTTGCTAAGACAAGAAGAAAAAAATTCAAATCTCCAAAAAGTACACTTTACCAGAAAACCCAGATTTATTTTTTTTTCATCTTTACTCTTGTCAATTTAGATCAGGTGTAGTGCTTAGGTGACACGATTTCGGTGCTGAGGCGAAGGCAGACTAGCAGAGTGTGAGCACGGCTGCATTTATCTTTCATACCAAGCTTTGGAACTAATGTTAAATTGATGCCAAGTCAGCTTTAGGAAAGAAACATCATTAGTGAAAGGACTGTAAAGGAAAGAAGAATTAAGTAGCATCTGGATAAAAGTGTATTATGCCTTTGTTATTTGGAGAAAAGATAGAACCGGGAAAAACAGTCTACAGCTCCTCACTAAGGCATGAGATTGGTAAATTGTTTGTAAGTGTACTTGTGACGGCTGTTCCTAAAAGCTATTTTCCAAAGTGACTAAGTGCAGACCTTAAAAACAAGTTGGTCCAATCCTTTATGTCTTCTGCAAAATCAGGCCTCAGCTGCTCCCCCCACAGAGGAGAGTTCATCCTTGCGTAGTCTGCACAGATAACAGGACTCCTCTGCCTTAACTTTTACAAGAAAAACTTCACCTCCACTTAAAATGCATACGGTTGATTTAGAGATTACTGAAAGGTTACGTATCTAAATCCGGAAGAGATGAGCTCATACGTATATGTAATAGGGACCAAATCATTGTCTGAGTAGACACAGACAAGAGGATATTTGCATGCTGTTTCAAAGGAGACGTGAGACCTTCCATCCCGTTCTTGCCCTCTGTGCAACACCTTTGCGATCTGCTGTCTCGGTATTATTCACCGTGCTTTGTAGCCATTTCTTGGCACAACTCTCCTGGAGGGCCACGTTGGGGGTAACCCTTATTGTTCCTGTCTTACGTAGACAAAGGCACCAACACTGCGTGCATCTGGTGCTCCCGAAAGAGCGGCATGAGGGGCCTCAGCCTGCTCCGCGGCGACCAATCTAATATAGGCTTCAGATAAATGTAAGCATTATGGTGTTAGCAGAATTGAGCCCTGGTTCAAAACCTTATTGAAATCAGTGAAAAAATGACTGATTTTAGGAGACTTTGGTCTGGGGTGTGGGTAGGAGCAGGAGTTTGGATTTTGCCCTTTGGCATTCAGGCTGCTCCCTGCAAAACCAAGCGAACAACAGCCACAGCGACAATTAACATGTGCCAAGAAACTCGAACAAGACCCCTCCTATTCAGCCTTCCCTGTGACAGCACACGCCAATCTGTGTGTCTACAAAAATCCCCTTCGCACGTCTATGCAGAGCCCCAGCAAGCGGCAGAGGTACCGCTGCCGCGCACAGAAAGCCCGTGCAGTCCCCAGGGCTGCCTCCTCCGTCGCCCAACCGCACACGTGTGCTCCGGCTTCCCTCCTCTCCTGCATTTGTGCCAGCACACTGAAACCACGCTGCTCCGATCCAGCATTGCCCGCAGCACGTGCCCCTCTCCCGTTTTGCAGAAGAAGGGATCTCAGCCGTGCTCATCCTCACTGCGGACGTGAGGCCATCGGAGCTCTGCCACGGTGCAAAAGTGCAGCCGTGAGGATGGGGACTGGGGACCCCGTTTCAGGGGCATGGCTACACTTTCACGAACTTTGTCCCCACGTACTACAGCATCCGCTTTTTAAAGCCGTTTGCTTGGCTCCTGCCTTTCGGAGAAGAATAAAAGCATGAGCGGAGCACCACGGCTCGCAGCCACGTGGGGAGGAGCAGCGCGGCACGCTGCGGCGCTTCACCGAAGGAAGTGTCACAACGCATAGCGGTGCAGAGCAGCCGATGCAAACAGACAGGACGATAAACAAAGAAAAAAAAAAAACCAGGGGAGAAAGCAAAAACCAGATTGCCTTAATGTTTTTTGATGTGCTGTCATTTTATTACCAGTATCAGGAGACATATGTAAATTCTACATGGTACCTATGAGCTTCCTTTTAAATTTCAGAACTAAAAGTACACATCGTAGGAAAAAATATACTGTAGAGTTTTACAGGAAGACAACACTGTGTGTTTTGCTTCTCTTCACATTAATTCCCTACTATAGAAAAAATATCTCTGGAGATTATTGCTACAAGTAGAACAACCCACCCCCTATAGCTGGCATGTCTGGCAAGTTCCTTCTGATGGTATCACTGAAGCATTTTAGGAAAGCTCTTTGATTTAATCAAAATCTTTATAAACAGCATGAACGTAAAATACAGAAAACAACAACCAGAAAGGGTGAGCCACAGTGGATTTTCAGCCTGGGCTGCCTTTTGCCAGGACGCTAACAGGCAGACAGTGGTTCGGGGGCACAGAGCCTGACATTGAGTATTTTTCTAATAATTGACTCTAAAAACTGACGCAAAAGTCAAAGCCCTGGTACCTCATACCAGCCACGCAGGGATACACCCAGGACAACAGACCGGGCTCTCAGCACTCACCAGGCTTTGATCAGAGACCTTACACCCTCAGTACTAGGATTTGCCAATTATTGCAAGACGCTGTCAGAATAGTAACGCGTCCGACTGAATTGGGTTTAGATCCGGTTAGAAAATGCCCCGTCTGTAAAGGACACGTACAGCGACGTTGCCAGTTTTGGTAGAAGATGGACTTTTCTCGCCATTGCAGATCGATACAGACATAAGCTTCCCAGGCGGGGACTGTGTCTTTTGTTTTATGTTTGCACCATCCTGATGAGGGCTGGGCCCGCAGCCGGGGCTCCCGGGGGCTTTGCGGCACAGACAAAAGCGATGCTGTTATTAAATGCCCAGTCCTGTCCCTCTTGCAGTCAGTGGGAGTTTTGCCACCAGTTACCAGGGGAATCGTTAGGAAACGATTCACGAAATTGGGAACGCCACGGCCATCAAAAGTAAAATGAGAAAGCATCAGCTGTAACATCTGGCCGTTTCTCCTCGGGAAACGGGCGCCGCTCGCTGTGCGTGTCAGCCGGGAAGATGGCACCCGGGAGAGACCTCATTGCTAATGGCAGTGCATCAGCAGATTGCTCCAGATGGCGGTTTTCTCCTCTCCATGCACTCGGCCCTGGGGGTGCCCGTGTCCTCCCGGTGTGCTGTGGGGTTTCCACCCCTCCGTGACAGCAGCCTCTGACTCCCACCCGCCTTGGGCATCCCCCCACCCCAGCACCCGCTCACCCTGCCGGGACTCCTCGCCGCACCTTTGCCTTGCCGTGGCCTCCAGATTTGGGCCAATCCCGCTTTCCACAGCAGCATTCGGCATCTTATCTCTCCTTCTTCAAAAAAATCCTCTCTCTATAACAATATGACTTGGTCCCTCACTCTGCCCTTCTGGAACGCCTACCAGGTTTTACCCCTTTGGTTTTTACAATACAGACTTCCTCTTCTTGTGCCTGTTTATTTTTTCTCAACCCTTTTGTTCCCTCCCTGCCGCTTCCCTCTCGATTGCTGCTTAGTCTTGTAGTGACCCGACTGTGAAAGCTGGCTTGAAGTGGTGTTCTAATATTTTTTTTCAGGGATTTTATAGCCATGCTGGTGAATGGACTGAAGCAGACAGAATTTTAAATGACTCTACTTAGCTGTCAGGAAACTAAACACAAACATCTGAGACACACTTGTTAAAATTTCTTCCTTAGGAATCTGAAAGGTTTCAATGTCCTTAATATTCAACAAAAGAGAAAAGGGTTATTAGCTGTGCTCACCGGTAACACGAAAGCTGCAGATTTCAAGCGCTGTAATTTGCTCACCTTGCGCACGTACCAAGGAACAGATCTGTCTGATCAAGCCATCCCCAAATGTTGTAGAGTTCGTGGCCAGCTCCTGAATTTTTCACTGCCGCCCCATGTGTGATGCCGGTTCTTACCATTGTGGTGACATCAGATTATGGCAATAACGGTGGACCTTCTAGGAGAAAGCTCGAAAGATTTAAGCTACTCAATTGAAATTGGCCATGCCACATCGGCCACCTACCCATGGCCTTGGCTCCCAAAAACATGCCCAGAAATTCAGGATCAGTGATAATTCCAGTTTTGAGACTGTAATCTCCACACTAGCACCTGAGGAGGCATCTGAAATGATTACTGTCTGTCTTGGTTTTCTACCTATCTCCCCTCCAGGCATCGTCCGTGCCTCCAGTGTGTTCCCCATCCTAAGCACAATATTGCTGTTGCTGGGAGGACTCTGTGTTGGAGCAGGAAGGATTTACAACAGCAAAAACAACATTATTCTCAGCGCTGGGATTCTCTTTGTTGCAGCAGGTATGTTCTTAAATGGAGTCCTTAAGAAGCACTGCCTTTTTAAACTGAAAAGGACTGTGGAAACACTTGTTGGCAGTTCTCTCCCTGTATCCCGGGCATTAGCAACATCACACTAGGCAAATTTCTTAAGATAAAAATATGTTTTTGAAGCTCTACAATAACTATATTCTAGAAAAGCTTTTCGTTTTCCTGAAAAAGGAAGCTAAAGCCAGTAACGTGCAGTTTTTACACTACTTGAAAGTATTAAACATTAGATGAATCAGGTGTCTCTTATATGCAGGGCTCTTTTTTTTTTTTCTTTTATATGATGGCAGAAAAATTTCACCTATGATAGGTGAGCCCATTTTTCACACTAGAAACATCTGAGAGAGTCACCACGTTGTTAATAGCTTTCCCTGAAGCTCGGATTAAGCATGCTGCATTTAGATGAAAATTCAGCAACGTGGAAGAGAACTTATCTTGATCAAGGTGAACAGCCATAGCCCTGAGCTCAAATTGTATTTTTCTTATTATTATGAATGTTAGAATCCCACTAACAATATTAGCGAGCTCCCATATGCTACTTCTTTCCCACCATGACAATGAAGAGATGGGGACAAACCCTGCTGAACATTTTGGGATCCATGTGAACAAATGTGACCCAGATGTGAGTCTATTCTTTGTTTTTCAATAATAAATGAAATCTTGAGATAAATGAAAGAGTAAATAGGTGAATAAAATTTCCTGGTCATAATCTTTGAAACATTCAAGTCCAGAAAGTAACGTGGCTTGAATTTTATCTTCCCAGCCACATAACCACTGATTTCTGTTTTTCTTTCTCTAGGACTAAGTAATATCATCGGGATCATTGTCTACATATCAAGCAATGCAGGTGACCCAAGTGACAAGCGAGATGAGGACAAAAAGAACCATTACAACTATGGCTGGTCTTTTTATTTTGGAGCCTTGTCTTTTATTGTGGCCGAAACCATAGGTGTTCTGGCTGTGAACATTTATATTGAGAAGAACAAAGAGCTGAGGTTTAAGACCAAGAGGGAATTCCTTAAGACTTCTTCCAGTTCTCCTTATGCCAGGATGCCAAGTTATAGGTACAGGAGGCGGAGGTCCAGATCCAGTTCTCGATCTACAGAGCCTTCTCCATCTAGAGACATTTCTCCGGTTGGCATGAAGATAGCAAGCACCATTCCCATGAACGAAATTTCCATGTACACTCTTTCCAGAGAGCCTTTGAAGGTCACAACAGCTGCCAGCTACAACGCAGACCAAGAAGCCAGTTTTCTGCAGGTTCACAACTTCCTTCAGAAGGAATTTAAGGAAGGACTTCATGTCAACATGGTCAACAGGAGAACGACTCCTGTTTGAAGTATCTTCCTTCCTCGCGCTTTTTGAAGAAATATCGAAACAGAACGGATCTGTCGTGAAAGAGAAAGAGCGATGTTAAACTACCCTCTCACCTCTTTAATTGTGGCATGTGTTGAGGTAGCAAGTGGAGATCCTCTGGACCAACATAAAGATATTACCCGCTCGTAGCTTTTTCTGAAGCTAGTCGGAGTTTGTTTCTTTCAGTTCTCGGTGTCACAAGATGAAGGCAGTTCATGTTCTGGCACTTTCGTAGTGTGTACAAAGTCTTGGAGAAACTGCAAAGGACTTGCCACCAGTGTGTTTTAAAGGATTACAGAAAAATTGTTGTAGGACCTTTTTTTTCTAAAATTGAGATCCCTTATTGCAAACTTGCAAATATAATTTATCACCAAGCCCAAGGATAAATATGAACTCCTCATCAAGTGAGCCACTCTCCTTTGACGCAGCATAAGCTTTGCCTCTTTCAAAAGAAAAAAAAAAAGGAATAAAGAAAATATTTTTGAAGGCAACACTTTCTAAAACTGACCTGTGCTACTGAAACCATAGAGCACCCACGTACTGAGCATTATAGACTCCCTGATGGGGGGGTAAGGGGGTCTCCCATTTCTGGGTGTGAGGCATCCCTCGGGACAATGCAGATGGGGGAGAAGAGGGGGGTGTGCATCTTGAAACACCTAGAAAGGGGAGGATTAAAGTAGGTGGGACTTGAGCATACTTGCAAATATCATTTCTTGCCTAACATTTAGAAAACTTGAATTCTCATTTCGACTAGCCCTAGTGCCTGATCCGGCAAGGTGCTGAGTGCTGTCTGTCAGGAGCCCCTATAGACTACTTACAGCGAGAGCGAGAAGCAGAGCCGAGCCGGGGTGGCCCGCGCAGGCGAAGCCGCCGGTTCCCTGCGACTGCATTCCTGTTTTCCTTACTGCTTCACAAGTGCAACACTAACGCTACTGGAAACTAAGATATCGGAGCAATGTGCATAAGAAAATGAGAAGCTAATATGTTCGGACTAGCAGAACTTCCTGCAGCAATGGGAACTGAGTGTTAACAGAACGGATGACAACTTTGTATTTTTTAAAATAGAACAAAAATAATCACCATTTATGAGATATTTATTAAACTTTTTATTATGAATAAGTGCCGCATGGTGCAAGGTATAGTTGCTTTTAGATGGAAATGATGGTTTGACCTAATTTAATTTATTTTGCAATGATGAATCCACTTATGTGCAGAGAGCCCACAGAAAACTCTATGCATCACCTAGGGGGAACTAATTTGTACCCTTTGCTTCTGTGTTTCTAAAAAAGTCTGAAATATTGTTTTTCTTTTAAATTCCTGCTTTCATTTTTTACACTTAGGCTTGGAATCTCAAAGCTCGAGGGCCTGACTGAAAGGTAATTTAATTTAATAGTACTCATGTTGATTTTAGTGACCACTTGACCAAGCCATATGAGAACGAGGTGCCCAATTCCCCTTGGATGAATTAGGTGCAGTGAGAGAGGGGCATCTAATTCCTGTACATTCCTTTGAATATACCCGTCATCTTTGCCCAGAAAATCTTTGCTACCAGAAGACGAGAGAAATGATGACAAGAAAAAAAAAAAAGAAAAAAAAAAAATCATGTTTTGGACAGCTTGACCAACTGATGGTGGGAGATCTCAGCCAAACTGTTAAAACCTCCTTAGTCTTAATTTATCCTGCGATGGCCGCAGTGTCAGGGACTCGGTGGTGTTTTGGATAGGAGGCTTTCAGCTAGTGGAACCAAGTCCTCCAGGGAAATCCTGGAGGAGCTGCCTTAACATCCCCAAAAGCAAGTTGAACCCCCTTTGCCCCCCCTAGTAAACCTGCTTAGGCCTCTCTCCTTGTAAGAACCAAGACACAATTCTCAATTTTAAGTGAAAGTCTTCCCTTAGTCGCTGTTAAGCTCTGCTTAGCCCTCAGCCTGGCAGAGCGACATCGGTATTTTGGTGGAGGTGGGTTGGAGCCTTCATCCCTGCTTATTAAGAGTTTCCATTCAGGTTAAAACTCTGCTGGGATCCTTTTTCAAACCTCTGAACTGTGAGAGCTAAAGTGAACGGAGCGATGGGAACAATTTAAAAGTAGAAAATGTTGTGCTACTTTCTGTATCAACACACTACGGAGAAAGATATTACACAAGCTTTTTAAAAAAATTCAAACAGAGGCAGACAAGAAAACTTTTTTTACCTACTTTTCGGCTAGGACAACATAAAAGAGTTCTAAAATTATTAAAGTTCTTGATGAAAGGTTTTTTTTACAAGAATCTTTATGCTTTCAAACAATAAATTATTTCCTACTTTTTGAGACTTCGTAATATTAAAATACTTTGATTAGCTATGATAGAAGTAGAAGTTTGCAATGAAAAAAAAAAACCTTCTGTCTCATTAGTGTGTCATACTAAGTGCTAATTAATTTACATCTAATTATAGTCGATGTATTTTTCAAGTGCAATTTCCCAGAACTATTTGTTTCCCACTGTGTTAATAAACTAATAGTTAGAAATAAGTCCTCATCCGTGTTTACTGTAATTAAGAATAAAACCATTCCCTTTAAAACCAGGAGTTAGATATAGGCTGTTTTTCTAAACTCATGTACATTGAACTGGAAGTTGACAGTGTGAGGTTTGCTTCGCGCGTTGGGTTTGTTCTTTTAATTGTCATTCTCCAGTGAACGTGTTTAAAACCAACCATCTGATTCCAGCCAAAGTCTAAGGCTTTTCTAGAGCCGGGGTTAGACCGGCAAAAGGCACGTGCAGTATTTTTACACCACGTCAGCAAAACAAAAGTCTTGCCGGGTGTTTCGGGACGTTCCTCTTTGCCAGATCCTCCTCCCCGAGAGCAGAGCTGGTTTCAGCAGCTCTCCGAGCGTGATGCCCTGCTTCGGTCCAAGCCAGAGCGTCTGCTCCTTCTCCAGCAGGCAGGCGCCTTTGAAAAATGGAGCTGGAGCGGGGAAGCATTCATGGGATGCTCCTGGGATAGGGGGTCTGGACAGGGAACAAAGGCACAGGGAGATAACAGGGACCAGAGCTTTCATCCTGTGGGAGGATGGAGGCTGCGATTTAAAATTCATGGTCTATGTCAAATTGCAGCACAGTAATTTGTTTGACAAAAGAAAAAGAAAAAGAAAAAAAAAAGTTTTTCATTGACAATTTCAAGAAGAAAAAAAATCCTCAAAAAAAAAAATCAGTCTTTTCCTGTGGAAAACTTTGATTCTGACAAACTGAAAAGTTTGCAGCATTCCTGCCCATGCACAGTGTCTTGCTGCATGGCTGATCTGTCTGAACAGAATTAGATTGTACTCAGAATTTGAAATCACTCAGTGACAGTTAAAAAAAAAAAAAAAAAAAAAATCATCTGTTCTTCTACATCTCTCTCTTTTCCCCGAACAGCATCAAACACAAATTAGCCCCCATTTTTCAGCAAGGCCTGCAGATACCATCATCATAGCGTTAACAATAATCGGTCTTTTGGTGTTATCCTATAACATACTGTAACAGCAGACCTAAAAAAAATGCTATTGGATCATATTGGATTTTCTGAGAAACAAAGTTTCAGGTATATCATCAGCGCTCTCTTCCTAGTTTCTCATCCACAATAGGAGCAAAATGAGAAATCACTTCATACGCCCGTACATCTAACAATAAACTATTTTTATATTTCTTTTTCGTTCTGTATGGATCGCATATCCACAAGGGCTAATATATCATGTCCCTTGAGGTTACATTTCTGTCTGCAGTTCTAAAGTGTTATTTCCACTGTGCTTCAGTTCTACTGGTATAATCACAACCATGTATAATGTACTTAACCCTTACTTTTTAAATAAACCATTTTAAATGTATTCATTTTTGTGTGGAGAAAGGTATATAGATTTTTAACTTCCAGATTCTCTGAGATGAGCTTTCTATGTTTATTTTTTCACATTTCTACCTATTTTGATTGCAGCTGGGAGTGTTACTGAAAACCAATATATCAGAGAAAAAAATATCCTTGTGGGTCCCACAGACCAAGAATTCTCCAAGATAAGCTATCTTCACAGCATTTCCAGGCATTTGGGTTGGAAACTAAGAAAAACCTTCTAGTTTCTAGCTCAAACATGGCCCATATGAGACCCACTCCTGTTTGAGACTGGTATGGTGGCCAGAGGCACTGCGAACCACCATCAAGAAAAATAACCCAGTGTCTTCTGAAGTGCTAGCCTGGAGCCTGTGCTTTGCCTCCACCTTTTGAGGTTTCATGTGAATTCACTTCTGAGCATCCTCCTCTCCCTGATCTCGTCCATTTTGCCTGAAGAAAGCTCAAGCCCGCATGCGGAAGCTCCACGAAAGCCTTGCTCTGATCGCCACTGTAAAATCCCAGCGGTACGAGCAGCACCAAACACGGGTATGGAGCTCAGCAGTGTCTCGCTGCTCCCAGACATCCCGAACCATCCCTGTATCACAGACAATATTTCTTCTTCAAATACCTCTTTTAACTTTACCTTCCTGATTCCTAAGCCTCCAGATTGTCTTTAAAGCTGAAGACTGCCCGCGTATCTCCATCTGCCCGCTGCTCCCCATGCGTATGATCAATTGGCACGTCTGGAGGGAGGCAGGGGATTAATCTTTTCAAATGCCTCTGACACCTGGTAGTGAAGCCATTTAAAGCTCAAGCCCAAAGCTGGTTCCCTTGAACTAAAATAAATAAAGGCTCTTCCCACATTGCTGAGTAAGTCTGTGGGGAAATAGTGACCCCAAGAGCTGTGGCTGCCCCACTGTGCACGGGGACATATCAAAAAGCGATGTTGTTTGAGAGGGAAGCAAAGACAGAGTCCTTAAGGCTTCAGAAAGTAGAAAAGAGTCCAGTGAGGAGGATGTGGCATTTCCTTGGAATAAGAAAACTAACAAACATGGGAGGTGCTGAAAATAAAAGGGAATGAGGAGTGCTCTGCACCTGTCTGCAAAATGGCTCATCTTACAGCCGCCGCCGCCTGCTTCACTAGACCTAAAGGGATCGCTTACCGAAACGGCACACCCGGCACGATGGTCGGTATTTTAAGAGAATGAAGCTGTGGATCAGACGTGCAGGCAGCAGCGGGGATGGCCAGCCCTGCCTGCGCCCCCGCGGGGCTGCGGGGCCGGTGCTGTGAAGAGGCTGGGCTGTGTCCGGCGGTGCAGGATCACATCTCCTCCTTCATGCACACAGGAGTCTATTAAAAAAATAAAAATCCAAGCAAAACACACACACATTTTGCTCTTGCCTTCACTGATGGCAGGATTTCAGCCCCCGAATTAGGGAGCTTTTGGAGGGTGCCATGGGCGGTACTCCCAGGTATCAGCTATGCAGAGCCCACCATGATCAGGGTGGTCTGACCACACTGGGGCAATGCAGGCTCAGGACCTCAAACATTGCTAAGGAGCTCCCATTTGGAGAAAGCTGTGTGCTTGAAAATGCATTTGAGCTCAGAGCTGGGAGCAGACCAGGCACAATCTCCTCCACTCTGGGTTGTTCTCACCTGGGAAGGGTCTGCTGCAGAACATTCTTCTGCAAGAAGGGAACCGCAGAATTTGGTTAATCTGGTTGTGGTAAATACTGAGCCTGGTCTGGAAGAAATATAGAAAAGTGCAAGTGCTGGAGAGCAGAGCCAGGCCAACGCCTCTGCTAGGGACAAAATAATGCAATAGTTGGTCTTGAGACACCTCCGTTAGCATTTTCTCCAGTAGAGAAACATAATTGTGTCTCTCACTGCTACTGCTAAAGTGCAACTAATTACAACTCTCCCTGCTTCCCAACAGGTCCTCATTAACAGTCTGTTTATATTTCACGTGATACTGGTTCTTAAATGTGAATACTTGCCAGCTGACACAGGGAGACTGCAGGAACTGTTCCTGGAGAATTATGTACCATGGTCTTCTGGATGTGCAGGCAATCTTTGGGGTTTCCTTTAGTCCTTTGCTCCTCCAGAAATCAGTTTTGCTTCTGCATTTGTCAGATGCCCACCAGCCCCCCAGGGAGGACAACTTCACCTCCATGTAGGGACAGACGTTCCCAGGCCTGGGACAGAGGCTCAGCCCATGGGCAGAGGATCCTTTTGGCTCTCACCATGGCGGCTGCAGGTGATCACCGAATACCTGCCCGCGGTGCCCAAACACGCACCGAGCCTGTGCCGGGAGGAGCAGGCAGCAGCACCCGTGCAATACGGCTACATCAGCTCACGTAGCAAACCCACAGAGCCCACGGGGAGCAATGACCCACAAAAGAGTTTCTTTCCCAGGGACTGGTGGCTTTAGGTTGCTTTTTTGGGGCTGGAGACAACGTTTCACCTTAGCTGCTGTAATGCAAGTTTTCAGTCTCCAGGGAAGCCACTGCTGCTCACATTGAAGATCATCGAAGCTTGTTCACTCCCCGCTCCGCTCTGCAGGGGAGGGCAGGGAAGCATGAATTTTTCCCTTCTGATTCCGCTGTAGTCGTTTCCTGGGTATTATTAGGAAACTCAAAACAAAACCCTGAGGAACTTCTCCAGATCGGAGTATCTAAAAGAGAACAAAAAGCATGATTCTTGCCAACATAGGATGAGACACAAAGACCAACACCAACAAAAAAAATTAATGAGTTCCCACCCCTGCAGTCCCTGTAGGTTGTGATTAGTCTAAAGCACAACCATTAGCACTTGCTTCCTCGGCAACCAGACCCTTGCCTTCTGCCCACATTCCCTTTCTTACATTCAACTTGCAGAGGACCTGTGGAGTTTGTTGCATCAAGGAAGCAAAGTCAGGATGCAGCTCGTAAGATCAACTGACGTCTAGTGAAATTTAACAACTTCAAAAGAAAAGGCATTACATTTTCAGTGCATTCCTTTTCTGGTTTAAAGTCTGTTCCCTTTGGGATTTTTCCACTTTCATGAGAACTCTTGGTTCTGGTTTAAATGTAAGCCTCTAATATTTCTCGCAGCCCCAACCCAGCATATCACAGTCCTACACAGGGCTGCAAGCATCTTCCTACAGATGTGCCCGTGGTTCCTGCCTTGCTCCACATCCCCAGCACCCTCCCCAGTCCCCTTCCCCTCCAGTTTTGCACCAGTTACCTTCACTCCTTCCCATGACTCCCACCTCCCCAGCAGGACTGGGGATGCCCATACCAGGTTTAGACATGTCACCCTGCTCCCCAGGGGTGTCTAAGCCAGCCCGCTCACACGCCAAGCAGAGTAGTGTTAACCCCTTTAAGTCATATTTTAATTACAGTTATTTTGGATCAATATTTTTTAACTTACTCTCTATTTTCTATCCCTTTCCTACACTCCCCTTTCACCTTAACTCTTTGCTTCAGGCTGTCCTCATTAATTTGAGCTGACACCTCTGCACCTTTATTTTGACATCAAATTGGGATGTTCATGAAACAGGACTGGAGTAGCTTTGACATTATCTTGACATGATAACATGATATTTGCAGCTTTCCACTGACATTTTTTTAACCATTCTTTTAACATTCAGGTACTGTCACCCTCCTCAGTTTGACATCACAGTTGTAACATCATCTCCATAGTGGCCTCTGCATTGACATTATCATCAAATTAGCTTTACAATCAGCTGAAATATCAAAGGGAAGGAGAGAGGTTGGCTCCGGCCCAGGCAGTCTGGGTTCAGGGCAGGAGAACTCGCTTCCAAAAGGAGGAAATGTTGTCCTGGGTGGCCCCTGGACTTACTTACTATTGCATCAAGGAAAACCTGGTCGGTGGGAAAGCAAGCAAGCACTCGAGAGGTTTTGCATTAGAAAAAACAGGCAGAAGGGAAGAAACAAACAAAAAAGACTACTCAGAATAATTTGGGTTATTTAAAAAATAATGATAAAAAATAAACAATAAAATAAATAAGTTTGCTTATTTTGCCACTCTCTTTACACCGCAGCGCGTGGCTCTGGAGAATTGTCCAGCTCTGAACTCCTTGCAGAGGCCGCCACGAGCCGAAGGTTTGGGCATGCAGTTTACGGGCTCCGGGGCTATTAAACTATTTAGGATCAGACTGAACTCAGGCCCAGCACTATTATAAACAGAGATGTTTTTATAACCTCGCTGAAAAGTTAATCATCCTATTAATGCCTATTTCTGGTCATGCTGCAAGTCAAGAGATTACAGCCTTTGAAAGGCGGCTGTAGCGACTCTGAGCGAGAACCCGCCCGGTCGGCTCGTGGGAATCCAAAACAAACCCGGTGGGACGGGGCAGAAAGCTGAGCTCTGCTGGGCGCTCTTCTCGTTATGTGCATTAATAGCCTCCTCGCTGCGGCGGCTGACACAGCCCAGCAGCTGTCTGCGGCCGCCCCGCTCTCCCGGGGAGGTGCGGGGCTGACATTTGCAAATGCTCAGATGCGCCAGGATTTCAGGAGACCTCGTGAATCACCCGCCGCGCTCCACCGGGAGCACGGGTCTGGAGCGGGATGGACGAGAGCAAACCCCTGAAGGTCCGGCTAACGTTCTCCGTGATCCTGGTTGGCGTCTCGCTCCTGTTTGCAGCCGTAGTGACTGACCACTGGGCCGTGCTGAGCCCCAAAGTGGAGGAATATAACGCCACCTGCGAAGCGGCTCATTTCGGGCTATGGCGACTCTGTACAAAGCGGATTTTTATGCAGGAGCAAGGTCCCAAAGAGAAGGGCTGTGGGCCGATAAGCCTGCCAGGAGGTAGGTGACCACCCACCAATGCATGGGTGAAAGCACCAAGCGGTCATGCCAGGCTTTGCTCAGGAGGTTGCAGGACATGGCAGAAGGAAAATAGGGTCCGTGTTCCCGTGGCACTTCGTTTGGCATGGGGCTGCATGGGGCTGCTTTCACGTTGGTCTGCAGAACACACCTCGTTGTCGTCCCTCTCGCTGTAAGTTTGCGCTGTGTTGCCTTGCACGTCTGTTTGTGACCATATTTGAGTCTCCTGTGCGACAACAACAGTGGCGGGGAGAAAGGGAGGAGGATCGGACACGGTGGAAATCACCGAGTAAAACTGGAATAGAGGAAATTTTGCTGACATCAGCCAAAGGTCCCACAGCACCCAGGCACGCTGGCAGCAGCGGCCAAGAAAGAGGATTTATGGGTCCACCATACGTAGCTGGATCTTTAGGATTTCCAGATCCATACAGCTACAAAGGAACAGCCCTTTCATGGCTGGCATTAAGTTCCCTCTGAGCTATTTCAATAACAACCTTTCCTCAGGGCAGGGAGGAACAGGACCTGCAGTATGTTTTGCCGACTTCCAAAAAAAAAAAAAAAAAAAAGTCCTAAACAGAGTTTGGAGCAATTTCTCAATGACTTACTGAGCCTCCTCACCTCTCGGCAGAGGCAGCCTGGTTGCACACACGTCTCCATCACGGGTTCCTCCAGCGCAGTCACTAGGGAGGGCGGCGGGGGAGCGGGCACGGCTGCTTTCCGGGAAGACCGTTACATTCCCATGGTAAAAGGAGCTCATTATGTTTTTGCTGATCGCAAAGTCAGCAACATTCGCGCTGCATGCACTAATACACTCCCTCCATGACCGAGCTACGCTGCTTTTTTAGAAGGCTCAGAGGGTACTGGATGCTTTCCAGAACAGAAATAACAGGATTGCCTTCATGTTAGACTCGCTGCTTGAAAGAAATCCGTATGTTACATATTTGAAAATTTCCTGTGAAAAATCTTACTGCCTGGGCTTACTGTATATTCCCTGTATTACTGCAATTCTTTATCTCTTTGGCCAAATGACATGTTCTGAAGAGGGGAGCTCAGCCACAGCATTCAGATCTTCCTCTAACCAAATTTGGGAGTGTGTCATCCATATGCTTAATGTCTCTCGCGAAGGTACTTACGTGCCTAGAAACATATTCCTCACTGTACGCCTTTCCTCGCACGCGGAGGAAAACTCCCACAAAAGGAAAAACAACAGAAATTGGTGGATAAACACCAAAATTGCACAACTGCGGGGTAAATATAAAACTCATAAATATCCAGCTGTCTACAAAAAGCAGATTCGCAGGCAGGGCGGCACGAAAGCAGCTACTATCTTTGATAGACATCAGCATGTGCTCTCACAGGCATTGAATCACGTCCCAGCGCTGCCGCTCTGCTGGGCACAGCGAATAACCGGGTCATGATGGAGGGGCTGAGCCGCCCACCCCACACCAGAGGTGGTTTTCCAGTTTTTAAAGATATTTGGGGATTTGGATGGCATCCTGTGTCGTAATCAGCATCCGAGGTTTCAAAGGGCAAAATTCGCACCTCAATTATAATATAAATATTTTAATCCCCATTTTACTCACGCAGGGAACACAGCGAGGGGTGGAGGGGGAGAGCGCAGCCTCCGCAGATCTGGGCTGCTAAACGATGCTGCGTCCGCACAGCTCGCATTAGATTGATTTCACACTTCTGGGAAGAGATGTCAGCAGGGAAACACCGGGGTGGCGAAACCTGCAGCAGTCGAGAAAACGTGAATGAACAAACGTGCAGTAAAAGAGCAGATGTGGGCACTGATTTTCCTGAAAATCATGAGACATAAGCAGACATTACTGCCAGGACTGGAAAAGAAACATAAGAATTTATCACTGCATTAATAACCATTTACCAGTTGCTCCCTGAGGAGGAAATAGATGGCATGATTAACATTATTTATTAGGTTTTTTGCTGGGCACAGTGCAAAACGGGGAGGATGACTTGGCTCGCAGTCCACAAAGCAGGGCTGTGATTTAGGCAGAGCTTTAAAATTTTTACAGCGCTTTTCCGAGGATGTTGACAAATTGGAAAGGGTTCAGCCCCCTGCTGTAAGAAATAAAGAGATCAGGGAGATGGCTGTTAAAACCGGGCAAATTCAGATTAAATTAATACTGAGACATTTTTAACTGTGGTCAGTGGGCACCAGGGCAGTTTACTACCGGCTGTAAACTGAGTTTGCCTTCACTGCTAGTAACTCCAGCATAGGTGTTGTCCTACAAAGTGCGCTCTTGCACGCCTGCACGCCGGGCAGCAGTGGGGATGCTCTGTAGCCTGCGTGTGCCACCAGCGGGTTAAACAGGTCCTCGTCGATACGGGAACCTCAGTTCAGGCAACTGGAGAGGAAAAGTGCTCCAGCAAATGGCTTCTCAGCAGGGCTGTCTCGTTCCCCGTGTCCATACAAGAGACTCACTCTGCAAGACTGATATGAAATTAAACTATTTGGAGTTACCATCTCCAAAAGCCAGTGTGTGTCAAAGGCCTTCCCCTGGCTTGTTGGGCAGGTCAGAGCCCAAGGCCTGGCCCCCTCCACCGCTCGGCCCTCACTTTAACACCTCCTCTAACCGCTGCAGCAGGTCCTGTCTCCCAAACTTACACAAGTGGAAACCTCACATTAAAATCCAGGTTTTCCTAACCATCCAGCCTGCCACAAAACCCCACATGCTAGTGTGCATCTGAGGTTCAAGAGCAAGGTGGGCTCCAGCCCCTCCCCAGCCTGTCACTCCTACGCTCATGGTGACAGCTGCCACCTGAACCTCTGCGTGGCCCAAACACCTCGTGGTCTTTCTGCCCTTTCGTCCCCCCAAGGCCTCCAGATTGCAGACCCCCAAGTTTCAACCGCAGCTCAAGGCGATTGTGTTTTGACCGTGTCCCACGGCTGTGGTAGCTGCTGTCCAGCCCCATGGCGGTGAGTGGCAGGAGAGGTTGGCTCTGCACGGGTAGAGGAAAGATGGATTGGCCCGTTCGCCCACACACAGCGGTCATCCAGGAATGGCAGATCTGAAGGGAAGGGACCAGGAGGGCCGTAAGGGTGGGTGACCTGGAAGGGGGAGGACACTGTGATGAACCACGTGTTACAACCCTGAGGTTCACGTGAGCCTTAATGACCACAGAGCCCCTGGACTGTTCCCATCAGCACACTGAGGTGACCTCGTGGCAGAGATAATGCAATTAGGGGTGGAGAGAAACAAAGATTTCCACACAGTTTTCATCCATTATAAAATCCATTTTAAATCCTATCCATTATGTAAATGTGGTGTGACACAAATGGGCTCTTCTCTTATTCATGATGGCACCAGAGAGGTGTTGAAGTACCTCAGTTCTCTCAAATAACAGGGAGCCTTGTTGAAACAGATATTCCCAGCTCAGCAGAGCACCAAAGCATCTTTAAACTGAAAACAGTATATTACTTTACCAAAATCAATCTAGTTATATTTTCCCAAAATAAACGCATTTTCCAAAAGAACCTCCCCTTGAGCTAACCAACTTCTGTGATAACCCCCTTTATCGTACCTTGGCAGAGCTTTGCTATAAGCCGCAAACATAGAGGCAGCTCCTTTTCCTACAGACCAGTCCATCTCCAAAAGAAGGTTTTGGGTGCTCCCCCTCTGCTGAGCCTTCACAGACTGCAGAGTGGACTGGTCTGGTTTGGATCACCTGCAATGGACACGAAGCTGTGCTGTGTCCCCCATCACACCATATCTGGATGGCTTCACCTTGGGCTTTGTATATTCAGCACACCTGGGGACTCCTTTGAGTTCAGCCTTTTTTTGAAAATTAATTACAAGCCAAACCAAACAATCCAAGATGAAGTCTCCCAGTTTCATCGCATCTCCCTCCCCTCCCAGCCATGAGCCAAAGGATCCCCAAACTGGGATCACCAGACTGGATGCTCAGCCTCAGCCACCTCTCAGTTGCTGGCAGAGGCACTCAACCTCTGCTCTGGGGCTCAAAATTTGCAATTTCAGTCATAGAGGTCTGAGTTCAAACATGTTTCCTCCAGTCATTTGCAAGGATAATAAAGAACAGGTCAGGAGATGCCAGAGCTGAACATTAACCTAGTCTCCAGCAAGGAGAAGCTGCAGATGAAATAAAAGTCAGCTTATAAAATTAAGTAGATAAGAGTGTCTCAAAGGAATCTTCCACTAACGGGCTCAAAAACGGTGCTTTACAATTGCCTGTCTCCTGGGAGAGAGAAAATAAATCTTCCTTGAATCGGCAACTCCAACATCTGCCATGTACATGACAGAAAAAACCCAACAAGAACCAACAGGTAACATACAGTACTCTGGTATCTTCTTGCCAGTAGAAATAACTGCTGTAAATAAACACCAAAATGCAGTACGTGTCCCCAGGCAGACACCCTGCATGGTCCTGCACCTGGGACCTGCCTCAGGCAACCTCTGCTGCAGCAGCATGTCCCAGCCTGGGCACCAGAGAGGACCATAAAGTCCTCCCAGACTTTATTCCAGCATCTCCTGCAAATTGGTGCTAACTCCGTTATTTAATGGACAAGAGATGCTGGTGTTAACCAAGCAGCCCCTCGCCACAGGCAGCGCTTGTATTTCGTGCAATCTTGGCGTGATTTCCTGGTCTGAGGAGTCCAACCTGGGGTGCAGGAGGGGTGCTGGGGCAGGCGCTGAGCATGTCCTCTCCAGCCCAGCTCAGCAGAATAGCGCAATCAGAGCTGGCACTGCTCAACGCGTCTCCGCTATTGCACCCTTCCAGCTAAATTCCTGGCGAGCAACTGTTCTCCCAGCTCCGCACCCCTTCAAACCTTCAATTAAATCAGTTATAAATAGCGAGAACAACCCTCCACCCTAACTCTGCTGCTGCCAAAGCTTCGAGTCAGCAGGTCCTCACCAGACCCTTCCCCATCCCACTGAGACACTGAGGCTGAAAGCGTCCCGTGTATCTACCGACAGCAATGACACCTCTTTGCTGGCTGACTCTCACTAGGCTGAGTACGAAACAGTATCGTGGCCATTGAGAGACTCAGCTGCCAACTTCCCTCCTCCCAGTATCTCCCCGCCCCACAATCTTGATCCCTGTTCGCTTTATAACCCCTCTATAAATATCTCATGTACATGGTACTGTGCTCACATAAAGTCCAGATAGAGGAACTTCATAAAGTTCCCACTATCTAACTCTGCTATCTTATCAAATTGACTTAGTAGACTGCTCTGATGGGAGTGAACTTTGATAAAGCCAGGTTGAGTGAGAGCCTCTTCACCCTTAACTCGTATGGCTTTGATCAGCCTTCCTTTCCCTGGACAACTGGTCGCGGCTTCAGATAGCTTTTGTCTTTTTGGTCTAACAGCCAGAGGAAAAAAAAAAAAAATCCCTCAGTGACCTATTGTAGTAAAACACCACGTGCTTTGCTGCATTGCAGCAGCCTCATCTCTGGGACCCCCATAGCGTGGTGACGCCCCACTCACGCAGCAAAGTCCCCTGGGCTGCTCCTCTGCTCCTCCCTGCCAGCCGCTGCCATGGAGGGGTCTATGAGCTGGAGGAGGGGTGAGCTGGGAGGGAGAAGGTGGATGAGGACACTCTATCCTCCTCTTCTGGAGTCCAAGCTCACCACAGGAGCAGTGACCCTGCTGCGGCCGATGGGGCGATGCCACTACAGAGTGGGTCGGCAGTGGCGAGGGGAGGTGAGCTGAGATACCAGCTCAGCTGCGGGCACGACAGGTCTCATCACCAGGAAACACAGCTCCACAGAGGGGCAGAAACGTTTGATGGCCAAAGACAGAATGAGAAAAATTATCTGTAATTCGTGTTTTAAATAGATGAGCAATCAGTCTGGAAAGCTCTCGGAGGGAGCAGCCCACAAAAGGTATCAAACGGGGTTTCAGCCTTGTCCAGGCTGGAGCCAGTGGCCTGGCACGTGCATGCCGTTCATCTGCTCCCAAATGAAACAGATCCAACTCCATTTCTCTGTGCTACCAGGGGTAGGGAACCTTAAAATCATTGCAAGTTTGATACATCAATAAAAAGCAAATTCAGTTATCTACATTTTATCAGAGATTTCCAAGCACACAAAATTAAATTTCCTTTTCTGTTTCAGAACACAACTGCTCCTACTTCAAGCACTTCACACCAGGACAGAGCTCAGAGATATTTGAAGTAACCACCCAGAAAGGTAAGAATGATCCAAAAAAATATTTTCCTAACTGAGGTGCACACGAGATCTAAGGTAAAGGAGTCCCCAAAATGAGGGTTCAAATCCTGGTTCCACTGAAGGCAGTAGAGGAATTTCTATCAGATACCACCAGCTGGGAAAACTGTAAAAAAAAAAAAAAAAAATGCTCTGAACAAGGTGAAATATCAACTTCTTGGGAAGAATCATTTTTATATATGATCACACTCATAAGTGTGATTTTACTCAAAGTTGTCCCACAAATATATAATAATGTCAATACACGTGAAAACTGCAAAAAGTCTGTTCAGCATAAAAATGACTTTACAACATTGGCACTCTCTGCAACACTCTGAGCCTTTGCCATCGAAGGAAGACGACATTAATAAAATGTAAATGAATAAATCATACCCCAAGCAGAGCCTCGTCCCTGAAAAGAAGTACAGCGACTCTGCGAAGACCATTAGGAATTTTATGCTTCACATTGATTTTACATGAAAGTCATGTAAAACCCAGAGCAATCAATGGAAGGAAGGAACAGAGATCCTGCAAAGACACGCACAGTCAGTGTTTACAGAGCATGGATTTTGAAATCAGTCTTTCACAGACCAACTTCACATTTCTAATAAGTCCCTGACAAAGCCAAATATTTTTAGCACTCATCTAATGCGCTCCTCTCTCTCTCTCGCCCTCTCATTAAGGACAAATTCCTTTCTAGTTTGCCACACGACATATTTTGCTGTGGAGTAAATGAGCTGATGATTACATTACACATATTAAACAATCTGCTTTGCTTCCAGTGGAAATGATAATGGTGGGAAACTTTTCTATAAAAGTAGTTTCCTAAGACAGGAAAGACTGGGAATTTTAAGTGGATAGAAGAGCACGTATCTGAGCTACCTGCTTTTGCTCATTTATAAACTATCAGTTCCAGCCTTCTGATGTTAAAAACATACCCGATGCCTTCTTAGTAGTTTCAGAAGAAAATCAGGAAGAACTTCTTTTCTTTGAAGTAAAAGGAAAAGCTTAAGCTGCAGCAAAAGATTTCACATCGAAATGAACTCTTTCAGGCAGTTCTAGCACATAGTAAAGAGAAACATTAAGGAAATTATAATAAAACAGTGGTATGAAAAGCAATGAGAACAAAGAGTGATCTGCTGCTCCCTTTCACAGAAATGGCTACAATTTGATGGGAGCTAATTAGTAACAGGCAAAAAAATTCTTCATGTTTTTGCCTGGGAGAATTATTTTTTTTAATGGCTTGAAAGGCAAATATCATCAGGCACTGTGATGTTCACGCATGGCTACATGTGTTAAATATTAAACTAATCCGAAAACAAATGCAATATGTAAATGAAGGCCTGAATTATTCAATTAGCAATTCTTCCCCTCCATTCAGGCACTGAAGCGCGCTTTGGCTGGGGGAAGTGTCCAGCGCACATCTTAGCCGGCTTAGCAAAAACCAGGACATTTTATGGAGGGTTTAATCCTGTGCCCTGATGAAGCTGGCTTTTCACAGAGCTGGAAATCTTTGTCTTAAACAAACAAAAAAACCAAACCAAACCCACAAAAACCCCCACGATGCTCCGCAAACACTTCACCTCCGGCCTCCTGCCTGCCCGGGTCCTGAGCCCTGTGCAGCATACAGCTGTCTTTCCGCGCCGGTACGACATCGGCGCCGTGCACGGGGGCCTTGTGGGGGCTCTGCAATACAGATCGGGAATAAAAATAGCATAGAGCTGTCTATTTACTCTGAGAGCAGAGTGTGGAGTGATGGGAGAAATGAGAGCGTGGAGCCCAGAGAGGCTTCGACAATAACATCTATGCAGCAGAGCTACAACATCTCCAGCCCAAAGCTTCATCAGATCAACAGAGGTGCCATTTGCTCTTGCAGTAAGTGTTCAGAAAGTGTTTCCCCCTCCCGCCCTGTTTTTATAACCTTTGCATTCAAAAGATACATGGCCAATACTTGCACCTGCTTTTATTTGAGGAAAAGATCCAATTCACCAGAGCCACCTCTCCACAGCAGCAGGAGGATACGTATTTCTCAGAGTGACCTACTGCAAAATCGCAACAGCTGATAGGAGCATGCTCAAAATTTGCATACATTTGCATTTTTTTGGTGTTTGTTTTGCTTTGGCAGAATACAGCATTTCAGCTGCAGCCATTGCCATCTTCAGCGTTGGCTTTGCAATCATTGGAACAATCTGCGTCCTCTTGTCCTTCAGGAAGAAGAGGGACTATCTGCTGAAGCCAGCATCCATGTTCTACACCTTCGCAGGTAGGAGGCTCGGTGCTCACATACTTGCACTCCGTTCATAGGACAATGTAGAGAAACTTAGATAGATCCTGGGAGGATGGAGACGCTTCTAAAAATGCCCTGAAAGTGGCGTTTTCTTCCTAGCCACGGTCAGACTACAAGTCCCTGTGTGGTGCTCTAGCTGAAGCGCTCTGAAAATGTCCTGCTCAGCAAGCATCACCCAGCAGCTTGTCTGTGTTTCCTCCAACTACATTAAAAGGGGCATTTCTAGCACATTCAGTGCCAGCCCCAGTCTAAACCAGGGATATACACCATTCTACCTTGTTTATTAAGACTCAAACCAAAGAAATGGCTGATCCAGACCCAAAATACGCAGCTGTCTCCCCAAACCATGAAAGGTGCATTTTTACATGAGCTAGGAATACCCTGACGTGCCACAACGACTGAAAGACGGAGGTGCAAATTGTCACCTCAATGAAAATGTTACTCAACTTGTGGAAAAGCTCCCTAGAGAATGCAACTATTCCTCCACCGCTTTGAGTTTCCCATCCAAAAGCCTGCCTAAAAGATCCTGCCCAACAAGTCAGGAACTGACTTGGATGGCCTGGGTTATAGCAGAGCTTTAAGCAGGTGCGAGCGTTGGTGCCTTCAAACGTTGAAGGCAATGACTCACCTGTGAATCTTCACTGCAATTCCTGTACGCAAAAAGACATATGAGGTGCTTAACTAAGGATGAAAAATTGACAGCTGGTTATTCAACCCACTGCTCCTATCTTCCTTCAGGTCTCTGCATCATCATCTCTGTTGAAGTCATGAGGCAATCCGTGAAGAGGATGATCGACAGCGAGGAGACAGTCTGGATTGAGTACAGTTACTCCTGGTCCTTCGCCTGTGCCTGCGCCTCCTTCGTCCTGCTCTTCATCTGCGGCATCACCCTCCTCCTGATCGCGCTGCCTCGCTTCCCCCAGAACCCCTGGGAGACCTGCATGGATGCAGAACCAGAGCACTGATGTTCCCAGCACCCATGGAAAAAAAGCCAGAAAGTGTTTTGACAAGATTTGTATTTTTTAAAATGTCTGGGTCTCACTATACAATGTGCACTCCATTAACTAAGTCATTACTGAACCAAGGCATGTTCAATTGTAATTATTGCTTTGTTCCTTTTTCTTCTTTTTCCTTTTTTTTTTTTTTTTTTTTTTTAAAGAAAGCAGAAAGAGCGTTCAGCACAGTGTGAATGGCACTGCTCTGTGCCAGTTTGGGATGCCTTAGGCTGATGCGGTTGGGGGAAAATCCACGTGTAAGACAGCTCATGCCACAGAGGAGACAACCTTCTTAGGGAGAAGATGTTTGGTGTAGTTCAGGTTAAAGAGCAGATCCACGAGGGATATTGGACTTTTACACCTCACTTGGTCCGAGACAGACGATGCAAAATTCTAGCTCCTTGGGGAGTCGTTTTCCCATTCATGCCATACTCCTCTACCTGCCCAAGAAGGATTAGCTCACCACTCTGGAATAAATTGGAGATCCTTATGCTGTTCTATTAAACTATTAAAATCAAAAATAAATAAAAAAATACTTTGCCTAGCATTGGGATAAAAATTTCTCCTACAAATTTACACCCTGCAGTTCCTTTTTTTTTAATTAAGCACAAAACCCCACACAATATAGTTTCTGTTCCGCTCAAATTTTGGTGGCAAAGGGAAGAAGTACTGAACATTAAGTGATATTTTCCTTTAATAAAAAGCATAATCTTCCAGTAGCATGATTTTCTGGAAAATGGTTTTGATGGATGATTCACCTGGCCCATCAAATTCTGCTAGGTCCAGAATGACAGTGTAATTCGGGATGGTACGTGCTGTACGGAGCTCTCATTTGCTCCTTGTGAATGGGCTTTTTAAAAATACCATGCTTTGCTCGCTGCGTACGCATATAAAACTACATTTTAGGAACGTAGCTGCCAAGAAGGAAAAGACTTAAACTGAAACACCCAGGAGAGTCAGCCCCGAAAATACTACAAAAGTGCATCGCTGTTTACGCATGCTTGAAGAAACGCACCCCCGAGGCATCGCTGACGGGGGGATGCTGCGGAGGCCGGTCGCCTTGCAGAGCCCCAGCAGTGCTCTGCCGCGGCCGCCTGCAGCACTGGGGGGGACCGGGGTCCCCCAGCCCCACACGCTCACCCAGCCCCCCCCAAGCTCACTTCTTTGCACCATCTTCTCCCCCCTCCCCCAGGTAGGAAAAAGTATGTGGTTTACATTGCAGTTTTTTCCATCTGATAATTTAAAAAGCAAAGAAAAGGAAAGCAAAGCATCCTTCCCTCCGCACTTACCTGTCCACAACTCTAAAGAAAAACAGAATTCAGACCAAAAAATTTCTGATCAATTTGAAGAGATCTGAAATCGTGGCATGTTCAAACATTTCAAGAAATCCGCCAGCAATTCTGTGCTGGTGCAAGGGGCTGCCCATGGCCTGCCGTTGGCCAGACCCCGTTCGGGCACGCTGAGCCCCGGCAGCCCCCGGCCACGCTCAGGCACGTCTTCGTTTTCCCATCAGTAGAGCAGCAGCGAGAACAGAAGCCTTTTGTGAAGTTGCATTAATATTTTTCAAGCTCTTTGAAGCTGAAAAGCACTACAAATAACACCTATATTATAAAGTTTTGGGATAAAGCATTCTTTGGTGCTCAGATCTGAGTATGAGCTGGGGAACTCTGCCTGTCTCTCATCATGAGAGACAACTGCAAGTCTTCAAGTTGTCACTGAACCACTGTGAAATGCTAAATGGTTTTGAAATCTTCATTTTGGGTACAGAGCTGACATTCTTAATTTGCATTTCCATTGTTCAGGAAAACAGAAGCTAGTTTCTAGGGAGATCCTTTACACGTGAAAACAGAAAGGAAAGTAGCTGGTGTGACCCCTGCGGTGGCAGACCCCAAGTTGGGGTCACAGCACAGATTAATCTAAGCAAAGCAGCTGGCAGGCACAAAGGCACTCCCAGCTCAGCCATCATCATCAAAATGACCTCACCTTGGACATGCAATGGGTTGAGATAAGCAAGGTTTGGGGACATGGGTCTAAGTTCATCACCCAATGTGGACCTGTGGCATGTCCTGTCCCTCCAGGAAGCCCTTCGCCCACACTTTTTCTGAAGCACCGTCCCTCTCTTGCAATGTTTCTTCTGTGACAATGTAATTTCTAGGTGGCTTCTTACCCTGATGGGCCAACTTGGTGCCCAGCCAAGAAGCTGCTTACTCCTCTTCATGACATTCAAGAGCAAGACATACATATTTCAGATAAACACATCCTAAAGGTCTCACCCTTCTCCCACTTGTGTCAGGGCTGAACCGCTTCATCCAAGCTCCAGTGAGGACAATGGAAAGATTCCCAGTGAGTGATGGGGTTTGGCCTGGATCCAGAGGTTTTACATCCTCTCTGGGCTCACTTGATTCCTGAGACAGAGAAAACACACAGCTCACGCAGCGAGACCCTACACCCACAGACAGGAACTCGGGCAGCTGAGCTAGATGCTTCCTAAAGCTCTTAAACTCGCTGAGCTTTATTCTCCGTCTGCTTTATGCTGAGGCTTTTTGATCATTCACTACTTCGTATGGCCCCTGCAAGACTGAGAAGCATGCAGATGACTTCATTTTCTTTTTCCAGATATTAAGAAATGCTGATGAGGGACCCGTCCATTAAATTGGTCATCAGTATTCACCGTGGGAAAGGCATTGCTCCTACTGCAGGTTTGTTCTGCTATATCTAAATCTTTCTGCCAGGGAGCCAGTAATGTGTTGTGAGAGTGTTAATAAAAGGATTGGCCTTCACAAAGGAAAAAGAAGAATATAATGTTGGGCAGCAGGAAGCTGTAACCAGTTTCAGTTTTCACTCTCTCAGCTGAGCAAATAGCAGGGAACGGCCACCAAAACGTCAGGAATGTAGCATGAAAATGTGAAAGAAACATCCTCGCTGGCAGGGAGTCACCAGAGCGAAACAGGGATGGGAACCTGGCCGCTGCACAACCAACAGGAGCACACGTGGGTTTGGGACCCCAAAGAACCGAGTGGGAAACATGCACCAGAGAGAGGAGGCAAATTAATTCGCAGAACAAGTAACTACCACCAGCCAGCATGAAATCCTGAGCGATGGTCCTGCCACTGCTGACCGATGGACACCTTCGGTCGTGGGTCCCTCTGGCACGTGCCGTTCACCGCTCCGTAAACCAACAACACTGCCCGTCCCCTCCTCAGGGCACCCACATCGAGGTGCCCTGGGGTGTCGTGCGTGACACGGCAACGTGAGATTTCGGTTGCTAAAGTCTGCCCACCACACCGCGAAGCCCAAGCGTTAAATCACCGAGTCAATGCAACAGAAGACGTGAGGTTTTTTGTTTACGTAAGAGCAAGATTTGCTGTTAGGCATGAGACATGGAGAAAATCTGCTTCCCGTAATTTTAAATGCTGTGTTGTGTGAATTTAATGTGTGGAAAAGGTGCCAGACTAACAACCCTGAAGAACAAAATTGCCTGTTTAGCAAGCAGCTAGCCGAGCCCTCAGAGCAGCGTTTATCTGCAGCGGTTCCGAGGCAGCCGCAGTCCGGTAACCCCGGCCGGGCAGGGCACGCAGAGCTCGCCCCGAGCTCGCAGGTCAGCCGGGTTTGTAGCACCAAGGGAGCACAGATGGGTGCGCGCAGGGAGGGCTTCGTTCAGAAAACTTGGTACAAACCCCTACTGCTCCCTGAGTCCGTGCCTGAAAAAGGCCAAAATGCGCGCTTTGCTCGGGTGTTTGACCACCCTGGCATGTCGTTTACCAAAGCCCAGGTACACTTACTTATTTACTACTTTTTCCACTGATCCCTTTCCACTCCGTGGCTTCCTTGTGGCCATCACCTCTTTTTTTTTCCTCCGTCTTTTGACAGTTGTGGAAATGATTTCCAGAAAGTCCCAAAGATCTGAGAAATCTGCCCCCCCCCCCCAATGAGATCCTTGGCCCCGCTGGAGGGGGGCACTTTCTCTCCTGGGTTTGATAGCTCTCGAGGAACATACCCGACACAAGACGTCATCGCACGGAGACACGGCTGTTTACCAGCCCCAGGCCGGGCCTTGGAGCCGAACCCGAGCCCTTGGGCTCCTCGGACATTTGCCTGCCAGGAACCTGACCGATGTGCAGAAACCTCATATTAGCATAAACCTCGCTTTAAACACCACTTAAAATAAGCTTCTGCTTTCCGTGGTGGGACAGAGCCCCTTTGAATGCTTTATTATTTTTGTAACTAAAATACTGGAGCATTAGGCTGCTCTGTACCACAAATTACACCCGTAACAACAGGATCTCTTTTACAGGCATCTACTCATTTCCCCTTTCCATTATCACCAAGGGGCAAGAAAAGTGCCACGTCTTGGTTTTGACTGACGCAGAGGATGAGATTGCTCTTGCTTTGTCATACTTGCTCGATGTTCTGGCTCCGGTGAGGCTATGGAACCTAAACTCAAGCCATATAGGTATCACATATGCACACTCTGCTCTAGACACACAGCGAGCCGCTCTGCTTTCTACAAAGAAGGGAACGAACTCTCATTTCTGGGCGAATTTCTTCTGAACAGAACCAGCAGCACAAGTCAGGGCAGAGCTGCACCCCAGGGCTCTGGTTCCATTTTGTGCCCACTGCCACCGGTCTCAGCGAGAACGCCCCGCGGGCTTTACAGCAGGTCTTCTCAAAGTATTCACCCTTCAGGAGGGAGCAAGTCTTAAGGAAAATGGACTGAAATCATCTTGGGTAATTCAGATCACAGAGCATTTTTTGGTAATTTATTAGAAGTGTATTAATCCTGAATGAGGTAAAAACTTCTCAACATTTCTCAACTAAAGTTGCCAGAAAAAAACTCCCACACCCAACTGATGTTTCCACCACATTCGCTGTAAATCCTTTTACTTTACTTAAATGAAAGAGAAGAACTGAGAATGATTCAGCCCTTGCTCCCTGACACACCAACAAAAAGATACTGGCACAAGTATTGCTATACCACCAGAAATAGCCCATATTTCATGTCAAGGAATACGACGTGCTAATTTTTTTTATAGGCACCATAGATCATCACCATCCGTCTCGACAAGTTAATTGTCTGCAGTTTTTCTAGGAAAACTAGAAACTTAAAAAAACTAACAAAACAAATGAAATGAGTTGAAGGATGATACAGGCAGAGCATGAGCATCGTGGGCTTATTGCTCTGGCAATGTGCAGATTCTGATATGAGTTCACTCTAAAAAGAGAATTTAGAGTGGTCAAACACACTGCTGTCAGTGCTACTTATAGTAGAGATATTATATACATAGCAAAAGAATTGCTTATAGAGCATGATCTCTGCAAAAAAACCCAGCTGCACTGGACAAATCTGGGAACAAAACATTAATTAATCAAAGTAAGCAATAGTACTCACAGGGTTTGTAATGTCAACGGAAGCATTCACACATTGCTACAGGTCAGTAATGCCACAGCCCACACAATTAAGTAAAACAGTACAAACTATCTGAGGTGACAACTTCCAGGAGGAAATATGGATGCAAGGGCTTTGGTCCTAACTACCCAGCTTTTATGCGTAACAGCTCTTTGTTTCGTGTATTGTGGAAACACCGCAGGCTGCCGTTTGAATAGCAGCTACGCATTATGAAGGGTGCAGATTTCTGCTAGGCAGAGCGGGGCAGGGAATCATCCCGATGACGGGCTCTTGGTTACGAGGAGCTTCGCGCTGTGGACAGAGCCAAGAACGTGTCCCCAGGTGGATCCTGAAGTGTCCTACAGAGAAGGAGCCGGGCACACAACAGACAAGCCTACAGCAGCCAGAGAACTAACGAAGCAAGACAGGGACGTACCATGAAAGCTCTGCCCGAGACCTCGGCAGCAGCGGAGCTCTCTTCAGAAACAGGTCGATGACCGCAGGCAGGAAAGGCGGAAGAAACCACATTCATATCCCACACCGTAACAGAGCTCAGCCAGGACACCAAAGCAATGTACTATACCTTCAAAAGGTATAAATGTTATTTCATAATCCATCTCCAAGTTACCTCTGTGCTCACGGAAGCGAGCAGCATCTCTTCCGGTTCCTTTTTCTGACTTAGTAAGGCCAAGCTTAAAGCTCGCAGTTTCATAAGAATTCAGGCTTCAAATATGCACAGGGAAACCTACCAGCTGCAGGCAGTAAGTAGCTTTTTAAAGGGTAGGAGCTCTATTTGAAATGAAAAAAAAAAAGGTTTAATTTTTTAGAGTTCAAATCATTTTTTTAAATCTTCCCCTCAATTCTTTATTAGTTCTTAGCACACTGCCAACCTCCCATGAGACATGCAGACTTCTCTCATGAAAAACTGGAATTAGAGAAAATAAAGCCAGGACTCGTTCTTTATATTAAATACAATCTTTGTAAATTTAGATGGGGATGACCTTGTCATTTAAATTTTCCACATGCAGCAATGGTGGTTTATTCCTGGACAAGGAGCATGGGATTTGGCACCAACTGTACTTTGAAGTGTGACATTTTAGCTATAAAAAAGTCAAGGAGCCAAATATTCCGTTAGTGTATATGCCCAAGCCTCCATTCATTTCCTCTGAGTTGAGACAATTTATACAAACTAAGAATCTAAACTCCTAATTTCAAATTTTCACTGTAATTGCAACAGTTCCATATTTATAGTGCAGCCTGAACCAGCGCCCACTGGAGCCATCTGTAAGGCTTAATTTGATTTTACTAAGAGTTCGATTGAAGCCCTAGAAGAGTTTGAAAAACCCCCAAACTGAATTGTCAACAGCTATGACTTCACTGAACATTGGATAATTTGCTCTAAAAACAAAAGATCCCACTCAGGGCTATATACCTGACATATAATGGCTAGACAAGACATTTCAAAATAAAAAATCTTTTGGGGAAAAAAAAAAAAAACCCAAACAACTAACTCTAAAAAATGCAACTGATTCATGCTAAACATTTCCAAAGCGGATAGTCAGAAGACCTCTACCACACCATCCTCAAGCTCTTGGTGAGAGCACTTACAAGAGTTTAGAACCAAAATCAGCAGGGATTTGTATAAAGTTACAGAACTGAAATTGTCAGTCAGAGAGAAAACGTTCCTTTATCCATCGTACCTTCAGTGTAGATAAAATGCCAGTGTGAAACAGAGTAAGATGAGGGGAGATGTGACCATCTCCCCCTTAACTAATTGACAGATAGCAGTAAATTAACAAGTGATGTTTATTAGTTTAATATTCAAATATGGTGAACAGAATCAAAAGACTGCTCCATATAAATGAGTGATTTTGAAACCCCTGAAATTACAATGCCGACTTGGCGAAGTGAAGTGCATTTGAACCCTACCTCTGCTCTGCCACAGCCTTGCACATCTCATCAAGAACTCTTCCCAGACTATACTGGTCAGGCACAGATTTTTCTTCTCTCAGAGCAGTGCCAGGCGCTCTGTTGAGGAGAACTGGCACAGCTCCACTGAAACACAAAGACCGAGGCTACCTTACACTGAGCACGCGTCCGGCCCTTGCAATTGAATGTCCCACGGACCTATTTCTGCAGCCATCAGCTCGGCAAAAACCCATTTAACAGTAGTTTTGCTTGATTCAAGGTTGCAGAATTTGGCCTCTGCTCCTTTTTGGGTCTTCTTGATTTGATGCCATATGCTGAAGCGCTAAGCATAACTTGGCAGGGGCTTTGCCCTCCCCCAGCATCTTTTGTTTGGTATAGACATTAGGAAATAAATTAACAAGTTATGCGTGCTTTTCTTTACAGCAAAAAGAAGGAAAAAGTTTTTCAGGTAAGTTTCTGAATCATGAACCAGCAAAGATTTAGAATAAAAAATTTATACGCAAACATCTGCAGTGTACTGAGTTTAAATCAACCCCATTATATAAAGACCCTTGCCTTAAAACATGAAGCCAAATGCAAAAAAACCTGATTGTAACCAGAGCAAAAATCTGATTGAATACAGCAGCAGCCACTGCTGATTAGTAAGGTGTCCCATGGACAGCTGTAAAAATCTGAAATCACCCCCACACAGCTCTAAAATTTTAATTCTTTTATGTAAGAAGTGGAGGAATACTGCAAGTACACCCAGCTCAGTCTCTGTAAAATATTTCCCAGATTTAAAGTTATTTCAAGTGTAAAAGGAGGACAACTACTCTGCAGAAACTCTACAAAAACCCCTCTCTATCTCCCCAGTTGCAAAAGTATGAACAGTGTGCGAGACCAGAAATCTCTATGGACAAAGTTTATCTTCTTTTTCAGTTTTCAGTCACACTTGTGTCTTTAATTTTTAAATATCCCATAATTTAGGGTGTTTTCAGTTTGTATTCCTAAAGGGCCAGGTTTGTGGAGAACTTAGCGGAACTCATATAGATAAATAACCTGGTAACCATTCTCATCCCCAAAAGATTTAGATTAATTTGGATACAGCTTTGACAAACATTAAATCTCTTCTTTAATGATGTTCCTCAAACAAAACAGTTAGCAAAATATCTGAATTTCCTTGTATAATGTCACATTTTAATGTAAACATCAAATAATGTACCAAAAGTTTTACCGGGGGGGGGGTGGGGTGGGGGGGAAATTAAAGCGGCACAATTCTTTATACCACTGGAGAAGGGGGGAGGAAAAAGCCAGATTACAAACATTTACACATGCATAGTGGAAAAAAAATTAAACAAACAAACAAAAAAGTATTTTACTAAATTCACGCATTTTTTTTTAAAATAGTTATTAAATCTACTAAGCACCAACATACCTAAAAATTTATTTTCAGCTTCATGATTCATTTAAAAAACCTATCAAATTAACTTTTCAAACAAGCTTATATTACTAGCTTGTCCAAAAATAAAATGTAGACTTTTTTTGGGTTTTTTGTTGGATTTTTGTTGTTTTTTGTTTTTTATTGTTTTTTTTAAAGTATACCAATACTTTTTATCTGAATGTTTCCAAACAATGGCATAGGTGTCTGCAAAGAATGCCTTTACTTTACCCTACAGTGGATGGAAAATACAATACCACATCATACAGAATCTAAAACTATAAAAGTCTGAGAATGCAGCATCCCTTCACAAAAAAGCTGATAAAACTGAAAGTATTTAGAAGATGCTGCACCTTTATTTAAAAAAAAAAAAAATTAAATGAATTTAAGCAGAAATAACATACATTTTTACATTAACTGGCCATTTCTGGTACAGAAACCCAGCATAGTATGCTAATGTTATTGAATAAATGTAAATGCTACTTACAATCTTCTTAAATACAATTTAGACAAACTTTTTTTTTACTTTTTTCTTTTTTTTCTTTTTTTTTCCTTTTTTAAAGTTGTACAGGTAACCTCTTGGCTGCTAGTTTAATGCAACATATCATTAACATTACACAAATTAAAAAATAATGTGTGTGTGTTTTTCTACAGAAAAGCTTTCAAAAAACCGACCCACATCAAAAAATGCAAAATAATGGAATATAATTAAAAAAATTAGTTGCAAGTCTAGCAGCAAAGCAATTAGGTGAGGATATATTTACTAATATAAACAAAGGGAATATTTGCAACTACAGGTGAAGCCTCAACTATCTTAGATCTACTGACACAAATAAAAATTAAATTCTCTCTAAAAAAAATAATCTGATTATTTAAAATAGGAGTAAAAGCCATTGCTACCTGATGAACTACCTAGGCTAAGTTCCTGAAACAAAGACAAAGGGTCGCTATTCTTTTTTGTCTGCTCAGGAGGAGGTTTGGGCTTTGGCGGAGCCCGCAGAGCACTTGCGTAGGACATGACAGGTTTGCTCCCACCAGCGTTCTGCTGGCTGTTGCTGTTCGACTCGACGATCTGCTTGTTGGGCATGAGAGGTGGGAACTGGCCGAGATGTTGCAGCACGCTGTAGTTGAAGGAATTGGATAGCTGTATGTTTTCAGCCTTCAGGTGTTCCTCTGGGGGCTTGACCGTCTTCGGTGGAGCTGCGAAAGGAGTAACCAGAGTTTGTCTGAATGAGCAGCTCTGACTCAGGAAGGCTGTCTGTCGTAACCCCTAAGTATTAAGGGGTACTGAAATGACCTCTTCTGGTAACCTTCTTCCCCCTCCCAAGCCCCACCAATTTCCTGTGTTTAGTCACTCTTGGTGCTAGAAAATTTCATAATTAAGTTACCTAGCTTCGTTTCCAACTATTGGATCTTGTATTATCCTTGTCAGCAATGCCAAGACGACTGACATTGTTGAACATGTTCTCCACCCGTGTGTACGTAACGGAGTTCATAACGCTGAACGTGCAATTCTGCACAAATGGATTTAGCAGATGCACCGAAGGTAAGCTGCTTCAGAATGGGCTATACTCTAATTTAAACACTTTATCCACTGAGACAGCACAAAGACTATTTCATTCTTCTTGCTTTACAGCTTAATAGGCTAAAATTAAAATTTACAGCACCATATATAATTCATTCTCAAACAGCAATTCAGAGTCCTGAACGCCAACCAACTAATTATTGATATTTTAGCCTGAATGCATTCCAGCTAATTGATATGTTCTTGCTCCACATTTAACAACTCCTGTAACTATCAGAAAAAATGGTGCTTTAAACCATAGGTATAAAACTGCTTTCAAGTGAATTTCCTGAATCCTAATAAGGTATCTTACTTTTATCTGGAGAATTCTGCTGTCTTACATAGCTAAAGAAACTACACTGAAATGCAGGTATATAAGATATATCTAAAATAGCCCAGGAGTTGGGCAACAGATATATTCTGTAATTATTTCAATCTTTAAATATATACGTTATTTTTAAAGTCCACAAATGTACCATCAAATGAGTACAAAAATAGAAAAACATAATTATATAGTTAAGTTTCTCACTGGAACAATCACACACAGGCTTTTGTTCTTCATAAGGTAGTCAAAAAAAAAAAACAAACAAACCAAAAAAGCGCCCAACAACAAAAAACCCCCCACAAACCAAATGCATAGAAGAATGAATATGGAAAGAACGTAAGCAAAATAGTTTTTCTAGGGTTGCTACGATTCAAAATAACCCCCAGAACACAAGCAAAAAACCCTCCCACAAATAACCATAGCACTCAAAAGAAGTTAAGTAATGACAAGCAGGGCCAGAGGTGAAAGCTATGTGTGCCCGAGGTGTCTAACAGAAGAAAAAAATAGGAAATAAACATATTGAATAAGAACTTAAATAAGTTTCTATCAACTGAAAAAGGAATGCAAATCAAGCTCTCAAATTGCAATTTTGGAAAGTGCCTGCATATAACAACACTGAGCAATTCACAGCAGCTCTCCTTGCACTATAAATCCACGTTGATATAACCAAATACTTGTGCCGCAACCATGTCTGACGTACAGGAAATATAAGCCCTTGAATGATCTGGTGTGATGATTGCTCACTCTCAGGCAACAAATACAGGCACAGGACTAGTTCATAGCATCTCATTCTTGTGGATTTTTATTTCATGGATAAAAATCAATAGTAACCAGAAACTGAAGTTACTGGTCATTAACCCTTAGCACTATAAAACACATTTGGGCTTTAAATATGATCATTGTAGCCAGTGAGCTGTAAAGGCAGAAAAGCACAGCAGCCATAAAATGGAGATGTTTGCATGAACTATTAGATACAGGGCAATGTTGCATATACATTCGTTTACAAAACAGAAACCATGTTTAACCATAATAAAAAATATTTTCATAGCAAATGCAAATACTAGTCAAAACTTGCCCGTTTTGGTTAGGATTTATTATTTGATAGCAAATGTATATATACAGTACTTTTTACATATGTGTATTTCCTCTGAGGACTGTACTCACAAATGTGTACTCAGTCTTTACATTAAAGCAAAGAAACCTGGTATCAGCTGATTCCAACGTAATCTTGCTAGGGTTCCTGAGTTCCTATTAGAGTCTAGAGAGCAACTTCAGAGTGATGCCACTTGTGATGACACACACTATCCTGCATTCAGTGCTTGATTTTCAGTAAAAACAAAAATAGATTGAAGGAGATGCCTTGAGCTTGAAGCTTTGAACTTAGCACTAAAGATGCTGCCGCAAACATGGTTTTGTAAAAATAACATTTTCACACTTTGGTAATGAAAATGCACACTAGGAACTAAACTCTTGAGTGCTGTCGCTTATATAAAGAGCTTTTTTCATTCAGTCTACACTGCATGTTTTTATTTCACAATTACTATGCCATGAAATTAGATGGTTTAGGTTTATAAAATTTGACCAGAAGCAATTAGATCTTTTAAGGACAAAAACCCCACCTTATTATTTTTTCACATTATTAAGTGTTTTTAATATTCACACTGGAAGACTGTTCATATTTTTTATTAATTTTTTTTTCCTAATTACCGTTGGAGATACTTAAAGCAAAATCACAGAGAAGAAACTGCACTATCCTGGTAATTTTGTTTTTCACAAAGATTAAAAATACGGAGAACAGAAGAATAGCTGCACTGCTCCAACTCTCTACTTGCAGCTTTTTTTAATCACTGAAAAGTTAACGTAGTTTCTCTCTGCTAAATCAATCAGTACTACTACTACCACCAGGGAAGCCAGGTTCCAGTGTGATTCTTCCACAGTGAGAGTTTAAACTTCATCATTACTTTGATGAAGTACCAGAATTTACTAGAAAATACTCCCAGATTACTAATTCATTTTATGCTGTTGGTCTCCTAAACTGTAGTATCAAGAAGTAGTATCACTGATTCTGGAAACAAATAACCTATCTTTCAAATAAATCCCATCAGTTACCTTAGGTTCTTTTAGCAAAAACTCAGTTGTGCTGAAACCACTGTAAGAGAACAGGTGGGTTTACTAGAACTTTTTTGAGAAGACTGAGAAGCAGTATTGCTTTTTGTAGATGAAGAATACCCAACAGCGTTCTTTAGACATCAGCAATATACCAGAATGTTAACAAGAGAGCAAATGAAAATAGGATTACTCTGAGCAAACCTTTAACTACGAAACCAATGAATACTTCAAAAATTAAATTAGTTACGAGATAGGAAGAGATGGCAGAAAACATTTTATGAAAAGAAAAAAAGAAAAAAAAAAACCCAAACCCCACAAAACCTCAACCTTTTCATTTAGACTTGCTCGCTCCAGCCTAAATAGTCTACTTAAAGGAGCGGGGAGAGGAGAGAATCAAAGACCGAGTCTGTACCTACCTAACAACTCCCGGGGTGGAACTGCTCTGTTGGCTCCGTTGCATGGAATGTTTGGGTATGGGGCAGATGAGGAGGAGTTAACCCACAACTCAGGTGATGAATAGTTGAAAGATGACTGGTTATTGTGGTCCTGAAGCTCTTTACACTGACCAAGACTGTCTTGAGGAGTGCTTAATTCTTCAGAACAAGCCTGGACTGAACTAGAGGAAATTCTTCTTTGGTACAACGGCCTGCCTGGTCCTCTTGGTTCATACTGTGAATAAAAAAACAAAACAAAACAAAAAAAAAGGCCTTTTGCTCCTTTTATTCAACTGCATGTATCAAATGCGATTTTTCATCCAGTATTTTTCCATGCCATGTCTCAAGGGGAAAAAAAAAACCTTCGCATTTAGAAAAAAATCTAATACATTTCACGTTATATGTTGTATATTGCAGTGTATTTAATCACACAAAACAGACACAGAATTTTTAAGGAAGTGCAACAAGGTTCGACTGAGATTCCTTAATTCTTCTCAACCCTTACGTCTTACATTCCTATGTGGGAGATGTACCATACAGTGAGGAGAAGATATGCAGCACTGCTAGAGGAAGCAAAGGAAGCACAGAAAGATACAAAAGCAAGAGAAAATGTTCTAGTTCAATGGAGAGAGGAGAAAAAAATGGGGTTTAGTTTCCAAAGGACAAATGAGTGACTTGTATACCAGGATCTGGAGAACTACGATAGATTTGTATACTGGATTTTGTGTGTGTACACACAAAACAAATGCTCTTGAGAAGTGTGTGCCCTCAGGAGAAATAGTGCAGAGAATTTTATCTGAAACCACAGAAATTACTTGCTTCTGTAAGCCCTGTAGATCACGTAGATGAAAACGGCAGGAGCTCCATTAATTAACCTGGTGGCTTCAAGAATTCAGATTTAAGGACCCTCTAAACTTTTGACCCTCTAAACTTTCTCAAGATTCAAAGCAAGCCTGCTGTATTACAGTTTGCTTAAAAAAACCAAAAAAACCCAAAAAAACCAACCAAAACCACAGTATTGCTTCTTTCTGCACTGTACTAACAAGAGCACAAATAACAAGTCATAGAAGTAAATCTATACTTGGTAAAGGTAAAAAGTAAACATCCTAATGAAATGTCATTAAAAATTACCTAAATAAACATCAAATAACTAGCTCATAATGCCCCAATATTGTTGTTACATCATCCACAAAAAACAGATGGGAAAAGAATGCATGAAAGAAAACTAATATCTCATTATAGCTGCCACACTATTATAATGTATCAAAGGAACAGCACTTAAAATATCCTGTCACTACTCTATTGAGGATATTCTTCAACAACAAAAAAACCTCAAAATTCAGAAGTTACTGCCTGAATCACACCCAAAAAGTACACTTTTTATTAAGTTTAATGGGCAATTTTGGTAAGTGATCAGGAAGTTATCAAAGTTCTGGACACTTGCATGTACAGGACCAGACACAATAACTTAGGTATTCCCTTTGATACGCAGTTCAAGCCTGGCTTGACCAAAAACATGCAAAAGCTTTCAAGTATCAAGTCAATGAACAGTTTTATAAAGAGTGATTGAGAAAACAGTTTAGTAAGGATACCAAAAGTCATGACATCTCCCCTGACACCTGCTTTATATGATGGACCTCTGTTAAAAATACACCTAAGAACTGCACTTTGGATGTCTTTGTGACTAGCAGCCTTGGAAACTTTACATGCAAGTCTCCGTCTTGTAACATTGCATTTGGCATTTCTGTCACATATTTTGAAAGGAAGAAGAAATAAGAACTAAAACGAATTTGCACTAATTACATAAAGGCTCACTCTATTTGTCTTCAGATAGCAGGAGCTGTCACAAACTCTGTAGGAATATTTATTAGTTTATTACTGCTGAAAAGCCATCGTTCCTATGTCCCGCTGTACTGACAGCATTAACTGTTGTCACAAAGTATTAGATTTTATACAAGGTGGTATGGCTTAATGGACTGAGACATAAAATTTCTAAATGCTATAAAACGAAACCTTACTACAGATCTAACTGGGCCTGAGGACTCCATTAACCTCTCTGGATCTGTATAAGACAGAAATTTGTAAAATGCACTGGAATCCAATTTTAGTTATTTTGCTCAGGCACATATTTTCTATTTTCAGAAGTCAAAAGACAATTAAATATGTATTATGTGGGATAGTGATGAGCAGGGATGCCCCACAGCTTCTGAGAAAGACTTGACCGAAACGCATCACAGAACAAGCCACTTAATTTTATGTACAAATATTAGATTACATGCAGTCAGTGCAAGACTATCTGAGAATATTAATTCTGACATTCCTGGAATACAACCTGGCTCCAGCATACCCCACGTCTACATATCATACACTCCTTAGCACTCCGGATTCCAACAGGGATTAAAAACTCCTGTTCAAAACGTGACCTGTCCTAGCTGTATGTGCTTGCATAGCCTGCATCCCGTAACAAATACCCTTAGAGTCCAGAACAAAAGAAGATGGGGAGGGATAGAGCCAGCTGTGGTGTGGCAGGGTTTGTGCTGGACCCAGATTCACGTAGCGCAGCTGGATATCTCTGTGCTGATTTTCAACACTCTGAGCACCCAAAATACACAGGATGGCTTCACAGAGAATTCGCTCAGGCCAAGTGGGATTTATTAAATCAGGTTTTGTACCATGTTAAAACAACTGTACCGCTCTGGTCTCAAGTTAGCATGAAAAGTAACTCAACCGTATTCACACTTTAATACTGAGCCACCTGGCTGGCTGATTCAAGCTGACTTTCCAGAGAGTCATTTCAGGAGTTTGCACCTGGGGTGTGATTAATTTGCACTCCAGATAAACGACATGCAGAAAATTGACCAATGATTCCAAGAAAACTGAGTAACATTCAAGAAGCCCAGACCTCCCGATTTGTAGAGAAAATGTTTTACCTGCAGTGACGAGAACCATGAATACGCACAGGGTGAACAGAGAAGCCGTAGAGAAAATTTTTGCCTCACAGAAATTCCCAATATGAGCTTTTAATATGTGAGGCATTTTGCATTCATAACCACTTCAGAATATAATTTGATATTAAAATGCTACGACAATTGCACACGCAGACAAAAATGCCTACCTCTTCTAAGCTGTGGAGCGAAGAAGCAGATACTGCTCGAGATGTGAGTGGATGAAATGGCTCCTGACCAACTGCATGCTGATGATTCTGTATTTGTATAAAAGGGTTTTGTTGCGACCTATGGGGCAATGGAGGTATACCATAATGAAAGCCCTGCCCCATAAGGTGATTCTGCTGTAGGTTAGCATAAGTCCACGATCCATCAGGTTGCAGGTATTTCAAGGGAGATGGGGTTATATGTTCAGATGGCATTGAGAAAGGGGGATTGTATATTTGGGGTAAATGCTGCTGAAATGCTGGGTTACTGGGTATTTCAATGTCTCTGTTGTTTTCAGTGAAGTTAGGAAAGTGACTGCTGTGGTTAGAGTTGCAGGAAGGAGAAGGGAGTGCTGGTGGGCTTCTGGGCTGAACTTGTCTGTACTGCAACAGTCTTGACTGAGGGGGTGGCATTTCAGCTAAGTCCCGATTTTCACTTTGATCACGGTGTGACAGTTCTCTGAGCAAATCCTGGAATCTGTATTGACAGAATAAATGTATCAAGAAAAAGAAAAAAAAAAATGTTTGGCTGAAATCCCACTCTTTTTGAGGTTGAAAAAACTCAAAAGCACAAAACACTGAATTTAAATATACTCATCTTTGAGCTTACTGACCCTAACTTCAAAGGATATGACTGTGAGCAATCAGAAATTAGGCACAAGAGGATTAACTGGATGAAATACCTACCTGAATCGTCTCAAAGTTTTAATAACTCTTGAGATTTCCTTTTCAGTCAGAAGAATCAATTTTTTGTTATCTCTTAAGAGACAACTAAGGTAAGGATTTCCTGCTTTATTATACAAAGCGAAAAACTTCACATAGTTAAAGAAAAATTTAACCCCTTAAAAGGCAAAAGCCAGAACTATCAGGGATTCCCCTCACTTGCATGATATTCTTCCAAACTTCTTCAAAAGGTCAAGAATATTCAATTCAGCACTTCAGAGTCAGGTAAGAGAGCATTCAGAGGCTTTACCATGGCTATAACATACCAGATGGAAAATAAAGCATAGTGGGAGATGACAGTAAACAGAGGCAATTTAAAAATCCAGCCTTTACAATATACATGATTAAAGCTGATGACCACTGGAACCATTTTTCTGTTTATGTTCAACAGCTTCCTTTCTTGACCCCTAATGCTCCATCTCAAATACAAGCATTTTTTTAATCTGCTTTTAAAAGCAAAGGCTTTTTGAAAAGGAAGAAAAGTTTGAGTTTTATTGGGGAGCAGTGTTTGGGGAGGGGTGGACTGGCTTAGTTTCAAGCACATAAATTTGAGACTGCTAATTCAATTCGAAGAATTTACAACTTAAATAGGCCTCAACTACACTCAGACACCTCTTTTATAAACACAAGGTTGTTACTCTCTATCCGTTCCTTATTCCATAAATACAGCACTGAAAAGCTCCATAAAAGTATTTTTTTCACTACAGCTTTACTACCCAATATACTAACAGAATAAAGCATAACACATAATAAAAGCATAGTTGTAAGTCAGCCTGCCAACTATTTTAACCTTCATAGTAACAGCAGCAAAAAGCAATATCTTTAGGTGTCTTGCACTTGATCACAGTGTTACAGATAGGTGCCCACTGCTCAATTTTATACAAGCTCTGATGACTCAGTAAACAAATACCTTGAATATGTTGCCTCTGTTTCATCTTCTGTATTACTGGCAAGTTTCCAGTTTGCCCTAACTTGCTGCTGTTGATGCAATCCAATTGGTTGCTGAGGAAGATGTGGTAGATGAGGATGGTGATGGTGTTGATATGGAATAGTGCCTTGACTGAGATAGGCATTATGTTCATTCCATTGCTGTAACCTGGCTTGTTGTTGCTGCCTTATTGTTTCCAAAGCTACATTTCCATGCATACGATCTATAAAAATAGTTTTAAAAAAAAAAAAATTTATCTAATGCCCCTTTTAAAGATCTTTATGTCAGAAAAAAAAGAATACTTTTTATACAGTTTATTCCAGGGCCTATATATACTAACTGCATTGCAGTGTATAACCTGGTTATTTAAATCATATGGAAAACCATATAAACATGAATCTTCTAATAAAGTGCTGAATATTCAAACATGCCTCAAGCAGCAAATTATGCTCAATGACATTACTTATGGAAACTAACCCAACAATGACCCAATTCAGAGCAATATGCCTGAAAAGGTAAATACCTCCTTCATTTTCACTTCAATGTAGTTATAATTGCAGACTCTGAATTTAAATAAAGAAAAGTCACCTACCTAAAGTGTCCCCTAAGGGCATTCCTGATGGATTCTCTTCAATGAAATTGTTCAAGTGGGTTGGCAGAACAGGGTTGTGCTGTGCAATGGGCCTCAAAGGATTATTAACTTCTTGTAACATAGGTGGGGGGTGTTGTTCTGAAATCACAGCATCTACAGCAGGAGAATGTGGTCGGTGGGGAATTGGATTATTAAAAAAAGATTGGCTGGGGCCTGCTTGGTAAGCAGGGGAAAGCTGCGAAGTTTGTGGAGGCTGCTGATTCAAATGATTATGCTGCTGAACTACCTGGCTTTGCTGGGGTGGCATTTGGTTTTGTTGTTCAGGCAAATGATTTTGTTGTTGACTTAAAAGGTTTTGCTGCTGTTGCAGAGGATATGGCTGCCTTGGTATCTGCGACAGGTGCGGGAAGTGGCGATTGGGGACTGCATACTGTGAGTGGGGTGGGGTGAGGTGGAGATTCAGCTGCCTGGGGTTAAGATTATCTTTGCGATGAAATTTAGCATTTGGATAAGCAACACCGGAACGTGACTCTGGGCTTCTATTCTGGGAATTTGCTTCTAAGTCAACCTGGCAAAAGAGAATGAAAAAGCTTTGCAAATTCACATTAAAAACACCAAACAAAAACCACGTCAGTGGTGAATAATTTCATTAAAAGAGGGAATATTAAAACAAAACACACAAAAAACCCAAACCACACCAAACAAACCCACCTGCTTGGATTCCACAGGTTTCTTCTCAGGTGTTCGAATTTTACTGATTTCAGGTCCAGCAGTGTTTTCACTCTTACCTATAAACATTTAAGAAATTAGTTTCAATAGAAAAATGATTATTTTGGAGTTTTTTCCAGACACAGGAAAATTTAGACTTATTAGTATAGCATTTACAGCATCATAGACATTTAATATAATTTACCCAAATAACACTTTTCCTTTAATCTCTGCACTTTGTTCCTTAATCATCACTAAGTAGTTCTTCCAGCTTAATTGCAAATAACATCAGCAGTAGTTACCACTGGACTGCAGAACAGAGACAGATGAATTATACCCTCAACACACTCACACCCCGGCTTTGATTACTTCCTCCTCTAAATCTCACAATATCTTAGTTATTCTATTTGTAACGACAAATCACAGGTTATTTCCCCAACTCTGTGGATCCCTCAAGGGAGGAAGGGAGGAAGGCAGGAAGGGAGGAAGGGAGGAAGGGAGAAATTCTTTTCACAATACCCTAAAGTACAAACTCTCAGAACTAATTTGCAATGCAATTTCAACAACTAACCATTTCGACTTTGTTCGTGTTGCTCCTTGTCTGGATGCTGAAGCTGCTGCTGTTGTCCTATGCTAACTGGTGAATGATGTCCCAGGCCATAAGGTATAGGAGACCCACGCCCATGTGCCTGTAACAGGTTCATATTATATGCCATAGCTGCTTGATGAGTAATGATTCGAGGGTCAACTGCAAACCTACCCTGATACCCCGTCCATGGTACCTACGTAATTTTAAAAGAAAAAAAAAAAAAAAAAAGAAAAAAAAAATGCAATCTGTCAGGGTACATTGAAGGAAGTAAAGTAACAAGCACACTGATATTACGTGAGTAACGAGTGGTTTTCCACGCATCAGTTGACCTGGCACACTAGCACACAACTACAGGTGGTGCTGGAAAGGGAGAGCTATAAGGGGCAGCCTAGCAGCAAGGGGCAAAGAGCAAAGATTTTGGAGGACTACTCTGGGCAAAAAATTTTGTATCAAAACCCATTCTTGTTTCAGTGGTTTCAAAATTCAGAGAGAAAAGACTGATGGACAAATTGTATATCAATAAACTTTACATTAATCTCCTCTAAACAGAAGTGGGTAAAGTTCAAGAAAATAAAAAGCCCTTTCTCCTGGTAGTTAGAAGAGACACTAGGCTATGTCTCTGGGGGGGAGTCTCTAACCTGAGGAATTCTTTATGGTCCTTTTACCACCCAGTGTTGTAATCTTGTAACACAGAGTGAGTGGACATACCATGCCTCTGCACCCACAAGACACACAGTGAAGTTAACAGGACTGGTGGCAGAATCAAGAGACTATCCACACGTTAGGTATGACAGGGCCACTCCAAAATGTCTGTGCTACTGACACAAGTTTGCAGATCATCTTCCTAAATATTTGAAGTAAAATCCACCTCCTGAAACCATGCAAAAAGGTCGGGAATTTTTACAACATTTTAAATTTTATTCCTAAAAGGAATGCAAAAGAAGACAGCTCTATCTTCTTTTTTAAATTAGTTCAATCTCTTCCCTGTAAAGGGAATTTATTAAAAGGAGGAAAATGTATGAATAAGAGGAGAGTGCAGGGAAAGCAATCAACACTCGAGCTGACAAAGCATCCTTTACTGGTGACAGCAGACCACCTCCTCATGTTTTTACCTTCGATATGGAAACTGCCCTAAACAAAGCAAAGAGATCATTTTATCTTACACAAACATAAACACGTTTTACTTCAGTCCCTACTTGTTTGAAGTGTAACAGCTTTCATGCAATTCTTTTTTTAAATTCGTATTTGCCCTTGAAATGTGCACTTTGAACTTTAGCTTTAGGCTACTATTGCATCTGTACAGTCTCAAATCATCTCCAACAAGCTTCTTTTCAAAAGCAGCTGTCTCATTAGTACCACAGTCTTCCCACTTAATTTATTTTTTAAAAATCCATCCTCAGGGAAGGTGAGCTCAAAACACTTATTTTTAATATTTTTTTTTATTGGAAATACATAAAAATATATTAACCTTGGAACAATAAGACAGAACTTTTAAAATGATCTTGTTTGATATTAACATAATGTGAGCAAGCATGACAAAGATACAGCTGCTGGCCTTCTCATTGCATTTAAATTTATCCATCAAATGCAGATTTCTAGTAAGCTAGGAAAAAGGAAAATTCCTTGACCTAGCAAAGAAAACCAATCTATAGCTGCCAGCTGATCTAAGTCATACAACTGAAACTAGAGTTTCTACAGCATGTCCTCTACAGAACATCCATAACTTAAATTGCAACAGAGGACTTGTATAATTATTAAAACCCAAATGAACTGTATGCCAATGTTTAGCGTCACGAATGGAGTTAAACACATCTGCATGTGTGGGTTCCACGTCCTTCATGTCTTCAGGAGTTGTGTACAACACATGTATGTTACTCCACAACATCACTTCTGCAGCCTTTGCTCTTTCCTCCCCATTCTCCTCCTGGAATATGTGACTGTGGAAGTTAAAAATAAAGCAGAGACTGCTCCTTTAATTTGTGTAAGTTTTGGTGAGATAGTTTTATTTGTAATGCAAAATTCCATACGTAAATGTTGCCTAAAAGACCTGATTAGGGATCTTCACTGTGTTCTCACATGTCATTAAGGAAAAGGATTGGAGAGGAAACTGGTTTGCTACGAGGTTCTGGAAGGGGAAAACATCCCATTATGCTTATTTTTCTTATCACTTCACTTCAGACACCTTGCACTGCAGACATCCAAAGCCGGTAATTTAAACTGTATGAAAGCAATAAAGAGAAACAAGCTCTGTCTGAATCGCCTATGTCTCTCCAATGATTAAGAACTAGAGTAGGCAATTAATTCAGATGCAGGTATCTCAAGTCAGATGAGACAGATCCCACTGGTGTGCCTAAGTCTAGAGCTGAGGAAAATAAACTAAATTACATGAACATGAAATTGCTTTTAGGCTGCCTGGATTTATTTGTGGGAGCAACGTTTTTAAGTCCTCATTTTCTGGTGGTCCTCTGCACAGCCACTCCTAGAGCCAGCTAAGCCCACATAGGGCTCTGAAGTCCTGAAAAAGTTTGCAAAATATTCACTAACTGATTTTGCCATTAATTTTTGTACATACAATAATTGAGGGGGAAAGGGGGGGAAACCCAGAAAGTGAATTCTTACAGGCAAAGGCACAGACATGACCATATTTCCTCCATAGACAGCAGGTACATATAGAATACTTGTCCCAGTGTGTGGATCTATCCTTTGAACAGGACTTGGAGATTTCCCCAGATTGGGGTGAGGTCCCAGAGGAGGAGGGGGAGGAGTATATGCTCGGATAGGATTTCCGATTAGAACAGAAGGATTGGGCTGAACTGAAAAGAAAGAAAAAGAAAAACAAAAGATGTGTACATACAAAAAAAAAAGACATATACACAAAAAGAATATGAAGACTATCTCTTTCTTTTTTTTGTGTTAATAGCATCTATCTTTATAAACCATGTGTGCAACTCTAACAGCATAGGTCTGATACACCAAGAGAAAGCATTAATCAAATCCTGTATCCCATTTCAAAAATTTGAAGAGGCAGAAAATATGAGTTGAGATACAGAGAAACAGGTAGCTGGTAACTGCGTTAATAAAACAATGTCCTGAACCAATTAAATATGCTGACAGTCAGAGTAGCTGTTAAACACTGCATCAAAAACTAGAATCATGCTCCTTTCTTTAGCAGGGAAGACAAGCTTTAAATTAATGCTTTTTAAAATTAATAACAAAATTACTAAGCTGTTGCATGCTACTTTGCAAAAGTACAATCAGTACTATCTGGATATATGACAGCACAACGTAAGTTCAAAGTACATCATAAAACGGTGCATGCAATATAATGTTCTAACTCTTATAGTTCAAATACACTGGTACAGTATTTTACATGATGGATTTCAAACAAACACAGCCATTTTTAAGAGGCCAACAACAATACTGTGTTAAGGCTCTAAGGCCAGTGCACACACAACCTATAAAGGGATAGCCTCGGAAATACCTAATGTCCACTTAACAGTCTATAACCTGTTTCCCAAATGCACACAAGTAGTAAATAGCTTTCAAACAGGGAACAGACCGCATAGTAATTTGACATAAATTGAGTATCAACTTCACTGAAGCCCAATCAGCGTGAGCTCAGAGGAATTCCTTCAGCAACAGCAGAGATACTTACCAATTCCATCAGGTGGGAAATGGTCATTCTGGTTATGATGATGGACCTTGCCCTTTAAAGGGGAAAAACAATAATAGTGATGCTTTGCATTCTTACGTAAAGCAAAAGCTTTTTATTTCAAGTGAACATTATAATTAAATACAAAAATAGAGTTCGAAAGAAGTTAGCCCAACATTTTATTCTTACATGTTCAACTGCCCAGTTACCGCAAACTATTTGAGTTTCCTTTCTCACCATTTTATTTCCCACTCTCTCACTTCTTTTAGGAGCAGCACCTAGTACTAATGTAACCCTCAGTACTCCTCCTCTGTAGCGGCTCTTAGTGGAAGTATGATCCATTTTCTTCTCCAGGTTTCAACTCAAGAACCTTGGAGACCAAGTAGCTGCCACCAGTTTCACTCAATAGCTCACTCAGCCTCATTAGACATTGCCTCCCTACCCCATCTCATCAAGCAGAAGTATCTGCTTCCAGACTTCTAGACTGTGACCCCTTAGAGCCTGCTCCCCCAAAAAACACAATATAGTAGAGTCAAGAACCAGAGTACTCTGGGGAAAGTGTTTTTCCTTGGTGAATTGTACATTAGAAAAGGAGTTTAAAAGAATTGAGTTATCCCTCCTACATGCTCATGAGTTTACAGTGACAACTAGTTAATACTCAAACTGTGAGCACACATTCAAATGCTGGTATGCTCTTGAGTCTTCTGCAGGATAGGAATACCTTACTTAATCTGAACCTAAGAACGTGCACAAATTCAAAATAAATCTAAAAACCCTTTGATGCTGCAAAACTTTTCTTACCCAGGAGATAAGTCTAGGCAGTTTTCCATCAGTCTGAGTAAATTAGTCAGGGTACAAAGGCAGATTGTTTGACAATGGTGACTCATGCATAAACTAGATTAAAGAACTGGTCTCTTCCTCTTGTTTTAAAAATGAATTACTTAAAAATAAAATAATAATTGCTTTTCATTGCAGTACTTAAACAAAAGAAACCTGTTTATTCACTAAAGAGAGCATGATTCAATGTGAAAATGTAGAGGAGCTACATGCCTTAATCACTCACGGTTAGTACAAAGCATTTCCGTACCTGTTACGCTGCAAGTTAGCACCAAGCTGTGTGTGCACAAGCCTAACAAATCTCTGTTCTACCTACCATACTTGTATTTTATAGTGGCCATATTTTTATAACTGAAATAGCAAATAATTACATGAATTCATAAGAAGAGCTGTCCTGTTGGACAGGAGCTTCAGCATGTAACGGTATCAGATTGGTAGATATCAGTCAACTGGGGCCATTTGTAAGTTAGGGAAGGGAGGTGCTGGCTTTCTTTTGTCTTTTTTTGTAATAGTTTTGATGGGTTAAAGATTTTGTAATAGTCTATTAATGACTTAACTGTTGCAGTTTCTCAAAGATTTCCAGATCACGATTCATTTCCCTACCCATCTACAGAACACCTAAACCTACGCTTTAACTGACGGCAACTGAGAGCAGTGGAGCACAGATACACTCAGTTTCCTCTAAAAACCAGCTCTACCTTCAGCATATAAAAATCCACATTACACAAAGGCACTCATAGGAAACTCTGACTAAGATTTAGGTGACTTCAGGCAGTTAACAGCCTTCTCACTCCTAGGATCCCCCTTTAGTCAACACACAGGAGAAGAGAGCATTCTCCAGAGACTTAATCAGACCTGTGGTCCTCACTGACCGTCTAAAATATCTAGGATGACAATGCATCCCAACAAAGTGCCTGAATCCTGGCAGAAAAGCTGGAGCACAGGCAGTAAACACGAGGTGGGCAGAGTTGTAAAATTCAGAGCCTCATTTACTGTACACTAACTACCCTGGGGGAAGCTCTGAGTTCTGAAAACTTTCCATTTCCACATCACCGCCTTAATAAAGGCTGTGCCTATGCAATTCTGCTGCTCCTTCCACACTTCCACCATCCCCAGCCAAGCCACACAAACGCAGGGGAAGGCAGATGCCCTTACAGACAGGGCTGCCCTGAAGCACGGCAGCCAGTTCCATATGAGCTGTTTGCTTCTCCCAGAAACAGGACTGAAGCTTTTTTTCTTCTTTAAAAAATAAACAGCAAAGAGGGTTTTAATGTCCTTACATAAATCCAAGAGCAATTCTGCTGAATAAGAAGGTGCTGTCTTTCCAAAATCACTTTTCACTGCATATGAAAAACAAGCCCTGAACTGCACAGATGTCCATAAACTCAACACAAAACACTGTATCAGCAGAGGTTGTTCTCATTGTTTCACTACAAAATACACCAGCACTAGGTTTTTAATCTTTCATCTTCTAATGTTAAATATTGTACTTAGGAGGTCTAAAATAAGCAAAGCTAACCATCTGCTTTTAAAACTTGAGCAAAGGGAAAAGTATCACTTATCACAGCCATTTTCTCTGTGCGTGTATTACCTGCTTGCTTTACTTCTGTTACTGCACATGCTAGCTGTCAATTGTATTCAGAGGGAAGAGATTTAATTATAATGATGATATAGGTGGTTAAAACACTTCAGAACTTAAGCTGATAGTACAGTGCTGGCAGTTCGAAAGTGTCTCTTCTGATTTCTACAGCACAAGCGATTAGTTTACTAACAAACTAGAAGAAAAATAAACAGAAGTCTATTCACAAGACTCACTTCCCCCAAACTCCCTTTTTGTTTCTTAAATGTACTATACCTGCATTTTCAAACACTTTTCTTTCATTTTAGGAAACACAAAAATAATAATAGTGATGTTCTATTATGAAAGAAAATGCATTCAAGGCTGAAGCACTCATGAAAAATGAGAGTGCAGCGATGACTTTTTAAAGACAATCATTTTTTAATTTACAGTTTTCTGTAAGCCTAGTGTTTTGACACATGACTAGATGCTTTAGGAATCTGGTGCTTGTTTCAGAAAGTAATGCATCTTGATGAAGAAACCAAATGTTCTCACTTACAAACTCTCTTTTGGGAAGTACTGCCAAAGGGAAGGCTTTCCTTTTTGTACTGTTAAAGTTAAAAACCTGTTGTAAAAATTTCATTTAAATGATACAGCCTGCAACAAAAATGCAAAGCTGTGGAAAATATGTACATTTCTTCCTTCTAGTACAACAGAATTCATCACAAAGCTGACAACCTGCATTTTCGTTGCATTTCTAAACACAATTTAATTAAATAACTCGAATGATTTTGAAATAAACTACAAAGAACTATTAAAATACAATTTATTACTAATATATCACCCCCCCAAAAAGCTCCAAAATCTATTGTTATTCTTTATCATCCTACGGAAGCTATATATTTTCATCACTTCTTTACCTGCTTTTATAAAAACAGCTGATAAATTTACCACTGAGTGGTATTTTCACCTCTCTGCCCTCTTAATGCTAATGAAATCTGACCTTCTGAAGGACATTATCAGTGAGCTAATCTAGGTGATATACTGCTTTACAACATATTTTTAATTAAGTCAAACAATTATCTTACATAAGTCCCTGAATTTTAAATGTAATTTTTAGATCAAACCAAATCGCTTTTGGCTATTATTTTGGTTTCCTTATACTCTCTGCCACTGTCTGTATCAACCTGTTGTTCCACGGGGTACAGTCAGAGCACAAGATGCTTGGGATTGGGATCACCTCTTCTTCAGGGGGTTTAATTTGGCTTATCTAAACACTGAGGCCAAGATCCATGGTTGAAGTCTGTCAGGGTGATTGCGACACAGTCAATGAACACGCCAGAGTGACCCAAGGTATATGTTTTGGTAAGGAAACAAGGCTTGGACAGCCCCAAGCTATATTGCTAAGTACTATATTATAAGTCTGAAGCTTTCACTTGAAAATGCTGAGGATCCCTATGGAATTTGCATTCCTATCTGATTGCATTGATGCCATTTTAAAACAACAGCTTGTTCCATAAACCTTTTATATAATTTCTCAAAAGGCATTCTACATTCACTTTCACTTTCTGACAGAATTCATCATCAGTAAAGCTTTACCTTTGGTGGTGACTGCTGCTGTTTGGTGGTATTCGCTGAATGTTGATGCCGAAGAGCTCGGGGGATAAACTCAGGAGCCAGTGGGTTCAACACATAAGTTTTCTTTAACTCCAAAGCTTCCAACTGAGCTTTGATCTGTTCAAATGTGATACCGTGGAGACTTTCATTCTCATGACACAGGGCAATAAACCGTTCCCAAAATTTCCTACAGAAACAATTTTTAGAAACAATAAAAAGGAGTAAGACTCGATGGCTGTTGTTAAAATTAAAACAGATTTAACATAACTGGGTGGCATTTTTATTTTCCTGAACACTCATTTTACACGCCAAGCCGTCCATCCTGCAAACTGATCCGCGCATCTGTACCCCACAGCACAATGTAAAGTTCCCCGGCCATTTAAAATGGGCATATGGATCTGTCCATGCATATCAGATCACAGCCCTGGGTGTATATCATGTTTCATAGTAATGTCATGGACAGGTCTAACTTGGATTTTTTTCCTAGAAGACCAAACACAGTGAACACAATGCTTAAAATTCTGGAAAGTATATGATTTATGGAATTTATTAAAGCTCAAAGAGTCACAGGGATTACATAGATTCTCAGTCCCAGAAGATCCCCAAAAGATTCTATGAATTTAGGCAGATTGTTCAACTTCAGTATCACAAATACCGAAGTTGAGGACACAACCCTCAAAACTACTCTTGTGAAACACTTCAGTCATGTGAAGATTAATATGTCAGGAGTTTCTAGAAGGCCTCTGAGATCCTCTGTTAGAAAACAAATAAAGCCATAAATTTTATTGCATGTCAGATATAGGTCTATAACCTATAGAAGAAATTTCAAGCCAGAAAGACAACCATCAGATGGCACGTGACTTTCTCTATGAAAATTCTGTACCCAACTTTTTGGAGGGTGGAGGGGTTATTTAAACCATGTAATAAAAGAACATTCCTACCAGTCTTCTGCTTTCTCATGACATGTCTTTCTATTGTTTATTAAAAAAGTCTTTATATTTTAACATCCACAGCAGCATCAATACAAAAATTTCATACTTAGATGATTTTTTTTGGGGAGGGGACCTCAAAGGAACTTTTTGGGTGAAGTTACTTAAGCTTAAAAGATATTTGAATAAGATCTGAAGATGTCACTTTAAAAGAAACTGATTGAGCTGTTCTTAAAAAAAAATCAAGAATAATGAAAGCTATTGAAAAAGAGGATTAAAGAGACAATGATCTTAAAGGTGTTCTTGACTACAACTAATTCTAGTTTACCCTTCAGTAATGATGTCTGGCCTATAAGCAAGCACTGTTACTTCAGTGTTGTCACTCAAAACCTGTAAAATGAGAGACTGCTGCACACCAATTTTTACAGCAGTGTCACATTTTGCTGAGTAGCTGCCCTTTGTGGAAAAGAATAAATGTCTGTCTTGCAAGAATACTGTAATGTTACTGATGTATTTAAGAATTCAAAATAGTCTTCCCTAAAAGCCCATCTTCTGGTGTGATTTTATAGAGGCAAGAAATGATCTTTTAATATTCACAATGCAAGATGGCCCTTTTTCTGCATTTTGCTGTAAGGCAAATATATCTTGCAAGGTTTTAAGTAAGGATTAAAAACCAAACTGAAATACTTCACTGGGATGCTTTAATGATGGAACTCCCTCTGATTAATCAATTCAGCCACCAAACCTACTGCCAAGTACCACAAATCCACTGAGACCCATCCACTTTTGCTTAAAATGCCCCAAGCTGTCCTTCTACACATGTAACACTTGTACTGAGGTGTAAGAACAGAAAATAAAATACTGCTGTCTCTGTCTTACAGTGTGCTCTGCAGTTTAAAGGGAGCGTCTGCCAAAACAGCCCTGTCTAGTCCGATTGTAACACACAGAAATGTAATGATTACCCTGGGCATACTTCACAAAGCTCTCTACAACTATCATTACAGAGTCTTGACTCATTTTGACAGGTATTAGAATATTTATAAAATTCAAGTACTCTCTAAACTTTTTTGAGGTCTGTTTTTCCTAACGAAATGTCACTTCTCTCAGACTTCTATACTCCTGTTGTACTAAAAAAGAACCATCTTTCTAGCAGCATGCCTAAACCCCTCCAGCACTATTTTCAAAGAGTGAATGTTCAATTATTCAGTGAAAGAAGACAATGGTGTATTAAAGGGAAAGCTAGCAATACATCTTAATAAAGCTTCAGTGCTCCTTGTTTCTTGATTATTTTTTTGTTTAATAATTTTGAACAGCCATACATATATAAACAGCTGCTGGTCTTCCAAAGGCAAATTCAATCCCTCTACTGCCAAGCCTGTATATTATGTACCGTGCTGATAGCCTATACTTTTATTTTAGTAAGTTTTTGTATGCCCTATTTCAGATATTTTGAAGAGCCATACTTGAAGAAACTGCTGAGCCCCCACATTTGAAAACTGGGTCCCCTTTGGGTATCTAATTTAAAGCCTCAACACTCAGGCTTATCTGAAAATTCAAGAGATTATCTTCTTCACTGGGATTTAGAGAGAATAAGGGACATGGTCATTCTCCAACAAAAGCTGCATTTAGACAGTTGGTTAGAGAACCAATAATGGTCCTAGGTGCTAGCTAGACTAACTAGGGATTAACTATCTGACTTGGGTAACACTGCACATCCCCAGTGTAGGGAAGAGAAGCAAAATTCATCAATTAAGAGTAATTTCTGAACAAGCAGTAAGAGAAATCTCAGTCAGCACAGCATGGCAACCTCCACAGCTAAGTCCTGTATCTCTGCCACTCTGTATCTAAGCTGACGAACCGGAGACTGCACGAGCAGACTGTAAGACACTCAGCATTTGTGGATCAAGTGCTCGGGAGGCACAGAGCACTCTCATATCAGTTACTTACATAAATCAGATCATGTCTAAAAAACCATGCAGGTAATGGGAAAAGTGAAATAAAACCATGGCCATTATTTCTTTTTTTAATAAGACATTATTAGCAGTTTAGAGCAGATCGCTGTATTAATGTACAGATACTCTTGACATGGTACCAGCATAGAAGTGGTTAAACTCAGCTTGTATTTCATAGATGCGGTAAACAAAGGTTTGGTTTCCATTTGGGTTTTCATTTCTCATCTCTGAAAACCACATCCATTTTCAATACAGTAGAAGAACATGCTCAGGAAAGAAGAATACAACGTGGATATAACAACTGACTAATACATATTTTTAGCTGTATTATAATAATGTAGTCAGTGCAGTGTTTCCTCTCTTCGAGAAGTAAGCCTCAGGGTTTATCTCTGATCAGCTCTTCCATCGAAAAAGAAACCTTTGAAGAACAAGAGCTTGGTATCCTTAACATTAGTGTTTACATCTCTCAGCATTTTCCACATTTCTTCATTTAAGTCTATAAAAAGTAAATTCACTCAAATCTTAACGAGTTTTTTCCTAGTGTCATGAAGATATATAAAAATATAAGTAATGGTTTTCGAGTCTTCTACTGTCATGACTACTGTAATATTCAACTTTAAAATACTACATCACAATTTTTAACTCCAAATGATATATTACTTTTATTTACATAAAAATTTGTAACAGGTATACCTAAAACCCCACTAAAAATAAAATTAAGAATTTGCAACTGTTACCGTCAAGTTAAAATTAGTGCAACTATAAATACATAAAAAGACAGTTTATCAATGACCAGGTGGTAGATCTCTCATGCTTTTTTCTCTGTAGGTTGTTATGGTGACACTGTGACTCTGGATAAGAAGGTAAAACCAGAATAAAACAAAAACCCAACCAAAAAAAAAAAACCCGAGTTGTCCACTTGTAGAGGATATTAAAACTCTTTGCCTCTCCTCTCTAGTGGTTTTCTTCACTATGGTTGAGGAAAGTCCCCTCGCTTCCCTGTCAGCAAGGCTCACTAACCAGGGGACAGAGCGGCCCTCGCACAAGTGCATGCTTCCAGCTCCAGAGGAGACTTGGTAGATGGCATCGCAGGAACTGGGCAGCACAGACCCGCACTGCTCCATCTCCGCAGGGCTACAACTGCCTGCGGCGTGCTTTGGATAAGCTGCAGTGACACCTGCAGATTCAAGCCTCTGCAAGAGTTGGGAACACAACTAATGCTTTACCATCTTTATGGTATTTCTACGGATATAAACTTGAAGAATTTCAATTTCGTTATACAGTTATTTTAAGGGTTTAAATACATTGAGTCTTATTTGGCACCTAAAAGAACATCCATCATTTTACTCAATCCATCAGTCATAGATAAACATGTTTTCCAGTATCCTTAGTCCTGATTAACTAAGGAACATATATCAAGTACCTGCATCTTCCAATGGAACATAAAGCAATAGGATCTCCCACCACAGCTACTAGGGATTGTGCTCTTGTAATGGCAGTGTTGAGCAGTTTGTAGTTAGACAGAAAACCATAATCCAAGTCTTCTGTTGAATCCTCCAGTAACTGCTCTTTCCTTTTAATTGGTGTTTGCTTATGTTTGCACGTATGCCGTGTTCGTACTGTGCTGAGAAACAAAACTCTAAACTGTTTTCCTAAAATGAAACAAAAAACAAATGTCTGAGATAATTGTAGCTACTTCTGTTAGTAACACATCATACCACTGCACTTGCCAGTCAGATTTCACACCTAGATATTCTGAAGAACTGACAGCTACCCTTCGCATGAAGAGCTTTATGCAAGAATAATAAGATTTTAAAATTTTAAAAGATGCACTATAAATAGTATATTCTATTACAAGAATATTTCCTCTTTAAAAAACTTATTTTTCATCTTGATCTTAATCATTCCAGAACTTTCTGAAATGCAAATTATCTTTACAATGTTGCCAATCAGCCAATAACAAGGCTTAGATGTATTCTACCTTAAAAAACTCCATAATTCTGGACATTCTTGTTTCATATTTTAAAATTTCTCAAACATACAAATATCTACCATGAAAAAACAGAACACACCACTCGCTGTCACTCAGTTACTTTATTATCTTCCTTTGTTTATTACTGACTAAAAGCGCAACCTAGCAACAAGCTATGCCTACACAAAATTCTTGCTATCAATGTGATCCCAAGAACAAATATCTAAATTTGTGGTCCCCTTTTTACAGTCTATGATACAAATGCAAAAGTCAGTAAAACATTGTGAGGCTAAAGCCTTGTCAGCTTTTTATTTGGAACTCTGTTTTTCCCCCTTACAATAAAAATCTATCAGTTTCCACATTTTTCAATCGATTTATTTTTTAAGTAAGTTTGAACTTAATCTTGAAAAAAGATAAATCTCACATCCATGAGTTTATTGCTTTGGTAGTCAATGTTGGAATAACATCTAATCAGCATACTTGCTAGTTTGATTTTGATACATCAGTTTTTATGGGCTACATCACAGCTCTACTTTTCTGCTGACCATTTTATTATTTTAGTAAGCCTTACTTTTAACTACATCAGTCACATTTTTTACTTCCTTAGCATATCTTTGAGAGATAGAACTATTACTTACCCTGAACATTTAGCACTCTCTCCACACTGACATCAGACAGTCTTTTTTTCCGAAGTTCAGCACGAATCCTGAACACTTGATCAGCATAAGGTGTTACGACACCTATACTGCCATCGTCCAATTTGCCCCAGGCAACAGGCCATTTTCTTCTTAATTCTTCAACACGCTCTACTACTTCAAACACCTTAAAAGAAAGTCAGAATTCTTAAAAGTATGTTCCACTGAAGATCATTCTTTGAAATGGAAGGAGAATTTGAATTTTAAAGCTCTAAAACATTTACATGTCACAGTATTACATAGCCTTATTGAACAAGCAATAATACTGTTGTATTCTATAGTGATCCTCTAAAATATCATCTATTAAAACAATGTATTTGCTATCCAGTACCTTTTTTTAATCTTGAAATAAAAGTTGCCCATAAAAAATGTCACCTTTAAAGTACAAGCTGGGAAATTATATTAATAACCTTAATTTTCATGCTTCTGTTCTTATGAAAATGTCAAGTTGTCCTGGTTTCAGCTGAGAGGATTGATTTTTCTTCATAGTAGCTAGTGCAGTAGAACCTTTATCATACTTTAATTTCCATAAGTAAATATATTGCCTAAATAGTGATTATTTTATTTTTATTCTGGATTTTATGTATGTCATATTAGAGTTTGATAACTCTATGTATACCAGAGCACAATCATTTCCCATTCCAGAGGATACCACCAGGAGTTTCAGATTATTCATCAACTGCTAGTTCATCTCTATGAAACACTATTAAGTGTGCTCTCTGGGAAGACTAATGAGTAATAAAAACTGAAAACCTCCTCCTATGAGGAGACAGGCTCAAGTAACCCAGTGCCAAAATGCAGCAGGCATAGCTTCTGTTTCAACACGCTGAACAGAGATACTGCACCGTAGAAGGCATTTCTGAATAACCTCATGGGACGTTTGTGGGTTTGCTTGGGTTTTTTAATATCTGCATTCAATACTTCATTTAATATTTGTCAGTATGTCATTAAATAAATATTTATCCGGCTATTTAAAGCACAATAATTGGTGAATGCAGTTTTCCTATAGCATCACAAATGCAAGCCCACTCTCTCAATGGAAGCTAGGCACATAGTCTTTCTACAAGAATCTCAACGATTCTTAACTTTCTTCCCTTCCCTATTCATCTCATTTTCTCTGGCTGTGGGAAGGGAGTGTTAAAAAATAAATTCAATGCTCTTAGCTTTTATATTATCTCTTCTTCAAATTGGTAAGTGGGAATTCTAGGAACTTTTATGGACATTTCAGGAACATGAAAAGTTATATAAATTACAATGGATATGTACAGTAGTACAAAGCACAGTAGTTCCTAACTGCTAAAAGTCTGTTGTTTCATGTTGACTTCTTACCATTTATGATCTGATTATATGACATTGATATTCTGTGTTTGGGTTTTTTGGGGTTTTTTTAAATGAATCTAAACTGGGACAGTTCACTGAACAATTCGGGTATTTCAAAAAAATCAGGAGGAAACTAATAAAGCAAAGAAAGATCTCTCAATTCTTTAAAAGTCACAAATAGTTTATTTTTTATAATTTCAGATTTTCAGAGGGCAGTTAAAATATGTGGCTGTTTTTGAGCAAGTCCTGAATATAACTTCTTGCAACATAAATTCTTGTATTTAAAAGCTAGTTCTACTGACAAGAGGATACTAGAATAAACTTTGATGTCTATAAAAACCATAGCACAAATAAAATAATTTTTGCAGGTATTGTGACAAGCTTCTCTGAAAACATGTAGCATTAACACCATATAGCGAAATTTTAGAATTAAGACTAAAAAGGGCAAGTGTATTTTCCAGAATACTGCTCAATATAGGCACCAATGAACCAAAAGATGCCCCAATGCAAACGGCCATTAAGGGTCAAACAGCAAAAACCTCCCTCATCATCCAAATTTCAGTTTTCCTTGTTGGTGTTTAAGCAGCTGTTGTCCTTCATTTCTGCCTTTAGCTATTAATGACTCACAATTTTCAGACAGTTACTTGGCCACTGAAGATATTTTTAGGTTTTTTACAACTTGTTTTAAATGGCAAAGCGATCCAAGTAGATTAATGAAAGTAGTCAGGTGCCTTCAGTTTTTTCAGTGATGTGTCCAGAAGTCATTGGAGTTTCTTATTTAAGTAGATATTTTAATACTTCAAAGAATGCATAACAAGTGCAGCGTAACAACAACAAAAAGGTTAAAAATTGTGCATCAGATGCACTGCACCAGGATCAACAAGAGAAAACACAGCTCTGCAGTGCTTCATCACAAACACTGCTGCCAAACTGCAAGCTAACTTCAGTTAAAATTCCTCGTAAATTTAAGAAAATGAGTGATATTTCTTTGGTTTTCTTTAAATGTCAAGGATATTTCTTAAGACATCTTTTTGGTGGGAGGAAAAGGAGTTGGGTCAACCCCTCCCTACCTTGAGGTGACTGGAAAAAGGTGTCTTCCACTACAAAAAGTATTACCAAGTCAGGGGGGAGGGTGGTAAGGTGGGTGTTTGGGTTTTGGTTGGTTTTGTGGGGTTTGGGGTTTTTTAACTCAAGGGAAGGAATGAGAATGAAAGTAATTTTTGAAGAATACAAATAAATCTATGTGAAACAAACATATTGGGAATAAGTTCTCACCGAAAAAAGAATCTCATCTGCACGTGATCAGTTAGACACTGATCCTATATGTACTAAAGCAAATATGGAATGTTACTCCAGAGGACTCTCATCTGAGTGGGAACATTTCTACAACAGTCAAAGAAATCAAAGTTTTACTTCAAATTGCAATTACTCTCAGTTGCTAAGATACATCCATCAGACTGTCACAAAAATTATCAGGAAAGACATCCTGAAAAATGAGCCCAAGAGCACTATATGCAGCTTGCAATTTGCAAAGAAAAAAAGAAGATAAATTAGTGAAAATGTTTACTACAATTGCAATGTTCACTACTTCCTGTTTAGCAAACTCCATGTTCCTCTCTCCTAGTAAAGGACAATTTACGTCTTCTACCTACACTGAGCGTAAACAAAAAAATTTGGGGGCATGGGAGCTATAAGAAAACAACAAAGAACAAAGCCAAATAAGAGTTACCTCTGCGTTATTGTAAAAAGCTGTACTATTTTTTTCCTGCACATCTTCTCCACGTGCTGTGAAGAAAGTCAAAGGGTAGAAATCTTTGTGTGCTGGTTGCTTTCCACTTGCCATCAATTTGCCTTCATAGAACAGTTCAGATGTATAACTGTAACAAGGCAAAACAGAATAAAATGTGGAGTCTACATATGAGCTTACTGATAAAATATGCAAATCTCACTGATAAAATATGCAATCACAAAATACTTCATAAGGAAAACAGAACCACTGATTAATATTCGGCTTCTTCAAATGATTTCTCTGAACTGATATTTCCATACTACAGATGGAGCAGAAGGCACTAAAAATATGCTTTTCCAACACTTTTTCTACAAAGGCAATATTTTCTTCTAATCTAAAGCTTGACAGAGTTACTAACATTCTCACTCATGTTTTACTCAGAAGATCTGCTAGCTTGAAACTGGGCAAAAGGAACGCTTGCTGTTTGGGACTGGTTATTCCCCAGGTTTGCTGGACAATGAGCCTGCTTACATCAGTTCAAAGTTGTTGAACTTGGAAGATAAAGTCACTAGAGATGTCACATGTACTGAGCACAATGCAGGCCAAGCATTCAGCTTCCAAGCAAGCTTTTCTTCCGTGACTTCTACTCCAGACCAATCTATGTTGCTAGTCATCAGAAACATAACCAGAACAAACAGGCATTACAGAAGCTGGCTGACTGAAAAAGAAATGAGGCAAGAACTACTTTCATGGTGAAAAGCAGGAGGGAAGAAGGCAAATTGAATGGAAGACAAAAAGCCAGCAAGAAGAGACTGCAGGTTACTATCGGTAGTACTGTAAGTTCTGTATACTATTGCATGCACAGTAGAGCTAAACTAATGTACTGGCTTTCATTAATTAGTGAATTCTGCTATAATTTTGAATGCTCAACCTCCAACCTTAATGTTCTTCGGATATAGCTCTGCGGATGCAGTAACATGAATGCAGCCTGACATGAAGACAACAAAAGCAGGAGACTGTGCAGTCAGTAGGCCCACCAAGTTCTTCCAGGCTTCCAACTATTGTAGCTTAAGATGTAAATAACTGGTCACAGAAAAGCTAAAGAAACTAGCCTGCAACCAAATCATCATCACACAACTGCAGCCCACTACTGACCAGAACTGGCTCACGCTGGACAATCCTGAAAGATATGCAACTCTTCTGTGGATTGAGTTGCAGCAATCCACTACTGCCAATGAACAAAACTAACAATTTCTTCTGCAAATTAATTCTTGGTAATGAGTTCTCATTAAACAATAAAATACCCTTTCTATAAGGACTGGTTTTTTCCAATTACAGCTCCAATCCAGGCTGAACTAATGGCTTGTTCTTTCCTTAATTTCTTTTGCTCTCTTTACTTCAGTTAGGTAGGTATGATTAATGAGCCCACCATGAACCATCTTCCTACACTTACTTCTGTCTTAAGTGCCATGGTCCCATTTGTCAGGGGAAATTCCACATTATAAAAAAAAAAAGTAGACTTGAGACAGTCTCCTGAATGGACCACCGTCAGAGTATTTAGCAGGTTTCACTTCACATCGCAATCTTTTCTAGTGGAATTAGGCACACTGGACTTTCACCAGACAGCCGACTAGCCCCACTGGTATTTCTGTAATCCTCATCTTGGTGTTGATCACAGTGGAACTCAGTGTCTGAACTCCAACTGCTAAAGTGAATTTTCACGATATTTCTGAGTCAAATTTCATGGAAGTGATCTCTACCAAAAGCTGAAACGATCCCTTCCTTTTCAGATTCTCTCTCATTTTGAACTTACAATTTCAAGAAATATGTAAGAAATTTAGCATCACTCAGTCTATAATTACAAAGTCCATAAAATGAAGACAGATCTAGCTATGTAATAAAATATGTTACATTCTCACTTTTGATTTCCCAGAGCACTTAAACATTTCTGCTTTTGCTTTGAACACAGTGATAACCTAATTAGTATGACTGGATACCAACATAGTATTCCTCAGTACATATTTGAGCCAGGATTTAAACTTTAGCATTTTTCCCCATGATTGCACTTATTCTTTCTAGCACAGCTCATGGATGAGCTCATTATACTAGCAGCCATTAGTTTATCATAGCATAAAAATGCAAACCCACTGATTAATGTGTCTTGAAAGAAGCAATAAAAGACAACAACAGGAAAGAAACATGCCCAAAATGTGACCTACTTTTTTTCTGTTCATACTTGCACATCCATACATTCCTTACATTGTACATAGCTTACCATTCCAAGATAATCCACCCCAGTAATTCTAAAATTCTGAAACAGTTCAAAGAAACACAGACCCTATGTAATATACAGCAGAGCAGTTAAGAAGGGAAAGTTAGCTCATCTTTCACGGCCAAAGCATCCCCACCTGAATGAGGGGTCTGTAATGCAACTGCCTAACTGAATCCCTGGCATCTGGAGACCGAATTTCAACCTTGTAACAAAGAATTACTCTACTAATTAACTCTGAAACAATTAAGATTTCATTACAGAAACACATAGTGCTTCTCTCTCCATTCCACTGTGCTTGGCACGGAGTTGTGTTGTTTGCTCACATCAGTCAAAGAAAAGCATGATACAGTGAAAAAGTTCACACCTACTTGATGATAGCTTCATGGGAGCGATAGTTCTCACACAGCAAGATCCTGCATGGAAATTCTGCAGGGTAGTGCTCATAGAGCCGATCAAGCAATGAAACATGAAGGTTTCTTTCCCTGGCAAATTCACTGTAGACAAAAGGACTGAGCTGTAATAGACACACACACACAAAGAAAATGTAACTGAATATGTGGACTTGGAATTTCATGCTCCCAATATATGTATTTTGCATCAAAACAAAAGTGAAACCTTATTTTTACTGTACATTCATAGTTGGAAGACATATACCATGGCTATTCCATAGAAATGCCCGTTCCTACTGTAAAAGTGACAAAAGACCAACATGCTCTTAAAGGAACAATAAAGCATTCAGTAATGAGGTAAAGAGGAGAGAAGAGCCCTTATATCTGTTTTTTCTTTGTGGCTTGCACAGATGAACAACTCAGAGTAGAGAGCTGTTTGACTAAAAAAAAAAAGTGTTTTGAATGACATTACACAATTACTCTGATAAGCAATTTACAGTTCAGTTACTACCACAAATAGTACAGCTCAGAAAATACAGACATTTGTAACACAATTTTAAAAAGTTAAAATTGTAAGTTGTTGGAAAAACTAAAACCCAAGTGGCCTAGTTTCTATCACACTAAACTACTACTGGGCTTGTTTAAGCATAAAAACATCAACAGCAGGAAAAATAGAATGAAAGATGATGAAAAAAGATTTTCACAATAGAATTTTAAAATGTAGAAGTTAAGCCAATGTATTTTGTCATTCTGAATACGTATGATTCAGATTCTGAGTCTGAGTTTCACTTCAGATAAATACTAGTTTTAGAAATTTAAATACTGGAACCTCATAGAGTAGCTTCTGTGAGAACCTGAACTACAGGACAGCTCGTTATGCACGTAGCCTGAGACACACAGGCTAACCCATGACTCCGGCCATTCAGCTGGGCTGATGTGATCTAGCCTGAAGTGGTAGGAATTCCAATTTCCTGAACAGCATTTTTGAGATCTGTATTTAAAAAGCACTATCCCAGTCCTTGGGATTACTATGACAATGACTTGAAATGATCTAGTAGTATTAAATCATAGGTAGAAACATTACTCCTCTAAGTTTATTACTATACCAAAGAAAAGATCCACTCTATTGCTATTGTGAAATGTCAAGAGAATTAAAGGCAAACCTACAAAAACAAATCTGGCCTACATCAACAAAGCAAGTAAAGTTGACTTTTCCAAGCATGCTTTCTCATGCCTACAGGCTGCAAAATGACAGGCATAATCAGTGTTTTAAACTCTTCTAAACTCTTTAAACCAAGCAATTCCTAGACACATAGCAGTAACATCAAGGCACTGGTTAGTTTCCATTTCCTACTTCTTACTTGTTCGAATCCATACCAGATTATGATGCCTCAAATAAAATTAAAAGTTGTCTAAATCATAATACACATTCTCCAAATTCTTTAAGTCTTCCAGAAATCAAGAGCGAATACCAATCATAAAAAGTAGGAGAAACTCATACCCTGACTGTAATAATAACTATCCCCATATCTTAGGCAAATAACATCCCTTGACTTTTCCTGGGCTTCTCCATCTATTAGATGAACGGTATAATTTATGCATCTCCCTCTTTAAAAATGAAATTTTACTTGCATATAGTCCAGTGGTTGAGCGGGCACAAGTCTGTGCTATCACAGATTTCCTACGTAACCTTGGACCAGTTGCATGCTTTGTGCCTGAATTCCCTTACTGTAAAACGCAGACAATAGTATATTCTCATTTAGCAGAAATACTGTGAGTCTACGTTAGATTATGAGGCTTTCATGTACCATAAATTTGGAGCAGATAAATACCTTAAATATATAAATACAAATATGATATATACACACTTTACATTCAAAAATTCTATAGCTCTTACCTGCATATGGTCTCCAGCCAAGACAATTCTTGTGTTTTTATTAGCTAATGCTAGAGGCATGATAGTTTCGCACTCCATAGCTTGCGCAGCTTCATCTAACAGAATGTGTGTAAAAAACCCTGTAAAACAGAGATATCAGCAACTAAATGAAACCTGAAATATGATAAAATAAACAGTGATAACAATACAAGAAATTGTACTGAAAGTTCTGTATTCTGATAGTAACCAAAACTAGAAAAAAAAAAATCAGCATGGCTTACACAAGTTAATTTCTAGCAACTACCAGAAACCACACAAACGATTTTCAAACCCAGCAAATGACCAACAGTGGCTAACTGATCACCAGTGACATTAGCAGTAGCCCACAGATCTGCTTCTTTCTTCTGATACATGTGAAGTTAAACAAGTGCTTTATCTGAGCTCTCCTTACACCAAGAGGAAATGTCTCTTGGCAGACCTCCCTCAGCAGGTTTCTCAAATCTGAAAATCTTTTCATCACTGTAAGGCTCGAAGAGCCTTGGACAATGCAATGAAAAGGATTTCCTCATGTACTCGAGTCCTATTAACTATTTTATATACTAAAGTTCCCATTAAAATTGCACACATACCTGAGCACTTTGCTGGTTATGGGCTTTAAGGAATGTCAGGGGGGAAAAAGGAACAGAAGCTGAAGGGAAATTTAAATTCAATCTTATGATAATATTGGACCAAAAGGTTTGTTTGGGGGTGCGTCTATGCACTGGATAACATGCACTTGAAAAAAAACTGGGCCACAGTACATTTATATTTTATGAAATGTAAATTCAAGATAGGTACAGAAGTGTTTTCATACATTGATATATATTAATAAAAATGTAGCAATATTATTCCAAAACCAGGAATTTCATACAGCCGCACACATTACTATGGCATGACTGTACACAGCTCACTGCCAAACAAAGCAATTAGTTCCACCTAAAGACCTGAAAATATTTACCATAAATTCCATATTAGTTTTCTCTATTGCAACAAATGCCTAAACGTAGCCATAAAAAATTAGTGGTAAAAACTTCTGCAAAGAAATTCCACATTCTCCAAAAAGTAGATAGGTTTCATTTGGAGATCAAGAAAACAATAAACAATAAGCAGCCTCTGCCCCCCAAAAAATCAGTTTCATATATTTCAGTTTAGAAAACGACCCTAGAAGATCACCCTAACATAGCATGGGTTTGTACATGTGGGAGTTGTTTGCAAAGCTAAACAATTCACAAAACAAGAAAAAAAGCTCTCCATGTGTATTTATGTTTACATGCTCCACTGAGTAATGACCTTAATGAGCATAATATACAAAGTCAGAATCCCTAACAGAATTTTCCCTCTTGGATCTCAGAAACACCAGATCACAGATAGCACTGCTTCTTTATTTTTTTTTTAATAAGGAAAAAAACAGAATAAACAAAAGGTTAATCTGAATGCCACTAGTTTATAGGTTTGTAATACACATTTATTCATTAAAATAAAAAAGACGACCATTTTAGGATGATCATTGATTACTTTATCTTTTAACAGTTCAAAGAATTGGGTAAGGAACTGACACTGGTAAGAGGAAGATAATTCTCAAGCCTGGACAGTCCTTGTTTAGAAATTATCTTACCTGGTTCAAGATCCAGTTGACATAGATACTGTGATGTATTTAAAGTAACAACTACTACTCGTTGCTTAAGAATGTCTTCTTTCTGTGGCATCTGAAAGGTGGAATGTGTGCTTGAAATCAAACAGTACTGATGCACAACTGGGTGGACAGTCTTTACCCAGCGATTTCTGAAGTATACCCTAGAAAGGAAAAAGGGGACTTATTTTCTATATAGTTTGAAATGAATGACAGCCTAATATTTCAAATGCTAACATTCTGTTTTCTGGTAAATAACATAATCTTCAGGAAGTAAAACATCACAACTATGCAGAATTACATGCTAAAATATACTAAAATGGCTTGGATTTACATTCCATTATTTGCTGCATTGCAATACTACGCACATGAACAGTTATCAAGGATTAATTCACATATGGGTATCTGTAAATTGTTCATATGTTTAAGTTCTGTGACCCTCACATCAACGTCTATTTCATTTTAAACTATCAGTAAATTCATTTTAAAGAAATATTTCCTCAGCTAAAATATAAATATAGTCCATGGTCTTGGAACTGACAGACCTGCAGAGGTCTGCACACTTCATCAACTGCAGCCATAGGATCTTTTAAAAAAAATTCAAAAGACATTAATAAAATCCTGTACTTCCTTTTACACATACTGTATGTCCTCTGAGTTCTCAGAACCAAACAGGAAGTATATTTATCTTTTTTTCATGCAAGGCCATAATGATACACTGTATAAAAGAATGAGAAAACAGTACCAGAAAGGATGGCTAGAGTTTAAAATATCAGGACCTTGTCAGCAAAGCACTGCACTTCAGGTATCTTTCCATGACACACAAGATAGCTTTAAAATCACCATATCATGAGATCAATGATGAATTTTTCTTAAAAAGTGATGAAATGTTACGGCCAGAGAAGAGGAACAGGGAAGAGACAAAGATTACACCCCAGAAAAAGAGTACGAATAACTCCAGGGAGGTTTACAGAAAGGTACCAAACCATACCAGCTGAGTATCTGCGTAAAGATGTCACAGAGCTTCTCTATGGGGTGTTCCTCAAAAACATAATCTGTACCAAGTAAGAACTCTGAATCTAAAGTGGAGCCTTTAAACTACAGGAAACTACTGTACAGATATTAGTATTTAGAATTAAAGTTATTTTAATTTATTTCCAAAGCAAATTAAGATGAAATGATTTAAACTAATTTCAGTTCTAAATATGGGATTTAATGCTGTTTGGTTTATCTATTCATTATTTATTTTCTTCTGATTAATTTCTCCTGTGCCCATATTACAAATCTCAAATCATTAATAAAATATTTGGAAAAGTGTAATTATGCACCTAAGTGCAAAACATGATTGCACTGGCTGGACTTTGGATATCACATGTCCACCCACGTTCGAAAGTTACAGCTCAGTTCCATGTAATGTGAGAGAAACAATTATTAGGATTATAATAAATTTGGTTTGTGAAAAATACAGTGTCCATTTTGGGCAATAAGCACACAATGAAATGCAAAGAGGTGCAAACGCACTGCAATATTCTGAATGTCTTTGAATTTGACACCGCCAACAACCAAAACTGACACTTGGTGACCAAAATAACTCCAGGTAAGAACTGGGTTCAGCGCAGGAGCAAACAACAGACTCCTGAGTCATTCTTGGAACAAGAACCTTCTAATGTTACCTCAATATATTTATTTCTTATCACCCATCAAAATAATAAGCTTTATTTGATAAACTGTTATTACATCAATGTAACAACACCAAGTCACAGCCTAAGAGCTAGACTAAGGTAGGAGCAAGATAACCCCTGCTCTATGTACTCCAGCCACTCACATTTTATATGATTCAGTTTCTCAATCTCAACTGAGGGTAATACTTACCTACCATCTCCCAGGAATACTGTGAGGATTAATGAGTTTATTGTGAGTTTATGTTTGTAAAGCACTTTGAGATTCTTGGATGAAAGGTGCTATTGAAATGCAAAATATTATGGTTATTAGACATTATTATACCATGCACTGTCTTTTATTACAAAAATTCAACTATGTGTGACTCACAGATTGGCTGACAGCATTTCAAACTGCATTGCTGCTTACCCATTAATTTCTTCTATTTTGATGTGAGATCAAAAAGGTATCCCAGAGCTATTATTCACCACTGGCATAAAAACACCTGACAGGTGTGACTCCTTGAAAATGTCGTGATATAACCAAGCCACACTGAAGAAGGGATTTCTCTCTCAGGTGCAATTTAGGCTAATATCTCCTGTAATTTCATTACTAAGTTTTTTTTTTCTTAAAGCTAGAGGAATCCATTACAAAAACAGGATTTGTCAGCTTCACACAAACCGTAACGTTTCACCCTGCAACATACCCTTAACTTCTGATTAAACAGGCAACTAACCTTCTAATCATAGTACTTGCATAAGCAAAGTACCTGAACGCCAGCAGAGTTGGGCAGTCACTAATCAAAACATTCACTGGTACCTGCAACACATTCTATTAGTGTGCATAGCTATAGGTACAAAGATGAGCAAAAACTGCAGCTACAAACCCAAAATCTAGCCATAGCTCACGTGAGAGTGCATTTTCTCACAATATGTGCCTCACATCAAGACTTTAATTCTGGAGAAATTAAAGTCTTAAAGGCTAACGTTTACCCAAATTATGGGCATTACATAGCAAATACATAGACAACCACATTGAAATGGAAATCCCCGAAGATTATAGATTAGGGACTCACTCTTCTGCAAACAGAAGCATTGAATATATCCACTGTACTTACTAATGCTCAGTTAACATGCACAGAAACTGCATTTCACATGGAAAATCCTATCACCTTTATTTCTAAATGTGGCATCTGGCTATCTACAACAAAAGCCTTCATTTCTGTGGACCTCCAGACAATGAGCCAAAGAACAGAACAAGCTGCCAGTTAATCTACCTGTGTTTCCATCAACTCTCCATTACGTCAAAAAAGACTTTTGCCCAAATATTTCTATTAAATGTTAGCCAAATTGAGTATTTCTTAATCTTCCACGTTTCACCTCCACTGATAAATTTCCATCCAAGTATCAATTTGTACAACAGACTATTTGCAAAAAGTAGTGAATTTATATCAGTCAGTAAGATTCACAATCATTTCCTTGTTCATGTTTCAGGCTGGGATTGCTCCTAAATTGCTTAAAATACACTTCTAAAAGTTATTAAAGGGGGAATCTAGAGTTAGAACCTCTGAGGGAGGCTAGTTTCATTTGCACTCCTGTCCTACAAAAGTGACTTCTTCTCACCACTCCTTACCACAAAGAGTTAAGGGGGACTAAACTTAAGTTCTCCAAAACTTCTTTTCCCTGTTCTGAACTGGAAAACACTAACTCCTCCCAGTTTGTGATAAAGAGGCCAGAATTCTCCCTCCCTTCAGGCTGTGCTCCAAAGAACTCTTCTTGGATATACTCCAATCCCAGCTCCTCAGACTTTGTACAGCTATTTCTCACCTGAAATCCCTCAAGCAAAAAGAACACAGATGCTTAGAGGAAAAAAAGAATCTAGCAGTCTGATTTCATGCCTGTGTTAAAAGACTGTAAAAAAAAAAAAACAAACCCCAAACGAACACACAAAAAAAAACCCCCAGCCAAACCCCCCCCCCAAAAAAAGCCAACCTAAGTAATCCCAAGAAGCCTAAAGAAAACTTTAAAAGCACCTGATTTCCCTTTTCCATTTCTTTTGATCCACCTCCAAAGAGAGGCTCACTCTCACAAACAAGTATGTTCCTCAGGATGCAGAAATCATGTGAAAAACCTGTCTTACAACCTGAAAGTTAACTTTTTTAATCAATCTTCCTTTGAGGATGGCATAAGATAGAAGCTAGAGTTTCAAGAAAAAAAAAGTAATTGGCTAAAGAGGCATTTATTTTACAAACTAACATTTGGGAAGAGAAATTAATATCATTTCCAGTACGAGAACTTTACTCCAGGCAATTTGGAAAAAAGGGTAATGGTCCTTTGAAACCTGTTGGATTTTTGTTTGGGGCTTTGTTTTTCTTAATTTAAACTCTGGTTTGCTCCAACTCATTTTTATAGTCTGGGTATGTCCAGTAGCTAGCAGCCACATACTAAAGCTACCTGGTTACAGGCCACATGCAGTACTTACGTATGTATGTTATGATCAAAATATTTAAAAAATGAACTGGAGAGGTTTCAACGGAGATATTTTAAACAGAATCAACTTATTTTGACACTGCTGAACTGACAGTCAGCAATAACATGTTTAGGAATAAATAAAAGTATTAAAAATGCAGATAAAAGCAGTATCAATCTCCTTCCTTTTCCCCTAGTGTTACATACAAAGCCAGCATATGGATACAACTAAATTTGAAATATGCCAATAAAATAATAGTAATGTTAAAATAACAGCAGATACATCAATCACTGTATGTCCAGAAGCATACAGAGAAACCGCTGCTATCTGCTTCCTAGTTCTTGACTGGAGTTTTTAGGAGACTGGTGATAAGGAAGTACCTAGCTACAGAGCCTACCTCAGCAGCCTACCTCCTGAAGGCTCTACCAGTTGATGGAGAGAGATAAGCACATCCACAGAGTAAAAGGGTACACAAATTGGGAGCCAATTACTACCTCTTATGGCTCTGACTCACAGTCTAAAGGTGCCTGCTTCTCCACACTTAAAATCAAGTGTCTTGGCACCTAACAGAAACACTTAATTGAAGGCTCTTTCCTCCCAACTGTAGGTTAGCGTTGGGTTTTTGTCTTTCAGAAATGCTTCTGCATTAATTTACGTAAGTATAACAAAATTGTTTCAATGCCAAGTTTCTTCAGTACGAGTCAGGTTTTGGAGTGCACCCCTAACACAGTTGAATCAAACCCAGGGGCTTTTTTTTTTTTTCTGGGTACGAATTTGTTTATGGGCATCAGGACTATGAGAATTTGGCCTTCAGGCTTCATTGGTATTTTATTTAGGTACAAAACTTAGACTCAACATAAATTCTCAGTGTTCATTCTGACTCTGCATTTTCCAAAGGGCACAGACAGTTATTTTGTTAGGAAAGATATTATTTATAACATGATATTTAAACAAAAAAACCCCCAAAATCTACACTTCAGACTTTTATGTCACACCATTGACAGGATAATTTATTTAGTGTACGTCTTACCCACAGAAACTTACAGAAATATTTACGCAGTTCTCAGTCAATGTTTAATAATTAAGCTTTCCTTTTTTTAAAACAACATAAATATTATGGTGCTCCCCACTAAGCTATGGTAACATTTTTAGCAAGGATACTATTCAGCCAACTCATCACTTGCAGAGTAAATAAGGAAAAAAAAAATCTGAAGTAAACCGTTCAGCCATCTAGAAACACATCAAACTCTGCAAGTGGCACGTCCAGCTTTGATAATTAACTGCTTCTACTCCACTTGGTGTTTCCTTTAAAATACTGCAAGAGGCTCAGAGCACCCTGTTTAACAGTAATGATTTTAATTTGAAAATATATCCTGACAGCAGTCAATAAGAAAGGTAAGAGATCCGTAATTAATTTTATGCTAGGAGTCTCAGCTCCAGCTTTCAGTTCAGATAAACTGACCCTTTAACTCCTGCCAGATCAGGTCACCATGCAATTAGCTTTCAAACAACATATGCTTCTCAATTACGTGTACTATTTTTTATTTGAAAAAATACATACTTGTGGATCCATAAATACATATACGCAATTCCAGGGGTGCCTCCATTTTCTAAAGCTTTAACTTTTTATAGAGCTATCATGACTATTTGAACAACATCAAACAATCTACAGTAGCACTTTCTGAAGGCTTCATAACAAATACTATGACAATTATACTAAAATTCAAACATTCAGTGACGTTTAACTTATATGCTGTAGTTTTCTTGCAAATAGTTTAACCATAAGAAAAATACCACTTTTGTTTATGTATGTTTTTCCAAAGTATTTCTGAGACTGGACTATGTAGTGGAATACAGCACATAAAACAAGATAGCAAAAGCCTGGCAACAACAACAAAACTGTATTTAACTTTGACTCCTTGCTCTGTTAATTCATACTTCAATATTCCTGAAAGTGTCAGTTACACACATTTTTTCCCACCACAAAATTAAGACACTATAATGCTTTTCATCACAAAGTGCTTTACAAATCACCTTAAGACAATCTGTGTTAAAATATAACCAGATCAAAGGTAACTTTTCAAAAATAAGCTGCCGCCTTTTCCTTGGCCAGATCCTCAGTGTCTGTAAAGTGTCACATGGCAACTAAAGCCAGCAAACCTAAGAGAATTTACACCTGTTGTAAATCTAGCCCTTTCACATAACTTCATTGGCTTTACTGACATTGCATAAAATACAAATCCAGGATGGCTTTTAATAGCTAGCAAGCATACATACAGTCATTTTCTTAGTAGTATAATAAACTCACAGACTGGCATTCAGAAAATGATGCCCATAATTTAAAAAATATATACCAAGCTAGCAGCATACAGTATATATTGTGATTACCGCACAAAATATTCCCAGGAGCGGGTTTCTGCCCATAAATAAATCCTCCTTAACAATTTCTGTGCAAGTTTACCCTCCTTGCTCTTAAAGTTTCCACCTCTTCTTCATTTTTTTCCCTTAACTAATTTCCCAAAAATACCCATGGTAAGTACATTTATCACATATACAATGACTTCAGACTGACTTATCAGAAAAGGCCAAACTATTTTCACATGATTCTCTAAATATGTAGCTTCTATGACATCAAAATTTTTCTTCAAAAAGCCAGGTGGGTAACCCCAGTTTCCAAATTATCATTATAAGTGTGAGTCAAAATTTTCTCAAATTAAAATACAATTAAAGTTCATTTTATTTTATCATAGTAGCTTTTAGAGGAGCATATCAAAAGTTTGCTCATTAGGAAAGACACATTTATCAATAGAATAATAAAAGCTTAAAAAAGGATGTCTTTATTTTTATTTAACAAATGACCAAAAATTATGTTGACCATGTTTCACATTCCTTTTAGTCTATGTTTTTAAAAGCACTGCTCGTAACGCCAATATGCTTTTATGTTTTAAAAGTTCTTTAACCTTTTTTATAGACACCTTTTCTTAAGAATAGTATTTTATAGATACATAATAATCCTTAAAAAAATACCTGAGAGGTCTTGCCTGGGGATTGCCTGCTTCTACATATGGATGTAAATAATCCTTTATGTAGAGATCAGCAGCACTATTAGAATGGGTGCAAATGAGAATCCTGCTGGAATAAATGGTGCAAATAAAAAAGCAATGAAGAAACAGAAAACAATTCAAAGCAGTAGAATACAAAAAAAAGGAAACAGTGGCCATCTTCCTGCACATTTGTCTTAATGAAACTAGTCACTAACCTACTGTAGTTTGCATGATTCAGCCCTTTAACTCAAATCCTTCAGTTATGAAAAGATTTAAAGTTCAAACAGTTTTTCAGTAGTTATTTTGTGATTATTAATCTAGACTTGATTTTAAGTAAGGAACAGCTTTTATTATCTAGCATACTGCAAAACTTTCCATGTCGAGCAAATCACAGTCCTTCTACATATCATCAATTTTAATTAGTTTTGATCTAAATGGAAAATACAGGCTAACACTATAAAATTACTTTATCATTCAAAACAATGACGGAGGGTTTGGGTTTTGTTTGTTTTTAAGCTGGATGGAAACTCTGTATTTCTACCTTTCACTTGACTTTAAGTAAACAATTACACCTTCTCTGCTAATCAAGTATTGCTCTATATTTAGTGCCCCATCTCACCTAGTATCCTGTTGTTGAAGTATGTGCTTGACTGCCTGAGCCAGAGTGAACGTTTTTCCTGTCCCATAGGGACCGATGATAAGAACAGGAGGCAGTTGTATTGAAAGTGGAGTAGTGATAGCCAGAACAGCCTCTTTCTGCTTAGCATTTAGTCGAGGGTCCAACTGCTCATCCCATTGTCTGTACAAAAGGAGGGAACAGAGTTTAAAACTAGAAGCTGTGACAATCCACTGTCAGTCAGAAATTAAATGAGGTAAGATTTTAAAAGCGTTAAAGAAATTAAAGAGCCTACATGCTACTGTATTGACACAAATCAACAAATCTAGCAAAACTATCACATGCTTTAATCACAAAAATTTGGTAATATTTGCAATAAATCAGGTTAGTTTTGTTTGTTCAGGGTTTTTTCCACCAAAAGGAATCTAACTGGTTCTTAATTTACATTATCTCATCTAACAATAATTAACCTGCATAGTACACATTTTAGAAAAGTATATGCTGCACCATCACCTGATAACAAAAGCAAGTAGACATACAATGATTTTCTGCTGTTACTATGCAGAATGTAACATTAGTTATGTTTCTTCCCTGCACTATCTAAATTGTCAACTTTAAAAGTCAACAGTTATACAGCCCCAGGGCTTGGTAAAAGTTATCTACGATGAAATTAAAAAACAATTAAAAAAACTAATGTCTACCAATTAACTATAAACTTCTTTTTGCTTTGAGATCATTAAGGCACATACCTCTAATGGTAAAGCAGTCTAAAAAAGGGATTTTTGCTGTAACCAGCTAGTCATACCAGCATTAAGAGGACGATGCTTTCAGAAAATTCCAATGAGCATAAGAGGTTAAAGATTTGTAGACACAGTTTTTAATAATCCCACTGACGGATTTAAAAGTAGACATGCATAGTAAAACACACCTGTCACTGCTGCACATATGGCCATACTTCAGTAATGTGATCTGCTTTGGTACAAGCACTACGCTTCTTACAGACTGGGAAAGTTTCTATTCAGTGGTAGTTAGCAACAGGGAGTAAAATCAAGAGGGAATTGACTGAACTCCTAACTTTTAAGACAGCTATGAACAACAAGCTGGCAGGAGACTAAGAAATACTGGAAAGTATTAGGGACATAAAACAAAACTAGAAGGAAAACAGGGAAAGAGAGTTTTGAGTCAGTCAGAAGTACTGATTCTCAAGGTAGGGCAAACCAAGCCACCAGATGGGAAAAAAACCCATGCTTATTACACTGACTTGAACTGAACTACAACCATTTATATATGTATAATTTATGTATCTAAAAATATAAAACATTATAGAAATTAATTTTATTAGCTACAATCGATATGTAAATTTCTGTAAACATAAATTTCCTGACATAAAACAGAGAAGATAAAGTTCTAGCGTACTTACCTTTTTATTGAAATCACTGCTTAATTCCAAACTATTCTTAAACACTATTGCCTCATAAGATTCACTCAAAACTTAACTAAGTCAGTGAACAGATTGTCACTGACCTCCATTAGCTCTGCAGTATAACTCTATGCAAAACCTATCCCCTCCTTTCTGCCCGTACTGTCAAAGCTTTGATGCCTGCAGCAATCATCCCCACCCAGAACACTGCTCCCACCCTTTTACTGTCTCTGCTCTTCCTACACTTCCAAAGACAAACTAAAATTTTTCCAGTAATTTTTGTCTTACATTATCTCACTGTCTCAGGTTTCTGGCGAGATCCTTTAGCTATCTTCTGATTTGTACTGCATCACAATCACAATCTTAATTCTCACCTTCAAGACACCACACGACTCCTCGCATGCTGTACAGGCTATCAGTTCCACATACCTCTCATTTCCCTGGTTTCTAAGTACAGAAACCTCATGCCTCTTTTATCCTTCCCTATGCAGCAAGAATACTGACCATATTCCCCGAGCAACACAGCCTCACATTTCTCTTCCCTAAGTTTCCTCTTCGAGACAAACTATTTTCACTGCATCACCCTTAAGTTCCCTTAAAGGGAATTTTTAATTTCACATAGGAAACTGTAAGACATGTAAACAAAGAATCTCAGGAGTGCTCGCAAGCGCAATGCTGGTCCTTCCAAGACTCACTCCCATACTTTTCCTAGTCATTCCCCTCAGTGGTATGTCCAAATTTGGGCTCATTGCATCCAACTCAAAAAGTACTAATGGATCGCTCCTTGCAAATAGGAGTCTGCACACTTGAGATCCTGCACAGCAAACTCCTTGTAACTGGTATTTACATTCCTACAAAGTATCATGCATATTTTCAGTGAAGAACAGCAGAAGAGTAAATAACAACAGCAGTTTCTACAGCTACAATACAACAGTAATGCCTATAAAACCACTGCTCAACCACGGGGAAAACAAATCAACAAATTCTTGTCCTCAGAGGATCAGTTTTCTTGTTTTATTTAGAACACTTTCACTCCCTTCTCTGAACCATCCTCACCATTAATGAGGAGCAAGGCATGTTTCTTGTTCTAGGGCAGATTTCAGCCATCTGTTATGAGAAATTCAGTACTGCATTACCATACAATCTTTGATATTAAAGTGTTTGTATTCTTGTACCTGTTGGGACTCCAGGGTATGGTGGGAGTCATGCTGACATCTGGAAACAAAATACTGTTGTCCTTGATCCTGTCCAAGGCATAATGCATTTCACAGAGGGGTAAGCGATTTAACTGAAACTGAAGTTCAACCTGCAGTACAAAATGAATAAATGAAAAGGTGAACCAAAAATGATTAATTTAGGAAACACTCATTAGAATTTGCTGCATATGATACATTTTTATCTTCCTGCAAACTACTGACTCTGAGAACAAAATATCAAACATCAGTCAAGAGATTTGCAATAAATTAACCTGTCCCCCCCTTTTTTTTTGAAGCAAAGATAGATACAGCACTTGCTCTAATGTAATTTTGTTGTCTGACTTTTAAGATTCGATCCCACTGTACCTTCAGAAAAAAAAAAATTAAGGGAAAAACATTCTTAGAATTATTTTTGGAATATAAAAAATACTCATACAAAATATTATTGTCCTAAAACATTGTTTTTAAAAGTATAAGCTTCCATCCCTTATTGTAAGAACCACCTTGAAAAAGTGACAGATGAGAAATTTTTACAGATCAACAGATGATATAAATCAGATGTTTGACCAGCAGAGATAAAACCCCAACATTAATTATTTCTAGTCAAACATTCTGGAATAATATCGCTTGTCACTAATGTTCAATTATTAGAACTCTCTAAAAAAAGTTAATTTCTAACAATCAGTTGCTTATCAATATATTCTTTTTTTATTCTTTCAATTAGTTGTGTTTTAATGCTAGTAAATAAAAGATAATGCCAACAAAATTCTGGTACAAAGCCAGAAACAACCTGCAGAGCACGTTAGCATCCCTGATTAAATTCGGAACTGAACAATGGATAGTGAAATTAGTTTATACATACATATACTAAAAGAAGAGAGGAAAATACATTCTAAATTTGAACATTGGATAAAAGCTGCTCCCGAGGAAACAATTCATAAAAACAGTTCACTCCGATTATCATTTACACCTATTTAAATTTGCAATTATTAATCTTTCCAAAAACAAATGAATCTGATCAGAGCATTGTGCCAAAGAACATGTTAATAATTAACACAGAAGCCTTTATACAATATTTGACACAGATTTGCACTAATATAAAACAGCCTAAAAATCTGCTGAAGAGCTTCAAGTGACTGACACATTTTCAGGTCTTTTTCAAAGCATTGCTATCTGTCACTAAATATTTATGTAATTACTATGCTACAACTCTAATGAGCATTTGAGATTAAATAAGAGTAAATAAGTACCTGAGATTTACAATGAACTCTGAGCATGCTGACAAACAGCCAGCCAAATTAGTGCAACATGTCTGGAAAAGCACCCCTAATTTACCTGGGAAGCATATCAATAATATTTAAAATGTCTATGGTCACCTTTACCGATAACTTTCACAACCACTTTACTGGCTGGTTCTGTATTACCAATCAACAGATGAGAAAAAAAGTAACAGAGTAAAGATGAGCTGAAGCGAGTACACCAGCACCATCACACCAGCGGAGAGACAAGGCAAAACTGCGGTCAAGTGCCCCACGTCATCCTAGAGAAATGCCACGGAGGTGATACGGCCATTCTAAACATACTCCCATGCCCAAAGCAAAAATTAGGCCTCGGATCTACTAATCTTCTCTACCAGCACTCACTGATTCTCTATTAATCAGTTTGTTGTTACTTAATCACACTTTAATCTCGTAATAATCATGCTACCGAACAGAAAGTTCAAACACAAAGCAATACTAGAATATATTCTTGTAATTATCTTTTCTGATAACTTATATAAAGACTTTAAAAAGTCCTTGTCTACTAAAATAAGTTTTCCTTCTATAAAACAAAAAAACCATTTGTTCTAGTAAAGATCCCTGTGGTTATCAAAATAAGCAAACTTAGGAAAAAAATTAGAAAAAAAAGAGTTAGAAAAGCAGACAATCACTTCTCTAAACACGACATACCTCATTCAAAGCCATATAAACTCCTCTCATGACCCTTCTCCTATGGAGGAATAATTTAACCTCCCAGATTTAACTACTTGTTGGACCTGACGGTCCTTTATCTGCCTATAAAGTCACTTCCTGCCGCAGGGATCACACCTGTAAAACCCTTCTTGTGCACCAGAAATGTTTACTACTTCAAGATCATCTCCTTCAAAAGGATTTGAAAAACACAACTCTTAGCATTTTCTTTTTTTCTTTTTTATTTCATTTAAATACTACAGTGTTCATATTATTACGTAGCATGTAAAATCAACACTAGCTTTGCTGTAAATAAACAGCGGTTGCTTGTATCAATGCAGAATGCGGCCATTAACTTTCAGTCTCTGGCAGATACAAAGACATTAAATATTCATCTTGACTACTACATTTTACAGCAAGATGCAGAACCACAACTCTGAAGAAAAGGGCAGTAACAAATCTGCACAACATTAAGCAAGGAGTTCATTAAAGTGACTGTAACAGGTAGGAAAACTTTTTTTTAACTAGGACACATGAACATTTAAGGTGGTTTTTTTCCCCACTGTTCCACTACCTTAGTAAATACCCTAGTCTTCAAAAGCAGTATGGTTTAGCACTTGTCAAGAATGACAGCGCCAGCTCATCCTGCCCGAGGGGCACCTCAAGCTTCCTTCCAAAGCTCTGTCCTACCCATCTCAACCCAGCACCAATTTGTCTGCCCAAAGTCCCGCAGATGCTTGGAAAAGACTTCCACACAAATGGCAATAGTCCCAACCTTACAGTTTGATTTATACAGGAAAAATATCTTTCCTCAGACAGATCTGAGGCTAACAAAAGACCATTCAACATAACAATGATAATTTAAATGCAGAAAACCTGTGATGCTCATCTGAGTACCACTTTAACAGCCCCTTCTGGGAGTCCAAGCAAGGTGCTTAGTATTAAATACCTCTTAATATCTACCTGCATTCACTACTTTAACAGCTTGTGATTTGTTTTGTTTTTAATCCAGTTTGGATTGAATCAAATAGTTATCTTTGCTGTTGCAGAGTACTGAATGAGGCCATCTGTGAAGGAGAGGTATGTAACCTGCTTTAATATATATTCCACAATAAGAAAACAGTGGGAAAGGAAGTTAAGCCATTGCCAGTTTCACAGAAGAGGACACAGAACAGAGTAACCACTCCAAAAATAAAACAGTCGCATGTTTGTTTGGTCACCAAAAAGAGCAGCAGCCAAGGGGGCTTAAAGCACCAGCTCACTCCATCCCGCCTTCGTGAAGGGTGCACCTGATAAAAGCAGAATTCTGTATTTATTATAGTTAAGCCAGGACAACAGGCAAACAAGCGATCAGGGTTTCCAAGATGAATTATTAGAAGAAGAAAGGAAGCAAGCCATCTAACTTATCCAAAACCTACAGAAATAAAAGCAATGTTTAAGTATCACATAGGGAATCTAACTCCACTGAAGACAACAGTAAAATTTCCAGCATCTTTAATAAAAACACTGTACATCCAAATTAGAATATCCTCAGTTCTAACCTGAGGATCCCTTTTCAAGTTTTCAGTCAATATTTAATCAGAAAAAATTTCCTCACAACTACAATTCATTAAAATATAGGTAACACTTTTAAGGATTTGACCACCAGTTCACCAATATAGGTATGAAGTACTAAATGATTTTACAAACAACTTTAGGACCCAATTTTTAATGCAGAATAGATTTGCTGCCTCAGGTGCAGTTTTATAAGACGCTCAAAGGAAAATAAGCCAGTTACCGAAGCCTCAACTCATTCTGCATTCCAGTGGAGTTTCTGATAGAATCAATTAGTAAGTTTAATTATTGTTTTAAGAAAACAAACGCAAAGCCAAAAGCCCAGAACAACATAAGTCTTCCCAGACCAATTATCCATGTTAAATTAAGACATTAGGATTCTTGCATATGTTTCCCCAAAAACAAAAGGAACGGGAGGAGATAATCCTTTGGTGAAAATGCATTTATTTCAAGCAATTCCAGTGCCCTTAATGTGAGGTCATTTCTGTTTGGTAACAAGATCAATCATAAGATCCAAAGCAGACACACACTGAGGATGGGTGAGGAGTTTAAGTATTTAACTTAACTAGAGCTTTGTCTTCTCTTAGTGCATTAGATGTAAATGCATGTATCTTGTTTGCAAACTACACAGTATTTAAAATAAAAAATGTATCCTCACCCTTTTCATGTCAACTGCAAAGTAAACAAAAGCCTGATCTTTCCGCCAACACAATTTTCTCTAGCAAAAGAGAAACAAAACTCCTCATTTTGTGACTGAATGCCTCCAAGACAGATAAATATCTGTCTTGGATACAAGTGTCAGGGGAGTGAGAGCCACAGAGGCAAGTAGTATCATTCTGAAACAGGATATATGTAATAAAAGCATTTATTCACCTTCCTTATGCCTCCATCTACCAACTCTCATCATCAACAAAATACTGTAAGTTGAAGACTTTTCCATTGAAGGACAACATTCCTTTTGGTCTGAAATCGGTGCAGAAAGCAACACAAGGCCTATTCACAACTTCAACAGACCTTATTAAAAATTAATCTCACCTCGGGCCTAGGAACAACTAGTGGAATCCACGATGACACAAATAAAAAGAATGAGAAGATACAGAACAAAGAGTCCAAGATGCCAGTTACCAAAGACTGAGTTCTAGCTGGTGATGTCAAGAACAGCAAGATTTTTCTTTAAAAAAACCAACAACAAAAACAAACAAACAAAACAACACCCAAACAAACAAAAAAACCCAACCCACCACAGGAATAGAAAAGTCCTTCCTTTGACTTCATTAAGAAAAGGTTCCTGAGGTCTCTGGTGAGAATGGCTATGATGGACAGAACAATGGAAGCCACATCAGAGACTAAGCTGGAAAAAACCTCAGGCAGCAGGAGTAAGCAATATATTCAGTGGTTTTAGAAGGAGAGGGGAGAGGTTGGAGAGGTCTGGTGGAAGAAAGTCCGTGAACTACCCACAAATACCTACCTGCAGAAAAATAAGGCAAAGCTTTCCTTTACCAGTCCATAGAGAGAGGGCTTTGTATTTGAACCAGATACATAAAAACGATGTCCAAACCAGCTTACAAATCACACTCTCAAAACCATGAGATATACAAGCAAAAATCTGCAAGCAATGCCTAATCATCTCAGAAGAATTTTGGCAGAAATGGAATTTATTATGTATTTTTACTCTTTGACAGTTCTAAAATATTCATTTCTTTTCCAAATAACAAGACTCATATATACATATCACACATGCACACGTATATATATGTGTATATTTACATATAAAAAGATTTCACCTATCTGAAATACTCATCCATGCTCTGCTCTCTGTGTATGATGATGAATAACAAAACTCCTTTTCATATCTTCAAGCAATTATTTTGGGTGGAGCCAACACAGACCCAATGCAAACAGTTCCCATTCCAAAACCACTTCTATTCAGACTTACCTGCATTTCACAATCTGCCCGAAGATTAAGTTCTTCACAGCATTCCCTGGATACCCTCAAGAAGATATAATCCTTTGTTTTCTCCTCAATAGCTGCTTCATAAACCTTCTCTTTGGTTCCTTGGGTCTGTGCTGACTTCTCTTTAGTGACAGGCAATAAATAAACAGCATTGACTTTGGTCATCACCAGCCGTCCAGCCAAAGTGTCTTCTGAAAGCGTTTCAGTGAGCTTAAAGCGGCCAAAAAGTTGTCCATTTTGGGCATACTTTGCACCTCCAGAAACACCAGTGAGCATGAAGCTTGCTACAATCTGCAACTGCACTTTTATGTTGAACCTAAGTAAGAAAGCATCAAGTCAGTGCAGAAAACTGCTCTCGGATTCAGAAATTTCATGCATTCAGACTGAAGGTCCACTGCCTTACGTTCTGAATGTCTAACTTTAAACATAAACAAGTATACCCAAACTCACCCTTCCTAAGTACGTAGCTGTCAAATGTTTACACATTTTCCTTTTTAAGCCTATAAAGCATATATTCAAAAGAATCAACATCTATGAAGCTTAAAAAAAGAACCCACACAAGAGAATCAAATACTAGATTTTCTGAGACCAAAATAAGTTTAGGGTTAGAGTTGTTGTGCATGTCCCAAAGCAGTAAAAATTTCTGTTTAAATAGTTTGTAAGCTTATATTAGGTATTCAAGGAGAGGCATGCAGGCAAGGAACAGAGTAAGATTCCTGTTTATTTCATGTATCTCTCCCAGGCTGCACACCAAAGACAGTAATCTATATCTTAAAAGGTAAATGGTATTATATCTATAATTCAGAGGGATTGATTAAAATGCCTTCAAAAAATCAGAATGTAGGCATTAAAATGAGATAAAATTATTTGAAATAAGGGAATGGTATCACAGGCTCAGCCATGTAAACCATCTACCCACAGAATTCCTGTCAGCAGCAAGTTCCTCCTATAATCAGAGATGTAACAAATTCATTCTTTGTAGTTAACCATTTTCTAGAAGTCACATGCATAACACATTAAAGGGATTTATTAGCACACTTTATTGACCTCTCACCAATATATACTAATCTCCTCCTAGAGTGTTGGGTTTGTGGGGTTTTTTTTTAAACAGATTGTTTTAACCTGGTTTTAAAAAGAACAAAAGGTGAACAAAGTCTGTCACACAAACAATATTCAGTTCTTATCAGCAACTTTTTCCTGAATTTGCAACAAATTACGGGGGGGGGGGGGGAAGCAAAACCCGAAGGTTTTCACCAAATGAAATAAATCTCTTGGAAAAAAATTTAATTTTCTTGTAATACTTTTCGTACTCATACTGCTTTTATTTGGTGTGTTGTTCTCCTTATAATTTCTATTTTAACCTAATAAACTGGTAATTTATCATTTAAGCCCTGTATGTCAGTAATCATAAGACCATAACAATAAAATCCAACATTTTAGCTCACTTGGTAATTAAAGATCTATCAAACCAATCAAATTTATTTTTTTTTCCTCATATCTGGCAAATCATGAGTCTCGCACAAAAGTTGCAAGTTTGCCCCCTTGTGGTAAAAGTTGCTCCTTTACATAACAAGAGCATTAAGTCAGATCCAAATTTCACACTCCTGCACTTTCAAAAAGCAAGAGATGTCTTCTTACTAAACGCGGATTTATTTGGGTCATCAGCAACCACAAAGGTTACTGCACAAGCTACAGTTAAAGCAATCACTCAAAAGCACATGCTTCAGGGAGCACACTAGAATTAAGGGTAATTCTTCCAATTTTCACACATGCTAAAAAAACCCAGAACAAAACCCAAGCTTTCTTCTGTACAAGTGCTGCACTGTTCCAAAGCAGCTATCAGCAAGTTAGCAACACCTAAAACAGCTCATATCTCATTCAGATGATTGTTAAAATACTACATAAAACATTTAACACAGTAACCAAGAGCTTAGCGTTATTACTGAGATACAATCACATGCGATTGTGAATTAAAACTTTCCTAAAGTTAAATCCCTATGCTACTGAATATGCATCAGCTCGTTCTCAAATTCGGATTTGTAAAAACGCACTGGAAGACAGTATTACTGCCACGCAGACAAGGCACGAGTCAGTGTCTTTATAAATGACTAAATTCAATCTGCTGTGCTAAAAGGAATCTAAAGTTTGGAGATTATCAAGCAATTTCTGTTGAGGAAGCTGACACCTTCTGGCAAACTGTTAAACTACAAAATCCTCTAAGGATTAGATTGAAAAAAAATCAAAAATTGCTTCTTTCATCCATTCCTCACCCTTGCTTTGCAGGTAACTAAACAAAACAAAACAAAGAAAGTTTTTCAATCAGGCTTATACAAATCAAACAAACAAACACTTATGTTTCCTCCCAAGCACTGCAAAATCCTCCCAGCCTAACTGCAGTGCTAAAGAAACTAGCTACAGAAAAGCCTGTTGTTCATATTTTAAAAAATCACAGAAATTAAAGAAAGACTTCATAAATCATTAATTCATCCAGTACCAACACAAACAATAAATTCCCAAAAGGCAAATAAACCCATTCTGAACAAAGCACCATATAACCACTTCTTAAAAGTATGTTCAACACATTTCCTCAGACATGTATACATGCAGAGTTCAGGCAGAGTGTGTACTATGACACCTACCTATGTATTGATAAATGTGAGGCACAATAATGACAAAAGCAAATTTGTTTTCCATCAAAGCCAGTATTTTAAGTTTTCACAGCCTTGAAGATAAATCTGCTCTGTAATTCTGGCAGCAGTGTACTGCATGGAAGGAGCTATATGTCACCTCACACATTCTTTAACGTTCATACAAGAGAATACACTAGCCTCTCTAACAATTGTATACTGTTTTTCTTTTGAATGTGCAAGAGAGAAAGGAGGAGTTTTAAATCCAGCAACAGATTGTATGTAGGGCAAAACCTTCCAAACCCAAACTAGTTATCTAGCTCAAAATATTGTTTTGCTTTTTCTTAAAGAGTATGTTTGCTTCCATTTGGAAATTAGATGGCAGTGGCTCCTTTATTCTAACTTTATTACTTCATTTTGTGATATACTCATGTGGAGCATCTTTTATAAATGCCTCTTGAAATGTTAGAATAAACACAATTTAAAAGTAAAGCTCCCTGAGACTGTCCAGAGTGAACTCCCTTATAACTGAGTTCAAGACTTTTTACAGCCACTGCAACCTTCATCCAAGACTTTTCAGCGGTTCCAGTCAGGTGATCCCACATAAAGTCTGAAACAGTTTTCCTAGAAAGTGAGAAATCATCAACATTCTTAAAACCCACTGCAGACACTCGTGTTACTCCAGTCTTGTCATAAGAGAACACGTTGACAACACTACTACTTTTACAATACACACACACACACACAAATCCATGAGAGAGTAGCAGCTTATCAACATTTTCACTCACGGCACCACTTCAGAGGTATTACAACCCACTTGCATTTGTATTTCTGGGCCCATTTCTAGGCTTGCAACCCTGACACTTCACTAGAGAATACCAAGTGTGTGATCTGAGCCGCAGACAATCAGGAAAGTGTGCTAGTTTGAGCCTTGTTGCAATAAAATGGGTCAGCTACAAGATCAAAAGAATATTTCTGTCATCAACACTAGCAAAACAGGAGATTTCAAGAACATTATTAAAACTTACTTTTATTAATCAACTAGATAGAAAAAGAAGAGCAATAACTTAGTGCTGCACCAAATTATCCAAAGGGGAAGCATTACACACAGGATACACTTATTATTCTTTAATTTCTACAGGCATGCTGCTCTTTGGTTTCCTATGAGGCATGAGAGTAATTCTCAATGTGAAAATTCACTCAGTAAAAATATTGTTTACTTTTATATCATATTTCATGTTTACTTTAAACCCAGTTTTTGTTTTAAAAAGCCTTAGAAATGTCAACCTGATTATAAATATGTCTGGAGATTATTTCTGTATGCTGAAAACAGTATTCAAGCATGATTCCCTGTGTGTTAGATTCCAGCTCAAGAGCAGAGCACAGCAGCGATGAAAGGTATGAAGAAAAATAGTTCAAATATACTGCCCTTCATCTCAGATACAAAAAAAAATGGAATCATTTTTCTGCTTTAAAAGCATTAGCAATACAACTACTCATAGTATTTTCCTTCCTCAATTGTAGAGGGAGGGATTCAGATGAACCTCTGTAGCTTCAGGAGTGGTCCATCTTAAAATGACATTTTTGATTTGGAACTTAAGTAATTGATAAAACTAAATTTGCTACTAAATTAGGTTAAAGGGAAATTATACCTTTTTGGCTTTCCGTTCTGAGTAGCGCAACGCTTTAAAAGTCCTTCCTACCATAAGAGTGCAGGCAAAATTTTTAACCACAAATATCAAACTGCAGAAAAAAAGGCCCCATGAAAGTCTACACATGGGAAGCTCACATCTTTTCCCTAACTCTGTATTTGTTCATTCAGCTAATCCAGTCGGGTAATATATACATAATACCTAAAGATATTACAGAACAAAACAAACAAAAAATGTATACTATGTGCCTTTTATTGACAAGCTGGTTTTCAGCCTATTTAGAGAAAAAAATATGTAATAAAGTCAGCTGCCACATCATCATAAGATCAGCGTTTGTTCCACCCACAATTCAACCTTTTCTTAAAATAAATAAATTTACACCCCCTCAAGGTCTTTTATACAAAGATTTTATATATTACTTTGCTATAACCTACTTTCACCAAGGAACAAAAATTATTCCTATTATTAATATATATATATTTTACAGAGAGCCAAAAACTGTAAATAAAAATAATTATCCAGACATTAACAAAACCATGTACAATAGCTGTTTAGTGCTTCCAATCGTAAGCATACAGATACATACAATTTGTTTTAAATGAGTTATCACTAAATTACATTTGTTAAGTGCTAGTGACCTTTATCAAAAGTTACTATTTCCAGACTCATATTCAACTTCTCCTCCAAGAAACAGGAAGACTTAGTATCTTAATCATGTAGGTTTAATGAAAAAAAAACTTGCCATCCTCATTTTAATAGGACAGCAAGAAATTTCTAAGAAGTATTTTTATAAAGGTATCACTTACTTGCTAACTTCCTTATACTGTGCTATTTCCTCTATGTAAAGGAGGTCATGTAGCCGTGACTGATAGTTGGTCTTGGTCAATGATTTGTCCAGGACAGATTGTGTAAATAGCTGGTCAGCAGATAGAGGGATTTGGTATCTGGTAAGAAGGCTCTTCTCCAATTCAGTAGTTTCATTAGGCTCAAATTCTACAATAGTCTTAGAAGTAGAATCCCAACGCTTAGCTGTGGTTAGTAGCTGTTGCCGTGCATGCATCAAGTATTCAAGATCTGGATGTAAATACATAATAGGGAAAGGAAATTAGTTGAAATTTCATACGTGTTTGGTTTTTACTTTAAAAAAAAAACAACAAAAACACTCACTACTAAAAACAATCCTATCAGAGATAATGAACTAAATGTAGGTAAGGGCCTCCTCTGCCTACAACAGCTTTACTAAGTTCACTGCTAGTAATTACCATCCCTACCTTTCAGGTGTACAGAGAGAGCAAGCAGCCTCTCAAACAACATCAGAGAATAAAATTTTCTATAGATAGCAAACAGAATGAATACCAACAAACAAGGAAAGCACTTTTATTTTAATAACTGCAAGCAACATTGAAGGACTTGGCATTGCAATATGCTTTCAACGCCTAAATGCAACATCATCAAAAATATAAAAGCAGTGAAGAACCTTACAATATATTCTATAACATTTAGAAGGTAATAAAAACAAGTTGATAAACTAGCTGGTAAGAAATTGTTAAATTTGCAACAGTGTGAAAGCCTTTAAAAAATTCTACAAAATTGTAATACATGTATTATACAGACAGTTGCATTATATAGTTAGAGCTAGTTTGTTAGGCAAAACTTTGAAAATGTTACCTAACGTGATATCAAATTTGAAAATTAAGATGTAATTAATTTAATTAGTCCCTAATTTCAGGGACTACATAGCTTAAATGAGAAACAGACCAAGCACTGTCTACAGCCACCCAAAATACATCCGTTTAACACCAGAAAAACACTATGACAACAATGCATCAGTTAGCAGAATTGCAGTTAAAGTGCAGAGCTGAAAATATTTGGCATTCATAGTGAAGCTGTGATATCTTGATGTATTATCTCCGAGTAAGATTTAAGGTAGGTATCCAGGATATCACACCAACGCTGAAAAATGTGCAAAAAAAACACATTTCAAATTCCAATTAAATACTTAACATCATCTTGACTGTCTTTATTCTAAATAGAAGGAAAACACCTTTTTAGCAAAAGAAATCTCAGTGCAGCTTGACTGTGACTACAGGAATGTAGCTTATCTTACTAATCTCATAAGCATGTGTTCACTAAGAAGCTACATTTAAATATCCACCTCAAGCCTGAACCATATTAGTAGCAAGAAAAAGTCCACATTTCTGTGGTTTCTGTGTTTAAAATCATTTCCCCATAAATAAAGCCTTCTCTGGTACTAACTGTACCTCAGATCACAAAAGCTCAGTAATTTTGCTGGGACTGAGCCCCTGTTTGCTAGAAAGCCAGCCATTTAATTCCAAACACTAGAGAGGCTTCCACTGGAAGCCTGACATAAACAGTTCCTGGCACAGATTGCGCATACGGTGACCCTTTCTTCAAGGGCATTTTGTACATTCTCAGTGCACAGAACACTTCTCTTAGTTCTTTTTTTCCATAGCAAACAAAGGTTTCAAAATGCATAATGGAGCCTTCTCCACTAAACATTTTAATCCTGACCTCTTTGCTGCTTAGGTATCTCAACAGGGCCCTGAATTACATGCAAATATAGAGACCTCGGGCAGCTTTCTACTTGAAAAGCACTTCCCCGAGATCCCACTCCATATGTAGTCAAAGAACCAATAGCATCAGACCCACATCCAATGTAGGTATCCCTTCCACTTGCCTGCTTACACACTTCTTGGATTACCTTAGCAAACAGCCCAGAATTTTGTACTTATGTTTATCTGTAAAGCACCTAGCACTCTTCATTTGAAATAAGTATTAATAACAACCTGCTTGAAGACTTCAGTATCCCTCTGCACACAGACAAGCAACATGTGGAACAGAAGTATCAGTAACTAATGCTAGAGCGCGCTCTCTCAACTTCATCCATCCCTTTCACGTGGACTTGAACCGGCTGTTCCTTGTGCCACTCTGGTTAGTAGCTAGTTTAAGCGAACAAGGACCAAGACCACAGATTGGTTTGACAGTAACTCTGACTTTGTAAATAAGTTATGGCTTGGTTTTCTTGATCTTGAACAAGTTTACAATAAAAGGACACCTGTTCTCCGCAAACTCAATGTCTTAGGAAGCCTGTCGGCTGTGATTACTCACACTGTTACACGGAGATAGTAGTTCCTGAAAAGACCACAGCCTTGCTTGCCAGCATAGTTTCTCGTTCACAATGCAATGTTCTCTGCTTTCAAGAGACATTACAACCTGTACAGTGTTCCTGCTCTTGGCTACAAGTACTTGGGTCATCTGGAAAGATCAGGTCATGATCTTTGGTATTTGCTATTTACAGTTTCTTTTTGTAATGTTGCAAATGTTAACCTGTTATATGAAAATAAAGGCCAGGAATAGAAAACTGCATTTTCTTAGTTTCATCTTTTTTCCTTCTTTTTCTTTTTTCTTCTACTCTCTGCTTACATCCCAGTGCTACAATTCTGTTTCTTTGGTGTGTGTATCTCTCAAGCTCTCATAAAAAATTACCGTACTCTATCCCACCCCCTTACTTGCTGCCAAGTGACATAGTGACCTATATTTAGCTCTCTTAATCTTTTACCATAAATCAAAGTGCTTCCTTCTTTTTTGCACCTCTTTGAACATCTTTCAATTTGTTGGCATCTTTCTGATAAGGGAGTTACTTCAGGTTTGAAGTGAGAGGCCCAGAACAATTTCACAAACAGAATACAACCCTTACAAGAAAGACATAGTGTTGTTGGTTTTGACTGGAACACACAGACAAAAATATAGTTACAGTTTCTTTACATTTTCAAAATTCATGTCAACAGCAAGTGTTGAGTTACAAGCCTATACTTTGCCTCTAGCCTTTGACAACCCTTATCAGATACTGCAAGGGGAAAAAACACCCCCACAACTTCTCAGATAGTCTGCTTTAATTAATGAATGAATTACCAGGTGCATTTTTATACAGAAACACTTCATCTCTCTACTGACCTTTTTCTACATGTTTAACATTTTCATCAATACAAGAACAATAATACAAACATAAACATACTTCACCTTCCAGTCCTGCCTTCAGACACAGACCAAAACTAGAAAGTCCCAGCACTTTGACAAGATTTAGGAGCCATATCCCAACACAGAATAATAGTCATACTCCAGTTACCTGCCTTATTTAGATCCCCTGAAGCTTTTGTCCACTATTTATATTTGTATATATGATGAATATCACATACAGTAAAAGACATTCACTAGCTGTTAATACAGATGCTATTCTGCCCAGAAATGTGAAAAGGAAACATTCGGCATGAAAGATTTCCAATATTCAAAAAAAGAATGTTAATACATTACCTTCAGTTGAAGCAGCATCGATCATTACTCGTTGCATGAGGACTGGTTCTAATCCAAAATCAAACACAACAGTTTGGCGAAAAGTTCCAAAGATCTCTGTGTTAAAGGCTATACTGACTTTGTATATATAATGATCTATTCCGTTCTGGACCATCTTTCCTCCTATCCATTCCTGACAGTTTTCTGGAACTTCTTGTGATACCTGGGTAGTGCTGTCTCCAGCAGATATTGCAACAATACTAAAATGTGGACGATGGGCATCATAAAGCAATGCCACTCGATACAGCATTCTTGCAGGCTATAAAAAAAATGCAAAGGTTGAAATGACAGTATGTTGGAAAACTGAAATTATTTCAGGAATGTCTTCATTTGCAATCAATAATGAGTGCTTATAAGAACTCTCAGCTTTGCAGAGCAGGTACAAGTCCTGCCTGCTTTCCAGAAATCTGGGCAGTCGATACATAATCGCCAGAGCTGCTGGGAAAAGAGAGAGAAGGGACTGTGCTAGGAAGTTTCTCGATTTTAAGAAGAATTATGCAATCGAAATCTTAATCACAGAAGGTTATGGGCTGCATTCTAGTTATTATTGACTCCCTTTCAAAACATAAGCAGTCCTACCTTACAAGTGAGAGCAAACGTCCATGTCTGATGAGACTTTTTGGTGGTGACAGTTACCGATAGCTCAGGATTATGTTCTACTCTCACTCCTTCTACACATTCACTAAGCTAGATTAAAAGAAAAAGAAGACAACATTAAACTTCTACAGACAGTATCAAAACAAAAACACTCAGGAAAAGGTAGTAATTTTTAACAGAAAGTGGAAAGAATGGTTTTCTAGGTTGTGCAGGATTGATGCAAGTCCTGCATAGGAATTAATGAAAATACGTGCTAATTCAGAGAGACAACCAAGCCAAGTCTACTAGATCATACTGTGTAAAGAATATAACCATTTAAGGACAATTAACCACAGGGCTTTATTTTCAAAACCCAACTTAATTGTAAATATTTAAAGTAGAACATGATTTCATTTGGAAAGAAGAATCTGATACAATGAGGCCCAAAGACTGCATTTCCAGAAGACCCCAGATCTCACTGACGTCAATGAGACTACTAGAGGCACCAGGAAACTAGAATCAAACTTTCTACTCATTAATGCATTCTGCATAAAGTCCAGTCTTCCCAGATTTTAATCAACAATAGATGGACCGAAAACTCCTTAGGGTCAGTGGTAAGTAGAGCTGGTCGAATGCCACAAAAACATTCTTTGGAATTCCAAACAGCTGCTAAGTTTGATCATATCCATACCCTGCACTCTTCGGAATTCAAACTTTTTTTTAACATTTAGTAGATTGGCTGTTCTTCATACAAGTGCCTGCAGCTGCAGGCAAAGAAAAGGAGCTGTGCACAAACAAGAGTATTCTCCACTAAGTTGTGAAAGCTTTGCCATTTATTGTTCTCCAGTTTAAAAAGTTCTGCCATCTAGTCAAGGAACAGGAACAATACCATGAGACTTGGCTGACCCATCCTGCACTGGGAATAGTAAATATACAATATGAACAAGCTGTGATTAACCCCTAAGCTGTAATTCACAAACTCAATGAGTACATTTGCAGAAATCAGCCTAAGTCTCTGGTATCTTTGCAAGAAGACATAGGGCAGGATGGAAAGGGGAGCAAATTGGTTGGACAATTTCTTGGTAAGGAGTAATTCAACCAGCTCTGATAGTAAGGGCCAAAAACAGGCTCATCTGTTAGTTTTAAATATGAGCACATAGGGAAGTAGTATATTTTCCTTACCACTTTCTCAGGAGATAACGAATTCATCCATTTCTCAATCAAGGTTTCCATATAACTGCCCGAACATTGTTTGTTTTCCTTCTGCTGTTTTAATCTGATCAAGCGGGAAGCATATCGTTTTTGCCATTCTGTTAGCTCTTCCTGGGAATGTGCTGAAGTACACTGTGCACCGTACCTGCAGATCCCTTGCTCTAAAAATCTACATAAAATAGGAAAAACGATTATGCCTTGAACTTTTCGGTCTCCAATTAAAAAAAGAAATTTATCAAAATTTTACTTTTTAAGCCAGAAGGACATTCTTTAAGTCTCTCTCACAGAACTAAAGGCAGTTTAGTCCATGTAAACTAATTTGGAAATACATACATCTACGCAGCATTTCATGAGAGAGGCAGCAGCCCCTCTTACTGCAAAGTCCAGAAAAGTATATCAAATTTCTGTGAAACATAGGGGGATACAAGTCTTCTTAAGAAATTTCCAGCTTCAAAGAAGAAAGAATCAAGTGCTTGTATAGCAATTAACACAATGAGATCATGGACCATCCCTGAAATGACTAGGCACTGTATTAATATGAATAAAATACTGTTAATCAGAGGCAAAGGGAAGATACAGCAGATTTCCTCCAACAGTTACATTATTAGCTGATAAATACTCATTCAGCAGTCTTTCCTGGAGCAACAGTGACATCACATGGTCCTTGCTACTAAATACACCTACACGGAAATCATCTCTCAAGGAAAAGGTTTAGCCCTCTTCTTTGTAAAGGGTGTATCAGTCTAAAGGGATCTATTTTTGCAGAGGTTAAGGATTTGTTGAAGAAGTACATTTTTCATTGAATGGCATGTGCTGATCCATCAAAATTAATGATATTCCAAACGCCTGTATACAATTTAAGCATTCTATTTCTCAGAATTTATTGCAAGTCTGGGCAAATGCCTGTATAACTTGGGAACTATTTTTATAATTATACTTTGTATTAAAATTATAGAACACAAGGCAGTAGCTGCACCTTCATCATTCTTCAAAACTGAAGTACTTAAATAGATGACAAAACGAAAAATAAAATGGGAAGAGGGGTAAGTTCTGAAGATACTAAAAAAGTATACATAATAAACATCAGGCCAGGAGGCTGTTTTGTTTGTTTCTTTTGCATAAGGAGACTATTAAAGAGTTAATGTAAGACATAACTATATTTGAATATCATGGATATCTATGTATATACTTATATTAAAATTCTCTTCCTACGGTGATGAGTTACTGTAAAAAAGAAAGGATGGACCAAGACTGAATTAATACAGCAAGTCAGGACCCCACATCATTGACGAAGACAGCAGAAGGGGATCAGTGACTGAATAACCTTTCCATAGTAAATGTATTATGTAATGTAACATGAATTAGAAGATGAACTATGAGCTATGTGATAAAAACAAATAACACCTGACTATGACATGAAAACCTTGCAGCAAAAGTACCTGGATATCTAGGCCGTGTTGGTCTCAGTGGTTATAATTTGATTTAACACACTTTTCCTTTAAGAAAAGTTTAAATTCTTCAAGGTCTGTGTGCCCAAATTGTAAATAAAATAAGCATGATATATATCACGATGTTACTTAAAGACATTCTCAAGCTATCTTCTTTAATATATTTTAAATTAAAATACTTTTCTTGGCAGTCAATTTCAATATTTTTATTGTAAATTTTCCAATTCACTATTGCATTAGAATGCTAAAGTACAATTATGATTTCCATGGCCCAAAGTAAACAGAGTACAAGCATAAACATTGTTGGCTTGTTCTTATTAGCTACATAGCGGATTTAAAATCCCACTATTTAATAGAAAAGCATATTACTTTAAAATTTGCCATCATTATGCAAGTTTTCAAGTTCTCATTGTTCATATTTTTAACAGACTTTTTTTTTTTTTCCCCTCATTTTTAGTTCCTTATTTAATACCTCCTGCAATTCCATAGCTTCATTATCTAGAATAAATATGCTGTACTCCTACTGCTTTACAGCACACAAGGGAAAAATAAACCACAGCTTCAAAAATTCATATTCAGTATCTGTAACTGCCTTCTTAAAAGGAACTAAAATCTTTAGTCCATGGTCAGAATGAGACTGTTCATATGGATTTCTGAGTAAGGCACATCCTTCTCACTGTAAGGGTTAACTGTCCATAAAGCTAATTACAACTTTAGTGGAACAGTGTTTCAGAGCCATAGTTGGAAACATGGTGTAGATGTTACTCAACAGAAAATCATCATGAGCTAAAAACTGTAAATATCTGCTTTTTTAAAATTGCTGAATATGCACCAGATATGATAAAAGTCAATGAGAGCTGCCAAAATTAGCCCAAATTAAGCAATTCAGTCATATCATTTAAAAAGCAGGTCAGAATCTTGCTCATGTTTTAAAAATAATTTATTTGCATCAGTTACATATATGGCAGAATCAAGCGCATAATGATGGTTCCTCCCCATACATATTAATACAGTTTTACGAAGTCATGATGATTAACACCACAAACTACAGGCAATATTGACTAGTTGACTGAAAAAGACAAGGAGGGGAAACTCCAATACGAGCCATTGGATCTCCAGCTAGGCAATTTACCTCTGTGTATTTGAGCTTATGCGAAATGGAAATCATGAGATCCACAGAGAAATTCTACAAATGTTTTTTGGTTTGCGGGTTTTTTTTTCATCCATAGACAAAGCCCACCTATCAACAAAGCCATTTATCTGAAGGCATGCACCCTATCTGCTGTCAAAGCACACTTCACTGTGCTTCAGTTTGCTAACACTGTTGTCTGTGGGAACTTTTCACATCTCTGAAATTATATAAATTCAAAAAGGTAGGGGAAAAAGACAGATGCTGACCTGTCACTAGAAAAATGGTCCTCAAGTCATTCTCATACTAAAATGGAACTAGTGATTCCATTTTATAAACTGAGGTCTTTCTGGATAAACTGACCCTTCCAAAAATTTGTGAACGAATCAACTCCTATTCTAACAAGTACCTTCATTTTCCTGACCTCTTAATCGTTCTGTCAGCAGCTAAATAAAAGAGGAAACGTTATGATGCCTTGACGAATGTTGATATAAAGCAATGACTTTACCTTTTACATAGTGTATATTCTTCACTGCTTGTGACTCCCCTGGGTGGAGGGCGGAACTGCCAGCCATCCCGGGACCCTGCAGAGTAGTCAAAATTTAGGTTACTTTTCTAATTGCCAAGTATTTCTGAGTTGGATAATAACTGTCCAGGGAACCATATCTCTAAATATCAACCCAAAGTGTATTTGTACAAAAGCAAAATTATCCATCAAAAATTAATTTTCAATCCCTAACAAATTAATTTAGAATAAAGGTCCAAAGGCTGTGAAGGCAAGTTTCAAACAATTTGCAGAATGGAGCAGGCTCTGATACAGCACTTTGACCAATAAATAGAAACTTCTGCCTCCAAATTCAGTAAACGATGAGATAATTCTACCTCAATCCCCAGGGCTCATCACAATAGTCAAGCCTCTTTTTTGCTTTTTGACTGCTACACAGTGCTGAGCATTCAGCAGAATCCAAGTCTTCTCACTACAAAATGAAGTAGCTTTAGAACAGTTACATACCTTCTTCTAAATCTTCTACATGATATCCTGATGGTACTTTACCAGCTGCCTACAATTATATAAAAAAACCCACAGTTATAAAGGAATGCAAAACCATTTCATCAACAAGAACTGCTTTGGCTTCTTTGCTGTCAAAATGTGTTTTAGAAGAACCAATACAAAAATATCAATCGGAAGTCTGAAATCACTTCTAGGCACAAATGTGAATTTCATATTAACCTAACAACTGGATTGCAGCCATCGATAAAAGGAATTCTGACTGGAACACTGAGTCCACTCACTAGAGATTTTTACAAGACCAGATTCCACCCTGTGATTGTTTTAATTGTTTACTAGACTGCAGTAAAGTTGTTAAAAAGCCAAAAGTCTAAACTGTATTGCGATGTCTTTCAGCTTTGAATCTACATTAAAAATAAAGTCCAAATCAATGACAAAGCATAAAAACAAAAAACCAAACAAAAACCCTCAAAACCACAAAAATAAAAGAAATGGCAATTCAATCAATAGACACAACAGATTAACTTCTAATATAAAAAAAGGTGACTGAAAGGGCATTTATATTTGTTAACCAATTTCTTAAAGTCATGTTTGTTACTTCAGAATAATTTCCAACAGAGAAAAATACAATATATAAACAAGCCAGATCTAAATGCTTTGAACTTTTTCTACTCTCTACTTCAAGAGAGCCAACAACCTATTAGCATCTTTCTCTATTTTCTCATACATCATGCACGATTGCGATGAAAGGCTCCTGAATAGGCAGGTGGTAAAGACCGACAGATTGATGGAAATATACTGTTTGAACGAGTATGTTCATAGCAAGCCTGGATCTCCTGGGACACATGAAAACAAGCCTTTCAGCTGGTTCGGGTACTGCTCATTATTTTCCCAATAATATGCTCATCATTACCTCTGTTTCAGCAAGAAGTGTTTTCAGTCGTGTCAGATCTTTAGTTACCATCCCGTTCTGGGGGGAGAAAAAAAAAATATTAACACATCAAAAACATAAACCTTAACATGCATTAAACCACAGCAACAAAGTTCATTTCTCTCCGCACCACTGCCAAGAAGGGCAAGAAGGAAAAATGAGTTTGACTTACAATGCACAATTTTGAATGACATACTACACAACACTGAGCAAACATTACAGTGAAAAAGGGAATTTTACACTGGCCAAAACCAGCACTAGACTTCCAGCAAGTACCAAGACAGGACAATGCAGGAGAACAGCATATGCAGAACAACTTGGGGGAAGAAAAAGTACTTCTTAAGAAGTTTAGCTGCCACTTAGGACAAATATTAATAGCTACAATACTTATCGATTGCTATCCTCCAGAACAGTTCTTTACATGCACACTGCCCTGGAAGCAGTACAACCCAATGGACAAAGACTCAGGAGATCCAGGCTCTACTACCAGCTTGGCTACCAGCCTGCTGGGTGACCTTAGACAGGTCAGTTTACCTCTCCATGCCTCAGTTTCCCATCTACAAAATGGGGACAGCGACGCTGTCTCCACAGAGCGCTCTGCGAGCTACTGATGAAAAGCACTATACATGGGCCATATGCGATGGTTACTGAAACACTTCAGCTCTAAAGGAATTAATATAATAAACTTCAACTGCTGTTGCAATGATGAATTCGTTTTAAGGATCTACTCTACAGATTACAATTTCTACTGTTTCATAACTCCTTCTGCTCTGATGTAGACAGACTACGTAATTTTTGGAGCTTTCACCAAAAAGCAAAGATTAGCCATATAACTAAACAGCATATTCAAGTACATCTGAAGTAAAAATCTTTCAAAATTGAATTTATCTGAAATATATAGCTAAGTGTAACAATTTCACACTCATGTAAGTCAAAACTTTAATCAAAGAAACCCAGACCTGTGTTTTTTATTTCAGCAATGTCTTGCAGAAATTTAATTAAGTGCTATTACATTTGTTAGACCTCCACATTTTGACTATGCTACTGAGCAGCAGAAATCATTCTGTTTGCTGAAAACTTACACACTCAACAATTCTCACACTTAGGCTTTTTTCAAAATGATTTTTCGCTTCTTCAGCAGAAAAGCCGCTAATTGAACCTGTTGAACTTAAACGTATTACAGCATAAAAAAGTTACCAAGAATCATTCTCTTTAGTCACCGGGGAGGAAACTGGATGGATTCCAACTCTTCAGTAAATTAATTCCAACACGTGTTTTCATTTCTCCTCTCAGACAATGGCAGAAGTCAGTAAATCAGTTGCTGGGTTTAATATTCCTACTAAAAATAACTGTATCTAACAACCTAAAGCTTGTAAAAACCTCTCAAATTCTGCTCTGGGACAACACTCTGGAATTATATTCGAAGCTACCTTTATTTGCACAACAATAGCTCCAAACAAGGGCACATTTTCTGCAATAAGGACCTTTTTGCTATTTTACTAATTTCTTCTGAAGGCAAGTTTCCTTCAACCTCACCAGGAATTTTTCAACGAAACTTTTTTTTCATTAGAAAACATCAGCTAAACAAAGAAAAAACCTTTTGTTTATGTAAAAATAGCCAACTGGGGAGGGGGCAGGAGGAGAAATTAAGGATGTATACCAGACAGACAAAAAGAATTCCCTCTCAAAAGCAATCTACTGATTAAGATAAGCACCAAGATATAGGAGACATGATCCAATTTCAAGGTAATAGGCTGTCCTACAACAGTTTCTGATGTCACTTACACATTCCTCATGGTCTGCCCAGAGCTGCTCTTGTCTGTGCTATGACCATGATTCTGGATTTAGCATCACCACCATTTCATGCTGGTGAACTCCATGGTATTTAATCTAGATTACAGAAATAAAAAGGACACTATCCCTTGGAGACTTATATAGATCTCTAATTTTCCCCATATGAGTAGTCATGTAAGAGTCAGAACAGTTACTTACGTGTATGGGGTTAAAAGCATCTTTACAAGTTTTGACAGTTCAAGGGTAAAATAGAAGCTCTGAACTCAAACCTTTATCTTTGTCTTGAAATTCAAGGTGCTTTTTTCTGCCCCCCCCCCCCAGCAAAGCTTTTCATGCTGTCTTAAAACTTATCGTGGGCCAGTTACTTAAAAGGCCTGTCAATAATTTTTCTGCTTTAATGGCTAAACTTCCTGAAGTGCATACAAAATGGTGTCAGGTGCAATTTAAAAAAAAGTAAGCAAAAGTTTGAGATTTACATTATTCTATTCGATCGCACAAATACGCAAATTATTTTGCATTTCCTGAAGATTCAGCCAACAATGAAAAAACTTTTCAAAACTGTAACAACTCTGAAACACTGGTAATGCAACAACTTAAATATCCTGATTATATATGCGTGCCCATGTACTTATGTCTTTTTCATATAAATCACTTTTGTTGCAACCTGCAATATGTTCAGAAGTTTGTTGTAAAACACATTTTAAAAAAAAAGGAAATGCAAAACTGCTTTTGAAATTATATAGATTGGAGCAAACCCACCTACCAGTGATTCACCCATCAGTGATTTGGAAAGAACATTAGAGACAATTTGCAGCTTCCCTTTAAGATGCATGCAGCAGAGCACTGCACGGAAAGATCCATCTCCCTTGGCCAGCCCCTCTCCCAGCACTGCAACACAAATCAGCAGCTATTAGTTTCATCACAGTGTACATTTAAATAAACTATATACAGTTTTCCTTCACCTTTAACATGAAAATAAGGTCTGAAACTTGCATTGAATCCATGGCTTCTTGGACAGACAAGTCTTGGATGTAAAGAAAGTCTTACTTGCTCTTGTCTAATATTAACTTGAAACTTATTTCCCACCATCTAAGAAATGCTGTACACGAGCTCAAAAAAGGCTGTAATGTTTAAACGCTAAAATACACAAAAATTAAACATGGGAAGGGTAAATTCAAATATCTGACACAGACACAAAGGACCTCCTCTTCACAGAAAGGGTAAAAAAAAAAATAGCAACCAACAATCTCTCGGTAACACAAACATGCTCAGGAAGATCCATTCATACTCACAAAAAGCACGCCCTGTCGATTCCAAATATAGCTAACCTCCTCGTGGTCAATTCCTGCTACTTTAAAAGGGCTTTTATTCACTTACACTGTAAAGTGCAGGATATAGGAAGGATTGTTTAAATCCAGAAATTTACAGGCTCCACATAACAGAAAACTTTCCAATGCTTTCTAGCACTGGATCAGCTAACTGGCAAAGAGACACTTTCACTGACACTTCCAATAGTGAAAGGATTTATTTCACGATATAGACGTGCTTCAGACAAGCAGGAATAACACTTAATGGTATGTATTACCTGTCCAGAAAACGAAATGCCAGTGACTAAAAAGTTAGTAAGCTAAGCATGTGAGTTGAAGAAGGCTGGACAGTTGTTTAAAGTTACAGAATTGTAATATATAGTACTGTTATTGCAGGCAACATCAACATCTGTGTTTATGCTGCTACTCATGCAGATGCAAACAGCTCCTGTTAGTGCTAACAGGAATTTTACATTCACCACAACTTCAGGATTACATTTTAGAATAACAAACCAAAATTCCTCACTCAACAGACGTTCACATCATTAACAGAAATTGCATGAAAGACTAAAAAAAAAAATAGTGCCACAAAAAACATGTACAGAAAAACAACTAGACATCTCTTCAAAATGAAATGGTAACTAAATCCTGTTTATAAAGTGCCTCAATGATTAGTCTGAATTCACCACTGATGATACTGACCACATTTCCAAAAATAGAGTTTACTTCCCAAATCAGAAGCAGCAGCGCCAGAAATAGCTTTAACATGTCTGACAGCTTACTATTTTAACCTCACAGATTAGATGTCCAATTACGATATTTAATATCATGAACTGCATAGTATTACCAAGCTGAAACATACAGTTGCACATAAAATGTTACAACACATTAACCAGCATTTTTTGTTAAAGATTTGTGGAATAATTTAACAGATTGTAAGTTCTCATCAGTGCAAGCAGCATACTAGGAAGAACATACATTTCTCTAGCTAGTCTAAAATGTACTTAACATTCAGGTTAAAATAAAACACCATCACAGGTATGCAACATGTCAAGTCTTGTAAAAAGACAGAACAGCAGCTTGAATAAAATTCTGTCTATTAAAAAAAATTGCGCGTATCAAGGAAACATGAATATCAGGTAGGCCATCCTAAGGTTGTTTCTTCTCAAGGGTATTTTAAAGATAAAACTAAAACCTTTCAGGATCACAAATACAGATACTCTAAACTGTCAGATGCTGGACTACAATTGATAACAGCACATCACAAGGAACCACAACCAAATAGTTCATTCATATATTCATAAAAATACAGGGGGTGTGTATACCAATATATATACACACACACACACTTTTAAATACATACATAAACATGGCATTAGTAAGTTGAAAAATGTCCTCAGTTTTACATTTGGAAAGAATATTTACAGAACACACTGGCACAAATTAAGGAAATTAACATTAAACTGGATGCTATTTCTTTGTTACCAATATACATTTGAAAGCTGTTTTCTCTACTTAATAAAAAAAAGTATATAAAAAATTTAAAAAAAAAAAAAAAAAAAAAGAGATCTACGCTCCTATTCCACCCATTTCTATGCCCATCCAGTGAGAGAAGAAAAATAGTTGACATGACAGTTCCTTTGACATACTGGTATCTGACACATATGCCAAGACAAGGTTTCACAGATGAACGTCACCCATCTACCCCTATGACAAACCCATCAGATCCCATCAACGAGAATGCTATTCATTAAACAGCATTCTCCCTCCTACCTCCTTTAACCATCATTCATCTTTCCATATGTGTCTCTCTCGCTTTTATTTGCCATCATGAAAGACAACTGTGAGGTTAGTCAGAATATTACACCCTTGGCATATATCACAGTTAAAAGAAGCAGCTTTAAAAAAATAATCCAGACTATATTAAGAATGGTACTGATTAAGCTATGTTCAGCCTTTTAAAATTTGTTAAATCTTAAATTTACACCTACAGAAAGCACATTTACTTTTCTTAATTGTGCTTTGTGGACCATCACAAGCAGGCTGCAGAGCCCCACAAATTCAGTGAAGCCAAATGCATTTGGGAAAAAAAAAAAAAAAAAAAAAACCATAAAACCCCCACCAAACCCCTCCCCCCAAAAAAACACACAAAACCAGAAAGAACCAATTTAAAGGTTAGCATTGCTAGCACAGCAATGTCAGAATAGTATAACACACAGTCTGTGTAACAAAACTGTGGTTTGAGAAAATTTTCTTTAAAACTCAAGAGTAGTTAAGGAACTAAAAACTGAAAGGTGGGATCTACCCACCTTTTCTTTCTAAATCTAACTGATAAACTCTGATCCAATGCTTACCAAACTCAGCAAAGAGTTCTCAGTGAGTTTTGAATCTCTTGCATTATACATGAATAACAGAACATTAGCAAGGTTGGTTAATTCCTTTAAAAATACCCCGACTGAAGAAGGTGGTGAAACATGAAAGGCTGAACTTCAATGTGGCATATGCACATTTGGAAGCTTTAACAAATAGGAATAAATGTAAGTACATCATCCTGATTTTCTCTGAATCAAGTCCCAAAATGCAAACCAAAATATCCACCATGTCCCTAGGAAGAAAGACGGAATAATCAGCTGTCTTTATCTCCACAGGCATCCTAACACTATCAATTCATCCTACATTTGTATACTAAAATATCTATTAGTCAAATAGCACCGTAGTGCCAAAGACATGCATTTCAATTCTGGCATTTGAACACGAGTTACAAAATAGTAAGATCTCAAAAAAAAAAAAAAAAAAAAAGGTAGAAAAAGTATTATAAAGCCAATACATAATTTCAACTAGGAAAAAAAAAACCACTGTTAGCAAACTAACAAATCTGGGCATCAGTTTTAAAAATTAAGACAACTGACTGCAATTTATAACACTATGTAATAAAAAAAGAAATAAGCATACCATGCCTACAGTCTTCGTCTGCTTGCCCATACTTCTTCTGAAAGGTAAAACATGAAAAGTTTAAAAAGAGCATTATTCCAGCTAGCATAAACAACTACATGCTTGAATTACAAGTTTCTTAAAGCTTTTAAGAATCCATTACCTCATCTTTTCCTGGGTGGAATATGTAAAGAACATCAGTCATGTGTCAAATATAATATAATTCATTCTTAGAATGCTTTTTCTCAAATTCTGAGCAAATGAACATTTTAAGAGAGGAACATGAATGGGCAAAGGTATATGTTTCTGTATGTCTTTGTAGGTGGCTCACAACACCTAGGAAAAAATATGAAGACTTAACTTTCTTCTCTAGCCACTGTAATTTTTTTTTGTTTAAAACTTGCACTAATATGGTGCGATTTAAATTTGTAATGTATGTATTTTATTTTACTCTTACCAGTGGTAATTTTAAAAATTACTTCGTTTAGTAAAACAAGAAGGAAAATTTGGATTATTTTTTTTTTAAACTTACAAGCCTTCAAGTATCTACAGAATTCAAGTCTTCAATAGGAAGGTTTTGATTACAAGCATTTTTCCAAAGCCCCTGAAGACTTACTGCAATAATTTTCTCTATGATGAACATCCAGATAGGTGCCTCACAGGATTTTCAAAGGCATCCAGGTCAGAAATGTGTTAAGTACTGCTAAGCATCTATCTGCATATTGGCCCATGTAAATAATTTTAAGAAGCCAAGTCTGTACTAACACAACTTCCATTTAAAGAAAAAAAAAAAATCTTAGTTATTTCTGAATCTCTTCCCCTGTGGACCCATAAGATAGGTCACATCTTAAAATTTAAGAAGTTTCCCAAATCTTGTTTTGCATACTGAATAGACCAATTCCGCTATCTATTTAAAGAATGCTTCAAAATCCTCCTTAATCAGATGGGCAAGATTTGTCTTAAATTTGCCCAGCGACGTCTTACAACCTGGCCAAACTTTTTCCATTTGGGCTGAAACTGTTCATACCCAATACATGAAAATTTGGGGTGGAGAAAGACCCTATAAATCTGTAATAATATTTCCAAAACAGACAGGTAAGGGAAAATGTAGGTTCATTACGCAGGTTGTAGGTTTATTCTTAAGCACTGCAATGTCCTTTCCTTTCAGAAAGTGGTGTTCTCTGATGCTTTAAAGGAATGATACAAATTTGGCAATGGGATCACCTATAATTCAGGGTTATGCCTCTTGCCTTGCATTTAAAAACCTATACAAAGACCCTGGTTTCCACATTTCTATTAAAAATCTGCCACAGCCTAACAATTACATCTTTCACCAGACGTGCTCTAGCCTGGCAATGGAAAACCAGTATATGATCAAGTATGAAAAGACTAATGTTAGGCCTATGCAAATGGAGCTAAATTAGGTATGAACCAGCTACCTGAATTCTGGCACTTCTTAACTTTGTTTTTTGAGTGTTTAGATTTGTAACTTTAATTTCATGCTCTTTGAAGATAAAGTAATTTGGTATGTAATTCAGCATAACTGTACAAACGTGATAACCTAAAACCAAGTATTTTGCCTTCCTGGAATATATTTTAAAAAAAAAAAATTTGAAGTATTTTTCTTCATTCTTTTAGAGAACTGTGATTCAGACCCAGACTACTTAGAGGTCCCAATCCTGAAAAATAAACAGATCAAGGAAAACTACAAGACAGAAGCCTCATATATGCTTTAGCAAGTGGGATTCTGTGGCAAACCAACATGCCAATCCCAGGAAAACTTGAATTTTATTTAAATCTTGACAGTACAAGATATTTGATTGCTCTTTCCAGTTCACTAGATACTATTGAAGAGTCACACTCACAAGTTGTAAAAAGGAAGCAATTCTATACAGAAGAGTCTCGATTTTGATGCGGTCGATTTCTGCCTGGCATGCCTCCGGGAGGTGAGCTGGGGGGTACTGGCTGAGGGAAAGGAGAGCCTCTGTGCAATGCTTCACTGCCACTTCATAATCCTGCTGCTTAAGAGATTCACATGCTTGTTCACATGACTTCTCTGGTCTTCTGTCTGCCATGACTCAGGGACAGAAATCCTAGAGTGGGGGCAGAGGGGATGATAAAATGTTGGTTAGCTGGATAATGGCAGTGACAACTTGCCAACCAACGTCCATTCCCATCTCAAGGTGCTGTATCACATCCCCTTCGCTCCATGCCATTCGCATGTCCTATCCCAAGCTTTCTCACTAACTAACCTCTTCCCAGTCTTTCCTCCATCACTCCCAGCCCTCAGTTGTGACTGTAACTCAAGAAGGTATTTAAGCCCATGACTTATTGTAAGAATATAAGTGGTGGTTGCAAATTTTAAAGCCAGCATGGATTTAAGCACTTTGCCGCATAGAGGCTTTTGGGTCTTCACTGGCAGCGTGATCTTTGCTTTGGAAGTAATACAACTCATCCACCAAGTGTTCTTTCTCCCAGCCTGCAGCTGTTTACTCCAAGACACCTTTCTCTTCAAGCACTTCTCACCTACTCTCTCCAGCTGGGTGACGCACAACGGCAATGGACAAGGAAGAATAAGAAAGAACTGGAGGTCAGCAGGAAAATGCTTCTCTCTTCCTTCAGTTGGTTTATTTCCAGTTATGTCAGAGAAAGCCTAGATACCCCTGCCACACCAACACCTTCATGTAGAACTTCTTAAATCATTTTAACGTAAATATTTTTAGGGGAAAAAAACTGAAACAGTTTTGATAAAAATCTGTATACAAGACAGACAACGTTATCTGTCCATAAACTGATACAAATGGTTATCCACAACCTAAAATACCAGCAGAAAAGCAAAGCGCTTCTATAATCCCTGCCTACGTTCTCTCTTGACATAAAATTTAAATATATGATACATATCCCTAGAGACACTGTACTTTAAAGCTGACTTCACAAAAATGCATTCTGATAACTGAAAGAGGAAAAAAAAAAAGAGTTCTCATTTTCATTTTCAGCAAGCAGCATACTATCAAGATTTGTGATTATATCTCAACTATTATGATTGTCTCAAATAACTGCCTTTAGCCCTCTTTAAAAATTCACATATATTATACAACAGTGTTCTGTGTTCCCTTCCATTCTTAAAATTTGATTTTCAGTATCAATACAGAAACGTAAAGGAATACTGATTTTTTTCATGTCAATTTTGACTTAAACTACCTCCCTTTTTACAACATCTACATAAAAATTTCTTGTACAACGATGTATCTTCCCAAAAACGAAGGAACACAAGCACAAATATTTTGCAGTCATCCTGATACAAATGTGTGACACATGCTGCTTTCTAAATAATGACCTTGCAAAATATTACCTCATTCATCCAGATATGTCTTTTTCTGCTAAAAATAAGTCCCTATTTTCAATGAGAATAGGAACAGGCAAGTAGGTTTTGCACTTCCATAGATATGAGTAAATTCATTCATGGAGTAATTCTATTAACTTTAAAGACACTCAGCAGGATCACTTAAGCACATATTTTCAATTATATAAATGTTAGGTATTCTTAAGCTGTTTATGCAAGGATCCTTTCTAGATACAACTAAAAATGACATTGATTTCCTTTTCACTAACCTTTTAGGCCACAGTAAATTTTACAAATCTAGGATTTGCTTCAATAGTAATACAATAGTTAATTGATGTTTTTCTCATGTACATTCTGTTTTCCTCCTAAGGGACTGAAAAGAAAGGATTTCATGAACTCTGCTGTACTTTTGATTTCCTTACTTCCTGGCTGACACATAACCAAAATTCTCAGCAGAGCTTCTGCGTGTTTATTCCCAAAGAACCACATTTATACACAGATCCTATCCTAACTGACCTGGCCAGCATAACTGACAGTTACCCAGCCCTTCTTCTCCAACATGGCACCACGTAAAAGAAAACACATTTTTATTTATCAGATGTCTTATGCTGGCTGTTTTGATAAATATTGAACTAGTCTAAGGAGAAGTCAGGTTTTCCACGCCCAGCAGTGCCCTAATGTACTGCAAAGGCCACGCAATTTTCTGTGGTCAACCTGTAGACTGAAGGGAACAGTTCTGAGGACGTACTTGACCCTAAGCAATAACCTGTGGGTTAAGAACAGTGGAGCTAAGAGAAGTCAGGACCAGGCTGTTGGGATAAACTGGGCTAAACTGAATCACACAAGCACGATTTCAGGGTGTAATTAAAAAAACCCCTGAAGTCACAGTACATGGGGCACAGTGATAGCTAAGGAGCTGCTGCAGTGTAATTTGTTTTTTAAAATAATCTAATCATAACAAAGAAAACCAGTATGTGGACAACATATGGAAAATGATACATTCAGGCTCTCAGATTTCATTTGAATTCCATTTACATCCATACAGGTAGACACAAACATGCACATTTATTGGGTATTTGCACCATCTACTTCAGACTCCAACCCAGGTGGTTTCTTGGAGGCACTCAGCTCTTCTTGTTGATGCTAAAAACCCATGCTCCTAGTTTTGGTCCCCTGAGCTGTGCCTAAATTAGCAACTGAGACTAGATTATGCGAATGTGAATTACAACCATGCTTTCCTAAAATCTAATCTACTGTAGTACCTGACCTATCCAGGTTTAAAATTATTTCAGAACAGTTAATATTTTAACAGCCAAGGAATGGAAACACTTGCCAAAATAAATATATTTTGAGTTCTATAAATATTTATTTTCAAAAATTTCAACTGTAAAACTGGAATTTCTACATTCACTCCAGTAGTAGGAATCAGGGAGTGTAGTGACAGGACAAGGGGTAATGGGTTTAAGCTGAAGGAGGGTCGATTGAGATTAGATGTTAGAAAGAAATTCTTTACTGTTAAAGTGGAGAGGCCCTGGAACAGGTTGCCCAAAGAGGTTGTGGATGCCCCATCCCTGGAAGTGTTTAAGACCAGGTTGGATGAGGCTTTGGGCAATGTGGTCTAGTGGAGGGTGTCCCTGGCCACAGCAGGGGGGGTTGGAACTAGATGATCTTTAAGATCCCTTCCAACCCAAACCATTCTGTGATTCTATGATTCTATGAATTATTACAGATTAGAATTGAACACCAAAGTGTCACAAGGTCTGCGCTATATTCCCAACTCTCTTTGCAAAACTGAGCAAATTACTTATGCACTCCACTTGTTCTGTCTGTAAAACTGAGATTAAAATACTAAGCATGTAACAGAACAAACGTCAGGATTATTCATTTGCTCAAAATGGCCTGGAGAACCGCATGCCAGAAGAGTTCTACATTCAAATTTGAGTAACAATTTGTTCTAATAGCAAAGTTTATTACATCTTCAAAATTTTGAAGAAACAGTCAACAGGCATATTTTCACATCTAAAATAGGTGGACCTAAGTTAGAAATACAGGCACAATGTCTTATCAACAGAGCCCTTATTATCAGTGGTCAATTCAAAGCATTTCTTAGGTTTGAATCATCTCACAGCAGCACCACTGCCTACACAAAGGCTCCCGATTTATGCACTCAAGTAAAATATTTCAACACAGCGCCTGTGAATTCCACCTGATAGGACAGTAAGCACCACATTGGCTAGAGCATGGACAGAAGTTTACACAACTCTTCCTCACCATCTAATCTAGAAATCTAACCCTGGATTTATACTTTGCAATTAAAAAAAAAAAAAATCCTGTTTTTGCGTTGAAGAAAGCTTACTAATCTTACATTTCATTGAAGGCCAAGTTGTGCTCAGCTTAGCTTCTACAAAATATCTTTTAAAAAATCCAGTTAGTTCCAACTGGTGTAACTTAAACCTTGGTGGGTTTTTTCAGTGAACTGTGAGGGATTATTTTTTTTTCCCCCTCTACAACTAACAATTTTCAGGCTCAATATTCCTAATGAGTATTTCGTCTTCCTTCCAAAGGGATTTTATAAACAACATTAAAAGAGTAACTAAAATCTAATCTCCAAATAAAATGGCACATTTCCCCTTCAGAACTGCAGAGGGGGCCGGGAAAGGCAGAAGGGACAGCTTGAGGAAGAAGAGCGATAAACAACGTGATCTACACAGTCATTTATTTTCAAGTAAACACTACGCCTGCTTGGTACATAGGAGGCTTTTGAAGAATTGCTCCACAGCCTGATGAGTCCAACTTCAAACTAGAAATCAATGCAGGAAGAGAGAACATTGTGAACTAAAATTTTAGTGTTTCACAGCAGTTCAACTCATGACTGTGCACTTTCATGCTTCACAGCTTACCAATATATTTTATGGAATCAAAGGGTCCATACATTAAGATAATGATAAATTAAGGCATGTGACAGTTCCTAAAAAATTTCAAACAGATGCTTTTTCAATTCACTGCAAAGCATCTAGCCAGATAACTCTCGCTGTACTTCATAAACAAACAGATTAGAGGGCACAATGCTGTTCCTATTAATGTCATTGGCAAAATTCCCAATGTCTGCCAAGACAGAAGGATCAGATCCAAGGTCTCGCATGCCAAGCTGACAAACAGTAGACAAGTCAGTAAATATTTGCATATTTTAACCAGACATTAACATCTCTTGTAAAGATTTATGCTAAAGCAATGATGTTCAACTTGCAGTCCTACAGTGAGACTTGTAGGAATTTACTGTCAATTGAACATACTTCAAGAGCCACATCCTGGGATTTGCAAACTGATGCAAATGAATGAGACCCATTGCCATGGGGAACATGCAGGGGGAGAGCCTCTCCAGCTGCCTCCCATTACAATCCATAACCCTTCAAACAGTTCTGTTGTGAGAAATAAGCACCCAAATATTCCTTGCCAAAGCTATTCAGCTGCGTCCTCCAGTTAAGAGCCCACTGTACTGCAGGAAAGCAGAGAGGGGTTTGCCCTTCCATTGCCTATTGCGGTCAAGCTGGCACAGGTTCAGAGAAAGCAGGGCAGGAATTCAAGTCATCCTGCCCCTCTCCAAGGAGATGCGTGCAGAGACCATGCCATGTTTCCTAACCCTTCCTAACCTCTGTGATTTTTCAGCCCTTCTTACAAATTGGAAAGGCTGGCCACCAAAGCGGACAGAAGTCTTAAACATGTAATAAATTCAGGTAATACGTCAAGAAAAGACAGCTGGTTTATCCTAACTTCCCAGCAATTTCATTTAATATGGAAGAAGAGATCTACTAGATTTATTTTTTAGGATGGTTGCTCTGTCCTTCCCCAGTAACCTTTGAACTTCAAGTCAATTTAAACTGAATTTCACAGAAGTGTTGAAGATGCCACGAGTTTTATGAAAAATGTGTAACAAGACAGATAAAAGAGACCCAGATTTTTAAGTCCACACAGGGAAAGGAGAAGTTATAATTCAGCCTCTTACTGATACCAAGAGGTCAGTTACCCCATCAATTACTGCCATGTGCTGCCATTTATGCAGCAGGACACCTACCACTGTACCAAAATATCACTCATCAGTAAAAGAAAAATCAAATTTTTTTTCCCATAATGATAAAAATCCATAAACTGCATTCATTATCTTAACTGCTCAAGGATCCACCCAGCAGTTCCCAGGTTTCACTAAAGCGGAGTTTCCAAACTTGTTAGATGACAGACACTACCAGTACACATCCCACAGCTTTTTGAAAGTTGTTACTGGTAAAATTGAGATGTAAACAATTCACATGTGAAGGCCTCAAAAATTTGTTGCTTACATAATACAGAAAAGTAACATTTGGGAAGTGAGAAAGTTGGTATGGACACAGTCCCTGTGACTGAAGAGTCTTCTAGTTCCCTCTCAAACTTATCACGAAAAGACTGCAAGATACTTAAATTTACACAGGTATGGAAAGATCTATTTCCATATTAATCCAGATTATTAATCTGGATTAATATGGAAATAGATCTTTCCATACCTGTGTAAATGAATAATCTGGATTAATTACAATACATCAAGTATACTACATAATGAAAACATTAGCTACTGTGAACATGCCAATGTTATCGTTAAAAAGATGGGTCACAAATTCAAACAAACCATGTTTGTCAGACCACATACTAAAATAGGGAATAATACATCCACCTACTGTTAAATCATCTTATAGTTGCTCTGGCATGTCTAGTGTTCCCATCTTAAGGCATGCTTGCACCTCTAGGTAATGTTACGTAACTGCTTTTGTAACACTCCAAAATACCACTCAAGGACCTTTAGATTAGTAAAATAAAATTAAATACATATTTATTTTCCTTACCTACAGTGATAAAATAAACTTATCTTTGCCTTAAGACAAAAAAGCATTTTATTCAAGCCTCCAGGAAGGAATAAAGTACAGCTGTACAAAATACAGAAGCCACTTACAGACACACACAGAAAAAACACACTTTCCTAGTGTCATGACATATACATCAGAAATAATCCCACACTCAGAAATCATTTAATAAAATGAGAATAGATAATGACAGTGCACTATACCAATGTGAAAGACTTAACAGAGAGAAAAAGGATGGCGCATCTTTCATGTGCAGGGTGCAGAAAAGAATAATATGAAAGGTGCTTTTGCCTTTTTTTTTTTTTTTAAGAAAAATATAATAGCAGAAATCTTACACACTCATTTATTGCAGTTATGGCTGAAGTCAGTAATATTAGTCATAGACAGTGCTCAGAAATGTACTGCACACCTTACAGAACAAATACAAAAATCTCCACCCTTGAGAGAGGACAATCTAATCAGTTTTCTGAAATAACTGAATTACTCTGGTTAATGCTGTACAACTCCGGGCAAAATGACCCTACTTTAAATTCCAAAAAATGATGTTAAATCTGAAATGGAGCATACAGAATGAAGAAAGCTTATTTCAAGGTTTTATTATACAGCACAACAGCAGCAAGAACTTCTGCTACATGGCCCCTAAGGAATATGATATGCTTGATTTCCAGAAGGGGGGAAAAAAAAAAAAAAGGAATTAAGAAGTTCATGATGCCCCCCACCATTAAATACTTAGATTATTCTTCCACATTAAAAACCAAAAAGAGCATCATAAATTAGGAGGACAAATGATTTCTGGCCATATAAATGGAGCCTCGAGTCCGATCCTGTAAACTTAGTGTATAGGATAAAGACATTCAGATTTACCAAAAAAGGAATGAGTGCCTGTGGGTGATTTACCATTCACATAACAATAGAAACAAAAATATAGCAGCAATTGAGATTAAGAGCAAATGCCTTCCGCATCTGGACCCTCTGTGTTCTTTAAATCACTTTACATACATCACAGGTAGTAACAAGTTAGATTTTAATGAGTGCCAGTTATGATTTCAGTACAGACACTTTAAGTGATGATTAACACTTTATTACTTTTACTAATCTCTTTTGTTTTCAAACAGAAAGGACAATCTATACAGCCGGCTGCAGTGACATTTACACATGGACAAACTGGCTATCTCTGGCTCAAAATGTGAAAATAACTCATGGCCTCAGCACTTGTAGCCACCTCATCCACCACCTAAGTATCCCTAGTATCTTCATCTCCCACCTTTAAAGTGACCCTTTTTCACACAGCTGTCTGAAAACATTACCTAGCTTGATCAAACTAAGCAAAATACATGGCAAGTCAAAACACAATGTCTACCCGGCATGTACTTGCTTTGTCTGAAAGCCATCCATAAAGTCCTATACTCAAAGGTTGTTTAATGACAAAAGTATCTGTACAAGCTTGTGCTGGCCCTCCTGTGTGTCTGCATTATGATACAGCCTTTAACTGTATTAGTCAAATACTACATTTTCCAAGGGCTACCTGGCAGAACGAGCAGGCAGAACACAGGCTGCCTGCTTAATGGACATCTAGTTAAATACTTCAGTGTAGGGTCTAAGGTCTTATTTACTGCATGCTACCCAAATCTGGGTCTCAAGACTGCATTTTTTATGTTTTCATGAACTTTCCAGTAACGCTTACAAATACTGTGACTGAGCACTTCACAAGTATTAAGAAAATATCTTTATCGTTCTGACACTATTCCCATCTTTAAAAATTAAGACATTACAACACATTAAAACCAAAAGCTTCTATAAACTTCTTATATTAAGATAACTAAAAGTGATTTTTCCCCATTATGCTCTTCCCTGTACTATATAGCCCTTTATATGATAAAAGCAGAATACCCAGTGTCTGCAGAGTGACTTATGAGTATTCAGCATTTCTCTACATCACAACATGGGAGAGTTCATTAGAAATACAGAAAATGAAGTGTAGCAAACATAGGGCTTAAGTATGATTTGCCTTTTTTTTTTTTTTTGCTATTCCCTACTCCATTTCTGAAACACTTGCTAATTTATACAAATAGTGAAACTGTATTCCAACAAACAACTGTATTAGCATTATAAAATAAATTATGTGTACCCACACAGTATAGGCTCCCTTCTATTTCTTTCTTTCTAACACTATTTTTTTCAATCTCAATCTCCTTGTTCAGCCATCCACCATCTCCACATTTATTCTACATATTCTGCAAAAGTCTGCATTTTGCACCTTCTGTTTAAATCCAGTTGCTGCTTCCTCTGTGCTGCATGAAGCTAGAGCTGCTAGGGAAGAGGAACCGGCTATGGGAGTACAGAAGGGGAATTCTCTATGCTCTCATTTTTGTCCAAAATCATGCCAGGGAGGAATGCAAAAGCCCTAGCCTTCAAACTGTACAGAAATCCCATTTAGCTCAGGCTGAAGCATATTCACTTCAGAGACATTCTTTTAGATTTGTACTAAATGCTAATTTCACCAATGCTGAGTAGATTATTCCCAGGGTTGGTAACAGTATATCCTTGGCAGAAAAACCATATTATACCACATCTCAACTTCTTTACAAAGCAGCACTACAGGACATTAGATTTTTTTTTTTTTTATTGTGGACATAAGAATATATTTTTGCCCAATTTTTAGAAAAGACTGAATCATGTTGGCAGAACCCTTCACTCCCTCCAGAGCACCCAAAAAGTCAGCCTGTGATAGACACTCACCATGGGAAATTTCAACCCAAATAATTAAAATTTGGCAAGTAATAACCAACTGAAACGAGGAGCGTGTCATAGTAGCATCAGGTAACATAATAATAGGTGGTGCTTCTGCCCCACCTAAAGTTCTTTTGGCTCCTTCATAGAAAATCTTCACGTAAACAATCTTTCATAATAACCGGTTACCAGCAGCAGTTTGTATTCCATATACCTATACGTTCTTACTGCTTTTTGAGAGTAAAGTTTCTCACACTTATCCAAGATGAGGGCATTTTAATTGAAATATTGTCCCATGGTTACCATTTTATCCCCATAACAACATCACCAATTACTTACTTTAAAAAAATGCATTAGAAAAGTAATTTAATCTTTGCTTCTCTTAATGAAATTTGCCAGAGAAAAACAAAGGGAAAAATCAGTACTGCACGACCAGCCAGCTCTCCGTGGAGCAGCACCAACCTGCAAGTCTCAAGTCAAACACATTTTGCAGAAGAGCACAGTATTCATATTCAAAAAGCTGTTTTAAACATCATAATCAATAACTTTTAAAACCATAAACTACTTGTGACAGAACTTCTCTTTTACAGATTTGAATAACAGAACATGGCCTTGTTCCTGAGTGACCCTGCACATTTCACAATATAATGTTTAGTAATAATTTTGACCCCAAAAAAGTGAACACCATTAATCTTAAGGGCTTACACAGTCAGGCAATTACCAATATTCTTCTCCGCTGAGTCATAAGGTAGTGCCAGAAGTCCTTTTTGAGAAATGTCTGCTGTATGATATATAGGTACATCCATGTATATGTGACTAAACATCTGTCACCTAATTTTCCAAATGCCAAGCAAGTACAAAACTGTGCTCCCCAGGAATGGAAAGGGGAGTCAAAGAAGATCCCCAAACATCATTTCAACACAAAACACGTATCAGGATATTTACAAATGTATTTGAGAAGTTTAAATGCGAAACGTCATGTTTTCCATGACGTCTATTGAGTTTGCCACTCATGCAGCATTGTCTTCAGAGAGCACTTGACCACAGTTCATTTGCCAAAGTTCACCAATTTAATCAGTCTTGAAGACAGAATCAAAATCAGGAGTTCCTAACTTTTAGTCATGTGTTCAATTGGAAGCTTCCTCTAACACAGCTGTATTTGGATTTCAGCAATAAAAGTATTTTTAAAATTAGAAAATTCTTTCTCACAGCATATTCCTTTTGGAAAACCTCAGGCAAACTCCAAAGCTCAGTGGTTCACACCAAGTTTTCTCTTCTTAACAGGTATATTGTAGTGATACTGAAACAGCTTTTCCTCAAATGTCAAACTTTCATTTTCATACAAGAACTTTCTCCACTCTTGACATGTCCCAAAGCAGCACACCCCTATGACTAGGAGATCTATCTGAAGAACACAGCTTTGATCACCAGTGCAAATGCAGATGCTACAGGTATATAGCACAGTTTTTACAGCTGGATTAAAAAAAAAAAAAGCACCCTAAGTTAATTTTCTGTTTGAGATGCAAAATATGAATCACTCTTTCAATCCATTCAAGAGGCAAACGAATGTAAAAACATGAGTTCTGTTGCAAAGTTATAGTGAACAGTTCACAAACTGAACATAGAAATAAGCCAGAAAGTTGTGACACAAAACAGGAAAATTTTCTTTCAATATACCTCAGTCTTCATTGCAGCATTATTATGAACTTAAATTTATTATAGTAGTGAATAATACTGTGACTGAGGTTTTTGTTGCGCATTTATACAGTGCTTAGCACAAAAGTGTCCTACCATAACAGATTTACTAACACAATCATGCCACCCACAGATACTCCAAACACATCTTTCCCAAAACCATATTTATTATGTAACTGTGCATGATATTTTTGTGTGCTGTTTTGAAAGTTCAAAGCAATAAGTAACCTCCACCACTAAAAATTGCTATCTTTATTGTAAATAACCTCTGAAATTCATTTTTACATGACTGTGCTTCAAATAGTTTGGCATAATATAGCTAAGCCTGGGAGTTGTCTTCTAACTCTGTATTTTAATGATGTTAACCCTTCTGCATCCAGATAATGCTTTCCTAACACCCGTTTCCGCTCCTCAAATGCATGAAGGCGATAGTACCACCAGGTTCAATTTTTAGACCTCTCCCAAGAAAAGGATATGGATTCCCAAGTTCTCCTCGCACAGCAAACCCTATGGGCAACACCATAACTTGTATCCCAAACACAAGTTTCCCAATGGCGTTCACCCTACTCATTCTTTTTGCAATTAACATTAGAGATTCAGTCACGTATTTTAAACCCCACTCAAAGAACAGACATCAGCAGGAATGAGTAACAATCCTACTGTGGTTAATGGCATGATTCTCACAGAACTTCGGAGGAGAAGCGGTGTGTAGCCTAGCCAAACAAATATAAACAAAACTGCAGCCAAGTAATATCAGTCAGTTCGAACGACAAAACAAATGTCCTGGACCATTCCAAACGTGTGAGTGTCTTAAGATATGGCCAGAGTACAGTTACCTCAAAACCATTAGCATAAACAGCTATAATCAAAAACATCACTTCAATAAAATACCCACAGCACTCAGCTACAGCACTACATTAGCACAGATTCAGAAGTATGCTAAAAAAAAATTCCCCTTAATGACCTGCCTGCGTAGACAATGAGAAAAGCCCAACAAATTCTGGCTCCCGAGATGGCAGAGGAGCAGAAGCAAGGCAGCTATCGTGGCTGCTCAACAGCAGTTAGGAATCCCAGCTAGCTGATTGGGAATTTAGTTGAGAGCAGTAAAAGAACATTACTTGGGAACAGACACACACTGCCTGTCCCCATCCCCCCAAAATTATCCCAGGATAAAACAAAATTTTCACTTACAAAAATACTGATTGTCTTACATTAAGTGAGAAGGTATATAAGGACAAAGCATTATTTTATACGCTGCCCAAACCACCATGCTTTTCATTTGTGGCATTCTCCATTTATTATGTCCACAAAGATTTGCTACTTTCTTGGTTTGCCGAACCACTAAATATTTTCCAGCAAATTAAACACTCGTGCCACATTACTAACAACCAAGATTCTCAAAAACAGCTCTTGTTGTATTACGTATTTCCCTTTTGCCATGGGGTCTGAAGGGCTCTGAAAGATCTTCTTAGCCTATTTAAGTAATGTAATTTTTAGTGTTTTGATGAATACAGTATTTTTGCTGTACATAACCATGAAAAAAAAACCCTCTGAAATTCACAGGCTGAAAGATCATTTCTAAATAAAGCTTACCCTAACTACCATAAAACCAACTCAGACTAATCCATGCACTGCTCACATTTCTACTCTTTACTTTTTGCTACTCCAAGAATCAAAATTTCGTACCTAATATAATTCTACTACTCTTTTTCTTCCGATGTTTAGTCACTACAGCTCTCAGAATCATTAGCCTTCCTACTGCTTACAAACAGGAGAGATCATGAAATGTACTTCCCCAGACCACATAGAAGGAAAGATTAAAAACATCCACCTCGGTCACATCATTCTTCATACAAGCGGTACTTCCTGAGACTAACAGAAACAAATCGCACAACAGTTTACAGTAACATCTCCAAAACATCTCTTTACATAAAATCACTTCCAAAAACTGTTGCTACCAATTCTGCAGCACTGTGTACCTACTGCTTCTTGGAAGAGCTATATAGTTCAGCGTTGTTAATTCTACATTACCTTCTTGCAAAAACACGAGTCTTCTAACATCTGACAGACCCCATGACACCTACAAAATTTGGTAGGTGGTACTTATTCAGAACTAGGATGGGGCCATCGTAACCACTCAAACTTTTTAGCCATTAAATGGAACCTCTCAGTGTAGTAAAACTACATTTAAGAAGGAAAAAGACTGAAATCCATGATTTCTTATCTTGCTTTCCTGTCAGAAGTCTGCAATTTGGTATTTTGGAGGGCTCTGTGAAAAGACTGGGTAAATAACCAGTGCGTGCCCATTAAATTTATGTCAATGAATTTGCATAAAAAATTGTAGAGAAACATTTGGATATTATGTTATAGCCACATTAAGTATCCTTTAACTTCAACTAGCAGTGCAATGGAAATGCAACAGAAAAACAAAATCTCACCCATGGGTAATTACAATCTCCCTGCTTAAATTCCTAAGCACTTCTTTTCCTATAGTAATATTCACTTTTCTGTGTTTCTCAGACATGAGTGATTGCTTCTGGTTGAAGCCTCATGTTGTAAACATTTGTGTGAAGAGAAGATGAAAGCTCAGCAAGCAACACTGGTTTTGAATAAGGAACCTGAGTTACATATCAATACCACCATAATAAAATCACCAGAAGATGGCCTGTTTCTGTAGAGCAGTCTGACCTTGCAGATTCCTAATTTTGCTATCTATAAAGTTTAGTTATTTTCCTCCTCCCTCCCAAAATAAATACTAGGAGAAAACAAGTGTTTACTTTCCCAGTCAAAATCTCCAGAAGACCAAACACTCCTTCATTTTTTTTATTCCATATCAATGCTGTGTGCAAACTTTTGAAAAAACAGTCTCTTTTTTAATATTCTCTCTCTTTTCTTCCTTGCTGAAAAAGAATGACAATCACAGAAGTCTACCAAAGGCAGTAAAAAAATCAAACATATAAAGTACGATGTCTTTAAATGTATGTCATCAATATACATAAACACAAGTGCTGACTACTGCCAAAGGCCACAGAAGAAATAGCAAGACAAACAAGAACAAAGAAAGGAAGGTTTTGTTTGTTCTGATCATCTAACCAATAATACCTCCATTTACAGGGGAAAAATACATATACCATGTAGTGGCAATGGGATCTTGCCTCAGAACCTCAACAAAAGAAGTGACAAATGATTAAACAGCTACAATACGTGAGCAGGAGGGAAGATCTGGAAAAGAAAATTTGCCATTTTCTCCCCCGTAATGAGCCACTAGCAGCCTTGCACAAAGAGGAATGCTGAGGATCTGCTTCCAGGAAAAAGCCCTAAACAACTCTAGGAAAAAAGAAAGGACAGGACTGATGTTTACTATGATTCTTGGCCTACTGGTCCCCAAGGCAGGGGGGAACGCCAGCTGTCCGACTACTCTATCCCTAAGGTGTATGATGACACCAACCTTCCTTCTCATTCTCCAAGCCAGCTCCCATGGCTTTCCCTAGCTATTCAGGCTGTACACAGGACAGGATTTAAAATATTACAAAAGATTTTTCTAATTTAGATTTCACTTCTGCTACCAGACCTATCTAGGTACCACTGACCTCGGGAGGGAACGCCAGGGAGGTGAAAGATTCAAGGGCCTGCAACTAATACTCTGAATTGCTCCGGCAGTTGCTTCTGCCATTACTAAATTGAAAACACCTAGAATAAAGTGCAGTAGCAAATGTGAGATGGTAGTAAACAACGAATAACAAGAAAAACACCACCACACTGAAAGTCAGAAAGAATATCCAGCTAAAATCGCAAAGGGGATTTTACTAACAAAAATAATTGCCAAAGTTAGAGAAAACATTTCATCAGACTACTAAATTAACAGAGTTAGAAAACATTAGTAATAATATTGCCTAGCACTTACAGAGCTTCTTTCATCCACAGGCATCAAGACTCTTTACAAGTTGCTAAGATTCACTATTCCTATTTTAAATTCTTTCAAAAGGAAGCATAAACAGGTGAAGTGATAAGCATCGGGCTGTCCAGATCTCTCAAGCACTAGGCCTGTACCCTATCCACTTGGAATTATTAAGTCTTCAAACCTTCTAGACACAGTTACTTAGATTCTTCAAGATGGGAATTTCTCCATGAATCAAACCTTCGAGCATAAGTTCTCTCCAAACTACAGCCCTTCTCCAGACCAGATCTACTAATACAGATCCCAAAGCCCAGGAACAAATTCTCTCAAATCAATGAGATTTCACAAAGTGAAAGGATCCTCCATGACAGATCAAGAAGCAGAACTGGGACAAATTACAGATTAAGGTGCTGCTTCCACATCTCCCTTTAATTTTCAGTCTGCTAGGAAGAGACAAAAACAACCCTCAAAAAAACAGAGAACAAAAACAAATGAAAAAACCTACCCCAAACCTCAAAACCAGCTATTAGAACCTTTCAAGTCCTATAGCCATTACTTTAAGAGGCCTCTTTCATAGAAAAGTTCATCTGGCTCACTTAAAAAGACATGGGGTCTGTATGAATTAAAGGAGGGGAAATACACACTCAGTATGCCCAAAAAATTCAGAGGCGAGGAGTGATAATAGAAACGTGATTTCACCGGGGGGGGGGGGAGTAATTTCTGCTTTCATAACAAATTACAAAGATAACTCAATTTTATCAGTAATAACACATAAAATGTTCCTTCACTTACCAGTAAGGAAAAACTGTTCTGCTAATTAAAGTTCAACAAAAAAGCTTAACTCAGCTTTCACCACTCACAATTTCCGCACTGTAAAAGCTAAGCCTACCAAAGTCTGATTCATCTAAGAGTGAATCCCTCGGCTCACATCTCTCAGGGGAGGGAACGTGGTGGTCACTTGTACACTCTCCCCTCATCTAAGTTTCAATTGCACGTTCAACATCAACTCCCCACTGCAGAGGACCAGCAGGCTGCCCAGCACCCCCAGACCGTCCCAATCAAACAAGTTTTGCCATTTAAAAAACACAGAGTTTTCATTCACAATCTGCTATGACTCAAAAGTATTGAAACAACTGAATTTAAAACGTTATTTTAAAACCTCCCTGTTCTACCAATCAGTCTTAGAAAATAATGCAAACTTGCCAAGTATCACTTCATTTAATTTGTTGGTTGTTTATTTTTACAAAGGAATGTGTCTTTTCTCAATAAAAATAAAGGAGGGGGAAATATTTTACGCTTTGCCTTGTTTCAATCATAATATTTATTAAGAATAACAACATTAGAAGACCCCAACAATTCAAACCATCACAACAAAACTAGCCACGATGCACTCAATCTGTCAACGGGGATATTAATTTTTAAGACATTTTTGTGTCTCAAAATTCTTTTATTTCTTCAATGAAAAGCAAAATATATTATTTTAAAAGTTCATGTCAAGCTCGCTATGCCTTTGATAACGCAAAAATTCTATTACCTTTTTACCTCTTACTCATTTTGTCATTAATTGGAAAGCAACCTCGCAAATGTTTCCCTGGAGTTATTTCTTAATTTTCATCAATATGTTTAATCGTGTTACTACAATCAGACAGCAACAATTTAACTAAGAATGAATTGAAGCCAAACAACTTCACTCCTCTGGAAATTAATGAAAAGACTCGAACCACCCCAGGAGAGGTAACGTATATTGTTCCCCTACTTGGGGATTTTCCCTAAAAATATAGATATAAATAGTCTCTGTTGGAAGGACTGTATTGCAACCTGCAGTATAAACTCTCCTATTTTCAGTTTCACAACAGTTGCATTGTAGAAAAGGTGATCTCAGGGTCTGTGTTGGACCTCCCAACTTCTAGCCACTCGGCCCTGACAAAGCCTTCCTGCAGAAAACAAAAATATAAGCTTATCTGCCAACACTTCAATTGCTCCGAGGGTTAATTTTACAACGGCTGTTACATTCTTTCAATTTATTTTTCGATTCTTCAACAAACCCTATCTAAACCGTTTTTTTACTTTTATTTTATTATTGTTATTTCCTGGCTGTCGCTAGCCCTTCCCTCCCGCCCCACCCGGTACAAAAACAAAGCTGACTCCCCCCTCTCTACATCCCCCCACCCTCCTCCCTGACGGAGCACCCCCGGAGCCGGGGGAAGCCGGGGTTGTGCAAGGCATCTCCAGCTCTCCAGGCTGGCCCCTACGCCTGCCCCCGCCGCGCCGGGCGGAGGGCCGCGCCGACCCGCCCGCCGGCGGCTGTGGGCTCCCGGGAGAGCGCGGTAGCCCCCGGGGCTCCGGCCGAGCCTTCCCGTAAACAGCCCCCGAGCGGCTGCCGCTGCAGGCCCCTCCGCAGACACAGGGCCCTCTCCAGCCGGCACCGCTCAGCCTCCGGCCCGGCCGGCAGCCCTCGCTCGGCCGCTCGGCCGGCTGCGGGGCACCGAGGGTCCCCCGAGGCCTCCCCGGAGCCCTCGCCAGCCGGGCCCAGCCGCCCCCGGCCCCCGCGGGGGGCGAATGGGGAAGTCCTGACTTACCTGTCATTACTTTCTACGCCATCTTGGATCCACTTGTCAACGTCCCCACAAAGCATTGTGGGAAAGCCCTCCCCCGCCCTCCTCCCGGCCCGGCGGCCAGCGGGGGAAGGCGGAGGGCCGCTGCGGACGGGACGGGCACCGAGACCCGCGGCCCCGTCTGAGGCACGGTGGAGGGCGGCGGGCTAGCGGAGGGCAGCCGCGGGCTCCGGCCGGCAGCTCTCCGTTCACACAGCGGCCGGAGGGGCCGCGCGTGGCGGCGTGAGGGGGCACTGCCGCGCCGCTTGGCTGGAGACCGGCAGCCTCGAGGTTTGCCGTTGGTTTCTTTTGGGGGGATTTTTTTTTTTTTTTTTTCTTTTCTCTTTTTTCGCCCCCTTCCCTTTCCAGGCAATCGCGTCACTGCCTCTACACGCACGCAGCGACGGCCAAGCCCGAGGGGCGCCAGCGGAGCGCTGCCCGCCGCGGGGAGACGCGCTGCGCGCCCGCGCAACCGGCGCGGACCGTCCTCCTTAACGCGGGGTAGGAGGTGCGCACACGCGTAGAGAAGGTCCCGCCCGGTAAGCTGCGAGACAAAGTCCACCTGTGCTAAAAATGGCTCTTTACTTGCGGTTATTCTCCGTCTGGTTTTGGTTGGTTGGTGATTTTTTTTTAAAAAAAAAAAGTTGTTACTGGCCTTAAAGAAACTTCCCACTTGGGAACCCGGGTCCGCGTGGGAAGGCTGGAGCCAGGTGATAGAACAGCTCACGTTGTACATCGTGTTTTCAAAACCCATCTGCTTTTGCTGAAGGACTGTTGGTAGAGCGTTTCTGGCTGAGCCAGAATCCCAGAAACCGCTTTGCATAACAGTTTTATTTTCAGGGAGTAATCTTCCCTGTTAGCTGTGTTTTCAAAATGTTTGGCAATCAATTCTTAATACCTACGCTGTTTTGCAAGCTGGCTTTTTCAAGGCGTTACTGGCTCAGCTGTGCGTGGATGGGTGCCCCTCGCTGTGCTGTAGGGAAACGTTGACAAGAATTTGGGGAAAAGCAGCTTACTGCAGGATCTTAATAAAGTTTATCAACAAAACAGGATTCTGGTGTCTTTTAAAAACTTTTCCTTCTACTTTAATTAAAATAATTATCAGATCCAGGTCATTTTAGTATTGGATTTTCCTAAATACATTTAAATTTACTTTTAACGCCTCCTAACTCTTTGAAGAATAACCACCAGCCACGCCTCTGATCCATTGCCACTGCAAGAAGGTACTTGTGCCCAAGAGTATTTTCAATATTCATCAGTAACGCATTTATAGAGAGAGCTCCTTGCAAAAATGTAAATGCAGAAGGAAGTAAATTTAAAGAAATCCTTTGCATTTGCAGCCCCAGACTTAAATCAGTCCCCTTTTTAAGCGAGCTGTGACTCCGAAGTATTTTCCAGGGACACTCTGCAAGGAACGGGGCAGTTACGGTGTTTAGGTTGTAGTAACTTTGTGTCTCATTCAGTCCAGGTTGTTGAAGTGGAATTAGGCCTTTTATTTTGGAAGTTGGTTGTGTTTGGTTCCTAGTGAGCTTTTGTATTACTGATAATTTTTTCTGTTACAAAATGCAAGGAAGAAATGGTAATTTTAAAAAAAAAGCAGTGGAAAATAGAATGAGTTTTGTATGTGCGTTTATCTAAAAATAGCCATATATCCTGTGGAGTTCAGTTTGGGGTGAGCAGAAATTTGCTGGGTTTATTTTTCACATAAACTGTCATTAACTTTTGAGTCCATTTGTTCTGATGGTATTTCTTTATACTGTGCTAGCAAAAAAATTGTGTAGCTAGCAACTGAGTTACACGGGGAAGGATTTTTTTCAGTGACAGACACCATTTTTATTGCTGTCTGTCTCTCTTGTTTTAAAGTTCCTAGATTGAATGTACTGAAGGCAAAGACCGCTGTAAAAAGATGGCAACTCTGCACCGTAGAAACATCTCAGAGAGGGGCTGGGGAACGACTACGGCAACAGGGAAATCCCCCGTCTCAGAAAAAGTGCTGTGTATAAAACACAGTATGGAGCCTGTGCCCTTACACCCACTGCTTTTTACGAACTTCTGACTTAAACTTCTTAGCCCCCATAGGAAGTAGGTTTTACTGTATTTTGCAGACTGGTTAATTGTATTGCATAAACCCTAAGTGGACATGCCAGAGGCTGCAGAGAGAGCCAACAGCTCTGAGATGGGGTCAGCTGCCAAGCCCTATTTTGTTCGAGTGCTGCCACTGAGCCTGCAGGATTGGAATAACTGTATTGTTTCCACGTGGAGCCCCCTACAAGCTCTTTCACAGTCTTTTTTACCACATAGAAAGATGAGGACTGTTGGTCCAAAACAAATTTGGGCTCCAAGCACTCATTAACCTTGGAAATTCTGCTCAAAGTGCAAATCATACAACAACTGGCCTAAGGGATGAGATCCCAAAGCCAAAGGTCCTTGATGTAACTAAACATTAGTTTCAGAACCACTTCTGTTGTAACAGCATAGAAGGCAGAGTATGCCACTAGCAACCAGTTATACACTACATGGGAAGAAAGAGCCTTCTTATGGATTTTACTGACATGTTTCAATACAGTATTAAAGGATAATTTAAGGAAATAAGCTTGTAACATTAGCTGCTACTGTGGGAGGGACTCCACGAGATGTCTCTTTCTCTCTCCTTGATGTGTATTACCCCAGTGGAAGCTGCAATTTTGCCTTCTAACCTCTGCAATCAAACACATCATTCACAACTCTCCAGGCTGAGTTGACAAGCCAGGTCTTCACTTGGCATTGAGCTAGGCACAGAAACAGATGTGATTATGTGCTGACTACTAGCTTACGCTTCCAGAATTGTCCAGACTTCCAAAGTTCCTGGAATCCCCATATGCTGTGCTTATTAATGGGATTTCATGACAAGAGGAGAGCTCACAGTACTAGGTTTCTGCTGAGGAATGTGGGGTTTTGCACTGGTTCCAGCACAGTCTCTTTCTTCTGCCCAAGGAGATCAGGAACAGCTGGTCACATGGAGTTTGGGAGCAGAAGAAAAGCAACAGTGTATGTTGCAAATGTAAGAAATGCTAAAGGCACAATGGGGAAGCATGAGATAGGAACAAAACCAATGACTCGCTGCTCAGCATCATGAGACTTGACTGGACTCAGATCCTCAAAAGCCTAACAAACAGTGGTATTTCTAGGGACTCAGGATAATGCTAAGATTAAAACCAAAAAACCAAACCAAAAAGCCTCCAACAAATACAGCAATACCAAATTCAGTTCTTGTTTTATATATATTTTTTGTAAGATTTCAAAATATCTTCAGATCTCAAAATTGCAATTTCCTGCTGGAAACTTAGAAAGCCCAACCTCCCAGGGACCATAACTGCAAGGAAGCCCTGTATAGAAGGCACTAACACATCCAGTCTCCCTACCCTTAAGTCAGGATTCTGTAAATCATGACTGTTCACAGGGCTTCTCCCTGTTCTGTGAAGCTAGGAGCCGTGCCCAGGTCCTTGGAGAATCTAGGCCCCTTGCCAAAAACCAGGAGTTTGAAAATCTGGGGCCACTCAGGGCTGCTAGGCTCCCTGCCATGAAGCTAAGATCTGAGCAGAGGTGTGGCACAGATTCTGGAAGAGTTGGGAACTCAGAAACCCTCACTTGCTTCGGGGCTAATGGAGAGCTGGTAGCCAAAAAGCCCTGGAGTCCTGGCTCGCCCATGAGCTGCACACTTGGAATCACAACTATAGCTTGGTTTCTACATTTTTAAAACAAAACTATTTTAATTATTTCAAACTTACACTGCTGCTTTTTTTCTTTCTCCTCAGACTTTTGCTTTCACAGGAAATTCAGAAAATCCATTTCCATTCTATGATAAAGTTCACTCCTGTTTCTGGGAACTAGCATTTCTTGAATTCCACTACAGAAAACCTGATTTTTCAATCAGCTTCACTCATGATGTCTTAACTTCAGAATACATGAAAAAACATTACAATTAACATGTAAAAGTAGTAAGCACATAATAGAATACATTCAGCACCGAATTTCGTCCCTGACCCTGCAGCCTAACATCCCAGCAGGCATCTTGAGCAGTTTCCACCTCTGAGACACAAACCAGCAGGCCCTTCTCAAGAGAAGTTCCAGACTGATTGCACTAAGAGAAGTAATGTTTTTATTGTCTTAGCATACTGGACCTTCATAAATTTTTTAACTCCCTCAGAAGCAGCAATCATGGGAAACTATCACAAGTTAAGTGGTTTACCCTCTGCCACAAACAAGTCAGTGGCAGACTTGAGGTTAGATAGCAACAGTAAGTCTTACTAAACCATAAAGCAAACTGGTTTTAGGCAGTCATTAATGTCTGATTATGAGGCTGAAAAGTAGCAAGTCTTGATTTTCCAGCATGAAAATTCCCCTGGAATTCCTGCAGAATCCTCTAATGAACAGATGATCTCAACTATAATCTTACTTCATAATTATCCAAGGGTAACATTTCTTCAACATGGACTCTTTAAACACATACTATTTCTAGAGCAAGTAATACTCGAACTAATTGAAAATGGGTGTTGAGAAGCCAACAGCAATAAGGGGATGTTGAGGGTACATTGAGGAGACAGGCACTACAAAGTTCAGATTAATGCGATGGTTTGATCCCACATTGTCAAGATCAAAGATCTTCAATCTCAGTGCATTTTTTTAAGAAGCCAGCAGGCCTTTACACTGACCTGTAAATTGCTTGTGGAGTAGTTAGGTCTGACATATATTTGCATTCTTGGGATGAACTAGCACCAAAAGTGTACAGCTCATCTTTTTTCGTAGCAACCTGAATGTGGCAACTTTTACCAGAGACTCAAAAGATACACTCCTTTCTTTTTCATTAATAGTAGTCTGCCCAAAAAAAACCCAAAAAACCCTCAACAGTCCATGAATAGATAGATTCTTTCCCACTCCCTTGGGTTTACTGTGCAGCCTAATAATTCTACAATTTTGTTTTAAAATGCCTTTTTTAACTTTGTGATGTCTGGGGAGGCAAACCTGAGGGATTCTCGCTTCTGGCACCAGGTACTAGGTACTCAACAGGCATACCTCACTCAGAGGACAGAGTTGAGGGAGTTTGCCTTGGGCAGTACGTCGTCAAACCAAGATGAAGGTGTTGTAAGTGAACTCAGTGAAGACAAAAATCTGTTTCAGAACAAATGGCAAAAAGCTTGATCATTGTCAATCTTTGGTATGAATACAGACCATGAAAGTGAACCTGCATAATCCTTCTGAATTGAGTTTTAAGGAGTTACTTGGACTGTTGAAAGAGTGCTTCCATGTTCTTTCCAATGCTGACAGCAAAAGGTAGTTGGCAAGGGGAGAGAAACCACCTCCCCTCTCCAACAACTCACGTTCTAAATGCAAACAAAGGCAGCAGAGAGGATATAGCTAGGCCAGAGAGGGAGTAGGATCTGCAAGAACCCCAGAAAGTAGGACCAGGGAACCACTGAACCATTCCACTCTGGCTGGGGAAACTGGTCCAGCATCTCTCATCTGGCAGAAGTGTCACAGAGTCCATAAGCTTAAATGCTTGGGGTTGAAGATTCCAGTGGAGTAAAAGTTTTATGATAAGAAGACCAGGGAGAGGCAAGTTCCCACTTCCCCTGACGACCCATTGTTCCCCTTTCTGATACCTCTTGCCTCAGTTTCCAGAAGACTATTTTTTCAATTGACAAGGTCAAAACTGAAGTTACTTTGTTCATTATCCTAGCAGCAGCCAGTTTTATTTATGCTACTAAGGCTAGCCTCGCAAAAGCGTTCTATGCATTCTGAACAGTCTGCTCCATTTTCTCCCTTCCCTCACTGCCAGTTCGGCTGTTTTTCTGCTGAGGTGGGCTAGATTAGTGTGGCTTGATAACATTACTTGCCTCCAAAATGACACTCCCAAGTTTCCCTTAAGCTATGTCCAAAGCCTACATTTCAAATGCAAATCACTGCTTTGAAGCTTCCATCTTTTCCTGTCCCTTCACCAACTTCCCTCACTCAAAATCACTGTCTAAAGTTTCCTGACTTACTGTGTATTCATATGATAATTACCTGTGCTAAGAGTGTTAGTTTGAATGAAGTTTGGTGTGCTTTTAAAGAGATAGGATTTATATACATCTCAATACATCACTTGCAATTATAGTCTCTACCTAATTAATTACAAACAGAATAGTTACTTATGGCTAGCATTAAAAATCATTAAAAACCAGAGCAAATTCAATAAAAGTTCCATTGATTCTTACTATACTATTTGTGCTACTATTTTACTTTCTAAAAAAAAAACAGAACAGGGACATGGGAAAAAATCTACTGCTTCCCTCCATTACAAGTAGGTTAAAACAAATAATAGGACGGTATCTTGTCTGAATATAACACATTCAATTATGAGAAGCAGCAGCGTTGAAGTACTGTCTTAGTTAATTGCATAATTGCTATTGTAGTGATTTTGTAGAACTACAAAACAGTGAAAATTAGTGACTTGTACCAAGCAGACAAGATTCAGGGAAATTTCTCAGTCAGCACAGAATTAATTAATAAAGCCTATCTGTAGTCCCAAACCACAAGAAATAACATTATTCTTAAGCATGAACATCCATAATTTTGTTCAAACAGTATCTTGACATAATGTTAAAATATTATCATTATAAGTTACCTCAATTCATGCTACTGTAAAACCCTAGGATTTTATTATTTACAGTATATCCTCTCAATCACAGCCTCAAAAATAGTCCTGTAATGAAATAACCACAGAATCATGTTAAATAAAGGTATACATGGTAAACAAGAAATCACAAGACTACTATTACACAGGCAATACAGTTTTATTATGTTCTTTCACCAATTGTAGCAAAAACATTTAACAACTGAATGAATAATCAAGGGAACTTAATTGTCGACAGAAATTTCAGAATTATGTTCTAAATTTTAGACCAGGAAGGCTTGACAAGGAGAAAACAAACCATATACACACTGCCATAATAGTCTCTATTATGAAGATTTAATGCCTTCTTTAAAAGCACTGAGATTACTGAGGCACCTTACTGCAGGTTATGTATCATCTCCTCTTTGGCAATGAGATGTGTGGTTTTGTTAACTAGGGCCATTAGTGAGTTGAGCTTGTGAGACCAGTCATTGAGTATATTGTTTGGGTCCTTAGGCCTCTGAAAATTGATAATTCCTGCCAGCCTGTCTACTTTAGCAAAGATGGTCTTATTAACTACTAGGTTAGACAGAAACTCCTCCGATTCCTGCAAAGACAAACAACACTAAGTCAAGAAAACAGCATCAGTATTCCTCCCAAACAGCATTCAAGCACAGGGAACAAGATTTTCTTTATACTTAACAGAAATACAGCTGTAGTAGTATCGTACTTAAAAAAATGCACAATACTTCAACGCCACACGTTAGCATTAGAAACTGCTAGCACCATCTATTCAAAAACACTTTTTTTTCTCATTTGATCTGTACCTGATTATCTTTCATGAAATTAAGTTTAATATACTACACCAACTTACATACTGGAGTACTTGGCTACAGAGATACCAAAACAAGCCTTCTGACAAGCAAGGCATAGGAAAATCCATGTAAACTACTGAACACTGTCAAAGGTTTATTCCGAGTTTGTGGGAAAGGGCAGATTTAATTAAAAGACAGTAGGGTAAAGCTTTTCATTAGCACTTGAAATACCAATATGCCATGATGTACGAATTTTTTTTGAAAGCTCTTGAAAACACAAAGGGGGATGACAGGAAGACTGTTCCACCCCATGTTCCCAAAGTAAAACCACCCATAAACAGGGACATTTAAAGGTGAGAAACCCGGTATCTTCAGTCAGTTTTAATCACCCTTTGACAAGAGCTTTTTAACACTGAAACACAAGACAAGAAGCTCCAGCATTTAAATGAGACCTTGAATATAAATGAATTTTTAAGGCCAGCTTTTGCTTTATGGGCACGTGCATCACAACATCGAGTTCTGCCTGAATTAAAAAACAGTTTTCTACCTCCCAAAAGGCATGAAAATACACTCAAGTCTTTGTATTGACTAGTAAAGTGTCAGATTAATACTATTAAACCCAACAGACTTTTACACTACTTCTCATAAAAAGGACCCAATGAAGTAAAGTGCACTTAATGCTCCCTGCCTATCTCTATAGCACATTTTGTTCTTCCTGGTAAGAGCTGAAACACACTGGTAACACGAACAAGGGAATTACACTAAGGATGAAGCTAGGAGAGCTGCAAGGGTAATACAAAGGCAGATATACAGAGATACAACAACAGATACTATATCCCTGAATATTCATAAACACACAAGTGTAAACTCTGAGAATTTTGTAACCAAGCAGTGTATTTCTACAACGCTACATCTTTCTGTATTGTGTGTAAAACAATGCAATGATAATCTATGGCATCCCTTACAGAACTTTTTAAGCTAAAAAGAGAACTCAAATTCAAATTACAAGACGTTACTCTGCTGAATACTTACATTTTTGCCACAAACACATGCGCACATAGGCTTCCATGCCCTTTATGAAAAAATGATAGGCAAAGCAACACTTACATCAACGGACAGATCCAGGAGCTGTGCCATTCTCTTCATTGTAATTCTGGTATAATATTTAGCCATTATTCTAATATTCTGGAATAAAAGTGTTCAGAGTAGAGGGTTATGTGCAAAAAATAATTGAAGCAGGCTGCAAAAACATAAAAGTCAGTGTTAAAAGCAGATTAGGAGCTGTAGTGCTCTAACGGCAGTCCAGCATAAGGTACGTGAGAATGTGAACAAACAATTCTTTTCCTTGTAAAAGTCTCTACATGACAAATTATGAAGTAATGAAATCAACTAATTATGAATTTAATACAAAGCAAGACTTTAAAGTTTCTGCTCTATTGAAATGTGAATGCTACATCTCACAATTTGAGCGCAATGTACTCTTTTTTTTCTGCCAACTGTGCCAAATACTTACCTATAATAAAGATATATGAGCAAATAAAATGTTGAAGGTGTAACACAATGGAAACAACAACTTACCTGCTGCTTTACTACATACTTTTTTTGTTTCTCTTTGTAACTAAAACATGGCAAGCGAAAAGCACGTTTAGTTGCAGCACTGAATACATAGCTAATGCTTAGAGAGAGCCATACTTACATGTTCCACAACTCTATTCTTTAAATCTTTCCATCTCTTTTCACCTTCCTCTGTACAGCCAAAAACATCTGTTGCAGGACTGTCAAGGGACCCTTCTCTCAATTCTTTCCCATATTCGTCAACTAGGGCAGTCCATCGCATCAATTCCATGGTGGTAAATAGTTTTAGGAGGTCTCTAAATGGTTTAGTAAAGTTGATTTACAATCCAATATTAGTGAGGATCATTTCATACTTAAACAGATCAAAGAAATAATTTTAAGTGTTTTAATTTTATTATCATTAATATTCACTGTTCTTCATGAATATACTCTGTAATACTTCATGCTATCAGAGGGCAGCTCAACTCAGACTGTGTTTCTGATAAAGACCTTTCTAGAGACATCTGTTTTAATGTAGAACTTGTACAATCATGAAAATGTTGCAGTATTTTTCATACGGCATTAAATTCTGAGATTCTTACATCAGACTCAGCGTAAACAGATTTCACTTGGACAGCTAGTTTGAGAGAGACTTTTTTTAACCTAAGAATTGCTTCTTAGAAAGAATACTTACTTATACTTCGGGATTTCTTCTAGCTTTTTGTCACTACTAATTCTGTGCACCAAATCAGATTGTTCATTGTCATAAGGTGAAAGAATAACATAAAGAACAACGCTCTTCAGTGCCTGTTTAAGAGGAAAGAATGTGGGGTTTTTTTCCATAATTAAACAGAGGAATTGAAAATACTGCTCACAGAGCTTAGAGTTTAACATGTAAAAGGCTTAAACCCAGCATACTAAGAAGTTAAGATGAAACTACTATCACCTTGCAGAAATGAATCCTCATTCACAGCAATACATTTAAATTGATTCAGATTAACTAGAATTCTAGTATTTAAAATAAATACATGAAAAAAGTCTTTCTGTAACATCTGTTCTGCATAGACAACAGTATCATTTAGACCATACTTGCACAGCTGTTTCTACTTTCTGCATTTGTATAAAACAGACAAGACATTCCCAAGATATCAAAGACAATACAATGAAAATGTTAGTTATAAATATTCATTTGAAATCAACTTAATTATATCTATTTTCAACTAACCAATTTGTTAATATAGCCATTAAAAAAATAAGAACAACAGACTGATGAGCTATTTAATCTGCTGTAAATTGATCTGGTAATGAAATGGGTATTTGCCTCATGAAAATACAGACATTTTGTACGTAATGTTTTTCTACCTGCTGCCACTTTTCACTTTCAGCCTGGATACACGGAGTATCATAAATGGCTCTGTAGTGCTTACAGATGGAGAGGTAGGAGCCTTCGTGTTGATCCAGCTGGATCATTAAGTTGTAGTATTTCAACTTTAATTTCTGAAACAGTATCAAACAGTAAAATTAATACAGCTCCATGAATTGCGTAAATGAAACCCACTTGGATCCCAGAAAACAGAGGGATTCAAATACACTGGGACCTGAAGAGAGGCATGCCAGATTAAAATTGGGAAGGGAGGGAAGAGAGAGAAATCCTCCAATGACTTACTTCTGTGTTTTCTTCTTGAAAAAATTTCGTATTAATTTTTTTGCTGATAATTTGAGTCCGAATATAGTCTTTTACAGCTAGGCAGAGTCTCATCTGCTCCAAGATAAATTCTACACGTTCTTTCTTTTCCATTGAACCATAGGTTTCCACCTAAAATGAAAATGCAACTATTTAACACTGTCAAAGTCAAATCAAGTGAAGTCTTAACTGTGCAAGAAGAGCGGGAGGTTGTCAGGAGGAGGAAACAAAACAAAACAACAGAAAAAAACGGCTATTCCAGAGCAAGTGAAAATGGAGAAAAGGTTATTCAATTTTAAATTATAGGCCCACTTACACCAGACGAATCCACTAATACTGAACTAAATGCACTACCTAGAGAACTGAAATCTGTTTTCCGAATGGGAAATAGTCTATGTGACCTAACCATGAGACTAACAAAAGCAGTTAAAACTAAATTACACTTTCACTAATAACAATTAATCTCATTCCAGGCATTTCTGCAGATGTACCTGATTAAATTTCTAAACAATAATCTAAGAGCAGTCAGAATTAATTTTTATTGCTGACACAATTTTGAGTTACAAGGCATGTTACCTGCAGTTCTTGCAGAATAGAGGCAGCCTCTTTCACTTCGCCATTCTGTTCTTTTATTGTTGCAAGTGTCTTTGTCAGGCGAGCACGTTCAATTTCCACATATATCTGAAACCAGAAGTAGCAGTTTAAACATTGGAATTTTCTAAAGAGTAGTGCAAACTCAGATCACAACCCCACTAAGACATGTATTTGAAGTTTTCATACAACCAATTAATTCATTGTGTACTCATACACTATACTGACACTATCCACAATACACACAGATAAAATATGATGGACAGTTGACACGCTGGAAGTATTTGGACCAAATTAATCTAAAAATAATGTCTAAATTCATCTACCATTCTTTAAGCAAACATACAAGAATGTGCACTGTGAACAAAGTATTAGATATTTTTTCTGCTAAAATATATTGAAACAGAGATGAAGTTAAGACTTGGTTAATGTGTACTACCATTTGCAGCATTTCACTCACTCCTAACCATCCAGAAATCGACAATACTTGATTACTAATGATTTAGACGAACTTTGAACAGACAAAAGCCGTAACATTAATACAAATTTGCCTTAATCCAGAATTGTTTATTTTCTTAAAGCAAAAGGAATATCATGTAAATAATTAACTTGGTATAATGCTTTGATATCACCTTCTGGTTACCGTAACTGTACGTAACGCCTTGTTAAGTGCTGGAGAAATTAAAGTACACCTGCCCATTTCTCTAACAAATTCAAATACATAACATTTTAAAAAGTGAAAAATAAATGCCATTTTAGAACTCTGAAATGTATTATTAATTATATTAATAATACATCCAAATATCTACGTCATGGAAATATGGCCAGTGTTTCAGCAAATTACTTAAATATGAAATCTGGAAAATATTTGCAGTCTTTTGGAAAGAAATACACTACTTGGCTTCTCAGGTTAATTTAAAAATATACTTTTGCTCTTATTTGAACAAGATTAAGTAATAATGTTAAGAAGCTATGCTTTTAAAGAAGGTGAAGATTTTTATTCTACCTTTTAGACATTCAGTCTTAAAACAAAATCTTACTTTTCCTTCTGTAACCATACGCAACGTGTCAATTAAGCGCAGTTTGACTGGTAAGTCTGTGATGTCTTCAACATAAGTGCAGCACTGCTGGACCATTTTAGCAACTGCCTAGTACAACAACAGAAAAGAAAAACATACTGTGGTTTTAGATTTCTCAAATGCATTTGAACTATAACACTCAGAGGTAAGGACTAAATAGTTTCATATCAAACTAAAGAGACTCATTTCAACGAAAAGCATACAAGAAACATCTCATCACTTTGATTCATAAAAATGTGTAAAATGTTGCTGGCGACAGACGCTAGAAGTCAAATATGATGCTGTTCTGTCATTTCTTTCATCCATTTTTCCAATGAGATATTCAAAATAATTCATCCCATGAGGTTCTCTCTTAAAAAATAGTACTCCTCTTCTGCCAAATCCACACAACTCTCACATGGACTGACAAAACTTATCTGTTTGCCCCAAGACCTGCATGACTGAAGGAAGGAACATCTTCTTTCAAGTGTGTGCCCTTCTCTTTAGGACATCTGTAGATTTTTGAGGAAGGGAAGGAAGGGTAATTATTTCTAACTGATATTTTCCATCTCAGTATATTCCCAAATAGGCACTAATAAGCGAGCATCCTTCAGTGGCAAGCACAGATATTGGAGTATGTTCTTCTGGTAACAACAATGACAAAACTGTTACAATTATTATTAAAATACCTACTTTAAAAAAAAAAAACCAAACAAACCCAACAGAATGAAACTTCTAGAATCTTCTTCCTCAAGAAGAAATTCAGCTGAAATGATTCAAGTCTTACATTAGGAGTTTGTATAAAAATAGAGTACAGTTTAGTTCTCTAAAACCGTACTTTTATACCAACTCCTAATGTTTCTGCACATTAAAAAGTAGGTAGCCTTTTTCTTCCTCAAGCAATGATGCCACTAAAATTACCTGTTGCTGACTTCTAATTAAGTCAAACTAAACAGAGTACAATCAACTTAGTATCTTCTTGAAATGCAAGTGCTTTCAGCTAACCTGTAGCTGATTTCCCAGACAGAACTGAGTTCCAGAGTTTGACAGTTTCAAAAGCAATCATGTAAAGCATACACCTTATTTGATCACAATAAACTGCAGAAACTGTTTAACATAAACCCCATGTGAACATGAAAAATTAAGAATATGTCTACAGTACAGACTGTAGAAAAGTGTAAAGATGAACTACCACCTAAAATCACTGGTATTCATGAAAGCAGTAAAGTCACAGCTGTGTTGCAAAGAATGACAAGCTGGACCACATGGAGCTCAGGTACAAGGTGAAGACAGACTAATTCCAGACATCAGTTTCATTACTGGCTTTCTTATGTCTACCAAAAAAAGTCAGCAGAAGCTAATAATATATTCAGGCAGGTACTACAAAGTCAGGAAAGTCCATACACACAAGGGGGATTCAAATATATAATAAAGCTCCAAATATAATTTTATTTTTTGGTATCAAAGTATAAAATTCACCTGTTTTAACTGACTTCTTCTCTTCGACAGAAGAATAATATTTTCATTAAGAGCATCCCAGTCTTTAGCTTCGTAACACATTTTCACTATAGCAACTAAGATACGGGATGTGGAGACCATGTCAGATGCCTGTAACAAAACAAACATATTAATGATGGATAAACAAGCTGCAGACCTCTATCACTCACACTTCTTTTACATGAAGGGGAAAAAACCTGATTATATCTAGCCTCACTGATTTTCTTTTTAAAGAAAAGAACAACAAAAGACTGATACTCCAGTTCCCTTCACAACTTTAATGCAGTGGAACCAGGGGGGGTGTAGGACAACCCAGCAATAAATGTTGCACACTGTATGCTACTTACCGTTCGTGTTTGTTTTTCCAAGGACAGAAGGTTTTCAATTACTTCTTGCAATCTTCCTTCCTAATGCAAAAGGCAAAGAATTATCACCATGAGTGAAGAACACAATTCAGTTTGAACTGAGAGTAGCTCATGTAAGTAAAAAACATAGACTACCCTATACACTCATTTTTAATTTTTTTTTCCTTAAAAAAGAAACATACATAGCACTAACTTTAAATTTATGGTTCTACACACAGATTAAACTGGAAAAGTTCCATTTTTGCCCAATACATGCTATAAGTTGTCGAGTGAGAAACCCAGCAAGTTTCAGACAGGTTTGGTTAGCTCATGTTCACTGAGCTAGATGGAAGACTGATTTCTTTCCTAGCCAAAACAAAGCTTTAAGTGAGAACACATATGCAATTAGATACCTTGGCCAAAAAATTGTTTTACTATTACTTTCATCTGCATTCATCATACATTAATAACAGTGTTTTATAGACAACATTAACCACATGCTTTACAGTCTAAGCACAGAATTACAATAGTCCTGCTTTTTGGGTTCTGAGAACTATATTTGCCTTTGTTTAGAGGAGTTAAAGATACCACAGTGTACTTTTAGTCCTAAGTTTTAATTCCTGGGAAATAGGAAAAAATGTTAACATGGCAAAATTTGTAACAGCCTGTGGCAACTGTGGCGCTGCAAGAAAAGGTTAGAAACCAAAAAATTAACTACAAAAAAAAGAAAAAAAGAAGAAAATTAAATTTGTTTCTAAAACTTACCTATCCTATCAAAATCTTTTAAACTATATACAACTGTTTGTCAAGGATGTGCTCTTACTGCTGCAAAATGTAGATGTTATGTGGCAATGAAACGTGGTCACAGTGTCCATACCTACACAGAACTGTGCCCATGGGATAAAACACCTCTCCATGCAATACAGTCTTAAGAGAGTGTGAGATGCAATTTACTTATCTTAAGGCTACTGCCTTCAGAATCCTACAATATGCTATAGAGTACAACGTGTCTATCACCAGACACATGGATCGAGCAGAGCATTTGCAGCATGTAAAGAATTAGAAGCCATCCTACTGGGAAAGAACATAACAGCAAATCCAGTCTGTCTGTTCTGAGGTCTGAGATGCGTAACAAGTCCATAAAAGAAACCTTAACATACACCATACGCATGCTGACCTCTACGATCCCATCAGCAAGACATCCTGTGGTCACCTATGGCTGGGTGCATGTACGTGTTTGCTCAGCAGATGCTAGGCACCCATCAGCCTGCCATGGCTCTGGCCCTCCACTCCACTCTTTTGGGGCACGTACCTAACCGAGTTGGAAGGATGCAAAGCGCTGCTGGAAGGATGCAAAGCGCTGCTGGAAGGATGCAAAGCGCTGCTGGAAGGATGCAAAGCGCTGCCTAACCTCACCCAGGATCAATTACAGGAAGGCGGCTTTAGCGCACAGCACTCCTGGGATGAACAAGCACCTACGTGTCTGCCCAGCCGCGGAAAGTGGCAGCAGGGAAAAGCCACGTCCCTCCCGGTGGCCTCGGGCCTTGCTATCCCCCTACCCGCGGGCTGCACCCTGACATCTCCTCTCGTCTCCCTCCCGCCCACCGCCCTCCTGCCCACCCTTCCACACACCACCCGTGAAATGGTAGAGCAGTCCCCGCTTCTCCCCTTCCCCGACGCGGCACGGGAGGGCCCGAGCCCCGGACCCCTCAGCACCGGATGCGGTGACAAGAGGCGGCCGCGCGTCCCCCCCGCCACCGGGCTGCCTCCCCGAACGCGGCCTAGCGCGCCCCACGCCATGACTCAGCCCATCCGCATCGCCGGGCTTCCTCCCCCTTCACCTGCGCCAGCCGCTCGCACTCGGGCAGCCGCTGGTCCACCGTCGCGCTGTAATCCACCTCCATTTTCACGATACGGCCATCGGCCCGCTCCGCGCCGCCCTCCGCCATCTCCCCGGCTCCGCTCCGCGTCCCCCCGCGAACACACACCGGAAGCAGCCAGGTCCTGCGCGCAGGCACTGCCAGGGCAGCCCCGCCGAAGGTCCCCGCACTGCGCCAAACAGGCGCCGCTGGGGCACCCCCGGTCGCCTCAGGACCGCGGGCGGGCCGGGCCGTGAGGGGAGGTGTCACGGCTGAGGGGACCGGCCCTCGGGAGCGGCGCGGTCCGGTGGCCCTCGGCCTGCGGGTGGGATATCCCGCCGCCGCTAAGCTCCGGCCTGGCTTGCTCGCTCGGAGCCGTCCCCAGGGCTGAGGGGACCTCCCTAGCACCCAGGAAGGAGGAGGGTGGCGCTAGGCGTGGGGCAGTGACTTCCCCATGGAGTCCAGTCACGGCCCTCAGCTGCCTCAGCAGGGCCGTGGGGCTTTCGGCACAGGTGCTGCAGCCACAGTGTTGCTCGCAGCTTGTGTGTTCAAGAGCTTGAGACCTTGATACGGCCATAGGGTGGGGGGTGGTGAGTCAGTGGGATGGTGGTTTTATGCCGTTTCCCCACGTTTTGAGAAGCGTGCCGTGTTGAGATGCCAGGGTGCACCACGCTATGGCCTCAGTGGAGGACTCCACATACAGTAGCTGGTGATTTCACTGTAGTGATGTCAATGTATATCATGTTCCAGCCTTGAGTTACTTAATCATCCTGCATTGCTGGAGTGGTGGGGAAAAGGTAGGAAACATAATGATTCTGATGTTTAAGAACATAAGGATCTTGATTTTAGACAGCATTGCAGCATCAGCATGTTTGGTGAGTTGTGAGATGGTGCAACACCTGTGGTAGTTGTAGATTGCCATCATCTCCCATTCCAGAGCAGAATTTCATATGCTACAGAAGTTTCATTCACTGGGGAAATTGAGAGAAACTCACTCGTGTTTGCAAGTAAACAACTTGGAAGGAAATAGTGATCAGGGAATGCCCTATATCTTTGGATGTAATTTAAGAAAAATCCCAGAAAAAATGAGTTACTGTGAAATCCCATTTTGTGTTGTGTTACTTTATGACTTACGCTGCATACGTAACGACATCTTTAATGTGGCAAAGGGGTACTTGAGATAAGTTTAAAATCATTTACAGAATTAAGGCTGAGTTACTACATCTGCTACACTGGTGTAAATTAAGAGTAATTCAATTAAGTGAGTTCAGAGCTATAATGCTGTATTTTGCAATTGTGTCTGGTACATGCTTTCCAATCAGCACAGCACAGACCATGGACTTTGAGTTGCTTTCTGTTTTGAACTCAAACATGACTTAAAAGTCCAGTAACAGAATTTATCCATTATCCTTAATCATTTTTTAGTTATTAATTGACCTAAGTACTGAAAATAGATGTCGTATCACAGAGTGTATGAGTTGGTTTTTCCTAACTCTGGAAATCTACAAATCTTTACAGAGCTTCAACTATTTATTTTGCATTGTAAAACCTTATTCTTTTAGCTTGTTGTAATATTAGTGTAATTTTACAGTCAATGGATAGGGAGTGATGGCTGTCAGGGAAGTTAAGAGTCACATACTAATCTAATTGCACATATTCCCATACACAGTAATTTTGGTTTAGACAGTGGGTGAAAGAGGAAGAAAATTAATGTTTGCTGCAACTATTATCTTCCTTTACCTGCATGGATATGCTAGGAGACGAGGAGGCAGCGTTTGCTTCCTGAATGGCTCAAAAAACCCTAAACTCTTATTCAAAAGTTCTTAGTAAAATACCTGAAGAAATAGCTTGACTTTTACTGTCTCTTATTAGGAAGCGACATTTTGCTGGCACAAGTCCATCTGGAGTTAATGTTCAGCATTGTTTAACATATGGGGTTTTATCCTCCAGGTCAAAAATGAAAGATGAGTGAAAAATGTCTTACTTTTACAACTGATCATAGAGAGTGTGTTGCAGAGGTAAGACTAATAGTTTCTAACCATTCACAGAAAACGAAGGACCAAAGTTCAGACACAAATGCTTGGCAGGAACTTCCTGGCTAGCTGGAGCTGGAAGTTTTCCCTCTCCCAGCACGTCCCCTAGAAAGCATTTCGTGAGCATGCTTTGTAGAGTAGTCCTAGTAGGGAGATACAGCGAGTATTGCTATGATCACCAGGGTTTTTTCCTCCATGTGTATATGCAGACAGCACAAGACTGAACTGTGCCTGTGGCAATAAGTATAGGGTGACTGGAGAATGTTTTGCTGTAGGTATGGGAAGTGATTTTGGTTTCCATTTTAAGTAGCTGCTGGGTTTGACACATTAGTTTCCACAGATCTGCATGCTTTGTTACTTTAAACAGAGCTATAAGGTATGGTTTATGTTGAAAGCACATAACAGGTGATAAACTAGTTTAGATTTTTCTTCGGTTTTATTGAAATCAATGTCTCTGCCTATAATTGAGTAGCATCAAGGCCCTGTGCAAAGTATTTCAATTTTTTTACGCTGCTTTTCAGCAGAAATCCAGAAATATTGGTTCTAATGCATGAAACAACTAGTAAATCACTTAAAATTGAAGTAGATGCTTTAGGTGTGAATTTGGATATCTCACTTATATAGGTAATATCACAGGTATTCCCTTGTCCTTGTTCTGTCTATTTTGCGTAGAAGTTTCAGAACATACACTACCAACGTTATGAATTATAGCTACAGTTCAGATAAAAGTAACTGTTGTCAGATTTGAGATAGAAGTCTCACTAACCGCATTGTTCATACCTCAGCTGAAAATCTAGACTGTTAACAGAGCTCCCAGATTTTCTATTTCTTTGTGTAGGTGTTTGCACTTCACTGGAAATGCAGGGTGCATGAAATATTGTGCCATTGTTGCAATGGCTTGGAAAAGTTATGTTGTTAGCTCCAGGAGATGGCACTGTGTCCTCTCCAGGCTAAAAATTATATACATAGCTTTGAAATGTACATTCAGAACCAATGAAAATCTGAGGGGTTTTTTTCCTCTTTCATTATGAAACACACATTTCATTGTAGACCTAAATTCATCATTAACTGTCCCAAATCTGATATTTCATCACTTTCAGTTTTGCAAATAATTTATATTTAAATGCAGGTGTATATTTTACCATTATCTGTACAGTGCCTTGTGTTCTCATATTACTGTCACAGTGCTTCTCTGCAATACAGGCTTTATAGCCATTCGGAAGACAGGAGAAACAGCAGTGTGAACACTTTATGTTTACCTGAGATTGTGTGACAGTTCAGGTTTCCTGGCTAGTTTCAAAATTGGGTTCCTGTGCATATCAAGTTGTTATTAATAATGTGTACATTCCTCGGAAAAACACAGACCCCAAGCATATTAAAAAAACGATTTAACTAGTAAGTTGCCTACTAAGTAGCAAAAAAAAAAAAAAAAAAAAAGCAAAGCCTCCTAAAACGGTTCTGGCTTTATTGTTCAAGTAGGAAGGAGGCGCTTTTTCACGGAACTTTCTGTGTGGCATTTGAAAGTAAATAGCTGATAGAAAAAAGAGTTTTATTTGTGTTGCAAAATTCGCTGGCTGATAACGAAGGGCTGACCAAAAGGGAAATGGGTGAGGCCTTCGCATCCTGTGTTCTGTCTCCCGCGCACGCTGCCTGCAGCGAGCGTTGCCTGTCGCGGCTTTTGTACCGAGAGAGGGGTGAGCAGCCCTGGAGCTGGCTCTCCGGTGGTCTCAGGGGGCTCTCATCTCTTACACCGGCTTGTAAATGTTTTGCAAGGTGCGTTCTCACACCTAGGGCAATAAACTTCCCCAAAATCGAGAAGTCTTCGCAGCAGAATTCAGTTAAACTGCGGTTTCTCGAGCCTCCGTGCTGCCGGCGCCCCCTTCCCGGGAAGCACCGCCGGGCGAAACCCGCCGGGGTCCCCGAGCCGCCGCCTCCGCGGGCCGGCCACGCCGTTCTGTTTAAGCCCGCCCGAGCGGCGGCGGCTGCCCGCCCTCCCTCCTTCCCTCCTTCCCTCCCTCCTTCCTGCCGCCCCGCTGATGTCAGCCGCGCCCCCGCCGGGGCCGCCGCTCCGCGCCCGCGGCTACAGCCCGCCCGCCCGTCCGCGGCTGCGCCGGGGAACCCGCGGCCGCCGGATCGCCGCGCTGCCTTCCCCCGAGCACAGCGGGAGCCGCGGCGGCCGCAGCCGCGTTGCGGTGGGGAGGTGGGAGCCGTGTTTGGCAGCCGGGAAAGGAAAACGTTATAAAAAGCCTTTGTCTTGGAAATCAGCATCTCATCTTTCCTGCCGCCCGACGTGCTGCCGGCGGTGGTGAAAGCCACATTTTCGGCTCGTTTGTTCTTTTCGCCGCCCCAGGCATGTCTTGACATAGCTGGGAGAGACTGCCGTTTTCGTACACTTCCGACGGATGTCTTTGGCTGTAGCGATAGCGTTTGGGGTTTCAGACTTGGTAGCGCATATCGGTGCGAGCGTGTGTGAAGTTCCCATGATCGCAGGCTGAAGGAGGAAGAACTGGAAGAAAGGAGCAGTTGTGTTGGTTTTTCTTCTTGCTGGGTCAGCCTTCCTGGATGGTTGCGTTACTCTTTTGTGGACACATTGTCAAGCGCGTACAGGGAAAGAGGCTTGCTTGTTTTTTCCCGTGATTGGTTTTCGTCGTGATCATCGTGCAGAAATAACCACTTTTCTCCCAGTTTGCTGGTCCGCACTGAGGCAGCAGGAATATGCTCATGAAGGAGTACCGGATCTGTATGCCTTTGACAGTTGAAGAGGTAAGCTCCGCCACTGCTAATGGTTAGGCTGCTCCTTACCAAGGCTTTTCTTTCAAGGCGAGTTGAGGTTCTGTTTGTTTTACTGAGTATTTTTTCTTCGTGTGATAAACTTAGTCGGGGATGATTGGTAGAGAGGAGTGTTTTTACTGGAAAATAAGGGAATCCTACAGGAACGAAGGTAACTTAAGTGTATCAAAAGCATTGTGTCGTCAAAGTAGGGGTTATAAAGATTTTCCAACCAGGCTTTTAAGAAAAATCTTGTGCATATTTGCAAGGGAATCCTTTGTGCTGAAATCCTCTACCTGATAAAGCGTTTGTCCAAAACCCAGATTCTAAATATATCTTCACCTTTGCTGAAAATACCCTTGCAGATGATGGTGGCCTGAAACTCTAGCACAGGTAGGGTAGATGGGTGATAATTTATTAATAAAACTTTTTTGTCATTTAAAGAAATGATTGAAAGTCAAACTCCTCTTTGTCGATGTTATAAACTCCGTGTTGGAAACATTTTGTCTTTATTTATCTGCAAACATCCTGTTTATTGTTTTAGGTAAGATAGTAATACCTACGTGTAATACACGTGCTATAGCGTTACTTGTGCGTATAAATAGGGCTCGTTTCTAGGTGCAATAGGTACCTGAAGGTCTGATGGCATATGTAAATGAGATGGTGCTTGCTGGTTTATAGAGTCTCGCACGTACAGAAAAGGTAGCTGTTGTGTTAGCTAGCCAGTTATGCTATAGAAGTGGACACTGCAGAGAGGGAACGAGCCCGCTCTTGAGCCCACGCCGGCTCCGCCGGGCGGCTGAACCCGCGGACCGGACCGCGCATCTTGCGCCGGGCGCGGCTCAAAGTTTCTCTTCTCCTGCGGGCGGCGCCGCGGCCGCCAGGGGGCGCCCTCTCCGCGGCCGCCAGGGGGCGCGCTGCCCGATGCCGCGCGCTGCCCAATGCCGCTCGCCGCCCCGCGGGGCGGCCGTGGGGAGAGGGGCCGGTCTGAGAGGCCGTGGGGAGAGGGTCCGGTCTGAGGGGGTCCGGTCTGAGGGGCTGTGGGGAGAGGGGCCGGTCTGAGGGGGTCCGGTCTGAGGGGCCGTGGGGAGAAGGGCCGGTCTGAGAGGCCGTGGGGAGAGGGTCCGGTCTGAGGGGGTCCGGTCTGAGGGGCCGTGGGGAGAGGGGCCGGTCTGAGGGGGTCCGGTCTGAGGGGCCGTGGGGAGAGGGGCCGGTCTGAGAGGCCGTGGGGAGAGGGACCGGTCTGAGGGGGTCCGGTCTGAGGGGCCGTGGGGAGAGGGACCGGTCTGAGAGGGTCCGGTCTGAGGGGCCGTGGGGAGAGGGTCCGGTCTGAGGGGCCGGTCTGAGGGGCCGTGGGGAGAGGGGCCGGTCTGAGGGGCCGTGGCGGGGGTTTGTCCGCCCGGCCCGGGGCCTCTCCTGCGGCTGTGATACACCGCGGACTGCCTGCAGCCGGTGGTCGTAGAGGGAATCGTGCTCCAAGGCAGAGCCCTCTCCCCCAGGGTTGTGACAAAATGCATTCACTTTGCAGATTAATGTACGCGGGTTTTTGTTTAAATACATCCAGGTGAGTGTTTTGCCTCACGATTTTTTTGCAGTACGTGTAGAGGAGTCCTCACGAGTATGACAGAGTAGTCATTTCAATAGTCTTTTTGTCTGTAGTGTCAGATTTGGCAAATTAACAGCGTTCTAAAACGGAGAATTCAAACTGCCAAATATTTACTGCAGGCTGCTCAGGAAATTCCTTCTTCTGGGAGCAGGACCTAAAACCACCACATACGTGTAGGTAAATAGGCATAGTTTTGAATTCTAGCTTTTTTCCAACCAAGTTATGTAGTATGCTGTGCTATTGGATGGCATTATTCTTTTAATACATAATTTTATTTGTTTATTGTGTTATCCTAATGTAGACAACATTTTATCCAAGCCAGTTCCTGATGTCCTCAGACTACCACACTTAGTTAATAACAGTTCATTATGTCATCAGAAGGGAGCAGATCTAATTTCTTTTGAAAAAAATATTGTTAAACAAGATTTCCAGATACAGAAAAGTTCAAAAATCTCCCAAAACAGGAATGGTTGATGCATGATGAGGCAACAGACAATGTTGGAAGTCTTTTGTTCTCTAGAATGTTAACAGAATTAGTGAAAATGCTCGTGCGTCTTGTAGTTTCTCTTATGTTGAATCATCCATTATTTAATCCAAGAGCTGCAGCTGAGATGCCTTAATGAAGAACCTAGAACATGTCTGATATTTAGCATGAATTTCATTATAATTATAAAATGAGCTAGGACAAAATTGTGAAATTAGCAGATACCTTATTTTTGTTACAGTATTTACATACTAAAAAAAAAGAGTCCAACATTGTATTTCTCATAGTGGTTCATCTTTGTGATGTTTCCTACAGTCTATGAAGGTGTTATTATCTTATTTTACCCTTGGTTGCACATTAACTACCAATAATACATGATATTTTTGGCATCTGTGTAGGATAAGGTGATGCGTTATGCGGTCATTAGGAGAACCTCATGGGGTAATGCTCACCCTTCAAAAACCAAGAGCATTTTGGTTCTAGGATGCCCAAACTGCCTTCTGCAAGGTGCTAACTCACCATGAAATTCAGCGGGCTTTGGCAGAAATGCAGTTTCGAAACAACATGCAATTTCTCCCGGGATTGGGATGTTGGGCCCTGATCTACAATGGCACTTACGTACCTAACTTGCATTGACGTTACTGGGAGTTAAGCATCTAAGTATTTCTGAGGTTGTAGGTTTCAACAGGTATGTGAAAAATGCAGTTCTTTCTTGCTTTCCTTACTTAGACTTTACAACTCTTTTTTCTGCTGTTTGAAAGTTCTGGCTTTTGGCCTGTACGCTTTATGCATACATTCAGAAGATTTTCTTGAGCAGTTTTCTTTTTTAGCACTGACTGGCCAGTTATCCCTACATAACAGTCTCGCAACACAAATGAGAAAGAATTCCACCTTTAGTCTGTGGTGTTGTGTTGTCACCAGAATCAGAGTGGCTTCCTGTGTCATTCCTGTGAAAATAATCAGCCACACAAGACAAAATGGAGTGTTAACTACGTCAGCCAAGCACCTGGACTCAGTCTTCTGTAGTCAGATTTTGTGTGTAATGTGAAAAAACGTGCATTAAAATGTTGCATAATGTCCAGTCTCGTAACTAGAAGTCATTACTTCTGTATGTAGATAAATATGCACACAGTGATAATTAATACTACACTGCCTGACTATTAGAACCTAAATTAATCTCTGGAGAAGAGTAAAAAATTGATAGATGTCCCCATAACAGTAATGCTATCTCCAGGTTTGAAGAGTTTCTGGCATTGTTGTGGACAGGAGGTTCTGCATAGCTGGTCTTCATTAGCTACTGCCAATGGTGCTCTTGAGGCATTCTTTCATTGATTCCCTTCTTAGATAAGAGACCTAAATATTTATGGGAGTTTTGTTTGTATACCTGTCAGCTTGAAGGCCAAATGCTTTCTTGCAAATAAAACATTTCCTAAGAAATGCTGATTGCTACAGACTTAACTGTTCTTGTGTATTTTGAGCTAGGATACACGAGTCAGAGGTACATCTTTGTTCCTTGTCCATAAGCACAGGTTGTTCAGCTGTGGCACCATGCTACCGTTCTTATTCAAGGCTAAGGCTAACTCATTAAACTGAGGTTTTATTGACAGTTTTTTAGGACTGTTCATATGTATTGTTGAAAGCTGCCCGATCAGCTTTAAAATAATTTGAGAAAGGAAATACCATGTTAACTTCTAAGCAAAATAGTAACAACTGCTGTAAGAACTTTGCAAATTAGGTCAGAATACAGCTGTTGGTGGATGCCAATACGATTGCCAATTAGAAGTCATTCTGTACCTCATTTGTGGTACTTTTGGGAGGCATGCATGCAAATTCAGTCCTTTTGTTAACACTAAGACTTTATAAATTAGAAAAAGCTATTTCTTTTCATTAATACATAAAGCAAGTAAAATCTGTTGCAGTAATTGCTTAGGATATGTTACCCGTCTTCATCCCAGCTGCAATTAATAAACAAGCCTGCCTCTTGGTTGTTTTCCCCCTTGCATTTTCATGTGTTAGTTCATTCTTACAAATAGTTTGTTACATCATATGAGAGAGTATTATAATAGGCTGCATTGTGGTTTTTTAAATGTCATCAGTTAAAAAACCACATTCCTAAGCAAGTGAAAAGAACAGAGATGCTAAAAAATTCTCAACCTTAGGTCTCATTGGAAATCATAATTCCACAATTCTTCACAGGAAGGATTACCTGGTTTTGTGCTTTTGAGATGCCTTTATCTGAAAATGTAAAACAAATCCGATAGATTAGCTTGTTACTGAACTTTTATTTTGGAAGAGGCAAAGTACAGTGAAGTTTATGATTTGTGTGGTAAGTGAATATTCTTAAAGGGAGTAGGTGGAAAGACATTTTTGCTGGATCCTGTTGAAAATGGAATTGTTATTGCTGTAAAATGCTAATAAAGATGTGAAGCTAGGTTGTATATATTTAAAAGCCGAACATCGAATAAAATACAGTAGTCATCATGGGTTTTTTTCCTTGGAAACAGGGATGACCATTAACATTTCTATTAGTTCTGAACTTTATGTGTATGGCCAGTACCTAAAGTCCAAATAGGATTTTCTTTCCTTTGTTCTTTATTTCAAAGAAGATTATCTCTGCTGAAGGTGGTGGAATTGCTCCCATTCTATGCTTTAAATAAAAGCTGAGTTTGATCTGTGGGGAGCACTGCCCGCATGAGGTGTGTAGGAACAGCTGTACTGTCATGAATACAAACAAGCAGAGACCTGCAAAATGTCCGTAAATGTAGATCGTGATTTTCAACAAAAAATCCTTTCAACACTAACAAATTCAGATTTTAGAGGTGTTGTGCTTGGTCCTTTAGAAAAACATCCAGTGTTTAGCTCTTGTTTCAAATGTTATGAATTCTCCCAGTGTGGATTATTTACATAAAATTATTTCAACAACATATGTGTAAACAGTATTTGTATTCTCTGTGTACATTTCTTCTTTAAAGAATTTCATAGTCTACTGTTTTGTGTACATGGGGTACTTGTTATAACATGTTTTATTCAGACAGATTTAAAGCTCAGTAAAAGCATTTGATAAAGTGTTTTTATGCCCTGAGACTTAGCAGGTGTTATGATATTTAGACATTACTATGTGCATGTAGAACAGAAAAGCCTTTAGTAGGGTATAAAGTGTAAAATACATTTTCTCTAAATTATCGTTATGTACTGCAGGACAAACTACATATACTCATCCTGCAGTTAATACAGATAGATTATCTGGTCTAGATAACGGTCAGTTATGTATGCTTTTTTAATTTCCCGGCTATAACCACAGAACACATTTTCAGGAATATGTAAATGTATGGAACGTTTGAAAAAGCAGCATGTTGGCTGTAAGCAAGAGAACTATAAGCAAGCATAAGGTGAAGTCAGCTTTTCAAATTTAATTCAATGCAATTACTTCTAAATAAAATAATAGTTGGACCACGTCATGACCATGATCTCTGCAGAAAAAGTTTATCTGGCAGTTTTGAGCTGAAATTATCCAGCAAAAATGAAGGCTTATTGTGCAATTTTAATTTAAACTATCAACAGCTATAATGCATCTATAGCCTGACACCGATTCCTTTACAAGATACTGACGTGCTATGAGAAGTAAAGGACTTGTTACTCTTGTTAACCATTCTTTCTGGATATGCCTTACGAGAACATCACCAGCCTTACCTTCTTTTCGCAATTAATACTGTGGAGGCACTGATACATTTGTCTGAGGAGTACTCAGAGTTAATTATTGATCTAGAAAAGCTCCTTACACCATTATGAACATCTCTTTACCCTTCAGAAGAACTCATTGTGTAAGACTCTTGTTAGCAAACAGATGCGATCTGGTCTTTTGTGGGCGGTCATGTCTACTCACATCAGAAGTCCTTTGCTACGTACAATGTGACCTTACATTGACCTTAAAGCTTTGGATTGGGAAGAATCATTGTAATGATATAACAGATAAAATAGCTGAGAGAAAGCACCAGAAGTTAACTTTAGTGCCAAATAAGAACAGGTATTTAATTTTCTTTTGATGCACAGTCTAATTGTAAGAATGAACAGATGAAAGTGGGAGCTGTGTTTTACCACGAGAAGAAAATAAGTACCTTGCTATCACTTCACCTTCCTGTACTGGTTGTAGTCACCTAGAGAGCTATAAAAGCAAAGCAGCGCAGAGCAGGTGTTAAATCTTTATTGAACTCCACTGCAAATAGAAGACCAAAAATATCCAGTTTTCTCCTTTACTCCTGCTTGGACATTTCAATACAACTCTATGAAAGAAACGAGACAACCTTTGTTCTTGAAGTTTCGGTGTAAATCATTAAAAAAATCTTTCAGTGGAGAGGATTAGATATTACCCAAGGAACTCGAGACTCTGACATACATCTCTCTTCATCTCTTTTGCTCTGCATCTCCTTGTCAACACTTGTTTTCTCCAGGGTATATATACAGCAAATAATACTGCACATTTGATTTGAAGGCTTTGTTGGCAAAATATAGGGCCCAGTTTTGCATTTCACATAAAAGAAAATGCAGCTTGTCAGTGGTTTAGGACATTTACTAGTTAAAGCACTCTACAGAGCTTTGATGCTATCAAGAACTTAACAGAGTGTGTTTGTCTTTGAAGCATAATGTAGGTTCGGAAACAAAAGAACAAGGAGAGAAAGACCCAGAATGTCAATACTGGCTTTTAAAACTTAGTACTTTCTGGTTTTTTTTGGTTTTTTTAGGATGAACTTTGAGTTGCTGAGAACATGAACCTTTTGTAAGAGTTGATGTGAACACTAAATGATTGGCACTTTCGAAGTTGTGGCCACTTTTATGTACCCAGTAATGACTGTAGATGCTTGTATTAGCGCCTTGAAGTTTGATAACTCTGATATGTCAAATACATTTTCCCTTAGTCCAGTCTGTTTAATTTCCTCATCTGTCCAATTGTAAGGGTAGAAATAATATAATTATACCAATTGTCATGTGCTTTTTGCCTGACTGCACCTGTTAAAAATGTAGGGTGATTTATAGCCCTTGAAGTATATAAAGCCCTTTAGATTATGGGAAGAGGAAGATTTCTGCAATAATTAGGAAAGATTAGAAATTATATTTTTCTTCATGAGTATTCAGTTTAGTCTAATAGGCATTTGTATTGTTAAAATCTGTTAGAGATCACGTTCTTTTGTACAAAAGACCACCTAGTCAGGTAATGGTAAACTCATAGTATATAGCAATGTTTCATTCACGATATTCTTTGTGACTGGTGAGCTGACAGATATGTTCCCCAGGCTGTCCTTACAGAACAGAGACAGTTGTGGATGCTGAAATACACGCAGGCTTTCCATCCTGAATGTCTAACCTCTAACACACAAGCAACCATTACATACTCTAAGGACGGAGATAGATAATATACACATGCAAATTGTTGAAATATACTCAATAACCGTGGGTGAGGGATAATTCTTTGTCTCCTTGCCCATGGAAAACTTATTTGTCTTTTAAAATTAATATTTTCAAATAACTATATTTTCCTTTATATTTTATCCTTATCTTCTTTGGTTCATAGAGAATCTATCATGACCAGCAGTGTATTTTGTAAGACTTGATACCAAAATAAAGCAAATAGTGACATTTGATGCAAATTTACTATGATAGCCCTTCAGTGCAGCCTGAAGAACTTTGTGTAGGCATATTGTGTACATATTTAAGTGAAATTACCCATGTCTGCGTGTGTCAAAAAAGCAAGGAGAAAGGTGCTCCCCAGGATTATTGACTAGGTTTAAAAAGGAGTGAAGAAAAGGTAATTTAGGTTTCAATTTGGGTTAACAGATGGGTTTGCAGTCTGTAGGTGGGGGAAACTAGACTTGAACCTAACCTGTGTTTATATATAATGCTTTTAGTCTAGCCTTAGTCTTGTTTATCTCCTTCTCAGTTCATCGTTTCTTTCCAATTTTGGTTATAAGTGATCAGTCAATTTTGAATCCTTGGATATGTATTAAAATACTATTTTTATTTTTATAAAGTATAATGCAGGGTGCTAAATTGTAGGAACGACATTTTAATGGCTTTTCTTGGAAAAAAATATGTATCTTCCATATTTTTCCTGTTTGTGGTCAGAAAATGCTGAAGTAGTTTTGGATTCTATTAGTTTTGTACTTTTTTTGTACAGTTCTAAAGCTGGTTTTACGACGCACACTCCTAGCTTTTGCATATACTTAACTTGCACACATCCTTAACTTAAAGCACAAGTAGTCACATGTCATGAGTCACATGCATAAATGTTTGTAGACTGGGTTTAGTAAAAGACTTGTTCATACACTGACCAGAAAAATCGTGGTCTTTATTCAGGAGTTTTTACGTGTCTGTTCTAAGATTAGTCTTGCCTAAGTGATTTAGGAATACTTAAGCTCTGTGGGAATTGTTTTCTGTGAGCATGCTGAGTATGCCTTATTTTTCATTTCATCACACTAAATGTCATATTAGGTTTAATGTGTTGCCCAATTAATGACTAGGTTTATTTTTTTCCAGTAAAAATATTATTACAATGCATGGCAAAATAATTATGTGATAATGACACTCCAGTATAACACATACTGCTGCTCAATTGCTTGATTAACAATCAGTCACTGATGACAGTCAGAAACACAACTCATTGTTGAATATATTTTCAGCTTTTTGCTCTCATTTTATATAAAAGTTATTAAAAAAATATAAAAATAACCTTTTGTGCTAGCATCACCATGTTACTTGAAAGGTTACCAAAATACTGAAGGCCACTGTGAACCAAAAAATTGTATATATCAGAATGATAAAGATGTTGATAATTCTATTAATAAGCATGAAGTTCTTACGCATGCCAAGCTTGTATTTCTCCTGGTCATACATAGATTTTTTTAAGTAGTCTCACTTGTTAGGCCCATTGAATATACTGGTCCTAGTGTGTATAATCTTATTTTCTGAAAGATGCTTGACAAATTTATCCAGCTATTTATCTGATTTTGTCATGTTTTCTTTGAAATTGCAAATTAGCTCACCTTTAAGTAATATTTTCATTGAATAAATTAATTGCGTAGTGGCTTGAATTAAGCCAAATGAAACATATGAAACGAACACATGATTACAGTCTTAAGTAACCTGCCCGCTTCTTTTACCACATAGACTTGATATAAAATTTATTTAAGTCTTACTTCAGTGGATTAGCTGTTGTTTTGCTTCACTCTGTGTGAAAGGAAAATAATTCAGTGGAATTTAGACCATAGCAATACCAGTGAGTTCTGTTGCTGATGTCAGAGAGGCCAAGATTTCACCAAATATGTATGACAAAACACAGCATATTTTTAGAATAGAAATGTTGAGAATTTAAATTCCATTTTAGTTGGATGGTGTAAATCTGAAATAATTCCATTGATCTCAGTAGATCCATTCCAGATTTCTATCACTCCAATCAAAAGTAGACTTTAACCAATGGCTGTAAACTAAAAGAAAATGTAAATTTCTCAAATCTGTTGTTCTTAATAAGAAAGAAACCAAGCTGACGTCTCTAAATCTTTAGCATTCTTGCCTAACCTAAAAGACGTTTTCACACGGTTAGACTAAGGCCCTGGATTTGTGTCAAACCTATGGTAGTGTCTTTGAGCCTACGCAGAATTAAATGATTGCCGTCCTCACACCGCAAACCTTGGCAGTAACCTCTGTGCTCTCAATTTTCAGTCCTAACTTTGCAGAAACTCCTGATTCTATTTTCTTTCTCCCATTTTTGAGCCCTTGGTCATACTCCCAAATAAGGAAGCCTAGCCAACCACAGCAGGCGTCCGGCCAGCTGGCAAAAATCTGCTGCTCAGAACAACAGCCTGCTGCTCTTGCTCTGCCTCAGTCTTGCAGAGAATAAGGAACTATACAGCAGACTAAAACAATTGATAATTCAGCTCCCTTCAGAGTACTAAGCTCAGGCTTGGATCTTGGTATTCCGTCAGTTACCATGGATCTTTGCACCCAGATTGAAGCTAGAGAGAGCACTGAGTTCCGAAATCTCTCAAACGATTTAGAGGGTTGCTAAGTTTGCATTTCCAAAGTGTTTGCTACTCAGTTAAGCCCAAGTTTTTTAGTTTATTTTGCTTCCTCCCCCCAGGAATGATTTAGTACAAAAACATATTTCCATATATTAAGGGGACTCTTATGCATTTGGGATAGATTTTTTTTTTTTTTTTCTTCTCCCTATTAACTTCAATGGAAGCAGAATAAAGCCTACTGGGGGGAAGGGGGTGTTGTTAATTCATTTTCCACTGTTTTGCTATAGTTTATTCTCTCCACTGTCTCTGCTTTTTTCACGTCTGAACGTGAACTCACTCAGAGTCAAGTGATGCCGAACTTCTAAATCTGTTCTGAGTGGGTTTGAGATAAGGCGAACAACACTTTAGTGGAAATGTTATGTCATAGTAACAAATGCCTATGGATTAGTTAGTTTATTTCCAGGACCTCATGGGCTATACATTGCTATTTATACTTTAACTTTCTCAAGCAGCCACGACTGTGTTTATGTTACCATGGTGTTACTTGCCATACTTGAGGGTGGATAGTAAATGCTATAATTGAAAATAGATACTCCCACTGAAATAAGTGTAACAGGTGGTTATGTTTTTATTTAATCATGCTGCAAGCATAATACAAGTTAAATGTGGATACCTCTAACCCTGCCTTTTCGCTAAGACATTTTCAGACATGCCAATTTGTCTTTAGCGGCCAGAACTAGAGTAAACAACATGACTGATTTGTCTTGTGACTGTCCAAGGAATGTCACTGGCAATCAATGAGTATCTTCCACTTCTGACAGAGCAAGTGTTCTTCCGCGGGAGGAAAGGAGATGCTCTGGTGCAGGGGGGAAGGTCTGTATCTCATCCTTCTTCTGGGGACCATAGTCTGGATAAATCTCTTACTTCCTTAAGAGCATTTGAGGAACAGTGATTGCTATTTCCTTGTGATTTTCTCATATTAGCCTTCTCGCCTCATCTCATTTCCTAATATCCTTCAGTTGTCCACTGTAAGGAATCGCATATTTGTTTTGAGGTCTGCCCTAGATTAATATTATGTGGCTTAGTTTGACGGCAGCTTACACCCACCTTCCTGGTGTTGGCAACACACATCCTATTGGCAAAACTGTTCAAACCATCCCCCCCTCACAAATGTAAGAATAGCTTTTGATTAAATTTTGTCAACTCCCATAAAATCAGTTAAATGTTCTATATATAATGTATAAAAATATATAATGCATAAATCATATCATATATTAATATATATTTATATGTGACTATTTTTTTCATTTTCAGGTAAAAGGACAGAAACATATGGATATTATCCTAAATTCTCCTAAATACGTAGGCAGGGAAAAAAAAGGACTGTAGATTTTTCTCTCAGAAATATTCTAAAATGTGAAAATGAAATAATTCTAAATAGCAGTATTGTTTCACACTCTCTACTTACTGTGAAAAGTCATATGCCCAAGAGTATTAAGTAACCGAGTATGAACACTTCAGTCAGGATAGTATGGTTATTATCAAAGGCATCTGTAAAATACATTTTAATAGAACCATACAAAAGATACCTAATTGGTGTGATTGTGTGAACAGTAAAGTGCAGAGTAGAGATTCTTGCATGAGTTCTGCACAGCAGTCTCCTGTTGAGGATTTTTGTGATTTTTTTAGAAGTAGCTGTCAGACTTCTGTATTTTCTCAAGTTTTGTATCAACCAAAGGCTAATTGGGTCCTCCAATTTTTCATATAGCTGTAGGATATAAAATTAATTTTCATCAGCAGGACATGTGTGCATACATAGATTTTCTCTTGAACTCAGTTCAAGGTTGTTCCTCAGTTTTTCTTTTGCATTTTACCCAAAGAATAAAGCAAAGCAAAAAAAAAAAAAAAAGTGGTTCAGAAGGTGGTATGATTTGTCATATTTTGATTTTAAGCTGGTTTACATTGGCTTGAAATGTTGTTATTTAAACCAGTATCACTTCCCATATACACAAGACCAACAGTCAGTTTACGTCTTAAAGCCTTTTACAAGCTTCTAGCAATTGCATTCCTTTCCACAGGTTGTTATACTTAACATCTTTGTCGGTCTTTTCCACATGTAAACAATTTTGGAAGTTAGACTTGCAAATTAAGTGAGCTACTTTAGCTTTCTAGGCTTACCTTATAGGTAGGAGTTGATTGACTTTATTGTTACAGAAAAGCTGAGGACATTCCCTAGGGCCACTAACGAACTTCCATGTAACAGTAAGTGTGCAGTAAAGCATTAGTCTTTGAAGTATTCATGCATATTTAATGGTAAGGAAAGAAGAAAACTCAGCTAGCCAATCCAAACTTTTGACAAGAATGGTGAGTTCAGAGAAAAAAAAAAAGCATTGAGTTTGCAAAATGTTTTTGATCAAATGAAATAAAAAATGCAGTACTGAAGGCAATTAATATAGATTAGTAGATCATGTCTGTTAAGAATTGTGTCATAGATCCATGCATCGAAACAGAATTTCCCTGTCAAGCTTGGGTTTTTACTGGTCCTGCTGAGTTATCCTTGGCCCGTCGCCTGGTCTTTTTGTAGAGGTAGGACCTCTGCTTTCTTTTGGTGCTGGGACGGAGTCTGAAAGTCACAGAATCCTTGCTAAAACCTGTGGTACCCTGGAGCTGCCTAAATCTCATCTAAAATAGACTATTGACTTGCAAAATAACTAGCATTTCTAAGTGTCTTGTGTCAGAATGGTGTTTTAGCAAAGTCTTCATCAGCTACAGATCAGAATTTTGTCTTGATGTTTGTGAAAGATTTGCCATTGTGCTCTACTAGCCTTCATTTTGTTGAGTTTATATCTGGTTATTCCGTGCTTTTCTTAAACAGTTATCTAGTAATATTCATTCTTAACAGTCACAATTCTCTGCGTGCAATTGTAGCATGAATTTTGATGTGAGTGTTGATAGGTGATTCCTGATACCCTCTCCCTCCCACCCCAAGTACTCATTTCTCCGGTATCTTGCTGCTTAACTCCAGGTTAGCGCAGTGCAAATGCTCTGTGACTCTTGGTCTAAAACAAGATTTTAACCCATTTTGTCAGCTAAAAGAAAATAAGTGAAAAAGGAACAAGCATGTATACAGAAGGCATTTTTCAGAGAAAGGAATTTAATAAATAATAAGGTGGTATAGCAATAGACAGAATTCACTTGCTCCATCAGGTGACCGTTAAAAGTATTTTCCATTTTTTTTCATCTGGAAATATGAGAAAGCTATGTAGGAAAAGAAATAGACTAGCTGCTTAAGGAAAGCTTTGCCATTCTTTAAATATTTTGTCCTGTAGTCACTGACATAAAAATAATTAGAGGTGTTGGGGTACATTTTTGCCTTTCTTATTTTGCAAACTCTTGTTTTTCTTTTGCACTTCTGACACCTTCCAATCAAGAGTTTCAAAGAAAAAAGGAGTTTCACTCAATTCCATCTACATAACAGTTCATCAGCTTGGTGATTCATGTGTGCAAATTATTTGCATATGTCAGATGTAAACATATACAGTTTTGGAGGCACAGTAAACTTTGCAAGTTGACATGTCAAGTTATCCTCAGTAAATCAGCTGAAGGTTTGATCCCTTGTGTCCTTTCCATAGCAAATTAGTGCACTTTATCTGCTCATGATATTCTAGAAAACAGGGAAAGAAAAATTATATTATCAAAGTTTTGGAGCATCAGTAGAGTGTTTTTTTTAACCATTTCCTATACCTGCATATTGATACTAGTTTAAAACTATTTTTCTTAGATTTCAAATATCAAATATTTCTTCATATTTTGCATTTATACTGATGAGATGAAAGGTTCATAACTGATGAAGTGAAGAGTTACTGGGTTTGTTTCTGTTAAACCTTTAGCATTTTTTGATAAACTCCAAAAAATATATAAACTCCTTCTGTGAATCATTTCTTGATGAAAACCAGTGTTTCAGTTTATCTGTCTAATGGAGTTGCTGAGGAGGCTCACATTGGGGAGTCATGAAAATGCAAAGACTTGTGTGTGACATAAAGCCATTCTAACATACTAAGTATGGGATGCCTTTCAGGGAGTCTGTAAACAACTTTACAAATTAATCATTACCTTAAGGTAGGATGGCATTTTCATAAGAATGAGAAATAACTAGCCCATGATTGAAGGCTCGTATAGTGAATTCCTAAGGAACCATGCACTGGTAATATGGGTAGGTCTTGTTTCCTCTGAGTAGATCTTTTGAGATGTTTCTTTGTAATTTCACACTGTTAAGTCTTGTGTCCCTAGTAGTACATTTATATGTTTTTGTAAGTAGAAGCAGTAACAGTAGCTGCACGATATGGACTGACTAGTGGTAAACTGGGGGCTGTTTGGTTCCTCTGTCTGTAGAAGACCATGGTGAAGCCTAAATTTTCATGCCTGAATTCTTCCATCTGTCATGTGCTGAGGGTGATCCCGTGGCTAAAGAATTCTAAGCTGGTGTTCCAGATGTTCATTGCCACTAAGGTCAAGGAGATAAAGTTACTCAGCTTTTCAGCAAATCAAGAGTTGCTCTCTTAAGTGTTACAGGCTGCAAGTGCTCACTGTAACTCTGTATCCCCTCTGCTCTATGTTCTCTCCTTTTTTTCTCTTCGTGCTCTCTATAATATGCCTCCCACTCCCTCTTTTAAATCCTTTTTGTAGGAGGTTAATTACAAAAATGTAGCTTTCCATCCTTGTTGGGTTCAAGTTATCACTTGTTCTTTTTATATATTGTTCATTGGGGATTTTTTTTTAATAAGTTGTGGATGAGTATGCTACAATCGTTAATGAGTATGTTGAACACTGTAAGACCTGGCACAAATTCCTCTGGGACTTCATTGGTGTCCTCTCGAGTGATAAAAATTACTTGTCTATTTATTTTACTTTTTAAATGTATCTTTTAAACAATTATTTATCCATGTAAGGATAAATATCTCATGGCAAAGTCATTTCTTTTAAAGCATCTGGGGTGTGACCTTGGCAAAATGGGCTTTTGATATTGAATTGGCCCATATCAGCTAGGTCTCCTTTGTCTGCACGCTTGTTGACCCCTTCGGAGACAAAGACACGACTTCTCTTCGCTAAAGCTGTGTTAACTTTTCCGTCTATATTTATGCATCCAAGCTGTGCTAGTCACATTTTTTTTTTTCTAGAGTAATAGGAATCACTCTCCTACACTTTTCGTTTTCTGTTCAATACTTTGAATTGATGATAGCAAAAGAAATGCATAAGAAAAGCAAGTTAATACAGCTCCTGTCCTACTTGGTGAAAGTATAGAATTTTAATTTAATGCCAGCACAATATATTGAATTAATTGTAAGTGCAAAGAGACTGAATTCCAATTAGAGTACTAGCTGATTTTTTTTTTTTTTATTTTTTTTTTAGCATGGCTACCTTCTTTATTGCATTTAAGCACAAAACTTTGGTAGAGCATTTTTGATGACTTTTTTTTTAATATTTATTGAAATCATTGACTGGTGACTGCTTCTTAAAGAGAATCAGGTAACAATCATGCTAACAATTGGGATTTCAGGGAGTTTATTAATATTTTTGGCAAGAAATATTTGTTAGTGGTGTGCAACAGTATTTCCATATTATATTATAAGTTGTTTTGCCAAGTGCTGGTTGGCAGCATGCCATGTTCCTTAGTTTCCATTTGGAGCTGAGTATTCTTCTGATCGTTTTATCTCTGAAAGGAATTAACATTTGCTTTATTTTAGATACTAGCTCTTGCAGGATGCATATCATTTAAACTAATAGGATACTGTGTTCTGAGGCATGGTTCTTTTGTTTATCCAGGCTTTGTCATTGCCAGTAGCAAACATTGTTCTGCTGTCTTTTCATCACCACAGTCCTAGTTCATGCCCAATGCACACAGAATTGGCAGTCTTGAAAACAGAGATAAATTTCCATGTCCATGTTTAACTTTGATTTGTTCTTACACTTTTGCTATAACCTCCTCCCACTGACTGTAAATCAGTAAGTGAAAAGCACACCATGTACGCTCTCTGCAGCCAAGCATTTGATATGGTTGTAATTAATTGACAGCATTCCTATAGTATGCTGATAAGCAAGATTAGTGCCCTTCTCAGGTCCACTTCTACTCACAGTGAAGTCAGTGGGAGTTTCCCTTCTTTGACATTAAGAATGCAAAAATACAATCCTAAGAGAGAATTCATGGAATGAAGAGCTGTGTATGAAATACAAGCCAAATTCTGTGCTGAACTGCACTCTGTAGAACTCCATTGGCTTTAGGTAAAGTGGAAGAAAATCTAGTAATTTATCTATCGGTGGGAAATAAGGATATGTCTGCAGGCTTGTGAATTTTGAATTAAAGATTCACCTCAGTTGTGGTGTCTTTGCATTGTAACAATACAGTAAAACAGTTTGCAATGTAATCAATGGACAAAGTTAATACCAACTATATTGAAATTGATAATTAAGACGGGTAGTTTTGTAGTAAGAAGGTACTAACCTGAAAATAATTTTTCTAAGGTAAGATCTAAAGTAAAAAATGAAGTAGTATTTCTGTGGACTACCAACTGCTGTCATGGAAAGATTTTTTGCCCTTGGAACAGCAAATACATCACTGCAAAACTTTCTCTGACATATTTCCATCTTTCACACTTACATAGGAGGTACATCAGTTGGGTATAATGCTCAGAAAGACAGCAGGATCAGGAAAAATTAAAGCACATGATCAAATGCTGATGGCAGCATAACAGCTGACCAGCATTTGAACAGAGCATAAGAAGGTATACATTTAGGTTGCATATACTTATATTTTCTTCCCTGTTACTATTTGTATAACATGATGCCAGAAAAAAAAATCACACCTGGTTTCATGATTCAAGCAAGTGCTCTTTGTCTTACACTCCCACAAAGTACTACAAGTCATTTTTGCATATGTATATGACATTCACATTTATGTGTTCTTTAAGTCTGTTCTGTCAAAGGACCAAACTATGTTAGATTTTTCAGTCTGTTTCCTGGGGACTTTTAATAAAATTGTGGAACAGATGACTTGATAAATGATATATAATATGGGCAAAATGGCACAAGATGAAGCAAAGTTTTTTCTGCTCAGTAGATTTCTAAGAGAGATGAGCCTGGCTTGGTAAGCGCTAATACATTTTTCTTTCCTGGCACTTGTCACTTTACTGCCTCATCTTCTTTAGCAAGTGAGTTAATAGTAAAAAAATTCTTCATGTGGACCTCTGTTCTGGAACTTGGGTGCTTTAATTTTCCTCTGTTGATATAACATCTTAAAACCTGTCCTTTTCAGACGGAAACCTGTTTTCCTCACAAGAAGATTAAAGCATCCCATGACCAGAAGTGCAGGAATCCTAGCAGTCTCAGTTGTGCTCCACATTCAAACAGGAATGACAACAGTAGATGTTGGGACCTTTTTGTTTTGCTGATCGTGGTCTCTTGTTATGGCTGTAGTCCTGAAACTGGTGACCCGTGGAAGCCTTCACTGTCAGTAATGGCGAAAATATGCAAATGTAATAATCTTCTGAATCATCTTTTATAAGGTGTTACTGTAGTCTGAGACAGAATTGCAAGCCACCAAAACATGCAAATCACATTTGTGTGAGTGACAGAGTGAGGGTGTCCCTGTGTTTAAATAGGGCATTACTCAAAATAGTACTATTGCAGCTTTCCATGGGAAAGTACTTTCTGTTCAGCGAGATGTTTTCTTTCTCTACCTACTCATCAAAAACACCATCAATCCCATTTCCAGTGAGGCAAGCTTCTGTGGAATGTGACGTTTGTTATTTCCCCTACCTGATAAGAGCTGTATACCTACATTTGTACACAATATACCACATACTTTTTTTTTTTTTTTTTTAATTTTTAATGCATGAAAAAAGGCTTGTTCAGGAGAACTTAGCCTCCAAAAATTTATTATCACATTTGGCTAGATAATGGAAAGGTAAATTCACTTTTTCTATTGTTTTCAAGCACCTTAATGCAGGGAAGGAAACAGAATTGAGTCTGTTGGAGTCATGAAATAGAGTATATGGTTGGAAATAACTCAGAGGTAACCTCCTGATGGTATTTTTGCATGTTTTGAGGAAAAAAAAAGAACATTATTACAGCGTACAACTCACAGGTGAAAATTCAGAATTTATATATTACAGTAATAGAACATACTATGCATATTATAATAGTGCTACAAATTTATTGAATGTTTTTGGTGGTATTAACAATGTAAAATTAAAATCTATATAGGCTATAAACATATTCAAGCAGCTACCCTCCAGGATCTTCAGGCTTGATCTTCTTTTCTGTGCATGCATGGAATTTGTACAGGCATCAAGAATTTCATACTAATATATAGAGCTGACTGTCAAACAAGATCCAGTGAACAGAGATGATCAAAACTTCCCTCCCGCCCTCCAATATTCAAAAGTGTAATTGCATCACAGATAAATCATTGTATATTCAGCTATAAAAAGAAGCTCTAGAATGGTATAGAACACGGGAACTAATGTGTCATTTTTATGTTAATTTACATGGCTTCAGTTTGTCCTGTAAAATAAAATGGTTTTATTCTTTTTTTTTTTTTTTCTTTTCAGTTTTTATTATCTTAGACTTTTAGGATGATCCACCAATTCAGTCTGAAGTACTAAAGAGGGTGTATTCATTGCAAGTATTAGTTTAGTACCAGTGTATATGTCCTTCTGAACGTCAAATTAATAGTTTGAGTCGTGGAGGTTAAAAGGAATTTTAAGTGCTGCTTTAATGAGGACAGACACGAACATCTTTTGATACCTTGTATCGAATTTAAGTAGTATGCCTATCTGATATACTATTATAGTGGTGCCCGCTACTGCTTCCATAATTATGGGCCTGTCAGCATTTCCATTACAAACCCCTATATTACAGCTGAAAATATCACTCCGGGATGAAGTTCTGTACAAAGGCTTTCAGCCTTGAACGAAGAAGCTTTCAAAATGAATTTTGCTGCTTCTCCAGTTTAAAACGTGAAGTTTTGCTGTTGCTTCCTCTGTATTAATGTCTTGTTTTCAGGAAAAAAAACCCAGAGTCAAAATGCTGATGTTTGTTTCCTGTAGCATGAATATAACACATCAAAAAGATAAGAATTGAAAGTTGGACACTTTTATTTAACCACAAAAAAGAAAAAAATAAAGCCGCACAAGCAGGAAAAAGTACATCTGCAAGTTGCCACTCTTGAGTTCAAACCCACTTCATCTGCAACCTGTCTACAAAGATTTCAGTAGCCTATACCCTTTTTCATAGATTCCGTAACAGCAACAAAATTATAATTTTGCTTTTTATCAACATAGACTGGTTTAAAAATCATTATTTAAGGGTTCATGGACAAGCACTTAGAATTAGGAAGTGCCAGAATTAACACTGCCTGTACAGTTTTGGTTTGCCTGTTTATTGAATATATTTTCCATAAAACTGGTTCCTGGAAAGGCTGGGTGGTGCTCAAGTGAACATCACTTCTTCATTATATATTTTTTTGTCTTCTTTTTCAGTAACTTATCACCCATCTCCAAAGTTGGAACCAATGTCTATCATGGTTTTAAGTGATGTTTATCATTAAAATGTCTGAATGTTTTACTAAACATTAATCAATTTATTTTCATTACACTTCTGTAAAATGAACAATTTTTTTAATTTTACAGATGACAGACATCTGTATTAGACATGATAGTTGAAAATATTCACTTATTTTGAGTATTTAATATTTGGAACCTTATTTTTCAGAATGGAATTATATAGCCCATTTAAAACACAGTACTCATTGACTTCAGCTATCTGGTAAATATTTAGCATTTCTTTGAAGCAGATCTCGTGTTAAGTAGGGTATGTAGATGATGAGGAACAAGGAAATAGCAATTGCTTGTGAACAGTTTGGGTTTAAGCGATTTGCCTTGTGTTACCTAGATTTTTTTTAATTTCTGTAATTTCTCATCCTTGTGCATCACAACTGAGTACTGTTGTGCTGGTGATGCCCAGAGGATATGAGCTGATGTGGATTCTTCAATTCGTATGACCTTGAGCTGGCACAGTTTTCCTTTCCCAGTATGTTTTTCAGCTCTTCAGCAAATGGAGCTGAAGCCCTATGTAAAATCATCTACATTCGTATGTGACTACCTTGAATAGGGAGGAAAAAATGGCACATGATTATTTAATTGTGCCATAGTGTTTATGTACACAAGTGCATTAATATCCAATAGGGCATCCATCACTTTTCCATGACTCTTGAGTGCCTGGCTTTACAAGCTTGAGAAGATTTCCTTAAGCATAGCTTTTGTTTGTAATTATTTTGGGGGCTTTTAAAAGGTTCTGAGGGAAAAAAAAAGCTTGACTATATGGCCTCATGTGAGCAGCTGTCTCTATCTTCAGTGTTGGAACTTTGAGATGCACTGCACGATTTCCAAGATATTAGAGGGTAATGGATAAAGTAATCATTTAAAAGGTACATGATCACATATGGTAGAAGGGAATAAGCAAAGGACAATAAGCAACAGAAAAATATGTGATAATATACAAGGAAAACTTATATCCTATATATAGTAGGATCTGTGAGAGGCTTGAGAGTATGCAGTAAGCACATAATATTTCGATAATTCATCTGGAAAGCTCTATAAAGCTTCTGTTGAGAATATGGAACTGTATTTTCAAAGACTTAAATTTAAAGGTTTATATTTAGCCAAGGTGCTAAATATGAAGAGATTTTCATGTGAACAGCATAAGACAGGTATTTTATGCAAATACTATGTCTGTTGAATTTCAAGTCCCTTTCCTAGACCGCTCAAGGCATGAGAACCATCCAAAGGAAAAAAAAATATAACATTTATTTTTAATACATTGAATCTTTTTTATTTAAGAATTACTATTATTCTTACCAGCAACTGAAACATTCCTGAGCCATTTTGATTGCAGCTTTCTGAGCCTAAAGTAGACACAGTAAAACATCCATGCAACTAAAATTTAGCAGAGTTGTTACAAACAAGAGAACAATCTCTTTTAATGGGAGTTGTGAGCAAGCTTAATGATAGGCAACCTGTTACTTTCTCTGCTTATACTTTTAGGTATCTCTTCGATGTAAGTGGTTCATTTTCATAGTACTATTACTGATGGCATACATTTTAAATACAATTCTGTTAACAGAAAAATACTGCTACTTATTTCCACAATATGCTGCCTATGCCAATGTTAAAATAAATAGTTGATGGTAACATCAACTCGTGTTTTACTTAACTGGCAATGGCCTGCTACAGTATCAACATGGTTGCTAGCAGTATAAACAGTACAGCTAGTAAATACACAACACATTCACTAAACCGGCTTCATTGGAATTATTGTCAGAGCAGTGAAACTGCCAGCTGCTTATGATATTTTAGGCCAGATTCATCAAGAGAGTGAGTGTCTTCAAGTCAAATGCAGACCAGTAGGAGCTGAGAATGGTTACTTGGCTTCAGTTATATTTGGCTTTATATTTTGTTCTAAAAAATAATAAAAGTCAAAGCAAAAGTTAAGGAGCTAAGAGTGTAGGTACACTTCTGAGTGCAATATTTCAGTCTGTTATCTACACCTGGATTAGCTGCAAGTGTTAGCCTGGGTGTCGGAAACAATCGAGTCATGGTAGCACAGTGCACCTCAGCCAAACAAATTAGCCCACGCTGAGCTCACACTGCAGTAAATGTCTATATTATTTTTTATTTTCATGTTGTTTCATAGATGAATTAGTTCCTAGCCCTTAAATCTCATCTTCTTTCAGCATCCTTTTCATATAACATTCTCAAAAGACATCTAATCTTTCACTTCAAGACAATGTACGGTTGTTCCACATCTTTGAACTTCTTGCTTAATAGCTATTCATACAGATCTTTAAGCTAATGGTGTTCTCTGAGAAGCTAAGAGTAATTTCTTCTATGTTTTAGTGTATTTCTGAAAGGATACAATGTAACATTTTTGTTCACGGTTTTGTATTGTTGCAGGGCAATTGCAATTTTAGGAATTTCCACGAGGTTGTTGTGACATCTAGAAAATTATTTTGAAGCCAATATCCAATGGTAGCCTGAGAATTCATTTACTGTCACTTTTTCTTTCTGATGTCACTGGAAGGAGAAAAGTCAGTCAGATGGCTTTAATGAAACATTTGATCTGCGGATGAGCGGAGAGGCAAGCACATCTCTGCAAGTTTTCCTTTGGGATTGCTTGCAATTCTATACTTGAGAAAGTGTGTATTGTGCTCTGTTGTTGCCTTGAATGTATGTCTTCATGAAGACGAAATAGTAATGCCGCAGTGACATCTTCCAGTTAATCACGTGGTAAATGTACTATAATGTAGAAAACTTTCACATCATACTGACTTCACAAACACCTCAGCTGCAAAGATAAAAGCATCCATTTTGTAAAGGTTGATAGTTTGGTGATATAAATCTTACCAATAGATAGAAAGGGAAAGAAGATACTCTAAAAATAGAATGGCAAAGAATAGTATAGTATTTCAGCCCTGTACAATTACCTTTAATAGTAAGTGGAAAACCAATGCTGGTTTTATCTTCCTGATGTGATGAAATTCTGAATTATCCTTTCATTTCCACAAGTCAAAAAAAAAAAAAAATTAGGAAACTTGATTCTTCATAGGCCTTTATTCACATGAATGAATCTTTAATCGTTCTGGCTCTTTTTGTGACAGGGAAGTCATTTGTCGAATAGTTGGGGTTGTCAGGGCTTTGTGGCAGAGTAAAGGACTAGAATAACAGTGTAAGTAGCAAATGTCCAATTCAAACCTTCTGCTATAGAAGAGTACATTGTGTCTCTCTGTAGCGTATGTTATGACTTATAGGAAAAACATAAGGTCTTTTTAAGAAAACAGCCTTACCAAATTAAAGCAGTGTACAGAAAGCTTGGTTCCCCAATTTGTGTCAGCTCTGGCACAGAAAATGAAGTGATCTTCAGGGAATCAGCCGCAACTGGTGGATTCTGAACCTTGTCCTGTTGCCAGTGCAGCTCAGGAAGTTTCATAGATTTTCTAAATGGCCAAGAGGCCATCAGATCTATAATACTGTGTAGTCATCCTTTTTCTCTCTACCATATTTGGTACATAAAGAAGTCAAGGAAGGTGGAAGACTGATAGGAGAGCTGGATCTGCCAGATTTGTACGAATGGGAGGGAACTGTGTGACACACATTTACTATATGTGGAATTCTCTTGTGTTCATTAAGGCAGTATAGCCAGGTAATATAGGAAAAACTAGCAAAGACGAATCCAAGGCTGAAACTCTGGCTTCATTTCCTCTCTTCCACACATTATAATTCAGGTCCTGTAATACAAATCTTCTATTTGTTCTCAATAACTCAGAAAAAACTAGGCGATGGGAATCCTCTGAGTTGTAAAAGAGCTCTGACCCTTCAGTAAATTAAATTGAGTTAAGCACACTGCCCTTTTGGCAGGCTTATTTGGTTGTCAGATCTAAGCTTTTGTATTCTATGTTGATGGTCATTACGCATTTGTATGTTAGAAATTATTGAAAGAACAAGAAAATAAAGCAATAATCAGTCATGCTTCCCAGACTCTGTAGTTTTAATATCACTAAGTGCCATGGGAAAATTACATGAAAACACTGTATTGTCATCCAGCAGTCTTGAATGCAGTCTTGCATCTTTCCCTAAATGAACTTTGTTTTGCAACACTAAGTCCTCTTCTGTGTTCAGGCTTCACTTCAGACATCTTAAATATTTTTTAAACAGTATTTACTGATTGTGCAATTTAAAGAAATAAGTCGTGATCAATTTTTTTAATTTAAATTTTTCCCCTTTTGGCATTAAATATTATTTTCAAGACACTGCACTATCTATCCTATTTTATTGTAATACCTGGGGTACTTTTTCTTTATAAAGTAACTTCATTTATGTATATTAGCTGTTCATTTGAAGTGAGTTGTTTGGACGTCCAGATTATATCAGGTAGCTTTTGAGCTATTCAGAATCATGATAAGAGAACAGGCACATGACGGGTTTAGTATAGTCAACCAGAGCATACACTTTCAGTATGTAAAGCCATAACTGCTTGTACGCATGCATGCATCCCACTGGAACTGCCAGATTTCTTCCCACATATTGCCCTACTTGTCAGCATTTGTGCTCACAGCAAGACGACCATTTGGCTCCAACAGAAGTAACACTGCAAGCTTCCCACAGAGCCAAACTGATAGCTGACTCTCACTGACAGTTGTGACCACTTAAGACAGCAAATTTCTCATTACCAGCCTTTCAATCAGAGAGTAGAATTTTATGCATTAATTTATTTGTTTTTAACTAATTGTGTGCAGCCTGGGTAGAAGAAAAGATTCAAGAAGTGCTGTTTAGCCTGGTTGTCTGCGGTGGCAGGGACTGGCTTTGATAATCCAAGATTGGGAAGCAGGTATATCAGATCCTGATGATCAGGGAAGATGCGGCCTGAAGAACCCTGCTGTGACACTGTGTATCTTTAATTTGTCTGTCTGAAGTGCTGGATAGCAGTTCAGCCATGGCAGCGAGGAATTCAGAGCGCGCTGCCTGCCCAGATGGTTATCTGCTTCTCAGGAGGTTTGTGCAGTCTACACCGAGCACAAGGCAAAACAACAACAAAAAAGACAAATAGAGAATTTAGGTTTCAAAGTTGGATAATTAACCATTAACGTTCCTTGTATGTATTCATTCTATGCAGTGAATGTGAGAGAGGGAAGAATGGGGTATTATAAGGATTAACGAGTGGCTGGAAAGTGACAGTGTGGATCCTGCAGTAGCAGTTTGCCATGAGCTCCCATTAAAACTGTGCTCTGAACTACCTACCTAAATATTCCTAGACAAGCTCCAGGCCCTGCTTAAAATACCACATTCCGGAGTTTTCCCTGTTTTGGGAACAGCTAGTAGGTAGTGTGACATCCCCTCCCTTCCCACCCCAGAAGTTTTTAAGCATGGAAGAGAGTTATGTGAAAACAAATCTGAGAAACAGTGCACTAGAGCACTTTTACATTTCTTAGACGGGAAATTGTTCACTATGGTTTTGCCTAGCCTTTGAGCTGTAGAATAAAGCACTGAGTATGCACGTTAAAGTTTAGCATTATCTGGTTAACATAACTGATAGTTCATTAGGTGTTCAGAATAAAAAATTCTTTCATAAAAATGCTTCAGTGTCACATGCCTGTAGAAATAGTAGAAACCATCTAAAACAGTATAAAAGCAATGTTTGAACTTAACAGTAATACTGTTATGTACTGTTATGAATGTTTGTCTGAACCACATGCATTTAAAGGTATGTTAGACTAAAATTTGATTACTGACTGACTGTGAGACCAGTTTGGGCATGGACATTTTTAGTGAGATTCATTCGTGTTTTAATCTTTTCTTCCATCCTTTTCCTTAATTGTACCTTTTTGTGTTTCTTGAGGAATAATTTACAGCCACATAGCATATGTCAAAGAATTCTATAAACTTTTCTGAATTCTTTATTTGTATGAAAAGTACTAAGTTTATCAAACAAGCAGATGACAAACTAGAGGAAGGTCAAGCTATGTTGGCGTGCCACAAGTTTATGTTCTTGCTGTCTGATCTTTCTGCGTGCTATAAAAAATAAAAAATGTATTAGACAAAGAGCGTTCATTGGGTTGCCATTGCTACAGCAACCACTTCCTCCCTCTCAGTTTGAACCAATGACTTGTTGAGAGTTTGTTGTGTGGGTAGTAGAAGGCCATGGGGTAGCGGGAAAGGAAGCAATGATATCTTTTTAACTGTATTTTTAGACTGTGGTGAGGGTTTTTTTGTTTAGCTTTTGTGAGTGTGTGGTTTTGTTTGTTTTTCAAATTGTTGGGTCTACAGCAAAATGCTCCAGGTTAATTCTCTGACTTTTGCACAAAACCAGCTTTTTCTAATGGGTATGCATTTAAAGTCTTTGAGCTCTATGTTTTCCGTTTTAAATGTGTATTTGATAGCAGATTACAGCCCAGAGGACTTGCATAATCTGTAATCGCATGACTTTTGCAGAGCACTGTGCTGTGGTCTGAGGGACTGGAGGAAGAAAACCAGGTTCTCTATAAAGAGATCTTATCTATTTATATATTTTGTTGTTATGGTTTTCAACTTTATTCCCTGGTGCTACTGTACACCATGAACTCTTATACCCAAAGGATACGTTTCAAATGACGCAGCTGGCTCTAACTAATGAGGAAGTGGTTAACTTTGGAGTAGAAAGTGCAGAAAAGCTCTTTGTTCACTTACGTACAAAGCCCTCTGGAGTCAACAGGAGAGTCTTTCCATTGAACTCAACAGGATCTGCTCCAGTCTAAGTGATCTTTTGGAAATTTCTCTGTAGCAGAAAGATTGAACACCAAAGAAAATTCTTTGTGGTGGAAAGAAAGATATTCCCACTTACAAGTATTGAGAAATTGTTTTATTTGTTACTCATAGTATGCAAGCTACTTCAGAAGAGTGCACAGCCCAGCACAGAACCAGGAGCCGCTCATTTTTTTGCTGTCACTGGTAGGGCAGGAATATCTGTCCTAGAAGAGTTTTTTAGTTCTCTGCTATATTGTCAGGGTTCCATTTGTAGCACTGGATTCTCTTACATGCTGCATATTTTCACTTGCACATTGACAGCTATGACTTACAACTCCTATATAGCAAGACTGTAGGTATCTCTGTGGAATATAGAGATACTTATTTGCTATATAAGCTTGAGAAATTCCATCTCATTTAACCCAAGCATTATCACTTTAACTCTGTTAGTACGAGTAACTTCCTTGGAGAAAAGTAATTACCTTTCTGTATGTATGCTTATAGTGACGTATTTTGACCACGTGAAATTTTGAGGGATTATGTTTGAACTCTTACAAGTGTTTGAGTTTTTCATGAGATTGTTGTAAGTTGGTTTGCAATCCTTCAATTTACTGGATTCATCAGAATAATTATGTTGTATTGTTTATAATATATTATGGCAAACAGTATTCATTATTTTTATATTAGCTTTAAAATTTTCACTGGCATTTTGTAGATATGATAAATGAAAGTGCATGTGAAAGAATATTGCATTTGAGATTTCAGTAGCAGGATTTTTAAAATTCATGCACTATAAAGATACAACGTGTTTTAAAAGGTTTTATTTCTCTAATTTTCGTAAACAGGATGAACCTGTGTAGTTCTTCTATATTGGTTAAAATATGCAGTTTTGTAGTTGTAGTTTTCTGTACCTCCCTCTGTACTGTTTCCAAGTTCTGTTCCAGAGGAGGTGCTGGTTGTGTTTGTAATGTTCTAGACTTTCCTTACAGGATTTGTTTGGCATCTGACACTGGTCACTAAAAGCAGATAAGCACTGGTAGAATGCTTAATGCTGTGACACCATCTGTCAAAAACATCTGGAAACCATATAGCTTCGCATTTCTGGATTATGATAAAATTGAATTAAGCCTATAGAGTCCCTTGGCAGTAATTCCTTGCCTTCGTCCTGCCTTTATTCTGCATGTGGTATTGAAAGAATGTCTGATCGGGAAGCTTTGGAGTCTGTCAGTTAGTCAGGAATGTGGTCCTTCCTGGAAATTTTATTTATGCTTATATAAGAGCTTCCCTTCTCTGTTGTGCTGGAAAGCAGCAATTCTACTCATCTGTATATTGTAAAAGAACTTGCACCTTCAAGGTGGAAACGTTTTAAATCAAAGGTTCTGTGTTCTGTAATTAGTCTAGCCAAAGACATTAGATGGCAGGCACATACTGTCCCCAGCATCCTCGCTTCTCCAGCATGTGCGCTCCACAGATGTCACAGTTGCGTTGCGTTCTGCAGCAAACTTCAGGTTTCGTGCCCAAGAGTTTTATTTGGCTGCAGTTTTGATTTTCCATAAGTCAATAGCAAGCAAACAGATTTCTCCCCTAAATGTACTTACTACATTTATTAGAGACTTCATGCACGTAAAAAAGGCATCAGTGCAAAAGTAGTAAGTTGCTACGGTAATGACTTATTTCAACATTGCAGGGGGGGTGTCACTTGCAGATTTATAGAGTAGGTACATAGTTTGCAAATGTTTATTCTAATGAACTGAAATGGAAATATTGTATCTTCTTTTGGTATTAGTTTTGATATGTCAGTGTATCTTATAAATCTGGGAACAAGGAGGAAAGTATGTCTTCATTTCCTACTTGTATAATTCAAGACTTGGTTTTATGTACTTCCTTTCATCAGATAACTTCAGATAACCTTAATATCTTCATCACCCTAATCTCTAGGTTAGATGCAGAGATGCAGGAGTGACCTCGACTATTTGCAGACACAGAATTGTATCTATCATTATTTTTATCTTTAGAATGCAGGCATAAAATGAGTGCATTTTAAAAATCAAATTGAAGCCAGTTTTATTTTAGAAGATCAAAAAGTCAGATGAAATATTTGTGATAACCAAATGAAATATTCTGGACTGTGAATATGTTTTTGTTTCATTGGAAGTAGCAAACAAAATTTCATTTTCTTCTAAATAAGATATCAGAAGGCAGGTTGGATTTGTCTTGTTCAGCTTGTAAATACTAAGCACTAAATTCTGATGCTCAATCTTTTTCATTTTATATTGTGTGTTTTAAGAAAGTTCTCCTTTTTTTCCTATTTACAAGCAGAATTCTATTGCCTAAAACGCATCATAAGGAACTTGCAAAAAAAAAAAAGTATTTGTAGAATTATTCACTTCTGTGATTCTGACAAAGTTTATGGAATCCTTTGTAGTCTCTTTGGTGCTTCTAAACACAAAGTTTACAGGCAAAATTTTTTTCTGAAAGCATCAAATTCTCTGTACATGAAAGTTGATGGTTTTGGTATGAGAAAGATTTTTATAAGTCACAAAAATGTGTAATTACTGAAGAAGAGTAATTAGAGAAAAGTAGCCTTAGGGGAAAGAAGTTCTACTTAAACATTAAGCAAATACCATTAGCCATGCAAAAAGAGAAAAATAATTTCTAAAAGTATGAATAGATGCACGCATGTTTGGCCCATGTATAAAGATAAACCTGCCAAGTTCTTTTCTGCACTCTATTGAATTTTGAAGGGTCAAAGGATGTATGCAACTCTGAATACTCCCAGCTTAAACTGAGCTGAATTAAAATAAATATTTTATTTTAAAATCCTGCACTTCAGAGAAGTTAATCTTTATGTTGAAACTCAGCTTTGTGGCTCAAGCCCTGTGATGCATTGCATTGTCTGGCTGCCCACAGCATTTCGTTTCTCTAGCCAACAAAAACGTGTTTGATATGCATGGCACACAAGTTTAGTTTTTTCTCATGTTTTTGCCCCCCACATCTTGGTTTTTTTTAATGGAAAAACACATAAGAAGTTTTTTCTGTCTGGTTTAATAAAGCAAGTTTCTCAGTCACCATCACTAATCAGTGGAGAATGTTACTTTTGACTGCAAGCAGAATAGATCCGTGCGTCACCCTGCACGGAGGACTAGTGCGCACTGCTGGAAAGAGATCAGTGACAGTGATCAAGAAGGAAGCCTATGCTTTTCCATTCTGACTTTTCTTGGAATATCTGAAATGGAAATAGTTTTTTCCTAGAATATCAGAAAAAGACTTTGGGTTACTAAAAAAACTTTAGTAACCTCTACAAAAATTATGTTGAAGTTTTACTTCATTTTACTGCCTTCTAAGTTAGAATTTTAAGAGATTTACTAAACAGCTCCTTGAGCTTCAGCCTTCAAGTGAACCACAGTCTCATGAATGAACTGTGGTTAACAAATAAAATAGGCTTTTGTATTGACTTAGAAAAAACATCAATAGTATTTGATAGTTATCAAACCAGTTTTGCACTCTAAGGCAAAAAGTGAATTGTGCCTGGAAAACAATAAGCTGCAATTAAGGCATGACATATTTGTGACTTAATCGGAGACAGGTACTTATAAACAGGGAACAGTAGATGTGAAGAGTGTTTCAGTCCGCATTACTGACAGACTGGCTATAAGTGGTTAAGCAACAGAGTAAGCCCCTTTTAGCTGTTCTTTCTGGTTTTGTGAACAGAGGATGTTTTAGACAGCCTCCTGAAAATGTATATGCATCCTTTGTAGGAAATGTATGTATCTTCATAAATCTAAATAATAAAATATTATGGGTATTTATGTAAAAAGTACATAGTGTGAACAGTTGAAAAATCTAACTGGATGACTCACTGTAAAATATTGTTAATAAAAACTGATTCTTAAAAATTGTATGAGCTTGTACACTCAGGATAAACAGCTGGCTTTCTTCAATAGCACAGCTGGTGTAGAAACATGAAATTACTACCGTTTGCACAGGACATGAGCTATATTTGGGAAAACATTTGCATGAATGCTGAAAATTTGCAACTTAATTTTCATTTATTTTAATTTTCATTGTATACCTATTAACCACAGATCTGGACACTGCAAATTTGGAGTAGGCCATGGTTCTTTAGCTGAAAATACTAGAGGAGGATACTGTCTTTCAGAATATCCAATATGTTGTTGCTGAACTGTCATTCATAGGAATTTAAACAGATAAAGTATCTTAAAGATGTAATTTCTTCCTTGAAAAGGCAAAGCAAACATGAAAGCAGTAAGAATTGCATTTCACAGCGTGCAGAAGTCAACTGATCCTGCTGCAACTGTTTGTTTGTGAGGCTACAAAAGCATGTTCCCATGAATTCGAGCAATGCTAAAGAACACTGCTGATGCAAGCCAGCAGATGTGTAGTGCATTGTGAATCACAGATGCATGCAGGAACTGCTTGAAAGAAAAATTTCAAGTTCAACTCTAAACTTTAGCTGGTAAGATTCTTTATATATTACTAGGGTAAATGACATTTATACCACTAAATGAATTGTACGGTTTTCAAGGCCCTCAAATCACAACAGTGCCTCACATTTACATTCAAATTTTAGGTCCTAGATGTTTATAATTGTTGTTGTAGCCTTCCTGCTAAACCTTTCTATAGACCTTGTTTATCTGGCTGGTTTTTTAAATGAAATTACTTTAAACCATTCATTGTACACTAGTTCAGAAAGTACTGTTGCCTTCCTGACAGCTCACTCTGTGTTTTCTTACTACATTAGCTTTAATGTAGTCTAAGGACTACGAGACAGGCAAATTACTACACAGGCAAGATCGGTTCCCTCGTTTCTGCTGTGATGAAGCAATGGGCATCCTCTAATATGGACAACATTTCTTCAGAAGTTTAATCTTTACTATTCAATTGGTGTAAGAAGTTTGACACAGATTAGCAGTGATGGCATTAATCACATAAAATAATCTATAGACAAAATAACCCTTTTAAATATTTAACATTAATTCTCTTTCATCTATTATTTCTTCCACTGGTTGTTAGTGAATACCATCTTGATTTCTCATATGGCTTCTCATTCTTCTGTGCACATTTTCCTCATTGCTGGGTTTTCCTGTGTTGTTCAATTCAGATGCTTCCTACAACTGATTTTCAAGACAAACTATACCTCTAATATGGTTCAGCCCAAACATAACGCTTGGAAATATAGCACTCATTTAGCTGTGGCACCTCACTAATAATCTCTAATTAGATAAGGTCAGTTGTGTAGATTTGTGGTGGTATTCCTTCTTGTAATGAGTCTCCCAGCAGACAAAACCAGCAGTGCTCTTTTCACATGACCCTAGCCCACAATGTAGTTCTTTTACCAGGAAAATCACTATTTCAGAAATATAAACTGCTACCTTCACACTGCTAAGTTATGCCATGTAAGAGAGACTTCCAAGTTCAAATTTACAGTGAGTTTAGTTTCTTCCTGCACATAGCTATCTAGGCAAAGAGAATGATTATTTCAGTGGCAAAAAGTTTTCTAACTCTGCAATAATTACAAGTCTGACTAATTTTCCCTCTTGCAGTAAAACCTTGAGGTTAATGTATATGATCAGGCAGGAGCGATATTCACTTCTAGTGTTTGCAAACTAGTAGTTCTGAAAGCCAGAAGTCCGACTGAAACAAAACCCAACCAAACCAAAACAAAAACCTAATTCAAAAAGCAAGCCAAGTAGGGGCCAATGCAAATCCACCAGTATATGAAACATCAAACACCAGCACATTGTACATTCCTCTAGGCTAGTTAAAACCAATCTAGGAATGTTAATAACAAGGAAAACAAATGACCTTGTCAGAACCTGGAGCTTGTGTCATGGAAAAGATCTTCTTAAATTATTCCTAACAGCTCTGAATCTGCACGAGTATGGGGACGATCACGGTGCTCTGTCCACCAGTTGCCACATGTGAGGGCTCTGCTTTCACCTCCAGGTGAGCGTGAAGATGCATTAGGCTTCACCCATTTCAGAAGGCAGACAGAATGATGTCTAATAACAATAATAACATGAAGGATTTGTAGTCAGTGAGTGAGATAAGAGAAACCACTTCTGTTCGAGTAATTACTGTTTAGAATTCTAAAAAAATTACAGGTGTGTCTTGTGGTAAAAGCACTGAGCTGGAAGTTACTAGATTGAGGTTAAATTCCCTGTTCTAGCACAGACATCTTTTTTAAGGTCGAGGTATTAATTTAATTTCTGTTTCAATTAATCAGATATAAAGGAAGGATAATGCTTTCTTTGCCTGTCTTCAATATCTAACTGTAAACTTTTCAAATTTATGGCAGTGTGGGGCTTAGGTCTTGATCAAGACCTGAAAACAATGCTTTCTAACATCGAAACAAAACACACAATAGGAAACTTCAGTGTATCTTCATAAACAAAGATAGTTACTCAAGCAAGTACATTTTCAAACAAGTTATTTCAGACATAAAATATCTCCGTAAAATTGCTGTTAAGAGATTGCTTGGAGTGACAGGCTATGCATGTTTGGACAGGTAACTTACTTACCTGGGGATGACCATACTTGTCTTGTGGAGGTACTTTGAGGAATAATCAGAACTTGTTTTAAATAATTCTAAACATGTAAAATATTATACAAGTGCTGAATAATATTCCTACTAATCTTGATAGTAAAAAAAATCGATCTGAAATGAAGTCTTGCGACACATTCGCCAAGGAGCACACAAACAGTCTTTTGAAGACTGTGACCTGAAAATAAATCAGAAACATATCTGTCAGTTTTAAGATTGTTTTGTATTAATGAGCATTCTATAAATCAGAATTCCTTAATCAAATTGCTACTGTTTTGCCATAATCAATGTTCTCAGATTCAGTGTAGCTAGGCAGATACAACTGATGATGAAGCTGATTCATTACATTTTCTTGCTAGAAGTAAATCTTTACTAAAATGAGGTTGATGACATAACATCTGTTGCTATCAATAGATAGCCCTTGATAGCTGCCTCTGCAAAGGAGCACATTTGTGCACAAGTACAGATCTGTTTCACTTTAGTTGTTGCTGGTTTTCTTCTTTTTTTCTGTTTTACAGGACTAGACCCACTGGTATGTTTTAGTATGAATCACTATGTGAGAAATACTTTCCATTGTCAAAATGCAGTATGCTGAACAACCATTACCTTTAATAGGTATAAAAGACATTCAGCATCTTCTGGATTCCAGCTTCTAACTGCAGGGAGGGATCTCGCTACTTAGAACAGTAAGTTGCATAAATTGAAATGGCAGCACCATCCCTGATGTCTAGTTATAGAAAAGTAAATGTAGATGAAAGAGTTCAACAACTCTTGAATATGACAATTGCCATACAAGATGAAGCCAATGATAAATCTGTTACATTTTCTGTGAGCATTTGGTTAAGAACTTCAAGGAATGGTATAAAAATTTCAGATTATGGATAGCTTTGGCATAATTTCTGCTTTGAAAGAATGTTACTTTTTGCATTCCACATGAAGTTTGAAAAGTTGTACTCTAAGACTAGTATTAGATCAAAAACTGAGCAATAGGGAGTCAGGCTGAAAAAAAATTCAGACATTTGTACAAGGATTTCTTGTTCAGCTTCTGCTGAAGACAATGTGAGTTCTATGAACGGAAGAAGTGTAGGGTGGGCTCCCCCCTCCCTTTTTTTCCTCCTGTCTCAAGAACACCAAAAAAGTGATTCTGGTCTCACTTGTCATTTTAAACAAAATTAGTTTGACCATAATTATGCTGTTGCTAGCATAAACCTTGTTTCTTGTATGACTAAACTCCCAATAGGCAAACACCATCTGCCTGTGGAAGGAAAAGAGAAGTCACCACTGAGACAATGTCTAACTCATTCGGAGCTGAGAAATGTCGTCTACTACAAAAGCTACATAGCAATATCTTTAGAAATCTCTAACTCCACATTCAGTGCATTTGTTTGTTGAGGTTCTTCCTTCAATACTGAAGACGTTTCCCCCTATTAAACTGAAGAGTTTTCAAACAAACAGCTTTTTTCCAGAGCCAAATTCGCATCAGGTGCCAGTGCGTGACATTTTACTGACTTCCTTGAAACAGTATATGATCTTGGAAAATTGTCTTACAGCTATGAACATGGACATTCAGATTGTGATAGAGCAACATAAATAATAGTGGCACATCAATTTACCCTTGCAGGAACAATGAGTATCGTTTACTGCTGTAATACATTTTTGATATTTCTCCACAGTATCAATAGGAATCTAGAAAAAGCTGTGACACTTTTTTCGGGCAGTTAAATTTCAGCAAGTTCTAAAAGACACATCTTTGTTTTGGATTTTATTCATGTAAATATAAACATAAACTTTAAAAAAAGTTGTTTTAGCTGAAATAATAGTTGTATACTCTCTGGTTTAGTAAAGTACTATAATTTTGGAACTTGTTTTTTCTTCCTGCTCTAAAATGATATTAAAATTTTATAAACCAGATAAAAACAAATGAAGAGCACACAAAGGACCAAAGTTAGCTACTTAAGAGTATGTATAAAAGTATGTTTCTTTTGCAGAATACAGCTGCTTTCTTAGCAGGACTACACAGTCATCTCAATAGTTCTGAAAGGTGGATGTTTCCAGTTGACTGATGTCAGATCCGTAGGTATGAAAGTCGTTGCGTGGGGAGAGGCGAATAGCAGTAGGATTCCTACAGAAGAGCTGTCCAGCACCAGCTGTGGTGCCTTCTGTTTTCTTCAGCATCTCCCAAGTGAGAAGCGCCACGCTGAGCTGCCTTGGATACCTTCTGTGAGATCTTAGGTAGAATTGCAGTGTCTGATTTTGAGTCTCATCAGAGAAGTAGAACTTTTCTTTAAGCACTGACTGTGCAACATCTGTAAAGCAATTTCTACTTGATAACACTGATCATAATCTGAAGAGTGCAGCGGGTATGCAGCTTAGCCACTCTTAACCATGTACTCAAATTGATGCACAGTCTTTGTCATTCGATGTTTTGCTAGCATTTTATGGTAGTATGGGTCCATGAAAGAACAACAATCTCTGTTAGCAAAACGTGGTGTTATTCTAGGTGGATATCTCTGATTCATGATGCTGGAGCAAATGAATGCTTTAGTACAACCCCATTGTTAGGTGTCAGTGTGAATGTACATTCATCTTGATGTTTCTGAGCCAATATTTCCAGCAGAAACTGAGAGGTCTGTATTTAACCATTAAAACTGAGAGCAAAATTGCAAAGGACTACATGGAAGTAGGTCATCAAAGCATGCAATGATATGTGCAATCATGAAACACTTTCCAGAGATGTCCGTTGCAACTAAAAGTCATAACTTTATGGAATAACAAAAATGTCAATAGAGATCTCAATAGAAATTGGCTTTATGGCAAATTGTAATTCCTCTCTCCTCTCCTCACTTAGCCTTTTCATGTTCCACAGGCTATAAATTACTGCTCTCTTTCTTTCCATTAGAAGATAAGCACCTTATCACCTTTCCTCTTTTCTAACATCCTTATCACTCCACAGGCAGTAAGTATCTTTACTCCTAGGTGGTCTAATTGATACATATCTAATTAAAGGCAAAGCATTTTTTCTCAATTTGCATTCAGCTTTGAAGTATGTTGCTTTGATTTCAGACCTGAGGTACAGCTTCATGTACTGGAAATTTCTCCTTTTTCCAACTGTACTAGTTGATCAAATAAAATATACTACCCCTCTGTCCACAAACTTTGCCTTGCTTGTGTACCAATGCATTCATTTATTGTTAGTGAAAAAGAAAAGACAATTTTTCATGGGACTAGTTAAAAGGTATATGTGAGGACTGCAGCTCTTTAGAGCCTTAAATATTAGGACAAAATGTTTAAATACGATGAGACAGAGAAGAAGAGACTAAGGTAGATAACTGGATTAGCAAGAAAAATAATTTTAGATTTTATCTCTTACAAGGGGGCATTTTGTGTGAAAGGGGTACCAGAGATGAGAAAGCTAAATGTATAGGCAGGAGATAGCACCATCATCAAATTGTCTAAAGAGCATTATTCTACTTATCGTTGTAGTGAATGTCTTGGAAACATTTGCATATAGTGAGACAGTTGATACTCCAAAGTTATACAGGATATAAAGAGAAAGAATGATCATTCTAATTTAAAAAAAAAAAAAAAAAAAAAGGCCATGAATTCTCACCAGTTAAGAGGAGAAAGGAGAGGGAGAACCATTATATGTGCAACACTGAAATTTCCAGGCACCTTCCAGTTGCATAGCCAGCCTTTATGCAGAGATTTACTGTTGGTTGTTTTTTGGGGGGTTGGTTTGTTTGTTTTGTTTTTTCCCCCCAAATATTACAAGGGTTCATTTCAAATGTTAGGAGGTGTCTGTTCAGCACTGGGAGAAGGAGCTCTCTGTCCCCTAAGCAAATGATCCTGCAAGATGCAAGTTCTAAATTTCTTACCTTCTTGCGGCCTGCCTGCTGCAGGGGAATGAAATGGGGATGTGTGGAATTTAAGAGCTTTCGTAGGGAGCCCTCCAAGATCCTATTCCTTATCATTTTGTTTAGTAAGACTATCTTATTGGCAGTTGTTAATAAGGTCTGTAATGGTTTGGGTTTGGGGGGTTTTTTCCCAGCTAATTGCTCTTTTGGTTTGGGCTTTGGGGGCTTTTAAAAGTATGTGATAGGATTGCTGTTTATAATATGTAATAACCACAAGAATCTCACAGAGTTTTTTGAGGTCAGACTGTCACTATGCTTTTGTTTGCTTATGCTGAGCTAGTACTTGGCAGCTTGTGTAGTAGCTCAGCCATTCTCCAAATTAACAGGTTGTTCTTTGTATTTGAAGTGATTGAAGTGATTAGCATGTATATGCCTAAATAAATTACTTCGGGGGAGAGAGGGATCCAAATGGAGAAAACTGGTTAGATCCAAAGACAGTTTGCTGTAAGAACCACAATATGTTCAGGAAAGGACTTAAGTGAGAATAAAATCTCTGGCCTGAAACTGTATGGGAAAGTACAAGTTTACTCTAAAATCTTTGCTAGTGAAGGTTCAGGGATGTACATTTTGTCAATATTTCCCTGGAGGCAAAAGCCCTGTTGAGAAATATTCCCACGTTGAGGAAAAAAAACAGTTGCCAGTACAACAATTTATTTTTCTGCGATAGCAACGTTGGGTCAACCCTCCTCGGTTTTGGCTTCCTAAGTAACTCAAGAGCCTGTAGGAAAAGGATCATTGAAGTGCTTAAATTAATTTTAATAATATTGCCAAGTCACTTGTCTCAAACTTCTTTTTCGAAGGACTTAGAGTCTACATGGATATTTCTTTAAGAGCTGGCATTCCTATTTCTGTGAATCAGCAATAGTTCTCCTGAATCTTTTTTGCAGGGCTCCGTTATATGGCATCGTGTTGTCATGACAAGAGACTCCTGTGTTCCATAGAATTTTTAAGAGTTCACCTGCTGGTTAAGATCCCCTTGTATGTCAGCATGTGGAAGCAGCAGAGCAATTTTTATTTATTCTTAACTTACATACTTACAAATATAGTCTAAAAATAAAGGACTGGCCTGATTCTTTACATCTCTATACACACGGGTTTTGTTATTTTTTACACAAGTGACACCCTGGACTTAATAAAAGATAATGGGAGGACCCCGACTCATAGGTCTAAATGAAGCTGCAAAATACTGTCTTTCACCCTTGAACTACCTTTTATTTCCACGTGCCACTATACCATTGTATGATATTGGCTTTTGAATATACATGTGTTACATAAAGCTAATACATTGCTCTTGATTTTTGCTTTGCAGTACAGAATTGGACAACTGTACATGATAAGCAAGCACAGCCATGAGCAGAGTGACCGAGGGGAAGGTGTGGAAGTGGTGCAGAACGAACCCTATGAAGATCCAAACCATGGCAATGGTCAGCTGACAGAAAAACGGGTCTATCTTAACAGGCAAGTGCAATAAAACTGTTTCTCTCAGCATGGAGAATAAAATAAGTAATAAAAATTTGCAAGAAATATCCCTTCCAGGCAAGAGCCTTTCTGTTTTAAGTAGAACTTGTTCCCATGAATACATGCCACTTTGTGGTAGCCGCAGGAAGAGGGAAGGTGGGAAAGATCAGTGGCTTGAAATAAAGGGATTAGTTGTCATTTCTTCTAGAGTATCTTTTCCAAGAGAAAGAATTATAACTTGAAGTTAAGAATGTACTGAAAATCAGAACTTTTGTTTTCTTGTACACCTGTTTGTAATTTTGTATTCCAAAATTGGGGGAGGAAGCCAAAGAACTAAAAACCAAACCCAACAAGCACCCCACCCCCAAAAAACCCCCAAACAAACCACTAAAAATGTTTAAGGGCTTCTCACCTCATAATAATGTCACAAAGCCAGTATCCCATTTTTGGTGACAAGAGATTTGCTTCAACAAATTTAAGTGATACTATGAATGACCATTAGGCTTGTACAGTGATGACTTTCTGTACCAAAATAATAGGCTTAAAGACATCATGGAAAAAATAGCTTTTGTTTCCCCAAAGTTCCATGATTTCTTAAATGTGTCTCTTCCTATGGTGAAATTATACTGCTGAGGGTCAATGCCTCCACACTCAAAGGCTGGCGATGTTTTAATTTTTGTGTGTGTGTCCTATGAAATATATTGCTCAATCTGTTCCCAGTTTTACTACTGCTGATGTAATTGAATATTGCTACTTTTGTTGTGTTCTTCTATTCCCCTGAGCCTGTTTCGTTTTATTAAACTTATGCTCTGTAGCATTTCGTAGCTAGGGCATAGAAACACTATAGCTATTGCTTCTACATTGCAAGTTACTTCTCCGCTGCAATCCTGACATATCTAACCTTCACTCAGGCTAAACTGAATCACCAGCAATGTTGCGGGCACACACACACGTGAGTCCAATAATATATATCTTGCCAACATTTAATATTATTGCGATTGTAACTCTGTTCTCTCACAGACTAGATACAGAACTTGGGAAAAATCGATGTGTTCCTGTTGTAGAGCTCCCAGAAGTTTGGGGGTTTTATGTTTCTGGATATTTCTTTCCATCACGTTAAAAAGAAATAAGGCTTTAAGCACTGACGAGCGTATTCAGAATTACCACCTCAGGGTAATGGCAATGGAACGTTGACAAAGAATATCTGTGCCTACAAGTTGGGAAGTTTACCTAATGCTGTGGTGGATGTTTGAAGTCAGGCTCATTGAGTTTAATGATTATGAATGCACCTTGATAATCACCACCAGATTTGCTCTTTGAATCTGGTTTTGGTGTTACAATACCACCAGATATTGCAGTACTGCTAAAGCTTTGTGGAATGGATCAGCAGGTTTTCAGGCAACTATGGATTTTGCTGGGAGGCCAGGATCTTCCATCATCCACCACCCTAATAAACTTGCTAGCTTTGCTTCACTTATATTTTGCTCTGGAGTGATCTCTCTCCTGAAGAAATTTGAGCTTATAAATTCGGTGATGATTTCTTGGAAAGATCTGTGCATTATTTTCATTTATCTTTTCTTGCCTGATAATAGTTTAATTCTTGCAGAGGATCTTCTTGCTTGCCAATGGTTTCAGCTGGAATGCCTTTAAGAAACACTTCCTCCCTATGTGCTGAAAGGCTGAATTTCATCTCAGGAAGGAAGGAATTTAAAAAAAAAAAAAAAAAGAGAGGGAATGTGTTTCACAGATACCTGTGCTGCTAAAATATAAATATTATTTTTTCTTTCTCTGAATGGACCCTTGGAACAATTCATGTGTCACTATTATTGTAACCTGCTGGAAACTCTGAGAATAATGTGTGTTTTGCTCATAAAATTATTTGTTTTGGAGATGTACTGTACCGGTGAAGATAGGTAGACAAATACACTAAAAATAACAATAACCATAAAAAAAGTGCAAAATGAGCAGCTGTATGTTAACAAAGACATTAGTAATAAAATTTTCTAGTGTCAGTGTAAGCCTTAGTTATATTCAGAATTGCTTACTGGCTCTCCTGCTGGAGCAGTGTTTCAGAAGCTGAAAGTCTGCATCCTCTGGTATTTATTATTTAGGCATTAGAATAAAGTTTAGCAGGGGTAAGGGAGGGAGCAGAGAGAGAGTCATAAAAAGAGACTGGCAGAGGCTGACAAAATAAACAAAAGATCTGATACAGTGAAGTCTATTACGCAGTATGTCAAATGCTGCTTAAAACTGTACACAAGAAAGGTTTATGTAAAGAAAAGAATCTGGTTTTGAGCAACGTCATCAAAGAGCAAAAGTCAATGCACTTGACTTTGAATCTTTAGATAATGTACTGACATCTGCATTTTGCCTCTGGACAAACACAATATTTATGCGTAGCTAGATTATGGTTAAATAAGCCTTAATGATCCAAACTGTATTTTCTTCAGAAATTTGCTAATATGGAAAGTTAATTTACTTTCTGCACGCAGTTATCTAAACATGACTTTTTCAAACATTTACACTTGGAAAATTGAGGTTTGAAAGCATCTAGTTCAGTAAAGATTCAGTCTTAGGCTGGATGATCTACTCGAAGCATCACCAGACTAACACGATTTTAACTGAGTTTCTGAAGTACGGTGATATTTGCAGTCTCCAAAGGTCTGCCTTCCGTTGAGTGACTTTACTGCATCTTTGGTACCAGCAGCTTCGGTGCTTATAATTGGTGTCATTAAGAAAGGGTTGAAAGATGAATTCTCATGAACTTGACTTCTTTTTAAAATGTGTGTTTGTTCATCACTTCTTTGGTACCCTGAGTGACCAGAGTTCTGGAAATGAGACACCCAAGATCCATGGTAAAGAAAATGCTCCCATTCTTCCATACTATTATTTAATTACTCTTTAATGACCTTTCCATGTGCTATATCCATGTTTTTCATTTGTTATTCTACTGCTGTTGTACCACTGCATTGGTAAGTTCTCTTGACAGATTGAGCTCTGAGCTATGACATCTGTTCCATTAATTCTCTTAACTTTTGTGATTTACTTTTCCCATCAGCTAAATGGGACTAATACTGCCTACCAGCCTTGCAGAGGTGTTTTGAGTGATTTGTTAATTTTAATATAAAAGCTTCCTACTCAAGAGTTGGTTGGTAGCATAGGAAAAACTGTGCACTAGGTGAGTTGAACGTGAGGGTTTGTGTGCCAGCAAAGAATATGGAGGAAGAAGAAATAGCCTCTAAGACGAAGTAATGGCTTCGCGATCGAAGTGGACTGAAATCACGTATTTACTCGTGACCTCTTGTTAGAGAGTGCCTCCCTGTGGTTAAGGGTACTGGGACACAGGTACACCTTGTGTGGTCTAACCTGCTGAGTTCATCCGTGACCAAAGGTCTGAGGCCAAAAATTCTTGAAATCTGCATTGAAACCTCAATTGAGATCTGATCAGAGGTTATTGCAGTGGCACCACGTTGCTCACTTTGAGTGAGGAACAGACAGACTTGGTTTCACATATGCTTGTGTAGAAAGCTGAGACAGAATGCATACTCATGAGGTGAAAATACTGTTGTGAAGTCAAGGTATTGCTGTATCCTGTGAAATCCCTGTCCAATTATGAGCACGTTTGGAAGTATCTTCTTTTCCACAATACTCAGAAGTCATAACATATTCTAATTTTATATTTTCTTTTTATTTTCAGCAAACTGCCTAGCTGGGCTAGAGCAGTTGTTCCCAAAATATTTTATGTTACAGAGAAGGCTTGGAATTATTATCCTTACACAATCACAGGTAAGGAATAAAGCAGAAATGATTACTGACTTGTATTTTTTGGATAGTTTAGCTTATTTCCAGAAGCTCCAAGTTACATATTGAGCCACAGACGCCAAGTTACTTTAACAGCTCCTGTTGAACTGCATATATTTTTCCATTGGCTGATAGCAGGAAATGAAGTTTATAGACTATTGATAGGTAAAAATGGAGTGTTGTATCTATGCAATTTCTTCCTTGCAAAGAAAACATCAGGTGCTTAGATTCTGTGCTGACTTGTAGCTTTTATTGTCGCATAGACTTGAGTAAAATATAGATCAGCAGATTATCTGACACAATTTTTTTTTATTATTAATGTATGTTTACTGTAAGGATCTTGCATCATTGTTTTATTTCACATTTCTTTTTTTTTCTTTTCCCTCATCATTCTTTTTTTTTACAAATGGACAATTGGAAATCAGAATACACAGTAAGTTTTTCTTCCTCTTTTTATTCTAAAAATAGAATAATTATGTGAAATACAGTAGTGGAATCCAAACTGATTCCTTCTTTATATTACTAACACATAATGCATTCAACAGTGGAACTTTATTTTATCTATTTGTTTAAGAAATTTAAGGTTAAACTTGAAGTGTTTCTGTGGGGATCCTATAAATTATTTACCTTATTTTTATCACTTCAAAATAATTTGATATATTTTTAGTCACTGACTGTAACAAAGAGAAGCTTCTATAAAACAGGGCAAGGCTTTTAAGGTTCCAGTTATTACGTGGAGACATGAGAACAGATTTTATTTTATTTATTGTTTTATTAACTTATAAAATGCTCATCTCTGGTATAGTATCTGGGAAACTGTACAGTCTGTAGACAAAATTAAACATAATCTGGGCATAGTGCCCAGAAAAATCAACTATTCCCTCTAGCAGAACTAAGGCAAAATATAGCACATAAATCATGAGAAAAATTGTTTTAAATGTGCTGGCCTCAATAATACACAGTAAGTTTTCAGCAGACTTCGGAAGATGAGGAGGAGACAGTGAGGAAGTTCCAGGTGAAGGGACCTTTCAGAAACTCCTGCCTTGATTTAGTTTGAACTTCTGACTGTAAATAAAACATAATCCACTTGTTTTTCTTAACTCTGTAGAGCTCAAAATGCTAGTGCATTTTTAAAAAAAAAATAGTAGAGAATACAGAGAGGAAAAAGATTTTAATGTGATAAATGTGAAAGAGAAAAAATAAAGGAATGTACAGGCTCAGATCTGAAAGCTGGAGTCTTAGAGTTGAAACTGTGATGACCAGGTTTGAAAATCCAAAGTACCAACCTGTGCTTTTCAATATACACTGTAGATACTTATTACATATTCCCCTTTTTTTTATCTTTAAAACTCACTTGATTGTCAGAGGAAACCCAAATGTCCCATAATGGACAGTAGTAAGGAGGATTCTTGCTATTTTTGTCCGAAGGTATCTTCAGTAGGGCCTATCGCAGTTTACATTAATTAAGGGTTTACCCTTTGATAGCAGGTTTAATCTTAGGCTGGGAAGATGACATGTGCTATGTTGCATTGATGTCTCTTACTTACACTCTGTTGTATATTTTTTCTTTAACTTAAAGTAAATTTTAATTTTTCCATGTGATTTTTTTTTTCTTTAACTGAAAGAGACAAATAGGAATGATTAAAAGGGTGGCAGCAGACAGAAATATATGTCTGCATTTGAAATGCAATACATTATCAAAACCAAATAGCAATGCTGTACTCAGAATTTGATTAGGAGTTGATCGTTATCTAATCTGATGAGACAACACCTGGAACACATTTAATTGAAGGTCTGGAGAAGGTATACAGCTACAGACATGTGCAAGAGCATCAGCAAAAATGATTGCAGGGTTGAAGAGACTTGTAAAGAAAAATTAAATCGGTCTATAAATGTAGAAGGTAGGCAAAACAGTTACTAAGTGACAGTAAAACTGCCTATGGGAGTTGGGGACTAATTACTCTCCGTGGTGCAAGGAAACAGAACTAGAAATATTGGGATGAGATTAACAGACTGTACTTCAGACAAAAATCTAAAATATATTTTAGTGGAGCTGATAGACTATGAAATTATCTTCAAGGGAAACGGAGAAAGTGCCTTTGCCTCAAAGTGTTGAATCTAGAACAAAAATGTTAAATATACCACTGGGAATGATTCCTATCCTTGTCTGGAATATTTCTCTAAATTTTTATCTTCTATATTCATTAGAGAATTCTGAAAGAAAGAATAAACCCACAGACATTGCCCAAAATATGTAAAATAGCTTAGAAACTCTTTTCTTAAAGATAGTAAATTCCCTCCAAAGGGTCTGCGGGACATCCTAAGAATTAAGTTGAGCCTCATTTGAAGGAAAACTGATTCTAAAGGCAGGCCAATAATTGGATAAAGAAAGCATAATCTTATCGAGTCAAGTACATACTGCTATGTAGTATGTTCACACCTTACTTAAGCTCCTAAGTTCCACTATAAATAAAGAGCAAGGACCTTAAAAGCTCAGTGGTGTTATTTCAGTGTATGTTAGTGATTTGGAAGAGGATATGAACAGCAGACTGAATCTTGGTGATAGTCTTAAGGTTTTTCAGTTGTAAAATATGAAGGCTGTTGAGAAATTGAATGCTAGTGTATGTGCTTGAATGCAGAGATTCAATGCACAATAATTTCATCAATGTTTTTGCTGAGAAATATTATTAATTTCATAAATATGACCTTCTTAAGGACCTGAAATTAGGACATCCTCTAAGGAAAAAAGCTCAGCAGGTGTTGAAGCTAATTTCCAGAATATTGTTCTCTGCAACAGTAGTATAAAAAGCCAAGAGCGATTGGATACATGAAATCAGGAATGGAAATTGGAGTGTCATGATGTTATCTGTAATCTGGGTCCAGTTATTATGGCATCTGCTTTAAGGAATGGTGTTTGTTACACAGCAAACCCCTAAATCTGACGGCAAACAGCAGGAGGTGACTGCTTGGTCTACTACCAAGTCTCGACAACCATATTAATAATATGTAAAGCAAATGACACACTTAAGATAATGAGCTTAACAGAACTATTGCACTAGTGATGCTGTTGTGGTGTGTAATATGTGAAGTATTATAATGTCAGGAGAGCATTTTAAAACGTACGCTATGCTGTTTGTGGAGGAAGACCTCATTAAAACTGCAGTACAAAAGACTTCCTATCAGGAAGATGAGACATGGGTGATGTCCCAAGAAATGCTGTATCAAAGCGTGAGCTAATCCTCCCAAGCTTCCTCCTGACATTGAGAGGGAGAAGGAAGTGGAAAAAATACTTTCAAAGTTGAAGCCAAAAGAAGTCATCCAGATTTGGGGGTACTATTTAGAGAATAAGATATTCCTAGGAAGTTCAAACCCTTCTTTTAGTGGCTGGGGCATTACTTAAGAACTGTATGTGAAAGAGTCCCTTAAACTTAAAACAGGAGGTGCTTTGGTTTTGATCTTGTAATTAGAAACCTCACAAGATATCTTGCTAACATAAATGTTTATCTATAAGTTCATTTAATGTTGTGATTAGGTTGGTGTTAAGCTCATAAATTTGGGATAGTGTATTTGGGATACAGCTGAAAGGGAGCCCTATAGAAGTAACTCCTAGGGACCTGCTCTCTGAGCCATTACAGGACTTGGATAGTGGTGAGTGCCTGCTGTCAAGCTGCACGTGCTGTTGGCGAATGCGTGTTGCTAGCTGCTGGCTTTTAGAAAGAGTTCCTCTGCTAGTCACAGGCCTTTTTCACTTGGAGGATGAAGGAAAGATGTCTTGCAGCTCTCAACAAACCATCATGTGCCAGCCTATCACTGCATTTGCAAATATGTATCTTTAGTGTAAAATATTTATGCTATTCTTAGATATGTGGACAAGAATGGCTGAGCTTTCAGAAGGCTTTCTTATTTTTCTTTCGGAGGTTGTCCAGCTAGATTAGAAATAATTAACTAGAAAGCAAACCTGTCTCTATTGCAAACCAAATGAAAGAAGAATGCATAGAACTAAATTTCTTTACCTGCATTGGGATATTGTTAGACCATAAGCAGCACAAAGCAAATGTCCATTTCATAGAATCATAGAGTCATAGAATGGTTTGGGTTGGAAGGGACCTTAAAGATCATCTAGTTCCAACCCCCCTGCTGCAGGCAGGGACACCCTCCACTAGACCATGTTGCCCAAAGCCTCATCCAACCTGGTCTTAAACACTTCCAGGGATGGGGCATCCACAACCTCTTTGGGTAACCTGTGCCAGTACCTCACCACTCTAACAGTAAAGAATTTCTTTCTAACCCGTTCAAGTGACAGTTGAGATTCTGGACAAAAAGAGAGGAGCCTCAAGCAAACAAATAATCAGATCATGAACATATGGTGACTCAACCACGATACAAAAAATTCATATGATCAAAGTACACTGAAAATGAGCCTAACAAAGTTTAGCTATCAAGTTTGAGTACAAAGACGTTGGGAAAAATACAAACAGAATTTAAGCAAACTCTTCTGACTTTGAAGGTGCAGTTCAGGTGTTTACCAGGGATAATTTCAAATAGTTTTGCTGTATGATCTGAACAGCCCCAGTGTTGTTAGCAATATTTTGATTCTGGGGCTGCAGTTTAAAAGCAGCTGGATAATTTTTTGATGCGTAATGTATGGCCAATTGTTAGTTTCACAATTATAAGTATCTAATGCAAAATAAAGATTAAAAATGGCATGTTATACTCTCTGCAAGGAGGAAGAGCATTCTTTCAGTCTGCCAATGTCTCAAATTAACTTAGGAATAGGATATAAATTCAGAATATTTATGAAAAACAGTTACGGAATAGAAGGCAGGAGACAACAATTCCTTTGATGATATATCACAATGACACTAATTCTTCTACAGCAAATGACTGAGGCAAATATAATTATTTCATCTGGTATGTGTCAAGGCCCAGAGTGATAGTTGCTAAATGTTCCATTATTGACCTGCTGGTTTCTGATTACTTTTGAGGACAGGCATGCTATGTGCTTCACTTAGTCAGCTGCCAGTTTGTCCATGAAGTAAATTATCTGGAAGGAATGTTTCTGTAATTGTTATTTTTATAATCAGATGACTTGAGAAGAAAAAAACCGACTTGTTTCAGATAAACATTGCAAGGCATCTGTAGAGGTTTTTTCCTGTGTTCTCTTTATCTGAGTACCAGTGCTTGAAATTTGGATGTAACCCATCAGTCTGCAGTGCACAAACGTTTCTCCAGCTTGACTATATGGAGAGTCTGCATCAAAAATGCAACAGAATCTGTACTGCAGGATTAGAGCCTAAAACAAAGTTACTACCGAAATTCCTCCCCTCTCACCCCCAACTTAGAAGACAGGCTAACTGGTGACATTACTCTAGTAAAACATAGATTTTGTTCCATTAGATATTCCAGCAAAAGGAAGGACCTCTGTAGATTTACAAGAAACAAATAATATATTTTTAGAAAGCTGCAAACCTGTATTGTCATTTAATAGCTTAATCCCTTTGAAACAAGTAAATCAAACAGCTTGGGAGAATTCCCTTTTTCCACTGCTGGCTTATTATAAAGCAATCCAAACCCTTCTCTGATTCATGGGATTGTCATTTTCAGTTCTGCACGCTGCTTCTTGCTTCCGTTCTTGCTCACTAAACAGGTTACTGTTCCCATGTATCAGGGAAGGAGATCCTAAGGGAAGGCAAAACCAGAGATAAGTGCTGAGTTTCATAGTGGTTGGAGGCAACTCGTTAGTTGACGGTTTCATCTTCAAGTTACTGTATGTAATACAAACAAATAGTCGTTTTCTTCCTGAGCTTGTTTTTGAGAGTTTAACTCCCTTGCTTATTTTCAAGCTCTTTTTTTTGCATTGTTCCTACTCTTTCCGCTCAACAGTGCTTTTTCTGCTCTTTGCCACCTTCCTGTGCTTATCTTGCTTTCCAAATTCTCCTCCCTCTCACTGAGTCACATCTTCCAAGTTCTGCCATCACCCTGCCCAGCCCTTTCCGTCTATTCTCTTCTGACTTTGTCATCCTGATTGACGCCAGCTTGTGTAGTAACCAACCTGTATCACATAGCAGCTCTGTGCGCTCACGTGCAGTGCTGCCCGGGGTATTCTGAAGGTAGTCAATGAAGTAGTGGCCATTTTCCAAAACAGTTTGAATATTCAATTAAAGAAAGAAACTATCTTAATTCTTTCTGTAAATAGCTGAAGGAAATACTGCAATTTGAAATCTGCTGTAGAGACCTCTCTATATTTTCTTCACATACCTTCTTGCATATAAACTGTAGAGGCAGCATATTGTTTGTCCATACTCATGTGTGATTTTGATTTTTCTCCCGCATCCAGTCTCTCCATTCTGTCCTCGCCATTGTGCAGAGGCATTGGCAATCTCCCATGTTACGTCCCTCCTCCCTTCCATCCATCCTGCTTGATTATAAATGCTCCGGGGCTGGTGTGTGTCTGCCCGTTTTCCCTCCCTGCCCCGTGCTGTTCCGGGCATTCCCTCCTGCCTCACTAAGTCTGGGGACCTTCCCCTACCCTGTAGTCCCTGCTTGCCCTTTGCCTATTAACAAGAAGTCAGAACTCCATTTGTCTCTCCCAGGTTTTTGATCTTCAATAAAGAAATCCTGTTACCCACTGACTACCAAAACAGCGCCCAAACATTCTGAATTCAAAGGATGCGGTATCTAGAAGTAACCCTATTAAAAAGACCTAGTTTTGCTTGGCCAGTCTCACCTCATTGTAGCAGTTACCATGTTCTTTAGCTCTAGGCTCCAGGGAGATTGCTCCGTAAAGGATCCAGTTCCACCTGTGTTGCCAAAATAATGTATGTGACCACATTAAAAAAAAAAATCCGCCTGAAAAGTGGTGGGAGATCAGGGAGAACACTTACATGAAATGTCTGCCTCTCCAGGCTTTTATGTTAAGATTTAGGGGGATATGCTTTGGCTGCTTAGAAAAAAAAGTGGGATTAATTTTTACCATAAAAAAATAACTCCCAAGGATTGTGGATTAATATTCACGAGGAGCAGGAGAAGTGAAGTGCAATGATGAGGTCTCTAGCAGTTCTTTGAACATATTCTGCAGAAAGAAACCAAACAGAAAATAAAACCAGCTAAAATGGTATTGATGAAATAGCACTCGCTCATACAAAACAGGTTACGGAAGGTAAAGAAACCTTTCTCAGTTACCTTCTGTCCAACGTATTTACTGGCAATTGTAGTAATTCCTTCAGCCACCTCGAGTGTAACTGCTATGCAAAGGTTATTTTTACAGTCCTCCCCATAAAATGACTGTAAAACACCATATGTGTTTGACTGTCTCTTTAAGACTTTGGCAAGTGTTTTGGCATACTTAAGTTCTACCCTGTTCTTGTAAGTGTTGCTTATTGCTATGGCAACACTAATCAATCATCATGCTAAAAATAGGCCTTTCATTTTTCAAGAGGTTATCTGTAGTGAATTGAAAATGCAACTGCAGTCTGTGTTTTCCGTATGCTGCTTTCATTTAACTTTATTTTAATCTGGAAATACCCATGCTTATGTGTGGTAATTACTATTGCAGACTCTGGTTATTTTGCTGGTTACTCTCTCGAGCTTTAAACCTCTCCTGGTTCCTCCAAAGGGGGTGCCAAATAGAGAAAGTTTAAACAAACAACCCCCCAGAATATTCTCCCTGTTTGTTTTTGAGTGTCATAAGTGTACCGGATTATAACAAATTTTTAAGGAGTTTATAACACATCTAAAAAAATCTGGAGGTGACAATATAAAAGATGCCTCCTTTGAGAGCTTCACACAAAGAAACCTTATCATTGAAGACACTAGGACTCTGAAGGTTTTACCCTATTATGTAGAATTTAAGTCTAATTTCAAGTTAAAGATTCAATTTGCCACTATTATTTTCGAAGAGGAACCTTACAAGCTGTAGAGATAGTGAACTGGAAAATCGGAAACAGTGCCCTGTGCATTCCTGTGCGTGCTCAGTGTATGGATGCTGCCAGGTTTGTGCTGGAAGAACACACACCCCGGGGGAGGCAGAGCAGAAAGGGAGTGGTGCTTTGAGAAAAAACAAAACAAAACAAAACAAATCTACTCAGGGGTTTATTACCTACCATTCACTCCCAAGCTTGATTCTGACTGTTGCATAACACTCTTAATCCCTGGCTAAGTAAATATGCAGCCACTTTAAGGAGGGGGGAAAAAAACCAACAACTTTTTCATGATGAATAATAGTCTTTTGAATGATGCATAAACAGTTTTCTGGTTCTGCCAGAGCCCTCTGCCAATTAGTCAGAGTGCAGCTGATGAATCATGAGACACATTCTGTGAAATGTTCAAAAATTTGGACCCCGCTAAGTGTTCCTGAAAGCCAGTGAGACCCCCCACAGCTGCTAGAGCAGTGGTTGCCAGTTGGTTGCATTCCGGACAGATATATTTGCAATGGAGTACTTTTTGGTAATTTTTAGTTTTCATTTGGGGTAAATTCATGTTACCATTTATAACCTCAAATTAGATTGTTATGGTCCTCTCCTTTATACTAAATACAGGTTGACTTTTGTTAGCTTTGTGCAGAAAATTACTTTCTGCTCTCTAATGAGGTGGCTTGAGGTAAATGGCACTTACAATTATTCTTCTATAATACTCTGAAAATCCTTAGTCTTTTCTTAATATTTCTTTTTTTTTTTTTTTTAAATACAAGACTAGAAGTTCTGTTTTTTAAATTAGAGTTTATATTCCAGGTCACAGAAAACAACGACTAGATTCAAGCAATGGCTTGCTGAACTGGTACAGGCAGCCTAGTGCAGCCTCAAGTTCAATACATGAAATGGCTGCATTTCAAAGTATCGTGATCTGACTCATTGCTGGCAGACTCTAGACAGTGGCTGAAAATAGTAGATATTTTCTGATAGCAAGGTAAAAGGGAAATCTGGCATTTGGCTTTATTAAAAATTTCCTCTAAAACTGTAGCTGTGCTTCAGATCAACAGCGCAAAGTTTTTTCATATTTTGGATTTTTATCCTCCACTGTATCTGGAACTGTGACCTGAAAGGAACTATTTTGATAAAGAAAAATGTTTTTGAGTATTGAAAACTGTACTCCATCCAACAACTCCTGAATTTCGATACTTAGATCACAAGCAAAGATACTTCAATCAGAACCAGGTATGAGGAACTGCTTTGTTAAGAGTGTTTGCTTTGTATTAGCTGTAAATGTGAACGATGCTGTACTGAAGCTCCTTCTGTCAATGGAGTTTTCTGACAATGGGACCATGAGAACAGCACCAAGTCCTGTGGTGGATCCTGCTACCTCTTAAAAGAGCTGAGAGAACTGCACTGCCCAGAGCTGTTAAGGTCAGCATAGTCAGAGCAGCTTCCATACCCACTGAGGTTTCCAGTAAACCCCTAGACTCGGACTGTATTACTCAAAAGTTTGCAAAGTCACAAAGCTCTGGCCTAGATACTCAATCTGCTCAAGCATCATAGTCTTGATGACCCTTCCCGTAGTGATAGATCATTGATGTCATTCAATGGTTTTTGTTTTTATCAATTACTAGATTTTATTTCGGGGGTGTTGATTGTGTTTAATTGTGTAGCAAAGAGAATTAAATTTTGGTCCTCAAATCAAGAGGGCAGATACTTAACACACACACACACACACACACACTAACATGTAAGTAAAACATGACCTAGAGCAGTAACCTTGAAATACACAGACAGGATGCCAGTAAACTCTGTTTTCCTAATAACTGTTCTAAACAATTAGTAGATCATAAATAATATGGGATACATCTCTACCATTTTCAGTGACAATGTTTCCAAAAGCTGTTATTCAGACCTAAGTCTTGAGTCTTCAGTAGTGCAGTACCAGTTACTGCATTCACTGAGCAGTACCAGCAACTGCTGATAAAACAAAACAGTCATTGGCAGTCTCCTCTCATTTCCTCCAGGATGCTTTCCCACAGGATGCCCATAGGCAGAGGTCTAGGTTGTTGGCAGCAAGAGCTCTGTACACCTGGACTGTGACCCCTGTAGTTATATACCTTTGTAAAATACACAGCAGTATTTTGTAAAATACTACATTTTTGAGATCAATAACCCATGTTTTTACCACCCTAGCACCTATGTAGTTATTTTCCAAATGCTCTAAAAACTGTGCAGTAGAAGATGCCTGTCGTTAGGTTATACTTTTTTTTTTTAAATCTGCTTTTCATAATCCACCTCCAGTAGCAATTTACTTTTCAACCATCCATGTTCTCCTGCAAACACGGAGAACAACTAGTATGTTGGTTTATGCCATTTGAAAACAAATCCTCTGAGTGACATCAAACATCGTTTTCGGACAGGCAGGCATCCCTGTGTTTCCTGGGTCATTCCCTGTTTTTTCATAATATCACATTTATAACTTTTCTTACTCTAGAAACATTTGATTATAGAATTCTTTTAATCAAGGCCTTTTATTCACCTCTTCTTCCAGGTAATATAGTTCAAGGATGTTCATTCCACCTTTTGGTTAATTTGGGGATACAAATTAGAACCTTACGACAAACCTTGGCTTTTTTTTTTTTAAACGTCTTTCCCTGTAGTGCCTACTGTTTGCTAACACTTTTGTTTGCCTTTGGATGTCTGCCAGAATAGAAGCAACATACTGAGATACATGGTGAAACCTCAATTGGGAGAATATCTGGATTTTTTTTGTGTTAATTTGCGTTACAAGATCCCCAGTTCTGACAGACTGCTTATAAATATTGTATATTTTCAATTGGCACTTCCTGAGATGTATACATAGGAAACGTTTAATTGCCCACAAAATATGGGTAATAGGAGCTAGCAGATTTGTCATGGAACTTGCCCCATCCTGCACTCCGCATACAGTGGATTTTTTTTTTTTTGCCTCCCACGTATTCACTCAATGACCAAATTACATAGCTGAGAGCTAGTCACAGTTCAGATTGGATTGAAACTCATAAATGTGCTACTCCACAGAAATCTTTAATAAAAGGCAAAACATTTATAAGATGGGAAGAGAAGCCTGTGCAGTCTGGGCATCTGCAGCACCAACATGTTACTGGGCAGTATTTCATTATGTTAAGAAAACAGTTTGACCAGAAGCCTTCCATGGCACCAGAACCTTGTTCTGGCAAAACTCTCTCACTCTTTTTTCAACAAGGATTGATTCTAGATGTGCTCATTGAATACTAGATATCCTGTGATCACAAGAAGATTGAACAGTGACTTGTTGGGTGATACCCATGGAATCAGGAATATCTTTTCTGTAGTCTCAAAGAACCTGGCTTCTCATGGCAATTTTGTTGTACTACAACTGGCCTTCTAAATCACCTCTTTTCTTAGTCATCAGCCTCTCCCTTAGAAAAACTCTTAAATTTTATCAAGTCCAAACTTGGACCCACAGCAATGTGAACACTGAGGCATCATAATGTCCTCGTTGTATAATCTGTATGTACAGCACATGAACTAGTCTTTACAAAGACATTTTGCCATCGGGTATTAGTGATGCATCATACAAGGAAGCGGCACTTCGGTTTCACTGGCAGTTAGTGCAAGACCAGACTTGATAACTAATAGTAAAGGTGCTGAACTAGTATCCTTCAGAGGTTGCTAGACATCTACTCTGCCTATCTGAAAAGCTGATTTGAAAGAACAACTGTGAAATGCTAAAGAAAAGATATTTGAAATATTTTTTCCCACTGGAATTAGGTTGCCAAGTATTATAAATTCTAGTCTTGATTAGCCAACTAAACTAACAATCCACAGAAAAATAAATTTATTCCCATGTAAAATACAGAAATATTATCTTTAATAGAGAAACATTTGTGCATTTCTAATTTTCTTGCATTATTATCTAAAGATTGGTTTGGGTTTAGTATAAAGGAATTTCCACAGCAGTTCATAATCCATCTTAATTTCGTTAATAGGAAATTATAATAGAATTAATTTCTCACTGAAAATTAAAAAAAGCGCTCACACATCAAAGTATTGTTGTCTATTTGGTTAGCACCTGCAGCTAGTGAAATGTCGTTGGATTATTTTATATGGGGGATAGACTAATCTATGATGATGAGTATCTAGTTGCTCTTGAGATTTTAGTGAAATGAATTTATAACAAGACATTCAGGATATTTGTACTCTTATGCATGAAAACTATTGTGTCTAATTATTCCACAGTACTTATACTAATTTATTTATACCCTCATTAAAGTATTCAGCTTTTAGACAGTATCTCTACATCCCTGCAGAATCATGAAAACCTTTGCTCTTATATTCTGTGTACATTTACTCTTTTTCTTGAAGTAATCTGAAAAAAGTAAGAAAGCTAATACCAAGCAGGATGTATTGAACATTAGCTGATGAAGCAAGGCATGTCTTTTACATCAAACATATTTTTCTTTTGTTGCAGTGTTCATTTTTGCCTAAATTCTCCATTCATATAGAGACAAAATACGAGGACAACAAAGGAAGCAATGACAGTGTAAGTATGATGGCTTTTGCAAAATTTGATGTAATCCTTTTAGTTAGTTGTGTTCTGTATCTGGGGGTTGTAGGTCTTTCAGCCTGGGAAAAAGGCTTCATCAGTTTTGTGTCTGCACCTGCCTGGGTGTCCTGTTCATTAGCAGCTTGTCAGCTTGCGGAGGAGTTACCAGCAAAGCACCATGAGACAAAAGATCCATGTACACAACTTCCCTTCTGCATCTCACATCCTACTTGTTACTTCTCTAAACACGACATAATTTACATATGTGAATTAGTCCTGGTGATCATTGATGGAGAGTAAAGAAAAGATTACTCTTTTTTTGTTGGTATAATTGTATTCCACTTTACCTGTTTCACGTTATTCTCTCTGAGTAAAGGGTGTTGAACTCCAAGGAGCTGTTAGGAAGAGCAAACAGGAAACTAAACAATGGTCAGAGATGAGATCTCAGTAAACAACTTCAAGGGAACAATGGCTGGACTATCGAGGTGATGCTTTTGGCAATCACTTACCAAAAGTTAAAAAGGTCACAGAGTTAGAGCTTAGAGATGAAAAGGATAATTATGCAAAATCCTCTCTAGGGGAAGGGTGGGAGTGATTCGCCAGCAGCTGCTGGTTGGGAGATGCTCAGGAATAGAAGGGAGGGGGTCAGTGGGACCTGACGGGGAGCAAAGCAGAGTTATACAACTTGCAAGAAAAGAATAACATTCGATAAAGCCAGGCATGTAAAGATTCAGCCCTTGGATTAATACACAAGTATGTTTCTATATGTTTCATTTTGGTATGCTTTAAACAGTCATTTGTTGCAGACTTAGGGGAAGAAGTTTCAAATAGGCCTGAAATGCAGGTTAAAATGGCTGGAAAATCGATCTGTAGTATAGAGACCTAATGAAGGAGTGTTTAAACTCATTCTTGAGAAAGAAGACGACAGTAAAACAGATTTTAAAGGGCTCTGAGACACAGAGCCTTTCAGTTTCCAGGGGTGTCCCTCTACCAGCCTTACTAAGGTTAAAGCGTTCTGTTCTCCACATGGGAGGTACAGTTCCCCAACTGCCTTGGGCCTGCGTGTTAATAAGGCTGACAGCTGTTGCACTGCTTTGGGCAGAATAATTACAAGTAAAAGAACAAGGTATAATTTTGAATAATGATTTTGGCATACAGACACTTTCCCAATGGGAACATGACAGAGATCATGTATTAGCCACCAGATACCAACAACTTTCAGTCACTGCTAGTCTCAGCCAGATCCAGATCAGCAAGAGAGGCAAAAAAAGAAGTGTGTTTCATTACCAACTATATGAGCACTATGTAATTTATGCACTTTTTAATGTTCACTTCTGCTTTTTGGCAGCAATTCAATTCAGAGCAAGCCCACACCTTTGGTTTGGGAGGGTGCAGACTAGTTTTCTGGTACATTATAATGTCAGCAGTGAGAAGACACTTTCTGTACTGATGCCTAACAGGGGGGAGGAAGAACTGAAGCTATTTAATCTGTGAATTTTCAGTTTTTTTCTATGTGTCAGCTTTGTGGCTAAAATATTGTGAATCAAGCCCTGAATAGTACCCAACCAGTGAATTTAAGATGAAAGTACCGCAGAAGTAGGATACTCAGATGATGTAAATCAAAGAAATCTCTACTCTGCTTGAATCCAGCTCTTCAAACGTAATTTTTACCAGAGTGCCAGTGTGGTGATATTATACTACCTTTCTACTGAGGTACCTGAGTCACAGACTAGGCAAGTATTTACCAAGATTAACAGATTTAGTTGACCCTTACTTGAACTGAGGAGGAGAAAGAGGGCTGCATTCCAGCCCTAATTTCCACGATTTTGTAATTCTGAGAGCTATGTTATTCACTAGTGTGAACACAATAAACTAATGGAAAATCTACATTTTTTTGCTGTTGATCCAGTGACACTGATCTGGTGACACAGATGCCTGGTACAGCGCTGAAATGCTAGTTAGTAAATATGGAGAGACCTCACTGAGCCTGTGAACCAGACACCTCAGAACTAGGACTAAGAGTTGGTCTTGTTTCTATTACTCAACAGGTAGGCTTAAGCCTCACTTAAGAAAACACGAAGTGTATTTCTCCCTTGTATCAGACAAGTTTAGATTAAATTTCACTACATTTGCCCAGTCAGAAAACAACAGGAAACATAGCATCCATTTCTATAGATTTCCATAGACACACTGTATTTTCCTTCATTACAGCTAACAACCTTGGCTTGTGAAGAAATAATTAATCCAAAAAATACTTCTGTAAATTTTGCAGTAGTAATGCAAAATATACTGAATGAATATTAATATTACAGTAATGAGGGTAATAATGCACAGCCAATTTTAACTCAACTATTTCTAGATATATATTTGGAGACCATAGAGGTTTTTTGAAATCTTTGAACTCTGATCTATTCTTCATTTCCATGCTATCTAATAAAGTAGATATTGATTGTAAAAAGCAATAATTAGATAGAAGGATACTAAAGCTAATTCCATTGATTAGTGGAAGAAAGCAGTATGAATGCTCTTGGGTTCCTGTTGTCATTTAGCAGGCTAGTATATTATTAAAATTATTTTAATTAACGTGCTGCATTGCCTGGTAAAATTCTGCCTAATTACTTCAATATATCTTAATGCAAAAATCTTCCTCATTTTTCTTCCCAATTGTCATGATAGAAGAAACTAGTGAAAGATAATGATATCTGCTTTGGAACTTAATTTTTCTATGTCTTAGATTTTGTCATAGTTTTAATCTATTTTAAATGCGCTTAAAGCACTACTGTTCCAACCTCTTAAGGTTTGCGCTTGATTTGCACAAGTACAAACATTGCCAGAAAGATCAATGGACAACGAACCCCTTTATTTAGATAAAACACTACGTAGATGGTAGTAGTGCAGCACCATAAATCCATCCAGTTGTGATTTCTAGTGCTGCAGCGCAGCTGCTTTTGCTGTGTCGCATCTACACGTTCGCATGGCAACTCTCTCCTTAGAAAAACAGAATCAGTGTTGGATGAACATGTTAGTACCTCAAATATTGTCACTGCTACCTTGCACTTTATAGCTTCATTAATAGTGTTAGAAACTAGACCAGTGAGTCAGGCCTTTCAGTGTTTCCTCTTATGAGTCTTTTAAAAAGTAAACTTCTTAGTTTAAAGAGAAATGTTATTTTTATTTTACTTTTATTTTAAATTGCAAAATGTAAATGACACTGTAGGTGGTATCTGTAGAGTATGTGAAAATATTGCTTCCCTTTTGCATCTTTAGCTGCTTATGTAAGCCAGGGTTGCAGTGAGAACTGCAGGGAAGAGGGAAGTGCAGGTGCCTACAACAGACAGCTTCAGCGACCACAGGCAAGCTATAAACGTGTGTATCAGTCACCCAATGCATACATTTTTTTTTTCCCCGATAAGAAAAATTAGTAATTAGGGAATTTGAATATAGATACACAAAGTCTCTATTTTGAATATAAAAACCATAAGTTGAATACAAGAGAATTCTTAAGGTTATCTAATTAATGACATGGTCAGCAATCACAGGCAGGAGCGGTATAAGTTACTGCTTGTTTGTGAATAAATTAGTCTGTGGTTTTCAGGAGCAGACTATATTAACCTCTTTTTTTATTTGGGCAGATACTATTTTCTATTGATTGGTCAGTATTTATGTCACATAAGGCTAATTTTATTCTAAATGGTATATTGCTCTCACTTTTCTCCCATCTCTATCCTTGCTATTTCAGTGTACATTACAGACACACATTCTGTTTATTTTTAATTTTAGTGGGGAATGCACCAACTCAGACTTTCTGTTGCTTACAAAGAATCCACCACATGGCTCTAGTAGATATTGTAACCAATGCACAACGATCTCACACACTGCAGCGCCATGCCTGTTCTTGCATGCCACAGTCTAGTTCTGGTGAAAATTTATAAAAAGCTGAAGGTAGAGGAAGGGTAAAGTGAAGGCAGACACTGTTCAAGCAAATCACTGAATCACAGATACATTTCAATTTTCCTATTTGTTGTAGACAGATCATTATGCTTCACTGGTTTTTGTAGTTTTGGTTTGGCTTTTAGTCACAAAATTAATTTCCGCTGATATTTGGGCAGTGAATTTTTACCTTCTGATAGTGTCTGGGGAAAGTAAAAAAGTACAGCTTGTAAAAATAATCCCGTAGTTGTCAGTAATGGAAATTCACTGTATGTAAAATTACAGTGTTTTGCTCTGGAAAACTCAATGGCTGGATCTTGATTATTAAAGAATAACATGCAAGATCTTAAAATAGTGTAGCCTTTCTTTTTGTTAAAGGGCCATAATATTTGTTAGCAAGAATAACATTATTCTAAAGAGTAATGAAGGTGTGGAGTAAAGATTTTAAGGTAGAGTTATGTTTCAAGATGACAAAGTATGGGTATCATTGGGCATGTTTTTGTAAACATATGTCTCAGTAACGCTGATAAAGTCATCAGAGCTACGGCACTAATTCTTTGTCAATCAAGATAAAAATATATTATCAACGTGTTTCTTGCCCTTCAAAGATAATATAGTGTTGAAAATGCTTGTCTCAGAATGACCATTTGCCAAATGAAAACAAGAGGTAGTTCTGTATTCCATATAGTTGTAAATTAACACCAGTATCATCTGACACATTAATAGCTTGAGCACGCTAAAACCAGCCAGCTAATAGCAGATATTATTTGATAGGCAACCTATGTAAGTTGCAGCGCCATCATTTAAAGTTAGAAAATCCTTTCTTGACAGTGAGTTCAAATTCTGCAGCCCTACAAGTGACAGAGTATACAGTATTGGGTCATTTCATCATACCTCATCCTTAATGTGTATTTCTGAAGTGTGGCTGTGAAACATTTGGCTAAAGAAAATAAATTTTAGGTATGGCCAGCTAAGAGGAAAAGCTGTTTCTAGTTTTGCGCTTTTTAGGGAGGAGGTTTTTTTCCCTATTTTTGTCTCCTATCTTAGTAACATGGAACTAGGTTGTAACAAGCTTCAATATAGCACATGTAAATTAAATGTAAATTCACTATTTAAGGAAACTGCCATGAAATACTGATTTTAGCTAAAACAGATTCAGCTGTGCCCTGGCTTAGCCTCATTGCACTACAGGATATCATTCGGTAAATGTCTAAAGGATTGCTAGGCACCACTGCAAAGTATGTCAAAGTCAAAGCTAGGTCACTTTTATGGACGATTTTAGTTGCACCTGGACCTTTGCTGTATGATGGTATTGAGTATCTGTCTCCTGTGTAATTTGCAATGGAAAACCTTGATTTTGTGAAGCTTTCCCCCTCAAATAAGTCTCAAAAATACAGGGAAACAAGCGGAGAGGTTGGCCTAAAACGCCTTCTGTGTGAAGAGCTCTCTTTTTGTTGAACGTAACTACAAATAGTACGTCCCCAGCACATATGGCTATCGCAGAACATAAGATAAGGCCAATACTGACAGAGAGTGTGAACAAGTAATAACAGTTGTGCCTCTACTTTTTTGATTTCTCTAAATGAACTACTGAAGTTAATTAGTAAATCTAGCATTTGAAATAGATGTGACTTTAAAAAAACTAATCCCAGTAAATATTATTGAAAGTGTATTATGGTCTTGGAAACATGGCTACTTTGACATAATTACACAAAAATACATTTCTCTGTTCAGAAAGTACAAAGCTAAATGAGATACTGTATAAGAGATGGACTAATAGAGGAGTCGTGACATGAAGATAAAAAGGAGGAAGGAGCAAGGCTGCTGATAAATATGGAACTGCCTTTGTGAGTTCCACTTTGGCAGACAGGGATATTCCCATGCTGTTCAGTGAGCCAAACTTACTGCTCTCAGGGACAGAGTCAATCTTTTTTCCACAGAAGAATTGCTCCCGATTATGTCTGTCCACATAAATAGTTTTAGCCAGTGAACAGGTTGAAATTGGTCAATTCCTGTAATCTTTGCCCCAGTAAGTCTCAAAAGCAAATTAACGGACTTTGTGGGTAACTGAGGTTGGAACATGACTTACAGAAAAGTTATGCACTGAATAAAACTCCATAGATCAAGTTCTGAGTAGATGGGGTTTTTATTTTAGACCAAATTTTCTTGCAGAAAAATAAGAATTAAAGTTGACCAGATGACACAACCTGTGAAAGGATGCTGTAAGAATAAATTGGAGACTAGCCAGTAGTTCTGACGATGGAAATCTAAGGAGATTAGAATTTTGAGTTGGAGAGATGGTTTTGTTCCAGATTTTCCCTTTTTTAACAGGAATAAAAAAGAGCTTATTCTTGCAGTCCTTACTGCAGTTATACCTCTAACTTTCACATACAATGAAATCTAGATTTAAACCATCCTACAATGATGTATACTTATGTATTCTACTCACAGAAAGCGCTTCTTGTTGTACAAATTGCTCAGTACCTGCAAGTTGCATAGTTAGACTACATTTCAGGGATGAGACAAAATACAGAGAGAACCCAAAAGCTTCAGTGCAATATCAATATTTGAATTAAAAAGGAGCATATATGTTGCATATATTCATCTAAGCCTGGGACTCTTCTAGCTGCATACCGTATTTTTTCCATTTTCTTGATGATCAATGACAACGAATGAATCACTATAATAGTGAGAAAGGCAGAGATTAAATTTAATTTAATTTCAAATTCTAATATTTCAAGATATTTTTGTCATGCCATTCATGTCATAGCCTGCCTATCCCACTAAGATGTCCTCTTGTGATGTCCAGCTACTGCAAAGCCAAGATTTAAGTTTGTTGAGATGCCTGTTGGCTTTGTTGGCAGGGCAAAGGGGAAGGCAGAGAGGGAAGAACACCACTTTCAGGCACAGATATTAACTCAAAGAGGATTTACGAGAAGAGGAAATTTGATTTGTAGTAGAAATTCTCATCTCAATAAATTCCATTTACATGTTGTACCTTGAACAATGTAGTCGTTTTGGCTTAAGTTTGTAGATAGGCACAGGTGGCTGATTACTTAGCACATGGGATAATAATCACATTTGCTACCATATTACCTGCCTGTAATTAGGAGTTAATTAAGTTAATTAATTTAGGAGTGCTCTCCTTTTTTGGAAAAAAAATCTTTTAGCTCTTTTCTGTTTAATTTCTCTGCCTTAGCTGCATTTCTCACCGATGGCTGACTATCTGGATCTAGTATAACAAGAAAGAAAAACATGGAGATCTTCTCTCCCCCAAAGCCTCAGGGACAGAAAAAATAGCTTCCAGAAACAACTACATCACTTTTCAAACTTGTTTGTTTGTAGTATAGAATTCTCTGTATAGGTTGTCTTATCACTTTCATCTCTAACAACTTGTCTTTATTTCTTAGTTGACCTGTTATTTAACTGTTTCCACAGGAAATCTTATGTCCTGTATATCCTAGTGTGTAAAATGTGAATTAGCTGCCTTATTACAGCCTTGTGACCTCAGACTCCTTGTATCTAGGCTGGAAAAAAAAAATATTTTGCAGTAAAGACAGAGACAAAGCACTTTCCAGCGGGTAATCCCTTGAATACATTCTTTGCTCTTGATGATAGGGGAAAAAAAAAAAAAAAAAAGATAATCATATTATGGAATCTAGCCAAGCCAAACAAGCCCAGATCTGACCCTCGGAGTCCCTGCAGTGGAGATGAGAGAGGAGTTTGCTAGTGTGGATGTAATCAATGGATTCAGTAGAGTCTGGCTTTGTCCTGTTTATATCCAAACCAGGTTAGCTGTGGTGATTGGCCATAAAAGTTAAATTTTGGATTAGCTACATCTGAATGAGGCTGAAGCCAGCAACTTAACCTGGAGATAGAAAAAGAAGAAAAATGGGAAAGGAGCTTATAGAAAAAAGATACTAAATTTGTTGTTGACGTACCATCAGCTCATAACCTGACTTTCTGTTCTGGCTTTGGCTACAGGGAAAAGAGGAATCACCAGCAAAGTATGTGCTAGGACATGTCAGTAGGGCACGAGGAAAAGGAAGGAAAGAAATGTAAATATGGCAGCACATAGATTGTTGCAGTATCCTCTATGAGCTTTCTTTCCTGAGGTACCAGAATCATCTGCCAGGGTTTATTTTGAAAAGTTTCCCCAAAAGAAACTATTGACGATTGTAGAAATGACCCAATTAAAACCTTTCTTCCACTTTTTGTCATTTTGTGCGTGAATTAGTCTAAGTAATGATGAGTTTTCATTCCTCTTAGAAAGTGGAAGTGTATGAATGTTTCTGTTGTACAAAAGCTGTCAACACCCACCCCTCCACCCAAAAAAAACCCAGAAACCCAAAACCACAACAAAAAGGATACTTCAGCCTGAATATTACTCTTTGTTTTCCATGTGATTGTGTATTTCAATTCAATTAATTACTTGGCTTCCAAATGTAAAGCCTGTCCAGTTCTTTCCAATATAATATTTAATATTCTGCCTTTCTACATCATCTTCTTAAGGATACAGATTGTTCTCACCATTCATCTTCTGCACATTTGCAAATACAGTTGCACAGATTGGGAGCCTTATGCTTCTTTTCGTGGCCTTTAATCTCTTCCTTTAAAACTTTTAAATTTCTCTAGTCTCTTTGATGACAAATGCAGTAAACCCATCCTCCCTACAGGTTTTAAGACAATCCCAGATTATGTGGCTAGGAGAGGCAATAAGAGAATTAGAGCTAAGAAAGAAATCAGTCTTGTTCTCTAATGACTTCTTATTTTCTACTGCTGATAGAATGAAAAGATTAAATCTCTATCTTCAAATCTTTTGAGGACAATCTAAGAAGGAGAGAAGCATAAATGATTAGACAACAACTTCTGCCAGCAAAGGGAAGTGAGAATGTCACTCAGCAAACTTTTGGAATGGAGGACACGGTCGGAGACAGCCTAAGCAGCAAATAAGGCATAGTTGAAATGGTTGAAAAATTCCTCCTGGTTTTGACAGATTGGCAAAGGCATCTGTCATCCCCACTTCTATCAAAGCATTTTAAAGAGAGAAAAAGAATTTAGAACTCTATTACTTAGAGGTGCAATATGTGGATCAAGCCTGTGATAGAGCAGGGCACATTTCTTCAGATGAGATATTGGGTAACAGTCCCAATTGCAAACATGCAGAGATAGGCATGTGCTTAAAATTATTAGGCTTGTATTTAAACCATATAGTGATTCAGAGCCTCAGCTGACCTGGTAATGTCCATTTAAGAGAAATCTCCATTATTTTATTTAAAGCTCAGAGATTATGGTGAAATGCATCTTGTTCCAGAAATAGTTCAACTGATTTCATCAAGGGACTGCTCTGGATATCTGAATTTGTTTAGACAAAAAGCAAACGAGGAAGCTTATAAAAAGCGACCTATATTATATACGTAAAACATAAGTTACTTAAAAAAATGTACCCAATTCTGAGAAAGAACACTACAGGGGAAGGACTTCAGCTCAAATTCGTTCGAATAATCAACATAATTTTTTGTGAAACAAGGATTAGAGAAGGAAAATAAGCACACAAATAAAACCAGACTGGAGTTTCCCTTTGTTCCGTTCTTCTGCAGTTTCAGACACATTAACATTTTATATCCAGTTCAGTAAGCATTCCGTGTTGCCTATTTTATTCCAGTACTGTTAACTACCAGGACAAGTTAAAATTGTAGAGTCAAACTTCAGCTTTTCATTTATTTGAATTATGATTTCCTGAGCAATGTTCTTCTTACCAGCTGGTGTACTTGTTCACTGTAGTACACTGCTCACTTTGAATGCTTTAAATGGGCATCCACGTTTCTTTCCAAAATAATAAAGTAGCATTCTTGTTACTGAATAGTTACTGGCATTTTGTATTTTTAACTGTTCCTCTAGGATGAAATGAAATTAAATCAACAGAGCGTTCACTACATTTATTTTTAAAAAAAAAAAAAAAAAGAGAAAACAAAAATATTGATGCTTCCTGGAAACGTTAGCTATAGAACATTGTGCCCCAAAGGAAAAAACACATCGTTAGCTTGTTACTGATCTTGACACTGTATGCACAACTTCCCTGAATTTTGTGGCACTAATTCATGATAGCCTTTTAACTAGTCACTGTTTCCAAGTCCCAGAATCATGAGTAGAAATTTATTGCAGACATAGCATAAGTCACATGGATCACTAAGATGCCCAAATAATTAAATTATGGACACAGACACAGAAGTATACTATGCTGCAGATGCAAATGACCTGCATTTTCAGAATATACCCATCCTTTGCCTTGCATAGAACAAGAGACTTGCCAGATCCTAAGGGATTAAATGAAAATAAGCTTTGTGTGTGCACAAATGGAGAGTGGAGGTTTCCAGCTTCCAGTGAGGGCAGCTCAACCCAAATTTTGATTCTCAGTATAACAGCAGCTTAGCCTGGCTGGTTCACACGACACACCTGCATGTGTCATGCTTGTCCCTAGAGTGAAAAGGTTAGAAACATCCAGAGTCCAGAAAGTCAGGTTTGTTGGACAATGATGGAATCTAGTTCAAAGATTAGAGAACACAATAAAACCAATCCTAGTTGTTGACTTTACTATTTGTGACCAAAGTCTCCATTCCAAAAAGCACAAGGAAGAGCAGTGGTGTGAGTGGTATGTGCCGAACACAATGTGTTATATTTAACAGTCCACTGTCTCTCAGTCTGATATAGTGGATTGTTCCCCAAAAGTCTGTGGCATAATTCATTCAAACTGCTGTTAATCTTGCTTAGGAACACCTTACTTATACATGACTTTCAGAACACCCATTTTCTTCCCTTTGATGTCTGCAGTAGGGCAGAGAATGTGACTGTGTCTCTGCAAAAACTTCAGCATCTTACATTAGAAGCCTAAAGTACATTACGTTGAGCAAGTCATTGAAATCACTTGTAACTATTATTCCAGGTGGATTGTGTAAGGGTGTTGTTCTGTTACAGTGTTGAATTTCTTTAACTTGCAGATTTTTGACAAAGAAGCTAAAGATCTGGAGCGAGAAGTCTGCTTTATTGATATTGCCAGCGATGAAATTCCTGAGCGCTATTACAAAGAATCAGAGGTAAGAGACAGCTTGATTGTGAAATGGTGAAGAAGGGAATGGAAGAGGCTGCAGGAAAGCCCTGATAGGCATCAAAACAATTTTATTTTTGTATGAAATCTTGCTGATCAGCAGTATTTAAAAAGCTTTCGATTAGATGGAAAGCAGATAGCAACCTCTAGATTGCCTGACATGTTCTTTTGCAGATGATTCCTCCAACCTTTTGAGATGCTTTCATACTCTTATCAGAACATATCCCATACCAGTCCTTTGATAGCTAATTAATTCAAAGTAGAAAAGGACTATTTCTTTGAATCAGAAGGCTCAGTTAAGTGTTTGCAGGTCCAAATAGTTTTAAACATTACTGTTGTCCTTATTTGTATCCTGCCCCAACTGAGAAGTCATGTGAAGTGTGTAAGCCCAGGCAAAGGACAGGTATGCTGCAGTGAGAATAGGGTTGATGCACAGTTGCTCAGGGGCAACCGTGACACAAGATCAAGAGGGACTGAAGCGTTCTGCGTACTGCAGTGAATCTGCCAAAAAGCATCAATAGCAGCAGACACATTCACTCTCTTAAAATTCCCTTGAAAATTGCTCCCATGTATATTTGATAGTGCACATCTCTGAAGAGCATGTTTCTTTTAGGTCAATGCAATTTGCTGTTTTGAAATCAGAGCCACCATGCAAATGAAGATGAGGTCTCAATGTTTTAACCTTAGACTTGAAAACTGCTGGTTCACAACGAGTAGCTGGAGAGGAATGATCAGATCTATGCTTGCATTTAATTTTGGAGATGATACGATTTGCCTCTGGAGCCAAGTATATATATTCATAGCTGGCAATGAGTATGGCAGCTGTTTGACTATACAAAACGAGACTGCATCATCATTTTTAGCATAGAAAATGAAGACTTGCCAAGGCATATATTTCTATTCCATAGGAGACAGGATTTTCAGACTAAAAAAGTCAGGTACTTGTTATCTTCCATTTATAGATCCCATTTCAAATTTTATGTATGGGTCATAAAGCAAAATTGGGTCTACAGTAGAAAGAAAAGTAACTTTATTAGTTTCCTTAAATAATGAAACCCATCTGTTATATACCAAAAATTACATAACACTTCATGAAACTGCTTATCGGTCCCATCATCTTATCTGAACTCTGTGGTCTTCTGGTTCCCTGGATGACTGCTGCTATTGAACAGGTCAGCATTTGACTGTGTTTTAAAGAAATCATGTAAGATTTTTCATCTCAGTGTGTGCACTTCCGGAAATTGTAAACAGGAAGGTAACATCTAGATTTTCAGCTTTCCTACCCATTTTTAATAGCCAACTATTAAGTATAATTTCCAGATGATTAATCTTGTGACACAGAAAACCAGCCTTATGTTAAGTGAGAAAAGAATTTCAGAGTCTTTGTGTTGTTATTTCAAAGACAAATCTAGAGACCTGATTCCAAGCAAAATGGATTTTTATATGGGTTTAAACAACAAAAATAGCCCAGCATCTGTTGTTTTTTTCTGTACTGATGGATGATTGGTATGTTGGCTACCAAATTCTGTTTCAGAATTCATACAAAATAGTAAGAATACCTTAGCATTTAACTGTGCACATACTGTAATTGATACTGAATTAATAATATTTGAATTCAGTATCTTCCAGAGTTTACAAACCATGGGGGTTTTATGGTGCCATATGATGAACATGAAGCCAAATTCCCATTTCTGACGAGGCCTCTTACATAATTTAGAGACTATAAAAAGATTTTTAATGTTTGTAAATGTAATTTCCGTCTGTTTTCAATCAGAACAGCATAAAAAAGTAACTCAAGTAAATGGGAAACGGTCTGTGTTTTCCAACAAATAACGGTTTCAGAGATAACTAAAAACCATTTACTGTAAGCTTTTGAATGGTATTTTAGTTACACTAGTAACAACAATTTGGCTGCTTTTAGATCATTTAATCTGAATTGATACAAAATTTAAAGATGCAAAGTGAAGTACAATCCTCAGGATTTTAGAATTAGGTCCCACAGGATAAGTGTTCTGACTCCCATCCAGAAAGACCAACGAGAATGATTTTAACTTCAGGCATGGTAGTAATCTCTTTGTTTCAATGCATCTTTCACATGCTTAAAATTAAGCAAGTTCTGTACCAGGGTCAGCATACTTAGCAGCTGCTAGAAATGAGCTTTAAATTTCTGTTATATCCTGACCAAAGTGCATCCCTATTCGATTAAAAATATACTTCAGTTTTCAACAGCAAATTTCATTATTTAGTCATATTTCTGTATATTAGAGAGGTAGCTTAAATAATTTAAACCTTTCACACACTACTTCAATTGCTTGCTCTTTGTTAGTTCTTAGGAGCCTGCTTGTAGACGCTGACTTCTGATACGATCAGACAGCACTAATTACTTAGTTGCTATTAAGCTAGTATTTGTGATTGCCGTTATTTATAGCTTTAAAGTGCTCAGTTCTCCTTCAGAAGCCGTTTGGGTCAATATCATAAGTTTTTCAGAGTCCTCTGTATGAAAAGCCCCTTTCTACAATTTGACTGTGACCTTTCTTTGAGTTAGTGCATCAAATAACTCATTGATTATAGCAGACTGAACTGCAGGAGCTTTAGTGTTGTTTTTCTCAGTTATATAGACACAAGGTGAAGGTATGGTTGTGTATGTTGTGCAGTTACCGCAGGAGGGTCCAGGAGATATCCAAGGGACCCACAGCATCAGGCTCAGTACAAACAAGTAAAGCAGCCGTTCTCTGATTCCTAGCACCTACGATCTAAAAAAACTGGTTTTCAGTTGCCCTGACGTGAATCTTATAAACAGATCTATATTCTTCCTTCCATTGTAACTTACATAACCATGATTCAGACATAAAAAGACAAAACGTGTAGAACATCTTCATATGTATAATATTCCATTTGAATTGCATAGCTCGTTTTGGCTTGTGCTGGTACTGATGAGAAAGGAAAAGTGTTCCATGAAAATGTCATGACGGGTGACGGAAAAATTATCATCAAATTCAACTTTGTACATATCTGCTTTTTCTCTCCTCCTGTATATTAACTAGAATTAAAAACATTTAAAAGTATGGTTAGCTGGAGGCTTAAGGAGAGTTGTTGTTTCACTGAGGAACACTTTAAAGGAACCTCTGCCAATAATATTGAGTGATCTCTTGACCAGAACCACCCAAGTGATTTGAATTCCCTTAAGAATGGAGGCCTTATCTGTCAGTGTATGCACAAAAGGACTCAAATCGCCAAGTAAATAGTGAAATCAGAAGACAGTTTTGTTAGCTTTTATAAATGCATATGCAGAGTCCAATTCTATCTTCCATGGATGGATACTGATTTCTGCTGTCAAAAGAGTTGCCCTTGCAGAAGACTGGAGGACGTATCATTGCAGCAATTCTGTGTATCTCAAAGCACATGACTTAATTTTAACTTAATGACCATCTACAAACTTCACTGTGAAGTACCCACCAGAATACTTAGCAGTGCTGCCACATCTTAAAGCTTTTTTTTTTTACAAGCATGGACCTAAAAATCCTTAAACTTTTCAGAAGTTTAAATGTGAGGTTCCAAATTGAGAAAGCTTGAATCTGGATCCAAGCTAGCAGGTTTGCCTCTTTTTCTGTAAGGAGTCACATATGTTTCCAAATCTGAATGTACATATTACACTGAATACAGAATTTTGTATTTCTGTATAAAGAATGCACAAGCCTACAGGTAAGAGTAGTTGTACATTTTGTAAAGTCATTTCCTTGTGACTTTACCATCAATGAATATGTATCACCAGCCATCGTGTATTCCCCATATAGACATATATATTTGTCTGAATTACAGAAAAGAATAAAACTGCGCTATGCTGAAGAGTGAGGCCCTCGAGTGAATCATTCACTGAAATGAAACATTTACTGTAGATGGGAGCTACTGAGCAAAATGTTCTTTGCCACCATATTCAAGTTCTCAGAATTAACAGTGTTTCATTTCCTGTTTATAACAAAGCAGTTGAGAGTTGGACAAATGGAATAAACTTTTTTAAGTTACCTCCAAGCAGAAGGATTTCATGCAGCTGCTGCGGCGTTCTTCTTCAATTGCTGGCTTTTTTGACTTTCCCACAGCTGCACTGTAATAAGTCCAGCTTACTACTGTCCAGGTGCTTTCAGAATAACAAAACCTCTATCACATTACAGAGCCAGAAAATGATGGTCATTGAAATAATACAGCTGCCTCAGCCCCCATAGTGAATGTGGGTAGCCTGTCAGTACAGCAGTTCAGTACAGGGCAGAGCAAAACCAGATGAAAATTTGCTTTTCCTTACTAGCTTCAGTTGTGAGCTTACATAAAGGCTGGCTGGATTATCATACTTTAACACCTCAGAACTGTCCCAGTATTTACAGTTCTTAAGTATTGAGCTGGCTCTTCCAGAAAATACATTTTAATGGAAAGTCAAAAAGAGAAGAAAAAAGTCTTTAAAAAATGACTCCGCATAAATGTCTACAGTAACATCTTTACATCAACAAATCTTTCCAGAGCCCTAGCTATATAAGCTGAAATCCAAAACTGAGCAACTACAGCTGATGGTGAAATGCCAGATCACATGTATTAAAACCATGAAGGATTGGTTCTGAAATTCAAGATCAAACAAAATGGTCTTCAGCTTAAAGGGGAAAAAAAAAATTGACTGCACTTCAAAAGCACGGTGGTGGGATATATTACAATAGGAGTCTGAAAAACTGAATCCACGCATTAAAAGGAGGGAGGGAGGGAAGGAAGGAAGGAAGGATCTGTTTCTGGGACATCTGAATACCTTCCAGTAAAAGAGAGGATGTATGGCATAAGCACAATGCACTTTCACCTCTGGAGAGTGTATTTAGCTTGGGGATCTTTTTCCAGGCTAAAATGGCCACCCAACCAGCAAGTAATTTTCAAGGCAGAATAGTGACGAGATGAGCAAGATGTTCCCTGCAGGCTTCCAGCATACAGACAAAGAGGTGTTGTCAGCTGCAGAAGAGTGTGGCATCTTCAAATCATGCCTGATACCATGGCAAAGCTAAGGGAAAGCATGCCCATTCCAATTTTGAAGTTTTCTGTAAATATTATGTAAAATATTTCATTATTTAAATAAAGAATAACATTTCAGAATTAAATCAGAAAGCGCATTGCAACAACCCAGTGCTATACTGTCGACATGTTGGTGTTTGCCTCCTGGAAAGGAGGTTGCAATTCCCCATCCGATGCCCATGACGTCTGCAGTCCACAAGGAAGGTTAAGTAAATAAATGCTAAATGCTAAATAATGGAATCTCCAACAATAAATGTGTTAAGGCAGGACCTGCTAAACGTGGCCTAAGAAAGAAGCACTGGGAGAGTGCTATGTTTGAAACCACTGTGGCTTTTCTTTTATTTTACTGTAATTTTATATTTTATTCTCAAATAAGCCCAGCTCCTGGGTAATGATGTTTCTGCTATGTTAGCAGAAGTGCTATTTTTAAATCACTCTGCACCTGGCAATAATGTATTGCAAATACAGAGTAGGTTTTGCTCCTCTGTAGCAAAAGGATTTGCCAGATGGGCTTTCCTAATAAATTGTGTCTGATAAAAGGACGATAAGGTTATTTAAACAAAAAGATTTTAGCTATGCCATTACATTTAAAACAGATTGAGGATTTTGCCAGTAGATAAATTAAGGGGAAAATAGTGAATAGACACAGTATTCTTTGGATGATGACTTCTCTAGAAAGGAAGGCATGGGTGGCTAACAGCAAAAATAAGGCGTACACAAATTTAATGATCTAAGTAATAACATAAACATGGGGTCAGACCAAAGATCAGCTTGCCCAGTTTCCAGTCACTGACAAAAGTGTTTCAAACTCAGATGTGCCACAATTCCTGCCTAGAGAGCGTGCTGCTTTGCTCTAGCCTGGTGCATCTGGTATATATTTTGCAAATTGCCATACCGTTCACAGGAAGAGCAAAGAACAGCCATGATCCAGTACAGGTGCTCAGCATTTCCTCCTGGGACCTGGAGGGATGTGAGCATGGCACGTGAGTCTGATTTGTTCTGTGTGACTAACCTAACCAGTGAGCTACAGCATGAAAGTCAGGAGGAGAAGCAGTCCTGTGCACCAATATTATTTTTACTTGCAATTAATAAAAAATTATCATCCCTGCTTCTTTTTGTTTTAGAAGGACCTTATGTGCCTAACTGCAGAGAGGTTTCTAGGCTGTGAATCTCAATCTGGCAATTTGAAGCCATGGGTTAGGCACATAAAATTATTCTGGGTTGTGGCTTCTGTGTCAAAGGTCTCATTGATTTCAGTGGGCTTTGGATCAAACATTGAAGACAAAAGATTAGCAGTGCTGACCACACCAAAGGAAGGTCCTTCTGGCGTGATATGCTCCCTATGGCTGTGGCCAGCAGCCGAGGCCTAGGAAAGGTGTAAATATATGCAAAATATAGAGATAAATATAGGGATTCTTCCCCTAAGTACTTCCTCACATGAACCATAGCACAAGCAATTGCTGAGCCAGAATTTGTGTCTTTCTAAAATAGTCCAAGACTTTTTTAAACACCTGATATTTTAGCATCCCAGTAAAAAGCCCAGTGACATTAGCTTTACTGATGATAACCACTCACCTCTGTAAAACACTCACGGCCTTTGAACTGATGGCCCAGAGATTAAACTCTCAAGTTTGCTTTGCTTAATGTTGCTGTGTATCTTACACTCCACTACTCTGCTTATATGCAGTCTTTACATGCAGCTCCCAGTGAATTGAATCATAGAATCATAGAATATCAGGTTGGAGGGGACCTCAAGGACCATCTGGTCCAACCTTTCTTGGCAGAAGCACAGTCTAGACAAGGTGGCCCATCACCCTGTCCGGCTGCATCTTGAAAGTGTCCAATGTTGAGGAATCCACTGCTTCCCTGGGGAGATTATTCCAATGGCTGATTGTTCTCACTGTGAAAAATTTTCCTTGTGTCCAACTGGAATCTCCCCAGGAGTAACTTGCACCTATTAGCCCTCATCTTTTCCATGTGACTCCTTGTAAAATGGGAGTCTCCGTCTTCTTTGTTGCCACCCTTTAAATACTGGAACATGGCGATAAGGTTGAGTTTTAGCTTTCCTGAGCAGGCACTCAGTAAGATCTTTAACACCTTGATCTTTTATAGAGCAGTGTGGGAATCTATTCCTCTGAATTTTTTCTTCTTCCTGGCTTCATTCATCAGTCTACAGTTTTATAGTACCAATACGTTAATGTTTTCAGAAAGGCTGGAATTTCCATAAAAGCTATTAGATATATGTTGCCCAAACTGTCCATCATTGCCTGGCTCTTTGCTTGAAACTCTCCAGCCAATTTGTGACTCAATGTCATGTCCTTCAAGACAAATGGACATGATTAAGGGAAGCAAAGGTGCCATCTCTGGGTGCTGTTAAAGGAATTAGCAACTAGGAGTGATGTCATGGATGAATTGCATTGCAGTAGGGGGATTATTTGTGGGCCACTGATTTAGGAACAATTTCCACTATGAACCCCCTTGTCTGATGGGTTAACTTCACAAAAACTAAAGAAAACAAAGCAAAACAGTGCTTTCACAGCATCCAGAGGGTTCTTGCAGTTTGAATGAGACACAAGTTTTATGTATGACTGGGCAGGGTAGCTGTTCTATTATTTAATTTTTATTTATAAATTCTGAATAGTTGATACTGGCTCAAATTCATTACATTAAATCCCTTTGGACTGCATTGAAGTTATTCCATTATAGGTCTGGTTATCACCGAAGGGATATAAAGTATCTCTGCATAACACTCATTATTATTAAAGTGCCTATCTGAAGTGCTTAATCACGACAACGGCTCCATCACGCTAGCACTGTATGTGTAAGACATAGCAGACCCTTCCCTACATTAAACTATTTCCCTTTGATTTTCCTTTTTTCCCCTTTCTGAATATTATATCTCAGTTCTTCCTTTTTAAAAAATTTTTATTATTATTATAATTATATTGATTACTTCAGGCAATAATCAGTTATAAACCAACACTTTGAACCACAAAATATCTAGATCAATCTGAGGTCAAGCTTTATTGAGTGAAGATTGGCAACAGCATGTGACTATGAGTTGCCATATACAGTGCTATGTTGCTCTGATATATGATGGCTCTGAATAGTTTTTTATGGTGATTTAACATTGAAACCTTATTATACTGCGAGCTTAAAGTTTCTATTTAGAAAAGAATATGTCAGCAATAAAAGCAATGACTTTCACAGAGGAGGAAGGCTGTCACCTCATTAGAGCTTTGTAAAGAATCTTTAATGACAGAGCTTCAGTTTACGGATAAAATCAGAAGCCAAGTCCAGAGATAACGATGAGGATTAGAAAAAAGGAATGCTGAATGATCTGTAAGTTCACAATGAATGCAAGAAAATTACAACCAGAGCAGTCTTATCAATTTGTTAGTTTTTCTCCTGATTGTCTTCCATTTAGCACATAATTGAAGCACATCATACTCAAATACATGTTTAACTGCTTTTATAACAAAGGATGGATATAAGAGATCTTGCCAGATCTCAGCTTTAGGGAAGGCAGCACAGATGAGCGCTGGTGGATATTCTTGAAGACAGATTTTAGAAGCTCCACTATGAATTTACTGAAACTACAAAACTACATTATTTCCAAATTTCGAAAATCAGTGTTTAACCATAAATTATTTCTATTTACAAGATGTAATTAGCAGGATTGGATGTAAAGTGAGATGGAATTATACCAATATGGAAAATAACACCTTGATAGATAAAACTGTATCTTTTATGGATAAAAATAAACCTTAAAGATGAACTAATGCCCTTGCTGGTTTTTAGATCTTGCTGTTGAAATTTCAACACCAATTTATTTTATTTTTCCAGTTAGTAAGTTAGTCATTCCATGTTTTGCCCTAAAGGTACCGTAACTAAGTCGTAATCAGAGATGGCTAAATTGGAGAAGTTTCATACTTAGCTGCCCACCTGGATATACAAGTTCATTTAAAATTGAAAATGGCACTGTCAAGGTCACATCAGTGTTGATGTGTCAAAGCTTATATTGGATGTGATTTCAGGAAGACAGGCACGGGTAGAAGGTGCTTGTAAGCACACTGAGGGAGCAGTGGAAAAGCAAGTGGAAAAGAAGCATCTTTTTTTTCCCCCCCAAAGGCCATAAAAAATACTTGGAGTGCATTGTATTGTAATGACTTGCAATAACATCTTTTCCTATAGCAGAAAATGTCCTAGATGATATGATTGTCAAAGTGTCTCCAAGAAGATGCTGTCATTGATTCACTGGCTGTTGGATAAAAGGCAGGATTTGATTTTAGTATATCCTAGTGCTTATTTAAGTCAATTTCATATTACTTTTTCATAATGTTTATTAGCATGTTTGCATACTTTATGTTTTATCAAAACAACGTTTACTTTAGCAAGCTGACAAGCAGAACTCCTGCATTTCTCAGTACATTTTCTTTCTTTTGCAGGATCCTAAATATTTCAAGTCACAGAAGACTGGGAGAGGCCAACTAAAAGAAGGCTGGAGAGAGACCCATCAGCCAATTATGTGTTCCTACAAACTTGTGACTGTGAAATTTGAAGTCTGGGGACTTCAAACCAGAGTAGAGCAATTTGTACACAAGGTCAGTGAAACAGGAGCTGTTTCTTATCCTTCACATAAGCAGAACTTGAGTACTACCCTGCACAGGAAGGTAACTATGGCTGTGTAGGAGCTAGGGAGCTCAGCTGAATCTGCTTTCAGACCTCCTTCAAGGTCTGGAAGTTCTGGAGCAGAGCCAAAGAGTTCATCTCAGGGTATAAACTTGACAGAGCCTGGAGCTGCTCCGGTCTAAGGTTGAGAAAAACTATCAGTAACATTATCAGCACTGTGATAAACAGATGAGCTGACGTATTTATGAGTATACATGAGTACCATACACATAGCAATGATGTGAGGAATTTCTTACAAACAGGTAGCGGGAAAGTTGTCCAATCAGTCTGCTAAAAAGTTAATTAATGAATGGCATAACAGCCAAATGATAATATTTTTCAGAGTATTGACCTTCCACATGTTTAAAAAACTAACAAGGAAAAGAAGCATTCTAGTCTAATTTCCCAAAGATTAATGGATGCTGTACACATCCCCAGTGGCTTCCCATGCCAGTCAAAGCCACGCTAACGTGATCCAGCATTGGCAATGGATCCACTTCAAGTGGGAGGCTGGACTACAAGACCTTCAGAGCCAGTACGTCCCATTCTCTAGGGCCTGCCTTTTTTGAGATAAAACTATCAGAATATTTTAAACTTTAAATCATGTTGAAAGATAACAGTGTTACTTTCCTAAAATGTTTTGTTGCTGCAGAGGTATTTAACCTTTTCCTTGTTTCGCAGGTGGTCAGAGATATACTATTGATTGGTCATCGGCAGGCTTTTGCCTGGGTTGATGAGTGGTACGGTAAGTATTCTCCAAATTTAGCCCATTTAAAAGGGTTGATGCAAAGCTTATGACAATTAACAACAGATTTCTATTTGCTTTCATAGACCATCAGTTCCTAGTGTAAGTTGTTCATGAAAGAGATGGAACTATGTTCTGTTTCTCTGGAACATACGGAGCTCACTTACAGCAGGTTCTTTGTAGCAAGAGTAGGCTGTATTTTAGGCAGCCAGTAGGCAGCATACAGGGACGCCTTTACATCCCGTGCATCTCAGAATATATGCATCAGTCCCGTCACCCTGCATTGTAGGCAGATAGGAGCTGCCCCTGCCAAGAGTCATCTATATGGAGAACCGCATGCAGCTTTGAATAAAGCTGCTTATTAAGCCTGCATTAACATGCAGTCATTTCCATACTGCAAACTCCTAAGGCCTCTGATCCAACGCTATTTTAGCTATTTAGAAAAGTTTGAAACTGCTAATATGGATTGCAATAAAGAAAAGATGGAGCTCTAATATCCTTTCTGAAAAATGGATATAAATGTAAAACCCACTGGGTCTGATTCAACGGCAGCTGCGTGCAAACACTGTTCTGAATCCATGAACCAGCTGTAGGAATGGGCACTTTCCATAGCACAGAGTAATCCTGAATATCAAAACAGCCACTTATATTTTATAAAATTAGCTCACAGGGTTTGTGCTTTTTACGTATATTTTCAGTAAGATGTATCCATAATTATAGATACTTGTAGAACAGTTTCTAAGACCTAACACACACATAATAGGAATTTGGGAATATAATTAGAAAGTTTATTTAGACCCTATTTAAGCTTCAGGAAACACCGTTTGGTGCATTTCACAGATAAGAATGACACCTGTCTTTGTCAAAACTCAGAAACATTCTGCATTGCTTAAAAATAGTCAGTTAGCCCAGCTGGTGCAAACACAAACATCTCCAGTGACTCCGTAAACCTGCATAATTTTACACTAGAATCTAACAAGAAACTCATTGTGCTGGGTTTTTTTAAAATATAGAAAAATTTCCTTTTGATATCACAATGTTCTTATAAATTTAATAGTGCATGAAAATCTCGTGCTGTAATGATCATAAAAATACTGAGATCCACTAAAAATATCTGTTATTTTGAGATAGCCATAAACTAAGAGAATTTTGTATCCAATGAGAAAGAGTTCTTAAGTGTGTGTGTGTGGGGGGGGTCCATTTTTCTCTTGAAATATAGTGATCTGTTATTTTCCCTGTATGAAGTCAGGGAAATTGATGACTTTATTTAAAGAAGCCTGACTTCATGTAAAAATTGAGCCCATAAGTTTACCCCAATTCAACCCAGGATATCTATTACAGCAAGACATAAAGAAATGTTACTGGGAAGCAAAGAGTCATCTGCACTTTAGCAGAGTTATTGATAATGATAACAAGTGAGTAATCATGAAGTTAAATGTATGGAATAGGTTTAGCCCAAAAACATTTACCCACAGATTTTCCCATCTTAACTCTGAATGCACCTGTCAAAAATACTTTTTCCACAAATGAAATATTGTGATGCACAATCACCTTGTGGATTTTTACTGTCACGGTGAGTCTTTTTATTAAATAATATAGTGTACTTTTAGAATTTAATTGTCAGGCTAAGTACAAAACCTAAAAAAATGTGGGTTTACTAAAATAGATATGAATAAAGGCTAAGTATATAGCAAGATTTAGAAAAGATTTATAAAAAAAAGTGCAGAAAGTTAGTTCAGGCAACTCTGTGCTGTCTGCAGCCCTTATACCACTGCATTGTTCTGAAGTATAACAGCCGGTAAGACTTGCTGACTAAAACCCAAGTATTTCATTATCCAAAATGAGTGAGATCCAATTTGTATACATCCAGTTCAATTTAAGATGCATGATCTGTGGTACATACATTGTGGTACTGCTCTTGATGTATAGATGTGTGTAGGGAGAGTTTTTCAAAATTAAATTTTTAAAGCATCTGTGTGCCTTCAATGTGTCTGTTACCATCCTTTAAAATAAAAGTTTGAGAAAGGCTTGGAGATGATCAGCTAAGTCAGCTGAGCTGAGTCAAATAATCAGTGTGATAAAATCAATTATTAAACAACATGTTATGTTATGGATATTCCTGACTGATTGCCGTTACTGATACTGTAAGTAGGAATGTGTCTTGTCATTAAATTTACTAAACTGTATTTAGCTTTATTATTACTAAAATCTATTTTTACAGTGTTATTTACTAACAAAGAGCATGTTCTCTGCTTGGCAAAATGCATCCTGAGCATGTTACTGACATGGCTTATGAGCTTGTTTTTCATTCCAGATAACAGTAAAAGACTAAAAGCCTATGAGTTAGTGGTATTCCATGTTTCCTTTTGATCAAAATTTTAGACTGCATTTCATTTTCACTGATGAAGTATTACCTCGTGCTACTGATATAACAGCTAAAGTTATATCTTTCCTTAAAAGCTGTCTCATAAAATGCATCTAGAGCCTCATATCACATAAGGAGTGGTGCAATATCAGAATTCGCAAATCCAAGTGGCACATAGTAAACCTGTGAAAAATGATAGCCTCAAGAACAAAAAAACAGTGTACATTACCAAAGGTGGTACACATTTCCAAGTGTATTGTGCTAATAAAATGCTATTTAAGTTCTATGAGTAACAAGTTGATGGCTATTTTCAGGCAGCTCTCAAGTTATCAAACCGTTGTAAAGAACAGACCAAAATTCTGACAGCCTTCGTGTTCACTTACACCTTACTCTCAAGTAGATTTATTGAAAGCATGGGAATACTCAGAAGAGTAAGGTCACAAGTCAATTAACTGGATTCTTTATGTTTTCATGGGAATTATGGTTTATGACAAATGTTTTTAAAATCTGTATAATTGCTTTGAGTTACATAGCAAGCACCTAACAGATTATGCACTAGTTTGACAACATCAGGCATGCCTAGACAGTGATAAACGATCCTACTGGTACAATCAACCCAATTTGTAGAATATTTCTAATTCTTACAATTCATTAAATTGCTTGAGGCTACAAAACTGTTAACATATTCACTATTAATTCACTTACCAGTATAATTAAGTGTTAGTTTCTGGAATCTAAGCTGATATGTGCTCTAACAGCAAGAATGTTTGCTGGCTAAGAGATGCACTATGCAAAGATAACATAAAATCTTTTTGAAAGTTCCTGGAAAGGTAAGTAAATATTTATAATATTTCTGTATCTATCCTTTATTCCAAGGGATCTTCTAAAATCTTTTTAGAAGATCTTGGCCTTTTCCAAGGCCTGCACTTAATACTTTTGGCCTACCTTATTGTTACACAGATACTCCTAAACAATTTCCACTCCTTCCTGTTCTCTGACTCCCTTTGACTTAACCTTCTTACACCTTCCTTGGCTGATATAACTACCTTTATGAGTGAATTTTCATAAAGCTAGTTGCTCCATGCTTTTTTTTTTAAATCCTTTGTTGGCTTCTGCTGAAAGACTATATGTTCCTAGAACCTTCTCCTTAAAAAAAAATTAAGTTTGCAGTGAATCAATGGAAAATGCCAACAATTTTGAACTTTTTACAGATATGACTATGGATGATGTTCGAGAATACGAGAAAAATATGCATGAAAAAACCAACATTAAAGTTTGCAACCAACATTCATCTACTGTGGATGAAATAGAGAGCCATGCCAAAGCAAGAGTATGTCAATTTTTAAAACATATTGCCCATCTTCAGCTAATACACCTGCACAGATCAGAGAAGAGCAACCGACTGATCTTGCTGACCATTGTCAGTGGAATTTTGGGGAGGTTTTGCTTCAGTAGGAACAGAATCTTTCTCCATGAAGTGCAATCCTGCCTTTTGTTTGCACTGTAAACTGCCACTGATGTAAGGACGGGTGGGGTTGGGCTCATATATACAACTCCTTGTCTTCCAGGAAAACACAATTCTCAAATTTCACTTGGACGCATAAAGGGGAAGTTAAATATCAGTTTTACCTTATATTATTTAAATAGTTAAAAAATGGAAGAGTTCAGAGTGCTTCAGTCAAAAAGCCAGGAACATGGGGAGTGGAAAATTTCTGTGGGACTGATAAAATTGTTTGCTTCACCTATAAAAAAAAAAGCTAATGAATTATTCACTCTTTTCAAACTGATTTTAATGTTGTCCTTGATTAGCTACCAACAGGGTGAGAAGTATTTTCAGAAGTATATAACAGCAGTTTGGGGAGAACGGCAGGTTTCTGTGTAGGTTCCTTGATTCAGATTCTGGAAACTTCATAAAGTATTTAAGTTCCAAATCTGGGCACCTCAAGTAAAGGCCTAAAATTAGAAATTACTACTGTCTGCAAATAGAAAAGATGCAGTGATATTTGCTTTTGAAATGTTATTATTGCTTTATTTCTACTAACTGCGCTGTAGAACTCAGTGGTGATTTTACTCATGTAACGCGCATGGGGCAAGGCCTGAAGGTCTACATCTTTCCTTTGTTTCTACTCAGTAAAAATTGTCACCAGCCTGAGGTGGTGTTGTCTAAGTAATAACCAGGAAGGCGATTCTTGTGTTTGTCATGCTGCAGCTCCATTGACATCACGGTTACTCCTTAGCTGAGCGGTAAATTGAGAATCAGCTCTGACTTTGGCTCTACACTTCAGGATTTGGCTTTGCGTGAAGTCTTAGTTTGTTCCCATGTGGCAAAATTGCCATTGAGGTCAGCACAGAACTTGTCATTAATGAAAATGAAAGAGTCTGAGCCATCTTAGCTCAGGGTAAGGACTGGTTTTACTTGAGTGTATATCAGAACAGAAGTTAATTTAAAGCGAGTATAAGCTAAAAAGCAAAGTCCACTGAACGGACAATACGTGTTTCATGTCTGAATTTAAAATGGGCAGTCTTGGAGGATACCATTAAGTAAGACTTTAATCAGTCTTCACTTAAACAGCCAGTAAATTGAGAAATCTTCCTGTCCTCTTTCACTTTCATTTATCCAAGACAACTTTTGTTTCATGTTGTACAGAAGTCCTCAATCGAAAATAGCTGAAATGAATGCACGAGCTCCCTTTGATGTCAGGGTGCTTTTAAACTCTTTGAGTTCAGAAACACTACACACACTGTTACAGGGTGAAACAAAATGTAAATCAGCAAAACAAGTTCAAATGTATCTCCACCACAAGTAGGTACAGTTCCTCTGAGACCATCTGTTTATTTCCACCACTTATCTCTGATTTGAAAATAGCTTGGTCTTCGCTCCTAATAACTGGCACAGCAGCACAGGCTGAAAAGGTGCCTGGCGTGTCGTCTGCAGGGAAGAGAGAAGGCAGCTGGCAACATGCATGCTTTTGTTTATTTAATAAGATGTTGTAATACAACATAAAGATTCTTCAACATTACATTTGTAGCCAAGGCTACAGATGCATGCAGCTGGGTAATATTATATTAAAGAGTATCGATGTACTGAAAGTATAGGATTTTGTCGGACATATGGTAAGCACCATTGCCAGTCCTGTGTCTCAGATGCCCAAATGTGCAAGAATTTTAAATTGATTAAAATGCTAGTGGTTTTATTTCTGGGTTTTTTTTGAGCTTTCAGAGCTCAAACAATCTAGAAAATGGTTTAATGAAATATTTCAAATTTACAAATTTAACATGATGTTCAGTGAAAACTCTAAAATTTATTTCAGTTGGCTCAGCGGACATCTTGCAGGCAATGTAGACATGAAGCAGCTGGTTTCAGAAGAGTCTTGCTGAGTTTTTTTTGCTCAACTTACCAGTTTGTAGCAGATGTCATTCGTTTGGGATTTAATTGAAAAGTTTTGCCTGGCTCAGCTCAGAGCACATTTATGCTGGGATCGCTGTGCCCTCTTGTGGGTTTCTGCAGCACTGTGACACATTTGTCACCTGCCTGAGGAGACTTTTGCTGCTTTAAAAGCTTTCTGTGGACCAAATTTTCCATTGTAAAGTGGCTTTAACCTCTCATCTCATTTTGCAGGGAATTAAGCAGTGGATTTGTCGGTTGGCAATAAATGTTTATGTACAGATTCTGGATGGAAAAGTTGGAAAGCGTGTTGTGGCTTTATCAAGCGGGAGGGAATTCTTTAGGCTTTATTAGTAGAAAAGCAAAATGGCCTCAGTTATGTGCGTGCAGCTGCAGCTAGAAGTCAATAGAAGCTGTGCATGAGGGGAGAAAGAATTTTTCATCCCTTGATAATTACCGTAGATGAACAAACTGGTGACAACCACTTTAGCCGTTCATGCTCATAATCTAGATGCAAAAAAAACCCCAACCCCAACCTATCAGTTTTGTTTCAAGTTCTGAAAAATTCTACTTGCTGAGTGTGTATCTAAATGTATTCTTTAATTGCCTGTGAAATAGCTTGATTTTTCCAGCAATTGCAGAGGTAGCAGTCTTTATTCAGTTCAGACCCAGGTAGAAGAGGAACCATTAGTATGTGATTAATGTACTTAACTTTGTTTCCTGTACATTGGCTGCTTATTGTACTCCAATCAATGCATTACAATAGGAAGGCATTCATGTGGAGAATCACTTAATGATACACATGATAAGCAATCATTCCTTGATTTAGAAGTTGGATGGAAGTAGTTTAACTCAGTAAATGAAATGATAATTTGAAATTATTCTAACATGCCTTTATCTTTCTTTCCTTCTCATTGAAGACATGACAATGGATGAAGTCCGAGAGTTTGAACGAGCAACTCAGGAAGCTACCAACAAGAAGATTGGGATTTTCCCACCTGCAATATCTATCTCTAACATTTCCATGCCTTCTTCAACCCGCAGTGCTCCATCTAGTGCTCCATCAACTCCTCTCTCCACAGATGCTCCTGAATTCCTGACAGTTCCCAAAGACCGGCCTCGGAAAAAGTCTGCTCCAGAAACTCTCACTCTTCCAGATCCAGCCAAAAAAAACCTTTAAATTAACCCAGCATGTTTCCTCCTGATAAGCCATGTCTACCACAGCGAGAGTGACATAATTCAATTTCTACAAAGGTCATGGTGGTTTGTTGGTTGTTTTTTGCTTAAAATAATCTTACTGGTGTGGAAAGATTACTTCTTTCCTCAGACTTGATCCTTAAAACCTTCAGAGAAGTGCATGCAAGAGAACATAGTTTATATATTCCTAAAGTAGTGTTTCAAGCCATATGGTGCATATTACTGACATGCAATGAAATAGTCTGAGGGGAACCCCGTAAAAGAAAACAAATCTTTCTGTAGCAGTATTCTACCTGTAAACCCTCATCTAGGTCATAGCATTAATAATTAGGAGTAGGTATTTAGTAAAGCTGCCAAGGACTTCTGAGGCAAATTAGTGCCAAGTAGAATGCAGGGTTAACAGGAAAAAAAACCCCTCCCATTTTCTTCTTCTATAGCTGATTTTAAAATCCTTCCTACTCTCAGGCTTCTCCTGTGTATTCATAAACCTTTGACCTGTAACTCATTGTACTCGAACACCAACAGCAATCACTCGGATTCACATTCTGCTAAATATGACTCAGGATTTGGGGCCTAGCTACCAAACACAAAACTTTTCAAACCTAAAATATCACTGTATTGGTGCCCCAATTGTAATTAATTATACTGACTTTGAGGCCATTGAACTATTTCTATCTTGCACAGAATTTGTAAAAGAAACCACCTATTTCTTGTAGATAATGTATTTTAATAGCTCTCCCCTGTCCTTTTGTGATCTCTAAGTCCATATTGGTGTTCATCAATGGTGTTCCATGTGTAAGATTAAAAAAAGCAGCTAAATTGAGCCAGTTGAGAAGCAAAACCAATGAATTCTGTCTTGTCCTCACTGGAAGAAGAGTGGTAGTTATGCTGTAAGACCTTGAATGTAAAGGAAAGAAAATATGAGACTCCTTTTTCTTTCCTGCCTCACATCTTTCCTAAACAGCACAATCTCTACTAACAGAAATCTGGTTCCAGGCTTTACCATCATCTCTAGAGAAGGGGTGAACACAATCAGTCACTGTAAAAGCAAATGAAACAATCGTGGGGCTACTCAGTCCCATGTAAGGTGACATTAAGGAAACAGAAGTGCTCTTCCTGGTCTGCATGTGAAATCACTCTTCAATCTCAGGAATTAAAATGTAGAAAAGGATGTTTCCCGCTAGGGAAGTGTAGATTGTGGAAGGAGGAGAAAAATAAATGGCAGAAGTGGTCTCTTCCTTCCTTCCTTTTCAAAATGTAAGCTCAGTGAGAAACTTTCCCCGCTGACCCCTATTTGGGGTACTTTGCTCTCTTTCGTACAAATTGCTACTTAATGAATGCTGTCAGTATCTGTCTCTATTGGTAGCTGTAGTAGACCTTAAATAAGGCGCTGCTCAATTCCCAGTGAATGATAGCTATTACCTGAATCGTATGATCAAAGTGGGCGATATTTTGTACATGGATAAAGAGAGTCCTCCAGAGCTGAACTATCACTGAATATTGAACAATCGGTTTGCGGACGGCCTTTCACCTGGACGGGATGTTTTTGCCATCGTCTCAGCACAATGCTGTGCTTTGACTGGCTTAAATGCACTGAACTTCTCAATGGCTGTAGATACAGTAGAAGTTATGTTGAATGTGTGATATTTATAGGGTAGTTTTAGTAGCAGGAGAGGTAATTCCACTGCCAACCTGCACTGAAAAGAAGTGTATATTTGTTTGATAGTTAAAATCCTGTAGCTAGCAAAATCTGGGAGCTCTTTGTAGGTTAGCTGTGGTCTGACTTCATGCATTCTCCCACTTACTGTCCATGTTTTGCTTTGCTGTTCTTCTCAGAGCTAGTAATTCTGTGTGATTAGTAAACTGAGTGATGATTTTTTTGTTTAAAAAGAAGCCGCTGTAATGATGCAAACACAACTTTCCTACATTAGTTTATGATCTTAAAGGTCTTTTCCAACCTAAATGATTCTATGATTTAATCTTAAAAAGTCTGCAGATTAAGGATTCATGATTATAACTGGTCTAGTCTTATTATTATTATTTATTTAGTAGCAAGTTTGGAACAGTGGCAGAGAAGGGAAACCCTTGAAAACATAAAGCATTGTTTGGTTGTTTATTCATTTCCTGAATTTGACCTATACAGAAATGGTTTAGGTCTGCTCCACTTGAAAAATCTATTTTTCAATGAATTTTTTCCTTGTCAAAGAAAAATTTGTTCAGCTGTAGTCATAATGCCCTTGTGCTTACATATTACCATTTCTGTATATGTTTTGGCATCTGGGTTTGACACAGGTTATTAGACCAAAGCAGTCATACCTTCACTCATGTTCAACTGATTGATTTCCAATCCCATGCGGATACATTGATTATCATATTAAGTAGGTTTGGGGATAAAGCATATATGAAAATTATTAACATACCTGAATAGGACACATCTTAATAACTGCGTGACAGAGAGGTAGGAGAAAGATGCTGATGATGTCATGTAAAAAAATGACAGACTGCTCAATGCTGTGTCTCCATCTGCGTGTGCTGCTGCTGCAGTGCCTCCACCCAGCAGTGCTCTTCTCGAGATTACCAGATTTATTGACCGAACAGCCTGAATTCACCTTTGGCCACCACAAGGATCACGATCAGCCTCACTGCCTCCATGTTGCTTCCTAATGAAGGCAAAGAAAAAAAAATCTGTAGTGTTTCATTGCTTTGGGTAAGAAATACCCGAGGCTTTTAATTGCCTCTGCCATGTTCTGCTTTGCTTTCCCCCATCAGTCGTTACCCATTTGGTCAATATGATCTTTAAATATCTTTTTCTGTTTGCTTGGGGTTTTTTTGTTTGTTTGTTTAAGGTAGGATAACTTTTTCTAGGATATTCCCAGCAAACACCCAAACCCACACAAAATTAAATGCAAAGGAAGGTCTGAATACTTTGGTTTAACAACCTGAGGCAAAGGGCTTTTCATTACTGATTTTTTAACAGTGCTTTCTGTTGTATTTTCAAATATGTTTATTGGGAGAAAAATGGAGAGCATTTTCCAGGTGTTCATCACTTCTTTTGCAAAAATAAAAGATGTGATTATTTAGTGAGCACATCTTTAGAGTGTGGTGCCACACAGCAAAGCTGAACAGGCACAACAGCCACTGTCCTCTTCTCTGCCACAGTGACTGAAAAATTACACGATCCAGCTCTGCTAGGGCTTGACAAGGAATTTCTCATCAAGGGCAATACAGTTCAGAGCAAATAAGGCGATTACTTTGTTTGGGTTTCTATTAAAACCTCCTCCCAGCTTTGCTTGTACTTTTATGTATTTCATATAGAACAATCATTACAAAATAACTGGCAATTCACTGCAGTCTTTAGAAGGGTAGATCTCCTAATAAATTAAAAAAGGGAGGTATCCATAAAGACTACGAGGAGCAGCACATTCCTGAAACACATACTTAATGGGATTTCTATGAATGTAATGGTTAATTTTGTAAATGACTGGATAAATCCTATGGAAAGAAACTATTTGACCTTCTTCTTTGGCTTTTTTCATTATTCTGGAAGGTGATTTTTGTGACATCTAGTAGCCAATTTGCATTAATTGCTGCTGTAGAGATTTTGAAATGGAAATATTTGTTCCTTGACTTTTAGTTTGTAACAAGACCGCTACATTTTGTTAAAACTGCTTTGAAGCTTGCTGCACTGTAACTTCAAAACAATGTGCTGTCATTTGAAATAAGCCAAATGTATATGCTTCTTATGACTTAGTGAGTGCAGTAAGAGAGAATTCCTGATCTTGTCAATAGGAGCTTTTCTGTTTCCATTGTTTGGACTTGGGTTTATATGTGTAGGTTAAAATTGCTAAATAAGTCTAACAACGTTTTCCTTTAAATGAATAGCATGGTCATTGAATTACAATCTCCTGTAGTTTTGTGGTGTCACTAAAACAGGTTTCATTGTTTTATTTCATTTCTGTGATAATTCCACGTGACTCTGAATGTCCAGTAATTCATTTATTTTATTTAGAGCAATGATGGCTACATTAGGAAATACATCACCACCATCAAAGAAGGACCAAGTTTTGAAATGCTCTGCACGTTAATGCAAGGCTCAGCAGGAGAATTTGTCATATTTCTCATTCATATCACTTAGTTTCTGATTTTTCCAAGTTATTTATTATTTTAATATTGTATTTTTCCTTGCATTTTGTTGTAAATAAACTACCAACAATTATTCTTTACAATTGTTGCTATTTTCTTTTACTAGGTCTCCTCTAGCAGGGAACATAGCCATTAGCATTTCTATGCCCAGCTCTGCAAGTCATTTCCTCAAAATTACAAAGCGCAAAGAATTGGCTTTGTAAGGAAATTTAAACCACTTACAACATCTCCTAGGTTTTGGTGTGCCTCAGCTTTTTAAAGATTTTATCAGGGCAGGTGCCCGTCAGTCTGGTATCAGCCCATTCATTTGTAAATGACCACTTGGGTGACAAGGACTTTTTCAGTGGGGATTCTAATTCTCTATGCAGGGTTTGGCAGCCTGATGTTGTAATAAATACTGGAAAAGAGACCTCTGAAAACCTCTCCGAAATTAAGAATCCTCCAACGCTTGTCTACAAGTCAGTTCATTTTAGTCAACAGAAATTTCACGTGTACACTGATTCTTTAAGCTTTTAAGCAGAGGCTTACTCAACAGAAATAAAGCTTCCTCTGCACCAGAAGAATGGTCTTTGCTTATTCAGTATAGACATGCGATGTAGGACAGGACACAAGGAACAAACATAGGCCCTGAAAATACTTAAAGGTTTTGGTGTTATGGTGTTTTTGTTGGTTTTTTTTTTATTTAAGGCCTGCGTGGCCTTGGGTCTGTGGTAATGACATCTCGGTGGCTTCAGTGCATAACGACCCTGTTGGGGTACGTGTGCCGGGGCCGTGCCCTGCTCTCAGCCGAGACTCTGGCCGAATCTTTGCCACCAAAGCGAGGTTGTGACTGTCCTCTACGAGGTGAAATTACAGCTGGGTTCTCCCGCGAGCAGATATGCCAGCAGCAAGACCCCGAAATTACAGTGCTGGCAACACACGTTCCCCAACGCCAGACAGTGGCTGGCACGGTAACACATCTGATGGCTGGGCCTGACCGGTTTTGTCGCTGGTTTGGTTTGACTTTATGTTTTTTACAGCTTGGGCTTGTATTGCTAGGGCTTCATTAACATTTGCACACAAACAAAATGCTAACACATGAAAATACATTACAAATTGGTTAAAAACCCGCACCTGATCCTACAGCTACTAAAACTGGTGGAGTTGGGTTGTGCTCTTGTAGAGGGAAAAAATTGCACCCTTTATTCTTTACAAAAATGAGATATCTCATAGGGCAGAAATACATTTAATTAAAGTAGTCTTAAACCCAGCAACGTTTTATTGTGTAGATGCAAAACCACAGAGCCTTTTATTGAATGTCCTGCTGCTAATCTGCATGTGAAGGACACCTCCTCCGAGCAGGACCAACTGTGTGAACGGCTGTGGAATGATCTGATTAACGCCATGCCTGAAATACATTGGGAACAACGGAATGAAGGGAATCCTGAATGCCGTCGGTTGTCCCGCTTCCTAACGGCGCTCTGAAAATCAACGGCTCTTCTCGGATTTTGTAATATTTAAGATACTCAGAACGCGTCGTATTTGTACGCCCCTTGCAAACGCCAGGCGGCAAAACCTCCCTCCAGCTGAGGGGAAGAGGCAGGACCGGCAGTCCCGACTCAGAGCACGCCCACGCGACAGCAGCGCGCAAGTCGCGATACAAAGTCCCCTCTCGCGGGCGCCGCCAGCCCCGCGCTCCCTCCCACCTCCCGCGGCGCCCGGAAACTCCCGAACGGCCTCGGCTGTTTCCGTCATGCCCCGCCGCCTCGGGCAGCGGCGCACGCGTGGTGTGCCGCCCCAGCGAGTATGTGGGCCCCCCCCCCCAGGGTCACGCTACGCCGTGTCAAGTCTCGCGAGAGAGGACGCTCGCGAAGATGGCGGCGCTGTGCGAGAGCTTCACGCTGTGCGGGCTGGGTCCCAGCGGCGGCGTCGGGCTTGGCGGCGGCCTCTTGGCCCTGGAGCCGGGCCCCGACCCCGACCACGTCCTGCTCACCGACCGCGGCAGGACGGCCACGCTCTTTAAGGTAACCGCCCGGCCTAGCCTCGGCCGCTCGGCCTCGGGAGGCGTCGGTGCTGCCGCCGGGCAGCCCCGGCCTGTGGGAGGGTCCCCGGGCACGGCCTCGGCGGCGCCTCGGGACCGCTCTGCCCCCTGCCCCGGCCGGCCTGTCCGGAGGGCGGCTGGGCCCGGCTGTCACCGCCCCCCTCCCGCCTTGTCCGTGTGTGGCCGCAGACGGCCATCCCGGGGCTGCCGCCCTGCCCTGCTCACCTGGCCCTTCGGCTGTCCCCCGGCCTGTCTGCCCGTGGAGCCGGTGTCGGCTTGGTCGGTTCCTTGCGTATTTCTCCTTTTGCTGCTTTTCTCCCTTCATTCCAAGAAGAACTTCCATCCCGAGGTGCAGGGCACGTAACGTTTCCTTACTTAGCCGGGGTGACATGCGTTTTGTCCGGCTGTCGGTTTTGTGTCAGGTGCCTTCCTGTGGGCTGGAGGATGAAAGGTTTTGGTTTGCAGCACTTGAAACTAGAGCGTGTTCCGGTGTCTTTTGATGTATGCGTATATTTCAGTAGACCATAATAAGAAACTACAGGGAAATATTTGGGGCTTTATCTTTAAATGACTTTCACGTTCGTGGCGCTAGGGATTGTATCTTAGTGGACCTCCTGCAGGCTGTTTAGTCCCGCTGCCAAGACTGTGCACGAGAGCATAAATATGTTGGTAAACGTGCCCAGTGTAGGTCTAGACTGAGGAGAGGGGGGTGAGTACCCTCAGAGCAGCCAGATGTAAATCATAGGTAATGTGAGTTTAGAGGGTAGAATTCATTGCTCTTGATCTCAACGACTTATATTGAAATAGTAAAAGAAAAAGCAAAAGCGTGGTTCCGTGCATGATTGTGTTAGTGAGTAAAAGTAACTTACACTAGTAGTTAAAAGTAGTATCTTTGCTTTGGAAAAGCCATGCCTCGTACCTGTGCTTTATGGCATAAGCCCATCTGACTGTTACAGGTCAAAGTTATTTCTTATGTGAGAAGAAATAATTCTAATTAATATTCTCATTCAAATCAGATGTAGCTACCTTGCATTTCCTTTCTGTCATGAGAAAAATCCCCAAAGTGTACCACCTTATAGTTTAATTACAATGTCTTTGTTCTGACTCTTCTAGGTTTCAGATCAGAAGCCACTGGGTTGTTGGTCAGTTAAACATGGACAGATTATCACATGTCCAGTTGTATGCAACTTTGAAACTCACGAATACATAGCTGTTCATGATGACAAGGTGAGATCCTTTATCTTTTCTTACGGGGAAAAAAAAGATGTAGTGAGTCTGCTGAGTGAATGTAGATAGGGACGACATCAGCGATGCTCTGGTTTTGGCTAAATGTAAATGCACGGAGCTCTCAACGCCCTGTTGCGTTTCAGGTCATCTCTGCTCTTTGAGAGGACAGGGATGTGCAGTCCTACAGCTGCACAATGTGTTCTTTTTGTAGTGGCATAGTGACGTGAAGATCATCTGTGCTGGCTGCCAGTAACACAGTGGCCTCTTAAAAACTGAAGCATTGTCAGTGAAAAGCGCCTCATGCGTATATTCTCTAAGGATAAGTTACTTCTCTTGTTGCAGACTGGTTGACACTTAGAACTGCATGATTATTGTACCAAAATGGTTAAAATAGTTCATACCTGCACCCTTTGTTTTCAGCTCATGTTTTGCAGTTAAACATTTCCTGTTTGTGTACACGAAGTGTTTGCTCAGCAAATGCTGAACCTTTGGCTTTTTGTTATTGATGAAATATCTTTCCTGACCATTCACTATTCTCCTTGAAACATTCTCTTCCAGATAAGGTAATCTGTATCTTAATCTGTCTCCATCACTTTGAGCTATTTTCATTTAGAATCCTACTGTATCTTTTTCCTTAACCTTACTCTCTCCTATCCTTCCTTTCCAATTTAAGATTCCTCAGCTTGGTTTGTATTCCTGGTGTCTCTGCTTCAGCTTCTTCCTGTGCAAACTCACCCTGAGTCAGTTTCCACTATGATTACTGTGAATACTTTCTGTATTTTCCTCTTCTGTTTCAGTGAGATGCAATTGTTAGTATTTTACATGCTGAAAACTCTGTGTATTACTGTTTTACTTTGCTTCTCTTGAAGGTTTTAAGAATATGGAAGAACAAAGATATTAACTTGGACAAAGTATTTAAAGCAACAGTAAGTCTCCTACATGTGTTCACTTTTATGTTAATGTTTTGAATGCTGGTGGAGGGAAGATATGCTAATTTTCATGGTACTAGTAATATTATGTTTTAGCTGACTGTTGTCTTAATTTGTGCTTCATGATGTTCTGAAATATTACAAGGAATCCACTTGGGCTGAGAGACTCGATCATCAACGTGTTACTCTTGAAATTAGTTGTATCCCAAGTCCAAAATTTCAGAGGACTTTCTTTAAAGGTGGCAAATTTTGTTCAAATATAGATTTTTCTGTTCTGGTGGATGTGTTAAACAATGCTGTAAGCATCTGCTACGAAAACCTTGCCACCCAAACCCAATACAGCTGTATAACAGTTGTTTGAACTCCTTACGCTCCATTATGGGTTTTTTTTTTAATGTGATTCAGAAATGTGATGCTCATTGGGACGCTTTTCTGGCTTTTTGTTAGGTAGTGATTTGCATTATTCATAGCATTTCAGAAAATCGTCAACTACTAGGTCTCCATTATTAGGAATCTTACAAGTTCGTTGTTCTTCTGTTACTGATTTATTAAAAGAACTAAAAAAAAAATCATGGATAAAACACTTGGCTTTCAAGGTAATGTACTGAAGAACACAGAAATGTTATTTTTCTGTATAGCTTTCAGCTGATGTATACAGAATACATTCCCTACCCAATGGAGGGCCAGTGGTGCTATTCAAAGGAGGTGGCATTCGAACTTTAGATGTCCTTTTAGAAGCCCCACAACAAGAAATTGAAAACATCATCACAGATGAAGTCATCAAGTGAGTGATACCACTTTATGAAGCTTGCTTCTTGCCCAGAGGAATTGACGATGATGATTAAAGCTGTTCGCTTTTCTGAGGGGGTAGGGGAGAAATCTGGAGACTGAGATGTTGGGGTTGGGTGGTTTTTTTCCAACACGTTGCTTTTAAAATCTTAAAATATATACAGATATCCTAAAAATAAGAGGCTGCCTAAGGAATAGTGATATGACTTTGGGTATGGTCCTAGAATTTACAAGATGTTCATGCAGCTTTCTGGTTTTAGGTGGAGTGACGCTTTTATGGAAGGTCAACAACCTGTCTTAATTTTCACTACTGAGAAAGTGAGTTGATACTTTTTAAAAATCTTTCATAGCAGCAAATCTAAGTGCTTTTTCTAAAATCCATCACCTGTTTAATTGGATTTTAGGAGCTTTTAGAGAAATCATTATCCCAATTTAATCAATATCCTGTGTATGTATTGTTTCTGATACAACAGTTAAATTGAAGTTGTATTGCTTTAGAGGCTGAGGAGCCTGACTCTTAGAACTTCAGAGAACAATTAAGATTAAGTACAGTAGATGATTGTGTGACTCTTCTTTACCCTCAAATACTTGCTCATTGTGTAGAACTTATTAAATAGGATGTGTGGTTTTTTAAAAAAGAATTATATGTGAATCTGTATTTATTCAGATGCTTCTTCCTATGAATCCATTTGTTGCATCAAATTAGAATTTCCTTTACATGCTTGAGTCTGCAGATATTGCTGAATTAGGCTGTATGTCCTGTAGAAAACACAAATTCCTAATTTTGCTTAACAAAGTTAAGGAGTACTAATATCTGAATTACTGTTGTATCTTCTTTGTGTATATTAAAGGAAAATTTTATTTTCTTTTTTTTTAGGATGGGGAATTTTTTGTCTATGTACAGAAACTTAAGATGAATAGTCTACACAAATATAAGCTTGAACAGCAGGAATTATCTAAGCCACTGAATTTCACAGCACATATAAAAAATCAAACCATCACCCTTCTGTGCTTGTGTAAGTTATATTTTCTAACAGGATGTGATAATAAACCAAAGGACATAAAATGTAGATAGTTATGAATTACTATTCAATATTTTTCGCTCTCTAAACTTTCTAAAACAGCCAGTGGTAGAAGTAGTAATTAAATCTTTCTGATATCTTAATGACTGTAAAGACTGACTGTTCCTAAATGTTACGACTTGTACCTTGCAGATCTCGTGCCAGCTACACTTTTATTTTGCTGCTTTGCATCACAATGTGTCCTTTAAATATCCTGTATTATTTCTTCTTTCAGCACTTGCTGGATTTTGTTCTCTTTGGATGTCCTTTTGCTATATCTTATCAAATAGTTTTTTAATAATAACAGATCATAAAAGTGTCATCACTTTTCTTTGACAGATTCCAATGACTCTGTGTACAAGGTTCTGATACCTCTGCACCAAAATACCGAAGAGGAAGAGCAAATTTTGTCCAAGTCACTACTACTAAATCTTTCGGTATCTGGAAGTGTTCTAAAAGGAACTTCTTTTGTTCTTCTTGATAAAGACCATATCGCAGTATTGGGAAGTCTAGCTGCATCTGGTGAAGAATCCAAAGGTAACTTGAAAAATCAGATGAAGATGTTGTAAGGTCTAAAATTTTCTTAGGCAAAGCACTAAGCAGGAAATAGTGTGAATAAAATGTTAGTTGGTGTTTGAAGCTAATACATAGTTGAGCTGTGCCGTTCAGAGCACTAGCCAAAAGATAACTTTTACCACTAAACTGTATACTGCGTAGCAGGATTATACTCGCTGTTGGGTTTCAGTATTTGCTTTCATGCTGTTTGTGAAATAGGTGAGAAGATGCAGCAAGAGGACTTGTGGCTGGAGGGGAATTAAAAGGTGAACTTGGACACTTTTAAAGGGACCTGTGTGGGGAAACAGACCTAATGTCCTGTAAGAAATGAGTGTATAAAATAAGTGAAACAAACACTTGAGTCTCATGCCTAAACTTCTGAAGTGTGAGATCAGTTAAATTGAAGCTGCTGAACACAGCATTTTAGAACAAAATGTTGTTCCTGACTGGAAGCCACACTGGCTGCTGTCCCTCTTGCCACAGCTTCTTGTTTAAAGCTCTTCACTGGAAAACTAACTCATCTTTAAATATTTTTCTTGAGATCTAACCAGATGACTTCATTCCTAATGTTGACTACATTCCTCACTGAGCTATTTTGAAACAGTTATTTCTATTTCCTCAAGTGTTGCAGCATTTATGTCACTTTTCGGGGTTGTAACATCTATCTTATTTTCCCAGAGTGCCTAACAATATGGAACACAAAATTTCAGACGTTGCAAACTTCAAAGGAGCTGCCCCTGGGAACCAGTGGACAAGTGAGCTCAATCTTTAGTTTGTGGTCCTAAGCATTGTGTATTTGGCGTGATAGCAGCAAAGAGACTGGTGGGCTTCAGAGTTCTGCTTCTGGCTGGAAGAGCAGTGAATGCCAGCTTCTGAAACAATATTAATATTGATCAGCTGATGAGCTATTTCTGTCAGAATATTTTAATGGGAGAATGGTCACCTGTGGCAATTTCTTTGATAATTCAGTACCTTCTTGCTTCTGATGGTGTTGATTATATGATGACAATGAAATAGCTAATTAAACAAAAAACCCAGCCAATATCTGTTCTGTTCAGAAAACTTGGAATTGATGGCCTAAGTGATCCCTGCATCTCCCTAAATAGTATTTCAAGATGTTCAGGTGTCAGTGATAAGTAAACTGACACCTAAGTAATAAATGCACTAGTGAAATAGAACAGCTGCCTGTTTTTTGTCATAAAATTGCACAAGAGGGAATTTTAAAAAATAAAATTACCAAGTGGACTTAAGAGCAGCTGCTGTACCTTAAGACATCCTTGGAAAATACTCGACAGAAGGCTTCTTATTTCTGTATTTAAAATCAGCAGTTAATGAAGGTCTGCTAATAAGTGTTAAACCTACCAAAAATAATTTAAAATAATCTGATCGCTGACTTTTAGTTGAATTTTGTAGTAAGGAGTTAAACATTAGTTTGTGCAAGAACACTCTTCTCTGCTCATCTCCTCATTAACAATATGTTTTAATGTTTTGTAGTTGTGGTGTTATGAGGAAAAATTTTTTTTTACTCATGGGAAAGTGCTAACAGTAATTATGTACAAGTGTGAAACATCATCCTTGGCAGCTGCTGTGGGAAAGCTCAAGGACAGTCAAACTCCTGGTAAGAATTTTTATAATTACAGTGAAAAGATGTCATAAAAGGAAAACTTCTGAAATGGTATAAAAATTATTTAATAAAGTCATATAAAATCCATTTAATCTAAACAGCTTAAAGTAACCTAACACTGTATTCTGTTCTTAGCTGTTAAATTTACTGTTGCTGAGAACACCAAAGCACGCAAATGTCTGAAGTTATTGTTGCTTCACTTAAACTGGGTTGTCATTCAAATACAGGAATTACTGAAAGTAGTGGAATGTTGGCTATGAATACTGACAACAAAATGAAGTGCTGTCTCCTATAAGTTGTTTTCAAAGAGTTTGTGATTAGATGGGACAATGTCAAACCTTAGTTTGTAAATTTTAATTTAAAATTGTACTGGCGTAGCATCTTTAATTTTAGCATTGCACTGGTAAAGTGTTGTTGCAAGTAAACTCACAATAAATTGTGAAATAACTTTTCTTCTCTTCCTCCCAGAAGCTAAATGGAAAAACAGTATGTAAAAAAAGGGTCATAAAACTACCTGCTGCTGAGATAAAACTGGAAACTTTCTTGGCAGAAAATGACTTGGATTATAGTTTAGAAAATACCTATTAGTATAAAAAGTTCATGTAATATTCATACTCTAATAAATGTGCTTTAAGTGTTACCTTCATATAGTTTCATTTTTGTGTTCACAGAAGTGTCTTCATTTGTAAACTGGAATACCCTTGGAGATGAAGAGCTCATGGTTTCCTTTCAGTCACAGCAGTCTGTAGCTCTAAAATCAGAGTCCAAAATGACTGTAAGTTAGCATCAGGAGCATGTGAGATTGTTGTTGTTTCTCTTGTCCCTTCCCCATGCTGCTACTTTCGGGTGGTGTAGCAGAAGGGAATTTCGTTTTGTATTTGTCACTCATTGTTTCTGACACTGTTTCTGGAATTGGACTACCCAGTTACTAATTGTAATCTGTGCAGCAAGTTGACGCGTGAAATTCCTAGTTATCTTGATTGAAATCGTTAAATATATACCATCTTTTTGGAGCTGAATAATAACTTTTTCTTTATAATAGTTACGATCAAAAAGGACCACTGTTGCTAAAGCACAGCCAGATACCTTATCAGTTGGGCAGCTCTTACTAAATCTAAAAGTAAGTAAACCAAATATCCTAAAATAGTGTTTTAGACATTCTCAGAATATTCTAGTTGTCTCTTAAGCTGTTACCTTTTTCCATGTCCTCGTGCGCATGTCAAGTTGATGAAGCTGTCTTACACAGTTGACTTGGAGGATGATATTATTATTATTGTGCTAGAATAGTATTTGGATGTGATGAAATTAAAGTTTTGCCACAGGACAAAAAAGTTTTAGAGTTCTACAGTACAGGGCTTATAATAGCTGAGTTCTGAAAACTTGTACAAATTTGTTCACTTTTAAGGAAAATCTTCTCTTACAGTAAATAAGGTGGGAGGATATTTCACCTGAGCTCTGCTTTTACAAGCTTTTTTAGATTCTTATTTATGGCTTTAATTTTGCTGAAGACATTTTGAATTTATAGGGATGCTAGGAATTCCACTGCAAATATAGCAATAAGCTGTTTAGTTCCTTTCCAAAACTTGCAAGAGTTCTGATACTTCAAGTTGCATCCCTTCCTGTGTGAACGTACCTATAGTTCAGCTATGGCTGGACGTCTTGGTAACGTTACTGAAGTAACAGGCAAATAATCCCTGAGCAATTATTGAAAGCTACTGCTTACTTGAGTCCAGAGTAATTACACTCATTTGGCTCTTTCATGGTTGAGAGTGACTTACAAAACCGTGGTGAGGGTTTTTTTGTAACTTTTTTTAGCTTGCATGCCCAAATAAGTCTTTTTTTCTACTTGGTCTAATTAGTGACAGTACAGTTCTCAAACCCATGCCCTGGACTTCTGAGTTGCACAGTATTTGTCATTTTCAGGATGCTTCTACAACTGCATTTGAAGATGAATTGAGACAATTGATGTCAAAAGCACAGATGCCAGATTTCCAAGCCACCATTGGATGTGTAATAACTGCCCTTATAAACAGATGTAAAACAAATCCAAAGTACTACCCTCGAAATTTCCTGCTACAGATAGTTCAAACACGAGACTTGTCTTACAGGTGACGATTCTGCTTTTATTTTTTAATTGTAAGGAATAGTCGTAAAAAATTTAAAAAGTAGAAATTCAGTTCTTTATAAAGCACTCTTGAATTATCAGCATTTACTATCAAAGATGCTTATGTTTATTTTCTGATGAAGCTGATGCTTCCCAGATTGATTTTTGTGTAAAATGAGATTAATACTTCTGCATTAGTCATCAATGTAGTCTTCAGTGAGTGTGAACTATGCAGCCTATTCTTTTCACATTCTTACAGTTTGTGTCCAGATTTAATGGCTGTTGCTTTGGAGAAAAAAGATGTGCATCTCTTACAAATCTGCTTACAACGGTTTCCAGATATTCCTGAAGAAATTACTTATGCTTGCTTAAAAGTATTTTTAAGGTAAGTTGGAATCACTCTTTTTTTCCTTCACCAAACCAATCCCGTTAATAAAAGGCTGTGTGTTGTCAAGAATGGCTTTAATTTTATAGATGAGCAATTAATACTGTGCATGAAGCTATTAATTCTGACTACAGTATATGTTGCAGTCTTGCAGACTGACAAACTTTTTTTACAAGGTACCTGTTGCACATGTTAATTCTAAAAACTATGTAAATGGTACTTAAACGAACATGCCTTTTGGTAGTGCTGCTGGCTTGAATGGTACTCGCGTCCTTCTACATACGTTGTTACAGCTATGTGCTTACTGTGCAACAGACTTAACTGGGAACTTACTTGGGTTAAGAGGCCCACAAAGAAAGATCAACTCTTGTATGTTCATGACAAAAACGGTTTTCATATCCAAAAAAGGATGAAGTTTTAGGTAGGCACTGTAACCAAAAGAAAAGACTTGTAACTGTTCCTCTCGGCTTTCAGAGCAAAAAGGATTCTTTTTTTATTAGAAACATCAGATCTTATTAATTTCATACCTTAGGATTATCAAATACTTTATTATTAAATAATAGGAAAATCATAACTGACTTATGGGTTGTAGAAGTCCCACTAATGTCAGAACACAACAACAGTCTTGAATAGGGTATAACTTTTACATTAGCCCATGACAGAATGTCCAAGAATACAGTAACTTACATTGTTGGAATAAAAGAGCAGTACATGTGTTGTTCAAGGTTAATAATTACAAAATATTAACTGTTCTCTTATGGCCTTTATTCATTCTGCAAGACTCTGTATTTTAGTATATGTTTTTACTTTTATAGTAAGCTACAAAGACTTCATAGTGTGTACTGCTGTTGGGTTGGTGGCATTGCTGATTTTAAAGCTAATAATTAAAAGTATTAAATGTCTGGAACTTTCTTCTACAGCATTAGTGAAGCCTATCTTCAAAGAATAGATGTGAATCTAGAATCTGTAATCTGTTACATTGATATTGAATTCAACAATAAAGAAGTTAAGACAGAAATTGTAGAAAATGGTTTCAATGCAGAGCTCGAACAAGACGTCTGGGATACTAATACCACAAAAGAAACCCATCTGACGGCTGATGGTGAATTCTGCCCCGTTGGACCGCAGAAGGCAGCATTATTGTATCCTCTATGTGTTTTAATGTAGGAAAGTCAGTACATGACATGTGATGTGAATGTTTATATTTAGTATTGCTAAAAGACATTTCTTCTGTTATTGTTGAAAACTTCAGTGAAGTTATGATAAGAGAAGTTCCTACTCAGTAGAAGGATTGTTTAGACTATAAATAGAAACAATTAACTTTTAGAAAGCATCTAAACCAATTTAGACTTATTGCATAAGTGTAATAAAATTTTGTCTACTTAACAGAAAATAGCATGGATCATTTTGATATTTGCCTGTTGAAACACATTAGCCAATTACATACTTGCAGTAAACAGAACTGTTCAAGCTAACTATATTGTGATATTTCAGTTGCTGTATATATTTCATTATAGAAGTAGGAGAGATTCAAAAGCTGAAATAGGCTCTTTGAGAGAGGTCCTGGAGAAATACTTTAATTAGAATTCACTTCAGTCTGTAGAAACTCGTATTTTTTCCTGCAATTTTATTTGCTTAATAGTCCTGCACAGAAATGCTGTTCTCCATTCGGCTTACAGTGAAACTTTTCTTTTGCCTCATCTGAAAAACCTTCCAGCTCAGCAAGCTGTTGTAAGTATGTTAAAATTAAAAAGTTTAAAAACCCATATTATTTTGGGGAGAGGGAAAGGGAAAAGTTTTCCAATTGTACATCATAAACTTGCCAGTCTTACTGGAGTCTGAATCACAAAGTAACACATGCAAATGAAATTAAGACACCTAATAAGATTTATTGTTAACGAATGTCACGTTTTTCCATGTACATATGGAACTTCTACTAATTTTTGCAGTCCTTGCTTATTTTAGAAAATGTAAGTAAGAAACCCTCTTTATGACCTAGTCTACTTGGAAAATGTTGTTCATGTTTTGATAGCAAATATAGTATCTTTTCTTGATTTGGATGCTTTTTAAGAAAGAAACGAGATATGCTGATTTAGTGAGTTTCATCAGAAAAACAAGTTTAGAGAATATGAGAAACAAACTGTACACTGTGTAAAATACCAAGTGTAATACAAATCAGACTCAAGTATTCAATCTCAGAACTTCTCAGTTTAGGAAAAAAAACCCAAACTTCCATGTCCCTCAAAACCTGAAATACAGTACCATAGTGCCTGAGCATATATGTGGCTTTACAGTGATTGGGGAAAAAAACCAACAAACCACACATCAGAACAAAGCTTAGCACTGACCCATGTCCTTGATTTCTTTTTTTTGGAGAAAGAGAGAAATCTTTGACTTGTGCTCAGCACAAGATGATGTTGACCTGATTCTGACCATTAGCAGTTTATTGTTGGCTACTGAAAGTGAAACTGGGACTAAAATTTTTAATGTTGATACAGTGTTTAGCAAATTTCCTAGAAAAGTCTGTGTCTGAATTAAATTGCACTGACACAATCACAGGAAGAATGATTACCCCTGAATGTAACTTAACAGTGAATATTGCTGAGAATTTTCAAACATTTAGCTATAGATGGTATAGGAGAACCATAAAACTTGTTTTTAATGCAAAGTATACAGGCATCTATGTTGCTTTAAAAAAGAAATTTAAAAAAAAATCTTACAGGTATTACTGTGTGCAGGACAAAACTCCTCAGTCTATTTAATGTTTGTTCTTTAAAAGTATTCTGACTTTTCTACTTTTAGCTGTTTCTCAGGTATTTATACTACCTGTATGTGAAATGCAGTGAAAAAATTAATACCACTCTTCCTGGAATATGCTCTCCAACTATAAATCAGGTGAGAAGGTAGTTCTAAGAGTTGTACTTCCTTCGATTTCTGTAGTATGTAATGTAGTGAGTAGTTGTGAATATCTAAAATCAACTGAGATTTAAATTCATTCTGTAAAGTATTGTCTATTAATATAACCTGTATGAAGTCAGATGTAACAATACTTTTTACTGTCAGAAAATACACTGCCTGAAATTATGAAACCACGCATTTTGCATTAGAAGTTAATGTTTCAGAGTTCAGCTTTTAAAGCAAAGTCTCTGTCATTCGCATATCGTAAAGTGTAGGTGTACTTTTCTTGTTTGTCTCCAGGTTATGGATTGGATGTGCCTGTTACTTGATGCTCACTTCACAGTTATGGTGATGCTACCAGAAGCAAAAGAGTTGCTTTCAAACCTGCATAAGTTTGTGAGAGCTCAAGTAAGTTGCATCTTCTGGGATAATTATTTCATTTTAGTATGGATTTAGAATCTGGGTGTTAAGAATGGGAGGGAGGGCCGACCATAACAAATTAAATAGTAAACCAATGTCTGTTCTCCTCTGTGTGCTCCTTCCTGAGCATGTAATGGCAGTTGCCTCTCTTTCTCGTTGTGATTTCAAATGCTGCTATATTTGTTTGGTTTAAATATCCAAAACTGTGCAGAACCACAGCTAGTTCCACAGTAGAATGATGTATGAAAAGAATTAAAATTTACTGTAAATACCTGTTTTCTTGTTTTTAGGTACGATTTTACTCTGAACTTAACAAGATTGAAGGAAGTTTGCGAGAATTACAAAGACTGCATCACCAGAAAGACTCTCAGACATATTCTATTGAAGTCCTGGAACTTATTTGAATTTGAAATGAATTATAAACAAATTTATTTTTTATTGATTCCTTTTATGATGAGGATGTATTAGCACTCCATATTGGGGATGTGAAAAGTTGTTTTCTACATAGGAGGAGCACGGTTACTCTGTAGCTACATGGGAGTTGTAAGTTTGAAGCTCATGTATTAAAAGCTCTCTTTTTGACTGGGTAAGAAGCTGGATGCTTCCTTATGTTTTCCTGTATAATTTTGATATGCAATCATAAGAACATCCTAAAATGCCACATGATTCTTGGCAAAGAATTAGGCGAATATTGGCAGTACGACTTCAATAGATGTTTCATCAAATTAATTAACGTTTATATTCTACTTGCTTCTTTTTACTGAATAGTTGAAATCTCTCTAACTAGATTCTTCAGAGTTCTCTTGTCTACACTCAGGTTATGAACTCAAATGAGTTTTGCTTCTTTGATTTTCTATTTTTAAGTTGTTTTTACTTTGTCCAAATATGCCTTTGACATTTACAGATTTAGCTTAAACAGGGAAGGGAGCTGAAGTGTAGGCATAGGGTTGTTGCTTAACTTGCACTGCTTTCTCTCTGTGTCATGGTATGACAACTTACTAGTGCACCCTTTCGTGCTTTCCTTTCCAGTCCAACCAGGTCCTCTATGCTGCTTTAAAAAAAAAAAAAAATAGAAGGGAAGGGGTTGTGTGGTGGTCAGTAGTTAAAATCTTGAATGACAATAATCTAAAGCTGTTTTGGTGCATCTCCTGTCTGATAAGACCACTTGCATCCAGAAACTGCCTACAGCTAGGGAGAAGGAAGAGGTATACAGCAGGAACTAGACTCCTTCCTCAAATGAAGAAGCAAAGAGCAGTTATTTAATAGGATGTCTTGTTACAATTTTTATCTCAGAGATTGCCGTCAGCTGAAGACAACTTGTTTTCTCAAGCAGAGAGAGTGCTCCTCTGGAGCATGCTGTCCTGCACAGACTTGCAGAATGGAGTTCCTGGATTTCAGCATAAGTAGCTGTACTTCAGGACTCTTGCTCTAGAAATTTCTGAAGCTTTCTGATGTTGAGAGATTGCATTCAAGACAATTTCTGCTTTTTAAGTACTCATATCTTGAAATCTTGCCTATATACATTTGAAGCTTTGGGGTAAGAGGAATGTTATTAAAATAACATTCAGGTAAAATTTAATGCTGTGGACTTTGGAGTGAGTTTGACGTGTTGTTAAGCTGACCACACAACGGATAACTGCCAGCAATCTTGGAGCAAGAATGGTATCTTGCCTGTTAGGTTGGAGCAAAGAACTAACCTAGCTAAAAATAACTTAACTTTTTTGATAGTGATTTTTCTCTGATAGTGCTGGCTTAAGCATATGTCAGTGGACACAGGAGACATCCAGTTTGATTTGGAGCAGAATGTTGGAAATCATTGTTTAAATAAAAGGCTCCTTAACCTTTGTCAGGTTAAACTTGCCTGAGAATGAACAACAGCATTTTCCTTTCTCTGACTAGAGCTAGAACACAAGGTGGTTATGGCTGAAGTGTGAGATGCAAAACTTACTGGACTTTGACTGTATAACTTTGAAACAGCTGCATAGAGTTAGAAGCCTTAAGACTCTTTGGAAGTTGACACGTTCTGGTTGTATACACTGTTATCAGCGGTCAGTACCAAATGGATGTAAAGTAAAATTTAAAAAAAACTACACTGGGCAGCTGAAGAATCATATAGAGGGGTACTTCATGGCATGGGAAATAGTTGCTTTTAATTTTCTGAACAAGAAAACTCATCTCCAGTTTTAAATAAGAACATTCTTACCTACATCAGTGTCTGTTTTCTCCAAGTACTTTTTCAGAGTGAACACCTGAGCTTAAGTTAACCTCATCTATGCTGCTTAAATACTTAAATTCAATGCCTCATACATGTTATAAAATAATTTGGAGGGAAGGACTGGACAAAAGCAGCTCAATAATTTAAGCAAGAGCATATGCTCTTTTGTTAATAATGCCATCCAGCTGTAGGTTCTTAAGTTCTTTCCCTTACCCTTGGAGAAAGGAACCCATGCAGATAACAGCTTGGAACAACTAGGCTATTCATCTTCTCCAAAGTGCTTTTTGAAAGGAGCCTTTCTCTCCATCTGTCTTGAGTATGGAGGCAGTGTAGGACCTCCTACCTAAAATTCCTCTTCCTGCTGTATTCAATTGACTTATAAATATGCTCATTTAACTATACCAGCAGACTCAAAATAGGAATTTCAACTTCCTAGTGGAGATACATTTTGTCCTTGGGAGTGGACAGGTTTAGGCGAATAGGTGAAGGGGTTATGGTTTATTTCTCTGTACTGAGCTAAGCTGCGTGTTGGAAAGAACTAATTTATAGTCCTGACTCTGAAAGCTAATGTACCTCTCTATGCATCCATTTCTTCACCTATAAAATTAAAATTCTTTGTCCTATTCAGTAAGCACTTCCAAATCAATAACTGATAAATAAGAGATGGGATTAAGAGACAAGGTATTCTTGTTCACAGCAGTCAAAAGCAAATGATTCTTAGCACCTTTGATCTACTACAAGTACATAAAATCAACAGTATTTTAGAGATGTTAATGCTCATAATTAGTGCAGTAGATAGACTAGACCTTTGCTAGATTCTCAGTGTATAGATAGCAGAATTCACAGGGGTCTTTCTAAGATCACAAAGGGAGATGGTGAAATAACCTACCTCAAAACATGTATCTGTATATTCATGTATTTAAAGAGTTACCATAATCCTTTGCAACCTTGTAAGAGGTTGCAAAAATTAGCCTGACAGAAGCAATCTAAAGGTAACTTTGAAAGACTCAGAATACAAATTGATTATAAAGGTGTAACTGGGGTTAGGCAATACTGCTACTGCTGTATCGTACTGTGTCTAGAACATGGCTCTGAGCGTGTGCAGCTGCAACACTGAATATAAAAGAGTGCAACTGAATATAAAAGAGATGCAGATAAAAAGCTGGATATAAGAGTGCAAATTGGGCTAAACCCTGCTGCCTGGTGACATTGTTGCACGCTTGACACTGCGGCAGGTTTGTGGGTTTAATGAGGTTCTCAGCCTGAGCAACAAGTTAATGAACAAAAGGCACTTCAAAAATGACTATAGAAGAATGCAAATGAAATTACACATTGGATATATAGCTGGCATGCTTATGGCATGACCAATATTGGATTTTTGCGTCACACAAAAGCATAAGCAAGGTACTGAGAGAAAATGAAAATGTGAACATACTTGTTTGATAACAATAAGACTTAACGCGCTCTGGGATCCCAAAGCTGTGTAGATTAGCAATGAAAAGAAGGCTGGTTGTGAGAAATGCAAGATGTTTGTGTGCCTTGGTCTGGCTTTCAATTTGTACTGCTTTTGCTCAGGAAACTGTTACCCTGAATTCAAGTGGTGGCATAGAAACTTAACGCTGCAATTGGTTTATGTAGATTTTTAGCCCTGTGGGGGCTCTGGCAAATGGGAAAACAAGAGAGAATATAAAATAGATTAAGCCCATCTCTGTTTTGTAGTTCTCCAGTGAAGTGCAGACACAGCAGTTCAGAGAGAGTAGATGGACAAAAATGCAAATGGCGGGGCTCTGTGTGATCTCAGTCTGCTTTGCTTTAAACTGACTCTGGCTAGGTAATGGTGAGCTGTAAGAGGGTTTTAATTTCTTTATAATGGATGAAGATTTAAAGAACGACAAGAGATGAATATGGCAGTGGTCAAGGGGGCCTGCCCGATGCCAGGGCAGGGCAGCCGCTGCCTCAGCGCAGTGAAGGAGGGAAACCTCTCCTGAAGGGAGGGAGACCTGGAGGTTCTGGTTTTGGCGGGCGCTCCGGGGGGATGTGTGCCCCGTGATGAGCCCCTGCCCCGGCAGAGCGGGGGGGGCAGAGCCCGTCGCCTACCTGCGCTCACAGCCGTCCCCCGCAGCGGTGCGCGGCCGGCTGAAGCCGTGGGACTTGGAGCTGAGGGGTGGCCGCCCGGGGGGCTCCCTTCAGGGCGCGGGTCGAGCTCTGGGAGAGAGGACTAGTAACAGGCGTCGTCTCTTCGGGTGTGGGGAGACGGTGAGTCCTAAGGGGGCGTGAGGGGTGGGGAGGTGGCGGTGGTGGCCGCGGGGCAACTTCAGCCGTCGGCGGGGGGGCGCGGCGAGGCACCCCGGGAGCGCCCAGTGCCGGGGCTGAGGGGAGCCTCGTGGTGGGCGGCAGTGGCGGGGCAGCGCCTCCTGACAGGTGGCGGTGAGCTGCGGGGACACACACGGTGTGCCGGTGGGGGAAGGCGGCAAAGGGTGCGCGGAGGAAGCGGTGGTGGGGCGGGCGGGGGGCGCGGAGCCGCCCCAGCGCGCCGGCTCCAACATGGCTCTCGCGGCCACGGCGGCGGCGCCCCCTGGCGGCGGCTGGCGGGCGCGGCAGGTCACGTGAGGCGCTCGGGGCCTGCTGCTGCCGCCGCTTCCCCCAGTCAGAGCGGAGCGAGCCGAGGCAGAGACGAAGAAACAAGATGGCGGCCGGTGGCGATCCGGAGCGGGACGCCGGCAATTCGGATTGAGCCCTCGGCCCTCACAGCTCGGCGGCCCCCCTCCCCGGCCCGGATCCCTCGCAGGGCGGGGAGCTTCCCCGTAGCCGCCTGTCCGGACTCCGAGCGCCCTCCCGAGCCTTCCTTCCCCCTCCCTTCCCCCCTCGGCCAGCGCCCAGAGATGCGGGGCCGGCGAGGCAGGCCGCCCAAGCAGCAGCAGCCGGCGGCGGCCACCGCTCAGGCGAGCTCCCCGGCTCCGCCCGCCCCGGCGGGCCCCATCGGGGGGCTGAGGTCCCGGCAGCGGGGCAGTAGCCGCGGCAGGTGGGCGACCTCGGCCCAGGCGGAGACGGCGGGGCCCAAGCAGAAGGGAGCCGGGGCTGCCCAGGCCTCTTCCCCCGCCACCGCCTCCCCCAGGGGGGGCAGCAAGAGGAAGGGAGGCAGCGGCAGCAGCAGCACCCCTGGTGGGGGAGGCAGCAGCGGTAAGGGTAGGGGCAGGGCTGGGGCTGGAGGAGCAGGGGGAGGAGGCGGAGGAGGCAGCTGCAACAGCCAAGGCAGGGCTGCCTCGTCCAGGAGGAGCATCAGCAAAGTGGTGTACGATGATCATGAGAGTGAAGAGGAGGAGGAGAGCATGGTGTCCGAGGAGGAAGAGGAGGGAGACCCCGAGGATAACCAGGACTCCGAGGAGGAAGAGGAGGAGGAGATAATGGAGGAGGAGGACGACGACGACTCTGACTACCCCGAAGAGATGGAGGATGAAGACGATGCCAGTTATTGCACTGAGAGCAGCTTCAGGAGCCACAGCACCTACAGCAGCACCCCAGGTAGAGAGTCAGTGGGATGAACTAAAACAAGTCGAGGGCACCCCACATGCTCCCTCTAGGTTTGCAAATACAGTCTGCACGCATTCTTCCTCCCGTGTGTGTGTATGGGATGCCTGCAAACACTCACAGGGAGAGAGGGGTATGCAAATTAACGACTGGCAACCCCACGGATGCAGGGAACATTAGAAGATGCCTACAAACACATGCACTGAGAGGAGGGAGGGAGGGCAGTACATGCTGTAACAAGGGGATGCTTTGCAAATATGCATGGAGATTCTGGTGACTGCAGAAATGCATGATACACCAGAACATTTTAAAAACAATGTCAAAAGTGTATGGAGCATTCACTTAATATTTAAAAAGAAGGGAAACGAGATGCATGCCTTGCAAAGAGGTCCTTTCAAATATGTGCAGGAAAGGATGGCTTGTGCTTGCAAATCTAACTTGATGCTTAAAGGAAAGGAAGCACATGCAACTTGAAGTAGCCTAAAAAAACCCCCAAGCATAACCACTGAAAATTTTCAGGGTCTTGAAATCAGAAGTATAACTGGATCCAGCATTTACTGGCTTAAAGACAAAACTAGCTTTCCAGGGAGGGAAATGAGGTTCATTGTTCAAAATGGAGATTGCATTGTTATAGTTTGGGGAAAAGTGCACAGGGCCTCATTGCAAGGGTGTAAACCTACTTTTAGTTAAACACAAAGATTAAAAGGTGGAGGTTGAGTCAAAAGTCTTGGTTTTAAATACTGCATTTATCTTAAGATATGGTAACCTTTAAAACTCATGCTGGGGTTAAAACTTGTTAAACATCATTGTGATTATCATTTTTTTTAACCTCTAGTGGCAAATTTGGGCTTAAATTTTTAAGGCCTACACTTCTGTTTGCCCTTAATTAGTTCATTAACCATGTGGGTTTCAAGCTTCAACAATTCTTTATCTAAACTTAAGCACTTTGGATTTATTTGAATTCATTCTAGAATGGAGTTCAAGCTTAGATTTGGTTTGTTGGGGTTTTTTTAAAGTCTCTGGACCAGGAGAGTAGTTAAACTTAGAGATAACCTAGGAGTGTTTCTGAATTGGGCTACAGGATAACAAACACTGCTGTTGTACAAGTATTTGTCCAGTTTGGAAGGGGGGAGGAACAGGTTGTTGGTGTAAATGCATTGCATCTTAATTAAAAAAAGAGTGTAGTTTTGAGTAGTTAGCTGACTTTTTAAAAGGGGGAAGTACTGGCTACTAAATGTGTAATTTTTTTTTTTTTTTTGGTGGGTTAATGGGATCAGCTCATTATGTGACTTCATAATAGTCCTTTAAAAACTCTGTATGTCTATCTTTTTTTTCTTTAAATCTATATCCATATGCTCAGGAATCTACATGAATCAAAATAAGTACATACATTACCAAATTAATTTAACTGAGAGATTTTAAGATGTGTGGTTACCTGTTGCAGGGATGTCCTGCAAATTGAAATTTTTGAATGTTTATTACTTTAAAGATTGAGGTCTGGCTTCACAGAAGAAAAAAAAACCCTCTAAACTACTCTCTTGACTTTTAACTCTTCATTTTCTGTTTAGCTGTGGTACCTTTAATTTTTATTACTTTTTTGGGGGTGCTTTTTCAGGGAAAGAAAATTTTTGTTATTTTAATTGGCTAGGTCAAGAAAATATTTTTTACATGAGCATCCAGGTTTAAAATGAGTTCTACAGAGTATGGGTGTATTCAGTTTGTGAAATGTACTTAAGTGTTTTGGCAAATAACAAGATACCTCTGTGTGCATTGTTGTGCAAGCGTAGACAGGTTTTATGTGGTATTTAGGTGTATCAGAAACCATTTTGATAATTTATATGTTTATTTCTCACTTGGTCAGGATAATTTCAGTTAACTTTAAGATAAGTTTAAGTGTAAGCGTTTTCATCCTTATGCACTTTTTTAATATACTGTTTGATAGTTAAAACATCTGTGTTGTTATTTTGCAATTTACTGGCAGTTCCCATTAGTTCAGTATTTGCCTAAAGGTCTCCCTCCCTCCTCCTCTCTCTCCCAGACATGCTGTTGCCCTTTTGCAAAGAAAGTATGAACTTTTTTCATTCGATCAGCTAGGTCTGTGTCTTGTTTTTGCTGAACAAATGTCTACTTTGTGAGCACTGCTATACCATGGTGGCACTAATTGAACTCTTAGTCTTATCATAATCCAGAAAGAGATACTTGACATTAGAACAGCATTAATAGGCAAGGAAAAGATTCACCTAACCTCAATATGTCTTTATCTGACAGCGGTCAGTGCTGAGAAGAGTGTTAAGAATAGGGCAAGCACACAGTGATATGTCTTCGGAGTTCCTTCAGGGGTTTCAGTGCTTTTGACTCAGGTGCATGCTGAGCCAGAATTGGTCTTTAGCTATGTTTAGGTACATTTGTGGGGGTTTTCTTTCGCGTATTTCATATATTTCTTTTACATACGTTGTAATATACAGTAACAAAGTTCCTGTGGTTAACTGGGGAGCTTGAAGGAGTGTCTCCTCCATTGTTTTAAACTGGCCCCTGACAGAACTGTGTGGTGCGTGCTGGGTTTTTTTTTTTTGCTAGAAGAGATGATGAACGATCATTCTCTACTTATCTTCCCTCAGTCACGTGCAGCCTGAATTACTACTGCTTTCAGGATGTAGTCTTGGGGGCTGAAGAGTTTATTTTTTAAGAGCAGGGTATTGAAAAATTGCAATCCCAATCAAACTCTCCTGCCAAACAAGATTTTACACGTAAATCACATCCCACTTAAATGGGTGACAGACTTTTTACAGTTTTTTCAAACTTACATGGAACAATGACTTAAAAGATCACAGTGCAATGTCTCTAGCCAAGAAAGCTCAATTTTTATGCTCTACTGGAGAGTTTATGATATATCTTGAACTTGGATGTATGAGTAGTGTTTTACTATATTGTTACTCAAGTATTTAAAGAAGCGAAATCTTAGGAATGGTAAAATGCCTTTGATGTAACACTTAAAAATGGTACAGTGAATGCATATGACATTTATCATTGCTTTTTCTTCTGTTGGAGGGACTTTTGGTAGAGGGATTTGGGGGGTATATCCCTTTTCTCTTATCCCTTTGTATCCCCAGAAGGTAGATGTACTTTTAGGATAGATATCCTTATATATCTTATCACTAAACATTTTTGCCATTACCTGTCTACTGTAAGTTCTACTTTAGGTTTGTCACAATTGCATTATAGATATCAAGTATTTTCCATATGTTGCGGAATTTTAAAAGAAGGGCTTAAGATGCCTAGAAGTCCTTCATTTTTTCTGTTTCTTGTTTGTCAAAACCTTGGAAAACTAGCTTTAAGAAGAGCCATACATCTAGATTTTGGCTGAGATAATCATCATCCGTCTGTCTAACATGCAAATGCACAACAGTGGAGTTGTGAGCCAAAAGATTTGTCTTTAAATACATTAAATAAATTTTTAGGTGGATTTTGCTAGTCTGTGAGCATTTACAGTGATTAACCATCACTTCTGTTAACCAGTTACTTCACCGATGTGCTTTTATTTTCAGAGTGGAAGAATTTAACTGGAAACAAGGTTCTGCATTTTGTGTGTCTATAGTAATTTTATATCTTAACACATTTTCATGCTCTTGAAGAATTGTTGGACACATTCAGATATGACATTAAGATATGCAGCCTCTTTTTTCTGTCATGTGAGAAGATTTACTAGTCTCCCAAACATCTTACCTAGGGTACTCTGTTCTCTAAATTAAATCTGGCTTGCTCTTATTTTACCGTTTAGTAATCTGAACTTTGATTTGTACTCCAGAGGATCTATGGCTAGGTCATCATGCCAGTCATGAAAAATGTAGAAGATAAGTCCTAACAAAAAAATTGTGTAGAAGGCCAAACGAATAAATCTGTGGCTGATTCTGTTGTATTGACATGCAAATTTGCAGTTTATCTGAAGAGAGCGTTTGTCACTTCAGTCATCTAAGAAGCTCTGTGCAGCAAATATTGTACCATTATCAAAGTACGTGTGTTGTAGAACACACGTAAGGTAGAACAATTTGATGTACTGCGGATGAGTTTATTGTGCAAATCTTTTTGTAGGTCTGCAGTAAAATTCCATAGCTGACCATTGTATTGCAAAGAACTGGTGTAAGGTGAATAAATGTGGCTTTTAGTAGATTGAGGCTGACTGTCAGGGCTCACTAACTTAAGAAATTAGTTACAACTTATGCTGGGTTTGTCCCAACTAAGAAATTGTCAGAATGTTCCTGAAAATTGTTATATTAGTGCTACTTTTTTTTTTGCCTGGGTTCTAGGCACAAAAGGGCCTAGAATTACTCTTGAGTAATTCTCAGAATGACAATGTGGGATCTCATCTGCCACTTGTCTTGCATTAGTTATCCAAATGTTAAAATGATGCCTTAGAATATAGGGGGTTTGTATTCCTGGCTCCTACTGAGGGTGCGCTGGTGGCCATAATGTTGAGAAATTAAATTCTTAATGTAAAATCAGCAGAGAACCCTAGTTTGATTTAGAAGCATACTACTAACAGATGTACAAATGGAAAAAATAAACACCCAAAGGTTTTAAAGTCCTAAAGTTTTTAAGATCATAAAGATCTAGTTTTGTACAACACAAGGCAGTAGGCAGACTTAAAAGAGCACGTGTTGAGAATTTTTGCGATATGAGCGGTCTCAGGATCTAGTCTAGTAACTGGTTATTTTTTCATTTGTGCTTCAACTTCCAAAGCTTTTGTGTTTTTTTTTTTTTTTCTTTTTCCAGGCAAAATAAATAAATTTAGGTTAGGTACGATTATTGCAGAGTGATAGTCAAATTAAGACTGCACTTACAAGTAGTTACATACGCATCTTACTCTTTTAGAGAATTTTTCTGGAAGAGATTGTTTGACTTGTGAATATTAGAAGCACGTTGATTGTCATGTTGGCATTTTAAAAGGTAAAAAAGTGTCAAAGCCTTTAATTTTGGCCCATCCCAAGAAAAAGATTTAGATTTTTCTATTTTGGTACTGCTTTTCATAATATATCCTTATTTTATGTTAAACTGATTCATTTTCTGCTTTTTCTTCTTTGGTGTAAGCTGAGCAAATGCTCTCCCAAGAGGTTGACTTTTAATTAAGGAACCAGTTTGGATATTGCTGGGACAAACATGTAGCTATATCCAGTTTATGCATTCTGCTGGCAGGGGGGAGCAAAAGAAAAGGAAAAAAAAACCACAAAAAATGTTTTCTTACACATTTTCATCAAATGTTTTCAGTTTTCTCAGTGATACCTAACAAGAATTTGTGTGTTGCTGTACGTTCTCATTTGAAACTTGCCTGCTGCAGTGTAGTAATATTAAAACCAAACAAAAATAGAACAGTCTTAGTGAGTTTAGGAGGGTAGTCAAAAGCCAGAATTTCCAGGAGTAATGAAAACGTAGGAGAGGGCATCTTCTCTAAGGAGTACTCATGATTCCAGGACATCATATAACTGCCAATTGGTCTTTATGTTGAGAAGTTTCTGAAGTGACTCATGATCTGGAAAACAAAACCAAGCCAGTTCTATTTTACTAAAGATTAAGAGTAGTGTCATTTGACTTGACTTGTGGAACTTGAGGCCAAAAATTAATCTCTTATTGGGGGAAAATTGAAAGTCTCTTCACTTGCTGGGGGTCAATTTTGTGGAGAGTGCCTAGGGGAGGGAGGTTATTCTATATTTTTTTTCCCCCTCCTGTGACAGATTACTGAAGTATTTGAAACTCCTTGCTCTATCTTTTCTCTCCCCTATACTCTATCAAGTTTATCCTGCAGCTGTGAACAGGAACTCTTAAGCTGGAGCCTTAGTGCACAAGTGCTGAGAAATTATGAGGAAGGGAACATTTTTAGAGAAGAGAAATGAGACCAGTTGTGAACTTTCTAATCAAGAAATGTTGGAACCAGTGTTTATGTTGTAGGTCATGCCAGTGTAGCTACCACTCTTTCTGTTTAAACAAGACAGTGGCAGAATGTTTGTTATGTGAGACCTCCATCCACCAGTCTAGTACTTGATGTATGTTGGGCTGAAAGGCTATGTTTACCAGTACTGTACATCTGGAGTGAAGGGATATGTAGCATAAGTTAGACAAGGCAAAACTGGACTCTTGTGATTTTTGTTAGTCTGTATGTGTATGGTAATTGGAATACAGCTAAAGCACAAAGAGCATGAAAGTCATATTTAGTCATGGTACAAGCTTTCTCTATTCTGGACACTTATGTAAATAGTTCATTCAGATACTCTGTTTTAAAACTGTCTCCATAAACCAGAAGATATATTGAAGATGGTTAAAGTATTTTTAAGTTCCGTATTTTCCTGTGGTGAAGAGTTAAAGAATAGATGTGACTTTCCCTTTCAGTCTGTGAATGAAAATGGAGACAAGCTTTTTGGTCCTTTTAAACTCCACTTCTAAATTTTGAAAGGGTCAGCATTTGAACAAAATAGGTTGAATACATGGAAATTTAAAAAAAAAAAAAAGGCAAGGCTTTCGGGTTTTTAAGTATTTTCAGTAAATTCTGGTTTTGGGTGCTCAGCCTGTTACCACTGTTCAGTAACTTCATTTTATTTCAAATATCATTAGTGTGTTTGCTTAAATATTTGTAATATAAATTATTTTAATAATTATGATAAGTGTATAGTATAATTATGAATATCTATAATTAAATGTACCATGTAAATGAAATTGTTTACTCTTTAATCTTAATTACAGGCAGCTCTTCAACTAGAGAATTCAAAATAGGGAGAGGCAACCATTGCAGACTACTTCATCACTTTTGGAGACAACTAGTGAAGGAATGCAATTTAAAAGAAGTTTATGCTAGATAGAAGTATAATGCTGAGACATTCAAGATGATCTGGATCCTGTAAATAGTCCAGTCGTGGCAGCAGGAGGCTATTGGCAGATCAATTTATCCTTCCAAATAAAACTATGGAATTTGAATGGCATAGAAGCGGACATTTTCTCTCTTTGTACTGGCTCAAACTTGAAGGTGGAATTTGATTCAGAGTTTTGAGTAATATGTAGAAATGATGTTAGAAGTATACAATTTATGTGTAATAAAACTTGAGTCCATTTTGGGAAACGTCAGTGTGAGTAAATTGACTTTCTTTAATTGAGACTAGATACACGTAGATTCAGTTTGAAGTCTAATCAGTCAGGTGGTGGTGCTTAAGAGAGAAGTAACTTCTGCTAGTACATCTGCTCTGGGATCCTCATGATGTTTTTTGTTTTAGACCAACTAGTACAGCTTACATTTTCTACTTAAACCCCTACTGCTATGAGATTTCCACAAATAGGAAATTATTCAGGGCAAATTATAAAAAATATTTATGCAAAGTTATTTAAACTATACCAAGATAAATTGAAAAATATTAATGGCAGCAAGTGATGTAGTAATACAAAGTTAAGAAAAGAGAGCAACAGTGTAATTCTGTTGCCTGCTCAGTGTGGTCATTGCACTGAATTTGTTATACTGTTTCACTTTCATATGTATTTAAAATACCATATATGGATATAGTACACATGTAGTGTCTCAAATCAAAATAAATGTTTGTTATTGTGTAATCATCAATTGTATAGTCTACACAAGCTTGCACTTCTCAAATATTTAAATTGAGATCATTAAATTGATTTTTTTTAATCAATTTAATTAAACTTCAATTAACACTTTCTGTCACAGATAGTACTCAAAATTTCCAGTGGAAGGCAAAATCTGTGACAAATGACAAGTAAAAAAAAAAGTTTTTGTCAAATCCTAGAATCTCTAAGGTAATTAAAAGGTAATTAAAAGTAAAATAAACTGAACATACAAATGTTTGAAGAGACCAAAGATTTTTTTTTTTTTGTTGGGGTGGCTTTTTTTTTTTTTTTTTTTGCCTGCCAGTGAATGTCAAATTCGAGCATTGGACAATTTGCCTTGTGGAAAAGAGAAGATTTTCCTTGAAAGTGAAGAGCTTGAAAAGTTGGATATGTTTATTGTAGGAAAACTTTTTTCTAAATTTGAGAGGGGTTTTTTTGTTTATATGAAGAACAGTTGAGTAGACAAGAACTGTGATCTTCAACAACCTTCACAGAAGTTGAAGCTGCTTCTATAAGTAGTGTGAGCTGTATGGGTTGTCAGCACACTGCAGATAATTAGCAATGAAGAAATTGTTATTATCAGAATTGCAAACAAGCCTACAGTCCTTATTTGGAGTTCCAAACTGCCTTTCTTCAGCTGTCTGAGCTCGTGGCAAGGGAGGGGGGCATCCACCCAACCAGTAGAATACAAAAATTTCAGCTCAAAGCAGAGACTAGCACTTTGATATCATTATATCATATTCCATTGGCCTACACTTTTAATTTATGTTCAACAGCCACTTAGAATGCCGCAAGATTTATGAGCGCCTTGGCAGAGAATGTCCATCTTTTTCACTGGAGATTAGAATGCTTGTGTTTTGTGTTTTGGGGTTTTTGGTTTTTAAAGGTGTCTGGAGTGTTTCTTGAGATTGCAGATGATACATTGAACAGCAATACAGTTAAACACAAATTCCTTGGGAATTTTGACAAATCACACTTTGTGATTCTCTTCTCGACTTCAAGTTCTGTTCAACCCAGGTACAGCAAATATTGATAACAAAGTGTAATTGAAAAGGAAAACAACACAGAAAAATTTGAAATACTGTGCCACCAAGCCATTCAAGAAAAGTATGTCTGGGTACCGTTTCTTTCTAAAATATTTTGCATCTTTGAATACTTTCCTTTTTTTAGCTCTGAAACCAGATTATGTTCAGCGCAGAACTGTTTTGGGGACAGTTTGGTGTCCAAAAAGAGAAATGATTTGAGCTCTTGGTGTGTGGTTTACAGTATGGATTGGGAGTGTTGAGTGGTACGATACAGTAACTGTGCTGCCTACTGTGAGGCAGAACACCAACTAGTGGACAAATGAAGTGTGCATTTTATAATGCAATATGGTTTTTTTTATTGTCTAAACTATTGAGTTTACAATTACTTTTGAAATTTCTGTGCTTTATACCAAAACAAACATGAAAATATGTAAATTGATTCAAATAGATGATGTAGAGTGGTGTGAATAATGCAACCACGTGCACCAAAGTACAATTCTTTATTATGGTATTGTGACATACTTTGTGTCCTGATAACACATTTATTCTAGACCTCTAATTGTACCAACATGCTTCCTTTGTAAGAGGAAGTGTTGGAGAACTTTTTTAACTTTTTCAGAAAATATTAGGAATGCCTTGTTTTAAGGTTCTTTTTCTGCTTCTCCTCTTAATTTGATGTAACAAACATACCAGTGTTTCTCTCGTGAGAGGTCAACAAAAATGGTATATGGGGAGTCAGGTTCTTTTCAGTGAAGGATAAAAACAATGCATAGGACAATTGTAATTTTCTTCTCGGAGCAGAAAAATCTCAACAAACACGAGGAAATAAGGAGTCTTTGCTTCTTTCAGCAGTGTTCCTTCATTCTAGTTTATTTTTGCCTGAAACTATTGGGAGGGATTTGTCACTTCTGATTAATTTAGGTAAACCAGGGTTATCATTCTTGCTGCTTGCTTTCTTGAAGGGCTCTTTCTTTTATGACTTTACTGTGTGACAGACATGTTTTTATGCTACAATTGCAGACACTGAAAAGAATCCTAGTGCGTAGCTCTGCCAGCTTTCAGTGATATTTGGACTCTGTGAAGACCATTAGTGATTTTAGAATATCTGTTCTGCATTGTTGTTCTCTTGCATGACCACCTACAGGACTGGTCCTACACCATCCTGCAATATTGAAGGAAGATTCAGGACCCTAAAGTAATTTAACCTGTGAGAGTGCACGTGTGTGTGTACTTTCCTTTGCGGTCTTTTAATTAAACCAACTCTAGTTTGTGCATATATGATTTCGGATCACAATGATAAAAAAGTTGGGTTTAATCTAGATATTTCTTGCTGTAAGAACGCTTGCTTTGTGCCTGGCTGTGAAACTCCTGTGTTTTTGTGTGTTTGCCATGATTAAACATTTTCCACTGATTTGTGCAGAAGCATATTGGAAGACAGTCATAGAAGCATTCTTTCATTTTCCACAGTCAGAACTCAAACTTAACTAAACTTGGAAATTTATTTTTATACGCAGATGATGTTGACCCATTACTTCTGTAATGGAAACATCTGGCAGTTCATCTTCTATATTGTTTCAGAGTGTCTAATTTGTTGCATAAGATTTCATTCTTTAAAGTTTGGGAGGGAGAGATGTATCTGGTGTCATCTTGCCATACTAGCTCAATGGTTGATTTATTTTTTTTCTGGAATTGTTTGGCAAACTGTCTATTATGCATCAACATGTTTCTTAAAGGTAGCTTTTCTTTTTGGTAACTTTTTTTTCCTTTTCAATGCATTAACCTTTTAATGATGGTGTTTTCAGAATCAGCAGGATCTGTCTTTGGGTATCTGCGTGTCTTAGCAGGTCTTTTTTTTTTCCCCACTTCCCATTAGACTTATTTCCTTTATTTATGGAAGTGTTGGAGAAAGTAGGGTGGGTTGAACAAATGCCACAGAGAACCATTTCCTCTTAATAGTAACATCCAAAATGACTGGAACTTACTTCATCTGTTAGTTTTTGAACCATTTTGGGAAGGTGTCTGTTATTCACAGAATTTGATTGAGAAATTAATATGAAGCTTAAAATTTCAGAATACTGGTTGTGTCGCTCTTCAGTCTCAGATCACACGATGTGTAATGTATGTCACTTTAATAAAGTGTGCATATGAAATTGCTGTTATGGATAATTTCATTTTTTCCTTTGGATTTTTGTCTGTGAATAAAATGGCATGCTGCCAACCATTTCTCTGTGTAAAATTGATAATTATGAAATGTAGTTGTTGACCAGAATCTTGGTATGCTTACCAGAGAACCTAAAAACGTTCATCTCAGTTCATAGTTTTAAATCAAGATGATGGCTTTATGATTAGTTTATGAGATTGTCTAAACTTGAATAAGTTTGGTTTGTTTTTAAGTTTTTGGGGGTTTTTTGTTTGGTCGGGGTTTTGTGGTTTTTTTTTTTTTAAAGGAAGTAGTTTTAATGAGTGCATCCTAATACTTTAACTTGTAGCTGCAGAATAGTTGCATGGAGCTGGATACTTTTTTGTTATTTTGATGGAAGATTGAAATATTTCATCTGTCTAGTAGTGCCATGTACAGAAACTTTCCTCTTTTGATTTTCCTTCTGCTTGGTGTCAAGGATAGTGGAACTAATGGAAGAAAGTGTAGCATCTCATCTGAATTAGCATTTGAGACTGAATTAATTATACTCAGTGTCTTTAAGATAGTGAAACAGCTCTTTAGATTATCTTTTTGTGTTAGGTTTTGTCCTTCCATAATTCTTCCTCCTTCTTCTGTGGTTATCTCTCTTGTTTTATTGAAGCATGGGGGTAGTTTGGGTTTTGTTTTTTTTTTTTTTTAATTTTTTTTTAAATTGGGAGTTCCTGAAGCATTTCCATAAAACATCACATTTAACTTTTGTTTCTGGCTTGTAGATATCCGGGAGAAATATTCTAGTTAGAAAGCAGTCCACAAAGTGATTTAGGTTCTCTTATATTTTAATTTGGTTGAAATTGATGTCCTAAAACATCCGCTTGAAATTATCTTTCCTGTATACTATTACTGGATAGGGGAACAGCTTGTAATGTTTTAATACAAAATATCTGTTGTTAGAAGCTTGATTCTTCGAGTTTAAAGTTAAAATTCCAAGAAGAAACAATAAACTAGTCGGCCGAATAAAAATGAGAAAAAATTCTAAATTAATATTTTGGCTGAGGGAAATGTCTTTCTTTTTAACTAATTTAAACAATTAAAATTCTAGATGTCATTTTAAAGATTCGATAGATATTATGTGGGAAATGCAACTGCTCTAACTGTCTAAAGCAAAACTTCAGATATCTTGTGTATTTTATTTTCATACTGTTAATTCAAGTATAAGATTATTAGCTGAATTATCGCATTTATGTAACTGAAAATGTGACTCCTAAATTTGCAACAGTTTAGAAGGTTTGACACAGCCATTGATTATAGATGTTTAAACACACTGACCCATGAATGGCAAAATTCTTACTGTTGTTTTTTATTCCAGGTAGGAGAAGACAGAGAGTGCATCGTCCTCGTTCTCCAATATTGGAAGAAAAAGATATCCCACCCTTGGAGTTTCCTAAATCCTCGGAGGACTTAATGGTGCCTAGTGAGCATATAATGAATGTTATTGCCATCTATGAGGTACTAAGGAACTTTGGCACTGTTTTACGCCTCTCTCCTTTTCGTTTTGAGGACTTCTGTGCTGCTCTGGTAAGTCAAGAGCAGTGCACACTTATGGCAGAGATGCATATAGTGCTTTTAAAAGCAGTTTTACGTGAAGAAGACACTTCAAATACTACCTTTGGACCTGCTGACCTCAAAGATAGCGTTAATTCCACTTTGTATTTCATAGATGGAATGACGTGGCCAGAGGTTCTGCGGGTATATTGTGAGAGTGACAAGGAATACCATCATGTTCTTCCTTACCAAGAGACAGAGGACTATCCTTATGGACCAGTAGAGAATAAAATCAAAGTTCTGCAGTTCTTAGTGGATCAGTTTCTTACAACAAACATTGCACGTGAAGAGTTAATGTCAGAAGGTGTTATTCAGTATGATGATCATTGTAGGGTTTGTCACAAACTTGGGGATTTGCTTTGCTGTGAAACTTGTTCAGCTGTATACCATTTGGAGTGCGTGAAACCACCTCTTGAAGAGGTACCAGAAGATGAATGGCAGTGTGAAGTCTGCGTAGCACATAAGGTGCCTGGAGTAACTGACTGTGTTGCTGAAATCCAAAAAAATAAACCATACATTCGACATGAACCTATTGGATATGACAGGCATAGACGAAAATACTGGTTCCTGAACAGAAGAATCATTATGTAAGTAATCATTTAGTATTTTCCAAACAATAATATTGTATTGAGTGTATTTTTAATATAACCTGTAAGTCGCTGTTGCCATCTTAAAATTGTTCTTTAGATAAGGCCATTGCTTGCTGTTTTGTAAGTAGATTTCTAAAGACTGTGCAATTAATCCATCCATTTTCTCCAAAATAAATATTCTCATAATCTATATATAAAAAGGGGAAGAAAAACAAGGACCTCCAGCTTAATTTTAATTTACATATAAACCCATGAATGTCAGGAAAAGATAGGGAATTTTAATAAGAACTCTCCAGTTCTTTGTAAAAGTTACTGAAAAGTAGGTTAACTCTCTTTGTCATCACATGGTGTATAGGACACTAGTTTTGTTGTGCTATCATCTGCTTAGATAATATTTGGCAGTTAGATACTGTTTGATGGTCTGTCTTTGAAGCTAAGACTTTGAGGCACTTGAAGGTATTCACCGTATCTATTAACTAGAAATGCAGGAAATGTATGTGAACACTTCTATAAGTGTAACCAAAGTCAAAACAGCAGCAAATGGCTGTCTTCAAGCGATCTACTTTGTTTGACACAATTTCCTGTTACTGGTTGGTCTTGAGATACTAATGTGTCTCAAAACATTAATAATAATCAAACTGTTGTTAGTGAGGGCATTGTGCCCCTGTTTTTTTACCTCAAACATTGAATCTGAAATTATAAAAATACTTCTACATTTTTCACAGGAAAATAGCTAAGAATTTTTTTTCATATAAAAGACTGTTCCTACATAGTTGTTCTCATAATGGAGGAGAAATTGTATTTCAGTGAAATCAATGGTATTGTTAATTTAGGAAAAATAAAGAAATTTTACTAGATTTCTTGAAATACAGTTTTGCCTTCAGTATTATGGAGAAAATAATCCACAGCTGGACACCTTAACAGAAATTCATACAAAACAGATTACAGTGAATGTTAAGATATTAGCCACCATCTTTAAAAGGGATCGTGAGGCCTGTTGATGGTGTTACCTCTTGCAAACAAGACACTTCTAAGGACTTGTTTTAGTCCTTCACAATACAGTGCCCTTTCTCTAATGTATTGTTAGCTGATGCTTTACTTATTAATTACTGTTGTTCCTTCACACTTGTGAAGAAAAAAAAAAAAAGAGAAAAAGAGCCCATGTTGGATTATTTTTTATTTCTCCAGGTTATAAATGCCACAGTAATGTCAAGCAATGTTTTAAAAGATTCAGGGAATCTTTTATACCCTTATCATTTTTTTATTTTTTTAATCCTCTATGTTTATACTCAGTCACATGCTCTATGGTATGTGGCTTATCATTCAGATGGTTCAGCAGGATGTGATTGTCAGCCTGAAGCTGTTGATATCCTAATTCTTCCATTGCCTCATACATAATTTCTACCTTCTGTTTCCAGAAAATGAGTTGAAAGTTTGATTTCCACAATAAGCCTGGTTGTGAAGGACATGTAACTGATACTCTTTTTGCTTGTTACCTGTGCCTTAATAACTTATTGTGTCCTCTGTGCATGGTTTTTGCATTGTTCCTTTCAAACTCTTGGGGAAAAGGTTGTTCCAAAGATGGGTTTGTCTCACTGCTGTACTGTACTGGCAGAACGATTATATTCTGCTTGCCATTAGAGGCATGGGAATTAACATTAAAAAAAAAATCCAGAGATTCACTCACTCAGGAGGTAATTTTAAGTTAAATAGGCAGGCTTTTTTTCCCCCTAATATGTAGGCAGATTGGTAATTATTTTTTGCTAGACTTGATTTATAAAACAATGTGTTTTTTCCCAATGAAGTGGAATATTTGATGTTCAGAAGGTTTTGATATAGGCAGTACTTCAATGTATTTTCAACTAAAATAAATCATGTTTCTTGATCCTTTGAAATCGACACGTCACAGTTCTTTTTGTCTAGTACATTGGTAGTAATTTTTGCTGCACTAGAAAAGACATCTTCAAAGGCTAAATGTAGTGGCAGTTTTAAATTATTTGCATTCCTGTTAGGTGTTCAGTGGGCAAATTATCTGTTTCAGGAATCATAAATCAAGTTTTATCAATGTAAGTTTTGTATCCTAATTGGGATTTATTTAAAGTGAAAATACATCGGTATTCCGTTTAAAATCAAAATAGATGAGAACTGTAAACAGTACAGCAAAAAGAAAACTTTATTGGATTTTCCATTTTACTGATTTTTTTTGTTAGGGATTAAAATATTTCAAAGCATAAATAGAAAAGCACTTTTATGTTTACAAAGACAAGAAGAAATGCAGTTCATCCATTAATTGCTTCCTGACTTTCATATTCTCATGCGGATGATCTAGGTTGAAAGATTCTTTCCTTGCTAGTTCCTACCCTTCCTGTTGCCGTTAGGTATTGTGCCATCTGCTAGTGTAGATGGACCTGTGCACGCTTCCAGAACAAGTTCTTTCTGAACTGTGTGTTTTGGATTAAAAATTTTTCAAATCTTTCTGATGGAATCAGAAGTAAAACCAGATAGACAGTTGTTCTGGTAGATCTGCAGCAGCAGGACTCTTCACCACTGCGGTGTGGGATGTACAGAATCAACCAATTCCACTAGACTTTTCATAGAACTTTGATATAATTACATGTTTGCATAAATGCCTTAAAACTTTATGCTAAAGCTACTTTATAAGGGGACAAAAATAATTACTACCTAACTAAATTCCAGGGAAATACAACTTGAATAATTCACATAGATATTAAACTCTGTACTTTCCATTTGTAATGTCCTTTAGATTCAGTAAGCATGCTATACTGCAAAACGAACCATTTCGCATATATATACACTGAACAAGATCAAACCACACCTGATATCGTGGATAATTTAAAGGATAACTGCCAAATGCTAAAACCTGAGATTAATGAAATTATATTATCCTTTCCACTTTATTAAAATGAATAGTGTATTCACCAATGCCATGTGATCAAATACATTAGAGGAAACTAATAGATCTAAAAATAATCTGCACAAACACTGGTTTGAAATCTTGCCCGGGGGATTAGAGAACTGAAATCCTAAATTCTTGCAAATTTTTTGTTTTTCAAAGGGGGTTTTAGGGCTTTTTACTTCTTCTCCCCTCTCCCCTAATAAATCCATCATATCCCGTTTTCCCATCTTTTAAAGGATTTTGTAGACAACTTATTGTTGTTCACTGATACTTTAATCTCCATGCTTGTCACTTGCTATGGGTGATAAGCCTTGTTTAAGCCCATCATTCATTGTAGTTTTGTTTCTCTTTTCCACCTCTTCTGTTCTACAAAGATGGAAAAGTGGACACCGAGGAGGTTTCTTCTTGCATATCCCCATGAGCACATATCAACAAGATTTAAAAAAAAAAAGGGGGGGGCAAGAGAAAATGAATTCCTGAGGGTTCATTTCAAGCTGTTAACAAATTTAGCACGTTGTCTCTGGGTCAGTTGCATTTGTTTTGCTTGTGAAGTTTATTTCTGCAAGTTAACAAATCAGGAAATTTAGGATTTTGACTTGCAGTAAACTGCTGCAGTGTTTTAACAAGTTATCTTTCTAGAAATATTGAGATGCATTGGATTTGTCAAATGTCTATGAAAGAAGATAGTGAAACATTGTTTGGCTTTCATTTTGATAGCAAAAATAAGATGCAAATTGTTATTTCTGAGTTGTATGTATTTTCCTCTATTGTCAAAAACAGCTTCAGCTTTTTTCCCTGCAAGATTTGTTATGCTGTTTGTTCTTAGTGGGTCCTCCTCTATTTTCTCCAATTAATTAAAAAGGCTTTGGATCTTCATTTGAATAAGATTACTTTAAACAATTTACTGAATTCTTCCATTTCTAATTGTATCAGCATGGAGTTCAGGCAGGGGTGTATCTGCTTTGTTGTTACTTTACTTGGAAGTTTCTAGCATCTTCTGTGTTGTCATTTTTGTCAGTCTTGAAACTTGCCTCTGAAGCCTGCCAGTGAATAGATCCTGGTAGTGAAGGAGGCTGAAAGAGGTAGGAAATATTCGTGTGATTCCTTTCTCCCTTGCTGGCCTCACGTAATGTATGTGACTCAGCTGAGTTCCCTGGAGACTAACTAGACCTGTCCAGCACTAAGCTGGCAAATCTGCCTGGCTTGTCAGAGAAAAACATCGGCAATCTGTCCTTGTATAGATTTGTATCTTTCCATCTTCTTTTTATGATAGCATCTCTGATTTCTTTGAAGAGTAAAAGTAGTGTCCCTTTAGCCAATGCAAGAAGGCATTCAGGGAAAGTTAGCTTAAATCTTTTAATTGTTAATTTAAAGCTTAACTAACTTTGCCAAAATGGATCACAAAGAATGCTTTCTGCAGTAGTTCTGTGACTGTTAGTGAGTTGGTAATGAGCACTCCAAGGCTTCCACTGGCATACACCTGAATCTCGAACAGAAGTCTGACCAAAGATGAGGTTTGTGTAAGCATCCATAACAGCAAGCTTGTGCCATTTCATTTTCTGTCTGTGCTTTTGTCAAGAGAAAACTAATTCCTGAACTTCTGTTACTAAAGTTGTGATAGCCTTTAATTCAAGGGAAATTCTATGCTCCAAACCCTGTATAAATGAAGGGGAAATAAAATACTCTTGGATAACCATATTGCCCATTTCTAGAATATTATCTGAGCAGTTCTTTAATGGGTAGGACTCCGATCACACACAGACAGATGTGTAATCTAGGTGCCTTCTGCAGAATACTCTGTGGTCAGTGTCTTCATTCTGCACAGTTTCTGGGTTTTATTGGCCTGTAGTACAGCATACCTTTACTGCTAGTAGAGGCTTTTTCTTGAGTTATAGAGGGAAATTGAAGGTACGGGCTAATTGCTTTTCAGTCCAATGGAACTTTGTGACACTGGAATACAAAGAACTGATGGGAAAGGAAAAGACAGATGCTTTTTGGGATTTTCAGGTGACATACACATCCTATGTATTAGCATAGCTGTAGTAGTTTCAGATTTGCTAAGTGGGGAGGCAAAAGTGGGAAAAGAAGAAAACACTTGGATGATCACCATCAAAATTTAATCAAGGTGTACAAGCCTCCGTGCCTGAGCTGCGTGTCTGGCAAATGGGCACTAGCACAGCCTTGCTTCGTGGAATGATGGGACTATATAAAGCGTTTGTTCGTATTGTTGCATATCGAGGTCATATAAGATGTATAAATGGCGTATCTATCTAGCAAGTAATCATGTAATGAGCTAGGGGTTCAAATTGAAAGGTTAAAGTTCCCTTTCTGTTGAGTTAAGAAATAATTAAAGTGTAAACTTAGCAACAGCATTATATTCTGCAGTCATGTCTGTAAGGAGCAGAGCAGCCTTACAATTGCTGCTTTGCCAGTGTCTCACTCTCACCACTTTCACTGAACATTTGCCAGGGAAAATTCAGAAGCCATACTTTCTTTGTCCTTTTGAGTTTCATCCTTTTCTTTTGTCTTGCTGTATAAAGCTGTATTCTTGCATTCTCATCTCCTCTTCCACCTTAGTTTTTGGGTGTTTGCCTTTATCTTCCTTTTCTGTAGCTTTTGTTCATAAACAATAAAAAAGGTACTGCCATCCCTACTACTGTTAGTAAATAATTTTCTTGGTTTAGGGGAAACATGGTTTAAATAGTTTTTCTTTAACATGGAAGTCTACAGGCATAGAATATTCCATAGAGTCAAATGGTTGTCAATGTTCAGCTGTTACTTTTTGATGTGTAGTATGTGGGCAGTCTTCCTGAAATGAGCTGTTTTCTGAGAAAACTTGTTGAACTCAACCATGCTAACCTGTTAAAACTAATGGAAAGTTACTGGTAGCCTAGAGGAGTAAATGGGTGAAGTAGAATTAGTTGCTTTTCATGAGCAAAGGCCTTTATAAGATAAGTGATAGTATTTCTTTGCAGTACACCAGGTTTTATCATCAAAACCAAAAGTCTGTTTGATAGTAATGGTTGTGACAAATTAGTAGTTGAATTTTGAGTAATATTGCCATTATTAACTTCACAACCACCTTATTTTAGTAATACTCTGATTGAGTTGTATTACAGTTGTTTCATAAATAGAATGTGGAAAACAGTAAATGACAATCAAGTCGCCTTGCGGTTGGTTATTTGGCTTTCTGAATATCTGAGGCCAGTTTTTACTGTCTTTAGCGTATAAGCCACGTGGAGACAGCCAGCAGAGCAGAACACACAACAAACTTTACAGGGGTAGTAGATCTTTCAAACTACAGTCAGCTTTCCATTCCTATCAACAGTTAGGTTTAGGATTATTAGCGAGTCATAGGTTTGTAAAGCTTTTACAGGTAGTGCAACAGTTTAGCTCCTCTTCCACATGTGAAGTCTAGGCTGGTAAGTCATTGTCACCCCATATGGTGTTCACTGTTCACGGTGTTCACAGTATTGGGAGTGCTAGGGTGTGTTGTGGAAATGAGTGGTCCTGCCCACAGCCAGCCTGAATCTGGCTGCTGCTGCTGAACAGGACTCAACTAGCCAAGCAGCCTTCTTCAGAGCTGCTTACAGTGTCCTTCTTACGCTTTCCAGCACTCTGGGAGAGCCTGCTACCCGAGATATTTATGGACCTCACTTGGGTCTGGTGGCCCTGTTGTGAGATGCTTTTGATACTGTCGTCCTCCAGGAGTTTTATCTAGGCTCGTGGTGTCAGGAGTACCTCAAATAAAAAATGTGGAAATCCCTTAACTTTCCAAAGGATTGTATTATGATTCTTTTGTCCCTTATTGGTGTTCTCTCAGATGAATGCAGTAGAGATGTAATATAAAATAGTTTATGATTGTGACATTCTATGCTTTGAATTTCCTAACTTTGCTATTTTCTGAATATGCAGTCAGAAACCCTTTATGGATTCAGGACCCATACCCTTTTTCATTGCAAATTGAGACTTAGTAGTAAATTACAGGTTACAGTAATAGTAAATATAATGAGAATACACCTTGTTGCCAGATTGTCAAACCAGTTTTCAGGAAACTTTTCAAAAGCTTTCCTGAGGAAGCTGTCATGAGAACTTCTGAGGGGATGAAAAAAGAGAGAGAAGTGAGAAAGGAATATTTGGGTACTAAACTGGGTGCATATGAGTGTCCTCACGTGATTTGTTTATTCACATTCAGGTATTGACATTTAATAGTTCTCTACAAAAAATAGGCTGATACTAATTTTTGTCATTTGTCCAGGTATTTTAAAATTAATATTTTTTTTTTAATATTTTTAGAGAGGAAGATTCAGAAAGCGAGAAAGAAAAGAAAATCTGGTACTATAGCACAAAGATACAGCTGGCAGAGTTAATCGAATGCCTGGATAAAGATTACTGGGAAGCTGACCTATGCAAAACTCTGGAAGAAATGCGTGAAGAAATTCATCGGCACATGGATGTGACAGAAGACCTTACTAATAAAGCAAGGGGCAACAACAAGTCTTTTCTTTCTGCAGCAAACGGTAACAAAATTTTATTTAATGGGAATAGATGCTGTGCTTTGAATCAAATACTACTTTATTATAAGAAGTTTACACAAGTTGATGGAGAAGCATCATGCAGGTGTACCAGCATGGCTACGTAGCACTGACTCCTTGTAGGACTATGTTTCGTGTACCCAGGATGTCCTGAATGATTCAGACTCTTGATGTGCTTAGGGTGTGTCAGATTATGATCATTCCAGCTGTTGGAGCGAAGCTGTGTTAACTGTCAAATGTTTCTTGATGTACTCTCTTTTATTTAATATATATTTTATATCTCTCTCTCTCTCTCCTCATAAACATTTAACAAACCAATGGGAGTTGGAGTGGCAAAAATGTTACAGCACCAGTATTATGGAAAGTGTGGAAGAATGCACAACTCTGCAGTTCCCCACCAACTTAATTTATCTACCTTGGAGCAATAAATAGCAATATGAATCTGTGAAGGTTTGAACTTTGTTCTAGGAAAGACATGAAGATTAGATATTCAGGTTTAAAAATGGATTTAAGTCATCACTATATAAATGCATAACTCTGAGAAATCAATAATTAAATCTTTAGAGTTCTTTCTTCTAAGTGGGGAAAAAGTCATAAGAAGTTGGATGTTATCTTTTGTCTCATTGAAAAGTAGTAGTATTTATGTCACATTATTTCTGCTCAGTGGCTCTGTAGGTGGTGGTTTGTTGTTTATTGATGACAACATTCCTTCTATTGTAGATGAAATTTTGGACATTATCAGAGCAAGAAAAGGAGAACTAGTGGAAGATAAAAATACAGCGGATGATGAAGCAGAAAAGGCCAAAAGTGATGTTGATAATGACCAGACAGATGCTGAGAGAGGCAAGGAAGAATCTGGAGACCAGGATAAAACTGAGGAAACACCCACTGAGCAAGAGGCGGAAAAAGTGAAAACAGAAGGTAGAGAAACTCTGACTGTGCTTTAACAACTTCATTTAAGTAAAGTGAATCTTCAGTTAAGATCCTCACATTTCTTTAAGTGTTGATGTGAATTTTTTTGTGTGATTCTCCAAATTATTTTTTAAATAATAGATGATATTTGACAGTTCCTTTGTGGTTGTAAATTATAATTGCTTTTCTTGTTAAGAAATTTCACCAATTTTCCTACTTTTCAAGTTAAATACAGCTAGTTTGCAGATACGTTGGCTTGAGGTACAGGTGGCACTTACAGGTTGTGATCAACATGTTTGTAGTAAGCAATATTACATAATTTTTAACATTGTTTTCCTCATCAGAATTAGTTTGTGCTTTGATTCTGTGACGATACTATCTCAGCAAAAAAAGAAAAAAAAGGGAAAGGAGAAAGCTCGATGTTTTTCAGCATTATCAAACAGACAAAGCAAGCTGCTGAAGTTGCTTTCTATGGGTGATGCCAAATAACATCCTAAGACATACTAAAGAATATCCCTAAAGTTTTGTTGTGCGTTTTACTGTAGAGGCAACAGTCGTTGGGGATAAAAGTAACTCTGTGACATCAAGCACTGATGACAGCAACACAAATCCTTCTGCAGGAGAGACTAGTTGCTCTGAAGGGAAGAACGCAATGGGGTGTCAGTCAGAAACCCTTGATAGCAACAACGTGGCAGAGAAGAAGGTGGCATCAGAGCTCCCTCAGGAACTCTCAGGTACAGAAGGCACTGTTACCAATGCCTCTGTAATTTTGGGAATCTGTTCAGTTTTTCTATCTGGTTTGTCCACTAAAACCATTCACAGCGTATATCACTCATGCTGTTTGCTTGCAGTGCCATCCTTTACTGCTACGTTGTCATTAACATTTCAAAGTTAATTTTCTTGCAACTAGTGCTTGAAATTTGTGGTCCTTTGTGACATTAGCGTTTGTTTCCATGCCTTCCAAAGATGACTATGGCTAAGCTTTTTATGTTCTGTTTTCTGTATATTTTATTTTTCCATAGTGATCCATAATGATTGTTAGCATTCTATCAGTTTATGTCAAATTCTAATTTGCTGCTGGCTTGTTTATTATTTTAACCTCTCATTTACTATATAAATTACTAACAAAGTATTTTCATTCACGTGAGTAAACCATTGCACTGAAATGTCAAGATTAAAATTGTCGTGCTAGGAATTTTAAACAGATTTCAGAATTATAAGCACAGAGGGTTTTTTATAATAATGTGTTTTGTTCTGCCATGTCAGTGACTCAACAGTAGTAATATACACTATTCAATTAAAAAACAAACAAACAAACTTTAGATTTAGGAATAAATGGGACTTGATTAGGTGTAACATAAATTATTAGTGTACTATTTTAGAAAGATACTCTATTACATTTAGAATTATATTCTATTACAAGCTTTACTACATAACCGAATGTTATTCTAAACATCTGATTCCTGTTAAAACTATCAGAACTTTATTTTCAATTCATAAATATCTAAAAATATTTTTAATCTGTGCTGTAGCTATACCTGGTGTGTTATGTTTTAAAAAGCGGTAATAAACGCTTTTTCTCCTACAGAAATAATTCTCCATTCAGATACAGATTGCAGTGCTTGAACTTGCAAATGTGAATGCATCCAAACCTTACAATAAACTTGTTAATAGGAGGAGAAAATGAAAGTTAAGATTAATCTGCAATCTGCAAGCCTCATAATACTCTTTTTTAATACAGAAAATGTCATAGAATCATAGAATACCAGGTTGGAGGAGACCTCAAAGACCATCTGGTCCAACCTTTCTTGGCAGAAGCACAGTTTAGACAAGGTGGCCCAGCACCCTGTTCAGCTGCATCTTGAAAGTGTCCAACATTGGGGAATCTGACACTTCCCTGGGGAGATTATTCCAATGTCCTAGCGCACAGGACAAAAGCAGACATTTTAGATATTTGACCAAATATTTTTGCCTGTTCTTGTACTTTTTATTCCATTTTAAAGTTAAAATAACTGTGTAGAGGTTTAATGGAAAAGATACATATCCTGTAACTTTTTGTTCCAGACACATTTATGGGTTCACATTTTATTTTAAAGATTCACTTACATATTTACCATAATTTCTTTGTTATACTTTCACAGGTACTTTTCTCCTTCCAAAGCTTCTAACTTATTTTTAAATTAGTGGGCTTTTTTTGTGGGAAAATGTGTGTGTGGAGAGGGTTCTTCCTCCAGTCTAACTTACTATATTCATAGTGATACTTGTGTTCCTATTATGAAATTTAAGTTTGAGACTCATTTCAGAGGGAAGGAGACATACTGAACCAGCATCAGTGAGGCAGGTACCCCCAAAGAGGGGGAAATAAGAGTAAAATGCAATCTAGATGAGAATGTCTGTCACTGTCCTTGTTAAATGCATTTTGGATATGAGTCTTATTAAGAGTTTAGTTTGAGTGCTTCCACTTTCCTCCCAACAGCAGGCACCACAAATGGTTCCATTTTTCCTCTTAGTAAAAAGGGAAATGGATCAAACAGTGGTGGTCACCTACTTGGCAAAGCCAGAAATCAAGATGCATTCAGGTTAGGGATCTTCTAAGAATCCCAAAATATTTACCTAATCATCTTTCTGCTTGGAGTGAATATTTCACAAAGAGGAGGATTTGTTCTGTCACCTTAATAACAACAGAATCCCTGATGTTTTGGAAGAATTCTAGAAACAGAAGAATCTTGTATTTTTCAAACAGCTAAGCTGTGTGTCTTTTGCACAAAATTGAGACATAGCTGTTTTGAGGGACGGCGGGTTGTTACCCGGAAGCTGGCATGATTTATTTCTCAGTAGCTGCAATTCACTGATGCTTTAGTCGAAAGATCATGCTCAGGCAGTATGCCTTAGCAACAAGTGAGGTGGCAATAATGTCAAGCAGACAGTAACAAGGACAACTGAGGACTGAGAACGTATTTCTCTTACTGAGCTTGAACCACCATCTAGACCCATCAGATTGTAAGGAAGAGGTTGATATTTTAAGTTTGCAGAGGAGGAGTTTAGATAGAGAGTTTTGCCAATTGAACTGAGGTCTGTGGGATTCCTCAGAATTAATGTGCTGAAGACGACACAATCAAAGACTCGGTGGAAAACTGTAGGGAACTGAAAGGTGTATGCTTTGAGAAACAGCTAAAGCACAAAAAAAAATCAAGAGGTAAAATCATAGAAACTACAGGAAGACCAAATTTCATGAAATCTGCATTCTAAAAGCAAAACAAAGTCTCAGTAGAGGGTTCCCTGTGTGTGCATCTATAGAAAAAATTGTGTTGAAAATATATTCATATTTCATCTAAGTATGACTTTCAGTTTTTCAGAGCTGTAAAAGTTGAAAATGCTTGAAACAGAACAAAAGGCACTTTCATGGATACAATATTCTGGAGAGACTTTCCAGTCCAGCAAAAGATATTCACTTGACTGGTTTTTAAATGAAAAATTTTAAACTAGAAAAAATTGCATTGATCCAATTCAAAAGAAAAACTAAAAATGAAGTTGTTCTTTTGTAGAAGAAACTGGTCAAATGATCCCTAGCAACAGTAGCAGTGTGTCTGCTGCATCTCTGCACTCGGATGTTGAAAACAGCAACAGCAGTGAGCTGGGCTCTGGGCAGAATGACTCCATTAAGACACCTGACGATGCTGAAAATGCAGAGAGGGGATCCCAGACTTCAGAGGACATAGGTAATAATAGTGTCTCTAACTTTCATTTTACGCATCTTTTCTTTTTACTTTATAACTCACATACAGCAATAGAAAACTTAAAATTATTAAGTTTGTTTTAAAAACTCTTTTTTCCTGGGCAGGAGAGAAATCTAATGGTGAAAGAAGTGATTCTCCAGGCGCCGGAAAAGGCACGCCAGGGTCGACGCGAATGCTCACAAGATTACGAAATCCAGATAGCAAGTTGAGCCAGATGAAAAGCCAGCAGGTTGCTGCTGCAGCACATGAAGCAAATAAGTTATATAAAGAAGGCAGAGAGGTTTGTGCATATCTTGCAAAATTCAAAGAAATATGAAAACTGTTATAGATAACTGATAGTATTTTTTTAAAATAAAAAAGTGATTTTGGCAGACTATGGAGGTACTTTAAAAAGTAGTAAAAATAATTTAGTAAATGATGAAATTGTAATATAACAGGAAGCTTTTTTCTTCCCTCTCCTTTGCTTTTGCTCTTAGTTGCTATCTGCAGAGCGCTGTGACAGTAACCCATGGCACCTCCTTTCCTGCAACATGCTGGTCATAAAAGTTAGAGAATTGTTTGTTATACAGCCAGAAATAAATTCTATGCATTTTCTCCCACTTTTGTCTTCAACTCTCTCAGAACTGTTGTGCCAAAACTACAGCTTTACAGTGGTTTGTGTTTGATTATTGTTTGAGTAGCTAGGTAATAGCCACATTTCCAATTCATAACAGATCTGGCAGAGTATGGTCATTTGAAGATAACCATTGCAAAACTGTAGCACTGCTTGGTGCAGACGAAACTGAAATTGCTCTCAAATGTCTGCCAGTTGGTAGAAATTTTTTGTATGACTACAAGTTGTTTGTTGTTTCTTTGGTGGTTTGGTTTGGGTTTGTTGGGTTTTTTTAAGTAGCCCAGTTTCTCCAGGAAAGAAGTGTTTGAATGTTAAGAGTTCGTTGCAGTTAGTTGTGTGTATGTTGTTTGGTGTATCTATTTTTGTTAATTAGTTTTCGCTGTAAGTTAGCATTTAGCATATTTATTCACAAACCTCTCAAACTGGGAACTCGGTTATGAGTAATTAGACCAGTGATGTTATCTATGCCATGTTTTCAAAGTCAAAGATACTTGTTTGTTTAGCTACACGTATGAATTCTTTGATTTATGAAGGAAGGGTGTCACAGAAAGCTTACTTGGGTTTAGTGAAGCTATTTTCCCAAAGCTGTCCCCCTCAATAGGCATAATTTGGAGCAGCAAAATGGGTTCCTGTTTGACTACCTCAGTTAAAGTTGGTCTTTGGGAATATCCTGCATCTATATACAATCAGTGATGAAGTACATATATTTAGTATATCCGATAAGCAGTTATTTGCTTCTACAAACTGATGCAAGGTATTTTTATTATTTTGTATATAGAAATATGTAGAGTTGAAGCCTAAATCTTAAATAATTAAATAGAAATATTTGAAACTTAAGTGAATCTTCAAAATCATTCTTTCTCTTTCACAAGGTTCTGGTGGTCAACTCTCAGGGTGAAGTCTCCCGAATGAACACAAAGAAGGAAGTTGTGATGAAAGGAAATATCAACAATTATTTCAAATTAGGGCAAGAGGGGAAGTATCGTGTTTATCATAATCAGTATGCCACTAATTCATTCGCATTGAACAAGCACCAGCACAGGGAGGACCATGACAAGAGACGACATCTCTCGCATAAATTCTGTCTGACTCCTGCTGGAGAGTTCAAATGGAATGGGTCTGTGCATGGGTCCAAAGTTCTTACCATATCCACTTTGAGACTAACTATTATTCAGCTAGAAAACAATATCCCGGCATCGTTCCTTCATCCTAACTGGGCATCCCACAGGTAAATTAATAAATGAAAATGTATATATTCTCTTGTTTTACTTGTATTTTTGCTAACAGTATTAACAAGGTATGTTTTGTTTTTTCAAATCAGTGATTTCCAAGCACCGTGTTTCAGTATATTAAAACATAAGATAACATGTTTGTGTTTTGTGGTGGATGGCTAAAAGGATTGCACATTTGAGTAAAGTATTAAAATATAGGAGGTATTATCCTACTATTAAATCTTATTAACATAGCATGCTGTATTAGTGCATGTGTATGTTTCAGATTTTTTTTTCTTTTCCAATTTAGGTCTAACTGGATTAAGGCTGTTCAGATGTGCAGCAAACCTAGAGAATTTGCACTAGCGCTGGCTATATTGGAATGTGCAATTAAACCAGTTGTCATGCTGCCAATCTGGCGGGAATCGTTGGGGCACACTAGGTAAAATAAATAAACATCAAAATCTTTCTGAATATGAGAACTTTACTTTGTTTTACAATTACTAGTTCCTCGAAGCCTGTAAGAGTTATGTTTAAATTTAGTCAGTCAGTCAGCACTTGAAGTGTTTTTCTCAACCAGAAACACTGAAAATACATGACACGATTCTATAGTGTCATTGCTCCTGCAAAGCAAGTGTGTTTTCTTTATCTGAGCCACAGTCTCAAAGTGATAAAACTTTGGGAGACTAGAAGAGCAAATTTCAATACACTCAGTTCCGTGGAGTCTGTCTGTCTCATTGTGTCATAGAAGCAGAAGCAAAATGTGTCTGATGTTAGACACAGTTTCAGGCAGCTGTGTTTGCCTTACTGGAATAGCGAAAAAAAGCAGTGTTCCTCTTGCAAGTAATACATATAACCTGATAGTGGGCTTTCCTCTAAACTTCAGATATTTTAAATTATTCGAAGGGGTAGTATATGCTGTTGTTTGATGACTTACATTTGCTTACAAGATCCTGTATGTAAATGTACTTAAATCTATATGCATTAGATTACGCAGAATGACAGCAATAGAAAGAGAAGAAAAGGAGAAAGTGAAAAAAAAAGAGAGAAAACAAGAAGAAGAAGAAACAATGCAGCAAGCTACATGGGTGAAATACACATTTCCTGTCAAACATCAGGTAAGGTTTTCTTCTGTGTGAAGAACAAAAAGAAAACATGAATTGTTAGTTTCTTACTCTTTTTATATTTTCATTTTAAAATTAAAATTTTAATGTCATTGTTTTACTACCTGCCACTGCAGTACAACCATGCCCACCTATTCAAGCCCATAATCTCAGTCTGAACTAAATTTGACATGTATTACGCTCTTAGTGACACTGCCTGAGTTGGCAGATGTTTGTCTGCAAAATGCGGCCTTTCCTAACGGAAGGGTTCAAGATGGTTAGTGGAATCTTGTCTGTATGTCTCTCCCTGTGCAGTGCTCCCCTCCCGTCCCCAGTCCCCTCCCCAAAATAGCAGCCTAGCTACCTTTACTTTGGAAGGTTTTATTATATGATGGAAACTACTATGGAAACCTCTTTATATGCTCCTACAGTAGATGTTAAATACTTCTGTTGGAGTGGTTCTTAGCTCTAAATTTATTTGTTGTAACAAACATACAGGTTGATTCAAAAACTGGTATAATCTTTCAGCTTTCATGTAAATAGATTCTCACTTACTTGAAATTAAAGTGGTTTTTAGATGTTACTATGATAGAATCAATTTATCATCATGTATATCTTTAATTTTAGATAGTACATTATGTCACAAATATACTTCAACTCACTTGAAAAAGTCTGTAAATTAACATTTTTGGTTCGTTTTTTAAAAAACGAATGATCTTAGGTTTTTCAATGGATGTGTACATTAATAGTGCAGCAAACAGCACCATTAAAATTACTATTTTAAAAATATTTAACAGGTTTGGAAGCAAAAAGGAGAAGAATACAGAGTGACGGGATATGGTGGCTGGAGCTGGATTAGTAAAACACATGTCCACAGGTTTATGCCCAAACTGCCTGGAAATACTAATGCAAATTACAGAAAGTTGCTACCAAGTAAGTGTCTGCATTACTTACATTTTTTTAATTACTAACACACTGCTTTTTATTGCTTATTCAGTTAATTATTTGCATGTGATATTTCTTATGTAGACTTGTTAAAAATAGTGTTCCAGAGAAGCTTTTGTGGCTTTCTGCTAATCTTTGTCAATATAAAAAGTTCAGTTGTCATAGGCATTTTCTATCTAACTTTAATTTAAATAAGGCTATACAAAGCTGTACAAATATTACACACAACTTCGTAACTGAAACAATTTAAAGTTAGATAAAAATTATGTAGATAATCATGAGCAAAAAGTAACATCTAAAATTTTGGTGTATATTTAAAACAAGAGTTTTATAAGGGGAAAGCAATTTATTTCTCTAAAAATTTCAAAACACACCTTCTTGCTTATTTGTTCCAAGGATTTATATTAAAAAAGAAAAATTTTGCACAGTTGACTTTTAGAATGCATCCTGAACTGCATGAGTCTTATTTATAATAAATTTAATGTAATCTGGAGTTTCCTTTTAAAATTTAGAAAATGGCAGCCCACCCTCTATTACGTATCAAAATTATTTCCTTCCTCGCATACTGATGTAATGCTTTCCCTGTTGCTTTTACCTGGATCAAACACAAAATAGATGCTGCTGCTTTTAGTGTTGTCTACATGATTGTTAAATCAGATTTATTTTGCTTTCTGTATTGCAAGTAATAGCCACTACAGTGTTAAGCACAAAGTCATTTGAATACTGATGTCCATTCTGGCTTAACTGTGGAAATCAAAAATTATTAAAAATTATTTGTAAGTTTTCAGAGTCTGAATTAATATGCTCTTAATAGGCTGGGTTTTCAGAAGGTGGTATTTAGTTTCCTGAAAAATGGGGAGGTGGGAGTGGTTTTGTTTTTTAAGAAAAGCTGAACATAGACTCCTGAAAAAATAATGTAAATGAAATATTTTTATCTCTGGCTTTTAGATTTTTTTTTTAATTGAATATTGATGTTACCACTGTATACTTAATTCTATTTCTGAATTTCAGTAATGACGTGTGAATAATTTGAGAGGTAAACTAACAGATGTTAAAATGTAGCAGAATATAAAAAAAATTTGAATAATTGAAACCATTTAATTTATTAATAGCAAAGAATGAAGATGAAAAATGCAACTTGGATAAACGAAAAGGTCCAATTAAGGTGAAAATAGAGAAAGACAAAACAAAGGATTCTCATGACCTTCAAGCAAAAGACAAAGATGTTTCAGCAACCGTGGAGAAAGTACAAGTGAAAGAAGAAAAGTCTCGTGAGGAAAAAGTAGAAGTTGATACAATTTCTGAAAGTTTAGATCATGCAAAAGACAAAGGTGATAACTTTAAGTTATTGTAAAACTAGCTATCCATGACAACAATTGCATGTGTAAAAGCATAGGACCTCAGAAATAACTCGAATAACTGTGTAACAGGTTTTGTTAAGACATTTAAAGTGTCTCAGTTAAATGATTGCTTATGATCCCTTGTAGGAGTGTCTGAAGTTTTTGTTCCCTTTTTCTTGAAATCTATTAATATGCTAAAAGGTCTATTTGTTTCTTAGTGCTTCATGTAAAAATATGGTTTGGTATTCATTGTTAGGAGAGCTTACTGATTCAGAGTTATTTCTTCACAGTGGAAAAAGAAATCGATGGTGAAAATGATAAAGTCATCAAGGAAGAACCGATGGATGTAGATGATGTGAAAATTGAATCCCCCATAAAAGATGAGGATAGTCATTGTAAGCTGGATATAATCAATGTCAGCGAGGGATTTCATTTAAGGACTTGCTACAAAAGGAAAGTAAAATCATCAAAATTAGATGGACTACTTGAGAGGCGAATAAAACAGTTTACACTGGAAGAAAAACAACGTCTAGAAAGGATGAAGCTGGAGGCTAGTGCTAAAACAGTAGGCATTCGATCTGTAAGCCCCCAGAAAAACATCGATCAGCTGCAAATGAGAAAAACAAAAGAAGGAAGCCAATTTGACGTGTCTTCTCAAGATCAAACATATATTTCAGATAAGACCCAAAATGAAGATGTGGAACAGGACTGCATCTCTTGTACCAAAACTGGTGAGCTAGATGAACCCTCTTTGCCTTTGACAACCAGGCTATCAAAAAGAGAAGGCCAGCTACTGGATGAAGGCTCACCTCAGTCCTCTGAAGGTGAAAGCTCCATTCAGAATGAGAGTAAAGAAAACAACCCTGAACCTATGACTGCTGATAAGTGTCAAGGACATGAGGTTCTTGGAGAGTCTGAGAGTTCCTTTGTGGATGCCTTGAAACAAACAAATGCTGAAGGTAGAATCAAATGGGATGTTTCAGAAACAAGCGAAAAACCTTTGAAACAAAAACTACCTATTACCAGAGTATCTCAGCGTGAACGTGAAAACTTAGAGCCAGTGGTAACTGAAAGCAGCTGTAGAAAAGATGCTCTGGCCACCCTTGAAAAAACAGATTCAGAAAGGAATTCTGAACAGCAGAGCAAAGATCCAGAAAACAATTGCATGATAAAAAGCCATATTGAACCAACATCCTCTCGAGAAAGTGAAATGGAGGAAGAAATTGCCCCAGGAAAGACTGAAAGTAAATCTGAAAACAAGATTTTAATGCACCAAAAATCAGTTAGTAAAGATCTAGAACCATTTAAACCAGAGCTAATTTCTGAAAGAAACTTTGAAAGTCAAACTCTGGAACACATGGATGAGGTAGAAGTTGATGAGGATTTACTGAGCTCTAAACTAACTGAGGCTAATGGTCAAAAGAAAGGTCAGGAACTGAAAGTGGAGACAAGTACCATAAACAAGTATCTTGATCAGACAAATCTAAACAGTGTTACTGACAAAAAGAGTAATAAAGAAACTGAGGCAGACTTGGAAAAATCAGCATTTCAAATGAACGGAAAAGACAATGACATTAAAGTATTATCAAACGATGACTGCTTAGTTAAAGATACCTGTGAAGCTAAGGCAGGGGGTGATATTGAACCAAAAGTTAATAATATTAATAAATCCATTCCGGAACACGAAATAAAACCATTGACTTTTAAGGAATCTTCAGTAAAACCATTCATGAATGGTGACATCGTGATAGAGGACACAAAGGACAAAAATAATGGGGACCCTAAGTCACATCTGCACAGTTCACCTGCTTTTGAATCTGGAGAGAGTCTTCAGACTCCAGATGAAGTTCCCAAATATGTGCAGAAAACTGAAGAAAAACAGCTTTCTCCCGAGAGGCCTGCCTTTGTTCGCACTGCTTGCACACCAACGCACAGTGTCTGTAAAGAAAATAACCTGAATAGTGAAACAGAATCTATGGAAACTGAAGTAATTGAGGAGAAGAAAGTTGCTCCATCGCCTGTAACCTCATGTGAGGAATCTAGCTTGAGTAGTGACTTTGCTGATCAGAATGGCGTACAGACATATAAAATGGAAGATATTAATGGAGAAAGTAAAATAAAAACTGTTATTACTGAAGTGACTACCACAACATCAACTGTGTCTACAGAATCCAAAACTGTGTTCAAAGTTGCAGAGACTGTAGCTTCTAGTGATGAGAAAACAACAGTGGTATCATCTACAGAAAATTGTGCCATATCCACTGTAACTACCACCACTACTGTAACTAAGCTCACCGCTCCAACTACAGACAGTAATGTCGATGTCATTTCTGTACAAGAGCATAGTAAAACAGTGGTGACAACAACAGTAACTGATTCCCTTACCACCCCAGAAGGCACATTGGTGACTTCCATGACTGTCAGCAAAGAATATTCTACAAAAGACAAAGTGAAGTTAATGAAATTTGCAAGACCCAAAAAAACTCGTTCTGGAACTGCCTTACCATCCTACAGAAAATTTGTTACCAAAAGCAGTAAAAAAAGCATATTTGTTTTACCCAATGATGATTTAAAAAAGCTGGCCAGAAAAGGAGGAATCAGAGAAGTTCCCTATTTCAATTACAATGCAAAGCCTGCCTTGGATATCTGGCCATATCCATCCCCAAGGCCAACTTTTGGGATCACTTGGAGGTACATACTTTATATTTTCAAGGCTAAGTTTAGGATGTGATGAAATTAATTGAATTTTACAAGCGATATACATGTTTGTGCCCAAACATGCAAATTTTGCTGTTTATTATTCAGTTATTTTCTATATTGTTCAATAAAGGTAGAATGGAAAACCTTTGTCCCATTGGTTTGGTTAGGTATTTTAAATACATTTTGATTTTTAAAATACAATTAATACTCTATTGTTAGGTACCGACTTCAAACAGTAAAATCATTGGCTGGAGTGAGTCTTATGTTGCGATTATTGTGGGCGTGTCTCAAATGGGATGATATGGCAGCAAAAGCTCCACCTGGGGGAGGAACTACACGTACAGGTATTATTTCTTTAAATGTCTGGGTTTCTTAATGCAAAAGCTCTTGCTGTTAATTTTCAGAATTACACATTCCAAGCATTTCTAGAAAGGCTTGATGTTAGCTGTTGCATTTGATTATTTATTTTTTTTAATCAACAGTTTGTACTAGTTGCTGTTTCTTTACCTGGACTATATTGGGTTGATTAGAGATTTAGCTTTTATTTGTTTTCTGTTATTAACGTATTGGGACTAATTTGTTGTAGAAACATCTGAAACTGAAATTACAACAACAGAAATAATAAAGCGAAGAGATGTCGGTCCATATGGAATTCGGTCAGAGTACTGTATAAGAAAAATTATTTGTCCCATTGGTGTACCAGAGGCTCCGAAAGGTATGTTTGTTTATACTTTTTTTTCCCCTTCCCATAAGCTCCTACAGAAATTAAGGTAACTGGATCTTTTTGTTAATTCAGACCAACAAGGGAGCAAATACAGCTTGACGTGAACTATTCATTCACGTATTTGAATCAAATGATGCATTTAAACTGACGTGATTTATCTGAAGCGCCTTCCTGTTTATAAATGAGACTGAAAGAGACACTAAGTCTTGGTTTATAATTTTGTTTTATGACTGATCTTAATGTGTGTGTTTTGACTGTTCTCTAAAGAAACTCCAACACCCCAGAGGAAGGGACTGCGATCAAGTGCACTAAGGCCAAAAAGGCCAGAAACACCCAAGCAAACGGGCCCTGTTATAATTGAAAGTTGGGTAGCAGAGGAGGAATTGGAACTATGGGAGATCAGGGCTTTTGCTGAAAGGTAAACAACCTCAAATGAGCTTTTAAAGAAAGCAGTTTTAATTTGTTAAATAAATGTTCCCACTAAAGAACACAAACTTGGTAGCTACAATTGGTAAATGTGGGTATGTCTTGCTTTTCTACTGTGTCTTTTGATAATGGTAGTCAAGCTTAAAGTTGTAAAGCTAACCATTTGCTGGTACCAAAACTAATTTATGCAGATCTTACAGATTTGTTAGAACTAATATTATGTTAATTTTTCCATGCTTATGAACTCATCACTGTTGTATGCTAAAAGGCTATTTCTAATGCATGGAAAGGCTTTAGGCTACTTTTGTCATGACTTTAAACAGTAGGTGTTTAAATACTTCTATAATACAAAGAAAATGAATGTGTAAAGTGAAGGTAGGTTCAGCCTGAGAATGCTCAAGTCATAAAATGCATATTTTCAGTATTGCATGTTTAGAGTTGGAACAACATTTTTGAGTCTCTTGGAAAGAACTGTTTTAAATTAGTGGTATTACATAGGGTTTTTGCAGTCTCAGGTGTAATTATAACTTCCAGTTTTGATGAATAGTTTCCTGAAGGGATGTTGCATGGAAGTTCAATAGTTTATTTCAAAATACTTCTGAAGCCATGACCAGTTTTTCAGTGATCTTCAGTCTTGCCATTTGTTCTTATAAGACCAATAAAACTGGATAAAATGAAATCCAGTTTGATGGTTGGATTTTATGTGGTGGTATAACTTACTTTTGGTTGTGTCTTTGGCAGGGTGGAGAAGGAAAAGGCACAGGCAGTTGAACAACAGGCTAAGGTTAGTGAACAGAAGAAGGCAGAGGAATTCAAGGCCCAATTGGAGGCTCAACTAAAACACCAACGATTGGCTGCCCAGCAGGTGGGGGAGCTATTGGTAGTCCCACCTGTCAGCAACTATGCACTGGTAGTCCACATGCAGTAAAATAAGGGAAACAAAGTTTATCCCTATCTTACGCCCTTATTTCAAATAGTTTCCACCTTTCCTGTGCAAACTAAGCCATCAAGCAATGCGTGTATGTTCGTTATTTTGAAACGGGGTTAAGGCAAAGATTTGGTTTGGATTTCTTTTCTTTTTTTCCTTCCCCCCCCCCCCCCCCCCCCCAATTTATAACACTTTAAAACAGTTTAGTTTGTTTCTATTTTAAAAGAAGGCTGAGAAGCACCCGTCTCCAGGTAAGGTCAACAGTGTTCTGTGATGTAATGGAAAGCTGACTTGGGAATACAATTATGTTGGTTCTTCATGCTTCAGTCACATTGAATCTTTTGATTTTATCCAATCTTAAGTTGACTGAATGAAGCCCATTGATGATGGTTTTTTAATATATAGATATGTATGTATGTATAGATGGAAGTTTGTATGTATACATAAATGCATGCAATTAACATGGGGAAACCCAATGCCATGTTGGTATTTCACATACATTATTAAGAATTGTGCTTTTTCCAACTTCTTTTTTGTTTCATCTTCCCTGAAGAAAATACATTACTAGTGAATGAGTGTTTCTGATTCGTGGGCATTACTGCAATATAATGCTAACCAAACACTAAAATTTAAATTAATAGATACAAAGATAATTCCAGTAGCATAGGGAAGAATGTTAGATTCATTGGAATTTTAAAAGAGCTTACTGATACTATCCCTTCACAAAGCGAATCTGTAAATTAAATGTACCTTCTTGACAGTTAGAGCACAGAAGGTTGCTGGGTAAGGTAAGAGATTTTGAACCTAATTTTTTTAAACAAGCTGCAAACTGGATTTACAGTTAAAAAAATATTTTTTAAAATTGCATTCTTAACGATAAAGCAGAATGATACAGTCTTTTTTTTTTTCTTTTTTCCTGTAACTGGCAGGATCTCAGTGCAGGCAGCTCTAAACTTAGGAAGGATAGTAACTAGTAACTCGGTTACTGATGGTGTACTGCTTACTGACATAGATGCAAGCTGTATGCACATGGTCAAAGCTAAATATAGATGGATATCTTTCAAAGTTTTTTAACCTTTCAAATTAATCTGAGACTAATTAATGAGCTTTCTTTAAAGTAATGTGCAGTGAAATTAACATAAGCTGAGGATTTTAAAGATGCTAGAAAGGAAAATTTCTGGGTCTGTAGTATCAGCAGAGTTGTAGTTCTGTAGGTGAAGGAGTCTTGTGCTATAGGGTATGCAAGCAGCCTACTCTTCAATCCTTTACAACTTGAACGAAAATCCAACCAGAATCCTTTATTTTTCAATACTGGGAAGACAGCAATTTTTATTTTATTTTATTTTTTACAAAATCTGAAAATGCTAATTATCCCTTTGTTTAATTTTTTTCCTAAATCCTGTAGAAACGGCTGGAACAGCAGAAGCAGATACCTACAGCAGGTGTGGCCCCCGCAGTCACTACAGCCAGCAGCACTGCAACTACTGTCTCAACGCCACAGAAAGTTGTGGTAGGGCCTTTAGCGGGCCCAGTCCCCACTGGAACCAAAGTAGTACTTACTACAAAAGTGGGTTCTCCAGCTACCGTAACATTCCAACAGAACAAGAATTTCCATCAGACTTTTGCTACTTGGGTTAAACAAGGCCAATCTTCAACAGGTAAGTAGCCATTTATCATGGAAAGAACATGTAAATAAGATGAACTCCAGCGCAATGCCTACATCTTCTCCAGAATATATAGCATTATTACATTTCTTGTTATCTTTGCTCTTAACACTCTTGCTAAGTCAGCAGGACACTTCTGAGATAATACCTATTTTTTCTTTGTTCAGACTTGCTATGGAGTCTTATTTCTGACCTGTCTCATTTATTACTGACAGTTACTGTACTAGTAATCATTGATAATGAAAGCATTTTATGCTGTAACATGCTGTTTCCAAAAAAGAATCTTTACCAAAGGAAGTATGACGCATTCAAAAATTGTTGTAAAAAATAATCCTGTAGTTTGCTGTTTCATACTTGAAAATAGTCATTTCATTGACTAATTACTCTGCTCTAAAACTGACTGTTCTGTGTACCTCAATAGCCACTAGCACAGCTGCCACTTCAGCCACAACCATTGCCAGCACAGGGCAGACCTTCCAGATCTCAGGCAGTCCAGTAACGATGGCAGGGAAAGTGATAACTAAGCTGCCACTCCCTGCAAACAGCAAGATTGTTGCCGTCAATGTGCCATCAACTCAAGGAGGTAGGGGAAAGGGAACTGAATTAAAAATGTATTCCAGCTTGCTGATTAATTCTCCATTGACGCTATTTTCCCAGTGAAGTAAACTGTGACTTGAAGGGGGAAGAAATATTTTTATATATACAAGTTTCTAGAGCTTGTTCCCCCTGTATTGCATATTTGTGTCTGTAGGGGAAAAAAATGCAAGTTTTTTTGCCTATAAATTAGTCTATATTTCACAGGGCAAAATTAGAAGCTTTATTTTTAAGTGTGGAATGAAGCATGCTTTTTTTCATTATCTAAATTACACATCAAGAAAACAACTTTCTTCACAAAAAAAAAAGCTGCTGTTCCTTGTTATTAATGCCTGCATCTGCTCTTCACTGATGAGCAGGAGTTTGGCTCCAAACTAAGATTAGTGGTTTTTCTTCTTGTTTCAAGAAAAGAACTTAATACTTTGAGATTTGTGAATGTATATTGAACAGAAAAGCTCAATTCTCTGTCTCCGTTACGCTTAGCGTCTGAGGAAATCATGAAGGCTGCTAGTTTTGTATTGAAATTTCTTAGGTGACAGGAAAAGCATTACCCATTTTCTTCAGCACCACAAGTTTGTAGGTGAAAGGTGTTTAAACTGGTCTCCTACATTTTAAATTAATCAGACTATAGCTTTTAATGGTTGTATAATGCTTATTTGTGGCACCGTGTCAATGCAAGGACTTACTTGCAGTTACTATCAAACTGATCTTTGTGAAGATTCACTCTTTCCTTAATCTTTTCTAAAATACTTGTTTCTTAACTTAAATGTAGTTGAACTATTGACAACATATAATGCTGCTCTTCTTTTTACAATATGATAAAGCTTCTCCCAAGAAATGTTGAAAGACTCAAAGGTGTTCTAGAAACCTGGAGACTGATTTCTAAATCACCCTGGAGTTGCATTTACTTCTTTTGCTGGCACTTATGTCATTAATGAATTCTCAATTTTTCTTTAATTAGGTGTTGTTCAAGTTCAGCAAAAGGTATTGGGTATCATTCCATCAACTACAGGTGCAAGTCAAACATTTACTTCATTCCAGCCAAGGACAGCAACTGTAACCATTAGGCCAAATACCACAGGGACGTTAGGAACAACAAGCACTTCACAAGTAAGATGTTTTTCTGATCATTTAATGAAAAAAAAAAAAAACATATGTCTTTTCAGTTATTGGCAGATATTAAAAGTTCTGTCTAGTCACTTTTCAATGTTTTTGGCTCATCTCAGCAGTAGTGATTATGAATCCTTTGTTCCAAGGAGGTATAGCAGTTCTCTCCAATTGGAAAAAAATAATAGTTTAGAGCTTGGTAAGCCTTAGTGGTGTGGACATAGATGAAAAAATATTGGCTCTACTTGCATGTTGTCATTTCTTACTGTATTAAAAAACCAACACCACAAAACCAAATAAACTTCAGGGCATATTCCAGCAGCTCACTTCACAAGTTTACACGTGCTCTCCATTTTGGCGTATGTAGGTAGTGCAAGGGACACCGCTCCGCCCTGGTATGACAGTGATACGGACACCACTTCAGCAGTCAACGCTTGGAAAGACCATCATCCGAACACCTCTAGTGGTGCAACAAGGTATTCTTCCAGCCAGTAGGTTCACTTTAATATTTAAATTTCCAGTGTGAAATCCATGGTTTGTTTCTTCATAAATATTTTCTGTATCATATGTCCCAATGCAAAAATACCTCATTTTGATGCTTGATTTCTAACAGGTGCCTCTTCTGGCTTTTGAATGTGCTGGTTGCAGGCTTTGTCAGTGTTGTTCATCATTGACACTGGGAAATCTAGTACTTATTTTTGTAAGTCCATTCTTTTGAAAACAAACAAAAAGGTTTAGAATAATTGTGCATTGAGAAAGCTTGCACTTAAAAAAAAAAAAAAGCTAAGTGTTTGAAGTACTCCGTAAGTATGTGGATTGAATTAAAATACAAAACATTTTGCAGATGTTTTTCAGTGAACCACACAGACAAATGGTTTGCAAGAAAAATTTATGTGCAAACGGCCGTGTTTGCTTCACTTGTCTGATTATACACTATTGCAAGTTGTGATTCAGAGGTTTGCTGTGCTAATGGTTAAAATGTTGGAAACATGTTTCTCAGCACAAATTACTCTCTTACAGGTCAGACACAGCAAGTGGTGACTCAAATAATCAGGGGTCAGCCTGTCTCAACAGCAGTTACTAGTACCAGCACAGCTTCTTCCAGTGCTGGACAGAAGACAGTCACAAGTCCTGGAACACCACCTCAGCAAATACAGCCACAAACCCCATCACAGCCCCCTCGCCCTCAGCAGGGACAAGTGAAGCTTACTATGGCCCAACTCACACAACTAACACAAGGACAGGTAAAAGATTTTACAGCCTCTGGGCAGGAAAATGTACTAATACTTATGATATATCTTAGCAAGAGTTTGGATTTCAGCAGTGTAATGTATCTGGTCATAAGTTTTATGTTTCAGCCTTCATTTAGGGTGACTGATAGTGTAATTACAGACTGAAAGAAGCTTAAATAGTACATGTAAAGTTTTAAATATCTCTTCCTGTTGTATTGCCCACTAATGAAAATAGCATCAGGAAAGTTTAGCAGTATGAAAAAAAGTCTTTGCATTAATAGCAGTAAGGGACATAATTATTTTGTATGGCCTATTTTGTAGACCCTCAGAACATTATGTTCGTTCCTTGTCTTTTGATTTTGTGCAAAGATTTAGTTTTCATTCATGTTATCCAGAGTCTCAGAGGAAAAATTACAGTATCTGGAACTGGAGGAGGAAAAAGTTCTCACAGCTTCTGCTCAGGTCATGAAGGTCTGTTGGCAAAATTTAAATTTAGAGTCAAGCACAGGATAAAAGTAGACTTCTGTGAGTTACCACAATACCTATTCTTCAAATTATAAATAATATATATAAATGATTGTAATGTACAGGCTGCTTGTTGCCAGATAAGATTTTTTTTTTTTGTAAGTGGAACAAGAACCAGTTCATTTCCACACCAAAAGGCTCAGAAGGATTTTTGCAGGCACCTTATTCTGTTCTATGGCTTCACAAAATGCAGAGTTCTGCATCTAGGTGTTGGGACAATACCCTACCTGCTCGATCACAGAGTTGAGAGTGATGTCATGAGCTGCATAAGTATTAACTTAAGCCACAGAAATTCACAATACATTACAGACTGAACAATCAGTCATGAAGGCTCACAGTTGGGTAGGATCTGTTACACGGTTAGGAAATGTTTTCAGTGCAGAGAACTCTTACACAAACTGTTGGGATTCTTGAGAAAGTAATGAATAGTGCATCTAAAATTGTCCATGCTCTGTATTGCTTGTAAATTCTAGGAACAAAGATGTTCCATTGTAGCTGCTTTCTGGGTAGAGTTCTTGTCAATATTTGGATGAAAATATGCGTAACTACAGCCCAGTAATCTGTTGATGATAGAATTGTCGAAAGAGTATTTTAATATTTCATAATGCTAGTTTTCAATTTTAGGAATCTGGTATGTGGTAAAAGTATTGAATTCTGAAATCCAAAACCCTAATTCTTCTGACTTTCAGCAAAGTCTATCTAAGAAACATAGCACTAATACATCAATATTAACCTTTTTTTTTTTTAGGGTGGCAGTCAAGGATTAACTGTGGTAATTCAGGGACAAGGTCAAACTACTGGTCAATTACAATTAATCCCTCAGGGTGTGACTGTAATACCTGGTCCTGGACAACAGCTTATGCAAGCAGCTATGCCAAATGGTACAATTCAGAGATTTCTTTTCACCCCACTACCAGCAGCTGCTACTACAGCTAGCACAACTACAACAACAGTTTCTACTTCAACCTCAGGTAAGCATTGTTCTGTTCAGGAGAATAAAAGCTTCAATTTCCGTTGCAGGGAGTTTTTATGCAGTTGGAGATGGTCTGTTACCACAGTCAATTTGTTGGAAGTGTATTATAAGCTTAGAAATCTCTTGAATTTCTGCATAGAGCTTTACAGTAGTTCTGGAAAGGTTCAAATTGGTAAGGCTCATAGACGTGTCATCTGGAATGAATGGAATACTTGTTTTTATCCTTCACAGCTACAGGGGAACAGAAGCAAGCTGTACAGGCACAGCCAACATCAGTGCTGCCACCAGTTCAGCCACAGCCTCAGAGTCAGCAGCAAGCCCAGCCTCAAGTGCAGAATCAGAGTACTCAGCCTGCGCCGCTGGCCCAGCCGCAGGCACCTCAGCCAGCACTTCAGCCTGAAACTCAGAGCCAGCCTGAATCTCAGACGCCGGCATCTGTTGACTCTCCAGTCACACCTGAAGCACAATCATCTAAATCTCCAGTTCAGTCTCCAGCACAGACCCAGGCTCAAGGGCAGTCTCCAGTGCAAGTCCAGAGTCAGCCGCAGACTGCAATCCTTCCACAAGGCCAGTCCCAAGTCCAGCCTCGGCAACCAGCTCAGGTGCAGACTACAACCCAACAACAGATTCAGATGCAGCCCCATGCTCCCATACAAATTCAAGCTCAGCTGCAGCAATCACAACCTCAGGTTCAGACTTCAGTCTCAACCCTTCCAACTACTCAAAGTTTAAATCAGGTTCCTGTGCAATCCCCAACTCGTCCTCAGCTGCAACTTCAGCAGCCTCCAACAAAAGTTATTACAGTGCCTCAGCTTCAGCAACAAGTCCAAGTTCTCTCTCAGCTTCAGTCACATGTTGTGGCTCAGATACAAGCCCAACAAGGCAGTGTGCCCCAGCAGATCAAGCTTCAGTTACCTATTCAGATCCAACAAACTAGCCCAGTACAGGCTCACCAGATTCAGAATGTGGTAACAGTTCAAGCAGCTAGTGTTCAGGAGCAGCTGCAGAGAGTTCAGCAGCTCAGGGAGCAGCAACAGAAGAAAAAGCAGCAACAGATAGAAATTAAACGTGAGCACACCCTTCAGGCTTCTAATCAAAGTGACATTATCCAGAAACAGGTAAAGTTAACAGAAGGAAATTAAAACTTAATTAATGAAACAAATCTCATTTTAAATGCCTGTTCTTGTTAACAATGTAAATACATTTGATAGGCAGTTAATTTGATTCTTTCAAAGTTAGTGCACGATTGCTTTTGGCAATTTAATTAAATATTCTAAGTTAATCCAGCACATCAAGTCAGTTGTACCATGTTTGCAGTCTTCTGGCACCTTGATTCGACTTACCACTAGCTGCTGGGACAGTATGTCTTTATTCTCAGTTCAGGAAAGATAGGTTACAGATAGGAGAGCTGATGTTCAGAACACATGTACAGTACTTTCATTGCCTGCTATAGGAAACTGAGGTTTCAAAGAGGTATCTGAAATGTAATGCTGTTGGATGGCTGCGGGGCTTAAAAAAAATAGACTCTTACCATTTTTTTTTTAAATAAAACAACCAGTCACTGAAGAAATACTGTCAATTTACATTTAGTCCCTAGGTTTAAACTCGACCTAAGCAAAATATCCTGTTCTGTGGGGGAGTGGAGGTGATATTAGTTTTCAATTTCATTTTCAATTTTCAAATAATTACTTTAAACAAGCACTTGCCCCCCTCAATAAAATCAGTTTTATTTTGTCACTTACTGAAATAAATAATGCTTTCTCTTTAACTTAGGAAATGTCCTGGTTCTCCCAGTAATACTATGAAATACTGGCTAAAGTTTTCATATTTTATTTTGGATTCTGTATCATCCTGCAGGTGGTTATGAAACAGAATGCTGTCATAGAACACTTGAAACAGAAGAAGACACTGACTCCAGCTGAGAGGGAAGAAAATCAGAGGTGAATATGCATCATAGTGCATCTTTAGTTGTGAAAGTTTTATGTTTATAACATCTTTTAATGGTGTTATAGTAAAACACTGGTTTGTAAAAACCTGCGTAAAGAAATTTTTCTATTTTAAAATTGGTTAAAGTAACACTCGAAAGTAACTTTCATAATATTCTTAACTTTAATTGAATCCTGTATATTTTCAATTTTATTTTGATTATATGTTTTTAAAGTGAAATGTTGTATTGCATGTGTCTGGAGCTTGCCACAGTTCTTAAATTCAAGGTAAAATCCATTCTTAAAGGAGCACAGAATGGAGAATTAATGGTTCTGCTGCAGAAAAGCCTGGGTTTTGTTTGTCCTTTATCATGGCAGTTTATTTCCATTCTTGTCCACTGTACATCCCACTCTACAGAAGGAAATGGAGAGTTGGAAGAAAGTTCTGTTCGACAAACTAGAGTTTATACTTGAAGCTGATAAACACAAATTTGGAGTGTTTGTCATTTGTCTTGGGGTTATTTTGGTGACTCCTCGCTCATGCAGTTGCTTCAATTGGATAATCACAAGTGTGTGTTGTCAGATAGTAAGAAAAAGAATAGGTTTTTTATAAAATTTTGATCATCAAATCGGAGTGCAAGCTTAGTTGATTACAACAGTATAACTAGGTGCTACTCAATGCTCACAGTTGCATAGAGAATAAGATGTATTGTCTTATACTCTTCATTTAATGGTGTCAGACAGCCAAATTGGTATGTAGACTGACAGAAGTCCAGTTTAAAAAAAAAAAAAATAAAAAAAAATTCTCACTAGCTTGATTCATGGTACAGCTGTCTTTCTTTCTCACTGATTTTCTTCTCCAAGAATGTACTTTGGGTATCTTACCTGGTGAAAAAACAGACTAAACCAAGTAGATATAGTGCAGATAAGAAAAGCAAAGTAAACAAAATTGTATGGCCCTACAAACCAGCTAGCATCTGGTAGTATGTCTGAGCCTAAGCGTACAGAGTTAGCAGCAGCTACTTGTCCCGGCCATTGCCATTTTGTTGTTTGCTTTCAGGTCAGAGTTATTTTTCATGGTCGCTCTGGCAACAAGAAGCACTTAGTTTTCTAGTGGATTTGAAATAGAATGAGAAGGGAAAAATAAATTCAGGAGAACCAAAATACATTAATTTCCTAATTGAAATATAAAGCAAAATAAATGAAAATTGCAGAACAAGAACAAGCAGGAAAAGAGATTTATAGTTGAGTGTACAACAAGCAGATAAAAAATTAATCCTGAGTTGTCATTAGTGAAGAAATGGGGAACTGTTTTATAGTGAATTCTATACACTGAAAAATATTTGTCAGTCCTTATGCCAACACAAAAACTTAGTAATATTTGGTGGTCACTGGAGGGTGGAAACATATGTTTTGGATGAAGTTACAGGCTTCCAACTTGCTTTCATCCTACATCAGAATAAACAAAATCCAGCTCTTTCAAACATGTTTGTGGAAACAATTGAGTGAAAATATCTCTCATCGTACTAAAGCCTAAGCTTTATTAGGAGTTTGTAGGGGAAGGGCAAGAATGATTGGTACTCAGATCAGTTAAAGGAAATTGGGACTGGCCCTCTTGAGCCTAAGTAGGGGCTTGATCTCTCCCAGTGGTGTTCTAGTAAATAAGTATGAGTGGGAGCGATGTGCGTTACATCTTAAGAAACGTAATAATTTAGCTGGCAACTTGCAGAGACTGGAGAATTAAATGATTCTGCATTCTCAGCCGGGGATAAATAGGCAACTCGGCACAATGTACTCTTCCTTTATTTCTTCCCCAGAATGATTGTGTGCAACCAAGTGATGAAATATATTCTGGATAAGATAGACAAAGAAGAAAAACAGGCAGCTAAGAAACGAAAGCGAGAAGAGAGTGTAGAACAGAAGCGTAGTAAACAGAATGCTACTAAGCTCTCAGCTCTGCTTTTCAAGCATAAAGAGCAGCTGAAAGCTGAAATATTGAAAAAAAGAGCACTTCTGGACAAAGATCTACAAATTGAAGTGCAGGTAAGGACAGTTATTCTCAAAGACTAATGTAATTTTAAGCTGAGGAGAGCATTTCTGTGTTAATCTTTAATTTATCTGTTTGCTCAGTGAGATTTTAAGGAAACATACAGGAAAGAAGTTCTGGTTGTGGACGCGTGGATCTCTGTGAAGCTAGTATATGTCTTTTTTATGCTTCTTGTTTTTATCTGGACTGAAATTACCTTGTTTCCTGAAACAGCTTCTGATAAATTACAGCCAATGGGTCACAGTAGGCCAAGTGTGTCATCTCTTATGTGAACTGTAGGTTAAGCATATTTAAAAAATTGCATATTTAAATGGCTTTAATTATTTCCTTTTGGTTAAGCATGGGGTTTTATGTCTAGATTTTAATCCTGTCCTGGAATAATCAGATGAGGTGCCTCCCTCTCTATTTATTCATTTAATATACTTCAGGAGGAGCTAAAGAAAGACTTGACTAAAATTAAGAAAGAAAAAGAAAAAGCCCAGGCAGCTGCTGCAGCAGCAGCAGCTGCGGCGGCTGCAGCCGCAGCTGCAGCTGCTGCACCGCCGCCGCCGCCGCCACCATTGCCGCCGCCACCACCACAGCAACATGCAGCCAGCGTCACCTCCTCCTCCTCCTCCACCACGGTCCCAATGCCAGTATCCTCCCAGAAGAGAAAGCGAGATGAGGAGAAAGATTCATCAGCTTCCAAGTCTAAGAAAAAGAAAATGATTTCTACTACCTCAAAGGAAACAAAGAAGGACACAAAGCTTTACTGCATCTGTAAAACGCCTTACGATGAGTCTAAGTGAGTAGCGAACGCCACAGCCTTTTACTGTGTGTTCTTAGCTGTAGGTTTAGTATGTAGCTGTTAGTGCAAGGTAGTTCTAGAATTGGAGATAGAGTATCAGGTGTTATTGCAGTGATCACTAAGGTATAAAGAATAAAGTCTGTTTTCCACTAGCAGTTACAAAAGTATTAACATACTCGATTTATACTATTAATGTACGCAGTTTATATTTTTACTTGTTTGCATGTTTCCATTGTATGACCTTTCTGTCTCACATGCACATACTCTTTTTTCTTTTTTCCTCCGCTCTGTTATTCTTTCTTTTGCCGTTTTGCCTCTGCCTCGGAAGCAAGTGACAAGTTGGTTTGAGCAATTTCTTGTGAACAAGTAGCTGATGTTCCTTTAGAAATAGTTTTGGTACCGTTTCCCAATAAATGACCTTTTTTTTTTTTTTTTTTTTTTTTTGGTAAGTCAATAGCCAATAGAGGGGGTTCCAAGTTACCAGACTGCAGTTCACTTTGGACAATGTTTCCACTAGCAATGGTTTCAATGTGTTATAATTTATATCCCAGGGTGAATAAAAAATGAATATGTAAGCATTTGACAAAGTGAAAACTGCACTTTTCTGTAGTTTGATTCTGACTGTGAATAAGGAGAAATATTTATGCTACGTACAAAGTTTGTGAAGAAATTTAGTAAGTGGTGGAGCAGAAGTGGATTGCAAGGGGATAGCATTATGCATTCCTGCTTAAGCTAGAAGTGACTAACATCAGTAGTTAGTAATGGTTAACATCTGATAGCTGTGTAGAGATGGGTGTAAAATAAATTTGGCTTCAGAGCAATTCCAAGTGAGTATGTATCTGTTCAACAAGTGACAATACCAAAAAGTATTAATTGGTGCTATTTGGTGGTGGTTTAAAAGCTGGTAACAGAAAGAAACAGTAGAGGTGGAGTAGTGCTTTTGCTGCAGTAATGGTCTTTCATTCCAAATTTAGGGCCAGCACTAGAGGATCGCTTGAGGTTCCTTCTAGCCTTTTTGGTTATTAACTACTGGGTTTTTTTAAATGAATTTGAGGTCTTTGGTGTTTTCTCACTTTGGTTGTCCAGTAGCTCTGACCATTATATCAGTGTGAGAAATTGGACTGCGCTCTCTGCCATCCCTGCAGAAATAGTGGGCTTCTGATGCCCTGGTTGTTAATTCACTATTGCTTCCAAGGGACGTCCCCTATCTCACTTCAAGTAAGAATGTTGCATCAGGCTTTCTGTCATCCAGTAAACTTAGGAGGATACCCTGATCTCATTTTGTTGTGACACCAACCAACGGTCTGTGTATTACTGCTTCTATTGTTAGTAAGCAATAGAACTGTCACAAAAATGAGACAAGATGAACAAATTCTGTGAGCGAAAGAATTTGATTGTCAGACTAACTCTTTCTGTTGGCTCCAGTGGGCATTTGAGTAAGCCGATGAAAAATGTGGTCATAGAGTGAATTTTGTAGCCCGAATCAAGAACTGTGCTTAAATGCATGGCACGACACGTCAAGAAAATGAATAACTAACTTAGTCTCCTTAGCAATATGATTCAATTCTGCTGCTTTTCTTTTTGTGAATTCTGAATTTTATGTTCTTACAAATGATGACTCTACTGTTGAAGTACATTATCCTTTCACTATTTGGAAAGAGATTAGTCAAGTTTTAAAACAGTTTTCTGGTAAGCATTTTATTTTCATATATATATAGGCATCAGGTACTCCTCTTCATGCTGGTGTCTCTTTTCGACTTCCGAAAAAATAGATGTGCTGCTTGAAAAGCTAATTTGTGGTATATTATGAATACCCTATGCATTTTTTAGGATGTAGTAAATCCTCAAAGGTCATTCAGTGCTGTGTATTTTACTGCAAATCTCTTATGTTTAGTTCTCATTTGTGACACCCCAGGGTTGTAGGGATTTGCTCATACTGTTTTCGAGGATGGTCAGTAAGGGTATCCTTCTAAGATTCCTACTTAGATTTCAACTTACTTGTTAAAGCATCATGTGACACCTGTTCCGCATTCCAGCAGCAAGGCTTAGCATCTACACGTAGACATAAATGTGCGTCCAGATCGCCAGGAGCAGGCAGACACAGTCCCTCTTGGGAAGAGGATACAGGCTGCATCATGGTTGATAGTTGTCAGAAGGAGCTATAGCTGCCCATTCTTTACAGAAGCTTGGGGTGTGTGATGCTTTTTTTTTAGGATTTTTCTAACTGAAAATTAAGAGAAAAGGCAGGATCTGAGTATCTGGGATGTATGCAGAGGCCCAGGAAATGAGAGATGCTTGTTCTGTGGAACACCTGCTAGCTACTGTCCTGTTGCAAGTGTGTTCTGTCGGGTGCGTGGTGCTTGCAGACTGACAAACGAGGATGGCAGAATTCATACAGCAGCACGTGGCAGGTGGTTGGCTGTCTCGGAAATCTAGGAAGATCAAGGTTCTGAGTCAGCTTGCTTTTGCTTAGGCAGAGAGAATGGATGTGTAACTTCGCCCATCTGGTTGATTGTCACTAGTCATAGGTATGTTTTGAGATATCCATACACAAAATGTCAAACATCCTTGCATAATATTTTACAGTTTTGTCACATCATTCTGTGCAAGGTCCCATTCACATGATTCTGTACCTGGTTCCCTTCACTTCGTGTCATACCATATCTGGTTCCGTCACATAGCCGTGTCTGAGAGTAGACATTGTTCTCTGAAAAACGGTCCACATTCCAATTTGTTGCAATTTTGAGTAGTTTAATATCTGTTTTTCAGTGCCCCCACTTTCCCCCCCAAAAGATAAAATTGACAACCATGTCCTGACCCGATTTTCTTTCATATCATGTTATACCAATATGTATTCTACACATGGCTGGTATGCATGTTCTTCGTAGTATACTTGTAACTCCTAGTTGGTGTTTGCGCTTTGCTTTTGTTTTTTTTAAATTAACTGAGACCTACATTTTCAAATCTTAAAGATATGTTTCAGTGGCTTATGAGCTACGGTTTTGAAAATGTAAATCTTTTTCTTTGGCCTTGTCTTTTTGTGCCTTTTACAGTTTTTCACACACACATTGGAGACATACATTTTTAGCCCAGTTTTGTCAAAGTCTGGTTACATATTGATGTGCATTTTAATGAACTGTCAATTTAAGATTGACCCAAGTGACCTTACTGACAGTATAGCCGCAGCATGAGATAGTCTGTAAGGCTAGAATGCTAGGAAGCAGGGAAACTGAGACAGAAAACTGAAGAAAGTAGGCCAGCGAGAAAGTGCATCAGAGAGAAATGCAGGGAAAAGTGCCATGCCATTTGAAATGACAATTACATTGTCATTTTCATTGTGAATGCTTTTAGGTTCTATATTGGCTGTGATCTTTGTACTAACTGGTATCATGGAGAATGTGTTGGCATCACAGAAAAGGAGGCTAAGAAAATGGATGTGTACATCTGTAATGATTGTAAACGGGCACAAGAGGGCAGCAGTGAGGAATTGTACTGTATCTGCAGAACACCTTATGATGAGTCACAGTGAGTTCTGATAAGAACCTCTTATTTAATGTTTAGGTAGCAAACTGCTCTGACTGTGGTTACCTGTTCCTTGCAAAGAAAAAAAAGAAGTTATTCTGCATATGTTGTATTCATTCGTAATACAAATTGCTTTTCAGTAATTGTCTTCCTCTTCAAAAATGTTTCTGTACAGTAAATGTTTAGGAAAAGTGAAGTTTTCAGGGTGGTCAAAATGTGTTGGGGTTGTTTTGTTTAAAAAAAAAAAAAAAAAGACACCATGTACTTTAAATTTGGATTAATTTTAATTTTTTTCCTTTTTTTTTTTTTTAAACAAAGGAGAATTAGAAGGCTTAAAAGACAAACATAGTATTTAGTGGATTTTTTTTGTGCTTTAGTCTGATCTGGATAGAAAGCATAACTTGAGTATGGGGGTATATGGTTGGTATGTCTTTCTGTAAGGCTTTGTGTCATAGAATACCCCTTCTGTATTCAAGTACAAGACTGAAGCTCCTATATGAAAAATGTTTGTACAGAGTGAAACAAGAGCCCTAGCTGTAGTCCAGTTTGTGTAAAATGTATATTGAATTGTTTTGGAATACTGGTTGGGTGAGACTTCTGGCATTATACTGTTGCTTTCAACTCTAAAGCAGAGGAATGATTTTTGAAATCTTGATTGCTTGAAAGTGCCTAGTATCAAATTTAGAGACTAATTTTGAAATGGTCTGTAATTTAGCCTGTTTGTAAATACAAAAGCAGTTTGAGTAGCGTAATTAGAATTTGTCAGTCTGAAATACTACGTTACACTGTTGTATTTAATCATGCCAAGTATCTGCTTGTGTGCAGGGGATTGCAGGTTTATGTATTTAAATGTAACCTTTAAATAAATAGATCAAGTCACTAACATTTTTTTGGATCTTGCAGATTTTACATTGGCTGCGACCGATGTCAGAACTGGTATCATGGGCGCTGTGTTGGCATTTTACAAAGTGAGGCAGATCTCATTGATGAATACGTATGTCCACAATGTCAGTCCACAGAAGATGCCATGACTGTACTCAGTCCACTAACTGATAAAGATTATGAAGGTTTAAGAAGAGTACTACGTTCCTTACAGGTGAGAATAAGGATTGCACTAAAGTGCTTTAATGTATAGGACATACCATCTGAGTCTTGGAGTAGGTTTTGATTTCTCTTCCAGTTGTTTGAGACTTTTAAAAAAGGAAATAGCAAAGTGCTGTTTTTTTTTTTTTATTGGTGAGAAATGCCGCTTTGTCATGATCAAACTTGACTGGCATTTACAATAATTTGACATTTACAATAATTAGGATATCACTGCTTCTGAGTTAGTGAAACTAAACAATGTGTTCCATGGCAGGCTTTTAAAGGAAGCAGGGTTACTTGGAATACCCAAAGGCAGAGCAGTCACCTAACTGCATGGGATGTAGAAATTGCCATGTTCTGTTCTCGGATTAGTTGTATGTGATTGCTGATCTACGCGTCTGTACTTTAATCTCAGAGTTACTAATTTCAATAGTGTTCTCAGCACGTTATTACCAGCATGTGAACAATGGCATCCTGATAACAAGAATCACATCACAGTCTGTTACAGTGTATTTCTAGTTTATCTGTCACTCCCAAATATAATTTCTGCTCTAACTGTAAAGAATTTTCAAGAATTTTAATAAAATAATTGTGTGGTAGCAGAGATCCTCAGCAAGTAATATTTTGTATAGTTCTACATTTTACAGACATGTATGAAAACAAATTAATTTCAGAGTACTTGGAACGTGAAAGCAGTGGGCCATTTCTAGGTGTGAATTGCCACGTGCTCTCAGTAAATTCATGACGTACTTTCCTAGGCAGCCTGTTTAGCACAGAATCCCCTTATGTCTGAATTTCACGTTTTCCTGTTTTGTAGACCAACTACTCAGTCATTGACATTGAGCTTTAAAACTTTACCCAGTCGCCAGATGAGAACTAGTTACCTTTTCATACAATGCTGCACTTCTTCCTTAAATTCAGTTCTAGACCCCAACAGATAAAAGTGTAATGAAAACATTTAGCTACTAAATGGTGCTAATTTCACTTAATTGTGTTTTGTAATTATGTTGTGTTTTCCTGACAGGCTCACAAGATGGCATGGCCATTCCTAGAACCAGTAGACCCCAACGATGCACCAGATTATTATGGTGTTATTAAAGAACCAATGGGTAAGTGTTCCTGAGCAATAGCGTGAGTGAGTGGACTTGGGTCTTTGTATAGCAAATTAATTACCTGTTGACCGTTTCCATCCAGGGATCTTTAAAGCTGTGTTTTCCAGAACACAGGGCTTTTGCAGTTAGGCACACAAGACAATGTGATTTTTTCATTGATATATTCAGAAGTTCATGAGGGTTAATATATCTACTTCTAGGCTGAGTCCTTAACACTAAATACTGTCAGTCTAACATATAAAATGTGAAATTCAGTGCAGCAGTAGGACAGAATTCTTGGGGTTTAATTACTTTTTTTCAAGAGGACAGTTTTGCTGTGTTTTGCTTTGCTTGGTTTTTTTTCTGCCTCAGTTCCTCCTACAAAGCGTGGGGTATGTACTCTAGAGCTTGAGGAGGAAGTGGTGCTAATACAGTTACATGTGACATGCAGCTTAAGATGGAGTTGGAAATTATCTGATTTGAGAGTATACTAAATTTCTTATTATATGTAATTAGTCTTTAAAGCTCTAAGAACAAGAACTGTCTCATGTTGTATATGTGGGGCAAGGTGGAAGAGGAGATGCTGCAGCTTTACTGTTTTACTCTGGTCTTATTAGACTTGACCAGTCAGCTAGGAATAAGTTTAGATCTACACTGAGTGTGAAACCTCTCAGGAAAATCTACCTCCTGCAAGACACGGTTATTCCTTTCCTTCCAGTTATCAAAGCAATACCTTTTCATATGTCTAAATGAGAGTTAGTCTAACGTTTGAGCTTTCCCACCTGCTCCTCACTGACCCTAGAAATAGGAAAGTTAAACTTAGTATCTTGGCAAAATTGCAGTATGTTGACTGTAAATAATACTTTGCTTAGAAATCATGTCCTTTTTTGTTCCAAAGTTTTGGATTGTGCTGTTATGAAAATAGTAAACAACTACTGTTCTATCATTGGTGGGTTAAAGTTTATAAGGAAAGCTCAAATAATAATATAATAATTAATTCAATATGATTGAATGGGAAAAAAAAGTGCATTTAGCCCATTCTGACTTAACTAGCAGGAAAACACACTTGTAAGTATACGAGTAAATATGTGTAAAATACACTGGGTAATCCAGCCCCATCTATGTTTGTTTTCACACATTCTGGCATTACTGACATTTCAAAGTAAGCACTTTAAGGGCATTTTCCAATGGCAGGTCATTGTTTTTCCAGCTAAAAGTGCCACTGTACGTTTAGACAGCTATATTTATAATCGGCAGTTCTCATTCCTCTCCCTCTTTTTAATTTACATTTGCATTACAATAGGACAATTACTGCTTACTTCACCATTCCAGTCTCATTAACGTGTCTAGTCAGTACAAATGAGAGCCACAAGCACTTTGCATGGTCCTGCACTTGAAATCTTTCATCTCTGCCATGTGGTAGTGTGCACATGCCCGTGCAAATTGATGATTCATTCAAAGCAAGTCATGAATTCAAATAGAAAATGATCAGAAGGTTTAGATAGCTGTTACATGTATACATATGACTCTGTTTCAGTGGGGGCTGTAAAAAAAATAAAATACAAGTAACTGAATCCCAATTATCTGACATTTTTTTCCATAATTTCCTCAGAAAAAGCAAATAGTTCCCTGCAAAGACCCAAGTTTTCCAAGGTCACTTTGATACTCGCATTTTAATTTAGCTGCGCATGACATACTCATGCATAAGTGTTTATTCTGAAGGAGACTTGCTGGTGTCACCACCTCAACAACCAGCATTCCTGGAAAAGCAGCTAACCTAGACAGGCTTTGTTTCCCACAATGTGAACTTCTGCTGGGGATGAAAATGTCTCATTTTAATAATCTTTGGTTTCTTTAAAGACCTTGCCACCATGGAAGAAAGAATACTGAAACGTTACTACAAAAAGGTCACGGAGTTTGTGGCAGATATGACCAAAATTTTTGATAACTGTCGTTACTACAATCCAAGTGACTCCCCTTTTTACCAATGTGCAGAAGTTCTTGAATCATTCTTTGTACAGAAACTAAAAGGATTTAAGGCAAGCAGGTAAGCTAAAGTCTTCCTAATCATAGATGTTCTGTTGTCCTCTAAAATCTCCTTACTGCTTTAAAAGCTTACCTTGCGTTCATACAGGGATTTGCCTCTCCGTGCACTTTCCTGGACAACTGCTGTTCTTTTAAAGGAAAACCAAATCTGTTCTATAATAGCCAGCTATCATTTTCTGTCAAAATTAAGGCTTAAATATGATTTTGTGGAGGTTACTTTGTAATGTTTGTTCAAAATGAGCTATTAGATGCAAATTTGGGCAGCATCATAAATGTAGAAAATTTGAATGACACTTCAAGTCATTGCTGCAGAGAACTTGATGAGAGTAATTTCTGATCAGGACAAATACAGTGTTCTGAGTTCTGATAATGCTCTACTGCACAGTAAATACTTTTCAGATGCTAAAAAGAGACAGTCCTTCTGTGAAGCTTATAATCCAATGAAAGAAGTTAAAATGCTTTAGTTTTTACTACTTCTCTCATCTTTTTGTAACTTACCATATTTGAAACAGAGGGAATAAGTAAGTTTTAAAGTAGGGTATGGGAAAACTAAACAGCATTCAAAATTTACTATTTAAAAATCAGACTTTCTGTTTTTTAATGTTTTTCTGTAGAAGGATCAATGTAGAATATTTCCCTAACACAGACATTCCTGAAAAAAATAGGCAACTCTACTACAGTTTTTTTCTGTTGTTGATTCTGCCTAGTAACACGTGCATGGGAGTTCTATGGCACTAGTCAAATTATCACCTGGGATTTCCTACAACTGTTCCTAAACCCAGCTTACTCAAAACACTAACGGAATATACAGACTTCTCCTCTGTCACTGCTGTACTCCAACAGGAGCCAACTTTAACCAAGTTACAAATGTTGGATGCCTTTCAGCGTTACTCAGAAATTGTCTATGTGTAGTAGTTAACTTTGTCCATCTGACTGTAACAGTCAAAACTATAACAGACTGCTAGTCTAAGACATTCATGCAGGATTATATCAATTTGTAATGAACTAAATTGAAAGCTTCACTTTATATCTGTTGTTGTGGAAGCTGTCTGATTTTCATAGAATCATAGAATGGTTTGGGTTGGAAGGGACCTCAGAGATCATTTAGTTCCAACCCTCCTGCCATGGGCAGGGACACCCTCCACTAGAGCAGGTTGCCCAAAGCCCCATCCAGCCTGGCCTTGAGCACTTCCAGGGATGGGGCCTTTTCTGTATGCACCGAGAGTAGGACTGATAAGAAGGGATGAGATCAAATGAATTAGTCCAGCATTTTTCTTTCCAGTGTCATACCGTATTGATGATTTTTATCGGGTAGTTTTCAACTCATGTTTCTGTCATCTTGCTGTAGCTGGTTATCCAGCAGTCACTGCTTGCACACTAATTTCATTGCTGCATCTTATTTGTTATTGTTTTTCATTTATACCATCCATGTTCTTTCTTTTCTTGCAGATTGTGATATCTTTAGTCTGAACTTTTAAACTGGAATCAGAACTGGATGTTGGGGTCACTTTCTTTTATTGTACAATTCGATGACATTAAACTGCCCTAAAAATCCAGATCATTTGTCTAAATGTTGTTGGGTTTTTGTTTTTTGTTACCAGCAGCCATGCTGGTAAACATAACTGTATTAACAAAAAAATTGTCCCATTCCTCGAATACTGTATTGAGAAAAATGAAAAATTCATCTTGGAAACCATGTATTTTATTGTTTTATTTTCGGTCACTAATAAAACTGTGAATGTCAAAGAGGAGTTTTGCTGAACTCTGATTAGCAAAAATGTGATTTTTAACATGCCTGTTCAGGTTTTTTTATTAAGTTAATCCCAAGCCTTCTTGGTAAATTGAAGCAAAGTATACCTTATACATATTCACAATTAAAAATGTCTTTTTGCTTTCCTTTTGATGGACTACTATTATGTAAATATGAGAGTAAAACTGATTTCAGGCATTTTGGAATATTCCAGTGACACACTGCATTTTACAAGTACTGAAATATTTGTATACGGTAGGAGAAAATGTGCTTAAAATTCAGAGAGGATTATTTTAAGTGTTCTTTTTTCTGAAGGGGGAAAAATTAAATGGAAGCAGCATGGTGGTAAGTCCCTCGCTGTGATTTACCCTTGGCAAGACCTTGCAGCAACTGTGTTCTCCAAAACGAAGGGTGCTTAATTCTTCACTTTCTTCTGTATTCTGCAGGTCCCATAACAACAAACTGCAGTCTACAGCTTCTTAGAGTTCAGCGTGTTAACCTAACACACGAGCAAGAATCTGGTTGTCTGAAAATTTTTAATTAAGAAGCCAGATGTTTTTAGTCAGGTTATCCTGACAAGACTTGATGTAAACTGCGTTTTTATTGGTCACAACAGTCAAATTCTATTCTTGGCTTATTTTGTCCAAAGGACAAAGAAATAAAAATCAGCAGCACCACTTTCTTGTCAAGATCAAATTGTTGTACTATTGTGGCAGGAAGCAGGAAAACTTTGTTTTGTTGAAGGAGAGAGAAAGAGAGCAAGAAAACAGATACAGTAAATGGGGTCACGTTTAACTCCATGGAAATGCCACGTCTGTTCTTCAGTGAAGAAGCTGGTTTAAAGTCCACACAGAAAACTTTGACTGTATTTATTTATTGTTGCAAAAAAGACGCTTTTTTATTGCTGCCCTCATTTGTCAGCTAATTATTTTTTCTTATAAAATCCAGCCCCGGTTACATGTAATCCATTCTGTATCTTAACATGATTCCTGTAGGTAAAAGTACAAGAAGACCTCTAGATGTCTTTTCTTTCTATGAAAGGAGCTGCTATGTACACATGTGCACACACACAGAACTGGGAATCAACAATGAGTTTATCATTCATGGTAGATAAAAACAATTAAGCTTGCATAAAAGTTGGGCTAAGTGGTCATGGACTACAGACTCTGTTGCCTTGAATATAACAGTACAATTTGTCATTTACTCTGCACCAGACTGAAATGAGTAAAATCTATTTGAAGGTATCTTGTTTGTAAACATTTGTCAGATTCTAATTTTTTTCTTTTGTATTAAAATTCAAAATATGGATGTATATGAAACAAAATAAATGGAGATAATTGTTCTCCCCACAGACGTAGGTGTCTTTGAGTGTGCGCTAATACGTTTGTAACGCTTTGGGGATCTGTTCGGATATTTCAAGTAAGAGGGGAGGGAAGTGGCCAAGGAAGATCTGACTTGATTTTGCTCCAAAGGTAGCGTTTAGTACATTTCATTCTTAAGCAGCTGTTATCCCTTTATAAAATTACTACAATGGTGCCAAAATTGTTGTAACAGATAAGGTGGTAGGAAGGATTTTGTGAAATGTCACTGCCCACCGCTGAATTAAGTGATATTTTGCCAAGTACCCTAGGAATGTAAAGCGTAATTGTATCTGCGAAAGGCGTTCTGGACTGCTTCGTGGTTTCCTGTGTGAGGAGCACTACAGTGAGGGATAAATTGAAGTCGCAAGAAGATGCAAATTGCAGATGACGTTGCCATTTCTTTCCGATCTATCACTTTTTGCGTTGCCTATATAAATGACTTGCTCACGTGACCTGTCTGTAGTTCTCAGCCATGGTTTGTACGCAGCTCTTCAACCAACTTTAGCTTTTGCACTAATTCACAGTTAACTTCTGTTCTACACAGCGATCTGGGCTTTACCCAACGTATGGACAAGCTCCTTTTGGGTTTAACCTCACACCTTGCTATGCAAGAACCTCTTCTGTTATTTTTCTTAAAAAGATGTTGCTACTGACCACACTTTCTTACACTTACAGGCTCAGGTGTACAGGTTCTTCTGGGATAATTTTATCTAATAAAACCAGTGGGGGGTTTTGTACATACAAATGTTGTCATTTAACCTATATGTGAAAATTAAAAATAATTGTTCAATGTGAAAACAATAATCCATTTATGCTTTTTAAAGTTAAAGAAGAGTTAGCGTTTAGATTATGTTGTCCTTTGACTTTTAAAAAAAATGCTGCACATTGTATGCATTGTGTTTTTAATGCAAAAAGGAAAAACTTTTAACAGCATTTGAACATATCCTGCATCTCATCAAAACTTCACAGTATTTCTGTACTATTTATTCATCTAAAAATATATATATGACATCGTTTAAAACTTTCCTACCTGTAGGCAATAGATTGCTATGCTTTTAACAAATTGTGGCAAACTGAAGAGTACTTTTTTGTACCTTATAGGACACATCATCCTAGACAAATAAAGTAATGTGTTTGACATTGATTTGGTGGTGTTTCTAATGAAACATGTGACAGTGGTATCATATGTAGGTCTTGGCTTTGCCAGATCAGATATAATTGCCAGTGAATTGGGTCGATTAGGGAACTAATCCATACATACGTTATAATCTTGCTGTGAGAGCCTTCGTTAGGGGTTTCAATTGCCGCGGAGTAGGCCGAGGTACCTTTCTTGATGCATTAGTGGTGATCTTTTATAGTAAAATGGTGTGACTGAAAATACATAGCTCTTGTCATTAATACCCACCTTCCTTAAAAGCAGGGTAAATTCAGAAGATTTGTGATCCCTGTTCACTCCTCCTCCTCTTTGTATTTTTATGAATTATTCCAACATTTGTTTCAAATGGTTTTATATGGTAACACAAATTTTTATAATAGGAGCTGTACCAGCTTGACTTTCTTTTTGTCTCCTCGAATCTGAAGCAGTTATCCTTGGTCTAGATTTAGTTCATGCAACAGCTAATGGGTATTTAGAGTAAAAATTGGGGCTTCCCCAAAAGCCTTGAGTAAACCGCTGGCAAGACAGGAAGACAACAGTATTCCTGTACTCCTGGATTTCTGTGTATTGGCTGCAGAATTTTCATGCTCATCCTGCTGGGGAAAAATATATTTACTGTAAGGTATTGAAATTACCACGGCAGCTATTGCATGTAAGTGCCATCTTCTCTTTAGCATTGTTAATCCTGTCAGGGTTTTGTAATAGCGAGTGCAAGACTGTGGAAATCCACTTGATGTGGGAATTTTTTCTTCAGTATGTTAGTTAGCACGTGATAAGCCCAGTAAGAAGCAAGAGCAGTAGTTCTGCTCCTGCTCCAGCTGTATTTCAGTTGGGCTGTGAAATACAGTGGCGTGTTGCTCAGCTCTTGAGGTAACATTGCAAGGAGTGACCTTCCGAGCAAGAAAGGAAGGGTAAAATGATTTTGTAATGCAAAAAGAGAACATAGAATCGACTGGTCTTCAGGCTTGCTTCTAGAGCAATAGCTGTACCCAAGAGCAACACAGACGTTGTGTCAGTTACTGGCATTGTACTCGGCTTTGGATGTCATTAGCACTGTATACTATTACTTGCCTCTTCCGAGAGACAATCAAAATGAGATCTAGCTGTGGATGTTATTCTTGTACCCACGCTTCGTCTGGTTTTGATTACAGTAATGTCTTGGGGGCGGGGAAGGGTGCTTAACTGCTGTTCTGGGCAAATGGGTGACTGTAGGACTTGCTGGTTAGTCCCTGGACTTCAGCTGAAAATAGAAACAAACTTGAGATGCACATGTAACCCTTCCTCCTTCCACCTCCTGTCCTCCCGGTCCACACCAGTGCTTTGATTCATTGCCAGGAACAGTCGTTCTGCCAAAGCAAAAGCCCCCTCACAGTCTCAGGAAAATTCCATCTATACATGCTGCGCTCCATGCGAACTCTTCTTTCACATAGCAAAAGTGAGACAGTACATTTTTTAGATAGACACAAGCTATGAGTAAATTTCTGTCCTACAGTAACAGCCTTCTGTGTCCCAAAATATGATGTTGGCTTTTGGTATTCGGTTCCTATTCCATATCAAGAAATACTTCATATGGTGTGACTTATCGCCTGTCCGCTACTCCGCTGCTTCTCAGTGACGCTAACTCAGGCTGCGGACATGTACGAGAGGTAGAACTGTGAGAAAATGACTTCCGCTTCAAAACAGAAAATGCTGAGAGAAGCCACTGCCTCCTGTTCCAGGTCACATCATATGTATCACTGTATGTGTATTCTTTTAAGCTAGACTGCATTTTCACTTTTTTTTCATATAAATATGTATCTTAAAATCCCTGGCCAACTTGTCAAACAAGGAGATGCTATTGTTTAATATCGTTACATAATCTCTCTGTGTCTTCCAGAACCCCACGAACATTTTCTTAAGTTTCTTTAAAAGACTTAGGATTTGTCAATGCTGACTCAGAATAGCAAAAATTAAGATCCCCTTTGCAGAGGTTTCATAGGTTCTTACATCCCACCGCATTAAAGGTACTAAAAGAGTCTATCTTTGAATCAAAAAGTAACTTTACTGATGTGCAAGTACAAACTTGATAATATTTCTCACAGGAAAGTGACATTCAGTACACAGTTCTAGAACTTTTGAGGAACTGACATATGGAACGTGCGTGCAATTGCGTGCTTATTTTGCAGTCCTTGGCATGAACTTGGGCTGTTATTTGTAAGCCTAACTGGGCATTTGTGTGGTGCATTATGTGATTTGCTTTCAGTTAGTGTATTCATACGCTCAAATAATTACACAGTTATTTTGTATGCTTCATGTGAAAATCCAGCTGTTTGAAGAATGATGTAATTTTTTTCAAGTGTTATGGACATGTTTGAGGACATCAAAACAATACAAATGATACTTAGTTTTGTTGGGTTCTTTTGAATCAAATTGCATGTATATACTTTAGGCAGAATTGTGTGAAAACAAAGGACATCCTCTACAACTAAAGCTATGGTATCATCTAACATTTCTTCAGGGTTAAGGGTTTGAAAGTGCAGTTTCTTCTTGTGTGCCTGGAACAACGCCTCCAGAATTTTACTTTACAATTACTACAGATTATTAGGGGTACGTTACAGCAGAGGGGGCAATAATAACCTGTGGCTCTGAAAGCAGCTGGAGCAAATTCACGACCAGTTAATGTTCCCTTGACTTTGTGCTAAACTTCACAATATATAGGTACCTAGTCGAAATATTCCGTTCACGTTTGCTAAAGCACAAAACCATGTGTTCTGTTGTAACCAGTTTCAGAGGCGAGGAGAACTACCTCCTGCTGTTGCTAACCCAGGTTTATTCTGGTAGGTGAATTCTGCTGCTGCCCATGTCCTAGCCAGAGGTTACTGGAGCCTTATCGACACTTAGTGTGAGCCGCTTGCACTTTGCGGTTCCTCTTCCTGTTGAATCTCTTCACATAGCTGCTGCTGCTCCTAAGCAAGCCATCCCCTGGCCTCAGGCGCCCTCGCAGGAACTGCAGCAGGTTTGCAGGGATCTGTCGTCTCTTGTGGTAGATCCAACCCATCACAATGTATCTGCTGCCTGCAAAACAAGCAAGACTTCTGTGCGGTGAAGAAAGTGTGGATTTCTTCACTACGCTTGCTCTAAGGGCAACAGATTTCTGAACAGATGTGAAGACGTACCCTGCAGAAATATTTCCTGAATGTGTGGCTTAGTACAGTGGCACCCTGAACTTCAGTGGGACTTGTGGGTTCTGCTTGCATGGAAATAATGATTTACTGTGTTATATTGCAATTTGAAACTTTTTGGGGGAAATACTGGTATTTGATAAACTTGCATTTAGAAGGAGAACTGTAGAGACATCATCTAAGCTCCTGCTTAAATTTTTTTTTTGCAATCTTGAAAATTCTTGCAATCATTTTGGAACTAGATAAAGTTAAGAAAGGACTATGCTGCTACCTGACAACTTCACGCAGTTGGTTCTCTTCTCAAAGGTTTTAGAGAAACTGGGAAGCAAAAAGCTGTCTAGTTTAAGAGGGGGTTTTTTTGGTGGAGTTTTTTTTTTTCAAATTTTCCTAGCAACCCAGGATAAGCCTATTAAACTAAGGCAGAATAAAATTGCACTGCATGCAGAGGAATAGCGGAATGGATTTAGCTGAAATTATTTACCAAGTTTAAAGTCTGGACACGGTTTACTGCAGTTTAAAGTATCCACAACTAGAATGTGAACTCGAAAGAAGAAGGCATCAGGAGTAATATACAGGCGACTCATCTTGTATAATCCATCGCTGTTTACCAAAAGCGTAATCAAGTGGACTCCATTCCCCAGTCTCTCCATGTTATAAACAATTCCGTTCACTGCTGTTTTAAGGGAGGGGGGGGAAAAAGCAAGCATCAGATTACATATATTGGTGGCAACTCGGGATATATGTGAAGGCTCTCATTTGAAATGCTGTAAAGTAAGTGTCAGCAGAAATTCTTTGGCTCAGTCTTGAAAATAGGAGTTGCTTCAAATAATCACATTTGATGAGGTCATCACCTTAGTTCTTGCTGAGTTACTAACCTTACGCTGAGATGTTTCTTAGTGAAGTTTATAAAATGTTTGAAAGGAGAGTGATGACTTTCATACTGTTTTCCATCCTGATTTATAAAAAGTGGACACATTTACCTAACAAAGTAAAATTTTCAAATGTAAAACTTCACAATGAAGTCCAAAGTTAACCTGCTAATAAAACACTTCAGCTTTTGAAAGAAAAAGCCCTTGTCATACCAAGAAACAAGGGCACCAAGCAGGCCATGTACGCTCAATCACTTCATGCTGTCCACCCAACTTCTGGTTTTGACAAGTGCTGAGCTGACCACAGGCATCAGAAAACAACAATGGTGTTAGGGAGGTAAGGCAAAGAGGACTTCTATAACTGGTGTCACACTGCCTCACTGAATGAGAACTTTGTCATTTATTCTTCAATCTGCACTATAAATGTGAAGAAATGTAAAGCGCTGTCTGATCACTGCAATGGAACCTGGGCTGATGTCTTTTTCAATGGAAGAGATGAATGAGACGGCTGTTTGTTAAAGGCTGAAACAAAGGTCAGGTCGCTGTAAGGCCTGTGTTTGACAGGAATGCATGAGAGTGGTAAAAATTAAGGAATATAGCATTTGTAGAAAGCACTTCCTGACTTCTCCATTTAGAGAAAACAGATGTCTTGTAACGTGTTTATATTCTACAAATGGAAACATCTGTTACCACTAGGCATGTATTTTGCTTATCTCTTAAAATACTGTGAGAAAAAGCTGGTATCTGTTTCACAACTTCATAAATACAAGGCAAGATTTCAGTCAGAAAATGCTTGCTCTTAAACAGTCAGTACAAAAATACCAGGCTATTCACCATCTTTAGCTATGTCAGCTTGGACACACAGACTAAAGACATTGAATTCTAAGGAACTTCAAGGAGAATCCTCTATACAGAGAGGATCACAGTTTTATTTTTGTTTGGTTTTAATTTGAAACTTCAGCCCCCCAAAATCACAAACTCACTCTAAATAGTAAGAGGTAAGTAACACAACTACAATGTTTAATCTTAGAGTATCTAAAACAATTGACCAGCAGCAAGAAGACTGTCTTCCTCCCAGGGGTGGAAAGTAGAGGAAACAAAAAAAAAGAGCAATACTAACCCAAGGTAGGGAAAGGGTAATGTATGACTTGGTACCGTTTGTTGTAGTACATTTATAAAGAGCTGTGATGGGTCCTTTTAGTGTACTTAGTAATTATTTAACACACCCAGTGAAACCGTATCTTAAAAGTCAGTAACAGATGATCACAGGTGGCGCCTGCTTTTTCTGTGCGGTTCTTACCGAATTCACTCGTGCAGTAGGCCTCCACTTCGTCTCTCTCTTTCCTGCACTTGGTCAGACATGCCTTCTCCGTATCGCCATCTAGAACAGGCATGTAGAATGAGGGACAGGAAGGGGCCCTTTTGGGATATTTCATCTAAATTGGGCCACCCGACCCTTGGAAAGCTCACCGTATCCCTTGCCAGGGCAGTCTATCCCTTACCTTTCTCTAGTGTGCTGAAGTGGTACGGCAAGCTGGATGACTGGCGGTTGGTGACCCAGGAGGGTTTGGTGATCTTTTTCAAGGGATCAGTACGTTTATGGAGGATTATCTTGCCTGGTCGGTTGAAGTGATCCAGTGTGTTAGGATCATCTGACTCCACTGCTCCAGAGTCTAGAAAAGGATAAGCCTCCACTAAGGATGTCATCTTTTGATAGGAAGATGCTGCATGTTGGAAGTGAGCTGACACGCTGTTGGCAGCCTCGGCCAGACGTCTATCCATGTGCTTTCTGTTTGCGTGGTTGAAGCCAAAGGAGGCAGAAGAAGGTCCCTCAGTCGCGCTCTCCAGAGGCAGGGCCCCTCCATACTGCAAGAGGTGTTTCCTCAGCCCTGTGCTGTTTTCTAGAGAAGGCTTGGTGCGTTTCGTTTTGTCTGATGAGAGGGAGATGATTTCAGGAGGGTTTGACTGCTGCAGATCGGCGGGAGACAGAAGCCAGCGTTCTGTGTGGTTCCCTCTGGCACTGCTGGTTCCCCAGGCTGGCAGTTTGACTTGGCCAGGTGCAGCGTCTCCTGAACTATAAGCATCTTTGCCGAGAGCCTGGCTGGGCTTCTCAGTATAAAGCAGGGATCCTACATACAAAAAGAGAAGAGCAAATTAGCATTTTAATTTTTTTCTTCCACGTGCTTCTGAATGGAAAGTGCCTGGCAGATTTGAGACTCAGGTCCATAAGTGATGCTTTCAACAATATGACAACGTAACTGATAAATCCCTCAACAGATGAAATACAGTAGAGCTCCTCGTTCTTCTGCACTCAAACATAGACGGTCCAGTACAGAGAGCGCAGCTGTGTGAGCAAAACACAGGAGATTTGCATTTTTACTTTATTATTGTTGCAAATTAAAAACATGACTTATAAACAAACCCTTTTCTCAAAAGCCTGAATCTCCAGGGAGCATCCGAGGAAGCAAGGTTCACATTGCCATTTGGGATGCTTGTTTAAAAGACCATGACAACAGAACTATTTGGTTTTCCCATCCATGGGATGCCTTATTGACAATGTCATCTGGACTCTTCAGCAGCTTTGGGCTTTGAACGCTACTGAAAAGATCTTTATCCGCAGTGCTGGATCTCTGACTTTTGCACTACAGAGTTGTATAGTAGTAGTACCACAGTCTGGTAGCTAGGCTATTGCTGCTGAGTAACAGTTATTTCAAGGCTTTTCCAAAGTTGAGAGGGCAAGGGTTGAGAAAGAAAGGAAGTGTCTGGGAATCTAGTGAAAAGCTGGACAGTCACCTAAGTGTTTATACCTTCGCCTTGATCATTTGGACCTCACAAAGCAAAATGACTTTTCATTTAGCCTGGGAAGAGAGAAATTTCCTCTTGCTATTAGTTTTCCCTTTACTTTTGTCCTTCACTGCATGCCTTTAGTTAGCCAGCACAGTTTTAAAACAGTTCACCCACACACAGCCGCTGTCTGGGTGTTCACTGCCTGTGGTTAGCATCGTGTAGGAGGCTGATCCTAACTCCTTATGTGAAAAGAGATATTTGACATACACAGATGAACAACGTCCTGGTTTATCTTCTATAACTGACTCAACTGCTGACCTTGCCACTTCTCCCCCTTTGCTCTCACCAGCTGCTGTCATGGGAAAGATTCCCTGATATTTGGGCTGGCCACACGTAAAGTCAAAAGAATGTCCATGAAGAACGGGGTGGAAGAAGTCCAAGCTAAAGAAAGCAATAGGCAAGGGTATTTTGGAGATATTTCAATATGAAGCTGTGAACTCTGAACAGGTGTTTTGGACTTGGGTTTATAACTATACTTTTCTACCAGTTTATCATGCCTTCTCAGTCATGGGTTGTAACAAGAAATAGTTCATTTTACTCTACTCAATCCGTTCAGGACCTTGAGATTCATTTCCCTAAACCAGCATATTCCTGTCTAGCTCTTGCAACCTAAGAAATGCAACTGCAAGATAATCAGCTCCTGAACTTCTCCTTCCCAATGGAACAGACGTGTATCTTATTTCTGTACCATCAGAGAGGTACTAAACAAAAATAAATAAAATCTGCAGGACAGCTTGCTGCAGGTACACATGACAGCACAGAACATGTTGAAATAAATTAGAAATCTGGATTTTACAGGTGAGGGGAAAGAGACTGAAAGGGAAAGGTCACATACAAATCAAAAAAAATCCTACATGCAGAAGCAAGTCAAATGTTAATTGCTGAATGATGGCTAGCAGGATTCATGGCACCAGCTAGCTGCCTGCTTTTGGCAGGTGCTCTTAATTCTTTCAAATGCTGACAAATCAAATATTGCAATTTACATTCCCATCCCACAAACATGTTGAAATATTTCTGTCTTGAGCCCTTTTGGGACTACTGCTACCACTTGCTGAAAAGACTATAGCTGAAGAGGGCTGCTCAGGCAAGGATTTGTAGTAATGTGTTCAGCCTCCCCTCATAGCAAAGGCAAATATGCCCGAGCCCCACTTTGAATGTTAACAGACTTACCGGCCATGGAGCTGGAAGATGATCTAATGACAAAGCAGAGGAGCCAGAACACTTTGGTTGTCATTTTGAAGTAAAGTTTTTCCAGACACAAAATGAACTGGAGTCTTTTTATGCCCTTCCCCCGATTCATGCTAATGAGAGGCAGCCTTAGGGGAAACAGGAATCACTCACTGGACAACCCACTGGAGCAAGACCAAGCTGCTGCCGTCCCCGCTAGCCTCCCACTACCCCTGCCCAGGAGGAATGCGCACGGACACCCCCTTCCCCTATGCACACAGGTCTACACTGCCCGCAGTCACCTGCGTTTCTGTGAGTAACATATAGATGCCTGGGTTTAGCAAGATTTTTATTTTGGGGGAGGGTCTTGTTTCCTATGGCGTTTTGTAGAGAAAATCATACAGAACAAATATGGGTTTACTGGATATGGAGAACTACATTATAAAGTGCAACTGATGGATGCTGGAACATGCATCACCACTGCGATTTTGCGTCTGTAAAGGATGTGCATTGCGATAAAACATGTTTAGGTATTTCTGGCCACCTCCAGTTACACAGCTGGTAATCTCCTCTTTTAGTTTAAGAAACCCTTTCCAGTGATTATTTTCAGACTGAAAAATGTTGTAGTTACTGTCCTGTCCAAGGGACATCTCTGCTGACCCTGGATAAAGCTTTATTTTTAAATCTGTATTTGCTAACATGAAGAACTGCAAATTTTCACACACCAAGCCAATTCTGATTTGGATTACTGAGTTAAGTAGGCTTATCCCTGTGTTCCCACCTGAAATGGGTGACCTTATAGCTAGACAAGATTTCCATTGTGACAGTTTAGCTCACTAGCTGCTACTGGATGTCATGAAAGTTAGTGAACTGGTTTATGCCTTTAAGCTGCTGTCCTGGATTCGGCTGGGATAGAGTTAAATTTTTGTACTAGCAGCTGGTATAGCGCTGTGCTTTGGATTTAGGATGAGAATAATGTTGATAACACACTAATATTTTAGTTGTTGCCAAGCAGTCAAGGACTTTTCAGCTTCTCATCCTGCTCTGCCAACTAGAAGGCGGGTGCACCTGGGAGGGGACATAGCCAGGACAGCTGACCCAAACTGGCCACAGAGATATTCCATACCTTATGACATCATGCTCAGTATATAACTGGGGGGTCAGCTGGGAGGTGGCACGGCTCAGGAACTTGCTGAGCATTGGCTCCAGGTGGTGAGCAATTGTGCTGTGCATCACTTGTTTTGTATATTCTATTATTATCATCATCTTCCTTTTCTGTCCTATTAAACTCTTTATCTCAACCCACAAGTCTTACCTTTGTCTTTTTGATTCTCTCCCCATCCCACTGGAGCAGGAGGGAGCGAGCGAACAGCTGTGTGGTTGTTTTAGCTGCCTGCCAGGTTAAACCACACCAGGTGCAACTAATAACTTAAAGCCCTACAAAAGCACTATATCCCAGCTCCTGAAACTCACCCCCAACAGCAAATCTGCCCAACAGTAATGCCTGCGGCACGTGGGCCAGCTATTGCCTAGTTTAAACATTGTTTGTTTTGTACTGCCTTAATTAAGCAGTTTAATAAAATTTTTAAAAGTATAGGGCTTTATCTCAGGCAGCTATGGGTGAAGATACAGACAATTAGCCAGAATAGCGCACAAAATATATGAAATTTTAACATATCTGTTAGTGTGTTAAGTTTCTACTGCAGCATTTATTAATCTTCATATTCCTTTTTTATTTTAAACATTTTAAATCCAAAAGTATCCCAAGATAGCTATTAGGAAATAGGAATTTAAACTAAGGATGAGGCAGAGGTGAGCTCATATGTTCTTTATGTACTTCATCACCTGCTTGACCAGCATGTGTACCTGCAGCAAGAGAAGTCACCAATGTGACAGGCTCGTGCTGTTGATGGTTGTGCTGAGGATGGATGGATGGATGGATGGACAGATGTGTCAGTGTCCTTCCTGCAGATCTTCTGTGCTCCAGGAAGTTTTCTGTTTAAATTAGCTGGTAGTGTAACTCAACCTATATTACCATGTGGCTATGTCTGTATTAATGAGTTTCTCCAGACTCTTTACTTGGACAGGATCTTGATTAAAAGGAACTGTCCTTTGCGTTTGGAGTATTTCTACCGTTCAAGAAGCCACAGGTATGCCAGCAGCACTGGAGAGGGGAAAAGCTTTCCGTGCGGGACTCCTGGTCTGAGGAAAACGGGGACCGACAGCGCAATGACCACGTCGCAGTCCAAGAGCCTGCAGAAGGCTGTCCCGGCAGCAGCAGGAGTTACAATTACAGGCTCGGGTTCCCCTACACGTTTACCACAACGGCTTTGGAGGACCCACGGTGCGCCCCAGAGATGCGACCGTGGCCGGGACACAGCGACGGCCCCCGCTCCCCGGCCAGCCCACCCTCAGGTCCGCAGCGCCTGGAGGAGACCCGCTCTCCCGCGAACCGGTCCCGGCTCGTTTGGGCTCCCGGCAGCCAGGGACACTCACCAGCCACACGCTCGGCCACAAACCTGCGGCGGCCAAGGCGACGCTCGCTCCGGCCGCCTCACGCTCCTCCCGGGCGGAGGCGCTGCGCTGCCACGGGATCCCCGCGGGAAGGAGGGAGACGGAGGCGACGGTCTGCGGCACCAGGATCGGTGGCGCCTGGGAAGGGCGGCGGTGACGGCGGGCAGGACAGACGGCACGGCGCGGGCAGGCGTCCCGCTGACAGGGCGGTGGCTGCCGAGGGCCCGGCTGAGGGAATTTGTGGCCGCGCCTGGTGCCTGTGCCAGCGGCAGGCCGAGCTGCTGCCTCTGCTTCGGAACTTCTCCACCGGCCCCGGCCGCTGCGGCGCGGCTAAAAGTATTGGGGGCTGCGGGTGGGCGATATGACCACCGTGCTGCGCTACGCGCCCTCAGGAGAGGCAGCAGGCAGCCTCGCGCTACATCTCCCGCAGGGCCACAAAACGTGTGCGGCACGACCCAGATGGGACTCGAACCCACAATCCCCAGCTCCGGAGGCTGATGCCTTATCCATTAGGCCACTGGGTCACCCAGCAAAAGCTGAAAGCGCCGCGCAGTAAGAGCCCCGCCCGACGGCGCTGGCTCCGCCCCTAAGCGAGTTTTCACGTTCTCTCGTGACGGTATGGCACCGCCCGCCTCTTGCCACGCCCCTTCATGGCTCCGCCCCGGCTCCTCCCTCCTTGCACACCATTGGGCAGGGCGCTGCCCGCCCCGACGGGGCTCGAGGCCCCGCCCCTCCCAACACCGTGCGAGCACGAGCTGCCGCTGGCTCCAGGGGTGGGCTCGTGCCTTCGGCCCCTCCCGCCGCGCGCGCGCTCAAAGCCTGTCACGCGCGGCAGCCGTTAGCTTCCTCGGTATGGCGCGAGGACGTCGTCCTCTGTCCCTTCCGCGCGCGCCCGCCCGCCCGCCCGCCCGCCCGCCTCAGGAGATCTCTTCGGGCCGTAACCGCCCTTTTCTCGGGACGCCCGGCTTTAATGCTTCGCTTCCCCTCACGGGCCTCCTGGCGTCCGGCCACTGCTCCGACCCTCCTGCTGACTCCTGTGCAGTGCTACCCTTCGCCCCACTCTGCACCCAGCTGTCTCCCCTCACAGAGTGTCTTCCCCTCACGGTGGTTTTTGCCCCTGCTGTCGCCATTGCTTCAGCCCCAGCCTGGCTGCTGTGGGGTCATTCGTTCCAGCTGCCCAGCCTCCCGCTGTTGCTTCCCTGTGTTGGTAAAGGCCCTTCAAGCCATGACACCTCCCGGCTGCCCCAAGGCATGTTTGCCCCAGATTGGCCTGCAGCACGCAGTACTCGGCCTCCCCGAGTTCCCAGCTCACCAACAGCCTTCTCCCTGCCCTGGGACCCCATCCCTGCACTCCCCCTGATCCTTTGTCGAGGTTATGCTGCTCCGGACTGCGCATTCACCAGCAACGTATGATCTGGCAGACTATCTTCACGCTGGCCCTCCTGTCCTTCGACGCATCAGGTGTTTTACCTCAATTCCAACTTTTAACCCTCTTTTTCTTCTGCCAAACTACAGTTCTTTTCAATATCTCTGTGACTGATGTGCTTTCCCTTCTCTTGACTTCCCTACTCTTGCTTAAATACTCTTGCTTTTTTAATTTATTTTTTTTTGCAAAGCTAAGAGCTGTAAGGCCCAAAACAAACTATATAGGATGTCACTGGTAATTCTTCGTCCTCTGCATATGTCTTTTGTCAACTAATACGTGCACCTACAGATCAGTATAAATAGTTTAACGTAATGGTTTAACACGCAGATGTATCAAGGTGCGTCTCCAACACTTCTCTAACCTGAGTTGTACATTATAGATGTTGAAGTGCCTGAGTTGCTGGCAGAGTCATGTTTTTCCCCCAGGTTTTATGGTTTGAATTACATCTCCTGTGAAACAGGGTGTTCTTTTGTATTACATCTCTTGTAAATAGGCTAAACCCATCTGGTAAAATCCCGATCTGTTGATTTTCTGGGCGTGCCACAAGGGTGGACATACTTTTACTGCTATTCCGTACAATTTAATTTTGATCTGTTCTGATTGCTGTTGAATTGCTTTAAATTGCAATCTCACATCCCATTTTCTTTAAATTCCTGTGTGCTACATTTCCAGGAGATGAGAGTCTCAGGAAAAGCCTGTGGTGACCTGACAGTCACTGAGGTAGAAATTAGGTTGTACATGAGGAAATGGCGCGTTATTGCCGAAAACCCCTCAGAGCGTGAAAACCTCCCCGTCCTCATCCCTCCCGGGGGAGCCACAAGCCCCACGACCTCCCCAGCCCTCTTGGTTCCCTGGGTAGCCCCCAGCACAGCCAGCCCCCTCCGTGTGAAACTACAACTCCCGGCATGCCGTGCGCCGCCTCTGAGGCAGGAGCGCCGCGGTCTGCCCGGCACCGTCCCTGCGCGCTGAATGCCGGGAGTTGTAGTGTTGAGGCGGAGACGAGTATTTGAATGCGTGACGTCTGGTCTGTCCTTCTGGGAGCATGGTGGGGATTCGTTCCTCTTTCTCGCGAGACGAGCTGCATTTCAAACGGACCAATCAGAATGTTGCTATGGCTCGAACTGGCCAATAGCAGGGCGAGGGCGCGGGAAATTTAAATCCCGCCTGGAGCGCTCGGGGGTAGTGGTAGCGTGCTCACAGGTTGGGAGCGGTGCGGCGACAGCAGGACGGCGACTTGCGCGTGGAGCCCGCGGTGGAGGTGCAGGAAGGGAGAGCGCGGTGGGAGCAGGAGGGGGGAGCGAGCCTGCCCGCCTGCGGCAGCGAGAAGACTGGGGTGTAGTCCGTGCGCTGGTCTGTCAGGAGGGACTGGGCAGTAGGGCAGGCCGGCAGTCCCTACGAGGGGCTCCCTCCGGAGCCTTTCGGGTATCCGCGGACACGGGCCGCTGCCTGGAGTGGGGCTGACAGGGCTGGCGTGTCCCAGAGCGGGCTGTGAGTTTCGGCTGAGTTGGGGCCGAAACGAAGCCAGCCCTAATGTAGAGGGTCGCCTTGGAGGTGGCCAAGGTGCAGGGCTTGTCTCGCTACCAGGGTGGCTGCTACTGTGTGCTGCTGGCAGCACTGGCACAGCAAGTCCCCCCGGGGGACCTTCCCAGTATGAGATCTTGCTGTTCCCATCAAAGGGGGTCGAGGTGGGACCGGATGGGGTGCCTGTGCAATACAGGTATGACCAGTGAAAACAGTATTTAAAAATGTATATGTGCTGCCTATGGGAAGGAAGACTAATTTTGCTCCTACAAACAATGACTCTGATATTGTTTGTGGCTGGAAGTGTCATACAATGATGTATGTGCGTCTACTGTTTTTGTGTTAATGCTAGAGCTTGCTGTAACAATTAGGCATTTAAAGAGACTGCTGTAATGTTACTAGTATCTTTGATCAAGTTGGAGGCTGTTATTCTAACTAGTATGGACAGGCGTCTGTTGTTACCAAGCATTGATCTGAGTTCTTAACTTTTGTGGAGTAAACTTGATGTTTATTACTTGCTGTTTTTTCAGGCTTGTTATTTATCGGTTTCTCTCAAAAATCTAATAAGCAAGATGTCTACTAATGAGAATGCCAATGTAGCAGCAGCTCGCTTGAACAGATTCAAGAACAAAGGAAAGGATTCAACAGTGAGTATTTTGATGCCATTAGTATTTTAGTTAGCCATCATCTCTTTAAACATGAGTTGTAAAAGCCAAAAACTTACAATGAACGTATATCCTTCAGGAGATGAGAAGGCGGCGTGTTGAAGTTAATGTAGAGCTGAGGAAAGCTAAGAAAGATGACCAGATGCTTAAAAGAAGAAATGTTAGCACTTTACCAGATGATGCTACTTCTCCACTTCAGGAAAACAGGAGCAATCAGGTAAGTAGGTACTTTGAACAGGCACACTTGGAGGTTTTGCAATATAAGCTCATGCAGTCTCACCAGTATGAATTCATTGTAGCGCTGTGTCTGGCATGAATACATATATGTTACCAACTTAAGTCTATACTACCAAGTCTAAAGGACAATACTCTTAAACACAACGGCCTAAGCTATGTTTTAAGCCAACTGTATCAGTGTAACTAAGTGGTGTGAAGCACTCATTAATAAGCTTTCAGTAGATCAAATAACTGTAGATAAAGCTGTAGCCGATGAGGTTTTGGGGTATCACATAGTAGTATAATCCTTTAATAAAGGAAGTGGTTGTAAACTGAGGTCTACTTGTAGTATTGTATAGAAGGCCTCCACAGTCATGAAGACACATGCCTCTCCCAACAAAGTGTTCATGTAACTTTTTATTGTACAGGTTTCAGCACACTGGTCAGTTGAAGAAATAGTCAAAGGAGTTAATAGTAATAATATGGAGCTTCAGCTACAGGCTACTCAAGCTGCCAGGTAAGGAATTTAGAGATAACCAATTCAGCTGTGCAAGCCAATAACTAGGCAAGGTAAAAGAATTAGAATATGACCCTAAGTGTCTGCTTATGGCAGCAGCTATGGCTTTTATCAGACAGTATTTCAACAAACACCTGAGTCAGCTTTATATACAATGTTTATGTACACTTAACTTAGTCATAATTTTATTGAGACTATGTGGCTTTTGAATGTTTAAAGTGCATGAACATTTCACTAAGAAGTAGTAATTCTTTCTAGTGGTTTTGAGGTGGCAAAATAAACAATACTCTATCTTGTAGGAGTAATAATAATAAACCATTTGTTACAGCAAAATAAAAAAATCTTTAAACCGTGTTAACACTTGACTATAATATTTGAGTGCAGTGATCCACCTCAGTCATCTTACTGTTCACATTATTCTGGGTTTTGAAGTATACCAAATTTCCTTTCTCTTTCCAAATCTAAAATCTCCCTTAGCAAGCTTGTAAATTGCTGCAGTGCTGCTCCTGGCAGTCATTAACCTGTCTCCTGAGAAACCTCTAGCAAGTCAGATGTATTATGACTCTTGAAGGTCTGCTTTATTTCAAGGTCTGAGCAGAAGCTCTCATGTAGTGAAGACATGCCAAAACCAATGTTAACAGAGGTTTATGAATCTAGTGTTCAGCTTGTCTGTATTTCTCCTTCATGTCTTGTGTTGCCTTCTCTGAATGTTAAGGCAATGCTGAACCTTTTATTTTTTAAATATGGAATTTTTTAGAATGTTTCATCTGTTGTTCAGATCTCTGCAGGCAAAAATAATGCTTTCTGTTTGTCTTCCTCCTTAGGAAACTTCTCTCAAGAGAGAAGCAGCCCCCAATAGACAACATAATTCGGGCTGGTTTGATTCCAAAGTTTGTCTCCTTCTTGAGTAGAGCAGACTGTAGTCCTATTCAGTTTGAATCTGCCTGGGCACTTACCAACATAGCTTCTGGCACATCGGAACAGACAAAGGCAGTAGTAGATGGAGGGGCTATTCCAGCCTTTATCTCACTACTGGCCTCTCCTCATACTCACATCAGTGAACAGGCTGTGTGGGCTCTAGGAAATATTGCAGGTATGTCAATATGCTGCACAACTCTCTTTAAGGGAACAGGTCTGCAATAGAGGAGGATGCTAATACTGACATGTCATGCAGCATGCTGAGTTTCTTGAGAACTCTGCCTTAATGTTCTTCAAGTAAAGACATGTTCTGCAATGTGTAGAGTATGCTCTGAACAATTCTTTATCTTCAGACCTGGTAGAAGGTCTCATGCAATACCTGGCAATCTATGGGTTGTGTTACGTGGCTTGCTTCCATATTTCGGTTCGGTTTTGATAGAGCTATATAACCATGCTACAACACTGGGATTTTTCACATATCTCACTGGGTGTTTTTATGACTTGTCAATACAGAGCAGAGTTCATTGATTAGAAGGGGAAAGGGAGGAAGCAGATGGCTTGCATAACTGTGTATGTTTTGGCCAATGTTCCTTGCTTTGAAACAACTATTTACTGATGTGGAAGTATTTAATGCTGAAGTTTTTCATGCACCTTTCAGGATTACTTGATCTGTCAGTGTTGGATCCCATTCTTAAAGCTGGTCAAAATTAATAATTTAGTTAATACAGCAAAAAATATATTTATGGTTTCCAACAGCTATGCCTTAGAGAATACCAAATCTTCACATAGAGAAAATGAGCTCAGTAAAAGCTCATTTGATTGGAGTTTTCTTAAAGTTTTGTCCTGAAAGTTTTTAAACTGAATTATAAGGTACTTTTTGTACCTTGCCATAGAAGAATTCAGTGAAACTTTGACATTCCTTCAGCATTGTACTATAGAACCCAATTATGCAACCAATGATGATAATGCATTTGAAGTCCCATATTATGGGAAGAGCTCTGTTCTAGTGGTAGGGCTTAGATAAGGTTTCAAGGAAACACATAAGTCCCTACTTAGTTATGAAGAAAAGCTGTGTAGAAAACATATGCTAAAACTACCTCATTTTCCAACAGAAAAAAATATAAGCTTGGTGGCTTGATTAGAAAAACACATGCTTGTCTCATGACTTAACCATGGCAGTAGTCCTGTTGTCCTTTTATTTAATCTAGCCCTTCTTAAGCAGTAGAGGCATTCATCCTCTAGCACATAATGATTCTGTATGCACACATACCTCTATTCTGGTCTTCACCTGACTATTTTTCTTATTTTCTCAGGGGATGGTTCTACCTATAGAGATCTGGTTATTAAATTTGGTGCAATTGAGCCTCTGTTGAGTCTACTAGCTGTTCCTGATCTCTCTTCTCTGGCTGTAAGTGTGCAGTATGATTTAAGTTACAGTTACTAATAAGAGAGTAGAAGAGCTCAAGTAACTAAACAGTTGCTTCCCATTTATTTCAACTCTTGCAGTCTGGATATTTACGCAATGTTACCTGGACCCTCTCAAACCTATGTCGTAATAAGAATCCTGCGCCACCCATAGAAGCTATTGAGCAGATTCTCCCAACTCTTGTTCGGCTCTTGCACCATGATGATCGTGAAGTGTTAGCAGACACATGCTGGGCGCTCTCCTATCTAACAGATGGTTCCAATGACAGGATAGAAGTTGTAGTGAAAACTGGGTTGGTGCCACAACTTGTGAAACTCCTGGGATGTAGCGAACTGCCAATAATGGTAAGCTATCAGACATGCAGACTGCTGTTGCTTGATTTGAGTCATAAATAAAACTGCAGTTAGAATAGTGTCCATGTATGAAAAGAACCATTCATTTGCACAAATCTGGTGCTTGTTCCAGGTTTTTTGTAGGTAAGCCTTGAGATTCTATCTTGCCTGGACACTGCCCCATGTGAGGCATAGACTATTACTGTTGATGACTACCAAGCTATTCTACACAATCATTGGATTTAACGCACACGCCAGCACAACAGTTAACATCCTCTAAAGCTTGCTTTTTAACTCTGAACTACTGTTGTAAAGCTGAATTCTAGGGACAATGTTTAGAAGTGGACTCTGCATGCTATCATTACAGTACAATAAAACTGCATTTAGTACTTAAGAGATGGTTTTCCTAAGCTCTGTCGTAGGTAGTTGTTTGCAGATTGGCCTTGGAAGGTGTGCGGTCCTGGTATGCTTAACACCTGCATATGTAATGCTAGTGAGGAGCTTAAAACTCATCAGTATGTAGCATACCATGCTGTTAACTGGGAAGGCTAGACCAGAGGGGCTGCATTTGTTAAAACAGATGAGATTATATCAATTTTCCTAAGTACTATTTTGATATTTGTTTCAGACTCCTTCATTAAGAGCCATAGGAAATATCGTTACTGGTACTGATGAGCAGACGCAGATTGTTATTGACTCAGGAGCGCTATCTGTCTTTCCAAGTCTCCTTTCTCATCATAAAAACAACATTCAGAAAGAAGCAGCATGGACAATGTCCAACATCACTGCTGGACGTCAGGATCAGATTCAGCAAGTTGTAGACCATGGTCTTGTACCATATCTCATTGGTATTCTGAGGAAGGTAAACAAAAACCCTACTTACTGTGTTGAGGCTTTTACTATTATTACAACTGTCTGTGTTTAAATACCTTGTTTTTGCTTTCATAGGGGGATTTCAAATCTCAAAAGGAAGCTGTGTGGGCTGTGACTAACTACACAAGTGGTGGAACAATTGACCAGATTGTGTATCTCGTTCAGGCTGGTGTTGTTGAACCCCTGCTGAATCTCCTCTCAGCTAAAGACAGCAAAACTGTGCTGGTTATTCTGGATGCTATTTCTAATATCTTCTTGGTATGTGGATGCAGTTGTACTCAATCATTGTTCAAGGTATTGCTAATAGTTCTCTAGTAGCTAGTGTCATGTATCTTTCCTGAGGTTATTCCATGTTTCTTGCAGGCTGCTGAAAAGATTAATGAGACTGAAAAACTTTGCCTCATGGTTGAGGAGTGTGGCGGTCTAGACAAAATTGAAGCTCTTCAGTCACACGAAAATGAACAAGTGTACAAAGCCTCATCCACCCTGATTGAGAAATATTTCTCAGCAGAAGTAAGTGGCTGCAGGATTTTTTCTGCTTTTATTTTCTATTCAAGCACTGACTACTAAGTTGAAATGCTACTGCTCTTTCAAAACTGTTCTTTTCCTTCTAGGAGGAAGAAGACCAGAATGTTGTACCAGAATCTACTGCTGCCAGCTACACTTTCCAGATTCAGGGCAGTACTCCAGATACTTTCAATTTCTAGGTCTTGCATATACTGCAACCACCGACGAGTCTTTTGGCACACAAATGACTGCTGCCTCTTTGTCTTAATAGCTCCTCTTGGTTTTCTACTGTGTTGTTTATGTGACCTGTAGCACTTTGTCCAACTTAAACATACTTGAACAGTTCAAAACTGTACATATTATATGAATTTCTAACTGTAAACCTTGTTCTTTCTGAGATACTTGTAAATACTTGTTCTCTTTCTGGTTGTTTACTGTCCATCAGGCATAAGAATGCAAGTAGGCCATACAGGCTTGTTGCAAAGCTTAAGCCTCTACTCTGCAAACCTCTTTGTAACCTATTGCTTTCTACATAACCTATTGCTGTAATCAGTACACTGAGTAGGCTTTTAAAGAGGTTTTATATTTTAAGTTCAATAAAGTGATACCAGTACATCACATTGAACTGTGTGAATTGCTCTCTTAGAAAGTAACTGATATGTTAAGTATACTTAATCAAAATGTATAATGGCAAGAATGCAGGCCTAAACCTTGAGAGGTTATATTCTGAAAGTGGTGGCTTCAAAACAGCTTGATCACCAACCTCTGACTTCTGTGTCTAGCAGGCTTCTGTTACTGCAGAACAAATGAATTGCTGCTTCTCCAGATACTTCTTGCAGAAACCTGATTAGTTCTACCCTGTTCATAACTGACCTAAGCTCTTCTACCTTTTGGAGAAATACTTAAAGATTGTAGTAGCACTAATTAACTGCAAGTAATAGTGTTGAGCAGGGGTAAGTATCAATTGTAAGTATGTTCAGGTAGCTTTAGCATAGGAAATGCTTTGAAGCAGTTGCCTGCTCTGGAGAGCAAAAATGAAGGCCTTGTCTTGGAATCTGTTGCCCCTCTGCTTTTAAACTGTTAGAGTAACCTATTCTGTTTACAAAGGTGGTTGTACAGTGTAGTGTTTTGGGGGAGTAGTGGGTAGAGAGAAAGACCTGCATAGTCCTGTTTTCCTGTTTTCTGGCACTCTGGTAAAACTTGGATTGAGCTATTTCATAACTGGAAACTGACAGGAGTTAATGTGTCTGAATAACTACATGACTGGGCTCTCTGAGCCTCCAGCTCTTGTATGATGGTGCAGGAGAGGTCAGTTTTTCATGGCTAGATTTTTTTTTCATAAGCATGATTTATATTTTAAGCATAGCATGTCACTTCAGTGTTGTGTGCTAAATATCTCTTCAATAATAAAAGGTAGGCAAAAATTCTAATGTGTAGGAATTGTCCTGGAGTTCCCCTATGCTTTGGTCCTCATTAAAAAAAAAAAAATAATACAGCCCTTGTACTCTGCTAAGCAAACTTGATGAAAGAATCTGGTTTGGTCTTGTGCATTAGTCTGTACTGTGTGCTTTCAAGTCTATTTTAAAGTGCATATGCATATATAGGTGGATTTTGGTGTAACTCTCTTGAATTTTTCGTTAAGAATACCTAATCTTTCTAAGCCTACATTACCATTCTCATGTACTGCTTCCTAAGACTAAGGAGTTATTGCTAATGTAAAAGATACCGCTCTCACTGCCTCTATTGTGGTGCCAATCTACTACCACCTATTTCACATTTGCTGGCAAAAATGGTACCTCTTTAACTGGAGGCTGTGATTACATATGCACCCACAGATTTCTCTGCAAGCTACTTGCTTGGATCTTAGGTACTGCTGGATGGTGATAACCTTACAAAAGGTAGCAGATAACTTGTCTGCATATACATTCATATTTTAGCCAGTGGTTAGCAGTGGTGATGGTTCCTACAGCGGAATCACTTGTGAACTCACCAGCATAAGCATTCTTCTGCTGGATGATATAAGCCATGAGTTCCTTCCTCCAGCTCGGAACATGGTTGAGACACTTGTTACTGTCACTGGTGTATCAATGGGGTTGCAGTTTTTACATTTTGCAAAATATTGTCTTGCAAAAATCACAGTATCTTTGAGCGGATTAACAATGACCTCATACTTTTGACTATACCACTTTAACTGCTTTTTCTTTGCCCTAAGACAAAGCTGCAGCAAGTAATAAGCTTTACTGTAGGAGTCTTTGAAGGCAATCAGCCCCATGGCTATTGTAACCCTATTGCATCTACTGCTTGAGAAGTTGCTGTCAGCATTACTCGCCTGTGCTGCCAAAGGAAGGGTGAGACTGAACTGTGGCTGCAGCATACTCCTAGCACTGCCTGACTAATGGGAGAGACGGTGGGTGGCACCTAGCACCTGCAGAAGAAGCTGTAGGCAGTACCAGACTGAGGAGCAGAGCTCAAGTCTAACACCAACAGATACCAGACTCTGGTCCCAAGGGTGTTGCAGTATCATCTTAGCAGTACCCATGCAGAGTGGGAAGAACCATCTGCCTGGCAATGCCCAAAGCTTTTATTGTTGGAGGGGGGAAACAACCAAATAAGGCTCTTTCTTAGCTGCAGTGAAGCCTTGTGTGTCCTTTGCTTTGTTGTTAAACCTCCAACTCTGACCTGAAAACATCACTTACAAAATCATGGTTTTCTGCATAACTGTAGAGAACAGGAAGAATTAACCTGTATAAAAGCAATTATGTAAAGTCTGTTTTCATAAATTAAATAATTGTTTCTACATGCTTTATGCTTTTGTTTATAAAGGCAATGACACAATGGCTTGTGAAGCATAATTCAGAATTCTTGAGTAATTTTAATTTTCCAACTCTAAAATATCGCATCTTCCGGTAGAGGGTGCTACAGGCAATCGCACAGTCTTTGAAGGGATTGATGTGGAGTTTCACCCAGCCTGGACCACTCAGGTATTATGTGCTTCATTTTCCTATTAAGAAAATAGTGAGAAAATCCCTCAGGGCACCTCTTGTAGTTACAGAAAACATATATGTGCTAATTCCCAAGTATTTAACCGGATCAGATATCAACTATAAAGTATAATGTTTTAAAAGTGCTATCTCAAGGTACTGTTACTTTAAAACACAACTCCTTCCTTTAACTGTTTTTTAGCATCTATGCAGTTGAGTTTTCTATCTCTGTATAGAAAAGGGGATGAGAATGCAGAAAACTTATTGAATAGTGTTATCTCTACTTTTTTCCCAGAGTACTTGTTTCAGAATTATCTAATATACTGAGTTAATAATAGAACACCTCAAATTCTTCTCTAGATGCCTGACAGCTCAGTGGCTTAATAATTAACTTGCTGGGGACTGAGACTTTGTTTTTATCCAAGAAAAATGTGTTCAGCCTGTCGACCAATGAGCCCTGTTCTTGGCAGCATATATTTCCACAAGCAACAATCTACAGTGATTATGAGTAAGTGACTGGGGTGAGTCACTCCTTATTCTAAGAAAATGCAAACTATTTCTGAGGTTAGGATCAGAGTCACCCATTAGGCTGTGTCTCTAGCTTAAAAAAGTGGTAGGAGCAAAAAAAAGAGAGGAGAATTGTTATTGCTCCTGGGGTTTGGTTTGTTGGCTGGGTGGTTTTTGGGGTGGTTTTGTGTTGCCCAGCCAGATTTAGGAGCTAGCCTTATTTATTTGGCAAATGCTTAATTCAGGACAAGGGCTGGAATAAACGTCTGGTGGCCTGTGTGTCAGCCTGCCAACTCCTCTGTGCTGAGAGCAACAATAACAGACCCCTGCTGACATCAACTGGCTTGGAATGCAGTTGTTGCTAATGCTGTTTTATCTGTGGAGTGATGGCAAGATCTCAGTCTAAGATCCCAGCAAACGGAACCATCTCTGAAATTCTGGTGCCAGCAGATGCTGCATGCATGATTGCTTCCACTCGCTGCTTCTGAAGATGCTAGGCTCTGAAAGAAGAACAGGGACTTTGCAGTCTAGTTGTTCAATAGCATGTCTGTTCACTTTCCACTACAGGAGGAACAGTTTAAACTGTGGAAAAGCTAGGAATGGTTAAATTAGGAGAAACATATTCTTTATTTCCCTGTGTTTTAGACTGAAAGAGTGTCTTAAGCAAAGCTGCTTCCTGCTACTCTATACAGAATGGTTTAAATTGCACAGAACTACAGTGGTATATCGAGGAAAAAAACCAGCTGTAAGTTTATAGGAAAAGCAAATAATATTTCACAGATCTTTTCTGTTTCTAAATCTATTTTGCAGCAGAGCAAACTGAGATATAAGAAAGTTATCCACAAATGTCCAGAAAGTATCTGGTACAATTAACCTGGAGCCTGGGAATCCTGATGTCCATTCCTCTAGTTAACCCATGGTACCTCCAGTAGTAATTATCCTTTTGCAAAATATAGGATTATCCTAGCAGGATTGAATCTCTTTTGGGATAAGGTACGGCATAACTTTTAAGCACAGGTCTAAGCTTTGGGAGTGTGTACAACTTGGGGGAAAAGTACTGTTATTCAAAACAGAAGTAATTGATCAAGGTTAACTGTGGCTGGTGATATTTGGCCTGTAGAGGAAAACATTGAGACTCTTAAGCTTGACTCACCTTCAGGGGAACATGTTAGGAGAAAAGTCTAAAAGGGAATTAGGTGACTCCTCCTAAGGTTGGGAGGGATGTACCCAACCCAACTGCAAAATCCAGGAGGATAAAAAAAAAAAGCATCCAGAAGAACACTCAAGCTACAAATGTATGAAGTTGTTGTGTTTGGAAAACACTTCCTTCTTTGTGATCATGGCACTGACAGGAGTCAGGCAGAAACTCCACATGTAAACAGCTAGCAAAGAATTGATTTGCCGTGAGTTTCATAGCACTTCATATGGAATAAGGGTCACTGGACTCCAGTCCTGTTTCTGACTGCAGAGCACTGTCTGTCTCAGACTGGCTCCAGGAAATGGACGCTCTTCCGCAGAAGCCAGAAGATTTCGTGGAAGAGCCATGGCCTGTTTCCAGGTTGCAGTTCACCCACTGCCCTAGGGAGTGTCATTAGTGGGAGGGAAGTGAAGTTGGGATTTAAAGGGATGAGGAGAGAAGAGAAAAATTAAAGCAGGGAGGAGAAAAATCCTGATAATTCTTATTAAGCAGAGCTTGCTTGACCACATTAAAATGTTGTGCTAATCATTTAAATAAAACAATGGGCCAAATCAAGAAATGATGTATAAATCATACATCAGGAAGGGAGTTTCAATTGACTGACATACTAAAAGCAAAATCAATGGCACTGATTTCACTGTGGAAGAGGTTGGATTACACCCATGAGCTCAACAAAAGAGGCAGTATAATGAAGCGTTCTACTTTATTATGTATATTTCTCAATTTGCATTGCAATATGAAATTAAAATCATGGGATCATCTTTTGAAGGTGTGATTTTTAGAGATATATAAAAAAACTAGCAGAAAGCTGCCTAATTTGTTATCTGTAACAGACTGCTTTGTGTATAGGTTCACAGTGGTAAAATAGTTGTAATACCAGGAGTATGTAACTATGCTTTGTGGGCATATGGAAGATTGGATGTACAAAGTTATCAGAAAATCTTGAATAATCTCCAAGGCACATTTCCATCATCCAAATCACTTCATTTTTACCCGCTATATGAAACAGATGTAAAAATAGCTCTTTCATCAGTGGATTGCTACACATATTTGGGCTGCAGAGGTTCAATTCTGTTCAAAGCAACGCTGTGAAATCATTTGCAGAATGTTGCTGTTAATCAGAAGCAGCAATTTAGTGTTACGTATCCATCTCTCTTCCCACCCCCAGCTCCCCTTCCCAATTCTGAGCAGGAAACGACACTTGGACAGAGCTCAGCATACTAACTTTCTGGATAGACTCTCTAGGAATGAGGAGGGACTTGAATTCTCTCCATATGTCATTTCCTTTCCCCTAATGGCTAAAAAGAAAAACCATTGCTGCAGTCCATATAACTTAGAACAGAGAGAACATTACCAATATAGGAAAATAAAAGGGGGGGAGGGGGGGGATGGGACAGACAGGACATCCACATTCCGTTTCTGAAGAACTGCTTTGCAAAATTTGCCTTGAATTAGGCAGGAATCTTTCTTCTGTGTAGAAAGATTGTTTAATATAGTTCCTAAAATTGAAGCTATTAGTCCATCTGTACTTAAGTGTACATCAACACCTGCAGCCTGGGGCCAGACATGGATTAGAAAAGGAAAACATAAGTAGAGGAGGAATGGTAGTAACTGTGCAAGATTTAAATTAAGTCATAAAAGAAAATCAGAGGTGATTAAGGAAGACTGACAATGGGCATCTAATAATTTCTAATAAAAACTATTTTAATAGCAAATAATCCTAGAAATTACTTAATGAAAATTAGAAGATTAGCTCACTCCTGCAACAAGCTTTTGTCCAGACTACCTTTAAAAACTTTTCTGTTCAGTATAAACAATAGCATATGCAGCTATCTTACACTGCTGCAAAATACAAAATTTGATCTGCTGTATTGCACAGTGGATTTGCAGCTGTCAACAGAATTCAGCGTGCCATAGTTACAAACAAAAAAACCCCCAAGAATAAACATGACAAAAAAAAACCTAAATGGAAAGTTTACTTCCTCATAGCCAACCAACTGTATATTAGACTCAAAATGGAACATAATGTCTTTCTAGCAATATAATCCAAATGTTTCTTAAATTTGTAGCAACCAAACTGTGCAAGGGACTTTGCAGAACAAAGGAGATATGACATTTGCTCAAAAAAGCCTGAATTTTGCAGTCAGTGAATAAAGACATACACACATAGGGGCTAGATGCATCCGCTTGCGGGATGATTACATCTGATTGCAGAACCAAGACCTCACATCTTTTATTAGACATATTGCCCCTGAATTCTACTGCTAAAAAGAAAAAAACCACCTTTCTTCCAGTTCTATTTTAAAAGGTTTCAAGAGTGGAATAAAAGAATGATTCAAGACAGATGGTGACAGATTTTGCTTTAGGTTACTTTTAGCACTTCACTAGACCCACTAACCTACTTAAATATCTGTGCTGTTCTTATCTGGCATGCAACCTTGCTTTGTAATTTTTAGGATGAAATAATTTTAGAGATACCTCTATCTTAAATCCTCTCAAATTGATTTCACAGTGGACTTGTGGGTGATTCTGTTAAGAGAAAGCACAAAAGAAGCTAGTACAGATGAGGGATAGGTTTGGTATTTCTACAGTTCAGAAAGTGTTAGAAATTGGATAAAAAAGGGGGGGGGGGGGGGGAAGGCTGTGGTTTTTGAACCTACAAATGCTTTTGTGCCATGATTGATCTTATTTATAGATTTAGTTTTCATTTAACGTGTTGATAAATGTCTACGGGCTTCTTAATTTAAGACAAAGCAGAGTGCTTCCAAAGCTGGTTAGCCTGGGTTCTTTCAGTAATTCACCAAACTGTGTGAGTATATGTGTTGTGCACGTTTTAGGACAGCTCAATCTGAATCTTAGTGGTTGCTTCTCCGTGGTAGAAAATAATAATCTTGTGGCAGTAAGGCTTTGTTAGCTATTTTTGTCTTTGAACCTTGCAGATTCAATTACCTGTAGAAGTACACAACATTGTTATAATTTGATAAATCTGGAATTAATCACGTCTGCTGAATGGAAATCTTTGGAAGTAACTTGTATGAGACACATGAGAAAACTTCCACTTGCTCGAAGAAGCATAGATAATCAGAACTACCAGGTGAGGGCTATTTAAGTGGTTTACAACTGCCCCAAGATGCTTGCTTTCTCTGCCAACGTTAGATAGGCAGAGGAGTCTGTTGCCAGCCTCGTTGCTTATCGGTATCAGTATTTGTCTCTAATAACCACAGTCCCTGCAACAGATTGGAATGGGATAAATTGCTCCTCTTGAAAAACTCATCTTAACCCCTGACGTGTGGAATTCCATAAAGCTAGAAACATGAGGTTTTAATCCCTGAATATCTACATAAGTATCGATGGCCAATAAGAGGGAGTTTATTATGCCCAAAGTATTAGGGCTTATCAGATAATGTTGGGGGGGGGGGGTGTGTGGAGAGGGGTGAGTTAGGAAAGCATCTCTGCTTTCCTTGGCTGCATGGGTAGAAGGTGCATCACAGAACACTTCTTTCTTCTTCCAAAGTAGTGGCTGTGGCCCAAGCAGGATGTTAACTAGGCAGACCAAGAAATTGATTTAACATGGCTGCTACCTTCCAATGTGTCACTGTTAATCAACAGTGTCTTAGGGATGACTTTGTAGCAGCAGCACTGAGTCAGCTTTTGGCATCACTGTCAGTAGCACCCTCTTCTCAGTATCAGCATAATTAAGACTCAGAGAGACAATACAGGAGACTTTACAGCTCATCTTTTGCAGACAACAGGATTGTTGTTTCAAATTGATGCTGGGCCATGGGGGATAGGAAAGATTGGAGGTTTGGTATTCTTTTAGTGGCTAAATAATATGGCTTGCTTGAAAACAGTGCTGGATGTCAACTCTCTTAAATACTTGTTTGGGCTGACAGTCTTCCTAGTAACACTTCATTTGTCTAAGCTGTGTACCACTGGGACAAATACACAGTGTCAAGTTGAATCAGACAATATCTGGAGACAGATGTTGTAGTACAGTAGTAAAGTAAGTTCTTGATACATGTCACTCAGAGGAGACTGTTTCTAACTGTCTTATTCTGTAAGGTCTTTTATGAACCTTTTTATACCAGCCAAATAAATCTAAGGATGAGATTCTACATTTGCTACAGTCACAAAGCAACATGAAAAAGTCCTGCAGAGCAGTTGCATGAGGGAACACATGGTTCTTCAAGAAACCTTAGTAATTTCAGTTGGAATACTTAGCATGTGGCTCTCAAAGCCGTTGACAAAGCCAGTCGTCCAAGACTCTGGTAAAGAAATTGTTTTATCAACAGTATTTTATGAATAAATAAGTGGAAAGCATGGAAGAATAAAGGAAATATTTTTCAGAAAGAGACCTTTTTGGCCCAGGACTTTGAATACCTAATTCATACTTTGAGTCGGCATTCCCATCGACTTTGAACATAAGACAAATCAGGGAAAATATTTTAGGCCTGAGAAACTTCACTATGCTTAAAGCCTGAAGCTAAGGCTCTGCCCTTTATGCTGGGCTGTTAAAAATGCTGCACAAAGCCTGTCCTTGGGTCATGGCTTGTGAGACACTGTACATCCAACAGCAGAGAAGAGTGTTGATTTGAGCTAGACAACGGAGCTGGAACACAGGTGTAATCTTCAGTCTTTTGCCCAAGCACCAGGACATGGTTTCTCATGATAGATTTATCTCTTTCAGAAAGTGAATTTTAGCCTCTTGCTAGCAATAAATGTAATGCATCTATTTATTCTGTATTCGTCTGTCTCTTTAAAATCTGCCTCTTTTTTTCTTCTTCTTATAAAGCAGCATTAGGATAGTGCTGTCCTGCAGGACATGATGAGGAAATAACATGGCTAAAGAACCACATGGAATATCTGTGCATCAGTTACTAATCTGTTCTGGATGGATGGACTTAGAAGTTATCTTAGTGACTAACCACTGGAAAATCCTGTGATATGGGAGCTCATGCATTTTTTTTGTAGCCACAGCTGCAGTCATTTCCCTTCAGAGACACATCATTTCCCCAAGACGCATCCTGTCTCAGAGGGCTATGGTATCTGCTGCTCCAAGCTTCTGTCCCCTTTTTCAGTAGCCAGCATATGGGTGGAGACTTCCTTCCTAGTTTCTTCTCCTGAAAAGCTTCATCTCCACCTCCAGCTTGAGAAATGGATTGAATCTTGACCTCTTGCATAAACATTGTCTCTGCATGCCAAAGGGAGTCTTAGCGAGAACCAGAGCCCCTGTCTAGACATGTTTCTTCATCCTATAACTCTGATAGGTATGTCTTCCATTGCTGGGTTAACTCTCTTTGAGTAGTAACAGCAACAGAGTTAAACCAGATATTTAAGCACGTGCATCTGAATACTTGAATATAGCTTGTTCAGTTCACCAGCAACATAAACAATGCTCCAGTCTGATAATTTTCATAATTTGCAAAGGGAAATAAGGAATCTTGTATAAAGTGAAAGACTATTCCTAGTCTTCAGTTCTTCCTGAAATGCAGAAGCACTTTATATAAGACTTCAGTAGGGTTTGATCCTTTTGTACAGAGCAGCAGCAGGGAAGGTGACAGAAAGCCTAATGGAGGACAGAATTCCATTCAAGAACAGGACAAAAATGTGATGGATTTGCAATGAATTTAAGAAGTATGTTTGCTAAAGTCAGAAATTATGATTGGATTAGAGAAGGATTAAAAGAAAAACCTGTGCCAAAGAGACAGACGAGGAGAATGATGCATGCTGCAAGCAAAGATGTTGATGGTGCAGGTCAAGGCTGCTAATCTAGTTTTATGACTAGATTTTACTGAGTAGCATGTTGGGACATCAACTTAGATAAGGTTTAGTTGTTATTAGGCACTGTATTAACACAATAAGAGAAAGACCTTGCTTTGAAGACCCTTGCTGTTAATGGTGGAAATTGGCTTGGGACAGACAGTACATGCTAGTGAAAAGTACGTGGCAGGCAAACAAGCTAAGGCTTCTTTAAAATGTTTTGCAAAGTGATAAATAGGAATGCTTTGAAAGGGAATGAGTTAATCAGGCGATTTAAGAAAGAGGTAAGGCTGCTGAGAGCAGCCCTGAGGAGAAGGACTTGGAGGCGTTGGTGGACAAGAAGCTCAACATGACCTGGCAATGTGCGCTTGCAGCCCAGATGATCTCCATCTCAGTCCATGATCTCCAGGGGTGACGTCTATAATTCAACCACGACAGTCTCTGGGAAATTTAGTAAAGGAAGACTAGTAGAAAGAAATATAATCCAGATAATTTTAAATATCTTTATTTTTAAAAATTGTCTCAGGAAAATAGTTTTAACCTTTTAATTCACTCAGAAAAGCTTAACGATAGGGGCAGGACTCTCATGCTTCTTGATATCATCACAGAAGCTGGGGAAGCATGTGATATAACACCAGCCAGCTCTCATTACTGCTGAAGGAATGTGGTGCGATTAAACCTCTATACAGAAAGAAATGGAATGTAATTCTTACATGTTGATTTGCTTTGAACGCATGCCACGTGCTGAGGAACAATTTTCCAGTGTACTCTTCCATTTCTAAAGATGAAGAGGACCTCACCTCCAAAAAATTAACTACAACTATCCTATTCTGAAAATGAACACTATTAGGTTAAATATATTTGTTCATATTTCCCAGTGTCTAAAACCACTAAATCCTTTGAGAAATATCTGTGAATGCAAAGCCTTCTTTTTCTTCCTATTGGGAAATACAAGAAATCAAAGGCCTTTTATGTGCAGCCATAGAACAAAAGAAGTTTTTGTATTTCTAAATACTTCTTCAAAAGTTTCTCTAATATGATACCAACTATTAAATTATTTTGTCCTTACGGACTCCCCTACAACCCTGTTGGTGTCCTAAAGAGGCCTGAGCTTACCCCTTTTCTATACATTTCCTCCTACCCTTGAGACTGTGCCTCAGTTGCTAACATCTGGCTGAAGAAGACTGGATGGGACTTCCTCCTGAGTCCAGCAGCAAGGCTGTCATCCAAGAAGTGAGCTGTGGGGTGATGCAAGGCACTCCCTTCCCTCCGGATCTGAGCTAGCTACCTCATCTTGAAAGGATTTGTTGCTCAATGATATCAGCCTAGAGCGAAACATGGATCACTTGTCAGCAGTTAATGATGATATTTGCTTGCTTACCTCACAAGATCAGCACTATAAAGCATGAAACCTCTTCTCACACTTGAAATGGGACTGCATAAAGACAAAATGTACTGTAAACTGTTGGCTTCTAAAACCTAAAGCAGGATCAGTGAGATATCTGTTCCATTAATCTGAGAATATTTTGAGAACTTGGGGGATAGCACTGGCACAAGAAACTCTGGATCATAACATTTGTGTGGAATTCTTTTGTCGGAAAAGTAGTGCTTTCAATCATCTGGTACTGTCAGTATCTTTGGTCTCCTACGTTCCCTACAGTTCTTGGCGCTTTGCAAGGCTTCCTGACCTCTGCTCGCTGCAGATCTTGCACAGATCCCTCCGTGAGCTGCTCCTCTTAAATTCTGCTTGGCAATTCTATTCTGTGAAGTGGAGCAATGAATAAAAATCCTAATTTCCCTACAGAACTGGGAGATATGATGGGACAGAAACACCTGTAGGACATCCAAGGTGCAGACATTGTAATGCTTATACAAAGCCAGAAGGGAAGAAGCAAGGAGTTTGCATCTGGTACATTTGTCTATCCAAGTGCAACCTATCTAGGTCATTTCTACCTATGATGTTAAACAAGAGACGACGTAGTCCTGACCTAAATGGGACACGTACAATGCCTGCAGGTGCTAATGAGAGCTAAAGCCCCTCTTCTCTCACCCTATTAAATATACACTACTTTCTTATGTGTCACTGATACATTTTGGATGTATTGGTAAAAAAACTCAAGTCATGTAGGTTATTTAAAAATAAATAAATACAATCAAATATTGCACATATTAAAAGAAAAAAATAAAAATGCATGGCAGTAGCAGCAATCTTGCAGCCACTGCATTTTATATAGTGACCCAAATGCACAAACTGTCAATTAATGCTCCGATGCTTGCAGTGTATCATAGTATTTTCCCTGAAAGTTAAGCAGCCTGTCCAAAAATCTCAGAAAAAATTATAGTTCAGTAAGTTGCCTTCTGAAAAGCAGTATTAAGCTAATTGTACTTCATGACCCTTAAAAAATGCTTAATGAAACCATTAAAATATTCATATACCTACTGAGCAATGAAATGCTATATTTAATCTCAATAGTTGTGGGTGGTTTTTTTTTTTAAATATTGGCATTCAATTAATGTCTGACACACTAGTTATCCATTAGAAAAAGATCCTGTAGCAAGAGTACTATGTTTAACATAACCTTAAATACTTTTGTCAAATTATATCAGAATTATTAAATGCTGGGTCCAGAGTGCACCGCAAGACCCCAGAAACAAATAATCATCACATTAAGAAAAATCTAGAGTAACCTAGAAATATGTTAAGTATGTGAAAAGTGGCTTTGTACTTTGTTTTACTATTCAGTTCAGCAGTGGCCAGGTGATGTTGCAATATTTGCGAACCATCAGCCATTTGCTTTATACAGTTGGTCTTAGAAAAGGATAATGACCTGGCTATCTGAATTTGCAACAGATGGAAACTTTAATAGTATGACCTTCAATTATGAAGGCTGAATTTTCTTCTTCTTCTTCTTCTTCTTTTTTTTTTTTTTTTTTAAATGCAGGAATCAGGACACCTGGAATGTCTTTGAGGTGTGTGTGAATTTGCGTAACTATTACAAAGTAACTTTTCCACTGTTTCAGTGCAACATATACTCCATAAAATCAGCAGATACATTGTATCTGTGTTTTGTAGTAGCTGAAGTTTAGACTTTACTTGTTTCAAATTCTTTTTGCTTGAAATAGTGGGTAAGCAGTGAATCAGCATGTTCTCTCGTGCTCTGGCCATGCTGTAAAGAAAGGTTCATTTCTAACGCTTGCTATCTTTGTGTTAAACAGGGAATTCCACAGGCAATAGACACAGTGCTGTGTGAGGAAGGGATCCCAGGTCCAGATCCCAGGTGTCCTCCGCTCCCAGGTGAAGTGACATTGGAACAGCAGTGCCACCATAGCTGGAAGCATTGAAAAGTTCCACTGGGAAGCACCTGGTGCTTAAGACGCATTTTGGGAGGAAGGAGATGTGAGTCCGCACATACCCGCTGTGGGGAGGGGTCTCATTTTAAGGGAGGAAAGCTTTGAGAACCACATCCCACTTCTAAGGCCTTCAATGGGAGCTCCTTGTCCTAGATTTGGTTTAATGAGGCCCAAGCCCTGACTTCTGTCAAGATGGGACAACTCTAAACACGCTTATAGCTCTGTTCTGTGTACGTAACTTCAGAAAGTAAACCTCCTGGGCTGCGTAGAGGCTGAATTATAAACTCTGTGAAGTACAGGTCATCTTTTCTTCCCATGGTTGGATCCTAATCTATGACTGCCCGTATGATAATACTTCACAGGTTGCCTCGACAGGAAAAAGCCAGTGCAATGACACAACCAAATGAGTTGTGCACCAAACATACTGAATATTAGTAAGGTTGTTAGTAAGAGTAAGTGTGTGGTCTATTAGCTCAGCCTTCTGAGTTAAGCTTTACTGTGGCAACCTTCGTAGCTTTTCTGGGGGCTTTTCCCACCCTTCAGAGCCCCCGTGACTCCACTGCAGTGTGGAGCTCCCCTCCTGGGAAGCTTGCTGCAGTGCTGGGAACACTCTGCAAGAGTCACCTTTCCTCCGGGATGGGAGTTAAATTAGGCCACATGGCATGGATGTAAGGCATTTTAATTTTTTGTTTTTTTATTATTTTGAGAATGGCAGTTCACAGAACTGGGCTGTTGATTCCTACAAAGTGCAGATAAGCAGTGAATCGGTCCAAAGTTTAACAGTTTCCAGGGCCAGCCTGTCACACCCTATCCATGGAAATATTGCCCTGACCAGAAACACTCCCAGTGTGACTACAGATATTTCAGCCTGGCTTTGAGTTCTCACTCGTACGGTCTTTCCCGATCCTTCTATCCCAACTCCCCAACAACTTCCCTACCATCTTCCTCCCAGTCTCCCGCATCCCTCCTCTCACACCATAGCAGTTCACCCCCCGTCGCTCCCGACCCCCCCCGGCTCTCCCGAGGACGACCCCAAGCGCCGACGCCACCTGACGCGGTTCCCCCTTCAGCATCCCCGGGCAGACCCCGAGGCGGGGCGGGGGGCAGGCCAGGCCGGGGGAGGGGAGGGGAGGGGAGGCGGCCGTCTGTCCGCCCGCCCGCCGTGCGGCTCCGTCCCCGGCTTTGTTGTGCTCGCCGCCCGGGCTCCGGGCGAGGGGGCGGGGAAGCGGAGGGAAGGGAAGCGGGGAAGGCGGCCGCGTCTCCTCCTCCGCCTCCTCCTCGGCCCCGGCCCTGCTCATGGCGACGCTGGGCACATCCGGGCTTCTCCTCCGGCGGCCGCCGCTGCCCTGAGCGCCCAGCCCGACTCCATTAGCGCCTCCCCTCCCCCCGTCTCCCTTCCCGGACCCAGAGGCAGGGGGAGCCCCGGGCAAGGCAGCGCCGAGCCCGCGGAGCGGCCGGGGACATGTCCAACCAAGGGGCCCGGCGGAACGGGCCCGTCAAGCTGCGACTGACAGGTGAGGCTGAGCGGGCAGGTTCCGTCGGGGCCTGCCGCCGCCCGCCCGCCGCCGGCGGGGCTGGTCGGGCGGCGGCCGGGCAGGGGGGAGGGAAGGGAAGGGAAGGGACGGAGGAAGCGAGGAGCAGCGGGGGGCTCGGGGGGCGCGAAGCCCGGCCTCCCGGGGGAGCGGGGCGAGGAGAGCCCAGCTGGAGGGGCGGGAGCGGGCTCCCTCCATGTGTCTTTGAGGTTGAACCTGGGGCTGGAGGAGTCCCTCAGGCCTCGGGAGGAGAGCGGGGGGAAAGGAGACGGTGAGCGCTTCCCTGCCCCGCCGCGGGGTCTGCGCCTCCGGAACAACATGTCTCTGCGGGCTCCGGGGCGGTGGTGCCGCCCGCCCTCCCCGCCTGGCCCGGGCCGGGCCCCCCGCAGCCCTCCGGGGGTCTCCAGGCGTGGGGGCGCCGGCCGGTGTGAACTTGAGGCACTGGGCACCTTCTCCTCTTTCTCGGCACCCCCGCTTGTCCTTTTCCTTCGTCTTCTCAGTGTAAACTCGAAAGAAACTGTCACACTCTTTGTTTTGATCTCTTTGTTTGTTGTTTTTTGGTTTTTTGGTGTTTTGTTTTGTTTTAAGCCAACTTCCTCAGTTAAGATTGTACACAGTTCGTCTGGTAGAGTGCCGTCTACTGCCCTCTTTCAGAAGACCACTTGACCTCTAATATTTTAAAATATCAAAAAAAAAATGTTCACCTGCATGCTGGGAAGGAAAATAAGTTGGTTTTAAAGGCTTGACAGTATGTTCTTTTCTGTACAAGAACCCAGGTAAACAGGTTTAGAGTAAAAAATCTTGGAAGTTCTGCTAGAGCTTTCTTAAAGAAAAGTACAGGAGACTTTAAAGAAAAGAGCTAGTTCAAAGTATTGTGAGCCCCCCAGCAGATAAACGATATTTTGTATTCTAGAGTGTCAGTGCATGAAGGTAAGCGATTAGACAACAATAGATAGTACCGTAAATTCTCTTCTCTGCATATAGTGTATTTAACCGGCTTGCACAACAAATGTTTTTAAAAATACTAGAAGAGTTCATATATTTGCTTTAGGTGCATGCAAAGTATTTCCAGATTAATGCCTAATAAAGAGAGGTGTTTTAATACTTATTTTTTAAAATATATTATTTTTAGAGGGAAAGTAAAATGTATCTGCTTATGTTTTACTTTGGAAATACTTGGACTAAATTTGTAATCTAGTTTACATGGAGATTTGTGAGCGTCTATATATTACACTTAGAAATAAAACTGTTAAAATAAGCGTAGCTGGGGCTGATGCATGGAACAGTGCTGCCTTGTTTTTACAGAGTGTTTTGTAGCTTTCTCTTCAGGTTATTGCTTTATTGATGTAGTGCTTTAATACTATTTTTCCCGAGCAGTGAGTGCTCAGACTTGCTTATCTTTGAAACATTAAAAGTGGTTTGTAGCCTTATGTAAAAGCATGGAAAGTACTGTTTAGGGAGTTGTCTCTTTCACCTTTGGATTTTGTGTTCTATTTGGTTTCATATTTATTTTATTTTTATTAAGGGTTAAGCATGTAATGAAACAGTGTATGTGACAATATAAGCATGTTATGGGCAGTGTGACTGTGAGCAAGAAATATGCAGCAGCTTTACAGACTGAGTTTTAGTTGTGCAGTCAGTCCCCAAAAGAAGCAGGTACAATCTTAAGGACCATTTCTGAAGGGGTTTTTTGTCATCTTATATTTTGGGAAGGGAATATGTTGAGCACAGGACGCAGGCAAAATTGTCTTTCTAGGGACTGTTCCAGGGTTAGCAGCTCTTGCATTGCTGAGTACCAGTTCTGTTACTTGGAAGTTTATATGAAACATCGGCCCATTTCTCGAGTGAAAAAGGCTTGAGGTATTTTATGCTTTAGCTAGTTGTGAGTTGTTTCATATAAGGTCATTTGTTGTAAGGAAGCTTTACGTGTTTAAGACAAACATTGAATTTTATTAATTCAGCTGACTTTGTCAGTTCTTGCCTAGGAATAGTTTGAAGTGTTCTGTGTGGTTTTGATTACTCTTTTTGATTTGAAAAGCAGTTTGAGGGCTCTTGAATTCTAAAACTGTTTGGAATTAAAAGAATCTGTATATCCAGTGTTTTTAAAAGTTTATTCTCAAACTGACAAATGCTATTTAATCTTAATTTTCTTTGGCTGTGTGAAACTAGCAGTCTTCTGTTTTGGCTTGAATATTTATAGGATTAATTCTGCAATCATTGTATAATACTTATCTTTTTTTGTTCATTATCTCTAAATTAGATGGTATAGATTTAAAAATGGATTGCAAGAACTGGATTCAATTAGCAGTTTTTCAGGACATAAACATTAAAAGTTTAGATGGAAAACATTGTTTTGACTGACTGGATAAATGACAGGGTAATGTTTGATGTGAGTCCAAGAACTGATCTGGAGCTAGTGCCCAACTTCTCAGTCCATCTTGAGGAGCCAAATAAAATATTTAACCTAGGCCTCATTTTGCAAAAAAGGTTGATTCTTTGTTGGGACCTTAAGAAAGTTCTGAGAAATGTTTGGCATACCTTTACACTAAGTGTTTAACAGTTTATTTAGGTCTGGGTTCCATAACAGAGAAAAACCACAGTGGTGGCATACTTCTAGTAAGTTTTTATTTAGTTTACAGTGCATCTGTGTTATACATTTCTTATAAAAGGTTATTATTTTGCTCATAGCTTTAGTTGTCTGTCGTAAATATCACTTGAGTCTTTAGTGATACATATGTTGATGCATTTTGCACAGTCTTGAGCTAGAAAATCACTTGATAATGGTTAAAATCCAAAGGTTATGCCTTCTGATGATACCTCACTTCTAGAATGAGGTGTAAGTGCTTGTTTCTGATTAAAATATAGGCAGTGTAATGTAATTCAGCTAAAGTCTAGAATTGCACTTGTCTTCTCCAGAATTTATCTTAGTGGCTTGTAATAACGTTATCCAAGGAAGCTGCAATGTAAGGAAAGTTTTTCTTTAACTCTGACTTTTTACCACCATTTTATCTAGTCCTATCCTGAGTATATCAGAGTTCTACAAAACTGCAAGTGCAGTCATACCCTTCTATTCTTACTGTGATTTTTCTCAGTGTTGTGTTGAATTTGTGGATTTGTAACTATGCTGTACTCTGACAGAATGTACTATTCTTTCTTCCACCCCCATGTTGAATTGCGTTGATCTTATTCTTCAAAAAAATTGAGAAATGACCATTGCTTTCCATTGCCTAGTAAATATTTTATGTCCCGGGAACTCTTTAATGGTAAAATAGTTACATTTGACTACTTTAACTTACAACATCAATGACAGTTACCTCAATGAAGTCCATAAGGCTGTTTTGATCAAGCGGAAAGATATCTTTTTAAAATCGGTTTGAAGTCTGCAAAACTATATGAGCACTAGAATATATTGAGTTGAATAAAGGTTACTGCATGAATTTTTTTTTTAGTTTGTGTGTTACAGCTAGCGTTTGTGTCAGAAGAGTTAACAAGTAAAGATACTTTGATAGCCATAAAGCACAGTTACACTGGATTGTAAAAAGTGGTAATAAATATCCCACAGATAAAACTGGAATGAGCTGGAAGAGTGGTGTTGGTAAAGAATCAGAGGTAGGCCTGAAAAGTTGTTAGATCTGGTTTTCCTCCTCCTTACTGTAGGCTTTCAGGTTTCCTGACAGGGTTTGCTAATTAGGGAAATAAAAGCATGGGGTCTTGTGTTGTAGAAAATGAACTGCATCTTATCTTCTTTCTCTCTTTTATTGATTTTACTGTCTATTCATTCCTTACAGTACAAAGGTGGTACTGTACTATAAGGTTATAGTGTTGAAGGAAGAAAGTGCTACCTTTTTTTTTATTAGTTCATAGAAACTCTTGTTGTGCTGCTAATAATATTTCTTGAGAAAAGTATGTATTATTTAGAAAAAGCCAGAATATTCTTGAGTTTTGCAAAAGAACGTAGAATCTCCAAATCTGCTTTTTGCAGTGGATAAACCTAACAGTTAAATTTATGCAATTGAAAACAGTGGTTAATCTAAATCCTAAGTTCTCATTAGTGTTGTTGGAAGCAGGACTGAAGTTCATGGATAGCAGAGCCTCATTGTAGGAACAGCGTTACTGGTACTGATTGATTAAGTAGCTACCTATATTTTTAAGTAGCAAGGCTATGGTTTCATAGTTGACTTAAATGGTAGTACAATTTTAGATCAGTTTAAAATCTGAGTGTTGGTTTTTGTTTGTTTTGGTTGTTGGTTTTTTTTTTTTTTTTTTTAATCTTTGTAGTCCCTGGCTTCATTTTTCTGAGCCCTTCCTTGTATTGTCTCCAGCAACTGTGTAGCTATGTGATGAGCTGAAAGTTAATCCTACAAAGAAAAGAATAGGTTTTTACGCTGAAGGAGAGGGATGCACATGAGAAGCTGAAAAGAGGGCAGGACTGCCTCTTTTACCAGCAGCCTGTAGTTAGATAGGCTTTGGTCAACAATAAAACAATGGGGTTCCTTCATGTAAGTTGTATTTGACTTAATGACACACAACTTACTAAAAACTAGTGCTTAAGAAATCCAAATCAATAAATAACACAGTAGGTGGATTAAACTAAACCTACCTAAACAGTAGGTGCAGTCATAGCAAAGTCAGTAGGCATGTGTCTAATCAGATCGTATAGGGATTGATGGATGCTCGGCTCTCAATATTTTCATCAAAGTATGAAGTGTGTGTATATATATACTTTTTTATATATCCAGTATATATAGATATTTGTATACATATAAATCAATTGTGGATCACACAGATGCCAAAGAATTGTAATAAACAACTGAGCAGTCTCTGCTTGTTTCAATGGGATCAGCTTATATGACAAAGTTTTATTAATCTGGGTATAAAATTAGGTGTCTGTGTTCAAGGATACGTAATGGGGTGTTGTGGCACGGAAAACAAAGATCAAAAAGGATTTGAGGGAGAAAATCATAGTAGGAAAACAGTTCTCCAGGAGCTCAAATTAAAAGAGCAAAACTGCCCAATATTCATCTTTGGTTATAGAATCAGGAAAGCATCAGGTAGAAGCTAGTAGAGGATTTAGGTGTGTAGGTAACATATGGGACATATGTAGGAGACATATGGGAAATCTGCAGACAGTCCTAATGCTAATGTTTAAAAAAATAAAGCTGTTGAGGAAAAAATAAAATAGAAATTCTGGGGGTGGAAAAATAGCGAGTCATTTTTAGAATCGTACTTTTCAGTTACATTTCAAGAGTTTAAGCTGTCCTGTAATGTCTGTCTGCAAAGCTGAACTTGGCTGAGTAACTCAACAAGTGGTGACAAATTATTTTCTATTTTCTTTTTTCTTCTTTAGTTTGTTAATCGTACTGAAAATCTGATCCCCTAGATGAAAACATTTTGTCTTTGTGTCCTTCAGGTGAATGGGTTGATACCTAAAAGATGACAGCCTTTAATGTTTTGTTCTGTTTTATCTCATGGCCTTTGAAGTGTGCCCTTGCTTTGCCATCTTACTTAAAATGGCATCTCACCTTTGGGCCAGACCTTTCTTGGGGGTGTTTAAAAAGGTGGATGATTTCTTTGGGTGTCTTCCCTCCTCTCATCACAATAAAGAGGTGACCTGACTTCTGACTTGGCTTAATGGCATAAGTACATTACTACACAGGCTATTACGTGCATGCTTTAATACATAAAATGTAAATGCTCATGACGCGTGCGACGTCTGAGATAATTTCGGTGACTTCTGAGAGACTGGTAAAGATTAATCTCAATAATATTAGACAATGCTTATAAAAGTAGCTACTGTGCGTGACTGCTATTAGCAGAGCGCGTTTCCTATTTGGGAAAGAGGATCAAATCTGGAGGGACATTTGGCAATAGCATATTCAAGGAAGCAAACTGTTGACTTTTTCTTGCTACTTAAACTTCAAATACTTTCAATGAAGGCTTAGATAAGAATGCTCGTAACTTTAAAGAAATCTTCATCTGTAGATAACAAAGCTCAGGACAAAATTGGTGAAGCACTATCATCTGAGTTTAAGTGGGGAGACTGATACAAAATGGAGAATAGACATGCTCAAGATCGTAAAAAGGATAAACCAGGTAAAGCTGGGATTTAGAACCACTATCTTTTGACTTTCTGCCCATGGACTTTGTTTCTCTTGAGTTTAAATCCACAGAAAACATGGTTCTGTTCTGGGCCTTCTGAGACTATGCATTTAGGGTGATCCAGGTTCAGTTCTCTTTTATATGACATATTTGTGTTGCTCTATCAACTGTATTTTAGCATCCTGCAAATTCTTGGCAATTACTTTTTTTCCCCACTTAGAATACTTTTTTTTTTTCCTTGCTGCTGCTCAGGCAAATTAGACTAGGATATCCCCAAAAGTGAGTAAAAAGTACTGCTTAGATTAAGGGTTATTCACATTTTCAAAATTCTGAAAGCGAAAGAAAAAGTAGCAGTATGTGAGTTTATGTGGCTGTATCCTGTTGTTAATTTTCTGGAATGCCTCTTGGCAGTGCGTATTTAACACAACTTACAAGGATTGTTTTCTTGCAGAAAGGGAGAGTCACTCCAACCATGGCTTTGGTATTGTCAGTATAAACTGGTTCAATGCGTCCTTTCTATAATGAATTCATGTAAGTTGTTTCAAATATGCAGAGCATGTACAGACTATGTAATTTACAGATCACAGTAAAAATATGTACCCAGATTCTGCCATTTGTGCTTAAATTAGCATGTGTGATGCCATCTTGCCATAGACATTGGAGTGACAATGCCATGGTAAAGCTTTCCAACCCACAGCACCGTTTTTTGGGATGCACACATCCCTCTTCTCCATCCCAGGCTGTCAGATGAGGTGAGCTAAGGAATATATCCAAGTTAAAATCTACCTCTCATCCCCCATTTTCTTTTTAACTGGGTGTAGAGGAGAACTGTTGTGGGTTGGCTTGTGTGTGAGTGGTGGGTTAAATCAGCCAGGTGTTTGCAGAACAGCAGGCTGTTTGTGGGATTGGGGGCATTTCTTGGCTGATCACATCAAATAGTTTTAAACAAGTGACATACACTCATTTTCATTCTGTCTTGACCCAGATTTTAATATTACCGATGGAGTTAAATGGAGTCCTAACTAATTATATCTGTAATGATACTTCTTTTTAACATACCTATTTGATTTGGAGTTTATATATAGATACGTACATAAATTCAATTATAGATGCAGTTATGCTTGTATTTAATTGAAGGTGGGAATCTGCATTGGTCATACTAGAGACGTTTTCTGAAGACTTGAGCCAACTTGGTGATGTCTTTATAATACAAACAAAGACCAGGCTGTGCACATCTAAAACTGCATATGGTAAAACTGCTGCTTTATATGCATATCAGGACATGAGGAAAGTGGATGGAATGAACTCAATAAAAGTTTGCTATTTAATTTTAGTAAAAGGTAGTCTACTACATGCAGGTATTTTTCATGGAAAACAAGTAAATACACTAAAATGAATCCTCTTTCATTCTTGATGGGGGAAGAAAGATGTATCTGGGTTAGAGTACTTATAAACATGGCTGGTTTAAAAAAAAAATCCTTCAATGTGCAAAGGAACTCAACATGTCTGAATAAAAATGCATATAATTACATTCATGCTTAACTGGCTGGGATTTGAAATTCATAGCATTAATTGTACCAAGCATTTAGGTATCGTTATGACAAATAATTCTTCAATTCAACTCTTTTTCACCTTGTATTGTTCTGAAATGATTAATTTATGATGTGTATAAATATTTATTTTCAAAGAAAAAGCTCTCACCCACTATTTTCCCTGATGGATTTATTAAAATAATGGCTTATAGCTCTGTATAGAAGGCTGTATGCAGAACTAAATGAGTAGTAGCATTGTGCTTAGATGTAGTACTATTAAGGTATCCTATTTTTTGTTTAGCAGCAAAATAGTACTTCTGTCTTAATTTATGAAACATAACAGATGTGATTAAAAAAAAACTTTGTAAGATGGAGCTGGTATGGGCAGGTGGTGTCATTTGTAGGCAAAAGGGATTGTTTGTAAAGGGGAAAGAAGACAGAGTGGGGCAGAATTGTTCAAGAGCTGGCCGGAGGAGCTGAGTTGACACAGGGATGTGAAGTGTACTGGGATTTGTGTCACTTAATAGTGGAAGAAGAAAACAAACATAGGTTCCTCTACTTGGGCTAAAACATACAGAAATCTCTCTCCTGCATTTCATGCTGCTTGATTACAATACTGCTCTTAGCCAAGTACCAATGATTGCATTTTTCAGTGTGAAAATCTGAAGATACTGAGCATTTCTCTCCCTCACACTAATATTAATACATGATTTTTAAGAGACACGGAATGTATGTGTTGCTAAGTACTCCATTTAAATGGATATGAAGGACCTGGCTTTCACGTATGCTGAAGAGGACTTGCTCAGCATTACTCATTATGAAATTAAAAATGACTGGCTGCTTTAAGATTGGGTTCACAGTGTATGACACATTAATTGACCAAACTTTAAACAAGGGTGTAATGCATGTTAAAGTGGAAATTTTCTAGGACTTTTATTTAGAGGATCCTAGTAGAAAGTTCAAAAATGCTTTGTACTGCTATTGGGGAAACTTCTTGGTAATGAAGCTGTAAAAATTGAAACCATAAAAATTTTAAGTGCCATCTTTCATAACTTCAAATGAGTCACACACATGGCATTTCTAAATGTCTAACTAGCAATTCTGGATATCTGATAAAGCACAAGGTGTTGATGAACACAATCTTCAAATGTATATATCACACATATTATAATAATAAGTTGGTCAAGTGTGGATGTGTGGAACGGGGAAAAATTGCTGTTGACCTCTGTTCTAGCTAATTAATGCTGCTGTACAGGGGAAATTCCAAGGTTGTCTTACAGAAGCAAATACTGTCTGTAAATCCAAGATGCCATGCAGTAATTCCAGTTTGCCTTAAATAGCTGGGTATGTGCTTTTTGTCAAAAAGTTAAAGGGTTTAAATCTTTGTGATTGTACTAATGCAGGAGTGGCCAAGATTTATCCTGAAGTTGTGATGTCACGTTGTATTATATCCCTTCTGTGAATATCTCTTATATTTAGGATTTCTACTTAAGAACTGAGTCAAAGGATGATTTAAAATGTTGTTGGTTTTGGTTTCTGCATTCTTCTGCAACAGCGAAAGATAAGGCCTTTAAGGAAGAAGTGACTTGCAGTAATTTTCAGTAGTATGTGTGTTGTCGCTTGTCATAAAGTAAAATATTTGTGTAGTCTTCTCTCCCTTGCTTAAGCTGTTCCCGCATTTCATAATGTTCTCCCAATACCTGTCTTACAAGGGGGTGGTAAAAGAATCTTAAAATTTCTGTAGCCCTGGCTACAAGGATAGACAATAAAGTTTTTTTGTTCCCTTCCCTAACAGCAAGTGATTATTTTGCCTGGGGAGGTACTATATATTTACATTTATCTATGTCTCACTTGCTTCTGGAGCCAAGAGATCACGAAGAAATTTGTGTTCATTTGTGAAATCTGAATGTGGCATTGTGAATATGTGCGTCGGATTTCCTCATTACAGTATTTATCATTTTTCCTGAAAGTTTCTTTCCTCTGGTGAATTGTTCATCCTGTAGAATAAGTCAGCTATTTCCCCTGTATCAGCATAATGTAACTTAATCTACACCAGGTAGTACTTCGGGCTCATTCAAAAGCTTTATATTTTTTGTAAGTTTATTGAAATTTATAAACTTCACTCTCCACATTTAAGCAGTTCTTCCTAGTGTGGTCCAAGCCTGGAGATGCACTTGTTCTGTGCCCACCCTACGTCACAGTGATGGAGTAGCAGAAAATGAAAAGAAAAATTTGTCCCTGGTCAACCCGACCCTTTTGAATGTTACATTCACACTTCAGCGGGATGGTGAGTAGGAGCACTGGTTCCTGCAGTTGCTTCTACCACATGTAATTTGAACACAACTTTGAGTTGCTTTGTCTGCCTGAACATCTTTGCTTTTTATTCACTGTCAGTGGAATTTATAACTCTAGTTGAACTTGTAATACCAAGTTGGAGCTCGTAACACCAACTATAGTTAGCTTCCCATTATAAGACTGTCTTTTCTGTTGCTGATAAGCAGTCTGCTAACGCTGATATTTTTCATGCTGAGAGCTAAATTGGGCTGAATTTATTTTGGGAAGATTCTGTTAAAATTCAACCAATTTCAAGAAGGAGATTAAAATTATATTGCACATCTTCTAAAAATCCTTTGGTCTTGTGAATCCTTTATTCTTCGGCAGGAACGCTATCAAACAGGGACGTGGTACTAGGCAGATGTCTGTATCGGGCAAGTAAGAAGTAGTGCACAGTTTAACAAATGGCTGCGACAGGAGTTGATCTCATCCTGTTAATGCTAAACTCAGCTGTGTGCTTCCAACGTGAAGAGAAGCGTTCACTAGAATGCAGAGAGTTCAAAAGTGGATGGGAGTGAAGGGAGTGACTGGGAACAAGGAGCTGACCCGGACAACTGGGCAGGTGGTGGAGACCAGTTTTGGCAGGACAAGGCACTGGGAATCTTTTGATGCTCAGACTCCAGTGTTGTGGCAATGAACGTGATGCAGGGTGGCAGGGCCTGGATTCTTGTGTTTCCAAACTTTTTAACATTTGACTTTGTAACTGGGGAATGCCATTGCTGTGCATGCTATGTTATTGTTAGTGGTTTGAGTGTATTACTTACAAGAAGTTGACATCTATAGCAGAGGTGTTCTTATAAGAACTTAAGATGTATAGCAAATGCAAAGAATAAGCAGTTACAGTTGGATAGAGAACTGAAGTTTAAAAACAAACAGGAGAAAACACCCACCCCAAAATTTCTCCCATCTGTTCCTTTGCTCCACATGTTCATCACCTTAATCCTATATAGAAGAAATAAGGAATTAAGGGCTGGCTTCTAAGTGGTCATGATTCATAACATAATTCTAAGAAAAGCTTGCAAACAAGATCAGGATTACTCCTTACATGTAGAACAAAAGGAATTCTTAGGCTTTTAGCAAACTTGAGAAGTGTTGGGTTTTGGTTTTTTTAAATCCTTGATTCTAAGAAATTATGCAGTGTCATGGTCACTTCATTAATGCTAGTATTTTCTAGCTTTAAAAGGGTCAGAAGACTTTCTGTTAAGTAATATGTGATAATAATTGAGTTCTGTAGTTTTTAATGTTTCCTTGGCTAATTTACATGTCATCTATTCACGAAGGGTTTGGAGTTACAATTAATGTTTTTTCAGACAAGTGTTATCTGCTATTGATGAGTTGGTCGCATGAAAGATTCGACCTTTTTTAGTTAGTCAATACAAATATGTTAACTATCAAATGGACAGAGAAAGCTGTGGCAGTCATTGTTTATGTGCTCTGGTGGATCTTGCATTGTATGTAAAGATTTCTCTATAGAAGAGGGAGGTCCTCTCATTTTACACAGTTTGTCACCACCAGATTTGTACAGGAACAGTTCACTGTATTAGTGGATTGATATAGTATACTGTGCTTTGTTTATACCAAATTGCCTGTGCTATAAAAGCTTTGATCTTCACTCTCTCTGTATATTAAACACACGCACATATGAGTCTGTGAAAGATTTTAAACAGTGAAGAAACAAATCAGAAATTACATGTAGTGGGCAGGTGTATCTCCAGCAAGAGAAAGGCATCACATTCTATTTCGAGTTTCTTTTAGAGGCCTATTCAGAAAATGGCTATATATAGACAAAGTGAGGAGAAGCTATGAGTGCTATCAGATGTATGATTTTTTTTGTCAAGTAAAAATAAATGAACTGATACAATGTGAAACTGCAAGGTTTCATATTAAGTAAACTTACACTTAATATTGTCTAATCATGAAGAAAAGTGAGCTTTTTAAACTGTTTCCATATTTCTAGTGTTACTCATTGATGCTTAATAGTGCTTCTCTTTTCCCCCCAATGTTTGATACAAGGCCGAAACAAAGTCTGCTTCTATGAAGGCTTCTTTTCCAAAAAGCTGCTTGTTTTCATGCCTTCTTGAACTTTGGGCAATTATAAAGCTATTAAATGCTTGATTTTTTTCAGCTGATTCCCTTTTTCATGATTTAAGGTCTGTGAAAGCCCTAACTACTTCCCAGGGAGTTGTTTGGGAGTCCGTGAGATGTTACTGTCTTGAACTTTCCAGAACAGTGGTCTGTTTCTTTTTCAGATATACACTACATGCATCACCTTTGTGCTGAAATAAATATCTGTTTATCAGCTTAATAATGAGTTGTCAGAGTTTGCGAGGTGAGCTGTATCTTTGTTGTTTTAAGACTATTAACTTAAATAGCTACAGAATAGAGTACAGTTTCCATCAGATATGGTGTTAACTGTATTTCATGGACTTACCTTTCTCTAACAAGTTTTTTCTTATTTGCATACATACACGTTTGGGGTTTTTGCTTTTTTTAAGGGTATGCTTTCTTCATTGTATTTGGCTGGTTTTTTAATTTTTTAATTGAAGTATTTACAATATAGTTATTTTTGTCATAGTGAACCATTTTATTGTTTCCCAAGTGAATGAATCATATATTCTGGGTTATTTTTTCCTGGCAAATGTTTTTCTTTAATGATTACTCAGGGCTAGCTTAAATTGTACAGATGAATAATACTTGAAATACAGTATCTGATTCATCACTTCAAATGTAACAATGAAAAACCTTGTGAAAATGTATATATGTATAGGTCTTTCTCCTTTTAGTTGTAAGAACAATGCCTTTACAGGGGTCTAGACTGGCTATGTAGCTGTGGTAGGGCAATGAAATAATACTGTTTCTCAATTCTGTTATTTGTCCTGAGATCCCAAGATCTTGTTAGCCTTTTTTTCCACTGTCCCACCTGGACGAACAGGTACTGGCTCTGCATCTGAGGTTGCAGCAGGCGGTTCCAGATTTGTGCCCCCTTTGCGAGGGCAGGGCGGTTGCAGTAGATGAGCAGTTACTGGGGTGGGGAGAGGATGTTCTGCAAATCCTCTAAGAGTTGCTCCGATTGCCTGTACATAGGCACACCCCATAAGTAACTGCATCATAGTGATCTGCTTGCATAGGTTTGCTACATCACTATCAACTGCTCTAAATATTTTTTCCCCCCTGCACTCATAATTTCTTGCATTTCACTTCCTGTTGTTTTAGGAACTTGCTACAACTTTTCTCATTTGTATCATGTGTTAGCAATGCTGCATGTAGTTCTCCCTGTATCTATACTCTAGAAGCAATCTGTGCTACTTACAGTGTAAATGATTTCTTGTGCTTTCCTATGTGGAGTTTGTGTTCTTTATTTCTTATTTATTTTACTTTTTTCTGTCTGAAACCAGTCAAGGCATCAGCCCGTTTTGAATGTTCTATCGCTATTGTCATGAAGAAAGCCATTAGTGGGGATCCTCAGCTAGCCTCCAAGTAGGCAAATACAGTTAAATTTTGTTTTTGTGAGAAATATAGCAGAAGATGACCATAGGGTGGTGTGGAACCTGCTCACAGTAAATGGCCTCCGCATGTTGAATTGCGGTTTCTGACTGGCCTTCCCAGCCAGTCCCAGGTGGAGGAGTTCAGGTGCACTGCCTCCGCTGCTCAGCATGAATTAACAAAGCCAGGTTTGAATGTTAGAGATGAGTAAGCAGCTCCACAGCCCCTGGAAAATGGAAAAGAGGAGAGGAATGTAAAGGCTCCATATTTTTTGTTAGCCAAGTGGATGAGTTCTTGTATTTATTTTTTTTTATTATACTGAATTTTAAAATATTTGGAAAAGTATCAAAAGAGCATTTAGCGTGGGTATGTGTTTCTGTGAACACAGTTAGCTTTTTTAAAGTGCAGTAGGAGTTCTGGGCAGTGTGTAAAATCTGAAAAGACTGAGTCTACTTGTATAGCTGATATATGTAATCCAGAATGTAAAGAGTAAATTCTGGTAGATTTTGTTTAGGAGTAAAAATGTCATACATGAATTGTTTTTTCATATATTTCCCAGATTCTCTGTAGCTAGGGTTTTTTTTTTGGGGGGGGGGGGGAACAACAGAACAAAAAACCCCACATGTTTTCTCTGTTGCCCCTACCCTTTTAAGCTGCTGTCCAGACAAATATTTATAAACAGAAAGTAATGCAGTTTCTTTTGCATGCACAAAGCCCTGGGGAAAATGAGGAAATGTTTTACTGTGTGTGAGGCGTTTAATACTTTGTTTTGCTCTGATTTATCTTTCAAAGAGCTGTGGAGGCCTGCCTAAAAAACTAGAATACACTCCCTGTGAGTTTATATTACTTTTGTTTAAAATAGTCAAACCTCTACTGCTGAAACTCAGAAATTTGTGGACAGAATGACTAGAACAGCAAATATGACTGTAAAAAAAAAAAAGAGTGGTTATTGGATAAACTGGTATGAGCCCAGCTGCTGTGAATAAATTGATTTTGCTGTTGCTTTAAATCTATGATGTGTTGGTATTTTGGCAGAGTAAGAAAAACAAGGATATTAGAAAGTAATTTACTGCACTGGGATTAGTAAAGAGTGTTCTGTTTCTATGACTGGGGCAGAACAGGATGGTTTAGATGTGTCTGATAAACAGGACGAGGTCTAGTCTGACAGCTGGCAACAATAGCTTTTGCTCAAAGTCAGGTGTACTAAATTAGCAAATCTATTACAAGGATACAGGAGAAATCTCACAGAAGACAGCCTTGTAGGCAGAAGTGTTGCCAAATGGGAAATGATTCATCGTCTCTGAATGGGATGAGCACTGAGCAGAAGCAGTTTAAACCTCAGACTGCTTTGGCTCATAAACCACCAAATATGCGATTAACACTTTATCTTCTCCAATCCTGTGCTTTTTATTGTCTCCTCAATGGCCGTCTATATTTAGAATCAAAATCTAGAAGACTTGCTTGCTTGTTCTAATTTCTCTTTTGTAAGTTTGAATGTGTTTAGGTACTTTTTTCACACTTGGCTAAATCACAAAATGTTTGCATGCATCCTAAAAGCAATCCCATCTTGTGACCCTTTGGCCATATCACCTTTTAGAGAGGACTGTTGTGTGTCTGGAATGCAGGCATGACACGAGTGATGCTGGCAGAACTTGGTGAACTGACTTAGTGTAGTTTATTTGCTTATATTTAGTGAAAACACATGATTAGCTGGAGATGTAGTTTAATGTAGCATGCCAGTTCCAAGGTGGTCACTGCATTTTGATTTTTAATATTTTAAAAATTTGTATCTATTTAATATTGACAATGCCATTCGTAGTCTCAAATGCACAAAGAAAAACAGGAAATATATTTAGTTAATAAAGCAGAAAGGAGCTACAGTTTACAAAACTAGTTAAAGGAACATAAAGAGGGGAAAAAGCTTGTGCCCTCTTTGTTCCTTCATTGTCCATATAGCTGATCAATCAGAGTTTTAGCACGTCTCTGGTCTTGTTTCATTTAATGTAAGTTGTCATATTGGCTCTAAGATATGTAGATGATAGAGAAACAAAAGGAGTTAGGTCATTGGAAGGTGTTCAGTATTAAATAGTTGAGATGTAAGAAAATAGTTGTGACAGGAAAAATTATTTTCCTTGGTAATTAAAATATATTGTTTAGCAAATTATATTCGGGGGGAGGGGGATGTGCCTGGGGTAGCACTCAATGAGCAGTTGAGATATCCAAGGAGCAGTGTGCCTAGCAAATGAATCTAAAGATTCCTCTGGAAAACTGGGTCTGGCATCCTCACTCTTACCTTGCATGTGCAACCATATAGGAAAGGGTAGAAATGAGGAGAAGTGATATTTAGTACACCGCTTTGTGAGCGGAACTGCAAGAGGCTGGAGGGTTTCTAGCGTGAATGGCACCAGAGTAAAGGAGGGCTTCCCATTTCTGTGTCCCCTCAAAATCCTTCTTCTGTCCACTCAGACTTTGAGGCTCATAACTGGTGTTTGAGATCACTGGAAATACCTGCCTGCTCGTTAGGTTTGAAAGAAGCTCTGCCTTTGTAGATGCCTAGGTAACAAAATATCCTTTAACTTATTGGAAGTACCTTCCTGCATTTTTTTATTCATCTACTATACTGTTAGGAGTGTTGATTCACAGTGTTAAGCTTTTTACATTAATGTAATCAGCTTTATACTCCTTCTTTCAGTCTCACCTGCTTCCCATTATCTTTCTTACTCTTCATTCTCTACTGCTTATTATCTTCTGCCATGTGCTCCTTTTTCTCAAAAAAAATTCCTGCCTCTTCACTGCTTGAACATTGCATCTTCCTAAAAGATTTCTGAAATTGTAGTTTAAATAGCATGGTGAGCTTTTTTTGGATAAGATTCTTTATTTTCATATATTGGCAAGTTATTTAATCCGAATTGCTTGGTGGCCTGTTCCTTTAAAATCCCTTTTATGTTATTTCTTACAGTATTATATACATTCTACTGATTTGACTAATTTAAGCAACTTGTGTAAAAACAAACCAAGAAAAACAGGGCTTTAATATGAGTTGTTTTACTTTTGTTGAAACGGGATTGCTCATCCAATTAGCTCATCTCTGTTTAACAGCAGCAGCTTCTTAAAACTGTTTGGGTTTGATCTGTAGAACACATCTGTTTACACAGAGAAACTAAGCTGAATCTGTTCATATTAAAGAACTGCAATAATCTAACTAAATCAGTTTATAAATTGTATAGTCTATTGATATAATTGCCTCCTGGACATAAAGCTTCGTGGTTGTGTGATGAGGGGGAAAAGACTGGACTGAGGTACATGAGAATTTTAATAATAATGTGTGAATGGTGATGTTGTCTTAGTTTCCTCTATGTACTTTCTTGAAGTACCATGTTTTCCTTGCTTATATGGTATTGTATTTCTGCAGGTAGAGATAGAATTATGGAATCAGAGGCATGAGCTTAGTAACCAGGTAAAGGTGTATATCTAGTCTGCACATCTTTCTGCTGACCCTCTTTTCTTTCAGCAGAAGCCAAGCAGTCAAGTTCTAGAGAGAGGCAGTTTCCAGAGCTGAAAGCACTCCATTGAAAACAATTTTTCCAAAGAAAAGTAAATACTGGGGCATTGTGTTTAAACATTTCAACTATATTAAAGGGGAAGGGGGCAGGATCCACATATTATCAAGGAGACAGATCAGAATCTGTGTCTGAAGTTGTGGATATTGATGGCAATGCAGGAGGATGTAGAGAGGAGTATATTGCTCATCTGTGTTCATATAATACGGTTTCAGTACATCAGGTGTAGTAGTAAAACATAACTGTGCTGAACTAGGAGTTTAGATTAAGGTGGATGCTTAATTAGTGATTTTTACTAGTGATAGCATCGAAATCATGATCCTCACAAACTCTTTATCATTGTTTTGTTTATTAGGGAATGATTTTTTAAAAAGATTGCTCAACCATTTCAAGTCGTATGTTTGAAATGCTAAAATTTACTTTGGCTTTCCCCTTCAACCAAAGTTGTCACCTTAGCTGTTGTCATGTTTTAGGAATTGTTTCTTATAAAGTGGCTGATAATCCTTTTGTTAGTGTTGATAAAGTTAGTATTTATGGAATTTTGCTGGAAAGTGGCATGAGAATTACTCATGATCTGCATGCTTTTGGTGTCTTTTTGTGTGTGTGTGTTTGGTTCTTTTCCTTTTGCCTCTTCCCAGAAAATTCCCAGCAGTAGCAGTGTCCCCCTAGGATCGTGTCTGTAGTGGAGACAGAATTTTGAGACTTCCTGTCTAAATCAAGTGTGTGACTGTGTCCGGACAGAGATGGCAGCAGTCCTAAAGTCTGGAAAGCTGCTGGTATCTACAATTCCTGATACCCAGGAGTCTGAGTTAGTTGCAGGTGCCTCTTGTCTGAAGCCCTTTTTAAAATTCAGGGCATTTTTGTCTGGTTGGTAATTGGATCATGAATTTCTTTTGTTGTTGCCTCTACTATAGATCATTCAGAGGGTGGAGAGTTTTACTGCAGTGAAACAAATCCGAGGGCTCTGCTTCTTATTAGCCTGGTTTTTTCCCCAGCACGTTTTCAGAGATGCATGAAATACATCAGTCAGAACAGAACTATAATTTGTTTCTCATGTTAGCTTTTTTCCCCCCACCCCTGTTCCTGTCAAAACAAGCTAAGAAATATATGGGTAAATTTCCATGTTACCTTTTTATTTACCCATCCTCAGAGGAAGAACCCTGTGCTCTCTCAAGTATTTTGCAAGTTGGTAATTTTGGACTAATCACATCTGTCTAAAGTGGGTCTTGGTTAAAAAATAGCTGCTGGGATTTCAAACAAGTCTTTAAGGATTGAGGTAAGATTTTAACACAATGATTCTTAAGAATTTAAGATAAGAGTACGCCCTTTTCTTTGCCTGAGCTCTTAAATAATACTTCATTTCTGTATTTCTAGGATAAGTTAATGCTTGTAATAGAGTTTACTTCGCTCCCACTTGCATAGAATAACCACCTCTGCAAGTTTGAGATTAGTTAATCTTGGTAATGTTACTTTAAGTTAAAAGTTTTTTCAATGGGAATTATGTTTTTAATATTGCAGGAAGATAAAATAATTAAAAAAGAGAGGATCATACAGCAAATATAACAGCAAAGCTAGTGGGTTCATTTATCTTGAGTGAATTTCTGTTTCCCACCCTGATTTTGTTTACTGGAATACAATTTTATACTTACTACAAATGTGAGAAACAGAAGAGAGAACTTTGAAATTGGTCTGAAAATTGATCTTTGACTACTGACTTTTTTTTTAAGTATTCTAATAGCTGTTAATTTAAAGCTATGTTGTTCCCCCTCTCTCCCCCACCCCACCCCAACTGACCAGCAGAGTATTTAGCCTCTGTAAGCAGTGTAATTATGATGACTTCATGGCACAGTAGTGGTTTTTCAGATGCTGAAAAATGGACGAGATGTGAGGGTTAGGCCATTTTGGAGTAGGGTGGAGAACTGAAGTGGAATTTCTAGTGTATGAAAGTTACGCATTAGAAACATCCTGGCTGGTCTGAGAGGCTCCATCCACACTAAACCAGGAAATGCAAATATTCGCAATAGCCTTTGTTTTCTTCAGTGTTACTTCTTTTTCCCTGTTTGAGGCTCGGACCGAAGCCCTAGCTTGCACAGAGCCCTCATGGGGATGGTTTAATCCTGTATCGTTCAAATTTAATTTGCATATTTGGTATATAGCTAAAAAAAGGCAAACCAAAAACAACTTTAAGGTTTTGCATCTACATATTCAGTTTCACTGGTTCAAACACAAATCTCCCTAAAAGAGACTTGTAAACCTTCATGGTATGATTTGAAGTGCTTGGGGAGGGCTGCTACCTTTATGCAGAAGTGGCAGCATAATTTCTTTCCTTTACCTCTTGACAGGCGTATCAAATAAACTGGACACATGAATAGAGTTGGTGACGTGTGTGGCAGTAAGCCCATCACTGAATGAATCTAGGAAATGTGAATGCATTATTTGCTTGAAGGAAGAATTCAATGGTGTGGGGGGTTTTGTGTTTTGTTTTACTTTTGGCTTGGAGTGGAATAAGGGAGGAGAAGTGGAAAAGGAAGCCTTTTGTTTACAGTAAAACAATACTGTGAAGTAGACATCATGATGTTAAAACGGGAGTCTAAACAGGGCAAATCTAGGCAGACTCCATCTGGCTGCGTCCACAAGTCATTCAGACATCCCCGGCACAGACTGCTGGAGTCTTGCGTCCTGTCGTGTCGTCGTCCCCTTACGGGAATTTAAAATAGCCTTCGAGTCTCTGTCCCAGAATTTGATTATTGCATGAGATGAATAATTTATTGGCTTAACTGTTTATATTCAGTGATGCAATATATCTTTATTAATGTTTCTTCTGTGATACATGTGTGATGTTTTCATTTTGAATTTTAATCTCCATGAGTTATATTACATGCAAGTAATATGGGTCTAGAATTCTAAATCCAGTCAAAGCACAACCTACTCTTTTAGGCAGAATTTAATATAGTGAATCTGTTAGAAAGAAAAATGTACTGTTACTATGTTAGTCTCTGGCATATTTTGCAGTGATTTAAAGTATATTGCATTATTAGGGCATTTTTCACTTCTCCATATTACTGTTTGCATGCAGGTTATTGTGGCTTTGTGTAGTCCCAGAAGAATAATTCTGATTTGTGGAGACATGGATTTCGAACTGACAATGCTTATAAGCAGGTGCATGTGATCCTTTGAAATGGGTTTCATTTTACATGCAGCATATTAAGGATTTAGCATCTGGCTTGTGTTGAAGCTGAACTTGCAGAAATACGTTTATGGGACAATTTAGAATTTTAACAGTTATTAAAGGAAATTCTTGTTAAAAGTGCTTTTCTAGTGCTAAGGCTATCCTAATAGGTAATTTAAAAGTTTACTTTAAAGCTGCCTACCTTGTGTTTGGCTATCAGCCTAACAATAATGCTTTTATATGTCACTTAGAACTAGTGTTGATTTTTTTAAATTTTTTTCCCCAAGCTAACAGGTTAGTATTTAATAGCACTTTAAAAATTCATTAGTACTTCTGAATTGTTCTAACGTGTATTCCCAGTAAGACAGTTAGAATTGGTGCGTGATTCTAAATTTGCATTAGATTTAAATTAGGTTTACAATTCTGAAAGAGAATTGGAAACTAGCTTCCTGCCAGTATGAGCAGTAAGTGTATGTGGTAAGATAGCTGTGCCCGTTGAAGACGTTTTCATCCCTTCCAAGCTGTCCTGGCTCCCATAGCTCTGGGGACAGAAGGGATTGTGTTATGCATTTCCTAAGTCACATCAGAAAAAGATACCTAGATGAAACAGCTAGTGATGGTGGTTTGAGGTTTCCCTGGCTGCTTCAGAAGGCAGTGCTCACACTGCTCTTTCCTGCTGCAGAACCACGGATCTAGGGGATGGTGGAGAGTGTTTACATTTAAACTAATCCAGCAGAGTATGTCTGAAATCGGCATCAGTTTGTCCGGTGTCCTTGGGTGAACTGGGCTTCCCTGTGCTTGTCGTATGGCACCTTCATCTTGGCATGTGCTGCCTCTATACTGGTCTCAGAAAATAAGAGGCATGGGGGTGACCAGTGACCATTTCAGCTCACTGACATCTTCAGAGGACGGTGTTTGGAGTTTTAATTTGGGTAGCACTGAAATCCAAATAAAAAGGTTTAATTATTTTCCCTCCATACTTTAAGAAAAGCATGCCAGCCTCTGTGTTCGTACCTGTTTTGTATATAACAACTCTAGTTTAGAGCTTGTCGGGTTATTCTAAATTACTAGTGCTTTGTGAGACTCAGAGCAGCTGTCAATAAGTAAACTGGAGCGGCCTGAAAGCAGTTGTGTGTATACCTGCAAGACAAATGCTTTTCGATGTTTTGGTTCTGTGCTTCTGAGTGTCCTTTAGGAATAGGAAATAAAACTCCATCTGAATGTTTAAGGTTAAGAGTGTGTCTCTGAAAACCTGAAAGGTGTTAGGTAGTTATTTTGGTATCCTGATGGCAAAAATCTGCTTTTTAAAAAAATTATTTTAATCCCTCCCCCCCTCCCTTCCCAAATAAATGGATGTCCCATCCCTGGAAGCATTCGAGGCCAGGCTGGATGGGGCTTTGGGCAACCTGGGCTAGTGGAGGGTGTCCCTGCCCGTGGCGGGGGGTTGGAACTAGGTGATCTTTGAGGTCCCTTTGAACCAAAATCCATTCTAGGATTCTATGAACTGCAAAAGAGAGACAGGAGGAGAAACCAGCAATCGCCATTAAAATGAAAATATTGTGGGGGTGGTGGTTTTTGGGTTTTTTTTTGTTTGGTTTGGGTTTTTTTTGAGCTGAAAACTCAGTGGTATGGAGTGCACTTTTACACTGCAACTTGCAGTTGCCCTCAGAAAGAGAGCCTGGCTAATCCTCCCTCCTCTGCAGCCATGTGCTTCTGCCACTTCCTTCGCATTAGATCTATGGATGGCGTGACTGCAGGATAAGTCAACGCAGCTCTTGGAGCCAATGGCAAACTAATCCCATCTCCCCAGAAGGTTAATTTTCTGTTAAGCCAGTTCAGGTTCCTGATCTACCTTGTATCCATGTGATTGCTAGACCTGGGGAACAGCTGCAGCCCTCTATTGTTAGGTGCAACATGAAACCCTCCAGCTCCTGTTGATCAGTGATCATGGTTAGAATAATGGTCAGCTGCAGCATTCTTACCCATTTCATGTTTCAATACCTTTTTTACTCAAAACCCCTGTGCACCTGTAAAACATGTATTTGTTAAGTTTACCTAACATCTTTGTGTGTCCCTTCTTGATGATAATTGATCACAATCTTCTAAAATGCACGAATTTCATTAACTGAAAGTAAATTCTTAGTTTATTATCATGTTCTGTCACTTAGTTTGTTCATTTGCAGAAAAAACACCTTTCAAAGGAAATTAAAATTGAAAGGAAATGAAAACTAAAAAAAAAAATCCTCAGAGAGATTAATTGTAAAATAAAATTTAATGTGAGTAGTTGGGATAAACAGTTTTATTTCAGAACCTTGATTAAGAAAGTTATTACCTCAACAGCTGTATTTGCAAATCTGTATGGTGTTATTTACAGCTCTTTGTTCAATGCATAGTTGAAGACCTCCTGGTTTATATCTTTATGTGGGAATTTAGGCAGGTCCAAGGAGGGAGTGCAAGCAGAAAAATATAAGTTTCTCAGTAGCTTGCCAACAATGGAAGAAAACAGTAGGAATTTGTTAGAAATGTTTAAAGCATTGAGCTCCTGCTGGAACCTGTGCACAGTGTGCCATTTGCCCATCATTTTTTCTAAAACAAATAAATTTACGAAGAGTTTTATACAATGTGGAGAAAAGTACGTCATGTCAGCCATAGGCTCAAACACCCCAAACAATCTCTGGGTCCCAGGGGCAGCCATCGGAAGGCAAGGAGAGGCGTGTGTGCGTGTTCATTTGTCTCCCTCCCTCTCCCTCCCCCAAGCAGGCTCATTCCAATCAGCAGTGTAATTGGAATGCAACCACAGTCTGGAGGAGGAAGGGGAATTTTTGGCAAGGAGAGACAGAGCAGTTGGGAGCTTTATTCAGATTAAAGCATAGACGACCATTCATTATCAGTACAACACACATTAGCAACAGCATAGCATTGTGTTTCTACAGCTGGGACTTATTTTAGTGATTGTATTGCACTGCGTATTACATGCAAACAACTGGGATCTGATCACAAAAAGCAATGCTAATGGCTTTCATTAAAAGATGGTGTTTCTGTAGAGGGAAGAAAGACTTGTCTTCAAAATGAACTATTGTGGTAAAAATTGATAGGCAGCCTGTCCTCCTCGCTATCCCGGGTGTTACATATGTTCTGGAACAAGCACTTTTTGTGGGAGAAAAACCCTTGGGGAAAGAAAAAAGCCAACAGGAATTATGATGTTAAAACTGCTGGTTGGATTCAGAAAGCTGAACTAGTTTTTCTATGGTGATGACACGTGAAAAGCCAGAAGATTAGTAAACATAATCTTAGCTTTGGACCCGGTCCTTTTCTTCCCCCTGTAAACTCGAGGCTGGCCGTTGACACAGTATCAGTCACTTACGGAGATCTGAGATGAGATGGGGGGTGGGGGTGGTGTCTTTTCTTACTGAGTCACCTACGGAGCTTTAGGTGTGTTCAGTATGTGTTTCCTTCCGCTTCTTCAGCTGGTACACTCGCTTCCATGGACATTTGTGATTGCTTTTTATTTTCTTACCTGCCTTCCTGTATTGTTCGCTGATAGTATTGATGTCTTTCCAATATACACATTTAAAAATTATTTGCTTCAGAAAGATTGGTTTTAAAATTTCTGTATTAAAAAATAATATATTTCTATAGTGATCATCTACAACTATAGCCCTGAGATACTAGCACATGGTGTTGCTGGGTACAAACACGTTTAAACTGTGTAATTTCTCATAAATCAAGAGACACGTTATAACAGTAGTATTATACTACAATGTACCTGTGAGGTAAAGTAGTATTATTCCTGTTTTGCAGGTGTGAAAGAATGTGGTAGACTGATTGGCTATAAAGAGTTTGATATAGATTGCATAAACAATTTGATATAGGTTGGAAATACTGGCAAGGGTTGAATACAAAATCGCTACCCTTAAATGTCCAAGTTCCTTAAATTCAGATAACATTTTCTTTCTCAGTGTTGCCTTTCTCAGTGCTTGTTCTTGGTCTGTTATCCTAGAGTTGCAGGTGAATAGGATCATTGAAGACTCTTGGATCATATCTAAGATGTGGTGATTCTGTGAAGTCTCGTATATCTTTATCACTTTTTACTTGTTTTCATTGCAAGCTTCTTACAATGGTACTCTCCTTTCCTCTTCGTGTTCTTCTTCCCTTGAAGTATAGAGACTTTGTGAGATATATATATACACACACACTTACTATTCTGAAATAAACATACTTTTTAATACTTACATAAAATAGTAGTAATGTATAACATAAGATACCTTCCATAAATTTGATATCGTAAAAAGTTTGATTTTTCTGTAAAAATTATTCCAAGATAAAAAGCAGTTGTAACAAAAGAGTTCTTTAGCAGCTAGCAAAAAGAGTAAGAAGAGTTCAAAAAATGAGGAAAAATATGAATCCTTTCAATTTTTTTATGGGTTCAACCAATTATTTCATCCCCCTCTACAATTGCATGTAAATTTTAATAGCTAACACATAAATTATGTTACAGGAGTTTGGGAATATTAGATATTTTGCATTTACTTGCAATAGTTATATTATTTTTCAGTAAACCATTCTTTGTCAGTCACTGGAGTAATAAATAAGAGAGGAAATTGGCAAATGTGATTCACTTAATTCCTATTTTTTTAATATTTGAAAACTATGCATAGCAAAGCAGTCATGGAAGGAGACTAGGTAGCTTATAATACCTTTTCATGTTTCCATGAACTGACCTGAGTAGCATATGTTAGAATGAGATCATAAAGTATGATAAAAAGATATTTAATGAACATATAGTATGTAAAACTGGCGTGCGTGTTTGTCTTGGCACATATGTATTGTTCTTTCATATTGGAATATTAATGTTCTCTTTTCTGTAGACTACCCAGGAAGTCTGTAATAAATACAAACCATAGCTATCCACTGACTCATTGATACTTTGTAATAAATACTTTATCTACATATGTGTACTAGAAGCCATTAATGTCTCTTGATGATGTACTTATGGTACAATGCTTCTCCTCCTCCCCTTTTTTTTTCCACCCCCAAACCAATGTCAAAACGTACAGACATTGGTTTGTATTCTAGTTTCTGAAAACCTTCAGTGCAAGTTTAAGTAGCTTAACTTTTTTTTCTTTAAAAATAATTTTGATGAAAAATGTTTTCAAACAAGCACATGCAAATAACCTTCTTCAGTGGCCTTGTGCCTCTAGAGGATCTATTAATGGTGCAACTGTGTAGATCTGATAATGATGTGGATTTGGGTCCAGAATCTTAGCCTTTTAACTTGGCTTTGTCATGAAAAATATATCTTGCTATGGTTCTTTCTGTTTTTTGAGTCTTTGGCTCAAATTTGACGTAGGATAGAGGTCTCAAAGATAATGAAGTCCCATGAGTTTTATGAGAATTGTTGCCTGGCTAAAGAGGAGACCCTAGCAGTGACCTGAAATGAGAGGAAAAAGCTGCAGCGAGAGATCCCGTGTTGCTAGACCACTGGAGAGTCTGCGTGGGAGTGTCTGTCTAAATGCCCTACCGGTGGGAACAGCCTCGGCTGTGGCTTTCAGTCAACCAGAAAACATAAATCCATAGGAAACCAAACTTCCTTAGTTTTTATTCTCAAGGAACTATTAATCAGTTGGTTATCAGAATATTCAGAATAGGTTTTAATACAGTGTTGAAACTGTTAGGAAAGTGGAGCATAAACTCTGGTACTTTTCCTACCAGTGGGAAAAGTTTTGTTCAGAAAAAGTCCAGAGATAGATTAGAGCTCTGTGCGTGGAAGATTGTCTCGCTTAGAATTGAGCTCCTGGGACCTGGGCTTTTTTTTACCTAGAAATACTTGGCAGGGAGGGCGTTGTTAATGGAAGATTTCTCAGTGTCTCTCCTATTTTGTTAACCTGACAGAGCCAGAATGGGTTGACATCTGACTTTCCTTAAATGTGGTTACTAGACAGGGAAATCTTGAGCCAAAAATATTAGTTTGTTCACTCATGGCTAATTGTTGGGGAAACAGTTATTAGTCTGTATGTTGTGTGTGTGCCCAATTTTATAAAATGAAACTTTGGTTAAATTGCACTGGCAGGCTTGCTTAATATTTTGAAAGGAAGTGTTTATAATTAGTTAAGCTTGCAATTTCTTTCTCAAAAGATTAGTCAAACATCTTTTTTTTTTTTTTTTTACATACTCTGCAATTTCAGGAACATATTTTCTGGCTTGCTGTGCTATAGATGAATTTTGACATAACTGTTGGATTTAAAGTATTCAGCTTCATTGACACTTCCCGTTTCTTGTAATAGATAAAATTGCACAATTTTTTTAAGATATTTAAAAAAGTGGCTATCTATGTATTCATCTATTTTACTTGAAATTTTTCACCGCTGGATGAAAGATGTCTGGTGAGCAGGAACCTGTCAGTTCTTGGGTGACTGGTTTCTGTTGACAACTCAGGCTGAGGATATTCTTGGTGTAACAAAATCTGAAGGAAGAAGCATTTTTCAAAGTTTGTCTTACCTGTTTCTTCAAGTGTTTTTCAAGTTGTTGTCAATTGTATGGATAGAATAGACTTTAAATTGCTGGGCACATGGAAGTCTAGTAACTAGATTTTTATTCCATCATCCTAAGGACTTTATTTGAATGTTTTGTGGCATGGATAGTGATGTCACAGTCTGTTTCCTATACATGCGTGAACTCCAGGTATCAGAATTACCTAGAACATTTGGCTGTTACGTTTTACTACTGTTGACTGTTTACAGTGGAATTATTGGGTGAAAATCCCTTAAATAGAGCTCTGCTTTAGGATTACCATTATGTCTTTGGTGAGAAATAATTTTTTTACCTTTATCATCTTTTAAAAAGAACAACTAATAACAACCTGAAACCTGGCAATTTTTTTCAGGTTAGCAGTATTGTTATTAACACCCCCTTGCATCAAACTAATATGCTGAAACTTGCCTGGGAGCTTATGTATATACCTTATGTATGTGTCAATGTGCAGGGAACTGTTTTATGACTCCCTGTAGTCATTAATAGGTGTCCCCTTCTGTTTGATGGAGGACCAAAACTCGTTAGACCTGACTAGAGTTTTAGCTAGATTTTACAGTGCTGAATTCCTGTGGAAAGCAATTTCATTAAAATCAACATCTTTATGAACATAAAAATTGGGAAAACATTAATTCTATTGATTTGGAATAATACATAAGTTAGTGCTAGCATGCAGAACTATTCAGGGTGGTGTTTCTCTGCCCTGACCATGGAAATCTCCATGGACTACCTCCGCTTAATTTTATTGGGCAAACACTGAAAACAAAATTGGAGAATCAGTAGCCCTGCAGGATTAGTTTGAGGATATACTATGGGGAAAGCATGACCAACTGTTTTTAGGTGGTGTCTGTGGGATGTGATTATTCGATGCACTTCTCTGTCTTTGCATTTCCTGGGAGTAATAAATATTGGCGATCTCATAGAAAAAATATCCAAGGGAATCACATACTGAGGAGTCCTCCGCAGCATCCACTCCAACCAAATATCTCTTCCCCCCCCTTCCCTTTTTATTCGTTTTTGTACTAGCTGTGGGAATTCATGCTTTCACTCAATATCCAAGAATCCTTTTGCGTTATCAGTAAATATTTTAATGTTTCACAGGGGAATCTAATATTTCCTGCTTACTAAACCTGTGATAATAGATAAGCATATGTAGTTGAACAGAGGTGGATTATGTGAGAAGTCTTGTGTGTGTACCTTGGCATCTTTATATGAAAGTTGCCCCCTTTGACCTTTTTTATTTTTAATTTCTTTTATTTTTGTTATTATTTATTCTATTCTCATGTGTGATTGTTTTTCCTTTGGTCTTTTTAGTTGACAAATGCAAATGTTCCTCCCTTTTAATTTAAACAGAAAAGCCTGAAACAATTATCAGCTTCTACAAATAAAACATATCTTTGGAGCCATCAAAACTCTGGCATTAGTAGTCAGTCTACTCCACCCAAATGTTTTTCAGGTAAAAATTTTTACTTAGTTTCCATGCAGGATAACAGAAAATCCTGGAGTGCCTAATGCCCTATTTTTTATGGTCAAGGAAGCTTTTGCTGCTCTGTAGAACTGAACATAAAACCTTCCTTGTGAAACACCACTAATTTTACTGGCACCATTGTTTGTGCCACTGTACGATGAGCCAGTTAGAAATGGTCCAGTTTCCTCACTAGAGAAACACAGAGTTGGCAAAACCTTAAAAAAAAAAAAAAAAAAAGCAGCCTGTGAAACTGTTGCCTGAGGAAACCACTAGCGTATCACTTCCACTTTCATCTACCTAAAGGTAAATTGCCAAAAGATGACACTTCTGGCTCAGCTTTCAGAATTATTTTACATGACAATGTAAATGATGTAGGAGCACAATTCATTTATGTTCATTTTATTTTGAACAGGATTTTCTGGAATGCTGGACAGGTAAAGTAACTTTTTTTAAAGTTGGGAATCAGTAACTTAATTTTGTATTTCTGTTTTTCTTACAGTACTGTGTGCAAAAAACTTGGTGAAAAAGGATTTTTTCCGTAAGTAGCTATTAAAGTTTTATACATTTAGAGATGGGATAAATATTGTGCAGGTTCCATATGCCAGTTTTTGCACATGATCATTGTATGAAGATATTTGCATTAGGGAGGCTGGAGGCTTTGGTGTTTTCACACGGTTTTATTTCAGGGCTTCTAATTTTTTGTTAGGTGACACTTGTCAGAGATTCATAGTAATAATTAAACCACTGACACACTCTCTGTTTTTGATGGGAGTGGGAAACAAATTTACTCTCTCTGGCAAATTACATGTTTTTCAATTAGTCCCACATATTTATTAAAATGTTTTTCATATAAGAACTTTTTGTCCAGCAGACAGATGTACATCTTAATTATTAATGATCATTTCATAATACTTACCTACTCTGAAATTATATTTTAATTAATTTTAATAATGTTTTGAAAGAAGTGCTAAGAGGTGGATGAAGGAGGCAGATAGGAATGTTATTGGCTGCGTAGACATGCACGCACGGATCGCCTGCCTGCCGCCTCCCAGATGGGACTAGGAAGAATTCAAAAGATCAGACCTGAACTTTGAGAAGAACTTGAAGAAGGGATGATGCAGAATTATGTTGTAATTTGTGATACTTCCAAAACTGGCTTTATAGCTGGGTTTTTGTATTGATTGCAAATTTTCAGGTGTTTAACAGTTTAATAATGCCTAAAAAAACCTCTCAAGATTTGAAATCTGTGATTCACCTCTGTACTGAAGCACAAATATCACGAGGTCCCATTCGTTCCCTTCCCCATGTCCTTTGCCTTTATCCCCACGTGCTTTGTCAGACATTTGTCTTGAGCCACTCTGCTGCTTGACTGGCTCCATCGTGAGTCACCTGAGGAAGCGGAACTGGTACAAAACTTGCGCTACAGAAAATGTGAATAATGTTTCAACCACCTTAGTTCCTTCAGCCGACTCCCTGGGCACTCAGATGAGGGAGAAAAGGGATGGGACCGCATGACTTAGGGGCAATAATCGTGGGACCATCTCTTTTGGGGTCAGTTAGTAGGCTGCGCTGGTCCTGCTGCTTTCCTGTCCTCTGCTGTGTAGTTCAGCACCGTCTTTGCACTGATTTGTACTGATTGTTGATCAACTGAACCTGTGTTCGGCATTTCCAAGGTACTAAGCTGGCAGAAAATAAAGTAGAAAGCTAACAGAAAACAAGGTAGACCTCAAAAGCAAGAATAGCCTGTTACAGCTGGTTTCCTGTAATAGCAATAACAACCAAAATCATGATTGTAATTAATCTTAAAAATGGGAAGAATGTAAATCTGTTTTCTCTGCCTTTTGCTGAATTCTTTGTATACTGAGCATTTACTCAATCCTGAATTAGGAAGATTAAGGTGTTCAGATTTTTTTCCCAGTGTGTTTGGCTTTTTGTTGGTCTGTATCAGTGAAATAAATGGCTAATTTAGCCATTTCCTGTGCTTAATACATCATGTTATTCCCATTTATTAAATGTGGCTCTCATTTATAAATAAAAGGCAACTTCAAATAAAATACTTAGAAAAAAAAAATAAAAATTGCAATGATACAGGACTCTAAAGCATCCTGATCCATTTGCTAGTTTGCTTTTTTTTTTTTTTTCTTTTCCTCCTCTTAGGACTTCCTGATCCATTTGCTAAGGTTGTGGTGGACGGATCTGGCCAATGCCATTCTACAGATACTGTGAAGAATACACTTGATCCAAAATGGAATCAGCATTATGACCTGTAGGTGGTAACAGTGATAACCAAAGGTTTGAAGTGAAATCCTCTAAAGTACACAGACGTTGTGAGATGTTCATAATACTGTCCTATTTGCAGCTTGGAAAATATTCCAGAGTTTATTAGTTTGAGTGAAAAATACATGTGTCAAAATACCACTTTCCCATTTCCCTCAAAATCTAAACACTACACTCATTTTTCTAGTGATGATGTCTGCAGCATGCTTTACATGTTCTGTAGCATTATTTTATTGTAATATTTTCATGTTAACACTTCTGTAAAATGAAACAAATAATTGAAAGTATTTCTCTCAAACTGCTCTTCTCTTCGTACTATTTTTGTCTGTTGCAGTGCTACGGTCTGTTTTCTGCTGTGTGCCTCTTGTTAGTTTTCTCTCCTTTATTCTCTCATTTTCTATCCCGAATGTTCTTCTCACTATAAATTGTTATGTTGTTATCATCACTTGAGCATCTTTCAATGCTTTTGAGCAATATAATCAGTATGGCATGTATATGTCATGTTTTTTCTCTGTCTTTCTAAAGCATAGAATATTCTGTAGAATATAAGTTATTAAAGCTTTTATTTTTTTATGTAGGTTTCTTTGTGCATGCTTTATTTTCCCTGTCTTTTATTTATTTATTCTTTATCTTCTTCCTTGGGATGGCAGATGAGGAAGAAAAGTGAACAGTTTTTCCTCGTATTCTCCTTTCTTTCTAAGGCATTGTTCTGATCTCTTAACTTTTTTTCCAATGGCTCCATTCCCTATCTATATTATTAGAAATTGTTTGAGCATATTTACATTAGCTGTGTACATCACCAAACCAAGAGCAAATCAAGTATTAGTACATAGAAAATTTCTTGTCTCCCTTTTTCCCAGTGAAGAAAAGCAGCCTGACAGGTCTTTCAGCAGAATGCAGAAGGCCTGGTTTAAAGTAATGTCTTGACTTACTCTTCATTTGAATATCCACGACTAAATATGTGAAGTCATTGTTCATGACGTTTTTTTGCAGTATACAAAATGTTTGTATTGCTGCTTAACAAAATATGATTGGCAGTTTAGTGAAATAATAGCATTTTCACTGAGGAAAGCTATAGTATTATAGCCTTATTATTCAAACTCAGTCCAAGCTTAGATTCTGCACATGAGACTTAATTCACATTCATTAGAAAAATGGATATAAACCAAGTTTAAGTTAATGTACAAGGTATGGCTCTTTTTTGTATCTGAAGAATTCTAAGTTAATTTGATTTTTATGTTATTAAATCTATCAAAATGTTGATTTGTATAGAATGCAGATTTCAGACCTCTGGCCTTCTGTGCCCTCTCCAAGATTGCCCATCCATTTGTGAAGATCTAGCTTGAGCATTTTTTTTCAACAGCAATTGACACTCCATGCAGTGTCCTAATGGTGAAATTTGAGAGTAGATTGCACTGATCTTGCAGCTTGGGGGCACCAAAAATGGAAAGCCCCCTTTCTCTGCTGTTTCACTCCCTTTCCCAGTTTACTGCCTGTGCTCATGCTGCTTCCCTTGCACTGACTCCACTGGCTTCTGGCTAAATGGATTCAATTCACTTAACCCACAGGAAGGTAGCTGGATAGGGGAAAAAATGTGTGTAATTCTTTGCCGAGTAAATGACTTGCATTGGGTCAGTAACGGTGTGTGCCTGCATTAACGTGTTAGCTGGCATCAGGAGCGAGGTTTTGTAGTCTCTCAATCATCCCCATTTGCTGTGTTGCTGCTTCCTTCGTGAAGCAGCTTAGAGTACGTGAACCTGATTGCGTTGGACGAAGCTGAACCACAGGGCCCATCCCCTGAGTACCACCGATGCTGCCCTGCTGCTGACAGGATCAGACTAGAGCTAAAGAAAAATCCCTGAAATAAGAGCACACTTTTATTGCTTTTTAGTTAGGTGGGTCTCTATTAATGAGCATTAATGCATAGCTTTACAGGGATAAAAGGAGAGTAAGGTGGAAAGCAGTAAAGTCTATACAAAAAAAATCCTTTCTGGTTATAATTTTCAAGGAAGGATGAAGAGAAGGTGTTTTTATTTCTTTTATAGAACAAGGCATGATTGTATATGGATACTGTAGTTGTCTTAGCTTTGAAACAAGACTGTGATTGCAGTCCATAATGTTATAAAAAGCAGAGATAGAAATGAGGTTTCTGGCAGAATGTTTTGCTCGGGCAGATTTGGGGCATATCTTGCTGGATTGTCTTAAGGAATTTAGACCTGCATTAAATATTTCTTTGTGGTTTTGGTTTTTGTTTTTTGTTGGGTTTTTTTTTTATTTTCTTTTTTGGGAAGAAGATCCCAAAAAAAACCTAGGGTTTGTTTAGTTAGGATATTATTTTCAATATAAATTCCTTGTCCTGTAGTGAAAAGTACTTTGCTTGATTCTGGCAGTTCCCTGATGGCAGAATTATACACAGCATTTCTATCCAAAGTAAAATTTAGCATTATGTCAGCCCTTGTAATTTGAAAATAATCCTTTCCATCTCAAAATGTTCTTCATAATCATTATTGTCTTGCCTGTTATGCCTTACTCTATGGAAGTTTATTTCCATTCATAAACATCAGTCATCTAGTCTTCAGTTCCTTTTTAAAATGGCAGTAAAAAATAGATTTCTCTGATACAACAACTCACTGCCTGGCTTTTATCTTAAGGTAACTTTTTACTGTATTATACCTGGTGTCAGGTCTCAGCTTTTCATCTGCACTAGATATTAAGATAATGAATTTTTATTTTGGGGGAAAAAAATAGAAAAATAATAGGAATAGTAATCATCCTACTGTGAAGCACCTGATGGCAAACCTCATAGATTACAGAACTTAATCTTTCTTCTCATCCTTTAAAAATAATAAGGTTTTTTAAACTTCCTAATGTTTACCCTAACAACACATGATTGCATGGGAACGCTAGTCTCTGCCTTGTGACGCTTCCATTGCTACAGGAAATGCTTTGCACACCAAGCATAACAGATGGAGTCTTGGTGGCAGCTTGCCTGCTTCTGCCACCATGCAGCATAGGAAATCAACTAGAGGAAGGTGCAGTTATGTAGAATTTTTAAAAAGAAAAGCCCTGCCTCTTTTTCCCCTACCATGAAGATTTCTGTTGGTTTTTAAATTACTGTAATAGGCTTGTGCGCAGTAAAACTGTCTCTTGGCTGTGTTGGTTTGATTGAAGTGTCCCCAGCCTGGAATTTGTAGAACAGATTAACACTGCTGCTAATTAACAGTCTCATGTATCATGTGATGGCATATGCAAATAGCACAGTAAGATGGATCTGTTGTGATGTATTTATGCAATAATGTCTGAATTAAGTTGCTACTCTGATTCAGCATAATAGATATTCTGTTGTATAAGATTTTTTTAAAAAAGACGTCTGCAGTGTTATAAGGAATGAAAATGTATTTACTTTTGCCTTACATGTTTCTTAATTCAGACCTTAGCATGAAAGGAAGCAGCTGAATTAGTTGCTTAGATTCTTCAGTCTAGATGGGTGTGTGTAAGGGGAGGGGGGAAATCTGGGAGGCTTTCCAGAAAGAAATTGCCAAATAGTTGCTGTCTGGATGCAGTTTAATGTCAGTAAAATACCATGCTTGCCCTGGATGTATTCCCCTTCCTTATTTTCAGTCTTGTTTTTATTTTCCCTATTGTTCAGGCCTTCCCTCAAAGCTTTGAACAACCAGACTTAACACATTTACAGACCTTTTTGCATTCAAAGCATTTGAACACTACTTCAACCAGCAGTTCTGAAATCACCTTTTTCTCCTCCTCCTCCTTTCTTCTATTCTGTCATAGCCTGGATCTCTCCTACAGCCTTCCCATGCTCACCTGTGCCCTCCAGCCTACTTCGGCCCTTCCCAGCAGCCCTTAAGGCATAGCAAGTCATATGGTCTCTTTATCTCTAAAAATATTTGTACTGTGATCTCCACCAAAACCTAGTCCTAGTCCCATCTTTACTCTGTGCCCTTCAAATCTGCACCCCCAGGTTCTAGCATGGACTCGTTGCTCTCCTTTGTTATACCTCTCAAATATAACCTCACCCAACTTCTGATATCTTCCCACTGCAGGTTCTAGTGCTGTTTGAAGCCTTCACGTTCTCAAGCCCCTGCACTGCCCTGGCAGAATCGCCTTTCTCCCCCAACCCTCCAATTCTACTTTGCCTAGTTAATGCTAATGATTCTGGGAGAGAAGGCAACAGCTCTGCCTAGTGCTGGTTTAGGTAACCCCATCCTAGATTAGACTCCTAAAGAGCCGACAAACAGCTCCTTGCAACAGCTTTACCTTCTTGACATGGTTGTTTAGACCAGCTTGATGAAGCTGATGCCCTTTGCATTTAGGGTGAATGCATTTCTGGGTCGTGTTTGGCCTGTGTCGGCAGATCTGGCCATTCCAGCTCGAGCGTATTAGGCGTACAAGTATTTGCTGAACTTCTCCAGTGGGTCCATTAGGAACATCTGGAGTAGAAGCCCACTTTGCTTGCTATTTGCTTGATGTGGCTGCTTTTACAGTGTCTTGTAGGCTCAGCTCAACATTGGGTTGGGTAGCACTGAGGAGGAGAAAGCAGCAGCCCGTCAGTGCCACGTATCTGTGCTGTGTTCCTGCCGAAGCCACAGCCTCTGGCTGGTTCTCTCCTGGCCATCCCAGAGGCTCAAACGCCCTTCAGTTGCCACCAGAGATGAGAGCAATGTCTGGGTGAAGGAAGAGAGAAGAGAAAAAATTGGGATGATGTTTTTCATTATGTCTCTTCACACCTTCTCCTCCCCTAATCTGAAAGCAGCTGATACCTCAAAGCATAACAGCACCATTATATTAGGGGGGAAAAAAAATCAAAATCAGAAATGGGAAAATGGAGAAACAAATCAAGTGATTTGTCCAGGTGGTAAAAAGAGTCTGTGTGACAGTATGGATCAGGAATAGGGAATTCCTGGCTTGCAAGCCTGAGTTCATACCTCTTGACGTTGCATTTTTCTCTCTTTCTGGAGGGAGTACATCTGGCCTGTGATCAGGAAGAAGTGTGTTTTTTCAGGATTTTTTTTTTCCCCACACTTTTTTTCATTCTGCTTTTCTCTGCTAAGCTGAACTCTTCAGGGAAAGTATAATGCCATGGGGATGAAAAATCACTTGAAACCAAACCCTCCTGAGCGGTACACTGGCTCAGAAGGAAATACCACCTTGGCAAAGATAATTTTGTTTAGACAAAGTAACAATTGTCCCTGTGTGTTTAAAATTTGATTAGAAGATTTTAGACATTTCCAATATGGCATGTACTTGATTTTTGTTTAGAAGTGGAAGTGTTAAGAGTAGGCATTTTTCTTAAAATTTCCAAACACGCAATTCTTACCCAGAGCCCTAATTTTTATGGGTCCTGGAAATATGTGAGTTGATAAAATGTATATGGAAATTGAATTTCTAGGTTTCCACTTCATTAATGCTAATCCTGTTATCTCTGTTGAAGTACCGAAGCTGTGAAATAGATATTGCTGATAGGGTAGAGTTTAAAAAAAAAAAAAAAAAGCTCCAAGAACTTTAATTATAAGGAGGAAGAGGCATCCAACAAAATGAGGTTTTTGTGGGTTTTGTTTCTGATTTTTTTTTTTTAACTTCTTCGCTTTATTTTTTGGAACATTCTTTTTTAATAACAAATAAAATTCCTAGCTCAGGCTTTTATGTTGAAACTTTATTGCCAGATGATGTAAAACAAATGTAACTTATCCACCAAATGAATTGGAAATGTCAACTTGTCCTAGTGTCACTCTCTAAATGCAACCATGTATTTTCATGCCTGACATTATGCAGAAATATAGACGAAACATTTTGCTATAAAGCCAACTAGCAGTTACTGAACTATTTCTTTTCTTCCTTTGGAGAGGGGAAAAAAAACAGACAGACATCTTTATTTGGAAAATGCAGCTTGACTTGCTTATTTCCTTTAAATTTGTGAATCAGCCAGGTTTTCTGGTGCAAAAATCAGTAGGTTATAGTAGTAATATGGAAGTCCTCACCTGTTTGGTATGGATGGCTTACTGTCTGCATCTCAACCATGAGAACCTCAGCCTGAAATGTTACAGTAATTCTTGGAAACTGTGTTGTATATTCAGCTGTTCTACGTATTATTCAAACTGTTCTGTTATGAAATTGTGTTTAACCATATACCTTTGACTTTTTTAAAGCAACAAGGAAAACTGGAAAATTCAAGACAGGTCATGATAAGTCTTTATTTTTAAGTGCACCTAACTTGTTCTCATAAGAATTTATTTTAAGTACATGAAACATTGTAGACTGCAACTGTGCACGTGAATACCCATCTTCATCTCTCGTTTCTTTATGCAAAATTGGCATTGTCAAGGTTGTAAGGCCAAAAATCTGACCTATATTATGCAATCAGTTTACTATTCAAAAACCTTTGGGGTTTTTTTTGTGTGAAGTTTGTGTTTTGTTTGTTTTTTAAATGCGCACTGGTTATTTTAAACCATGCTCATGGTTCTATGCCTACAGTTAGGCTTTTCTGTCGTCGTCTTGGGTCAGTCCCTGTCTGCAGGTGGGAAAAAGAAATTGTCAAAGTTCTGCTTTCTGGAAAAGGAAAAATGGGAGAAGTGTTAATTGAGAACTTACCTGATCACAGCTACAATTTTAAGCCATGACAGTTCGTTCAACTGTTTGGTTTGCCAACCTTGACAGTATCATTTCTATCTTTATGAAAATATTAAGATGTTTTAAAACCAATAAAGTCTCAGTCAATGGGGGGAGATGTATTTAGACATTGGTTGAGTTTGATCAGTTTTCCTTCATAAACAAACTAAAAAGCACTTGGAACTAAACTGCAGAAGACCAGAATTTGTGGTCTGGGAAGGGAGAACTACAAGCAGTTCTTGGGATCTAAGCCATAGTTACAAATTCGTTCTCCTCAACTTGAAATAACTATGATAATTCAGCACTGGCAATAGCTAGTTTATCTTCAGTGTTTTGAAATTGTCCTTGAAAGTTTTGAAAACGAAAACTAGCTCACAAAGTAATTGCTTCTGAAGAACAAAGCTTCAAACAAAAAAAGCAAAAATAAAATAGCCTACAGTGTCCAGGTTTCCCCAAGTCAGTGAAATGCAGATCTAGGTTTTGCAAAACATTTCCCTGGTAATGCTGTGAGGAGGCAGCCCACGTGTGAGCAGTGTGGCACATCTCAGCTAAAATACCATATGAACTTTTTGTAACGGGTCACGTTCGTAATGCGTAACATACGTTATAAACAGGGCCTCTCTGAAGCTTTCTCGATTAGTAAATTAGCTTCCCAAAGATCTGTTAACTGCAGATGTGTAACTAGGTTTGCCTTAGATTTTCCCTGAGCGCTCAGAAGAGCTCTACTGAGGGTGACTTGCCCTGCCGGTGGTTGGAAGAGCCGCTCGCAAAGCAGCGGCAGATGAAGTGCTGCAGAAGGATGCTAAACGGCCAGTTTCTGTCCTGACTTTTGAACCACTCTGCCTGCTAGCGCTGCACAAGCACATCCTGCCGTGCGTGTTGCCGTTCTCTTTGGTTAGGCTGAGCATAGGCATGAATCTGAGCATGTTTGTAGTTGCTCGAAGAGATGTGGTCACCAGGCGAGCCCACAGCCCGTTTGTGTTACTGTTTTAAATAGATTTCGGTAGACTTTGGATTCACGTGAATGCCTTCTCCCAGAATCAGGATTTTAGATTAGTTTGTATTCAAGTAAACTCCTTCATAAGACATGCTTTCATTAAAGTGTAATGTGTACATCTTCTTTGAAGATGATTTAGTCTCTTTTGCTGATGCAGTGCGTGTTAAATTTTTAATGTAATGGTTGATAGCCTTTTTTTTCCCCCAAGGTGATTTCTGGAGCATCTTCAAAGTATTCAGTAAGTGCCATTCACAGTGCTGTTTTTCACACTTTTCAGATATATTGGGAAGTCGGATTCAATAACAATCAGTGTGTGGAATCACAAGAAAATTCATAAAAAGCAGGGAGCTGGTTTTCTGGGTTGTGTGAGACTTCTTTCAAACGCAATCAACCGCCTCAAAGACACTGGTTGTAAGTAAGCTAAAGACAAGAGTTTCTTCTCTTTCAGAGCAAACCTTCATGTACAGACTTTTGGAAAAGTGACAGTTAATTGAGTTTTTGTTGGGTTTTATAAAGCTTGTATATTTCAATTAATTTGGTAGTTCGTAATGGTGTGTTGTGCCTGAGGATAGCACAAATAGGTTAGGAAATGTCACTTACCTTTTGGCTTTTCAACTCCTTTGCCCTGTTACCACAGACAGTGGCAACTTCAATGCCGCAGTCTGGTTGTGGATTGTCAAGACTGAGCTTACTGTGTTGGAATTCCAAAGGAAGACAGATTCTAATTCCTTTCAAATTATCTTTTTATTACCTTCAAAAATGCAAGTGTTAAGGGATAAACAAAAGGGGTAAATCTATCTTGAAGCCAAATTTGTAGTTTAAAAATTAATGAGCCTTAAAAATTAAATAGCAAGTTTTGTCATAAGATATTAAGTGTTTTATAACTCTTACAGCACTTTGTATTTTTCAAAAGTTAATTAACACGGAAGATGCTGTTTTCTCATTATTCTAATGGATGCCATTTACTCTTGAACAAAATTTGGCTCACTGTTTGTGATGGAAAAGCAATGCTTGACTATACAGATAATTTAAAAAAAAAAAAAAGAGAGAAAAGTGACGTCCTGGTAGAGAAGTGTTGTGATTTTACCTTCAATAACAGGTTCCTTGGCAATAAAGGCATAACTGAAGTTCTCATTTTTAAATATTTGTCACTAGATCAGCACTTCAGTCCATTGCACTGTGCTCAGTTTTATGAAGTTCTACCTATTTAGCACGGAACACGTGGATTGATGCTGCAGGTTAGCTCTGTACTCCACTAATGTGAGTGTTGAACTGGAACACTGCATTATGACAATGGCTGGTCTTCAAAATGGAAAAGAGTTCACAATACTTCTTACAACCACTTTAGACATCCAGTCTAGGATAATGTCATTTCCTATTCATCAAAAGAGCTTTGTGAAGTAGGAAAAATGTTAAAGCAAAAGTACTCTAGTCTTGTTTTCTGATTTAAAATTATGAAAAATGAAGTTGGCTGAAGATTTTTAGTTTTGCTTCCCTTCCCCATCTCTTGAAGTCTTAACTATCTTACACTAGGCTGGATTTTGTTCTGATGGTACTTCAATGTGCCTTTCAAAGGCAGCAAAACATTGCATGACTTATACTTTGTGTCCTTGTTTCATAGATCAGAGACTGGATCTGTGCAAGCTTGGGCCAAATGACAATGATACTGTTAGAGGACAGATAGTAGGTAAGTAAGGGATTTTATCTTTTAGCTCTCTTGGACCTTAACAATAGCTATAGAAATGCCCTTCCTAGATGTCAGTTTTCTTTAATTAATTTTTTTTTTCCAAATTCATTGTCTAGTGCCAGAACCATTTGGACTTCAGGCTAGAAGTGTGTATGTAGAGAATTAAAAAAAAAAAAAAAAAACCCCAACAAAAAAACCCCCAAACCCCACAACAAAACCCCAAAACAACACCCTGCCAAAAAAAACCCCAAACCAAAACAAAAAAAACCCAACCCCATGAAAGACCCAAACCACTCCCAAAAACCCCAAACCAGCTCCCCCCCCCAAATATTATTATAAGTGTTGGGACAGATAAGACCATAGATAATAGGAAATTTATTTAGAAAGTTTCCAGTTTCACTGTAAAGAATGGTGACAGTTTGAGCCTGAACTCCCTGTGAAAAACTGACTGCAAATTTCTTGGCCGTTGAGAGTTCCAGCAAAGCTGCGCTTCCTGTAGGTTTTGTGAAAGGGTAAAAACATCTTGCTGTAACAGGAGTGAGTTGTCTGGGATGACTTGGTCAATTCATTTTGTGTTTTCATGGGTTATTAACAAGTCTGTCACCAATCTCGGTAACTGTGCTTTGTCATTCTGCTAACTCATAAACCTTAAATAACTTAAGAATTAAAAAGAAGCTGGCAATTGAAAAACAAGTGTCCACAAACAGCTTCATAAACACTCTCTTCTTGGTGCATTGTAAGTTTGGTGGTATTTTTTTTTTCAGAAGGCAGCATTTCTAGTAGGTCACTTAAAAAGTAAAAAAAAAAAAAGTTTTTCAGGATAAGGAGGTCTTTGTTTTTATGGCAAGACGCTAATATTTGGACATGGAGGAAAGAAAAGTGAATTTGCATGCTCAGTTTTATGTTCAAATCCTAGTTCAAATAATATCCAAGCAGCATTCTTGTTTTGTCAGCCAGGGAAAACTATTGAAATATCAGTCGGCAAATAAGGGCTTCGGTGCATTTGTTTGCTTTTCTCCAAGTACTCTGTTGAATAATACCTGTGACTTGACCTCTTTATGTCGCTTTAACCATCTGTCTAGCATCTGATCTGCAAGTGTTTGCACAGAGTGAGGTGGCACAGGAGAGTCAAGTGATGGTAGAAATGTGGAGTCGTAAGTGTATTGCCGACACTTCAGACCATTCTTGAATATTAAATTTTCCATGTGAGCTCGCACAGAAGAGTAAAGAATAAACCAGTCATTTCTCTAGGGTGCATTATGTTGTCAGTTTGGTTTGGGTTTTGGCTTTTCTCTGCTATACTAGTCCCCTGATCATCCATGCTGTACGCATGCAATTTTGTTTGTGGGGTTCCTTTGAAGAGGAAACTGAGCTCAGCTGACCGGAGAGCTTGTTCAGGGTCTGCTCCAGGCAGCTGAGACCCACTCTGCCCACAGCAGTCCTTCAGACATGATGCTAGCAGGGACTGTACCCTCACACCGTGACGTGCTCTCATGCTGCCCTCCAGAGTATGCAGCATGCATCCTTGTCGTCGTGACTTCAGAATGCTAGCATTAATTAAACAAGCAAAAAAAACCCCAAAAATCTGGTCTATTGGGATGCCAGATGGGAAGCCTGGGGTAAATACCGTGCAGTGTGGGCATGGCAAATACACTTCAGAGATAACTAGTTGTCAGAGATAACTAATCAGCAGTGTGGGTATAAACTGGACTGACCAGTTGTCTTAACCCGATGTGATCATGAACAAGCAGCATAAGCTCTTTTGGCATGCTGCTGGGCTGTCTCTAATTAGCAGGAGCTGCTGGGTCATGCATTGAACTTAGAAAAAACGCAGCTTGTCAGGTTACAGTGGAGACTGAGAACAAATGTGTGTGTTCTGCTTTGTGCTGTTATCATCAGAAAGGTCAGGTTTCCTCAGTCATGGCTGTGTTTTAATTTAATGCATCCTTGATACGATTCCAGAGACGCCTGTCTCTTTTTTCATTGAAATTGTCGTGATTAATCCCCTTATATTTTACTCTTTCTTCACTAATGCAATTTTGTTGAATGGGTGAATGAGCCTGAGTAAAACCAGGTAATTCCGCTGCAGTAGTTACATGGTGGGGAAATCTTGATTAAAAGTAAGAAAGAAGATAGAGTAAGTTATAAGTGTACTCTCAGTCCTTCTAATGATAAACTGGCTTAAATTAAGAGGCTATGCAAGATTGGAAAATAATATTAAAATGCGATTGATACCTTCAGCAGATGATAACCTTACAGATCAAGTGCATGGTGGGTATGCCTTTATAATTTGAGGCAGGAAGCAAGGGGATCTTTATCTAAAATACCTGGGGTTATCTTCAAAGGGGGGGAAGAAAAGGGGACGCTTGTGAGTAGTGGATGCAAAGGGCACCTGAACTGTGTCTTAATCTTGCAGCTCTCTTCTGTGCCACCATTTTATTTCTGATGTGGCGGTGCAGAAAAAATGAGTCCTTACTCATTACAAAATGAAGCCGTGCACAAATTTTGGTCCTCACATAGGCAAAGAGGAGGTAATTGCCTTTGTTTAGTTTCATTTTTGTCTGTGTGTATTGCTTGCCAAACCTTGCCTACATGCAACAATGTGAACTTGTAATGTGTGGGTTTGTTGCAGAATAAATACATCATCTAAGATTTTGTTTTGGTTGAAATTAAATTAAAGGCGTCTTTCCCTCTAAGAAGTTGCTTTGTCACTTTCGTGTTCATGGAAGACTAGAAGTTCATATTGATTAGGACTAAAGCAAGCAAGTACTGCAGGGCTCCCTGGATTGGTCTGTTGAAGGCCCAAAATCCCAAGCTTCAAAACTTGTTGTTATTGAAAATTTGGACTCTGGCGAAAACTGCCGGTACTACTACATCTTTTTTAACTTTGTGATCTTGACAAAAGTTTGGTTGTGTCTAGGTTAAGGTCTGTATGTTTATCTCACTGCATACATAAATAGGACTTGAAGACAGTAGTGCAGAGATACAGTATTGCCCCCTCAAGAAATGTGTGCCACAGCACGTATTTAGCTTTTTAAGTAATCGTTTTATTGTTAAAGGCAAAACAAAACATCAAAAAACCACCCCTAACCCCACAGAAACACAAGTGTCATAAATTTTCAGATTGGACACTTGCAAATTATAATATTGGGAACAAAAGCCGCTCAAAAAATCTTTGTTTTTATAACTGTAGTACCAAAGCTTCAGGCATAAATATCCATTACAATGAAACATGTAAAAAATAAATTAAAAAAATAAATAAGAGTTTTGCTGAGGGCTGTAAGGGCTTTTCAGGGTGCTGAGCACTGCTTTGTGTGAAAGTTGCATTTAACTTCTTACCAGTAGTGTTTGAAAGTAGCCAATAAACCAAACCTGTAGTGCTTCTAGCAGTTACGTTTTGCCTGGTTTTGTGTGTGTCCATGCGTGTGAATCCCACATGCACACAAAATACATAAGGAGGAGTCAAAAACATACAGGAATTTCTTATTTTAGCTCTTTCTATTAACAGTTCTCCCATTAGCAGCGCAAGCCTGGCACTAGCACTGTCCTGCTTGCTGTCCCAGCCGCACGTGAGGTTAGCCATCCTGCTGCCGCCAGACGAGCCACGCAGCTCCGCTGTGTCACACTCCGTCTCATACAGAGAAACGTTCTTTTTCTGCCTTAACTTGCATTCATATTCTTCAAGCTAGGTTTTTTTTGAAGTAATGTGTAGGAAGTTCCATGTATGAAAACATACACTATTTCTGTATAACTCTGATTTGTGGGAAGGAAAAAAATAACCAGAACGTGGTTCAGCTTAGTCCTCCAAGTTGTTCCATTTTTCTTTCAAATGTAACTGTAATTTGCATTCAGATGTCATATCTTTAATAATTCTTTTATTATCTTCATAGTAAGTCTTCAGTCCAGAGACCGAATAGGCACAGGAGGACAAGTTGTGGATTGCAGTCGGTTATTTGATAATGATTTACCAGATGGGTAAGCTGACATCACCATGATGTAAATACAAATACAACTCATACAACAGACTTGCAGTAATGAGAAGTCAGCGTACAAATAGGTTAATTTATCTTTATTCTTGCACTCAAGTGTTCTACGGTTTTGAATTTAGGAGCAGGAGATAAGCCAACCAGGCTACCCAGCATAGTTCATAGTTTGACCCTTGTCTTGCCTCTTCTTGAAAAATGGGAGGTGGCACATATGAGTAAATGCATTAAAAAATGTGCTTGTCTAAGAAAACATGTCTTTCAAATTATAGAACTGATAAACTAATATAATGTTAAATCACAGCCAGCAAACTGACTTCATCCATATAGCAGTTTCGTAGCAAGGTAGTGAACGCATGGGCCTGGCTGTCCCTTACAGTGCTGTGCAGAGGTATACACTATTATAAAAATGGATCACTTTTTCTTCCATGTAAATCATGGTGAAGGCAACATGATTGGACAAGGTAATGGAGTCCGGGTTCTTGCTGTATTTACCTGCCAAAGGCTGGGTTTAGGATTTTGATTTGTCCCTGTGAGAGTTAATGACATCATTAACACCTAAAACAGTTTTACGAATACAGAAGAATGCTCTGTTTTAGGTTCTGGTGCTGTCATCAACTTTTTCAGAGCAAACGCAGACCGTCTGAATGTGATTCTTGGCAGGTAAAGACAGGAGAAACTGATTTTTCAGATGATGAATTTTAAAACCTAAATTATCATCTAAGTCCTAAACAACATTCTTTTGTTAATTTGGAGTCTGGAGAAGTCAAAAAACATTTTTGAAAATGCTTTTAAATTTTCACTTCAAAATGTTCCTTGTATAAATACTGCTTACTTAATTGTGTGACTGCAAAGCTGGCTGTACAGCCTCATGTATTTCGGAGTGTAAAAGTAATAGTAATTAAAAAGTCACATTATTTGAAGGTGAATTTCTAATGAAAGCAGGTGTATGAAGATACTATGAAAGCATTTACTAGGATCAGCGGTCAAAAAAAGTTAAATGCATTATTAAACATGATGTTTTCAAGAAGTTTCTTTATATGGCTATTGAACATGAAGGTGTGATATTGTTAGCGATATGTCTGGTTCCAAGGGAAGAATATGTAAAACTAATTCTGAGTTGAACTTTCAGTTGTTTCCTGTTACCTTGTTCAGCTAACATGATTCATAATAGTGTAAGTCTTCCTGAGTTGGCATTTGTGTTGGAAACATTTTGTGCCCTGGTTTCCTGGAAATACCACTCATTGCCTTATCTCTCTCTCAATGTCTGAATTCTAGGTGGGAGGAGCGGAGGACTGCTTCTGGAAGGATCCAGTATTTAAATCATATTACACGAACAACTCAGTGGGAGCGACCCACACGGTAAGAAATTATTTAGGAGACTCTGCATATGACAAAGTTTGCTTGCTGACCAGGAGCGCTGAGCACAAGCGATTCTAAGTGGCGTAACAGGGGTATTCAGCATTCCTCCGAGTGTCACTCTACAAACACTGTATGCTTTTCTTCTCTAACATCCTACTCCTTCAGTCTGCCTAATATTTAATTCAGGAGTATCATTCTGACTAGATGTTTTTCTTCTGTAGTACTTGCATCTTTGTTTTCTTGTGGAGCATCTATGGTAGAGCTCTATAAATACAGACAATTACAATGTGCAGGCATTGTAAGAGATGAAGAGAAGAGGTCGTGAATAGCTGGCAGACATTGTCTGTGTACATGCTATGACCGTGTAATCCAAAACTTTTAAAGCTGATTGTTAGAGTATGTTTTGAAATCATTACGATTGCCTTTTCTATAACCATAGACGTGGGTTGCAAAGCTATTCCTCAAACCAGTTTTGCTGTTACCTGAATTGTAGACAGTGTCATTGCCTATTTTTTCAGACTCTTCTGCAGACCGTCTGTGCCTGCAGACTGTCTCTTCCATCTTCAATAAATATTATTCCAGTCTCTGTATGGATATATTTGACTTAAAAAAATCTGTACTGTTAACGCTGCCAGCTCTGATATGTATTTGCAGTTTTCAAGTGAGTGATTTGAGTTTTCAAGTACTGAACAGCTTTTTAATTTACCTATCTGTATTTTTCCTGGTATGTTAAAATATTTATTCTAAGCTCTAGACACAGTTGTAGTAGAAAAACAAATGCAAAATACAGAATTTGTTTTGGGGATTTTCTGCATCCTTATCAATCTCCCTTTAACGCATTTTAAATCATTTTGAAAGCAGCATTGAGATACGAAACCGCATAATTCAGTGTTTCCTCTTGCAGTCAAGCTCTCCAGAGCAACTGGTTTTTATCTTGCTTAGCCCTTTTTCACCATCCTCACCTAATAACCTTCCTTTAAAATTAGAAAGAATAACAAGGCCTGATCATTTTCTCAGCCATATGAAGGCAAGGTGAGAAAGTCTGGGCTGTATGCTGCTCATTTAAAGAAAAGAAAATAATTTTACTCTCAGCACTCTGTTTAAGGTGGAAACCGCGAATGTCAGCATTTGACACGATCTTGATCCTGCAGCATCATATACTGTCAGGTCAGACCGTCAGATAGGTGAGGAGGTTTACTAATTACTCTGGGATGAACCAGTGAACGCAGAACAGAAGCTTTCTGCCCGTTGTCGAGGTATCCTGCTCAATAAGTTGACTGCTGAGTTCTGCCGTCCACAAAGATTTCCTGAGCGCCCTGAGGTGAAGCTTCCATGAAGTGTGCTGTGTAGCCCCGTGTCCAGGCAGCAATGCAATTTTCACATTTTTCCCACAGGCCAGCATCTGAATATTCCAGCCCTGGCAGGCCGCTGAGCTGTTTTGTGGACGAGAACACTCCAATTACAGGAACGAATGGTGCAACTTGTGGGCAGTCGTCGGATCCCCGGCTGGCAGAGAGGAGAGTCAGGTCACAGAGGCACAGAAATTACATGAGCAGGACACACTTGCACACTCCTCCCGATTTACCTGAAGGATATGGTAGGCAAATTAATTTTTTTTTTTTTTTTTAATTGTGGGTCTTCCAAGAAACTGGGAAAACGGGTTACGTCGTCTTGTATGTGAGATCCTTTTGATTCCTTAATTTGGTGAGGAAATCAGTCTCTGTGAGCATTTATATTGCATTTTTTGTTCTTACTAATTTATCTTGATTTCACAGAGCAAAGGACAACTCAGCAAGGTCAGGTCTATTTTCTGCATACTCAGACTGGTGTTAGCACGTGGCACGATCCAAGAGTACCTAGGTAAGAAACAATGGAAGTATCCTTAAGGTGTCAAATCTAAATAGTTTAAGCAATACTCTCCTCAGAGTTTTCTCTAATGATATGTTTCTTACTCTTAGACCCTAATAGATAATTTTAACAAGTCATTCATCAAAATAAATTAGTCTCTCTTCCTCATTCTTAAAATTATTTTAATGCAAAGATGGACGATCAAGAAATAAATTGCAATGGTGTTTTGAAAACAGATACACTTAACAGATTCTAGATCTTGAATATGAATTACAGCCCGGTCCAGATTTTAATACTCTGCAACATAAGGAAGCAAAAAGTAGGGTCTGAGCACTTGTAAAAATTTAGATTTATTGAGATACTTCAGTGAAGTGGATTGGTTTTGGGGGTTTAATTCAGGCTCTGGAAGTTAACAAGACCTGAGAAATTGGCAGCTTATATTTATGAAGAACAAACTTTGTGACAAATAGGCTAGACAAATGTGATCATTTTTGATGGAGGAGCAGACAAAGGGGAAAATCTAGTGGATGCCCCTTGTATGTTCAGACACACTGTTTGTAGTGAACTACAGTCTCCTCATTGCATTAGCTTAAATTCACTTGTCTGTGAGAATTATTGTCCCATGTTCAGACTATCAAAAATAATTTACTCGAGGAATGGGAAACTTGATACATTTTGAAGAAACTAATTGGAGACACTGCGTCATAAAAAGCCTGGAAGCTGAAATGGTGAGCTGTGGTTAAAGTGCCAGGATGTTGGGTTGGGTTTTGGTTGGGGGATTTTTTTTTATTTATTTTTTTAAAATTTTTTTTAAGGCTGGGCAAAGGAGTTTTTTCCATTTGAGTATAGTAGCAAACACCTAAAAATGCACAAGCTTTCTTACAGCAGGCTTCCTGTTACAGAGCAGAAATTAAATATCTATTTTCTTTATAATACTCTAACAGGGATATTCCTAGACCAGTCATATATGTGTTCAAGTGTATGATTAGCAACATATAAATGGGAAAGAATCTGGGGGAGAGGGGCAAACAGGTAGAGAAGCTGAGAGACTGACCTGTGATTAAAATACTCAAACTGCTGTTTCTGTTGCAGCTATCTCAGCACTTAGGAGGAAATAAATCTGAATTGTCCTTTTAGTTTAGTGTCCTTGTTTACATGATACAGGTACAAATTGTACATGGTTGTGTATGTGATCATTTCTGATGTGTTTGAAAAGAAAGAAGATTAACAGGGAAATTATTGTTAGTTCCTGATTGTTCTTTAAAAAAACCAAGAAATCCTGTCGAAAGTGATTGCCTCCTAAAGTCTGTGGATGGTGGTGTAAAATAGCGTGTAGTTTGAAGTTGGCAGGCAGTGCTGGCGTTTATGAGAATTGTAGCAACTTTGTCAGTTGCTGCTGCTGCCCATTCCCATGGAAATGGGACATCCCGGGAAGGACAAAGTGCCTCATGGCCATAACTCCCCTGCATTTTCAAATGCTTCTTTTGTTTTTATTACTGCTCTTGCGGTACAAGAATATGCTTTGCTTTGATGCATTATCTGTATGCCCAAAAGTGGGATACAGCTGGCAGTTGTGCATTAGGAAGTCTTTGCACCTGTGACTTGCATGTTATACAAAACTAGAAGCTAGACTTCTCTAAAAAAATTCTATTAAGATCTAATCCTTATGTTTGCAGTGTAATAGTTTGTACAAAATCTGACTTAGCGCTGCTCTTAGGTGTGGCAACAGAAACTGCATGAGTGTCTCTGAGAACAACGTTTGGCTGTTTGCTTGAGGATAGAGTTTATGTCATTTCTAAGGAATATTGTATTTTTATGCTACTATGCCACGGTCCTTTAGTTAATAAGCCCTCCAGTTCAGCAGCAGTGTGTATGTGGGTAATAGCAGAGTTCCATCCCAGAGCCTTGGATTTCCATTAGTGGCTTCTCAGCCTTTGGAGTCCCTGCAGGCAGCATCTTTTCAGCCATTCTGCCCCTCAGCTCTTTCCTCCCCTGAACCCACATCATGCTGGGAGATCTGAGGATTTACACTTTTAAAAAGCTGTACTTGGCAGTGTGACATGTCTGAGGTGTGAATTATGTACATGAAAAATCAGTAAGTGTACATATTTGAAGACTAGTATTTGTTTTCAGTGAACCTCTGGAATGAATCTACATCTTCCTAATTTCAGCTGAATTTTCTTGAGACCCATTAAGCTATCTCTGCCTTGCTCAGTGCAGAGCTGAGTCATTGTTCATACAATATTTTATTTGAAATATGTTGTTAGAGAGCTGTTTGCTTCCCACTAGCACTTGGGGTTTTGGGGCAAAACCACCTGTGGCATACACACATATCCCATGTGTAATTCTTCATGGAAAGTATAACTCTTCAGAAATATAGTTTTGTTTTGTAGGAGTTTTTAAAGTGTGATTCAGAGTTCCTTACGTGACTAATGTTGTTTTAAAAAGGTTTTCCTGTCAGAATTGGTGTAGAAATGCAATTCCATTTTGGCAAATATGGCAATGGTCTTTATTTTTGCTTTAAGCCTGTATTAATTTAACATCTGAAGTTAGTTTGTAAAAATGAAGGTTATTTGATAAGAGGTTTTTTCCCTACGGCATGTGTTCTGGGATGTGTGTTTTTTCTTTGGTGGGCTTGCACCTTGGGAGTAGGGATTCCAGCTGAACAGATCAAGTTTCTGAAACAATACGTTTTCTCAGACTTCATGGAATTGTTCTGTTACATTTACGCTTGTTTGGCTCGGAGGCCAAATGCTGAGGTATTTTTCATTTTATATTTGTTTTCACAGGGATCTTAGCAACATCAATTGTGAAGAGCTTGGTCCACTGCCTCCTGGATGGGAGATCCGAAATACAGCAACAGGCAGAGTTTATTTTGTTGACCATAACAACAGGACAACGCAGTTTACAGATCCACGGCTATCTGCTAACTTGCATTTAGTCTTAAAGTAAGTCTAAAGTTATGTTTAGACATGTTGAGTGTAATAGAGGAAAGAAAGTGACTCTTGAGGGGTGCTAGATTTTATATCAAGATGTATTCTGCCATTCGGTAGTATGGAAAGTATAGTAGCAGTGTTCTTTAACATGCTACCAATTTACTGTGTTACATAGCAAAGAGGACAGGTTTGATTGTTCTGGGGAAAAAATAAATCTCTAGCAGCATTTAGGCAGGAATGTGGCTATTGTGATGGCAGGAGGTGGGGGAGCAAGTGCTGTCTGCGTGAACCATAGACTTACTTCTAACAGCGAGAGACACTTTCTTTCCTTTTCTTTATACTTCATACGACTTTCAGTTTTGGAGAGCTTGTTTTAAAATAGGAGGTTGCATTCAATAGCCAGTGGTGGGAAATACTGATGAGTTAGGCAAGGGTGCACAAGTGCCAACTGTTCTCTTGGAATAAAGGAGAAATAATTCAGCTCCTATCTTCAATTTTAGAGTAAGAGTAGTTGAGATGTTCTCAAAATAAGACCCCAGTAATTTAACTCAGATTTTTTACAGAAAGAATAAAATAAAATAGGAACTGTATTTTTTTTCTACCTTAGTGTTTTGATATCACATTTTCATATTGCACTTTTAAAAACAGAAGGGGAAAGTCAAAAGAATTCTGGGTCTTGATTTTTTATTCCCTAGGCACTCATTTCATACTGGGAGATTTTCTACTAAAAACGGAAACCAAAAAGCAAACACACGGTTTTTTGGGGTGGTTTTTTGTTGTTGTTGGTTTTGGTTTGGGTTTTTTTTGTTGGTTTTTTTTTTTTTTTTTTTGCATAGATGTGGCTATCAGTTTGTCCATGCTATTTGGGAGTTTGACTCTATTGTTTCTCCCACTAGCACCTTTTAAATACTCTTGGGAAACACCTGTAAAGTATTGAGTAGGTGTTAAGTGGAAGAAACAATGAGGAGTTAGTTAGATAGAAAGCCATGCAGCCCTGGGCAAGGAGTAAGTAGGAGGAATAGTCCATTTGAGGAAGTGAATCATTGAGAAGAAAAGCTGAAGGAAAGAATAATGGGAACAAGCACTGAAAAGACAAAAAAGAGGCAAGTAATATCCAGGAGGTCAACATATCTTTTGTGTAACATACAAAAGCTGGCTAGCCCTTGTCTGCCCAATATACGTTTCAACATAACACCCGGAGAGGGAGAAGAGTCTAAAGATTGACAAATATGTATTCTGTTTAGAGAAATCATTGGTTATATACCTGTATATTACAGAACTTTTAGTAAGCTCCCATCATCCAGACACGACACTTCTGGTTCTTTTTAAATTTAAATCAAAGAAATCACTACTAATTTTAGCTGAATTTAGTAGTTTGAAATGAACACGATCTTGAAAAAACTTACCAGTGGAAGAGCATGTTCATGTTTGAAACACAGAAAAGTTAAATTTAATAACTGATTTAGATATTTTACCCGAAGAAAAACTTCAGACCCTCTTAACTACAACAGTGCAATTCTTAAACTGTAGAAAATTCAGTTAACTGGACTATATTGGAAAAACTGTCTTTCACAGGTAGGTTTATTTTCAAATGGCAGTAGGGTCATAGTGGCTAGTTCTAGGTGTATTGTGAAGCACAAACACCTAGCTAGCTTTTTATCTGGAAAATTCAATTTGACTTTCAAGTTCCACAGTCACAGAACCTTTTTGCATTTCTTTAAACTAAAAGTACTACTAAGCACACTTGCTGAAGTTTTTCATTTGTACATCTGTCTTTCATTAGGGAAGGATTTCAGAAATTCAACCAACAGTGTCATCAGCAAAGTCTGCTGCCTGATAAATCTTTTCTGGTGTTTATTCTTTTATTGTCCCAAACAGGATATGTGAAAGCTCCCCTCCACCCCAACCCATCTCCTTATTTGTTCTTTTAGGGGAAAAAAAAAAGGGGGGGGGGGGGGGGGGGTGTTTGCCTTAGGCCTGTCATTTTGTAAATTATCTGATAAATAAGTTTAGTGTTTGGGTGGGATGGGTGTGATAGAGTTTTAGGTTCAAAGGCTTAAGAAAAAGTTTACTCTTTTCTATCGAGCTGAGTAAAGCAGTTTGTTCTTCCAGTCATGACATTCTAAGTTATGAAAACAATCAAACCTGTTACCCAGTTCTGTTTTAAAATATTGGCCAAGAGTTCGTGATAGGTTTTGATACTTATGACACCTGAAAAGTACTTAGCTGTATCCTTAAAGTACTGTACAGAATCAAGCATAGTCATTCAGCTGTGAAAACAAACTAAGAAATTAGATTTAATAACTTTAAGCACTACAGATTGTTTAGCTAATGCTGCACTGATTATTTTTAATCTAATATGGAGGATGGCATTTTATTTTTCTCCTCCTAGTACTGCCCTATTTTAGATTGATTTAATTTGATGCATGGATCTTAAATTCACTCTCATTTCAGAGATTACATTTTCTTTAAGACTGATATTAACTAGCTTTGTTCTTAGGGGACTGATTCTTTTGTACTGTTAAAAGTAGAATGAATGTGTGTCACTTTAGCATTTAGCATATAATCGTGACCTTCTCTGCTAAGCATATACAAGGAATATTTTCACATGCTCATCCTTATGGATGTAGAAAGTTCAGAAGATAGAGCAATGATTTTGTTTTAATTTGTATATCAAGTAAATACAGTTTAAGTGAGGTTCATATTTAAAACTAATCACAAGTGAAAAGAAAGTACCGTGCACGTAGCACAAGTGACAAAGAGCCGTATTCTGGAACAACATTGAATGTGCGTCTAAATTATTGCGATGACTTGGTTTCTCTGGAATGACTTAACACAACTGCAGTTTATTGCAAGACCAATGTGATCAGCTTAAGAATAAAGTTCAGGTAGCCTTATTTAAAAAACAACAGAAGCAAACAACGAAACAGAGAAACTAACAAAATGAATTTAGCTAATTTCTGTAGTTCTGCATCCTCGGGCATAGTAATAAAGTTGGATTTCTGTGCATTACTCCCTCCTTAGAGCCTAGGAGTAAAGAGGTATTAAATTATTAATATTGAGCTTTGAGTTATTGCTGAAGGTATCTACCATGTGTGCCATTGCAGGGCTTTCTAAATGTTGGGCTTGTAGCATTGCTGAGAAAAGTTTCCTGGTCACCTGGTGTTACTTTCCCTTGAGGGTGGTTTGTGCAAAATTGCTTTAAATAGAATGTTTGCAGATAACCCAATAGCTGTTTGGAACCCCAAGGCAAACTGAGAACACCCCCACCCCTTTTTTTATTGCCAATTCTGAATGTTCCGGTGGTGAAAGCCTGCTGGAGGGGAATTTTGGTTGTCCAGGAGAGCTTTCTATGAGACCTTGTTTCAAAACAGACAATAGGCTGAAATTATTTTAAAATATATTAAAACAGCATTTGATTCAATCTAATATTTTTTGGTCTTTGATGCTGAAAAAAACAATTTATTAACATTCCACTGGAAAACATTCTGAATTGTAACCTTTCTGATTTATCCAGTAAATTCAGGGTATTCTCCACACAGAGATATCCTTCTCATGGTTTAGGTAAAGCACAGATTTATCCCGTGTTGTTGGAAATTCCATACTAAAAAGCTATACAAATACCCACTTAACTGTACAAGAAATGACACAAGAGAGGCCATCTCTGCAACACGATTAATTTACTTTTCCTAGTAAGAAGCTGGATTTACAAAATCTCTTAGAATTGCTAGTAGAAATACTTGTTTATCTGTGCCAATTAGTTACATGTGAACTCCCACATTCCTGTGGTCCAGACTAGGCCAGGTACAAGGGACAAGGTCCTTGCCAAGCTGCCAGTACAAACATCTTTTTGTAAGCTTACTCTTTTTCAGACAAGCCATTTAAAACAGACTATGGTATTGACTGTAGATTAGAGGCATAGTGTTTGGCAGATCCCTGAATTTTAAAATGGAGGAAGGCAAAACACGCAAAGGAAATATGGAAATGGTATCTGAGAAATTCGGTGTCAGCAGCTTAGTAGTAAAATTGTATGGATAATACCTCATTATATAGCGCTGTAACCTTTTACATACTTTGTAGAGTAGTACTAATAGAAATAACAAACCCTAAAAACAACTGATAGTTGCCAAGACAGACAGAAGCATATGTCTTTAGTCAGGATAAAAATCTTTCTGAACTTATTTTTTACTGGATCTGGACATTTTTAGCGTAATCACAGTAATAATCATAGTAAATTGAAAGTAGTTTAGTTACAAAGACTTAACCTTTAAGAAACATCTGAAGAAAATAGGGGACGTATGACTGGAATATCTGCAAACAGCTGTGTTTGTTTCTAGCCGCCAGAATCAACTTAAAGATCAGCAACACCAGCAGCAGCAGCAGGTAGTGTCCCTGTGTCAGCTTCCAGATGAGGCAGAGTGCCTGACTGTGCCAAGGTACAAGCGAGACCTAGTGCAGAAACTCAAGATCCTGAGGCAAGAGCTGTCACAGCAGCAACCTCAAGCTGGCCATTGTCGTATTGAGGTCTCCAGGGAAGAGATTTTTGAGGTAATTTGAGAATTTGACCCATTTCTTAATATCGAGGGAAGGGGAGGAGGGTTGTACATAACTGCCTGAAGGAGTCATTCAGTTAGATGAAATCTTGAAGTCCGGAGATAAAGGTGGGATTTTACCGGTGGCAAATGGGAAGAGGAAGCATTTCAAGGGGACGTTAGGAACAGTCGTGTACTTAAAGTAGCTGTATTTACGCTGGAGAGAAGAAGAAAACCGAGGAAAGCTTTCCCGGTGGCTGGAGGCATACAGACTGTGTCAGGGACTGAGGAAGAAGTCCAAGCGCTTTGTGTGTTTGAAGATACTGTCTCACTTCTTCCTTGAATAGACCAACGCTAATGTTTGTTACAGAGGGAATGTTACAAGTTGAAAACCAAGCAACTATTCATGATCTCTGATCTATTGTAACTTAAGTACAATTACTATGGAATTGCATTCATCTTTGGGGTTTGGATTACTTAGCATCTATCTCAGTTCTGGTTGATTCTTTGTCCTCCCGTCGGCGTCCCCTGCCCCCCCAGTCAGACCAATTTTATGAATTGTCTAGGCTTCTGAATGACCAGAGATGCCCACAGTGGGATGTCTGCATTGTACTTTGTGACATTATTCAGCAGACTGTCACAGAATAATTCTGCTGAATTGATGAAACACAGTTACAATTCACTGGCTTTTGCAGGAGAACAGTCTGTCGTTTTGAGAACTTTATCACCCATCCCACCCATCCCTCTTGCATTTTTACCCCACCCACAAACTTGATAGCCCCGCTGTGTTGTCACAATTTTTCCAGCCAAGACAGATTTGTGTTGGTCTTCCCTTTGGAGACAGTCAAATCACTTCACAATCAGCAAAAAAAGAAAGGGAGGAAAGGCTGCTGTACAGCAGTGAAAATTATTATGTTCTTGATCTGAAAATGTTGGGTCCCAGGCACAGCTGCCTCTTCAGTTCTGCAAAGCCAAAGATTGGGGCACCAACACTGGACATGAATAAAAAACTAGACTTTTTTGATTTAATTCCCTTTTTAAAATTAGCATTTGTTTTGTCTCTTTCAGTTTTCTTTTTGTGTTTTCTTGGTGAAGTCTTACTGATAGAGGAATAATTCTGTAGATTTACCAGGATGGCATTGATGCTTCTGTTTCTTAAGATGCTTCCTGAAGGTTTGCATGGGTGTTATAGCCAGAATAGAAGCTTCACTGTTGGCTTCTCACACTGCAGAAATTGTGAGCCTTTATGGAAAACAAAAGGAGTTTACTGACACTTTTATTTTTTTTTATGAAGTATGTGAGAATGAGAGAGAGAATGTTCTGATCACTGCACACCTCTGGAAATTTAACGAAGGTGGTTCTTCTCACATATGTTTTATTTGACAAGTGTTATTACGTTTGTAGAAAACCAAGTTACACTCTGTGAGCTGAGAAAGTGGTTGGTATCTAGGAAAATAGTATCCCCTTTAATAGGATCCCCTTTGGACTCGGAGTCTGGGACTCCGTTTCTGATAAACAGTAGTAGCTTCTTGTCTGTAAATAGCAGTTAATAAAATAAAGTGTTATGTGTTCACAGGAATCCTACAGGCAAGTCATGAAGATGAGGCCAAAAGACCTGTGGAAACGATTAATGATAAAATTTCGTGGGGAGGAAGGCCTTGATTATGGAGGTGTTGCCAGGTAAACAGGCTCTTCCCCCGCACTCCAACCCCACCAACTACACCTGTGCTTTGAGTCCTAAACCAGCCTTGTATCAGCCCTATGTCTTTTTTTTCATTATTCTTATTTATATTTATTTCTCTAACAGGTTGTATGTTAGAAGAATATATTTTCAGATAGTATTTTAAAGGAAAAACTACATCAAAAAATAACGAATTTATTGTAAATAAATCAAAATGCATGTTATAGATTGCATCAGACAGACATCTATCATACATGCAAGACAGGCTTTTGGTATCTGTTGAAATTGCTGTAATTTTCTTCATTTAGTAAAGCTTGGATATGTGAGAATTTATATCATTAACTACTCCAGCTTTGTGGCAGAACTTTGATTTAAAAATGTGCATCATTGCAGATTATCACTACTGTCTGAAGCATAATGTTAAAAACTAGCAGTCAGTAGGCAACTAAAGTCTGTCAATAGTAGGAGGTTATTTTTCACTTATAAAAAATGACATTTATTGATTGTATAAAGATATTCTTCGTATGTTAAAACAGCATTAGGAATTGTATTGGCCCATTGCACAGGTGCCGCTTCACTGGAAATACTCCCCATCTCTGGCATGTGGATATACTCGCTGAATGAGTGTTGACTCGTTTAGGAGCATTCATTGTTTGTATTGCATTGCATTTTTTTTTTACCATTAATACTGATTTCAAAAATACAGACAATGCTACCAAACACCCCGTCTTCTGCATCTGTAGTTGGTGTGTGGCAGGTGACCTCAGGGACCAAGGCTGTGATGCTGCGTCTGGCTTCATGAGTTTGCAAATGGCCAATAGGGTTTTCACTTCATCCGTTACTAAATATAGTAACATGCTGATTAGCCGAACTAGTAAAACTGTCTTGTTGCATCAATTACTGTTGACAATGATACTGTTGATGATGATAATAGTGTTTAAAATAAAGAAGCTGCAGGTGGTGTTGTGCACTATTTTCCAAAGTGTCTGCTAGTATTTTTCAGCATGGGTTTTGTTTCTAGTCTGGATGCCGTGGAGCCTTCGTCGTTTTCCATACATGAATACGAGAAGACCAAGATAGAAAGTGTTAACAGCTTTCCCAGTTCTTAGACCATTATTTACTGATTTGTGAACATTTAATGAAAACTCTAAATATATCCATTACCTGAAGATGGTTTCTGTTAAAAGCTGTGACCGAACAGCTCTGTAGCATAGTCAATAGAATGTGTAGTATTTTGTCTTAGTGTGTAATGTATGAAGGAGAATCTCTTGGAAATAAGTAATCTGGAGAAAAATCATGCAAAGCTGAGAAATAGGTCAGCTGCCAGGTGCTGTGCAGTTACTAAGCCACTAAAAATAATTCTTATTTCAGCCTTATCTGAGCATGTTCAGAGAGAACTTTCTTCATATTTATGTTTAACAGTAAGATTTAAAAAAAAAAATCATACTATTTTGAAAAGATTCTCAGTGTAGGAATGATTTTGTCTAAAGTACGCAATAAATCATTTTCTTTTCTTCAGGGAGTGGCTCTACCTACTGTCTCATGAAATGTTGAATCCATATTATGGTCTCTTCCAATATTCCCGAGATGATATCTATACATTGCAGATCAACCCAGACTCTGCAGTCAACCCGGTATGGCTGGTAACACAGTTCTGTAAATGATCATTTTGTGACTAGAAATTAAATACGTCTGGAGAACTTTCTAGACTTAGGAACCTAATTCTCACATTAGTATTGCTAGAGACTGAATTTGTGCAATAATATAACTTCTTTTTAGTACTGATCAAAGAAACTTCTCAAATGTGTTCTTAATTTTCTGTAAGATGCTGATTTATGTTTTCTTTGGGAGAAATTAAGTTTATTTTGATTCTTAGTAGTAAGACTTCTGGACCGGAAGCAATATACTTAATGTGCTGTGTATAAAAACAAACAAAACAAAATGCTCTGGATATGTTGGGGTGGGGTTTTTTTCTTTTCTTTGTATTGAAATTTTATTTCGTATTCAGCAGATATAACCTGGAGGTCTTATTTAACTGAATGGCTTAGTGTCTCCTTTCAATTCTAGGAACACTTATCGTATTTCCATTTTGTTGGACGGATAATGGGGATGGCTGTGTTTCATGGACACTATATTGATGGGGGCTTCACATTGCCTTTCTATAAGCAGTTGCTAGGGAAGCCAATTACTTTGGATGATATGGAATTGGTTGACCCTGATCTTCATAACAGCTTAGTCTGGATACTGTATGTACCGTGTATTGTATCTTACAATGTTAGCATTCTGTCTTATTTAACATGTGATAATGTTTCTAAATCCAGTTGAAAGAAATTAAGTATATTTTGATCTCGGGCTCAGGCAGATTTAAGAAACATCTTTCTTGCGCAATTCAGCTTCTTTAAAGGCTTAACATGCTCAAGGTATTCACATTACTGAGCTGTAAAGCACTCAGTTCATAAATTTTAATTTATTAATTTTGCCTATTATTAACAGTAACAAGTTATTAAAATATAACATTGAAAAATTGATAATGGTTTTAAAATACAACATCGTAAAAATCTCTGTTCACCTTTGCTTCCAAGCAGTAATTTGAAATGCTATTGAAAAACTAAATTGTGATGTCTGTCAGATATATTATGGTTGTAATATATTTGCAAAATGTTTTCACTGAGTCACTTGCTTATTTCTTTGTACCAGTGAGAATGATATCACAGGAGTCTTGGACCATACGTTTTGTGTAGAACACAATGCATACGGGGAAATTATTCAACATGAACTGAAACCCAATGGCAAAAGCATCCCTGTGACAGAGGAAAACAAAAAGGAATATGTCAGGTACATCAATACCTGCTCCAAAGGTTTTTTTTTGTTGTGGGGTTTTTTTTATTTCCTATGGTGGGGAGGAACTTTTACTTATTTGAGGTAACTGACAGTGTCATGTTGTTGTTTGTAGTTTCTAAGTTGTAGTGCAATGGTGGTGGTGTGTGTATTCCTGTCAGTGAGGTCTTTTTTTTTTTTTTTTTGGCTGGATGAATTGCAGGTTTATTGTATTTGAATACATCTTTCACAAAACCAATTTGCACTTGCTTGCAGACTTTATGTAAACTGGCGATTTTTACGAGGAATTGAAGCTCAGTTTCTGGCTCTACAGAAGGGATTTAATGAAGTAATCCCACAACATCTGCTGAAGACATTTGATGAGAAAGAGTTAGAGGTCAGTCCGCTAACGTTACGTTATGTCGTCAAGTGTAACAATGAAAGCCCGAGGCATTCTTCTGAGACTGAGTAACATGGGAAGTTGTATCCCCAGTGCTTTAGGGGTTTGCAGGTGCACTCTTGCAAGAAATACAGTTAGCGTAAGAGGTTACCAGGTCACGCGGTCACAGAGACTGGATGTACCTTCCTCTGAGAGCTACCAGAGTGTTTCTCAAGGCAACATTGCGTAGCAACTGCAGAAGTGGTAGCAAACAACCCTCTCGTACACCTGAAAACCTTGCCGAACCTACTGAGAAGTGAGTGCGGTGACCTCAGATTGGCTCAGAGTGCTGCTCCAGCAGAGGCGGTGGTGCACGTTTCTCATGGTGCAGTTTCACGATACCAAATTCAGTGCTGCCAGGAAAACAGTCTGTCACTCCCTCCCGTCTCCCACCACTTGCTCCCTGCTCTTCCAGGGCACCTCACTGGCTCTTATGTCAGGCAGCTATGAGGTTTTGCAGGGCTCAGTTACGCCAGACTAACTTGGCCCTGTAAATACAGTGTAAGGAAAGGTGCTGTCTGGTGCTGTCACCAAAAAATGTGCTATAAAATGTCAAGAGCAGCATCCAAACAATATCCTCTTGAGGTAAATCCCATAGATCCCAAGCTTGTTTTAAAACTGAAATCTAATACACAGTCTGTTAGCTGCGGAGCTGAGGTTTTTGCCATATAAAATGGCAACAAGGTAAATTATTCATGCTTTCTTCTGTTCACTGTACTAGAATGTCAGTGATTGCTCTTCTTTTATCCTGAATATTCTCATCCAACAGCAGTGAGCCAGCCGTACTGCTAACCCAGAGTCATTTTGCAGATGCAGAATAAGAAAGGGGAAGGTCCAATCTTCTTAGTCACTAAAAAATGTCTTCATAATCCTGTCCCTGTTGAGCTTAAACTGATCCATTGTGCATCTCTTTTAGAAGTGCTGAAAGCCCTTCATCAGGAGAGGTCTGATTTGTATTACATGTGTGGTATGGCAAGAACAAGATTACTTTTGAGGGTCCAGCGTTGGACCAGCCAAACCACACCCTGAGCTATGCTCCAGAAAGAAATACTGAGTTCAAATGGGTATTATGCACTTTCACACAGGGATAGAACCTGTGCTGCTGCTGTCATTTAATTGACAGGTCAAGACACTTTCATATAAGCTTATGAAATGGTTGATTTTTTTTTTTTTTTTAATTTGAATTGAGGCCATGTAAAAAACGCATTGTGTACAAAGGGAAGATTAAAAAAAAAGTTCTGTTTCTGCATTGCTTAAGACCTCTCTGGTGAGGTCTTAATTTGTCTTTGGTATAAAATCTGTCAATTTTTTATATCAGTTATTCACCATTTGGCTAGCTGCAAAACCATTTTTACACTGATCAACGGTGAAATAATTATATTCTAAATTTACAGCTCATCATTTGTGGACTGGGAAAAATTGATGTTAATGACTGGAAGGCAAATACTAGGTTAAAACACTGTACCCCGGACAGCAACATCGTGAAATGGTTCTGGAAAGCTGTGGAGTTTTTTGATGAAGAGAGGAGGGCGAGACTTCTCCAGTTTGTGACTGGCTCATCCAGAGTGCCTCTGCAGGGCTTCAAGGCATTACAAGGTAACTTTGTCCAGAGTAACCGCAGATGCCTCTGCTGGGAGGAAGCAATGGGACACATCACAGAAATATTAGCTGAAAATGAGGCTGGCTGGCTGCTATGTGACTTTTTAAGAGTGATTTTTAATGGTCTGATGAATAACAATCACAAATAGTCTTTTGTGTGTGTTTATTACCTTGTTATTCAGCTGTAAATGGATCTTTTGTTTCAGTCATGTACTTCCTTCTCTGGCAAGAAGCTCTGATCAGCAGAGATCTTAGTGAGGTTCTCCCTATGTTTGGGGTTTTCTTTTTTTTTCTTTCTTTTTTCTTTTTTTTCTTTCTTTTTTCTTTTTTTTCTTTCTTTTTTCTTTTTTTTTTTCTTTTTTCTTTTTTTTTCTTTCTTTTTTCTTTTTTTTCTTTTCCCCAAAGCTTGTTTTTAAATTTCTGTCTTTTGCAAGCCCTCATCACCTGTACAGCTCTGGGACCAGAAAACACCGACATGCAGTGTTGTTGTGATTCTGACAGCAGAGGCACTTGTAATGCTGACTACTTTTATTGTAAGAGCAACATAATCACAGGCAGCCCAGGCATCAGAAGCGATCACCTTAATTACCAACCTGTCTTGTCAACTTCAGTCAAAGCTCTGGGTCCCAGAGCAACCTGTGCTGCTCTGTTAACACAATAATTATCCTATTTCACCCTCTCACAAGATAAGAGAAAACTGCCCGGGGGAAACATGGACCATAAACCATTTTAACAGGTAGAAGATTCCAAGAGAACACAAATTCTGTGGTAACGGCTGCCCCATACAAAAGCCAGTTGCTCTAGAAATCTGCTGCTTCATTATCAGATAGAAAATGAAAAGCCCTCCCTTTTTTTCCTCTGTCCTGAGGTCTAAAATGTTCAGGAGCATTAGAAGCTCAGGAATATTGAGTTTTTTAGGACTCTAGTTGCTTTAAACAAAGTATGGTACTTTAAGTGTTTAAATAACATTGCAGAAGCCAAGGGACTTGTGGCAAACGGTAACTGTTAACCCTGTTAGAATAGTTACAAGTAATATTAACCCTACTATTGATGTGCATGCTGTTAACTGTAGCAGTTTGGAGAACAGTAATGGCAGTACTACCAGTTAACATCATCTGCACTGCAAGTTTTAGTATCACTGTACTAGTAAAGGAAGTATTTCTGTGAGCAAATGAAGCCACCTTTCCTACAGATTTGAACGTGAAGGCTGTCAGGTTTTAGGCTGAATTGTACTAACACAGCTCACCACACAAGCAGCTCACGTTCTGACTTAACAGCAGAGTCCCCAGGAGAAAGACTGACCCTGTGGATTATGTTCTTTAATGTCCGTCTGCCCAGACAAGAATTCCAGTTCTGCGAAGCTTGGAGTGTTTGTAACCTCTTCTATCCTTTGGGAGATCTAAAGTCTAAAAGTCTGCTGTGCTGCCGTCTTTTTGCTTTAGCACAGAGATTAAGGGGATCTTTGTATAGTCAGATTAATTTAAACAAAATTTTCAGAAGTTGATATTGTGATTCCTCTATCTAATTTGAATGGAATTGGCCACTACTCAAGACCCGTTATAAAGTGGGGACACAAAGGGCTGTGTAAGTTTGGTTTTTTTTTTTCTCTGTAGGAAGAGTGAGAGAAGTTAAATTAAAACCTGTTAGAATTGTAGAGTGCACTGTGTAAAACAGGTATTTTATTCTTCCTTATCAGTGCTTTGTTCTTGGTTATCTTTCAATGGTTTAAATAATTGCGTGGTTATCGTGTGTGGGTGGAGGGGAGGAATCTGTCTGATAAGCACTGTGAGTTTGTTTGAAGTTTTTTCCTGCCTGTTTATGATTTCACCTCTCTTTGTGCATAGCTGCTTGGTTTTTTGTGGGTTTAGTTACTTTTCTTTGTTGCAGTGCAATAAACAAGTTTCATATAGTGCGATGCAGTAGTAGTAGAGATCTTTTCTGGATTTTCAGGTGCTGCAGGCCCACGACTATTTACAATACACCAGATTGATGCCAGCACTAATAATTTGCCGAAAGCTCATACCTGGTAAGAATTTTTCAGGCCTCTATTGTGATATATAGGTTAAGACCAACTTGATGTCTCTATATTTTGAGCTGTATTGTCTCTTTTTTTTTTCTTCCCCTCCTTTTCTGATGTAACAAATGCTATCTGTTACAGAGCAGTAGAGGTATGAAAACTAGAGATTGCTTTTATTTATATGAAGTTCCATTCACCTTGTTAAGTATTGCTTTGTCATTGTTTCAAGTACGTTAAACGAACCGCAACAAAATTTTGCTAGGTGATGCTTGAACTTCCAGATAACTGAAACTTTTCTGCCTTCTATCCACAGCTTTAACCGAATAGACATTCCTCCTTACGAAAGCTATGACAAGCTATACGAGAAGCTGCTAACTGCCATTGAAGAAACATGTGGGTTTGCTGTGGAATGACCCTTCACAGGCTTACCTGAGACTCTATTTATACTCCTGTCAGCCAGAAAGCCCTTCCCTCAGCCAAGACTCAAGAAATGCTTGAAATACAGGAAACTTTCCCTTTTCTACACTAGGACACTGGGAGGGAAAGGATAACTTTGGAATTTTTTTTTTTTAATTATTTTTATTTCAAGAAAATAGGTTCTGTGGTTCCTACCATAGAATCATTCAGCTGCTATTAAAAAACTAATATCTTGAACATACAGAATGCTGACTTTTCCTACATTTCAACAGTTAAGCAGTATTCTATACTTAAAGACTACTACTATTTTTGTAAAAGGTAATCTATTATATTTGCCTACCTGATTTCTATTCTCAGATACCAAGACACAACTTCAGCAGTCGGTACAAGTCACATTTCAGCCTGTTTTAAATGTATGATACTGAACAGCATCTATACTTGCTATTTTTGGAAAAAATATTTTGGATTATTCTAACTTTGCATAAAATTGGCTGAAAGAATCGTTAATCTTTTTAATTAAAGCCACTTACATGTTAACTGCATTTTCTTATAGTAAAACATTATATTCTGCAATATAAATTCAACTTAAATGTTACCACAGGGGGCTTTTTTTTATATTTTCGAAGCATGAATTACAAATACGATGTTTTGGGGTCCTATTTATATCACTGGTCAGATTCCTTAAGCAAAATTTCTAGTGTGAGTGACACATACTGTCTTTGGTACAGTACTTGTGTTAACATGTAGAATAGACCTTTTTTAATGAACAGTAGACATTTTGATTTTTTTAAAACAACATTTTTCTAACAAGTCTGTCAAGAGTATTTTTTGTTGCTTTTGACTTTAAATTTAAACACTGCATTTTTCAACTTTTTAACCATGCTGATGAGGTGATATTTGACAGCAGAAGCCTGTCAGCAGTTTGTTTCAGAACCCATCCTGTCCAGTCAACCAAAGTTTGTTTGAATGCAGCCAAATCATATTATATATTTGTTGATGCTAAAGATTTATCAGGTAAAACATGTTGTAATCTTTGTCTAGCTGCTCACGACATGTGGGCTTAAGTTACAACTAAGGAAAAATGGTGTATTAACTGAAATATGTGTAATGTGCTTTGAAAATGAGGTTTTAAAAGCACATAATTTATTGATTGTAGGGATGGAAGTAAGTATATATATGAATTATAACATGGGTTGATCTCTTCAAAGGGGAATAAAATGCACTACCAGTAGAGGGAACTGAACTTTTTGAAGTTAGTTTGGGAATTCTCAGTTAAGATCTGTATGATCTGCTCGTGGTGTGTAGATAAATCAGTCTGCTTAAGAGATGGTGGCATTCTCCTCTCAGTGGTGAGAATATTTGGAATAAGTAGCGTTTTTTTTCCAATCAGTGTTGTGTTTCTTTAACTTAGGTTACAATTAGTCATCAAATCTGCACTATTTTTACACTGCCAATGAGAAGAAAGTCAAGGGTATTGAAAATGCTAAAGGAATGGGATGTAAACAGCTGTTCCATTTTTGCAGCGTAAGTCACACAGAACTAGCTAATTTTCTGTCTGTTCTATGGAGCTTGAACTTAATTTTGTTCTGCCAAATCTGACTGCCACAGTGAGTAAACTACTACTGGATGTTGTGTATTAGAATAGCAGGCAATGGACTACTTTTGTAGAATTGTGGTAAGAATCTGGTGAGCCAAATCCACATGTTCATTTGATTATTTTTTTTTTTGTACAGCTGTTGCTGGAAGGTTTGTTCTAAGAGACTTGCTTCCCATTCTGGGCTGGCTGCAGAGATGAGGCTACTTAGGGATGTAAACATAAAGCCAAGAAACTTGCTTTGACAGCCAGGTTTGAAATATATCAGACCCTTTTTTTGCTTCATTTCAAGGGACTATTGCACTCATGTAAAATGGCTGGTACCTTTGCATCTACAGTTGGGATCCCTATTTCACGGCTTTCAGGTAATACTCTTACCAGAGAAACTACCACTATAACTGTCCAGGTTGCCTGGGAGAGCAAAGTAGGTTGTTGCCCCGTGTGTTTCTTGCTCAGTACTGCTGCCTGTGGTTGGGACCACTGCTTTAGACACTCCCAAAGACCTCTTCTCACCCCTCCAAGTTTTGAGGTATGATGTGAATTGCAATTTGCAGAGATTTTACAGAGACAGGTTCTTCTGACCACTGTTCACAGGACAGGGACTCCAGTGTTCTATGACTCACATATATATATTTTTTTTAACCTTTTTTTTTACCCCCTGCTCTTGCTCAGGCTTATGGCTGCAGCCTCCCTGATCATGAAACATGAAAAATGTAAAATCCTGTTTGATCCAGCTTTCAAAAGTCAGGACTTCGTTAGGCAATTCCAAGGGGAAGGGATGCTGCTGTTCCCGTTGCACCAGGCAGCTCACCTCAGCACTATTCAAAGACTGTCTCTGTAGCGTCTCCTGACCATGTCATCTGTACCCACCTCCCAGGAACCTTCTCCCTGTCAGCCCACTTAGGCTGGTAAATCTTTGAATGTGTAGTTATGGCCACCCTTATGTCATCAAAGCGTTTTTGAGGAGGGAGGAGATGAGCTCTGCAGAATATAGACTCTAGATCAGCTGATAAATACCATTCATTTTCACAGCAGCCTTAGCAGTACATCTGTTTGTTCTACCAAACAGTTTGGTATGGCATAGAGAATTTTTTTAACTGCCACAGATAAATATTGTAAATTTTTAATATATTATAGGCAAAACTAGACAAATCTGCATTTGACTTTCCATAGCTGACAGATGAGGATGAATATACCAAGTATTCTGAGTGCCTTTCTACCTTCGTAATGACTGAGAGCTTTAACTAAAGCACCTCATCACCTAGTCAGATGTTTATCTGAAAATGTTAAAGGGTTGATTCCTTTGCAAAATTTAGTTTTAAGATCATGTCAGCTACTTTCCCCTCAAAAAGGTGCTAAGCCTAATATTGCATTTTAACCTTGGACTTTCACCCCATGATTAATGTGAATATTTATTTCAATGTGTCCCTCTTACTGGGTTTTACTTTATCCAGTCTTTAGTTGTTTTAGAGAGATGTCACATCATGGTTTTATGCTGTTGCTTTTCATTATGAATGTTTAATTATGAACAGTGACTTTTGTAGATTACAAATATACAGTACACAGTTGAGTTTCAGAGGATTTAATTTCTCGGTGTAAAGAGTTTTGTAATGGTGCTTTGTACAGTATGTATTCTAATTTTTTTGCACATAGTTTCAGTTTCCCTAAACTGATTTATTTGTACCAAATTTTTGTGTTGTACTAAAGTCCAGAGCACACAAGCCGTTTTTAAATTCTTGTTCTACAACACTACATCTGTATTGAACTTCTGGTGCGTTTAAACTGGCTGCATTGATGGAAGTAAAAGCTTTGCTTCTATATCATAAGTATGCATCATACAGCTTAATGTAGCATGCTCCAATTGCTTCAGATTTTAAACAGCACCACATAGTTAACAGGTGCCATTTGTTGTACTTTACACTATGTAGTAGGTTTCTGGCTCTACCACATCCTCAGAGCTTTGTTTGTAGTTGTAATTAGTTTATACAAGTGTAATTACTCCTCCACAAACTGACAGTTCTTAGTTTATCATTTCCATTGTATTTATTACAGAGTGTTTTAGCATTGATATCATTGTATTTTCACCCAGCTGTTACATGAGCTTTAACAAAAAAAAAATCTGTATAAAATGGTTTTTAAGTACTTAATGTATGTACCCATGCAGAAGTTGAGCAATAAATTGTATGCTGTTTGCACTGTCACAGCATCAATGGTTTTAAAAGTTTTAAGTTTTTCTTAAATATTTAAAATGTAACAATATAACTTTTTAAGTAACTTAACTTTGTTTCAGGAGAAAAGACTTAAAACTTGATGTCTTTCTACATGCTGTTACCTACAATAAGGATGGTGCTAAATGTTCTAGTCAAACAAAAAAGGTCTTACTTTTGGCTTTCATGCAATGGTGTACATGTGTCTTGGCAAGGACTTTCTCTCTGCATTGGTGAACGGATGTCTCCTTTCAAAATTCAGGAAAGCTAAACCATCTTCCTTAAGGGAAGAAAAAGGGTAAATAAATTTGGTAAATACTTGTTAAATTTGATCAACTTAGCTGGTAAATATTTTCCCTTAGATAAAGACTTCATATCAGCCTGGCTTAGAGCAACTCCCTGGAAATAGTTGTTAAGAAAGTCAGGGTGTGGGTTTCTGGTTTTGTGGAGGTTCTTTGTTGTGTGTGGTTTGGGTTTTGTGAAGTGAGGTGTATCATACTGTAACTGCCAGCTGGTTTGGGGTTTTTTCTTTAATCTGTAAAGGAAGCATCTCTGCTGCTGGGAGCTTTTTTTTTTTTTTTTTCTGCTTAGCTCTCTTTTCTTCCCAATGCATGACTCTTAATTCACTGAGTGCATTTTCAGTAACAGACACCATCTTGGAGCAAGCTTTAAATATTGTATACACTATACAATTAATTCTAGTATATTCATATCACTTCTCACACATGCAACTTTAAGCAAGAACTCTTCTACTAGAGCCTGCTTAAAATTACACTTTAGTTCATCCTCATTACCAAGATAAACTATTTAAAAAATTGTAGTTTTGTCAAGCACAGGAGAATGTCAGTAATGTGCTTCTACTAATTGTCAGCTTGGGTTTATGTCATTTGTTCTCAGTTTAAGTATTCATCCCTGTGTTTGCATCTCATAGGGCCCATAATGCATGGCTGCTGAAACTTGAATTTTCTACTACACAATGTATTGTTTATAGCACATGATGAGTCTATAAGGATAGGTGTGGTATCTATTGTCAGCTCCTATTCTGCCTAGCAGCAGACCTTACAACCTGTAGTATGGTAAAAGCTGAATGTTGGATTTTTTTAATGACTACTTACTCTTGCTTCACACTGACAGAACTAGAACTAATCTGCTTCTCCCTAAAAAAAAAAAAACTAGCCAGGGTACTAAATACAAGTACCCTTGCACAACTTTTGCCCAAATAATCTGCTTCTAGGAACAAACATGGCTGTTATTGCTTGTCCATTTGTACATAGCATTACTCTTGACTCCCTTTTGAACTAGATCAATTCAAACAAAACTTTGCTTGTTTACATGTGGGCTGATGTAGTTTTGAAACTCCTGTGTGAAATCCAACAATTGAAATACCTACAGAAACCACTACAGAGCACACACCTATTAGTATACCCTTGTTGAAAATAATTAGGAATGCTGGCCACAGCTCCTTCCCAGGTTTCAATTCTTGCAGAAGCTTATATTTTACTGCTTTAGAAGAATTTCCATGGTTTTCTATTTCAAACTACTTTTCCAATACATTTGAGGCATAGGAAGTAGTACTTTATATGCTTTGCCATTAACAAGCCAGTAACACCAAAATTGCAAACATAGTATGGTGTAGAATAGGTAGCCCTCCCTTGCTTAATATATTAAAATTACTGATTTTTGTCAGGTTTATTGCAGGTGGCCTCTAACTTGTCCTTCCAAAGGAAACTTGAACAACTGATGTTCTTTTAAAGAGCTACTTGTTCTTTGTGAGCTTTCCAATCCAGTAATTTCTGGCTAACAGTGCTAGTGTGGATCCAGCAACATCAGAACCAGCGCAGGCCTAGAGGAGGGTTAGCGTTCCCCCGTTCCATGAAGGTAACTTCCCTCAAGCACACTGACATCCCACTTCCTTTGTGTGGAGCTCAACATTATCTCAGCCTCACTAAGAAGGTAGAAAGTAGTTTAAAAACTTTATTGGTGAACATAAAAGTGCTGTAGAGATCCCAGATACCAGCAGCTACACCTCTGACCTGTCAAAATGATGGACCTGATAGACAAAAACAGCAACACATCATCTTCCTCTTACAGCAGCTCTCAAAGATTCTCATCATCTTAGCCAGAGAGAACTGCAGTGATATTTACCATAAGTCTTACAAGAAATGGCTTTTGCTATATTGAAAGGAAGCCATCTGAAGTCTAGATTTCAGTCTGTCTGCTTCTAATTCTTGAAAAAAGGTGTCATCATCACTTTGCATTATTGCTGCTTGCAGTTGCTGTATTTCCTTTTCCATCCTTGATCTCAATTCTCTTTTTGTTTTCTGTAGCATCTAAAGAAAATACAGACATTAGCCACAGCACATAAAAAGAAAAGACATTTACACAAAACTAAAAATACCTACTTGTGCTTGTGCTTTTTCTCTGGTTTGGATTACTTGGCGTTCTTGAGATAAAACTTCTGCTAGCATGGAAAACTAAACAGAACACATGTTTGAGTTGAACCAATTAAAGAAAAGACTTCTAGTGTGAAAAATACTAACTGACTTTGATGCAGATTAAGCTTTACCTGATCTTTGTAATAGTTCTCCATAGACTCCAACTCATTTTGATGCTCTCTCCTTTGCTCAGCACGCTTCTCTTGAGCATATGCTCTCAGGTCCTTCAGTCTTTGCTTCTGAATTTCTAAGCCTTCTTCAAATAAGTTTTTAAATATCTGCCAGCAATTAAAAAAAGCAAACCTAAAAAACTTTTTCCAGAAACTCTTAAGTATACATTTACATTTTTCAGCTGCTTTATCTCCTGATGGAACAGTGATCACATGAAGATAGGTCATTGCTCATTGAAAAGTACACAGTTATGTATCTAGTCATGGTGGTACAGATAGAGCTGAGCTGTATTTGTATTACTCCTTTAGCTGAAATTGATAGATAAAATTAATTTTTCATGTCAGTTTAGCCATATTACTAAGAAAGGGGCTAGAACAGCAAATGTATATTACATTTTTAAAATCACTTCAGACAACCCTACAATGCAAGCCAGAGTCTTTGACTGTGTGCTGTGATTTACAGCCCACCCTGCATTCTGCTGTCTAACTTAGGACCTTCATCCAGATTTCCAATAGCAGGAAATCCAGCCTGTACTCAGGCTTTCCATTTATACAAAAAAACACTTACCAGCTACAGTGCTGTGCAGCTTGAAGCAAACAGTTCTCAAATCGCTACTAGTGGATTATGCACTAAACTACTAGTCTCTTATTTTAGAAGGTGCAAGAGCAGATACACAATTCTCAAAGCATAACTCTACTTGCTTTCCTTAGCTCTGATGTCCAGCCCTAATTAGTGATCATATCTGTCAAAAAGTCCACTTTGTTTAACAAACATAACTGAATAACAAAGCTGTCTTCTTGATCAGTTTCCTTAACTGAAGATTTAGATTGTTTTCTTTGGATAGTAACTATAGGAACAACTTCTTAATCCTACTGTTTCTGAAAACTCATTTCCCCAATTTCTCATGTTACCAGTCTTGTTTTTCCATGCTGATACTTCACCCTTTCTGTCCTTCTCTTAACCCCATAAAGCAGCCTTCCTTGTTTTACAATGGTTTGCCATAAACTGTATCAGTGTTTCTAAAGATGGAACCTTTTCATCTATGGCCTTAACTGAGCAACCATTTAAACCTAGCTCCTATGCTCTGTTCACTTAACTTGTTGTCTGCTCATACCAGTATTTGAACTAACAGACTATGGGGTCCAAACAAAAAAGAACTCCATGCTTGCAGAGCAAGATATCTTGTACTTACCTTTTCTTCCCGTGTCCTAGCCCGCATCATCTTGGCACGCAACTGAACCCGGTAATCTTCATAATATTTCCTGGCTCGAGCAATTTGCCGGCGTTTCTCGCTCACTCTATTCTGAGCCCATTTCTGTCGGTAGATACGTTGCTTAAATTCTTGCTAAATGGAAAACAGTAGCTGTAAGACCACCAGGCTTCCAATAGATATTGCTGCAGGCAAAGCTTTGTTAATCATTGCTAAATAAATAGGGACCTTTACTAAGGACCTTCTCCCTACCCCAATTTTACACTGCATTTACAGTTTACAGCTTTAATCACCACTGATTTAGCAAAGTGGTGCCATCAAAAGCACTATATAATTAAGGAGTTAGCATTGCCGTGGCAGCTGGTGCTCTTACCAGCAACCCCAGGAGCCTGAAATTTCTCCTCCTTGCACATTCTTAGAATTTGTTTGCACTTTTAAAGCAACAATTCAGTATAATAATATTCCAGTCCCATGACCTCACTAGCCACACAGCAAACAGATTACACGGCATGTGAGACCACAGCTACTAAAGATGCATATAACTGTTGTAAGATAAAAAAACCCCACTTTCATGGACCAGTGAATATGCATTCTAGCCCAGCTCAATGTGAATTTTTCCTTCAAGGAACATACCAGTCTCTTGTTATGGTCTTGATCTTTTTTAATAATTGCAACAAGAAGCTCATGCTTCTTCAGGGCTTGTTGAACCTGGAGGTTTAAAAAAAAAAAAAAGCTAGTTATGCCCATCATCCTACAGGACAGGCAGATGTGTATAAGAGTTTTAAACATTGCCCCTCTGCTATGTTTTGGTTTTTACATTGACAGTTACTGTGCATAAGTTAAATCAACTTCTGGATCTCACAACTAACTTTTAAAGTAAAAGTCTATTCAGAACTAGCACTCGAAACTACAACATGCTTTTAAAAAAGCAATAGCAATCCTGAGCAGTACTAGATCAACTAGTATCAAAAAATGAACATTATATTCAAGTGGCTGATTAAAAAGTTGAACCCATGTGTCTAGATATGTACATCCCTATTTAAGTAATCAAGCTCTGATATGCATCCTTTCATATTGTGCTTCTGCTGTGCATGTACCCTATTTACGCTGCATACCAGAGTCAGAATGATCTTATTGCAATTTTATTACGCAATACAAACTGATGACTGCTAACTATTCTGTCAGAGGTACTATTCCTGCTGATACTTAGAAAGTAAGAATAAGAATGCTCACTTCATTTTGGAGTTTTGATCTAGTTCTGCCAGAAGCTGCCTTAAGTTGTTCAGTATGTGCAAGCTGCTGCTGCCACATTTTATTCATAGTATGGTGGGAAATATGCAGGTGGGGGAACTCTTCCAGTAGCTGAAATAGGAGGTCATCATCTCTTACTTTCACTACAAGGTAAAGGCAGATGTAAGCAATAAATTCCTGGAGACTACATTTAGCAGTAAATTCTTCCAGACAGTGTCAGCCTAGGTTATAAAATACTTTAGATTGAACACTATATACAACTACCATGCTGCTATTATGATGTCAAGCTAAACCCAGCAGGACATAACATCAGTCTGTTGGTACAGCAGCAGAGAAAGTAATCCCAAGTTTTTTGGGGCATGTTTTTGTTTGCTTTTTTCTGCTGAAAAATTACTTTTATAGCTCAGGTGTTATTAACCTCCCACCACCACATCCCATTAAGACACATATCCCCTTATTTCTTCAAATGGTTCTGACCATCACTAATCTGCAATTTCTTTATCTCTCTCTCTCTCACTGGCTGCAGCAACTTAAAATAATGTTAATACAGCAGTAGTAGTGACAGATCCAGGTCAAGTATACAGGTGGAAGATAAACTGGTTTGCAACCAGCTCATTCGCATTACATCTTTGATCTTTCTGGCAGGAAAAGATGATGGGGAGATGAAACAAATGGGTATTAACCAAGTATATGTCCTTTAAACAGTGAGGGGGGAAAAAAAAAAAGGCAGTGTACCTGAGCAACACTCAGATATGTAGGGGAATTATGCCACGATCTTTGTGCATGCTTATGTATATGTGTTTACCAAAACTGAACCTGTGATTTGCATGTTGGCTGTTCCTGGAGCATCGCTTGCTCAGCAAAACCAGTGGCTGCATTAACACCACCATGGCAGGGTCTTGCAAGGAAGATGATAGCGTTCAACAGCTTCTGCTCTATTACCTGTGCATGGCTCAGCACCAGCCCACTCAAGCTAAAGGCCCAATTTTCAATCTGATACATGCTCAGGAAAAAAAAAAAAAAAAATCTGAGCTCAGACTAAAGTGGAACAAGCATAGGAGTAGCAGTAATGGAAACAAGCCTTGAAAATAATCCAAGGGATTTTAAGGAGGTAGCAAATGGGTCACAATTTTGATTGTAGTTTACATTTACTTAAAGCATTATCTTCCCTAACAAAAATCCAGACATATAGAGGTCATAAAAAGGGGAAAATGCTACAGCTGACTGGTATATGTTGGACTGATGCCTTTATTCTTGGAGTTCAACACATGCTTTCAAAAGATGCCAGTTTTCCACCAAGTATAGTTTTGCAGTTCTTACTTGGAGCTGCTTTCTTTGGCTTCACAGTCCCTCGTTTTGGAATCCACTGGCTGTATTTGGGATTCCGAGGTGTGGTTTTTCTAGAATAAACTTTCACTGGCTGAGGCATTTTTGGAGGTTCTTTAAAGATGTTTTCTTTGTATTCTTGTTCCTTAGGAGCAGATGTAAAACAGATGGAGAACAGGTATGAGACGGGAAAGACTGATAGATCACATAGTTTAGATATCAGAACTTAAATGTCTTTGAAACTTCAGAATGAGAATTTGGACATATTGACTTGGATTCTCCAGGAGGTCAGAATTTACCAAATGCAGGTCAGGGTTCAAATAAAGGTTAAATCTCACTATTGCATAACCTCAGCTCTTTTGTAGTACTTAGCACTACTGCAGCAGCCTACAGAATGCTTCTGCAAAGGTGGTGAAAAGGGCCAGTGCAGCCTATGTTGGTATGACTGACAGAGCTTTTCAGCTTAGGTGCTTTGCTGTTCCAGTAGCATGTAAGAAAATAGCAAAAAACCCTTTGCCATATTCATAACATTAGAGAATCATCCTTGCACAAACCCAACTTTTAGAGTAGTTAAAAGAGACTATGACAATATTAAGCAGATTGCCTACAGTGTACAGGTGCTCCAAACTTATTAACCTAGCTGTTGGGGGGTGTGTGTGTGTGAAGTACCACCCATCTGGGGAGAAGCTTGGGCCAGTCTATGGAAGCTACCTACCTGCTCAGTTTAATTCTTTAAATCTGAGTGTCTTGAAGTTACTACTTCATGTGGAAAACATGGTGGTTGTAACCCATAAGAATAGGTATTATTCTTAATACACAGAAGTGCTGAAACTTGTAAAACTACTTGTCCCTATCTCAGGAAAAGCTGTCCTTCTGTTTATTACTTCAGTAATATACAGCACTGTAACTATGACACTGGAAGTCAAGAAGTTTTTGTACCCAAAAGACATATCCAGCATCCAGACAGATCATCTAGACAAATTTAAAACAAAAACCATAACACAACCAACAATCACCATAGTGCATCACATACATACCATTTCCTTGATGACTTCTCTAAGCTTGGAAAGTCTAAGCCTCTCCCTAGCTTCATAACTTCTTAGTTCATCTTCGTAAGCTTTAGCGACCACCTAGAAAATAGAAATAAGCGGACTTTTCAGAGGAAATCAGTCTGTGTGACCACCTCATTAACTTGTTCAATGTATAGCTTCTTTCACTTTAAACTCTTTTTTGCAAAATGTAGGGCTTAAGTCCCTTTCTCAGCAGCCTGCAGATACAACAGTAGAAAATTACTGCAGTAGGCCAGATGCCCCTCAAGTAAGAGCATTCAGTTTCAGTGCTCTTAGTGTAACTGTTGGTAAGAATGACCAATAGGTCTAACCTAGAAATTACCTTTGCTTTTTTTGTTCTTTCATCCCTTTCTTTTTGCAACTGGCTGTGTATTTTCCTTATTTGGTTTGTTCCATTACTGCAAAGGTTATCTTCCAACTCAGAAATGAGCTGACGCTGAGATGAGGGTGAAGATGGAGAAAGGGATCGTGGTCTGCTTGGGTACCTCAGATGTGGTGTGTCTGTAAGGAAAGGCAATTCATTGAGTATCTAACTTGAAACAAAAACACCCCTCCAGACAAGCATAAGGAAAAAAAGCCCTCCAAAATCCATGCAGGATACAAGCCAAAAAGTTTAGCACAAATTAGGTCATAAAAAGCTAAAGCCTTTGCCCTTAGAATTATCCCTGTATAATAGCAAAGATGCCAGGAGATATTCAAGATGGGAAAGGAAAAAGCAGCAAAGGTAAATCAAAGTGAGAGACTCTCTATGCCAGGGTCACAAACAGCTCCATCTTGCAATACAATGTTGGGTATGTGGATTAGATCAAGCTATAGGATAGTTTTATAGCCTGGTGTACATACAGGGTGTTATTTCATCACATTGCCACCAACACACACAATGTTTTGTAAGATACTTAGATGTACATACTGTGTTCAGCACAGAAAGATCTGCAGTGAAGTGTACTGTGAATAGGCCCGCGTTTTAGAATCACAGTCCTACCAATGAGCTTGTATTCCATCCCTTCCCCCACATTCTGTATGGTTTTTACTGTTTGCCTTTTAGTAAAGTTTTACCATAGCTATTTAAGTGTTAAATGGGAACTTAATCGTAATTGTTACTGTTGTTCAAGTTTGGATCTAAGACAAAAATATAAGTGAACTAATAATACAAAACTTTCACTGAACTACTCATAGTTAGTTACTATCAGCTTTACATGAGAAGGATTTTTTTGTGTTCCTTTCCATCCTAATACTGAAGTGACATAAGAATTGTTACCTCGTTCAGCTTTCCTTCGGCGATAATCCATGATGCTGTCACTGTGCTGAGACAGGTTGCCTTCGTCTGTCAACTCTTCTTCTCTGGTATGCCCACCCAAAGCTCTCTGTAACATCTGTTGGATAGATTTTTGGGGGGGTCAGGTTCAATAGTTCATTCAAAATTTAGAACTGTCTAAAGTCAGGTGTTAGTTGCAGATTTCCTTTTCATCAATATTAAATTTATATTCTGGTTCTCTCCACTTTTGTTACTAAGGCTAGCTTGCTCAGATACAATAAAGAATAGATTTCACTTACTAAATCTAGTTCATTTAACCTGCAAGAGAGTTTTGCTGACACTTCATGAAGCTCTTGCTCAGATAGCTTTTCCTTTGTTGTTCTGTGGGAAAGAGACTCTTCAAGTGACTCTGTGGAAGAATTTTCATATCTGCTAAAACAGAAAATAGACAGATTTCATTTCTATTTTAAAACCTTGAAGATAAGCAGCACCTCGTACAATTCCAGTTCACTTTTTTTGCACAAGCACATTTTTATAGGATTAAGTAAAAGCCAAATGTATAAATGCCTATATTTTAGAAAATGCATGTGTGTCAGGATAAACAGGAAATCTGTCTGTTAAAATTAACCTTTCACTGTTATGCAGCCAAGGAGGAAGAGACTCAATACCAAAAATACCTTTTCTTTCTGGGCAGATATCTAGATTCAGCTCGTGGAGTTTGTGTTACTTGTTCAGTACGTAGTGGGAGTTTTTGATGTAAAGAAGCAGCAGATGAAGTCCTACACACCCGGGGAACCTAGGAAAATGAGTGAGAGTAAACTAAAATTTTAAGATCTTCACAGTGAGGCTCAGAAATACCATAGATCATGTGAGTAGAGAGATCCTACAACAGCTTTTATAGGAGAACTGTCTCAAACCCTATGATTTTACATATATATATATATAAAAATAAAAGTAGTTATATGTCCAGGTCCCTGACTGAAGATAGTATGCTTTAGAGAATTAGATGTTTAAAGAAACAGACTAGCACAAATATAGAAGACCAGTTCAAGACTCATCTACAGCTAAACTGCTGAACCAGAAGAACAAGTTCTAGGGTGTTTTTTTTTCTATTCTAAAACCTCATTAACCTGGGACTAGCGCCAAGTAATGCGAGTAAGATGCACCTCACTGACTATAGACTACGCTGCAATTCACAGCAAACTAAAAGAAAACACTGATGTCCTTATGCCATTCAGTTACACTGGTTTAGTACTGCCTGGTAACTACCCTGTTTAAACTGGAGTAGTTTGAGGTTGGCATGCATATACTTGCAAATACACCAATGGAAAATGAGTTTTAAACGGGCAATGTAGAGGTAAAAGCTGTTGAAACTATTGGAACAAATGAAGTCTGTGAGTACCTCTTGTGGTTGTAGAAGGCAAAAAAAGCGTTTTCCAGAGCAAGGAACTTCCTATACAGACATGTTTACAAGCACAGAATGGCATCTGCTGATCAATTTGTGGGGTTTGCATTACTCAGTTTTTGAAAAGCAAAGGACAATGCAAGGCAATAAGATTAAAGAATATAGCCACGCAATTCAGTGATCTTTGGGAAGGGAGCAAAATCTGAATTTTATTGGAGTCTGAACAACCCCAGAAAACCAAAACTCTTACTAATTTAGAATACTGATATACTTCAGAGAAAGGACATGACTGTACTCTTGTGTTTTGTACATCTTTGATTAAAACCAAGATAACTAGTAACTAGCTGGTTTTGATAAATTAGAACTCTATAGGTACTGGCACTTCTTGGAGCAAACACCTCCAGAAAGAACTGACGTGACTTATAAACTGTACATAGCCATAGTCTAACAACATTGCATTGCTGACTGTATATTGAAGCAAGTCAAAAGCAGGTTTGAAAAAAGCCCAGAAGTGCCACAAGGTATCAGGAGAATTAAGCATAAATCCAAAAATATTGACTGAACTTCCACAAACAAGGTAAAGATGCAACATCTACCTTTGCCACATCATCCTCAGCATCATTTGGTACCACCTTGTCTCCCACTGCAGAAGCAGATGACAGATAAGTGTTAGTTGATGGTACAGACTATACTGTGCCTGCTAATGTGGGGAACAAATGAAAAAATAGGTGATCCATAGCCTTTACATACAAATTATTCAAAGGGAACAGAATGACAAAGCAACTGTGGTTACACAGTTGTGACATTCATTTTGGTAATCTCTCAAATTTTGAATGTTCAGTGCTATGAGAATGCTATGGAAACTAGAAAGGTAAGCAGTGTTTCCCTGGCAACAGAGAAAATAAGCACTGAAAACTAGCTTCTAAGCCTTTTCTACAATAGCAGTTAATGGCTTTTTCCTAGAGTTGAAACTGGCTTGTTTGGTCCATGTTTCTCTGCTCAGAATAAGCTCAGCCATGGGAGTTATCTGCTAGAAGAGACTTCTATAGCACAGGCACATCTTAACTGGATTAACTAAGAAAGGAGTTGAACTAGGGACACAGATTATTTTCCTCCAGCAGAGTGAACAGCTTAAAAGTAACCTATTTTTGTTTCTCTATAAAACAGAGATAGAAATATGAACTTGTGGCTGAATTTAAAACTATTAGTTTCAAAACCATGTTTCTTGTAGTGCCAACAAAAATAAATGCAGCATTTGACACTCAAGAGTTACTCTATAGGAAGCAAAATTTTCTCTCACCAGGGATTTTCCTTGATAGAGGAAGCTTACCAGAAACTTCTTCAGATTTTTGTATAAGTGACTTTTCAAGCTGAAATAAAAAGCAACATGTTTTCTATAAATTCACAGGGGAGTGTTGACAGGAAGGTGCTATGCTAGGTTTGTCTGCATATGGAAATCAATGCTGATTTTATAGATAAATAAAAATATCCTATAATTATTTTGTTTACTATATTGTAAACTGTTACTATATTGTAAACTGTTACTATATTGTAAACTGTGCAGTTACACTGATTATGGAGATGCACATATATATATGTGTATAAAACACACTCCCCCTCAAATTAACAACTTTTCTGGACACAGTGAAGAATGAATCCACAATCTAAAATTCTTTGAACTGAAGATAAAATCTGACACATTCAGAAATGTTCTTCAGAGACCAACTACTCCCATTCAGCAAGTATACTAGAAGTTTTTAAAATGAAAGCAGTATTGATTACTAAAAATAAATAAATAAATAGATAGATAGATAGGTTTTCACTTACAGTAGGAATTGTCAGTCTTTGACTGTTAGCCAAAGTTGCTGACTGGCTGTCTGAGCTCTGATAATCTCTCCATCCAGGACAATGAGGTCTGGCTTCCAAAGGCTGAAATGGTGGTAGCAAAGGAATAGCTTGCTGTATAGGCTCCCCAAGCCTTATAGCACTAGCACTCAAACTTTCTTTTTGAGGTTCAGTAGTATGAACAGACTCCATTGATCCTTAAGAGACAAATATGAAGAACTTGAAGTTTAAGTGTTATCTGTGGAAGCAGAATGTTAGTTTTGTATATTCTCCATACATATTAGATGGAAGTATCTAAATACCTAATGTTAGCTACCATCTTTGTTGGATTGCACAGAACAGTACTGCACCATTTTTATGCCTTACCATGTTACTTTTCTGTTTACAGAGATACCTACTGCAGCCCCTCCCTGTCTCACTACTTTTCTAAGAGCACCAAGTTTTTCATGACTATATATATGAGTATACTGCTCTCATACTACAGTGTATGGGTATAGCTATGTGCATACACAGTAAATAGCTTTTGATTTGCTGTGTTTTTCCCTGCACACTCATTTTAGATACATGCTGGGGAATGCCTGCTCATGTGCAGGAATTCTAAGCAATGACAGAGCCGTAGTCAGCAGAGGCCAGGGACAACTGGAGATGACTGCCACCTGTCAGAATGATTCACCCAACGCACGGTCTATCTGTAACTGTCCTTGAGAACAGCATGAAAGCCCCCTTGAGAATGTGATTTTGGATGCCAGGATTTTCCACAAGGACTTTTTACTTTTAGTATTTTGCTTATTGAACCACAAAAGGAAAAAAACCTCGCTGAAGCTGAATCCTAGCTAAGCAGAAATACCCCAGATAATGGAGTATGGATGTTCCATCATCTGGAACACTAAACCATAAAAATTCTGAAAAGTATTTATTTCAAAATATAGCTAAAGTGTTTCCATCCATGACTAAGGTTCTCCTCTACACTTACCTTAGCACCCTACACCCCTTAGTCAAAATCAGGTAGATTAGATATCAGAAGAATGATTACTCACCATCTTCCTTCTCCTTTACAATGGCCCTTTCAGCTTCAGAGAACTGTCTAGGTAATGTTGCAATAGCCTCAGAGTTTTTAGATTCTTTGTCCTTTTCTGCTGGTAACAATTCAGGCAACTGGAATTCTAGAAGTTGTGTTTGAAAAAGATTAAATTAAGAACTATAAAGCATCTTGCTATGAACTGTTTAGATGGACAAATTTCATGTTTGGTATGTTAATAACTTGGTATTAGCAATCCATACTATGATCAAAATAGCTCTGTTAAATTCCTACTTTTAATTCTATGCAGTAAAAATGTCATAATTCATCATTTTCTTCATGCCTTTACTTAGAGAGCTTAATCACCAATAAGAATAGGAATATTCTTATAGGAAAACAGGAAACAGAAATGGACACCATTTAAGTAGTCTGCACATTATCTGTTCCAGAGCCACCCATAATGTTTTTAAGTGGCACACAGTCCTAACAAGTCTTCTTTAAGAATGAACTTATTAGTCATTTTACGGTCTTAAATAATACATTTTATGCTGCAAGAAATGAAATAAATTAAAGACTTCAGAAATCTCTTAGTATTGAACAAAATAAAAATGTCTTTGTAGGGAGAACTGAACTAGAAGTCAAACAACAAACTTTTACCCAAATAATGTAGCTCAGGAGTCATGAAAAACAGCGTCTGGAATACTCAAGAAATCTATGTTTTAAGTTCAACAAGATCAACTACAGGTACGTTTGCTTATTGTGGGTTGGGTTTTTTTGTGGGTGTGGGGTTTTTTGTAAAACAAGAATTTAAAACAAAGTATTTGTCTGAAAAAAAAACCCCTTTTTAAAACGAAACAACAAAAAAAGCCTAGCAATGTTACTACAGAGTAGTCTTAAAAATTTTTTCACCCAAACTCACCTTCCTCTCTTTTGGTAAATGAATGAGCAGTATCTCCAAGTCTAATTAATTCACTGGTAGATTCTGATCCATCTACATCACAAGATGGAACAAAAAATTCTGACTGGGACCTAAGAGGAACATAAAGCCATAAAATACTTACTCTAAAAATCTCTGCCCCTTCAGTCCACAAGATGGAGCTGCAGAAGAGTGGCAACTCCACTTCAGGCAGCTGGCTATTAACAGTGTAGGACATAAGAGACCAGCTTCTACAGAACAAACCAATGTATAATTCACAAAGATAAACTGAATGCAGTTTAACTAAATTACAGTAATTTAAAACTGAGACAAAGTTTTCAACTTGTTTCATTCCACATGTAAACTTAAGGGAAACCTCACATTCAATTCGACATAAGTAATCAGCATGTTTCCTACTTGCATACCATTAAAAACCTACTAGTTTCTCTACAGATACACAAAAAGATAGTCAATCACTAGGTCAATGCAAGTATTCAGAATTGTTCTTACCCTTCAACTGATGAGAATATTGAAGGTTGCGTAAGTTGACCAGCATTGCTTTCCAGCTGCTCTTGAGATGCAATTTGAATTTCATTATTGGATAGCACATTGGCCTCATCTGTTAATAATGAAGAGGCTATTATTTTCAGAAAATTACTTCTACCTATTAACTACCAGGTATTACTGCCAATATCATCAAAACAGTTTAAGTGTAATAAAACATTTTAATGATGATATCTAAAATGATGACATATAATGCCACCCCTTGGGGAGGAGGGGTAACTTTTATTGTAAGTTTTGAAAAGCAATACAACTATCATACGCTCTATTGTTTCACTTATAAACAACCCCTTTCTTCTTCCTCAAAAGAATTAAATCCTGTACTTATAACTAGAAAAGGGAGCCACTAACACCTATTGGGTAGCAGAAGCACTGGCAGTCTGAGAGAAGGGAAAAGCAGAAGTATAGGCAATGAAAAGTGCTGCTGCCCTCTTTCTGCCTTTCACAGTGAAACAGGACAGGAGATTGTCTCGGCCACCAAGTGCTCTCCCCTTTACTCACAGGATGCAACAGCCAGTGATGACAGTTCTTATCAGCTTTAAGAGAGGAAGATCAGTACTCAGTCTGCAGTAAGGATGATGCCTCTGAAGGGCTGTGAAGCTTCTCTTCCCCTGTTTAGCATTTTCCTCAAAATAGCCCCTGCTATGGATCTGCTCCCAAGACCCACTTCACAGCAAAGCTGAACATCCCCATTTGTCTCCTAGTAAGGAAAGGGGATGTTTGCTCATCATTCCAATTAAAGTCAACATTTCCCTCCCTGAATCCTAACCATAAATCATTTTACTTACAAGTTGAAAAGTAACATACTGACAGAGGATAAATTGTCTGGAGTAGGTTTCTGCCACAACAATGAAGCAGAAAAATTATGTTCTTCAATTCTTGCCTTTTAACAAGTTTGGGGGAAAATAAATTATCTATTTTGTCATTGTTTATAAAGAATGTAAATGCTCAGTTTGGCCACTGAAATTTCTTTCCCCAATGGTCAGTTTCAGTCTTTGTCTTGTTCTGCATTGTCAAGGTTATCAATAAGGCAAAAAACCCAAATAAATCTTTGCTACCTTGCAAACACCTTGGGTATCCTAAAACAAGGTTTCACAAAGCTTCCATCTTCCAATGGGTATTATTGCCTATAGCTGCCAGTGAGAACAGCAAAGAAACAGTTTTTACCTATTACAGGAGCTGTATTCCACCCATGAACACCAAGACCTATGGTCATGAAGCCCTCAGCAAGCTAACTTGATAGCAGACAAACAGAAAAAGCAAGCTGTCCATAATATAGTACTAGCAGAACGTAATACCTTAAACTAGGACATCTGCCTACTCACCTCCATTCTGAGAAGATGAGTCACTGACTTCTTCTGTAAGATACTCTAACAAACCATCAAATATTTCGAGGAGGTTTCTGATAGATTCCCTTTCTCCTTTCACAATGTTCTCACCTTAAGAGAAGGTACTGCCACATATTAGTAATTAGTACTTCACAGAAGAAAAATTTTCCAAAGCAGGAGTCTTCTTGAGAAGAGTTCTTGGAAATTTCTGTGAAGGTGTCAGCTCAGAAGACAAGTGGTCACTCATTTATGGCTATATACGTAAGCTATCTTAAAAGTTTCCTAAAGTTGCATATTTTCAGTTCTAATAAGTGAAAGTTCATTGATGCTATACCTGCTTCCACCAAAAAAAAAAATCAGGAATGTTTTCAGGGATAGTTGGTGTTTAATATTTTCTTATACACGCTAGCTACAGCATGAACCAAGTCTATGGACTGGCAGGCAGGATTACAAATGCCAGCCATACCGTATAGGTACCAAATTAGAAAGAGATACTTCATATCAGGCAAGCAGTTTTCATTCCTTGCAGGCTATATTATGCAAGACTATACATATGAATATGCAATGAAAGCTATTATCGGTGTTCAAAGGACAGACACAACATGGTTCATGTCTTTACTCACCAACTTTTTTCAAATTCAGTAACAAGTTTGAAATTCAAGGGTCATGTTTTAAAACCGTCTCTAAGCTTTAACTTTATACAGAAAAATACTGAGCCAGTAACAGATTTCAGGTAACGCTTTAGCAGACAAATGAAGTATGATTGATTGATTAACTTTAACATTTCTTAACAAGTCTATGTCATACAAGACAGCTCTTACTCTCTGCTTGCTGTTTAAATTTATAACCTGATGTCCAAGGCAAGGGTTCAGTGTTTTGATGACATTCACTACAGGAAAAGGACCTTTCATGTAAGTATCAGAGTATGCTTTATAACATATGGTTCTTATCAAATGTTCAAATTAAACCACACAGATATTCAGCTGGTGTTTGTCTACATTAAAATAAGTACTTACCAGTGATGTGTGATAAGCTGACCTGCAAATAGTCCAATGCCAAGGAATCTATTACTGCTTGTACATTATGTGCATCATCTTCTTGGCTTCTAGGAGTAGCTATGAAATCTATTTAAAGTAAATAATAGATTTTAGAGTATCTAAATGGATAGCTTATTGCAGATATTTTGACTAAACTACTTTAACTTTCACTTACAAGTTAATATTTTTTCTAATACCTTGTGTACTTGGTGAAAAGCCCAAATATCATATGGTCATACAAAAACTTTTCTACATACTGAGTACAAACTTAGAACACTGCCTGGAACATGTGATAATTTTATCAGCTGAAGTATTAAATTAAAGAATAGAGACTAAAGTATTGCTCCTCCTTCACTCCCAGCACACACATCTAGTTCAGATTGTCAAACGGAATTGTAGTTTGTGTTAAGGTCTCTTCTCCCCTGTCAGAGACTAGTTGGACTGCAATGTACTCTACTTAATTAGGAGCAACATTATTTTTCGTTCTGGGCTTATATTTAACAGGAGTTCTACCTCCAACAGCTGCCAGTTACCTCAGTGCTATTAAAATCTTCTGCAAGTAGGAGTCTTGACACTTCCCAAACACAATGGTTTACCATAAAGCAAACAAATACATAATTGTATAGCCCTTGCTTAATTGTTGTCACTGAAGTCAAATGGAGTTGGGTTAAACCAGAGTTAAATCACAGCTTAGCTCTTAGCAGACCATAAGTATTAAGCATTTTATGAGAACAGGCTTCAGTATTAACATTTCTTTAAGAGAAATGAGCCAATTCACACCCTTCAAAAGTATTGTGCCTATGTATGGCTTTCAAGGCATAATTTACAACAGAAAAAGTTTTGCTGTAGCTATACTAGTGAACTCCCCTCAGAGCTGCCATTCATACCAGTCAAAAAAACCAAAAACAGGCCAATATTACTTAAATCTTCTTAAAGAATGACAATCTTATGTGTTTCTCTTTGGAAAGACACAAATACTTTAAAAATACTACATCTGTAGTAAGTTTTGCAAACTTGAATTTGTACATACAGAGATTAAAAAAAAGAAAAGCAGGTTTAGAAGTTATTGTTCCCACCTGGTACTTTTTCTCCTAAGATTGACTCATAAAGATGAACAAACACATCAGCATCACATTCTGAGAGATGCTTTATGTGCTGGTTTATGTGACAGCGCCTGAAAAGATCATTGGCAACATCAACCCAATCTATTAAGAAGTAAAATATATTAATGTTAGAACTGAAAGACACAGAAATAAAGACATAGTTACAGTGAAAGATGGAACCCGTTCGAGTGTCTTTGACTCCACCATAGGTGGTCGATCCCAGTCATGCTACCCCAGTCATCCAAAATATTGAACATGTATGCTTTCTGCTCCATGCCCCGTTTCCTTCAGATAGAATAATTTAGGTTGGAAAAGACCTTTAAGACCATGGAATCCAACCGCAAACTTAACGCTGCCAAGTCCCACTAATCCACATCCCTAAGCGCCACATCTACACGTTCTTTAAATACCTGCAGGGATGATGACCCAACCACTTCCCCAGGCGGCCTGTTCCAATACTTGATAACCTATTTGGTGAAGATTGTTTTCTTAATATCTAAGCCTCTCCTGGCACAACTTGAGGCTGTTTCCTCTCATCCTATCACTTGTTACTTGGGAAAAGAGACTGACACCCACCTCACTACAACTTCCTTTCAGGTGTAAACATGGACAGAGTGAGAAATGATACATGCTAGTGTCTTGTTCAAGTACAGAGTCATAGCACAACTGGAGTTGAAACATGAAGGATACTAAAGGACCACAGGCTGGGCAGATTACTTTTTTTTTTCTTCAGCATAGTAAAAAACAAGTTTTGGTCTGACTGCATAGCCAGGAATTCTAAACCTTGAAGGACTAGACAAAATAAACTTTGATATATCTTTTATCAAGAATCAGAAACAATATATATCTTTTTTGAAAAACACAAGCTTCTCTCTTACAACCCGTTTCCTCTAATGCTCTTAGGCAATGACAACGCTGCAAATGTAAGCATTCTTCATGAAAGCTAAATTCAAGGACTATTTATTAGTTTGCTGTTTAGGGATTACAAGAACATGGAGCTGGTCCCACCAACTTCAGGCTATGTTGAACACAAGGTGTGTGCATCAACAACCTGATTTTCCCAAAACTTTGAGTCCTGAATTCCAAGTGCTTTTAAGTACAAGTATCCTCTGCAGTCTTTCTTGTCATTCAATTCAAATATAAACTTGGAAGCACAAAAGTCTTCATGTCTGTTAGCCTGCAATCTCTTAAGGTTGGATTCTTCCCCTACATGTTGCTTTTGCAAACAAAACAATATTTTAACAAGTATTATTGAGAACTTTAAGTTACTAGAAAAGGAATATCATCTTTGGAAGAAAAAAAAAAGTATCGTTACTACAACAGAAACTAATTTGCACAGCATTAACTCTTTTGTACACAGGGAGCATTACTTTTCCATCACTCCACTCTTCACTCAGTTCCAGAAATCACTTTACCATAACATTTTAATAATTTCACGTGCGTGAAAGGTTGAAGTAGCACTTCCAACATTTCAGGCTGATATGTCTTAGAAAACTTCAATTATTGTTTGTTCATCACCAGCTTTATCAAGTTAAAAGCGTCACCGGGGGGAACACAAGAGAGGGGGAGGTTAACATAAAGAGCTTTAAAAGCCACAAGAAAGAGCGTTAAAGAAAAGCACGTCTGAATAAAATGGACGGTGCTAGCGATGCGAGTAGCAGACGGGTGACAAGGCAGAGAGGAGAGAAAAGGCAGCTCTCCACCTTGCTTCCCCCACCCTCGCAGGGCACAAAGGCTGGGGGCTCCTCCGGGACTCGCACCCGCCTCACCACAAGGCCCCGCAGAGCGGCGGGACCTTGCCACAATTTGGCCCCAGCGGCAGGACGGGGCAAGAGAGGTGCGCCCACAGCTCGGAGACGAGCGACTTCCAGAGGAGCCCCCGGCCGCCCCTACCTCTCTCCTCAGCGCTGCCCATGGCGCGGCGCCTCACGCACTAACGGACGGTGGGGGTAGCCCCGCCCCGGGTGATTTAAAGAGCCTCGCTCGGCGTCCTCGGCGCTGATTAGCCAGGCTGCGCCGGAAGGGGCGGGGCTACCCCGCCTGCGCCGCATCACTGTTGTGGAGGAGCCGGTCGTCATGGAAACGGGGGCGGGGAGAAGAACGCCTGTGTCTCAAAGCCCCGCCGCAGCGTGGGTCACGTGGCTTTCCCCCGCCTCCCTTCCTGGTGCGGGTACCGCGCGTCTGTCACGTGACGGGCGCCCCTCGGTGTGGGCGCTGCAGCCCCCTGTCGGTTCCCTTCGCGCGTCACCCGGGCCCTGCGGGCTGCGCTCCGCCAGCACCCCGGGGCCAGGCCGGGCAGCGGTTAGGCTCCTCAAGGCTGCTGGCGGCGTTAAAATGGCGGCGCGATAACCCCCTGGGCTGCGTGGCGTCGGTGGGGGTTTTCCCGGCGTAGTTCCGCCTTCCTCGCCCCGAACTGGAGGCGGCTGTTCACCTTTTCACGAGTAAAATCGGGTGGGCAGAGGGCTGGCCTCTGGCGGCAGCTGGAGCAGGGGAAAGTTCTAGCACTTGACCTTGCAGGCCTGGCCGGTTTGCTAATAACGGAGATGGCGTTCACGTTACCGGGCTGGCTGTGCGGACAGTTTGCCTTAAATTGGCAGGTGATGGAGGTTTGCTTGGGAAGTGTGGGGTAACACGGTGGCTTTTGTGTGACAGGAATGTTAGAACCTTTTAATAAAGGTTTTGCCTAGTGAAGCTGACTGTATTAGGTGCTAGTATACACGCTTTTGGAGATGTTTGATAGTGGAAGTGTATTATCTTCCTTGCCAAGCAACAGTACCCCACACTCCTTAGGAATTCTGGAACTCCCATGTTGCAGCAAGTCATGCAAGACTAGAAATAATGCAGCCCCTTACCCTCAAACTCCTGGAGCACGACAGAAGCAGCTGAGATCCCAGTTACGTCTGTAAGAACAATGGCAGCAAGTAAACAGGAGCAATATTAGCTCCAACAATCTATGGATGTAATTTGTAGATATATAATCCAAATGCACGTACTCCTTTCATAAACATAAAAGAGCTTTTTGCAAATATGCATGTAAGCAAATGCATATCAGTGCTATTGAAATTAACACTAGAATATGGATTTCAGATTGATACATACTCAGCTTTGCAAGCTGTGTTGATTTGCTTCACGTATGTTGGCTCAAAATAAGAGAACACAGGAAAACCGATGTTTAACTTAAAAGGGTGGAACACAAAAATGAAGTTTTTTTCAAAGAGGAAATGAAAATGAGTTATGTACAGACTAAATGCATGGCAGCGAGACAAAGATGAGGGTTTGTGTTTGTTTAGTCTTTTCAATTCTTTAAAACCTTAGCAAGGTTAAACAGCACAGGAACCACTAAGTTCTATACAAACAACAAAAATCAAAATAATCTGTGTTAAGATGAATGTAATAGGGAAGAACAAGAAAAGATTGGACAACTTGCTATTAATTTTCACAGCCTTTGTAAACACCGTTTTCAGACTCATCAGAAGCAGGAAGTCTATAGGGTCAGTAGGTATAGAGCATTAAAAGGAGTATTTTGAGAGAAAAATCTTTAACAAGCTATATTAAATCAGTAGCTGCATACTGAAAAAAAAATGGAGAGGATCCCCTATTAGAAATTTGCAGTATTAACAAACCTAGTGAAATTTAAGTGCTACTAAAAGAACAAATTGATGGTGAGAAAAAGTGATTGATCGAGGTGGTATTCCAGATTGCTGGGGGGGGGAACAGCTATGGCCATTCATATATGAAAATAAGCCTAACATAGGTGTTACTTTTGAGGAAGAGATCATGGAAACATCTAGTACTATTCTTTGAAAACCTTGCACCATTCTTAGCAAAAATCAAAAAAGTAAAAAAAAAACACAACACAACAGATCGAAACCATTTTATGCCTTCATTATGTAAATCTGTGGGGCCCAAATCTTGAATACCATGTGCATTTCTTGTCAATAAAGAGAAAATGGCAATTTTCTAATCAGAAGTGTGGAATTGCTTTTAAAGAGAAATAATTAGATAGACTGCAGCTTTGGGTTACGGAGGAGGTAACTTAGAAGAAATTAATGTCCACAAAGGGTCTAAATAAATAGAAAATGATTACTCACCACTTCTAATAACTCATTTTGTTTCCTGCCCCTTGTTCTTACCAGGCAATGTGTTGAAATGTTTTTCAGGTTGTATACAATTAAAATGTGAAACACATTATTATGGTATCTTAGAAGCTAAGAGCATAAATAGAACAAAAATGAGAAGAAATGGCCATCAAATACAGTTATTTTTGTCTCAGAAAAGCCTTAAAGCATGAATTGCTAGAAGGTGGGAGGATATAAATGGGGAGTGTTGTTATGACGCTTCTCCTTCCTTATGTTGTTTTCATTTGCATTGGCCAGTGCTGAAAACAGGTGGTCTGGCAATATGGCTGCTTTTATTTATGCTTCAGGCTTTACTTTTCTTTTGTGTGCTTAAAGCCTCAGGTAGCAAGACATTCAAGTTCCTCATGCTAGCAAAGCAGGGCAGATAGATAAGCAACACAGTACCCACTTCATGTTTTTAATACACGTGTGCTTTCTAAACAGCCCTGTCCTTCACTGCACTGATGACCTTTGAATTGCTTTACTAGCCTTGTTGTGGAATTTGAAAAGATAAAAATAGTAACTGTTTCTAATCACATGTATTTAATATTTATAAAAGTGCCCAGGCAATGGGTAACAGTCTAAAAGCACTGCTCAAAGTAAGATTTAATAATCTGATATGATTGCGTCCAACCTGTTAACATCATGAGGATCTGCACATTTAACTCCTTTAGTCTCTCAAAAATCCCAGGTAGGCATGTGGCTGAATCTACCTTTCCTTCAGGTATCAGTTACTGGTTAAAACGTGGCAACTCCACTTGAGGCTGGGTTTTATCTGTCGGAGCACTTGCAGGAGGCTTTTCACAAGCAGTTCACGCCACTAAATATTTGTGGGGCTTTGAGCTCCGGGAATTTCACTGCGAACAGTTGGGTGCCTTCTCTGCTCCCTCGCCGCTGCTCCTGTGCGCCAGCTAGGAGTCGAGTGGCTCTCCGGACAAGCCGGGAAGCCGAAAGGGATCGGGCTGCGCTTATCAGAGGCCGGCTGGGGGGAAAAAAAAAATCCCTGTTTCCATCAGGCCGAGGCCGAATCGCGGCCCCCAGACGCACAGAGAGGCCTCAGCCGGGGGACGAGTCGGCACCGCTAGGCCGCGGCCTGCTCCCTGCCGGCAGCCCTGCGCATGCGCGGCCGCTCGCGCCCTTCCTTGCGTGGGCGGGGAGATGGGGGGGGGAGCGCGGGCCCCTCTGGGCGGGGTGCTGCGGACAGTGACGGCAGCGGAGGCCACGCCCCAAGGAGGAGGGGAACTTCCGCCCGCGAGCGCAGAAGCCGGTCAGTCGGCCGAGCCGCTGCCACACCCACACGAGAGGGGGCGGGGAGTCCGGACAGCTCGGGCCGCTTACATAACAGAAGGGGCGGGTTTTGCGCCTGCGTCAGCAGCCGGTTCCCAGCAGCCCCCGCGGCCCCTTATATAACCGGCATCCGGGGAGCGAGGCGCTCTACATTCAGTGGCCCCCACCAACGGCGTCGGATCCTGTCCTACCTTTCGCCACCTACTTTAAGTGACCAGGATCGTCTCGCCTACCGCCACCATCGCCATGCCCGGGTATTCCAGCGACAGGGACAGAGGGTGAGTCCGGGGGCCCGGCCGGCGCTAGCCGCCGCCAGCGTCCGGACTCTTAGACCGACTGTGGGGTGGCTGGTTGTTTTTTTTTTCAGCTGTTTAAAATGGCGGCGAGCCGCGGGGGTTGGGCTCTGGAGCCCTTCGCCTCAGCTCTTGCCGTCTGGAGGTTTCCGGAGCTTCGGGAGGGGAGGCTGGGGGAGGGGAATTGGCTTTAGGGCCTCTTAGCGCCGGCGAGGGTGGCCACTGCGCGTGGGTGGCTGCATAATCTGGGATGGGGCTAGGTCCGTCCGCCTCAGCGCAACCCCCACTTGTGTGTGGCCGCTTACGAGGGGCGCGGGTGGGGTTTTTTGGGGGGAGAAAGGGACTCGCCCCACACTCCTCCGGGGACGTACCCTCGAGTATGGATGGTCCACGCAGCGCTCGAGTCTCCCTTGTCCCGTCCGTGTACACACACACCACCCCCCCCCGCGAGTGGGGGTGGGCTGGGGAGCGGCGGGTGGCTGGAGGTTTGTGGGTCAGTGGGTTGGCCGGGCGCTTCGTCGATGCCGAAGCCTTGGGGAGCTCTCGGTAGGGCGGTTCCCTTTTCCTCCCTTCCCCCTCACAGGGGACGGCGGCTCTAGCTGTTGCTGGCAGAAGCCGGCCGGCTCCCGCTTTGTGTTGTGTAAGCGGATGTTAATGGCCGGCCCCGCCATGCGGTGACTGAGGGGAAATCAAAATGCCGGCTGCTGCTGCTGCCTTTGTTCCTCCTCCTCCTCCCCCCGCCCAGCTCAGACTCTAAAATGGCAGCGGCTGGAAAATGTGGCGTAGACAGAAATGAGAGACAAAGGAAACAGCGCTGGCAGGAAGCAGTGGCCACTCAGCCAGGTCCCCTCTGGGAGCGCTGTGTTGTGCTGGGGAGGATCGCTCCCAGCGCCTGCCCAGCGAAATTGGGGAGCAATCGGGGTGGGGGAGGGAGCCCCGCACTCAGATGCAGTTTAGCGGTCCTCGGCGCAGGGCTTAGCGTTGCTTTGAGCAGTGCCTCGGGGCTGCCAGGGCAGGCTTTCAAGAGGAGCCTTTTCTGAACGGAGGGACCTAACCTAAAATGCTAACATAAATCGCACGACCTCATAAAACACTGAGAGAAACTTGTCTTTTGGGATACAGGAAAATGGTTTATGGGGAAAGTTATACCAAGGTTTCATAACTGCTCCTGCCCACCTTCTGCAGGCTGACACACAATGGGAGTGTCATTTGGGTGGGAAACCATTTTGATCGTGGGTTAATACAAATGTTTTAATGTCCTTGCTTTGCCTATGTTGTAACTTGCTAATAGGCCTTTCAATTCCATTTTATGGAAACTGCAATGTTGTGTGTTGCCTTAGCTTCTGAATATAAGTTGCAGCTAGGCAGATTGTGGCATCTGCAACTTAAGTATGTTTTCTGAAGTTTCAGTATCCTGTAGGTGAGGTTTATAAATCTGAATTGTAAAGTTAGAGTGGACCAGAAAGATAGTGGTTAAGTTGTATAAGAAGAGGACCAAAACATTTCTCTTGGATTCTATGTTACGATCTTCTCTAGGTTTGGAGCCCCTCGTTTTGGAGGAAGTAGAGGTGGACCTCTTTCTGGGAAGAAATTTGGAAACCCTGGGGAAAAACTCACAAAAAAGAAATGGAATTTAGATGAGCTGCCCAAGTTTGAGAAGAACTTCTATCAAGAACATCCTGATGTAGTCAGACGTACTGTGGTATGTACCCTATCCAACTCATGCGAAAGTAAACAATAAGTGCAAACATGCTGAGGGTCATGGGGCTCAACAGGCATGGAGGAGGTAACTTAAAAGATAAGTTTGGTATCAAAGCTTATTTCCAATAATGTTTTTTGTCTTGCAGCAAGAAGTTGAACAGTACAGATCAAGCAAAGAAGTCACAGTTAGGGGCCATAACTGTCCAAAACCGATTATAAACTTCTATGAAGCTAACTTTCCTGGTAAGTAAAGACTAGCATACTGGTTATTCTTCCAGGCTTGATTAAGACAAAGTCTAAGTTACTAAGTTTCCACTTTCTCTTCAAGCAAATGTTATGGAGGTAATTCAAAGGCAGAACTTCACTGAACCAACTGCTATTCAAGCACAAGGTTGGCCTGTTGCATTGAGTGGACTGGATATGGTTGGAGTGGCACAGACTGGATCAGGGAAAACGCTGTCTGTAAGTTTTGATTGTAGTCTGTATGAATACTGCTGGTTTTCAGCAATATGGCCTGGCTTAGTGCAGGCCGAACACTCCTGGGAAGAGATTGTGATGAGACTTTTCTTTCTTCCAAACAGTACTTGTTGCCTGCTATTGTGCATATAAATCATCAGCCATTCCTGGAGCGAGGAGATGGACCTATTGTGAGTATTCCTAAATGAAAGGGGATCTTAATTTCTAGAGAATGTGATATTTTTAATTTTTTCAGTCCCAATTGTCCATGTTCAGAGTGCATAGCTTATTGTGTTTCTCTGACTAAAGTGGTTCCATGTTTTGGTAGTCTCCCAAGAACATTCCATAAGCCCTGATTGGATTGTCCTTAAAACTGTACAGACAGGGCTAGACATCCCACTTAGTCACTAGCTTCTAGGGAATAGCAATTTCCAGATATCTTACTGCACAGCATAAATCAGTGTTTGGCAGTAATTGAGATGCTAGGTAACTTAGTTTGCTGGTTTAGGCTACTTAAATCTACTTCAGTCATTCTGGCACTGAAGGAATAAATGACAGCCTTTCCATTTAAAACTAATGTCAGACCAGAAGTGTCAATGGGTATTGAACTAAAAGCTGGGCATCTTTTCTAGTGTCTTGTGCTGGCACCAACTCGTGAACTGGCTCAGCAAGTGCAGCAGGTAGCTGCTGAATACAGCAGAGCATGCCGTTTGAAGTCTACATGTATTTATGGAGGTGCTCCAAAGGGACCACAAATTCGTGACTTAGAAAGAGGTATGGATAAGCCTTGATGTGTCTCTGTATGAGGCAATGTGAGCACTACTTCAGCTGACTTAACTGCATGGGTTTTAGGTGTGGAAATCTGCATTGCAACACCTGGAAGGCTTATAGACTTCTTAGAAGCTGGAAAGACCAATCTCAGGAGGTGTACTTACCTTGTCCTTGATGAAGCTGACAGGATGCTTGACATGGGATTTGAACCTCAGATCAGAAAAATTGTGGATCAGATAAGAGTGAGTATAAGTGGTTCATGCATTTATCACTATTACAGAAACAAATGCTACTATGCCCTTTAAAGCAAGGGCAGTGCAATTAACTTTTTCAGGCTTGTCTGGGTAGACCTTTTTTGGTTGGGTGTTTGACTTAACTGTCTATTGATCTTGTACTGACCTAGTCTCCTTCTCCAGCCTGACAGGCAGACTCTGATGTGGAGTGCCACATGGCCAAAGGAAGTAAGGCAGCTGGCTGAGGACTTTTTGAAAGAATACGTACACATCAACATCGGTGCATTAGAACTAAGTGCAAACCACAACATTCTTCAGATTGTGGATGTGTGTCATGATGTAGAGAAAGATGACAAGTAAGTAGTAAGTGGGGGGGGGAAACATTCAATATGTTTTTCATGGTTTGTTCTAGTTTATGAACTGTGAAATTATTTTTTTTTTGGATTTCTGACACCAGTCTGAGACCACTTAAAATCAAAATCAGGCTGGTAAAACCAAACCTGCAGAGTACCAATCAATCCCAGCTCTAACAGTCATCTTTTCCTGATAGGCTTATTCGTTTGATGGAGGAAATAATGAGTGAGAAGGAAAATAAAACAATTGTTTTTGTGGAAACCAAAAGACGGTGTGATGATCTTACCAGGAAAATGAGGAGAGATGGGTGAGTCTAACTGAAACTTCAGTGAGCCTCCCCAACAGTCTGAGCATGCTCTTGATTGTTCATGGTGTCAGAACTGTCAAGTATAGTGACACCAGTTGTCAGTTAAAATGCTAAAACTACCTTTAGAAGCTGTTTGGAATTTGCCAGCCCTATCTTTGACTAATGAAAGGACTCTAGGAATGGGTTTAGGTCAATCAAGTTCTGTATTTTCAGGTGGCCAGCAATGGGTATTCATGGTGATAAAAGTCAGCAGGAGCGGGACTGGGTTCTAAATGGTGAGTATTTCAACAATTTCTGCAAGCACATGAGCTGTTAAGTAATGAAGAAACTGATGAGTTGCTTGTGTTACAGAATTCAAACATGGAAAAGCACCAATCCTGATTGCTACAGATGTTGCATCCAGAGGTCTAGGTTAGTACAACTCGTAATGCCAGTTGCCCAAAGCTATTTAAAGAAAGTCTATTGCTTTCTTTAACCTCTGCATTTTTCTAAGTTTTCTTCACATAAAGGTGCAGTCTTTGTGGCAAGGCCTAGGCATGACAATCGGAGGACTCGAGGGGGATGGAGGACTAGTGGAAGTGATCGGCTGGCTGCTTCCAGTCAAATAGAGAGGTGAAAGCTGAGAGCATTGTGTGCCAGTAATCTTCAAAAGGCAAAGATCATCCTTTAAACTACTACCCCATAAACTGTTCTCTCATGAAATAAGCAGTTTCATTCACAGTTCACTTTGCCCTGGTATTTCTCTTCTCTCCATGCTTTGCATGATTTGCCATGGTGCAGTACTGTTAGTTTTGTGCATACTGTCTGCTGTGATCTGTGGGTCTTTGAATTTCAGTGAGTTTGCTGAAATGTTGAAGAAAATAATTACAAACTTCAATGTTCAATGAAATTTTTTTCAACCATGAAATGGAGAGAGCAGCTTTAAAATGTACTAAGCCTTGTACAAATTGGTGAGTACTGGCACATGAAATCTGAGAAAAAGTCCACCTCTCACTTTAGCAAGTGGGGCAGGAAAGCAATGGCTTTTCAAATGCCTTTGAAAGTCGAAGTTCCTCCACCTATACATAGTCGTCATGTCGAGACCTGCCAGAGAGAGACACATTCTCAAGTGAACCCTGGCTTCTTGGAAGCGCTTGCCTAGACGAGACACAGTGCATAAAAACAACTTGGTGACTTTGGGGGGACAGGTATGTTTTTCTTGCAGCTGCGGTTCAAAGGTCTTGGCAAGACGAGCAGTGTGGCCCCTTTTTTTTGAGCTTCTAATGAGTGTGTATGTGAAGGACCTTGTATGTTTTTACTCTAAGGTCCTCAAATGAGCACATGAAGAGGCTGCTGTGAGCTTTAGTGGCCCTACTGCAAGAAGCATTCAGATGTCACTTGATGATTTGTAAAGGGGACTCTTGAGTTGGGAATGACAAGCAAATGCATACTCCTTTATGGTAAGGTTTTGGATCACAGGGTGGGTGATGAGACGGGAACAGACGGAGTGTGCATAACTTTCTCTTCCACAATACTCATGCAGAAATGGATAATTCTAACACTGTTCTTTGCAGCCATTATTTCTTTTAAACTACTCTTGTCTAATGTTTATCTTCGATTTGGCTGTTGTGGTGTGCAAAACTTTGTACCTTGCTTTTTGCCACACTGCAACACTTTACAGATGTGGAAGATGTGAAATTTGTCATCAATTATGACTACCCTAACTCCTCAGAGGACTATATCCACCGAATTGGACGAACTGCCCGCAGTACCAAAACAGGCACAGCATACACATTCTTTACTCCTAACAATATTAAGCAAGTAAATGACCTCATCTCTGTGCTTCGTGAGGCTAATCAAGCCATCAACCCCAAATTGCTTCAGTTGATTGAAGACAGAGGTTCAGGTAAGTACTGTTCCTGACCACAGTGCATACCTTTCCTCTTGGAACAAAATGGAATCTAAAATTCCACCTCCAACCTCTCTCCAAAATGGATGTGGAAGGTGGCTTAACTACCAGTTACAGTGACCTGAAAAGGTATTTATTAACACCAATAACAAAAAAGAATATATCCTCCCCGTGAATGCTCCACACTCATGTTGTGGCACACCTATGGCTAGTACTGGCCAAAGATGCACTTCTGAGAATTTGCTCTGAAATGAAATGCTTCAGGGCTTGGTTTTGTGGCCTTCTTATATGGCTAGAAAAGATGTACTGAACTGCCCTGTGTGAAAGATGAAGGTGACTTTCTGCCTTGATGCTATCACTCCTGTTTTACAGGGCAGAGTGTATGACTCTCCTCATTGGCTAGACAGCTCTGTCAAAATAGCATTCTAACTAGGGTCCAGGTAGCAATGGGAAAGCTGCTGTAGTAGATTTGCCTTGCTGTGACAGAAAGGGAAAGACTTTTTTTTTTCTCTTACTAGCTGAAGTCCTTCATTTGAAGGTATGCAAAATGTACCCTTTATGATACATATATATAACTATGTCTTGTCTCTTTTAATAGGTCGTTCCCGAGGTGATCGACGTGACAGATATTCTGCGGGCAAAAGGGGTGGATTTAGTAGTTTTAGAGAGAGGGAGAACTTTGAGAGAAACTATGGTGCGTTAGGAAAGAGAGACTTTGGAGCAAAAACTCAAAATGGGGCCTACAGTGCCCAAAGTTTCAGTAATGGAACTCCTTTTGGAAATGGCTTTGCAGCTGCAGGCATGCAAGCTGGCTTCAGGGCTGGTAACCCTGCAGGAGCTTACCAGAATGGCTATGATCAGCAGTACGGAAGTAATATTGCAAATATGCACAATGGCATGAACCAACAGCAGTATGCGTATCCTGCCACTGGTGCTGCTCCTATGATAGGTTACCCAATGCCGACAAGTTACTCTCAATAACTTAGTGTATTTAAATGTCTCAGTTTTTCATAATTGCTCTTTATATTGTGTGTTATCAAAACAGGATAGTTATTTAAGAAATGGGAAATGCAGAAATGACTGCAGTGCAGCAGTAATTATGGTGCACTTTTTTCGCTATTTAAGTTGAATATTTCTCTACATTCCTGAAACAATTTTTAGTTTTTTGTACTAGAAAATGCAGACAGTGTTTTCAAAGTAAATGTACAGTGATTTGAAATACAGTACCAGAAGGCAGTGCATGGCCTTCCAATAAAGATATTTGAAGACCGAATTTTCTTTCAGATGGCAATTTTCTCAACATGTGCACAACTTTACATTAATGGAATGTCAAATGTTTTTATATTAAATTCTAGAAAGGTTTCTCAACTGTGTCTGATTAAACATTTACGCTTATAAAAAAAAAACCCCAGCCTTGCCTTGATTGGGCTAGATTGCTTAGCATGGCAGGCCCTGCTTTGATGGGGGAGAAAACTAAAGCTGGCTTCTGAGTAACTTGGAAACGGTGCTCTTCCTTGTCTCACTAGCGTAGGGCCAGTTTTTGGAGAAGATCCACTGGAGTAATGGTGTAGCTAAAAGTCTCACTAACCAAAACTCTGCAGTGGTGTTGCTAATGAGCTGCTACAAGCGTAGGAAGCTTTTGCAGCACTGTTAACTGTCGCCTTCACATGACTAGGCTTGAGTGTAATGTATCTACAGCTGTCAGGCCTTGTGAGTTAGCATGCAGGCTTACTATGAGCTTCAGAGAAATGGGAAGATCTTAGTATTAAAACTTCAAATTATACTTAAACTGGTATTGAGCAGTGATTTCTTTATGGATGTGGGGGGAGGGAAGTGGGCTGTTGATCCATGAATATACCTCATGGATTATTTTTTCCAAGACTTCTAGTACATGCAAAGGACTCTTAATCTCAAACCATTGCTCATGCTGAGCAAAGCAACAAAATTTCTTGACAAAGAGTGTAGCAGGAATAATAACTGATCCTGGGGTTAAAGTACTTAATGCTTTCAACTATGGTATAACAGAAATTCCAGTTAATGCTTTCAGTTCCTTCCTCTTACTTGTTTATCAGTAACAACGATTAGTTTCAAGTTTAACAATGCTTAACTACAGCTTGATGTATTCAAGGCTGAATCTGTCAGCAAGAATCAAGGCAAAATTCTATCTAGATTATTTTGAACCTGTCAGACTCTCTTCTGCTTTAGATCTTTTTGCCAGTCTGTGCTTAGCTCTTTGTGACTGTTCTCTGAGGTTCAGCTTGTGCTGTTCTTAGCCATGGCCTAATCTGCCTCTTTCTTAAGAACTTCTGCTTTTTCTAGTATTTTTCAATACTAGTTGACAGTATGGTGGTGATCATTCACTGTTGCTATGAGAACTTCAGCTGGAGTCCTGACATTCTACAGTTGAGTCTAAAACTGCAGTTTTAATGTGGAAAGATCCTTTTTAATTGCCTTTGCAGCATTTGCTGTGCCCAGTGCCATCAGTGCTGAAGACAAGGAAATAGATGGTTATTTGTCTTTGAAATACAGTATGTTGAGTGTTAGGTTTCCAGGTCACCTGCCTGAAACAAAAGGCATGAAAAGCTTGTTTTTGTTTAAAACCTTTGTACTAAAAAAGGTGTCTGCAGAAATCATCCAGCTTGTGACAAAGTTGAGAGTGGGTTCTCTTAGCAGTGATGCAAAGAACAAATAGCCTTATTCTCCCTTTAGGTGGGAGAAAGCACCAACCGCCTTTGTTAAAGTGAAACCCTGATGGCTGTGTGCAGTGGTTCGAAGTGTGCTTTGGAAACTTCCTCAGGAAATCGGGGCAGAGAGGGGCTGGTAGAACTGAGCTCATGGTGCATCTTACAAATAAAATTGTACCTAGCAGTACTCTTGCACCTAGGAGCAGCAACTCTTCCAGCTGACCTAATGGCCTACTAACACGTCTTTTCAATCCTCGGTCTGTCCCTCTAGCCTGCGGGCTGGGTTGTGAGGTAAAGAACGCATGCTGAGGTTATTCTAACCCTTCGGGACTTAACAAACACGAACTTCTCCTGACGGCCAGCTCGCAGGACGGCTCCTCTTTAAGCTCCACCTTCCGGCCCGGTACAAAGCCGCGGTTAAGCACCTATGGAAATTTCCACGACTCTGCCAGCTGCCACCCTGAGCGCCTTGGCGAGTGTTAGCTTCAACTCGGCTTTCTGCTTGGAAAGCCTTTGCGTTGCTTCAGACCGTACAAAGCAACATAGAGCTGCTCTGATGAGCTCGGTATGGGCTCTCCCCTGGGCGGCTGTAACGTGTTCCCATGGCGGCGAAGTGTAGGGTTCCCCCCGCGCTTCTAGCCCACAGCCTAGTGCCTTCCCCTAGGGAGGGGGAAGCCGGACGCTATCTCCTGACACACCCACACCCCCCCGGGGAAGGCCGGGGTCCCGGCTGCCGTGGCCAGGCCGAACCACCAGCTGCAGCGGAGCTGCCTGAGAGGAAACAGACAGGGGAAGCGCCCAGCGGGCCGGGCCGGGCCGGCCACGGCGTGCCAGCGCGCATGCGCGGCCACCGTGTCCCCGCTCGCTCCTGACAGGCCGCGCGCCACCTCTGCTTCCTGCGCGCGGGGGACGTGGCGCATGCGCAGTGCCCGCCCCCTCCGCCATGAGGGAGGCGGGAGGCGGGGAAGATGGCGTTGGGCTGCCGCCAAGGCGGCCGGTGGTGCGGCCGCGCTACCTTGGGGCCGCCCGTGCTGAGGGGGAGGCCGCTCGCCGCACGGGTCGCGGAGGGGGTGGAGACCGGGTCCCCGGTGCGGCCCTACGCGGTGACCGGCGGCGATGAGGCGGCGAGCGGGGAGGAACTGCTCGAGGTGTGCTGGCGGCGGCACTTCCTGCGGGGCGGCGCGGAGCCGCGGCCGGCGCTCCCCTGGCGCGCCTACCTCAGCGGCTGCCACCCGGGCTTCGGGCCGCTGGGCGTGACGCTGCGGGGCAACCTGGCGGCCCAGTGGTGGGACTCGGCACTGGCTTTCCGGGAGCAGGTGTTCGCGGTGGAGGCTCCGCTCCACGGCCCGCCCGCTGCCGGCGCTCCGCAGGTCGGGCAGGGTCTCTGGCTGCTGCACTCAGAGACGCTGCGCGGAGCCCTCCAGAGCAGGGGCTGTAGCCAGGAGCCGGGCGGTCCGTCTCTGGAAGAAGCGCTAGGGACGGCGGGGATGCTCCGGGAGAGCCTGCTTCCCGGTAGGTCCCTCGTCCGTCACTGCAGGGATGAGGCAGGTGCCTGGGCAGCCTACTCGCGTTTTTCTTGCTGGAAGCGAAGCAGCTGAGTTTAAGGGAGTTTTCCAGTTGTGTTAGTGTGCTGGGAAGTTTCGTCTGCATGCTGTGAGTTTGCATCCTTTTCAAGGACCTGAGCAGTATGAATGCCAGAGTGTGCATTCAGTGCTGTCCCTTGTAATTGGGAGAAAGGCATGTTACAATCGCAGTTGCCAAAGTACCTGGAGGAATCAGGCTACAGACTGCTGAGCTAATCTCTGCAAAGTGTTAATGTTAGTGGGACTGCACATATAAACAGCATGTGTATCATATGTGTTGCGTTCACTTTCAGTATAATTAAACACATTTTTTCCTGTGGTTACCAAAATTAACTGTTTTTTGACAGGTGCTTTGGCGCAGTATGTTAGCTGCTTGGAATTGGTGAACAAAAGACTGCCTTGTGGCCTTGCTCAGATTGGAGTATGCTTTCACTCTATTCCAGAAAGTGAACAACAAAATGAAAACCTTAGAAGGTAGAGTAATGGAGGAATTAATCCTTTTTCGTACTTAAACCAACTGTTTGCACTTGTTTCACTTTTGGATTATTTTTGAATACTGTCTCTTGCTTTTTCCCTGTTATTTTTGAAGGAGTTAACTTGCTGACCTTGCTATTGTTTAAAGAATAGGCGAAAGGACCACGTCTTTGCTTGCATGGTTTAGCTCTCCCAGAACTGCAGGACAGTGGCTCGATTACTGGTTACGCCAGAGGCTCCAGTGGTGGAGAAAGGTAAACCAGCGTTCCCATGGGAAACCTTGGCCTGCTCCTTTATATCAGAGAGGGGGAACAGACACGCTGATGGGTTTTATGTTGCTTGCCTATTCTTGTCACTGATGTACATGTATTTCTTGTGAGAAGCCAAAAAACTATGACAAGTAGTTAAGTAGTTTGACTTGCAGACAGGCAACTGTTTTGTGTTTGTAGTTGATTTGAGATCAAAACGCTGTAAAACAGTAAAGAGGTTTGGGCTGTAATTCATAAAAATCTTTTGCTGAAAACCATAGACTTCAGCTTGCATTTCAGACTTGGTTTTTGTAGTTAATGCAGCACGCACAGTAGTGATCACCTCTTATATCTTTAATTTTCAGTTTGCAGTAGTCCCATCTAACTTCAGCAGCAGTGACTTTCAAGATGAAGAAGGAAGAAGAGGATTTAAGTTACATTACAGCTTTCCCTGGGGAACAGAAACAGTAGAAACATTGAAAAACCTTGGTGATACTGAACTATTACAGATGTATCCAGGGGATAGTTCAAAACTACTTGTAAGCTTTACTCTATTAAAAACCTTTTTTGATAAAGATGATAACGTGTGAGAGAAATTGTTTCTTTGCTGGTCCAGTTGCTTAGCATGTGACTGTCTTTATTCTTTTGTTGTAAAAGCAGTACAACTGATACTCTGCAGTTGGACCTTCATTTTCAAAAGCAGATACAGTAGTCTTGGCAGATTTTTTTGCATAGTTAATACTTTGAAATTAGAAATGAGCTATAGTGACATGACAGCTGTTGTCAGTTGCGCAGCATTTACCTGTATCTGTGAGTAGATGTCAAGACAAACTCAGTCTGTGTTTTGCATTGTTAAGTTCACATCAAAAAGAACCTGGTAGTGTTTCTTCTTTCTGCTAGCAAATGGCAATGTTTGAAAAGTCGGGCTGAACAGATAAAACGAGAGTAACTTGGTGTTGTACCAGTAAATTGCAATTCTCCTCCTCATGACAATCCTGCCTCTTTCCTGGGTTTTGCAGCTTTTTTCTGTACAGAAGGCTGTAAGGTAATCCACAAGACTGTGGGTTACGTAGTGATTTCTCAATGTGTGGGGACATGTCCTCGTGGTCACTTGGAAGTACTTTACAAACTTCCAAAAGAAAATGCAGAGTTTCAAGTGTATTGGCCAGAGATTTAAATCCATGATCAGAGAGGCAGGACAAGAAAATAATCCCATCCTCCTCTGATCTTCTGCTTTTGCCAGTGTTACAATCTTGCCTGGTTACTGTTAACACTTTTAAGATTGCTGGTAACTTCAAAATATAAGTGTGATAGTATTTTAAATGTAACAAGGTTGCTTGAGCTCAATGCCTTGTTACACGTTTAAAGTAAACAAAAGGCCCTTTGAGACAGTATTTGAGGTATCCCTTTGTGTTTAGGGGTTTGTTGTTGTTTTTTTTTCCCCCACTCTTCAGGGCCGAGATGGAAGGAAGAATGTTATTCCTCATGTTCTGTCTGTGAGTGGAAATCTGGACCGAGGAGCATTAGCATATCTCTTTGATTCTCTACAGCTAGCTGAGAATCCATTAACAAAAAAGAAAAATTCACAGAGAAAGGTAACTTTCTACAGAAAGTGTAAGGAAGAATGGATATGGTAGGCAGGGGCAGGTCAAAGTACAAAACCCACAGGCAGTGTGGTAAATTCAAGAATGGAAACATCTCCCTCTTCAACATCTCTACCCTCCATTCCCTTCCCCAACAGGCAGAGACAGAATGCTGTTTGCTGGCAGCATGAGGCTGGCTGGCCCATGGCACTGCCTCTGTGGTTCTTTTCACCCATATAAGCAACTTTTCTCTCATTCTGAGGTCACCTTTCCTGTTTCCCCTTCTATCTGATGAGAAGGTAGGCTCTTGCCATGCAAGTGGCGAAGGAGTTAAGGGGAATTGGAATGTAACTGCTGTGTGTGGGAGAAAAGAGTTTGTCTCTTCCTGCAGCATTTGAAGGTTGCTGAGAAGAGTAGGACAAGTGGGTCGCAGGTGGCATTTCCCCAAGGACCATCGTTATTCCCACTTTTATCCTGGTTTTCTGGAGTTTGAGTGCTAGCCTTCAGACAGCACTTGTTAATCAAACAGCCATTTGGTTTTTAAGGACAGGCAGTAGACTGGATGGTAACTGCTGTTATCTCTGATTGCTCCAGCTCCGTTAAAGACTGCGGAGTTCTGCTAACAAAACTTCATCTCTTTTCTGGGGCTCAGCCAAAATGGAATAATTTGTGCCATCCTAACCTAGCTGGCATGTGTGCTAGTTATATAAAATACAGCTTGCTTCTAATTCAGGATTTTGTGCTATGAGAAAATTTTTGCATGTTTAGAACCTTAATTTCAGTGAAAAAAAAATAATATTTCCTAGGTCTGTTTAGAAATTCGTGCTAAATACATTTAGTAACCTACTGCTTTTTTGTAAAATTATTAGGTACTTAAGCTTCATCCTTGTTTAGCACCTCTTAAAGTGGCCTTGGATGTAGGAAAAGGTCCAACAACAGAGCTGAGACAGGTAAGCTGTAAGAAAGTATTTTAATTCTGGGCATTGATTTGCCATGTAACCTTCTGTTACAATTCAGATGCTGTTTTACATTGGGGAAAATCATGCTGCTGCTTTGATTCTCGGAGATTCATGGTTGTACAGATTTCAGAGTGCTTCCACTCTGCAGCTTGTGAGCCATAGCCAAAGGAGTATGCTGTAGATGGTGGGTAGTAGATGCCTTCGCTGCTTTTAGTACTATTAATACAGTTGATATTTGTTCCATGCAAAATGAAGGAAAATAAATAACAAAATCCCTCTCAATGTGTTAATCTTTCAGAATTATCTTAATGCATGGGTCACATCTTCAGAAGGATTTTTTAGAAGTTTTTATTTAAGTCCATCATGAAGCCAGTCCCCTCAGAAGGGAGGAAACTTACACTGGCATGTTTTTAAATAGAAATGGAGATTTAATTGATAAACTGCTTTGAGATTATTTCAGCCAGAAAATTAACACTGACTAGGAATGCTAAGACCACATACTAGAGTTTTAATGGTTTCTTTGCATAGGATTTCAAACCCTCAAAGTCTGTGTTAACTTTTATTTTTAAATAAACACAGGTTTGTCAAGGATTGTTCAATGAACTGTCAGAAAACAGAATTTCTGTATGGCCGGGTTATCTTGAAACCGTGCAGGTATCTCTGGAACAGCTTTATACAAAGTAAGGAGAAACAGTCTTTTGTAAATTAAACTATGAAGGTGAAAGATGACTTTCTGTGGACTAGCGAAAATATGCCTGCTTTCAGTAAAAAGTTATTGAGTTCAGTAACCACATGACTGAAGGCATGTATCCCAAACTCTAAGCTTGGATTCAATTGATTTATTACAAAGAGCAATTAATCACTTAATTTAAATATGAACTATAAGCCTTTCACATTTCATTTTTGTTTCTCTGGTGCTGTGAAATGCCTTTTAGAGACTCTTCTATTGAAAATAAATTTCTTAAGCTTAGTCATAGCTCACAGAACTGTTTCCCACCCTAACACCCTGTTTTTGCATCTGGACCGGTTCTGTGTTTAATTCTTAAGTACTATTTCAAATAGCACACTATGTCTAGTCATGAACTCAAACGTTCTTCATGTCTGGAATGATTACCATGAGCGTATGTGATGGAATTAGCTGTGGAGATAAAAACTGCTATTCCAGTTGAGGGCTTCGTATATGATTTGTTGATCAGGAGTGAATTTGGAGCATATTGCTGCTCATGTTAATGGCTCTTGAGCATATTGATGAATATTTTTTTCCCCAAGACAAAATAAATACAACTATTTGTTCATGTGCAGTAGTCTTCTAAGTAAGTCTGGCTATTAAATAACAGAAGAAAGATATATTCTGCTTCTACAAAAATACTCTTGTAATAGGTCACTAAACGTTCTTTTTATGTACTAAAGTAACTAAATAATTTAAGAAATGTAATCAGGAAAGCAAGGAATGTCAACAAGAAAACTGGTGTCTTCTATACTGTACAATGTCCAGTGTGCAAAAATGAATATTTACAGCTTATGGTCATCTGTACATAACTTATCTGAATTTTCTGCACGCCAAAAGCAGTAACAGGTGTGCTCTTTTCTTTGCAGGTACGATGAGATGAGCGTTCTCTTCACGGTCTTGATAACCGATGCCACTCTAGAGAATGGAGTGGTCCAGCTGAGAAGCAGAGACACCACTATGAAGGAAATGATGCACGTTTCTAGGCTGAAGGACTTTTTAACTAAGTATGTATCATCAGCCAAAAATGTGTAAACTTAAAGTTGTTGAATAAAAGAAATTTCTTAAACTTCTGTGCCTGAACTGGCTTCTACGGTGTCATGGACTCAGTGGTTTCTCTGCAAATCATTCTGCTAAAACTTGGTGGTGTGTCTGTTCTCTGGCAAATCCAGACCATGTAGGTCTTCCAGGTTACCCTGTAAAGAGGGAAGAGATGAACTAGTCCCTCGTTAGCAGGGCTAGCCATATTCTCTGTCATGTCTTCAGTTTTACTATCTTCCTGAGAACAATCCATCCTAACCTAAAAAATTCATCTTTCATCTGTATGTTGCTGACACAATTATGGTCTCTGCTGGAAATTGGTATTTTATCTAAAAGACTTTCAAATCTTAAGTATTTTAATAACATCAGTATGTATCTTTCTGCTGTCTGTAGGAATGTATTTTAATCACATGGCCTCAGTTATTCAATTCAACATTCAAGCTACTTCATCTTGCATTTGATAAACATCAAAATTGGAAATACGTTATCAAGAGTAACAGGAAATAGAAGAAATAAATTGTAAGCAGTTTTTGACAAGCAGTTTTGTGGACAAAAAAATGTGTCTACATAGAAAATGGTGGAGAAATACTAATGTATGATTGTACTTATGCTATACCTAAGTGTTGTAGTCAAAATCAGATACAAGAGTTTGCACAGACACAAAATTCTGTGTTTCTGATCTTCTGTAGACGTACTACGTGCGTACAGCTTAAGTCACTGTGTTAAACTGCTTGTAAGGTGTATGCCACAAGGCACGTGGCCACTGATAGACATCGATGTCATGAAACACAAGAACTTGCCTTAAAAATGTCTCCTATTAGCGTGGTGCTCATTTAACTATAAATGGATTATTTGTAACTGTTATACAGCAATTAACATTATTTGGTGTATAGTGTAATTATGCTAGATATAACACAAGGTTAGCATAGCGTGGCTGCGTGACTCCCCGAACTCATGGAATTCTAGATAGGAATGGCTATGGAATGACATTAAACAACCCAGAAACATCTAAGAAACAGCCTACAGCAGGGTGTAGAATTTGTTTTGGAGATAACTGTACCAAAAGTTAATTTTAGCATCCTGTCCCTGCTCTGAGAGCTGAAGTCATGTTGAATTGAGGAAATTGCCATCCCTGCTGTGAGGTAACAGCAGGTACAAAGACCAAATACGGATGCTCTAGCGTGTGCCTAAGAGGGCAACGTAGTTGGGATTGGTTTGGGTTTGGGGTTTTTTTCTAAACACTTGACTAAAGCCTTTTGAATATCTTATTTTTGCAAACAATCCAGTTTCTACTTCAAATTGTAGAATTGTTAAATGTACGGGAACTTGGGTCTGGGCAAAAGCTTTACATCATTTATTCCTTTGTGCTTATTTATCAGATGCATATAGTGCCAGACTATATATTGTGTCCAGCAGGATCTTACCAGACAGTGATTACATTGTTTTGTTTTTTTATGGTGCTATTTGAACAATAAGCTGCTGTTTGTCTAATGGGATTGTGGTCTGGGTCTTTGTTAATTCCAATTTTTATCCATTCTGCTTTTTCTTTGAAGTTGAAGTCCTTAGAGATTATGACTTGGGGATTTTGCTTGCTAGTAGAGAACGAGCTATATTGTCTGTCTACAGAATAATTAGGCCAGGAAAGTAGTATCTAAACATCATCTCTTTCTGTGCAGACTTGGTGGTACATCTGAGGACTGAAAGATTCTTTAAAAATGCATAAGTTAATTGCAAAAGAGATCTTACCTTGTACTCAATCTCTGATGAGGACCTTTGAATAGACTGTAGCGCATGCCCTCTTCTCTACTAAAAGCCAGAATAACTTAATCAATAATTCTTTTTTTTTGGTACAGATACACAACAAAAGAGTTAATAAACCATCAGTAATTTGGTCACTAATAACATCTCCTGCATGGTTTCATAGTGAGGCTGTTGAATTTTTGGGTCATAGGATAGTGACAGGCTTTTTATTTGAGGGGGTTTGTTTGCTTCCTCTCCCCCCCCCCCCCCCCCCCCCCCAAAAAAAAAAAGTTTTAAGTTATTTTAATTTCTCCATAGTAAGTAAGCGGTTTCAGTACGTAACTGCTACTGTCTAAACCCTGCCAGCCCCCAGCACAATCCCCCCAAAACATGTTTGTGTGCATCAGATGTTGCAATATTATAGCTTGAGGTTTTCACCTTTTTCATCTTCTCTTCTAGTAACAGAAAAGTTGACATAGTCTTCTTCTGGTTTAACAGGCTCTGGATTAAAGATGATGAACAGCAGTTAACTCAATTACAAGAGACTGACCACTTTTTTTTTTATTATTATTATTGTTGTTAATAATCTTGAAACAAGGCAGCAAAATTTCGTATTGAATATAAATCTCCCATGCTTTCTGTAGCATTCCTGGGCCTTATCTGAGCTACTGTCACTGTCCTTCCTGGCTGTGTGGGTAGAACGCTGACTGGTATCTGGCATGAGCAGCTGCACCAAGCCCTGAGCTAACACAGCAGAGTAGCTACAATTCTACCTGTTTACTACATGAACAGGAAGGCAGATTTGTTTGGAGAGAACGATTCCCTTTCTGATATTTAGAAACAGGAAACGTAATAGCTTTGCTATTGGTTTGTTTGGGGGGGTTCTTTTTCCCTTGAAAATACTGACATTCACATGTAAGGCAAATGTAGAAAACTACAAGTTAATAGCATCATGGCTTTCAGGTAATGTCTTCATGACTGTATATTTTCTGCAATCCAAATAGTACAATGTCTTAACATAGGTCAGTTGCTTTGTTGTCTAGCATTACTTCATAATTTCAGTTTGAACTGACTTTGAGTCTTGTCAAGGTTAAGAAACACGGAATAAAGAACTATTGTGTACTGAACAATTTCGAACAGAATGCAGGATCTATGTAAGTTTTATTTTGTTGCTACAACTTGCATATAGCCCACTTTTGTCTCTTAGTAAATGGGCATTGCACCTCTGATCTACTTACTGCCTTTTCATTTTCTTTTTGTCTGTAATGGCTATTTCAATCCTCATAATGAGTTGCCAAATGCAATTCTTAGTTTTACTTCTGTTTGCAATAGATTTTTGTGTAAAACTTCATTTAGCTAGTTGCAGTTTTGGCTGCATGGCTGGCAGGTCGTGTCAAATACGGATCCTGAGGGACTTCAAATCATACCTCTGCCAGGCACAGATTTATACAAATAGGATAATAGCATCCTGCCATCAAACTCCCACAAGTAAGTTTCATAACTGCCTGGGGAGTAACATGAACTTACCGATCTCTGTGTATATGACATAGTTTTCAGACTCTTCTGCATTCATTGTTGAAGTAAGGGCAGTTGAGGACCTAGTAAACTTAAATTTTTCTGCAAGTTGTGAAAGAAAAACAAACACATGCCTATTTACATACATAATTTTTTCTTGAGGGAAACAAACAGCTCCATGATATTTTTTGAATACTTGGAGATCTCAGATAATGTTATTTTCAGGATAAAAATTACTCCTCAACCAAGTGCATTTTAAATAGACTTTCCTTTCTTTACTAAGAACAATGAGGTCCAATTCCTTCCAACATTTATGTGCATTAAATTAGATGTTGCTTTGCTTCTCCCATCCCAGACCTGCCTTCTGAAACATAGCTCAGAGGTTGTGTCTTGTCAGTGTCTTGTTGACTGTACTAGTTAAGAGGAGACTTGACAACATCCTAAAATAGCAAGAGCATAACTCTACTTGTAACATGATGTTTACACACTAAAATGTACTGACAACATAAATGAGCGCCTCTGGAAAATGAAACAGACATTCAAATAACTCACTTGCTTTATATGAAGGAATGATGAAAAATGGAATTGCCAGAGCAAATCCTATCAGCAATAGTAGCAAGACCAGCCCAAGAGAAATTAGCAGGGGTTGAGAATGCCTTCTCTCGTCTGCCAAAAAGGAAAAAAAAAAAAAGCAGCTGTTTATGCAAGGAAATGTTGTTTCATATTCTAAGTATTTTCTGTAAATTAAAATCAAGACTTTGCATTTCTTTCAGCTTTTGGATTAAGTGTGGTTAATGTAACTACTGAGGAGACTCCCAGCTGCACACTGCCACAACAGAAGGAAGGGAGCTTGCTGGTGCCAGTAGGTTCTCCCTTTCATAGGACCAGAGAGAAAAATGAAACGGGACTTCCCCAAGGTGGGCCAAAGGTCTCTTTTAAAAGTGAATCTTTTGCAGTCATCCTTCATGGTCACTGCAACTTCTACTACTATCTAGGCTGCATGGAAGTCTATCTTTTTGCACTGATTTTAAAGCCTCAAATTACGGGGTTTTTTGTTTGTTTAAAAAAATATTTTGAACATTTTATTGCAGGAATAACATTTCTGGCTAAAAAAATTTGCATTGTTACAACATTCTGAATTTTCTCCGGTTCCTCTTTATCAACAGTGGTAAACTGTTTCACAAATGCATACCTGCTAATGTAAAGTTGAAACTGTTGCTGTATTTTGTATTATTGCGAAAGCTATTTTCAGCTTTGCATTTATAGGTTCCCAAGTCACTAGAGGAATTGATAAATAGATGAATCACAGCTGCTTCCCTCTTCTGCATCTTCACTGGGGGAGAGATGTTTTGTTTTCCTTTGAAGAATATGTATGTGATAGGAAGAGAGCCGGTTTCTGAGAGACACGACAGGGTCACTTTCTGGCCTTTCTTCACTTGAGAGGTGGGTGAGCTCAGCACTAGTTTGGAAATTGGCTCTGTAAAAAGAAAAATGAAAAGACTGCATCACTGAGTCCAGGACAAGCTCCAAAGCAAGTCTTGGAGTTAAGCAGCAACATTGGCTGATGAGATGAGCATCCAGGATGGAGGGGTCAGTGAGCCAGATCAGAAGAGCACTGCCGGCTCCTAAGGAAATAATAACCGTTTGCAGTAAAGTTCAGCTCTGCGATCAAGGCAGGCACACACTGCAGTCCAAAACAGCACCTGCTGCAAACAAACCCGACTTCTGCTGCTGTGGATACATTGCATCAGACAAGGCTTTGTGCCCCTAAAATAAACCGTGCTGAGAAGGTACACAGCAAGACGTACCTATAAGGGTGAAGTTGAGACTATTGCTGTATTTTCCACCACCAGGGATGTTATTTTCAGCTTTGCATTTGTATTCACCCATGTCACTGGCAGAGCTGATGGTCAAGTTAAACAAACCGGGGATCAAGTCTGGCCTATTTAAAGTGGATACCTTCTGATTGTGTTTAAACAATGTGTATGTGACAGGTGGAGATCCAGAGTCTGGGTAGCAGGAGAGGGTCACGTTCTGGTTCATCACTACATTCAAGGTCCCCTGAACAGGAATGAGCCTGGGATTGGACAGTATCTCTGGAAAGAAGAAACTTCTGAGTGAGTTCACTGCACTTGTCATCCAAGAAACACTCAGATATTTCCTGAAGTATATCGAGGACCAGGCTATCCTTATTTCTGTTGAAATAGGGGTGTTTATTTTTTCCCTGCCTCCAGTAGCGGGCAACACAAATTTGTATTTTTCAAAATCAGTATGCAGCTTCAAACACTTGATGAAAAATGCATGTCTTCATGCAAAAGAGCATATACACATAAAGCCAGCAGCTATATCCAGATGAACTAACAAAAATGTTTTTAAACTACAGCAGCAATGAAGAGAAGTATAAAAGATAAATATAAATAGTACGGGATGTTAATTGTAGGCTTATATGCTAGTTGAGAGGTAGCATGTGAACCTGAAAGTAAAAGCAGTATTTTATTTGTAGCTGTATGTAAATAGGCAGAATTAACCTTGCATAAGTAGATCGAATTTTTGAATAGTAGCAGCAGGAGCCCTGACAGTCTATCAAATTAGTTTGCTTTTATGGGATTATAGAAATCAATTTGTAATAACAACTTGTAATGTCTTTTCATTGAAAATGGTAATACATTAGTCATGACTAAGATAAATTATGACACTTCTAGAGGGGAAAACTATTCTTTAACAACTTAAAGCAATTTTTACTGTATATACAAGTCAGCAAAGAGTCAGTTAACTTTGTATAGAAACTTGTAAACTGCCTCACTGCACAGACAGGGGCAAGAGATTTAATTTTACATGAAGGTTTTGGACATTTTTAAATCCCTCTCCCATTTTTTTGTTAACAGATTATTTCAGCACATATACAAAAACAAAAAAAAGAGAGAACCTACCTTTGCCATTTGCAGTAGCTTGCTGAATCTGCTGAGACGCTTGAACTAAAAGAAGAAAAGAAAGCTTTCAGACAAGAAACAATGGTTCTTGTTTAGAAAGATTTGTAATATATAAGTAGTATGTCCTTGGCTTACGGTAGGAAAACAGCAGAATTGTGAGAAAAAACATTTTCTTGATACGGAGCACGACAGCTTATGGAGTTACACTAATGAGATCTTTGAGGAGTGGCTCTAGGGGTTGAGGAAGTCCTAAATATGGAAACAGTGCTGATCCTTACTGATGTTGGTGTAAAGACTTTTGTAATACTCCACTGACATTTAGCCTATAGCAGACAGCAACGGGCAGAAGAAAAAGCTTTGGAGTGAGGAACAGCAGTTTGGGATACAACTAAATGTTACGTAGAGTTGTTCTAGCTGTAACTGACAAACTGAGCAGCTTTTCCATGTGAGAGCACGGTGTGGTAAAACCAAGACTGTATATAATTTTTCCTGCGCTGTTCTTATAAGGTAATGAGATCACTGATTCATATCAGTCACATTTACTAGAGATAATGCAGGCAATCGTATGGCGGAGACTGAGAGTATGTGGTACTGTGGGTTTTTTTCAGCAGCAATGTAATGAAATAAAATTGTAAAAAAAAAATAATAAAATCTATAGAAGTTTTAAGATGCTAATAAATATTTATAGCCAGCCATCTTTTTAGGGAAATATTTTGGTCAAGCTTCAACTATTAAGCTGTGAGGAAGTGAGATCTTGTACTAGAAGGTACAGATCTCATCATGAAGTTGAGTTCAACATCACTGCAGGAACAAATCTGATGACTAATTTGATAATCTAATCAGTAATTCAAAGCTACAAAATTACAATTACAGCAAGTGGATGCTCTTTATTTGTCACTCTCTGGGCAAAGTAAGTGGAATCTTTAGCTATACACGGGCAATGCCTTCTGAAGAACTCTAGGCCCTGTTGTGAAGTAACTACTTAGAGAATGTCTTAAAAGTGTTGCCGTGATCCTTGTCTTATTTCTTATTTTTTTGTCTCGTTTCTGATGATAACAAGACGAGGCTCTGCAGAGTCTGCTCTCATCTCCTGTGTAATACAAAATCCCCTCCCAAAGCCTGGTCTGCTGCAGCCTTGCAAAATTTCCCTACAGAATTTTGAGTGCGACTTCCTTCCTCCTTGTTTTGGTTGTTTGGGGTTTTTTTTTTTGTTTAATTTTTTTAAAGCAACCTCACAAATGTTTCTTTCATGGAAATGCTGACAACTGACCACAAGACTAGAATATTTTTTTTCAGCTGACAGGAAGCATGTGTAAAAATGCAGCTGTCCAGAAAAGAACTAGGAGCACTTGTACGTTTTCCTGTTGTGGGAGCCTGTTGTTTGTCAGAAAACCACAAAAAAAGTCCTGAAGTCGCTCACAGCCAGGTGATGAAGGTGAGAGGTGTCTGAAAGCTCCGAAGGAGCACGGTGCCTCCCGCTCCTGTCGGGGGGCGGCAGGGCCGGCCTGGCTGTCCAGGGCTGTGGCGCGAAGCGGCTTTGCGGCGCTGCGGCTGCGGACAGTGGGCGGGCCTGGGCCGCTCTCCTTTCCTCTGAGGCACGGGCAGGGCGCCCTGGCCCGGTGTGTGAAGGCGGGAGGGGCTGTGGGCAGCCGGCTGCCTCACACACAGCTGACGGCGGTTTGTGGAGAGCGCGTGAAGCTGTTAACCGCCGGCCGCCTCTCGCTCCTCCTGCTCTGTAACGCCACTGAGGGACTGGCTGACGGTGCTTATTCGGAAGCTGTGAATTTGTCCGTATCTTTCAAAAAAGAGAAGTTTAGTTGTCACCAGGATCTCCCACGTACAGCAGCTTTACAGAGTTTGGTTGCTTCCCTCGGGCTGTGCGGCCTGGGTATGTAAGGAACGCGAGTGCTGGTTCTAAGCGCTGGTTTCTGTTCAGAGAGTGAGGAGGGCTCTTCCAGAACTGTTTGTGCCTTTCTGGGCTGGTTTGGGGTCTGACAAGCAATGCTGCTCGCTTTTCTCCTGTATGGAGATCCTGTAGTTGTCTGTGTCCTCAATGTTTGTTTTGATGGGTTTTGTGTTTTGTTTTCTTTTCCTTTGAGTTTAGAGGCTGAAATAGGAGGGAATATATTTTGTTTGATACACCCCATTCCTTTCAACTACACACACAGGACTATGGGGAAGAACAGCGTTTCATTTAACTGTCCGTACTTGCGCATAGCTGTTTCATCTGCTCAAATATCTGTTTACTTTTCAATTTTTATAATTGTTTTGCAGGGCATTAATAGACACACTTTGCATGTAAGAAAGATTTTTGCACCATTATGATAGGATTTGGTAGCTGAGGCTTACTGAAGAAGTTTGTATAAAAGCCAGCCTGCAATTGCTAGATTACCACTAGGGGAGTAATCACATGTACTGGTTAGAAAATGAGACCTTAGATGAAGTTTATAATGTAAATGATTAAGATGGGTTGATATAAAGAAGATTCCAGAAAAAATTACTTGACTACTTCAGCCTGGAGAAAAGGCAGCTCCGGGGAGATCTAATTGCGGCTGACCAGTACCTAAAGGGGCCTACAGGAAAGATGGTGAGGGACTGTTTGTCAGGGATTGTAGTGACAGGACAAGGGGTAATGGGTTTAAGCTGAAGGAGGGTTGATGTAGATCAGATGTTAGAAAGAAATTCTTTACTGTTAAAGTGGTGAGGTACTGGAACAGGTTGCCCAAAGAGGTTGTGGATGTCCCATCCCTGGAAGTGTTTAAGACCAGGTTGGATGAGGCTTTGGGCAACATGGTCTAGTGGAGGGTGTCCCTGCCTGCAGCAGGGGGGGTTGGAACTAGATGATCTTTAAGGTCCCTTCCAACCCAAACCATTCTATGACTACTCAGTCCTATGGGGCAAGGAAGGGCTAGATGTACCAGAATTTTGTGGAAGCATAATCCAGTGGACTGTGTGTACTCATGGGAGTTATGCATGCCAATGACACGTTATTATTCTCAAGCGCTGCTCTTGGAATAACACTTTTAATTTCTGCTAGTTTACGTGAATATAATTGTGGTGAGTATTCAACAGATCTGAAGGTGGACAGCATCTTTACAGCAGCTTTGTAAAAGGCTTTAAGGCAGTATTTTTTTTCCACATGTGCTGGAAGTGTCCCAAATTTAAAGGAATGAGCTTCGTTAAATTCTGTAGTGTTACTCTGAGACAAAATGTCACTGTCTTTCTTTGCCTTTCAGCAAGGAGAACAGCATCCATATTGTCCATATGACATCCAATTGGTTATACTGTCAATGTGAAACAGGGGAAAAAAGCAAAATTATCCCTTGGCATTACCTTTCTATGAGGTTTGGAACACTTACTCTAACTTTGAAAACTAACTAGCTCATTAATGTCTTGAAGAGTGTCCTGGATAGTAGTAAACAAAGTTTACTTCCACGTTGATTGTTTTTCTGGCAGAGTTGGCTATTGACTTTGGTCTAATACGATGTTGTTGAGTTCAGCACGTATACATAGAGTTCTATAGCATCAGTAAGATACTGGCTGAGCTTGGAGTTTCCAAGTTTCATGCCTGGAATTAATGTGGTTCAATATGTAGGAAGAACTGCATAAATGTAACAAGAAGTAATGGACAGAATTTGTCTAGCCCAAACAAGTAAGTTAAAAAGTCTGGAAGGGAGATGTGCATCACTTGGTGCTGTGACAATATTCTGCCTCAGGCAAGCGGGTGGAAATGAATAAAAGCCAAACTGGGCTTTCACTCACAAGGTCAGTTTTTTGACTTAAGCATGAAAACAGTGTGAGATAACATCCTGTAGTAAGGCTGTGAAGGCTTCACACTGTATCTGTCCTATCGTAGACTTCCAGGGAAATTTGCGTGTTTCAGCAGAATTATAAAAGTCATTCCCAGTCCCAGTTTCTCATCCTGAGAGGCCCTCCATCCTGGAAGAGCATCTGCTACGGTAGGTAGCAGGTTTGCTAGAACTCACCATGTGCTGACAGCTATGTCTGGTGATGAATTAAGCGCTTCCGTTTTGCCTGCAAAAAGGTTTTACTGATATAGCTAGATCATCGTGGAGTACTGTATTTTTACACTCCTACTCAAAATGGCTGTGGTGGCAAGTCTGCTGTATATTTTAACTGCTGAGTATTTGATTGTGAGAAGATTGTTTTTATAGAGGACAAGTAAGAGCAGAACAGGAAAGGATCTTTCCTATATGCATATGTAAGATATCTTCAAAGTTCTTGCAGTGATCCTTAGGTTCTGAATGAGAATTTTAATGTGGTGAATGCTTTTCAATGAACTGGAAATTGCAAGGAACATGTCAGCAGGTGAAAGGAACTGTTGAGTACATGATTTGGTTAACTTAACAACTCCCAAATACCTCGAAGATGTAATATTTTAAAATGGTACTACTTCCCTGTGCCTCCTCTCCCCGTGCCCCCCCAAAAAAGAAAAAAAGAAAAAATTTTGAGGCAACACCAAAGACTGAGGCTACTAATGCATTTCTCTTGGGATAAATTCTGCAATTTTAACCTTTTCTGCTTCCTAACCTCTGACAAAAAATAACTTTTTTTTTTCCTTACTTTGAATACTTAACATACTAAATGAAAAAAGAAATACACCTGTCAGAACTGTGTCTGCTTCCCAGCCCTTTTCAAACTTCTGTTTGTCTACTCTGAGGAGTATCTGCCCCTTTGTGCATCCTAACCAGAAGATATCAGTAGCAGCAATGGCTGTATGTGGACATCTGCTGCAGGTCAGGAAGCAGATAAATTCTTCCTCTTGGTTTGTGTAAAGTCTGCTGAAAGATTTTTCTGTCAGCTTGGATCAGGTTGTTGAGTGACTACCAACTGAATTTTACTTATGAAACTGATGTGGGATCATGCTGGGAGAATCATCAAGCAATACAAAAACAATGGGAATGTACAGAGAAGGAAAAATATTTCCAGAATTAATTCCGTCTCCAGCCAGAAAGTTCTGACCTTTTCTCTGGCACTGTCCATACTCTGTGATGAATATTATTGCAGAACTTGTTTTTCTGCTGCACCCAGAAGTGCTGGATGTTAAGCAAAACAAGTGCAAAATCTGGTATGTTGCCAGATAAGCACACTGTGTGATAGTGGTACAGCCTGTGCTGTCTGTTTCTCAACTGAGGAACTTGTTAACCAAGCAGAAGACAGCAGTTAAAAATGTTCTCCAGGTGCAGAATCAAGTCACTTATACTACTAGAACAGAGAAAGTTTGAGAGGTGGTATCAGAGACCATGATCATAGTGTAAATCAGCAAATAGATTTCACACCTCTGAAAGAAGAAATTTCTTTCCTTTGTCTAAATGAATCTCTAAGGTGCATGGAAGTGTGTCCTGTATGAAATGCGAGTCAAGATTTCAGATTCCTAGTGTTCTTTTCAGTGTGACACCATATTGGTAAGGAAGCATAAAGCCTAATAGTAATAATTAGCTCTTGTTGTATTCAAAAGAAAAATGTCAGTGTGAAAGCCTCTGATATTGTCTCATTATCAGCTTCCTGGTTCCTTCAGTTCCTTTTCCAGATCTAATTTATATTGCCATTTGGAGGAGGTGTTGGATGTCAGTAATCATAGGTTTAATTGCAGAAGAGAGAAGTGAGGGAACCACAGCGTGCTTCACTGCAGTGGTCATCTCCCAGTAGATGGTGCCATTGGGAAATGCAATTTATCTGCGAAGCACAAACTTTTGGCACTCTAGAGTTTCTGTAAATTGTAGAACTTCTAGACTTCTGGATCATTATTTAATGTTTTTTTGTAAATATTCAAATCCGGGGATAAAATTAATTTTTTATTCTTCTCTGGGGAGGTACAGAGACACTTTTAAAATAAAGACAAATGATGCAAATGTCTCACATTCAAGAGAAGACAATGTACCCTGAAAATATATGTAGAACAAACTCAGTTCGTTCCCAGTTCCCCAGGGATTTGTCTAGACTTGTGAAAACAGCTATGTTTGTTATAGTTCTATTATCTATGAGTATACTGAAGCAGGAAGTGATAATTAAGCAAAATAATTCACTGTTGTAAGGAACCAAAACAATTAAATGATTATATGCTTCAGGGATTGGAGGATTAGAAATCAGAGCTGCTTTTCATTCTTGATTTGGTCACTTGAAAGCTGTGTGTCCATCTATACTGAAGTCAACACAAGATCTCTGAATTTGTATAAATTTTAAAATAAAATTTAGACTATCCCAAACATTTGTAGGTACACCTCTATAGCAATTAACTGTTTTGCAAATCAGTGAACTTATACAAGAAATTCTGAGGAGCCTCCGTTATCCGGGACAAGATTCGATGACCCCAGAATGTTGTCTTAAGAGAAATGTTTTGTCAGTAAATCAGTGAGATGGAACTTGAAGGCAATACGTGATTTGCTGGAATCAGCATGTGCTCTGTGAGGAAGCGAGATGTAAGTCCTAAAGATTGGCACTGTTATGTAGTCTTTACTGTCATGCCAGCCAGCTGGAGAGCAAATGAAAACAAAGAATTGAAATGTGGTGTGAATTCCTACCTTTCTTTCTTGTCATAAGGGACTGGCTGAAAACATTGTATTTGCAGAGGGAAAAGTTTGAAAACCTTATTCAGCATTTTGCCCTTAGTTAGGAGAATAGGCTTTGCCTCTGGTTTTAGGCAAAGCTCTATTCAGATGACAGAGCTGGTGTTTTTTAGGAAATGTCATATGTAAGCAAGTAGCAAGGGGTCCAGCCAGCAGAAACAAGGATCACGAATTCCCAGGTGAGCACAACTTTAGAGTTTAAGGGTCCAATTCATTGGGCAGGAGATTAAATGTTATGATTCCCATAGGTTTCAAAGGGCATTGCATCAGATTATAGCGACTATTCTGTCTGCTTCAGAAGGCGTGTTGCATTTTTGAGGTAAATCCTACTTTTCCCAGAAATATAATAGGGACTGAATAGCATTCTTTATATGATGTATAGTAGAATAACTTTGTCTGATCATATGTATTTCAGAAAAACATATCTTGAGAGATTACAATAACATGACTGTCGGGAAAATATGCAGCTGTATTACTGGCACAGGTACTTTTAAGTTTAAATTCTTTAAGTCAATCTGATTTCTAGTTTAACAATGGAAGATGGTCTCAAGCCATTCTTTTGCGTTTGAAATGCTTTTCTCCCAACTTTCATTATATTTTGGCTTAAATTCCTGGAGTTAACTATTGGGTTTTGGTCAATACCAGCTAGATTTTCCTCTCCAGGGCAATGTTGAGGGCATATCAGGGATATAACAGTCTAATTGGCTGGTGAGGTCTTATGGAACATCCTTCACTTGGGGGTGACATCTCACAACACTCAGGTTTTGGCACCATTAAACCTTACTCCTGACCTACTTCATCCTAAAAGCTGGCGTTTCCACCTCGGTCTGAAACCAGCCTGGTTCTGAACTCACTCATAGTGGCTCACTCTGAAGGATACTGGCCCACACTCACTTTCTCCTTCCCTCTCTGTGACTGAGAGCCTTTGTTCCCCGTGGGAAAGACTGGTGTGGTTTTGCTGAGCTTTATATGTCCTGCTGAATTCTTTTATGGGGAAAGGGGGAAATCTCCTTCCTTCCTATTTTTTGCTATCAATAGCACAAGTTGATCTACCTTTGTTCTCCACCTGCCATGTGTCCTCCTCCTCTTTTCCTTTACCTGGCTCTGGAGACCATTGATGGCAACCAGCCAAACCACCAGTCTTTTGTTGGTGATGTATTTCAAACAGACTGGATTGAGCAGAATGAATACTATTGCTAGTTAAACAGCTTACTACTTAGTCATTAACTGCTATGACTATTGTGCCATTCTGTGCTCCCTCCCTGCAAAATAGCTGGATAGATGCTTGTTCATATTGCTGATACATTGTTAAGCAGATGAGTGTTTCCCTCTTGTTTCATTTTCCAAAATACCATGCTTATGTGTGTAATACAAGCGTTAAAGTACACTTGTAGCTGTAAACTATTGTTTTGGGGAAAAAAATACAGTTTTCAATGATCCTAGGAGAAAAAAAAAGGGGGAGGTGTCATGTAAGCAGTGAAGCTTATGAGAACTGTATGTCTCATTTATAGACTTCTGTGAATGTATTTAGTATGGTTTTAAGCAGAGTTTTAACAAGCCTGGAAAATGTCAGTGGAAATAAAGGAAAGCATTGACTCTGTCTACAAAGAAAAGAAACTAAGGAATTAAGAGTTGAACACTTGATTTTCAGGAATAACTTAAAACTAAATCACTACTTAAGGAGTTCTGGGACACATAACTTCAGAAACACTTTTTGAAGGGCATGATTTCAAATCACTTTATCAAGCCTATGGACTGAGTCAGTGTTAGGTCTCAAATGGAATGATTTAAGTCTGACTTAAAAGTGGACTGATAAACCAAGAAAGGAATATCCTGAACAACTGAAAGGTACTGAACATTGAATTCCTAAAAGTTACAGAGTAAATTGTTTTCTGGGATATGAAACTGGTGCTTAAATCTGCCACTTCTGCAATGTCAGGTTATTTAAGATTAAAAGCACATTCATACAAAAAAAAAAAAAGTAGTACCAAAATAAGAAAAGCAGAAGAGGAGAGATAGGGACAGGACAGTATCTCTGTAATCCTTTTGCTTTCCTTGTTCTGCCTATCTCTCCCATCCCCTCTCCATTTGAATATCAAGACACTGGTCATGGCAATGAGATTTTGGATAATGATTACATTTTACTTTTCTTCGCAACTACTTTTCTTCAGAACAATTCCACCTAAATCAAAGCTGATGGCTACTGATTTACTTGTGTTTAGGCTTTCTTCTTTCTTTAGGCTCTTGTCCATAATCAGAAAAAAGCCTTCCATTTTGTTAAATATAGTTGAATAATTCAAGTGTTCTGAACTTTACATCAGTTCCTTACTGTATCTCAGACAGACGTTTACACCAGTGGAAATTGAGGGCAAAATGCTGAAGTAGAATATTTTGCAACTTTTCTTCTTCCTCTGATCACATTTGTTCAATTTCTGCTTTTAGTGTTTTGGATGCAGAATTCATCACCCCTGATTTCAAGTTAGCTCTCATAATGTCAGGCTACGTATACCACTGCAAAAAATTCAGCAATGCAGAAAAGGTCAGCAGATCTCTTGGGGGTGCCTGAATTCAAACAGTGTCAGATTTAACTCTTGCTCCAGTGTATACTCTATTTCAGATTGTACCAGTGTTGCTTCAGATTTCTGCTGAGAAATGAAACTCCAACTAGTTCTTTTTTTTGGTGGGGTTTACGTTTTATGACTGTGTATGTTTTGTGCTGTACTAACTACATTAAAATCTTGTGCAGTTCCATGTTTTTGATATATGATGGTAGTATGAGAGATCTGCCTATCAATCTTCTAGTCTAGCACAACAGTAGCTATGGTTTCTGAGATAATTTGAATTTATTGTGCACCCTACAGTAAAGCTGTTCTTTGCCACAGCAAAGATGAGAGACCTAGAAATGGAGGTGAAGGGGAAAATGGAATAATTATATATAAGTATTCTCTGAAAGAGTTCTCCATGGATAAAGGGAAATATTTGCTCAAGGATCCACTGAGGTCAAATAGTGAAGGTAATTTGTGTTCATAAATGGTTAATTGTGACTTAAAAAAAAAAAAAGTATTGACAGGAATTGCAGGATAAATGTCATTGGAACTTCTTGTTTTTTTAATACACCTTAAGAAATTAAACAAAGCAAATGCATTTGGTGGCGCCCTCAGGAAAAGTCCAGTCACTTCCTGAACAGTAATCTGCCTGTGAGCAGCAGATAGATTCTCATTGTTTGCCATTTCCAGTTTCCAGTAATGGGAACGATTACTTGATCTAGCCAGTTTCTGTTGAAGATCTGGGAAAACTTACAAATTTTAACGGCAAAATTTTTTCTGCTTCCATAAAAAAAAAACAGAAAAAAAAAGTAACTTGTTTTTGGTACCTGGAGGCATCACCTCTGATGATGAATATTGTTTTATTTTGGAATTAAGAGTCTGTTCTTCAGCAACGAGATGTATCTTGCTCTTCTGGTGATTTTCTTGCAGTGTAAGTTTGGTAACAATATCTGGGTGGGTACATGTGTTTCTAGTTTGGGGTTCGTTGCACTTTTTACTGTTTCCTATTACTGTCTCTCAATCCGTAAGCTTTGAAAATAACATTTCTTTTCTATTTTTTCCAGGTTCAGAACTTTACACTGAGGAGAGAGGTAGGTGATGGTAGGGGGTTTTTGCATACAAATTTAAAATAAGTAATTTAACTAATTTCTCAGTTGTTAATGTGCATCCATAACAGAGGTTATCTGGATTTGCTGTACTATAGCTCAGTACAAAATTTGGTCATGTTAAAAAAAAAAAAAAAAAAAAATTACTTGGTGGAGTTTCTTGGTATAATGTTTAAATGAGAGATGTGCTGCTCATACTTTAATAAATGTTATGGTGAAATCTTTCCTAGAGTAATTTGTTTTACTGAGGCATACAAGAGAAGAGACAGGAGAGGAAATTTAATTACTAGCTTTTTATTTTGGTCTTTAAAAAACCCTCTCATGCCCATAAGCAAGGAGGGAGGATAAAATCATAGAATATAAGTTAAAAGCACTCTCTTTTGTCTATTTGTTGCAAAAGAAAATATCATGTCTGAGCAGAGTACAGAACTTCATTCTGAAAGAAATGCATTTACTTTTTATGTTATCATCTTGCTGACTTCCAGCACGTACACTCTGCATACTTCCTTTTTTCCATCACTAGGGAGAAATGTTAGCTTCTTGTTGTCATGTAGTCTATTCACATACAAAAAATTTTACAATTTTGCATTGATTTTACACCCAAAACTCATTCTAACAAGGACAATTTATAAATAGCTGGTAAGTGTACATGGCAAGGGACTTCGTTAGATGCAGGAAAGTTTTCCTGTTGTAGCAATTTTCTAAACAAATTCTGGGCAAAATGGGCATTCCCAAAAGCTGTAAGTTCTAAAGGAAAGGGAATAAACTCATAAATCTTTCTCTATACTTGTTCATCTAGCTGTGTGAATAAAAATATTAATTATAACAGGATTCTAATAATTATAAAATTTTAAGCTAAAAATTATTTATCATTGCTGTGGTTATAAACACAGAAGCACTATATATTTTTTAATGCTATTATAAAATTTATTTCTTAAAGTGCTTATTAATTGTTAATTATTTTTTTTCAAGAGGAATATTTTATTCAGTATATTTTTTCAGGGGCTAAAATATCTAATTCTAAATTAATTGAAAACATTGCTTCTGCACATGATTCTGTATTTGAATTAATCAGACTATGATTGCTAAGGACTCCTGAGAGTATGATTGCTGGCCTGCCAGCAATGTAAAGTTAGTCATGTACGTGTTTGCTTGCAGAACTTGAACCCAAATATCTTCTGTTATGCTCTAGTTATCCTAAACTAGAGATTTAAGATTACCCCAAGCTTGTGAGTTACGTATTTAAAGTGGAATGTGCTGAAAGACATAACTCTAAACTTACTTTCAGATAAAAAATACCGGGATAACTCCAGGGATTTCTGCTAATTGGGGATGGATTGGCTTGGGGTTTAATACAACTCTAAGCAGGGTTTTACTGTCAGTTTTCAGTTTATTCAGACAAGTATAAATACAAAATTTTGTTCACCTCTCAGATCTCCTGCCAGTTAGAGTTGAAGACAACAAACCATAAGAAATAAGGAAAACCAAGAAGTAGCTGCAAACCTGTTCCAGTGTCCTTTGTGTCTTCTAGGGAATTGAGTAAATTTGGCCATGAGCAAATCAATGATTCTGTCAGTCCTCCAAGGCAGAGGCTGAGCAGATGGACAGTGCTTGCTGTGACAATCAGTAGTTGCCTCTAGTATGTCTGTGCAGTGGAAGGTAAAGCTGCAACCACTGTCAACATCTTTGAGATCTGACCACAGAAATTATAACACCTGCTGCTAGGGTACAATGAATTAATTTTTGTGATTAACATGTAGCAGCTTGAGATAACAGTGTTATGTTAAACTAATTGAAAATAAATATAACTCCTTTTTTACTTTTTTCCCCATCAAGTTTTTACTTTCAACACAGTTGAAATCAAGGTTCAGCCATCTGTCAAAGTAAAGAATGGAGATCCTATGTCAATTGTCTGCCATGCTGATATTAGCAAAAGTGCGGATTTCCAGCTGAAGCATAATTTTACAATTTTTAAGGATGGCAAGCTTGTGTTCATGACTGTATCAGACAAAGGAGATGCACAATATGAAATATCTACGGCTAGATCTTCAGATACAGGAGACTATGAATGTACTGTGGAAGCAGGCAGAAAGACAAAATCTAGTAACTCCTTACATGTTTGGGTAACAGGTGAGTAATCCTTCAAATGGGGCGGTTTTCTAAGATACAAAAGAAAACAACCTTTCAGGGGGCAGTATTAATAGTTAGTGCTAAATAGGATATCTTGCAAAGTGTTTTTTATTCATGAACATGTCGGTGCTTTACAAAAGTTTAATACTAAATCCTCATGTTAAGGCACAAAAATGAAATCACGATCTCAAGGCTACATGGCAGATCAGCGATAGCCAGGAATGTAATCTATGCTTCCTGAGTCACCATTCCCTCTGTTCTGAGCCTCTGTTCCCTAGACTAGAGAGAGTATTATTTGTGAAAGCTTGTTCCTATAGATCATAAACATGATTGAGGGGGGAGGCTAGATTACTGGAAAAGCTGGAAATAGAGTATAGAGATTCTCACCTTGTGATGCCCATTGCCATAGCTAGTATCATCTGTGGACTACTTTTGTAGACAACGTTATATCAGTCTTGTTCTTTCATTTCTTATGAGAACAGAGGCCACCTCTATCTATACTCTTTCTAGTCATGTGTTCTTGACTGCAAGTGACATTTTTTCCCTTGGAAAAGCTACTTGAAAAGAATTCATTCAGCATTAAATAGTTAAAGGGTTGTGCAGGGCCTGTAATTTTTCTTCAGAGGCCTGCAGCTCTAGGTACAGGAGTTGGGATGGCATTTAGTTTCTTCCCTTGCTCATTTCTGAGAGGCACTAGCAAACACTGAGGTGGAAGTGGACTTGCCTTCAAAACAGCAAGTTTCATACTTCACACATTGCATCAAGATTGTATTACCCTCTCAATGGCTGTTTCATTCTTCTGAAGGTGCCTTGGCATGCACCCACACATCCAAGGAACTGTCTTTAAAAGCTTAGTTCCTGCAAAGTATTTGCTTCTGTTCATTAGCATAAATCACTACCATAGTCAACAGAGATAGAACATTGCATAATCCTAAATAAACACTATTTCTTTTCTTGTTTTCTGTTCTAAGGTATGACCAAGCCAATCCTGACTGCTGAGAAAAAAGAAGTTTTAGAGGGTGAAGTTGTGAAATTACGTTGTGAGCTGCCAGAAGAAGTACCTCCTTTATATTTCTTTTTCCGGAAGATAAAGATGAATTCAACACCTAAAGAAAAATATGTATATGAACTATATAGAAATTTTTCTGTAGTGGAATTTTCTGTTGAAGAGGGAGATAATATTTTACAATTTGATTGCTATGGTAAGAGAATTGTAAAACTTGAATATGAAACCTCAGAACACAGCAATAAAACACTTGTTACAGTCAGGGGTAAGTTGCTTAGCTTTTCTTTTTATATTTTTTTTGTTGGCTATAATTAAAAAGTTGGGTCATGAGTTTATATGTATTCTCTTGCAGAACCATTTATAAAGCCTACTCTGAATGTCAAGCCCTCAAGTAATATTACAGAAGGAGACAGAATACAGCTTGAATGCTCAACTGTGGTAGCCCGAATGCGTGACATTGAAATCATACTCCAGAAAAACAAAACAATACTGAACAGTGTACGAGATGAGAAACTTTTGAGATACTCTGCAGTAGCTACTCTAGAGGACAGTGGTGAATACCTATGTAAGGTGGAGCAAGGGAGAGCATCTAAAACCACCAAACTGAATGTTGTTGTGGCAGGTAACACCTCTATTCATGTTAGATTTTACTCAACAGATTAAAATTTAAATTTGGTAGAACTCAAGATCCAAGTGTAACCTCCAGACCCAAGTGTAGTAAATTTTCCCAAAGTTAAAGGCTATTTAGATTTAGATTTTGGTTTCTGAATTTTGCCTGCCACTAATACTTTCCAACTAAAATAATACTTTCAAATAACACATGTGAGAAGTGGTTTCAAGTGATTACTAAGTTTCTGTTTTCCCTGAAATTATTATTATGTTAAAATAACATTATTGGGTTTTTTTCCCTGACTGATTGTAAACTTTCAGTATGTCCTTCATTCTGTATACTTTGAGATAGGTAGTCATATTCTTTTAGACTTGATTTGAACAAATTAATTCTCTTTCTATCTTGCAGAGTTATTCCCCGCACCAATATTGGCTACTTCTGCAAGTAAGCTGGATGAAAATAAAGAACTAACTTTGAGTTGCAGCATTAGTGGTTTTCGGAAAGCTAACTTCTCTATATTACGGAGAAGTTCAAATGGAGACATCTGGTTGAAAAATTCTAGGAACTTAACAATGAAAGTTAATGTGAATGATACTGGATCCTATATCTGTAAAGCTGAAGTAAAAGGAATAGTCAAGACGAGCAAACCTGTAAGGATAAATGTTTATGGTGAGTTGATACAGAGGCTTAGAACCCAATAGTGGGGGGAAAAAATTAAAACTGTAAGCTTATAAATAAGCACATCTGTTTACAGAATCAGTCTCTAGTCTGTGAACTAGCAAAGTGTCTATTAGTTCTTGCAGTATTAACTTCTGTGAGATGTGCTTATAATCTTTAGCTGTAGAGGATTTGGCCTATCATGATCTAATCAAGTCAGACTTTTCCAGGGCTGGCCCTAGGAGAAGGAAGTTAGCATGTCTTCCTTCTGTTCCCTTGATTCTGCTAGGTGCCAAATAAACTCTCATTCATTACTATTTACAGGAGCTGGGAATGTTCTGCAAACCTTTCACTCAGCAGTTTGATCTGAAACTTTGTCAGTGTCTGCACTGAATCCCTCCCCCTGACGCTCCAGGCAGAAAGCCATGAGAGCCAGAGGGCATCTGGATAGCTCTACTCCAGAAAAGCCTTTTTTTTTTTTTTTTGCTATCAATTCAACCCCCTCACCAGCACACTAATTATAAACACCCTAGTTTCCTTCCCTCTCATGGAACAAGCACATTTGCTTTTCAAGTCTACGAAGGGGGATTAACTGGGTTGTGGCTCACTGTGCTGCAGAAACAGAGGTCCCTGATTACGTGCTGCAGGTAATACATGCAATGTATTACTTGCATGTATTTTTGCTCTACAGACTTACTTCCTGGGTCAGAGCTAGTTCTGGAATTTGGATGATCCACAGCTGGGTCACCGATCCCTTTTTTGTTTTCCTTTACATTCTCCTGGTATGCTATTTTATTCTAACTCATGTAACTTTTTTATCTATGTTTTTGCTTTGTTCAAGTCACCTCCTGCTTCCGTTCTATCAATGAGGAAGAGCTTCCCAATATAGACTGTGTGTGCAAATTAGCTAAATATTGTATATTTATATGTTTTCTATAAAATAATATTGTATCTTTTGGCCTTATGCAGTGTAATTTGCAACATTTTTTTCTTTTATTCCTGTTTTAGCTCCAGTCTCCAAGCCAACTCTTTCCATTGTTGGTGGTTTACCGGAAGTGGTGTTAGGGAAACCTCTACAGTTAATCTGTCGTTCAGTGATGGGAACGCCACCAATAACATTCACATTCTACAAAGGAAATGAAGTTAAGAAAATAGTAATTAATGACACATATGCTACATTCTTGGATGAAAATATTAGACAAAATGACAAAAGAGGATATAAATGTGATGCTAGAAATAATCACTCCAGTGGTATGAAAGCTAGCAATATTCTAAACATCACAGTAATAGGTAAGTCTGCTTATTTCTTCTTCTTTTCAATGTCATGTTTTTATTTTCAAAACTGTAGCAGCAGATGATGGACTAAGCAAAATGGATGTGAAACGTTTATAAATTTTTAGTCACTTGAATTAAAAATATTTGGAGATCTGTATCACAAATTATTTTTCACTAAAGTAAAAATCCTGATAGAAATCCAAATCAAGTTAACTGCAATTGAATTTATTTTAATGTTAAAAACATATCTGACTCTAAATCTTATAGAAGCTGTTTTAGTAAAACTAATGATTAAAAATTTCAGGACCAGATCCATTTTCTTCATATTTGATTTTCATAGGACTGGATTAAATGTATACATAATGATATTTGAATTAGTCTGTGATTTTACTCACTAAAATAATTGAGCTAGCTAGATTCCTGGTAAAAGATGTAAATCTGCAGTTTTAATAAATCCCTCTGTTATTAGTTGTAGTTTTCAGGGCCACTGAGCATATGTTCGACACCACAAGCTGCACTAGCTAAGTCACTCTAAAAGTCAGTCTATTATTATGCTTATTAGCAACTAGGAGTTACTGTATACGAGCAAATTCTGTGATCTACAAATGTGTGTGAAGTAGAAAGGGAAAATTCCTCTGCCCGTGAGGGAAGTTGGTAGTTGAAGCTTTAAAAAGAAGATGAATTGGAAGTCCCCAGAAAAAAAAGCATGAGATCTGATATATGCTGGCAATCTTAACAGCACTCCAAGAAGGGGAATGCAAGTGAAGAAGCTGTGACTTGCAAGTGTGCTATTGGCAGATACAAAGAGAAACTGAAGTAAATAATAATTCTGTAGTAGGTCACATAAGACCAGTGTCAGAACTGATAACTCTTAAAATGTGTGTGTGGTTTTCCCTGTTATTATATGTGTAAGAGAGCATCTTGTCTTGGTAGGACTTTTTATTCAGTATACCATGTTTCTGTAGATTTGTTTGGTGAATTCAGAGCAGATGGTAGTGAGGTTTCATGTGACAGTTCCTGGTTTAGATCCTAGTGGTTCAAAGGTTTGGCTCAAGAAAATTCTGTCACTGTTTTAGATATGTTCTGTCCCCATCACAAGCAGTTCCCTGTGTGCCCAAAGAATTTACTTGTTAAGAATAGGTTTTGTTATAGGGCTTAAGGAAGTTTCTTGGATTCTGTACCCAAGGTATGGATTGGACCTTGAATTTAATTTGAAAATTTAAGATAAACAATTGTAGAGAACAGAGTATCTGTTCGAGAAGGCAAACTGAAGCCTTCTGCACTAGATGAAGGTCCCTAAAAGTTGCAGGCTTTGTGTTGACAGATACTGTCTTGTTGGGGTTCATCTTTAATAGTGAATGAGGTAAGCAGAATAATAGTCTCCTACCCAAGGGGAAATAAAGCATTGATTGTGCTGCTGCTCCTGGGGGACTTGAGAATATTCATAATCTACAGAAGGAACTGACTAATTTTAGGTATTGATCTTTTATTAAAGTAAATACTAATTTTCTGGTAACATCTTGAAAATATTTGTCTGCTCAGTAGTGTCACCTCTGCCTTACTTGGTTCAGAGTTGGTCGGTTTCATCAGTCTGATGTTGTCAAAAAATTATACTATTTTGGTAGAGGTTTGACAGTATGTGGTGAAAGATAAGCGAGCTATGTATCCTATGCATGTTGTTGACGCCTATGTTGATGTCATTTGACCAGATAGCAACTGCATACAGCTACTGGAAAAAAATAGAGTTCTTTGGGACTGTAAGTAAGGAAACTGGTGATGGAGGATCCACTTGTAGAGCCATTTTAACCCGTATCCTTGGCTTCTTGCTACTTTTCTTGAATGTATCAGCAGTATTTTAGATTTACCCATCTTGATTACAGCAAAGTAGTCCAGGACCAGAGCAGAAGTCTATTTCTGACCTATTGAAAAGAAGAGAGTATTTCTCCCTACCAAGGAGTTTTCAGTTTTGTGTCCTGGCTTGAACCCAAATTGTGTTGGTTTTAATAAGATAAACTTGTGGTTAACAGGCTGGTTTCTCTCTGAGTTTTGACATTGAGCTGTATATGACTAGAACAGATACATCCAGAATTGTTGCATTTCTTCTGACTCAGATGGATTATTGCACAGTTGAAGGACATGCTCTCCGTTCTCTGAGCCCCCAAACAGGTCTTTGCCTAGGCCATAGAAGTAGGATTGCGCCTTAAGTTCATCAGTTCCACACGGATATGCTTTGCTAACACTAGAGAGAAGCTGAATGATAAAACTCTGAAGAGATTTATCCAAAGAGATTTAAAGTCAAGATAATTTGAAATAACGAGTAGCAAATAAACAAATACAAAGCATAATCTTAGTCCATTAACAAATGGGTATTTCTTTGCTGGAACTAATGTATCCCACCTGTTAGAGTGGTGGTTCAGGATATATTGTGACACTGTTCAGAAGTTCTGAATAGAAAGTCATGTTTTGGAGTCTGGTGAGCCAACCTTCTGCAGCCCACTGCTCCTGAGGTGATGCCTTCAAAGTCTCTATATTCTGTCCTTTCTGTCTGTACCAGATCTGAAAAAAACCTTATGTTTTATAAAGCAATCCTCTCTATCATGGAATCAATTGTAGTAACCCATGTCTTATATCTAAATCTGCTTCCTATCAAATACAAATACAGCTTTCATGACTAGCATTTTTTAATACCAGATTTGGTTTCCTCCTCCTGCTTCTGTACCAGTATCACCTTAACCACTCCTCCTTTACATCTGCCTTGTGTTATCCATGACCCTGCCCCAAACACATGTATTCAGAGAAAATTTGTTTAGCGATTTTAGCAAAACAGATGCTTCGTATCCCAAACACTTTGTGAAGCTGCTAACATTCTACATGCCTTGCATCACAGAATGTCTGTACATTATTTCCCCAGGTAATTGCAAGTGCTGATCCTCATCTGCTCCTACGCTAGCTCTGTATATGCCAATATACTTAATTTGTAAAACAGCGAACTTAAAAACTGTACTTTGGCTATGCATATTCTTACAACTTGTTCAAATACAAACAAACTTGTCTCATTGCATTTGCTATATTCTGTAACTATTAGAATTTGGGATTTGGTTAGGCCTTTGAAGAACTTGATCCATTATCTGCTGATAGTCACTATTGTATATGAAGTGTTATGAGAAAGATATAATACAGTTAGCATAAAATAGCATAAATCTAAATAACTATGAAAGCATAGCTACATAAATTGAACTATAATTATTTACACTGTCGAACTGCTGAGTGTATCATTTCTGAAAATTAAATAATTTGTAGGTTGGGGCCTGAGGGGCATCCAAATGATTTTAAGAAAAGAGGCTGACTGACTTCTGTGGAATGGGTATAGTTTTCTTCTGTGTCTGCTTTGTTTCTTTATATTGCCCTCTCTATTTCTGGATGTGTAGAAATATTTACTAGAGGATGCTTTCTGGCAGAGACTGTTCAGAAAGATTAATATTATGCATTCAGTCTCTCTTTAACTAAACATTAAAGCAAGTATTTCTACAATTCAATATTTTATCATCAAAGTTATTCCTAATAGTGCTAATACTTGTTGTCTTTGTGCATTCTTCTGTAGTACCAATCAGGAATGCCAGTTTGGGCAGTATTCCATATGGAGAAGTCGAAGATGGCAGTGAGACTGCTTTTCTCTGCTCTGTGAAAGAAGGATCTTGGCCAATCCACTTCAGGATTTTTCGAAAAACTGATCGTGAAGTTCTTCTGTTTGAAAAAAGTGAAAATGCAGACAGAGTCATGTGGCGCAAGGAGGCAATGAACAGCCAGGACACAGGGACGTATTACTGCATGGCTTCTAATCGAGCTAATGTGGATGTGAAAAGTCATCCAATAACCATCAGTGGTAAGCTAACCGTTATGATAAGCTATGTACTGTGTCATCATGACAGGTGAGGTCATGTTATCTGGGATGTTACTAAGTATAATAACCTTACTTGGTTTTGTTCCATCATTGTCAGAAGTTAAACAGAGAGATCCATTTATAAACAGAGATTGTCTAAGTCACATAGAAAAGTTTAAGGGATGCTCATCAGCCAAAGGAGCCAAGTGCAAGCTAAAAGCAGCCCATTGTTGTACTGAGTTTTTGGATGCAAAGGAGAGGCTCACTGGTGAACTTTGCACGCAAGTCTCCTTAAAGTTCTTCCCCAGTGCATAAGAAGGCCAATTTATAGTAAAATGAAAGGTCAGGAACTGCAGAAGTTGGTAATGATGACCCATCACTGTACATACTCTCTTAAACATGTCTTTCTTATTTCCAGTCATCTTAGCATCTTGGCAGAAAGGTGTCATTGCTGCATTTGTCCTAATACCTATCGCAGGAGCAGTAACTCTCGCTTTATGGTGGTTTTTGTGTAAGAAGAAAAAGGGTAATGAATGGTTTCCTTCTATTTCTTTGGTGATGAATGTATTACAGTTAAACTTGCATTTGTTTCAGGAGCAAAGGCTTGTGGGGGTGAGGCTTCAAGAGATGGCTAAATACAATTTTAAAAAACCTAAAAATCTACTTAAAAATGCTGGGTGGCTCAAATTAAGCTGGAAGTGTGCTGAAGTTTTCCAAGTATATTGGGCAGAATGGGAGCATCTAACTAATGGTGCAGGCAAGGCATTAGTGAAGCAAAGGTCATTGGAGATAGGCCAGAATTGCACTGTTCTGATGCAGTCCTAGGTCTGGAATTGAATCCCATGCAATGTAGAGGCAGATAGGGCCTGAGGAATCTTTTGATCCCTTATACAGCTATGACAATTTGATTTGGGGTCCCAGCTCAAGTGTAATTGAGGTACTTCTCCAGTCCTCAAGAAAAAAATTTAAGATTATTAAGTTGTGGGGTTGTTTTTTCTTCTCCTCACAATGTAATACAATTTCACTTAGGGATTTGTCTTTTATCATTAAGGTATTCTTTCAGATCTTGTTCTTTCAGAAAATAAGTAAATCTGGCTTATTTTGTGATATGTGGTACACTGCAAAATATTTAGGAAAATTTGGAGTATCTGGATGTCCCAGACTGCTTAAATTGGCCAGGCTAAAGTCTGGGGGTTAGGATCTTATGTTCTCTGTGAAAGAGACATTTAAGGGACTTGGGTGATAAACAGGATGTAAGACACTATGGAATTAATTTTGTGATAGCTGAGAGAAATTATTCTGACTTGGGTAGGTAATCACTATATTTTTGTTTTTATTATTATTTTTAAATTCTTTTACTTGTACAATTTATTAATAGATGCTTTTATTTTTTTTTCTGTCAAGCTAAAGGACGATCCATGGAGATGTCTGGGTAAGATAGCTTGCTTTATGGTAATGATGAAGTATTTCTGTTTTAAGGGCTGGAGGCTTTCCACTGTATGAATATAGTTTATTATGGCACACACCTGCAGACAATAGATGGTTATGCTTCACGTACCACCTGCTAACACAACAACAGGATGAGGAAATACTCTAAAAATAGAAAAAAAAGGCCAGCTAAGAGAAATAGAAGAATATCAGGTCTGCATGTGAATGCATTTAGATATGGAATTAAAAATACAGAGGTCTTAAAGAAAAGTAATGCAAGAGGGAACAATTTTGACCTTAATGTTTGTTTGTGCTTCTCTTTAAGACAAAGGCAACATTTTCATTAGCTTCAGTAGTTAAGAATGTGTGGTAGTCAGCATAGACAATGACTGATCTTCACATATCATCATGTTGTTGTTTTCATTGACTGGTTTTGGATAATTGCATCAACTTTTATTGGTTTGCTTTTCAGTTCTGCCTTGGCTACAAACTTGACAAGTGAAAAACTGACAAGACAGCACAATGATGGAGACTACTATTCAGGTAGGATATTTTGCTGTAAAACTATTAGTAAGTTGGCTTAATTAAACATTTATTTAAAGTTTTGGGCTTACGTGGTTGTTGTTTGGATAGGGCCCAGTGTTTTGGGAATACAGAGGAATACCAGTAACAGTCTCCCAAGGATCTTCTCTCATTTTGTCTTTGTACAGTTTTTTTATGAGCAAGTCTTATACAAAGATTGGTTTGTAAGTCTGCTCAGACACTTCTGCCAGGCAATCAGTTAACAATATTACAGATGGAGAAATCATGGTAAAAGAAAATTACTTTCTGTTTTTGACAGTTTTGACACAGCTGCAAGAAAATCACTTCAGAGGAAATTTCAATTGTGGTAAATGGTCCTGTGATGTGGCCACAGTATAGCAATATTAACTTGCCATGACTGGCCACCTTTCATTCCAGGATCTCAATGCACTTTATAAAGACAGGTGGATGTGTTGTTTAGAGCACCTGATATAAACAAAGTTACTCCTCAGCTGTTCTTTAGCTGATCATTTAAAAAGCTGCGTTCTTCCCACCTGTGTTATATGAATGTCTTAGGTATGAACCCAAAAGTAGGATTTCTTATATGTAAATAAATGTAATGACAATAGGAGCTACAGCTGTATAGCTCATTTAATTCATTGGCTATAATAAATATTTTGTCAGCTCAACTTTTGCTTTAATATTTTAGGATCAGGTTACATTGAAGATAGCGAGAATCACATGAAATCAACAGATGAGAGTAAAGGTAATTTCCTACTTAAACAATAGATTTTAAAATGATTTTATGATTGAAATTTGTGATGTTTTGTAATGGTAGCAATCACAATTAGATAGGTCCCGTCCTTTCCTTTTTCTCTTTTATAGTGGGAAAGACACCTTTACTGAGCTTAGTTCTTCTTCCTTATGGGCAAAATGGCAATGATAGAACCCATTTACCAACTACATTATGAAGTATAATTAGTTGGGCTGGATTCCAGGCCATCTAATGAAATGTGGTATAAAAATGCAACTTAAACTCAAAATTCTAAGTTCTCTACAACAAATATTCAGAAATTAAAAAAAAAAATTTTTTTCTACAGACTTCTGCTTCTTTACTTCTCTGTCCTTCTTTCATTTCTGTAGGTCTGGAAATATTTAAGCATTAAACCTAAAAATAATCTGCTATGAAATCTGAATAAAACAACCTGCCAAATATCTTGAGACACCATGTGGGCTATATATATATATGCGTTAAAATGTGTCATCAAGTACTGTATCATCTGGTATATTGTATTCTTCAAAACTGGTGTTTTTAAGATATTTACTCAAAGAATAGTACTTAAATATGTAGGTATTGTAATCTGAAAGCATACTTTGTCCCCCTTTTTTTTTTTCATATTGATGTGAAAGTATTCTCATGGGTTAGATGCAATTTCTGATGGCTTGTAGTACATTTTGACTTGGTTGTCTACTGGACCATGAGTTACTTGAAAGATAGTTGGAAAGGCATCTAGTGTAACTAAAGATCAAAGTTAAGCTAAAATTAATCCAGATCATGGAACTAGACCCCTGCATAACCCTGTTTGCAACCCAGGTGGCAGGAATTTCTAATCAGTAATTCTTTGATGGAATTCTGAGTGTGCAGGGCAGCATTGTACCACAAAACTAAGAGAAAGGAGCTGCACTAAGTTAATTTCACATGAAAACTTGGAAACAATGTTTGAAAACTCTAGCTCAATGACTCTTGTTTTTTCTATTGTATGCTACCTGTTTCAGATGAAATGGGCTCTGGTCTAATGATTTGCATGTGTGCCAGAAATAAATGGGTACTTACCTACTGTCGATTGAGCAGCTTCATTAAAACCAGCTGGGCTACTGCAGGTGTCTCTACCAGATGTGAAAAATAAGTATTATTCACATACCTCTAAAAATGAGAGTATCTACTCTGCATTTGTGTGGCAATAGCTTTTACTTCAGCAAGCAAAAGGAAGGAGTTTATAGTTGGTGCATGGAAGTTATTCATTCCATTGAAGCCTGAATAATTCAAATTAGAACTGGAGAGACATGGTCATGCAAAACAAACATACAGACAGCAGAACCATAGGAACATGAGGCTGTATTGATCATTCAGAATCACTGCTATTGTAGGAAGCATGTCATTTAAACTTTGTAATTGACTAATATGCCACCTTAAACACTGTTTTTGTTTTGTTCAGCTGTTTGGTTTTTTTTTCTTTCTCTCTTCTCTCACCAATGCTATTGGAAGGCTGCTCCAAAACTTTGCTGTTCTAATCACTAGATCTTTCTGAAATTTCTGTTCCACAAATAGTTCTGCAGGATTCCAGTCTGGATGACTGTTGTGGTTCCTTTCAACTTTTACAGAAATCTAGTAGAAAACCATCACCACCCTAAGGAAAAGACAGAGTAGAAAGCAACAGCTGTTTCTTGTGTCTGTAGCATGCAGGCAACCAGTGGTCAGCCAATAGTCTTAGTAAATCAGGTGTCTAATTATTGTCAGGCTTTCTTTGGGATTGTGGCAGAGAAGCATTTTGAGGAGGAAGACGGGTTGCCACTGTAGATGTTCTATGGAGAGCTTGAAGGGCAACATGAAAGTGCTGAAATTGCTTATTGGAAAAGCAGAAATGGAGAGCATGAGAGGTCATGAGAGAGGCCATGAAAAACTTAGAGAAGGCTTTAAATGTGAGGAAAGTGTCCTGCCATAGTGGCCGTAGAAAAGGAGGAAAAAGTAATGGCAGAGAGAGAAATAGAAGAGAGAGGAGCTGCAGCTGTAGAAGAAATATGGGAGAATCTCAGATAATTCCCTGCTCCACTTGTGTTGTGCCACTTTTGAAAGTGTTAAATTGAAAGAAAGATTTTTAGGCACAATTTGCACATCCCACAGTTTCAGAAATCTGGCTTGAGTTGGTCTACTGCCTTTCAAATTGTGATGACCCTTAGGAATGGGTTGACCTTACAAGTCTTAGCAGCGTACTTTACATGTGCCATAAGTAGGACCTGATCCTGCACCTATCAAAGTCAATGAGGACTTGTCCATTAATTTCAGTGGCAGCAGGATCAGGTCCACAGCTCAAATGAAGTATGCACTCCTACAAAGAAACATCTTCTTGATATTTTTGGGGCAGGACCTGACCTTGAGAGTGCTGAGGTGGAGTACACTGAAGTTGAAGTATCAACGCTTGATCCTCACAGAGGTAATAAACTGTCTGGCCTCTATGGTTATGTTTTGGGAGCAACTCTGGGCATGTTGGTAGTCCCTGACGCTGGGCTGATATTGGCACCTGTGAATGTAAAAGCAGGTTGTGTTTTGTGTGCATTTTGTGACAGTAGTGCTCCTTAATCTAGATGATGCTGCAGCAACCATACTGTTGTTCATTGTACCCCTTCTTCCCCTGAGATCCACTTAGGCACTTGCCCTTCCCATCCACTTGAGGTCTGTGCAGAGCAGGGCTCCCAGCTGGAGCTGAGGCTCTGAGCAGAAGGCAACCTGCTGTGAATCTTCGTGTTATAGAGTCCAAATTCACTGAGAGCCATTTGAGGTTAGCCACAGGGTAGAGCAATAGAACAGAAAGCAGTGGAATTTCCTCCTTCATAAAGGAACTAGTTGAAGGGTCAAAGCTGTAATTCCCTTGTGATAGAGAAGAGAGACCAGCATAGATTTAGTCTCTGTCTGGAGTGGCCTGGAGACCATCCTGGATTTTGTGGCACATTAAACAGAGAAATGAGAAATTGATGCCCAGGTAACTTTGGCCTCCTACCATTAGTTCTATGGTAACAGTAGACAGACCTCATAGCATGAGGCTAAGGTCTGTGCAACTTGAAGGAGAAATATCCACTGAAATTTATTCTTGACACCCACATGCACACTTCAGTCATGCTGTGTCTTCTGAGAACTGTGATATCATTATGCCCTTGTGTTGAAAGCTGTTAAATCTTTCAGAAATTTACAAAAAGTTTCAAGTAGCTGAGAGTGAATAAAAACCATGAAAGACAATTATGCTATGCTCTAGCTTCTTTGCTTTAGCTGAATGAGAAGCAAACTGAGGAAGAAATGGACAAATTTCCTTTTTCCTGGTAGGAAGGACTACTCACTTCAGAGACCAAAGACACAATTGTTTAGTTAGTAATACAGATGTTTGGTCCAAAGTGCTCACTCTTCAAGCTTGGCTGCAAAGCCCTCCTGGAACAGCCAAGCATCCCATTCTTTCTCGGTTTTCACTTGCTGGTATCATTCATCATAGAGTTTTCCCTGTGTTCTAAGCACACTATTTATCCATGTCTGCTAAATTCTGCACTGAGATATCATAGTTGTTGTATTCTTTTTCAGAACAGGGCTGATACTTAATTGTTCCAACTGTTTCTGAGCATGCACTACATGATACAATGGTGTAGAATGGTAAAGATATGTTAGTGTCTGGTTATTTAAATTAAAAGCCCTATTAAATGCAAGATCAGCATCTCTAAAAATAGCCTTTTCATCCCATTCCTGATATATAACACTATTCCAGTATACCACACTGAGTAATAAGATAGTATCCATGCTATGTAGACTGAACCCCATTAAACTGCAAACTGCAAAATAATATTTAAAAGATAGTGTGTACATGAGATCAGATTATTTTAACTGAATGCTGTCTCATGTGACAGACCTACATATGACACACAGAAAGTTAATTGATTCTATACGACTGGACTGTGCTTCAAGTGTATTGAGATATGATAGCTCCCTAATCTATTTCTTTTTTTGCGCCTACAACACAAGTGAATGCTTAGCAAATGCATGCTTTGGTTATGTAAATGGCAACTGCACTGCAAGTATTTAATGTGTTAATCTTTCAGAGCATCTTGAGGATGCTGCTTAAATAGAAGGAGTTGTCTGAAACCAAGTTGCAAGATTAATTCTTTCAGCTCTGGACTGCCTATCACAATGAGAACAGGATTAGATTTATTCTTGGGAAAAGAGAAGCAAAGCCAAGTTTCTTTATATACCCTTGTAATAATCATGTACACCCACAGAAATAATTCAGCCATAGAACTGCCACTGATACTTCTGCCACATTGATGTTATTGTACAAGTTTTGTTTCAAATCACAATATTGTTTCATGTCTGTCTGTGGGTTATGACCAGCCCTTGTTAGGAGCAGACCTTTCAGATTATCACCTAACTCCAAATCCCTATTGCACCTCTTTTGATTCCACCTATTTTCTGAATGAAGACAAAGAATATCACGCTTACCTTCTCTCTGGGCATGCATAACTCATTCAGCAGGCTGCACATACAGTCTAGTTCCTCCTGCCTTTTGAGGAACTCCAGATTTCTTTGATCTCTCAGGACTAAATTCAAATTAATTTATCTTCCTTATCATTTGTCTCTCCTGCCACTGTTGTCAATGTCAAAACTAATGTTCATCTTAGGAGCGGGAGGATCATATTTTGTGTATTGTGAAAGACTACTGCAATAAACACTGCAGTATCTCAGCTGTAACAGTAGCCTTTGTGTCAGTTTTGGCAATCAGGAATAATTGAATGCCACCTCAAAACAAGTTTATATAACCGTAGATAATTGTAGAAGGATGTACATCTTGTATTTGACAGTGAAGAACTACTTGCATTTGAAAACAGTTGTTTCACCCTGTTTTTCCAGCACTAGCTGGTTGTTTCGGAAATAATTCTTAACACAGTATAATGGCAGATAGACTAGTGCATCAAGAATTTTATATGTACTATCCTTCTGCGTAAGGACCAAAAACCAGGGTTCGTTACAGTGTTACTGATAGTGGTAAGCTTGCTAGAAGCAAAGTTTCACTGCTTTATTTTAAAACTTCCACATGGGAATAACTTGATACCTACTTTTTGAAGTAGGGGTGAAGAGGCTAGACAAATATGAGGTAGAGCTGGGGCTACATAATCCAGCTCTTACTTGGGGTAGTCATAGCAGAATGTTAATTTGGTATTTAAAGAGGTGGTAATTCTAGAGAATGATTAAATTGCTTACGGAGGTTATATGCTTGACAAAAATATAGTGCTTCTCTTTTCTAAAGCTTAGTTGTGCAAAAAGATGGCAAAGTGATTTAGATCCTTTATTGTTAATCTGGGCAAAAACAAAGGCCAGTGCTAAAGTATTATCAGGAAATATCCTTAAAGTGGGAATGGAGAAACTGCTAATCATGGCTCAGTAAGAACATGCTCCTTCTGTTACTTTTATAGCTGGTTAGTTATCTGCAGGGTGGCACCATTATAAAGTTAGTAGGAACAAAATGTCAAATCATCCAAGTAATTTTTCCTAGCACATGTTTTCAGTGTTGAGATGACTTTTGGAAGATTAACAAAGAAAACAACATGGGCAGTGGCACTATATCACAATTTAATGAAATGGGTCTGAAAAGAAAAAAAAAAAAAAGCAAGCTAAGGAAATGCCTCCCACCAAGTCTTTCCACAGAATCAACAGGATTAGACTTAGGACTGTAATCTGCTAAAAAAATAAAAAAATTAAAAAAATGAGCTACCTCTTATTAAAATTCTTACTTCACTAGAAATTGAATTGATCCTTTAAGCAATAGTCCATAAACATACAAAATGCACTTCAAGATCTTCAGACTATTTTGCAAAGAAAGTTCATGCCAAAACTGCAAGTTTGAAAGCTGTGATTAGGCACTCGGTGAAGTGAAACTCCTACTGTCATTGAAATTAATAGCAGTTTTGCAACTCAATTCTGATGTGGTAGCTCCCAACATTTAGAGGATGCTTAATAGAATTAAAAACAATGAAATTAGCTTTGGGAAATTAGAATGTGGTGCCAGAGACACTTAGGTGCTTCAGAGAAATGCAGAACAGCAACAGTCCTGATTCTGAGTCTAGCTGCACATCAATGTGTCTGAGTTCTTTAAATGTTTTTTATAGCTAAAATACAGGACTCTGCATCCAGAAATGTGATTTTTTTTTTTTTACATTTTCTTGCAGAGAGAGAACAGCTGTATTATTTTTTTATTTTTTTAACTTTAACTAGAAAAATCTAACTTTTTGGTTTATTGAAGGTCCATAGAAATTGAAGGTGATAGTGATAGATTTCTGAGGTTTTCTAAGAGACTCAGTTTCACTGAAGTGAACAAATGTTTCTAAAATGCTTTGAGATCCTTGAACAGCAAGTTCCTAGACCCTGCCTGCATAGGCTTTTATACTAAATTAAGAGAGTGGTTTTAATGCACAGAGTTCTGGAACATTTTACTTTACTATGGTTACCCAGGGATTCTTAATCTACAACCATGCAAGAAACCAAGGAAATTGTTCTAATCTACTACTACCCAGAGCTGTGTTTACACTGATCATAGAGGAACTGAGTTCTTGCTATTTTGAGGCCTTTAGACAAGGCTCTGCCCCTTCCCTACTGGGGTAAGCACCTGTAGTTTGATATCAAAACTCTGAGGACAGGTTTTCTTTCCCAGATGTCAAATAGCAAAAAAGGAAGAGCTTTTTGCTTTCCATCTCATACAAGAGCAGAGGTTTACAGGGGCTTATTTGTAAACCTAAGGGTCTGAAATGTATGTGTCTGAGACTAACATTGCATTTGTATCCCAGCTGTGTCCTTGGAGGCGCAAATCTTCTCTGCTTTTTCTCCTTACTTTCTATCTTTCCACAAGTCTTCTTAGCTTTCACTCCTGCTGTGTCCACCTGATCTCAGTGCACTAATGGAAGAGTCTGCCATGCTGAGGAATTGAGAAGAGACCTTTCCCAGATAGCACCTGAGTAGAAGCTGTGCAGTGTGAAATCTGCAAATACTCTTCTGAGACATCTCACAAAGAACAGCAAATTAGATTATTTTTGTGACCGTAAGATTTAATCAGGCTAGTTGCCAAAAGGGGGTGTAGTTAGTCTTCCAAATGATAGATCTCCTCAGGTCTAGGATCCCTAAATCCTTAGAACAAATCGAAGAAGCTCTTCAAAGTGATTCAGAGAAACTCTTCTCTAGTGGTAGATGTCTCTGTAAAAATAAACCAGCATCAATTTAACTTGAGAAGATTAATAGAATGTTAAAGTCAAATTTAGAAAGGGAAGCCTATTTTATCATCATTTTTATATAGAGGGAGAGACATCTCTCTTAGAACCTTACAGTCTGGGTTTGCGGGAGGGGGTGTAGTTGCTTTTTCGTATAGACTCCACAGGATCATTGCTGCTTGTGTAACTACTTCCTCTGAAAGTAAAACAGTGTGTTCTGTTTGTTTAAGGAGCTTTTCATACGGCAAACAAAACAAAAAAAAGAAAAGAAATTGATTCTGTGCCAATACATTTTCCAGCTCCTGTACAGAAGGGGACTGAAACAGTTTATAGTGAAATCAGAAAAGCTAATAATGGTAAGTAAGCTAGTGAAAAAAATTAAATACATAAAGGAAGCATTTGTGTAGATATTAGGGATAAATTTGTGACTGAATAGTTTAGGAGATAAATGCCATAAAAACACATCTAAGTCACATAGGAACATACCAAAGGGCAGCTATGAAACCACAGGTGTTGACAGATTATATAACACCTTCATGGTTTCTCATAAACCATTGGTATTTAATGCAGTGAGATTAATATTTGTAACATCTACTTCATCAGCCCATTTGCACTGTATCTGCTAAGTAGATTGGCCATACATCTGGATGTGAATCTGGAGCTGAACATGCCCTGTTAGGGATTAGGATGATATATTGTGTTATGTCAAACTGCTCATGAACAACACTTTTCCTCTTAGTTGAGCACGTTTGCCATGCGTTATAAAGTATTACGCTGGTTTTGGATATAACCTCAGCAAATATTGATAAAGCCTCCAACAACAAACTCTCAAAACCTTTAAAGCAGTATGATCATTTCAGTAGGGTGGGTTGTTTGTTTAAAGCACCATCAAAAATTGTCTTGGACTGTGTGTGCCAGCCACTCTACCCTTCCACCTCCTGTAACACAGACTTTTGTCTGTGGGCTTTAGCAGCTTATGGGCAATTACTGTCTATAAATGTTCTAGCAGTAATAACTTCAGAGACGGTAGGTTAAAAGCATTGCTTCATAATTTGTCAAAGACTACATCAGAAAGGATGTCCTTTCCTCTCTTTGTGTTAGGAAGTCTAGATTTGTAAATATTAGGGCTGTAAACTGTTCGGGTTTTGTCCCCAACCACGTTACTAACTGGGTTTGTAGTGTGCCATTTGTAATTCTTGATTGTTGTGTTTTAATTTGCTTTTTTTTTGTATTTTGTAAGGGATTTCCCTGCCTGCTCTGACACAGTGTTATGTTTATAGGGAATCTTTCATGTGAGGGTCTCCAAGTACTTTAGAAAATATTACTTAATTTTCCCTTGTGAGGACTTAAGGCAATTTTTATCTCCATTTTACAGCTGAATAAACAGAGAGATTAGGTCATTTGTTTAAGACAATGTGTTTAGAGAGTGACAACACTAGGAACAGAATTTCAGAATCCTGACTCTGGGCTTGGTGCTGAGCCTATATGTTGTACTCATTTTTCACAGCCTTGCAGTGAAAAGCAGAATATCCTTTACACTAAAGAACAGGGCTAGGCACTTCATGTAGGATTGCCTGGCAGCATCATGAGAAAAAAAGCAGCTCGTTTTGGGGCTGAATCCAAAGGCCACTCACATTCTGAAACATTTTCCAGTGCGTGTGAATTGGACCCGTAACAAGCTGCAGAAGCTGATTGTGTAACCCCTTGCTTGCTTTCTTTACTACACCTTTCACCATTCCTATTTTTGACATAACAGAAAGTGCTATATACTAGAAGGATATTTTCTGAGTTGTAGCATAAACTCAAGGTTGGTGCAATAATTCAAAGCACTTATAAGACTGTACTTGCCATAAAGCTGGGAACTGCAATAAAATGAGATATGATTGAAAGACTGAGCTGTATTAGCCAGATGATATGCAAACTGCCCATAATCTTGCAGTCCACCTGCTCTCTTATGCATAACATTCTACAGTTTCAGTTATTCTTGGAAACGTAGTAACAGTTTATTGTTTTAATCACGTCTGTTTTTCCTGACTGATACACAGGAAAAGTGTTTCAAATAGATAAGCAGTGCATCACATAGCTATGCAGTTGCTTTGGATAGCTAAGTTACAGTCCATTTAAATGTGACAGTTACTTTGATTTTTGATAGGCTGTGTGATTGCAAGGTGGCAAAGTATAAATGCAGTGGAGGATTCCGAGGAAATAGATCTATCTTCTTCAGTACTTTAATATATATTAATATAAGTATGTTAAAGGCCAATTGTGAAAGATGCTGAGCATTACTAGTGGATGCAGAAGTTGGTTTACCATTATGATCTTCACTATGTTTGAATATTCTTTGAGATTTTTGAGCAAATGCCCAAGAGCACAATCTCCTTCAGGAAGCTAATGGTTCAGACAAATGTGTCCTCTGAGGAAATGATGTTATTTTGGGAATTGGTGTCAGCTACCCAATTTGACAGATTTAACACCTAAGACCTATGTAACATTTTATTATTGTTTGGTGGTAACTATTGTGGTTGGGGTTTATTTAATTAGAATTGAGTGCTTCATGAGCAATTTTGTCATTCAAGGAGTTGTCTGTGCATTTCACAAATTGTGTCCACTAAAGAGGAAGCTGAAGAGCTGTCAGTAGTTATGTCTGATGCAGTTCTTTGTGACTGAGCTACAATATTTTTCCTCATTTTTCTGATGGCTTTCACTGCTGTCCCCATTAAGGCAGATGCCATGTCACTAACCAACTTCTCTTGTATTTTGAGTTCTACAGCTATTGCTTGTCCTTATCCCAAATCATGAATCCATAGTGCAGGTAGTGCTCTGACCTTTCCCAAGCCCCAGCCCTTTGGCAGTATGCTGAACATCTGCCATTATTCTCTTTATTTTTATTTTCCTGGTATTGGCTATGTTGCCTCCTGTTACTATCATTTCACTGTCTGCATCAGACTGTGGTAAGACTTCCCATCCTATCTGCTGTGCTGCTTTCCTTATTCTGAGTACCAGGCCTAAAGAGGCATTATGTTAGACAGGAGTCTGAGAAACAAACTGTCAAATGCACTTTTCAGTTGCAAAAGACCTGCGTGTGATTAACTACAGTTAGTCTGTTAACAGTAGGAAAAGCAGGTCATTTGCAAAATTCAAGTCTAGTCAGGTGTATTTTGATTGAAACTCAAATAATAGTACTGTAGATAGAGAATGTCAGTCTCTTTAGTTGGATGCTAGATTTCCTGTGACATAATGAGAAGTTTAAGGAGGATGCTAGCATTGTCTGTGGAAGCAACTCAAAGAGATGAAGCTGTCCTTGCATTGTTATCGAAAGGTTAGTTTAATTCAGAGAAAAAAGATTTGATGTTCAGGAAGTTCACCCAGGTATTGGTGTAAAACATTTTCTAGAGCAATGGGGCTGTTGCTTTATTATCTTACAGAAAATACCTTAAGCTTCAAGCCTCAGGTTTAAATCAAACCTTACATCCAAATGGCAGTTTGGGGAATGGTCACAGTTAGTACCAGTCAGGTCAATAAGACCTTTGTTGAAGTCCTTCACACCTATTAGGATGAACTAATTTCCTTAAAATACTGCTTTCTTTAGTTGCTCTATGAAAAGGTCAAAGTATATTTATTGGGAGTCAGGAATACCCAGCCCAGTTCCAGAGCTGTTGCTTGTTCTTCAGAAAGAACTGAGACACTCTGAGACTTAAGCAAAACAGACAATTGTCTAGATCAACAGACTGCCAAGAGTGATGAAATGACTGTGGCCCTCCTGCCCACTTTGCGGGTGCAGGAGTCCCAACAGGCTAGGCTGCCAGCTGATGCTCTTCCTGAGGGAGGCATCAGGATGTGTCAGACAGTGAATTCAGCTGGGTGGGTGGAGGCTCTTTTAGATGCATGATTTACTTCCATCACACCTTTCATCTTCCCAAGAGGCAGTAGGGGCAGGAAGTTCAAGCATCTCCATACTAGTTCTTTATCTCAGCTCCACCCCTTCTCTCAACATTGGTTCCAGTTCTTGGGGTAGCACAGTTCTGTTCATATTCCTGAGAAGACTAGAGCCAACTCCAGGTCACAGATTTCCTTACATTTTTTCAGGGCATTTCTTGTGGAAGACAATGTTTTAGTACATTCTTGCTCCTTCAGTGAACTCTGCCTTTGCTCTGTATCGGATCCAAAGCTCACAGTAGCCTGTGATAGGCTTTGCACTGATCTTGATGTGCACTGAATCGAACTCATAGTGGCTTATTGCAAGATAACTATTCTTAATTTCTTATCAGGAAAATGGAAAACTAGTGAACAAAATGCAGAGCCAGCCTTTATGCTGCTAAGTCTGGAAAAATGAATTGGTCACTTGGAAGCAACTGCAGTGGCGAGACAGGAAATTCTAAGAATCCTATTGCAACCAACAATGCACTGTGGAAAAATAAATATATCCCAGTGGAAATAGTCATGAGAAATCCCCATTGCATTCAGTGGTTTGGAACAAACTATTAGAAATCAGTTCTAGCAATCAGGAAATCTGCTCAAATACTTTCCTGCTACTGAGCTTCAGGCTTAACACCTCTGTACTTAGCCAGAGTTTCCCACTGAACGCCTTTTCCAGCATGGAGAAAACTCACAGGGTCTGGGGATTCGTTATGTTATTCAAAACTCAGGCCTTATGAGCATATGCTAGTTGCATGCAGTCCAAAATCATGCAAATAACCATTCTGTTTTCCAAAATCAAGACTCTTTGGATCCTTAGGTTTCCAGACATATTCTAGACCAAAGCCTGGATCTGAGAGACATTGATTCCAGAGCCAAATGCTTAAAATAGCTTCAGCCAAAAATTAGGCAAAGCCAGATGGCTTCAGTAAGACACAAATATGCAGGGAGCTTCTGACCTTGCTTGAACCTAAAATGCAAAGCTGAATTGCGTGCATGCCTCTCTGTAAGATCTGTTCCCAAACTGCCTGCCAAGATTCTTTTAGAAGTTACTGCTCCAATAAAAGGCGTGCCAGAATGTAGTGTGTGTCTGCAGATCAGCATCTTCAGCTGATAATCTAGCATCTCAGCTTTCATCAGTGGTGGAGATGGGTTTGAGATGGATTGTGAATTGCAACTGTTTAGGCATATATTTGCCTCTCCATAACCTCTAGCAATGAGACAGGGCAGAGTAGGTGGGGATGACAGTGTCTTAAATTCCTGCCATTAATGTATTCCTTTGTAAAAATGTGTTCTTTGAATTTAAACCCCCATCAACTAAAAGCAATAGCAAGAGTTTAAATCTATCAGAAATCTGTAAGAACACCTACCTTTATTACACTTGGGAATCTTTTAGAAATCACTAGCACCAGACCTTCAGCTCTGATTCCTTTCATGAAATATGCATCTTCTTGTTTGCCCTGCCATGGAAGCTTGACCAATTTTTCTTTATATGACTAGAATCCCGTATATCTCATTTCCCTGGTTTTGTTAGTAAGGGAAGGCCAGGTGTCATTTGAAAATCTCTCTGTTCTCTCTCATCACAGTAAAATCAGTGTTTCAAGTAAAAAACCAGTTCATATTTTTAACAGGAATGAAATAAAAAGGTTGTGAAAAGATTGACGTAGCAAAGAATCAGCAAAAGCACCATATCTTTGTGCTTTCATTAGAAGCTACACGCTGGCTTACCCGATTAGTACCTTTTAGAAATCATGTAGCCTTCCAGGAGCACTTTCAAAGGGCACGGATTACAACATTCTCCTGGTAGAGATATTGTCCGAAAAATGAGATCATTTACCCAGTGTGCACGGCACCAATATACAGCCCAGAGCAGAGGTATTTTATTTATTTCATGTCTACACAGAGATGGGTGCTAGATGGTAATTCCACAAAGATAGCACACTACACAGAGAATCTACAATGTATTTATGTTGTTACTGGATTAGAAAAACCTGCCTAAATTTACACTAATTGATTAGTAATTACCACATCATCTACTATCGATCAAGCATATTTAAATTAGCACCATGCTTCTTGAGCGTGTGGGGGTAATTTGCATTGTCCTTTAATTGGGTGGGTGGTTGCGAACTCCCCCAGCCACCTTTACCTTTCCCCTAGTTACTGTCGATTTTTGTTGGCTTCATGCCTCTCTGGCAATCACTCAGCTCTCTCTGCCTTCTGGGGCAGGATGTTTCTTTTTTATCAGTTTTTCAGCTCTTCTTCAAGGATACTTTTTAGCAAAGCATGCTTTTTATTGTCCTTTGGCTCTTCTTCAAAGGTATAGTTGTTAGCAAAGCAAGGTAGTGTATTTAACCCTAAATTAAACAGTGTCTAACCACTAACCCAAACACATTTCTATCCCTGTAAAGTAGAAAATTCTACTTTATAGATATCAGAGATATGATACTAAGAATCATGGATTTGTTTTGGTTGGAAAAGACCTTTAAGATCATCAAGTCCAACTGTTAACCAAGCACTGCTGAGTGTGGCTAGAAAGCCACGCTGTTTTGAGTCTGGGTGACAGATAACAAGGAGACGGGATATCTGTTATTGTGACCTAGTAGCTTTGGGGTAGCAAACATCCCGTTGTTTGAAGTTTGGAATTTATACAAAATTTCTCATTTCCTCCTTCCTGTAAGTACAATACATTGTGACAGAGGACTAAACTACTGCTTGTTAATACCTCACGTCATAAACCTTCCATATAGTTTTGTTCGCTTAAAGTCAAGCTTTGATGTAGCACTGGGTCAGCAGTGGTTTTGTTCACTTCTGTCAGCTCTCAGGACACAAAAAGCTTTTACGTGTTTCCCATGTAACTTTTTATTTTGTTTCTTCTCAAACTGGCTAAACATATAGGGACCGATCTTGCCAAACACTGAGATCAATTTTATGCATTGGTATAAGGTGCTGTAGTCACCTCAGTTTGTAATCCTTTCTTAGGCTAAAAGTTCTGGGTAGAATTGTCTTGGAGAAAACTCATAATGTACAGTGCCAGTGATAGTCATGTAGTCTCTCTGTCTTTCAGAAATTGCAGCACTGTTATCTGCAAAGTTAGGTTCACCTGTGTCCAGTTTCCTCATTACTTCTGCTGGCTGGCAAGGGAGTTTCTAAAAGATCTTTATTAAGGTCTATTTATGGTAGTAATACTCTTCATAATATCCTTCATTTAATGATTTCAGAGAACTTTTCAAAATTTACATAAGTGTTCTGCCTATGGGAGGACTGATGTTGTTATTTGCTATTTAAAAAATACATACTTAGAAAAAACATAGATTCAGAGACTATCCCATGTTTATAGAAAAAATACTGGTAAGATTAATCCAGAGCCCTAGTCCAAACCCTCTGCTTTGAGCATTAGATGAATTTCCTTGACACAACCACTGTCCACTGAATTTGATATACTTTCCAAGAAAATCCCCTTTGAGATTCAGCACTCAGTTTTGTCATGTGTGAAATGTCTTAACAGACCACACAAAAGAGCACTTTTAACAAGACTTAGTCCTCTTCTAAAAGAGGAGTTAATTTCCTAATGTCTCTAAATTGTCTTACTTTCAGAGCGCAAAGAAATGTTTATGCTTTAGTATTTGAAGGTATTCTGTGAAACTTCTGAATAGCTGAATCCACTTTAAAAAAACCCCACCAAAACTAAGACCTAATCTTAAAGTTCACTAATCCTAAATGGAAAGAGCCTGCTGGCTTCCAGGCTTTCATTGGGAACAAGCAACTTTTTATTAATAAAAATTTCAGGTGTCTTTGCAGGATCCTATTTGGCTCTGAAAATTGTATCCTATACCGGATTTCTGCAGTACGTTACTTTCCTGGCAAGGAATTGGAAGAGGAAGTATAATGTTCATGAGAACTTGCCTCTGAAAGGAAGACTCTTTTTTGTCCAGTAACAGCTTGTGCTCTCAGTAGAGACTTCTGCTCTCAACCATAATCAGGGAAGCTGTCAAACATGTACTGTTCAACATGGTCTTTGAAATGTCTGGTCCTACCCATGTACTTAAATTAGGCTAGCACTTGGATACTTCTTAGGACCAGAGCTTGAACCTTCATTGTAGGTAGCAATTTTACATCATTGCATGGTGAACAAAAGTTAGATTAAACATAGAAGTCTATTTTTCTGGAACATAGAACTTACTATGTTGCGATGTGCCATTTCATAATTTATACATTGTATTTTATTTTGCAGATTCTGTGGAAAACAGGCATTCTGTAAGTATACATTTTACGTAAGCAGTTAAATATAGGGAAATTGGATTGAAGTTATTGTGTATCTAGTGAGATAGTGTTCAAGTGTTGTAACTTTTTAATTGCTTATTTGTTGTTCAGAACCTTTACTGGATAGCTACTGGGCAATCCTTTCATATATATTCTTACTAGTCAGGCTTTCAGTATGACATTTGTAGAATGGTCAGCTTTAGAAGTCCATGGAACTGACTGGTATTTAGTAGTGCTGGTACAGGAGGTAGATGACAAATATTGAATTTCCAAGAATTTGTGTTGAATATCTGCACAGTTTGGTATATGTGCCACACATATTCATGCTAACAGAATGGCACAAGGTTGGGGATGGTTGCTGCTTGCTTCAGATTCCTGATGGACCTGAGGGACTCAAGATTTGCATATGTAAACCTGCTAAGCTGATAATATATTGCTGGGGACAGAGATGTTGTTCGAGTTCCATCTGTAAAATCTATAGAGTGTTTAGTGCCAGTGAATCTCCTTGGGGTGTGCCTGCTCACATGCACACACGTACATTCTATGATTGGAATATCCAGAGAAGCGAGGTCCTTCCTCAGATGTCAAATGAAGAGTTAAACTAAGAAGGAATGGCAGATCACCTGAACATGGGCAAAAGTCACTTCTATTCACTGTCTGTGACTGTTTCCTTCTGGGTTCAGTTGCATCTACTGGTGTAGCAAGCGGGATGACTCTAAGGGCTGGTGGTGAAAACCAAGACCTTGTAAGAAATTTTAAAGGCAAGCAATTTTTTTTACCTCAGAGTACATAGCTATGTTGCAGTTATGCTGCTCTAACCAAGAGGTGAGAATAGTACCATCCATATATGGAGGATCTCAGCCAAACAATTATGAGTTTTGTGAAGGTTCTGTAGGTGGTGAAGAGTTTTAAATGGCTGGGAAGCCAGTGAAAAAATAAGGATTTGATTTTTTTTTTTTTTTTTTTAAAGAATAAATGTCTTGAATGAGCTGTTACTCTGCTCTCGAGATCTAAGAGGCAGGGAACATACATTTCATGAGTACTTTTATGAATGTTAGATAAGCTAACTAATCCAACCTCAGACCAGGCAGACAGGGTGTTCTTTCTGCCATCCACTTTGTGACTTTGGAACTGTACTTGAAAAAAGAGAGAGAGACTCATAAATAAGAATCACAATAGCACAGTCCACGTCAGCTTATGGCATCCATTTGAGTTTTGAAAGGCTCCATCAGCACTCACATCCCTACGGGATAAAAAAGTAGCCCATTGTATTATTTACAGACACTGGCAGTGCTCTGAAGGTCACAGATTGTGTTACAATAAACAGACATATATTAACAGGCCAGCAGGGTTTATAGTATCATTGTCTCTCTTAGTTTAAAGGTTCATTTTTATTCTTTGCTCTCAATTTTCTAAAAATAAATTGAGCTGAACCCTCCTCTGGGTTACACCAGGGCTTCCTTGGAGAGTCATGCAGAAGAAAGTTTGTCCCTGTCCGACACAAAAGGAAAAATGGTCAAGAGTGGCTGTGATAGACATATGCTGTAGGTTCAGGGAGGAGTTTTTGTCCTTTTTTCCCCACACCCTACATAATTTGTAATGGACATTGGATGAAAGACTAAAGTTTTATGAACATTTTTTTGTTTTCTTTTACTGTCACCAAAATTGAGTAAAAAAAAATCTCCATGGAAATATAATGAGGCTAGTTCAGTGAAAATACACTGACTACACCATGTGAATCACTTTCATCATAATTAGTTGGGCTATTAAAGCTTGCTAAACCAGACAATCTATGAAGTAATGTTAGATTCAAGACAGAAAAGTGTCAGCTGAGGGCAGTGGGTTTTTTGTGTTGCCTGTACAAACTCCTGTTAATACTAGGAGAGTAACAAAACTAGTTACTCTAAAACTAATCCATTTTCAGAAACACCCCCAAAAAAAGTCAGCTTTGTAACACTTGCACAACTTACTTGAGTTTTCCTAGAAATAGCCTTACTCAGTTCACATCTGTGACGTTATCTCCTCCTAAGATACTGTTCATGTAATTAACATAGTAACTATACCTTTTTTGAATTATTAATGCTTTAAAGGACACAGCAAAAAACCCCAGATCCCTACATTCTGCTTCTTAAATTCCCACTTCTGTTCCCAATAAAGCCTGTGACTGAAAGCAGCACCATCCCTCTTTTAAACTCTCCAGATAAGTGACCTAAAGTTGAACTGGACGGATAAATTTCTTTATAGATTTTCCATCCCCCCTATTTGCCTCTGAGCACTTTTCAGGCAACATAGATGAGTACAGAAGAGACAGGGAGCTACTAAGGTGCTTTCTATCATCAGTTTCTTGCAACTTTTTTTTTTTTTTTCTGTAGCTTATTTTCATGCAATGCTTAACTGTGATGTACCTCAAAGGTTTGGTCCAAATGAGTTGTTGATCCTACTCATGAAAAGGAAAATGCTCCTTATAAAGTGATCAAGTGGCTTAAACTTCCTTCCCAGCTGTTCTGCTTCTTTATAGCCAAATATTGTAGTATTTGGCTCAGAGGTGAAGTTGCTTTCGATCTGCTGCTCCCTTAATTTGTGAGTGAAGGAGGCCTTCAGGAGCTAGCTGGTCAGCTGGCATCTTAATCACATGAAATGCCAGATGGATTACTTAGGTATAGTGACCTGTCAAAAACCTTGTAGAATTTGACTCTGTTTAGGAAGTAATAGGTACTCCAGAAGTGTGGGACAAAGGGCACCACAGCAGAGAGAGTAGTGTTTTGCTAAGAGCTATTTTTTCAGAGACAGGAGGACACGCAACCTTTTTGTTTCAGTAGTGATGCTGGAGACTCAACATCAGATCCTGCTGTCCTTTTCACTCTCTAAATTCAAACAACATGGGTTTCACTCTTCAGATAAACTCTGTTAATGTATTCCATTCTGCATTGATCTTCCAGAAGTCACAGGCAAAACAGAGTACTGCACTGTGGAAAAGCAAGATGAAGCAAATAATTTTAATGAGTGCTAGCCCTGCTCTTGCGCATTTGCCCCTATGTAGTTTCTGTCAGAATAAACATAATCAAGCATGGAAATTTAGGAACTTTGCTTTATCTTCACTGAGAGACCATTACAGAATTGAGCTCACAGCTTTAGTAAACACTGTGTACTGACAATAAGTGTTGTGTTACACAGAGGCATTGAAAGTGTATTATGTCAAGAAAGGTGGTGCATTAGAAAAACAATCAGTTCAAGTTTGAATTATTTGAATTGTATAAAGGCCCAATTGCAGTACAGGTTCTGATGGATTTGCAGTCCAGAGTACCTTGAACCTGAATGTGTTGGACTTTTAGGTCATTTAGAAATTAAGCCAAGGTTTTGGGTTGGGGGTTGCTTCCCTCTTTCTCCTCTGTTTCAGAAATTTGTATCTTAAATGCCATCCATAGGAAGTATTTGCAAAAGAAATGAATTACTTAGAGAGGAACTGGGAGGAGGTTTCCTTCCTGAAATCAGAGCTGGCAATCTTTCTAAGTTATTTAATGGTCCCAGTTTCTGAAAACATATTGAAGGAAATATCTTAACAATGAGATAGCCACTTCGCCAAATACTAATTGGTATTGTGTCAAATTTACCTCAGCGGTACATTCTGACTTCATATCTCCTCCTCCCCTGTTACCTCTTAGATGTGTGTGTTTGTTTGTTTGTTTGATTCTGTGCTAGAGGTACACGAGGACTGGCAGCCTCAGTCAGGACACAGTGTACTTTTAGCTGCCTATTTGTTCAACCTCAGAATGTACCCTCTGAGACAGAAACCTGTACAATTTAAATCTATTCGGAGAAATTTCTGGGGTTTTTCTCAGCTACTTTCTCGTCTTACTCAAGTGATCCCAAAAGTATTTTGTAAATTCTTAGTGGTAAAAGAATTGCTTTACATTGCCAGCACAACATAGCCAGCTCCAAAGGGGGACCTGGCATGTGTTTAACTGTGCACAGTAACATGGCACAATAGTTTCAGACAGGAAATGAAGATGAAGGATGTGTCCATTTAAAATTGGGGGGGGATTTCAGGCAGTCAGGATATGAAAACCAAGGTGATACTCTGAAATAAACATTGAATTATAAACCAGGAATTCCTGCCTCTGACTCATGGGGCAAATCCTTTGGGGGCAAGTCCACAAAAGGAATTAGGCGCCTTGGTGATGACAGACTAAACTATTAGGTTAGAGGCCACCATGTACTCTGAGCAGATATTTGTTGGAGGAAGACTTGCTTTGGCAACTGATGTCAGGAAAGACTTGACAGTTGAGAATCCTCAGTAGACAGAATTATTTCTGTCATATAATGTAAAGACAATGAAGTTTGGGATCTCTCTTTGCCCTTTCCCGTTGGCTAGCGTAGAGGATTCCTCTGTCTGCACACTGCCTTTTGTGGTTCTCAGTGCCAGGTTTCTGTGTCCCTGCTGTGTACTGAATAGTCCTGTTCAAAGGAGCAGACTCTTGTAGGAACCTGGTGTCTAAAAGTTGGACACTCAAGTGCTTCTTAGGAAAAGGTTTTCATTCTTGTGGGACTGAAGATGGGAGCCTAATTGTGGCAACTGGGCATCTGCTAGTAAATAAAGGATCTGACTTTCAGATTTGTTGAGTGCCAGCAGTTCCCATAAGAATCCAACTTTTATCAGTAAGAGCCCAGTTGCAGATGTTGGTGATTAACAGTATTGCAGTCTAGCCTGTAATTGTTAACCTAAATCTCCCACTGTCTTATTTCCTTTTTTATCTGATGAAGATAATACTAATATCTCCCCAGGGAACTATGAGTATTTATTAGCTCACTGTACAGTGCTCTAAGGAATATATTGCTATATTTAAAGTTTTTGTATTGATCAAAAAAGGACAAGAGAGGGCAGGAGAACATTTATACTTATACTTTTTTCTTTCTTTCTTTTGTTTTATTGCCAACAGAGAATACAAGGGCATCCTGATGCTACTTAGAGCAGTCGTCTCAAACATCAGCTGGGAGAAGAAAACAAGCAAAGATGGAAGATGTTGCAAATGTTTCTAAAGCTCTGCAGCACTTATTTATGAGTTTGTCAGGCTCTTCTTTTCAAAATTTATTTCCTCAGGGGAAACACTAGAGATCTTCCTAAAGCATTTAATGGAAAAAATTACAAATAAAAATTCTCATAGGAAAGTGGCTCTAGAAACCACTGACCTAGGTTCCCAACTTTAATTTCTCCTGATAATACAATTTTGCCTTTCTAGCCTCCAATTCATCATGCTCTGAGGAAATAAAAAGGGAAGCTACAGTTGAGGAAGTACATTTCTACAGTGCAGTAACTACTGTGATGCTAGTAGGATGTAGAAATATCTAAGCTTGCTTTAAACTAGCTAACTTGGTTATCAGTAACACTCTACTGTGGCAGAACAGAGCTCAGCACAGCTTGGCCAGCCGTGTATGTACTTTGACATGATCTTGCAGCTTGTGCTGAACTCCCAGTGCTGCAGCAGCTGGACTGCTACCAGTCTTGGAGCCAGCTAATTTATAGCTCACTTGGATGCTACACTGCAATGGGGGCCTAACAGAACAGCGAGCTCTGGGCTCTCTAAAAACTTGAATAACTGTTCACAGATTCAGTACTTATCAAGTGCTTCTGTCAGTAGAGGCACAAATATTCTTTATTCTTCGCTAAATTGCTTTTCCCCTTTAAAAGTTCTGATGCTTGTTGGTTAGTTTGGTGTGATGGTTCTTCAATGAATGATTGTCCATCACAGTTATTTTGGTTGATGCAAAATGTAGGTCTTGAGTGGGTGGATACACTACACACAGGTGAGTTTGTACCTGAAAATCCTGTTATGTATAATCCTTATTCCTTTGACTTTAGGAGAGTTATGAAGCCATACTTGTGACCAGTTTGTCCACTATGGAATTCCATACCTATCCTTTTTCTCTATAGTATGATAAACCACTAACATGGATCCAGTTCAGACTTAGATCTAAATTTTGCAGCCCGTGTTTATGTCAGTCGCATTAGTTTAAAAAAAGAACACAAACCAAAACAGTAGTAGTACTGTCCTCAACCCCTTAACCAGCTGGTCTTTGACACTGCAATTGCTCTCCTTTTCTTACTGCAGATCAAATTACTACAAGATCTGGGCCACAGGTAAGAAGGTTCTCATTTTAATTAGAAAATAAGGAAAGATAGGGCATGGATTTGTATATACATATATAGTTACTGCTTTAAGCATTGCATCAAAGGCACAAAACCAGCAAGAAATACAAGAGTTTTATATCCTCATTCCAAACATTTAAATTTTCAAGCTCCAGTTAGTGGCTAATATCTCTAATTTATTGTTCCCCATGCAAATTTTTTTTTATAAAAATCCTTTCAAATGACTGACTTCACAACACTCTTCTGTTGACAAATGTTCATTCTAGCATCCTGTGAGTGTCCATACAAATGCATTAGTATAAGGAATGTGAAAAGGTATTTTAATAAAGAAAACTCTGAATTGAACTTGGCACTGGATCTTGCATGTTCATATTAGTGAGCACTTGCAAATGAATGCCTGTAACTTTTTTTATTAGTGATGAACCATATAGATACATTGAATACATTTACATATGGAAGATGTAAGCAGCTGTGGGACAATTCATTGATCTATTTCAGCTTGTCTCTTGGCTGGAATAATCCTAAACTGTTTTGGATTTACTCTGTAATAACAGTTGTTTGCCTTACTGAAACATATCTGGACTGTTCACTTCTTAGAGGGCTGTGCACTGCTTTGAGCACTTCTGTTTTGTCTTACAGATATACCAAAAATATTTCAAAATATAGGTCATTGCATCAGTAGACATCTCCAGTGAAGACAAGGTTAGTGGGGCCATGAAGTCAACAGCTACACAAGGAATCCAAATGTCCTGTTATGAGCATGTCTTCTGGATGCCAAACAAGCCTCATTGTTCCATTGGAAACAAGTCTTGAATCTGTTACTGAAACGGATTAAAGCTCAGATTAGAGCTGAAACAATACATTATTCAAAAACAACCACCAAAACACATTTCAGATTTCTATGTTGTCACCAAGTTGAGCTCAGCAAATATAAAATGAGGTGTGCTGCTAAATATTTACTTTTTGAGAAGACAAAAGGGATGGAACATCCTCAGGCCCTTTGTGGCATCCCTTGTCTGAGCAGTTCCACTGACAGTGTCGCATCTTACTTGCACTGTTCAGAAAGAGGCTTTGCCTATCCTGCTGCCTTGCTTGGTTAACTTTATATCTGTACTATTGCAGAGCAGAGGCTTTAGGGATGAGATGCAGAAATGCTTTAAATCAACAGACTCTTCTCCTTTGCCACCGTTAATTTTTTTTTTTCATTTCCAGCAAACTAGTAGCTGCTTATTTTCTTCTGTACTGTAAGTATAGTTCTGTGTGCCCTTTCATGGAAAAATCAGTGGTGCTGTGCAAACTGGTTTGTGCTGGAAACTACCTGACAGAGCCACGGCGTGTGTAAGATAACCGTCTGCCTCTTCCTCCTCCAGTGTCCCCTGTGACCAGGGCGAAAGGGACCCTGGCCGTGCTGAGCCCCCTCCGCTCTGCCGCCACGTTGCTGCTCGGTCCCGCAGCACCCGAGAGGCTCCGGCCTTGATCCGGTGCTGACCCCTGGTGGCAACCGACCCACAGGGCGACAGGGGTGGCGGCGGGTCGCTCCTGCCTGCGGGGTGGTCCCTGCCTTGGGCGGGGCGGGCTAAGCAGGGTGGTACTGTGCAGGCAGAGCTGCAAGTCCGGCCCCGGGTTCTGGCCCAGGTTCTAACTTTTTTACTTCTACGTGCTTAGAGCAAACTGAGCCCTACGACTTTTATTCCTGCAGTGGTATGATCTCTTCATCTGGACCTCTGCCACTCTTCAACAGTTTTCAAAGCGCAGTGTAAACTTACCAGCCATGACTTCTTTCTCTCTTGCATAGGTTAGTGACTTATTTGTAAATGCTGGGGCACTATGTCTGTGCAGAGTAAACATCCTGTTCATCGGTGGGTGAATAAACCCCAAAGTTTATTTACTTTTCTGGGGTGTTATGTGCTTGTTCTAACATTAGCTTTGTTCAGTTCAAGTTCTTAATGTTGCAATTCATCACTAAGCTGCCTTGCATCATAAGCCCCCAGTTTTGGGGGCAAGGGAAGTAATGCTGTCAGACTGGCTACAGCCGTTCTGTTGTAAGGGAGTGGACAGGTACAGGGAAAGGAAACAAAGTTTGAGAAAAACAGAGGTATCAAATTAAAAAAAAAAATATACACCAATTAAACTAGAAATAAAACTGAAAATAATAAAGTATCAGTACAGATTTAAAATGCTAGCATACTTTGTAATGTAGAATTCCAAGGCCTTTATGAATAGAGTGGTGAAAGCAGAATAAACATCACTTTTACTGTTATTTGGGAGGTGATAAGCAAGTTGTCATGTCTAAAGAATCACAAATATGGGTCTTATTGTCTTCATGCTTTGAAGTGCTCCACTCTAAATCACAGATGCTCCCATTAGAAAAGGCTTAGAGAGTCTAGCAATCATGAGAATGTGGCTTGCATGGGAAGCTTCAATTAAATGCGAGCATTTATATTTATACAGGTAATTTGTTTTCTCACCAGCTACAGACATACTGAGTGGGAAGGCTGAAAAAATTCTCACCATTGCAGGAAATAATCACTGTAGTTACATTTTAAATTTAAAAGCAAAAGAAATCACAGTTTCCTCAGGGAGGGAGTCACCTGCAAAGTCTGATGACAGTCAAACAGAATAACAGCATGAAACTGAAATGAAAGATTTAGTGCAAATTAGCAAAGGTCTAGGCAGCCACTGCAAAGGGGCTCAGAATATGCCCCGATCAACCTGGGATCTGCTGTAGCATTGAACTCTGCGTGAAGCTGTAATGGTGATTGTTAGAAATGGACCTCATGCAGCACATTCCCAAAGTTAAGAGGAATTCAGATCCAAAAGGTATTTTTTAAGGAGTAATTCCACAAATAAACAATTACTTATGGTAAAGATAGGATCTGACTCTGAAATTAATAAGATTAGTAATATATTCCTGTGTAATCTTGAATGTATAGGAGTGCTAGATGAAACCAGGACCTCCTTTGGGGCAATGAAAATGTGACAAAAGAGCTCCCCCAGATTGTGGGAGGTTTGGGAAGAAACACTCCATCAGCCCAGTCACCTTAATGGCTCCACACTTCATGGTGTTGACGATACTCTGGGGAACGCACTCGGCAGAATCAATACCGCAGAGGTGGCTTGTCCCAAACATTCATGTGTTTTCTAGTAGTCCTGTGACTGCTAGGAGAAGTAGAATATATACCTGTTAATAAAAACCACTTTTGCAGGAAACAGCACCATTGATCCAAGAAGACAATAGGTTCGTTTCAACCGCTTCTGTCCATGCGTTAGTTCTGTATGGGGACATGCAGTCAGGAGGCACTGAGGAGGAGGTCTGATATACAGCTGCTCTAACAGACTACGCTATTGACGCTGGGAGCATGTGTCTTCAAAAGAAAACATCGTATTACACTGTTATTTAGCTGGCATAATCCAAGCCCTGCTCAGTGCTTGCAGAGGAACTGTGCTGAAATAGCCTATTTCCACAAAGCGCTTGTCAACACTTGCATGGGAAGAGCTTGGCTTTAAATCCTCTGCACTGCTTTTTTTGATTATTCGTTTTTTAACTATGCGCAGAGCCAAGTCTCCACTGCAACTGACACAGTTTAACTTTGCAAATCAATGAGACAGTGCTACAAGGGCAGAAAAGTCTTGCCTGTGAACTTCATATTGTTCAGACCTGCCAAACTGACATCTGTGACTGACTGCTGTCTTCATGGAACTAATCCATGCTAAATGTCTGAACTCCCCTGTTGCTCTCACCATCCACCTGGGCTGTTCCCTAGTGGGACCTTCTGGGGTGGTTCAGGCTCCAACCAGCAATAAGTTGCAGAAATGTTTCCTCTCCCAAGTGCAATCACCACTTTCCAGCTCCAGCTTTCCCCTAGGGGACTCTGCTCTGCTTGGGGCTAAGTGCTTCCAAAGCAGTGAAAATGAGAGCTGCTGGTCTGTCTGCAGGAGTGGAGGGGACAGAGACGTTGACATCTATGTGACAAAGATGAGGGCTTTGTCTTAAGAATCATGGTATTACCAGAAGGGGTGAACTTGGCATCCCTGCTTGATAATAGTCTGTGAGAGTCTAATGGCAGAAAAAATTGTCAAGTCTATTAAGATGTGGTCAGAGTGTAAGTCAATTAATGAAAATTACAGCCATGCAGGTTATTAAATTAACATGAGATTGTCAATGGGAAATATAGATTGCTTTGGAATAACTTTAAATTATTTAAAGCACAGTAATAATGAAAATCTCACCAAGTCTCCATAATGCAAAACTTAGTTTTGATTTTATTACTGATTGTTTTTTATATTTTTTGTTTCAACTTCATGATTGTTAAAGGAACAGGAACTTTAAAGAGCAAGATACTCTTATTTAGGAATGCCAAATGCTGCAAAAGCTGTTACAAGGTAAAAGCTCAGAGGTGGCTGTCGATGAGCTGTGATTCTGCAGAGTGATCCATGACAGAGCTGATAATCAGGTAAAGCCAAGTGTCTCTAAATGGAGTCCTTGCATACCAAATGATAGATCGAATTTTCTAGCCGCTGATTGTGCCCAGATCACCCAGTCAGGTGATCAGTACTAGATGGCCTGTATTGCTTCAATTACTTTGGCCATTAATGACCATACTTCCCACAAGCAAGTTGGACCTGCTGTGCCTGATACTCTGTAACTCTCACCACATGTGGCCACTGCCACTTGAGCTGTGGCCTCCAGGTAAGAATTTAGCATTTTGCATTGCCCTGGACTCCTGGAACTGCCTGCATGTAGAGAAAGAGAACAGGAGTGAACTACCTCCCTGCCTGCAATTTCCAGACAAATTTGGTGAACAGAGCTCAGCCCTGACTCAGGGTATTCCTCAGGGCTGGAAGAACAAATCTGAATGTACTTACAGCATGCGTTGGCACTCTTGAAAAACTGGTTCCACCTGTGGGTGCTGAGCCTGTAACAGCCTCTAGACAATCTGTGTCCCCTGGCTGGAAGTCAGAGACCTTAAGGGAGCAGAGAGGGGAAATATGCAGACTTATAAAGAGAGATTCATGATTCTCCCAGGGACCGTGGGGACTAGTTGATCTCTACAGAAGGATGGTATGTTCAGCATGACTGAAAGTATTAGCTGGCTCAGCCCTGAAACCTCAGAACATTGTGTACGCTGCTTAAATCCAGTTTAGTCATTGCTGGAGGGAGGCAAAGCTGCCCTATTAGAAAACAACCCTGACACACACCTGTGCTTTGTCAAACAAGAAATGCTGAAAGGGTTTTCTTTAACTATCTTCATTTCCTTTTCCTTTCTTTTTCTTTCTTTTTTTTTCCCCCGAAGCCGATCTTTTCCACTGACTTGATTCCTTTCTGACTGCTCCAGGATGAATCACACAGTCCTACATGTCTATCTCTATACCGAATGGGACTGTGGAAAGCAGACCTGACTAATGTCCCCTGCAAGGAAAAAATGATAATTGATGCTTTTTAATTACAAGTTTCCTATATTATGGTCTAGTTTTTCAGTTTATAATCATTAACAGTATAATAGACTTAAGTAAATTGCTGCCTTTTACTCTTTCGTAGCATATATAGGTCAGATTTTCGTGTTTAATGGTTATTATCTCTGACACACCAATTAGTGCAGTGACTGGCTGACAAAGGTCACATCTGTGTTTTCTTCATTGCATACAAACACGGACAGGGCTGTGTGCTCACACCGACTGATTCTCCTAATTGCTGTGTCTTCTGGAGTCATTTCTACCAGTGCAAAATCACTAGTTTGACTTGGTAACTGTTTTACACCTACTTTGTACTTATGTCAGTGAAAGACAAGGTTGAGGGCAAAGGAGTGTCAGCAGTCATCACATCCACAGCACATGTCCCCTGGTCTGCACTTCATAAGTCATAGCAATCATGCTTCATGCATCCTTGACTTTTCAAGCTCTGTGCAGTTGCAGTCAAAGGGATGAAGTTGTTGCCTTTCCGTGAAGAAATGAATGGAGCTTTTATTCCCTGTCTTTGACCAAAGCACTTAGATGGTTTTAGGCCCACCAGATTGTTTCTAATAGCAGGCAAAATTGATCACTCAGGTACTTTGATGCAGCTCTTTTATTTACAAAGAAAGTACAAAATTCTGTTTCCTTGAACAGAAAAAAAAATCAGACAATAGGAGATGCTTTCTCCGAATGCAATTTCAAACCTTTCAGCCAGCACTTTATCCAGAAGCACTCCACCAGCTTTTTTTCTCAAGGTTGTTCTTGTAGAGTTTATCTAGTTCTGCCTGGTTTTGAGAGAAGGCTGCTCCGGTCAGAACATAAGAGCACACAGCTGCTCCAAGTGCTGCCCTCCCCACATATTCAAAGCCCAACATTTCAGTCTGGAGAAACCTTGAATGCATTAGCTTCTCCTCCAGGTTTGCCCTTTTGCCTTCTTTCTAAGGGTGTCTGTTCCTGTTTCAGCTGCCTGCTTCTGTACGAGAGCTGTTTGTTTCTTATACAAAAGGATATCCAATGAAAGGCAACATTAAACCTCTTGGGGTCATAAGCTTTTACCTGAACCCTCTGTCTGGATGGCATTAGGGTTAGATACTCAACATGCGTCTTTGTGCTGATGAAAAGAAAGACCTTTGCACATTTACTGTCAGTGGTGAGGAACAGGAATATGTGATGGAATTGGGGCAAGGTGAGATTCTCACTGCCCAAGTGAAGTTTTTGCTATGTGCTCCCCTTGCCACTAGAGAGAAATACCCTGTTGAGCAATAAGCAGTATGCATTGCTAATACTGGGTTGAATTTCTCTGCGTTCCTTGCCCTACTCATCATATTTAACCTTGGATTTATTTGTAGAGAACTACACAGAAAATCCTGTTTAAGAAAGAAAGCCTGGACATCGTCTGTTCTCTTGCAATATTGTCCTGGACAGTTTCCAATCTGTTAATGAATGAACACCGACATCTAAACCATCCCCAGGGGAGGTTCAAGATCCATCTGAGTGCAGTAAGAGGTTCCTAAATAGCTGTAACAAGCTCATACTTCAAAAGAAATACATTTTGCTATTTTTAAAACATGCAAGTTTTGGAAGGCTTTGAATATCAAGATTAGTCCTCTGCCTAAATGCAGTAGAAGGCAGCTCTGGTGAGTCTCACTCAGATCTGAAAGGTTTTAATATTGCCTGGAATCTGGATTTGATGTTCTAAAAGATTAAGATATGACTGTGTTTAGTTTACTTTTTTCCCCAGAGCAGATTGTGCACGTAGTTACAGATTGCCTAATATATCTCACTGGATTAATGTGAAAAATATATTACATTATCTATCAGCACTTGAAATTTTGACTCAGGGATTCTGGTAGAATAGATTACTGAGCAATGTTTAACTGAAAGATTTAGTGATACTCTGAACGAGACATGACTCACTCTTGAACAATAGGGAAGAGCTCCTACATATGAAAAAACCCCAAGGTTACATGCAGCCAGATGTTGCTGCGCAGCGTGATGCTATTTGCAGTAGGCAGCGATATAAGACGGCTGTGGAAGCCAAGCAGAAGTGTCAGGGCAGCTGGGCAGGTTTGGAGACTGCATTATGCACCAGGTCACTAAAATTACAAAGTGAAGCTGAGCAGAGCATTCTCAGTGCCTCGCATCAGACATCTACCTTGGCTGTCTGAACTAAGAGGCTACTCCACTCTCTAGTACAGTCACTGAGAATCCTGTTTGGAACTGCCCTTTGGAGGTGCCCTTTTCATTGACTATGAAGGAGCACAGATTCATGTTTAGCCATCTGACCAATTAGCACAGTGAGATGTTATTTAATATGTGTCTGTGCTGAGGTCTTCATCCTAAAGTGCTGTACAGTTAATATTACTGGAGAGAAGGAGAATGTGAAGTCCAGAACAAGAATTCAACTGTGGAGGCACTGAGAACATTTGGCTTTGGGGGCCCTAACAAATCTGTTAGAGGAATGGGCCAAGACAGAGCTGTCACTGTGGTTGGTTGTAGGGAGAGAAGGGAAGGATTCAATCTTGGCTGTGATTATTTTGTGTGAATGGACAAGTACTGAATGCTCTGTCAGAGGCAGTTCTTTAACATGGGAAAATACCAGTCCTGTGTTTGCTTTCAAAGCTGTGCTCTTGTTTGTTCCGGGGTGTAACTGCACTTTCATGTTGTCATTGTTTAAGCCCAGTCTCCTCAGCAAAGCTCAGTGTCTGACTTGTCCCATTTAAAAGAAGACCCTGCCCCTATTTTTTTCCAAAATGCTGGACTGACTGGCATAGGCATTTGGGTTTATTCTATGATATGCAGATATGGGCCACAATGCTGCTGCTGCTCAGTTAAAGGTTCCTAATTACCATCAGAGATTGCAGTTCCTGACACCTTGGCGAAGTTCATGTAAATAAAGGTTCTAGCAACATTCTGATTTGAAATTACACTGTCTAGATATGCCCAACAGCCTAAATTATATCACCTTTACAAAAACAATGCACGTTGTTTGCACCTTCAGAACATGGGAAAAGCCCTGCCCAGGGGTCCATCTATGCCAGTTCTCCATCTCAGTTGGAGATACCAAAGTCTCTTCAGTGTTTTATCCCTCCTTGGTAACTAAGAATTCACTTCATGCTGTAATTTCTGATTCCATTTTGTCAGGCATATATTCAGCTCTAGCTCAGATGTTAATGCTCTCAGAACAAACACATCTGAGCAAATGATGTTCTTTTTATGATAGTGTTGATGTTTTGACCTCATGCCAGCACGATCCAGGAACAATTCCCATTAAGTCTATTGATATGAGTCTTTCCTCGAAGGGGACACTCAGGAAACCTTACCTGAATTATCTTTTAAAGTGGATTATTTAAATTCTATTAAACCCTACGCAGATATTCATACTCAGAATTAAGTGGCATTAATCTGATTTAGTGTACTTCACTCTGAAACTGCAGAAAGCGAAATCAAATGAAAGCCACTTTAATTCTGAGTAACAGCATTCATGTAGGATTCCAGTGTAACTTCAGTAACCATTTCAAGTCACACTTGTCATTAATTCAGATTAATTTTTCTGACTTGCTCTGTGAAGATAAGGGACAATAAAATCATCATAGATGACCTGACCATACATTCTGCCTCCCCCATACACCCACCCCCCAAAACACTATGGACCTATCTCTTCCTGAATATCAGCTGGTTTGGAGTTCTGGATCTGAATGTTGCTGTGCATTTCTAGTCTCTAGTCAATGCTCTTTTTTCTGTCCTAACCATTTCTATTAAGCACATCAGATTGGAACCTTAGCATCTGTCCAGGCAAGAGGAGAAGGGTATTGCTGGCTGGTGTTAATGTCCCTGTGGTAGAGCTGTGCTTGTGGAAAGTTGCAGTGTATGTGCCTGGTTTAAATATGTAGCTTCAGCTGTTCTGTATCAGGAGTACTAAATTTACTTGTAGATTTAAAATAGGTGAATGATTTGGCAGCTAAAAGGTCAGGACACTTGCTGTTTATTTGTGCTTTGCTTTTCCTGATTAACAGAAAATTGTCTGTAGCATCTGATGTTACTGTCAAGGATTTCTGGTGTAATGCCTGCACAGACAGAATGTAGAATAGTGCCATTGTATCCGCCATACCTTAGTCCAGCTTTGTATTTTGTCACGGTTGCACTCTGAAGTACTCCAGCACTCAGCCAGCATATATTCTAACTCACAAAGGTCTCTGAGGAGGGAGGGCTATTGACTTCTCCATCATGTGCAGATCAAATTTCAGGCTTTTAGAGTTTTGTGCATGTGCCAGGTACACTGAAATAGAGCTACCAGCTCCTGCAACCTTCATGTGACTTTGGCAGCATGCACGTGGCTACTCTGTGTGGCACGTGGACTCACCTCCTCCCCAGAGGTGGATGGCACCACTGCTATAGGTATGCACCAGCCATTTTCCCTTCCTGGGTTCAGTGTCGGGGGGACATTAGCCTATGTGGGAAGCATCAAGAAGGTTTTGCAGGCCTGAGAGACACCAGTGCAAATTCACAGCATTCAAACTCTTTGACCTAGGCTGCATTGTAAGGAACCTTCCCTGGGAACAGGTCTGCCTCTGGCAGCACAGTTCTAGCTCTGCACACCCTGCTGACCTTGTTTTAGCCTGTTCGGTGAATCCACTTGACCTCCTGGGAGCCATGAGAGACCCCTATGCCGTTGCTCTTCCCAGTACATCAGCCCACAGTTGCAGGGAGATAGGTGGAAGTTAGAACCTCCTCTGGCTCTGGAAATGTGTCTTCTCAGTGTGTGCAAGGACTTGATGTGAGGAGTAGCACAGTAGCAGGGCTGTTCCTCCACTCTAGAAACCTTTAATAAATTAAAAAAAAAAGAAAGAGGAAGATCACAAATGAGGAGGAGAGGATCTACCCTCAGCTCAGCTTTAAAAATGAAGCAGCAATACAAAAAAAACCCCACAGAATAATGTGCTTTAGTCCAGGAAGCAATAAGAGCTCAGAACTTCTACAGGTCCCAGGGGGATTTCACAAGCAGAGTTAGAGCCGGGGAGGGTCTCCGAGGAGGGAATGACCTGGCGGTGCTCCTTTGTGCCGGCAAGAAGCTGGGCAGCAGCACTGCTGCTCAGGGGCTGGGATCAGTGGGGGGGGAGAAGTGATGGGTAGGAGGCCAAGATGGGCAGATTGGCAACTTAGAGAATTCGGGTCCAAAGTGAAGCTCATACTTCCTTCCATACGGTGAAGCCACTGGGCAGGGAAAGAATTGGGAGGTGCTGAGGTCACTATCAGTCCAGTGTTTGACAAGCAGAAGAAAGGCACACAAGCAGAAAAAGGCACACAAGCAGTGCAAAAGGAGCATGGCATTCAGGAAGCTCACACTGTCCTCCATACCCATCGTCAGACCAGCTGAAGCCCACTGGGAAGCCTTGGCCCTCTGGGTGCTCGTTGGGTTGCTGTACACATTGAGTGGGCTGGGGGGCTCGTTTGTTTTTTCAAAGCCTCTTTCCATTGCAGTTTAATATTGTACAGATAACAAACAAAATAACAGTAAAGCTGTTCTCACACATACACACAAACCCATGCATGCCAAGATTCATGCATACAGGCACAGCTGCCTCGTTCGTTTTAAAGCTTCTCAGCATAAAATTGCAAGCAGGCCTGTCCTGCAGTTCTCCGGTCTTCCCCAGGAGATCTGACAGCAATGAGAGGTTTGTGTAAACCATGTGGAAACCTAAATTTCATGTAATGTTCTTTTCTCACAAAAGTACAAGCTTTAAACTGTCCTGATCTGTGAAATTCTGGTGGGGGCATTACAGAGAAATGAACTGAGCCTCACAGTAGCTCTGGGAGAGAAATATTACTTCTTATTTTACAGCCTGCTCAAGCACTGCTTTTAAAAGGCATTTAAATGTCTCCCTCACATATTCCAAAAGATTAAAGCAATTTTTTTCAAAAGCAGCTCCTGACTCTAGATACCTATTTCTAGAACCTGCAGGCCTGTTGTTTCTCAGAATGACTGCATATTTATACACAGGATACTGAAATATTAAAAAATAATAAGCATTACTTTATTATCTTGCCTTTTTATAGGATGGGTGGAAGATAAATTATCCAACAAAAGGATTTACTCTTACAGCATTGAATGTTTCAGAAATTCAGAGATTCTTCTTTTTCCCCTCTTCCACCTGACTGAGAGTTGCCTTTAGAGGAGCATTCCCAAGAGACCATATACACCATGAAGCTCAGAGGCAGGTAACCCGGTCAGACACGGCTTGTGCCTAGTTTTTCCCATGGCTGGCTCCAGTCTTTGCTCAGCACATATCACTCTGTGGGAGAAGCCTCTGCTGAGCACCTAACTTCAAGTGCAAAAAAATTTCTCTTGAGGTCTGGCCTTTTAGGCCATATGTTGCCCAAGTTAGGTGCAGAGGGCAGAAACAGCTTCAGAAATCCTAGTGAATTGTTTATAGTTTAACACCGCTAAAACCAACCCATCGGTCATAGTTGCAGCCATAGTTTCGGTTCCTGCAGGGAAAACCTGTTGTTAAGAAAACAACCATTACCTTATCTTCAGACTTTGGAAGCATTAATATCAGCTTTGGATAATGATTCAAAGGTCTGCCTATATGCCACGGCAGCTGTGAAAAGAAACCCATCCTGGATGACTGAATATGCTTGTACATATGTCTAAAATATAATGTCTTTTTAATTAAAAAAAGACTGCAGAATAAATAAAGGTGATGCAGTGATGCTCACAGAATGCATTTCTGCCAGGTGCTGACCACTCTCGGTCACCTTTGGTTTTACAGTTATGTGCAGGAACCCCTCGTTTTAAAAACAGCTACTAAGAGCCTTGAAGAACTCAAAGATGCCTGGTGATAATTCGCTTCCACAAGCACTGAATCGTCCCTGAAATGTAAAGAGAAAAGCAGGATGAGTGCTACCTGCATCTGCTTTTGAACTAGACTGCAAAACCTACCTCCTCCCATATATATAATACCTAGTGTAACAGGGCACCAACCCTTGGCTGAGCTATAGCTGTAGCTAAGACAGTAAACTCTTCAAAAATAAATATTGTATATTTAACTTCACATTAGCTAGTTTGGAGCAATTTGAATCCTGCTCAGATATCCCACTAAATGTTGGCTAGTAAATACATTAACTTTCGCCTCATCACCTCATGAAGTATCATAAATTTGAACACTGGTATGAAATAGAGCCTGAAAGATCTCGTAAGATTCTTCATGCTTTAATTTTAAATGAAAGCAAAGAGAAGTGAGGAGAATTCACATAGCCAAATTAAGCCATGGGGTATCTAAAGCAACCTGGGTAGCTAAGGCCAGCATCAATCTGGCCCAGTGTAGATGTTGTAATTTCATTATTAACCATCTTCAGAAGCAAGAGCAATTAAGTGAAGGGTAAAAGCAGTAGTAAGCCTGTAATTTATTACATGAGCCCATTATTGGGAAAACAACCTTTTGACAGAGAATTATTTTTTTTCCCTCAGTCTGCTGCAAATTGGCAAGTATGAAAAGTAAACAAAATTATCTTAGACACGGCATATTTCCTAAGAAAGCCGCCTAGTTGCTTGGGTAACAAGTAATTTTTGGCTATTTGTGTAACATTTTGATACCAAATGGCTTTATTTTGTCTGCTTGCATTTACAGCAGTAAACACTCGCCTGCAAAAACAACTTGATAAGGCAAACCCCAACCGAACGGTGTTTTCATGGAACCGGCTGCTGATAAATGTGGTCAACACAGGAACTGGGAGGTTTAACACCGACACTGGCAGCAAAACAGCCCGCGCTGTCGACGGCCTCACAAACCACCCTCGTTTCCACCGGGGCACTTATTATCCGTGGACATTTTCCAAGTGACCGGGAGAGGATATAATTTTACAGTCCCCGCGTTGGCCTTTCACCATTTCCCCCTCGTTTTGCGGAGGCGTTTCCTTGCGCCACCTCTCACCAGCTGCCTGAAACTTTGGCAGCGGGCTGCCCACCTGAGGAAAAGGGATGATTCACCCTCTCGGGGCGAAGCCCCAGCCCTCCGCCCGGAGCGCCGTCACCCCATCAGCCAGGCCCGTCGCTTTATCCCCGCCTGGCCAGGCCGCGGCCCGCCTCACACCGCCCGCGGCGGGCCTGCGCCCCGCCCCACCCCGCCCCGCCCCTCCGGTCGGCGCTGCGGCGGCTCCGGCAGGCCCGGCCCACCGCGGGGCCCGGATTGGCGGCGCCGGGCAGCCCCGCCGCCTCTCCTCCCTCTGTTGCCGCCCGGCGCGGCGCTGGTGGCGCGGGCCGGGGGACGCCGGGGCCGCGCCGGGCAGTGCCATGAGCCGCGGATAAGGTAAGTGAGGCAGGGCGGGCCCCGCCGCGCCGCCTCGGCCCGCTCCGGGCAGCGCCCGCGCTCCTCGCCGCACCCGCCAGGGCGGGAAGCGCCGTCGCCGCAGCAGCAGCAGCAGCAGTGGCAGTGCCCGGCTTGAGGCGCGGTAGCTCGGCGGTATCCGCTGGTCTCCGCGGGGCTGGGGGCAGGAAGGAAAGAAGGGGAGTCTGGCGGCGAAAGGAGGCGGAGGCGGGCCGGGCCTAGGGCAGCGGGGGGGGGGCGCGGCTCCCGGGGCGCCCCGAGGGGCGGCTGGGGCCGGGCAGGGGCTGATGGCGGCCGTGAGGGGCCGGCGGGCGCTGCTGTCGGACCGGCCGCGGTGCCGGCCCGCGGGGACCCCGGGGGCTCGGGCGGGTCCAGGGGCTGCGGGGCGGCTGGCTCTGGGTGAGCCTAGCCTGGGCCGGGGCGGCCAGGTCAGGCGGGGCTGGGTACAGGATTTATTTTTACTGTTGGGCAAGGTTCGGCGGGATGGAGTTACTTCCCCTTCCATCAGTGTAACTGAGATGGAGATTTGGCTGAGGCAGGGTATGCAGTTTGGCAGGAGCACTCTGAAGTAGAAGTGATACCTTAAAAACAAGCGGCAGAGGAAACAGCGGTAACGTTTGTTCTTGCTGGAACGGGGGGGAGGATTTCTAATTGGCCTTTAGTATCAAAGGAGAGGGGTTTTCTGTCTCCTAGAAGTGTTTCCTTCTTTCTTGTCCTGGGTGTCGGCTCTTTAGTTTCTGCTTCTCTTTTAATTCTCACTATCATTTGTATTTTATCTCTCTGTTGCAGTTCAGTATCTAAATCTGTTCACTGTGTCTCTTCAGCATGTGCTAAAGTTCCTTCTAAATGTCTGTGCTCAACTTCTTGATGATTTGTATGTCAGCAAATGTCTTAAGGAACTCCTGTCCCTAATTTAGGGCAGTTAAGTTTAATTTAAACTTTTGGATGTAACTTATATATTGTAACTGTGTGATAAATTAGTGTAAGACTTCAGTGCTGTAAGATTATCTTCCGTTAAGATGCTTTGTCATACTCCTCTGTCTTCATGCAACTCCTCTTTCAAGATCATCCTGCCTGTATAACTTGAGGAAAACAAGGCAGGCGCACAGTCTCAGGGGCATATTTTTTTTTACAAGAAGATGTAGCTTTTTTTGAATTTTAAAATAACTTCATATTCTTAAACGCTGAATAAATTCAGGCAGTGTGAGTACCGTTTCAATTTTCTGTGAATTGAAAATGTGCTAAATTAGAGGTAAAAGCACTTTAACTTAAGCAAAAGAAAGTAAACTAATGCTTTTTATGTTAGAATTGACTTTTAAAGACTTTGACATTGTGTCCTTTTATGATATATGAGAGGTTACTGTTCTGATTGACTTCAAAGCTGATCCACAAGCTGCTCTGTTGTGGGTGGCATATTATTAATACTCCAAGTAGGTGCTGAGGTTTGAGGTAGCGTGTCTAAGGCAGGGTTGGGTAAGGCGCTATCTCTCTTGAGCAAAAGACCAAGAAGGTAATTCTGTGTTCAGAGTTGTCTTACACTGGGCTCTCCTGGGGTATGGTATCCCCTGAGAATTGTACCGAGTACTTCTCTCGTAGACTTTGCTTTTGGTCCATGCAAAGAACTTCTTTAAACAACCTATATTGCTTTTATTTCAGAAAAGAAAATCAGTTAATGAAATCCAAAGTGAAAACTTGAAGAAGGACATAGCCCAATAAAGTACATATATTAATTTCATACTTCTTCTTGCATGAAAACAACACTTAGTGGTTTCAAGTATCAATAGCAAGTGCTTAGTTGTTTGTAACTAAAGAACTTCTAAGACCTCTGTATTACAAAGTAAAGAATGTGGAGCAGGAAACCTAGGCAGAATGTATAATGCCAGTAATTTCCCTGTTGTGGTAGAGTGTAAACAAAGTAATGGGAGATAGGGAAGCTTACCTAGTAAACAAAAGGATAATGTAACTGAAATAAAATTAAAATAATGTAGATAGAGGACTGAAGATGCATTGTTGTATTCAAACAGCTTCTTAGTTGATAGATTTGGGGATTGTGCTGCTCTAACCTCACCTTTCTGTGTGAAGTCAACCAAATCCATTAGGTGAAATCAGAAGACTTGTCTTTTAGCATGTCTGAAGGCCACCAACCTTACATTGTGTGAGTGTGCAGGTGACCAGTCACAAGCATGGCAGCAAACGGATGTAAGGCTATGTTTCATGTTCCCTTGTCCTGTTCTCTGGGTTCTGTCAAGGACTGAGCTTTAGCCTGTTATGGCCCACGAGATGAGTTAATTGTGGTGCTGAGTGCACAGAGTGTAGCTGATACCTGCCCAGGAGCTGAAGAAAAGTTAAGCTTGTTTATTAGGATAAATTGTAGGTTTCAAAAGAATGAAGATGGGGGTCAGTAAATTCTGGTCTTAAACACAGTCTTGGAGCTTGGAAAAGTCCCTTGAATCTCTGGATTTTTGTTCTTTTCCTTTGGTAAGTGAGAAATTGTACTATCAGATGTCCACAGTAAGTAGTAGCATTAATTTGGTGTGCTCTAAAACACTTATCCTTGAAAAAAGGCATCATGTTCTAGAAACCCTTACTGCCCTAAATGAAACAATAAGATGGCAATGTATGTTGGAAAATAAGAGCATAGTGTAGGCTTAGAGATTAGAGAAATAAAGATAAGAATTAATATCGTGAGCCTTCATGAGTGTGTACTTGGTATTAGAAGAGATGTATTGAGAGCAGAAAACAACTCTGGACATGCATAAGGATGCCCCATGTGCCCAATAAAGGGGATGAGCAATAACTTTTCTTACTCTAGGTAAAGTAGACGCTAGAAAGAATGTGTTGTGATTTCAAGGGGGAGGTTGGTAGAATAGTGAAATACTGGGAGAACAATACCATGTGTCAGGACTGCTGAAGAATGCAGCCCTTGAGGGGCAAATGAGGGAGTTAAGTGAGGCAGTGTTGGCTTTGTGCCCACTAGATAGTGAGAGACCTGTTCAAAGAAAAGCCTCCATACAAAGTTGTCTAAACTTTGATTTACTGTCTTGCATTGATGACCCAAGATCTCTTGACGGTCAGAACGAGATTTGCAATGCTGCATGCAACTTGCCTTATTCTTGGTGTCCTTTCCTTGATATAAGGCTAGAAGTTGGCCCTGTTTTGAGCAAGAGGTTGGACCAGACCAGCTCCAGAGGTCTCTTTCAACATAACTGTTGTAGAGTCACAACAGAATTTATAGAGGAGAAATGACAAACATAAAAGTAACTTCCAAGCTACTTGTAGGGCAACATATTTGTCAGATTTTAAAATTCCAGGTAATAAGCAAATAAGTTGTTTATTGTATTTTAAACTTTCACTTATGTTTCAGGGGAAAACAACTTACTTGCACTGGCATGTGACATCTGGGAACCCTGTTCATCAAACACGTTTAATTTTCCAGGGTGCTGTACAATGATTGGAAAAGATGCTCTGTTCTCTAAAGAGCTTATATTTCAAGAGACCACAGATCACTAAATGAAGGAAACAGTGAGACCATAAGAACAGGCAATGATTTCAGCGCATTAGCAATACAATTATTAAGCTTTTTGAAGACATCATGACAAAGAAGAGACTTAAAAGAGAATTTGATGGAGAACAGTTTAGTAGCTTTATTGATTTTTATTAGACTTGCTTTCTGCAGTCTAATTCTCTTCTCTACTACTTCTTGTGTGCAGAAAAAACTTTTATTCCAAATGCCTTTTTTATTATTTTTTTTTTTCAGCTATTTTAACCATGTCAATTTAGCCTTCTAAAAGTCAGGAAGAGAAGGATTGTTCCTACTGAGTGGTCTCTTCTTTCTTGCCCTGTGACAACATCTGCAGCACTTATAGCTATAGCTCATAGCTTTGTATAGCTCACCCATGTTTTGTTAAGAAAACACAGTTTGCAGTTTTATATGAAAATGACCACATTCACAATGTGATGTAGTGCAAAAGAAGTCTTCATATGAAGAAAGTAGTACTTTTGTGAACTAATTCTGTTGAAGTATGTTGTTCGTAAGATAGTGTTAGCCTTCATTATGTATGTGTGGGGCGTTGACACAGGTGTCTGTAGGTATCTAGTCAAACATCCCATCTGGATTTACAGAAACCATATTAATCAGCTCTTCAAGAGGAGTATGTATTCAGTAAAGAAAGGTCTGGCATGGGCTTTTAGTTTTGATTTTTAGTAGTGTACTTTGAAGACAGAAAATGCTATGTGTTCTGTGTACCAGATATGTGCTTTCTGCTATACTACACTGTTAAAACAGGATATTTAATTGCCTTAGTTCCATCTTCAACTCCCTTTTGGTTTATGATAGAGATTTGTCAGTATGCCACATGTAAGTCCTTTAATGCTGGTGTTTAGGAGAATGACTTGCTCAGTGTAGCGAGAGAAAGGACTATAGCAAACTGATAAAGTAACTGGGATGGTGCATCTTCATAGTTCTCAAACCATCCTGACGTGAAGGCATGGACATCTTGTGCTATTTCTTCCTTGTGGAAGGCTAGGTCCGTGTTCTGTGAAATAAGCAGACAATTGTATACGCTGTGGAATTAAGCATTAGTGTTGAGGGAAGGAAGGGATATGAAGGAGAGGAGGAGACATGAGATTAAAAAATAATTGTTCAACTAGGTTAGGCAGGAATATTTTTTTTTTCAAAGAGATCCTCTGGAGAACTCTTCTGAGACTGGACTGGTGGGAAACAATGTACAAACTCCAGATCTACCAGGCTTCTTCATGCTTGGGATCTTTTCATTGATGTCTCTTGCTGTCTCAGATACGGTATTTCCTGTCTGGATGTGCTTCACTATTTCTAAGTGTTTTCTATTGTTGCTTCTTGCCTCTATTGTGCAGGTCTGTAGGGGAGGCAGCATCTTCGTTAGGCCTGCTGGGAAAGGACATGGAATACAGAAACAGGATTGTATTTGCAAAATCTTTCTCTTATTGCAGACTGGAATGGAAACTGCAAATTTGAAGATATGTGCAATCTAGGAACAATTTTTCTAAATTCAGCTGAGTAACACAATCATAGATAGCTTGGGGAAAAGGAGTATTTAACGTACAGGGAGCAAAGGTAAAACTGCAAAGTACAGTGTGGTCTCTCCCTCAGAAATCTCTCTCTACTGTAAGAGCAAGATGTAAGGCCTTCAGGGGCACTACAGTGAATAGTGAAAGCTTTAGGTTTATCAGTTAGTATTCCCCGTTCTGTGTTTCTTCTTTCAATGTACTGATGCATGTTGTTATGGTATGTATAAAACTGTTGTTGGTTGCTGATTTAAAAAAAAAAAAAAAAAGTACCACTTGTTTCATTACTGTAGAAGATTGTGGTAAATGATCCACAAAGGAAAGGGTTTGGGGTTTTTTTTGGTACTACAAGTGGTTGAATTCAGCTTCTTTTCGGGATATGTGGGACAGAATCCCAATTGTTGTGTCATAAAAATATATGACCTGCTGTTCTTGTCAGAATTGTGAATTATCTGTTGTTGGACAGTTTAACTTTTGTTAAGCTTGTGTTAATGTGGCAAGCCCAGAAGTTTGAAGGCAGAAAGTTAATAATTATTGGTCAAGATCTCATTCCTGCCTAAGACAGCAAAACGTGAAGACTGTATATTGGCCAGGAACATTCAACTTCACCCAACAGTCCCAGCCTCTGTGCGCCTGTTCACTCAGCAGCATTGCAAGGACTGAGATTTAACCACCCTGAGAGTTAGCACTTAAGTATTGTCGTCTTCAGAAGAACTGGAAGTGAATGGAGTTGCTTGGATGTGGGCCAAGCTATGCATAGTGTAGGTCTGAAAGTACCTGCTTACTTGGCAAATTAAATGTTAAGTCTTTTAAGGTAGTGTTTAGGTTCTCTCACACAAGTCCTTTACTGGAGTAATTTTGCACCGTAGGATGCCTTATGCTAACTTAGTTTCATGAGTTTTGAGTATGCTCACAGAGCAAAATCCCCTCTCTTTGGTAAGTGTCGTAACAATATGCCCGATGTAGTGTAAGACTTACAGTTCTGTAATGCAGCTATTGCCTATATTGTTGTTCCTGTGCTATCTGCCTTCTCTGTAGTTTCTTGCTGTGGAGAAGGCTGTTACAGTAATGAATTATTTTTGATCCCCAGGGCTACAGATGTGTTCCTTTTAAGACCTGATTAACAGATGCATCGCCATTTCCTTTAATGGAGTCCTTGACGACCAGTATCTCTGGAAAATAAAAAGCAAGTGCCTTAAGTTGAAATTGTTCAATTAAGGCATCTGAGAGGAGTTGCTTAAAAACTTCCTGTGTTAGCCAAGGCCAGTCCTGCTCCTGTTGGAAATCCTTGGAGATAGGAAGCAGAGGAGCAAGTTTTGACAACAGAGTAGGTTAGAGCGGCTGGCATATCTGCAGTGTGCAGTAGTCCCTGTAGGTTTTGCAGGTGTTTTTTCTTCCTGCTTCACCCTCTGTGAGGAGAGGAATTCTAAGGTGTCGGGTTATCTACCAGTCATCTTTATGAAGCTGATTGTTAGTGTCTTTGGAGAGACATGAGCATATAATGGTAAAATTATATTCTGTTATATAATGGTAAAATAATATTCTCTGATCTTGCCTGTCTTGCCTTCCTGGTCCTCAGAATTCCTGGTGCTCTGTTCATTGTCTTTCTCTCCTATTTATTTTAACTCTCCTTTCTGAACAGCAAGGTGTGTTACTCTGCTGTGCAAAGTCCAAATGAATACGTAGCACAGCAGTTAAGTTAGTGTTCTAAAAGACAAGATGACTGATGGACAAAGGATAACAGAAGATCAATAAAACAAAGTAAACAGTGGTGTTTTCCCATAAAGGCCAGGAGGGTAGCACAAATGAATTGTTGTATGAGCTAGGCTTTAATATTCATTAGCTAGTGTCTCTGTGGTTTATAAACTGTTATGCTCTCTGACCCCACTGGTATTGGATGACAGGAACATTGGAGAAAAATGTCCCTTAGTGCTGGTGAATGTATTGCATGTCTTGGACCACTTATCCTGTCAATGCAGGATTATTATTGTGAAGCTGTGAGAAGATAGGATGGTCAAGCTTTAAAAGAGGATCTCTTAAAGAGCATGAAAATGCATATTCAAGAAGTGGGGTGTTCTTCTAAAGGATCTTTTTGAATCCTAAAAATTGCTGTTTTGGCTTTTAGCAGCTTATGAAGAGGGCTGGGAGCTGTAAGAGTCCAGATCTTACTCTGGATTTCATGTGTTTTGTTTAAATTATGCTTCAGTTGTAAAATAGGGCTGCAAAAATATATGCACAAATCAAGCTACTATCTCCTTTGATACTGGGAATTTCAAAGCAGATGACAGAGAATGGAAACGTAAATGCAAACTGTCATGAGCTGCAGTGAAGTTCTGTTCTGAAATTAGAGAGCCGCTAAAATAATTTTGCTACACTGGAAGTCAGGATTAAGACTGAGGAAATAGAAGTGTCTGCTTTATGAGCCCAGTCATGCTCAAAGAATAAGGCTTCTTTGAGAGGAAGGGAGATAGTCATACTCACACACTTGTGATTGTGGTGGCTTGATTAGGAAATATTGCTTAACATGTGATACTGAAAGGAGACAGTGAAAGTTGTCATCTAGGTTTGGTGCTCTCTGTCTCTTGGCTTGTAATTTCAGTATGTTGTGTTACCTTCTACTCTGAAGCTTCTGAGTATCGAGAACCTGCCCGCACGGGGCTGGCCAGGTTTCTGAAGGCATCCTCTAGCTGAGGCCGGGAACGATAATCTCACAACAGCTGCAGAATTCCCACAGCATTCCCATACCCCCTGCTCCCTGCCCACTGCTCACCTCCCACCTCTTGTTCCTGTCTCCCTGCCCCAAAGTAGCCAGTGCAAGGTGAGGATCTCTGCTCTGGGTGCCTTCCAAGCTGGGAATTTCCATTCTGCTTGCTTAATACATATCTTGTTGTTTCTGTTGCCCAGAGGGCCTTCACTTTCTTTCCTAATACTCTTGTGTAATGTTTGGGGTTGAACGCACAAATAAATGTATTTTGGTGGTAAATGAAAGTGATCCATGTGTTCCTTCTCTTGTTTGTAACTGCTGTGAAGTTTGATAAAGCTTATCTTTGTATGACTTTCTCAGTAGCAGTTTTTTCTGTCTAATCGCTTTCACACTTCTTCCTTTTCAACTTGACTTGAAGTATTAAACAAAGGAATCGGAAGAAGGGGGAAGAACTAAGGGAGAGATAATCCTGAATGTCTGTCAACTCAAAAATGTGCTAGTTAATAAAGGCTTTGCCTGATCTTCAATAAACCTTCTGAGCAAATGCGTGACAACTTTACAAAAGTATTTTTATGAAGAAAAAAAAAAAAGCCACTATTTATCTGTTGATTTGGTGAGTAACAAGAGATGTGGATGGAGAAAGGACCAGCTGTCTATGTGAACTATCTCCTCTTTTGTGATTCCAGTTAGCATACTCGAGTTTTCCAAGATGCCTTAACACTGTCTAGAGGTTACAGGCAAGCTGAGGATCTGTGCCTAACAGTTGTAGAAAACTCTTTGAGTGTCTGAAAAGATTCATTTAGAGGTGTGATGTATTTAAGAACATAAATATTTGGTTGTGTGGATCTCCGTTTCTTTTGTCATGCAGCTTTGAGATGTGAATTGGTTAATTTTTCTGTTCAATACTCAGAAAGATCTTTGCTTTTCTGATGAGTTGGGACAACTCTTCCGTTTCTCTTTTATTGACTAGATTTTAGAAATTCTAGCTAGATATTTATTATTCTTTCTATCAAGCTAAAGCTTCAGAATTTAGATGATAAAAATGAGTAAATCACTGTGCAGCACCATGAGTGTTGTTTTAGTACTTTACTTTCCCAGTATACATTTTTGTAAAATCTGCTTCTTGCGTCCAGATGCCCGAAGTGGTCTGTTTACCAGTGAAAACTGCTATGGGATGACTGTCCTGCAAATTTCTTTCTAGTCCCAAAATGGGTAGGTGTAAACAGGGCCTTTTCAGGCAGCCTCCTCCTCCAATACCCCGAGCCAAATAAATGGTGACTTGTGTGATCTGTTCAGATCTCAGACTATTAAAGAAGGCATTGTCTGCCATGATCACACTTCTGACTCCTTCATGGAGTTCAGGAGAACTTCTGAGGGGTCGTGGAGGCTGTTCCATGGTTTACTGGAGAGGAGTTTGTCTTGCGGTGTCATGATGAATGTGAGTTGAAAAGATTTCTATCCCACGTCTAGATTTCCACTTGTACTGTGTTTTTTCAGTTTCCCCAAAAAAGCAACCAATCTTGTCTCTAAAGCCTTAATTATGTGTATCGTGGCAGAGACAGTTCCTTGGGGATGGGTGCAGCTTCCTCATGCTTCAGTCATTGCTGTTTTGTTGCCTTGTCCTGGAAGAGAGCTGCAGCTGCCACCCATGCTTGGCTTCTCTGGCTTGACCCCTCTCAGTAATTAAAAGCCTTGCTTAAACAGCCACACCCCTGAGGTATGGGGATGTATGAGGAAGAGAGTATGTATGTACTCACAAACTTACTAACAGTGTATGTAACTTAGAGCTTGTATAGCTGATTGACTCTAATAAACAAGTGCATGGTGGATTTATTAAGCATGTATATAAGAACATTGCCATATGCCTGAAATTAGAATTGCCTGCATAATACTGTAATTGAACTAGGCAGGATATGGCTCAAAGACACTTATTTCCCTTTGCCCTTTTGAATCCATCTGGTGGCTCTTGCTGTTCTTTTATCTCCCAGCAAATCAAGACCTTAAAATTGACGACCTAAAATTCATTTCCTTGAAGCTACTTTAACGACACTTCTCTTTTTTTGCCTGTGTGTGCACAAAATGTAACCCACATACAGTGGAGTGCATTTGTTCTTACCTATTAGATCAAGTAGTTGAGACTATAAACATTATTTCTGTCTGCAATAGTAAAAACTTTTACAGTGCTGAAGGGATTTGCTGGACAAAGGTAACACTGACAATACCTGGTTCTTGAATAGCAAATATTATAGGATGACAAAGGGAACATTTTAGCTCTTTTTTACAGGGAAGTAACTGCAAAGGAGAATGATGGTTGAGAGCTTGCATGAATACTACTTGAATTTAAAGTAGAACTAGAGTTCGTCTTAAAAATTTATTAAAAATTTTTTTTGACGCTCTCTTCATATTGCACTACGAAGTCAGCAGACACCTGGGATTTGGGGTATGTATTGCTGCAAGGCATCCCCTTTCTGACCTTTTAATTTTCAGCCTGTGGGGTTGTCAGATGGGATTCCTGGAGACTACTACATTGAATAATGTTTGCAAAAGTGAGATCTGCCTGCGTGTTTTACAGCTCCATATGTAGCTGATCAGAATTTAGTATGTGCATCTCTGAAATAAAGAGGCTGAAGGAATAATTTCATTTACAGATGTTGTCCCGTCATCCTAGTCTACCTGAGGTCTACTTTCCACTAAGATAAGGACCTGTGCCTGTGTCTGCATGCTATATGAGTGAATTATACCACCTAGAAACAACTAATTGCTTTCTGAGCTGAGAGAGAATGGGTAATGGCTGGCTGTGTTGCTTCCTGCATTATTGATCTTTGGAAACTGCTTTTCACCAGCGGCAGTGAGAACACTTTTCAAGGAGTGTTGAAAACTTTAGAAAACTGTTAACTAAAACATTATAGAGATTTTTTTTTTTTTAAATTTATGACCTGCTTCACACAGTGAAAGACTGTGTTGAGGTAGACCCATGCTGCAGGGGAAAAAAAAAACCAAACCACTATTTGTGTTCTTCCCAATCTCACTTTATTTTTTTGAGAGTATTCACATGACAAATTATCTTTCTAGGTGGGTTAACAGCCCACATTTTGAGAGAGAAAAACAGACTATGAAGAATCCTCTCATATTCTTGTTACTTAGGGATGTGAACAAAATGGTTTTAAGGTGTGTAAGGATCTTACTTTGTGTCATCGCAGCATACTGATTTTCTTTTTCCTCGTGAGAAATATGGTGTCTTCATATCTATTTTTCTGTAAAATGACCCTGTTAATTCAGATTGCTAGCATAGTTGTTTTTCTTCCATGTATCTACCTGCAATAGTTTCTTAGCAATTAGGATTAAAAAAATATGTTGTGGGAGGTTCTCATCATTTTCTGACTCAGTTGATCTCAGTAAGAGTCAAGCCTGTAAAGCAGCTGTTATGGTCAGGCAATCTGTAATTGACCTATCATATGTTGCAATTAAAATGTATCCAGCTTTTAGAAACAGGAGTTACCTCAAATGCTCTTGGGAAACAAATAAAAAAAAACAAAACAAAAAAACCACCAGAAAGCTTTAATATATTAGAACTGATGCATTAACTATTGCTCTCTTCTGTGTTTAATGCAAGAAATGGAGAGGAATGCAAATCGAGCTAGCGGCTTTGGGTTTAGTATCCTGGTTTTGGCAGGGACCTCTTTCATGTTCTGGACAGCAGAGTCCAGGGAAAGTTCTTGTCAACATCTGTCCATTAATAAGTTTACACCTTGAAATGTTTAGAGTTATAAATACTATGTGAGAAACAAGAAAATAGCTGTTTAAATGAGAGCGCACATGCAGATGCTTTTGCCACGTACTTCTACTTCTTTTGCCTTAATACTTTTGTGGATTTTGTAAAATATTTGAATGTACTGTAATAGAATGAGCAGGAATTTTCTGGTTGCTTCAACCCTGTGCACTTGAGTGGTTTTTTTTTTTTTGGTTTCTGTCTCTTAGTCCAGTATTTTTAATCATAAAATGCTTTAATGACTCTTGAATGCAAAATTAATCTTTGAGAGACTATGCTGAAATGTATATGACATATAAAAGATTTTTGACAAGCTGGAAAAAACCCAAGACCCCTTATGTCTTGATAGTTGGAAAGCTGGGAAAGTCTGGGTTGTCTGGCCTAATGTTTTTAATTGAGCCTCACTTAATATCTTTGCTTATCGAGGTTTGACGGTGTTTCTGTTTTGTGTGTTTGGTTTTGTGGTTTGTTTGTTTTTTTTTTTTTAAATAAGCAAAAAGTTTCTCTTTAGCATGGGAAAAATTCAGGATGAGGTTTCTTCTGAGTTGACTTTGCATTTACTTAACATTCTATGGATCCTTCTATGAATTAGAAGTTAAAAGAATTTAAAGCATAGAAGCTGTTGTTAGTAGTTTGATTTCTGCATACTTGTTGCTAGAATGAGATGGGTTTCTGATTTTCTTTAACTTGGTTCTTAATGTTAGCTATTGCCATTTTAAGAAGTGAGTGACTATGTATGATCTTATTTGCTCAAAGTGCTATGTGAACACTACTCTTCAGTGAGGTGAGTTAAAGCCAAATTTTTCTCACCCTCCTAATAATATTGAAGCTCAAAATAACTTGATTACCCGCTCAGAGCTTTTGGAGAAGTCTCGAAATCTAGTCCATAAGCCATTTCTTTCCAAAATCAGATCACGAAGAGCTTTTTTGTTCATGTGGTGCTGATTTATGCTTCTTGCCTTTGCAGTTTCTGGGTAGCATGAGAGGCTGGTAGTACCTTTCTCCATTAATTTTGCATGGAATCCAGTGACAGGCAAGACCGCTCAGTGAATGACATAGAGCTATTGGCAAGACTGTCTCTCTTAAGTGTTGGGAACAATATTTTTACGAAATCTTGCAGAACAGTCTGACTTTTTGGTTGAATTACTTTTGAATTACTCTTGTCCCACCATTTCTCAAACTTGATTGCCACTCTGAAAAGACTTGCACATTATGAAGTCCTAGTTATTGACCTTTTCCTAAGCTTTCTTGTCCTTTGGACCCACTGGGGACTATGCTTTCAAAAACTTCTGAGAAATCCTGTTCGGTTCTATCTGGAATACATTTTCTGCATTTATCAAAGATGCTTTTTTGCCTTCCTTAGGTAGAAGAGATGCAAGGAAGTAAGCAAAGGTAATCAGCAAGCCCTCTAACAGTAGTTCCCTGTGTTAATAGTTGTAGCTTGCTATGTATCTCTGGGTGCGTTATGTTAATTAACTTTCATGTGTTAAGTACAACTACCTTTCTAGTTAAGTATGAATACTTTTTTTATTTGTATTAAATGTAGATGTAGGCCGCCTCCTTCCCACAGACAATTTAAGCTTTCTGAAAGTAGCCTTGCTTTGATTAGTTTTTGGTTTGTTTTGTTGCCAACTGCCTGGGGATCCAAAAGTTGAAAAAGTACCACCAGAGCTGGAGGATGAGAAAGATCAGAAACCAGATAATCCTTGGATAATGACTGCGTTGTGCCTGGGGCATGCCAAGGTCCTAGGCATGTGAAGTCATCTACATTTCTGTGGGGAGTTCTGTATTACTTGCACTTCACAGAGGCTAGAGTGGTTGCAAAGGCAACAGCAATGACCTAGCTGTATTAGAAGAGCTGGAAACAATGAACGGCTTCTGGCTGACGTTACCTTCGTAAGATAACCCAACAGACAGTGTGAGTAACCTTCTATAGATGGCAACATAGGCAGTTCTTTTAGCTGAAACGTATTGAGCCATCCATTCCAAGAGGCATGGAAAGGCACATTGACAGGTGCGTGGCAATGCAGGATGGCAAAAAGTCCTGCTCACACTTGTATACATGAAGGTGTGAGGACTTTGCTGGTAGAGAAAAGAGCTCACTGAGTGTGTGCAAAGATACTCCGCTTGTTTGAGTTGGTCTGTGAGAGATTGAGTGGAACGATTCCCCCCACCTACCCCCTTGTGACTTTTTCCTGCTCTGCCATTGTGACTTTCTGGAACATGTGGCATCACTGGTCCATCATGGCTCTGTAGCTCTTATTAGAGTTACTACCTTACTGCTTAGGGATGTGTGCTTGGCCCAAACCTAAATACTTTTAAGTATTAAATGCTTTAGTCCTGTTTAACTAAACCAGAGGATACCCCTTTCTCCAATTTTGAAAGCATCCCTGAGAAATAAAGAAACCATGATTGTGTACTATGTTTTGTCCTGTCAAGTAAAAAAGCCTTAAAGCGCTAGTTCTGCCTTACATGCAGAACGTGAAATTAAAATGAAGATTGGACACATGAAGTAAAAGATTGATGAACCATTAAAAATCTACTGAAAGAAATATTGCTTTAGCTATGAGGTATGGTTTGTAAATCTGTAGATTCCATTCCTTTTTCTAATGATCTTTCATAACTACATTTTACATGGGAACCTAGAGTTTGAGTTAGTAATTGGTGCTGCTTATCTATGTATCTGTGTTTAGCTTCATGTGGACAAGCATATTGATTTTAAATATATTTTCTGCTGTTTTCCTATGAAGGTGTATGATGGTTGTTTTAACCTCAGAGTAGCTGTGAATATTGACTGACTTTGTTAGTGAAATGAACGTAAATGTAAAAAAAGCCCTTGAAAGCTCACTTGTTACCGGTAGGAAGTTTTACCTATTGATATGCATTTGAATTGTTTGGAAAAATGAGCTGTAATACAACTCTGATAAGCCCTTTTTAATTTAGGATTCAAGGCAGCTTATTTTACTTCATTTTGGAAACATGCTTTTCTGTAAGTCACTCAGTCAAAATTTCCCCTAAAGATTTTTATAGTGACCTTTAATTTAATCAGTGATGCGAACAGCATTTTCAACTGTGGACTAATCTGCAGAGGTTTTAGATAATCTTTCATCAGATTAATGAGGAGTTGATTTTTTTCCTTTCTTTCCACTGAGATAAGAGAGAGTGAGTTACAATGCTGCATAGTTTTATATTCTACCTCACCATTTACCATCCCGATAGGTTGTAATTTTTTATGCATAAGCTTTTGCTGGTTTATTTCTGTAATAATAAAACATTTTCTGTTGAGATGCAGAACTTCTGCAGCACCAGCAAATCCTGATTTAGTCTCTCCTCCCTTTTAGAAGAGAACAAATGCAGCAGTTATATATTTATTGCTCAGAATTGCTAACAGACCAGTGGGGTTTTTTTTTTTTTTTTTAAACTCTCCTTTGGCTTGTTAGGGTGACTCTGACAAGAGTGCTTCAGCTAGGTAGCATAGCAGTTGTTTTAGAAGAGGAAAGTGGAAGAAGGTGGCTTTAGGCTGTCACAGAAGTTTGCCCCTCTCTGTGAGTATGCTCTGTTTTTAATGCATTTAATTCTAAAACCCTTACTGCAGGAGTTTCAGATCTAGGTCTGTAAACCTTTGTTTTTCTGGGGCATTTCTCTTCTTTCTTATGACCAAAAATATTTTTTTTTTTAAGATTAATTTTGATGCCAGCAACCAGTTACCTGGAAAAATAAGTATTTGAAGGTACTTTTTAAAGACAGCAATATATGATATGTGAAATGACTAAATCTCCAACACCTATGATGGAGGAGGAGAGGGGAGATTTGTTTGTAGTTTTGTTATTATTTTGTTTTGCTGTGTTGAGAGAATTAGGGAACTAGTAAAAGATCCCTTTGAACTGTTAAATGCTGAGTGTTTTGGAAGGAAAAGATGCTACTTGTTCCTTGCAATTATGAATGATAACGAAACAAGAATAAAGTAGTTTGTAGGAAGAGAACACATGAATGGAGAAAGTATAATGTGCTAAAATTTTTATTTATTCTCATTGTGCCAACTGGGAGTAAACATTCTTTAATAAAATTACTCTGGTGCAGTTTGAATCTAATGGAAAGAGCAGAGGAATATGTTATTTAAAATGTGTATGTATTCTTAAAAAAAAAAAAAAAAAGAAGAAATCATAGTTTGAGTTGACCGTATGGTAAAAGCAACTTTTTGCTATTACAACAGTTCTTTTCACAGTGTTTTACTAATACGTATAATACTCAGAGTACTGAGGAGCTTCACCAGTAGTACTGCAGTTGGTTGGGAAACAAACATTAGTAGAGGTGTTGAAACTGAGCTCTTGAAGAGTTGCACGTTAAGACCCCGTTTCTGGGCTCAGCTTCTAGCTGACATTACCAGTACTCACTCCATACCTCTTCCAGCTTCTCCTTTGAATTTCAGAGAAGCAGTTCTGTTGCAAAATAAAATTTGACCTACAGCGATTGAAAAGCGCTACACTGATACGATGGCAAAGCAGCGACCTCTGTCTAGGCGTACCATCGGGTCTGTGAGCTGCAGAAGTCCTCCTTGCCTCAGTGTTGACAGGCTTCAGCTCGCAGCTCTGGCAGCTTGGTAGTGCTGTGCTAACTACCAGGGACGTGTTTTGCTAGCTAGTTTTCCGTCTCACACTTTAGCAGATTTGCTGCTGCCCTGTTCTTACTCTAGTGGCGATGCGTGTTGCTTCATTGGAATCGAGTCCTTTTGGAGCCATGGCTTCCTTGTGAACCCTGCAGAGCACAGGCATCGTTGTGTGAACTTGGCCTTTGGGTTACAGGCCAGAGGGACAGGAGCCTGTCCTGCAGCTGTGAGTCGTTCTCTTTGCAGAAAGCGCCTAACGCTTCTGTATGTCTGTATGTTCTTGTTTTTAAAAGAAAAAATGTCACAATTTGTAGCAAAATGAAGTGACTCTACCCACTGTTTACTGTTCTTCTGTGAGTTATTACATGTTTTATTTTGAACATTGATTGAACTTCTTTTATTTCTTATGTTAGGGGAAACACTCAATTTCTTAAAAATACCACTTCAGTCTTCAGAAAAGCATTAAACAGGAAGAAGTTAAATTTTTAACTGCTTACCTTTTTGTGTTTGTCAAAATTAAACTGTAGTGCAGCTTTATGAAGTTTTTGGTGTAAGTGATGTGTCATGGAAGGAGAATAGGAAAGAATAATGATTAATCGTTCATCGGTGAAGGCAGAGAAACTAATGTGGTAGATGACCTTTCTTAGGTCTTTGGGGAAAATGTTAATATAGAATAGACTCACTTAGCTAACATGAAACAATTTTTATTTGATTATTTTTGAAGCATTGTAAATACAAGCTTGTATTAAGGATCTTATTAGCAGTGCCTGTCTTAAAAAAAAAAAAAAAATCCAGTAATTTTGAAGATTCCTTATTTGCCATTGCAATTGTACTTGACCTCTCTGTCCTAGACTTCAGTAAACATCCCCTCTAATTTGTCTCTTTGATAGGTTTATAGTTTTCATTAAAAGTGTCATCTGATTGGCAATACTTTAAAATCTTGCTTAGGATCTTTCATTTAAGTATCCTAAGTGTACCTAAAGGCTGGTTATTTAACTTGGTTTATTCTTACCTTAAAAACATTTGCACAAAAATAAAATATTTTTTTAAAAAATGAGGCTCAGAAAGAACTCCTGATGGAGTTGTTTTAGCTGTTAACCAGCTTAGTTGTGATAACCTGGTTGACCTCCGTTAGAGGTACGTGCTGTGGAGGGTCTGTATGTGTATATTATAGTACATAGTGGGTGGCATCATCTATTTTGGCTGTGATCCTACTATTGACTTCTGTTGAACACATTGGACTACATTGTTTTAATAGTACTTGATGCTGACAAAAATCTTCATTTCTGTGCTTAGATTTAAAACAGGTTTTATTGAGTTTTTTGTTCCTCCCCCCCCCCCCGTATGTAAAATCCAGTTGTGTGAGCTTGAAAGATGAAGCAAAACTTCCTTCTTACTCCTGTTGGAAAGTGAGATTCGAGGTAGTATCTTCAGGCTGGGTAACTAGATCTCTAACACAAGATTTCATGGGGCGATTGTGTGATGGTAATTGCCAACACTTTCTATGTAGTTCTTTTAAAAGTAATGACTAGTGCATGTAAAAAGAATAATGGTGTTAACCATGGAATACATTAACATTAATTTGTTGTAATTAGAGATTTGAGTGGAGGTAGGAAAGGTTGTTGAAATTTTGGGTTTTCTATCCTTTTTTGTCTTTTATAAATCTGCTGAATGAGATTAAATTTACATGGCAGATAATGTCCCAGTAGGTGTGATGTCTGCTTCAGTGAGATCATTCTGGGCTAAATGGGAATTGGCTTTCGAGACTACTTCTGTGGCAAAAGAGTGGTAACAGATTATTGGAGATGTAAACTTCTGACAATTTAAAACGTTGCTTAAATAAAGATTGTAACAGATAAAGGATCACTAGGACTGTGCTTTGTTTTGGAGGACCTGAAATGAAGACTTCTAGCTCTTAACAGAAGGAATTCTGCCTGATGCCGAGAGCTTGGTTATTTATTTTAAATAAGTTTAAAGAATAGCAACAGTCCTCCCTCTGTATCCCTCAGTGTTGGAAGGAAGATACTGGCTCAGTCTCTAGTAAATCAACTGGAACCTGTAATTTCTGAGAGCAAGTACGAATTTCAGATCACATTGGCTTGTGCAGGTATTCCCAAATGGGGAAACACTTAATGTGCTGCTTGCCTAGTTTGGGAAGAGTGGCTTAATGCATGAGGGTGGTCCTGTCTATGTTAATGTAAGATCTGTAGCTCTTCTGTTATACCACGTAGATGTGGTAAAGATAGTCTAAAACAAATACATTACTTCTTCCTACCAAATGGAGTATAGATTTAGAATATGAATCATACGTCTGTCTTCAATCTGCACTTGGAAATGACCATCAAGTAACCCAAAACAGTGAGTCCCATTAGTCCTAAAGAAGTACTTTTTTTCCCCCAGTCTAGGTGATGGCAGTTTGCCAAAGCAAAAGGGGCCTGTTGAAAGAGTGATGGCACAGAAGGATTATTGGGAAAGCAGAGGCGTAACCAGTTAAAAACATCTTTCCCTTTCAACAGTGATGGCAATCTGCATGAAGTCAAATTGTGGCATTATCAATAATCAAATTAGTGGCTTCCTGAATAGCATTTAGGGCTTGTTCTTCTGATGCAACTGATGGATACAGGGGAAAGTATTAAAATGCATTTTAATAACCTGTAAGACTTTTCCTTTACTTGGCAGGAAAGGAATTTCTACTTTGTGGAAAACACTTTTTTTTTTTTCTGGTCTGTGTAGTAGTAATGAGTAGGAAAAATACTCTGGGAAGTTTTGAACCTTGCTGCAGATTTTTATGAAAGCATTTTACTAATACAGCATACCCTTTCCCACTTACGTAGATGTTGCATTAAGTAATAGCAATGTGATTGGAATAGCTGGCTGTTGCAATGTGTGTGAATTTAGTTACCCAATCTGTCCTGTTTCTCCAGCTGAACGATTACGAAAAGCATTGAAATGCTCTATCCCTTACTTAATTGGTAAATGTGGCTAAGTTGAACTGTGTATCGGTGGATAAAACAGGCATGGTGTGTGCAACTTTGACCTGTTCTTTTAAGTTAGTTCCTAGTTTGCTGCATTGTGCATTGGTTGAATCACTTTCTGAACTGTTAATGTGGAAATAATTGCTTTGCCTTATCTATGAAGTTGATAGTATAGTTGTCTAAAGTGGGCATTTCAGCGTCTTTTAAGTATGAATGCTTACAGAAGAGAGTTTGCTTTTGCTGATGTAAATATAACTTTAACTCACATGAGCTCTGAAAGTGTGTGCAAGCAGAAGTCAATCTCAACGTGTTCTTGAGAACTGGATATTGGTTTGTATGTGCAGGCTTTAAAATTATAAAACTTCCAAAAGGCTAAAGGTACTCAACTGGGGACTAAAATATGAGGAAATAAAGTTCCACTACCATAGCCAGAAGTCATATAAGAGCAAAAATATTACAAGAACTTTCTTCCTTTGAGTTCTCTTCTTCCTGCACTGTGGATTGACCTTTTCTGTGGTTTGCTGGAAAAGCTGTAGCTTTAAATGTTTGCCTTGAGCCGAGTGGCTTCTGCTTTCCAGATTGTTGATCTCTTTGTTAGAGAGCAGAATGGACACAAGCAGACAACACATTCTGGATATCTCATGCCAAATGGTCAATATGCAATAGTTAAACAAGCTGTTTCAACACCTGGTAGCACCATGAAGATCCTTCCCTCCCCAGTTTCTGAAAAATCAATGTGGTTTTATGAAGAATAAGCTTGATTTCTTCATTCCGAAACACTTCTCATCTGGTAAATGAGAGGATGATTTCTATGTCCTCTCTGTGTAAAGCAGACTTCTGCTGGTGTGCTGTTTTTTCTCAGTGCTGTGAAGTAGGTGGTTTCTGGAGATGAGCTGAAGAAGGATGGGGGGTGTTTGTCTGCTGCGGGGAAAGGGCAGAGAGTTTGCCAGTTCTGGAGAAGGCTGTTCGTGCTGTTGGGCAAAAGCACAGGCTGCTTGGGTGCTTGGCTATTTTTATAAACACTCCCCATTAGTCATTTTTCCTGTAGGTAAGAGCACATGTCACTGTAGTGACACTCCTAAAAGGTGTCATTGCCTAACTTGACCCAGTGCTGCCTGACATCTGGTCTCTCCCTGGGTGTCCCTGTTCGTCAGCAGGTGCGTCACGGCGTGCCGGAGACGTGTTGTCATCGGGGCAGAAACGCATCCTCAGCTCCTGCACTCGCTCTGCTGGCTCGTCATGCAGTAGGAAAGGGCTTGGCAAGAAAGAGTTTCTGTTCCAGGCAGCGTGTGTGCACTGTTCGCCTGGCTTGCTGTTTCCCGTTGTTTTAAAAGCAATGCCTGTAGGTGAGGATTATAAACTGCTGGTATGTGGGTGATGAAGGTGCAGTGCCTTAACATAAGAGGTGGAAGTGGCAGTAGTTGGTTGGCAGCTCTCTCATTCCACCCTGCAAAAGCATCTGAAGTTCAAACCTTTGGGGGAAAGGAATTATTTTCCGAGCAGCCTGTTTCCCTTGCAGGTAAAAGTTCATGTTTTGAATCATTTGAAGCCTGAGGATCTGAGATTATTATTTAGGCCTGCCTCCCACATAAATAAAGCCAATGTCTTACATCTTCAGAATCAACAACAACAACAAAATCCCTAAAGAGGCAGCCAGAGAAGGTGAGGACAGTGTGGCTTTCAAAAGAAGGATCAATGAAAACATACATTTCTGCAAGTATTGATGTAATCTGCAAATGATCAATTTGGAATTATGCCCCTTCAAATGGGGGGCAGGCTGGGAACACCAGGTCTTCAAACAGCTGGGGGAGAAGGTGAGGAATAGGAAAAAGGGGGAGCAACGAGTGAGGAAAACATAGCTGGAAATCAGCAAGAAGTGAATCTGTTAGAATGATTTAAGGGATAAAAGCATATGGTTCAAGAACTTTATGAAATATCTTTGTTATCAAAACGGAACACCTAGTGGAAGAGCTGTCAGTGGTAGCAGTGGAAGAAGTCAGGGATGTTATTGTTGTATTTGCTGTGGAAAAGCTTCTCAACTTCCACTCTGGAAAAAACCTCCAAATCCCTCACAATAAAAAAAGAGAAATTATGCTTGGGAATGGATTGGAAACATGGGCCTGCCCAGAGCAGGGGAAAATCTTTCCTATCCTGTGTTTGTGGGGGGGGAATTTCCCTCAGTAGGATATCTGGTGTGTTAAGAGGGGTTAGAGTTGTTAAAAGCTTGGAATGATGTAGAGAGCATGCTACTGTTGTAATCCCAATTGATATTCAGAATGCCTGTAATGAAATATCTGACGTTGGCTATAACACAACAAATATCTGATATTGGCTGTCTTAAGTAAATAGCATTACAATATTTCCCCTGTATTGTACACTGTTTTTTATGTACCAATTTTTTGAAAATTTGATGCAAGATACAGCTTTGGACAGCTGTGCTTGGCAAAAGCATGAAGTGCCTTGTAGCAAAACTGGCTTATAAACAAGGTTGATTTAGAAAGTTCCAGCAAGATCAAAGAAGGCTAAAAATGATTATTTGCCCAAATAGAAATGGTTGTTCCTGGAAACCAGTCCCCTCAACTGAAATACCACTTGGACCAGATGTTGAGGGTATTGGATACTACAGAGTTATCTTGTAAGTCGTGGGCTGAGGATGCCAAAGTGCAAGCAGTTGGATTATGTTAATGTTCTGCTGCTGCCCTGTTGATAGTGCTGATTTAAGAATGTGCTTTCATAAAACATAATTCATGGTATAGTAGCATGTTTAAGGGTAGGCAAATATTTGCTAATCAAGACTTCCCTTTCTTTCTATGTTAACTAGTTAATCATGATGTAAAAATTCTTGCTTGTTCCATAAGCAGTTAAATCTTTTTTCAGTATGTTTGGTGTGTGCAAGTAAACTTCATCTGTTTCAGGTAATTAGCACTGCATTAGCACGACATGGCAACTGGTGTTTAAACACAAGGTAATTAATTGTGCAGTGTAAACACAGTGTGCTAAAGAGCTAACCAAAACCATGAATTTCTAGCTGATCAAAAATAACACATTAGAAATGTTATTTGGGGGTGGGCAGAGTAGTTAATATTTTTCTGCTGTGTTGCTAGATTATCGATGCACGGTTGCTGCCAAATGGGCAGAAGAGAAAGGGTCAGTTGTTTCAGGCTAATGGCAACAGCATCGTCTGCAAGTGCAGCTCTTGTGTGGTGGGTTTTTTTAGTTTATTTTTGGTTTTTTCCTTCCTTAGTGTATAGTGGTGTAATTGCTCAATGACCTGGTAGGTGTGTATGGTTTTTTGTTCTTTCAAATTTTGGTTTGCTAGTCTTGCAATGTTACAACTGGCACAAAATGTTAGACATGTTTGATAGCTGATGGTCCAGCACCAGGGAAGTGGAAGTTGAGTTGGATACATATCTTATCCAGTAGTAGTCTTTTTTTCCCTCCCCAAAATAAATTTGGGTATATTTGTCTAAACAATTGGGAAATTTGCAATTTGAACTCTGTGAAATAGAGCTGTGTCCATAGGAAGCATGGATTCTGCATGTTGCTGGTTCCCAAGTATGCTAATCCAACAGGGAGATGAAAGACCAAGTTTCTTACCAACTGTAACAGTCACCAAGTTATATACACGTATAACTGATAAAGGCAGTTTGTCAGAAAAATGGTTAGTGTCAAGTGAAAGTGTGACTTAGGTTCTGGAAGCTGCTTATGGTTCTTTGAACCCAAACTGGCTCCCTGATACATGCAGCAGAACTGGGACTGAATACTGAAATTAAAATTTCTGGAGGCTTTGCATGAAGCAGGATAATAATCAGGTTGTCCTTCTGTACAACCTGATTGGGAAGCACACAAATGCTAGGAGAAGAAAGGAATAAACTAGTCAACAATGTGGGAGCCATAAAATGGGCAACTATAGTGCGTAGGAAGTTGTGGACAGATATTCATGTCTGTTCCAACATTACTGGATGAGCTGGGTAGCAAAGGTCTGCTATTTTTAAATTTTTAACCCAGATCATTTTACTGACAGGTTAAAAAATGTTTGTATGAACGGGTCTGTTAGCAAGTATAAAGGGCTACAACCTTTAGTAGGAAGCTGGTGACAAACAGGTGGCACTGGCTTGCTGTATAATACAATCTGATACCACACCTGTTTGTGAAGTGCACATTTCTTCACCACCACATAATCATTCTTCTGTACTGCTCTTCAAACGTCAGCAAAGGCCTCTCATTAATTCAGCTTGACAGTTTGATTACAGCATTTTAACAGCTTCTGAAAAATAATTCAGTTACTGAAGTGGTAAACTTGCTGTCTTGACGATGAAGATAAAGTGCTGCCTCACAGCTGGAAAGGCAGAGCTAATCTTGTAATTCCTGATCCATCTTTGTGTATGGTCACCAGTGCCTTGGTTTAAATGTGTGATATTTCCTCTTCATGTAAATATATGCTAAGTCCATTTTTATGGGTCAATAAAATGCTTGAAATAACACGTGGATATAATCGATGTAAAAAGCAGGTGTGTTAGTGTATCTATCCTGCACCGAACTGATCAGAGATCAGTGTTTCCAAAAAGTACTGTTGCTATATCGGAGAGAACAGTTGCTCTATTAAAGTGTCCTTACACATTCTTACAGCAAAGCTGCTAGCAGTAATAAATTCTTTGGGTATATATGTTATCTGAGGTAGATCTCAAATGTGGCTGTATCTGCTTAAGTCTGACTCATGTCTTTTTGACAACAGTTACTTTGATAACTGTCTGTTATTGAAGCGTCTGGAGCTACTTCATCTTGCTGTACTGTGGTTCTGCTAAAATACATTTCTAAAGGGTGTCTAGTTCTGGAATTCAGGAGGATATTAAAATTAAGTTCTGTCCAGTTGTGCTGTTTTGCCTGCAACTATTGGACTATTGTTTGTCCTGATCATTTGTCCATAGCTTGCAAAGCCTGGAAAGACAAAGACTATGTGAGGACTTTTACATACTTCTGACCTTGCTTTGAGTTTCAAACTTTGCTTTATTTAAAAAGGGGGGGGGAACCCCCAAAAACATGAGTTACTGTATGTAGAAGGAACTGAGAGTTAGGAGTGGAGAATTTCAATGTGCTGGCACGGGATGGGGTTTCTGGAACTCAGAAGTGCTTCTAGTGGGGAAAACAGGAAGGTGGCACATCAGAGATGAACTGTAAGTTCAGAACACAAGAAGTGCTGTGCTGTTAAAATTACCTTAAAAATATTGCCATTTTGTGCTGTGTGGAGACATGTTATCTAGCGAACAGTAACCTAGATCTGTAATTTTGAGCGTGTGTATCTTCTGTTTGTTGTTGTTGGATTTTTTTTCTTACCTAAAATTGTGTCAGATTTTTCCTTCAAGATCATCTGAGAGGTCTGGTAATGTTCTCCATTCCTATCCATGATTGCCAATTGTCCTGAACACGTTTTTTCCCTTGTCCTCCTTTGAATCTGTTCTTGCATTCAATGATACTAAAAATGAGGTAGTTACGCCCTTTACACCTGCTTATTAACTAAAATATAGATATGCTTTAGTCAATGAAATAAGTCTACAATCAATTTCTGTAGTAGGAGTCCATAATTTGACTAGACACTTTAAATCCACTGAGATAAAGGGTGTCCAGTGTTTTAATCTTCAACTGACTGGCCTGTTGCCTATAACCCATCTCTTATGTTTGGCTTAATGCTTGAAAATAAGGATGTTTGAGGGAAAAAATGCATTTAACATAGTATTACATTTTCTTCACAGACTCTGACACATCTCTGGGACCTGCAATGACAAGTCAGAACAGTAGCCATGCAGAGAAAACTGGTGAAATGTCCTCAAAGCAGTCAGCGCCAAAAGTGCAGGTCCAACGATCTGTCTCTCGAGAAACCATCACTATTCATTTCTCTGCATTTGGGAAGGAGGAAGAAGAGGAGGAAGAGGAGTTTAAGGAATTTCTTGATGAGGAACTAGATGACCAAAGCATTGTAACAGCACTTGAAGCCAAGGAAGACCTCTGCTTTGAGCATACCGGCCATGATTTTTCTGGTCCAGCTACCTCGCTTAATGTGGCCAACTCTGCATCACTACTGTCCTCATCACCTGCAGTTCTGCCAACTGCAGAGACTGTAAAGCTGTTGGATTCTCCTTCCATGTCCCAAGTATTCAGTGCAGTGCCACTAGTCCTGTCTCCATCACACTCATGTCATACAGTTAGCGTATCAGGTGCATCACCACCTGTGGAACAGAAATCCAGCCTGTCATCTTCCCCGTCCTCATCCCCATCCAGATCAGTTGTTTGCTCTAGTGGATCATCCACAGTTTCTAGTTCAAAGCCTTTTAAGGGTTTAGTTAAGTCCCTTTCAACAGATGTGGAACCAAAAGAACCCACCCCACCGATGCGACATAGACAGCTAATGAAAACCTTAGTGAAATCTCTGTCTACAGACACTTCCAAACAAGAATCTGAAGCTGTGTCTTACAGGCCACCTGACTCAAAACTGAACTTGCATCTGTTCAAACAGTTCACTCAACCTCGAGCTACAGGTGGCGATTCTAAAACTGCCCCCTCATCTCCGTTAACATCTCCCTCTGACGCTCGTTGCTTTTTTAAAGTACCTGAAATGGAGGCTAAAATTGAAGATACTAAAAGACGCCTTTCTGAAGTAATCTATGAGCCTTTTCAGCTGCTCAGTAAAATAATGGGTGATGAAAGTAGTAGCCACAGGCCCAAAGCCTTATCTTCAAGTGCTTCAGAACTCTCAAACCTTTCCAGTTTGAATGGCCATTTGGAAAGCAATAACAACTACAGCATTAAGGAAGAAGAATGTGATTCTGAAGGGGACTTCTATGGAAGCAACTCTAATTTGAGTAAGAACGATCAGGCAAAAGTGGCTGAGGAACGTGTGAAAGAGACAGAGACCAAAATCTCTCAGTCTGCAAGCACAAAGGACGTGAGTTCGAAAACTTCACTCGTACTTGAAAAATGTTCATTGTCTGCACTAGCAAGCAGAGAGGATGAGGAGTTTTGTGAACTATATTCTGAAGACTTTTCCTTGCTAGAGGATGAAAGCAAAAATGATAAACCCACGGAAACTTTGCTTGATCCAGAGATGACTGAGGAAAATGGTATTATGCTCAGTAGTGAAGATGAAAATAATCCATATGTGCAACAGCCTAAAATACCAGTGAAAACTTTATACTTCTTTACACTGTTAGTCTACGCTTATTTTATTATCCCTCTCCCTGGCTACTTAAGTGGACTCTTACTTGGAATGGCCCTTGGATTTATGACAGCTGTCTGTGTGATTTGGCTTCTTACTCCACGTACTCATGAATATCTCAAACTGCATAAAAGTATGAAAAAACAATGGAATACAGGAGCTCTAGACATCAAAGAACCTGAAATACTGAAGGTGAGGTCATGGTATGCTGGGCATGTGTGTGTGCATGTGTTGTTTTGGATGGAAGCAGTAAACTAGACTTATTCTGAAGGTGTAAATTAACTGAATTATCTCTGTTTGTAAATAGAGTATTGTTTTAGGGTCAGGTGGCTTTGGCAAGGGCCCAAATGATTTAGTATCCAAGAATACATAAGACTTCAGTGTCTGTAAGGATTAGTAGAAAACCAGAATTGCTTCAAAAGTAAAAGGGCAAATGGTTTTGCTGATGGATTTGAAATGATCCAGCTGAACTAGTGAGAGCAAGTAGTGTCAGAGTTTGGCGTGTAAAATAACACTTGTGCTTGAAGCTGTGTCTTGGGAGATGCATTTTGTTTCTGAGGTATTTTGCTGTCTAGGCAGCAATTTGTCTGTCTTGTCTGTTCATCTAAGCAGATTCACACGCATTGTGTTCGAGTAAAGCACAGATAGTTGGAGAGCATATGGATTCTCCTCAAACATTAGCTAATTAGAATGGGAGGAGGAGTGAGTGATGAAAGGGGTGTACTCATCAGTTATGATGTCTGTGTTTCTGCGTGCTGATATCTTAAATATTGTAGTGTATAATATGGATTACAGTTCAGTAAAACATGTCTGAGAGCTGGGTTTTAAATGAAGCTCTTAGAAAATTTATCCTCCCTCCTCCTCACCCTTCCCTATCTCCATTTCTGGTTCACAACTGCAAGTGTGTCACTTTATACATCTGGCACATTGCTGTCTGTCCAACTGTGATCCATACAACCACTCAGTTACTTCAGTGCCTTTGTGATTCTTCTTTGTCCCTGTCCTGCCTCTCCTAATCTCCATCTCTGATGAATTAAAATATTTTCCCAGTTGCAGAATTCTGAGCAATAAAGCATCTACCAGTTTCTGATGTGCAACAGAAGCATTTCAGAATTATAGTGATACAACTTTGACTTGATATCACTTGCTTATCAGAGTATTTGTGAATGCTTTCTTGTGTTTGTGTAAATATTAAAGCCATCCTGAGCTTTCTGAAGCTGCATCTCCAGTTGTGTAACAACACAAAGGTTACATGAACTTAAATTACGATGGTATTGGTTATATGCTGTAGAATCTATAGTGTATTGTCAGCTAATCTCATGTATCTTTAGGTAACTGAAAAGTTAGAGAAACGAGGTATAAAAGCCAACTTTTGCTGAATACAGGCAGCAATTGCATGCCCAGCCCTGATGCTACCTTGGTGTTCCCTTTTTTTTTCTTGAATGGTATGAATTGTGGTCTTTATTTGCTGTTGGGAATGCAAATTGAACACTCCTGTCTATCCAATTGATTTACCTGCCGGTTACATGTACAAATCTTGACAAACTTTTCGTTCTGTCCTTGCTAATTGGGTGCTGAGACCCTGCATATGAATTTGCCTTGATACTTGAAAGCTGGTAGAGATCCTAATGTTCATTATTGGCTGGTGTTAAGCTGGCTCTTTGAGATGTTAGGTGTTATTCAGGAACCTTTAAACTGTATTTTAATGCTTTTATCCAGGAGATACATTTTATGAGAATGGCTGTAGGCAACAAAAGAACTGTGCAGAGAAGTCTGTATGAATGTAGATTAATGTTTTATATGACCTGATAAGTATTTCTTCCACTCATTAACATACAAAGTAATTATCCTTAACATGTAAAGCCCTATAAAAGGGGTTTTTAATGCTTCAGGACTTTAAAAACCATCTCAGTGCCCGTATTTTAGTGGAACATAATGTAATACGATTTAGCAAATTGCAAGTTATTATTCCCACCTCGTGCAACTATTTTCTATTTGCACGTGTCAAAAAGAGCACTGACAGTTTAGATCATCTGAAAAATGAGATAAAGACTTAATCTGTAACAAAACTCACATGAATATAGGAAAATCAAACTTGATGCTCTTGCATAAAAAGATGTTCTCTTTAGAACTTGGTCACGTATTCTGGCCTGGACTGTTTTCATGCCATTATGATAAATGCTATGAGTAAGATCCCTTTATGGGGCTCTAGGAGTTGGGATTCTGCCAAACTGCCGTCAAGCTATTTTTGTACAAGTATGTGTGCATTCTCCCCATGTAAATATTGTTTGAGAAGTTTGCATTTCTCTAGCTTCAAGAACTAGTGGAAAATTCCCCTCAGCAATTGCCAAAATACCTGAACATTAATACTGTCTCCCCCAAAATTGTACCTTTGCAGTGTGATAGAATCGAACGCTGTTGTGCTGGTTAGCGTGTGCTTCTGTAGATTTCTGTACATGTTTCACTCAAATGTCTTTGATACTGGAGGGAGAACATCCCCCCCAACCAGAAAATGCACACACAACCCCTCCATCTTCAGTGTATGTTTTCTTACCTTCTTATTCCCTCAGTCTTCAGTTCTCTAGCTTCGTTTTCCCTTTTTTTTTTTCCTCTGCCCACATTTTTTTTTTTCTTATTCTTTAATGCATTAGTCTTTTCTAACTTCCTTATTGGCCATCTCATGTGTGCATTCCATTGTGTTGTGCTGGCTGATACAAAAGGTTTTAAGTAACAGCTAAACCAGAAATGATAAGTTTACTCTTCCCATTAGAAAGAACTTTTATGAGAAGACCATGTTGGCAGTGCCTGCTAGAGAAATGAAGCTTTTTGAGCCACAGCTGTACAGAAACAGGCGGCTTTTTACCAGCATGCTCTTCCTAAATATCACTCAGAGGATTTCATGTTTGATAGTGGCCTCTGGCAGGCAAATGTGTTTGCTGGGTAAGGTGATGGTTACTGCTGCCCACCTTAGACCTTTTTTGTGTCTTTAGATTCCCTGTCAATAAAAGCTCAGAAAAACTACATTGCATTTTTCCTCGTTTATCAAGCAAAACACTATTGAAGTGTTATAAAATAGTGGTAATGAGAGGTATGCTAATACAATTAGTGTGATCTGAGTGAATAACAGTCTTTCAAGAATTTTGGTGCTGGAGCATTTGATTATATCATTTAATGATAATGGATATTAATTGATCTGTTAATATCACTGAGAAACTCTGGGGGCAGTTATAATCCAGATTTGGGCTTGTATTGTGAAGTTGACTTCTGATTATTTATGCATTTGAAAATACCATTTTATTTCCAGACCTGGTCTGTGCCCCCAGCCCTCTGGATCGTTCATAAGGATCCCTCCCAACCTCCCCTCTCAGTTTAAGTGTTAGATACCTGAGATCTTAAACTAACATTAAAAAGTTGATACTCTACAGGGCCTGACTCTGCAGTTCTTACTCGCATGAATTATTCTATTGAACTGCAGATCAAATAAAAAAACTTGCAGCCCAGAGTCACAAAAAGAGGAAAAATAAACCAAAGTGGACCTTTTGTGTGGGTGCTAGTGTTGCACGGACCCGTGCGTTCTGCGGTGACAGAGGTGACACGCTGCACTCTGAAAGCCAGAAGTTCAGTAAAAACAGGCCAGGTCCTGTTAGCGCACGTATAGGTTTTTGAATAGTAACTGTGAGCTTTGCTATAAAAGCCATGCTGCCCAGTATTCTATCCAGATACTTTTTCAGGTTAGTTTCCAGTCTGATGGTGAGGCACTTTCTCCTAATTTCAGCTGTGAATTTAGAGCAACTGCTGACCTTTATAAATGGAGATCACAGGATCAGTGTAAATGGCAAGCAGCTGCAGAGTAGCATATGACTATGGTTATTGTCCTCCCTGAATTACTAAATTTCTTATTTTAACAACTTCACTAGTACAAAAAAGACCCATCATACAGTCACTCCTCTCCTACACAAGGAAATCCATTGTTGGTTTCGTAGTTTGGGAAAATTTATCTGTTGCTAGCATGTTATGGTAACATAACTTCCCTGTTTAGATGCATTGCAAAATGGTTTCCGTAGGCTGTGAATCTTTTGTTCCAGATTGTTTTTGCAAATAGAGGGGCGGAGGTATTTCTGCTAAAATTGTTCTTAAAATGCAGGAACTTTGGAATGAAATTTGGGGCTTCTTGGGTAACCTTCTCAAAAATGCTTTTTATGTTAAGTGAAACAATTTTCAAAATATGAAAATTGCTGAAGTGAGAAGGCAGATGGTGTTGTTTTCCCCCTTTAACACTGTTAGACATATGAGGGGAAAAAAATCCTACAGCTGGCACACATTTTCAGATTCATTAATAGAGTGAAGAATCATTGTTTGGTGAAGTATTAACATTTCACTCTCAGCCATGGAATGTTTCTCTGTGTTACAAAATAACTTGAAAATTGAGTGCAAAAAGGAAACAGTGCATCGTTAGAAATTAGGAAACTAAAAATGTATGTACAGGGTGGGTTTGTTGTAAGGCGGTATGGTATCTCTCTCATCCTGACTGTTGGCTAGGTACTGTCTGAAAATAAAATCCCAAATATTTGAATTTAAACTTCTGTATCTTTTGGGTTTTGGGCTATGCCTCAAATACATGAAGCAGACAATCTCTTCCTTGTATAGAAACCACTATGTAGGCAGCTGGTTTAGGTGGACAATATATTTATGTTCTGTCAGTTCTAGATTTTGAACATTCAGTACTTTAGGCAGCCAGAAATCATTGTTAAAAGTGTTGGACAGGTTCTTCACTCACTAATAACCTGATGGTTGTGCTACGAGAAGCAGTGTTTGCACTTCTGTTGGGTTTGTTCCGTACAGTGAGCAGGGGAGGTGGCAGGACAGAGTTTGAGAATTGTGGCAGATTATACAGCTAATCCATTTGTTTGAAGTGGAAAGCCTGGGCGCATGGTAGGGATCAGAAAAGCAGGAGGGACTTTCCAGGGCTCCTGAATGCTGAAAGTGAAGTGGGAATATACATACTGGGGGAGCAGAGATTTTGTTTTGTTTATTTTTGTCCTTTAAATGCAGCGTGTCTTGCTACTGCTGGGAAGAAGATGACAACCTTCAAAAGGACCTCTTCTCTGTTGTTTAGTTGTATAGGGTAAGGAAATCTGGCAGAAAAGCCACTGGCACTCTTATAGAAGAACCGGGATAGGAAAGGTGCTGGTCTGACATACCAGATGGATTCAGACCCCTGTGCTACCAGAGGTTCACTGGACTTGGTTAAGTCATTTAACGTAGGCTGGGCCTTGCACCTTTTTGTCACAGATGTGGCTATGGCATCTCAGAATGTGCTGGAGGATAAAATGAAACACGGCTAGAAGAGTGTTGGGTAACAGTTGTATAGCTGCTGAGAAGGTATAGCAAAGTTTGTACAGCTAATGTGTGTCCCAGGACGTTCGTGTTGTCTCGACTCTCAGCTTTTCATTTTTGAAGCTCTGTTCGTGGATTTTTACTTCTCACTATGGTACATGGCAGTCAAGAGAATGATGTGTAAATCACAGTTTTCATTGCTACATGTCCTCTGTTCAGCTCAAGTGTTAGTGTCAGAAAACTCCAGCTGGTTCCATCTCAATCAGGATGTTAAGGAAACTAAGTGTACTCTGACCTTCCTTCTTGGGTACCACATATACCTGGAGGTTTCCAACCCTCCTACTGAAAATAACATCATAGCTTATTACAGTTATAAAAAGGGCTTGTGTGGCTAAGCTTCATATAAAGATCCACTTTCCAAGTATCCCTTTCTCTTCGTGCCAGCTTGTGCAGTCTTTGGCTGAACCGCCTTGCAGGAGAAGGTGATAAACTTTGGAGGCAGCAAACTTTCATCTGTATGTTTGCTTGGCTGTAGACTCCAGACTTGGGTGTTTGAGCTAGAAGTAGCTCGGAGATCTGATCTGGGGGGCAGGTGGGAGTCTCTCCAGACATCTGTGGGCCATATGGATATTCCAGTTCTGCACAGAGTGAATGGCTCACGGTGGCTTTAGGCATCTCACGTGATGTCCTTGCGCTTCAATAAGTCTAGCTGGAGTTCCTGGCTGAAAAGTAGTTGCTGTCTGCTCAAAGATGTCTTGGCTTAATAATTTCTAGGAAGGAAATGGGATATGCTCAAACATACGTCAACCCTGCTGTGCAGAACCTTGATGGTTTATAGAAAACTTCCTTGTGCATTGTGTTTCCTGTATGGTAGTTATATATAACCCAGTGTAAGCAAAAAACCCAAACACAAAGCTTCTTCATAGAGTGTGTGTTGATATAGGTATATCTGTCAATAAAAGAGGTAGTCTGCTTTGGAGCTGAGCAAAGATGAATGACTCGATCTTTCCTGAATGTAAAAGAAATGCTAATTTATCTAGGTTTTTCATGGTTTATAATGAAGATAGAGCTAGATGCTGGAGTAAGCAAAACATAGTTATCACTGTTACTATGGCACCTAAGACAGTGTATGCTGCCTACTTTGAGAAATTACATGGCCCTGAAGTAAATGAGCCTTAAAAAAATATTACATTTCTATGTGTGGGTATAAACTTTTTTAATAAGTGAAAATGTTGCAGAAATTTCTGGGATGTTTTGCATAAGGTAGTTAACCTCTTTGTTTTGAACAATACTAGGAATGCTCGTTCAGCTCCCCCCGCTTCCCAGCAGCTCTCCCCTGCTATACTCACCTGGGTATTTATAAAGATGCCATTTTACTTTATGCTCTAAGGTACATCTGTTTAAGTCTATCTCCTTTGCTTTCTGTTGACATTAATGAATATTGAGTATGCCGAATTAAGGTTTTGATGTGCAGGTAGCAGTAATTATCAAAACATGTTGTAGGGCAGGTTAAGAGAAGGAAAACTTGTTTTCCTTGAATGAGTATTCTGGCTTGTCTTCTGCCCCTTTTATCATCTTTCATTTTCTGGAAGCAGATGTTAGAGAAGAGGAGTAACATCACCCCCCATAGTTAGAGTCAGCGCTTACAGACTTGTTAGAGCAGGGCTGGCTTGTTTGTTTTTCCTTTCTTTCACTGCACAGAAATGAATGAAACCTAATCCCCACACGTATGACTCCTGTGTTGTAACTGGGCGGTTACACAACATGTTAGATGATGTTAAATGGTGATGGTGTGTTAAAATAAACTCCATTGTGGACTTCCACTCAGTCCTTAATTGTTGGTGATAAAAATGTCAGTGCTGTCTATAAGCAGACAGACTGTTTGCTCTGCCTTGACTGTTGGTGATTAAAATGTCCGTGCTTGCTGTAAGCAGACGGGCTGCTCTGCAGCATGCCCTTACAGGCTGCCTCGTGGCTCTTCCCGCAAGCCTGCGTCTGCAAATCTCTCAGCGTTTCGTGAAGATGAGGTGGAAGACCACTGCACTACATGTACAAAATTACCTACTCAGAAAACAAAGTGTCTGCTTGGGATACAGTCCTCATCTCATGTCAATTTGGTGCTACCTCATTTGGGGCGTTTACTGCTTTGTTGTTTTTGTACAGTAAGTGACGTAACTTTGGCATAAGCTTGGATAATTATTTAAAACTTTGATGTACATGCTGTACTTGGTTTTCCAGCAGCTTAAAAGCCTGTTGACAAATGTTTTCTTCTTTAGGGATGGATGAATGAAATTTATAATTATGATCCAGAAACATACCATGCTACATTGACTCACTCTGTCTATGTGCGACTTGAAGGAAGCACCTTAAGACTTTCAAAACCCAATAAAAATATTTCTAGAAGAGCTGTGTACAATGAGCCAAAGCCTGAAGTCACGTACATCAGCCAGAAAATTTATGAACTTACAGAGAGCAAGGTGAGTGTGCCATACTTATATCTGATTTTAACAAAGAATACTTTGAAATTTTTGTTGAAATTTTGAAATTTTTTTCACTACTCTAGTTTCATGTTCTGTCACTATGTAAACAAAACTGTTATCATGACTAACTTGCAAAAGATTGTGCTGGGGAGGAAGATTGAGCAAGATTTGGAAAAAATATATATTTACATAGTAAAGGAAAAGCATGATTTTTCTCTGTCAGTTCAAAGCAGAAGTTAACATGTGGGAGTTGAGAGAATTGTTCCCCATATATTAGATTACTGCATGACTGTTCTGAAGCTTACACCAAAACACATAATTGTTGGTGGTTGTCTCTATCCCAAGGCAGTTCAGTCAACATTTGCATTTCACTTGAAGGGGGAACGTACATTGTGTATGGATGTGAAAGAGGAGAGCAAGAGGTGGCTGGAACAGACAGGACTTGCTCTTGGTACCCGCTGTCTAGGGAATGAGATAGGAATTTTTGCAGTTGGAAGAGTGCATCAAGAGTAATGCTGGGACAGTTTTCCTACATGTTATTTGCCTCCCTCAAATCTGTGAAGAGTTGCCATGTGAAGTTGACTCCATTGGCGTTGTATTAAGCAATACGTCAATACTCCATTATTAAAAAAATGGATTTTTTTTTTAATGTGCTGCATCAATAGAGGGCCTTGGCAGTACAGCTGTAGGAGGAAACTATACTTCAATTGACTGTGGGAGTTAGAAGAAGAGAGGAACCAGGGCAACAGTGAGGAAAACCTCCCTTCGTTTCCCTGAGTCAGTATGGGAAAGGAGCTTTCTGTCAGCTCTGCTTTTCATTCAAGGAAGACTGTGAAAAGATAAAGCAAACACTTAGATCCCTGCCTATTGGACATTTGTTTTCCCATAATGAAGACAAACAAGCAAAGTTATCACATGCTGCAAGAGCACTTGACTGACAATTGTTCTCTATGATATCTTAGAAAAATTTCCAGTACTTCCCCCTCCTCCCACCCCCACTTGGTTGCAAAAATGCTGGGTGCCCTGAATATAATAAGCAAATTATGGCTATTCTCCAGGGTGTTTACCCACAGATTTTTGGAGAATGTGGGTAAGTTCAGCCCCTAGATTAGAATTTTTAACTCTTATTACTCTTATCACTTGTATTGTCTCAATTCTCTCTGAACATACTGAATTTAGAATATAATTTATAAATAAAGGAATGAAATCACTTTTATTCTTTGATTCTTACATACTTGATGTGACTTCAAACATTCAATTTCATGAGGTGGGCCTGAAAAGTTGAGTTTTAAAATTCAGTTTAGATTCTCATTACCTACCCCATGGTCACAGAAATAAGGTTCTTGTGGTTTGTTTTTTGGTGGGTTTTTTTGGGGGAGGAAGGGCTGGTGTTTGGTGTGGGGTTTTGTTTTTGTTTTTTTTCCCTGCATAACTATGAAAATAAGATCTTTTAAATGAAAACTGAGTTTTCTCCACATGATTGTAGAAGTCTAAGCTACTTGCATGGTCCTTGTGTTAATTCCAAGGCTATGGCTCACCAAAGACCTAGTGACAGCAGTTCATTGGACATCAACCAGCTGTAAGTTGAATCAGTTAAACCCAGCAGATGCAGTGTAGGATCTGTATCTCTCATGTTCCTATGTTCTTTATGTGACTACAGAAACATAGAAGATAGAACTGAAAAATAAGTTAATTTTTAACCCTTTCATTTATCCTTCAGATTTCCCTGGTTCCTAAGAGCCTGGCACGAAAACGGATTTGGAATAAGAAGTACCCTATTTGCATTGAACTTGCTAGACAGGATGACTTTATGGCTAAGGCCCAGAATGATAAAGAGAATACAGAGGAAAAGTTATCTGCTGAAAAAGTGGACTTGAACAATGAAGAATCCAAGAAATCTCAGGATGGAGCAAAGTACACTAGCCAAAAAGATCAAGTGCTTTATCTCTTTGGAAGGACAGGCAGGGAGAAGGAGGAATGGTTCAGAAGGTTCCTTCTCGCATCCAAGCTGAAGTCTGAAGCAAAGAAGCCATCCAGTTTATGTGGGAGCAAGCCAGGTATTCACATTTCATATTCTAGTAAAAGCATTTATTAAAAGAAAGAAACCAAAGTTTTATGTTTTCCAGTGGTAGTTACAACAACTGTGGAGCCATAGTGATCTTTACAGACAAATAATACTAAAGACATTCTTCTGCTCCTTACCTTGGCCTCTCATTCCCACCTTTGCACCCTGCCTTTTCCTCACTTTGCTGTATGCCCTCAACTATTCCTACTATTTCTAGACTGTTTTATGTGAATACACTATTTTTCAGTGACTGTAACAACTCCTGTCATTTTTGTTAGGATGAATTGTTCAGTCGGGGTTTTTTTCCCTCTCTGTACTGTTAGATCTGATGTCGATATTTGCAGTATTAGACTCAGTTCTCTTATTACCTGTTCTTCCTCCTCCATCCTTCCTTACACTCCAGTTTCCTGTAAAGACTAAAGAGCTTTCTCATGGGTTAATGTCACAAGCACACACACTTTTGTGTTAAATAAAAAGTCCTGTACTAGTACATATGTCTGAACCAATAAATATGTTAGCCTACAGCATTGATCAAATGTTTGAAATACTAATTTAAAACCATCCTCTGATACAATTTTAAATGTGAATGACTCATGCTTTTCTGTCTTTATTCTCTGAGAAGCTTTTTAAAAATTGGTTAACATCATTATTTCTGGCACATAACTTCTTGAAATGCAAATGCAAAATTAATGGCTAATTAAAATTCTAATAGTTACATGCTTTTGACAGTCCTTTTAATTGTAACAGCCTATAATTAAATTTAAAAAAAAAAAAGTTTAGTTATAGGCACATTTTAATCACCTGACTTTTAGGCATTCCCCAGCAGGGCTGTTGGGAATTCTGACATATGTTATACATATATGAGTGTCCATATTCAAATATGCTATTGATCAGCTGAGTTTTCTAGTCCCACATCCTGCTGAGTGCTGAATCATACCAAACATTGACTAATTTGGGTTTAGGACCGCCTAAGTACACAGTAGTGGAATTTACTTTTACCTTTCAAAATGAGAAAACACTACTGTGGTGGTTTTTTTCGGAATAAATTGTATCTGCAAGCTAATTTTGTTCCTTTAAGTGTTTGATCATACGCTCTACTATTTGACTGTCAGGTTCCTTTTCTGTTAAACAGGTATTATTCTTTTTAATTTAGGGATATTGCCAACACACAGTAGAACCGATAGTCAATCTGGAGTTCTTACGCACAGCCGAAGCAGCAGCAAGGGAAGTGCAGAAGAAATTGCATCCCAGCCAAAGCACAAGGATCTGGCTGGCAACGTGCGACAGAAAATGCTTCTGGACTACAGTATTTACATGGCAAAGTGTGTTCCACATGAAAAGAAAAGCCCTTCAGGTAGTCCAGTCCTCAGTGCAGATAGCAGCCCTACAGCTGTGAAAAAGGTAATGCTTTTCCCCCAAAAGATGCATCAGAGATGGCGATACGTTTATGTTGTTAACTGCTACTTTAAAAATTAGTTTTGTAGAAAGAAAAATTATTTTCCAACGTCAGGTTGGACCTAAACTTTTTGTAAAGTCAGTGGGGGCTTTGATACTTGCCAGTTCTGTGTTGACCACAGTTTCTTCTTAATGTAACACACAAGTTTTTCATTGATTTAGTTTGATTTCTTATCTCCCAAGAACATCTGTGTTTTTTCTGGCTTTTGCAGTGTCTTGTACCTAAAAGATTGTACAGCTGAAGGCAATATGGCTGTAGATTTTCTTCATTAGGAATGCACAGGTCTGTCCTACAAACCATTGGTCCCAAAAGAAATTATCTTAAGCATAAGATGAAAACAAACAGAACTCCACAAACTTCACTTCCCAATAGTAGTAAAAAGTTACATTTTTCTATGTATATTCTAATGTAGATTGAACTAAAAGCATATTTTGAAGGTCCTGGCTTGTTGAAACAATTCAAGTGGAATTTTTAGTACTTAGTAGTAAAATAGATCTTCAATTTCTGCTGATTGGGGAGGAGTTAAAGGCTGCCTACCATTCCTGAGTGCATCCAAACACCTGATTGGGACAGAATTTTCATATAACAGAAATCTAAGTTGGATGCCCTTCGTAGGAGTTTTTCAGTGCAGATAATTACACTGTAAAATCTGTTTTCAGCCTCATGTTTGGGTTTGCTCATGCACTCTGGGTCACATGAAGCAGTGCTTTTTGTCCTGGACCTGAGAACTGTTTTTCTGTTGCATGTTTCAAACAGCGCTTAACCTGTTCAGTTCTTCTCAAGAATGCCGTCCTGGCCCTGTTGCCATGAATAGGGTTAGGAGTTTGCTGTTAGTATGCATCTGATGGTCTCTGCCTGTGGCTTTGACAGTGGGACACTTTTTCCTGCAATATACCTGCTGCTTGGGTTGTTGGGGGGACAGAAGTGGAATTGGCTCTTGTATAGACTACAGCTTGATTTGGACGGTCTTGCTCAAAGACATAAGGCATGGATGGATGAATCGTAGGGTTTTCATTTTTTAAATGTCTTTTAGAGCAATACTAAATGGTTGATGTGTTAGTATTGTGTAAAACATAGCAGTGTAATAGTGAGCAATGTCTTTGGCCTCTTGGACTGCATTTGAATCACTCTTAATAAACAGAACCTTAATATTAAAAGTACGACACTCTTAATAAATGGATCCTTAATGTTAAGTACGATCACTGTTCATTTAAAAGATGTAATTCATTGCGTGCATCTTTGTTGCCAGACTTTCATACAATGTCCAGAAAGGAGTAGGAGGCCATGGTGTAGCATATGAATAAACACATCTTGTGTTCCCCCAGGAAAAAGATATTCTAGCCCTTGACAACCCCTGAAGCAGTGATGAATTTGCTGCTGAATCTGGCACGTGTCAGAAATCATTCTATAAATAGATCAACAGTGCTGGCAGGAAACTTGCATCACAGCAGAAGCTACTAACCCAGCAATTCTGCCTGCATGAGGCTGCAGCCATCGGGAGCAGTCATTGCCAAGAAATGATGCTCAGAACTGTAGCGTCTACCTGACTCCTCTTAGAAAGCACAGCTTTTCTTCTAGCTTCAGGATTTCTGCCTTACGTAATAACGAAAGGCAAATTTTCCTTTCATTGCAGGCAGTTGAGAGATGTTAAGTATGTTGTCTTTCCTTCATGGAAACCTCCTGGGTTTAATGAAATACAGGATAGCATGTACGCACCCAGAATTATTTCAACTGCCTTTGCTTTCATGTCTATAGTCAGTGATGCAACACCTGAATATATATCTCCAAGTGTTTTGCGACCTAGACATAATCCTCTTGGACTGTAAACAAAACCTTTAGTGCAGCAGAAGGAACAATATGGTTTCCTGAATCCTATATACAAACGCTGGAAGGAAGAATGTGTTTCCTTGTATTGCATTTGTTTATCATCTATTTGTGATGTTTCTGAGCTGGATTTAAGATTGTAAGATGGAGTCTTGCTTTCCTATTTTTTGATAAAACAAAAGAAGAGTAGAGTAGCTGTTCTTTTAGATCCTATTGGGGAGAGCGAGCGTCTCTACTACAGACACATTTCTAAGTCTGCCCACTCTGGGCTTATCTGCTTTTTCTGCCAGAGGTTAAATTACATACAGCTTTCTCATTTCATTGCCCTAGGTGAATCTCTATCTATGTGGTCTCATTCACTCTGTTACATGTCAGGATGATGACAAGCAAGCTCGTGTCAGGCCAGCTGATGTGCTTGTAAAGCTGGTATATGTGCTGAGCATTTAGTGTTAGCTAACCAGGGCTATAACACTGAACTTCCCAGTGTAAATGAGGCTTTTTCTGACCATAGTTTATAGAATTTATAGAGCTGAATAACCTGCTCTGTGTTTTCAGTTACCAGATGCCCATGTGGAAGCTGAAGAAGAAGAACAGGAGGCCTGGGTGAATGCTTTGCTTGGAAGAATATTTTGGGATTTTTTAGGAGAAAAGTACTGGTCTGATCTAGTGTCAAAGAAGATCCAAATGAAACTTAGCAAAATAAAGGTAACTAATCTGGAGACTTGCACTACACGTTCCTTATTGAGGAAAACAAACACATAACCTTTGAGTTTTAAAACGGTGGAAGAAACACTTATTTCACGTGTGTATGTAAAAGACAAGTAAATAAATGTGGTGTAGAGTTCTGGTTCGACTTTGCTATCGCTTTCACATAGGGTCTCAACATGTTAACTTTGCTGTGTCAGAACTACAGCTGGATTGACTATTTGTGTCTGTGAAGTTTTTATGTAAAAAGTAGAAGTATTGTATTTACTTTAGGGATAAAAAGAACTGCTTATAAGTTATGAAATCTGCTTTGGGAAATAGTAGATTGCCTTTAAGATGGAGGAGATCAGGGAACCACAATGCTGATGTGCTCCTATTAACTTCAGACATACACTGCTGGCAGGAGAGGTCACTGGGGGTAACAGTCAGGGAAGAGCTTTCTGTGGGGTGATGGGATATAATTGTGCATCAAGGATATAATTGTGCATCAGCTGCGTAAGTTCAAAGTGGGAGGGGAGGAGTGATGCTTTTGAATGACTTCTGGGTCTTCCCTATGCATTCTGTAACTTCTGGACAGCAGCAGTTAATCACAGAGCTCTTTAGCTCCTGATGTTTGGGGAGGAGTTTGCCAGATCCTAAAGGCAAAGGAAGATGTCTTGCTGACAAAAGCTCTGAAATTTAGCTGCCAGCACCAGCTGTGAGATAGTGTTGCTTGTGCTTTGGGAAATAAGCAGTAACCTAATTCTGCCTTGGCTGTTTCCACAATTGTGACAGCAGGGTACCCAAACATCTCATTGGAAACAGTTTAAGTGGAAAGACTGGGGATGGGGGATGGATGTATTTTTGATAGGTTAAAGCACTGTCTATTCACAGGAGATAGAATTTCTATCAATTAGAAATACTTACAGTAAATAGATACCCAAATCATTGTGATTCAGTGCCTCTATTATACTAAAATTATGATACAGATTTAAAAGCTAATGTGCTATGAAAGAATTTACCAAAGATAAAAATAGCTGACACGTTGATATAACTGCAACTAACTATAAAATATGTGACTGAATTTAAAATGCAAAGAAGTCTTTGTTTTTATTCTCGGTAAAATAGGATTTACACTTCATTCTTGAGCTTTTTACATGCTTTGACTAAAAAGCATGCTGGAGGTTTAAGGTCAACATCTGAACTTCAGCATAGTTTTAAAAAACATTCCAAGTTCACATGCTGAATTTCTCCCTAAAATATTATTTTGAAACTCATAACTGCAAAATCCTAGAATTGAAAGTAATTTGTGTAATTGTATTTGTGTTCTTTCACTGGTGGCTTTTCAGCTCAATCCATTCCTTAAGTTTAATGACCTTTCTTCTCTCAGAAAACAATGGTGTTTAGTTCCATAACATGGACTTGATTTTTACATTCTGTTCTTTTAGCTGCCGTACTTCATGAATGAACTAACTCTAACTGAGCTTGACATGGGGATAGCAGTGCCGAAGATCCTTCAAGCCTTCAAACCCTCTGTTGATCACAGAGGTAAAATACACACTTCCTTTTCTGGTTTTGCCAGGTTCATGCCTTTGTACCTGTGGAGAACAGAATTTTGATCTGTTTATCTTGCAAGTTGTTTTAATCAGAGGAAGGTACACTTAATAAGAGCTTATTCTGAGGAGATACTGAGTGGTCTGTATCTCCAATAGTAGTAGCATCAGGCTTGTTATAAACATAATTCTACAGATGTGGAAATATGATCATGTCTTTCCATTGGAAGTAGTTACTGAACTAAACTAAAATTTGTGTGCAGCAGAGATACAGACCTGATTCTGATACTCTGTCATGGACTACAGAGCAATGCACATCCCCTCAAGACAGATCTGATTCTGTACCATAGCAGGAAACAGATTTGACTCTCTTCAAGAGAAGTTGCCCTGTTCTGAAAACAGTGATTCAGAAAATACAGTTGTAATGACTCAGAAAACAAGAATACAATCTTGCTTTGAAAAGAAACTTCAAAATACAACAGCACTTTATGTCCTTAATATTAAATATGGATTTTTTTTTTTAAGATGAATCACTTTCATATTGCTGCTTTATGAATCAGAACTGTTTGTTTTCTGTTCTTTCTGGCTTGCATATGGTCACAGGAGTATATTTGAAGATACTCTTGTCACTTAAGTAGTTTCAAAAAAAGACAAACTTGGGTTAATGTGTTTTAGCTTCAAAAATATTTGTTCTACGTGCTGAGGAGAGGTATATGCCATCTTTTGTCTAAGACATGTAGTCAGAGCAGTGTTTAATTTAAAATTATTTCTTTTATTAAGGGTTTCTTGTGTCCTGTCACTCTGTTCAGTCCTTTACCATATTGTTACACTGGGCTGGAGAATTGAAAGAGAATTATTTAACTCAAGGTGGAGAAGTTTCTAATTGGTCTAAAGGGAAATATTTCCTTGGAGGACCTGTTGTGGTGCAGCTGTGACAAACAACATATTTTTGTTTTAAATTGCTCTTTCAACTCTTAAGTGACGATATCAAAATAATTTCTAGATGGTGCTAAGACCAATAAACTGGTGGTCAGATGGTAGGAATTTAATGAATTTGCAATACTTGTTAAGAGCCTCTGGAGAGGGTCTAAATTACAGGCCAGCAATGAGCTAAACTGCAGCAAGTCTCAGCAGCATATTTGGAACAATTACAACAAATATGGACAGAACGAAGTTTGAACAGATAACTAGCTGGAAATCCTAACAGGATCAATCTTCACTAGCTCTCCTGTGCACAGTGTTTCTAAGTGAGCGTGTTTGGTTTTGCGTGGCAAGGTTTTGGTAGCGAGGGGGGCTACAGGGGTGGCTTCTGTGAGAAGCTGCCAGAAGCTTCCCCCGTGTCTGATAGAGCCAATGCCAGCTGGCTCAAAGACAGACCCGCCACTGGCCAAGGCCAGGCCAATCAGTGCCTCTGTGATAACATATTTAAGAAAGAGAAGTAGTTAGAGAGAGCTTTTGCAGCCAGAGAGAGGAGTGGGAAGATGTAAGAACATCTGCAGACACCAAGGTCAGTGAAGAAGGAGGGGGAGGAGGTGCTCCAGGCGCCGGAGCAGAGATCCCCCTGCAGCCCGTGGTGAAGACCATGGTGAAGCAGGCTGTCCCCCTGCAGCCCATGGAGGAAGGATGAGGGGGTGTAGAGATTCCACCTGCAGCCTGTGGAGGACCCCACGCCGGAGCAGGTTTGCTGGCAGGACTTGTGACCCCGTGGGGGACTCACGCTGGAGCAGTTTGCTCCTGAAGGTCTGCACCCTGTGGGAGAGACCGTGCTGGAGCAGTTCGTGAAGGACTGTAGCCCGTGAGAGGGGCTCACGTTGGAGAAGGTCATGAAGGACTGTCTCCCGTGAGAGGGACCCCATGCTGGAGCAGGGGAACGATGAGAGGAGTCCTCCTCCTGAGGATGAAGAAGCGGCAGAAACGCCGCGTGATGAACTGACCGCAACCCCCATTCCCCGTCCCCCTGTGCCGCTGGGCGGGGGCGGAGGTTGAAGCTGGGGGTGAAGTTGAGCCCGGGAAGATGGGAGGGGTGGGGGGAGGTGTTTTAAGAGTTGATTTTATTTCTCATTCCTCTACTCTGTTTTGCTTGGTGATAAATTAGGTGAATTTTCTCTCTAAGTTCAGTCTGTTTTGTCCATGACGATAATTACTGAGTGATCTCTCCCTGTCCTTATCTTGACCCACAAGCTTTTCGTTGCACTTTTTCTCCCCTGCCTAGTGAAGGAGGGGAGTGATAGAGCGGCTCTGGTGGGCACCTGGCCCTCAGCCAGGGTCAACCCACCACAGTGAGGAACAGACCATCGTGTTTCTTTACGTAACATCTTCTCAGAGCATGGGGTATATAGTACCGTGTCCTTTCTTGCAGTGCTGGCTGGAGGGGATTGCTGTGCTGAACTCGGTGGGTTTGAGGGGGGGGTTCTGTTCACTGGGGTGGTTTGTCTCTTCAAGATCTCAGTGGTGCTCGTTGTTCTTAAAGGTCAAGCAACAGTGGTTCCCCAGGATGGAGAAATTGTGATAGAATTCAGCTGTGCACAGGATTAGATAACAAGCCAATTTCTGCTTAGAAGCAATTTAGGTTTCATCTTTGCTCATATTATATAGTTTGGACCCGGTCTTTTTAAGGTCTATTTAACTGTAGTTTTGATGTAAGACTCATTTGTCTGCCACTCTTACTGCAGTGCTCTTCTCTAACTCAGATGAACAGTTACCATCAGACCTTTGCAAGAATACCAGATGCATGAAATTTAGGAGGAAATAAATAAACGTTATCACTAATATTAAAAACGTTATGCCACTCAAATCACTGACTAAAAGCATGAGAAGGTTAGTAAGCTCTAACCTTTCCCTCGTGAAAGTGTGAACAAAACAGACTTTGGGGAATTACTAAAATTCTCTTGGACATACATCAGATGTTAACTAATGCTGCCTGTTGTATCCACATGCTATTGTTTGCCTTATCTCAATTGAGACCTGCAATTCTTTGGGGAAAAGCCTTATCTATAAAACACTGGGTACTTAGCTCTCAACTTCTTGAAAGTATGTTTTCCAATGAGCTTTATTAAAAAAAAAAGTGTTTGAAGATCAAATTGTTTTGTTGTCATGAGGAACAAAAACTGTCTTTTAAGAGAAATAAAAACGGAATGGATGGAATAAGCTCATGTGCAATCAGTATTCAGGGAACTAAAACATATCGCTGCTTCTTGTCGTATGCTTCCTGCGTGGGACAGCGGGTTCTCCACAGTACTTACGACATCCTCCCATGTTCCCAGTAGCAAAGCAGCTGCACCATTGGTAGAAATTTTATTTTGCGTTACAGAAAACAACGTGAAAACTCTTTAAAATTGTTACATGTGTGATCCTTGCCATGTGGTTTCGTGGTTTCTTTTTAAGTGAACTTACGCTTTGGGGTTCTTGTCAGAGTGTTTCCCTTTGCCTTGATTTAAACATTTTTTGAATTCCTTTCTCTGTTCTCATGACTTTAGTAGTAACCAAAGACTGTAGTTTTAAGTCATGAGATGGGATTTAGGAGACTGCTGAGCGCTTGGCTTCAATTAATTGCCGACAACAGCAGCGAGAACAATTAACTCCTTCAGTTACACTGTGACAAGCAAACATTTATGGTAAAATTTGTAATCCTTGTAACTTCTTTCATATTGTCAAATGACACGTGAATTCTTAGTATCTGAGTTTTTAAGAGCTTGCAGTGAATAATTACTGAAATAACTGGTTTTGCTATTGTACTTACAAGGACATAAATAAGGGCACAATAACTGGAAATGCTTGTTTTCATAAGGATAAATGTATTTGTTGGAAAGTTGACCTATGAATAAACTGCACATGGAAGAAAAAATCCTAAAACTTCAGGCCAATATCCAGAACAAACACTTTTAAGAATTTATTTTTTTAAAGTGTTTAAGACAATCAGTCACTTGAGATAGTCTTTTGTGAGGCTTTAAAATGCAGTAACTAATTGTGATGTGCTCTTGTTTCATCCATACTTTATCAATGCTTGATTACAAGGAAAATATTTTTTTTTGTTACTTACTCCTCTAAGTAACTAAATTTATTAACAGACAATGTTAAGAAAAAAAATAATCTTGTTTCTGTTAATACAGTCCTGTTTGGGTGACAGCATATGCTGTAGTATTTACTATACTTCTGTCAAGGCTATGGAACCAGATAACTCTGAATATGTTGTACCATCTGCCCAATTCTTCACCCCTTCTCCCTCCCCAACCTTCCTTTTTCCCCTCAAGAAAATGTGTATGAATGTTTTCTGGCCAGAAGGATTTTTCCCTCTCTGTAATGGCATCCTTTGCTTAATTTGATCTACTGTTAAAATGGCATAGACGTTTGAAGCATGCTGACTCATTGGTTATCCAAAAGGTCTGTTTTGCTGTTTTCTTGTTTCTGATGATCTTACTGCCACGTCATTACTGTAAAGAGGAAAAATCTATATAAGCTTGCATTTGCGTTCCTGTGGTTTTAGAACAGCATTAGAAAAACTGTACGACGGAAAAGAATAATTTGGGTTAGTATAGAAGCAGCTTGCCTTCAGTACTGCTTCCAACATGTAATCTTGTAGTGTATCGCTGACCTGGTCTTTGGGAGCTGTGTGTATTTCTGCCAATATAAATGGGTGGGATTTGGGACAATGCCATTCTTCTGATAGGTTTTTGCAGAAAAGAAAACAGTTGTTCTTTAACTGAAAAAGTGTGTCTTCTAGATCAGTCAAACCCAAAGAGTAGTTACAATTAATTGCATTCGACTAAGTAAATAAAAATAGAATGCATTAGTGGCTGATGTGCCAGATAGTGGCACATTGTGTGCAGATGCAATGTCTGGAAAAGGAAGATGCATAATCTATGCTTAGTGGCATCTGATTTCTAATCTCTGAATCACAAATACCCTACGGCTTTTTTTAATCGGTGGGACTGCAGGGTGTCACTTAAGAAACAGGACCTAATCTTGCAATTATTCCCAAGACAATTATTTTGGTGATTGTGACAAGCAAATAGTCTGCCTAGACAATAGGATTTAACTTAATACTACATGTCTAGAATTGTTCTGAGTAATGACCCCGTTTGCTGTGAGCCATAAGAAGAAAGCCTATAGCTGAGGTACTGAGCAAACCTTTTCGTATTTCTTCGACACATGGTTGTCAAAAGCAAAAGAGTCTGCAGGTTGTGATGTGTGACAAGCAATATTACTCTGGGATTTCAAGGTTTGCTTCATGTGGACAGTGTAAGTAATATAGAGGAGTGTCCCCATTGCTGGTTGGCTTGGAGTGGTACTGTAAATAGTTTTGAAGTGAATCCCTGATTGTATTCTATTTTTCTTTATCTTGATTCAGATCTCTTAAGCAGTTTAGGTGTGTGTAAATCACAGTCCTTTTTTAGATCATTAGCTGTACTTACTGATCTGTCTTTCAGCGGGGCTTTGATTAATATCTGAACATTCAGCTTTGTTCCATAAGCTTAATGGAACAGAAAACTTGCTTTAAGCTTTTAATTATTTGTGAATTAATGACATAATTGGTTGACAAAACAGTAGTTTTCTCTTTGGAAAAAGTGTGATGTATAGACTTTTTTAAAATGAGTTTTGGCTTGACATTAATAAGTGATTGTGACTGTTCTTGAAGTGACATCTTTTTGGTTTTGTTGTTAATTTTTTAGGACTTTGGGTTGATTTGGAAATGTCCTACAATGGATCTTTTCTAATGACCCTAGAGACCAAGATGAACTTGACTAAACTTGGTAAAGAGCCACTTGGTGAAGCACTTAAAGTTGGAGAGATCGGCAAAGAAGGGTAAGGTATTATAATCAAGCAAGAGCTTTCATAGTGAGAGAGTGACATTTTCTTTGCGTATGTGCAGCTCTGGCTCTGCAATGGATTGAAAGGAGTTGGGGTTGCATACATGTGAGTGTGGAATTTGGCCTTTCTGTGTAACTTTAATGTTTGATTATCTGTGTAACTTTAATTTTGATTATACCATTGGTTATTGCCTTAATAAAAGGCTTTTGTAGTACAATCATTTTTATATACATATTTTAGTAAATTTTAAAAGGTTCTGTGACTAAAATTTTGGTTTATGCTTGTTTTGGGGTCTTAGCCAGTAAGACTTGAATGTTGGAGATAGACACATGTGACATGCTACTACAGCATGGTTGTAAGCCATGTAATACTAAACAACTGTGGAACATAAACAGGCTGTAATTGTTATGTAAAGATTTTTTCAATAGCTTTATTGCATCATGGGAATAATCACACTCCTACTTTAGTCTCCAGTTTTCCTCTTATCCCATTTACCTGCTATGTCTAAGTGCAATGCCTTATAGATGAACTACTCAGAAAACACACATGCTGTAACTCACCTAATTTTTATTTGTGCTTTCCGTCTCATTTTTTTGATGATGTTTGAATTTCATCAGTCTGTCCATTTGTAGTAACCTGGTGAGTGACACCTGTCAAATATCCCTCCCGTCAGCTGTGGAGTGTTGATTCTCTTTGTGCTGTATTCTTTTTACTTAAGAAATCTGCAGTCCCTGAGGAGTAGGTGGTCTCTGATTTAGTGTACAGCCACTGCCAACAAATCAAGAAAATATTCTCTAAATCTGGCCATTTGCTTAGATATGAATAAAATGTTGTGGTCTTTCATGCCTTAGCCCTGACCATTTATTCTGAGATATCTTGAAGTAATACTTATAGCAGCACCAGATTACAGTGCAGTCATGACAAGAAAATAAATGTGGAAACACTAATGGCTGCATGATCGCATACACTGGTAGAAATTCAGAGGATTTAAAATCGACCTAGATTCTCGTTGTCACTGCTTGAAATAAATATTTCTGAATTTACGTCAGAATAATTGCTAGGTGTGATTTTTGAAAAATCCCTTTAATCTCATCCACCCAAAAAATGGGAAATAGAAAAGGAAATGTCTGTACAAATTCTTGCTTTTCTTCCTCATCCCTTCAGGATTTTCCTTGTGTATTTTTATATCTGTCCAGTGCAAGAACGGCTTCAGAAATAATTAGTGAACGCATTGATTTCATATTTAAAAATCAGCTTGGTTCTAGCTGAGCAATAGGCCCCCAGCAACACAAATGTAAATGTCTGTAGCTAAGCAACAAATTACTTGAAGGTATAACCATTAACTGTGTTGCTCCCTGCCTGGCTGTGATGTTTCAAATGCTGAGGGCCAGGAGGCGTGCCAGCTCTATGTAAAGTGCAGCCTAATGTGTTCTAGTTTGAGTGAGGTTTTTTTGGTTGCTTGGTTGTTGGTGGGTTTGTGTTTGGTTTTTTTTTCCTTAAATACAATGAATATTATAAACAAACAAATTAAAGACTCTGAGAAGTATAGAACAGTTCGAATCTCATCTATGCTTTCCATTGTGTTAGTTAATTTTATTGGGTTTTTTTAATTATCAGTTGACAGTTGCTCTGACAAATCAAACTGTTCTGCATGCGCTTGCATCCACAATCATATTGTCCACAAGTGATGCGTGTTGGTTGCTTACGCTCATTTTTATCCCTCAAGAGCCTAGAACAAACCACCTCTTGAGATGCAGTAACCACAAACTCATGTAAGAAAGGCATCTACTCATCCAGAGAGAGGAGGGTGGGGGAAACAACACTGCGTTGTAACTGTCCTTGGATATGGTCAGTGTAAAGCGAGACAAACGGTTCAGTGTTGCAGTCCATTCTATCGTTGCTGCTACATTGCTGTTTGAAATAGAAGTGTGCTGTTATACAGTTTGATAATGCTGTCTTGCATGCACTCTCGGGAAAATGCAGCTCTCAAGAAAACTATTTAATTGCCAGTTTTATAAAATTATTACAGTAGTAGGTTTTACCATACCGGAGATTAGGCAAATGCAAGCAGGCTAACCCAAACTTACCCCAGTTTCTTACCCCATCACTTCTTATTGCTATATTGTATCATGTAAAAACAAACTGACAAATGGCAATTCATAAAATACTGTGCAATCTGCTCAGGAACAATACTGTAGCTCCAAAGTGGTTTTCTGCCAATGTTTGTGTCATACAAATGGTCCATTGTACACAGAGATCCCCTGAAATCGTGCTCAAGCTTATTTATTGTTGCTTTGTTTAATGCGAGGAAATCTTGTGGTCTTAGCCAGTCGGTGTGTGCTTGTGGGGGCACTTCAGAGGGCTACTCACTACGTAGGCTAATAAAACACCTTCTTATAAGAAGGTGACGCCTTCGAGTGCTTTGAGAATGCACTGGGCATGCTTTGAACAGGGTGGTGTGACGTGCACAGGAAAGTGAAGAGAGATCACACCTAGGTAGAAAACATGTAGTTTGAATCTGACCAAACCCCATGAACTCCTCTCTGAGGAACAGCTCCAGCATTGCTATTTGGGCCAGTGACGTGAACCATCCACCACTGCCTAAGTCCTCAGGGAGGTGGTTCGCTTTGGTGTGCCGCTTCTGCAGGTACAAAATGCATCTCTGGGTAAGAAGAGGTTTACGATTCTGATTCCATAGCCTGGGTAGCAAATTCTTCTCTCTACACTCAGAGGTCATGGGATTACTGCTCCATTTCTTAAATAGGCAGTTAGGAAGGAGTGTTGTGCATTGTGAGCTGTACCTGAACTGTCCTTTTACGTTAGGATTTCATGCAGCAACTAACAGTTTGTTCTACGTAAAGAATAGCAGACAGTAGCCTCAGTCCGTGACCTGTGTGAGGTTATTAAATGCTTCAAATAAATTTCCAAGAACACACACACACAGAGAGAAGAAAGAAAATGCAGCTATAACCTGTATTCTGAACAAGCTGTAGAATATTATAGTCCTGCGTATAGTCCCTAGGGCTAAAACCATGTGCTTTTGAAGCTGGGGTTGTGTAACTATTTCAAGCTCTTGCATTTGGTAGAGATGTGTTAATACTGAAGTGTATTCACTGTATCCTTCTCTAATTCTAATCCGTTTAAAAGATTTGAATTTTTTTCTGTGATTGTGTACATAAATTCTTCCATAGTTGAAGTCCAGGAATTAGTTACTACTCTGTGATATTTTGTACCCTAAGAGCAGCACTTGATTGATTTTTATCACTTCCCTGCCCCCCCCCCCCTTCTCCCTGTGACATTCTTTGCCTTATTTCATCTTGGAATCTCTTCAGAAAAAAACAAAACCTTAAATTCTGTAAGCATCATTCAGTGTTTTAGAGGAGCTTAAAAATTCACAAGCCTGAAGGTCAATTTCCCTACAAATATAGTAGGGAAAGGAATATTTCTAGCAAACATAGTAGAGGGAGATTATAGCCTAAATTTGTATGGGACAAAAGTATCTCTGCAAAAATCTAAGAAATATTACTTCCCAAGGTTATGTTAGGCTTCTGTTAATAAAATTGTCTTTTTTTTTTTTTACACAAAATTGGTAAGTAATGACACACTGTAGCCACAGTAAGGTGAATTGCTAGTTTGAGACAACTTCGCTCAGCCAGTGTGAGTGTTGTGCATTTGCTTTTGGAGGGAGATGGCAAAGATCTGATTCTCTTGTGCTTTGCATGTGTTACCATTGCTGGAGGTATGTCTACACTGTAAAAATTGCATGTGTGTGTGAGTAGACACAATGGAATTTATTGACTTGGGTTAAAAGTGCTGTGAAGAGTTGGAGTCCTATGTTTGCTTTTAGTACAAGACAGAATCGCATGTTCTTACCTTTCAATTTAAAAGCATGCCTTTGTCAGAGGTTTAAAAACAAACAAAAAACCCCCCTATCCAGCCTCCATACAGCTCAACTTTCATGGAAAGCCATGAGCAGCAACAGAGATGCTTTCAAATGTATTTTGAATAATCTCCACATTTGATGTGAATATGTAGACCAGCCATTCCCCTGCCATCCTCTTTTATGCAAGACTACATTCCACTGGAGAAAACAAACTTTTTGTTTTGAAGCTAGTTCTGACAGACTGGCTTTAGAGTGGTTTTGGTTTTGTTCTCTTAGAGTTTATAAAAAAGAGGTGGGGACATTTCAGAGTCTCCAGTAGAAGGACTGTAATGTCAGCCAAAGCTGTACACAATAGATAGCTATTTAAAAATATTACATTTGACCTGGAAATTGCATTGTTTCAGTTTCAGGCCAAGGGCGTATTGTCTTGCAGACAGTGATGAGGAATCCTCCAGCGCTGGGTCTTCAGAGGAGGATGATCCTCCTGAATTGGCAGGAGAGAAGCAGGTGACTCCTGGAGCAGAAGGGTGAGTGTTAATCCTTTCGTCCCCACTACATCTCCAGACTTAGTATGACTGATACCTTGTTCCAGCCCATAATGCTCATTGTCACACAGGATGTCAGAATGTGAGTATATCCAAGCAATTAAGCAAACACAATTCACCCATTTCTAGGGCAAAGAGCAGCAATCAAGCCATGTACTACAAATTGAAAGGAAGCTGCTCTGCTGAGTGTTTTACCATGCTGGGAGCATTGTTCACTGTACAGCACTTCTGCAGTGACCTGTACAGAGCTCCATTTGACACCTCCTAATTTCTTCACTATTAGATTATAGAGAGAGCCAAGTCTTTGGGCCAGCGAACCTATGGGGACCTTCCCCAGCATGTCTTGCCTGGTAGCAGAGCCAAGAACAGGATTTTGTGTGTGGACTTGAAACACTCTGTTTGTATACAGCATTATACCCGTGCTGATCCTGCTGATCCTTTATTTTCCAGCGTGTTCTTTTCTTTAAGAAAACAAACATTATTCAAGCCTAGCTTTCTTGTTCGGTGTTTCGGGTTTTTTCTTCCTTTTTTCTTTTTTTTTTCTTGAAGGGCTTTAAAGTGGCTGGGCTATGCAATACTGCCCTCTGATGCTGTGCAAGAATTAAAAAAAAAATTGTCCTAACATCAGTTTTGCCACGTCATTTCTTGTTTTGGCTGCTGTTCTGATTTTTTTTGCTTTATGCATCTGATTGAAATTATGCCATGCAATGAGAAAGCTGTAGTCAGCCTTAAATGTCTCAGACAATCACAATGTTTCCTATGTCTGAATGCATCTCAGTGATTTTACAGTCAATGTACCAAAAGACTCCATGACATATTCAAAATGTTCCAGGGAGTTTCCTTAGAGTTTTACTCCTATACCCTTTTGAAAACTATCTGAAGAATTGTTGGAATTATTTCAATAGATGCATTTCATACCTTTTAAAAATACATAGATCATATAAAGAACTCTTTATCAAGAGAACAAAGAGGGTGAACGAAGAAATTAAGTAAAATACTGAAAGAATTTCCTTGCACCTATCAAAAATCTGTGTTGCTACCACTATAGAATCTGATGAGAGAGTAACTACTTTCTCTGGGTAAAGATACAGCTGATGTAAAATCCAAAAGATTAAATTAATTCTTTTATATCAACTGAGGAATTTTATTGTTTTATGTTGTGCTAAGGAGAAAATTCTGTATAAGAATGAATTTTTTTTTTCCCCCCTCAGGATAGGAAAGTGTAATTTCCTTAGCAGGGCTATCTCTAACATCAAGTGCCACAATTAGGTATAATATAGTGTGTGGAAAATACCAAATATGCTGTTCTCAGAGTGTATATTTCTGACATGGGATAGGAGTGAGAAAAGACACATTCAGCCCTTAAAGCATGTGTTTTAAAAGCTAGGGTGCAGTCTGACACAATTGCCAGGAAAAGTAGCCTCTCTTTGCAGGTGCAGTTAACCATTTTGGAATATCATTCCACTCACTGCCAAAATTGTCTTCCTCTTCTTTTTCAACACCTTTATACTTCTTGTAAATGCTATAATACCTTAAAATGAAAACCTTTTTGTTTGAGAGACACTGTTAAATAGATTAGACAAGATGGTTGGGCCTTCTGCGCTGATGGTATGTGCGTATGTCTTGGTGCATTGGTGTCTTGACAAGTTTGTGGGAATGGTGATAGACAAGTTGTCACTTCTTATGCCAGCAAGCTGGCATAAATGATGTAAACATATTTGCAATTTTTTAAAATGTTGCATTTCCAATGCCATCTGGGAAGGAGTGTTCAGGCTGGACAGAATTTCTGCCAGATACTCGTAGCTGACAGAATACGGCTGCTCTGTGCAGGCTCTGGTAGGTACTGCGTAGATATGCGAATATGTATCTGTTTAGAATTTTTATATCAAAAACTTTAATGATTTAATAGGAAATCTATAGGTGTCTTAGCAAAAAACAGGTTTTAGAAGATTGCCTTGATGTACTTTTTTTCTATTCTCTGTCTAAAGGTATGTCGGAGGACATCGGACGAGTAAGATCATGAGAATTGTGGATAAAATTACTAAGTCAAAATACTTTCAGAAAGCAACAGAGACTGAGTTTATTAAGAAGAAGATTGAAGAGGTCTCCAATACTCCATTGCTGCTAACAGTTGAAGTACAAGAGTGCAGAGGAATACTAGTAATTAACATTCCACCTCCACCTACTGACCGAATATGGTAAGAGGAACTTGCTGCAGAACTAGGCAATGTTTCAGATCTGTGCTAAGGGATTGCAACTAAAGAAAGGTAAAAGCATAGCTGAAATGGGTTCTGGAGGAGCAGCAATACAAACTAGTTGTAAATGAGGTAGAAACTGCTATTAAGAGAACATTGATGGTTAACACATTTTAGTGTATGCTTCATTGGAGTGCTTATAATTCAACCTGTTATGTGTATCTCCCAAGGTATGGCTTTCGAAGACCTCCCTACCTGGAGTTAAAAGCTCGCCCAAAACTCGGTGAGAGAGAAGTGACTCTGGTTCATGTAACTGACTGGATAGAGAGGAAACTAGAACAAGAGTTTCAGGTGTGTTTCCTTTACATTTTCATTTCATTAATGATAGTTTTGGTGTATTAAAGGGGTGGGGTTTTCAATTTTTGCATGTCCCCTATTTCATTCGAGACTAGTTGGTATCCTCCACTGCTCCTGTTCAGTGGAAAGGATGTTATGAATTAAGCTGAAGCTGACTTCTGTGATGGACTCAAGACCATGTGTAGACCTGGATGGAAGTCTGGTTTAGCACTTGTCAGAATGATTTTAGAGATGAAAATGCCATTTCTTTGAAATAGGTATTATGTCAGAATTTGTAGTACTTAAATAAAAACATGATCCTAGGTGTTCTTAGACGATAGAGGGCCAAACTGTTGTCTAAAATTAAGAATAGATGAGGCAGTAAGATGTCCTCTTACTACTTCCTTTAAAATAAATTTTTAAAGTAATTTTAAAAATAGGAAAAACCCCTCCAAATTTGCAAATACTTGTAGGATAGGAAAACAGTTTACTGCCTAGATTCATTCTGGACCCCAAGCTGTACAATCAACCAGAAATCAAACCCACTTATTTCATTAAAAATATCAGAGTTAAGAAACATTGGTATGTTTCCGGTAGTGCTATTTTAATTTAATGGCAAGCGCAGAGATCTTCGTATTTCTGAGCTTCATCTACAACTGTAACACAACTAAATGGCTTCAGTTAATGGACACTGTATGGTTTCAGTACAAGTGTTGACTCAAGCAATGCTGAACTCAAGAACCTTTTATCTGGGTATTTGTTGCATTTTTTAACTAAACAAATCAGAAAACTAAGGTTTCAAGTGGCATATGAAATGTAACTTGATGTAATTGCATTTTTTTCACAGAAAATCTTTGTCATGCCAAACATGGATGATGTTTATATTCCTTTAATGCACTCAGCCATGGATCCCCGCTCTTCTACGTGCCCTCCTAAAGATCTGATCACAGAGGTCCCTGATCAACCATGACATGTGAAGACTCTTGCAGTTTACAGTATTATAAGTTATTCTCATGGTTTTATAAACTGTGCTGTAGTTCTCATCCTTAACTTGTGCCACTTCCCCCCCCCCCCCAAGGACTGCCTGTAACCATACCTTTGTGCTCACTTGCCTGGTTATTGTTCCTGTGTACTTCAGCTACATGAAGTTTCATTCCATTAAGCAGTTGATTTATTTTTGTACTGGCTGCCATCAGGATTTTAACTCAGAGGCTAAGATGACCTGTTCTTTGGGGGATGGAGGAGGAACCTAACTGTAATAGATCAAGGAGCTTGTTGACACAGTTTTTGTTCAGCTTGTTTTCATGCTATTTTAATGTGCATTAAAGCATTGAAAGGTTGTTTGGCAGCAAAGGAACTGCGTGCCAAATGGAAAAAAATCCTAAATAAGGAATGAATTTATAAAACTGGAAGAATATTTTTCTTTCTCAGGCAGTTGGAGGTGTAGAATGAACTGTTTTATGTTCTTTCACTTCTGCAGTCAAATAGCTTGTGTCAAGCAATCGAAATATGAAATGCTTTCAGGATAAAAGAATGTAAATTGGATGTATAGGTAATATTGTGATTCAGTGTGGTATATACATATTACTTTTTTCATATAGAACTTGTGCTTTTTCTTTTTGGGGAAGCAAGTAGCCATAAAACACACGCAACTATCAGTGAAAGTGGGACTGTCAGATTTTTGTAAATGAAGAGAAAAAAGTTGGTAAAGCCATGAGACCAAACCATAGCAAGCCGCCTTATAGTGAGGTACAATCACCTTGATTCCTGATTAATTCTGAATGTTTATAAAGACATGAGCACACACATAAAATGTCTAATACTGCACATTACCAGAAGTACTTAGTTACCCTACTGTGTATAAAGCCTCTTGCTAAAAGGAAACACACCAAGTTTTTTCTTACAGGGGAGTTTGTTGCTGTGAGTCTCTTCCATTGCACTGTGTTTACATGCAAAGCATGGCACCAAATCCTCATGTTACAGCTGTGCAACTCCAGGCCTCAAATTGCTTGGTGTTTGTGAAAACAGCTGTGACTGAAAGGTTTTGACTCCCATGTGTTGGTTCTTTGGATTTTGTGGAATAGGAATTGAAGTGTTGCATTTATTCAAGCTGATAGCGATGTAATTAAAGACTGTTTCTGCTAATTAATGGCCAAAACTAAGGGGGGGGGGGAAACTGCCTTTAATTTCTATCTGGTATGATGATTCAAGACTAAATGTATGCAGTAAATTCAATATTCAAACACTACATATCCACTATTTAACACATGTAATATTTTTCTGATACTCAGTGTTGCCAACTGCTCATGGATGTCAGAAAATGTTTTAGTTTACAAAGAAGGTGAGTTTTGGCTCTCCTTTTACAACATGATTTGCTTTTTTTTTTAGAAGTAATTTTTTAAGAACTTTTTTGTATGTTGTGTTGTCACATTTGATGTAAATCAAAATTTCCATGTGTAACTTGATGATTTACCATCTCTAAATGAAGCTATTATATTGAAGGTTTTTTAAACAGCACCTTGCCTGAAACATAAAAGAAAACTAGCATTTAATATATTTAAAATTAATTCTATATTTGAACACCTATTTTGGTTACCTTTAATTGAAATATTAATAGGTTATATTTGTTACCTGAACTCCTCCTTGACCATTCCAGGCTGTGTATATTCTGGGGTTTGCTCTGATGATATAGGCATTATTTGCCTTTCATGAAGTCTGCATGTCTTGTACGCAGGTCTTTTATATGATTTAATTTCTATGTGCAATAACTAAAGTCAAAGGACTAGATGCACTAATGTGTAAACAGATTTAGACTTATTACACAAGATTGTCATATTGCACTTCATAAACTGTGGGTAACTACAATCTGCTTGCTTTGTTTTATTAAATAAATTTATCCCATGTCAAACTTAGTTAAAATGTATTTCTGTATCTTCTGCAATTTTCAAAAACTTCATTAGAAAGGCAACTTGCTAAGATAACATAGCATGCAATGTGCTTTTCAAATTTTTTTTATATATACCCTATACCTGAGCTGTACTTGGTTGTGGTACATGATGATTTTAAAACCATGTTTTTTTCATTTTACACCTGTGAAAACCTTGAAAGGATTACCAGGTGCCATGTACTACCCCTCTGAGCTTAAGCATCTTCTTTTAGTCTTCCTAGACTCAGCTACTACTCATGTACATCCAATCCTGTCACCAGTGTGGGTATAGATTTCTATGTATAGAAAACATCCTGTGTAACTGCAGCACAAGCACAGCTATTAGATAGAAAAGATGAAGTAACTTTAAAATAGATGCAGCTTAGATGACTGGAGTCAAACTCCCATTTTGTTTCACACTCTCTTTTGCAGTGGGCATGAAGGACCCCAATGCTGGATGTTTTTCTCCAGCTCAATAGCTACCTCCCACCTTCACCCAGGTGCTGTACTCCTTACAGCTAGACAGGAATCCCAGGACTTCTGCTACTTGTTCCAAGTCCCCTTTAAAAACTGAACCCTGAACTACTTCAGGGAAAAAAACCCTAGAAAACCACCGCAGTGATCTAGGCTGTGTTAAAGTCATGCTGAATCAACCAACAGCGTGTTAGTAACCTCAATCCTGTGTCACCCCGGTACTGCCCTCTCCCATCACAAGAGGCCAAGGACCGGAGCCGGGGGCTCCCATGGCAGCAAGGACAGCAGCGCACCGCCCAGCTCTTCCCGGGCAGGCACCGCCTCTGCAGCTGCCACCGCCTCACGGCTGGGCTGCGGCGCCATTTTGTTCCCGCGCTTGGCAGGGCTCGCCGAGACGAGCTGTCACTTGCTTTTAAAAGGGCCGCACGGGTCGGGCCGAGCAGCCCCAGTTATGAACAAGCGTTTCGCTCTAGCACTACAGCTTGGCCAGCGGCGCCGCGGGCAGGGCACCCCGCCGGGTCAAAGGCAGTGCGGGGAACGGGCGGACACGCGCGCAAGAACCAGCCGGACACGTTCAGGCGGTGCACACAGCTTTATTTGCCAGGTCGCTGCCCGCCGTCGCCGGTCGCCACGCGGACCCTGCAAAACACGGAAGGAAAAGGGGAGGTTACTAGACGTGGGGCACCGCAACCGCCCCGCGGGGTGGGCGGCAGCCTGGGCGCTCAGTAGTAGGTTTGCTTCATGCATGTCAGCAGTCTAACACGTGTCAAGAGACATCAGCGCGGCCCAGCCTAGCCCGCCCATCTACCCACCACTCCGGCAGCGTACACTCACCTTTGCCCGCTACGCTGAAAAAAGGTCAAACCTTTCCGCTCGCTCCCTTTTATAGAGCGACCGCCGCCCGCCACCCCGCCCCTCTTTGTCTCGCCCAATAGGATTCAAACCTCGGGGCACGTGCTGATCCGGGTGCTGTTGCGCGTAGGGAGGGCTGGGGGCGGGGTGTCGCCCCCAGCGGTTGAGGAGGGGGAGCGCTGGGATGGCGGCGGGCGCGCGCAGGAGGTAAGGCTCTGAGAGAGCCTGGTTAGCCCGTGCTCCCCCGGTGTGTTGGGCGGCTTTATTCGCCTTTTCATAGAATCATAGAACGGTTTGGGTTGGAATGGACCTTAAAGCCCATCTAGTTCCAACTCCTGGTTGCCCAAAGCCCCGTCCAACCTGGCCTTGAACACTTCCAGGGATGGGGCATCCACAGCTTCTCTGGGCAACCTGTTCCAGTGCCTCACCACCCTCACACTAAAGAATTTCTTCCTAATATCGAATCTAAATCTACCCTCCTTCAGCTTAAAGACCATTCCCCCTTGTCCTATTGCTCCATGTCCTTGTCAATAGTCCCTCTCCAGTTTTCTTGTAGGCCCCTTTAGGTACCTGAAGGCTGCTATAATGTCTCCCTGGAGCCTTCTCTCAGCCTGTCCTCATAGGAGAGATGCTCCAACCCTCGGATCATCTTCATGGCCTCCTCTGGACTCGCTCCAACAGGTCCATGTCTTTCTTACGTTGGAGGCCCCAGAGCTGGACGCAGAACTCTGGGGGGAGTGTCTCACGAGAACGGAGTGGAAACAATAGTACTCTTCTTTAGTAGTTTGCTCTATTACTTCGTTGTTTTTAAGAAATAGGGCTTAATATTAAAAATGTAAAAGCTTAGGCCCTGCTTGGACCTCAGAGCTGCCTACCTCCGAGGTGGTTCCTCAGCTTCTGATGAGAGGTGCCAGAGGAGCGGGAGGGTGCACGGTAACGCTTGTCTTCCCACCCTGGCTGACCTCCTGCGGCCTCAATCCATTTTTGACGTTTTTCCTACCTCCTGTGAGGCCTTTTGGAGGCACTTGCATGAAATAGCTACAATTTGCTAGTGGCATGCACTGTTTGCGCAACTGAAAAACTCATCCCTTAACGCAGCATGTCAGGAAATTCAGCTCAAAGCTAATAAAATCGAATGTCGAAATTTTCAGACTCGCGGGCGGGATGGCAGCTACGTGCCCCAGCTGAAGGCTGCTTTCCCGGGGAAGATGGGGGCGGGTGGGAAGGGAAATGCTGCCATCCTGTGGCACTTACAGCGCTGGGAGCTGGCCGGAGGCAGCAGGGCAAAACCATCCCCTGCTGTCTTCTCAGAGGAGGTCCTGGTTCTTAGGCAACATTGCGTGTGCTTTTTGCACAGGCACAACTGCCCGCATGAACTGTTGTATGGTTATGAGGACTTTCTGTACGTGTGGTAGAGTTCTAGATGTGTTCCTTGTGCGTGCTGTTGCCGTGGCACACACCAAGTGGTGTGTTAGATGGTCTACTTGTTCTCAAATGGTGTGAAGGCTTAAAATCCAAGACCACCATAAAGAAACCCATCTGACAGTACCGGAGAACTGAAATCTCAGTGTGGTTTGTAGCTCCAGCATGTTTTTATGTATTCAGACTTGCAGGTTAGATCATAATTATGTCTCTTGCCCATATAATCAAAGGCGCGCTTATTAAAAGAGGGAGCTGCCAGAACTGATCTGTTATGCGCATATTGCATACTTAGTACTCGGTGTGCTCTGCAGCTCCATTACTGATATCAGTATTAAAAAGCAAACAATATGCAGCAAGGACAAAGTGTCTTTGTTATATAAATAGGCATATGAAAGTTAGGGCTTTGCCAAGCAGTGTAAATTTACTCTCTTTTTCTTAAGGCTTCTTCCATTTGATTCAATTTTGTGTGTTTATTTTTATCTGTTCTGAGGAGCTTGGATCAAGTTTATAGTTCAAAGAGGCAAGTTCTTTGTTTTTGCATTTATTTAAGGCATTGCAAGACATGCCAGGGTCAACAGTGACTTTGTATAAATAATAAATTTCGCCTGGTCTGCTTTGAAAAATCAATAGGGAAATTGTACCAGGCAGGGTGGTGCTGGAGGAGGGAGGCTGTTCCTTAAGCCTGAATTTACCCTCAAGGTATTTAAAAAAAAAACAACCAACCCAGCAGCAGCATCCAGTGACTTGTCACTGCACCCCGCTGTTTAAAATGTCAAGGGCTCTTGGCCGAGCCCCCCCGGGCAGGCCGCCGTTTTGTCGCGGCACAGCACAAACGGGGAGGCTCCGGCAGCAGAACGAAGCCAGGGGGCGTCGCTGGCCGCATACGTGCCCCCAGTCGGCGGCCCCACACGGCACCCGCAGCCCCCGGCCCTCCGCGCCGCGGGGGAGCCCGAAGGCCACGGCAGGAGGGAGGTGTGCCACGGCGAACCGGGCGCCGAAGGTGGTGCAGGCCGCACTTCCCGGCGGCGGCCCGGGCAGTACCTGTGCGCGGCCGGGGCCGCCCGCGGCTGACGTCGGTGGCCCGGACCGGGCGGCTCCGCCCCGCCGCGCTGGGAGCGCCGCACACGCTGCGCCCGGCAGCCAGCGCCGCACGGGGGGAGCCGGTCAGGCGCCCGCGGAACCCCCGCGGGTGGCAGCAATGGGGCTCCTCCGCCGCTGCCGCCTCCTCCTCGGCCTGGGCGCGCTGCTGGTGTTGCTGTCGCCGACGCCCGGGGTAAGCGGAGGCGCAGCCCGGGCTGAGCCCGCTTGCTGGGCCTGGGGGGGTGGGCTGCCCCGCGGGGGGCCGGCGGGGAGGGCAGGGACAGCGGCGGTGCCCCCGGCCCGGCAGCGGCGGGGGAGGGTGGGCACGGCTCGCCCGGGGTGCGGGGAATCCCGGGCCGGTGAGGGCCAGGGGAGGCCTCGTCCCGTGCAGGCCGGCCCCCCCCCCGCCCGCAGAGAGGGGAGTCTGGGGAGACGCACAAACGCCGCGGTGGGCTGCTGCCAGGGCTTAGTCGAAAGTTTGCCGTAGGTGCCGGCAGCCCGCCGCGTCGGCGGTGTTTGCGAAGCCAACACACTGTCCGTTTTACTGCCGTTAATGCCGTGTGCCCGTCTGTATGCGCAAGGGTGAGGGGCTGCAGTGTACCAGCCTGATCCAGCTGAACAGCTGTGTACGTGCTTCAGTGCCGTACGTTGTTGCACATAACACCATACCTGAACGTGTAGCATATAGAGTAATCCTTGAAATATAAAACCACAGTTAATTTCCCACAAAGTAATTGATGAAAGTAGGACAAAGAAACTTTTGGAAGCTAGAACTATGTAGGTGGATAGAGGAACTAGTGAGACATGCTAGAAGATCTTTGCTCTGTCTCTTCATAACCTCATAAGTGGAGGGCCTTGTTTTCTTTCTGGAAAAAAACAAAACAAAACACAAACCAATGCATATATGTTGATATCCAAATACAAATAATTAGCTACACGCCCAGGGAAGGTTGCAGTATACCGTCTTAGGGCATTTTGATCATTCTGTTTCCAGAGCAAAGATAGCAATGTGCACTAATGTGTACATACTCTTTTGGTATCCAAAAGAGACTATAGCTCTAAATTCAAAGGTTGAAGACAAAGTGTACAAGTTGCTGCCCTACAAAACCTCTTAAGAAATAGCCAGGTTGGTTATAAGGTATTGTGTGGAGCAATAAAAGCACTGCGAACAGTGAAACTGGTGCAAAGCAGATGGAATGCTGAGCAGATTATTTGTACAGAGGTAATAATTTTAAACAGTGTACTTTAAAATGGGTGCTGTCTGCTGTGTTTGTACTGAGATAGAAAACTAAGTCTTCAAAAATTTAATTCTAAAAGGTGCTCTTTGTAAATTCTCAGGATCACGAGACAATGAAAAGACCAGCTGGTATTTACTGTTTCCATTATACTGAAGTGTAGCAGAGGAAAGTTTCAGGTTATGTTCTTTGATGGATTGTTCATTGTTACCTGAAAATGTTGGTGTAATATATGGGGTTATAGTTCAGGTTAAGCAAGGCTGAAGGCTTTGTTTTTTGCTTGGGATATAATAGCTCCACTCCCCTTCTTTAAAAGTAAATACATTTAGTACTGAGCTGTATAACATACCTAGTGTTGTTACTTCATTAGGAAACTGGAAAAAATTAAATGCAGGCTGTCAACTAAAATTACTTTAAAATCTTTATTGTAGAGTGCTGATGTCTTTGTCTTAGTCTGAGCTATAAGGTTGGACTGAGATCTCTTCAGGGTCCTAACAGGTTTGGGCGTCAGATTTTGCCAGGAAAACACTGATTTGCAACTCATAAAGTTTTAAAAATAGTACTCAATAAGAATATTAAGAAGTATTTTTAATACTAGAAATAGTTTTCAAATCAACAGATTATTACTAAGATTTGTAAAATTTTACTTACATAGTCAGAAAAACCTAGAATATGGCTCCAGTAGAATTCAGCCCCTTTTTTCTCTAGATTTTTCTCTCCTTTTGGTCTCTCTGCCCTGCCACCTTTCCTCAGATCAGTATCTGATCTTGGTTTCTCTGTTTCTCTGTTTCTTTCCTCAGTTCTTACCCTGGTCTTTTTGCTCTGCCAGCTGTAGTCCTCACCATGACTTCCAAGTTGAAATCTATTCCTTTTCAGCACTAGTTTTAATTTCTGTGAACTTAGTCCCAGTCATCTCACCTGTGATTAACCCATTTAACTGGGAGGGCTTATTTAGAACTATTAATGTCACTTGAGTAATAAATTTCCGTGAAAAAGACTGGCGTACAATTCTTGGTATTGAATTAACGTGAAAAAACATGAGATTGCCTAAACGTTTGTGCAGATTGTGTTTTCTGTAGATTTGTTCTGAGTGCTGGTGATGATCTGCTGCTCTGTATTTTCTTTGTCTGATAAATGTACTCCTTGTTACTTTACATCCCAACTTTAATATTGTTTTCCTACAACTTGTACATTTATACAAGGGCTTCCTTTCCTGTCTTATCTTTATAAGATGAAATGTTGTCTCTTATTATTTGGGTGACACAGTGTATAGCTCTTGGAATTGCGCTAGCGATGTATGGGAACACATTATAAAGGGGTGACATCTCAGATACAGCAATGAGAAGTGCAGTAGTGCTATCAGTAAATAAGCAGTCAGTGTAAATGTTATACAGTAATGATAAATGATTTACAGCTCTCTGTAATTTAAAAAAAACCCTTGGTTTTGTGTGCTGTGGACATTCCAAACTGTGCCTGTTTCTCTTTTAACATGGAGTCAGTGCAACTGAAAAATAACAACCTCTCTGGGATTAAACTGGCATTTAGAACATTGGTCTGCTCTCTCCCACAGCCTGTGGGACAGGTTTCAGTGCTCTGTTACACAGCATGCACAGGCAGCACACACTGGCTGTTCCTGACATGGGAAAACCCCAGCCTTAGCCAGGTGTCTTTTCTTCTAATGTATTTTTTATCTCATCATGAGGTGTTTGGCCAGTTAACTGATAGACATGAAAACCTATGTGAGACAGCAGAAGGTTTTAAAGAGGACCTCTTGAAGAACTGTGTTAATTAACATTAATGTGCAGATCTTGGTCACTTAAAGTTGCAGATCTTGGTCACTCAAAAAAATAGTATATTAAGGTTTAGGGTTGTTTTTTGCGGGGGGAATACAAACTTGTCTTGCATACCTAAAATTATCACGGACAGGTCTGGCCTGGAGTGTAAATTCGTGTGTTTATAACTCTGTCCTTTCACTCATTTTGGTTGCTGGTGTTCTTGTGAATACTGAAATAAGTTTTGGTCTTACAGAGAGACCCAAGTCTGAAAACTTAGCTAGGAGTTTATGGTGTAGAGCATCACGCAAAGTTCAGTCAAGTTAGAGGACAGTTGGGAGTGGACCTCCCGTAGTTTTCAGTTTTTCCTATTGTAGTACAAATGGGCATATGTATGAAAAGTCACTGGAACTGGGTTATAGTGTTGATGAGAAATAGCTAACAAAGACATGTTGGAATTTAGTTTAAGATGAAAAGATCTGTAGATTTGATTTCACTTTCTAAAGAAGATATAATTGATTTTTTGTCAGCTCTTTCATATATTAACTTCGTTATTAGTTATACTGAAAAACTCTCCCCCCGTAATTTACTGAATTTTACAGAGTTTCTTCATGGTATGGTTTTATTAATGCATAGTGAGTTTTGGCCTCTAGCCTGGCAATGTAATTAGAGGATAGCTGTCAAAACCAGGATAATGAATCATATGCTATCTGTGATGAATATGCCAATTGCTTGCAGTGTGCGCTAATGTTTAAAAATATTTTGGTTTGCATCCTTATTGGTTTACCAATTGTGGTTCTAGTAGCATAAATTATGGTATAGGCCTTTTCTTATAGGGAGGAAAGTTTCAGGTGCTGTTAATGCTACAGTTGGTTTTGATTAGTTTTTTAGTAAAATGCACATGTACAGCCTGATATATATTAAGCTAATTATAGAATGAGGAATGTAGAATTTTTTCCTTGAGTGATTTTCCTTGAGTGATATCTTGTCAACTTTTTTGTTTGATAAGCCAGACATTACCGAAGAAATTCTGAGGATGTAAATTATAGTTAGCAAACCACTTATCCTTTATCATCCATCAGGCCTTACAAATTAAGTTCAGTACATATGTATTCCTACTTAAGACTCAGAAAAGAGAAAATTATTACCTGGTAACACATGGCATTATTATTTGTTTACTAATGAGCACTCAATTATTTCTATGAAATCAGTAACACTTCTCAGAGTCAGCAACAAACCATCACACATCCAGTGTCACTATGAAGTGTTTTCCTGTTTTTTATTCATACTTGAAGAACCTCTTGTGGTATCACCCCCACAGCAAAACATATTTCTAGCTTACAGAATGATAACCTCAAGGAACTGAGTGGCCTGGTTTTCTTTCTATCTGCCATTTCCACGGACTTCAGTGGGATTTGTGCATACCCGGTGACCTGCATTTCAAAAGTACTGTTTTTAAGCAGGTAAATTAACGGAAGAAATTATTCCTGTGGGGATCTGTTTTCTTCTAACACAATAAAACAAAGTAGGGCATTGGTCTGCTAACTCTTAAAAAAATTTGAAATGTTGCAGTGAATGAAGATAATATCATCTTTGACACTGAACTGTACCATACACATATACAAACACGGAACTTGTTCTACAGCTTTTGCTGACCTTCCTTTGACTCCATGGGCCCTTCAGAATTGTTTTGAGTCATTTTGTTACTTAGATTTCTAAAACATTTTGTCTAAAGATGTGGTAGATCTGGACTGAGGGTGACATTCTTATGGGAGGGTTAACTACTATTTATGAAGTGCACTTCTATTTATAAAATACTATTTCTATTAGATAGTATATTTCTATTTTTGCTTAAAAATGCTATTTTCTATTTAGTCCCAAATTTTAGGCTGTTACGGATTATTAGCAGTCAGCTCTTTAGAGCATTTGTCAAAGTTGAACTCAATGAGAACTTGAAAATTTGTATTTTGAATTAAATTATTAAAAAATAATTCTAAAGTGGTCCCCAAGTAATTTCAAAATATTGTAAATCCTTCACTTAACATTCCTGTTGATGTGGAAGATTATTATGAGTACAGACGGTGAAGGCAGTAGAAGCTCTCATTGAATTCCAAAGAGGGTAGTTGTTAAAATAGACCTTATTGCGATTTCAGATAAAATAAAAGACAACTCAAACCAGGTTTTCTTTCTGTCTTTCTCTGCTCACTAAAATAAGTTATTTTTGCTTAGCTGTTTCATGTCCTGACATATTTTTCTTTTAATCAACTGTTGTATTTCCTCAGAAATAAAATTGCAGTATGAAATAAAAATCTATTTCAAGAATTTGCATTGCATCACAACCTCACCCCTGCAGGGAGGACAAATCTGTGTATACCAGTATTTATAAGAGTCTATCTCAGGACTGAGATTATTATGGTTTTTGTGATGGAGAATGCTCTTACATACTTCACACAAAAATGAAATGAAGTTTGACTTGTACATACAAGTTTTTATAATTTTCAGAGCTTTTAATAGCAGTGCTAATTCCAGGCTTTAATTAATCCATTGATCGATTAATTATAAAGGTTGCGTTCAAAATAAAATCTATTGTGTATTTGCAACCTTGATACTGCAGTCTCTAGCTGAGGATAAAAGTCACTAATAAAATCAAGAGAAAGTGTTTTCTGAGTCTATGTGTAATACAGATAATTACTTAAATAATCTGTTCATTTTTATGTCTATTGTTTTATGCAATTTGAAAGAATAAAATCTTGTTTCCGTACTATTATACTAACTCCCTAGCCTTTTCTCCAAGTGAATGCTGTGGATGTTGGTCAAAATAAATTAGCAATATTGCATTGCAAAGTCTATGAACTCATCTGGGTTTTTTAAATTTGGGTCATAAGCTTCAGCAGTGTCAGCGTATTACTCGGCAGGTTAATCTCAACTGCATGATATCATTTGCTTTGAAAAGTATGAGTGAATGGAAGATTTTTAGTATGTCGTATTTTATGTATTTTATCGGTGTGCAAATACAACTTTAGAAGTCAAGGAAGAACTAATGAAATTTGCCCTATATTCAGTCTTTCACCCAAAGAAGATGGTATCTTTGACACACAGGGTTGCAATGACCACATCAATGCAAATTTTATGGCTGAATATATGCAAGCCCTTGAAAAGCAGTAAAACAAGTGGTATTAAGACAAAGCTAGTTAGAATGGAGAGCATGAGCTTAGCAGGAGCAGCGACACTGCCCAACTGTATGTTGAAGGGAAAAGATGCACGCATGTGACAGAATCCTTTTGTCGGTGAAATCTGTGCCTTCGTGCTGATTTCACTCCCAGTGAAATTTCTTGGGCAGCGAGCAGGACTGGGCCCAAAGCCCTCTGAAGAGAAGGTGATTTCTCTGGCTCGGTAGACCTAGTAGCCTTTCAGAGTGCCATTCCCTTCTGTTCCCTTGATGCTTGTGAATGCCATAAGCGCTTGCCATCCCAGGAAGAGTTCACATCTCCCTGTTAACCACAAAGTGGTGGTAGGCACCAAAAGAATGGTAGGTGGGAGTGGCGCTTTTTTCCCCACACCAAGGATACTACACTGAAAAGCTTAAAAAAACCTGTTGTCATTTCATGATCTTAGTCATATCTGAGAAGTTTCTAGGTCATTTTGGCTGTGGGCAACATTCAGGTGTTCCTTGGGTTTTCAACAGAAACTTGCGTGAATAACTTCTTCAGCATTGGTTTTCTTTCTTTATTGTTCAGCTTGTGAGTGATCTGGAGGGTAGATGTACAGGGAAATTTTCATACTCCTGTGACTACAGAATGTGCAGAGGAACTCTTTGCATGTTAGTACTTCCTATTTGATCCCATGTACTAGCAACCTTCTAAAATGACAGAAATCTGGAAGATGATATTGGTTACTGATGTTTTGATGAGAGTTTCAGAGCTCACATTTAATTCCATAATTTCTATAGCCTTGATGCCACAACAAATAGATACTCAAATGTTAAATCTACAGATCTATAGCAAGTTGTGTTCCATGTACTGTATATTACTGATACTTCATACCCAACCATAATCATGGTGGTTACAGGCACATTTTTTGTGATGATACATGCTTTATTCACTTCTCAATAAGAAGACAGGAAGAGAACATGCTTTGTGGAGAGTATACTGATTCTGTAAGATAAGAAAGTGAAAGATAAGAAAAAATTGTGCAGAGAGCAAAAAATAGCCTTGAAAAACAATCTTAGTCTGTATACATGGAAGATGTGGTGGATTTGCTATACATTGTGTTTTATTTGCAACTAAACTTCAACACTAGTCATTATATTCTCAGTGTCAAATTCCCACCTGCAATTTAAAGGAACTTCAATAATTTTCACTTCCTGCCTTTAACAGTTGTATGTTCTTGCTCAACTTACTGTGTTTCACTCTAGATGCAGTTTCACTGTATTCGTTAACTAAAATGATCAGTTTGGATAATGGAAGTTTTGGTGTATCTTTTTTGATAGAAGAGCAAACTGAGTCATTCCAGTCTTTTAACTTAAATGGTTTTGTTCATGGAGCAGGTCTAGGCTAGATAGATTTTCATGAAGAAACAGGTATTTCTTGTGTTCCCTGTGGTGTATAATGTACAGGATTTGTACTGTATACATTGTTGTATTGAAATATTGCCTAAAAATGTTTTCTGCCTTATCTGTGAATCTGATGGAAGAAGAATTAAATTCTCTGGAATAGGTATTTTTTGTTAGTACAGCTGCAGTGAAAATACACATTTGTTTGGTATGAGAAAGCTGGAATGTGCTTGTCAGAAGTAAAAAACCAGTTTATACAAAGTTGTTCAGATTTTGGAGTTTACTGTGATTTCTTAGAACTTGCACAGATATGTAGTATGCACTTTAAATGGCAACCTGCTGTCTGATGTTGGGCAACATCTGGCAGTTGAGAAGTCAGAATTGAGCTCTGCTGCAGCAGTAATGCTGTAAAAGGAATTTGGAAAGACTGAAAATAAAATAATAAACAGTATATGTTACTGGAGTCACCCAAAAAAGAAGTAACTCTATGGAAAAAATGTTCTAAGATACGGAGGATTTCCTAATAGTTGTTCCTAGTGCTGGTACCCTATTGAATTGAGATATCTTTTCATGCTTAAATAGTTTATATGTAGTGAGATCAGTTCAATCTGTAAGTCTTCTAACTTTTCTGAGCTCAAAGGCAGTTTTGCCTGCAAAGGGAAAGAAACCTGTGCAAATGCAGCTTTTTTCAGCCTCCTAGTATTCCTTGAACCAGTATCTTTTTGGGGCCACATCACAGCTCACTCACAAAATACTCGTATTGCAAGTTTGTATTCTCACTGCTGTAATTCATTGCCTCACACCAACAATAAGAGTGAAGGAATTTGTCAGTCTGATGCAACATAACACTTTAGGAGTGAGGAGCACTGACATTGCTCCGTGTCTAGGAAGATTAGTTACTGTAATTCTTAGATTATTACAATGTTATAGAGGAAGCAGTTCCTTGTTTGCAAAGAAGCCATATCTTTTGCATAAAAGCAGCTATAAAGATGTCTAGAATGCAACCCAAAGCATCCCTTCTTGTTTTTGCTCAAGGATAGTTTTATGCAGGCAGCTAGGCAATGACAGATTTAAAAAGAAAATCTTCATGAGCAGGCAGGTTGAGCCTCATAATTAGATGGCTTTCTAGCCCCAAATGCGTGTGATAATGGCGTATGGGTTGTGTCTTCCTGTTCTGGTTGCAGAATCAGTGGATCTGACTTGTTAAATGCTTATTTAAGGAGGATGGGAAGACTGGACTATAAATGATTATAAATCAGCTACCTAAGTTGTTTTGGGAGTTCATGTACAAGAAGACCTAAAGGGCAAAATTTTAATGAATTACTTTAATACAATGGCTACAATAGTTTGCTTTAACAAAAGTAATAATTTTTACGAAAGAATGAGAACTCATAGCTTTACAATACAGCTTCTCTTTGCTCTTACGTACAAATCAGGTCATTAGGCTAGAAAGATAAGTTCAGTTCTGATGAGTAACATCTCAAGCTGCATGTCTTATAGGCCAGCATGAGAGAAACTGTTATTCAGTGTCCCTGTTTGAACAAACACTGGAAAGTTTGATTCCAGATGCAGCTGTAAATATTTTATTTAAATGCAGATGTCCATGCAGCCTATATAATTTAACTACACCAGATAATGAAAATTATATTTATGTGTTAAGATACATCTTTTTTTCTGGACGTCTAGCAGTTATTTCTGATCTATGGTTTGTGTATTGTTGATATTTACTTTCATTTTTTCTGCACTGTGTGTTTTACATTTGTCTGCTCCAGCTGTCTTCATTATTGCTGGAAAAAAGCATCTATAATATTTGTAGGTGTGACCTGAAAGTTGGCTAGTTATTACTTTATTATGTTATTCTTTTATAATGGTTTAGTTGAGTTGTACTAAAAATGTATAATTTTCCAAAGAAACAGTTACTCCTATACCCATGCATTTTAATTTTACAATTGTGTATTTTGCTTTGCAATAATTCTAACATAACTGAATGATTTTTTACAATTTAAGTCATTGAAAACATTATTAATAATGTAGAATGTACACACTTTCATTTCATGAAGTGTGGTAGGTTAAGAGTTATATTTAATTGTGAAACTTCCTAAACATGGCAGGTGGCGTGCAGATGAGCAATGCAGATAAGTCTACAAATGACAAGTTACTTGAGTAATAACTTGAGACTTGGTAAATACAAATGGGTCAGTCTTAGGGTGTATGGGATCATCTTCAGACAGGAAGAGAAAACTGGACATTAAAGTGACATATTTTTTCCACTTTGTGCAATGAAACACTTTGGACTTAGCCTCACTGTTCCCATGATAATAACTACATAGTTCTGAGTCCTCGATGTCTGTGTGATGCTCTTTTAATAAAATTACATGCTCTGCAATAGCCAGGCTCAAAAGCTGCTTGTAGTATAGAAATAACAGCAGCCACCAAACAGCTCTGTACCCATATGCATAAATATGGACTGACGTGTCCCCACTGGCAGAATAATTAGAATGTCAAATTGAGGTTTGAATCCTGCAGCTGACTGCTTTCTAGGAGATACCTATGGATGCGTTAATACAAATGGGCTTTCTTAAACAGTGTTATTTACTATCTACTGCAGAAATACAGTATTGGGAGACATGAGGTACAAAAACACAATTAAGAGGCTTAACAGTGTGGATCTCCTCCAGCCTTTAAGCTGCATCTATCCTAAATATTTTACCCTTGCTCAGAGACAGCCTACATGCCTGCAGATCCAGCCTTTCTCTCAGCCACAGTCAGTCTTGTAGAATATTGATCACCTTTTAATTTTATTTATCCATGTTCTGCCTAGCCAATGTCTTTTCCTCTCTAGGGGACTAAACCTTGGCAAAAGTATGTTCTAGTTCCTTGGTAGTAGCATGGTTTCGACATTAACACTTAGGTTCTCTGAGCTGCTTTGAAGTTCCTTACGCTAGCTATCTTATTGCATAGTGTTTGTATCAATTCTTTCCTAGATCAGCCCTATCTCTGGTTTGTCCTAACTCTAGTACAAGAAGATTTTGATATAAAATTGAAAATGGAGGTTGAGTTGTAGATAGATTATTCATTTAAAGCATCTCCCAGTTTGTCTCTAGGGGAGCTTAGCACAGTAAGCAGTTCCATAACAGTGACAGAAAAAAAAAATAAATCACTGAATTCAAAGGGACAAGAAAGTTGTCCAGTCTGTGCGATTAAAAAGAAGGATGATGTTCTAGGCAATGTACTGTATGACAGTTATGAGGAAACTCTGTAAATAATTATATTCAGTGTATGGTTTTTTTCTTTTCTAGAACACCACCTCAGTAACTGTGCCAGAAACACTGTTGTTTGTTTCAACTCTTGATGGAAGTTTGCATGCTGTCAGCAAGAGGACGGGAGCAATCAAGTGGACTTTAAAAGAAGGTGAGCAGGAGATGTCCTGATGTCCTCTGCTCAGTTATAGTAATAACAGTCAAATCTATTGAAAAATCAAACTGCTGTAGGGCCTGGTAAATACTTTCTTTTCTTTCTTATTTTTGCTCTTGATCCAGAGTTAAGCTTCATATTTTCACTTGCAGTTCTTTTCCAGATTTATAGTTTGGGGTTTTTTCCAGAATGTTTAAGCTGTAGTGGTATAATTGGTAGGTATCATGTTTAATAGGAATGAACTCAATATAAGCAAGCATAGAACAGAATAGATGTCAAGTGGGAGTGTCAGCTGGTTGAACTGGTGGCAAAGGGTTTGCATGATTCTGTCTCTGGAATACCCTACATTCACTGGTGCAGTGGAAATCGTGTAAACCTCAGTGATGTTTAAGAACAGCACAGTTTTTTAAATTAAAGAGCTGTATTTGCGTAAAAGAAATTCAACATTGCTCAGTGAGTGGAAGTGATTTTGTAATTTTCATTACTGAGCAGAGATAGCTCATTCTGTCTTCATGAAAAATTCAATATGTAATACAAATTTGTTTTAGTGAGACTGATTACATATGGTAGAAGTGATAGTAGCATTTTCTCTTCACTTCAGGAAATAAATTAGAAAGCAGGTCAAATGGAAAGGAGTCACAGTGATTACATCATTCTGTCCTCTATTTTTAAATCTGATGTCAATTTAGTAGGTGAGCTGAAATGGTAGGAAATGGATTGTGCATATCTGATGTCTGCAGACCAGTTGTTCTTATTTGTGAAGCCATTCATATTTGAATACAATCTACCAGACAAAAAGTTAACTTCATAAATGAGCAAAGAATATTTTTGTATTTTCCTGAAGTATCTTGGTTAATAGGTGTGATTACATTTTCTACCTGTCTCATCTTTAAATTTAGACCTCTCCTTTCCCTGAATAGGCTTGAATTAAAAAAAAGTTATCAGCCTCCTCCTTTGTTGTTGCTATAGGCTACTGCTTACTGGGTTTTGCTTATCATTCAAATGACATGAACATACACTACATAGTCTTATCATAGAAGAGTATCATAACTGGCATTTTTTTGCAGCCAGACTTAGTAAGCTGCAAGAGGGTTTTTTGAGGAAGAAATGAAGTCACTTTGGTAACGAAAGGGATCTTGGTCAGAGTGTATTGCTCAAGGAACTTCCCTTGTTTAAAAAGAAATTGTTGCAAAACTATTGTTGGTACAGTAGAACCGCCAGACTGGATAATCTTGTTTTATAGGACTTCTTTTTTTTTCTTGCTGTCGCTAACTATGTATTATTCTGTATCTTATGTACATGAGGTATGTTCAGTTGCTTTTTGCAAAGCACTTAATGTTCATTAGTTTGTTTCTGTGTTATAGAACAATACACAAGAGTCAATAAAAAAAAATAGTTAGTGGTAGTTCTCATTGTTACAAGATGCTTCATGAGTTAACTTAGTTAAGTGTACATGGAACAAGGGCCTGTACACATAAATTGGTGAATTAATTTGTAATTGGAGGGGTTTTATTTATTTTTGCAAAACTGTATTTGTTGATGGTCACCTCGTAGGTGGGAAGCCCAACAAAGATGTGACAGTGCTGGAAACTAACAGCCCATGAAAGTCCTTACCATCTTGCTGTGCTAAATCCCTGGAGAGATTTAATAGTGCAGAATTCAGTATTAATGTATAAACAGAGGTGTTCAGTGCACTCTCTGTCGACAATATACTTGTATTGCTATAGAGAATTACCCAGTAGGAAGTTGCATGCATAGCAAGTAGTGTTCTTGCAGGTGCCATTTTACCCTGATTATCAGACAATGAACCATGCGTTGTTGTAGTTCACGTGCTTTGGGAAGTTGTGGAGTTCACCTGAAGTGCTGCAGAGGCATTCATCAGGAAGAGAACATTTTATTACTGCACTTAAGCAGCAAGGGATTTAACAAAGGGCAATTCATATACATTTTATTTTCATTGGGGGAAAAAAACCAAGGCAGTGTTCATTATCAGGCAGTACTTAAAACAAACATGAAAATCTTGCCATGTGTGGTTTGTTTTAATTTAGCATTGAAGCTTATCTTAGGTATGCAGCATAAATGAGCCAGTGGTTATCACCACAATAATGTGTTTGGGTTTCCTGCCTTCATGTACTGCTGGCAAGAAAGGCAGTCTGAATACTTGTGCTCCCCGTAAATAGGCAAAAAAGGGGGTGAGTTAGTAGTAGGACTGTCCAGCAGCTCAGAGGTGAAGATGTGTTTCCTGCAGTTATGTGTAGGGAGATTGTGGATCTGTTTGTTGAGGGTGCTTAATACCTTCATTTCCTGTCGGTTTCGATGGGTCCTACTATCTGACAGCTCTCAGGATTTTTCAGTGGCCACATAACTGATGCTGCTCATTCCCTGGGCTTTGGAAAGCTGTGATATGGTTGGAAAGTTTACATAAAGAACCCACACTCGTCCTCCCCCCCCAGTTGCTGAGAGACACCTTTGCTCCTGCTGTGGCCCCACAAAAACACTTTGTATTGGAAGGCACTCATTTGAAAGGGCATTGAAAGGGTGTGGCACGCATTTAAGATCAGAGACTAAATAAGGCTCTTAGTGCCATCTCTGATCACTAAAAGGAGCTGTCAGTTCTAAGTGACAGTCTGACAGGCTCCCATGTTTTCTGCATTTGCCACTAGCAAGGTACTTAGAGAATACGCTCAGTAAGATTACTTAGGATGAAATCTCCTCAAAATTGCTGGAAATTAAACTTCTTCTGTCATTTCCTATAGATCTCTTTGAAAGGTACAGGGATGTAGCACTGTAGGCTTGCTTTTACATGCAGGTGAGAAAGTAGGCAGTGATGGTGATGAGAAACCTGTTGGTAGGACGGAATCTGGAGAATGCTTTTCTCCTTGATGTCAGACTTTATATTCACAATTCTAATTTCAGTGTGAGCTTTAAGAATGTGATTTTAAGACTGTCCTCTTCCCTCACATCTTTGTAAAAATCATAATGTACGCCTTTGTTAACTCAAGAGTGTAGGTTAATGATCAGAATATTGCACTTTGAAATGTTAAGAATGTAATGTTTCAAACTGTACTCTTGGACAAATTATTTCTCTATTATTCTGACAGTCACTTCTGTGTGTCCTTCTGTACTGTTCAAAGTGATCTCTTTCTTTTCATTCACTAGCTCCTTGAAAGCTTTTCCGCTAAGAAATTCAAAGCAATAAGAAATAATTTAAAGTAATTTGCCAGAAAAGCATATAATATGTACAGATTTGGGTCTAGATTTAGAGCCAGCAGAAATTTTGCTATAATCTTCAGTTCTCTGTAACAATCAAAAACCCCAATGGCTTACAATCAATTTAAAAGGTTTTGATTTCTGATACCTTACTCATAACCTATGGAATTCAGTGGACTAGTCATGATGAGACAAAGATATAAAGACTGTACCTCCTAATGGTATACAGCATGTAGATTCTAAAGGGCAAATCTGAGATCTGTAAGTCCTGCTCTAATAAGAGTGGTTATTCCCAGGCAAGAAGGAATATCTTTGTGCATAGCTGTAAATTAATGAGGATTGTCAAAGCAACACAATTGTAGGACAGTAGTCTTTTCAGCAAATTCCAGAGGATAGTTTGTTAGTATCTCTAACATCGCTTACTGTAATTGCAACAGCAGGCAAGGATGACACGATTTTAAATTGGCCCGTTAGCCCAAATCTTATGGTAGGGCCTCAGGTCAGGAAACCGTTCTTTCCAGCTCATTCCAGTGGAACAGCAACTTACTCATTTGCTGTTTCAGAATCTCCCACTTCTTCTTTTCAGTCATTGGTTTTGTATGTTCTACCTAAGGGCACATTACACTGATGAAAATGTGCAACTCTATCTTGTGCATTAAAAAAGACTTGTTTTTTTGGTCAAAGGGCAAATTTTATCTTATGTGTTTGTGAAGTATGGAGAAAAGTCAAATGCATTATATTTAGCATTACGGTCATAGTTTCAAAAATTGTATATATGGCTTTTTTCCACATACGTATGCAAAATTTGGGTTAGAATTATTTCTGAATAATATGAAATGTGTTGTATACTTCTGCCCACTCACAAGGAAACGATACAGGCACAAATATTTTCTGGCCATGATGCAACCAAAACTGTATTGGGACATCTGCCTGCTGCCAAGTTAAAATCTTAATTTCAGGGAAGAGTAACTGAGCCCAATAATTTACTAGGTTACTGAACAGTCATTATGTTAAGAGGTTTTTAATAAGTGCTGTACTTGTGAATAAACTCTTAGAGTTCTAGAATAAATCTTTATAAAGTAGAATCAATGTCCTTTTAATTTTTTTTTTCTTGACACAGTTATTTTACAAATCTTTTTATTAACTTGTAAAAAATGAAAGCTTTTCAGGTCTTACAGGATAACGTTTTTGAAGTCTCACAATGACAAGGGGAGGTATCAGCAGTCTTTTTAATGGCATTTCTATTCTACTGATGCCATTGAACTCCCTGTGCTTGTGGGCATTAATATGCTTTGCTGAATTAATTTAATGAAGAATATCACTGCCAATAATTTTACTAATAGTGTGTGCATGTGCTTGTTTACACAGAGGTCTGTATTACCACATTAGAAAGTTAAAGCTATTGTGTATTGAATTGTAGGATTTTAATGTTGGAATCATTAACATACTCTGCCATAGTGGGTGCTGCAGGAAAAATAGATTGGAAACCCATGGAAGTATCTATAGAAAACTCGATCTTCCCTTCAGTACTGGAGATATTTACAAGACGGTGTCCTGCTTCCTAACTCACATACCTCCCCCCCCCAGTTGTTTTGACATCTTTGTTTTCTCAGTCTAGAAAGTGGAAAGCTTTCGGACAGGATATCAGACCAAAAGCTTTATGTAGGACATTGCAAGAAGTTGGCTTGTCCTGTGCTACAGGGAATGGAAGCTTAAGGGAGAGGCAGATGTATTTTTATCACAGTTTTATCACATTTTCTCTATAAAGTTTTTGTTCCGATACAGAATACTTACTGCTTTGTTCAGTGGTTATTATCACTGTTGTTGGTATTGGAACAGATTGAGCCTATTAGAATGACTTACCTAATTACAGGGAACTGCAGTTCAGGAAATTTTGAAAGCAAGATTATGTGATTACAGTCTCAGCATGTTAACACTTGAATGCTGAGCTGCTGAAGAGAAGGTAAGGCCTCAGTTCTCTGACTTTTGCAAGAACTTTTTGTGTTTGACCTGCTGTGGAGCAAAAGGTGACTTCAGCTTTAAGACAACTCATTCTTTTGCTAGTCTGTATTCAAGCATATGAAAACTATTGTAAGACCTGACAACAACAAATTAAACTCAAGATTCTCCTTTTATCTCAGAGTGAGTTCTTATTTCAAAACAAACTGAAATAGAGTTGGAATATGTCCCAAACCACATGAAAGTGAATGTGAAGAGTTCATTGTCTGTCTTCAAAGTGTCTTTGCAGAGCTACAACCGTAGTTGAAGATCATGAAAGTGTTAAGAAATGAGAAAATTTACATTGCCCCAGTAGATAAAAATGTAGAGAAATGGCTCTCCACAGTCTGTCTGTCCAGGTGGATGGTGCTAGTAGTGAAAGGAGAATTCACTTCAGAAAATAACTCCTCCATCAGTTTGTGTTCACATTGTGAATAGCCTCATGTATGGAAATGAACCAGGTATTGATACTAAATGCTTTCTAACAGTTCATATACAACACTTAAATGTTGCAGGAAGCCATTAGAATAATCAGTGTTTTGGTTCATGTGCCAGTAAGTACTAAAAAAATTTTCTGCTGCTTTGTAGTAACATCCTAATCTGTTCCATCTACCTCTTTTTTATCACTGTTAGTAAATCAAATTTCAGTTACCGAGAAAACAAGTAAAAGCAGGATTTTTTTCACTTCTGATGAAGCACTGTTGTTCTTGATATTGAAGATGTGATACTAAAGAAAAGTTTGAGGACTTTCTCGTGAGCATGATGCTTCTGTACAGCACACACTGAACAGCTTGGAACATGTCATAAGGCTTCCATTCATGTTTTCTGATATGCAAGAGTGCCTCAGAAAAACTCACGACAGAAGTTGAAGAGACATTCATGACATTTCTGGCATCGTTTTTTAAAGTATAGGATACATTTGTTGATTAAAGTGTTACAAATTACATTTTTCCAACAGCTTTCACAAATACAAGCTTGGGGGTAAGAGCTTAATGCAAGTAAATATTGCACATATATATGTGTTCTTTCACTATTATGGTGCTATGTGGTCAATATAATCATGCAACACTTCTCAGAGCTTTGAGATAGTTTGAATCTGCTTTTTAAAACATAGATTGCCCAGTCTTAGAAAATTAAGTGAAAACCAGTTATTAACTCTCTTGCAAATGTCATGGACAAACCAGGATCGGTTGCTAGAAAACATAATCTACCTTTTGAAATTTCCTGTAATTGTTCAGGTTTTTCTGAGCATTCTTTGAAAAAAACCTGAAATACTAATATGTTTGAGGAAACCACATTCTGTCCTGTTGTGCTGTAGAATACATGTGGTGTTCTGTCAGTAACAGTGCAGTTAGAAAGTTTGGAACTTGATTCAGATAGTACTAGTTTGATACTGTAATTTCATATAACAACTTCACACCTCCATTTAATTCAGAGAATAAGCAGTCCTTTTATTAAAATTAAATGTAAAAGTTTCTGAAGATAATTTGGACAAGAAACTATTTTGTTATGCTTTGCCTAGGCTGACTAGAAAGTGATTTTAAAGAAAACCTGCATTACTGTACCTAAACAATGTATATGCAGCCAGTTATCACTTCAAAAACAAGTTGTGCAGCTTTGTTATCACTAATGATCATTTGAGATGTTTGTAGATAGGATGAAGTTGTTGGAGCACTGTGGGTGAAGGTTGCTGTTGTTAGCAGTAATCATCACCACAAGCGACAGTTTTTTTACCACTCTCTGTAATCAGTTCATCGAGAGACTTGCAAAGTTTATTTGGCTTTTGCCTTTAGCAATGCTTGTAGCATTTGCATTAAATCTTACTTCAGATGAGGCAGGTGCCATTTTCTGCTGATTTATGATGCTGTTTTTTTCACAAAACCATGAGAGTTTCCCTTCCCACGAAGCATTTATGATTGTAAAAACTTTAGGCTATGGTCTTTAATGTCTCTTTCTTCTTTTAGTTCATTTCACCTAGACTTATGGATACATTGAGTATATAAACTTGATACAAGTAACTGCTTTTAGTAGTTCAACTTAGCAGTTCAACTCCAGAGTTGAATCACTTTATATAATGGTCAGCTAATGCTTTTTTTCTTTCTCTCTTTAGTAATGGAGAGATGATGTTGTATGTCACCATGGTTTGCATTAGATACCGGAAAGCTCATAAAATACTTGAGGCAAACACTGAGAAATAATTGGCATATAAACAACTGTAAGTTTGGAGTGGGGGGAGTCCCTCCCAACATATCCTGAAACCAGTTTCTTTGCACAAGGGATAGAAATGAATTGCTGGATGTAGTTAGTGGAATAAAGGTCTGACTAAGCAGCGTGATCTGTAGACACAGATACATAACGATGAATCACTTAGTTCTTTTGTTTGAATGTTAATTATTCTTAGGGCCTTTTGATGTGTACTTGGGTTCTCAATAAATTAAATGGAGTTTGTGATATGATGTGGAGCTCTGCACTTGCATAGCATTCCTGTCTTACGTCAATGAACAGTGGTAATGATGATAATTCATCATTAAGAGAAAAATTGCTCAAGATAGGAGACAGATAGCAAGACTACCTGTGACCACATGTCAGTGCCTAGGACTTGTGAGAGTACCAGGTAAATTATGTCAGCATTTTTGCTGCCCTACATGTGAGGCTCCAAGTAGAAGATAATATGACTAGGCTGTGTCTGTGCCGTCCAGTGGGTTTCCTCCCAGAGCTGGCACACAGCTCTGCAGGGTCCCTCCATTAGAGGGAATTTGCTGTGATGTGGAGGGAGCCTGTGTTTGATGCTGTTCTTGCCAGTGCAGTGGTGAGTAACCATGTGATGAGGGAAATGGGTAGAGCATGGAACTTGACAAGTCTGCTCCCTGAGCAGTGAGTTTGCTAGGCATAGTATGATTCAGTGCTTGAGTAGTGCGCTGCTCCCTCTCCAGTTATTTGGCTTGTTCCCAGAAGCTTAATATGCTTTTGAGTAGTTTATTCTGACAGCTTTGAGGATGTATCTAGAATGTATTTTAGGCTTAAAGAGGGGAAAAAAAATGTAGTTATGTTTTGAACAAAGCTGCTTTGAGAATGTTTACTATTATAAAAAGAAATTGATGAAAATAAGAATAACTTTACTGTTATTCCTCATATTGTGCTTTCTGTCTCTGATATTATATGTGCATCATTTGGTGACTATTGTTTTCAGCTGCACTGCTATTAGAGATTTGTTTGGCCAGGGGTTTCTTATGTTTTTTAATCCGTTATATAAAAACAAAGGGACATGCTCCTAGGCTTTTGTTATCAACAAACCCAGCAGTTCATGTGGTGCAATATACTGCAGAAGGGTGGAGGCTTTGTAAGACCCATGTAGTGAACCCTGAATTTCTTGTTCTTGTCTTGCTTAGCTCTGCAAATATCACAGTGCACTCAAGCTGTCCAGAATCTGTGCGAGTTTCCCAATCAAAGGCTCTCAAAACATCATTTGTTTTGTTCTTATTTCCTTCCTGTAGCATTACGATGTTTGCATGGAGACAGAACAGGTGAAAAAACAGTATTTGTTTGCTTGGTCATCTTTCGTCTTCTTATTCAGGCTTATTCTAGTGTAATGGTTTGATTTCCCCTATGGAAGTGAAAATACCTTGCATCCTCTTGACTTCTGAGTTACTTTCTGCCAATATATCCATAAATAAGCACACATGTTTGTCTTGGAAATTGTAGAGTATTTCTTACAAATCTGGGAACTTTTGTGGTTTTCGCATCAGGATTGAAAATCCCATGATTCAGGATTTTTTGAGGCCTCAGTAATTTTGAGGTCACGTCACCTTACATTAAAATCAAATTATTGTTCTTAATTTATCTTTTAATATGTACGGATTTAGACTTAGCATTGTCAGTTTTTATTTTGTAACTTTTTTTTGTTGATGAAAGCCAAACTGTGATTCTGATCACTCAAAATACCAACTACTGTGAGATTGTTTCCACACATTTTGATTTTTATGTAATGTGGATTCTTGCATAAACTTTAGTGGGGAGATTATTTAAGTGAAAAAATCAGGTTTGAGGGAATTTTGAATAGCCCTTGGCAGACTTCTGTTTTCCTTTTCAGTGACATGCCGATCACAGAGGTTTTATCTTGGAGTAGGAAGTGGAACTAAGTTTTTCTGACTTGCCTTGGTCTCTTGCTCTTAAGTCCTTGGCAGTCTTCCCGTACCTTTCAGTAGTTATAGCACTAGGCTTTCAGTCTGTATGTTGCATTTTAAATTAAATGCTGAATTGGCTAAAAAACGTAGGCTTACATGCCTGATACACGAGGTACCTGAGACACAACATAGCAAAACTTCATAAAATACAGATTAAAAAATATCAAGAACATACTTTTGTATCCCTGTTCTCACAGCGTCTGCAAACTGCCATTAGCTGTAGCTTGTTTTTAAGTAAAATTGTTTGTTGAAGCCTGCGCAGTTTCTGCAAGTTATGGTCAGCTGCCTCCTGGGCAGCCAGTGCCCAGCGATCACATGCACGTTTTGGAAGCAAGAGTTTTTATTAGCAGGTATACAGGCCGTTCTAACAGGCTCTATATGCTCTGTCCAAATGAGAAATAAGGAGAAAACTCAAGATGGAATACAGTACTGCTAGCTTTGCCAAGTCTCCTCCCAGGGGTCGCTGGGGAGCAGTGTGGATAAAACTGAGCAAAGAACTTCAGAAGGTTTGAAACTTCTCAGGTGCTTTGTACTTTCCCATTTTACAAACTTAGTTTCATGACCAAACAAGAGATTGAGGCTGCTGAGATGGCCCCTTTGAAACTCCATGCATTGGTCTTTCAAAAAGGAGGAAGTTGCTGCAGGCCTGACTTAATCCTGTATCTAGTGAGTTCAAGGAATTGAATTGCCGGTATTATGACTTTTTCTTTCTCTGTTTATGCAGATCCTGTACTCCAGGTGCCAATACATGTAGAAGAGTAAGTCTGTTTCCTTTATCTCATTTACTGCTTGTTTGATTTTCACTGACATCTTGAAATTTGGTTTAATTTGAACCAAAATAATCTGTGTTCTAGAAAAGTTGCATACCTTGCATAAGTCAGTTTAAGGTGGTTTAGAGAGCAGATACAGAAAGAATATAATTAGCTACATATAATTTTTTGTAGCACTAAGGAGAAACATCCTGTCTGCAGACTGTTCTTGCAAACCCTTGCTCAGGTTTAGAGATCAAGTGTGCTAGAATCTTAATTGAGCAGCTTTGAAAATGACAAGAACAGCTAGGGAGTGATCTCTGGGGTTTTTTTGTTCTTTTTTTCTTCAAATAAAAGACTAAAAATAGTGAAGCATAGGAAACTCCAACCACCACCACTACCAGAATCTTCAAATGAAACCCTCAAGCTGTTACTTCAGAGTAGTTCCTCCAGCATAGCAATCTCACATTTAACTAGAAAATTTGGGCTTTAACTTTATGTCTCTGAAGTCAGTGGTAACATCCTTTCTTTTTTGTGGTGGTGGGTTTTTTTGGGGGGGTTGGGGTTTTTTTTTGGTTTACGTTTTTTAAATGTTGGGGTGTGTTTGGGTTTTTTGGTGCTTAGTGTGGGGGGTTGCCTTTACCTCTCAAATTTACTTAGTTTCAGCAACTCTTGCCTGCCTTATGCTCTCTGTTTGTTTGTTTGGCTTGTTTTAAATTCCGTGGCATTTTAAAAGCATATAGATCTTGTTTAAAAGCTTTCAGCCAAGTGATTGCTTGCCACATTTGGATCTTTGAATTTTCTGCCCAGGGAAGTGGTTGGGTCACCATCCCTGGAGGTATTTAAAAGACATGTAGATGTGGTGCTTAGGGATGTGGATTAGTGGTGGACTTGGCAGTGCTAGGTTAACGGTTGGACTTGATGATCTTAAAGGTCTTTTCCAACCTAAACGATTCTATGATTCTGTGAAACTTCTTTATATTTTTTCATTTTCACAGTTAATAAATGAAACTTCAAAAAATGGATAACACAAAGTAAAAAATGTAATGTCAGATGAACTTCTCTGTAAAGCCAGGACTGACCATACTTGCTTTCATGTTCATTTATAATTGCTGCTTAAATTCTAGGCCAGCATTTCTTCCAGACCCAAATGATGGCAGTTTGTATACGCTTGGTGGCAAGAATAGTGAAGGTTTGACTGTAAGTATACTTCTTAAATTCTTCCCTCTGATAATTTTTAGAAAAGTGCCCTAATCAGTCTCACAGGAAGGATAAGTCCCCAAGTGAACTTTCCGCTTTCTTGACAGTACCATAAAGTTTTGTAGGCTTTTGTACTGTTTAATGGAAGTGTACCAGTTTCTTGGAAAAGCTTGGTCAGACTAGGCAAAAACCAATGTCCACTGCCTATGCCAACTGATACAAATTTTTGGAATGGCAGTGCCCTACATTGTGTTGCTAGCTCCTTTGCAGAGTGAAAACATACTTTATTTTATTAGAGCAGAAAGCTGCTGCCTTTCTTGTGATTGTCAGGAAATAATTTCCGCTTGAAAATATCAACAACATGTATGTTTTGTCCACTTGTAATATTTTTCTGTAACTTGCTAAAGTAATGATGATGACAAAATTTATGTGGTGTTATCCAAATGCTGAATAATCTCTGTATGATTTGATGGGAAAGGTGTACCCAGAATGATACAAATCAGATATGTCACTTTCACCTAAATACTTAATTTTCTAAAACCATCTGCCAAAAGGCAGAATTAATGTGTCTTCTATACTGACACCTTTAGAAGATGTCTTCATAAGATTTAGTAAGCAGACAACAATGCTGAACCTTTTCAAAATAGTCACCAATCCATGTAACCCCCAAATACTAGCTAATGTTTGACTTTTATTTTTAAACTTTGTGGTGATACTCAAATGTTTGGCTTCCCACAAGTTTCTTTTCTCTGCCAGCTGCTATGATTTCCCTTGAATATTGTTAAATATTTTAGTATTTACTCACCACTCCCCCCTCCCCCAGTACAGCTAGATCATAACTTGCAAAATTATTGTTGGTTCTTTTCCTGGGTGAATCTAGGAAGCAGCAATCTATTTTAATCTATTCCTTTATTCTGTTAATCACCTCTCTTTTTGAATTAAAATAATTTAATTTCTGTTTAAAATCACTATTGTAAAAGTTTTAAGCAAGAGGAGAGTAATTTTAGCATATTAAGTAAACTTAGCAAAGGCTTGATCTTTATTGTTCGTGCAGCTTGTCCATTACTCTTGTGACCTCATCCCAATAAAAGTCTCTTAAAACTTCATAAGGATCATCGCCCATTCTGTAAGTGCAGTACAGGCTTGGCAGTATCTCAATGCCTCTAGTCAGAGATTCATGCTTTGCCCTCTCAACAGTTTTGTGTGAAGATATCTGGCCTTTATAAATGTTACTGTACAGTCCTGTGGAGAACCATTTTATACCTGTTTTAGTTGAGGCAATTAAACCACGGTATGTTGAAGCCCAGACAGTTTATAAGTGATGATGTTACACCTTAAAACCACAGGCTCTTGGCCTCCAAACCTCTCAGCTGCAAGTAGTTCTTCCATTCTACATGCACTGCTCCTGTCATAAACTCCCTGAGGCAGACTTCTCTCTGTTTTGGGTTTCCAGAGCAGGGCCTTGACCTGAAAGTTTGAGTTCTCAGGCACTGCAGTAATACAAACAAACAATAAAAAAACTGCCATTTGCGATTTCCGAAGTTTTCTGACCATCCTTTTCTGTGAACAAATGTGAAGACCATCAGACCAATATGAATAAGCTTTTATTGTTGGGTTGTTTTTTTTTTCCTAGAAACTTCCATTTACCATCCCAGAGCTGGTGCAGGCATCTCCCTGTCGCAGTTCAGATGGGATCTTGTACATGGGTGAGCTCAAATTTAGTCTCTCTTAGACCGTAATATGTTCAGTGACTAGAAAATGTAGAGACTCCCAGACAGACTGCATGGAAATACGCTTTACTTTACGTAGTAATTATAGTTTTTCATGAACCTTTCTGATAACAGAAAATCTGATTAATATAAAATTCAATTACTGTTTGAAGATTAAAAACCAACTATTCCTGAAGGAGAAAATAGCTTTTCTAAGCAGTCAGTAGCCTGTATGGGCTTTTTTGGTTTCTTGAGATGCTCTCTCTCAACAAAAAGTGACTTCTACTTAAAACTTCTTGTGCTTATGTCATTGACTGTCTGGTAATTGTAATTGAATTAGAAATCCCACTGCAACACAGTTAGAATTCCTCCATTATTGGAGATACAGTCAGTGCATTTATACTACAAATAACAACAAATTTATGGCTCACTGCTCACTCATTCTAATTGCAGATGGATTTGGGAGGAGAAAGGGAGAAGGAAGGACAGTTATGACTTATCACAACAGTAAATGTGTGAAGGATCAGGATGAACTTATTTTTTTTAAATCTCCTGAAGGGCAAATACCTACTTCTGGTTCTCCATTATGTGTCTCATCTCTCCAGTAAAGGAGTAAAAAATGTTTATTTGAAGCTTCTAAACAGAACACATAGGTGTTAGTGTCAAAGAAATATTTAAGGTCATGGCTCACATAGTCTTGAGTGGGATGTCAGGATTACAATCCTTAATAACTTTGAAATGTGTAGACCCTCATAATTTTTTCCACCTACTGTCCTTCAACATTAGCACTTCTGTCTCCTCTTCTGCTAGCTCACAGGTTCTTCTACACTCTGAACTCTGTTAGATTTTATCAGTGTGAAAAAATAATTCAGCCAGTAGTACTTAACATTCTAAATACTGTGTTTACTTTTTATTGTCAGCTGGAATTGGCCAGTAGTACTAAATGATGAAACTAAGCCTGACTATAAGAAATTGTTTTATTAAAAATGCTTTATTCATGCTAAGTTTATGAGCCTACTAAAGAAGAAGGACAACTGAAAAGCTTGATGGAAGTGCAGTTTTTCAACTGAATGGTAATGTGTCTTAAATTATGATTCCAGGTAAGAAGCAGGACATTTGGTACGTGATCGACCTCATGACTGGGGAGAAACAGCAAACCTTGACTTCCTCATTTGCAGAAAGTCTTTGCCCGTCAACATCCCTCCTGTATCTTGGGAGAACAGGTCATATGGGTTTTTTTCTGCAGCTTAGAAGAAAATTTGATTTTGTCATTGTCCTTAAAGTTTAGGATCATGACAAATGACTTTGTGATCAGTTCACGTTTTCAAGTTTATTTCTTAGAAAAACTTCTGTGAATTACGATTTTTAGGCTGTACACAGAAAAATTATTCTCTCTTTATAGCAGCAGAAGGATACTGTTTTTTTAAACTTTGGCAGTAGGCATGGCCCATTGTTCTTCTTGTTGACTAAGTGGCATTTATATTCTATTTAACACAGTGCATTCCAGTAGCAGCTGTGACCCCAAGTTTGCCCTGTAATGTATAAAAACTGTTAAACGAAAATGGAGATACAGCATATCCACTAAATTACAAATGCAGTATTCTAAATAACTGTTAAAATTAGACCAACGCTATATAGGTGTAGACTAGTAAAAAGAAATAAGTGTTATAGACTTGTTCTTTAACTTCTGTGTTAATGTGTCCTTTAAGTGTGATAGTTCACTTACAGAACACAGTATGCTGAATCTTAGAATGCAGGGATTGGAAGTGTGTTAGTGAAGCGAAGTACATCAGAAGCAGCTGTGCAATAAAAACAAAATGCTGGTAACGTGGGCAATGACTGTCTGCAGGGCTTGTTCTGAGGTTCCTGTAGATCAGTGTATGAGTGGATCGGGTATTATCTTTAACAGCTATGAAATGTTTATCTATCAGGAGTGTTGGGAAAATGAAATGCAGAGCACAGTATATAGCATGTGTGGTGTTTTGAAAGTGTCTCAGATTTGAGGTGGTTGATTCTATTCTCTCATAGGTGTTTTTGCTTCACAGACTGTATATTTTTTAACAGAGTACACGATCACGATGTATGACACCAAGAAGAAGGAGCTGCGATGGAATGCCACCTATTTTGATTATGCAGCTACTCTGCCTGATGAAGACATAAAATACAGTAGGAATTTAATTGCTGTCTTTCCCCCACCCCCCATATTGGCCGTGGGTTTTGCATACAGGCAAAAATACTCTGATTTTTTTCTATAATTAATAGGTCAGGCTGTCTGTCTGATTTTTGTGCAGTTGATACGCATCTGCCAGTTTTTCTCCTTTACATGCCGTAATACCTAGAGCATGTTAGGTAGCTTTGAACTAAGGTAAATTGGTAGCTAAGAAGGTACAGCTCTTGAAGATACAACTCTTTAAAATGTAGTGACAAATGGCAGGAGAGGAAGCAAACCTAAACTGTGGTGCACACTCAGAAAAAGCTATTGCAGTGCTATTGCATTGCAACTGAACTTTTATCAACCTAATTCTGACCACTGCTTTGCTGATCAGCTATTCTTTTGCAATGTCAGGTGTAATGGACTCCACAGTTAACGTAAGGCTTGAACTGTTAATATGTATTAGTAAAATTGCACGTCTGCAGCAATCCAGATAATCTCCTGTATATTTGTATATTGTAGAAATGTCCCACTTTGTGTCTAATGGAGATGGACTGGTGGTGACCGTAGACAGTGAGTCTGGGGACGTACTGTGGATTCAGAATTACGCTTCTCCTGTGGTAGCTTTTTACATCTGGCAACGTGAAGGATTACGGAAAGTTATGCACACTAACGTGGGGATAGAAACTCTGCGATACTTGACGTTCATGTCTGGGGAGGTTGGACACATTACCAAGTGGAAATATCCTTTCCCAAAGGAAACGGAGACCAAGAGCAAACTGACGTGAGCATGAATATTCCTGTTGTTCTCACTGTCTGTTTGACAGAGCTTTGTCATGAAAACCTTCTTTATAAACATGCGTTAAAGATTGTTCTACGAGTTTCAAGATGATGAAAAGAATACATAAAAGCAGCTCTAGTTCTCCAGCCATTATTTTATATTGTATTTGATCTTTTACTGTCTAAAGCCAGAGACCAAAAAACCCCAACCAATCATAAACTTAGGAAATGTATATTCGTAACTTTTATCAGAATAGTTTCTTATGATGTGGAATGGAATTGTTCTTTATAACGTGAAGCCCTTCACATGATAAAAAAGCCGCATAGCATTTTGGTAAATACCAGTTATTGAATAATGCAGAAATAGGACATGAGTTCTGTCAAATGAGTCGTTGTGGTGTGAATAATCAACTAATAGTGCTTTCATAATTAAAAAGAATGGCTTCATAGTACAGCAGTACTTAAAACAATTTTACAGATCCAGGCTTTTCAAGATATGAATATTGATGATGTGAGAAACTCATGCAGGACTGTGTTGCCAGGGTTTTAGCTAAGATGGTAAAACATCCATTTGTCCACTTCTTTCTAACCTTTCTGGTTTTTTCCAGACCAACTCTCTATGTAGGGAAATACTCCACAAGTTTGTATGCATCGCCATCCATGGTGCATGAAGGAGTAACTGTTGTGGTAAGTTGGGAGCTGCAAGAGTTGTATGACACCTGCTGAAAAGTGACTTTACAGAGTTAGTACTGTCCTGGCTTTAAAAAAAGGTTGAAATGGAAACATACATAAAAATATATTTTAAAAAAGACAACTTTGCCATAGTAAAGTGGCAAAGGGATCCAATTAAAATAGAAAATTAAATACTGAAGGCTGTACCTCTACAGAAATTTGGTTTTGAAATGCAGATTGCTATCAAGAAATGCATAGCAAATTAAATGTTTCATGAAACAATTAACAGTAAACCTTAGAATGCATGACCATATTTCAGGAATCATTTCAAATGCTGCAAAGTAACTGTAGCTCATCGGGAATTGTGCCAGGCAAGCTTAGCAGGAGTGGACCAGAGGTTGCTATGCGGTATTATTGGAGCATTGTGCTTAAGGTTAAAATTGCTGGTTTGTTCATCGAAGTAACTCCCTATAGATAGGATGCTGCATCGTAGTTTTGTTTTGCTCATGCTGTGGCTGTCCAGGTAGGAAATAAAGATCCTGTTTAACTTTTCTAAAAAAAGAGAGAGTAATCTCATCTCCTAGGCAACACGTTACTTCGAAGGTCTAATGTCCAAGGTTGTTGAAGCAGTTGCTGAGGGCGCAATGGCAGTGTTTACTTATGGTGACTTTGGTGCCAGTAATTTTTCCTTGCCCACCAATTTTGACCTCCAATTTTTTATTATATGCCTATTTAAATATTATAGGGACACAGTGCTTCCTTAATTGTAACAATAGTCTCTCTTTCTAGCCCCGTGGCAGTGCCATACCCTTACTAGAGGGTCCAAAAACAGAAGGAGTCACAATTGAAGACAATGGTGAATGTGTTATCACCCCCAGTACGGATGTAAAGTTTGCAGGCAGACTGAAAGAAAAGAACAAACTCAACTATTGGAACGACTGGCTTTTAATAGGTATCCCTGGTCCCTCGCTTGGCCCCGCTCTGCCACTCCTGCAAGATCGCATTGCCATCTGGTGGGCAATTCTCATCCAAACCTCAGAACTGTAAATCGGTCACAATGACTGCCGAAACTCAGGCGATAATTACTGAATTCTAGTAATTGTTTCTAATTCATCTTCATTTGCATATGAATTAATGTCTTTAAGTATACAACTGCATGATTTTTCCATGGCTGCTGCTTTATTCAGTACGTAGGATGAAAAGTGCTTAGCTCAATATGTGGAAAGTTGTTTATTGTTTATTTGCCCCCTCCTTCAGAGAGGGGTATACATAATTTATTATTTACTGTTAACTACTGTATTCTGGTGTCTTTGGGTTTTTTTATTGTGCATAATGTTACTTTAATTCTCATTGCATGGATCAGTGGTGTTTTCCCCATTTTACAATGGAGGGTGAAGGCACAGAGGCTGAAGATAATATTAGTAAAGTGTCAGCCTATCCTGTGTGTCCCAAATCCCAAAATTTTGGAATTGACTTTTCAGGGCATTTATTTTGCGTCAAAAATGAAGAATTGTCTGAAGTTCAGTTTTCAGTGATGCAAGTTTATAATTAAGCGATGTATATGCCATAGGACCTTTGTGGCAGGGACAGGGTGTAACTTTCAGCGTCCTTAACTACCACCTCTCTCTTCCTGCAAACCCTTCCTCTGTTAATACTGTCCTGTTCTTGCAGCACATAAGTGACTCCCTTTCAACAGTTGGTATTCCTCTGGGCTGAATGACCCATTGCCCTCAGTCTTTTCCCCTCCTTTTTATTTCCTGCTCTATACACGAGCCAGAGTCTTCCTCTGTCTACTCCAAAAGCAAAAGCTGGGAGCACAGGAGCATCTCCCTCTTCTCACTTACTTGGGCAGCACGAGCCAAGGGAGTGTAAAGAGCAATTGTAGCAGAGTGCTGGATCGATTCTCGCTTCCTTCTTGTGCAGTGCAACCCATTCCCTTCAGAACCATTTCTTGTCTAGAACACGGCCTCAAGGCCACATCACAAAGCAAAACTACGTTGAGAGCGAGCCAGCTAGGAGACATCATGTGCATTCCTCTAATGGTCAGGAACCAAATCCACAGCCACTGGTTGAGCACAGAGTTCTTGCGGATTGTGATCCCTAGACCTGTGATTGCTTGGGAAGAACAGAGGGAAAAAACGTTTTCAATTGAGCTTTTATTCTGTGATGTTCTCAAGCCTTTTGTAAATGAACTTTTCAGCAAAGCTGCTGAAATCAAGGATATTTTTCCTAAAAAGGGACAAGTTCTTATTTCAATAAATGTGTTTTATTTAAAGGGCACCATGAAACGCCATTATCTGCCCCTACAAAGATCCTGGAGAAATTCCCAAGCAACTTACCTAAGAGGCCTGAAAATGTGATTCCAGCTGACTCTGATAAAGCCACTATTGAAGAGGTTTGTGATGAGAATAATCATCTTACTGGACAATTGAAGAATATAAAGTAGAAGTTGGGGAAGGACTCAGAAGAAAAGCTACATGGAATTACTTCACGTTTTTTGTGTCAGCTTTTCATGTACTTAGCATGTAGAGTGTCTGGTATGATGATGTGTCATTCCTTCAGAACTAGTCCTTTCAGCTGATTTTTTTCCCCACATACAAAGCTTTCTGTAACTTTGGTAGGATTAGAAATGATTGAAAATTATTTAGCAGAAAGACTAGTGTGTAAATGCTCCATCACCCATGAAGCTACTGAGCTAACAGTGCTTTCTTTGCCTTGTAGGTTATTGGCATAGTCGAAGGTTCCTCAACAGAAGTGCCTCCCACGGTTCTAAAGGATATCGAGGAGAAACCTGCTCGGGCTGTCCCCCGGCCAGAGGCCCCTGTGGACTCCATGTTGAAGGACATGGCCACGATCATTCTCAGCACTTTCCTGCTTGTGGGCTGGGTGGCTTTTATCATCACTTATCCAATGGTAATGCTGACTTGGCTTGATGTGCTTTTGAGTTTTTGGGAGTCAGTAACATTTTACAGCCCAAGAAATGACACAGAAGTTAGAATGTAACACACTACAGGGTTTTTTCCCTCCTCACAGATGTGCAGGGGGTACCAAAGGCTACGGATTTGACATAGCAGTGATTTCTCTGGGCATATATGCCAAATCTGGAGATTATTTTTTTTTCATCCCACTAATTCTGGTTTTTGTATGTGTTACTGTTTTCACGGACATGATCTTACCATTGGCTTCACTCCTCTCTTCCTCACCTGAACCACTGTCAGGTTTTCCAGCTTTTGGATCAAAGCCTTTATCGTTCTGTGGTTTAAAGACACCTAGTCAACCAAGTAACACTTAGCTTTTGCCATATTAACCAACCAGTGTGATTTCTCAGCTTTGAAATGGAAGTTCAGAATGAAATTGAAAGCGTGTGAGTGCAAGTTCCCCAGCCTACTTGGCTGATAGTGTCATAAGAGAGTTTTCTCCCATTTTTGGATATAGATACCCTGATGATAGCTATAGCGTTCCCTTTTGTGATGTGACTGTAAGAAACTTTACTCCGCTTACGGAACTGAGGTCTTTTCTCACAGAGTGTCCATCAGCAGCAACAGAGGCAGCATCAGCTGGAAGAGAAGATACAGCTCTTGCAGCAACAGAAGCTGCCCTTTCGTGCTCCCAGTGATCTGTCCCCAGAAGCAGATTTCTTGGACACCTCCTACGGGCGGACAGAGAGCTCAGCTACCAGCACGCCAAATATGTCCCCCAGAGCATCGAACCATTCTGTGTATTCCAGCATCTCCACATCTGATGTTGGGAGCTGCCTCTCCACTGAGCAAGAGGAGGGAGGTAAAGTTGATCCAGTGTCTTTTATTGTGAGTCTCTGTATTTTCAGTCTGTGCAATGATACAGCACAGCAATTAAAATACATATTGATGGTATGTTGTAGATCAGAAAGCTGAAAAGGGCCATCATTCTCACTCAGTCTGATCATTTTAAAGCACTGTGCGGGTGTGCCAAGCCCTGACTTTGAGAAGGATTTTTTTTGCTTTAGAAAACCATCCAGTTTGTAACTGCCATCTGAGGGATTCTGCTGTCCTTCAGAATACAGGACATTCTTATAACCTGTAGCCATTCTAGGGAGAAGTTCGTTTAAATAAAAATACATACTATTATGATTAACTGGAGTCAGAAACAAGGATTCTGCCAGACAGCCTGCCTTCCTGCCTGATCTTCCTGTGTGCTCATTTGTCCCATCCCAGGCTATTCAGGGGAACTGCTAGTAAACCCACTTCCATAACTGTCAGTCAGCATTTTCTAAATTCGACAAGCCACCTGTAAAACTTCCGTCTGCTGAGAACCACCAGTCTGTTACGCTGTCTTGGGACACGATCCTTCCAGCCCTCATGTCAGGTGTTGTGTACAGAATGTGTTTGACTGTATGTTGGATCATTTGGTCACCAGAGAGTATTTGCTTACTAAGCGTAACAAAATGCTGATGTTCATTTGTTTTGATCATCTGTGTTGTTAATTTAAACATGAGCAAAAAGACTTTTACGTACTGGCCCAGAAGGATGTGCAGTGGTAAAAGGCTGACTTGACTCATCCTTAACCAGTCCTTGTTGCTTGGTTGTTTTTTTTTTTTTTTGTTCAGGTGCAGCTGCAGACAGAGTGATGGTTGGCAAGATTTCGTTTAACCCAAAAGATGTATTGGGACACGGAGCAGAAGGGACAATTGTGTACAGGTAGAAGACAATATGTGCATTTAGCCTTAAATAAACCAATGAATGTCTTATTTGCACTAGGTCTTTAGAAAACAAAACAAAACCCAAAAACAACCCAAACCAACACACGTATCTAATATGAACAGAAATGAAACTTTTGAAAAAGTATTCTGCATGTATCTGGCATATTTTCATGCAGTGTTTCCTCACTAGCAAAAAATACTTTACTTTCTTAGAAATGTTTAATGACCAAATGTATCTGTTTCCAGCATGAGAAATGCTTTAATATACCTCTGTAAAATGTCGGTTGTCACTTGCTTTGTACACGCTTTGTCTACAGAGTGTAAAAGGATGATGTGGATTTCCTTCCTGTCTGTAGGGGAACTTTTGATAACCGTGATGTTGCAGTGAAAAGAATTCTTCCTGAGTGCTTCAGCTTTGCGGACCGTGAAGTACAGCTGCTGCGAGAGTCAGATGAGCACCCTAACGTGATCCGCTATTTCTGCACGGAGAAGGACCGGCAGTTTCAGTACATAGCCATTGAGCTGTGTGCTGCCACTTTACAGGAGGTGATGGATCACTTGCAAACCTGCAGAATTGGGGCGGGGGGGAAGACTGGTTTATGTATGTTATGAGCTAGCACAATTTACCCAGCCTAACTTTTTTTTTTTTTTTTTTTTGAGTGAAGGGGATAGACTTACTATTTATGCAGAGGGTAATGATAAGCAATGTTGTGGCTGAATCTTCTGGTTTTTTTTCTGTTGTAATGTATAGTATGTTGAGCAGAAGGCCTTCAGTCACCATGGCTTACAGCCCATCACTCTCCTGCAACAGACAACATCTGGTCTTGCTTACCTGCACTCCCTTAGTATTGGTAAGAATCCCTTTTGTATCAGTATTGGATGGAGAATGGTCTATTTTTCTTAACTATTAAAAAAGAAGAAACTGGTCCGGTGCTGGGAACTTGCTCATTCAAGCAAGTAGAAGCTCCACCTAGGGCTGGCAGCAGTAGTGTCTGTCCTTTGCAGCAGCCTTGTCCCTGTAACATTGTGCTGCACCGGAGCAGAAAAGCTAGTCATCACATTTGTTCAGGGCACTGCATTTTTTTGGATAGAAGTCATATAAAACATGATGACTAGCGGTGATGGAATAAAAAAAAATGATGAGCCCCTACCAAAGACAATAACTTGAGGTTAGGACTTTGATTTAATGAATGGTTATTCAGCCTTGTAAAAGGTTTACAATGCAAACACATTAAAAATTTACATATATGGTTGGGATTACCTGGAGTGGCTAAATGGGTGTTTATAATAGTCCACAGGGACCTGAAGCCCCATAACATCCTCATCTCAATGCCCAACGCCCATGGGAAAGTCAAAGCTATGATTTCAGACTTCGGCCTGTGCAAGAAGCTGGCAGTGGGCAGGCACAGCTTTAGCCGCCGATCGGGTGTGCCAGGCACCGAAGGCTGGATTGCCCCAGAGATGCTGAGTGAAGACTGCAAAGAGAACCCTGTAAGTCTTCATCTTTCCCTTGGGCTCCCTGGGAGGAAGCAGTATAGTCCAACAGTGCTGCAGTGTGGGCAACACTGGCATTCACGCACTGGTGCAGCAGTTTGGGTTGGAAGATCATTCATGCTGGCTTGCAGCTGAACAGGCGATTCTGAAGTTTTCTTCTGCTCTTAGATGCAAATAACCACCTTGTGATGATGACTTAAAGTCGGGGCGGGGGGGGGGGGGAGCTTTATTGCTATTAAAGGTTGTTTATTTGCAGACATATACCGTGGACATCTTTTCAGCTGGCTGTGTCTTTTATTACGTGGTATCTGAAGGCAGCCATCCCTTTGGCAAATCTCTACAGCGGCAAGCCAACATTCTGCTGGGTGCATACAGCCTGGAGTCTTTAAATGCAGGGAGGCACGGTAAGAAAAGCATGGTAAACATAAAGCACTACAGCACATAGTGAGCTTTCCAGAGGTGTTAAAATACCAACAGAAATGACAGATCTACGACCCACAGTGATTCCCAATTCAGCAGTGGTGAAAGCTGCACTCTTAATGTACTCCTGAAGTAAAGTGCTTAAAGTTCTTAGCACTAGTAACCCAGAGCTCTGGGGTACAAAGTTTGGAACCCTACACACTTGACTATAGTGTTATTTCATGTGTTTAATGAGTTAGTTATTATTTCATGTATTTCGTAATCACAGATTCAGCACTACTGACTTTGTTGGCTGCCCAGCATATCTATGAGGGCAGTACTTGAGGTGGTGGGGCTAGTGTTCAGGATTGTGTTGGCGGAAGTAGATTTTTCTAAAGTATGGAACATTAGCTTTCCCTACAGCCTAAGGATTATCATCCTTTTCCTTGCAGAAGACATAGTTGCTCGTGATTTAATAGAGCAAATGATAAACATGGACCCCCAGAAACGTCCATCTGCCAGCTGTGTGCTGAAACACCCATTCTTTTGGAGTTTAGAAAAACAGCTCCAGTTTTTTCAGGTTTGTGTTGACCTCTTCAATCGGTTCAGTTCTAAGGAAGCCTGTAAACATTCTTCAACTCTTGTATTCACTCTCTCTTAACTTTGTGGATGCTTGAGGTGATAGAATCCACAGCCTTACTGGGAGGAATGAAGCAGGAAAGTTGTAATATCTAGGTGGTAGCTCATAAGCAAGTGGCTTAGCCCTACAGAAACTCTTTCATAGCAGGGCTAGAACATGATGTTATCAACTTCAATTGGAGTGAGAAGGTCTCGACCAGCTGTAGCAGCACTGCAGAACATGTATGGCAGGTTTTCAAGAACAGGGCAGCCTGCCACAGTGCATGCACACAATCCTGATGGGGGCTGGAAACTGGCTAAGGACCCCCAGGTTCTTTGAGCTGTATCTTCTACGCTGTGATGAAAGGCTTTGACAGATGGTGAAATAACTCATCATCTCAGAAACTACCACATAATGCATTGTATTGCATTTCATCAGAGGTGAAGCAGAATCATAACTCCATTATCAATTAGTTGGCCAGAAGCAGTAGTTTTAAATTGTTGGGGAAAGCTTGGAAATAAAACTAGAAATAACATGACTGTCTCTTCCAGGATGTTAGTGACCGGATAGAGAAAGAATCTTTAGACGGTCCAATAGTCAAGCAATTGGAAAGAGGTGGAAGAGAGGTGGTGAAAATGGACTGGAGAGAGCACATCACTGTTCCTCTTCAGACAGGTAATGGATAGTATTTTATCAGAGGGGAAAGTCCTGGTTTGCTGGGACAGGAAAACAAGGATAACACCGTCTCAGTTTTGGCACATGACCTTTACTCATCAGCAAAGTAGTTTTTCAAATCAAAGTACATGTTTATACATTGAAACACAGCTATAAGGATGTGTGACTGTAGGCACACCTACCTTACTTTTGAGGCCAGCACCTAAAACTGCATCAAAACACAAAAAGAAATCTCGTCATTTCTTTTGCAGATCTTCGAAAATTCAGATCGTACAAAGGAGGCTCAGTCCGGGATCTTCTGAGGGCAATGAGAAATAAGGTAAAGGACTTCTTTGCATAAGCAACGTGCACACTATGGTTCTACTACCTGTGCTGGCTGTTGCCAGTCTAGGTCTGTCTTACCTTGTTTCTGGTACTGAGCTCCTTCATGAGGGGCTCAGAGGAGCTGACTTTGTCCATGAAAATGCATCTTGTGGAGACAGCTCTATTTAAAGGAGGACTTTTGCACACATACCTCTCTCACTGAGCTTTCCACTCGTCTTTTCTCCTCTACAGAAGCACCATTACAGAGAACTGCCTCCCGAAGTGCAGGAGACGCTGGGCTCTATCCCCGATGATTTTGTATGTTACTTTACAGCTCGTTTCCCTCACCTGCTCCTACATACCTACCATGCTATGCATATCTGCTGCCAAGAAAGACTGTTTCAGCATTACTATAATCAGGACTCTGCAGAGCTGAGCCTTGCAGGAGACACTGTTTGAGAGGAGAGGGATGGAGCTTTCTTCTCTGGGACCAACATTCCAAGCACAGGGCTGTGAAACAGGCCTACCTTTAGCAGGGAAGAGTGGAATTGAAGAGCTGAATTCTCTCTGTTGGAAGAAACCAAGCTTCTAAAAAGTGCCTTGTACCTCTGCCTGTGCTGGATCAGGAGACAGGAGGAGCCCAAGGAGCAAGTGGTAACTTCAGAAAAGCAACGAACCCTGGTGATGGAGTTATTACAAGGCAGTTTTCAAGACAGTGAAAATGGAGAGCAAAAGCTGGATACAACCATCACCCAATATCCCTGTACTGTACGTGATCTTGTAACAGACATATTTTACTACAAAGAATCAGTGACTGAAATAATGTAATTACTAGGGACTGGGATCTGCAAGAGGAGCCTTTTAGTTGTAGCAAATCATCAGAACCTGCCGTTGCACTACTGCCACATTATGCATTAGGCATGCCACAGTGATTGTAATAATTTCTAATTATCCAAAAAATAGCAGAGAATGCACAATTTCTGCTTAATCAGTACTACCCTGGAAAAATCAGTCACTCGCACTTCAGCAGATACAATGAAGTTCTAAAAAAAAAATACTGACTTGAAAAATCAGTTAAAGGTTTACCAACTTTGAAAAATAAGTCTTTGAAAATTGTTTAAATATCTACCAGTATTCACAGAAGACCATGAACAGTCCTTGACTTAAATCACACTACCAAAATATATCTGCATAAATAACTTCAGGAAAATACACCGGTGTCAGCTCTGAGCTGCTGGCCAGAGGCTAATGATTGCTCTACTGCAAGTGTTCCTTACTTTCTTATACAGACAAGTCGCCAGTTGCAGAGCCAGGATGAGTCCTGCAGAAAAAGGCACTAAATAGGAACCAGTTAACAGTAACTTTAGAGGCAGTGTTTTTAAGGGGTGTGATGAAACTGTCAATGATGAACCCCATTTTCTGTTTGCATGGGTTGCTGACTACATCCAAGTGAGCCTATGCTTTTAAAGATGCAGTATTTCTTTTCATTGGCCCTAAAGCTGTGACAAAGCATTAAGTATGTGCGAAGGATGAAGAAATGCTGAATTTCAGTATAAGTGGGGTATTCTTTTACAATGTATTTATTTAACATATTTATATTTATTTAATTTTTACTGCAAAGTGGTATCAAATCTAAGTGGTACAAGTATAAAGCATGCCAAATCATTCTTAATCTGGTTTGTGTTTTTGGTTAATCATATTATAATAACTGGAAGAGGAAAGTAATACTGCATCTTTCAATGGACCTCAGTAAAGGCGATTTTACAAAGTGGGAATTTGTATGACTGTGCCACTGTGTCTTAAACTAGTAAGTTATTGACAGTAATGTGTATGATTGGGTACATACAGCTACTTTTCTGGAGCTACTTTACAGGAAGGTTTTTTTTTTTTTCTTCCTAGTTTTACAATGTATGAGAGCAATTTACCCAAGATGCCAACTGTGCAAGTTACATGTTTCTAAAGCTTGAAAAAAATAATGGTAGTTTTTACCTAAGAAGATTCAAAGCCTATTTCATATTTTTGTACTTTTCATGTAAAGTTCTTTTATAAGTCTACTAAATAAAGATGTGTACTCAGATTTAAAAAAACCCCACAACTTTTAGTGATGATGTGTGACTGGGGAAATAAACCAGGCTGCAGCCACGTGTGGACTAACACAGCTTTCAGAACCAGAGCTGGAGATGGCGAGCAGGGGAAGAGGGTATGGCTGCCACATCGTGTCTCCTCAGAGAAGGGGCACGTGCCTATTTTTTGAGCAGTAGTCTGCTCAAAACTACTTGTCTTCCTGTTGATGAAAGGTACAACTCTGACGCAGGAAACACACACCCAGACATATACTTGGGGGGGGGGGGGGGGCAGTGCAGGAGGCAGAGGCTGTCACTGGATTGCACCACCCAGCAACAGCACTGCTAAAGAGGGGGTGGAGACTTGGTGAATCATCAGGAAGGTTTGTCTAAAGCAGTCTCCCTTTTTTACTGCCACATAGCAGTAGGACCACCTAAGACATTGCAGAAACACCCACAGGACTCAGAGTCCTAGCTGTGCCACTGAGGCAGCAGGCTGGCAGAGCCTGGCATCGCAGCAGGTTGGAGCACCTTCCCGCCGTCCCTCCTTTGGAAACACTTGCCTTGCAGGCAGGATCTGGCAGCACAGAAGACAGCTCAAGTCGCTCACAGGCTCTGCAAGGTAAGCCTCCCTGCACCATGCTGCTCCTGCATTTTGGGGGGGGCGAAGTGGGAGGTTATTCTCAGCCTGGCAGGTTACTGGTAGTGGGCCCAGGAAAAGTGAGGGTCTCTGCACCACCTATCCTCCCAGCTCTGTGCCACCCCCACCCACCCACCCCCAACTGGGAAAAGAGCAGCTAGAGTAGGAGGGACTGTCTGAGCAGCTCTGGGGGATGGGGCACCGACACTTTCTGCCCCCACATTCCCACAGCTACATCCCTTCCCTGCCCACCCACGTAGCCGATGGGAGCCAGGCCCTGCTGGCATGTGTGCAGGCTGTGGGGCCCCAAAAACGCTACTGCTCCCCACCCCCCCCCAACTGCTCTTACAAACAGGTGAGGGATGGGTGCAGGGGGCCATGGGCCCCCTCCAGCACAGGGAAGCGCCCCCAGACACACCACCAGCCCCCTCACCACCCCCCCCCGGCCTCCACTCTAGTTTCTATTCTCCCTAGTTTCTATTCTCCTTAGTTTCGTTTTCTTGTAAAATGCTGCATGACATCATCTGTAACAACAGGCTGTGGCAGAAAGACAAGTGTCAGGAAGGTGGGTCACCACAAGCCAAGTCACTCTACAAGCACAGCTCTGGAGGTGCTGTGGTGGCCCAAGGCACTGAAAGGCCAGTATTTCAGGGAAGTTTTTATCCTCCTTTCTAAGAGGAGGCTGCACTGGCTGTCAGTGATAAATCAGTCTCCAACCCTTTTCATAACCAGCCCACCATTTACACTTACTGCGGAGGGATCTGCTCACACCTACAGCACATTGGAGCAGTCCCTAACTGGCTCCCCTTAGAGCCACTTCTTTAAACCAAAGCTATTGGCCATGCTGGCACCTCAGTCAGCCTAGCAGCTTTCTAGAGGGCTGACCAGGTGCTGAAACGGTAAACATGCACTTGCCCCATGGTTTTTCTGAGCATCCCCTATTCTCCCAGGCCCTCACCAAACCCCCACCTTCTGCTGAACTCACCTCTTGCCAAGCGTGGTCCTGGGGAGTGCTCCTCACACTCCATTACAACCTTTGTACTTTCAGACATTGTGGGGAGCTTGTGCAGAGCCCCACAACTGCCTTTTATGCTGGCTGCACCGCTGACTGCTCCTTTTACTCTTGAATTCAGAGGCTGCGAGTGTTGCCATCATACCACCATGAGCTGCAGGGACGGAGCTGGCTGGGCTATGGACACCTGCTGAACCAGCACAGAGTTGAGCTTTTACAATAGAGTAAGAGAATCATGAGCACCACCGTGCCGTTCCCTGTGAGACTTGTTGACTAGGCTGTAGCTCATGTATGGTCAACTGTTGACTATGTGACTCTACCATACATTTATGGTGTTACACTGAGCAGGCTTATTTAACGTGTCTCCTCCTGCAGTAGAGAACTGGTTATTCCTGCTGCTGTCCATCTCTGTACCCCCATAAATGGAGTGTGACAGAGCAAAGCAGAGGCTATCTTGCATCAGGCCAGGAGACCCCACTAAAAAGAAAATCTTCTGTTGGGTTGGGCAGTGAGCTGTACCACTTCATGGGAAATCCAGTGAGCACCAGAACAGATGTGGAAAAAAGAGAGGGAGAGGACAAGAGTACATGCCAAAAAAAAAAGCGAGGGAGGGGAACAGGAGTGTGAGGGAGCAAGAGGCAGGGAAAGGGAGAGTGAGCAAGAAAAAGACTAATAAAAAGCACAAGATAGCACACAACATAGGAGAAGCAGTAGTGATACAATAGTGTTGGGCCTCCTTTTTTCCAGGAGTAGCTGTTAGATGGGCACAGCTGTCAGCACGTGCTTCTCCAGCAAAACCCATCTCTTTCACACCCACACGTGTCAGAAGCACGAATAGCTGCCTTCACTCAGTACAGGTGTACAGAAGCAGTGTAGCTGGTGAGACCAGGCTTTTAGAGATACAGAAACTACCCTGGACCAAAAAGGTGGGGAGGGGGTTGGGAAACCAGAACAAGTCAACTTTAACTAATGCAGGAATGTTAACTACAAATCTGAAGAGAGTTGTTTTTTCCCCCTCTAGGGTTTTGTGCATTACCAGCAGGATTTCCCTCATCAAAGGCAATGGGTACGTGTTGCTTTTTCTGGAAGTTTGCATTTTACATGTAGCAATTTGCTTTTAAGTATTTGCATTTTAAGGATTCATCTCTAGTGGGGAACTAATCAGTACTCAATGTCAACTTACGGTTTGTATGGACGCTATCTTCATTCAGCAGAAAATACACTTGCGGGTAAATGACCTACCTGAACTTCTCTAGTTTAGAGATTTCAGCCTCCGTCAGTTCTGATAACCTCATCACATCATTCCCTTCAAAAACATTTTGGGTTATTTCTCTGAGTCTCTTTGAGGATAGTTTCCAAACCTCCCTCATGGTTTCCTGCTTCACTGATTTGTTAGTCTTGTACCATTGCTTAGGACTGCTTTTGATTAAGGTTAAGGATGCTTTTAGTCATCAGAACTGACACATTTGAGAAGACACAGTGACTGGTAGAAAAGAAAACCATCTAGCATTCAATGTGGCCACTTTTGCAAGGATTATAATGCCTTGTAAAGCACATTAACCTTTTTAGCTTGTATTACTACTACATAATTTTAACTTTAGATTACAGAACATTACCTGTGAACAAATGGGATGAAAACCACGTCCAATGCTGGCTAGAATCTACTGGAATCAAGCAAGAATATGTAAAAAAACTACATGCGGAAGAAGTGACAGGTCCAGCGCTAATGGAACTGGATGAATCTTTCCTCAAAGGCATAGGTATGAAAGGAGGCCAAATCCACATTTTACTCCGCAAGAGAAAAGAACTTCTGCATCTACAAGAAAATGCACAGCAAACCAAGCATTCCAGCAGCAAAACATCTGACAGAACTGATGCACAAACAGATCCCGCAAGACCCAGAAATGCACCCACTCAAAAAACCTCAAGTGGAGACAGCTGCGGTCCAGCAGATAAAGCTAGCAGAGACAACCCAGCTTCTACTTCCAGCAAGAGGCAAAGGAGAAGTAAAAACTCCCAACCTGAAAGTACCGATGAAATTTTAGAGTTCAGCAACTGCCGACCATTTAGATGTCAGAATACTGATTTCAAATACGTGAAAGACAGAGTTCTTGCTCCAGAATCAGGAGTCAATGGTTTAATCACTCCTTGCCATGAATACAAATCTTTTGCTATCGCTACAGAACTGAGCAAAACACAGCTGCAATCAAAATTTGCCTGTGAAGTAATACGATTTGCTTCAGCCTGCATGAACATTCGAACAAACGGCACCATACATTTTGGTATCATGGACAGCGTTGAGGATAAGGGTTGGAAACACGGCCAGATCATTGGCATAAAGGTCAAAGAGCGAGAATACTATGTTGATGCATTAGATTATATAGAAAAGTGTTTTTGCAAAACTGTACAAGAAATTGCAAGGAAATGCATTCACCCACCTGTTTTTGTGGAAGTGATTTCAAAAGACTCTCAGGAACAAAGATTTGTGGTGGAGGTTGACATTGAACCAACATCTAGTTTAGTAAAGAATAGATTATTTGAAGTGTATTTGCCAAAATACAATGAAGTCAGCCAAAAGGTGACCCTGACAAAAGATCGAGTTCTCTATCAGAGACTAGGAGCAAAGTCTGAGCCTGTAGAGCACAACAATCTAGCTACTTTCATTCAGGGTTTACAAAATAGGGATGCTGAAAGAGAAAAGGCTGAGCTCTCCAGTGCAGAAGTGCATACAGAAACATCTGAAAATTTGGGAAGAAAGTTATCAATTCTACTAAACGATGGCAAAAGCTACATGGATGATTCCCTACGGTACATCCTTGTCACAAACAGATGTGAAAAGGATAATCTTAATTGTATCAACTTCTTAATGCACTTGAACATTTTCTGCGTCTTCGACTTTGATGAAAATTCTAATGTGTCAGGGCTGTATAGCAAGTACAAAGAACATCATACAACAAGGGCTTATTTTTTACAGGATTTTTCCAATGAAAGTAAGACTGGCAATCCTCCCTCTCAGAAACATTTGTGCCTTTACGATCAGACCAGCTGGATATTCTGCAATGGGCGCAGTGACTTCCTCGGGGATGAAAAACCTTGTGATGAAAATACATGGATTAGAACAAAAAAAAAATACCTTAAGAAAGCAATTACTCGTATCTGTGATGAAATCCTGCCAAAGCGGTCTTTCATTGTGCTTTTCCTATTGCTATCACCAGTGCAGAAACCACTTGTGGACACTTTTCAGGAATTCTATACAGAGATGAATGGTGCGGAGTACATCGTTTGCATTGCAGAGTCCAGAGAAAATTATGGGAAGTGGGCTAATCTAGCTCAGGCATCCTGCAGCATTGAGACACTAGAACAATGCAGTATTGTGGGTATGAAACTAAGTCACATAGATGCCACCATTCTATCGATGCTGCCTTCCACAGCACAACCCAGACATCTGCCAGTTTCCACTAGAGGGCTATGTACGCTTCCCTCGCTGGAAGAGGAGAAACTGTTTTCCCTAGAAATCCTTTGTGTTGACCAATGTGATGACATCAAATTAGATCTTTTGACTGAAAAAGAAATACAAGAAATAGAACAAAATTTTTACCGAGGCAGAAAAATCATCTGGGAAAACTTCTGGCTTGCTGATACAAGACGCTGCGGGGAAATCATTGAACGTGAAGCATGTAAGGAAGCTACCAAACTCCTAGATGACATTTTACAAGGGAGCAGACTCAACTATTCCGTGGCTAAACTAAAGATATTTCACCATCCTGGAAGTGGTGGAAGCACAATAGCACGGCAAGTTCTATGGAAAAAAAGAAAGGACTTAAGATGTGCTGTTATCAAAGCCTCCTATTCACCTGCAACTGTCTGTGAGCATGCACTTGCATTTAGAGATTATGAAGAAAAAGAAATCAGTCACTGTCTTCCTGTGCTCCTCCTGATTGAAGATTACGATGAAGACTATTTAGAAGAACTAAGGAATGAGTTAATGGATGCTGTGGCAACTAGGAAAATTAATTCCCCCAGACCTTACTTCATCCTCATGTGCTGTAGACGATCCAATGACCCTGAAAGGCTTTGCAAGGCTTCACCACTGGACACAGTTGCTGTCACTCACAAGCTGATGGACTCGGAGAAAATTCTGTTCAGAACTAAACTTGAAAAACTGAAGCAGAAAGATGTCAAGCCAGAATTCATACTTACATTTGTCCTGATGTGTGAGGAGTTCAATGAAACATATGTGAGAGACTTCGTAGGGCATATATTGCAAGACATAGACAGTTCTTCTCGTGATACATGTTTGATGCGTTATGTGGCTTTGCTTAATTTTTATGTACCCAATTCATATGTTTCATTGTCACACTGTGAGGCTTTTCTGGGACTGGGGGTATACACAGAAAGGATGTCAAGAGCATATGATTTCAAAAGTCACTTGAGTGAACAAGCAAGAATGATTTTTATTGAGCTAAGGGAAAGTACCACCTATATTTCATCTGTTCAGATAATACACTGTCTGGTTGCAAAAGAAATTCTGCATCAGCTTTCGAGGAACGAACCTCAAAGCCAACTTGCAATGACACTTCTTCAGGAAAAGACGCTATTTGAAAACAGATTTGGACGAGAAGAATTCATAAAGTTCATCAGAGATTTGTTTATTCGACGTGATAAAAGAAGCAGGGGCGACAATACCGACACTCTTTTCTCCCCATTCATTGAACATGTCTGCAAAGCTGAAGACTGTGAAAAAGCCATAGCTGTTTTAAAAGCTGCATATGAACTCCTTGGAAAAGATCCTTTTTTTGCCCAGCAGCTTGCCAGACTGCATTACAACAATGAAAAATTTAAAGATGCAGAACATTGGGCAGGTGTTGCAAAATTTCATTTGCCAAATGATTCTTATATTTTAGATACAGAAGGTCAGGTCTACAGGAAATGGTTTAGTTTCACTGTGGATAAAATGACACAGGAAGACACTCCTGAAAGCATCATTCAAAAGATAGAGATTGCTCTTAAAGCTATGAAATGCTTCAGGGCTGCACAACAGGCTGCAAAAGCAGAACGTGACAGTATGAACAATGCTGGCTATTTTGGAGAAGTAGAAGTGGGATGTCGTCTTCTTAGATTTTTGTCCACAGTCCAAGTATTTCGTAGGAGTCCAGAAGGGGAATATTCTGAGCTCGTGAAATATCTGATCACAGATTACATTCCTAAAGACATTGAAAAAACATGGGGAAGGCTTCACTCCCGCTTAAAAGGCTTACGCCAGAACCTGTACAATGCTCTGGAATGGATTTCAGAAGACCTAAGTTATTTCCAAACAGATAAGAACCACGAGAAGGATGAGGAAGATGAAAAAGATGAAAAGGAAGAACAAATTTATAACCCCAGAAAGTGGCTAAAAAGACAGTCAGAGGTATATGCCAAATTCTTCATTTCAACATCAGTTATTGAGGACAGCAATGGTGGCCCTGAGAGCCAGCTGATTAGACGCATGAATATTTATAAGAGCGGTGGAGGTAGTGTCACTAATATCCTGTCATTCTTAACAGATAAGAAAGAGAATAGGTCAGCTGAAAAGCTAGAAAAGATCCTTAGTTTCTATACAGAAAACCCATTACGGGACAGGCTGGAGGACAATGATCTGATCAATTATATTTTGTGCCACATCACACTAGCATGCTTAGCACCAGGATCAGCCAAACTTCTTCCAGTGCAAACTCTTCGTGAGCTCAGCGTAAGATTCTTTAGAGGAAAAAGACCATTTCCAGCAAGCGCCCATTTTTTGCTCACCTTGCTGTACTGGCCAGATGAGGCATTAGACAAAGAGCCTAATCCAGATAAAGATGAAATTCTAAACTCAGCTCTTCAAACCCTGAAACGTTTATATGACATCAAGATGAAAGATGTTCCTACCAGAAAGAAAAGAATCTACACTCACTTTTTTTTGGGTAAGGGTTATGGCTTAGGTAAGATTGTGCACAAAACTAAAATTGATAAATTAATTAGTGGGTCTTTAGATGAGAGGAGAATGAAATGGCTACATGGCACTGTATGGAGTATTTCCAAGATTCGTGACATTCTCAAAAGAGTTTCTGGTTGGACCAAGGACAGAAATTTATTTATACGTGGTCACGTGAAAGAGTTTCCTATCTTGCCACTCCATCGTGATTCAGTGCCCCCTGGAAATGAAAATGTGACCTTTTATTTAGGCTTTTCATTTAATGGTCTTGTTGCTTTCAATATTGAGGTTGAAAATAATCCAGCTGTCAGCAGAATACAAGGTATTTAGTACATTAACAGTACCTACTGTGCTGTTTGAAGATGCAACACTGAAAATGTCACAATTAAAAAAAAAGTGGACTGCACAGTTGAACACCAGACAGCAAGATAACCACAATTAAACTACTACAATGATCAAATATCTAAAAAAATTTGAAACCTACTAGTACAATACACCTCGCAACAGAAGCCTTTGATACTTCTGGTATCTCCCAAAGTAAGATTTCAAACTTAAGACAGCAATAATTGCAATATTTGGTTGGGGACTACAGGGGAGACAAGAGACCTGCTATTTGTCCTCCCCACCCCCAAATATTTGGAGAACTGAGCTCTGGAATAAATAGGTAAAGTGGGGATCCCTTTCTTCTCACCTCACAGATTAGGTTTTAAAATTAATTGCTGGGTGGTCCTGATCAGTAATGGAATTTGACCACTGTAACTATATGTTTTTTCTTCCTCCTGAATCAGCAACAAAAAGTTTAAGTGAACATACATGTATACTACACTGGCTGTGACATACTTTGCTCACTAACATCTACTGCCTATGAAATAGATCTACCCACCAACTGCAAGCCAACACTCAGTATAGAAGCACCGAGGAAAACAGGCAATTTTTAAGTTGACTTTGCAAACATCAGGATTAATAAAAAAACAGGGCTCCAATTTTACGTCACTCTTACGTTCCTTCTCCAGGTAAATATTACAGATCATACTAGATATATCTGTATCGGGGAGGCGTGCAGAGACACGTGGACAGTTAAGATACTGATGACATAAAAGATTATTTGTAAGTGCTGTTATGATTCCATAGTCCAAACAATTCCTGCACTTGATGAAATGTTTTTGCAGCATTATATGAAATGTCCACACAGCACATGACTCAAATTTTTCTATTGTATATATATCTGCACTTGAAAACATTGTCTAGCCTGATTTACTAATTTGAAAAATGCAAAGGAGTTTGTTGTCAGCAATGTGTCTGCAACCATTGTGTCACATTAAGCTTCTAATAATAAAGCCGTCTGTTATTCTTGGAGTTTCACATCGTTTGATACTATATTGTCACTAAAATTTGCAAAAAACCCCATGTCATATACCTTAAGTTTTAAACTGATAAAAAAACCTTTAGGAAGAATTACCGTTTCTACACAAGATTAATTACCCTACCTGAAGATGTTCTAACAGTACCAAGGTATGATTTGCTTTTCCAACTTCAGTCAAGATCTGGGCACAGCCAAAAACTGTAAAAGGAATTGCAAGCCACTATGAATTCAGAACAAACAGGATGAAAACATGGATTATTCTATCTAGTCCAAGACTTCACCTTCTGGCCTCAGGAAGCAGAAACAAAGCTCATGACTGCTGGCCTGGCAATGCTTGTCTCCTTCCCTTGCCTTCAACCTGAGACACACCAGCAAAGCAGACTGAAGGGTACTCTTTTTGCTTGGGAAATCCAGGCTGGCAGATTTCACCAGGGTGAAAGCTTAAGCTTAAGGAGTTAAGCACATCCAAGGCAGCTTTCCAAGATGAGCTAAGGAAGGTGCATTGGAGGGGCAAACCCTGACAGCATCTGAACTGCTAGAAGCAGGAGAGCTGGAGCACTAGAGAAAGCCCCATCCCCACCCCCCACCCCCCCCCCCGAAAAACTTACTTGGGCAAAGGCAGCTTTCTTAAGTCTAGCAGGGGCCTAAGGATGGCTTCACCTTGGAGCAGAAGCAGGATATGAAAACTTACTGAAGAACATGGGAACTAAAAGAAAACATTAACTGCTTAACAGTTTATATAACCTGCTCAAATACTGTGGCAAAAGCATAGCTTTTGCTTCCAAAGAGAAACTGTTATCATAATGAAAAATTAAGGCCAGAAAATTTGGCCAAGAGGGTCTGTCTGTAACTTGTTTCCCTCCTGCCTGCAGACACCCTACTCGATGCTGTAGGTAGCTATCCTTTCCCTGTAGCCCACACCACTGCACACTCTCCAGCCTTTCCTTTGAGGGGGAGGGTCTTGCTTTTCAAAGATACCCATTTCTACCTCTTAGAAAGTCAAGGCTTAGATCCAAACTCTTCACCTCATCAGGATATTATAAAAACAATCCTCTCCCATGCTGTGTCCCACAGATTAGAGAAAAAGCATAAAGCTGCAGACTACCACACTGCAAAACAAGCTGCTGAGGCTCACAGGGCAGAAAGCGCAGACCTATCCTTTTTACCCAGTCAAATTCCCCAAGCATCTGATAAATCAAACTTGGGAGTGCTTTAACTGGCCATGCAACACACAAACCCCCTTGCGCTAGCCAAAGCAGTTCCCCTGCTTTTCAAAGGCCCCCTCAGATTTCCCTAGAGCCAAAGGGTCCAGAGGGCATAAACTCCAGTAAAGGGCTCCTGGCAAAGCAGTAGTCTTCCTGGAAGAGTCCTCTACTTAGCGTTAAGCAAAATGCCATGAATTGTTCCAGGTCACGTAGCATTAAAATCATGGATTTATCTGCCTTTTACCATCTCTTAAAAATTAATCTATGAGTAAACAGCAGTAGCTAAATGAGACCAACCAGCCTAGCAGAGTAATCCATTCTCATCCTGTAGACAGGAGTTGCTATGACACGCATCTTCAAAGCTACCTCATCTCTCCAGCGTCCTGCTCTAAAAGGATTTAGAGCAAACCTTTAACAGCATACCATCTCTACCAGGTTTTATGAAAAGTCTCTTAAGATTTTTTTTCCTCCAAATTCCCCCTGACTCTTCCAACTTGAAAGTCTTTTTTTTTTTTGTTTACAGTAAGTTCAGCACAACAGCAGATCAGTAGCAAAAGGAAGTCACAGATTAAGCAGTCAGGATTCATTTGCTTGTCTCCAGGTACAAAACACTTTAAGATAAAGCTCACATGAAGGAGGTTTTGCAGTTTATAGAATATCAGAGAGCTAGTACGAAGTTATTCAAACCGTAACATGAGCAAAAGGTGGATTTTATACTTAAACACACTTTGGACAGCTATCATTCATTGCAATAGTAACTTAAACAGGTCCTCGAGAGGAGGAAAAAACTACACAGAAACAGTGGTTAACTTCTGTTTAATCAGAAACTGTTACAAAGTGGTAGACACACATTACAGACGTGTATATGTGCAATGATCCATTCCTGAAGCGTACAGTTCACAAAAGTTTCCCAATGGATGCAAATGAAGTTAGCTCCATATTTTCTTTGAATCTTCTTTATGCTATAAAATGCTATAAAATTAAGCTAGGTTACTGTTACTATTATTCACATGCATTAAAGTGATGCACATACTTACCAGTCTCTCACTTTCTTGAATTAAATTCAACATCAATATTTTGCCACCTGTCTTTTGAAAAAGATCAATGATGCCATCCCTTTCATACTACTTACAGAAAAGCAGTATCAAGTTACAGAAAAAACCTTCATGACACACTGACTTCTGTGGCTGTACTGCTACCGAGAGGGGACGTGATTCAATCATGAGCTTTAAGGTACTTTAAGTACTAAAACCAGTTTGGAGTCTGGGTTTGCTGCACAGTGACCACAATCTCTGAAGGGGTCATTTGGAATTCATTAAGTAGAATTCTAACGGAAACATGTGAACCGACTCTTCTGTATATACCATATTGGGAAGAAAACTTCTGAACCACATTAGACAGCACAGCTGCTGTAACAGTGTATCAGAAGTTGAGCTACAACTTAGGACTGCTCACCTAGTTATGAAAGCTCAGATTCCTAGTATTGTTTTGGTCTCATCTCAAAAGAAAGAAAACTTACAGTACTGTAATTAATTGCCATAAAAAGCTGCACAAAAAGATGACCTTCTACCAGAGTTCACATTAGGATCTACCCTGGACAAATATACATTTTGTTGATAGACACTACAGAAAACCACTAGCCTTTAGTTATCTCCACTGACTGCCAAGCTGGTGTACAAGTAGTGCAGGTCAGCATCCAACCACTGTCAAAACTGAGACTTCGCAAAGTAATTCAGCAGCCAAAAGCAATCAGTAACTCATTCCAAGTTATTACTGAGCATTGCATTAATTATCAATTAGGGCCAACCACAGAAGTTAAAAGAAAGATGCATACGTTCTGTTAATAGAATAATGGCCTTGCAGCAAGGTATCCCTGTTATTCATGCACATCTGCCATTAAGATTTAGGAAATATAGGCAAAGTTATAAATTTTATTATACAGCTTTCCTTTTTTTTTTTTACTAGGAAGAAACACCTATGCAACATTCAAAAATTTTGCATGTAGCTAGTTTTGCAGACAGCAAATTTAGTGTGAATGACTGAGAACTGATGTAGAGATGATGCCAGGAGACAGGCTTCAAGTGCAACTATTCTAAAACCTGGAAAGATACAATCCCCTTGAAACTTTGTATGTTAGTATGATGAATTCTAGTGTTATGTAAAATGTCAAAATTCTAACATAAGCAATACTGCTGGAAGCATCAAGTCACTCATGAAACTACTCTAGACCATTCATATGAGCCATCTAAAGTGTCTGTTCAGCTACCACACTAGTGTATTATCTTCCCAATACCTCATTTCTATGTACTTCTCCACCAATTATGTCAAAACCCCCTCAAATTCACTGTGTGATAACATTCCCTTGAGAGGTGAATTAAAGCACAGAGTTTTACAGCTCATCCAGCTGTGAAACTATGCTATGTGCTACAGCACAGAAAGTTTTCATCTCCCATGCTGATATGCAGAGATGAGGTATGCAAAGCTTAAATAAAAATAAATGTATGCAGCTATTCTGGAGACAGTTGCATCTTTCATCCAATCACAAAGAATCTCTCCTATTTTCTTTTAGGGTGTAAAATATTCTAGAAAATAGAAACAAAATGCCAAAGTTTCTGGGAATATAGAATAGAGCAGAAGAAAAAAGAATAGAGGCAGAGCAGTAACTCTGGGGTAAAATAAAACAGCTGGGCAAACCCACATTTGTAGGTAGCCTCTGAAGTGTTAAAATGGGCTAACACACACACACAAACAAACAAACAAAAAAAAAAAATCCGAGAATAACAGGCTCCTGGCTTACCTGCCTAACCAAGTAAAAATCTGTTGGTAGGAGACAGTAATTAGCAATAGCTGAAGAAAATTGAAAGAAAGATTACATTACTGCTGCAGATTTTTACAAACAGAAATGCTTATTTGCCAACACAACAGTGTCCTATAATTGGTTCACTGATAAAACAGCCTGTTGTAACAGGCATGTTACCAAAGAAGTGACTTCAACTTTAGATCTTCAGGCTTTTCAGTAACACTAATGGCTTTTTGTTAAGGTTCCATATTAAATTTCCCTTTAAAGTGCTTGCAAATATTACCTACCCACATGTGTAGTTAAAACCATTCGTTCTTAAAAAAAAATAATCTAGACGTTCACTCACTACTGAAAACAGTAGTAGATAACAGATACATTCACATTTCAGAGACCAAAATTCCCCTCATGTATTTATAAGTGGTATCATTTGAACAAATTATTTCAAATAGGAACATCAGGTACTTACAGATTAAACTAACCTGTACTGGCAGTGCTGTGGAATTTTTCTTCTCTACCAGTAAGTAGCAAATGCTGAAATTCTGCTGCTAGTTAATAGAAACACAAATTGTATTAAACCAAAGAGTTTAACCCATAATTTAGTTTTTCATTAAAAAAGCTGCCAAACTTCAATTACTGCAATTTGTTGCTTAAGAAAAGCATATGAAGTAAAGGCAACTATAAACTACTTTCAGTTTGCCCTTACTTTTCTGTTACTTTTCATACATAAGTCCAAGTTTAACAAGGTAATCCTGTTGCCTACCACAAACAAAGAAAATTACAATACTTACATTGCCAGGTTCCTTCATTAAACAGTCTCATAAAGTGTGTTTTCTTATTCTAGACTTTACAAATGAAAGAGCAAAACGTATTCTCTTCCACTATAATTTATGGGAAAGAAGCTAAAGAATTCAGTGCAAGTAACATTATGCGAGTAACTCCATGAAAAAAAGAAAAAGAAAAAAGCTCTGCATGACATCTTTATTTTAAAGCATTATGTAATTTCCTAAGTTGGGAGACAGTGAAATAGCTTCCTTGGTTTGTATGGCATTAATTTCTGGCAATTCAAAGCGAAGACCATTTATACATATCGGCTACAAAGGGCAGTAGAAGTTGAAATTCTACACGTACACCCTTTCTGAACAGCACTTGGGAACACAGTTAAGATTTAGCCAAAATTTAAGAAATAAAGTTTGAGAGACAGTTAGCTAACAGAAAGATATGCTTTAACTCCTAACAAGGTAATTTTTAAGGAAGCTTTCAAGCTCTCAAAGTTGTGTGCTTGCTTGTTTTTAGTTAAGATGATACTGGTGTTAAAATTCTACTATTTTCTCAAAACTTTTAACTTCTTTAAGTCCCCGAGAAAGAAATCCTTAAGGTAAGTTCAAGACAGTATTTATGGAGAAGTTAAATTCATCATCATTAATACAGCAGTGTAGCTGATTGTTCCCACTGCAAGAAAGCCCGTAAGAATAAAACAAGTTACTGTAAACTTGCTCAGAAGGTGCAAGCAAGTGATCAGGTGTTTAAATACCAATCCTCACTGACAGTTCATACCATGGACAGGCCATACTGACTCATGAGGATGCTAAGAACAAACGACTGAAGATAACATCCTGGATTCCTGTGGTTCAAGACAGGATAGGGCTGTCTGCCAAAGCAGCAAGCTGCCTGACTCCCTCAGATAGTCCTTCACAAGACAAAAGTAAGTGTTTATTCACTATACAACAAAATCTACAAATATTGTGCTCTAACAGCATTTTCTTCTAGGAGAGCCTCCCAATGAGAATCTGCACTCTGACAATCAAGACTGCATAAAGCTGCTCTTCACGGTGTGTAAGAAAACTCTTCCCAAAGCTTTTTCAGAACTTCAAAAAGAATGCTATACACATTCAGAATGTTATTAAGCTTCAGAATCACTTCAGTTCTATCTTGACTCCTTCAAAGGCTGCCTCAAAACTTTCTTACTCTAAACTAGTATCTACCTACCCCAACAGGAAGATACGGTAGTCACTGATAGCTGCATTTTTATAGAACCCAGTCACTACCATTGTTTCACTGGTCTGATTATTTTGATTGGAAGTATAGACACTTTTAAAAAAAAAATTCTTCTGGAGGTAGCCTACTCCTCAGAGCATTTAATGGCTACAATCTTTATTAGGCAAGGCACAGAACACATTATTAACTCGTCACACAATCCTAAAGCAAGCCAAAACTTCATGCGTGGTACGTACTTTATTTGCCACATCTCCCATTTACTCTTGTTAAAGACAATGGGTGCAAATTCACCCGATTTAGCAGAATATCAGTAATTCTTGCCCTTTAAAAAAAGTCACGTACCTCTACTTAAACTCAAAAAACCCGACAAACTCCCCAAGACCTACTTCCATTAGTATCTATAAAAGTTAAGTCATTAAATACTATCATTAGAAAAGACATTCCATATTGAAATGTACAACTTTGTGATACACAGACTGCTGCAATACTGACAGCTGCAATACTGGAATGTCAGTAAAAACACACTGATCTCATTTACAGTGTAATTTTTTTTAACTATCCCACTTAGATCCACACAAGGAGGCAGGGAGGAAAATGTCACTAACAGAACTTCACAAAAAGAGCAAAATATGAACCATTTGCACTAGATGAGAATTTTTCAAATTGTTTTAAAGAGATGACAGGCCAGCTGGTCTAATAGCTGAGGAGATACTCCCAGCAAAAAGCACAGAGCCACCTTGCACTTGCACATGTATCTCTTAGGATAAAACAGAAAGCAAATGAAAAACGTACATTGTTACTTGCTGCAAATTTAAGAACAAACATTAGTCTGTGGTAACAAATCAGAGTAACACGAACATCATCTGCTAAAGCTACTGACTCCAAAGAGGGAAAAAAAGACCTGTCCTGTCCAGTCCTTTAGAGACTTACAGAAAGGACAAGAATGTAAAGGATGGAAGTAAAGGATGTGTGAACTACCCACCAGAAATTACAAACAGTATTTGCAGTGCAGCAGGAAAATCCAGAGTCAAACCCCCCTTTAATTCATACAGTAACACCCCACGAATTGTCTTCATGTCAAATGCATCTTTCAGAAGTAGGTATTAGTAGACAGAGCTAAAACAATGACACGGGGCAAATAGAAACTGCATTTTGGAGACATTTTTTCCATGAACAAGTCAACCATAGTTATCTTCAACAAAACCAGATCAAAGCAATCTCTCCAAATTCAAAAACTTTTAGCTCTCACCAGGGTATCAATTTATAAGATATAACCCAAGTGTGGATCTAAGTAGGATACTCCATTGGACACTAGACAGCATCGGTATGTGAATTCTAGCTATGTGTGTTTGATGACAAGCTGAATATGAATAGCTGGGTAAACTACATAGTGCTGCATTTGTCTTAAATGGAAACTGATAACAAAGTTCAGTATTGGGCATTTGAAATTTGCCTATTTTTCAAGTGTCTAAGAGATTCAGATACTTAAAACAAGAAGTACAAGCCATACTGCGTATTATTTTTGGTTAAACCATTTCCTTAGATATTGTAGGGAAATAAGAACTAAGCCCAATGCTCCTACAGACTGAATATGTGAAACAAACACTAGCTGCGGTAGCGTATCTTGAAGTGTTGTTCTCATCTTCACTGTTACCAAGGGTAGCACCACAATGAGAATTCGAAAAGCAACGCCATGCTCCATAATCATTTTTAAACAGTTAGCAGAGGACATGTCCATTTTCCAGTCAGACTAGATGATTGGGGGGGACTTTTACAGGAAAAAAGCAAAGGGCAGAGTACAACAGGAATGTGAAATCCACTCTTGTAACTAAGTTAAGAATTACAACTTTTATCCTTTAATTAACTGGAATTCACATTGGCAGTCATTATTTAGCAATATCTTGAAGACATGAAATAGAGTCTACGCTCATCAAAAAACACCACAGAATTTAAAAATATCTCAAAAATTTAAAAAAGCTATAAACCTGACTCCAACATTTGTTAATTTTCTATTTCACTGCTGATAAGCTGCAAGACCTCCTTGGACAAAACCTGTTCTTCTGAAGCTGCCTTTTAAGCAACCTCAAGCATTCAAAGCCAATATACCTGCAACACAGTGAGCAGCAACACTAAAGCTCATTTTTCTTCAAAGGGTAAAATTTTTTGCTAGTCACTACGTGAAAGAAGGAACTTTAGATAACTATATACCTAAGCAAATTTTGGATATGCAACATAATTTCACAAGGTTTCGAAAAAAGTGCTATGACTTTCAGTATTGTTGCAATAGACAAAATACTGACAAATTTGGTGTATTTGAGAGGTTGACAGGTTTTCCCTGAAACTGATAAACTGAAAAATCTGCATCTTCAATTTCTCATTCCTCTATGCTACTTTATCAACTTGAATCTCTACTTCTTCACAGGGCTCTACATTAATATTTGTTGTGGTGCAGCTCACATATGCAGCAGTATTAACATATTAATCTCCTCCAAGGAAACCATATTCTATAATTTAGGCTACACAATTTTGTGACTGTAAATGTCACTTACTAGTTAAAACCTAAGTATTTTAAGCACTTCAGTAGACACATCTCCCCAGAAGAGGAAACATTAGTAATTGATATTTACATGCCACTATTTCAGAGACTACACAGAGTCACATTGCCAAAACCAAGAACAAATACAGCACAAATGCAATGCAGGGGAAGAGGGGGAGGGGGCAGTGTGGCTGAAGGACTACCTGAGCAGCCTTGAAGGAAAAGCATTCCATTAAGAGAAAAGGTACCCGAACATCTTAAAACATGTTCCCTCCCCCTAAGACTCTTAAAAACACGATAATAAAAAGATAAATATTAATATAGAGCCCATCTACCAAAAGAGAATAAAAAACCTAAATTAAAATAAATTTAGGGGCCTTCACCAAACTTGCTGCAAGTTTGGGGACATAAATATCCAACAGCCATAAAGCTGTGAAAGCCCCCAGAATGAATAAAATAAATCCCACTTGCCTCAGACTGAACAGGGCAACACTGAGACTCTGCCTCAGCCTGTCCTATGGCAGGGCTATAGGAAGAAGAAAAATTTAAATTTTAGAAAAAACATGACCCAATTAATTTAAAGACATGCATTCAAAGTTAACAAATTCCAGTGATCAAGCAAACAAAAGAAAATGACTGCTGTAGTACCTATTTTGTTAGGCCCAAACAAAACTTCTTACAGTTGGTAGCTATTTCTGAATTGGACAGTTTGTTTTGCTTTGTATCTTGATCAATGGAACATAAGTCAGTTGTCTTGGGGCATTTTTCCCATAACTGATAGTATTTACTGTACTAATTCACAAAAAGTAGAGTTAAAGATTCCATCAGCCACTGAAAATGTTCACCCTCACCTTAGTATTTATGTAGAAGCTAGACCAGTACAATTATTAAGACATTTACTATTATTTTAAGTGTCATAAGTTACCATTTTAAATTGCAGCCCCAGCTCATGGACTGGTATATCGGACTCAATTTAACTGAAGAGTCATAGTGCCCTTCTTGCTGTTTATAAAACTGAAGCACTCTTGACATTTTGTTTTTATCTTGTATGCAGAATTCTTTGATTCCTATAAAATAACTGCAGGTTATGTATTCCATTCAATTTGATCCAAGTTTTAAGTTATACAGTTCTATATAAGCACTGTTCAAGAGCTCCATACACTAAAATAATTGCAGAAACTACAGAAGGCAGATGCAGCTGAATGTGTTTCTAGAAGCTTGTTTATATTCTCCCATGCATGCACAGAGCGAGGAATAGTTATCCACTGAAATTATTGTACATCCCAGCCTCAAATTTATTAATCAGCACCTAAAAATCTTATCTGTGGAAAGAAAAAAAAAATAATCCAAAAGTTCCAGAAGAAATTTTTGTCCACATAAGCCAGGTAAATTTTCAAGATTTTATTTAAATCAACCTTTGCCAAATGCAGAAAGATATTCTAAAGGCAGTATGAAACAGTCATATCAAGACTTCTGAAAAATTACCCCAGGCTTTTCCAAGGTTCTTTCCTGCCAGTCTTACCCCTTTTGCTCTAAAAGTCAGCAGATAATGAGATAAGTCTCTCACAATGATATTGAGAGATCATGCATAAAATAATTTAGATCTTTTTAAACAAGTTCTAGATGCCATAAATTCTACGTATTTTGCTAAATGTATTTTTCCACCTGCATCTGAACATTTTCTTACAGACTGGTTTTTTGTATTCAACATTTGCATTACATTCTAATTTAAAGACTGATCAAAAATCCACTTGCGAGTTTTACTGTAATATCTGCCATGGCAAATTTAGGCAACAACTGAAAAACAAAGCTTCTGCCTATGTAATTATAACCCTAGAGTCCTGCAACAGATACAAGAAAGATATGCTTTTCTGTAATCATAAATGCTTCTGCAGTCTTTTTCCAGGGAGAGCTTAACTAAAGCAAAAAACTGCAGGGCTACATTATATTCAGGATTTTGCTGGTGCAACTATGTTGCTTAAACTTTATACTGTAAAGCAAGCCTTAGTCTTTATACAAACAATTACTACATTCATAGTTTTCCTCTTTTGGGGAAAATGCACCATAAATCCAACTCTCTGAATATTAAGAAGCAGTATCTAAAGAAATGAAGGCAGAGAACAACAGACAACATGTGCACTGAAACACCTGCCTGCTTACAGAAGAGTACACACAAGAGACACAAGAGTAACTAAAGACAGCCACATCACAGCTCTTCTAACACAGAAATGACAGGAGCAGGAAAGGAAGTATCCATGTGAAATACCATGGAAAAATTGTTTAACTGCTTGTTGAAGATTAATATTAGAGTATCATATGAATAATACATGGCAGTGCTTAGTTGAGGGATTATCGTAACATTACTATTAAGGAAAAGTCAATCTTAAAATGCATCCAAGCTCTATGTAGTATTAGCTACAAAATGGTACTATTATAGGAACAATGAGACATTCACTATTTAATGGTACTATTATAGGAACAATGAGACATTCACTATTTAAAAGAAGGAAACTCTTAATTAATACAACTTGCAGAATATGCTGAGTTAACAGTACATGCAGTAAGGCTTTCAAGTATTTATCCCAGGAAAAGTAGGGGTCTGAAAACAACATACCAATGAGTTACGGAAAGACACCGAAGGGAGAAGGCATTTACTTTACTAGGGGCAGGAGGGCAAAGCATCCTTACAGCAGCAATATGATCTTCACAAAAAGCAGGAAGTTTTAAAAGCAGAAGTTAAGATCAATTTATAATGTATGAATTTTATGTGTGGTGTAACAAACAGGATGAAGGTAAGACACTGTAAAAATCTCTCCAGTGTTTTGTAATTATCCTTATTAGATAAAGCAAAACAGAAGAAAACCAGAGTATAAAAGCATTGCCTAAGCAAAACAGTTTTATCTGTTAGACTTATGTATAAAGCAAGATGAAGAGTTAACAAAATATCTGACATCAAGGCCCACTCAGCACATTTGCAAGCCAAATACTGCACATCTGACAGGTGATCAGCAGATACCAGTGATCAGAGAGAACTGCTTCTCAACAGAGGCTTGGAATTATGGTCTTAAAACTGCTAAACACTTTTTCTAAAGTGCCTGATAATTCTTAATGGTTAAACTAAGGCCATTCAGCTGTAATTACAGTGTACCAGATGTTTTAGTGCTTCTATGAGACATTCCATGACCCCAAGTTTGAAGCTGAGAGACAATGTAGTATTTTAGCTGTACTGTATTTCTGGACTATTAAGAGACAGTACAGAATAAAGCCCCATGAAGTACTTAAGTGCAGCTAAAACCCCCCAAGACTTTCAAGAAAGAGAGCCAATACGCTCAGTATTATAGTTAAGTGAAAAAACTCCACCATCAACAAAAACATTTGTGGAACATAAACTGACACAAAAATGCTGATAATCTTTCTAACCTACCCTAAAAGGGGAGATATCCCCATAAATTAAGTTGCACAAATAAGGCTTGAGGCTGGAACATGTATTTAAAGTTGACCTGCAAACGAAAAATTCACCACTCCTTTTTTCCCCCCTGTTGTGAAGAGGGAAGCTCTCACTTCCTTACCCTCCAAAAAGTCTCCCTCTACATTTTCACTCTCATCAGAAATATAGAACACTAACACAGTAACATTAGACATTCAGAGAATTACAACCTTGACAGTAATTTATATCACTCTACTCTTATAAACAGATAAATGACAATTTCATATGAGGAAGACCTCTCTCTGATAACTGTTATTAGGACAACTGGTAAAAAGGTCTCTTACTCTAAACACTTCCATTAAATGGCTCAAGAAACTCAGCCAACATCTGACCATAGCACACAATGGACAGTTCATCTTTTAGACTCTGTTGCAATTTGAAATTCTGAACATTTAAAGTAAAAATACAGCATATAACATATTACTCTTTCCCCCTCTGTCCCTTTTATACACTGAGAAGAAGGTCAAGCTACTTTTTCTCTTTTGCAGGTCAACTTCAATACAACATCAACTGGAAGTCACTCACCCATGTGACATGCACCTAAGCTTCTAGAAATCTTCATCTAAAAGGCTCCTGAAATTCATATGCATTTGTACATTAAAAAGAGTCAGTCAAAGAATGAACTAACAGGACACATCTGGCACTAGGATGCATCTTAAAGCAATCACTTTACATCCTACAAGTAAGTGCCAGGACTAGAAATCATTTAAAATTTATTGAGGACAAGAAAGCACAAATAAAAAACCATATGCATTAAGAGAAGTTACAACCAAGAGTTAAGATGTGCCTCCTGCAGCCTCATTTTTGAGCAGTCAGTTAATAAGTGTACAGGTCTTTGTCTACTCAGACGTGCAGCTAAGGAGTGACTTAATTTTAGAACAAAAAAATCCAGATTTTATCAAAACAGCACCAATAATTGTGTTCATTACACCAACAGCTACCATGGCATGCATCTGTACAAACCTTTCAGGCAGTTGTCCACAGCTGGTCATGAATAAAAAGGCATATAAATTTTTCTCTTCTTTTATTACAATGAAGTTTATAACAGTACAGAAAAGTCACACGACCTTAGTGGGTCAGTTTACTTAAACCCTGAAACAGGAGGAACTCTAAATACATTAAATATTGTTACAAGTTCAGACTTAAATGTACAAGTAGTTGGGAACAGTTACAGCCCTCACCAAACTATGTTGGGGACATGAAGTCCAACAGCACTTGAAGTGCTGTGAAGGCATCATTTCACAAATAGCAACATAATGTTACAGAACTTGCCTTTAAGGTGGTATGTTCATGTAATTCCAGCGCCTTCACAATTTAACGAACCATATTTACTATACTTCACTTCTAAAAACCTAGATGAAACATGAAAAAGAAGCCATACAGTATAAATTGCAACATCAGGAAAAGTTCCTGTTATTATTCCAAACAATTTTTCCCATGTAAAATAAGAATGTCCAATAGCTCCTTGCATGTGGGAAGATACTTATTTTTTTTAAAGTCACAATGAAGCCTTAATTGACGGAAGCTCGGCTATATTAACAGCACAAGATGAGAAAAGGTTTAATCTCCAAACCTATTAGAGCGTGTGTAGTAGCATCAGTAGCGGCCACCCTGTGACATTACAGGAGGTCTCATTCCCATTGGAGGTCGAGGAGGTCCACTTTGGTAAGGGGGCACCATCGGAGGTCCCTGACCGTATGGAGGCATCGCTCCAGGAAGATATCCTGGCATGCCCTGGTGATGAGCACCATACTGACCTACAAACAGAACATTTAAGATGCAAAGAATAATTTTTTTTCTTTGAAATAATGGGCAGAAGTTGCATTTTGTGAAAAGCTTTACCCCACATCCCCCCCGCCAGCATATGCCACTTCAAGTTTTAAAAAAGTTTATAGCAATGACAAATCTTTTCAAGAAAAGAAAGCTGGGAAACTTATGATTACCATGAGGTGGCATGGGAGGTCTCATTCCTTGTTGTTGTGGAGGAATTCCTGGCTGTGGTGGCATCATACCTCCAATTGGTCCAACTGGTGGATTACCCAAGGAAGCTTGTCCTGGTCGAGGAAGATTACGCTGATACTTAGGCAACTGTGCCCTTCTCTCTTCCTAAAACCAGGAACAGACAACCGTAACACATTGTAAGACCAAGACTCGCCAAAAGCAAAGTAAATAGAAGTGTAACAAAGTAGATTACAGGTACTAAACTATTTCAACTACCTTACAAGTTCAAAGACTGTTACTAGTAGCATTACACAGTAGCGTGCAGACTTTTCTCCCTTCCTTCCAAGTTATTGTATTAACACTGGCCAATCTAGCATTTTGCTCGCAACACACATTTCTCCTCCTCCCTGAAGAAAGCCTTTTCCTAACAAGTTGAGACAAAAAAGCCAAACACAAATCTAGAGATACCTGAACTGAAATTAAGGTTCATTTGTTTTACCCATAAATTCCATTATTGCTGACTGCTGTAATAGCACCAAGACCACTTCAAACTGTTACGTCTTTTGTCCTACGCTCATTAGCTGCATCTATTTAACTTCAAGCTTAAGTCATACACAGAAGTCTAAATTATATTTTGGGTTGAGTAATCTCCTATTGCCAACAAAAATAAGGCTCAGATCTGCAGCAGGATCATTGCAATATGCCAGTCATCACTTTGCAACCACTTTGCAACCACAGTTTTCTCGATGCAAGAAAGAACTTCTGTTACATTAGTTCTGCAGTTTGTGCTCTCGCTGTTATTACAATATGCATAATGCAGAGCTAAGAAGAGATTCTATTTAATCAGGCATATCAGCATAAAATCACATTTTTCAGTAAGACAATGAAAATATTTTAACTTACCAGTGATATATCCTCATCTGGATGGATCAACTTACTGGTTGCACTGGTTGTTGTGAGGGTAGCAGGCTTACTTGTTATGGATGTAGCTGGTTTAGCTGCAGTACTGTTTGTCGTGCTAGTGGTTGAGGCTGTAGACTGCGTGTAAGCAGGGAATGTAGGTTTTGGGGGTTCTGTTGTTGTTGCAGGTGTAGAATTCAAAGGTTTGAAATCAGTACCAACTGGACCTGGAACAGCTGCTGCAGCCTGTGAAACACAGAGATAGATCAATATTTATTTTTCAGAGCATAAGAAAACTTAAATGATGTCTCTTAGACCTCTGAAACCTTCCAGTGAGATACATAATTAAAACAAGCTTGACAAAAGTAAAGTTCAGCCTTATTGCATACTAGAGCAACTAAAAACAAGACAAAATAAATCCCAGTATATACACATATACACACACACTGGAAAGTCTAAAATTTGCAGGTCAAAAGCCACAACTAGAAAAAAGGAACAACCACCACCAACCCCCCCCACCAAAATATTTATCTCAAATACTGAGTTTGGTAAATGTCTAAATCTCTCCTGAACCACTGTTTTATTAAGAGCCTGTAAATATAAATTCATCATTCTCTTACTGAATTATTAGCATACTTTAGCAACCATTAGTTTAGAGTACAGCTCAAAGTGTTAGCATTCGTTAAAATTAGGTATTTAAGAAATGGTTTTAATTAAATATTTAAGAAAGCTCTACTGTGTCAGGGTTTTTGTTTCAAGCGTTCTCTCTATAAAAACACTGCAATATTTTCACAAAGTACTATATCTCTCTATGGATCTTTAATCTTGGTTGTGAATGAAGAATCGGCTGAAGGCAGATATGATGTCCACTACAGATTCCAGCATCTCATCTTTCCTACTTTTTTCTTAAACAGGCAAGAAAAGTTTGCTTTACCAGGCTTTCTCTGAAGATGCAGTAATCTCCAAAGCAAGCTTTAGTTATGAGAGAATGCTTTTGTTTCCAGTCACTGTACATTTACAGTTATCTGAACTTTCCAGTCAAAACAAAATATTTCATTCTGCACATAACGCAAATTACAAAATTCCCTACATTATGATGTACCATATTAAAAAACAAACTAAAAAGCCTTCACCATGCATCAAGCTAACCACTGCCCACTAAAATGCATTTAACTGCTTTCATGCTTTTTTAACCCTTTAGAACCAGGATGTAACATTTCATTCTTTCACACTAAGAAAAATCGGGCACTTTGACGTGCTTATTTCTAGCAAGATGCAACTCACAATCGAGGACTCTGCAGTTTTACCAGCTAAATGTAAACAGGAACATAACAGAAATCATCTGAAGATGTTTAGTCAATTTTAGATTTTACAGAACGGTCCAAAGGGTTAAGTTGCAAAGCAATTTGTTTTTAACTGTGACTTCCTGCGTACTTGTGCTGTGCTAGGAAACAGAGCGTTAGAAGATGCTGACAGACTTTCTGAATTGGAGGAAGCTGTACTTGAGCTTGTGACAGGTGTCCCCATCTGTAGCATAAAAGAAAGGAAACAGTGAAAAGTCTCCAAACAAATGGGTGGAAAGTATCCAGATGAAAGGATTTCTCATGCTAAGTCCTTTCTTAGGAAAGGACTGTGTTTCTGTAAACTAGTATCTTCCCTGCAGAAGTCCAAAATGCAAATAGCACACTATGAAGGTTTCTGCAACATACTTGAAAGCAAGTAAAAACTTCAGGACTTATACACAACAAGTGCAATCAAACGGTAGAGGTCACAAGCCGCTATCAATTCCCCACTTCCCTCCCCAAAACATTTCAACAAATTTTTACTACCTTAGCTTACTCCTAAACTTTTTAAAGAACCCTCCTAATTCAGGCAATTTTTGACCAGTTTAACAAAACTACAGAATAAATTAGTCCATCTATCAGTAGAGAGCCCATAATGAAAACTACAGGAGAGAATAAACCATGTCAAGATTTATGCTTCAGAAATTTTAGGTAAAGTTCTATGCAATCAGATTCCTTTAGCTGACTAACATATCCCTTCATCCACCCAAAGCACCCTTATGAATGACAAACTAAACGGATTAAAGAAAGAAGTGTTTGCCTACTCCTTTCCTTCCCACGTGCTTACAGAACTTGTCTGGTTTCATGGCTGTTATAAGACAAACAAAAGAATCTTTTAAGGTTCATTCAAGCACTACACTGAATTAAACTTAAGGATCAACACAAACAAGAAACTCAACCAGTCATTTCTTGGCCCTCCTCAGTAATAAAGAATAGACTACATTGATACAGTGGCAATTTGAAGAATATAACAATAGATTGCAGGCTATGAGATACCTTACCTGCCCTGCACTTGGGAAGAGTGGTTTAGTAACTGGAGGCTGGGGAGTAGGTGCTGATGCAGCAGGAGCTGGGGGCCTGTTAAGAATGCCTGGTGCTGTAACAGGCTGTGCTTGTGTCATTGGAGGCATCCCAGGACGAGGACCAACAGGTGGTGGCATACCTATAAACCACAAAGAACCAGTAAAAAAAATCAGGCTGAAGGCAGTAAGAATACTCCTTCAGAGGATTCTGTTCACAGTGTTCCTTAGAACAAGGTCTCCCTGTGTTGGTTTCCCCAAAGAAGGTGTATTTTAAGGCAACAGTAAAATAAAACGTGACAAAGGGTAATGCCAGCAGTCGCTAATAAACGTCCATGCATAGGCAGTAACCTCAAACACTTCAGAGCTATACTGAATTAAGTTGTGTTTTCTACTAGAGCTTCAATGAAGAAGTTGTTTATGCTCTCAATAAATCAATGCAATTAATGCAGTAACTGTTTCCAACATACTATGCTGCCAAGCGCGTGGATAAGACTTAAAAAATCCAAGAGATGAAGCCATTATGAATGCTATTGGAACTCTGAACACAGTGGAACAGTGATGCAAGGCTACTTTTCGTAGCCTATCATCACAATCCATGCTCTTTGTATGTGCAGGGCTCTAGAAGAGGTTCAGAAATGAGAAGTTAACAGCTCACATGGGTTCCATCATATTACTGTGCAGCAGAACTAGGCTGTAACTGTCCTAGTGACTTGCCTCCTTCTCCAGTGAGAAATGAGGGCAAACCAGAAAATCTCAAGCCATCACAGCATAGCTGCCTGTCAGGTGGAATACCCTCAGAACTTAAGGCTGCTTAAAAGTTGCAGAAGCTCAAGAAACATCTCCCCTAGCTATGGTAAGTGACTAAAATTCCAGTTAGTTTCTTCATACAGCAGGTTCATTACTTGGGTATTTCACATTTTCCACAACATTTTCAATCATTACAATTTTCCAGCTGCAGCCACAGACATTAAAAAAGGGATGAAGAGAGACTAGACAACACAAAAGCCAGAGAAAATTATATTCTACTTTTTACCTTCACAATGATACCAAATACAAATTATTTATAATGAAAAGCCTTAAGTCAACCCCTTCAACTGTGCACAAGAATGGCTTCTTTGGCAATCAATCCACACCAAGGTGGTGGCATAACTCTGTATAGTCTTTATATAAAAATCCTAAGTCTCAGTGTAAATAAAGAAATATAATGTAGCTCTCACCATAGTACGAGTTCGACAACCCTGACCTACCTGGTGGCATACCAGGCATAAGAGGTGGTATTCCTGGCCCAGGAGGCATCATTCCACCCATCGGCATCATCCTATTAAACAGAAAATGAGCACCTGTATGAACACTCATGATAAACTCTTAAGACAACTGGCACATACCTGTAGCAGATAAAAAATTATGGTAAATAATTTCAAGAAGATCTCAACAGAAGCAATTCAAAACCAGCTGACTCCACAGTTAGAAACGTTTTTCCACAAAGAAAAAAAAAATAAACCAAGAAAATCCCCAAACACTTTTTCTTTGAACTTTAAATTCCTCATGCTTTCACTTCCACTACTATCATATTTCCAGAACTGGTATCTCTCTTGAAATCTATTTCAGGCTACTAGTTTCAGTAGTGTTCCAAGAACCTGATCTTAGTACACCCAGAAAATTTGAAAGTAGGAAAAACAGCTAACTCAAATCACACTAAAATCACTGTACATCTGCTATTACTCCTTTCTGACACCACAAGTCTATTTGTGGTTATAGCACCCTCATACTATTTTAACATACTCTCCTTCCTCTAGTGAACTGTGGACAACCCAAATCTGTAGAACTATCCACAAAATACTGATAAAAACAGAAAGAAGAAAGGAGAAGCATGCTTCTGGAGTTTAAATTACAATAAATATTCCCTATGCTGAAGATAGAAAAGTGGGAATTTTTTTTTTTAAGTCATTATTATGGCATACTTTTCCTTGATATTAAAAACAGGTTTTGGGTTTTTTTCCTCCTTGCTACTGATACCTGGAGATAAAGATTGGTCTGTATTTCCTAACAGATGGGTGGCATCTAAATGACTCCTTTTATCCTTGTCTACTAAGCCACACTACAAATTAATACACATTCCCCATCTAAATTATACATACAACCCTTAACACAAGCAAATCCTCTGCACAGGTCTGCAACTCCATAAGAAATAAGCTGTCTACAACACTAAATGCTTTTAAATTGGGAAGCTATAGATGAGTACCATAGAATCACAGAATGCTTTGGGTTGGAAGGGACCTTAAAGCCCATCTAGTTCCAACACCCTGCCATGGGCAGGGACACCCTCCACCAGATCAGGTTGCCCAAAGCCCCATCCAACCTGGCCAACACTTCCAGGGATGGCGCATCCACAGCTTCTCTGGGCAACCTACGCCAGTGCCTCACCACCCTCAGAGGGAAGAATTTCATCCTAGTATCTCATCAAAATCCACCCTCTCTCAGTTTAAAGACATGATTTCTTTACAGCAAACAAACCAAGCGTCACTTAAGTTTGCTTAATTTTGCTTAGGCAAAATAAAGGAATACTTATTACTTTAGTTAGCAAGATAAGCAGATACACAGCAGCCAAGTGCACACCAAAACCCCACTAAGAAGCAGTTTCTATTTGCATGATAAAGTCAAGAAACCCCCACCACTGCTGTTTCAAAATCAAATCACCATACACAGGCAAGTATTCATTCTGCAAAGCAAATTGCTACGCAGTCTTATTTTTCTTCTCAATTTATCTACCACTGCCACAAAAGGAATAACCAATGCAAAAGCAGTAATGACTAGGAACATAGTACCATCTCCAGCCACTAACCCAGAAAAGGGGCGAAGGCAAAGTCAGTCTTGCAACCCGTTTTGGCAACTATCTGTTAGACCGCAAAAAAAGTGCTGGATGCTCGCTCCCTGCTGCCACCAGAAAGATGACTTTCTGAGAAACTGTAGGGATAGTGTTGATAGTGTTAGAACTAGTGTCACACTAAAACCAAAGTTGCTTCCCAGGTCCTAAATCTTCTTTGCTCGTTTTTAAATGAAAGACCACCAGGTTAAAGTAAGCAAAAATTTAGATTAAACTAGGTAAAAGCATAATGTAACACCACCCCCTCCCACCTAAAATTTCACCAAAATGGAACTGTAGTGAGTTTTTTACAAATTAATTTGTGATCTACTAGATGACATTAAATGCACCTGAAGTTAACAGAGTTTAAAGAGGACTAAGTGCCAGCAAGCCTAATAAACTTCTGTTCAGTTTCTACCCAAAAAAGCTACAGTCATGATGAGCACCCACAAGATGTTCAACTATGACTTGATTTTTAAATTCAAAGACTCTTAAAACAGCACTTATGTCTCAGAAGAGAATAACCTTTCACCTCAGTGAACTTAAAAACTTAGAAGCAAAGTTCCTGCTGTATGTCCTACACTGTAGAGAATCTAGCAGATGGAGCTGTACTCTGGTTCAAGAGAGACTGTAAGTGCCTAAGAGTCTATTTTACTAATATTTTGCAGAATACACTTCTCATAACATATAGCTTTGTAATATTCATTTAGATAAAGCATAAAAACTTCAGCTACTATACAATAAAAAAACCTAACTAGACATTTTCCCCAAATTCTTAGGCAATATTCAAAGGTTTTCACTAAGACAATTTCAAGCTTATAAAAAACATGACATAAAATGGCATAATGAATGTACCTAGAATTACATTAATGAGATGCTTACATGTTTCCACCACAAAATGACTGCATGTATTTTCTCTGTTGATGTAATCTGTGAAAATTTATGACAAAATCAAAAATCTAACTGTGATTTTTCCAAACACATTGTGATAGGGTACGGTGTCAACCCCAAACAAGCATAAAAACCAACATCTTACTTTTGCCCAAAATACAAGAAAAATTTAAACTATCCAGTATTTTTTTTTGTTAGGTCGATGACTGATAACCAGTTGCACAACATATGTGCAATACACAAAGGAACAGTGGTTCACAGAAGGCTCTAAACCAACACAACAACAAAACTTTAAATAATTATACTACTACTCAATAAAGTAAGGAGAAAGGCAACATACTTTGTACATGAACTCACAGTTTGGCCATATTTTTAATGTTGGTTTACAGCCATCCAGTTCTTTGGTTAGTCTTAATATTAAGGTTTCAGAGTTCATGAATTCCTACATACATTTTTCCAAGCAACTTTACTTTTTCTGTGACAGTTTAAAATGCACAGTAAGAACACGTAATAGTAAGTCTTTCTTGCTACTCACCCAGGTGGCATTCCAGGCATAACTGGAGGCATTCCAGGCATCATAGGTGGAACACCTGCCATTAATGGTGGTATACCTTAAAAGAAAAATAAATTTGAAACAACTCTGACAACACACAGTCACTAACAAATTTCATCCAATAAATTTAGACTGGATTAATGTTTTACAGGAAGCTCTAAAAGATCAGTTTTGGAAATAATATTGCTTACAAACAACACAATATAAAAGATTATCTGCAAATCTGACTTAGATTCGTTGTTCTCAGTCCTCTAAGACTGTAAATGTTCTTGGTAGTCTCCACAGAACGTGCCTTATCGTTACAGAACATATAATTAGAAGAAACCAGTTTTTGCTCACTGTCATTAATCAAAAATCTTTCCTCAATGTAGTTACGGCATGTGTATAAACTGCCTGTTTGATGTTAGCAGCCTTTCGGCCCTGTTTCCAAACTCGTTACAAAAGACCACAAACAAATATTATTGGTAGGCTTATGTTTAATGTACTAATCTGCCTTACTACCATATTAACATTCCTTCAGCTAGGCGCCAGCATGAGGTATCTTAATCTACTTCACAAAGGAAGATGTGTGCACACACACAGAATGGGGGAAGAAAAAAAGAAGAAACTGTTTACATGCACCTCACAAAACTATCTTGTGACCTCTAATACCTAGTGTGAGAAAGGGCAGATTATTATTCCAGCATACAAGCAGCAATTTGTATTTCTACTCAGTTTTTCAGTAACTAGCTTAAAACACCACCTTACCTGGAGGCATCCCTGGTGCACCTGGCACAGGAGGCAAACCTGGTTGTGCCATCGGGGGAATGTACCCCTGCTGTGGCTGAACTTGCTGGGGTTGAAACGAAGTTGAAGCTGCAGATTCATCATCTTCATACTCATCAGAATCATCCTGTTGTTTCTTCTTTTGGCTCTCTGCTAAAGAGTAAGATGTATATGGTCAGACTGAAGGCAAATTATATTCTATGAAATTCATTTTATCTGGAGTATTCCAGATAGAATGAAAATACAATTCAAATCTTATCAGCATGTTCAAAAATTCATAGAATTACAAAGAAAAACTATGTGAGTCTACCTATAAAATATAAATAAACGGAAGGAAAACGACTCACATTGTAATGACCCTCAACATAAACGGGGGTCTTCCTTCACGTCAGTCTCATGCTGTCCAGAATAAGCCAAACCAGTTCAAACAAAGGTATACTTAAACAGCAAAGAAATCTAAGTATTTACACATCAACAGGCTTGTATCACCCCGGCCCTTCCTCTCTTTACTCTCAAAAATAAAATCGCCATCCCCACATTCATTAGGTAATTATTGTAGCTGCACTAACATGCAGCTATTTCTGAACAGGAAAAGAAAAACATCTCTCATCCTTCTAAATGACGGGCAAATGCCTAGAGTTGCAGTTAGAGCACGCATTAAACCCAACCCTTACTCTTCTGAGAAGCGAGAACTGTATCACACAGCTTACTATCAGTAAGAAACAGACTACGGAAAGGACAGATAACTAGCTAGATCGCACTTTACCCTGAGTTTTTTGTTCAAGTAACCTCCTCCGTTCCTCCATATCTTTTTCTGGAATGCCCTCCATGCCATAGATTTCCAGTTCAATGTCTGTTCTTCCAGGAATAGCATTTGGAACAGCATCTATTGTTTCTTTATGTACCTAAAGAAAAAAATTAAAAATCCTCCTGATCACAATTCAGGTTAGATTCTACATGTTCTTCATATAGTTTCAAGATACAAAAGGAACATCCTTAATCATAAGATCTCTCTGGTAAAGCATTTTCTTGGTATGTGCTTCCTAATCATGGTTAATTACTTTTAGCTTCTAACAGTAGTTTATATAAACTTGTCTTCTGAACACCAAGGCAATACAATTCCTTCACTCCTCCTACACCTCAAAAATGACAGCAGACATTTCTACTGCATACTCTCCCTATGACTGCTGACACAGCAGGAGTTCTGTTCTGGAAACAGATCATTGCTGTCTTTTTCTCATCAGTTTTTAAGACTGTGGAAGACCCCAACCCCCCACCTTCTTAAGTTCACTATTAATTCCAATTTTAGATACTTGTAAAAAAAGTTTATGTAAGTCTAAAACTTCTTACCTGCATGCAATGTATAGCTAAACCAGGTCCTGTATACAGTTTCTTATGACATATATGGCATTTAAAGTGCTTTGCTTTTTGATGCTGTATAAGGATTTTTTCATCATCAAAATCCCTGTTACAATACCTATTGAAGACTGTTAAGGAAACATTTAATCCTGACAATGACCTAACACTAAGCTAATTAGCATTATTGTGATTTTTCCTAAAGCAAAAAAAAAAAAAAGCATAGGAAGCATCTCCGAGCATTCAAAGCATGACAAATATTTCATGGATGTCTGAAACCAAACCTCTTCATACCATCCAGCATTTCCCTCTTCAGATAGGTAAAAAAGACAAGATGTGTGCATGCAATCAGAACCATCATTTGATTCCATATTCTTTGACACATGCTTTTCAAGTTCCAGTTATTTCTAAGTAGACTCATTCCTTCTCTGCATATGTGTAGATTAAAATAAACTTGCTAAAGCATTAAAGGAGAAATAGACTTGAAATCCACAAAAGGGAAGTGATGAGAAGTGTCTATTTAATAACAAATATCAGTAGCTAACACTTAGAGAACAAAAATTTTAGTTAGTAGCGCCTTTCCTTTTTCAGTCATCCAGCTATCAATTCTTATGACACCACATAATTTGCTGCAGTCATTACAGAACTGTTTTTAAGCAGAAACATTTTAAGCAAAGAACTTTCTGGACATCTGCGTGACAGAAGAGGCAAACTACAGTTTCCTTTCTGCAGGTCAGCATTAGTATTTCAGCAAACACTCCAAACATATCTTCATAAGCAAGACAAATACACATTTGTTATTTATTAGTTATTCCTTGTTAACACAATGTGTCCCTGACTTCCATCAAAACTTGAAATATGTAAATAACTAAACTAGAAGCACAGATGCCTTCCAGCATAAAATTGCAAAAAAAAATCTCAGAGCAGCTTATAAATTCCCTTATTGAACAATTCTAGATTGGGCAGAAACATTTTAGAGAAAAGGTAAATCTGCAATTATCCCCAACAAAAAACAGATTGTGAAAGAGCGATCAAAGAAAAATCCACCAGTATTTCTGGATACTGAGAAATTTTATACGACTTTGATGCAGCAATTACGAATGTGAAAGCCGCCCCCCCCCCCCCCCCGCAAAAAAAAAAAAAAGAGTTTTCAAAAGGTCTCTTAACCGCATCTGCCCCACTTCTTGAATAGCTGTATTTATCAGAGGCAGGGTTTTCTCCCGTTGACATCCTTCCCCCCGGGGGATAAGGACCGTTCTCCATTTTCCCCACGATCCCAGCAATCCCGCCGGGCCTGGCCAGAGAAGCTGCGGCCTGCCCTGGCTTTACGGATCGGACGCGAGGCCGACGCCTCAAGCGAGGCAGGCGGGAGCGGGCGGGCTAGGCCGCGCGGGGAGGGGGTGGGGGGTGGTGTAGAAGCCGAGGAAGGGCACGGACCAGGCTCAATCCCCACGCTAACGAGCACAGAACTAGAAGAGGACCAAGCACAGAGCCAAACCGTAACGCGGGTGAAGAGAAGGAAAGCGCCCGCTGGACAGCGAGGAGCCGGGTGGAGAACAGGACAGAAACACGACCGGACCAGGCCGCTCCGATCTCCGCCGCTCCGATCCCCCACCCAGCTCCCCACGCCCGCCTCGTCCCACACAGAAGGATACCAGCACCAAGGCTTCAGCTGCTTCTTCTTCTTACGGCCCATGGCGGTAGCGCCCCCGACCTACACGAAAAGGAGAGAGCCGAGCTCTTCTCTCCTGATCCACAACGCCCACACCAGGCTCTCCACGGAGGCAAGCGAGCAGACACAAAATGGCCGCCACGCTCCCTCCTGGCGCCACCGCCTCCGAGCTCCCAGCCTGCACCGCGGCGCAGCAGAGGGGTGGGGGAGCTGTCCACGTGACGGGCTCCGGGCTGTCCCCGCCACCTCCTGCGCTGTCCCATGCTGCCTCGCGGTTGTGGCCGCCCGCCATTTCGTTTGGCTGGGCACCTCGGTGTGTTTCCCGGCTTCGTGTTCAATGTCAGGGAGAACCTAGGTTTTTCCCTACGAAATCGGGCGGGCAAGAAGTCGGTATCTCTTAAACAAGCCGCTCTACACAGTGGCTTGGTGGTGGTTACCTGTGTCTGCGTACCTGGCTTTTGACGGGGAACCTGGCCCTGCAAGAACACTGTAGAGCTGACTGACCTGTGTTGGGCCCTTCCCTGCCCGAGCGTCCCCTGCCTGGCCCGGGGCTGGCCCCTCTTACATGCCATCGGGTGGTGGTCCTGTGTCAGCCCCCCAAGCATCCAGGTGCCCCAGGCTGGGCCTAGAGCTGTTCCCTGGCCTGTGGGGCTTGGCTCAAGCAGCATGTCTGCAAGAGCTGCCCGTTAGTTGACGAGGCCAAGCTAACAGATGTGCTGTTTTAACAGGAAAATATTTCAGGAGTAGACTTTTTAAAAACAAGCAGCACAGCTCATCCTGTCAAACATGATTTGAGCGGGTCCTGCATTTGAAGGATTATCTCGATACAGGTAGTACAGCATCTACTGTATTTTTCAGTAATTTGCACAAAAGAGTTGCAGCAACAAGAGCCATTTCAGTGTTGTCCAGTACAGCTCTACTTTGGGCCCGGTGCACCTCGAGCGGCTCGAGCCGCTGAAAGCCGCCTGCAATGAATCCTCAGCCCATTCACCCGCTCCCCGCTGCTGGGGGCCGGGCGGGGCCTGCCCACGGTCATGGGTACACCCACTCAGGGTGGGGGGAGACGCTGTAGCGCAGTGCCCGCCCTTCCGCCGCCCTGCCCTGCCTCCGAGGCGGCGAGCGCAGGGCTGGCAGCGGGCTGGGCCGTGGGGGGTGAGGCAGGCGCGGCCCGGGCGGCGTCAGAGGCCGCGTTCCCTGCGGCACAGCCGGCGGCTTGGGCCGGTATGCTGCCGGCGCTGCCGGACGGCGATGAGCGGGAGCTGGAGAGCAGCGAGGAGGGCGGCGGCGCGGGCGAGGAGCGGAGGCCGGAGCGGTACAGCAGCACCTACCACAGCCTCTACGGCTACCGGAGCTGCAGGTGAGAGCGCCACTGGCCGCCGCTGAGGCCTGCCGGGGCCCGGCGAGGCGGGTGGGCGCTGGGTCGCCCCGCGGGGAGGCTACTTCCAGGCCTTACCACTTCCCAGCTGCTCGGATTTGCTTTATTCCCCTTCTCCCCTCCTCCACAAGAGATCTTTTTTCCTCCCATAATGTCCCGATTTCCCTGCTCCTGCTTTCAAACGCTCTCAGGCTGTACCTTTCCCCGCTGCAGTTCCTTTTGCCTGTTCTGTGTGCTAAGGCTGTAAAATAAATCGGAAGAATGATTTTCAGATCCTCGCAGCAGGGAGCAGACAGTAGGGATGGCAGTCCCAGCAGTGCGGCAGCAGAGACACCCTCCAGCGAAGACTTCAGGTAGAGTCCATCTGCAAGAACTGCATGATCCCCTATCACCCCATTTTTAAGCCTGCAGTATTGCTTTTGGGTGCATAGTAAGCAAGTACATTGAAGTCCCTTCAAAGCAGAAACCTCTGGGAAAGCATACTGACATCGCTTGGTTGCTTTTTCTGGAATACTTACGGAATGGACACAAAACTCAAATAATGTGTTAAACATAAATTATCATCTTGGAGTTTCAACTCTGTTTTCTTTGCTACTAAGACTTGACATTTCTGTATTGACTTAGGTCTTCAAGTAGATAATAGATAATTAAAATTTATTAAACAATTTTAAATGGACATGTTATCTTTCCACAAGCTCTGTAATGGAGTTGTTGCTCTGTATTACAGCCAGGGAAACATAGGAACAAAGAGGGGCAGTGACTTCTTCATAGCTGCTGAGTTGTTCAGCATCAGCTGACACCACAACTCCAGAATTCTGGTCTAGGGGGCAAACCACAGAATGCATTTCTGAGGGGCCAGAAGTCACGGAGCGAGTTAGCTGTAAGCCAGACAGATGACAGTGGTCCCCCTCCTAGAAGCAGGTGGTTCTGCACTCATTCAGAGGAAGAAAACTGTAACATTTGCTTTTTGCTAATGATTTCTTCTTGTTTTTTAAAGCCTCTCCTTGCTGGACACTAACTTGCCAGCCGAAGCAGAGACTGAATTGCGCAGTTTTATCGCTAAGCGTCTTACTAAAGGAGCCCTGTTTGAAGGAATGGGGAATGTAGCATCAGTGGGGCTGAGGTAAATTTTAAAAATTAGTTGTGAATGAGAACTGTAAGAAACATTGGCAATATTGCACACCTTGCCATCTGGTGCTGCACTTAGGTGTAATCCCAATTCTGTGTTCTCAGTCTATTGCTGCTGTTAATAACAGCTTTACGCAATGGTGCTTTCCTCTTTTTCTAGGTTGCTTTGAGAAAAATATTGTAGTAAATAATTTATTTTTTGAATACTTAAAAAATACTACATGTGTTTATGACTATTTCCTTTTAAACTACTCTGGCATCACAGAGGAAAAAAGAGAAGGTATAAGAGCTCTATATATGATCATAGGAGCTACCAGTGCTAGTGGGTAAAAATTCTTTACAGAAATCATCTATGTCTGCTTTTTGTACTCATTTATTGTGATGTGTCTGTAACAAAATAATTCTGGTTTTTTTCTTTCTGCACAGCATACCAGAATATAAAGTTGGTTGTTATTACTGTCGTTTCCAACAAGAAAATCTTCTAGAAATGGCAACACTGGAATCAGATATCAATGCTCCAGAATATGTGGTTTGTTTCTTAGGTGGTTCAGAGAAAGGTCTGGAACTATATCCTTACCTTTAACTTTCTGTATCTCTGTGGAGAGGGAGATGATGTAAAAATTATGGTCTCATCATGTCTGTTTCCTGCTTGAAATCAGCTTGTTTGTGCACAACTTCCAATAACTGAAAATGTTAATAACAGCCATATACTGAAAGGGAGAAATGCAGATCTTAACTGATGCATCATATTTTCCTTAAGAAGATACTTTCAGACTTGAGCTGGACAAATACATTCAAAGTCTGAAGATAAATCTTGATTTGGAGGTAAGGCCTAACTTTTTTTTTTAAGTGGTGAAAATTACTATTTACACAAATTAATTACTAATACAATCTGGAAGATTTAGTCTATGGAGACAAAATAGGTGTTTTAAGTACCAGTAGGAAATACAGAGAGAGATACTTGATCCACTGTAGTGACAGTGAATGTCTAAAGTGTTATCAACCACACAAGTGAAAAGGAAAAAAAAAGGGGGGTGGGGGAGAGAGGACTTTTTTGTGCCAGCCATAAATCTCTTAAAGGTTACTTGCAGTTAGATTCAGAGAGAAGAATGAATAATGAAAGGTAATGGTCTACAGGAAAGTTATCAATGGTCCACCTGGATTCTTATCACTTCTGAATGTCGGGGAAAGATTTTTAGTGGATTTCTTGTCACAGTTTTTCTAATGGAAACTGCATTTTAAGTCTCTTTCTCATCCCATCTGCTGTTGCAATGGTCTTTGCTCAGTACATACCATAATATTACAGTTCTGTCTATTTCTTAAAATACAAAGCCCTTCTTTGCTGATAAAGTGTGGCTTTAAACCTCAAAGTCATTATTTTACTGTGGTTTGAAATTAAGAAGGCTCTGACATCCAAATATCTTAGGTTGAATAGATTATTAATAGGTTTCTATTTGTGTAGAAATCTAATCTGTAGTTAAAAGTTTTAACATTTCAACCTGTTACAGCAAAAATCCTTGGAGACCTGTGTTAGCCCCTACTTGAGAAGCTGGTTTGAGAATGCCATATGCCCCATTCAGAGAGTGGTACAGCTTTTCCAGGAGAAACTCGCCTTTTTGTTACATGCTGTAAGTAAGTGTATTCAAACTGGATAACTAAAAAAGGTTCAGAAGGAATCTCAGTGACTCCAACATGTTTTCAATCTTTCTTGCATTTGCTTTCCCAGCCAGGGTAAACAAGGAACAAGTTTTTTCTTCTTTTTTTTTTTTTTTTTAAATTCAGGGCAAGTACATTTTCCCTGCTTTATTGCTAAGGAAGCACATAGCAATTTCTTCTATCAGTTGTCATAGTTCACTCATTTTAAATTACATAGCAGTGTCCAAGTTGAAATTAGAATGAGAAAATTAGAAACAGCACGAGAATACTGTCCCCACTATAATTTCTCTGAACCAAAAGAGATGTTATATTGTGTATGTGCCTCATGTAAGTCACTGGAAACAGAACAGAAATTAATCCTAGCTCTAGTCAGGGAGTTTGAGGCAGCTTTGGATGGAATAGCTAATAGAGCATAACTGCTGTATTTCTTCTGAATGCAAAACCAGCTGCAATGACTATAGTATGGAGTATTCCCTTAGCCTCTACTCTTTCTCTGAAAAGAACAATTTTTAAAGTACCACATTACGTATTTATTGCTAGTGACTGCAATATAGCAACAGAAATAGTATCAAAGTTGCATCCAGTTTTCATTTTTTTGTTTGTTTTAAGGCTTTGAGTTATACTCCTGTGGAAGTAAAAAACGCAGATGAAAGAACAGAAAAAGACATCAGCAGGTAAAGATATTTTGAGAACCTGTGAGTAACTTGGTTTTTGTGTATGACAGCCTCCTGTTCTTGCTGTTAGGAATGGTAAAGAAGCCAGCAGTTCATGAGAGCTTTTTGTGTCAGGTTTCTGGCAGCTGCCAGCCTCCAAGGACTTGTTCAGGAAGGCACAATGACCTCCTTGTGCATTGCCATGACTGAGGAGCAGCACAAGTCAATAATTATTGACTGCAGTGGACCTCAGCCTCAGTTGCATAACGCAGGTGAGATTACAGCTGTGAATACTTCTTCATGTTACTCACTTGTATCCATCAGCTGCTGAGAGTTGAGAATATTCAGAAGCTCGTAGGTTCATGCCCAGAAAGTTTGGATTCTGGCTGGAAACTACACCATCTGGTTTCCTGTGAGCAGATACACTGGAACTCTGGTTTGAAAATGGCTGATAATAAAATCCACAGTGCATTTAGTTTGCAGACCATTAAACTATGATTTGTATGCTTCAGAGAAGCTGCAAAACTTTTTTCCTGTTGCCCTTTTTCACAATATTTGTCAAAGGAATTGAACAATCAGAACAGAATTTCATGTAATCATTATGCTGTTTGCTTTTCTTTTCCACACGTATTGTTTTTCTTACGACTTGTTTCTTAGCCCAGATATATTATTATCAGTTGTTATGTGAGAGTGATTAAACCAGGTGAATGGAGCTATATATTTATCTTCAGCTCCTTTACTTTTTCCCATCTCTTCTCTGTGTTCTTGAACACGTAACAGGAAGCAACAGATTCTGTGAGGACTGGATGCATGCTTTTGTGAATGGTGCTGAAGGTGGAAATCCGTTTCTCTTCCAGCAAATTTTGGAAAACTTTAAATTGAAGGTACCTGTTCATATATGTTAAAGACTTCAGGAAGACGTCAGGGTTACTGAGGGAGCAAATACTCCTCTTGCAGCAAAGAAAAGCTTTAGGTTATTTATGTCTATATGTCATTAGTTGATTAACTCTGAAGTTTAAGTTGAGCACTGGGTTACTGTAGTTGACAAGACCAGAATGTAAAGTAGTGTGAAAGCTTCTTCAGTGACTATTCCAAAGGCATTTTCTCATAGTTAAAATAAACCCTACTTTTTTCTCTTTGTATTATAATACTGTTAACTTGAGCTGTGCACACACAATATTGTGTGACATGGATTCGGTAGTTAATGTTCCTTAGGTGATCTGTCATAATAGGCGAACTCTAGATACAGGGTTGGACACAATCAAGCTGTGGTCGCCACACGTTTTGCATTGTTACAATAACAGGGGTAACACATGTCACAGTACTCAATTCTTAAATTACTCTTGAGTAGTAATATAAAATTTCTATTGGAAATGCTTTTGCTTCTCCTGCTATTCTTTGTTTGCTGTTCCACATGATGGTATGTTTTCTTTCCGTGTAGAAGGATAAGAAAATGCTCTGTTACTCTTTTCCCAGGCTATACAAGACATAAACAACCTGAAGAGGTTTATCCGCCAGGCTGAAATGAACCACTACGCCTTGTTCAAGTGCTACATGTTCCTAAAGAACTGTGGCAGTGGAGACATACTTTTGAAGATTGTTAAAGTAGAACATGCAGAAATGCCAGAAGCCAGAAATGTAGTGACTGTCCTTGAGGAATTCATGAGAGAAACATCAGTGGCTTAAAACTATCTTAATTATTCTGTACTCATTTGAGGGTACTGTATAAATCATTAATTTCTTCTGTGCAGCTTAGTTTCACTATTGCACGATTTTTAATTTATATTTAAAAGTATTAAGTCAAACCTAAGTTGCAGTTTCACCTGCCTTTTGTCTTTTTTAGAGAAAGCAGTATGAGCTTTTTTAATGTGTAAATATCAGATGATACAAAATCCTGCATAGTTTTCAGTGCTTACCAGATTCTCCAAATGACTTGCTCCTTTTCTGAAGAAATCATGACATTTGTTTTTTTACAGTCATTGCACACAAAAAAACCCCAAACCAAATCCCCTACCTGGCAAGCATTTCAGTGTTTTAAATATTTTAAATATCTTTATAATGATCATGTCTAATCATTAAGATCTGTTTGCTTTTGTTTTAATATATAAAGCACAAACCTCTGGATAAATCATAGTAAATGAATTAATCATATTTGTTTATATCAGAGAACATAGTTAACAAGTCTGTAGCTAGTTTCCACATTCTACTTTCAAAGTGGCAGTTTGTTCTTTGGGTACTAGATAAACAACTTGTTAATTGGTATGAAACAGAACTGCCTTAAGGCTGAACAGTTTTAGGAAGCAGTTTATGTGTGCTTGTATGTATGCCTACCTATGCTGGACAGACAAATTCCCAAGCTATTTGATGAATCCCATTCTTCATTAGTTTGCATTGTGATCAAGACGACCTTTGTATGTTCTTATACCCATTTTGCTAAATAACTAATCATGAAGTTTTTCAATTGTGGAGAATTAAACCTGACAATTTTACAGAATAAATATTAACTTTAAATGAATAGAAACTTCTTCAGAAATTGAAGTAAACTAAGTTCCTAGGTTAATTATTCAGACTTTAAAACATTTCATTGTATTTCAGCAATGAATTCTTACCTACATCATAGGACATTTAGACAGCAGAATACTTGAAGAAAATCTGGAATCAAAACTCACAAGGCCTCTGAGTGACCACATCATTGAGGACTAGTTCTACAAACATGACATGAGCAAACTCCCCATTGCTTTCCTTTGCAGCCAAGGGTGTTTGAACACCTAACTCAGAGTAGCTGAACAACTCTTCCTGACACAGGAACTCTAAGCAGTCTCACTAATGCATTTAAGTTTGTTCTGCCAGTGCTGTATACTGTGATGATAAAAGTTGAATGATTTCCTGTGACACTACTGTGTTCAACCTATCATAAGGTTTACAATAAAACACATTTACATCCTTAATGGTGTGCCTACATAAGTTACAAATGAGCATTGTCCTTGATGTCTTCTGTTTAAAACCCTTTATTCACACAATGTAGAGGAGCTGCTAGTGTAAAGCATAGGAGTCTACAAGTGGTATAGTGACAGCAGAGGTAGCACGTAACATGTATGGGCAGTCAGTGAAGAGAATGGAAGTAGTTTGAAAGAAAACAAATCCCTTATTGTCTCATATGCAGCAGCTCTGAGAAGTATCAATTTTTTTCCTTCAGAATATTTTATTCATGAGTAAAGCAGCGCCACTTAATAAAAACATGTCACCCTTTGTTGCTCTCGTACATTTTTAACAAAGTTGGAGCACTTTAGTATTTTGCCTGATCTGGAGGCAGGGGAAAGCTCAATGCTAAAAAAAAAAAAAAAAAAAAAAAAAAAAAAAGAGTTGGATGTGAAGAAGAGGCAGCTGTGATGTGGCAGGAGTGTAAGAAATCCTTGCACTAGTGCTGTCCTGTTCCTGCTGCTGGGTGAAGTTGGGCTGAAGCCTCCTGGCCAGGGGTTCCATCTCCTGGCCTTAATATTGACAAACAGTTGGTGCTGGTGATGATGAACTTTTCCTGAGATGCTTTGCTCAGCCTTCATCCCGGGATGTTTTCAACAATAAACTGGCAGAAGTACTGAAGGACCTGTATTACCTCTGAACTGACCCTGTCCTGAGCAGGACCTTGGACTGGAGATCTCCTGAGGTCCCTTATAACCCAAGTGATCCCATTATCCTGTGACCTGGACTACACTTATTTAAATAAGATATTTGGGTTGTTTGCTAGGTAAATTATCATAAATCACTTTTCAAAATCCAGATATTTTTAACCTTAACTGTAACACTTTGCTTAGTTGTGTTAAGGCGTCTCCTCTCCAAGTTGATGCATTGCTCAATATCCATCTTACTGAATTTGTGCTCTGTTACACGTGGGCAGCTCCAGTCACAGCTTTTTCTGTTGCAAGTTTCTTTCCCTGAATTTTCCCAGCACTGAAGGTGGCTGGCATGGTGCAAAACTACTTCTTGCTTTCTGCAGCCTTTGTTTTATCATCTTGCTTCTGCCAGCTTTGCAGTAACTTTGCTATTCAGTTACCTAACTACTAAACTCAAGGCACTCACAAGTACACACACACACTGAAATACACCTTGGTAGTTCATGAATTTACAGGTTTTACTGGCATCTTCCCATTATAAATTCTACTTTAAAAAAGAAAACTAAAGGAAATTGAACAAAAGAGTAATAAATAATGCAGAAGCAGCTGGTTTAGCTGCATGAGTGCCTGGAGAGTATTACACACTTAACTTCCTCCAGCAATCAGCTATTCAAAGCTCAAGATGAAACACACAAAGGTCAGAAGATGCCAAGATGTGCACTTAATTTGGAAACCTGAACAATTTTTACTGTGGTTTTAAAGTTCTGATTTAAAACTCTTTAGGAAAAAAACAAAACAAAACACAAACCAAAACAACAGAGATGAACCAAAAAACAAAACCCCCAAACCCAACCAAACAAAAAAAAATCCCCCAGACCTATGTTAAGAATGGAAGTTCAGATGTAACTGCTATGAGCCTCTTGCAGTTTGAAAGATCACAATACACTTTTGTGTGTGTTTTCCCCCCCCTTGACCCCCAAGAGAAGTAGCATGTAAACCAATTAATTCTCTTTCCAACACTTATGAGCAATGCTTACTATACAGAATATGATAGGAGCTATGGGAATAAAATGATAGAGTTTTACGAGTTTGTGTGATCAAGGCTGAGTATCAAGGCTGCCAGCTTTTGGCTCCTTCTCTGCCATAGATATGCCGGAATTGGCAATACTTCTGTCCTTCAGTTTGCCTTATTTTAGCCAGCAAGAAAAATGTATGGTGCTAGCAGACAGTAACACTTCCTGTATTAACTGGCAAAACCCACCTTGCCTTCTTGCTGAAAGTCCTCAACTAATGAATAAAGAACTTTAAGTGTCTCGGAAAGCTCAGTTAAGCGCAGAAAACTAACAGCAAGAGCCAAGTCCCACATACTGTAGCAGAGATCTGCCTCCCCTTAGGAGTAACAAATCTGACAGGAACTGCTGCTAGTTACATCTTATTTCTTTAAATTACACTTTAACTCAATGTTTCCCAACAAAAACAGAAAATATTTTTCAAAATAAGCCTCCCCCTTCCACATTGGTAGAAGAATTTTTTAGTTTTCTCAAAAATAACTAAATCCATTGGAGGTTTGCTGCAGAACTTCCTGGATATGTTGTTCCACTATTGATTAAAGAGACAAGAATGTGTTGGCTCTGAGACTTTAAAACATTCAGTAGAATCTGATGTTAAAAGAGAACCACCCTTCACCCTAATAAAAAATTTTAAACAGTCTAACATACTTGGTCATCAACTTCCCTGCAGCTCTGAGTTCACTACTTTTGCTCTTTTGTTAAGTACCATGTTAACTATAGACAAACTTATAAAACTGTCTTTGAAAACTTACAAACTGTCTTTGAAATTTTTTTCTTGGTTGTTTTTTGGCATGTAATGTAGAAAACCTCATTTTTATTTAAAAAAAAAAGAAAGGAACAGAAAACAAAAAAAACCCCACCAACAAAAAAAATTTAATGGATTCTGCACTCAAATAATATTGTTACAACAAAAATATACAGAATGTACACAATACAAAAATATTTGGAAACATACCATAGCGTCTTACCTTGCAAATATAATTTTGTTTTACTAGCCCTTAATGGGAAAGTATCATTTGTTCAGTATTTTAAGGCAGAAAATTACATTGTTTAGTGCTTTGTGTTTAACACTTGGATGTGTCGTAAGCATTAGTAGTGTAAGCAAAAGAAAAGCTGCGTAAATCTAGCTTTATTTGCAAACTAAACAGACACTGTGGGGGAATCAGGAGACAGTGACTAACGTACCTATTAGGCTCACTGAAAATTAAGGTACTTTTGCTACTTAAATCAGGCCTAGGGAATATTTTGTGCTCTGTGTTGTAAAGTACCCTGAAACATAATTTTTCTGTATTAATACTGGCATTTCAGAAATACGTCATTAGAAAGCTTTTTCCAATTAAAAGCCAATGATTAATGGTGACATTAAAAGTACATTTACCTTTAAACAAGCTTGGTTTCTGTCTTATGTGTGATTCTTTCTTTATAGAGCTGCAAAATGCACTGCTTTCCTTTATAACCAGCTCTCAGCATCAGTGATTGCAGAAGGAATTTTTGAGTCGTATCACAGAGCAGTGTAGAGCAGCCACTACAATAAAAGAAACAGAACAGCAGCAAAATTCAAAGTGACTAAAACCCCAGAGGTGCTGGCCTTTGTTCTCTAGGTCCCAGTTTGCCTCCAGAGGTTGCTAGTGTTGAACTGCATCCATATTCTCCAGTTCCACTTTGGGTAAAGCCAGTGGATGGGGTTTCCAAAGCAATTGAGCTGAGCTTGAATCTATGTAAACAGATAGACTGAGCTCTTTACTCACTGAAGTATGTGTGAAAGTCCTACCCACGATCCTGTGAGACTAAATATTGGCACAAAACAGCAGCTGTCTTGTGAGGTCAGCAGATAAAGCTGGTACTAAAATAATAGTTAAATGTATCAGATTCCATCCTTATACCCCCGTTCAAATTGAAACTATCTGATTTAAAACATACGGGCAGTACAATCTATCAGAAGGAGCAAGGCCTTGGGATATAGAATCCCTAAGCTTTATTTCTAGTCCAGCAACCTCAGACAATGATAACTTCTCTAGCCTCTCCCTTCCCCATTGATAAAATGCTTCCTACTGCTGAAGAAAGAATCACAGTATGCCACATAAGTGCTAAGATTCCTCATCAACTGATGGGGGAAAAAGTGACATGAGATGTTGTCTTAAGACCTCAGCAAAAGTAAATTAATCAGCATTTTACAACTCGTCTACACTGACTCAGAGAATGCTTCTGGTAACTTCATCTCTCATCACTCCATTACAACCCTCTCCTTCCTATACTATTACCAATGTGTGCAAAATTAATCTCTACTTGCCTCCAAGCATCTGGGAATAAAAGGTGCAATTTGCAAGCCCTGTGGACTTTGATCTACCTGGTTCTCCTTTTCCTTCTTCCTCTCCATGGCTGTCTGAGCCCCTTCTCCCATCTCTCCTCTGGGACGAGGGGATCAACGAGAGGCTCGGAGCCAGACCCCATCTGTGCTGTTGCCATGCTGCCAGCAGGCATCCCTGAAGGAGCTCTACAGCCAGCACCCCAGGCTCTCCCAGTCTGCATTACTACTCCCTACACCCATCCTCACTGGACCAGTGCTGCAATATACTTACTAAATTGGAAGTCCAGTACAGAAATCGCTTTTTTTTTTCCTCCAGGTGTTGTGTCCTCACTCAAGATGACAAGCATAAAATAACTTCCTCTAACATCCACTGTTCGAATCTGTACATCGGTAACAGTCCTTGCACTGCACATCCATAAGGTTCAATAAATTCACATTTTATCTGATTGATGTAAAATCCTGACAGCAGCTGAAATAAAACCAAAACCACCACCAAAACCAGTCCCTCAGTGGACAGCTCCTTCAGGAGCACATTGCTGACTGTGACAAATTGGAACCACAAATGAGCAGGATGGAGAATATTATGCCTCTGACATAAGCCAGCAGCTTCAAGGACATCTGGAGGTAAAAGAAAAGCCTGTTTGCTATTAGCTCTCTGGTGCTGCAGCACTGTGGCACTCCTCGGTGCATTAGAAAACAACGTAACTGGGTTTTCTGATACTCTGTAAAAACGTAACAAGTTTTCATAGTATAATTTTAGTGATAAAAATGTAATTTTAAAAGCTTAAGCACTTCTGCTGCTCCTGACTCCATGAGCTGACAGATTCTTAGCAGACAACAGGCTCTGGTACAACCTACTCTATATATGGGGAGAGATTTCAGCTCTGGTGAGCAGGAATGTGAGAGGGTTTCATTTCTTCATCCACAATAAATCTAGTACTGCTTTAAAGTCTGGCCTTTCTGATCCCCAGGGTTGCTTGTAGACTTGCTCAGACAGCATATGGGGACACAGAATGGAAGTCAGAAAGATAAACAATAGTTAAAAGAACAACTCATAAGCTCAACTTCAGAGCTGGTTTTGACCAGTTTACGTAAACTATGTTCATCTATGGATAAAGGACCAAAGAAGGGCACCTGGATTACTCTGTTCAGTTCCCTCCTAGTCCTGAGCAGAGGTAAAGATACATTGGCCAGGCTGATGAAGAAACAGGTGGTCCTTGAACTTGTACCTTGCTGCTTCACCACAGAGCACATCACTGGCAGGCACGTAAATGTTTCCTGGGGAGAACCTGATGGGCATTAAGTAGCTTTCAGTTGAGAAACCAAAAATAAAAGTCAGTCAGTGCATACTGTACTCTGGTAAATTATAGGCAAAATAATCTGGGGTTTGTTGCAACTGAAATTTTCTACCAAAATTTTCAAAGTTTTCCTAAAATTTCAAGGGAACTCTCATTTCTGCTCACCTCTGGTTTAAAGGCATCTGTAATCAGAAAGGCTTAGCAATAGGTGAGAAAAGGAATGTCCTCCTTGTTAACCGTGCTTCTGTCAGTATTCTCCTAGCTCCCTGCTCTCCTGCTTGTCTGCTGCTCCCCAGGGAGATGATCTGCACTGCTACAAAACTCACTGGCCAGCTCCTGACCTGAAACGATGCATGCAAACTCTCATGACTGCTTTGATCTGAGCCCATACTGCAGAGATAAAAATGGCACGGGGAACCGATCTCCTTCTCCAAAATTAACAGAGCTCTGACCCTTATCCCTTCCCCTTGTTCCTTGATCTGAGGGCCCATAAGCAATGTACTACTAGCCATGCAGAACAACAAAGGTGCAGTTGCCCTCAGAGATCCCATTCCTGTGCACAAAGGTGGCAAAAATTGTTTCTTTTGCAGATAAGGCTTATTCCAGGCTGTAGAAACGCTTGTTTTCTCTATCCTCTCCTTCCCCGAGGCAACAGGAGTTTTATTAGTGCACACTGTGGGAGCAGAACTTCACCCTTCCAGAGAGATTTTTCCCATAAGAGGCAAAAAAGGGGGCAGCTGATAAGCACTTGTGAATGTCCCCTCTAGAAAGACAGACTCCTACCAGTTTGTGGTATCATCTGGCAGCACCGATTACACAGCTGAGAGAATAAAGCCCACGATACAGAGACATTTTGCTACACAGCAAACACAACTGCTACAGTGCCTGTGAGATGTGCTGTGGAAGGCCATAGCGGCTGGTGCCTGGGCACCAGTATGCAAACAGAAAAAAGGAGGAGAGGACCTAGTCTAGAGAGACTCTTATGGCTGCTTTATCCAGGCCATCAAACTAGTGGGTAAAGGGGAGAGAAAAGGAGGGCATTCACATTCCTGGACTGTAGTTTGGTAGCTCTCTAAAGCAAGCAGCAAAATAACATAAGCACCTTACAGAGAAGTGTACCTATAAGCACTGCTTGTGCTACAGATGTTCCAGTCTGGTCCCCAGGTCCATGCAGGCAACTGTATGGACTGTGCTACAGAGCAGGCACAGATTGCTAAAACCTGGGCTTGACCAATGTTGTAGAAAAAGGCATCATTGCAACTAATTGTTGCTTGGAGCCCCTGAACATCCATTGCCTCAGGAATAGGCATCCTCAAAATTAGGCAGTCACTTTAAAAACAGTTTTATCAGTTTCACAATGATCACTGTAACACAGTAACCCTTTCCACTTCAGTGGGAAACCAGTGCTACATACAACCTGATTTAACTCCACTGACTTCAGTGGACAGATTTGGCCCCAAATGGACTGTATGGCTGTAAAGACTAGATAGTTCCCACCCTGCGCTGCTATATGTGATCCTGGTCCCACTTTTCTAGTAAGAACCTTCTGGAAGAGTTGAGATCCTTGCTAGGAGCTCACTGCAGGCCAGGTGTTCGATCAGTGTGGCCAGAAACAAAGTGAGAAGAAAACAGCACCTGACTGTCAGCTGATAAAACCACAATTGAACATTCACCCTCCTTTTCTCCATCCCTCAAAAAAGAAACCCCAGCCACAGTGTCTAGCCACAGCAGGCTGGGGGGGGGGAATAATTAAAATCACAAGAAACATGCACAGTAAAAGTCACCTCCAGCTGGGTGTCCACAACACTCTTAAGAGTTCCCAAGGTTTATAGTGCAATTTCATTTGACCTGTAGTTGAGGACCAGTCTCCATCACTTTGGGTGATCAAGTTCTGCTGTTTCCTTTGAAGGGTAAGACAGGTTTCACCATAGGCTAAAATATCTTAGGAACCATTCAAGTAATTAGACAGTGGCACTGGTATGGACAGTCAGATGCGTCCATGGAAACCAAACCCAAGCTGCCTTGTGAGTACCATGCGAGTCTCTAATCAGTAAATGTCTGCTCTTTATCCCTTTTAGTGTTCAGTAACATTGAGGAGATCCGTTCAGCAACTGGCAATAATTCCAGCACTGACCTGGAAATACAAATATCTCATACAAAATATTGATGTGTGCTAACAAACTGAGTGATAAGCGCCCAGGTACAAGCTGTCCAATGGGAGCTGTGGCAGTGTGGAAACTGCAGCATCCAGGCCAGCCAGTATTACAGTACCTGCTAGATTTGTGAACAAACTGATCAGCCCATTCTTTCGTGAGATCTCTAAGTATTTCCTCCAGCACACGCTTGTGTTCAAAAGAATCATCCTCCCCTAAGTTAAATATAAAAATAGATCCTCCATCTTCATTCATTTAACATAGCTGACAGATGACTTCCGCTCTCAAGTTTTCTGTCCCATGTTTTCAAGGGGGGGGAGGTAGCTTTAGATCCAACAGGCTGTAGGCAAAAATGTTCCAGAAGATGGCAAACAAGACAAAAATGACATAAATAGAAAGGAAGATCCACCATAAAGTCTGATCTTGGAGTCTCTGCTCATAGTTCCTCAGGATGATGACACCAAGGGTGATTCCAACCATCACCCCTCCCAGGTGAGCCATGAAGCTGGGGTGTGGGCATGGTGGGTAAACGGAGGGGTGGAATCGCAGCCACACGGCTCTTCCAAATTCAAAGCTCACTGGAACAAATAAGGAAAAAGACATTAATTGTTTAGGTCTATCCCTTCTTAAGTCCAGCTTGCAGGCAGCGCTGCATCCCTAAAGAGATGGAGAGGGAGAAACTGCCTTGTACGGTGAGCATAGGGAAGCTGGGACGCCATGGCTATGTAAGGGTTGCAGCGCGCAGACTTGAGGTCTCCCCAGCGGCTGGTTAGTGGTCTGGGTTCATGGGAGTGTAGACAGGTGGGAGAATATACACCTTCCAAAATTTATACCAGAAGGATAAAAAAAAAAAAAAATTAGACTATGAAGACAACTGTCTGTGATGAATACACAGCCTAGTTTCCCTTATCATGCCACCCTAGGGATATGGCTGGAAAATAATTCATTAATGTGTGCATAATGCTGTTGCCATCCCAGATAGGAAATGCTCTAGGAAACCTAAGTATTATCATCACGAAAGCATTGCTTGTTTGCAAATTCAAAGACGAGACGTTTAAGTCCCAGATCTTCACAAATGCCACAAGCTACAGATGCTGACTAACAACAAATCCTCATTTACAAATGCTTGTGTTGAAAGCCACAATCTGCATTTGACAGCGATGTGGTTTCTGGTGCCAGAAGGTCCAGCTGCAAGTTCCTACCAAAACTGCTGCAAAGTCAAAACTCTCTGTATCAGCATGAATGCTTATAACAAGGACAAAACAAAACAGGATTGCATGTGTGCAAAGTATTGCATGATACTTACTACAGATCAAGGCAACAGCCATGCGCAGCAGTTTGAATTGGCACTTCATTCCTGACCAGTTCTGGAAAAGAGACAAGGAAAACAAAGTGATGCTGCATGCAAACCTGGAGGGATTTTACATTCCGATCTGCACTAGAAGAGCACCAAGGAAGACCATCCCTTGAAACAAACCCTTTTCATGGCCTTCACCACCTGGCTGTGAACTCTCCACTCACCACACCAAACACAGTTCTGTCAATCCCAGAGGACATAAACATAAAGGATATATTGCGGACACATCCAAGTTATGGACAGTCCATAACTTCTTTGCCTGGCAGTCTTACTGACTCCCCTTGCCTGAGATCCAGCTGGTGTGGCACAGTCCTTGCCATTCTCTGTTCTTCAGACAGACTAACTTTTAACATGTTAGTATGACGTTTCACCTTAAATTCTGACTTGTGAAAATACTTGAATTTACCTACCCTGCAAAACCCTGTTATATTAGGCCACATCAAATAAAATTATGTTAAGTAGTACCTAGCATCCAACACAAACAAGCATCATTCTGGTTAACATCACATGGTTCACTGTGATTCACTTGGATGCCCAATACTGTCACTTGTTAGGTAATTTCTCCATGCATTCAAGCTCTACTGTGCTTTTCCAGTGCTACTGCCTGTCCCTCAGGTTGCCTGAAATTCTGCAACTCAAGACCTTCTGCAGAGTACACATGAATAATAAAGACCTCAATAAAAGCATACCAAGGAAACAGTGCCATAAGAAAGCCTGGATTTGGCCTCCTCTGTCTCCAGGCTTGGTCATTAATCAATACAGTGGAATAACAATCTCTGAACAATAGTCAGAAATCCTGGGAGAAAGGTTTAAATTCCTCCTTTTCCACTTGCACAAAATTTCCAAGCAGAAGAAGAGATCCTGTTCTAGGAAACTCAGATGTATGACAACACTATTATTATTAAGTCCCTAAATGAAATTTTGCCTGTTGAAAGCAGTATGAGATACCAAGCTAGCCAGGCTTCTTCTCACAAACTCCCTATTCATCAGACTGAAGGAATAAAAAAAAGTGCTTGTAAACGCTTCAGCCTAACTTTAATGACACCCAGTGACTCCTCAGCCTGCTGAGGAAATATTCTGCAACACATATTACATATCTTCAAGTTTTACATGGTATCTGTCTGTAAATCACTTCTGTGACTGCAGAAATGCAATCTCTGCAAAATAAGTAACTCATTTTCTCTCTCCACAGAGACACCTAACTCAGTCAGAAGGCTCTGAACTCATGCTGATTAATACTGTGCTGCTTTCTTCCATTTTCATTTCCATGAAGCTGTTTTGAATTTCTCTCCTCACTCTTTTCCTTAGGGTGACATGCTTTATTGCTTCCCCCTGTTGGTTATTTTACGTATTTAATTCCAAGAATATTTATTTTTACAAGCAGGAGTGTTTTCATTTCCTTTGGTTACCAGGAGGCACGAGGGAACAGAAGATTCTGGAGACCCTCCCTGCAACAGTCCCTCCTCTTCCCAGCATGCTCAAAGCACCTGTGCAAGACTGTGATCTACCAGCAAACAGCCAGCATATCTTTCAGCATGCAGGAGCATCACATCTAGATATTAAGTGAGCAGAGAGAGAGAAAAGAGGGAAAGAAAAGCAAAAAAAACCCCAAACTCCACTGGAATGGGAAAGGCAGTAAAAGTAACTTCAGATGAGAAAAGAGGCAGTAGATAATGGAGAAATATAGATGCTAAGGTTGCAATTGCTAAATAGATTTAGAGGAGGCCAACGAGTAGTGAAATGACAGGCCACTTTGCAATGTTTGGGGAAGTCTGGGAAGCTACTGGTGAAGACTCTCCACACACCCCCAGCAGAGCCTCTTCATCTAAAGCAACCCAAAATTTCCTATGTCCCTCTCTGACTCTGTGAATCTCAATGCGAAGAAACCCTGTGTCTGCATTACCACCCTGTGAGACAGAGGAAACTCCCTGCTGCTTCTGTTGGCCCAGTGGCAGGGAACACAAGTCATACTGAAAATAACTGCATATAAGGAGGCGTTTTGCCGATAGAAACCCCACAGTATAGGGGTAGCCCCTCTCCTCAACAGCCCCTCCAAAAAGCTTGAAGACAGCAAAGGAGACCTATTCGCTTAGGAAACCACCTGCTCCCCCCACTCCCAGCTGCTACAAAGGCTGCCTGGAGCAGCACTGTTGTGGGCTGCAGCCCAAGCCTGCTGAGTCCACTGCATAGAAGCATTGAAAACAAGGTTTTCTTTTAGGCTTGACACAAGTACCACCACACACGCCCATGTTTTCTAGCACCCATATAACAGACCTTCTGTCTCTACTGCAGCCAACTCACGTTATCTTCCCACTCAGGCCTCAGGGGAGAATGCATTATCATCATTTTTATGGTTATTCTGCTCTGACATCGCTGGTACAGGACAGACGTGCAAACCCTGCACCACCACATGTGAATCCTAATCACAGCAAAACCAGCTCTCTCAGCAAAGCCATTTTTGCCCAGGGGTCAGCTTAGGAGTCACGCAGGCAGATATGCTGGGCTTTGACACCACCTAGCTGAGGACCTTGGATGAACTCCTGTTTCCAGGTCTTTACTGGTATTTACTGACCTTTGTAAAGTACTTCATTAGGTGAAACAGCAAAAAGATGCATCACTAGTGTGCCCAGGGTTCAGCTTCTGTAGGGTTTCACAATGGGGAGACAAGGGATATTCTGCACACAAATCTACCAAATACTGAATTTCCTTATGTACCCACTAATATTACATGGCACATGCAGACAGAAACAAGTCTGCAACTTCTGCAGAGCCAGTTAGTTCCTCCTTTTCCAAACATTTGTCAGCCTTTGCAAGAAGAGCTGATAGCCTGGAATACACGGCTAAGTGTTGGATTACCAGCATCTTTGGTTACTTCTGGCAAGCTGCCAGTCATCAGCATATCCAGCCACCAACTGCAGTGTAACATTTCCATTCCAGGACCACACCACAGAGACAAAACTCTTAACTGGGGCAAGCTCTGAATGTCCAACAGCTGGGTCAGGCCCTATTTCCAATCCCTTTGGGCTATCAGACCTGGCTCACTTCTGAAGAGGTTGGACAGTCATCCTGGTACTCACCATGACTATATTGGCCAAGTGAGCTGAGACAAGAGCATACACGCCTCCAGAGGAGCCAACCACAGGCGCAGTCATATCAGCTACTGACACTGCCAGGGACCCTGGGAGAAAGAACAAGGGTTTTGTGACAATTGCCAGCCAAATACACACACTCTCTCCTGCCCTACATCCCTGCTACCGCCTGTCTTCTGCTAATTGCTGCAGGTCAGTAATATACAGATAAAAAGAAGCGGGAGGGGGGGAACCAATTGACTTGTAAAGCCAACTCAGTACTGCCAAGACAGTGACATAGATTCTTTTGCACCTACTTAAAAAGCAGCCAAGTAAGGCAGCAATGTACCTTCAAACCTATGCTGCAAAAAGGCACTTACACTCTGATTAAAATAACAAGGGAGCAGAAGACAGAAAAATGTCTGTCTTGTTCCTCACCTGAAGATAAAATATAAGTAGCTCCCATGCTGGTAAGACAAATATTTGCACAATGAGATGGAACAGTGGACTTGTAACTTAGCACAGGCAGCCTGTTACAAAACTTCAGAGTAAAACTAGCTAAAACCACCCTGGATGGAGGCAGTAAACACAACATAGCAAAATGACTGGTCAATCACATAAAGGCACCACTAATAACAATACATTCACACACAGACACTGCTTCTCCTTATACCACTTGGAGGCTCGGATCTGCTTAAAGCTCCTTTCATTGCAAACTTTAGGAGTAACTTAAGAGATAGACAAAGGCAGACTTGGTGTCACAAGGCAGGGATAATGAAGATCTTTGCGATGAGCGGGAATGGGAAAAAGACACAATGACATATCTTGAGACAGTCCTCGGTAGTACAGAATCTAACAAACTTTGCTAATTGCTCAGCTGATTCTGGGTCAAGAAAGTGCTGAGGTTCCACCAGCCAACTCTGCTGATAGCTCCCTCCTTCACTGTATGGCCCTGAGAGTTCTCAGCTCTTAAACACTGCCATTAAGGAAAAAGTTACTGAGAAGTTAAGAAAGGAGTAATAAGAACTTGCAGTTAAGTCCTCGGGCACTGCACTAAGCACATACCTTCACTGTCTCTCACCTCAGTCTCAACATGAATTCTTAGTAAAGCCAGACAAATGAGAAAAAAACATAAGTAGTAGGGAAGAGCCATTGTGGCCCATGTCTATGTTTTACTGTTCACTCCTGATTGTTTAGGAGCTGTGCTATCTTTATATTGCCAGATCCCCAGCATAAGTACGCCTCTTTGTCTCTCCTGGCACATGTCAAAGAATAAAGCATGTTTAATAATAGGATAACAACTCAAACAAATAAGGGTATCACGGGGTGCTTTTCTGTGTGGGACTGTCCAGTCACGTCTGTACATTCATCCTGCACCAAGTTTTCTCTTTCCATTTGGCACTTTCTTCCACAATTTATAGGTCATAAGGAAGGAAAGACTAGTCTATGAGGATGTGCCAGCTTGCCTGAGAAAGAATTGGGATCATTTGTGTAGCAGAAATGAACCAATAATGCTAGGTGGGCTAGTAAGCCTCACTCAGGCACTGGCTCCAAGCCTCCAGAGCTCTGGGCATTCAACCCAGCCCAATGCCCAAGTAAAACCTGCCTCTGGCCCTGCAGACCCTGCCAGCAAGTCCATGGCCATAGGAATCCAAGACACAGCCAGCAACTCGCAGTGCTCGCCTGGGCGTGACTGCAGCAGATTCAATGCTCACTTGCTTCTCTTCCCTGGCACAGATGCGTGATGTTTATTTACAAACTTATAAATGAAGCCCGAGGGTTTGGTAGATGGATCTATGCCTGGAAAGTTGCAGATTGGGGACCACTTTAGTGCTTATTAAAATAACAGGCAAGGGACAGTGGAGCTGGTCTACTAAGTCCTTTCTCTGCATTAAATAGCATGGTGTTTGTACCATGCCTAGCCCTGTGTCCTTGTCCAATTATTCTTTCCAGGGTCTCTCTACTGGAATGTAGTATTTATTAGTACCCAATGCAGCCCATTTTATAAAGGCTTTATCTGCTCATTATGGAAAAAATAAAAACAAGTAGCCGGAAAAAAAAAGACCATAAATCTTGAACTAAGGCAGTCAGTCATTGTCTGAGTTCCACTGTGAAGCCCTTGGTTGTTCTCGCACTCTCCCCTTGTTTTAGTTAGATGTTGATCTATTGTCAGCTAACTTCCATCACCTCCAAACTCCTGTAAATGCCAAAAATAAATAAAAGCAATACAGCACAAACTAAAAATCAATCAAATCCCATGGCTTCATGATTAAATGGATTTCTAGATTCCTATGCACTGCTCACAAGCTACAAGCAAATACTTCCGTTTGCTCAGACTGTAGAAAGCAGACAGCACAGGACAAATTGGGGAAGAACCGGCACAGGACTTGGAAAAAAACCCAATGATTCTTCATGCAGGGATGCCAGTGATGCCACCTTTCTTCTAGGCCTCTATGAGACACAAGAGGAAAGGAACAGCATGACCTCCGCATTCAGGAAGGTCAAAAGCAAGGCTATTTTAAAGTAACAGGTTGTTGGTGCTTTTTTAGCAGGTCTCCTAAACATAGAGCCTATGGCTAGTTAGAAACAGATGTCACGTTGTAGCGTATTTCCCACTTCCAGCCTCCAAAAGAATTTCAACACACAGAAGATCAGTGACTGCTCTTCTCCTACACCCAAATGTCACAAAACATTTCTCCTACACAAAAGTCAGCATAGACCATTTTAAGATGCTTCTCCATCTGGGGCATCCAGAGGTATCACCTACCTGCCACAACTCCAGCAACGTACACAAAACTGATCCTCGCAGCTCCATGCACCATTTCCAGGGGAACCCCAACCAAGAGCTGAAGGACAACATTGAGTCCAAGGTGTTCTATCCTGCGGCAAGGAAAAACAACAGTTGTCCTCTATTCTAACTCTGTCTCCCTTCTCTACCCTTCAGATAGAGGTATCTTGGAAAGGAAATCAAACAGTACCTGCTTCATGAAAGTAGATTGTATCACTGGGAAAAACAATGGTTCCTGAAAAAATCAGACCAAGAGCTGCAATGTTTCTTCCCTCCTTGCTGCTCATTATCTTTTTCATATCCACCCAGGTCCTTTCAGCCAAAAACCTCATAGCATGTTTGGTTCTTAGTGAGACTTTTTTTTTTTTTTTTTTTAATAGGTTTGAAGAAGTTAAATGACTTGTCCAAAAAAAACAGCAAGATGGCAGCAGAGCCTGGAACAGAAGCCAGAAGCTTGACCTGCTCCTCTCTTTTCCCCTCCTAATGATACAGCCTGCACATACTACACTGTCACGATGGGGAGCAGACATTAAGTCAAGAGCAAGGTAAGCCTAGCAGTCCCAAGACAGTTGCCATTTCCTTGTGAGACATAATGCCGCTTTACTGTTTGTGCTATCTGACCCTCACCCTCTTCTGCTGTGCTGACTTCAATGTGATCATGGTCAGAATGGGAAGCAGAGGGCATTTTTATCTCTGGTAAGGTGCCCAGTGAGATACAAGGTGTATTCACTGAAGCTCTCTTGTTCCCATCACAAAACTCCTGCTGAACACAATAGGAAAAGCTGGGCTCAGACTAGTTTTGCAGAAAGACCCCCTTTGTGCCCATCACGCAGGACCACTTGCAGCCTAAAGGTAGAGAGCTTGACAGCTAAGATGTGCATATTTGGTAAAGATTCCAGTGCAGCAGTTTTTTCCTGTGCTGAATCAATAGTTTCAAAACATGTTCTTTGTTGTTCTAATCAATAGCACTTAACAAAACTGTCTTACCACTTTTCAAAGCTCTATATAAGTATTTACCCCTGCCTTTGCCATCTGCAGCATCATCCAGCGATGTAACAACAGCACCTGGCCCCTGAACAGGGTCCCTCTCAACACTGTGCTAGTGTCCGAGATTTACCCTGGGCTCACAGGGCTGTGACCTTACTGAATGGCCACATCACACTGGACCCAGGGGTATAGTGCTTTCTGTATGAAGGGTGCCCGAGTCTGCTTACAAAGCAGGGGGACCTAAATGACACAGTGGTACCCTTAACACAGTAGGCTAACATCTTTTTGGGGAAAGAGTGCAAAATAGCTAATGCATTGAAAATCTACATCCTATTTTATACAAGAAGAAGATTGCTCACAGACAGCCACTAGCAATCTTTGGTTTAAGTTATATGCATTTTCACTGTTTTGGTATTTCTTCATGTTACCATAGCAATTTCCCATATACATCAGAGAAAAATGCTGATGGTGAGATACCGTAATGACAGAACAGTCTCCTAAATGAGAATTTAAAGCTGGACTGGAAAAAACTGCTAGAAATTATACTGCAGGAAACAGTCCTTTCCGGATATCTTAATAGGTTTGTTTCCACTGAGTTTCTCTCCAAAGATAAATTTCTCTCCTGCATGAGGCACTCAGCACTGCAATTTGTCATCACAGGAAACTGCTGCATGTAACTGAGTGTTTTTATTACTTTGCTCAAGACTTCTGAAGCCACTGGGCATGGGCATATTCTGACACCCGTTATGATCCTGCATGTTCACAGAACTGAGGAACTAAATTAGGAACAACCAGCAAAGGTCAAACTGAGATCACAGAAAAAAAGCCAAAGTATCCAAGTGCCCTTTTACAGAGGGGAGGGAAGAAGCTTTGGCTGGCGCATAGTCAACGTCACGAGGCGGCACCTGACATTTTCACACAAAGCACTGGGTCTTATTTTTCAAAGGAAGCTTTTGTAAGAGCTCAGCAAAGTTTATCCTAGACCCTAAAGTGACTGCTCTGATTCACAGCTGTTCTTAAAAGACTTTCCAGGAGCAATCCCATTCACTTCTCCCCATCATGCTAACAGCTTTGAAGGCTCCACAGTCAATAAGCACCCATAAAATATAATTAGCCTTTGCCAGTACTGAATGCGTCATTCTTGAAATGACAATTTCATTGATTTATTAAAGACTTTCTCCTTCCCTGGGACCAAACAAATGGGACCGAGCATCAATGCAAGTCATTAGTTATGGCACTGTTACAAATGCGTGGGCCCCAGATAATCAACGTCTGCTTTCCATGAAAGCATAAGGGCAGAATTTACAACTTTGCCTGCCTTTTCAGCCCTTGACAAAGCTCCCTCCATCAGGACCAACACACAGCCCATGCGTTTTTGGAATCTTTCTAGAGGCACAGCCAGCCAAGCCTTAGCAACTGCTGTCTTCTTGGACACGTTATAGCTGTCACTTGCTCTTCAAAAAAACAGACCAAGTGCACTAAATTAAGGAGGAGTCCACATTACCATTTTAAAGTCTCAGCTGGAAGCAGGATAACAATAGACCCCATCGTATTGTGTTAGCCTCTCATTTGAAAACGAGAGGAGAATGATGGGCTTCCATTAACAAATGTTATTACCTTTCCAAGATTTATCTGTTCTCCTGATATGAAAGGAGCTTAACAGACAGAAGTTAGCACTAAATGAACATTTAGCCTAACTCCAGATACTGCAGATAAATCATGGAGTTTATTGTTCCAGTAGTACTCTCCATTGTTTTGAAGACTACGTAGCTAAAGAACTTGGAATGCATCACAAAAACAATGATTCTCCTGCACACCACCTTCCCCACTGTTCATCTCTGAGCCAGCCACAGATGTGAAATAAACCTGAGATATTTTTCAGTCAGTAAGTGTGGAGAATGTGAGTACTGCTTGCTACAGGAAGGGGTGACATTGCACAGGTTAGGAAAGCATGCCACAGGTGTTACAGGAGGACATTTAAATGCTGCAAAAATTGTCCTTGTGCAGGTGCTTCTCTTCAAGTGTATCCCAAAGCAATCTGCAGTTACATAAGTGATACAGTAGAACAATACCTCCATCAGAAGAAAACCCCGACATAAATTAGCTAACATCAGTTAAAATCAAGGGTTTCTTCCTTTTACAAGCCCAGTAAAAGCCCAGTTTCTTTCTTTTACAAGCCCCACATCCTCAGCAATGGAAACTTCCAATTCTCATTTTACATAACCAGCCTCACATCTAAGCCCAATAGTCTCCACTTGCAGATTGAAACGTGTATACAATGGACTTTTTGGAGGGATTTAGCATGCAGAGTATAGATGCTGCTGTGTTCAAAAGTTTTATCTATAATTTTTTTCCTACTCTCCCCTTGAGTGGAGTCTGTTCTGTTCTATGATTTTTATCCAAAGATACGAGGCACATCTTGTGCTCAAGGGCAATTACATACTGAGGCAGTTATTTCATGGCAGAGACATCAGTATGTCTTCCATCAGAGACATGGAAAAAGGAAAAGATCAGCTTGATCTTTCTGGCCTTTCATAGGAGAACATTGACTGATGGGAATATAGGCTTTCTGCTTAAGAACAAAGGGTCTTTATTCAGTTTCAAGCTATAAACTACTGCTAAAAAGCTTGTTGCTGTGATTTTTCAATGACAGAATTAAAGAAAGTTGCAATTATCTGCCAGGAATGTGTGAAGATAATGATCTGAGAAACTAGTCAGAGGGGGTAGAGTGTTTTGTACAGGGATGAACTTTGCTGTGACACTCACTCATCACCATGGCATCACAAACATCACACGATTAAGTCTCTGAATCTTTGGAGGACTAGCACGGTCAAGAAGCAGAGTTAGAACCCCCATGCCTTGTATCCTGTTCCCAAGACTGCTACATACCTCCCACAGAATGAAGGAGGATTCATTTTACTGTGCAACTTCATTTTGCATTTTGCGTTAGATGGACCATTCTCTGTCCATCTGGTCAGTCGAGACTGTCAACTCTTCGGGAACACTGGTGTTTGTACAGTGTGTACAAAATGGGAGTTCAATCTTGACCTGTGCCTATGGTATGTCATCACTTAGTAATGTTGTCCCTTCTGTAGGGACTGAGATAATGCCTAGAAGCCTGAGTCAAGATTGATTTTTCCAACCTCAACTAGGAAGTCTAGCAAGAATATACCATGTAGTTTTTAAATATCAGTCTAGCATCTTTGCAGACTTGTTCTACCACTTGCACAGCTCCTTTAGAGGGACAATGGACTTCGATCTGGTGAGTTTTAGGAAGCATACGCTGCGAAGCATGCAGTAAGAGGAAGGTGTGGTCCCAACAGTGCTGGGGAGAAGAGCGGTATCTCTTAAGTTTCTGATGTTGCCCCCTCTCTTCAGAGAGCTGCAAAGGTTTGCCCTTCATTGCCCAACACTCCACAACAGCTTCAGATTTTTATATGCAATTTAGAATTGATTTTTTAAAATTGATTCCTGAGCTCATTCTGTCACTTCTTCTTCCTCCCTCTCTCTGGGAAACTTGAACTGTGGGGAATCTCCGCAGTTTGTAAGTACTCACCCTGCATGCATGAATATGTAGGTTAGGTACCTCCAAGCCTGAGCACGGAGCTGAGGATGATAAAGTAATGCATTCTTCAGGTATAAGGGATGGGTAACTTGCAGCACAAATCTGTCTAACGCCACTCCATTGTAAAGAAAAAAGGCAACCTAGAAGAGCAGGGAGAATCCTTGGTTAGCAAATGCCTTCTCTTGCTGAAAAGCACTTTGTAGCTCAAAATCATGGAGAAGCAAGTCAAACGTACAATAATTTTTCCCACATTTGACAGCTTCATACAGCATGAAAGTTCCCTGTTTTGAGGAACCTGAAACACAATGGTAAAAACCTGTTTGTGACTTTCTGTAACACACCAGCCACTAAGTCAGAGGAACTATCAGCTTCATGTTTGTCCTTGTCTGGGTCTAAATGAGTCCCACCCTAGCCCTTGTTCATGTCGTAGCAAAGCCTTTGGCAGTGTGGGGTGGGTTCTCAGAGAGAGGGCATTAAGATACTTGCCTCTACAATAGTGATGGTAATCATGAACCAGGGTGGAGGGCAGCAGGTATAGCTGTCGTAGTACCACTTGCGGTCTATCTCTCGTGGCAGGGTCTCGTATGCAACATGCCGGATCAGCCTCTGCGAAAGGCTCAGCCCTGTTTCCTCCAGCAGCGCCTTGCTGCACAGCCTCCTGTTCCCCTGAAGGATGGCTTGGCGGAAACTATTTGACCTTTTGTTGCTCATCTGGGTAAAAAGAAACGGAAGAAACCATGAGGAGAAAGCAAGGCCTGGCACAACCATTTGGGGAGATTAGTGCCAGTTTGGAAGCACCAGGCTGAAGCTGTAGGAACCGAGTCTCAGCATGCTCACCGGGTAACCTACACAGGGTGCGAGGAAAACCGGTTTGCTATTACAGTGCCAGTAAGTGAGGTCAGGGCAGAACGCTGGCAAGGTAAAGCAGAGGCTGCTGATGCAGCTGGCTGAGCTCTCTAGCCCATTCTCCAGTCTTCCATCCACTGTCTCCACCATCAGTTATCACAATCCACATTCCTGTGTCTTCCTTCCATCAGCTCCCACTGCTCCATCACACTTCCCTGCACCTGCTGTCTCCTGGGGCAGAAAATTTCTCGAATGTAGCAGCAGGTACATTCACAGCATCTAACTTTTGTGTTCTGGTCCTTGTTGGCAGGAGTTAGCTCTGAGCAAAGAAAATTATCCCTTTGTGTAAAACAAAACTGCATGAGCAACAGCAACAAGACAACAAACTAAACTGGTGTACAGGCTGTCTTAGCTGCTATAAGCTTACAAGAAGAAAGGATTTCTTTTAAAACAGGCTTTGGAGGATACAGCTGATTTGTATATGCATTATCATCTTACATGCATAGAATTAGCTATCTATCTTTTTGAGCGTACACTTTCCTAATTTGGATGCATAATTAAAGCAATTGCATTTGCAAATTAGGCAGATGGAATTTTATGCCTAGCCTGCTTGGTGGAAAAAAACCCCAATCATCAGGTCTGAAAGAGCTTGCTCCAAGATTTGGATAATTGCTAATTAGCTCTGATGTCAAACAAACCTGCTGCATTACAGTCACTATCTATACTGGCTGAATCTTTGCCAGGAAGGCTGAAAAGGCTAACTATGCATAAAGACCACTGTAGGGGACCTTTTACAGCACAAGGCAGCAAAGCGAGCATGACAGCCTGGTCCTTCTTCTGAAAGAACTGCTAACTGATCTCAGAAACCACCAGCATCTTCAGTCTCTCAGAACCAAATAAGAGATGACGTTCAACAGCATTGGTTTGCACTTGTCTTGGATCACATTGGTGTCGGCTAATATCCCAAAGACAGCAAAGCCCAGAGCTTGTGCTCTCAGTGCCCAAGCAGCTGGGTAATTGTTCCAAGCTGGATCAAGCTGCTTAAAACACAGTAATCACTGCAGGGAGCCACCTCCTGTTAATCACTGGAAGAGGCGAAGAGGCCATCTGAGGTGATGGCACTGCAGCTCATTCTCCCAGCAGCTGCCCATCCCTCCTTAGCCTTCCATTTACAGCCTGTCCCTCCAATGCAGAAATTCACCGACATGAGCAGTATTGACAGGGAATTGATCTGTTTCAAGTTTTTTAAAACTAGAGAAAAATCTGTTGTTGTTCTTTTTGAGTTGTTTTAGTGAGAAAATGGTTAACCCTAAAAACTTTCTCCCTTCTTGGTATTTTTCCTTTGCTCTCTCTTTTACATTCACTTGTAAAAGAATACTTGTAGCAAAAGAAGCAGAAAAGGCAAAGAAGAAGAAAAAAATTTCTGTCCACAGAAATATGTCTTCCAGTCTTCTCAAGTCTATCATCCAAAAGTTTTTACCTAAAACTACAGAAGATGAGGGGAAAAAAAATTATTGGTGATCATCTGTTGCATTAAGAAAGCCTGCTCATATCAAAAGACAGTATTTTTATAGAGAAACATCCACCAGGTGTAAGGCTTTCCTTAGCATTTTTGAGATGCTTTTTGATAGATGATGGATGTACGTCTGTTTCAAAAGGTACCTTTAGCCACTCAATGACCTCACTGTGTCCACAGAAGAAAGCTTTGCTCCGTGTTAGTCGAGAGCAGCCTGTCAGAGACATACTGTGCATGCTCCCTCACTGAGCTCATTCTGCTCCCTCTGGCTTTGCTACTCTTGTGGACGAGAATAAATTCAGACTGAAACTGTAAATTTTCCTGCTATAGACAAAGATACCAGACAGTTGTCTGAAGCTGCTGCTAGTTACAGTGATATGTGTGATCTTCCTGCTTACCACAAAATGATCAGTGCCCTTCCCTGCTGTAGCACTTCAGTGGAAATTGTAATTGTTTCCAGAGTCAACTAAGGAAAATCATCTTTGCAGTTCAGCATCAAGAAGTGCTGACCACCCTCAGGAGATGATCACCTCGTTGCTACAGAGACTGGTGAAAGAGACGGGCAGGAAAATGCAAAGGCTGCTGACGTTCATGTCCATGCTAAGCTCGTAACAGAAATTTCCTTGCCTTTGTTCAGCAGACAATCCTAACACAGGCACCACTGAACCCTACTGAGGGTTACTGCTGAGCATGGCAAGAAGGGACTTGCTCGGTTCAATTGCCCAAATTCAGCACAGCCCCATCAGTCCAGTGTCCTGCTCTGCATTACTGCTAATGCTGCCCAAAGAGCTCAAATAACAGCCAGGGCAGTGCAAATTCATCAGCATGATGCTTCTGAAGGTGTTCTTCAACATAGTAAAAACGAAGCAGAAGAGAAAGGTCATCTTAATTTTGTTAAGAGCAGGATACTGCAGGATCACCGTGGAAGTCACACCTCAGATGAACAAAGTTTCTGGCTCTCGTGGGGAGGTGGGAAGCTGGACCTCACAACACTAAGTGATTTGCCCAAGGCCATACACTAGAATTAGAAGAATCTAGGCTGCAAGACTTCTCTGATCACTAGGTTGCACTGCTTTCAAGCCCTTCTGTTGAGCAGAAAGCTCTCCCTCCTCCTCCAAGAGAGGAAAATAAACCACAGGATCTTCCATACCCCACATAGAAGCTAAAATGGAAGCTCATGACAATGTTATTTCCTCCAAGAAATTATGAAAGTCATAGCTTTGTTCTCTCAACCACCTGTTCTCATACCCCATTATTTTTACAAAGTGTTCCATATTGGTTGTTTCTGGCCACATCTGAATGATAAAATGCCAAGAATTATTTATACTGGTAATGATAGGAAAGCAGTAAATGTAGATATTACAAGAGCAAGGGAAGCCCTTGGACAAAATGCTGATAGCTCTCTGGGGAGCACATGTGACTGCTGGAGAAAGACCTTGTAAGCCTCAACACATACAACAAGGTTATTTCTATACACTATGAAGCACCGTCCATTGGTAACCTCTCTGAACAACAGGTTCAGATGTATCGCATCAGCTGCACTCATAAGTAGCAAGCAGAGCCTCTTCATCCTAGTTGATTTTTGGTAGCGCTCCCCAGATAGTGTAAAATAGGCACAGATAAACATATAAATGGATGAAGAGTTTCTAGGGTTTGTCAATACAAACCAAAGTAAATGCCTGAGAAATTATTTATGGCTAACTCAGATATGAGCCCATGAGATCAAAGTGTTAAGAGATGGAAAAGACTTTTGAAGTCAACTTCTTAGGTGGACTACATCCTGTCCCAGGATATAGGTAGGGTCTACTGTGTATTCAAAGTCATGACCTCTTAGCAAAGAGGCAACAAGAAAAATGCCTGCAAATGAAATGGAGCAGGTCACGAACTGTTGCAATCTTGCAGAACATATGGAGATATCCAGATATTCTTCCCAGATTGCAACACACCTTCTTGGAAGGAACATGGCTAGCAAGGAGAAAGATACTCCCTGCATCCACCAACAAGAATAGTTGCTGTGTCAGTGGGAGCCAGATTTCAATTTACCCAGAAAATTAAAAGTCTTTGGTGCCCGTAATTACAACTCTAACTCTTCAGAGCTCTTAGCACTAACTAAACCTCCTGCCACATCAGTCAGGAACGTAAAAATATTTGTCAGGCATCCTTTAGAGCAGAGGATATGGAAAGAAGGCCCAGGTTCCCTCTAATTGCCATAGCCTTGGTGTGGTTTTACACCCAGATGAGGCAGGGACACACAGTGTCAGGAGCATGCCACATGCGCTCAAAAGCCCCCACAATCCACTAAGACGTGGATGACTGGATGTACTCAGCACCTGTTAAAATTAGGCCTCTCAGTAAGAAGACATCCTGCTGGTCCCCACCTGCAATCATTGCCCATCACACCAATGAGGAAATGATCTCCTAAGAGGCAGCACAGCTGACTGCCAGGGCTGAAGCAAACACAACAGTCCTGGGCCTACTCACATAACCCCTCAGGCCTTTGGATCATGCTCTTAATCTCAAGCTAGGAGGTGATAGGCACGAGGAGAGACAGAGGATTAAGTCACTACCACTGCTTTCACCAACTCTTGATGAGAAGCCTATTTTGTTCCTTGGACTGACTTTGGAAGACTTAAATCTTCCCAAACAGAGAGTCTCCCATATGGTCACAATTTGCTGACTTGATTTTGGAATTACATAATATTGGTATTTATGAGCCAAGTATTTAATCATCAGCTGAAAGAACACTGGGCCCATTGTTGGCCTGCATGTTACTATGGCTCCAGAAGTTCAGGGCAGCCCACCCCACTTCTCTTCATGCAATTGATCTGGGACTTCTTTAATGAGAGTGATATTAAAGCTGCAGGCAGATGGGTACAGCAAATTGTATGCGGGGAATGAAGGTGGTGGTGGGCAACAATGCATTCCCTTAGTCCTTTATGCCTGCAAAAAGTTATTATGCAGAGAGAAAGAAATTTCCCTTGCAAAACAGCCAAGCTGACATGACTGGTAACAGTGCACTGCCACCTCCACCCTTTGGTATTACCATACTAAAACAAAACAAGGCTTAGCGCTACAGCTCTTCTCAAGGAAGGGTTTGATCAAAGGATGGGTTTGATACATCTGCCAGAAAGGAAAAAAATTTCCTACTTGGGTCTGAACTTGTCTTCAACAATGAAAATGTCACAATTTAGGCTAAGAGTCCTTACCGTCTAGTGTGAGACGGTGCCAGACTTTGGTAAAGTACAAAGCCCTGCTTTTGCTCAGGACACACACCAGTCTTGAACTAGTCTCAAGTAATCTGCAATTTGCAATGGAAACTGTCCATTCCCACTGGCAGACCAATTTCTCTGGGTTTCTTGGCTATCTGTACTACTGTTGCTGCCCCAGACAATCAATAGCCAAGTCATATGGCATTTCCCCATCTCCAGTTTCATGGCTTGTGTGGGGCACAGGACCCTTTTTATGGTTTTTATTCAGCCTCACTCAGGAGGTTTTGAAAAACATGGATTTCTGCCCATTATGTATTGGCATCTTTGAGGCTGGTCTATGGCTATTTTTAAAACACATACAACACTGTGACAGGCAATGCATTCAGCTCTCCAGCTCTGATCCTCCAAGACACAGAGCACTAAATCAGAAGTTAGCACAAGCTTTTTAAAAGCCGCTATCAGCTCCAGTTTTATAACCCACTTTACTTACAAATGCAGCCTTTCCAATCAACTTTGCTTTCAAGATTCACATTTATTTCCTTCCCTCACTCCGCACTTCTACAAAATGCTAACGTGGTAAGGACTGCTTCTCCCAAAACGCATAGCTCAGCATCAAGTTCATCTGTCACAGATGTTCCCATCCTCTGAGCCAACCTGGTAGCACTTTCCCAAACAGTATCAAATGCAAAAAAAGCAAATACCAACATCCTGATTTCCTCTGATCAAGCAGTGGTTTACCCTAGGGATTCAAGAAAAGTTAGAGGCAGGAGAGATCAAATAATTTATCTTGGTCATTGCAGGTATTCCCTGCTCAAGGTTTTGCCTGAACTCCTATTAAATGTGCCAGGCTTTTCACTTCCACTAGAAAAGATAAACCAGATTGAGATTTCAAGGTCAATTGCAAGAACACTGCTTGCAGAGCAAGACTAACTTTGGGATTCAAATAACATTGTGTCAAAACACAGCAAGTTTGAAACTTCAAACCCCCCAACACCTGTTCCATTATCCATTGGTGCTGGGAAGGATTCCACAACTCAAATGAATCCAGATTTAATTTTCTGAAACAATTTTTTAAAAAAATAATCTTTATAACATTTCCCACTCATGTATGTATTTTAGATACATAGACAATTAAAACAACCATTTAAGTTGACATCATGCTTCTCAAGTTTCAACTGTACTTGATTGGAAACAGCTGAGGAATCACAGTTAAGGATGGAAATTTCTATGCTAAGTTTCACTAAATTGGCATAATGCTTAGTTGCCAGACTAGTTCACTTGGAAGAAAGTTCTCTCTTCTGCTGCTATGTGTAGCCAGTATCTAATGGACTCAGATCAACGTACAAGCTGAACATACTCCAAAAGCAGCTCTTGCATCCCAGTTATTAAGCTTCAAGATACTCATCTGGCCCTCTGACGGTTTTCCTCCCTGCTCAGGAGATACATGCAGCTCTTCGAACATCAAAAATCACCACTTTTCTCCAAAATGGGAAGGAAGCCAACATGAAGGCAGTGTGAGGCACATTTGTCAGGAGGGGTATCCAGCTCCTGGAAATGCTCCCTGGAGTGAGAACTTTGCATCTCAATAAGGGCTTTAATGCATTGAGAGGTAAGAGATGGATAAGGACACAATGACATGACTGCTCCCACCTGTCTCTTGAGAAGACCTCCTCCTTACTCATAATAGCATAATATTAGATCAAATACTGAAGTAAGAAATTTTCAAGGCTTTTGTCATTAAATATTTATTATTATACCTCTGAATAAAGGCCAGGAAGAGAACTCAGGAATCTATGCTTTCAGCCAAGACAGTGAATGAAGGACAGAGGGAGCACTTAAAGGGATGTCCCACTGGAAGCTGAAGAACACCCCAGAGCACTCCAGCCGGGAGTCCTCTTGATGTTTGGCAGAGGATCTGCCCCGATTCAACAGCACAGCTAATTGGAAGCACAGAGGGGATGAAGTGGAGCTACAAAACCTGCGGCTTTGCCTGCAACAAACCTTTCCAGATTAGCAATAGTGACAACAAAATGACGAACACCAGACACCACCACTAGAACAGAGGTCCTGTGTTATTCCACAATAGCATTTGAAGCTTAAAACACTCACTAGAAAGTGAACTAGGATTTAGCAGGAAGAGGAGATATTCATTTGGGCAAACTTTTGTCTTGCCTGGGGATTCCCCTGAGAATTGCAGATTTAGGCTTTATTACTTATCTTCCCAGTGACTCAGGTAATGAAGAATTATATACAGTTCCTGCAAAGCCTGGCTCACCTAAGCCTTCTGTGCAGGCTGCCAGCTGGTTCAGTAAAGGACATGCAAAGACACTGGAAGGGGAATTTATAGCTACTTTATGACCGTGCTACAAAGTACTTCTAAGTACCATTAAAAAAAACTCCAAGCAAACCATGGTTTAAAGGAGCTCTATCACCTCCCCATTATCTGGCAGAAAGAATAGTGTGTAACTTCTTAAAAGCTCACCTCCACAAATATAATAAAGCCCTCCTGGTGCTGTCACATACACACTCACAAAGCCAAAATACAAAATCCAATGTTTTCTACTTTAAAAAATGTTCTCTCTTTTCCTAGCTACAGCTCTTCTTTCACTTTTCCCCCTCATTTCAGTTCAAGCTAAGTTAGAGAAGTATCCCATTGCAAACACTGAAACAGCAAAGGCAAGAGTTACCTTTCAAAGGCAAAAGGATGGCCATGAATAATCTACAGGCACACACAGTGTCCCCACAAGGAACAGAACCAAGCCTTGCTTTTATCACTGAAGTGGCTAGTAAGAACAAATGGCTTCCAGCCATGCATTATTGAAAAATGTCTTAAGAAAAATGCAAGCAGCTACTTTTGAAGCCTTGGAAAGCAATGAAAAAGTAGGCTGGAGTTAGAGCAAGAAGAAATAGGGACCTAAGGGAATAGCAGGAAGGGTTCGGCACCTTGCAGAACTGGTCCTTCTAACATGGCTGGCTATTGCCCACTAAATCGTATGCCCAGCTGGAGGTATGTCCCACCTCTGCTCTAAGATAAATCAACATGTTGAGAGTTTGGAGAAAAGTCCTTTCACAGACCCAAACAATGTGATCTCTTCATTTGGTGACCAGTGACGGGGAGAGTGTGCTGCTATCTCCGAGATCACCGCAAAAGGAAAACTCATAAGTCAGAGAAGATGCTTTAACGCCCCCTTTTAGTTGCATAAGTGGCCAGCAGAAGGTCTGCAGAGCAATTGCAAAACACACATGACCCTGAAAAAAAAAAGAAAAAGAAAAAAACCCCAAACTCTCACAGATGGAAGAGCTTTGCAGCCTCTTAAGACAACGTGTATTTTAACGGCTACCAGCCTATGTGCTGTGCCTTTCACAAAGCAAAGGGAAAAGCACTGTGGAGTCCAGAGAGAAAACTGCCATACCCCTGTGGAATAAGACTGCTAACTCCTAGTTTCATAGGTCCGTTTAAAATCTCACTAAGCTCCATTGGCTCTTTAAAGAAAAAACAAAACAAAACAAACCTGTGCTGGTTTTGGCTGGGATAGAATTAATTTTCTTCATAGTAACTAGTATGAGGCTATGTTTTGGATTTGTGCTGAAAACAGTGTTGATAATATAGAGATGTTTTAATTATTGTTGAGCAGTGCTTAGACAGAGTCAAGGCCTTTTCTGCTTCTCACACCACCCCACTAGTGAGTAGACTGGGTGTGCACAAGGAGTTGGAGGGGACACAGCCAGGACAGCTGACCTCCACTGACCAAAGGGATATTCCATACCACGTGACATCATGCTTAGCATATAAATCTGGGGGAAGAAGGAAGAGGGAGATGTTTGGAGTTACGGCATTTGTCTTCCCAAGTAACTGTTACACGTGATGTAGCCCCGCTTTTCTGGAGATGGCTTAACACCTGCCTGCCAATGGGAAGTGGGGAATGAATTCCTTGCTTTGTTTTGCTTTGCTTGCACGTGCGGCTTTTGCTTTACCTGTTAAACTGTCTTTATCTCAGCCCACAAGTTTTCTCACTTTTACTTTTCGGATTCTCTCCCCCATCCCACCAGGGGAGTGAGTGGCTGTGCAGGTTAGCTGCCAGCTGGGGTTAAACCACAACAAAATCTCACCCCCTACTTCCTATTACAGTTGATGAGGTTGAAACAGCCTCAAGAGAACCACATTTAATGACACTGTCAATGGCATTTTAGAGGTATTATCCTTAACCAAGTTTCAAATAAGATGTCTAGAAGGCAAAGGTCCCAACACAACTTCATTAAGTCAAAGCACGCTAATTCAACACCCATAAGGCTTCAACTCAGGACTGTGCAAAGGCATTAGCTTGTTCTAAGCACGTGCTTAAGTTTAATCATCCTTGAATTGAGTGCCTCTTCAAGTATCTTTCTATACTGCATTACAGACTCTTACAAGCCTATGAAAGCGTTAAATCTAGAGTGGGAATTCATTATTTTCTTAATTTTTTTCCTTTAGGATAAGCCACACAAAAAGTTTCTATAGACTGATGAAGCTTAAAGTGCAAGTCAAAGCCTCCATTGAACCAGCTCACGTCCCACTTACAACATTCCAGGACCCACTTTGGACTCACAGTCTTTGTGGATTGTAACACAAGCCCGAAGTATTTTATCCCTTCAGCCAGTCCTGCTTTCTCTTCAAACACCTACATAGATCACCCAGCCAAGGACAGAAAAGCTAGCATCTAAATCTTAACCTTTGTATTTCTACAGCATCCACTAGCACAGACAGACCGTAAGACTCTGGGTAGTCACTTCATCTTCACCTCCCATGTTTTATCTTATTTTTATGATTCCAGCAATATTTTGACGTAATAACTGCCCCTTTGAACATCCAGCCCAACAGCATATAGCACAAGACAGTCTTCTACCAACAGCTAATCATGTTCCAGCCTCTTCCATGAAGAAAGAACTACTGCAGTGGTATCCTACTCTCACCTTCTCTAATTGCCAATAAACCACCGTGTCTGTCACTCATGAGGACGAAGAGCAGAAGCTGCAGATTTCTTAGCCTGCATCTGCAGTTTTATTTCTTTACTTGAAGAGGCAGTATTTGCAGCCTGGCAGCACACTGAGCAAGCCAGAAATCACAAAATCTAAAGGAAATCTTTCTCTGGAGGGTAAAGTGTGCTGGCGCCAGCAAAGTTTGGATTAGGGTGACCTGATTATTGTTACATAGTGCTTAAAAAAAAAAACGCATGTTCACTGAAAATGAGGTAGAACTAGCCTGCCCCTAGAAGCTAGCAGGGCCAAGGAAAGCACGGCAGATGTTAATTCTTGATCTGGAAAACAAAGGATGTGTGTTTAATTAGCTAATATATTTTGCTCACTACTGAGATACTACATCAGCTTCAAGTTACTACAAAGCTACAGCTAAACATTTCTGTGGGAAGTAATGGTGTTTTGTTTCTCCCAAGTCACATAAACTCTGTCTCAGAGCTTACTAATTCCTCCCAAACATGCTGAAATACCATTGCCTTCAATGACATTTGCCCTCAGCTCTTCTAGACCCAACACAGTTCCTCAAACAAATGGTCATCAGAGAGCTGGTTCCCCAGCACCTGGCTCTTGTTCCACTGGAGAACTGCCATTGATTTTGCCAAAATTGTGAGCCCCAAAAGAGATGTAACTCTTACCTCCTTCCATCTGTTGGAGAAACAGATGGAGAAACAGACGGAGAAACAGACCCATGAGGCATAGACAGGCTTCCACAAGTTTCACAGTGAGTCTTCTGCAGAGCCAGGAACAAAACTTAGGTCCACCTGACTTCCAGTCCCGCCCTTTGAGCACGAGATCCGTAGCAGAGAGACCTCCAGTGTGCACTAGAGGCACCTCCCAGGGTAGTGCCAGTGTTGGAATGGGGCCAGCCACATTCCTTTCCCCTCAAGTCCTCCTGCCCCATGCCAGCAGGTCCAATCTGGACCACACTGAATGCACTGAGGTCAGCTTTTACAACACATTTGGTTCAGCAGTGATTTGTAGAGTTGCACTGGCAGGTAAATCTCTTGGGCTGCAGAACAGATTTTGCTTTAGTCCCAGTATAACTTGTGATCTACTTTTCTAGCAAAGGTGCTTTATTAAACATGAGGTTTTGTAAAACTTTTCCTTGTCCAGAGCAAGACTAGGAGTTACCTACCTGATTTTCACAAGAAGAGAGTATAAGCTACCACCACAGCCTGAACTGGCTTCATATTGCCCCTCTGTAAAGCAAAGTAAGGTCTCAGAAGCTCAATTGCACCCCCTTGCCTCTGCTCACTGAAGAGGCACATGTCAAGAGCGAGGAGGTGGTAAAGCGACGATCCAGCCTGTCCAAAGCAATAATCCACATTCTTAGGTAGAGAATACAAAGAAGGTTTAGCCAGAGAATAAAGGACTGAGTCTCTCCAGGGCATCACTAGTCTGCTTCTTAGCTCTGTTACAGTTCTCAGGATATTATGCGAAGTAGTCCAGGACTGCCAGCAGCAACTGCTGTTCAGCAGGGATCCCGGCAAATAACATCTCAACTATAATTACCTCTTGGCTTGTCTCCTCTCTAAAAGTAGCAAAGTTAGTTAAACAGCTTTGTTCATCATCTCCTCCTGTGTCCTATGCTGTTCATAGCCAGAATTTTCACTGTACATTTTTAGTGTGCATCTTCACAAAGCAGAAAAGCAACCAGACAATAGAAATGCACAAGACATCTCCACTTGTACAGGAAACACTTTTGCTATTCTGCACTGTCTCAGACACAGGATAAGAAATCCCATGTGAAACTGCTTTCTGCCATTCTTGCAGATCCCACTGTAGAAACAGAAATGGATATGATTGCAGCATTGTGTTTTACAACTACATGAGATGAATCTCATACATACAGAGGAGAAATAATTCCCAATGAGTTGCCTATCTGATTTTTTCAGCCCTTTCTATTTACAGATCACACCAGGAGTCTTTAGATTCCCTGAATTTATTCATTACTCAAATTATTTACTGAGTGATTTCTAGGGTCTATTCTCATTCTGTAAAATTTTTGATTTCAGAAATTTAAGATGCTTTGCTGAGTTGAGGACAGGTATATGTTTTGTGTGGGTGTATCTGGCTCTCATTAAGATAAGAAGTCCTAGATCTATATTTTTGGTGCATCTAGAGGTTCACAACACACTTTGACATCAGGGGATAACACAGCTTTGCTCAGTAATGGTCCTTTAGTTGGGGATCACAGTGTGTGAGAGCAGGCAGAGTTCTTGGTGCTCGTGATGATGACGGAGCATACGGGTGCGAACATTTTTAACTGCCCTCTCTGGGACATGCAGTACCCTGGAGGAAAGAAAGTTTTAACACTATTGCTCTGTGAGGTTTATGGCCTGTAGTGCCTTCTGGAAATAATAATTTCATAGAGTTACCGCTGCTTCTGTGGTAACTAATAGCATCACTTGGTATCAGACTGTCTAGTAAGTAGCCAAGCACCCTGCAGAATAAGCAGCATCACATTCTGTCACACTTCCAGGGAACCGGGCAAAGATCAAGGGTTCTACAAGGCTGAAAAAAGGGAAGACCCTCCCTGCTCAATTTTTATCAACATTAGCAAAGCTGAGAGAAAAAACAGAGAGGATATCATATCCCAGGAACTGGCCATTGAAGATAGAGTTCTCTTAATGCCCAGTGGTTAAATCCTACTTTCTGCTGGGTTCTGTGAGACAGCACAAGTTTGTACTAGTTTTAGTTAGGATACATTTTTTTTTTTCATAGTAGCTTGAGCAGGCAGCTCAACAGCTCCTTCCATCCCCGTGCTTGGAAAGAAACCAAAAGAGCTGCTTGTGAGAGACACACACACACAGAGGAGCCTCCTCTTCCTTCCACACCTCCGCTTTGACAACTGCACTGTAATGCATCTCTGATACCCAGCCCCACTCCTCCCCTCAAGGCCTCGCCAGTGGCCAGGGTTTTATTCATGCAGTTTTTACCTCTGGCTCAAAGTTTCAGTACCTTGGACACATTTGGGAGGCCATGAGATTCTCTGATCCTGTCAGAGTACTTGTTGATGAATACTGATGGAGAAAAGGAAAACCACACACACAGATCCATGCTTGTGAAACCTCTGTGGATATAATAAAAGGTCAGCCTTTCCTTTCCCCACATCCAGTACCATCATTTTTGGAAGCAGATCAATTCTCACTAAGCTATGGAAACAGACAAATTAACCTCAGCAAAAAGCAGAGAAGGCTGATGATCATCAAGCACAAGCATGTATTGAAACACCACCGCACAGTTTCCAGGATTGACAGCTATAAAATGAAGGAAATCACTAATTTCACAGTGATTCTGTGTCAACTGTGTTGTTTTTTTTTTCTATCAGGAAGTTCACAAGGCAGGTTTGGGAGCAGGAAACTAGGGATAAGAGAACAAGCCCTAAAAAGTTTGGATGTTGGAAATCAATAGCAACTAGAGCAGGAGTGAGAAGAGAGATGCCGTTTGTAAGTAGTTTAATGTTCTGACATTTGCATTGCCTATTGATCAGAAAGTGCAAAATGCAGATGAGGATAGAGGGGCTGATGACAGAAAAATCAATAGCTTCTTTACAGGACCCATTCAATAGTAGTGAAGGAAATTTGCCATTTTGCAGAAATCACATCAGGTGGGTGTAAGCTGGCAGGATCTCCCATTCCCCAAAGGAGGAGGATGTCCAAGCCTTTCACCTCCCACCTGCCTCTCATTAGCTTGTGCTGCTCTGGAGCTTAGTGGAGTGAGGAGACAGGAAAAAGCTCAGTTTTATTCCTGAGCCTGTTGCCAAGATGTTAGCTGGCCCTAGGCCATCATTTCTGCAAAAGAAATTATATGATACCTCTTCCTGCTACCTAAGCATTGTGCAGCTCAATTAGTGAATGCTTGCATGGTACTTTGAATATACCAAACTGTAGAACAAGCAGCTGTTACTATAAATATACTGCCAATCACAGAGCACCACTGACCACGCTGTTTAGTAAGCTGGAGCTGAGGGAAACCTCACACTCACTGTGATCTATTTAATAGTTGCTACATTTATTTTACTGTGTACCTAAATACATGCAAGGGTCTAACAAGACGGCTTGATTAGATACAGCAGATGTATGTCATCGCATCACAGTAATTTCACCTTCACACTGACCACGACCTGACTGAGGTCGTGACCTGGATCTTTGGCAGCTGTGCCCTGTTGTTATACTTTTCTGATTAATGTGAAGACAGGACATATGGAAGACACTTTCTAAACTGAGAACACATGCATAAGTGACCATGACAAGTGGAGGGATCAAGTCCCCATGTTGACTGCAGGAAACACACAGAGATGCAAATTATTATACTCTGTATCAAGAACACATTCAGCTTTCCAGCAAAACCTTAGAGATGTCACCAACTTTCAACACTCATTGACTTTGTCATCCTCAGCCTGGGTTCTCTTACTGCTGCAGTAGATCTGCTGGGACTCAGGTGGGGAATGACAGAGCAAGAACAGGGCAAAGCCCCTGGAATGGCCACTGTTCAAGATACCCATCTTGCAAACAACATTTCTAGGCCATCCTGGGCATCTAACAATGCCTGTCTACATCTGTGTTGGCTTGCCAAACTGCCTTGACAAGAAACAGAGAGATCCCTTCACTAATTGACTCCTTAGTAGAGAGGCATACAGATCGTGACTCATGCAGTCTGAGACATCCCACCCGGGATAAAGTGAACATGACCTAGAAACACTTTATCCTTGTTGCTGTTGATGCCTACAGCAGTGCAATATGACTCCACCCAGCAAGACAACACAACATTATCTATACATTTTGTCTGGAAGTGGTGAAATCTATAGATAAAACAGGAGACATCCAGACTGACAGGCCTCTGCTTGCAAACAAATGGCTCCTCATAACAGCTACCAACTGATACTGAGAGCAAAAGCCTCTAAACTAGCAGCAGCCACTGCTTCATGCTCCTCTTACGACAGCTCCCACAGTTTCTTTCCATACAAACTTGTTTTCCTGGTAAAATCAGCAGCAATTTGACTCTTGGCTTGAGAGTTCAGTCACCACTGAATGCTTCAGCAAGCCCTTGCAGGGTGTGATGCAGGGACACAGCAAACACTGGTGTTGATAGAGTGAGGGAGGGAGAGAGACTGTCCCTCAAGAGCCAATGTTTTAAGCAGAGCCAAGGACTCACAGGCCCTGCCAGCCAGAGCACTCACCAGGTTGACAAAGTCCTGGTAGCAGATCCTCCCCTCAGAGTTGCTGTCCGCCAGGGCCAGGAGGACCTCCAGCTTGTGGGGATCCAGCTCCGAGCCGTGTCTCTGGAGAAGGGAGCGAAACTTCTCAGTGCTGATGTAGCCGGTGTTGTCAGGATCAAACTGGAATAGAAGGGGAAAGTGGCAGAATTAACCATTCCACATTACACACAACTGTGCCTTCCTAAGCATTCATCACCTGCAGCAGACCCAGAGGGACCCCAGGGGCTGCTCTAGGCTTTGGTCATGCATTGCCCTGCAATCACTCTGTGTCCAGCTTCCTTTCACTGCCCAGTGACTGCAAAGCACCCTGCTGCAGAGAGGGGTGAACCCAGGCATCATCATCCATGCCATCACCCTGTCTCCACCCCAGTTTCAGCTAAGTCAGCTCTCTTCACCTTCCTGCCCTCTGCATCATCACTTCTCTTGGCTATTTTTTGCTTCCCTCTCTATCTGGACCATCAAGCAAAACAGAGATGCAGTCTGTGAGATAAAACGTACTGAAAACAGTTTTAGTCCTGTATTTCCTAATGCAATTGCAACACCAGAATATGCCATCCCTCCTCAAACCTTTTCTGTGCTCAGTGTTTCTGCCAGTCATCTTTCCAGATCATCTCTATAGATGCCTTCAAAATGGTAAGTTCTTTCACTGCTGAAGAGCTCTCTATTTTAAGATGGATTGGAAAGAAAGCCTGTGGATAGGGAGCAAAGCAGATGAACATTATGTCAAACTAAAAGTGACAAGGCAGACACATGCCATTTTCAGAATATAAACTAGAGTCATTGGAAGGAAAGTCCCAGGTGAGATTTGGAGTGAATCCCACTCTGACCAAAAACATCACTGTTTTTCCTCAGACTAAGTGGTTCGTCTCCTTAAAAATGGCACTGACCAAAACAGAGACATCTTTGCAAGGCTGTCCAAACTTATAACTGCTTCCAGCAACCTCTAGCCCACACTGAGCACCCCCGGGCACTCTGCAAGGGGCTGCCAGCTCACACGCACGGCACACCCCTAGCCCCAAAAAGCCAGCACTGGCACAACGCCATGAGTGCTTCTTTTGTGCTTTGAAAACAAGTGGACACAAGCTGCCAGGCCAGCCTCACTAGCTGTGGTGCAGTCTGAGCTCTGCCAGCTCTCTGTTGCTGGGAGATTTGCCTTTGATTTCCCAAACTTGGCTGTGAGGACCCTGGTGCTCATTGGCCTCCTTTTGTAGATAATGATATCAAACTTGTTGGCTGGATTGAATGGCTGTCAGGGGGCAGGGTGGTCAGGAGGGAGACTTTTCATGGAAACATTTGGGACATAAAAGGCCTTGGCAGAGCCAAGAAGGTCCTTACAATCCCCACTCTTTCCTAATGGAGAACAAAAGCCGAACAGGCGCCGGACCTTCAATCAGACACAGCAGAGTAAAGGCTGCCTTGGCAAGGGAGGAGGCGAGAAGGGGGATTGGCAGAGGATGCAGCCTGCCAGCAGCAGGGCTGGCACGGCTCTGCAGCGAGCAGAGCAGCTATAAAATAGACCAGCCTCAGGCACAGGCAGCTTGTTTAGAGGACACACACACGTGCAAGGATCTGGCTCTGTCTCCTTCCAGCCCAAGCACCTTTGTCCTGCTGCTCCTGGGGACTCTGCCATCACTGGCTGCTTTGTTGAGCAGGAGCTGTCTAACCTGAGGAGGGGAGATCACAGCCCCTTGCTGCAGCAGGGCTTGTCTGCTCTTTTGTCAAAGCGGCACCCCTCTGTGAGGAAGCTGCTGGGGCAAGTAGATTACACAAAACAAGACATACCAAGTGACCTGCAGACAGTCAGAGCTGGGCACTCTCCCCCGCCCTCTGCCAAGGGTTGTTCTGTCCTTGTGAGGTGGCCTGGCTCTACCTTCCTGACAGCTCGGACCCAGAGCCAAAGGTGGATTTTCATCAGCTGTTTACTGTTAAACAAGGGCTTAATATTAATCCCTGGAGAAGTTTAGCTCCCCTACTCCAGCCCACTCTGATGCTTTGAGTTAACAGATCAAATTCTAAAACCAACCCCAAAATCAAGGCTTCTCCACTCAGGCTCAGCTCTGATGCTTTTTAACTCTTGCTGTGACTCCCAAGCCAGCCTAAGTTTGCAGTGCTCAATCCCAGAGGCACAGAAACCCAGGAAATAAAGTATTATTAGCATAACACCTGAGATGACCTTCCTCAAGGGGAATTTGCAGAAGCTGGGAGATGAGTCATTCAGTGAATGGATCTAACACCTGCAATCCCATAGATACTGCTGTGTTCATCCTTGTTTCCTGAAAACATTTGACCTAACCAACATCTTACTTAACTGCACCACTTTAACTGTATCTTGACATTTAAGATGTCAGAACCTATCTTGTCTAGGACAAACCCATTTGCTCCTTGAAGGTTTAAATGCCACCCTGCTTTGAGGACCAGGGTCAGTGACTGAAGCATGGGACCCTCCTTCCATTCTGTGTGCTCACTGTGTGACTTCACAGGAAAGACCAACAGCCACCAACAACCACGTTCCCCGTGGCTATTCCTTCAAAGGGCAAAAGGAATACAGGGCGCAAGCACACAGGCTCCCGAAGCACAAGAGCTGCTCAGATCACAAGCCTCTTTTCCCAGACTTTGTTCTGCTTTAAAGCATTCCAGAAAGAAACATTTTGTAACCGAGAACAGAAATTACACAACCGCTTCAGAGCTTCAAACCAGCCCACAAGGACACACTAAGGACTCCAGACTCACTACCACTAGAGCAGATACAATTCTGTCACTCACAACAGTATTGTCCGTACCTGTTACTGGCTACTGGCTTTCCAAACAGACAGACAGCTGAAGCCTGTCTGGTGGCTATGAATGAGTCTTTGCTCCAAGGATGCTTTTTTCTCACACCAATAGGCACCAGCATTCTTCCTTCAGCTCCCCGTCTTGTTGCTCATCCCACTGCAATCAAGCGGTGGCAGAAGGTAGCTAGTATTTTCAGTACTGTAAACGTGCTAGGGAGTCTGTTCTCCTCTTTCACGTTACTATGTATAATTTTCTTTTTGGCACTAAATTAATGATACTAATTAGAAATAGGTTTGGATTAAAACAGTGGATCTGAACAGCATGAAAGAGGAAAAGGTGAACAATGAACAACTGGCATCTGAACTTGCCTCAGAGCAGGACTAGACCACTGCTTCCACAGCCTGGAGCAGAATGTTTTACTGTAAACCCCAGCTGTAAGGGAGTTCTCTTATTTATGTTTAAACAATTTTTTTTCAGCATATAAACTCATCTGTCACCACAGCACTCAAAATCCACCCCAACACTTCACACTGCTTCAAGCCCTGTTTCTGATATCACAGCTAGCCACAAAAGTCAAGCGGTTGAGCTGTTCCTGCAGAACATGTGTCCCCACACATGGCAAAACCAACATGTGACGGCACACTCAAAACTCTGGGACCATCAATTATAAAAGAGGCAACTGACCTTTGCTAGACGCTTCATGTATTTATCCATGATGATCTGGTTAAGGGCCAGTTAACCCAGAAGCCCAGGTGAGCACCTTTGTCTCACTGAGAGGACAGATGATAACTGGCAGCCAGCAGCATGGCTGCGCTGAGCTCCAGGTCCAGCCCCACGGGGAGTGCTCCCCAGGCAAAGCCTCCCAGCAGCCAAGTCAGCACAGTGGCTTCCTTCAGCGTAGTTATTTCTGCCTCTGCCCATCTACTTGGGCAGGCAAGTGCAACACAACCAGTGCAGGGATGAGGAAGGCCATTTGCTGCGCTTCCCCCCCCCCCCCCCCCCAAACAATAGGACACTAACAGCAATTTCATGCAAGGTTTCCTCCACATTTCAATAACAATCACCCTTAACTCCCTTGATCCTCAACCAGGGTCTTAAGCAAAAATGTAAATATGTTAATGACCACAGCAGCCATCTGACCCAGGATCTTAATTCCCTGGCCCAAAACAAGATTATTTTTTCCTATTTCTTCCTTATTTTGGAACAGACACTCCATAAAATGAAGGCCGCACCACAAAACTACAAGACAAAAATAAGGGGAGGGGGCCCTGCAAACTCTGATGAAAATAGGAAATATGGTTGAGAAAGAAAATGAAATCTCAAATTGTTCCTCCTCTTTAATTAAAGACACATCAGCCACGGCTGAGTGAGCAAGTAGGGTGGAGGCTGGTGCTGCAGACAGACAATGGGTATCTTGGGAAAACGCAGACATTTCACATAGCACAGCCAGCTGCTCCTCTCCCCAATGCCAAACAGCCCTCTGGGGCATCAGAGCAGCTGGAGAGTCAACAGCTGAACTGGCCACAACATGAGGATCCTTGGCTGGCTTTAGGGTTGCAGATCTGTCGCAGAAACAGAGAATTTGCTACCACCCGTGGTTTCCCCATTGAGGGGCTTTGTCTTGGCATGAAGAGGAGATATCACCCGAGCCGTAAGTTGTCTTCACAATGGGCAAGGCTCCAAGCAACTTCATCTAATTTGGAAGTTGGCTTTGAGTTGGATCAGTCCCTTCAAACCTGAATCATTTTATGGTCCAGTGGTATCTTCACTTCTGGGAGAGACTGGCCTTGGTGGCAGGCCTCCTGGCACTGACCCCAGCTCTGCTCCAGACTAGGAGGCAGATTCTGGAAATAAATTGCCCTTTAGCTTTCCCTCCTATTATATGGAAATGACAACTCCTGCCTTATTTCCCACCAGAAGGGAGCTATCAATAGCAGGTCTACTTCTTGATCTCATGTAGACCCTTCCCCATGACTGGCACTGGAAAGGGAGAGTCAGTCACATGCAAAATCTGTTCATCTCCAAGGGTTTCAGAAACCACTCTGAGCTTTGCTGGATTTGAACTCAGACCTTTAGATGGCACAGTCTCCACAATCTAGAGATGCTAACAAGCTTTGCAAACAACCAGACCATCTCCAGCCTCAAGGACCATGCTGTAGTCAAATCAAGAGTCTCCAAGTCAATGGAATTGACAGACTCCAAGTTGAAGCTGTGAAAAGGCATCTAAGGCAGTAAAACTCTCCTGTACATCTTACCACACACATCTTACCAGAGCCCATTCTCTACCTTTCCAGCTTCTGTGGTCATGCTATGAGTTGGTGAGAGAGGTTTTTTATCTTTGTGGGTTTCGTTTTTGTTTTTAAAAAGAACAAAAAACCACCAATGTGGCAGCAGTATATGTAGCATTTGCTGCTTTGATGAAGATTAAAGGAATGACAAGGCAGAAGATGAAAGTCTGCCTTATAATCCAAATGAGAGGGCAAAAAGCAGGGGCTGTTCTAACAGGAGTTTCATCACTGCCTGGAGTTGATTATCCTCCGAGCAGCTTAATAACCCTGCTCTCTCTTCCAATAGCGGGAGGTGCACACAAGAGGAGAAGCCCTGCTCCACAAGAGAGGAAGGCCAGTCAAAAGTAAGCATATATCCCTCCACCTTGAAATCCAGCTTCCCACCATTAAAAGTCACCTTATCTGAGTTGACTGAACATGTGTGGTAAAACATTAGTGCTGGCTCCAATGACACACATTCTCTTCCTCTGTAAATACTGAATCTACCCACCACCGCCCAGACAATATAAAGTGATTAAGAGCTGTCCAGCAGTACTTTTAGCGCATGTTAGATTGCTTTGACCTGAGGTGAACCCAAGGGCTGGAAACATCACCCAGCTTTCAAATGCCAGATTACATTTAAGCACAGAGCATACACCCTCACTAACCCACCAAGCAGGGCCCCCAGACAGACCCACTCCCTGGAAAGCTGCAGTGAGAGAGCATAGCTCTCTACCCAGCTCAACGTTCACCTAGGTGGGGAGGCGTTTGCAGAACAGATGACATGTCACCTGGCTTCAGGTAAGTGTGTCTCTGCATGCAGCACATGACAAAGTGGAGATGGAGGGAGCTAGTATAAGATTCTCTTCTCCTTGAAGAGCAGAGTAGCCCGAAGGACCAGGATCATCATCTAGCTGGCCAATCTATGTAGGCATTTCCGCTCTAATTTCTTTCTCCTACTATCTTAGGTGCAAAGACAAGGAAGGGACCTACATTAATACCATCTATTTTTACCTTCTGCAAAAGCACTTTATCAAGACAGACACTGGAAGCACAGATCCAACATGAATGGGAAAATGAAAAGATTCAGGAGTGCACCACTGCTCAGTTGTTAGGCAGACAGGAAAGAGGGCTGTGGGTCCACGTTTGACTCGGTACTGCCAAGATTTCTGGAGTGAGCCCAGATGCCTCTTGTAGTGCCCTGACTTCCCCATCTACAAGGCACAAGCAATGCACCTGTGCCTGCACGATCCAGCACAGCAAGAGCTGCAGAGTGCTTGCGGAGTGTGACTGGATGCTAGCTGCAATGGCAAAGGGCAATTAGAAAGCCACAAGGCCAAGCAGCACGGGGAGAATATGATCAGTGCTGGCCTTCTGGCAAGAAATATATCTGACTTTCCAAAGCCAGTGACAGCTGGACACCACTGAATTCCTCAACTCCACAGAGGTTCAGACCCCTGGTCCAAGCCACCTTGAGACCAAGCAAATCCTGCATTTGGAGACCTCAGGAATTTCTGACCCACAGCTTGCTGGAGAAGCCTATCATGCTCAGCCAGGCACCCAAATCCATGTTTCTATCTCCATACACATTTTTAATGCAACTCTCCCCCCATCCTTCCTCTGCCTGTGGGTTTCTTGCTGCAAGTCCTTGCCAAGACACTAAGAGAGGACAGAGCTGAGATGCACTCACAGGACTTGTTGAGTTAGCTTTCAGTCCTCTACCATCTTGATGACCCACCACTCTGAGCGATCCCCCACTGCCTCTCTCCAGATCAGCCTCCTGGCAGAACACTACTGGAATCAGCATCCAGTCTCAGCTGGGGAATTGCACACAGTGTTGAAGCCACCCAGAACTAAATTATTCAAAATATGCCACTGTGCTGGCTTTGAAACTAAAGCCACTCCCCTGAAAGAAGCTAGGGTAAATAGAAGCTCCATTACCAGCAGCACTACAAGGAAGGAGATGCAGCACTGAAAGTGAGGGAGATAATTACACGATTAACGAGACAGCATGGATGGCAGGAGATGCCCTCCATTATGCCACAAGGCTTAATGCAAAGAGACATGTTTATAGACTGAGCCTTCTCCAGTTCTGCTTCTTCCTCTTTTATTATTTATGTAAGTACATTAAGACTAATGGAAAGAAGCTGAGGCACTCTAAAAAGTGCTGGGTTTTTTTTAGGTGGAAATATAATTTTTAATCTTGATCCAGCACTGGGGCACCTTGCACATTTCACTGGATAGATGTCCTCAGCTGCAGCAACAGGCTGGGCAGGTTACAGCCCAGACTGGCGAGTGATGTATCATACATCACCAGCCCAGCTCTGGTGCTGACTATCCGCACATTTCTGAGATTGTGGACAAGATGAAGCATACAAGAGATCGTCTAGTGACTGCCACGACCAAACCCACCCTAAAAGTTAAAACCTTTTCTTAAATCCTTAGGCAAGAGGTTTTAACACACTTTCCAGATCTGCTTGTCAGCACTGGCCCAGACATTGTTATAGGTACAAATGCCCAAGCTCTTCCTCTCCCTTTTGAATTCCTCTAGTTTTTAGGGCTCCACAATCTCCTGAGGTAATGAGTTCTGCAGTCTAATTAAAATAAAATCCACTTTTCATCTGGATGATGTAAGGCATTAAATATCAAAAGCTGAAAACAACAATATCCATACTACCATGACATATGATATTCTCATTTACCACCACATAATTATTGTTTATGTCTTTTTAGTCATGTCTTATTGGAGAATCTCAAAATCCTGTATCAATATTAATTACATCTCTCAGGGTTTTTACATTGTGAGGGGACATTACGTGTAAGCCACTTCATTCAGAGCTGAAATGCAATACACTCTGGGTGGGATGCTGCAATTATTTGGACTACATAACTCAATAGAAGGTACATAATGCACAGTCAACCTCACATCCTGGAGACAGACAGGCTCTAATCACTAGTGCTATGAGGAAATTAAAAAATTAACCAAAATAAAACACCCCAAACAAAACAAACAAAAAAACCCCCACAAAAACAAACAAAACAAAAAAAAAAAAAACCAAAAAAAATCCAACACACAACAGCCAGAACAGCTATTCAGCTGGGGCCATATTTCAGGCCAAGTTCCTGCAGTCAGATCCCTGCTCACCCCCAGGTTAACTAAAAGTACACAAGCATTTCTGTAAAATTTGCTGCTATTGACAATGTCTCCTGTCACAGCAGTGTCTCTGCTGGTACAGGTGAGGCAGATGAGTCTTCTCATTCAAAACAGAGTTTTGGTCTGATATCTGGAAAAAGTGGCATAGGTGATACCAGCACAAAAGAGTCAGGAGTCGTTTCTGCTCTGTATTTGGACAACAGCCCAACGAGTTATCTCTAACATAGGATAATGACACACTTTTTGTCCCAGCAGTAACTCTGGAGAATGTTACACAGCAGCTGCTAAAAGTTAGATAGTTTTGAATCAGCAGGTCAAGGTAATTTGCATCCAAAAGATCTTAAAAAGCTAGTACTGATACTGACTTTCTGCACGTCTGGGAACACTAGAGAAATATCAAGATCTGCTTTTTACCTTTCTTCCAGCTTTGAATCAGCAATCCTGCCCTTCCAACCATGACTCCAAACCTCCTGTCCAAACATCGTGACAGGCACCCACACTGCTCCCAGAACTGCAGGGCTGTGACAGGAATTTAATGGGACAAAGCAGGTCTGTCGGCCTAAGAGCAACCCACAGCAAATGAACATATGACCAATACTGACTAATGCGTAACTGAAGGAGGACTGGTCTAATATCAGTCAGAATAGGGTATAGAAAATAATGATGTTCAACTGAAATTATCAGAATGAGAATACAAACATAGTGCAGGATCCTAAGACAAGATTGCTGGTATAACTGATTTCTGCAGGGCATCTGACATCACCAGACAATGCCGTGTTTGAAGACTTACCGTGACACAAACTCAGGCTGTCACACATTCAAGATGCTAAAAGTCCAGCTATTTGACAGGTCTCAAAAATAAAACTTCGCTAGAGATGGAAATGCCACTAATGAAGTCCCATGAGAATTCATTCTTGCCTCTACAGAATTATCATTAGTGACTAGGAGAAAGCATGAGATACCTCTGCATCATGCTCTCAGATGAGCTAAAGCAGCAAGTTACTAAGCATGAGCTGGGTCTTTTGGTAAAGCTGAGTGCTTGCAAACAATACATATTACAGTAAAAACAAACAGAAAGCCTTATGGCTAGGAGCCAAGCATGCCAGCCAACTTACAGCATGGGGAGTGCCATCTTCAGAAGCAGCCACTGGGGGGGGGGGGGGGCGGGGAGGGAAGTCTTGTTTGTTACACTGAGTGCCCTCAAGGTAACGCTGCCTTCAAAAAAGGAAATGTGACCTGCAGGTTTGTAAATGAGGTGACATTACCTCTGCATTTGGTACTTTGTTACTGGTATAGTTTGTCTGGCTCCACTGACAAGCTCAATTCATTAACTCATGAAAGGGAAGGTTAAGCAATGACTTGATCACTGTCCAGAAGAACCACAAAGGGAACAGAAATTTGGCAGTAAAGGATTCTTCACTATGACAAAGGCATAATCACATCTAGGGGCTAGAGGTCAAAGCTGAGCAGATTTAGATTAGAATAACCAGAAGTTTTATAATTGAATTGCAAGTTTCCCTAGGAGATGCGGTATGGCCGAGGTCAAGCAGAAGACCACTCAAAATCTTCTGGCCTTCATTATGAGAAACTAGAAGATTCCACCAGTTCCCTTCTGACCTGACTGCAAGTCATTAGGGCTCAGAAAAACTTAAGCCAAACAGATAGATGCATTTAAAGCCTCAACTAACAACTGCCATAACACACGTATAACCAGAATGACTCACCTACACTGGAATTCAAATCACGCTTCTGGTTAAAACAACTGCAGAGCAAAAGTCCTACTAAACAGACAGGGAAACACATTTAACTCGTACTAATTTTACATCTGTCTTTGCTCAGTCATGGGGACTAGAGGCTACCAAAGAAACTCCTCTGCTTTCCATGCTAAACTGGAGCAGAAGATGATGTCAGCTTTGTGAAGAGGAGACAGAGGTATCGCATGATTTCCTGCGATGCCTTGAACATACCTGGCGTTACACCGCAACGACATAATCTCAAAAGTACTCCAGACAGGCTGGTTCCAAATGGAGCCTGGAGCTGGGAGTATTAATTATTACTGTAACCTCTATCATTTGAACACTTGAGAGCAAGCAATCCTGGCTTGCATCTTCCCAAGGTGATCACGGGTTACAACTGCAGTAAGGAACCAGAGTGCTGGAAGATGTGGTGGTTCACATTGTTTCTTAGGAGATATAGCCAGATCAGTCCTGGATGACACCCAGACTGCAGGCTCCCTGCATGGAAGACTGCAAGGGTAAGGTCCGCAGTGTTTGCACTTTCTCAGTGTCTGCTATGTCAAATATACTTTGGTTTAAGGGTAGAAGAGATTTGTCCAAGTGCCAAAGCTGCACAACCACAAATCAGAAAAATCAAACTGCATTTTTGGCTTCTTATATGCCCTTACTGGATACGGGGAACAAATGCAAGGCAAGGCACAGTGTTTCTAGAGTTCTCTTTGCCATGGTCTTCAGACAGACACAAAACATGTCTGAAGTTTTAAAGCAAATCATGACTTAAAGACTCCACATCAGGAATGCAACTAACTTCATAGGAAGAAGTGCTGTCCATGCAGGTTCCCAGTCCAGGTCTTGCAGCTGGAGCAGAGCAGTTCTCCCTGCAGGTGACAAAATGCAGTGCTAGCCTGGGGCTGGCTGTGCCCTGCAAAGCGTAACGTCTCTGTGCAGCCCAAACATGGTTAATAGGCAATCCCTTTTACACACTCACTAGCTTAACAACAAACTGTACCACAGCATGGTTTGATATGCCTCTTTTAGACACTTATTAAGGGAAAGGCTCTTTCTCACAGCATTGACAAGTCCTCACAGAGCCTGGCTCTGCCTGAGCTGTATCAGGGGCTCCCTACTGGCTCAGGAGACAGCAGTGGATACTCCCTTCACAGCCTCCCACACAACAGAGCGCTTGTCTTGTCCGTCAAACTGCACTCACTCACAGAGCCCCTCTCCTTGCCTGCCTCCACCTCATTTCTGCCTCCTTTACTGAACTAATCAGATTTCTCATGCATACAGGGCTCGCATATGCTTTAAAGAACACCTGCTTCCTTTGACAAGCCTGTGTGCTCTTCCCGAGCTCTAGTATTCCCCTTGAACAGACTGGCTTGAATGCAGTTTAACCAAAGCTGAAGCCCCCCATGGGTGCCCACAGGCAAGCAGACCTCCCACTTAGTTTTCCTGCCACACTGCAGCAAAGAGAGCAGCTCCTTCAATAGGATGGGGTGATGTCTGCACACTGGGTGTGAGCTGTAGGGGACCAGGTGCACACAGCCTGGGGGATCTCTCGCAGAGGCCTGTGGTCCATATTTGCCATGTCTGTATCACAAGCACAGGGACATGGCGGCATTGAGACTTAAGAAACAGCAAGTCCTGGCTACTGCAATTCACAAGCTCTATTTCCTGGGTAACACTTAAAACACATGTTCAGGTGCAGAGATGGCTTTCCAAAACTGATATGACCCCAATGCAGATGATTAGAAGAAGGAAGCAGAGAAGGCACAGGCAACAACCATAATTAGAGAACCAGCATAATTAAGAGAACGCATGTTATGCTCCTCAGGAATGAGGAAATCAAAACAACTTCCCAAAGAGTCACCCGAGAGCTGCAACCACTGCAAACAAAAGGGAAACAAGCCAGGAGGAAGAGACAGAAAGACCAGACTGAAAAGGAAGGTTAGGAAATGGCAATACTCTTCCTATTCACACACCATGCTGCATCTCTGGGAAGTGGGGAGGGGGGGGGGGGGGGAATCTCACCTGCAGAGTAACTAGAGAGACAAATCCTCCCAAAACAATCCCACCAGGCTTCCACTGGGGATTAATTAGCCCATCAAGTGGGGCCAACTTCTAGCAGAGCATCCTCACAGAGCACACTGCAGACTGCTGTGCTTTGGATGGTCACAGAGAAGGGAGTGCAAAGACACAAAAGGAGGACTGCGGAAGGGGCAGGAGGAGAGGGCAGCCCAGACTGGCTGGGAGGAAGCCCAGATGAATGGAGAAAGGCAAGCAGGGAGGTGAATGGGCAAGAGGTGATGAATGGTAGGAAGGGCATGGAGTTTTACACAGGGCAGAGAGCACAGACGTGAATGGGGAAGACTGAAAGATGCTGCTTGAATAGAAGGGGAAAAAGGGAGGAGAAATGAGGCAGAGAGCGAGCTGAGCAGCACAAAGTGAAATAGTGCAGGCAGAATAGCTTCCCACATGGACTTGACAAGGCCTTAGAGAGAGACAAGTAACACAGCATGAACTTTAATCCAGGAGCAGAAAAGCTGCCTGGAGCAGACAGTGTTAGCGCCGTCTGTCCTTGTATAATCCCTCCACCATCGGGCACCTTCTTTGCTCCCAGTCAACAAATTCTCATGAACTCAGAGCAAATTGAGCAGCAGCCACCAAAGGCCTGACGGCCCCCATCAAAGGGAGTTGTAGCAAAACTGAGCCAATGACATGGAAACAGCTGATGGGATAAAGCACCAAGATAATTACAAGCCGCAGCCCAAGAGGAGCAAGTGTAACACTACCCTAAAGGTGAGACAAGATGCAGTTTATATGTATGACATAGAGGCACTGTTTATCATCAGTTAACTTCAGGCAAAAAATGTGAGCATCCTGGAGTCAGAGCACAAGCAGCAACTCATCTGAGAAAATACATGAGGATTTTTCCTCCTCCCACCCTCCCAAAGAAACAGCAAAGGAATCCCTGAGAAATCTGGGCTAGATCATCAATCCCCCTCAGACTGGTCAAAAAATATAGGACAGATACTTGGGATCTGGCCATTAGCAATCATGTGTCTATCACAAAGTGCATTTTGAAATAATAATTTATGCTTCTTATGATTCACAGAGGTACCACTGCTGTTGGCTCAGTAGACAGAGTTCCACTTTATGAACTGGGAACTTAAGGCAGAGAGGCAAAGTAATTCACCCAAGGATGCAAGAGGGTTAAAATACTACTACAGTCGAGATGAGCTGCCTGTGCTCCAGCCATCCCCATGAAGCACACCTACATTGCCACCTATCAACTGACTAGTAAAAATTGGAAATTCCCAAATACTAGAGTGGGAATTTTTAAGGAGGGGTTAAGATAAAGGTCAAAGCACCTCCAGGAAGTACGCTAACCTTGGTGATATCCACGAGGAACAAGAAAAGATGTCCAAGTGTGAGAGTCTCTCCTAGAAGCAGCAGGGAGATGAAGAGATCGAGGTGTGTTTGTGCAGGCGTACGCACACACAGGGCAGTGGCAGAAGGACTGTAAGGGTCTCCAGAAAGACTGCTTTGCCAAAACTGACAAATTTGAACATTCCAACTTACAGCCCAGTTGAGCCCATGAAGAACCATCACTGCAAATAGAAGAGTGTCTTGCTTTTCCATCTGCCAGCCTGGGCACAGGCAGATCATGTTACATATGGCACTGGGGGGAAGGGAAAGAGAATATGAATAATTCTCAATTCAGTGAAAGGAGGGTGAGCTGTGCAGCTGCCGCAGTGCGAGCAAGCCCTAACAGTGCTAGCTATTGCTTTGGGTCAAAAGATCATACCATTTCAGCCTGCTTCCTGACTTGTGCTTCATCCCAGCTGCTTTCCTCTCCCTTTAGTGCCTGCCTGCAGGACCAGCTAGCTCTCTGGAAGAAATCCAAACAGAAGGAGGAGAGGTTACATGTGCCTGAGGGAAGTGACAACACATGGCAGGTCACTGCTCAGTCTAAAAGCATTCAAGCAGGGTCAACACCTACTAAAATAAATACATAAACACACACATACACGCTATACAGAAGAACACACTATACATTTACTCAGGTGGGACAGCCAGGAGCTCAGGCATGCTTGAGGTTCCTTGAATCTGCATCTCTGGGAAACTGGCAGCTATTACAACTGAATCAGACAGGCTTGTGCTGCCAGCGGCTGGGAGCTGACAAGGCATCCTTCTTCCAGGAAGGGCTGCTGTAGCACCCATGCTGTTAGGGACCAAAACTGTCACTCCCTCCCCACCCCACACCCAGCCTGGGAACTCTAGCTCTTTTCTGCTCCCCAAATCCAAGTGTCCCACATCAGACAGCCAAGGCAAAGCCACTACCACAGGCTGCTCAATCTTCTTATGCAAATGAACTCAGGGTAATTGGGACAGTTACAATGAATCCTGACAATGTTTGCTTTTGTGCACACCAGTGGTAAATATAGACTGAGCTGCTGTCTAAGAATGGGGGGGTGAGGGGAGAGCTGTGCTAAGGGACAGCAGCTCAGCTTCTCAGAGGGATGATAAGGAAGCAAGCAATGTTTAAATGAAAGAATGCTCTCAGAATTGTGGAGCTGATGGGCAAGGGAGGCGGCAGATGCTGCAAATAAAAGTCAGTAGCTGGAAGTCTCAAAAATATTCAGGGAAGCATAGACACTGTGGCACGTCCGTGGAGCTGTTCCCCTGCATTACAACCTTCATTTCACAGACAGAAAACTTCCACAGCCTTCATCCAGCTAAGGATCTCAGCCCACAGGATTCAGACACTCAAGCAGAGCTCCCACCAGAGCCAAGACTGGACATAGCACAAACACCCTATCCAGGGCAATTGCTGACAGGCTTCAGGCTGCAGACACACAGTGGCTGGCTCTGGCTCAGTCACTCCTGCACTGATGGCTTTGCCTCTTGGTTATCTCAGCATGCTTCAGCCCATGAATCTCATATATATGCTCTACTTTTGTTGCAGCCCTCCAGGGCCCATGCAGCAGCCATGGAAGAAACCTAAACAAAAAGCAATCACCCCCTGAAATCCTGTCATGCAAACAAGACTCTTCCCACCCATCACTACAGGGACTGAATGGAGAGGGACTGAACACCCCCTGCCCACCCCTGCCTGGTGGTCTTTTTGTCTCGTGACCTTCTCCACACAAACACAACCCCACAACAATCAGACAGGCAACATAATGCACCAGCGCCGGCTTTCCCAGCCCTTCAAGGCAAGCTGGGGAGGGAAGGGGGGAGAGCTGGGGAGAGCTGAAAGGATTTGGGGATGAAGAACAGATAGGATGGGCAAGGAAATACCAAGCAGTGTTTTAATTTCTACTTGCACAGTCCCACAAGCCAGGATAAAAGTAGCTTTAATGAAACAAACAAAAGAAATTTTATCTCAAATGGCTTAAAGGGACATGGGAATACCAGCCAGTGGGATTTTCATTTAAAAAAAAAAAAAAAAGGCAAATCCAGCAATGCTTCTAAACCCTGCGAACATCTTTTAACATTCTCTCCAGGAAGCCCACAAAATTGAGCCATTTGGTGCAAACTCTGCTGGTTTTACCTGGCTATCTTTGAGATGGATTAGATGTAAAGGTTTTCCTTTAGACTAGGGGAAGACTTTTTTGCAACAGCTGTAGCTGTAGACAACATCAACAACATGGAAACCCTCCCTGGTGTGATAGCTTCAAAGCACAGAAAGTTTCTGCCAGTCTGTTCTAACTATGGAAAAAGAGAGTCATCATCACCTGTGCTAGCAGCAGCAAGGAGTAAATGTGCCTCCAGTCCCCAGATTGTCCTTGCAAGTCACACATCTTTGGGAAAGAGCAACAAGGGTCTCCAAGGTCTTGTTAGGAGTAGATCAGGAGACCAACACGGTAAGGGGAAACTCCTACCTTCTGAAATGCCAAGAGATTCTCCCCTGTTCCCTGTGCACATACAGGAAAAGATACAGACCTCACAGGAAAGCAAACCAAATAAAGCAAAAAGAAATACCATCTCTCAGGGCCTGGATTCAGCGAGCCTAGCAGGGCCCTCGGCTACACTTTGGGGCACTGGAAATACATACTAAGTACCTTTACAAGGAAAGGAGGCCATGCTTTTGGCAAAAGCTAAGATCAGTGTTCGTGAACTCCTGGCAGCTGAGGCAGTAACAGAAAGCAAAGCTACAGGAAAGCACTTGTGTGATTTACAGACACATTAGCCACCTAGGGAGCACGATACAGTAAGAAATGACATCTCAACTCCTACTGCCAGCACCCCCCACAATGCTGTTACTGCTATCCACATCCTTGATTAAAGTACTGCGACCGTGCAGTGGAAGCCACCTGACAAGCCAGGTATGAAATCACCTCCATGGGATGGTGCAGTTGATGTAAAGAGACTGAAAGTCTTGACAAAGGCTGCATGTAGCAGCTGGGTGCAGGAGGCCTCTCCCAAACCCAGCACGCAGTGCACTAGACCACATCTGGCCAGCTGGCCCTGGTGAGGGGCCATGGAGCTGCAACTGAGTCCTGCCTATGTCCTAACATGAACTGGAGTAACTGGAGAGCAGCAGCACTGAGCCCACACACAACTGGCAAACTTCCCACAGCAAGGATACCGTCTCCTGTCAATCCACTCCAGCCTTAATCCTCTGTGGAAAGATCCCATTCAGCACTGTGCTAAGAGGCAATCTTTCAAGCCAGACACTAAAAATTAACAATAGCAAAGATGAGGGAGCAAGGGACAGATGGATAACAGATATAACCAGGCCCTGCTCATTAGACTGAGCAACTTGGAGGAGCTGGACAGGAGATAAACAGGCAAGATTTTTAGCCTTGCTCAGGCCTGCAGTAAAGTACTGCACAGAAGCATGCATGGGATGGCAAATCTATTGCACCCCAGAGATAGATGTAAACCAGTGACAGTCAGTCATGGTGCTTGTTCTCACTAGAAAGGAAGAAGCTGTGGCCCAGCTGTGAAGCTGGTCTGGGTTCTGCAGTATTTCTGTCCCATGTAGGACAGGCACAAACCTGCTGCTGGTTTGAGGATTTGCACCCTGAGTCTGGGGATTTCACCAGCATGGAGAGGAAACTAGCGTTTTGACTCAGCTCATTCCACAGACAAAGATTTCAGCAGAATCCCTCTTGGGAAATGAGATTACTCAGGCAGTAGCAGGATCTTCAGCACAGTTACCATGTAAGCTAGCAAAACAACTGTGTTAACTGGAAGCTGGCTATCAGCCTCTTCACCTATCAGCCAAGGGAGGGAACACAGCTAGAGAGCAATCCAGTCCAACTCACATGGCCATCTTCAAAACAGAGCACAGTCTTCCCTTAGCATTCCTATGCTAGAAAATCTCACTGCATAGATAACCGTTTTTTGTAGCAAGTAGGGAAGTACGACAGACTGGGTTGCTTAGGCACGATTAATTCCTGTCCTATTGCATACAATAATTAATTTTACTTTACATTAGTCTTTATTACAGCCATGAAAATTATATGGCCATTTTAACTGACCAGTGTTGCTTGCTCAAGTTCTCACCTCTACAAAGTTTGGAGGCAGCTAAAGTAAAAATTATTTCAGAAACTGCCAGGTGGTGCCACCAGAAGAAGGAGGTCCTGGTGAACAGCTTCTCCATTTGCTCTTCCCAGGCCTTGCGGACCTGGTCTCAGGCAAGCTGAAGTGAGAATCCCTCCTACACCAAGGAAATGGCACAGTCTAGATAACTTCGATCTGCGGGGGGAGGAATCAAAGGATTTCCCCCCCCTTCTCCATGTGCTGATGGAGAAGGAGGGAAATTATCCTGAGCTCTTTTTCAGTCCTATACATCTTACCATTCCTTCACCCTTGAGCCACATGAGCTGGCTGCTCTGTGCAGAGCTGCGTGCTGCAGCTGAGCCCAAAGCAAGCAGAACCAGAGCTCTCTGACAAAGAGCTGGTGGCTAGAGTGGCCTGGCCAAAGTGTCCACAGTGCAATGCTGCCTTCCGCAGCCCCAAAGAGCAACTGATACCCAAAGATGCCAAATGTCTTCAGCTGCCACTGAATTCACCGACTTGAGATAAGACTCCCAAGAACCTGGGCACTGACTGTTTAAGAGACCAAGCCTCCAGAAGAAAAGCAGCTGGGTTTTGCCTGCATACTTGCCTGATGTCCTTCAAGAAAACACAGCAGCTTTTTTTATAAGTTGAAAGACAGGCTTATATACCAACTCATAGCAGACTGCAAATCCCTGCAATCACAACTAGCTAGCTTCAGAGGGCAAGACATCATAACCAAACACCCCTACTTGCCTTTAGGGGATCTTTTTTCAGACACCATAGTGTGGGGAAGAAGCATCATGAAGGTGCCACACACAGCCCCAGCCACATCACACTGGTACTTTTCCCTGGTTCTATTCCTGCTGCCCACCCAGCAAACCTGGTTCTTTCAATCGCCTTCTCAGAAACATATCAAACCATGATGAGTTCCTCAGGCTGCAAAATGAGACACTGTTCCATCTAACCCTGGCATCCATTCTTATGAGAACAGATCAGTCAGATGAATGCAGTACCCGCAGAGTTGTACATTATGACAGTAACGATAGACTTTCCACAGCCAAACTCTGCTGCATTGAAATCACCATCATTTAGAGAGGCTGTGGACAAGGAAGATGCTAGCAAAGAATTTTTTCCCTGACATGAAAGATGCTGGCTGTTAGCAAGGCTTGGCACTTCACCTTAGAAAAAAATTAAAATAAACCATAGAAGCCTCAGGGAAAAAGATCAATTGAGCCTGGATATTCCTTTCTCCTTGGCACAACTTTATGGTGTGTATCACAACATTCTCTCTGCATATTTGCTTCTGCCCCTTCAGCCCAGGCTTGCATAAGTGATGAAGAGCTGAAGTATTTGTCTCACAGTGCTAAAGAGAAAAGCAAGAAGCGCCAATGATTTCAGAGTGCAGCCTCTCAATATCTGAGGGATCATCATAACCTCATGTTCTTGAAAAATGAAATTTATCATGTGAATTCTCTACCATGGAAGGGGTGCATATTGTGTGAGCTTCCTTTAATAAAGCCCTCAGCAAAAGAAATTGAATATTTCTATGTCCGCATGCTCAAAGAAACACTGTAAAATTAAAATCAGGGGAAGTCCTTACCCTTCTGAAATCAGTAATGAAATTAGCATGGGGCCCAAAGGAAGCAAATGAGGCCCCTTCAGAGTGGCCAGGATTTCATCTTGTGTTTAAAACCCCACATTGGCAGATCTGTATTTACTTTAATGACCCACCAAATCCTTTTAGTCCTCTACATCCCTCTATGAAAGCCTAATAATGAAAAATTACCTACTAAAACTTGGCTTTTCCTGAAAAATAGTATCTGAACAGATCTCCAAAGACAGATATTTCTGTGGACACAGTGAATTTAGACTGCAGTGCTTTGTTTTCAGATATCATTGCATTTCACATTTTCACAGCTTCCTTGGAATAACATTTGATACAGAAAAAGTGCAAGTGATACTCACAGACAAAAGAATAGCCAACCCTCTGAAACCACAGGGCCTCTCCATTTGTATTGCTTTTGTAACAAATACAGACTGAGGCACAGAATTCCCAGTAAGAGATCCTCAGACAACTTAAAAATTCAAGCAAACCATTGCCGTGCAACATTAAATGCATTCATTTTTACGAGCATCAAATTCCACCTATTAATGGATCAGTCATCCTCTGCAGCTACTAATTTACATATCCAGCCTGCAAGCTGCTGAGAGGCCAGTGGACATGACATACATGAATACATTAAATCTGAAAAAGGAAACTAACGCCCATTGTAATTCAACTTAATGATCACATTTTCTTTATGAGCAGCAGCAGAGTCCATGCCTCACAACTACACACCCCATAAAGGCACCCCTGATGCAATGAAGCACAGAACTCTCCACTCAGACTGCAACTGTGATGCACACAGTATTCACAACTCAGTCACATTCCAGCCCTGTGCAAAGAGGGAATTCCTTGGAGGTACATTTTAACCAAATCACTAGAATCCATGCTATTGTACATGGACTAAATTCAAAGGCCTGATCCTTGCTATGGAAGACAGTTTATCTGAACATACATTAAAACCCTGGAACAATTTCTCAGCCCTTTTGCCAAGCCAGGCAGCATTACCAGCTTTAATGTAACAGCACTTTTGATCTTGTAACAGCTAGAGTGGTGCTGGTACATCTATTATTCCTCCTGGAACAGAGCCATGCTCTGATATCACACCTACAATTCACTCTTTTTGTGCACAGCTATCTAGAAACAGATGTAAGAGAGAGCTTCTCAGCAGCATGTACCCCTTCTATCATGCCAGGGAGGTGAATGACCCTCTCCAGTGCCCAATCCAGGGCCAATTACAGCTATGGCAAGGAGAAAGGCTTCTATTTTAGCCTTGTTGAAGAAGTAACAGGGTGCTGCAGGCAGAAGGATGGCCATGGGGGAAAGTGTCCCGTAAACTGGCTCTCCTTTTTCTCAGCTGGTCACCATGCAGGTAGACAGCAACTTGAAGAATAAGGTGCAATCCCACAATCAAGTGGATTCCTTTTCTAGGTCTGTAGCAGCTTGTCCCCCATTGTAACAGGATACGATCACTGATCTCCCTTTTCCATGTTCCCACCTGCAAAACTAAATGAACTGATACTGGAGAAGAAGCTTTGAAGTCCTTGAAGAGGAAGGGCTATTGCAGTGTTGAATAAGGCCAATTCCCAACAGCCCACAGCCACTGCAGCGATAAAAGCAAAAACCCTAAGGTGCAGAAGAATCAGGCCCTAAAGGAAAGAGAAAGCTCAGAGAAAAGATGAAAGAAACTGAACACGGAAAGCTAATAGTTGAACATTTACTGAGTGTAAATCCTTCCCAAAAGTGACAGAATGGCAGTTAGCAATCAGAGACTCTTGGTTGTCAACTGTAGTGACATTCAGGCTGTTAGGCAAGACCCACACCTCTCAAGAGGTCTGACTGCAGGGCTTACTCAGACCCATCTCACAGGCATCAGCTACAGCAATTTTTCAGAAAGACAGGGCAGGAGCTGTTAGTTGATCAGTGAGGAAGAAGCAAACACCACTTGTTTATTCACAGGTCTTGCTACTCTTGTTCTTTGCATCAGATGCCACAGTGGTAAGTACATGTTCAAGAAAAAAACCCCCAAAAAATCAACAAATGAAAAAACCCAAACTAAACCAGGAACAGCAGCAAAACCACCCCCCTGCAGCTAATCCAATTAAGACACAGGATAAAGTTGTAGAGGTTAATCAGATCTGAGCCATTGGGTCTCTCTCTGCTGCTTCTTAGTGACATATCTGGTGACCAACACCAGTGACATGAAGGCCAGGCAGAAACACCAATGATCTAGCTAGCAAGGAGACAAGTGCTGCTCCCCTGGTGCATCATGCAGAAAAGAGAGGAGCACACTGCAGGGCAGTGCTGTCAGTGGTCTGCTGGGCTCAGAGCTTGGCTGTCCTATTGAGCCTTATCAGGTGCCAGGACACTGTAACCGATGGGCTGCATTAGACGGTCCTTACAGCAAAGACCGAGGCTATGTCTGCAGGGTGCTGCCTGGTTGGTAACCAGGATGGAAATTTACTCAGCAAGGAAAAATTCTGCCTATACAATTGCAGGGCGTACCTTGCGTTTCATTAGCTGCCACTCTGTGCTTACTAAGGCTGCAGCAGGGCAGGTGAGGGCTGTCCCAGCTCTAGGGGCCACCAGCAGAGAGACCACTTAGATTGTCACGAATGGCCCCTTCAGCATTGGAAGCCAGAAGAAAGCTGAGCTGGGGTTTGCACTGAAGCAGCTCCACCAGTGCTGGAGGGATGGGGTTCAGTGCTAACTAAGGAACCTTGCTCCTGTCACACCCAAGTGATCCACTCTACTGCCTAGCCTAAAGTCCTGACCTAAAGCTACCTTGCAAAACAGCATGCTGCGTTCTCAAGCCTTCCTGTACGGTGAGATCTGCTCTGCCTCTCTCCCTTCTCCTCCCTTTAGGTCAAAAAGAAGCCAGTGGTCTCAGCTCTTATTGCTTAGACAAGCATTTGCATGTTGGTGGTAACAACTTGCTATCCCCAACATCACCAGCACCGGACAGTCACAGCACAGAAGGATGGACCTGCTCTGGAAGGTGACCTCCCCCTTTGACCCATCAGACTGGGCTAAGGCACAGAACAGCACATACAGTGGGAGAGGACAAAACTTTTTCTATACCAGTTTCTTCTGGGCAGGGAGAACACTCAGACCAGAAATTCATCTTCTCTCCTGGACAATACATGCCAGCCTTTCAAGAGGACAGATGGAGCAGTGACTCCAGTGGGATGACAGAACTGTAGTGACAGCAACATGATGAAAAGTGTGTAAGCGCCATTCTGCCAGTGATGCCGATCTCTTTGGTTTCCAGAAATATTGTTTCAGGCAAATGATTCCTAATCCAGTGACCATCATCTCCCCTCCTGGAAGGGAACTGGGTCTCTTGATACCACTCTACCTCATCGGACTTTGCTAGACTTCTCTGTTAGATTGTTCCTCCTTCTCGGTAAATTCTTTAATTCAAGGACAGTGATTACCACTGTTTTTCAGTTTCCCAAAGGAACTAAGATCCATAGCCCCAAAAATCAGAACTTTTGCCCTTCCTATTGGAAGTTTTATTCTTCCTTTAAAGACAAGGAGTTTTATAGCAATCAGCCATGAAACTTCTCAGGAGAAAAAAATACATTTTATACTCTGGACTTGAAACACAGAACATTTCACATTAAAAATAGCTCCCTTTTTCACTGTCTGCCAGATCTGGGAGGGAGGTGAAAATCCACAGGGACTTGATTTGATGTGTGAAAAAGTAGAATTCTATAGTAGTGAGTATGCACACACACTTATTTTAGGTCAAATAATAGCTCTGCAATAATACTTAGCTTACCAGAGAAAACCAAAGCTTGGGATAGACCCATGCTAGCTTGTACTGTGGTACTGAGTACCATGACAATTCAAGTGCATCCATCAGAAAAGGGGGGGATGGGGACAGGATGACGTTAAAATAAATAAATAAAGTATTTTTAAAATCTCCTCATATCACAGTTTTCCTCCCTTTAAGACGGTTCCTCTTTCAAATTCCAAATACCTGCTCCTGTATCGGCAGTCATGACAAGTATCTTGCCAAGATATGAGATGGTCTGTCTGCGTGACCCAGGTGTGGGCACAGACCTGGCCAGCACAGCGTTCCCCCCCACAGCAGGTAGTTCCAGATCAGGCTCCCTCATTCCACAGCCGTGTAGTGGAGCAGCAAAGGGACCTGGTACAATACTCAACCTTCCTCCCCCTCCTTCTCAACAGGGGGAGAAGACATGCCATGCACTCCCTGCAGCTTTCTGAGGAACTGCAGCTCAAGCTTGTGCAGCTCAAACACAGCAAACAACTGCATAGCTTACTCCAGAGCACGTGTTCTGCAAAAGACCAGCTCTGCTCTTTGAGGTGATGAGTTAACGATCAGAATCCAGTGAGCAAAGGCTCTACACAAAGCTCTGTCACCAGCTAAACTGATAGACCCTAGCAAAGGAGAACAGGAACCGGCAGGCACAGCTTTGACACTAACAATGTAGGCAGTTAAACGTCCAGTATTAAGGGCTACTGAGTAATGCAGAAGCGATGGGACAGAGAGTTACCTTAGTAATCTGATTAAATGGGAAAAATGGCCAGTCATTCCCTCCCTCCAAATTGGTGTAGGACGACAGAGGATGGATCATCTATACAACGTAAGTCCCTTGTCGTTGGCAAGGAACACAATACCAGGGCACTCGGAAACATCCCTTCTCTGATGTTGCCATCACAACTGGCACGCACAGAGCATCCGCATCACAGGAGGCAGGTCCTGAGCAGGGCTGACTCTCTTTGCATGCTAACATCAGAAAAAACCTTGGAGTTCCCACTGGGAAAGAGCTCATTCAGCTATACCTCATGGGGAACAGTGAGCAGAGGATGACCTCCAAAAGACTCAGCACTCACACTGCGGAGAACATCTTTCCTTGAATGAACTGCTTTGGCTTGGGTTGGGTGTGCATAACTCAGGCTGGTTTAGACTACAAGAAACCATCCAATGCAACTTTGTGTCAAACCTCCACCCACACATCAGCTATATAATTAATAAGGATGAAAGAGAACATTATCCCAAGCTGGTATTCGGATATTCAGTGATCGGTAGAGTTTGTTATATTCTGTTCAGCCTTAGAAGTCAGCAAAAAGAACATACTTCATGCATCATACTGCATGCTTGGTCATTAAATGCAGGCTTGTAAGTCCATAAAGTCACTGTTGCTTGCAAGTGCGGAGTAATTTTTTGCATGAGCTAGTTTGTTTTGCAGTAGGCCCAAAAGTTAATTAGTTTTCACAGTTTTATTACTCCACATGGTCAAATAACAGCTTGGAGCTTCCAATCAGCTGGAACTGCATAAGGTCCAGAAAATTCTCACTGTGCTTTTCAGGACTGTTTCCTAGGGCCATAAATCAGCAGCTGGCAAATGACTTTCTGCCCCAGCTCTTCTTAGCCACCAGTACCAACCCTAAAAGATCCCATAAATCAGTGCAGCAATGGCAGCTCTCAGCTCATGGGCCACAGAGGGAATAAGGCTGGAAGATGCGGTTTCAGACACATATGGTAATTCTTTGTGAGATATTTTGGCTATCACCACCCTGGGAGAAGTCACCCTATGCACCTGTCTTGTTGAAGGGGACTGTGCAGCATTTATACCCCAGTCAGCTTCAGCTCTCACATATACCTACAAAGTTATGCTGCTGCTCTCTCCACCACAAAAGCTGTTTCCTGCCATACCTGACAGGTAGATAAACTGGCCATTGCACTCATTCATATCAAGAGGTAGCTTTGGCCTCTCCAAATGTTGTAGAAGGCAATGAATGAAGGTAGGAGACTCCCGTCAGGTGAAGAGCACACAAGCAAGCCAGCACACTACAGCCTCTGGGATACAGACTGACTGAAAAGCATTGCAAGAGCAAAATCATCTGGTGGGGATGCCAAACACTGGAGAATCCTCTAAAAAAGTCAACATACACTCTAGTTTATAGAGCTCTAGAGGAGACACCACCAGAATATTTAACATGCTGAAGGCACAAGAGCAATCCTGCACGCATACATTTATGCGGAGACATCCCCAAATAGTTCCCAGGGCTAGCAAGTCAAAGCATGATAAAGCAGTGATGCAGCTCTATAAAGATTCTTCAGATTCTGTATTTAAGTTGGAAGTTATTCCTCCAGTCATGGTCTCCAGACACAGCTCTCACACCAAAAATAGTAGCAGAAGGACCATCTCCCATGCTCTTCACAGCAGTCTCCCCCAAAGGGGCTGCCTAAACACACCAACCAATGCAAAATAAACATTTCTCCAAAACCCAAATACTATTGTCAAAAGACACATGAAGGAAAAATGTTTGTGCCTTCCCTGCTGATGGGGAGAACAATCCAGAGACATAAAACCAATGATAACAAGGCTGTGTGCAAAAGCAACTCCTCTATTAGTGACCAAGAGGGAGTAGCCGAGGGAAGAGGAAGCAGTTCAAACGGAAGAAGGAACCACAATAAACGCTTTCATTTTCCTCCCCAGTGCAAACAACAAACTAAAAAATAACATCCTTCCATGGAGGCCACTGCCTGCAGTGAGGAAAGATGCTCAAGACCCACTTCCCATTATTTCTCATCATGAGGGTAAGTAAACGTGTGAGAGGAGTGGCAGGAAGCCAGCAGAGGGAAACAAGCACCTGGCTCTGTTTCAGAGCCAAGTGGCAGAACTGAAAACTCAATGGGCTCTTCAAATCCTTTAGGGCACACGCCATTTTGGTACCAGCCCCAGCAAAACATACAGTTGATGTTAGACATATAATGGGTCCAGGACAATTTTCACATTTGTTTTCAACTGCTTTGCTAGACCAAGTCAGAGCACACAGGATCAAGTCCTCCGGTAGTTTTTGTGAACCTTTCCATTTTTCACCTTTCATAATATTGATCTTTACCCTGCCAAGAGGTAAGCATGGCTATGTCTCGCTGGCTGTAAGCTGTCATCAACAAGCATTTCCACTACAATCATACATCACAAATAAGTATGCTACACAAAGCAGGGTCTCCATCACCACTGGTACCTAATCGTGAAGGATCACAAAGGCAAAGAGATGCTTCCTCAGAGAACACTGCCCTGAAGTGCATGAGACCAGAGGTTTGATGATAGTCACAAACAGCTTTGTCTCCTACAGCCTCGTTTATTTTTTTCTCATTTAACTCAGGAAACTCCAGAGTATACACTACTTACAGAGTATGTCAAGTATCAAAGAACACGAAGAACCATTCCTAGGAGTAAGATTGATCTTGGTTGTTTAACATCAGTTTCATACACCATTATTCTCCTCCCTAGCATCACAGGGTCACTGCAGACAGCTGTTCCTAAGCAACAGGAATGTATACTAAGAATACGTACATTCTCTGTGTCTTACTAGTGCTGGGGTTTTAGCTTTATAGTTGAAAGAATTCAAGGTCCAAGTGAGACTCTGTGTGATCACAAACATTCAGGACTTTCACTACACATTTCATCAATACATATCATCTCTGGTGACAGAATATGCCCAGCGTCACCACAAGTACCTGAATCAGGGGGGATACCACCACTCAGGAGACTGGGGGAGGAGAGGGAAAGAAGGGACTGTCCCAAGTACTACAGCTTGAAGAAGGCAAACACTACAAAGTTTGAATCACATAAAAATTCAGAGCATTCAGAGATCAGCTTTCCTCAGCAGCCCGCATGTACAACGATGCAGGAAAACAGCCCATCATCTGAACCCCATCAACTTTGTCTCATGGTGTGTTGGTATCAAGCTGATTTCAGACCAATGCATTGTATAAAGCCTAGTGAGGAGGCAGAAAGAGATCACAGCTTTCTTGGCTGCTGTCAAACTCAAATACGCCCACTGCTGCATTTAATTTGCAAACGTGCCCTGGTACATTTGCACTGACTGCAAATACCGGAAGACAAAGGGAACATTATACTTGCCAATGCAGAGGAGAAACACTTGCTTTCCAGGTATGGCAGAGAGTAACTTTAAAAGCCCTTGTATACATTACAGGCCTAAGTGATGATGGTGGAGAAAAGCACCTCCAAACTGTTTCCACTCGCTAAGCAGCTGGTTTCTTCCTCTGGAGACAAGATTATCTCTTCCCCTTCTCTGTCATAACAGAGCATGCAGCCACAGAGCACAATGCACCAGCTGATTTGCAGAACAGCATCAATCTACTCTGTTTACAGCTTTTTCCCCCCCTTTCTTTTTAAGCATGCAAGCTTAAATGTTTTTATTGCTTCAGTGATTTTCTATGTGCAAGACAGGATTTGAGAATAATACATTAGCAAGGATCTACGTGCCTAAAAACCATCCTGCACATTCAGCTGAAATGGCAGAGTGTACGCTAGCAAAGCCTCTCACTGCAGCTGAGATCAGGAGGCAGCAGAGGTACACAACGGTTGGAATGCAGCTTGCCATCCCTCTCGGACGCTGCACTCTAACATGCAGGTTTCCAGACAGCTCAGACGTGGAAGGTACACAAATGTGTAACGAGTAGGAAGCCTCCTGAGGCATTTACAAATCTAGAGACATCAAGCTGCCAGTAACTCACGAGCTGTGTAAAACTGACTCAGCCTCCATGTGCTTTGCTGTGTTTGCTACACTGCTGATGTCTGGTTGATATTCGTGGGTTCTAATCCCAACTTTTTGCACTAGGCAAAGCTAACAGTCTGTGTACAAGCTGGTGGGATTGGAGGGAGGAGTATCCAAATAGTCAGGGAAAGGGGAAACGAGGGAGCTGATCACAAACCTTTCATACTGCAGGGAAGGTGTAAATACAGACAATCCCAGAAACCTGCATCCAGCTTAAGGGCTGGCTGGTGTTCAGTGTACAGAGGTATTAGAAGATTAAGGAGGAACTTGGGGAATTTTGCTGTTCATCCTGCAAGAGGAAGAAAGACCATTAGTGACCTCCAGGTAGCTTTTTCATGCTGAGCCATCACTCCAGGGTTTCGTGGCTAAAAGCCAAATCTGGGTATAAGCCTTGAAGTGCTGGGAGATTGCCATCCCTTGTAACAGCACTGGGGATGGACACAGGCTAATCCAGGCATGGTAAAAGACAAGTCATTACCCTGCAGAGGGAATAGCCTCTCAGACATCTATTTGCTGCTCAATGCCTCAGCTTCCCTTCCTGACTGAACGAAGGATAAATTCCTCTCCCCTCTTTCCTGGGGGCTGCTGTATTCAAAAGAGCCTCTGGCAGAAGGCAGTGAGGGATTGATAATCCAGACAGCATCAGCAAACCAATCTCCTTCACCAAAACCAGATCCTCTCTTACCAGCCCACTCTTCCCTTCAAGTCTGTCCACAGGGCAATGAATTTGAAGGGACTCTCTTTCTTTTCCCAACCCCATAACCCAAAGTGGAGGAGTCAAAGGGTTAATGCTGCATGACAAAGGTCAGCCCAGTTTGGGGAGGGAGGAGAAAGGGAAGCATTGTGGCCACAGACAGCATCTCCCTGTGACCAAAACGCCACTTGAGAAATGTAAAGTGATGGCGTTGCTCAGAAAAAAAGGCCTGAGAGCCCTGCCTAAATCCCAGGGCTTTATCACTCACAAAAGCCCAGCCCCTTGAGTCATTAATCGTGTGCTCCATGGCTGGGCGGCTCAAAGAGCAGCAGATGACACATGCCCAGCTGCTATTGCCGCCCCTCCTCAAGGTAGCGGGGCAGAAGCAGGTGCACTCCCAGTGCCCTCTGCTTGAGACGAATCTATTCTCCCTCCTTGTTCTCTGCCTTTCATCTCCTCCAGCAGCCCACGCTGACAACTGTAAATGAGATTAGACTTCAAGGCATGGGGCAGATGCAGAACCCCCTCTGTGCATTGCCAAGAGACTCTCATAGCTTTTAAAGTGTCTTTCCCCTTTACAATGCACAGCTTGGTAGAGGGGGAAAAGGGGGCAAATTTCTTGTTGCGCTCACAGAAGTATCTAATATAGCAGATAAGGCAGACCCTGGTTTTAGGACCTGGATGCCAATCTGTTATTACCATGGACAGTCTTCCCACCAGCACCTCTGATTCTCCACTTCACATTAGGAGATGAAGTAACAAGTCTATGACTATTTCTTAATTCCAGTCCTATAACCTCCTCTTTGCAGCACCACTCCACTTAAATGTGGCCATATGTCCTGACAAACACTAATCTAAAAAGACAGCGACAGTCCAAAATTCAGACAAGGACTTGAAGGTCACATACAACCCCGTGCTCAACCCCCCTGCCTATACTGCTCCTCTCACTGCCATTGTTTCCTATTCCTCATCCTCCAGTTTCTGCTCCTCCTGCTCCCAGTGACCCACACAAACCAGCAGTAAGGCACAAGCAATTTGTCAAAGAAAGTGGTAAAATCTCCAGGCACAAACCACTGCCTAGAGCTCAGAGACCTGCCTGGCAAGGTCTTCCAGTCACAGCTGGCAGGGGTTAACCAGCAACAATAGCCAGGGAAACTTTTCAAAGTGAAGTGTGATGTTTAGCTCAACTGTGCTCCAGTAAACAAACTGGAATTTCTTTTACAGTGTGGGAAATAGCTCATCCTGCCTGTGTTAAACGCTATCTGGAGAAAAGGGACGCAGTTCAAATAGAAAATCATTGAGTCCAAAATAATTCACTTTCTCAGCTACCACCAATCATGGTCATTGCTGGCCTGATTTTATGGATTGCTCTGCAATTTCAGTTGTGCAGAAACCAGCCCTGGATTTAAGAAGGCTCCCAAGTCAGCATATTTTCAAGCATATTTTAATGTTTTATGAGACCATGGCCAAGCAGGTTCAGCTGCACCCACTGCTGGTAATGTCAGCAACTGAACTCTTCCTGGCAAGTGCACGTCTGGTCCAGGATATATCTACAGTCTTGTTTCTGAGCTCAAGTTTTCCATTAGCTGCCTACACAGACTAGGTAACTTGGCATCTCTCTGCATTCCCCATAAACTCTGTTCATCTGTTGCCATCACACCCACGTACAAGTCTCAGGAAGAAATCCAGGATTTCTAAAGCAGCTGCAACAAAAACACAGCCTGGATTGACAAGCAATAGGATCAAGGTGCTGAGCCAGTGAGGAAGGTCTTTTTAGAGAGTTTTGTGTGTGTCTATTTAAAACAAGTTTGTTGTCATGACTACAAACAAGGGTACGGGTGAGAAGAAGTGAGAACTCAAAGATGAGGGCTGATAATGTTAATTCACCCATGAAATCTCAGCAGCCCCGGGGATGGGGAAACAGAGAAGACTATACAAGCTTTTGGCATGTAACAAGGCTAAGAGCCACCTCCAGAAGGCAGGTCTGTCCTAATAATGAACATCGTCCTCCTAGATAGTGTCTTTCACCCAGCACAGCCAAGGGCTGGATAATACCGATTAGCTGCAGTCATCTCTAAAGCAGGGGCACTGGGGACATGGAGGCAAAGAAGGGCACTCAGGGCCCTAGAAAGGGCATAGCAAAGCAGGAACAGCCCCTCAGTAGATTCATCTGCAGATTCACTCTCTAACCATCACAACTTGGCTTCAACAAGGACAATGAGATGTTCTCATGTCTGCATGCAAGGCAATTAACAAGGGATCTTATGAGCACAGAGAACCGTGAAACTGTCAGGATGTGCTCCTGGGATTGTCACATTTTTAACTTTACCAGATTAGCAAAAAAAATGGAGGTTTGGCCAGTGAAGAATAAATGAAGAAAACCCCAAGTGATTGTGGAGGGATGGAGAGAGGCAATGCCTTGCTCTGCTCAGAGCTTGGATTCCATACGGAGACAGTGTGAAGTGACAGTGCAGGCTCTGCAGAAGGCAGCAGATGCGGAGCTAATGTGTGTGTGGGGGTGGAGGGTGTTTATGAGCACAATAAATAAATGTATGAATCTCTATAAAAGTTCCCATATAAAAGTGAGTTAGAGCTGCCCGAGGGCCATGGCCTCATAATAAAAAACGCATCTCGTAAGCACAGTGTGAAGCAGCAGCTGTACTGTAACTGCCTGGCTGCGGCGCTGCAAAGTCAAGAGTCAGTCTGCTCCCAAACTCTTGGGTGAAGTGTTGACCCCACTAAACACAGGAGGAATTTTGGTACTTGCTTCAGTGTAGTCAGGATTTTGCCCTGAGAGGGACTTCTTTGAACCTCAAAGTCTCAGAAGCAGTTCTGGATCTGCCTTTTTGCCAAATTTTAAGTTTTTTTACTTCTGAAAAAGAAGCAATCTGCAAGGGGCTGGAGATACTGGCTTGAGTCACTGACAGTTCCTACTGTGACAGATTAGAGCTGGATCAAAACAAAAAATTCCTCCAGAAAGCATTGTCAGTCACTCCTCTCCCCCAAAATAAACAAGCAAAAAGCACTGCTTTAAGGCTGAGCAGTAATTTTCATCAAGAAGTTTTGAATTTTTAATTTAAGATGTTGGAGGGGGGGGTCATTAAAAAAAACCCCAAAGCCTTTAATTTTCTCTGTCTAAATAGAAACCTGTTTTTTTAATATGTAAACGTAAATAAAAGTATTTAAAAAAAAAATCTCCCTGCGGGGGTGGGGGGGAAGCATATTAATAATAATTTTTTTCCCCCTCTTCAAAGGCAAGGGGGGGAAGTGCTGACCCCTCCTCTTGCACTGTTTGCTGTCATACTCCATCACCCCAGAAACAAGACACTTGCAGAATCCTGGCCTGTGAATTCCCAACTGCTGCAACACTTTCTCGAGAGCCTTCTCTTGCTCTGCTGCTCTCCTGGGATGGTGAACGCAGAGGCCCATGTGTCTCAGCTAAGAGGGCAGCTATCAAACTTCAGTCCCAGCCCATGAGTCATAAATGCACGAGGCACGTGAATCTTCAGCCACCCATTTCCACTCTAAGCACACATCAGGCTAGGTCATATCACCCAGGGACAGCTGCAACTGTTCCAAGTTTCAACACACAGGCTTCCTCTAAGACTGTCCTCATGCTTCACATGGACACCAATCAGAGCTAAACAAAATGCTCCTCTCTCCCACCAGCACAGAGCTGCTGGGAATAGCAACCTTGTTCCCTGACAAAACAGCATCTCGCAATTCACTGCAGGGCTAATTGCATTGCTGGTATAACGCTCAAGGAAGACGTCAGCTCCTTGGCTTTGCCCACAGGCAACAAGGACATTATTGATTTATTCAGGACTTACGAGTAGTTGTCACAGGTTGCATTCTCTTTGATAATAAAGCCTTACAGACAAGGCTTAAATTTCAGCTGCGGCCCTAATTGAAACATAGCTAATTATTAAAGGTCTGTCTTTTCAGCCCATTCCCTTGTCACTGGGGTTATGTTCCGTAAATCCAACAAACTCTCCCCTCCCTTAAAAAGAAAAAAAAAAAAGAAGAAAAACACACCCCCATTTACTATTCAAGCAACTCCAGTGGGAAATTACAGATTCCTCTCTTTGAGCCTGAGGTAGTACCAGCCAAGAGCCCCATCCCACAAGGACTCAATGACTTCAAAGGATGCTTGTAGAATCAGACTCTAAATTAAGGCCAACATTTGAGACAGGGGAGAATTTAAAGTGGCTGAAACAAGCATTCAGCCCAGACCACAAGCAATTTATATTGCATCCACCTTTTGAGTGGCAGCATACGCTACGAGACCCAGCAAATTCAAATACACCACACAATTTAGGTGTGATTAACAATTATAGTAATCTAATTCCCAACTGCCAGCTTGCTTGACTGTACAACAAGTGTACTGCAGCCCAGACACGTGGATTAGCAGTCGGTCATGGCTAACTGGGTATAAAAAAGCACTCATCAGAACAGGCATTGCAGTTATTAGCTGAATGATAACGGAACCCCTGGGGTACCAAGGACATCCTTTTGCAGAGAGTGCACCACAGCTTTTGGCTTTGCAGTTCAGCCAGACACAGAAGCAAGATTATCACCTCATAAAGCAGGGACGAAATCCCATCTGAACTTTAGTATTGTCAGGACGATGCCAGCATCAGAGTAAGCTCCCTTACAGAAGGTGACATTCACACACACACACCAGCACAAAGTTTATGACATCAAGAGAGTGCTGCAGTTTAAAAGCAAGTCAACCCTAGAAAAATCCTTCAGTTTATAGGTGCTTCACGTTTCAACCTGACAGATGGAAGGAATACCACAAAGCAAACCTGTCAGTTAAAGCAGCTAAAAGTATAATTTACAAACTAAAATCTATAACCCAAATTCTCAGCAGCTATAACTCAAAGCTCTACAGAGCTGTCCTGATTTCAGCCAGATCTGACCCAAAGCATTTACCTGATACAACCACAGTTTTTGGTACAGAAACACTTTACTAATTCTGTGCAAGTTTAAAGCAGGAGGTCCTCTCCTGGAGGATGTAACCCCGCAGAAATCAGTTTAGCAGCTGGGGAGCCATTTCAAAGAATACAGTGCTGGTTTCACAGGTCCTAGTTTGCCTGCCTCAAAGAGTAGAAGATCCTTTAATCCACAGAGCAAGGACAGCGCAACTGGCAGCACACAGAGCACCAGCTCCAGCACCTTGGCTCAGACTTGTGCTAGGAGGGATGGCCAGGCTGGGCCCGCTTCTGTCCCTGGCTGCTCTTGAAGAGAAACTGAGAGAAAGGCCGAAAGCAGTAGTGATAATTATGACTTGCACACCAGCATCCTGGGAACTGGGAGCATGGAGCACATTACTCCTAGGCTGCATTTTAAATGTACAGAAAATCTAGTACAGAGGAAATTAACTGGAGGTTAGACTCTTTGCTCTCAAGACAGAGAAAATATATCAGTTGTTCACATACCTGATCAAATAGGGCTTTCCAGTGCTGAGAGGCAATGCATACGGGAGGAAAAAGAAGAGAAAGAAGTTTTAAGACCAGCGACATTAACATGCAGTAAACTGTAGCACTATATTCTAACAGAGAAATAACCAAATGATTTAGTGCCATTTCCAACATCCTTCTTCATCCCAGAATCACCTACCCTTCCGGGGGGAGGAGGCAGGGGGAATCTACCAACCACAGGGAGGACAGTTTTCATTTACAAATCCAAATTAGGATGAACTCAGAACATTCATGTGTTAATTCTGTTTTCTCCCACTTTGTCTACTTGCAGGCAAGCAAGGAATAAAAGGCTTTTTTACTCACAGGGATCAAGAAAGCTTGGTGTGTATTGAGGGGAGGGAAGAATTAGCAGGGTTTTTTCAGATCACTTTCTGAGGTCCTGTGGCCCAACACTGACCCACAGACCACCTTGTCGGGTTTTCAGAGCCTTGTCTGCTGCCTGCTCCTAACTCCAGCAGGGACTTGCTACAAGGTCTTTGATAACGCATCAGTTCTTTAAGCCTCACATGTCCACATCTGAAAAACAGATAATTTCTCTTGCACAAGGTGGAAGGGGAGAAGGCTGGAGAGAGCACATTACAAGGATTTACCCCACAACTTTTGTTTAGCAGTTCTGCCTTAAAAGCTCTGTATAGGAGGAAGCTCCACTTCAACACAGATGACCATGTGAACACTTCAGAAGTCTTTGTCACTTGGGAACAGAAAAAACAAGCTGGCAACTGGCTCTGATTTATGCTTTGTAGAAAGACCGATGTAAAGCCAACTCCCTGCTCCAGGCTTGCTGCCTCACTGTCCCATGAAACAGAGGAAATTCCTAATAAATTGTTTGAGGTGCTCTCTCATCTCTCCTAGATTGAGGGGCCAGTTGAGAAGAGAGCAACTTCCATGGGGCAACAGTGGGGCACCCACTGGCTTGGGGTCCCCAGTGAAAACCTTGCACGTTTCCAGCTCTCCTATCTGAAGCGTTGTTCAGCATGCTTTGTTTCTGCCTCATTCACCTTCCCAGAAAAGCAAAATTAGTAAAATAACAAACATCAGACTCATAGAAGCAAATCTCCTCACTGCGCTATATGCAAAGCACAGCTCTGGTGAGAGTCTTATCTAGTCCTGGAAGAACGTTCCCTTTCACATGGTAGGCAGATCTAAAGCAGAATTGACTGGAGAGACAGTGGGATATCAGGCCACTGAATTCCATTTAATGAGTGAAGTTGTTGGCTCCCCTCCTCCCCACGCCTCTATCCATTTATAAACTCCCATTTATCATCATAAATCAGCCCAGCACTTTAAAGAGAACATTTTGGGACTGCCTGAATCCTGGCTTTGTGGAATGCTGCTCTGAGAGCTGCAATGACATCACAGCTGAGCTGTTATACACTGTCAAGGCCGTAACAGCCAAACCTCCACTACAAAATATTTTTGTGGTTAATAACACATAAAGAACTGACCTTGTGTCAGTTCTTGCTGGCCAAGCCAGAGAGCTTACATCAAGCTTTCAAATGTAGTAACACAGATAATCAACCCCCAGTTAGGTCTCAGGGGGGCACGCTCCTAGCACAGAGCAGTCTGAATTTGCAGAGATGATGCTCTGTAGCCTGCTTGTTTCAGCAGGAAATCTTGGCCGTGGAGGAGGAAGGCATTTACACCACTTCCTGCTCTTCTGACTTGCAGATGATATACGATAACTCAGGCTTCTGTCACATCATCTATTGCCAGGTCTCAGCAGCTTCCCATAACTAACGCTACTGCAGGCTTTAGCTCCATTTTGTTGATTGCAGAAAACAAGGTATCAGAGTCAAATAACAATGCAGATCCCAGTGTAAGTAACGGCGAGACACTGCAAGCTGGATCGGACCCAAGCTGTCTTACCTCAAGGTCAAGCAGCAAGTCACTAGCAGAACTAGGATGAGAATCTAGATTTCACCAAGGAAAGCTCATGGTCTCTCTTTTGTCTCAGGAGCCCAATTCTGCCAGGCACTCAGCACTTCAGTGTCTCCTGGGCCCCTGGCAGGATTGAATTGCTAATGGCTGCATTCGTGTAGAAGCTGGAGTAACTCCAAGAGGCCCATGTGCATCACAACAGGAAATCTTTCTTGTAGACCATCCAGACAAGCACAAAATTTGCCAGGGGAGAAAAGGTCACAGTTTGAGGTAAGCAAGCACAGGGATTTGGCAACCTGGGCTGTGAAAGCTTCTGGAAAGCCACCCTTTCTGAGTGAAAGCCACAGATGCCCCTGGGTCAGGCGCACTACTCTTAGGACTGTCTGGCAGTGTTGCAGCAGAGGTCAAACTGCATCACACGTTCCCTCCTGACTGTACAGTGCTCAGGAATACAGCCTGGGGAATGCAGCTCTACCAGGCAACTGCACTTCCTCTGCTACCCTCTGGGAGGAAAATCCAACAGCAACCAAATTCTAGGTGACTCCTGTGGAGGGGCTGAGGGATGAGGAGTAGGCACTGCCCCTAAGCAGCCCCAGGTGGGTTCCTCCAGCAGTGTCATAAAATTAGAGGGGAAAGGGGATGTGCCATTGCTGGAGGCTTAGTTCACAAGCGTCTCTTTCACGCCATGCAAGACCCCAGACAGAGCCCACTTCAGAAAGACATTTAGTATCACTGCTTCATCCCTTCATAGGCAGGAACAGAGCCTGTGCTTACCTCTGCAGACTGAGCACTTTGCACAGTCCTCATCCCAGCAGAGTTTGCTGGGAAGAAGAGCTGCGAGCAGCCCTGGGATGCATCAGGAATGCAGGATCTGTTCACGTTCATTCCCTCCCAGACAGGTGCACAGCGAGCTCCTGCCTCCAGGACCAGTAGATGCAGAACTATCACCTCAGCTCTGCAGGCTTTGCTGCTCAGCCTGGCAGGAGCAGATTCAAAGCACGCAGAACCACTTGGTGTCCTTCTAGGCTGGATGAGCAGAGGCAGAGACCCGGTGCCAAGTTATCCCACCCTCAGGTGCAATCAGAGCTGAGGGTGGAGAGAAGCTATCAGCCCTGCCGAGCCGGGGAAAAAACTTCCTCGGCTGTTTGTTGCTCAGGGGCTGGAAGAGGGAACAAGCTCCCGAGGGCGGGAACGTTTCACATCTGTCACCCTCCGAGTGGCTAGGACTCTGGAAAAGCTCTCTGTCCCCAGAAGCCCCTCAAGCCAAGGCGTCAGCCCCTCTCCAGGCTCTCGGGCCGCCTCTGTGCGCAGTCCCGCCGCCCCTGCCCGGCCAGCCGCAGCTCGCTGTGAGCCAGCATCTCCCGGCGGCGCGGCTCCGGGCGCGGACACCGAGCGGACCGGCAGCCTGTCCGGGCCGCTGCCGCCGGGGCTTTCCGGGATGGGGCAGGATGGAGAAGGGAGCTGCGGCCCCAGGGACGGAGGCGGCCCCGGCGGCTGCCGGAGCCCGCAGACACCCGGCGGCGAGGGGCGCGGAGAGCGGTGGGAGGGCGGCGGGGACGGCGGCTTTCCCTCGCCCCAGAGGGTCACCGGCCCCATTCCTCCCCCTATCCCGGGCTTCATCTATAAATAGCTTGAGCCGATTAACCCAGCCCGGGGGAAAGGGGGGAAGACACCGAGCAAAGGAAACTTACATCCTCTGCGGCCATAGGTAGGACATCCTCGGAGTCCAGCACCTCGATTTCTTCCGCCTCTGAGCTGGCAGCCACAGCAGGGGAAGAGCTGGCGTGAGGCTCCGGCAGCCTGTCTCCCATGCTTGGAAGCGGTCCCCCTCCAGCCCCCGCTCCCCCCCCCCTTCTCCCCAGATCCTTAAAGAAATTAAACCTAGCTGCTGCTTGGCAAACTTTCAAGCGCAGCCGAGCCTGCCTTCATGACTCCCGCACCCGGGAGGGGAGGAAATCCTCCATCCAGGGAATATCCAATTAGCGCGGGCAGCGCTGGCGGGCAGCATCCCGGCGGCCGGCTCCGGACGGGGCAGGTGACCCCTCCCCGCGCCGGCTCGGACAGCTCGCCTCCTCCCGCTGCCCGCCCCTGCGGCCGGGCGGTGCCCCCAGCCCAGGGCACGGCCGGCGCCTCCCCCGAGCCATGCCGGCCCACGGGGGAGGCCTGCCCTTCCCGGCGCGGGGGAGCTGCGCGTCTTCGGGGGGAACTCTCGGAGGCAGCGCCCGGAGCTGCAGCACGTCCGAAGATGCGGGCTGAGTGGCGGCGACGAAGACTGGCGGAGAACCCCGGGTCGCCCCTGCCAGCGGCCGGTGGAGGCGGCGCGGCCCGCCCGGGGACCGCCTCCCCCCAGAGCGACCCGCCGAGGTGCGGCCGGTACTGGGCAGCCCGTACCGGGCAGCCCCTGCGCAGGGCACAGCCGAGCGGAACCGGACAGGTCTCAGCCCTTTCTTCCTGCCCTCGCCCCCTCCGACCCCGCTCTCAGGTGCCTGCCGTTGGGGTCCTGACGCTCTTGGTCTCGTTGAGCAAGTGCGGGCAGCTGGCAAGACGTACCGGGTTATTTGGGCTTTCTGAAGCTAACTTTCCATCCCGGAGAGTCTCACAATTCGGGGCTGGTGCGAGGTTTTAAATTCTTTACCATAATTATTTGTTCCTGTATGTTAAGATGGGTATCTTAACCATCTGGAGCCTGGATTAGGAACTTGAGGAATGCCTTGACTTAAGGCAAAAATCCAGCGGTTTTAGTTTCTTCCACTCAAGTACAGAAATAGCAGGTTGGCAAGGGGAAAGGGCAAGCAGAGCCAGGCTGATCTACAGGGTGCCAGTGCCTCTGCTTTCTGCTGCATTGACAGCCAAAGCTCAACAGACAGAGCCCAGAGTCAGAGCAGAGAGGGTCTAGCCTTGCAGGCCACATTTTCTTGATGCAAGAGCTCCAATACCAGATCAGACACACCTGAGCCACAAGGACAGAGCCAAGCTAGAAGTCCCTCTTTTTCCTACAAATTTATTTTAAAAAAACCCCAAACAACAAAAAAACCCAGACAGAATATGTCTGGAGCAGGAATGGGATCTTCCATACAGCAGAGACCATCTCTCCCATCCACAACTATCATGAACTTCATACTGTGTATTACTTTTGATCTGGATCAAATTTACCCTACACAGTGATGGGAAACCGCACAAGCCCATGCTCTTAGACACTGGGTCCTAGCTTCTTAGCTATCAAAAGATTTTTCTGCAGGAAAAGGGGAATGGTGCTAACTTCTTTCCATATACCCACATGAGCTACACCTACCTACAAAGAACAATAGATTTCCACCTCTCAGCATCCTACGTGGCTAGCACTAATTTAAGGTCAGGGCCAAGGGCTAAAATATCATCCCACACAGCTGGGCAAGGTCAAGTAAAGGGAATGATCTCCTCTATCACCTGATCTGATCCCTTGGCAAAACCAGCAGGAGACCTCAATCCTGCAAATGATCCATATTTGGGGAACAAATGAAAAAGTTAAGATGATAACCTTATCCTGTACCCATCCTGAACAAACATTAGAAAGGAATCTGTAATTTTCAAGGAGTGCTAAGGTAAAAAAACTTCCCTCTGTTCATGGTTCTGAGCCCAGCTGATCCCAATCCTATCAAAAAGATATTTTTAAAGAAACGACCCTTCCAGTATTTTGAAGATTTTAGCTAAACTTTTAAAGCAAGCGCAAGTAAATCCAGGACCTTTGGACCCAAAGAGCAGAACTTTTCTACCTCGGGATTCAGGTGGGAAAATGACAAAATAAAAGCTCTTCAGGGCTGTCCAGTGCAACTGATGAACAAGAGGGCTTCTCTCCCCTTAATGACCAAAACTGTCATCATCAGTTAAACAGAGCAGACCTTCTTCAGGTTTAAAGGTGATTCCTTCAGCACAGCATCCACTTCTTGCTTGTCTAGAGCCTGTCCAGCCTGCTCTCCCAAAGCCTAAGAACAGGCTACCAAAGCCAGCGTTTTTGAGAAGCACTAACCCACTTTACTCATACAACACCATCCCTGCCAAAATATTCCAGGCACTAAACAGCTATTACAAAAACAATCTCTTTTTGATTAAAAAACTAAGCCTCATCAAAACTTCAAAACAGATGGATAAGCAAAAATATGCTATGCCAACAGAAAGAAACAGCAATCATTTAGAGATGTCTATAGGAAGGAGGGAGATGAGTTTTTAAAGTAAAGAGAGAATAATGAGCTGAATTTCAGGGGTAACAGGTTCCACACAGTTGGGGACTGCCATCTCAGGAGCTCTGTATCGCCTCTGATTCCAGATGCTGGCAGGAAAATGGTAACCATGAAGTCTAACATAAATGCAATAAACAACAGGGAGAACCCCCAAAACCTTACCTTAACATCAAACTCCCACTAAACTGGAAAACTGCTGCAAAATTACAAGTTCATTTTTCTCCTCTAAAGAATGTTTTTCACTAGTGGTAACGATAGGTTTTTTTTCAGGGAAATATCTCTGCACATTGCACATATGAGCTAGTGCTGTGCTATAATTGTCACAGAAAGGAAATTAACAGTATTCTAATGAGGAGTTTTGTTACAGACAAATTATCATCTTCCAAGTCTGTAAGAGTCTCTTAATTTAGACTGTCGTTTCTCCCCACTGCATACCCTGGTGACTCTACCTTGAAAAACAGTAATTGCTAGAGAAACTAGGGAACTGTGGGCCACTGCAGAGCAGATGCAGACAGAACACAGAAGGGCTTCAGAAGAAACTTAGACAGAAAGAACTTGAGATAATAAACCTCAACCCATTTTCACATTCAGTCATGTAGGTAACCTTTTATATTCCTAATACTGCAAACACAATGTAGATATATGTCCTTCCTGCATTGGAAGTGGCTAAAAAGGTCAGGTCATGAATATGCAATAAAAAGCCCTCAAAGTAGGGACCCAGCCAACATCTGTTAGTTAAGCCTCCTGGAGCAAATCAAAACAGTTTGTTCACGGGTCCTTTTTCCATCCAAAGTAGCCCCAAAGGGCTTTTACAAAACTGCCCAGCTCTCACAATTGGAACCAAATGGAGCAACCTACCAAGCTTGGTTACTGCACCGGAGCTTGGCCAGCCCTGGAAGGCAAACTCTGAAGAAAAATGCAGTATTTTGGATCAGAAGCCAAAGCCACTGCACCCAAATACAACCTTAGCAAGAATTTAGATAGCACATACAAAGTTAGGACTGGATCAGACCAGTCAGATTAACCCCTTCAGATTCATGAAAACGGCAAAAAATCTTTAAGGACCACAGATGGTACGAGACTAGGGTTTAAACTGTGTCCAAAAGGTAACAGTAGCAAAGGGCTTTTTCAGTATCAGTGATACTCCTTGTGTCTGGGACAACAGAGTTCACCTTTTAGGATCACTATGAATTAGACTATATGTGCTGCCTTTTGGCTTCTCCCTCATTCATGGATACTTTCAGTCCTGAAGAGAAGAAACAGTGGGAAAAAAATCAGGTCCAATGTCTTCTCTGATTTCTAACTTGTGTTGAAAGAGTATCATCTTGACTCTCCCTATTCCCCTTGTTATACTTAGAACTTTTTCAGGTCCAGAACTGAAAAAATAGACTGTAGTCTTTTCACCTGCAGCTCTCTTCTGCCCCAGTAGCTGTTATTGGCTGCAGGTGGTTCTGATTGTCTTTTTGGTTGTAGCTGGGGGAATAATTAAATCCGCCATTAATCCTTTTTTGGGTGGTTGTCTTAAGAGGGAGCTCTCCAATCAGGTCAGGCCTACAGTTTTTAAGATGTGTCTCTGCTCCTTTTAAACTATCACCTCATAGGATCACAGCACACATTAGCAAGTTCATTCCAAATTAAAAGAATTGTTTGAAATGGAGACCAATTAGTAACTCAAGGTTAATTTCCAACATAAAATCAAGTCATGCTTACAATTAATCCTGAACTGACAAGCTTTCAGACAGGAGGTCAAAGCTGAGGGGCGAAGGATGTGTCTCCAAGGAAGATGAATCAAGATCTTTGTCCTCTTGGTGACTTTACACAATGGCCAGGTGATTCACACAGCAGACTGAACAGGAAGAGGAGATGGAGTCTGGTTTTGAAACATACAATGAAAGAAGTTGTAGGAAACAGACAGGATCAGAGGAAAGAAAACAAATCACTGCTAAGAGGGTGCCAGTGAGCAGAGAGTTGACTGGGCTGCTGCTCCTTTTCCCCACCAAGCAGCACACAATAGCAATAGCTCAACTTTTTGGACTTTACGGGCTCTATGAGTAGAATACTTTCCCCTCACAACGACTATAATCCTCACAGGATCCAGGAGGTCTTGGCCCATGACACAGCAAACATCGTAACTCTTACCCAGTTGGCAGAGCTACACGGGTTTCACAGAGAACACCAGCCACCCGCCCAAATGGAGCGGCAGCAGAGGTAGATACCAGGACTTGTGTTCACTTCCCAGCGTTCAGTCTAAGCAAATTCCTCTCCCTAAACCAATGGAGAAGGCCTGGCTTTACAAAAGTACGCAGTGATCTACTCTGTCCTTTACCTGCACGCTGGCAGCCCCAGGAGGCCTCGCCGTGAGGGAGGCCAGCGCCTCACCTCAGGGCAGGGATGTTTCTCTCCCCCGCGGCGCGAGCCGCGTCAGCGCTGCCGGCTGGACAGGCGTTTTCCTCAGGGGCGGTCCGGCCGCAGGCGTGTGGGACGGCCCAGGGAGCCCACCGCGGCTCTCCCCCGCCGGTCTCCGAGCGCTGGCTGAGCTGACGGAGCCGTTTCACCCAGCAAAGCCGGTGCCCACCCGTCCCTCCGGCTCCGGGCTGAGCTGCTGCCCTGTCAGCTCGGCGGCAGCGCGCCCCCTGGCGGCGGCTCCTCAGGCCGGCCCGGACCCGCCGACCTGCCTCCCACCGTGCTGCGTGTTTCCATAGAAACGCGTCCCTTCTCGCGCTTGGGTGACCACCATAAAGCACGTTTAACTGACGTGGAAACATTCACCCGACAATGAAGACATTTTCCTAAAGTGGTAGCAATCTTACAGCCCTAACAGCAGCCCTTTACGGAAAGCGGTGCTATTAGCCAAGCCCGCAAAGCACTCGATGGTTGTCTGACGCGTGAAAGGTCCACACCAGCTCACCAGAGCCAGCGTTTCCCCCTGCACGCCCAGCACACGCAGCCACTGAGGCATTGCTGCGCTCGTGGCCCATCCGAGCAGGAGCCCACTGCTCCAGGTCCGTCAGTAGTGTCCACACCAGTCTCCCCCACAGGAAAATACAGCAGCAGGCTCAATACAGAGAAGTTCACAAATGGCATAATAAAACATTGAACAGCAGTTACAACGCTCTAGTACTTGGCACAGACAAGGAGCTGTGTTGTTAATATAATACTTAAGAGATTTCTACGAGAGGGTACATACGGAAGGTGAGTGGGAGTCGTAACTGTAAATCCAGAGCGTGGCATCACGTACTCAGAAGCGTTTTGGAGCCAACAGCCACTGCCTGGTTTAAAATGGCAGACCCTCCCCACAACTCCGACCTCAGAGACAGGCCAGGCAGCGCCGCAGAACCATCGCTCTCTCAAAAGGCACCTTACCGTAAGTACATTGGCAGTCTGAGATAAATTTGTGAGAAATAAAGTCCTGAAATATGCTTTCAGGAGTGCATTGAGGGTGGTGGTGGGAATAGTCAGCAGCACTAAGATCTAAGAAAACAAACAAACACGTCTCAAGGCATGTATCTAGTCTTCCTTGCTTGATGTTAAAAGATCAAGAGGCCCCAAGGAGCAAAGATCCCCACAGATTAAGTTACACTATCACAGTGGTCTTCCTTCTTATTTTCTATCACAATCTGGTCTCCCTTTACCAAGGCAGGTATGTTGTACCTAAACAAAAGAAAAAAAACAACCACGAAAGAAGTTGTCTATCAGCTCTTGAGAACACATCATGCACTTTTCAGCTTTTGCGTGCCAATGCTGCACAGCACCCCAAGCTCATGAGAAGTACTGTAAAAACTCAGGGACAGGGAAAGATTTGCTTGTTCAGGTCATCGGTTCAGAAGCTCTATGTAACACCGATGCATTTATTTTCTGCACCATGGATGTCAGAAGACAAAAAAAAAAAAAAAAGTAGGAAATACTGTTCCACCACCTGACAAACCCTCCACAAGCACTACCCACAGTCAATAACCGGCACTTGTGAGACTATACTGTATTACGTGTCCAGTTTCAGGCTTCCCAGTACAAGACAGACACTGCCATACTGAAATGAGTCTGCAAGCGAAAGGCCACCGAGACGGACGGGGAGCTGGAACAGGAAATAGAGAGGCTGAGAGAACAGGGACCTTGTTAACGTGAGGGAATCCCATTCCTGTGGACTCCAGTTACCTACTGGGAGGAGCATACAGAGAAGGTCTCCAATGATCACCTTCCCAGGGAAAACAACAAGATTTTATGTAACAGCGTCCACACTCCCCAGAAAAGTATTAGCCCTCTTCAAACATTCTTAGAAATCTGGTAATTTTCAACATAGAGCATAATAGCTTTCAGATTGGGAGCTTTCTAACCTTCTGTTGATGAAACTTTCTCATTCACCTGCTCTTGCCTGACTTTTCCGGAAGGTCAGTGTAGCAGACAGGCATTAGCTTTCCCAAACAACCCCCTGAACTATTTACTTTCTTCTCCTGCTCTGGTTTGTCCTTGACAGTAACCAGAAAGTTAATGGCTGACTATACATTTATGTTTCTGCTTTCAAATATCACAGAAGTCACTTTTGTCTTCTGATAAAAATCAGAAACAAATCTCTAATGGAGGCAGCACAGTCATAAGACAACTCAAAGAAACTATCCAGCCAAGATACTGAAGCTCCAACAGCCGAAGGCACTGACAGTATTCTCTTGGATAAAGGACAAGGTTTTCTGAGGACCACCTTTCAGGGCAGGGGAAATAAAAAAAAAAAAAATTAAAAAAAAGATAAACACAAACACAGTACACAGTTATTTTATTGAAATATTTGAAAAGGCCAGCAATGGAAAAATAGGTTTGTCATGAGGAATTAATGTTTGATTTACTTGATTGTTAAAAAAGCTGTGTCTATCGGTAATTCTAGCCAGTTACAGAATGCACTGTGATCCATGCAACTAATATACTACAGTAGAATAGGCACTGTGTACTATTTTAGTTTTATCTTATACACAGCTTTCAAAAGGTATGATTGACAGATGTGAGAAATTAAACAACACCACTTTTTGAATTATAAACATTTATAATATACAAATTTGCTCTTCTGATTCATAAGGGTTATAAAACACAACAGTGGAAAATGAAGAACACGAATTACACACAGCGTATGAAGTTGATCTGGCAGGTTTTTAAATGTATGGTTTTCCTTTTAAAAGAAGTATCAGACTGCTAAATATGTCACTGGTCATGTAACATACAAAATCATAGGCCAGGACAGCAACAGTGACTTTTTCTTGAAATACATAGTTAGTGGGGAAATTTGTTCATCAGTTAAAAAGAATAGGTAAGAACAAAAATCACAAATTCTGCCTGGTACAGCTTATAGTCCAAAAAAGATGAAATCACTTCAGATGAATGTGAAATAAATAAGCAATCCTTGAGGAAGTATGATCCTTGAGTTGAACCTACTCAACCGAAAATTAATTTCAACTATACACTCGTATGTCACCATGGTGAAACATTCAAGAACAGTATTTTGAATAGCTTTTTGGGAAGCAATGTCTTACTGCTTTAATATGTACAGGTTATTTACAACAAATTCCCTTTTGGCCTCACAAGTTAAGCCATTTTAGCTGGCTGTTAAGATGCAATCTTTTCTTCCACGCATTATGCAATACTGTAGTTAGAGCTATAATTTAAAATAATCTGATGCATGAATTACAAATATTAATAAAGTAACTCTGCATATATAAATATTTCTAGCAGAATTTAAAGCATTCAGAATTTACATAAAAGTGGTTTTTTTATTTGGTAGGGCCAGATGTGCTTCTTCTCAGATCATCGTTGCTTTAATAATGCTTTGTACATAGCAAAACCCAAAACTGCAAAGACAGTAGCACCAAAACTTGCTCGGAGCCAAAACGTAGAGCTCTTGAGGTCCGCTTGTGTCACATGCCTAAAATTTAACACACATACAAAACCAGGTTAATTCCATGACAGGAATATCAGACAACTTGTGCTAAACTACTCTGCTTTTGGAAATTCATCACTACACTTGTCACAGGCAGGCAGCTTACAATTCAGCCTTATGAATACCTATACAGTCATTTTACTTTTCTTAAAAGCTTAGGATTTGATCTGCAGCCCTGATCACATTAGTAGATCTCACTAAAGTCAGAGAGCTCACACAGCTGAAGAGAAATGCAGGAGCAGATCATTAGTCATGAATGTGGGGAGGGCAGTGTGTCGTCTTTGAGAGTACCAGCAAGCATTCCGAAAAGGAAAACAAAAATAGCTAGAAAATAATTAATAACCCGTAGTGAGAAGAACTCTGTCCAGCAAAATCCTTTTTTTTTTTCCTCCAATGTTGAGTTTACATATTTCTGCTTTTCCATGAAAAACTTTCCAGTCCTGTTGAAGATCTACTTATACTTATTCCCCCAAAAAAGTTTACTGACAAGTAGCAAGTAATATTTTTCCAAAAGCTAGAATCAAAAGGACCATTTGTAAATCCCTTTCTTCCCAGTACAGTCACAAGAACAGCAATAGAAAGTCATCCAATACCAAGCTGAAAGCTAAGAGAAAGTGCTAGTGAAACAAGCAGTGACAATGGCATCAACAGAAAGACAAGATGTAACAACAGTATGAAGTGACTGTATGACATAAAAAGCCACTTCTTGCATGACAGTAGAGACAGCCAATGACCCAACTCTCCCACATATTGCAAGAAGTTTGTGAGCATGCTCAGTTAAACACAGCTAGCCATCCTCAAAAGTAGTCTCAAGTATGACAGCTTACCATAAAGCAGGAGCTAACAGTTAAAACAAATTATCATAAATGCCATAATTCAAAGCACAAGAAGTTCCTAAACAATAGTGAAGTGTTTGTTTGCTTTTGTTTAAGCTAGAACTTACAACAGAACTTCACTAGCCTATGTATTTTAGCCTGTATTAATCATCACGGGTTACTCAGTGAAAGCTGCAGGAGTATTAAGTACAAGGAGCACACAAAGATCCTAAACATACACAGTGCACAAGAGGGTTCATGTAGTGTGAACTGTAGAACTATCGCATACAAGCTGTTTAATAAAGCAGGAACTGTTACTTGCTATCAAAATACACAAAACCAGTTTAGGATATTCTTTAGGAACATTTGCAGGAGCAATATAAGCCACATAGATAATCAGTGTACTGTAATACCACATGCTGAAGAACAGGCTCTTTGGTGCACAGACAGCGAAACACAGCTGGTCTCTAAAAATTCCTAATCTTATTTAAGAATATCTTGCTGGGTTATGGAACAGATCAAATTCATGAATTCCTCATGAATTCTTCTACAGCTAGTTTTGACAAACTCTCTGCAAACTAGATGTCAAGTGGTTTGCTGAGGGGAAGAAAGGGAAAAGGCAGTGGCAAGGCCACCTGAGTTAGGCTGCTGTTACCTGTCTTCAAGTAAACGTGGACCAAGAGATGACTCCATGAAGATGGAATCTTCTACAGAGTTGACGGCGTGCACCTGCTGCATAATACTGCTCTCCTCGTCTGCTAACAGCATGGCCCCCAACTCATCTATGTAGGGTCTTAACCTTTTCACACACATGCACAGTTTGCAGTTCACAGCATGGCTCAACAACAGCAAGTGTCTCAAATATGCTCAAATAACAAAGCCCAGAGAATTTATAGTTTTTAGCCATCTAGCCCCTGATTCTTGTGCAGTTGTTAAAAACTTAGTGCTTGGGGAAAAACAGAAATAAATGGAGTTTGTACTTTTGATGAGCTAAGTAAAATATATGATTTTATGTAGCTAAATGCCATTGCTTTAAGGACAAAGAAAACTGCTTAAGAAACTGAATCTCTTCCCACTCCAATCCCAGAGCCTCAACTTTCACATGTCCACAGGACACTGCAATACTCCCGCGCCATACGCATAAGCTAGAGTACCTGTGCTAAACACACTGGAACGACTCCAATATGTCCGTCCTAAAACTGACAAGATCTCGTTACTGTTGATAATTCAATTAAAGACCGTATTTTATCACTACATGTGGTGTTGTTTTTAGTTTTTCAGATCTGTAAATTATAAAACTTATCTCTTTATGTAAAATAAATCACTTGTAACATGATTTTAATAGATTACATGACAAGCTCTGTTGGGTGAGCATTTGTATAACTAACAACTCTCAAGTTTAATTTGGTTAATTCAAATGCCCAACAATTTAAAAACCATTCCTTTAAATGTGCAAATCACTGTTTAAATTGCAAATGAGTGTTTTTGCACTGCTTCATAAACCATTATCTCTCACATCTACATTTTCTGATTTCTATCTATAATTAGCCTTGTTTTGACTTTTGCACATGTCCACATGTGATGGTATGCACAAAACTTGCTGAGCATGCTTCATCCTTTTAAAAACAGTTAATATATTCTTAGTCATGATAAAATCCTCTTTTCATGTCTGAAGGGAGAGTAAATTGACTCTGATCCTTTTTCTAAGCCTAACAGTAACAGACTCTTTAATTTAAATAAGGAACTAAATCAAGGCAGTGATTTGTTTTATAAACCCAAGGAAATCTACTGACTTCAATAAGAAACAATTAGGGCCCTCTGAACATCTCAGCCCAAAAATCAAATGTCCAAAAATACTTACTGAAGTTCAGAACACTATGGTTGTCTAATTGCTTTACAGCTTTGAAAAAAATTCCAGTTTTTCCTTCCTTAAATGTTCCTCATGCTGTCATAAATTCCTAATATTGTTTAGCTGCCATTAAAGGCAACACCCTCCCCCACCCCCAAAAAAAACAACAATCAAAAACCTGAGATAATAAAAAGGATCAATGTTTGTTTCCAGCACAGGTTCTTTAACATGAAGGTGGCAATAATGCAGAACAACTCTTCTCATACATTTTCTCAATACGTTTCTCTCAGTGCCAGTAAGAGAGTAACTCTGAATTAGAAAAATTACTCTCTCCAAGGGTAAGACTTATATATGGATGTGCACATACACACACACACAGAGTAGTAGTTAGGAGTCCATAAATAAAATTCTTGCTTATTAGTAAGAATAACTAGCTTTCAAACTTCCCAAATAGATTAGTGTGTGCATTTAATCACACCATTAGTTCCACATCTACAAGAAAGTCTAGAAATTTTGCCTTTGGTGTAAAATTCAGATTTTAATGCACATTTTGGAAAAAAAAAACAGATTTTTAATCAACTTACCCTTAATAGTGAGTCAAGTAACTCGTTACTTTTTGATTAAGATCTTTGGAATCTGTACAGTCTTTCTTTTACGAGGCTTTAACAACTCACAAGAAGTTTGCAACATGCACTTACCAAGAGGTTAACTGAGCATGCCTGTCATGGTTACACACAGAAAATTGCTGAGTTATGGGCCAATACTGACATTTTTCCCCCATGTCAGCAGCAGAAGAATCCCAACTCTATAGTTAAGGTTAAACCTTCCCAGAAGTTCAGAAACACTCCTCCATTGCCTACAAAACCATTTTAAAAGCACACTGGTGAGGCCAGCAAGCTAGTCACACGGCTACTCACACCGAACTTACAAGCAAGTTAACGCAGCCAGCAAGCAGCAGCAGCCTGCTCTGACACACAATAGGTTCTAACAACAAAATATAAGCAACTGAATTCCAAAACCATCACGTAACATGTGGGAGCTGCTGCAGCTTCCCTTCAGGCACATATTTTCCTAGGGTGCAAACCAACTTCAGCAGTTAGAATTTTCTCCCATGCATTAGTCACCTAAAATGTGCAAAGCTCTGAGTGCATCTTATCTACAAAACCTAAATAGAATGTAAAATGCCAATTCAATATATTCTGTTTGGAAAGAAATCAGGGGATGCAGCTTTGCAAACTTCTATTCAGTATGGGGCATTACACAGTTTGAAGAAGGAGGAAGATAGGTAAGTAAAAGATTGTTATATTGTTCTAATTTGGGGGACACTTACGTATATGGATAGATTTCTGCAATTAGATTTAAGGCAGTATACCATAGTGTTGAAAAATAATCTGCATACACTGTACACAGTGAAAAATAAATCCTTGGTTATACTCTTAAAACTTTCCCATTTTATTACAGGAAAACAAAACTATCATCTTAACTTTAATTTCACAGAAGGAAGGTTTTCATAGAAAAAAAAAATCTTAAAAATAATTCCTGAAACAACCATGTTTTATATGCAAGTAGAAATTCACTTCTGTTCCACAGTATTTAAAAACTTTAGCAGGAAGAAAAACATGCTCTGAGAAGTCTCCCTCACTGAACAACACAATTCTCATGCATTAGAATTATTTTATTTTGAAATGAATTTAGCTGACAGAAAAATGCCACTACTATACAAGCAAAAGGCAACAAGTGAATGATTCAAAACCAAGAAAGCAGAAAAACCACACTAAAAATTGATGCTCTGGAGTTAAAAAAAAAAAGCCAGAAATCCAAGCTCATCATTACAGAAAGTGTTAGAATGACCTAAGCAGAAATCTTGCTTTTAAAAAGAGGTAAAACAATGTAATAAAAAGAGATTAAGTGCCAGCCAGACAAATACAAATGAACACCTAAAGGAAAGAACAGATTAAAAATGTAAAAAAATACTACAGGATAGTAACAAGTCTCATACATGCACATATAGTGATATGAATGCAGTGCCTTCCTTAAAGAGCCAGTAAAGAGTGATCCTGGGTAGTTCAAACCAACAATCCTGTTCCTGCACAATAAACGTCTCCAAACTGAACTTCCACATTTGTTGAACTTGCCTTTCTGCTAGCCTACAAACCCTCGGGAGAGTCTCTGAAATTTGTCCATACAAGAGAAACTGAATGTGGGTGCGAATAGGTTTTCAGTTGCATAGAGGCAATGTTCTTCCTTTAATTACTGAGGTGGGAACATTCAAATGTGGTATCATATTTTGCCTTGGTAGCAGTGTTTACGTATTACTTAGCAACAAATAATACAGGAAGGGTCCAATCTGAAAAATTTCAGTTTACCTACTTCCACTGTCTAAAGCTTCAGAATAGGAAGGGATCAGGAGAGTAAATACTCCTGAGAAACCTCCTTTACCCATCAGTTACTGAACTTTTGCCCAACTACCTGACCTCACGGTAAGCACCTGTAAAGGCAAAATAAGAAAAGTTATATAAACTAACTACATCAGAAAATCCTTCTCGATTCAGATGCTTTCTCTAATCTAATCACAGATCATTACATTAAAAAATGCATCTAACAGCTAACATTTTTAAACAAGAAAACCATCTCTACTCTCTTACATCTATAATTAGGAGCTATTTCCTCTTGTTTACAGATATCTCATCTCTACTATATATGCAGTCATACAGTAGTCCATGTACTGAACGGTGAATAACCTGCGGCAATGTGTTTGGTAAGGAAACATCTTTGAAGAACTAATTAGGAAGAGAATTGGTGAGATGAAGTGAGCGTGCTGGAAACCTGCAACAAAACCCTAGTGACTAACTGAATGCCTATAGACAAAGAGGTTCTAGGAAATATTTTTTCCTTTCTGCAGGGTCAGTGGAAAAGTCTGCGAGAAGTTCTCCTTACCTTGAATCACAGACTTTTTTAGTCAGTAGTAGTTTCCTGCATTTATTCCACACTATCTAGTGACAAGGTGTGGAATGGCAGCATCCTGAGACTTCTCATAAAAAGATTTCAGTATCTCGAGCCCTTGACAGTATTTCAGAGGAACTAAGTGCAATATCTAATGCAGGACTCAAAACCAAAACCAACATAGGCCCATACAAGACAGAAACAAGCCACAACAGCTAATCCAGCAACCCATAACCATTCCAAAAAATGAGGATGCATTACAGCCGCAACAATGAAGAGCTGGGATTTTCTAGTAGTGACTGCTGAATGAAGTTTTAGAGTGACAATATGCAAAGAGATTGCTGTTTCACAGGATTTTTGTATAAGGGTGGCTGCAGTAGAAGAGATGCAGCGTGAACAGTCTCACTCATATTCGCAGTCTTTTCCTAAGCTAATGAGTTTTTCACCCTTCTCTCAACTTTCACTCTGTGATTAACACTTATATCTTGGATTAAAGTGGTATTACATAAAGATGCTCAATACTGTAGGTGGGTATATCAATAGGTCTCCTACATGTGTGTAACTTGCATTTAAAGGAGACACTTATTGGGAGCAGCTACATCTGAAAACAGTAAAAAGCAGTAACATACATGGACCAGCAGCACGTCAGGATATTCTAACCATAGCCCTCAAACACACATATTTATCACAGCTGCTTTCGAGAAGGTTATAAACGATGGAACCACTGCACTACAAAAATTGTTTGGTTTGAACTCCCATTTGTTGGGGTGAGATGACAAGTGCTGAGGTGTTAGTAAGTCATGTGGGTCAAAAACTGCCTGCAGTACACACAAGACAAGGTATAGCGCTGTTTTCAATGCTGAAAACCACTTCTCTCTCTTTACCAATTGTTTTTTCCAAAGTATCTGTAAATGCAAATGTTTAACCATTTACCGTTTCTTACGTGTTGCACTATATTCAGAGAGGAATTGGATGTTAAAAGTTCTAGATTTTTTTTCTTACACAAAATACCCGCTTTTTGTGTAAACCAAGCATAACACACACACAGAGAAATTCTATGAATTCCCAAACATCAAACTAGCAATTATAAACAAGTTATATGTTATATACAATGCTGCTGTAAGTAAAGCTGTGCCTTTATGAAAATATTTGTGTAACATATCTAAGAGGCACCACCTCTAATCAATACTAAACAAACCTATAACTTCTCAAGTGAGACACATTACACAGATTTATAGACACTACTTAATGTCCATTATCAGTTCCCTAAAAACACAATCCTAATTCCTCCACAGTAATTTTGCAATCACTAAGTGCCTGAATCAACTACCAAATTGGTAACGTTTCAAAGAAATCACTGGACTAAGCTCAAAAGACCAAAAGTACCTTCAAGTTAAAGTTTGACAGTTCTATGACAATTATTAAAATAAGTATCTGCCTATTTAGTGGATATGGAGTGAAAAGTCTGCAGTATATAAGGTTACCAATTGCTTTTTCAAAAAACCTTTATTTTTAAAAGCACACCTGGTACCTAGTAAATAAAGTTAAGGACCTGTTAAGAACTGCAGTGAAGAGTTTGTTCTTTACAGATTGCAGCAAGTCTGAGTTGAGGAAGTTCTGACAGATGCAAAATGTACACCTGTTGCAGGCGCACATACAGCGTAACCGGGCATGGCTGCGAAAACACACAGAAGGACAGGAGTTGAAATCTTGCTCATAAAATCAGGTGCACATTAGGACTGTGCCACAACCAAGAGAGATTTAGGAATAAAAGGTACATTTGAATGAGTAAGGAGAGGAGAAAAAAAAAAATACACTGGGTAAGCAAGGGTACAACTACAGCTGTGCAGAATTTTAAGGTTAGATGTTCTACGTCTTGGACATTTTGGCATTACCACCATAGACAGATCTTAATAGCAAAGCACAAACATGAATGAAAACGTTTGTTGAATTTAAGTTTATAAGAAAAGCATCTAAAAGCTTCTGAGTATGTCTGCACAGCAATAGGTAACACCCCTTTTTCAAAGGAAAGTAAGCCACGTTTTCTACCACTTTGAATGCACACTTTACAAAGTGACAGTTACCTCTACCTTTCCCACCCTAACAAACACACATGCTTGAAAACTAAGGGAGAAGCAGGAATATTGATATGACAAGACATTTGGTCAGTGCTACACTTTAGTGGTTTCCCAGTATACCAGCGCTACAAAATAAATACAAGAGAACAAAAACAAACCAAAAGCTTTTCAAGTCTAATTCAATACATTTTCAAGTATTTTTTTAAAACCTTATTATTTTGGGTGAAAGTGACATTAGTTCTATTTCATTTAAAGCAAATGTCAGCTGTCATACTAGACTCCATCTGCTGTAATATTCAGTAGTTTGACATCATATTAAAAGCTCCACCCACCAAAAAAAGAGATGCAAAGTGAGCTTAGCAACAGAGAGATGTGTAGTGAAGAATATGAACTTAAGTATCTTCTATCTGAAGCCAAAAAAGGTGTTTTTACAGAAATTCTATTAAAAAAATACAAGATCTATTAGATTAATTAGGTAGAGTACATAGTAATAAACAGCCTGAAAATAAAAAAGCTTCAAGCAGTGCATTGGGGGAACTGTTGTTCACTAAGGAGTGTCATTACTTGTAATCAACTATCAAGTTGAGCTATTAACAAGGATTATGGTACAACTTACAAGTATCTCACAAATACCAACATATTACTATTGACATATTGAGCTATGCATCCACTGTAAGGACAGAACAGAACCCTACATATTCATTGGAATTTGCAACAGGAGCTGGATGAAGTGGTGTATTCTTCAAAATAGACCTTAGTAACAATAGCTGACACTGATTCGTATGTTGGATACATACCAACTTTCTCAATTTAAAATAATTTGAAGATTCTACTCAAGTCACATCTCTCTGTTGCTAAATCTCAGTGAGGCAGTTCCATTCTGGTGGCTAACAATAACATGCAGTGGTATTGTGCATGACCCATGCAATATGAAAAATATAACGGTTCAAGTACTTACGGATACATTGCCATAGTTGTCAGTTTAACAAAGATATCCTTACTCGGCACATCAACCGTATTACAAGTAAAGGCTTGAGGTGGAGGCATTTTGTGTTTTTTGCAGAATTCAGCAGGAGAAATACTATATTCCTGTCTAACTTCATGCAAGTCAGACTTGGCAGCTACCACTAAGCATGGTATTCTGCTATCCACGAAGTGTTGCTGTAAATTTAAAGAAAAAAGGTGAAAGAAACAGTATAGGGTACATTCAGCCAGGATCAGCCTGAGTTGAACTGTTTGCAGCATCATTAAGACATATTCATTGCACTGAAGTCAGGCATTTCCAGTAGCAGAATATTTTAATGTAGACAAGTAGATGTTAGCTTGATATGAATAACAAAACTGCATTTATAACGCATCAGCGATATATAACCAGCACCCATAAATAAAATGTCTTTTTAACACTAGAACTTGTGTATAGGACCAATAACTGACACTGAATGTTTTGTCAGTGGAAAGATACATAAATGTAAAGGTTTGTATGTGTAAACTATACAAACCTTAAAAATCCTGGCACAGTACTCAAAGGACTTAGGGTTACTGACATCATATACCAGGCAGACAGCATCACATACGGTCTCCATGTCAGTTAAAAATTCAGAGTCACTGACATCATGTAGCTGGAAAAAAAGACAGTCGGAGAGGAAGACAAGCTTTGTCATTATGCAGTTAAAGGAATTTTATAACTTTTTTTCTCATAATTTTTATGGCTCATTTTTATGTATCCTTGGAACTAATAGACTGCCAATAGGCAGAATTAATGAAAAAGAAATAGTAGGAATTTACCATACAGCCAACATATGTGAGCTGTTAACATCACATCTGCACGAAATCACAACCTCAGCATAAAAAGTTACATTTACTTTAACACAAAGTCTTAGATTCCCATAGAAATTGGCAGAGAAAAACCACAGAGCAGAGGACTAGATCTTGGAAAACAAAGAAAGATATCATATTATCATAAAGGAAAACTACAGTAGAACGAGCTTTAAAGAAAGTATTTCACCCACTGAAGATTAACTTTAGCCATCCCAATCACCTTACATGACAGATTCTTCTTTACTGAGTAGGTAGATTGCTTGCTGATAAATTATTGTATGCTATAATTTGATGCCCTGCAGCATAAATATAATGGTTCGGGTTCCGTACAATTTAGGTCAAGGTTTCAAATATAACAGGTCCTGAACAGGTTCGGTTTAAAGTATTAGCAACATGTAAAACCAGAAGTTATTTGAGCCAGAAAAGGAGCAGGGGGGAATCCACATTTATGAAGAAGAGAAATTAAAATAGAAATTTGTTTGCAGAAAGCTCTGAATAATTCACTGAATTTTAAGATTAAACAGTCATATGCAAATAACAATGAGGCAACCTTACCAGCAAGTATTTTTCCTGTCCATATACATAGACTGTGTTAATGGCATAGTAAGATTTGTGTTCTGCACGTATTTGCCTCTGTCTCTGAAAATGCGGAATTTCATGTTAGACCACAGCAACTTGCCCCTTTAAGTTCAATTTGAACAGCTGTTTTACTCCATTTATTAATGAAAATTACAATAACCTGTGGTTTATTTTGCAACTAAATGCATAGCCATAATCCATGATGTACAATTGTTGCACACAATAGCCATTTGTCTATTTGCTAAAAAACCCAAAAACCCAAAAAAACCCCTCCAAACCAACCTGCTCCACAATAATTCTATATTCCCTCATAGAGCTCCCCAAACTCAGTAATAATCAGTGAAGCTCTAAGATCAATTACTTGTGCTGTTTAACCTTAACTTAAAAGCATATATAGGTGAATATAAGTAAAAGGTTTCTTACTATTAGATTTCTTCCAAGAAGAGCCTGAAGAACTCCACTTTTCCCACAACCTTTCATTCCAACAACATTGCATCGGAAAACATTTCTCTGAGTCTGTTTTTTCTGGAGGTCTATCTTTTTATCTCTTGTTACTTTTGAAAAAAACCACAAATATTTCTCATAAGATGTAGATACATATATGTATGTGAAAACATAAAATAATTGTCCACTTACATTAAAGTATTAAATCAAAGGCTTGACTTGAGCAGAAAGCAAAAAAGAATATAAGTGAAAAAAGATAGACCATTTGTTTAAACAAGTCACTCTTGAGCAGATGTCTAAATTCCTAAGTTGCACCAAACTTTTTTTTTATTATTATTACCTGTAATTGCTGATGCTTGAGATTCTTGTTCTGCAAGTATCGAGTAGCCTAAATAACCCAGGTACTCCAGACAACGCTGTACATCTAAGTACGTGGTTAGTCTAGCGGAGGGGACAAAAAGAAGTTTCTAAATTGTTAGCATCTGTAATACCAATTCTTTACAGTACTGAAACAATTTTTTCCTCCTATCTCCAGATGGACATGATAGAAGTATTCCTGGTGCTATGTAGTACTGAAGGACAGATACACTCTGAAGGTAAATGGTGGCAACTTTACCAGTCTTAATAAGCAGCAAAATACTTGCTGAGGCTTATCAACCCACACCATCTATTTTTTTCCTCAAATAATGTTTTTCTCATTTTCTGTATTTTTAATAGGAAAAAACCCTCATTATTGAACATCACTATTCATACCATCTCCAAAGAGCAGAACAACAGAAATATTTATTTTGACAAGTTTCAGGGAGATTTCCACAGTTTGAAGAGACACTGGCCAAATCCTGAACAGGTTATAACAATTGTCTGAAGATACAGCCATCCAGTGGCCTAAAGACCTTGACTGCTTGGGTCAATTTTCAACTATTAAACTTCCACTCTTTCTACTAGATTTTTAAGAGGAATCTACAAATGCATTATCAGACCCAAAGTTCTCCACTACTAAAATGTAATGTATCACACTTACGTCCACTGAGAGAGAAATCCTTGGTATGTAATCCACCCCCTTTCATTTGTACAAACAGTGTTGTTAACATCAGGTCCCCATGGCATATAAGAGAAGACTTTGAACAAATCTTTCAATTCATCAGGAGACAAAGCACAATCTCTATCCTGAAAACATACGACATCAAACATAAATGACAATTCATGTCTATTCTAAACTGATATTTTCCTGCTATATGCTTGCAAGATTCAAGAAACTGGCTATGAGAAACTGATTTGCTTTCTTTTTAATCATTGTTCTTTTCTTGCTTTCAAATAAGACTAAATATATGAGCTAGTTAAAAAAAGTTTGGTAGTACAACTGCAACTGCTAACTCTCCTTGTAGACAGAAACATAAATAGCAGGCTAGTTTTGACTGCATAACTTAAAGCAGAGACAGTTTCTGAATGAAATGACATAATGACAAAACCACTTTTTTTGCTATCAAAACTGCTAGCAAACTAAGGCTCTTAAGCATAAGGACACAAACTCAAATTAAAAGCTTACCAAATCATGTTTATCAAAAATGCTTTGAAGAAACAAATATGCATGATGATTTAATTCTGTCGTGCAGTCCGGAGGAATTTTTAGCCTGTTTATTGAAAACAAATACAAGTAGTGTTTAGTGTATTTATGAAATATAGACTATTAAAACTCAAAATACAGACTTTTTGAATTACAACATTTGGTATTTGACCTTTACATTTATTTTTAATAATTTATCTTGACATAACAATGTGTTAAATAAACATACTACACTAACCTTTTCCTCCTGCCAAAGCAGGAGGCAGCATAAATTAACTGCACGTAACTTAAAGCAAGTTAAAATAAGTGATACATACGGAGGGAACAAGTACTCTGGTGTAAGCTCTAAGTCATCATCATATCCAAAGCGACGTAAAACAGTCCAAGTTGTTTCGTGCCTTCCTCGCTGAATGAAAAGTGTGTGTAGAAAAAGAAAACCTAAAAATCGAAATGATGAAATCTTAAGGCCCTGAAGTGCTTTACCTGCTACAGGTATTTTTAATAGAATCAGTATCAGGCTGAAAACAAAAAAGCTTGAAATACACATTCAGATTTTAAACCTCCTAGGTGACATTACAGCATTATCTACACAGACTGAAGGTTCAGAAATCATGCTATTCATAAAAGTATCCTTCAAGGAACTGTTTCCATAAAACAACCCACTTGATTTTCTGTTGTTGTTTGCTTCTTTCAGTATCAGCATTATAGAAGAACTTAGCTGTATGTTTTCAACAATTTAAAATAGTAAGCCTTAGCAAGAAGCCTGGAGAGCAGTCTCATGGAAGACTGCCTTTAGTTTTCATGTATCGAAATAACTGGTAGGATTTTTGTTTAGCACTTTCCAGGGCTTAATGAACACTGAGATTTCACTGTCTAGTAAGGCTAAGCCTTAAGATTCCCACTCTTTACAATTTCTCACAATTTCTCCTACTACATACATAAGCTCCACAAGCAAAGCAGTTACACTGATGCTCAGAAAGAAAACATTTTTTCTCCTTTCATTTTTGCCATATGCTCTGAGCAAATCCATACAACACAGCTGTTAAAATGTTGACAGACACCACACCTTGCCGACAAGTGTTGCAGACAGTGAGCCTAGAGACAAGATACAGATTTATCTAGGAGACAATCTCTTTTGAATCAGTATACAGAGCTTGGTATCCAAATAAGTAATGAGAAGTAAGAAAGATCTTATTTTATTCAGCCCAGTATTCCTCAGTTTAATCATCCTTCGATATCATACTGCCACTACACCCAGCTCTTGCAGTCTAAAAGAATCAAGACAGAGATCCTATTCCAAAACACTAGCTTTTTTATGTAAGAATGATTATCAACTGTACAAAGACACATCTTTTAAGAGTTAAATAAGGCTTACCTTTTAATGTTAATCCATTATCTGCAACTCCATCACTTAGGTTTTTCCTGACTACATTCTTTACATCTTCCAAAGCTTGAGGTGCCAGTGGTGTATTAAAACAAATTCTCTAACAAAAAAACCCCAAAACAACAGAACAAAAAGAGCATGTTAGGATCACTGGCTACTAAGCTAGACAAACAGCATGTCCTGTATGAAATACAGCCTTAAATATTCTGATAAGCTAGTAAAGGACAATCCAATTTCTTAGTGGAAATAAAGGTGTACAAACGTGATTTTATTTTTAAATACCTGTAGTGCGGCTTGTTTGTTTAAATAGATTTTTTTATTTTGCTCTTGAACTAAAACTTGAACAATGGTTAGAAATAAAATTAATACAATTTCCTTTTTTACAGATGCACTCTTTTATGCTGCACTTAAGACTTTTAATATTTAGACCCGATTCCCTTATAATTCACCTTACTACTGGTCCTTCAAAATAATCACTTGTTTTTCTAGAATTATATAGTTCAACCATTAAGCACAGTGAAAACACAAGCAAAAGAGTTACCTGAAAGAAGTTGAGCTCTGCATCATTGAGAGTACCATCATTATCCTGATCAGAAATTCTAAAAATGCGAGTGAGTGCTTTAATACAGGCAGGTTTCATCTAAGGAATAAAAGAAAGTTCAGTATCTTTCTAGGCTTGAATATAAAAACACTACACTGAATGAGATCAGGCAGCTCAATCACATTAAAACAAATACTAGCCTTCATTTTTAGAACGGAGACATTCATACACACATACACAAAAATAAAAAGCAAGAGGAAACAAAAACCTGATCTAGCAAATTTATATCCATAAATTTAAAGCAATTATTCCACATTAAATATCTTTCTGTTCGATTAATAGAAGAGCCTCAAGCTCTTCACAAGCTGAAGGTTGCACTACTTGGTTATTAAAAAAAAAAATTGAAAAAACCAGTTCTCTAAATTCAGTCTTATTGCTATAGAAATCTTTTAAAACACAACTGAATGATGATTTTTTTTTCCCAAAATATTTTTTGGTGGGGAGTAAAAAACAAAACAAAACAAAACAAAACAAGCCCTTGCAATCCCAGTGCCTTGCAGAAATAAATGGCTCTAGAACTAGAGTCAACTCTTTCTAAATAAGCACACTATCTCTATTTGCTATTTCAACTATGGCTTCAGAAGGCTTCAAACATCAAACACTGAAAATTTTCACAGGGCTCATTCATCTACCAGGCAAAGCATTGATCATATGGACTATCTCTATGACAAAAGAATTGCTGGGATACCTTCTGAGTGAAAGAAAACAGACAGTGGTAATTCTCTCCCAACAACTACAGTGATGATGGACTCTTCTCTTCACAGAGGTCACACAGATTGCATAGAGATTGGTTTTGGAAAACCAAAAAGATTTCAGCACAACAATTTTATCACAACATTACTAACTCATAAAGATGATTCTGATGGAAGAAATCAAAACAGGGTTATTCTCTGGTTCTCTACTTAACAAAGAATTTACGATTGAAGCAACTTTCCTACTGCCCAGTACTACACAGGGGTTATGTTTAGAGATTTTATTTGTATTTGCCCATGAAATTAATGTTCTTTTTAAAAAAAACATACTGCTTCACAATACTCTGAGCGAACTACCTGTGATACTTAAAAACCAGCCACATCACTTCTTTCTTATGCCTTTTGCCAAAGTCTCGCAAGATGCTCAGAAAAGTACTTTCCCTTAAATTAGGCCAAGTCGGGAATGGATTTGCTGAAATAAATGGAGTTAGTGTGAAACGTGTATCTAAAGGAGAACTGAACTGAACACATGATTTTGTTCACATTACATTGGGGTTAAAGCCATTACCAAAGCTTCTCATTTTACTTCGCAATTCACATGGGCAACAAAAAAAGTCTTCATTGCTTTGAATGAAGAGGAAAGACAGATTGGATTAATACAACACAAAACAATCACCATGCTTTTGGAATATAATGGTTGACATTTGGAGGTGGGGTGGTGGTAACAGAACACACGAAGAAATGCAAAGTCCACTGAAAAGGAAAGAACAGGAAAGTGAATAATTCCCCCTCCCCCCCTATTATTTGTTCTTAAAATCTATGTATAAATACCTCTTTCTCCTCTGGGCAATAAAGAGGACCTGTAGGATGTAGAACAGCTTTCTGTGCGTAATAAAATAGCTCGGATATATTCTTCAAGTTTTTGGCTGAGCACTGAAAGAAAAATCCTTATATTGATTACCTAGTTTCATGACTATTTGGTGATTTCTTCTGAAATTTAAGCAACCATCAAACTTTTAAAGATCTAGCCCCCTCTTGTGGGTACAGTGCCATTTGAGAAAAAAAGACATCTAGCCCCTCTGTCTATTCAGTAATTAATAAAGGAGGTCTCACTACAATTTGCTGTCATACTAATAAAACCAGAGAAATCAAAAAAGTTGTATCTACTTTGAAAAAAAAGAAAGGCATATTCACACATTTAAATTCCATTTTTAATACTTTGCACACACCTGTTTGGCTTAATATTAAATTTGAAACACGTGCTAAAGACAAGGATGTGAGGAGGCTCTAAATATTAGAAGAATTTGATGGTAACATTGAGCCATGCAATAGTATAATCTTCTCTAAAGAAAAATAACATATAAACTCACCATGATAACAACTTATATTTGAATATTTTCTTTTGAACAAAAAAAAAAATCATCTTTTCTATTTAAAAGTTGCCATATATGCTTGGCAAGAGTGTATTTTTTGTTACTCATTCTAACTTCAGAAAGTCTTGCATACCTCTACACATGTTTCTATCTCTGTATATTGATTCATAATGGGAAGGATGGTTTCCATACTGCTATATTCCACTAGATCAGACTTATTTCCAACCAATATAAGAGGCAGCCTGAAAACAAACAAACAAACAGGTTAAGAGCTTTAAAGACAGAGGGATAAAAAGATCTATCTTAATTGAGCATCCTACCTCCCACCAGGAAGCCATTATATTATTTTTATGATGTAATTAAATATCACTGGCAGCCAACAGGCAAAACTGAACGATAGTAGTTTTAAGTAAATTGTTTTGATATACACTTAGACAGAAAATGTACTTCTTGTCGATACTATAAAAACCACACAGATACAGACAAAATTAAACACATATTATTATACAAAACCAGCATCAGTAGAAAACCTATACAGACCATGTAGCCAAAACTAGTTATACCATAACAAATATAAACACACCTGGTAAAAGCTGCCCATGAAATTCAAAATAAATAGCATTGCTGGCATATGTAACAGACCTACATACTTTAAATCTCTTGTTGCTTGGACTTCTCATATAACCTTTAAGTTTAGAATTTGATTTTCTTAAACAATTAACATCCTCAACACTGTCCATTGACACCCATCGATGTGCAGCCTAATTCACACTTCTCATCTTTACTTATGCACCTGCTATCTTTGTCTGTCCTTTCATTGATGAGAGGAATCCATCGACTTGTTACCTAAAGTGGGGTTAAAAAACAAACATGAAAAATACATTTTCAAATTTACTATGACTGAACTATGCACAAGTTTGACTACAACTGCTACTGCTTCTCTCCCAAGGCAGCACATATTTACCCACAAAGGAGGAAACAAATAAAAAAATAGAGTTGATTAATGAGCAACTTTGTCAGATGACTGAAATGACTGAAGACTCAGATGTTGAAATAAATCAGAAACAATAACACATCTGTACATTCTCAAACACCATCTTATGCACTTTAAATACCTAATACAGTTTTCAGCTTGCCAACAATTAACAGTGCGCAAGCAATAATTGGATAAAATGTGTTACCATACCTTATCAATAGAATTCTTGTTGTTAACAGCATATACTATACAAATCACATTTGCCTACAATGAAAAGAAAGGAAAGGCATGGAGTTCCACTGTTTAGAGTCTCTACAGCAACACAGACAATTAAGAACCATATGTAACAACATCAGAGTAAGGACAGTTCCACCATTAGTCAAAAACTGTGTCCCTGACTTGTTTAAGCTATTTGTAGCCCGAACAACAGCTTAAACCAAATAATTTATACATTGAGAAGTGCCAAAAAGCCTGTCTTGCCGTGTGACATTCACAGCTTATGCCTGCAGAGAGACCTATGCTACCAAGAAATCTAAACTGAAGAATCATCATTTGCAGCCTCCACTCAAGGATCAAACTAAATGCCAGAAATGGAACACAACACCATGACAGGCTGTACAGAAACCATGCGAAGGTGCTCAGAAAAAACTGAAAATAGGAAATGAGAGGAATTATAAAATTACCAAGAATGCCATGCTATTCATAAATAAAATGCAACATGACAGAAAGAACCAAAAAGGATCTTTCCAGGGTAGGATTATTTCTTTACAAAAACTGTCAATGCCTTGGTCTACTGACTAAAATGTATTTAGGTTCTGTCCTTTCACTTGGAAGGACAAAGCTTAAGCTCAATTCACCAACACAGTGGCAGTAACTACACTTCTTAAATAGAGGAAAGTTTACTACAGCACAAGGCACAAAACAAAACAAAACGAAATGCCAAGCAAGAAAAAGCAAAAGAGGTGGGGTTTTTTCTTCAAACTGAAGCCCACCTAATGCAGAGAACTTAAAAGGAAAGATTTCTCCAAAAGCAGAAACTATTTTCTAGTAAACACTAAAATACACTTACCTGTGATATTTCATGGTAAAGCTGCTCATCACTTTGCTCTGCTTCTGCATTGAATAGAATAAGCCATTTGTTAATACTAAACATTTTTGCGAACAAAACTGAAAAACATGAGAAACTGAACTGGGGTGTTTCACAATGCTCACAGGACAGTCTTGTGAAAGCTCTTGTTACTTAAACGTCTTTTCATAAAACGCACTAAAGAGTGCATCTGCTGTATCAATAATGAAATTGATCCATTAACTTGCAAGACAGAAACAGTCTGTTGCACACAAGTTTTTTTAGCAGCTATTTTAAAAAGGAATAATTAAATTACATTTGTAGACAGGTTCTCTCTGGAATGAGTCATAGTTTGCATCCCCCTACATTTATCAACAGCCCCTTCCTGGGATAATAAGTAGCAACATTGTTCTATAATGTAAACTTTTAGAACAGAATATGGCATATGCTAATTTTATTGCAGTGACGATGATTTTTTTTTGGTGAGACCAAGCTTCTGTTAACCAAATTGATGAAATATTTAATCCAATAGAAAAACCCATGCCACATGAATTTGAGTTCAAGTCCAATGACAACAATATGCATTATTTCTTTGTTCCAAATAGGTAAACACACCAAAGACATTTCCTCAGCAGTGGTGGGAGAGAGAAGATAGGAAGGTATCTGCTAACATGGCCTAATGCTGCCATTATAAATGGTGATAGGATTTTTCTAGCTGTGCAACCATTGCACATATTTATGATAGCATATGAACCTTGATACTGAGCCTATTTATCTATTCAGTAAGGTCAAGGAGGTTAGAATATATCAAAAAACAGAAAAACAAAATATGAACCTGACACAAAAGGATAAGGTGTCCAAACTTAGAAATTTAGAAAGACATACAATATAAGGTATGTAAAGTCTCCTGCATCTTAGGGAATTCTTCATTGAAAGAAAGAAAAATAGTTTAGAATTCCATGAAAGTACTCGCCTTTGTCTGAGCCTGTAAACACGTCTGTCACACAAAGAACACTAACTTCACCGGAATATCGCTATGACTGTCTTTCATGGAAGTACCAACAGCAGTTAATGTCAGGCCTTGAATTAGTAGGACCAGCCACCATCATCTGATTTGTTTTTATCCCATGAGTTTCTATTTTAATCTAGTCTTTTCCTACACATAACTTTGGTCCTGTACCAGTATGACTGTTAAAGAGGCTATTGAGTTAGATAAACAATTCCATGCCAAATCAGTCAGACAGTAATTGGATTGTGTAGGTCTTACCTGAATAATCCACTATGTGGGTTGGCACTCTTTCAGGGGTGACATCAGCTGGAATGGTGATTTCTTCAGCTCGTGGTGGAACCTTGGGTTGTAAAGAAACAGCAAGAAAAAGCCTTTAAAGATAATCCAGAAAATCCAGATAGACAAAAAGTCATATACTATCATACACTTGCCAAATAGTCAGCTTTAAACAGAACAGCTTATTATTTTGTTTAAAAAAAAATAGTCAAGATACTGCAAACAAGCATGACAGACAAAATACAAGTCTCCATTTTTACATAATCATAACCTGACAAGTTCCTTGCTTCTGACAGAGTGCTAAACTTTAAGTTCAGAAAAGCCTACAAAGCAAAACATGATACTGATAAAAAGTGTGTTCTGCAAAATAGTGTAAACTAGCTATGATTGCTGGCCATTTTTTTCCAGAGAACACTAATCCATATTCAGAAAGAATCAACTTAAACCTAATTTTAATGTAAACTTCCTGCACAGCTATTTATCGCCTTTCACCTGCTGACCCTGAACTTTCATGATACTTTTCTTTTAATTAAAAAAAAAAAAAAAAGGAAAAAGGAAAAAAAGAGAAGCCAATCACCAGAAGAATGGCTCTTTGTAAAGCTTCAGACTCTACTTACATCTTCATCAAGAATGATTACTGATAATACCCAGTGTATTAAACATTATTTCAAAGTCTGAAACGTCTGTTATACACCTTACAGCTCTGATCTGCATGACTGACCTGCAGGAATTGTACATGTCTCTTTCTTCAGTTTATATAGGATGCAGTGTTTTTTTAAAGTTATTTCTGTAATTTCAGGCAGATATTGTGTTATATATAAATGACGCTTTTTCTCTCAACACGAATTTAGATAAATATTCTAGATTATACGGCAGGAAGAAGATAAGAAGTGAAGAGGCGCCTACAATTCATTAAGTACCTCAAGAAAGGACCTGTCAAAGGAATAGGTCCCTGAGCAGTTTAAGAACAAACAGCAACTGGTGCTCCTTTTTACCTGCAAGGTTGGGAATTTAACTAAATTATGTTAACAATCTAATCTGGACTCATGAACTGTAGTAACCTACTGATTTGCATTAAACAGCACTGTGTAGATTCAAAGAGCAGCACATGATGTCTATTTTAAGACGTGTGATCAGAAGAAATAAACATTCATGTTTATATGTAAAAAGCTTAACTATTTGCAGCAGCTGCAGTTCTTTTCATGGTATAAAGAGACCTATGTGCTGCTTTAAAAAAGGAATAAAATGTAGAAGGAGCTTTACTTTTATTCTGGAAGAACGCACTAGCAGTTTTTGGTGGTTTTTACTTCAAAAGAGTCAGCAAAACATTCTTCAAAAATAGAAATAAAGGCATTGTCTCAGTTACAAAAACATGGTTAAGTTATACGATGTGACTTTTTAATTCCTCATTCTCATTCATTTTTCAATCTACTTGCTCTTTAAATACAACACACAAAAAAAAATTGAGGGTCTTGCCTGTGTCAGCACCTTCCCATTTATGAGTCTCTGATAGCTGAAGTATGCTGCCAGTTATGACCAGTTTCAACTACTTAAAAACCCCCTAACATTCCTCAGATATAAAAAAATTACTTTCATTAACCGTGTGAAAAACAAGAAAGGAACATAGATAAAATCTAAATTCCTAATCTTCACACAGATATATTTAACCTAACCTACATCACTCTTCCAGAAGTCATCATTGCAGTTTTAGACTTTATTTTTTTTTCTAAATAAGAAACATTATTTTAAAGCAGACCCTATTAACTTACTCTTTAAAAAAATTATACAACAGGATAGAAATAAAAACATAGAAAACAAATAAGGATGCTCTACCTCCTCTGGAAATTCTTCACTGACAAGAGACATAATTAGTGATGTCTTCCCAACTCTGGCTGCAAAAGCATTAAAAACAGAGATTAGATAATTTGGTTTTGTTATACTCAATAGTTGCATCTCATCTTAAAATTGGAAGTATTTTAAAAACGTTTTCCAACTTACCATGTTAAAGGCTTTTTATCTGTTGTTCAAACATACTAAATATGGATGACCGCAATTATCTCAAAATTCTTTTATTGTAAAACCTTAGGTTCCATTTCACACTTCTGTATTTCATCCAGAAGTGAATCAAATCCTGCTCTGTCTTACAAAAAAGAATTAGCGGGTTTTAACCTGAATATAGAATACTTAAACAAAAAACCCAAAAATTCAAAACAAACTGGAAATGCACTAATACAACTTAATAAATAGACACTAAGAAAGCACACAGAAAGGAATTTAGGAATTAAGTATTTTTATAGTATTCTTGGTACTGTGATTGTGCTTCAGTCCTAAACTACCAAGGATGAGAGCTGGCCAAGAAGACAAGGCTCTATGACCAATGGACAAAGTATCCACAAACCAGTTTGACTACTTTGAAAGTGCAAGAGCACAATCTCCTTGACACAAAAAGCTGAAAAAACCCCCAAACCACCAACCCTCCTAAAGTCACAGTTTTCTTAATCCAATAATAACGTCATCTCTACTTCAATATTCAACTGTATTCAATCAAACAATCAAATAAATGACTCAGTTTACCTGCAAAGTTCAGACTTCTGGTATCACAAGTGGATTGCTTCGTTTTTGAGAATCTTTAATGTGACCATAAAATTAAGAGTTGTTAACTTTTCTCAGGGTTCCCCTCTCTCCAAAAACCTTCATCTGTCAACTTCCTGTTCCTTTGAAAGCCTTGAAAGACTATTACTGCTTTATTTGTTTTCAAGACAGTTCTTAAAACTGAAAATGTTCAGATTCGGATATTATCTGGGATAGTATCTTTTTGACAGCCCTCAATTCAAGCAAAAAACTATTTCATCTCGGACATACAGCATCTTCACTAGCATGCATTTTTTACCAACTAAGACACTGCTCGCAATCAGTCAGAGCCTGCATCACTGCATCAATATAAAATGTCACGAATTGACAGAAGTTGTTTTGCTGATATCACTGCATTTACCCTTTGTCTATTTTATTGTATATAATTCTGATATGGGAGGAAGAAGAAGATATGAAATTGTAAGACTGGGGTTTTTGGTGCAGAAAATGGTATTACTGAACTGATGATCTAGTCAAAGTATATTTGACTTATGCAAGTCTATTTTTGGTATAGTAACAAAGGGACTTCCGACATCCAGAAATAAAAGCTTCTCTTCACCATGGTAAGTTAAAGAGTAATTATTATAAAATTATGATAGGCAAAAAAAAGTAAGTTATCCTGGGGAGGAAGACTTTTGTTTTCCTTAGGGAGAACAGTTGTAAATTTTTCACCAGTGATATTAGCTGGAGAGCAATAAGATGCAGGTTTTATAACAGCAATATGGTTCTGTTTTCAAAGATACTCATATGAGCTAAACTGTAATTTATGCTGCCAGGTGTCCTCCCTCTTAAGTTTCATCCTGCCAGAATCAAAAGAACTTTAAAAGCTCTCCTATTTCCACAGATCAACTATGTTCCTGAAAGGCAAGTGAAGTTATTAGATAATTACTGAAAATGGTGCAGCATGTTTTGCATCTGACCAAGTCAGCTCTAATTTGAAACAGTGACAAAACATGTTGGCTTTGAGATATAGAAATTAATTTCATTAATGTTATATGATGGAAAATAGAAGATTATGGGCTGCTGGTTAGTAAAGATGCTCAGTATTTGTAAGCTTCTGATAGACTTCCAAGTGTTCTAGAGTTTTTTTATGAAAATCCATAGGTTCAAGTGGAGAGATTTGGTTTATTTTGCTTGAATCTAGGTCAACCATTTGCCTTTCCAATTCTGTATATAGTCTTAGAAATAAGAGCCTAAACAGTATCAGCTGACTAGGATAAAGAAAACAGCACAGCACTTTGTGATAATTAACTCATCTTTTTCCTCCTATATAAGTCTTTTAGGCCATACTGCATAAAATAACATTCTCAACACATTCTGAAAGTTATTAGCCATTAAGAATTGATGTTTGCACCATGGATACTAGGACTAAAACAACCTTAAAATGTAGAGCACTGGGGATAAAAAAGGCTGTGTTATGGAACACGCTTACAACAAAAGGTCTTCAGGTGATATTTCAGAGTCTGAACTTGATGGTCTGCTGTTATCATAACAAGTATTACATGGTCTAGATGAACTTGTGGTTTCAGACTAATTTATGTAAAACACATGTATACAAAACAGTACTAACAGTATAACTGACAAGTTTTACCGATTTGTAAAACAAATTTCTCCCTTCTGTTCGCTACAATTCCAACAAAAATATAATATAAAGATGCTCACAATCCCTCATGTGTGCCATGTACTATTATGTTGCTATATTTAAGAGATCTGTATCTTTGAAATTTTCAGTTGAACGCATTGTTAACCTAATTGCCAAATCAAGGCACCCATTACACCTGTACTTAAACCACTGTACAGAGCCAGTTCAGAACGCACCATTGTCGAAGAAAGCAAGGTAAATTAGGCATATATCGTGATGAGGAATTTGACTGTGTAGTCAAATGCACAAATACATTTCTAAATAAACTGAGTCTTGTAAAACTAGCCAAATCCAAGCTTAATGAGTTAACTCTTTCTGCATAGTACCATCTCCCTGAAGATTCCTCTCTAAAGAGGTCATAGAGAATCTTTCTAGGCAGTGTAGACAGAGCCAACGCACACTATAAAATAACTGCATAAACTGTACCATAAATATATATGGAGTATTAAATTCTCAGGAAAGCTTTGTTAGTAGTACTATATTCTTAATATAATCAGGTAATTTTATTAATAACACTTGGTAATTACTCTGTATTCTTTTCCTGTGAGGAACTTAAGCACACTTTACAAACTAACAAAACAGAACCTCCTTGCTGCTATTTACATCAATGAGAAGCTGTATCTTTAAAAGCCTAGCCACTCATTTGGGTACCTAAGTGTGAACTTAAGAACACAATTTTAGGAACATATGAAAAAACACAGACCCACTGTAACTCTGGCACGCGTATAAATACATGCTGTTTATTCAACGTCATACAGTAAGTTAATGGCAGAAGCAGGGATCTGGCTCCCTGGCCCCGTCCTAGCCACAAGTCATAGAATCATAGAATGGTTTGGGGTGGAAGGGACCTTAAAAATCATCTAGTTCCAACCCCCCTGCTGCAGGCAGGGACACCCTCCACTAGACCACGTTGCCCAAAGCCTCATCCAACCTGGTCTTAAACACTTCCAGGGATGGGACATCCACAACCTCTTTGGGCAACCTGTTCCAGGGCCTCACCACTTTAACAGTAAAGAATTTCTTTCTAACATCTGATCTACATCGACCCTCCTTCAGCTTAAACCCATTCCCCCTTGTCCTGTCACTACAATCCCTGACAAACAGTCCCTCACCATCTTTCCTGTAGGCCCCTTCAGGTACTGGTCAGCCGCAATTAGGTCTCCCCAGAGCCGCCTTTTCTCCAGGCTGAACAGCCCCAACTCTCTCAGCCTGTCCTCATAGCAGAGATGCTCCAGCCCTCGGATCAGCTTCGTGGCCTCCTCTGGACTCGCTCCAACAGCTCCATGTCTCTCCTGTCCACAACACCCAACTGATAACCGCCTGGAGCACAGCTGGCCACAGAGATGTTTATGATTTCCAAACTCAGTAAACAAGAAAGATTTGTTCGGTTTCCACAAAAAAAAGTTTAAACAGGATGTAGCCAAATATAGGGCAAGAATTTCATCCTGTTCATCTCCAGGGACGTCCAAACACCAACTCCGTAAACTGAGAGCCATGCTGCGAGCTCGGTATCCAGCAAGGGGACGCGAGAAGCCGAGAAGTCCCGACCGAGCACACACACGGGCTCCCGCGCCCGCCGGCGCGTCCCTCCCGCCGCTGCAGTCAAGCACGGCGCGGCCAAGGAGCACCCAACCCCGACCTCTGCCAACCACGCAGGGCCGGAGCTCTCCTCCTCTCCCCGCCGCCCCGGGGCCGCGCTCACCGCCCCAAGGCGAAGGAGCCCGGGCAGGGATGAGGGGATTCCCCCCGCCCTGCAGCACCGGGACGATCTGACAGCCGGCGGCATGGCGACAGCAGCTTTCCCTCACCCCGGCGGCCCCCGCCCAGCCCCACAGCCGCGGCCCCCACCCTGCCCCGGGGCCGCGCCGGCCCCTCCTGCACTCACGTTCTCCCACCAGCAGGATCCTCACGTCCTTCTTCATGGCCCCGCTCCCTGGCCCCGGCGCGGGGCGGCTCACATCGGGCTCGGCGGGAGAAGCGAAGCCGCTGCGGCCTGGGATCCCTCACACCGCGACCCCTCCCCACCGCGAAGCGGACACTCTACGGCAGCTCGCGAGGGACACACTAGGTAGCGGCGGCCCGCGCGCCTGCGTGCGGCTGCGCGGGGCGCTGAAGGCCGCGCGCCGCCCTTAGGCCGTTTGGGCGGCAGCTCCTCAGAGCCCGGCCGGGAAATACGGCGGGTACCGGGCTGGGGAGCGCCTGGTCCCCCGAGGGCAGCTTTGCTCTGGGCTTCCCGGGGTGACCAAGGTGTCTGTCATCGAGGAGCCGTGATGCAGATGTACCGTAATGAAACGGTGCTGGCTGCAGTGGTGCGCCAGCCAAGTGAGTGCGTCTGACGCATAGGAACACATCAGAAGCAACACAAGGCACTCCCTTTTAAATTGTGTGGTAATTTACGATCAAACCGTAACAAATTGCTGCTCCTGGCCAGTATGGCACAATGCGTATGCGGAAAAATAGAGGTGCCTGGTGAGTTCCTCGTATTGTCGCTGTTCTTCTTCCAGATGGGCCAGGAAAGGACACCTCGGTCCTAACAGGAGGCAGCGGCATTAGCTACGGGTCACACTGCTGGCCACGCTGAGAAAGCTTCCCTCAAGCCTTGCAGAAGCTGACACACACACCTCTGGGATCTTACAAACATGCAATTAGTCCAAAGTGCTTTCAGAGAGCTCGGGGACAGCAGAGGAGAGTAACCTTGAAGATTACCAGCAGTTCTGTCAATGACTTTAAAAGCCATGGAGCTCCATTTGGCTAAATGAGCTAGTTGAATACCACATGCTTTATTTACCACGTTAAACTTACTTTGTTCATTCTGGAATGCCATTGTCTTCCTGAAAAAGCTTTTTCTTCTTGGGAACTCTTTTCAGTTTGCCTGCATGAAGCAGGGGTCCTCTCAGAAAGCCAGCTGTTGGTAGGTTTTGCAGGATCTCAGCTCTGGCCCCTTCACCCCACACAGGCACCAGAGACCTCCTTGCAGCTGGAAAGATGTGACAAACAAGGGCAGACACATTGCCCGTATGCTGGCAAGGAAACTCACAGAACCTCATTTCCTCAAGCTTCCTGGCAAGAAAAGATGGTCCTTTCCATGACACAGTCCTGTTTGCTGGCTCTTTAAAAGAGCAATAAAGCAACCACATGATTTATTAGCTGGTACAAACACATTTGAACACATCTGCTTCCAAAACCATTCCTGTGGTCACACCACCACCAGAAATGACAACCCTTTGGCCCAAGCAAGACTAAAACAAGATGCGGGCCCAGTGAGACAGGATGTTCTTCTGGGAGACTTTCCTGAAGCCTCGGGTCCTCAAATACAAAGGCTATTTCCTGTAGTTTAGTACCCACTATAAAGATAAAAGATTGTCATGCATGAGATCAGTAACATTCTTGCCCTCTGAGCATTCCTTCACCAGATCTTTCTACACAAAGCTCACTTGACAGAATGAAATGGCATCATCTGTTCTAATACAATTTTTGGATCAATGTAGGAAAATGAGGTCTGTGTGAAGCACTTATCCCCAACCTCAGAGCTTACTCAGTGCATTCCTTCACAGGAATATTGTGGGACTATTTAAAGCTGCCTAAGAAATCCACCTCACTCCCACAGGGATGGTTACTACCTTTACCATACAGTGGAATTGCTTTAATGAAGTATGGCTAGATCAGAGCACAGCATGAAGAAAACCAGAGCAGACAAAGCATCAGTTGCTGATTTCCAGGAAAGCCTGAGTAACTATACGCTCCTTGGCAAATTCCTGTGCTAAATACTGAAGGTTCTATAGAAGCTCTGCAGTTATAGCCAAAATTCTCACTTGTCTGAACAGGCTTTACCTCCTGTTTGTGTGACTTAGAGTTAAAGATCCATTTCTTTCTAGACTATATAGCCAGACAGCAGGGTAAAGAGGATTTGAGGTATTGATTTCAAATGTATGCAAAAGCATTTCTTTGTCAGTGATGGAGTAAAATGACATGGTCTTCTTTTGTAGCTCCAGCAAAACTCCAACCTTCAATGGTTTTTCCGTCTGTAATAATGTTTCTTGATCCCTATGCCATGCTGACAGCTGCTTTTTGGAACCTAGCCATTCTACACACCAGGAATGCTCTGTTCTTCCTAATCTGTCCCTTTTACCAATCATTTCCTGAGCAACTCCAACAGCCCATCCATCACTGTCCTTGGTAATTACTTCCCAGTAGTGGCACCCAGTAGAGAAGCTCTGTGAGCACATCACTTGGCTGATGCAGAATCTCTTGGGTGATGGTCCATAATCAGTCAGGTAGGTGGAAACCATTACCTTCCTGTTCTGGGCTGTGATTGCTAAGCGCTCATACACTCTTGTGAGATCAAAAGTCACATCATCTGCCCCTACAAGAGAGAAAAGAAAATATTCTCACCTGCAGGCAACAAGATCACCTCAGCATTTACGTGTGTTCTACATAACAGTGGATGTGCATCCCTGCTCAAGAACAGAAGTAAAACCCGATGATCATACAATAAACCTTAATCAAAGTTCAATTCTGCAAATCAGCAAGAATCCTCAACCAAACACTAACGACTGCATCCTGAGCCCAGTGCATACTGAAACATTTAACAGGCACAACCCAGTAAACACGAATGAAGTACTTGGCACCCTACAGGATGGATCTTATTCCTAATCACAAACTTATGAAAAAAAATACTCTTTTGCCAATAATGCTTACCTTAATAAAACCTACATAGTCATCTGTTCATTGGGACATGTTCTTGCATATTTTATCAGCAAAACCATTCATTTTGTGTTTTAAGCTACAGCTGTAGTACTGTGTGTTGACGAAAAATATTTCTGTAAAAACGATGCAGAATTCAGACAACACATGGAGTCATTACAGCTTAACACCATAAAGATCAGTAAGGTGCAGTAACTGCCCATACACCAACTCAGACTCTGCCGCCAGCAACAAGCTACAACACAGCTTGTACACCTCCATGAAACAGGTTTCTTATCCTTTTTATCTTGCATATGCACTCAGGTATAGTATTGCATTATGCTGCAGTAACTGATTAATTAATGGTAAGTTCATTGTGTTTCTATGCTTTGGGTAAGCAGCCAGGTCTCCTGCTGATGTTTGTTAAGTACAGTTTTCTTCAGCAAATCCACAGTCTCATAGTCACTTGAATATTGTTATTGAAGAGTCACACTGGCTTGCATACTTACACTGAGAAAACTGGCTTGAAATCATTGGTTCTAGATTTTTAGCTGCAGACTCTGGAGATAATAAGCAGACACTTGTCTCCTGATATAAATCTGGAGGTTGCACTAAATAGGAAAAAATTAAAGTGTTAAGGCACTTCTTCAAAATGTAAATAGCAAGTATTTATGCTTTTAAAGGAAAACATGTGTAAAATAAACATAGCTAAGTACAAAACGAAGAGTTGCTTTTTTGATTGCATAAATTATCAAAGGATATGGTTTTTATCCAAAAATGCAGGCTGCTGCCCTAAGTGTGGTCAGAATGGAGCAGTCAGAAAAGTTGGATGGGTAAAGCAGTTAAATCTTTCTACACAGACAAGCCGGTTTCTATCATTAAAGTGTTTATGGTCCATTTCATTTTTTCCTAGTATCATTTGTTTCTTGTGTTTCTTGCATGTGCATTTCATAAGCACAAAGTAATTTTTACTCTAATTGCTGACCAAGAAGCCTGACATTCAGCCCTACAGCTTTAAGGGCTGTTTCTAATTTTCTATGACATTGTAGTGCATGTTTACAAGACTCATTTGCAGACACTTTCTGGTATAGTTACATGATACACTGGCTTCATGGTGAAAGCCATCCTTAAAAGTTCCTGTCCCACACCTCTGCCCACTGATTCCTCGGTTTTGCTAGTAACAATGATTGTGGAGCAAAGAGTAAACTCAATTGCTGAAATGCTGGAGAGAAGAAAAACCCTGAGGTAAAAATATGAGTATCTGGGGTTTTTGAGAACCAGTGCAGGTGGTATTGGAAAGGGTGGGAAGGGGAGGATTGCCCCTCCGTGGCAGTGGGGGTTTAGGTCAGTCTTAAGTTGCTCTCAAAAACATTCAGTGGTCTTTCTACAGCAGACAGACAGTGCTGGGAGGAGAACTCCATAGCAAAGGCCGTAACAGATCAAAAACTTTGCTTAGACACAGCTTTCGGTGGGAGCGAATTTTTTGTCTGCTCTTAGCGAAGACTTTGCTGTTACATTACTCTATATTTAGAAAAAAAAATTAAATAGATTATGTTTCATTCTCTATGACTGATCTGCATGCCAGTCCTTTTCTTTTGGGTTCCCATGAAAGAAGTATAAAGTAATCGTGTCTCCAAAACTGCAAGAGGTTTTATAATAATCACACACATGCACACCTGTTTTCTCTGAAGGACCCTGCTAGATGCAATCCCTCTAAGAAAGAGATTTCAAAATAAGGAAAACTCACCTGGTGGGAACTGCTGAGCGTATTTCTCCAAAAGTAAAATTTCCAACTTTCTCTTAAGATCTTCTACGGCACTTTTGACAACATTAAGCTTCTCATGAAGTGTAATTTTATTCATTGTTGAAGGGGAGCCTTTGTACCTATGTCTCTCTGGTAAGTTACTCTAATAATGACATGAAAGAATCAAGGGGAAGATATAAACAATAGCAGTTATTTCATCTAGAATATCAATCATATTATAAAGCTAGATTGGAAAAACAGCAGCAATATCTCTAAAATCTTACTCTTTGTATCAAGAGCTTCCATTATAGGATAGTTATCTGAGAGAACTAACCTGAAATCTTACAGAAAATATGAAAGGATAGTTTATTCTTAATAAAAAAATAAAATACTTTGTTTTCCCCAACAAAACTAAGAATGGGACTAATTTTTCTTTTATATATATATAACAATTTCCTTAAGTATACATACATATACACAAACTTTCTATTTTTAAACTTTGTTCTTGTTCTAGAACACAAACCAAAACTTTTGAAATGTTATTAGTATGAGATCTAGCATAAAATACTCATGAAAGGGTAAGCCTCTTTTGCCTAAATTTAGAAATTGTGGAAATCTACATCTAAGCTTGTTCTCTTACTCTGCCCTTACAGTCTGTGGAAAGAAACAAGCCTTTTGAAGGCTTGATTAATCTCATTTGCAGGTAGGCGTCTCAAGTAGGCCAGATGACTCACGCTCTAAAAGTACCCTTTTCCTTTCATTGCCTATAACGAGACTCTGGCTCGGATATAAATACATCGTTACACGAGGAGAATTCCAATGTAGGCCCCTGTGCCTTGGCCCTGGAAGTCCACTTCTGCCTCCTGGCACTGTCATACCCAGTCAGCCCCATTCCAAATTCCTGCTAGCTAATTTGCATCATTGGAATTATTGTTTTCAACATCAAAGCAGGCTCTGCAGAATTTAAAGTGCTTTAACTGCCTCTTTTGAGAGCCCTTGACATATTTTCCCCAAGGAAGTTGTTAAAAAGTACTTAACAACTTTGTGAGGTCTCTAACTTGCATACATATGGTATATACATATTCTGGAAAATGACAAAATGATAAAGGATCTTAACCTTAGATTTGACTCAGGACTGGATTTAAGCAATGCAGTCCCCAGTTCACTCCAGCTCACCAACATCCTTGGAACAAATCTAGGTCTGAATTGCATCCCCAGCCTCTACCTTTCCTAATACTTTTCTCCTCTTAATTTCTAACTCCAAATGTTCCCTGGTAACAGCAATGTCTGTGGATTCATATCATTGTCTCTAGTGAGAATAGTGCAGTGGGGACCTCAAAGTGCCCTGTACATGTTCAGCTATCCAAGGTATTTAGCTTAAGAGTTTCTATTCATATTCTGCCACTTCATTTCATCACTTACCGTTTGGGCTTTGATGTCTGTGAGCTCATTCACTTCAACACAGAGCTGGTGAATAGTCTCTTCAATTTTCTGCTGAGCTGCTTTTTGCTCTTGTTCAATGAACATCAGTGTGCTTCTCTCCTGTCTTTCAACATATTCCTTCATGCAACAGAAATCTTTAGTAATGTGGCTTTTGATCTGAGATGCATATTCCTGAAAGGCAGAAAACATGGAGTTCATTGTGGTGTTTGACAAGATGGGTGGAATATGAGAATCTATCGTGCTCTTTGACTGACCTCTGCAGACCAGAAACAGCTACCTTTATTCAAAGGAATAAAAGATATTTGACACTATCCTGCATTACCTGCAATAAGATTTTACGCATGTTACAGATCTTGACTGTTTTATGGCAAGCAGTCTTTGCTTGCAAACTTAGAAATATCAATATTCCCTCTTTATTATTTGCATTTTGCATCTAAGAGTTCCAGAAACATTCAGGCTACTCCTGGGGTAGGCAGAGAAAGGCAACAATGCACAACTCCAGTGGCCTTTGTCTCAGCCAAGACAGGAGTTAGTACAGCTGGTGCCATAGTTCATTCTCATCAATAAAAACAAAGTTGTGACAGCAACAGAAGGAAACAAAAAGGCAGATTCCTGCCCTTGGCTGGAAGGCTACACTGGAGTCAATCACGTCTCCATGTAGCAGTGGCAACAGAAGCTACTGAATGTACAATGTGTACCTTTGCTGTACTGAGATCTTTCCTCAAGAGGTGGATAGTCTCTACAGTTGTTTCTAGTTGCTTGGAGATGTCCCATATCTCTTCCTCCTTTAAAGTGACACATTGGACCATTTATCTATATAACCCTCAAAGAAAGCATGACTAGGTTAAGCAGCAGGATAATAAAAATCCCTACACCGTTGATGTTAGTTAAGCACTGGACTGGTTGAGGGAGGAGGGGTCCGGAAGACACAATTAATTCCAAGTGGGAATACTCACAATGAAGTCAACATGCAATGGTCAGCAGTTACATGTTCAAATATAATTGTGATCTTAAGCCCTTTACTTGACTGCTGAGACTGAAAAAGACTTTTTAGGTATATATGTGCTAAAATAATGAAGGTCAATAGATTTTTCACATCTTCTCCAAATTTGGGAGTTATTCTAAGCCCAGATCTAAATAATGAACCAGTCCCATTTTGTGCCGTTCAGCTGGGTGGAGCAGTAGCACCGTATAATAGTGTTATGTGTGGTTTCAGGAGTCTCTGATGCTATGTCAGTGCAATAAGTAACACCCAACACAGAGAACAATTAGTTATTACTATTGTACACCAGCTGAATATATACAGCTACTAGTTCTTCTAATTCAGCTATGCAATCCTGAATAGATCAGACACCACCAATGAACCCCAAACACTGCTTAACCTAAACCCATCTGCTCAACATACACGATATTGTTGTGACAACGCCATTAGCACGGGAAATGCAAAGTATCCGGGGGGGAGGGGGGCGCGAAAATATCGTGAACTCAGTCCTAGCCATGTCCCCACGTTCGTGGCCCTGGGGAAGTATTTAGAATCGCGGCCAGAGTTGTCCCGGGGGGGTGCCGCGGGGAGAAGCCCCGGGCTGCCCCCGGCCGTACCTTCTCCCCAGGTCGCCGCCCCGCCGAGCTGCGGTCGTTGCAGGGAACACCTCCGGAGGGTTTCGTTTCACCCTGCGTTTCCAACTCTTTTTCCTTTATTTCCTGCGGGATTAAGTTCACCAAAGCGGCCAGCTCCCGGTTGGGCTGCAGGTCCTTCAGCTCGAAGCCTTTCCGGCAGAGCGGGCAGCCGAATCGCTGCCTCCCCTTGCAGTAGGCGATGATGCAGGGCCGGCAGAAGCTGTGGGTGCAGCCCGTGAGCCGCACGGGCTCCGTGAAGTACTGCAGGCAGAAAGTGCAGGTCAGGTCTATGGCGCCCAGGAGCCGCTCCAGCTCGACAGCAGCAGCCATGGCCCGGCCCGGCCCGGGGCGGAGCGGAGCGGCCGGCTCAGTTTCGTTTCCCCGCACGCCTCCTCCCACGGGGCTCCTGCCGGGTGCCGGAGAGTGGGGAGAGCGCCGGGACGGGCGAAGGCGCGGCCCCGGAGGGCTCTCCTCCGATACCTGCTCCGTGAGAGACTGCTGCGCTGCACCGGGCCGGGGCCAACTACGGGGCTGCGCCCCACTGCCGAGCGTGCGGCCCCGAGCTCCCCTGGGGCAGGTCTTCCTCCGCTGACGACTTGCTCCGAGGGTTTGGGCTAACTGTAGAAATGAACTGTGATGCAGAGCTCTCCATGACCTGGCCTTGACTTTTACTGACTCTCCGAAAAGGTTGCTGTTATTGGCACGGTTTCATTTTCACAGGGAATTTCCCAGTTTTGCAACAAGTCATGTAAGAGTTGCTGTCATGGCTGGTCTCCTGACCCATCCGGGAGAGCAAGTGACATGACATAGTGGGACTTGCAGAGCCCCATCCATGTGAAGTTTAGGCTACTGGATGAACTGAAGTCTTCTGAGGTTATCCTGGGTTACCCAGCTCATGTCAAAATAACAATTAACATTTGTCAAACCAATCAAAGACTGGCATTGCTCCTCATACAAGTCAGAAGGTGCTTTGCTATCAATTTAAAGGGCTGCAGGATTAGGTTGTTAAAAAGATTTGCTGAACCAGCATGGGAGCTAGAATGAATTGGGTTGCATGGGGAGAGTAAGCAGGAACACAGGGATGTTTATGGGAGCATCTCAGCAAGCGAAACTTCTGCCAATTGCTCAGAGTTGGATGGCTGAGACAGGCAGAACGATGATCTGACTCAAACAATTCTTCTGCACTAGTGTGTGTGTGGGGGGAAGTTAATCTCACTAACCCATGGAAGTATTGGTACTTCCTCATTTCTGTAGAAGAGAACTATTCTGGGTATTTCAGACTGGCTGGCAATTGTCAGCAAAAGGTAGAAGCCTCACCAGAAACTTAGTCTGCAAGACTTCCTCTTGATTTGCAAACTAAGGACTAAGGCTATCTGAAAACAATAACTGAATATCTGAATGACTGGCTGCTTGGTAGAACCAAATCTCAGACTTGTTCTTGAGGCAAGAAAATACTCAGTGCACTGTATCACCCGATGCAAATCTTCACCAATTGCTGCACAGAATGGATAAAAGTGGTACCTGATCGGGAGGGACTCACCCGCCACTTCCAGCACTGCTCCTCGTTCATTGAGTGTCTTCAAGCAAGTCACTGAAGATAACACTTTTAAAACTAGTTTCTGCCTTTTAATGCTCAGACTAATCAAGCTCATTAAGCTTCAGCTATTTTTTAGGAGGTGAGATGGATCAGCGTATGTTCATCCTGTACTCATGGTGTGTTTGCTGGGGCACTATGTGGGCTTGCTCTGGAAAAACTTGATCTTCGGATGTTGGAATTCCCACTCATAAAAAAAAAATCAAACAGCAGAGACTGTTGAAAGCAAGGAGCTAGCAGTATTTGTCATTAAAGTGATTCCATTACAGTGTCCTCCGCAATTCATATTTGATTTTCATTCTTTACTGTGCCAGAAATGTAACACTGTAAAAGACATTAAAGCCACTCTATTGAAAACCACCACATCCCTATGTGGACAGGAGCTGCAGCCAGCAGTGTAGCTGCCTGACTCTGCTCCTCCCTGAGAAGGGCATCCAGTGACTCCAGCATGAATTAGTACCTCAGATCTATCCAACAGAAAACTCTGCGTCTTCCTGATAGGTGACAGTATCTTTGCCTCTCGGTCAGTGTCCCTACGTACTCATGCAACAGATGGCCCCTGGCAGGATACATGCAACCAGCTGCATTGTCAAGTACATCCTTTGGGATGTACAGGAGTCCTTCCGACAGCAGACAAAGGCAAGAAAAGGAGGATCTGATAAAACAGCACCTGCAGGAGTCCCCAAGGAAATGCATGACTGCCCTTCTGGGGTCAGACTTTCTCCATTGGCTTTGGTTTTTTTCCATAAGACAACAGTGGACGATTCATCCCTACATCAGGCTGGGAAGGCCTCCTCTGCTCCAAAGCAGAGAAGGGTAGGAAGAGAGAAGGCACTTCAAGCACTGTTCTGCAGGGGCACAGATAATTTCTGAATATCTGCACTCCCTCTTATTTCTCTGTTGGCACCCTTCCTGTGCCCGTGGCTGTTGAAGGAAGAAGCCCTTTGTAGTAGAGTCACTGCAGGGCCTCAAGTGCCATCCTTGCCAACAGAAAGAGGCCACAGAGCAGCGCTGAACAGAGCCCAAGAAGTACAGTTCATCAGAACTCAGTGCTAATCTTCACCAGTCAAAGGCTCGGCAATGACTCTGTTTATGGCGTCTATCCACTCCCTCTGCTCCCTATCGTTCTCACATATAAACACAAACTCTCTCATTGGTGTGACCACAGTGATCGCTGGTTTCCCCTTCTTCACATGGACTCCCTGGGGCAAGCCAGCTCGTACTTCATATCCTTCATCCATCCTTCCAATAAAAACCTGGCCTTGTGCAAACGCATCCTAGAAAGAAGGAAGCAGAAAACAACCATTAGCCAGTGGATAGCGCAGCTCCAGGAGATGCTGTTCTATCCTTTGACATGGAGCAGGAACTGGGGATGCGTGAAGGGGACACTGATTTGGTGACAGGCAGCAGGAAACACACCAGAGCATTTCTTTTACACACACAAGCATTCTCACAAGGAAGCAGGGACCCACCCTTACAGAGCTGGTTGGTGTTGGGTGTTCAGAAGGAGCAAGGAAGGATATTCTTGTGGCTAGAGCAGTGCTAGGAAACAGGACATTGGGGCTGCCAAGCCTCTGTTATTGGGACATTGCCCATCTTGCCTAAGGTTACAGGTACAATGGCATTAGGGCTGGGAGAGAGTGGGCTATAAATGCTACAAGCAGTAGCAGCTACTTTTAAAAGACTTAGATCTTCCTCACAGCCACCAGAGTTCCCAAACATCTCAAAGAGATCCATTGACAAGGGAGATGACCTCTTGAGGCGGAGCCTGCTTCAGCTTTGCACAGCCACTGGAAAAGCTGGATGAGAACAGACCCTTCCTCCCCACCCAACTTCATCAACAGGCTTGTGGAATAGCAAAGAACACTCCTCTTACCAGCGGTTTTTTAAAATACATCAGGTTCCTTTCTTGAGAATCCAGGCAGAACCAGCGCTCCTTAAAGGCCTCCTTCTGCTGCAAGGAGATGGTAGAAGTTCTTTAAAGACCAAGTCCCAAAGGGGAGTTCAGCCTATTCATGGCAGATCCCTGGACTGCTTAAATGACTCAGAGCTTGCATTCAGTTTCATTCATCCCCATAACTGGTATCAGGTGAGTCACTGCTGCGTGCAGCCCTCAGCTCCCTTCTTCCTCTCTAGTTGGTCCACACTGCAGACTTGCATTCAGTGACAATCCTTTGGGGAAGGCAGGGAAGTTTGGTTCTACCAGTGATCAAATTACCAGGATTAAGGAAGTTGTAGTAAATGGATTAATTGAAAGCGATGCAGAGCATGATCCCTGGGCCAGTGGCGATAATGACGAGAGCGTGCAATCAATTTCAGCATGTTGGTTTGGGGGGTTGTCCCTAGCATTGTGGGATGCACAATGGCAGGGACAAATGGTAGGTTTTTTTAAAAAGTGCTAATTTCATCAACTACACTCATCTGACCATTCCCTGAGCTATTCATTGCTCAGTGCCGAACTGAAGGGCCTTCTTCTAGGGCTCACTTCAGTTTGAGCAGAATTTAGGCCTCTGGAAAAAAACACATAATCTTTAATCTTTCTTATTCTCTGTGCAAGTACCTGCAGGAAGATGTAGTGGACACTAGCACTGAGCTGGGACAAACCCCAGCATATTCAATATCAACATTTCACTACTGAACTTTTTTCATGGGACTTTGGCTCATGGTTCACTCAGAGAGCAAGGCAAGAAGTGGCAATGTTCAAACAAGACCTCAGATCTTTATCTCTTCCTTCACCAGAGACTGAAATCTCCTCCTCCTATACAAGGAGTAATGGAGCAAATACTTTTCCACAAAAAAACAAACCGAATCATAGACTTCAGTGTGGAGAATTTCCTCAGTAACACTTTGCTGGTCTAAGTAGATGTGACTTATGTGCCACTGACTTTAAGAGAAACAGGGAAGTAGGGAAGTCAGCATGTGATGTTCTGCTCTAAAGGAACTGCAGTTCTAGAGCTGCAGTTGGCAGATACAGCAATCCATTTAGTGTTGCATAACAAGACTTTGCATGTCCACTGCCAGCTTATCCATCTTGCTTACTCTTCAAGAAGGATTCTTCTTCCAAGTCTTGTTTTCCACACAAAATAAAACACAATCCCAAAGAACACAACAGGCTTGAATATAATGTCTTTTATCAACCCAGGAAGCATACAGTCACTCAACAAATTGTTTACTAGTAAACATCACAGAATTACCAAATATACTCCATCTGCAATTAATCCTGTTTGTGTACCGCCAAGTATGCACTTACTTTTGGTCCTGTTTTCTCCATATATCCTTCTTTGACATAATTTCTTGTGATCCTGGGTATGAGCTAGGAGAACACAAACACATACACACACAAAAAAAAGTCTGTCTCATTCAAGCTTGCTTTTCTGTTCTGTTTCTGCCAAAGCTAATCACCATCAATTCTGGCACCTGGGGGTTTTTTTTTGGCTGCTCAGTAAAGGGAAGTCTGACATAATAAGGAACATAAGGTTTTTGAAAGATTACACTTTATAAGGACCACATGGAGACTTTTAGACCTTAAATGTTGACTACATTTTTGCATGTTATCCAGTGTGGCCTTTCCTTCTACCCCTTCTGTCCATTCCCAAATCCCACATGCTGCTGTTTGAGCACGTGACTCTGGCAGAAGAAATGAGAAAATGTTTTCCCATGCTATGTTTGCATAGACTGTTTCAAGCCGTGTTCAGTTCTCACCTCAGGCTCTGGGACAGTTGGGAAGGTTGTTCTGAGATAATGGTAACGTGCTGCCCGAATGGCATTGAACCATTCAACAATCTCCTAGGGAAAACAGCAAATACAAACATAAAGACAAGAATTAGAATGAGTAAGAGTGCTGCCTCTCCAAAATGCCTTTCTTCTTCCTTGTGAGCTCTTTGTAAAGATGTACTTTCTCCCCAAAGGGCAGAGAGAGTCTGTGACTTGTCCCAGACAAGTCTGAGCCTCCAAAATAATTTAAACATGCTGCTCCAGGGAGGTCCCAGACATTCTCAGGATGGACAGTCACCTAAGTCTACGTACTCAGGCTTCTTCAGTTGATTCAGTTATGGATTGTTTAAAAACCTTTGTACCTGGAAAGACATGAGAACTATGGCAAGGGAAGAAACAGAAATCTAACAAAACCCGTAGACTTACTTCTTAAAATTATCATTGTTTGCTTGGAAATAATGTAGAACAACAGTATTTTCTATGCATGTCAAGAAGGCTTCAAAGAATAAAACCACAGAATTGTACAGAAGTGTTGGGCCATTACCTTACAGAGATTTACATATGTGCCCCACTGAGGCCTTAACTATTCAGGGTGTGAAGCTGAATATCTGCCCCAGCAGAACAGGAACAAGATGTTATAGTTATTAGTGTCAAATTCTGCAAGTCATAGTGGCTTCAAACAAAACCAGATCCTGCAGAAACAGGGTATTTCTTCCAAAGTATAGATCCAACATCTAAGCATCTTGCTTATTCCAAAATCTCTGTGGTATTTACCTTTCCGCTTTCGTGATAGACAAAAAGGTTCCTTGTTTGACCATCTGTGTTGTATGTGATCTGCAGCCCATGAGCATGTTGGATTTTCTCTGTCTGGAACATTGCATTCAGATTCTCAATGCTGATAATGGCTTTCGGACCTCTGGACTGTGAAATGAAAAGCATCACTGTATTAAAGTGCCCTCACGGAAGGTAATGGAGGACAGATTAGCTGTATGAGGACTAGATCCCTACTGAAGAGAAAGCAAGCATCCTAAAGTATCTGAATATTGGATATACCTGAAATATAAAGCCTTACTTACATGCTACATAAAATTACTTACAAAGAGTGACTCCCTTTCCTTAACAAACACTGGGTCGCTATTTGAGAGGCATGTGTCTTAATTGCAAGGGATGGGTTCTATCTCCAGCCTCATAGTTGGAGAACAATTAGCTACAGTCTCCCACAGAAGGGAGACATGTTGAGGATGCTGCTGCAACAGTTGATGAGAGAGTATTTTGGTAATATAAGAGGTAACAGCTGCTAACAGATCTCTTCTTCATCTTGCTATTCAACTGCCAGTATCCATTTCCTTTGTTCACTAAGCAAAAGGAGGCTGCAGGGTTAAGATAAGGAATGAGGAAAAGGGCTAAATCCAAAGGAGCAATTGCCTAAGATGCCACATATGTTAATGGCAAAACATCTGGGCTGCTCCAAACACAGGCTGGCCTGGCTGCAAAACTAGAGACAAAGCTATTTATGCTGGTTTTTGCTGATGAAGAGCACGGTCTGAGGATGGACATTGACCAGGTACCTAAGGCCAACTCTGGCTGAGGAACTCACTTCTTTGGTGTAGTACTTCATCACCCCTTCCCTTGCTGATAGGAGAAATCGCCTCTTCTGGAACTGTCTGCTTTCCCGCCCACGCTTCCAGAGAAATCCTTCACGGCTACCTGCAGACCAGACCAAGATAAGTGTCAGAGAAGGGCAGCACAACAGCAGGACTGTTTATCTAAATGGTGACGTGGCACAGCGCTTCAAGTCTTGTCTCCATCTGAGAATTTTCACCTCATACAAAAAAATCAGTGGAGAACTAGAGAACTGTAAGATCTGAATACACCCTTGCACTTGTCTAAGTGCCTTTTCTTAAGAGCTTCTTCTCAAAGTTAGACTCAAAGCAAGGCCTGCACATCCAACAGTTCAAATATGACAAGCCAGCTTTGAAGATCTTCACAGTTGCAAACATAACACTGTGCTATTGGGCTTAAGGCTAACACCTTTTCCCTGACAATCCTAACTTTTACCTGCAGAACAAGGATCTTGGCAGACTCGGGTGGCAACAAATTCCTCACGCTCATATTTAGCTCTAATCCACTGCTCTCTTAAAACCCTGAAAGAGGAAAACATGGATGAAGCTGATCTGTCTCTACTCTATTTTCACCAACCAACGAACGAGACCTGTAGAGGGAAGCAGTAGTTCTACAGCTGTAAAGGTCTGCAGCAGTGAATACACCATCAACTTACATGCAATCACAGGACTGAGGGATGTAATAGTAGGCAGGGACTTTCGCCTCATATTTAGCTTTGGCACAGAGATTCCCATGCTTCTTCATAAACTGAAATACAAAAAAAGTTACAGTTCAGTGTGCAACTACAAAATCAATGCCATGTCATGAACATAAAATGAAATTTGTATCAAAGGAAGCACTGCACTTTTTGCTCAGTCTTGCCACAACTCTCAGTGCATCTCTACATATGTTTATAAATTCCCTTTGGCACTATAGTTTGCACTTTTTAGATGGTTGAGCCTTTTTCAGTATTTACAGTTCTGAACCAGATGGGAAGGAACACCAGATTGTGGTTGTTGATTTAAAGAACAGAAGAAAATGAGGAGAAGAGATATTTACGATCTCCCTATACCTTCATCTCCCCCTAGACATTAACTGTGATTATATTATTAACACAATTCAATTGAAAGAAGAGAAGCTGAACCAACATTTAAGAAGGGTATGTTGATTACTGAATACAACATACTATCTGGGAATATCTGCGGGGTTCTAAATCGTAATGAGGAGTTACTGTGTGCTATAAAAAAATACACCACAGGCTGTTAGAAACATGATCACCTATTAGTGTAATTTGATTGAGTAGATCCTTAAAAAAAACCCCTAAAGTTACCTATGGAGTTAACTTGGCTCTGTGTGGCTTTGTTCCTCTGTCTGTGGTGGACGACATAGGCAGAGGAGGCTATGATGAAATGTGGAGAAAGGTAAGTGAATTACTGCTTTTTCCTTTGTACCTCTAAAAGATCGTTCTCCCAGAAGTCAAGCCGAAGGGATTTGACCCTGCTGATTTGAGGAAGATTGCGATGGATTCCAGAGCAATTCAAACAAATGAATATTCCAAGTTTGTAAGAAGCCCACTCTGGATCTAGATACAAACACAAAGAATGAATAAATACACGGGGAAAGGTACAGCCACCAGCAAGGGCAAAAACCCACATCTGATGCACAGCCCAGGCTTCACACATAGTACATCAAATCCCACCCCGTTGTTTATGGCTGTCACTTCACTCTGTACAGAGGAACAGCACCTGCTTTCCTCAACAAAGAATGCAGCCCTTGCATTTGTAGGCTTTCTGACTGACTATTTGTTTAAAAATTAATGTGACTGTGCAGGCAGCCAAGTGGTGATGTAGAATCTCTAATTATGTATTATCTATTAATGTAAAATCAGCTAATTATTGGTTCTGCACGGAAAGTTGCTGTCACTGAATTAATAATGGAAGGATGTTGCGGACTGTGAGCATCACTGAGAGAACAACGGAGCACAACCACCCAGAGCGAGCACTTGTGTCCACTGCCCACAACAGCTCCTGCTCTTGCCTGCTGCGGCATCCCCGAAGCAGCCTTGACAAAGTTGATGCCTAGAGGCGTTCTGAGTGCTCTGGCAGGACCATTTCCTTGGAGTGCCACATTCACCATGTCACCCTCTGCTCCTTCCTTATCACATCAAACAGAAGCTACTTGTTGTCTTCTTCCAACTGCTGTAGGCTACTGATTGCTCGCTTCGGTGAGGGTGACTCCCACCTGGAGTGAGGGCAGGGTGCCAGCCTGGTGCGGGCTTTCCAGCAGGTTCTTTTGTGCCCTTCTCTGTGGCAAACCCAGTGCGGAGACATTCCCCCCAGAGCTAGCAAACCACCCCGTGCTCTCCCCCTCTGGCCTTTTGCACCGTCTACAAATAACTCTAGGGAAGCTGCTGGCGTGCTGAGGCCACTTCCTGTCCCACACTGTCCTCTCCTCGCCCCTGGGGGCTCCCGCCGCCGCTCCTGGCTCTGCCCGGCTGAGGACAGCCCCGTCCTGACCGCCTGGAGCCCGGCAGCCCCGCAGGGCCCACCTGAACGGCCAACCTGTACGGCCACCTCCGAGAACGGGACGGCGGGGCGCTCCCCGCCTCGGGAAACCACCTGCTCCCGCCTCCTGCCTCTGTGGTACATGAAGTGAAAGGTGACGACGGGCCCCGCTTTCGGGAACGGAGTAAAAGCGAGCCCAGCACGCCGGGAGGCTGACCGGGGATGGACGAACGCCTGGACGACGGCACAGCCCGAGGGGCCCAGCAGGCACCTCACTCACCCCCACTTTCCTGTCAGAAACGCGCCGGGCGGACTCGGGGGGCCGAGGAGAGCGGGGCTGGGGGCGCTGCCGGTCGAAGCCCCCTTACCTGGCTCCCCGCAGTCGGCGCAGCGGCCGTTCCCGGTCCCGGCGGCCCTCTGCAGCTCCAGCAGCAGCGTCTTGTTGCGATCGCGGTCCATCATCGCCGCTCGGTGACGGGCGCGGCGCGGAGCTCTGCGGGAGGCTCACTCCCTGGAGGAAAATGAGGAACTGGAGCGCGGCCCCGGCCCCACGGGGCGCCCCGTCACCTCCCGCCGCCCCAGGCGGGCGCTGCTGTGCCGCCCCTCAGGCCGCCTCCTGGCGGCAGTTCCCCCGTCGGGCCGCTCCGCGCCCAGGTCCGCGGCGGCGCCGGGCGGGGCCAGCCCGGTGAGAAGCCGCCTGCCCCTGGCCCCGGTACGGCGGGCGAGGCGAGTCGGTAGCGGCCGGGCGCCAGAGCAGCCCCGTACCGCCGCTGGTTACAAGGAGATCAGCCTTTTTCTGTCTTTGCACAGCACTGAATCAAGCTGGGATAGGCCTCCCCCAACGAGCTAGGAGGTTCTGCTCTGAAAATTCGTTACTGAAGGTCCTGTCTCCAGGAGCAGAGCTCATCCATGCACCTACAGGTTTGTCTCAACTCGACCTCAGGTTTGTCTCTAAAAAAATATTTTTAAAAAGCCTGCTACATAACAGAACAGCATCTGTTCACCAGACATTGATCAAAGCATTGGTACTGTGGACAGCAGGCAAGTTACGCTTTCCTCAGCAGAGCTCTGCATCCCTGCAAGAGCTCAAAGTGCTGCAAGGAAAAAAAACCTGTCGGCATAACTCAATACAGGGAAAGCGGAGCATTCAGGAGTTGCAAAGCCTGATGAAAACGTCCCTCGTTCAAGATAAAGCCAATATAAAAAAGTCTGTGACAATACTCAGTTCATCTAAGGAAAGAAAAAGACAAAACATCAAAAATTAAGATGAGGGAAAGATTTTCAAGGTTAATTAAGTCACAACTAGATTAAGAGGTATTAAAATATTTTTCATTTTACTAGTTTCAGGTTAATTTGTGTAGTTAACTTGCATTATAGTGCACTATAACGTGCGATTCTTTAGTAAAGTTTATGCATCATCTTGTAAAAACAGTGTAGGTACTTATTTTGCAGATGACAAAATACTATACTAGACATGTATTATCAAGTTGAAAGTACTGACACATTTGTTCCATCTTTTTAGGCACTAAACAGCATTGCACCTTTTATTTTAAAATATTGTGAAGTCATGAAATAAACAGCAGCAGAATATCTGAAAAAATTGAGTTGTTCAACTACCTACATAAAACCTCTTTTCAGCACTTACCCTTTACAAACTCCTGTATACTACTAGAATGCAAACACACATCTAATTTTCACCAGAGATAATTTTCTTTTAAGCCATACATTGGACCTCTTTTGCTAACTTAATTTTTGTGATGTCCTTACAAATCCTGTAAAATAAGAGACTGTGTGACATTTGCAATGATTATTTATGTTCAAGACAACATATAAACCCACCACCAAAAAACCCACTTGGCACTGGTCAGAAGCCCCGTGATTTTTCTTAGCATCATACTCAGATGGCTGAGCTTCAGTGTCTTTCTGCCTCTTGCAAGGGACAGACATGTTCTTCCCAGCCCTCAGCTCTCAAGATACATCTTGCCCTGTTTCAGGGCTTTTACAAAGGCCGAGACAAGTCTTGCTTGTAAAGGAATCCTTCCGTCCTCCTGCTTCTACTTTGCATTAGTATTAATGCAGCATATGCTTGCAAGAACATGCCAAAGACTTAACTGCTTTTTTCTGTATTACTCATGGGATTGTAGAATAATGTCACCTTCATTTACATTCTAGAAAGCAATATTGGAATGACAGCAAGAAGAAAGAAAAGCTTGAAACTTGACCAAAATTTCAATGAGCACATCATGTTTGTTGGGTTTTTTCATTTTTAAATTAGTAATAAGTACTGCTTAAATCAGGTGTAGAGTCATTGTGAAACTCCAGGGTTGTTTTACTGAATTCTTTGTTTCGGTAGATCGCAGGCATGGGTTTTGTCTTTTTCCTTTCCAGGTATCTTCAGTCATTCTCAAGCTGCCTGAAGCCGATTTTTGTGTTTTGGAAGAAAAGGTGTTTTCTGCTAAGCAGAACCCAAACTCTTGCAGGAAAACATTTCAAATCAGTACTAGAATGGATCTTATGAAGCGTTTCCTTTTAAGCCAAGTTAATCAAAGCCAGATCTTTGCCTCAAGACCAGCCCATCCCTCACAGAGACATGCTTTCTTCTAGCATACTGTCCTGGGTTTGGCTGAGAGAGTTAATTTTCTTTCTAGCAGCTGGTTAGCACTGTGCTTTGGATTTAGGATGAGAATAGTGTTGATAATGCACTGATGGTTTTAGTTGTTGCCAAGCTTCTCATAGTGCCCTGCCAACGAGAAGGCGGTGGGTGCCCAAAAAGCTCAGAAGGGACACGGCCAGGACAGCTGACCCCAACTGGCCACAGGGATATTCCATACCGTATGACATCATGCTCCGTATACAACTAAGAGGTTGGCTGGGAGGCAGTTCAGCTTGAGAACTAGCTGAGCATTGGTTTCACTGGTGAGCAGTTCTGCTGTGCATAACTTGTTTTGTATATATTCTTTTATCATTATTATTTTCCTCTTCCTTTTCTATCCTATTCAGCTGTCTTTATCTCAACCCACACGTTTTTCCCTTTTCGATTCTCTTCCCCCATCCCACAGGGGCAGTGAGCAAACAGCTGCATGGTTGTTGTAGCTGCCTGCTGGGTTAAACGAGGATACATACAAAAGATGCTCACACTTGATGCATAAAAATGCAAAAGTTGCTAGTTTATCAGAGCCAAATAAATCATCACAAGTAGATTATCTTTCATTCAAATTAGCTTGAGGTGTTTTGAATTCCAGCCTACCATTTGGACACCATGGCTTGGAGATTCTATAAGAAAAAATTTCTCGTTGACTTCGAAAGGAGGTAAGTTGTCTCTCATTGCTTTCTACTTTATGTCTTTTAAGTTACCCATTAATTTCCTAAAATAATACTACTTTATAGGCCCTGTTTCCAATTTATGTAGGTCCCCACTGTAAAGTAGTTAGATTGAGATTGCCTTTATAAAGCAGTGAACAGACATACTTTTACTTTTTAATTAAAATTTTCAAAATTTTTTTATTTATTTAAAAAAAAATGTACAGGAGTTGCTTAGACCATTGACACAACAATACAAACCATTAAGATTTGAACAGCCACCACTTTATTTCATTCTTACTTGATAATTCTGGGCTACTGAAAGAGTAAGCTGTAAAGATTAATATCTACAATGGAGAAGCTTAAAATAATTTACTGTTTCCATAAATATTTCTCATTCCTGAACATCTTTAAGACATGAAAAATGTAAGATGAGAACAAAATGTACTAGAAAATGGCCTTCCTTATTATTACAGAAATATTGAGGTAAGCAGACTACCACTGCATGGCACCAATCTGACTCAGTTTGAGGAAGAGGAACTGTCCAACTGCAGCGTTAAAGGGAAAAGTACATGGTTGAAATATTTCCAGTTAAAAAAACCCCTTACACATCATCTTTACAGACTGAAAAGATTAAGTTTAGGAGTCTTACTTTTCATAAAACAGAAACATTCAGAATTGTAGCAAAGTGTCAGAAATTTATTGTCATATAAAACCAGATTCAATCACAAATAATCAGGCTGAAGCCTTGTCAAATACAAAATGAAGTATAAAAATAGAACACAATATACAAGACTAGTAGTTAAATATTACTGAAGCCAAAGTATTGCTGGAATAATTGTTATTTACAAAATCTTGCCTAATCTCTGAGTCCACCTTGAGCTACAGTAATATTTTCTCTACCTTTTTAGGAGACTAACATGCAGATCTAACAGCTGTAAATAACAAAATTAAACCAATGTGTACAAATATATGTACATTGAGGCACAGTGCTTTGTAATGACTGTGTAACGGTGTCTTTATTGCGAAGAGTTGTTTTTAGTCATTTACATTTTAGAAGACGTGTGGCATCCTCTCCATGCCCCCTCCCACCCCAGGTTATTTACCTGCAAATTCTGAAAGAAACAAGCTTATTTTAATAAAACGGTCTCCTCAGAAAAAAAAAAAAAAGCAACTTTGCTGGTGAAGTTGTGACAGCTGCTCATTACAAAAGGACTTCTTGCTATGTGATACACAAATTTCAGAGAAAGATAAGATGAAGTAGTCCCCATTGATTAGTTTGTGCATTTAATATTATAAATGCACTTACTGGACAAGCACCAAACCAACCCACATTTCAGTTGTGGAGAGCAATATCATGACAATAGATATATACATTATTTTAAATACTTATAGAAATTTAATATACAAATGGCTCTGAATATACAATAAAATAATGTGGTAAAAAAAATTAAAATCAAACTATGGTGAGAATACCATCATTAGGCACCAAGTTTTTCTGGTGTTAGCAATTTTAAGGGAAGTCCAAAGACAGACCGTTTATCATTTGTCTGGATATTTCGAGATGAATCCCTTCAAGATAATGCAAGAACCTATAAAAAGAAAAGTAAAAGTGACTATAAGGGGACAAAGTTATTTCCAAATACGAGGCAGCACTTTTTATTATTTAGAGGCAAACATTCACTTTTCTTGTCTAGAATTGACAAAACATTTGTTAAAAATTCTTAACTACCCTATATATTGAAACGTAGCAGGATTTAGGAAAACCAAAACTTACCTTCTTTTAGTCTTCCCTTGCTCTTTAAGCATCTCAGACCTACAGATGCTGCGAAGAGTGGGGAGGTATTCAAGTATGCTGGCTTGCTTATTACCCAGGTTTAAAGGGCTTCTGGAAAAAACAGTTCTGATGACTGCCAGCCTCTTCTGTGCTTTTTTGTGAATGCTAAAATGAAGAATGAAGCTTTACTGTTTCTTGTTAAAGAATGTGTAGTGCCTATTTTGTTCCTTTAAGATCAAATCCACTGGTTTAACACTCTATTAAACATACTGATGTCCAGACCTGCATCCCAATGGAGTAGATACCTTCAACTTCTTATCATGTGCTGCTTATGCAGCATCACAATGCTGTGCTCAGACAGAAACATGAGGGACAGCAGTTTGTTTGGCCAATGCTCTTAGCTTAACAGTGGAGTCTAATCTGCGGACGTCTTCACAAACTAGTTCTGTATGTGAGATTTAGTACATCTGTCAGACAGTGTAACCAAAAGCATCTATGGTCTTTGAAAATAAAAAGTGTCACACCATTGGTATTTGTCAGAATGTCAGTATCAGATCCAACGTATAACTTGTGATGTATTGGCCAGACTTGGTCACAGGTTAGATGGTTAGATACACAGTGACATTTCTCCTCTGGGTACTGACTTACAGAAATAAGAGTCTAACTATTTTCCTATTCAGACACTTGAACAGGTTTTATTCACCTATTATGCCCCGTTCAGGTATGATGACTTGTTTATTTTAAAAACAATCTTTCATATCCACACACAGAGCAATGTATTGAGACATGGTGACAACATCCATATTGGTATGAATGTGTATACATAGCATCTGAAACAGTCCTACACCCTGTGAAAAGCTTTTCTTGACAAGTAACTGCATTATATTCCAGAAACATTAGCAAAATCTTACCTTGAATCAGCTGACTGACTGAAGGATACATCATTTCTTGTGTTTGAAATATGCAAAGTAAGTCCCTCCAGCTGATCACTTTCAGGTGTTTTACTGGTACTCAAAAAAGATTCCAAGTTTTGTGAAATACTGACAGAACATTTGTTAAAACTGAGCGCTTCAATAGCTGCCTTTATCTCACTACTGCTCTGGGAACTCCACCAATCAGTATTTTCTATACTGAATTCATCACAAAGACCATTTTTTATTTTGCCATTTGTCCAATTAAATCCTTCATCTTTAGAAAACTCCAGTGGTTCCTTGGTATTAGTGTTTACACAGCAATCCAAGAAAGACATGTTCTCCACAAATTCAGTCAGTGAATTCAGACACTGAAAGACAAGAGCAGAGCTCTTCTCATTTGCTGAAGTTTTAGATTTAATTTCTTTTTCTTCTTTATTCATCAACAATTTTGATTCCTCTTTATTCACTTCAGCACATGATATAGGACTATCCGATGGCAAAGTTAGGAATTCAGCTGAATAGTTCAGTCCGATATCAAATAAGTCGCTATTATCCAATATATCAAGCCTTTTCTGCTTCTTTGTCTTTTTAGACTTTTTTCCAGGGTTCCTTTTTCCAGAGCAATAACTGTTGGTAGATCTGTTTTTCAAAGAAGCTATGGCAGTCCTTTCAAGTATAGAGTTAGAGGCTTCAGATTGGTTTGAAAGAACATGCACTGGTAAGGGAAGAATAAGTTCAAGATTACTATATATAAAATCCACTTTCTTCATCTGGAATTCTGTAAGAAGCTGCATCAATTTATTCCATTTCTCCATGGTTGTGATTTTGTGCTATAAAATAATAATTGTGAAAAATGTATTAATACTTTTTTTGTTTGTTAAAAAGTAAAAAAAATTATTACAGAAAATGTCATATTCCTAGCTTTGTTTTTATGAGGTGAGAGACTGTTTTGCTTGCATGAGACTGCCCCAGTTCAGATTTTGCTTAGTAACGACAGAATCCCCTAATTTCTACAACAAACCTTTTCAACAAGGTTTGGTTCTAAGAAGATGCTATTCATAGTGATGATTACATTGAATTATCTAGCAATCATTCAAAGTATTAGCTAGTCAACTACAAAAATACCTTAAGAAATGTAAACAAATCTTCTGAAGGCAAGAGGATATTCTTAAGGCCAAGCAAGGTCTCTACACAGCCTGTGTCACATTTTGGGAACTCCTGAGGATGCACATCAGCTTGAGAAAAATCAATCTTGGAATCAGTAGTCTTTTCAGAATGAATTACATGATCTGCTTTATTTGACTGATCTCCTCCTGCACAAAGATAACATGCTTTACTTGAAAAGAAACAAATTGCATCAAGAAATTGATTTTTCCCCTTTTTGCCTCAATTCCTTTTATAAAGGATACCCTAACCATTGCCTCTTGCTGCAGTTCTGAATGAATATAGCAACTGAAATTAGTCATCCCCAGCCCCATTCATCATCCCCATTTCATTTAAGTGTTGCCAGCCTGCCCGCTCTCCCTTCTTTGCCAGTGACCATTTGAAATAGCCTGTTCTTCCTTTTATGTCCCACTAGTGTTTCTCCACCACTCGTTCACACACCCACGCCTGTTGAAAATACTCTTCCTGTATCCTTTGGGACCAAGTTCTTACCCTTGCTGCCTGCTTGCTAGCTGTCCAATTTTTCTCCTTTTTTTTCAATTCTGTTTCTTCTAGGTGAATTACCTACAACTCAGCTAAATGGATAAAGAACTGCAAACTCTGAGTTGAAGGGAAACTACTATTGGCTCCCTGCTTTGCCCAATTTTGCTACTCAGAAGAGGAAAGGGAGATAATTAAATACCATAATAATGGGTAATAAACAGGTGCAATAAAAAGCAAACTTTTAGTTCCTTATGCATATATACAAGGCTCTGAAGCAGTCAACTCCCCCCGCCCCCGAAAAACCCTAGCCAAAGGTTTAGGAGCCTTACAGAAAGTTACCATCTATTCATACATGTCTAAGAAAAGATTAATTTGATTAAATCAAACCAAAGATGGATAATTATTTTTTAAAAATTAAATTAAATCAACCTACCATGATGTGCCAAACATTTGTCTTTCAAGCATCCACCTCCACTTCTAATCCAAAATTGTAAGTAAAGAACACTTTGTCTGATATCACAGTTATTCGTGGTTAACAGAGCAGCTAAGTCTTTTACATCTGTTCGCAGATTCTCAGCTAGACACAGCACTTGAAGATAGCTAGCAGCATTTATCTAAACAACAGTTAGACAAAGACCACTGAAACCAACTTTTACCAATCAGACTGCAATAAGTCACACAGAAGCAATTATTCTATTTATGCTTGCAATATATTTTTCCTTTTAATACAGAAGATTATTTTATTAAATTACAGTTACATTAAGACCTCTATAGAAAAGCAAAATATGCTACCAAATCTAAACAGTCGACATTGGAGAATGAAGTTAAATTTAGAAATTCAACTCATTAAAACCAAACAAAACACACATATTCTGCCTGTGTTCCTAAAACCACGTACACCTTGCTTCTCATCACCAGTGAGCAGGTTTTAGTGAGCTATATTAACTTTAAAAGTTTTTCTGTCTTTCTTTCAACTCTGCAATTGTCTGGTAGCCCAAAAGATTTTCAATTTCACATTAAAAAAGTTCTCCTTCTCCAAAGTTAGCCCCTTCTGATTCTCATTTATTTAGGTTTTTTCATATAATACATTGCTTTCTGTACAACAAATAGTTTTATTTGCAGCTAAGTGTTTATATTAAAGGAATAACCCATAATATTTCTAGAATAGTTCCCATACGTTTTAATGAATGAACCAGTACTGGCATAGTCAGCCTTCAGATCAAAAACTATTTCATCTATGAAATTAGTTACTACATCCTAAAGCCTAAATTAAGTGATGAAGTGATGTTCTTATTGTAATTCTCTGAAATACTAACTAGTTCAGAAAATAAATCTTTCAGAGCAGTATAAAAAAATTCTACATGTAAAGATAAATACATCCTACACATCCTTGCATAACCCCCCCCAAACCAGTCTTCTGATGAAACAGATATATTACATCAGATAAATACAAACCTATACCAGCATTTAAAGTTCAAACCTAAATTAGCCGACAATTACTTGCTTAGGACTTGTCTGCAAGCACAGACTTACCAAGGAAGGGGTTCTAAAGTTGATCTCTTCAAAATAGCCATCAAACATTAAGCTGAATGTTGGATCTATAGAAAGAGATACCAGTGAACTGTCATAACATTATGTTCAAAACTAATTGCTTTCTTCACCCATTAGTATTTGGATAAACATACTGCTCTAAAATACTTGCTTTATAGTCTCCACTCATTTAATTTTACATTGAGGAGCTGTATTCAACCATTTAAACAATCTTATTAAAACAGACTCTTCTGCTTGTAAAGCCTAATTACTGTAACAGACACTACTCACCATTGGTGGTAAGAATGACAGGTCTCTTTGCAGTTGCCATGAATGTCTTTATTGCACTTAGAAATCCTGCATCTTCATCAAATATTATATCTACCTATAGAAAACAAATGGAGTGCAAAATATCAGTATCTTTAAGGATAGCTAGAAGCTGTGAACACAGTCATACTGTTAATGACTAAGACTTAACATTAACACAGATTTCTTGAACTGGCATAGGCAACGACAGTAGACGTGCTTCAGGTAAAGTTCACCCGTTAGCACACACCACTTTGATTAGAGTCTTTTGTGCTGAAGCTTAAAAATAATAAAAATCACAGACTGGTTGAGGTTGGAAGGGACCTCTGGAGGTCAAAACGTCCAGCCCCCTGCCCAAGCTGGGTCACCCAGAGGAGGCTGCCCACGATCATGTCCAGGTGGCTTTTGAGTTTTTTTTTTTTTTTTTCTTTTTAATAGAATTGCACCAGTGATCTGTAGGATCAACCCACAGTTGGCAACATTTTATTTACTCTACCTTTATTTACTTAAAATTACATTCTTGGCTGCAATTTTCTGTTCTTAGTTTAAGACTCAAAAGACATTTTTGGGCCAGAAAGAATTTAATGTGGGCTTAAGTTTTGTAATTACTAGGGTGTTAATGGTGACTTTTCGAGTGTCTCAGTGCAGATAACTAGTGTAAAATTACAAACCAACGCTACTGACGTAAACAAATTAAATTAGCAGAATCCTGCAAACTGTTCCAACAGTTAACAACTGTTGATAGATGATAGTTTCTTGATCTTTTAAGATAACTTCGTAAAATTATATCTGTCTTTAAAAAAGTACTCATGAGGAAGAAATCATTAATCATTGAATTAATTTTTAAGACGTTGATAATCCTCACCCTTGAATCTAGCTAGAATTCTCAAGGAGAAAGGGGGCAAAACCCCCTTAAATTCTTTAAGCATAATGAAAGGACGTATTGCTTGCATCAATTTATTTCACGTGAATTTTACCTCTTCAAAAAGAATGAGAGATGTTGCACTTTTTCTGTTGTGTTCTTCTCTTTCTACTTCTTTGTTTATCGATCTAATTTGAGCATCTTTCTTTTCTTCATGTGAATTCTGAGTCTTTCCTGCAGATAGGCAAAGAATTGAACAGGAAGTAAAGGAGGACTGAAACTACCTAACATGCATTCTAGACACTGGTATCAAAACCACCCCATATATAAACTGCTTAAGAAAATCTGAACTGACACAAAAACTTAGAAATCTGACCCACATCCTTTTCTGGTATCTCTTATTTTAAGAAAAATGCAACAAATTTGCTTGGAATTCAATTGTGTTTGGTGAAGGGCTATTTGTAAAATTAATTCCGTGCCTAACCTGTTTGTGACCTACGATGTCTCAAGGGCACAGGAGTAGATGCAAGTCCTTCAAGACAATGCAATATGATTGCCTGAAAAGACAAGGGCTAGACTTGACTGCCCCAATTCTATGCAGCACTTTGCTCGTGCATTTCTCTGTACTGTCTCTGTGAAAACACTGGTTGTCCAAATATATTATTTCCTTTCTAAAAACCTGCCTTTAAGAGTCCTGATCCCATGAAACATTTGGAAATATACCTTCCAATGTTAAGAAATGCAAAGATTTCAGCGTGCCCTTCTACGTATTAAAATCCACAGTCTGTAATCAAACATTTATTTGCTTTATTTATTTGCTTAATTTTGTGGCACTAATTTTGAGATCTATCTCTATTGATATATATACCCACACACACACCCCACCTAGCACAATGACTATTCCACACCAATCTGAAACAGGTGGTGAGGTAACGTAAAGGTGTGTTTTTCTAGAGATAAATTAAAAACTATCTTCTCTTACCTAAATGCTCTGGAGAAAACACAAACACACCAAACTAAGGAAAATCTACTGAACTTCAGATTGTCTGTACCCTAGTTAACTCCCCTATAATACAGTTGTTACTTCCTATGCAAAGTGTATCTGAGATGCAGTAAGCAACTTTTGCTGGCAGTTAGTGTAGTACGTTTGCTCTACTCTTTTCCACGTAGCTCCACACACACACAGTAGCACAGTGTAGCATTTCCATATCCAAAGGTAAATAATTATTAAATAGTGATACCTACCTTTATTTTTTTCTTGAGATGTTATTGTTCCATCATTACCTTTACGTTTGGAAGAAATTTTGAAATAGTTTGCAAGCGTTTTAGGGGGCAAGCTTCGTTTTAATCCTGCTCCTTTTGGTGACTGTGGAGGTTTTCTTGGTGAAATAACTTTCTTTGGAGAATACATTTTTTCTGTAAGATATGTTTTATATTAAACTTAAGCTGGAAATGTAATCTCAAACTGACATTTCTCCAGCAAATTTAGAGCAAATCCCAGGATTTTTTTTATTTCATATAAGACAGGTTTACTGTGCTGATTTCTGCTTATTTTCCTTTTCTCTTATTATAGGAAATGTTTTTTTGTTCAACTTTCTATTCAAGTGCCATAGCAGTTACTCCACCACTACAGAAATAAGATAATCAAGAGTCAGTCATTTTGAGAAAGTAATTGTTTACTTTGGTATGCAGCTGTGTTAAGCAAATGAGCATTTATTATTATGGCCAGATAAACTGAAATTTGCTATCTTTTTTAGACAACTGATGTCTAAAAATTGTTTTGGGAACTCAGTTCCCAAAAAAAACCCCAAACAAGCAAACAAAAGCACCCCTAAAAAACCCCACAAAACCAGAAAATCCAGATATAACCATGAAACTTACTTGGTGACTTGGCACTGCTACAACTGTTAAAAAAGCAAGGCTTATGTGCATTAACGCCTTTTTTGTCCACTTGATGAGACTGAGTAGCTTCTTTCAGTTGGGACAGTATCTGTCTACCACTACGCTGGCAAGAGGCATTGACTTCAAATATCTGCAATGGTATTTAACTTACATTAAAAAAAATAAATCAGAGATCTTGTAATACAAATACTTTCACATCACTAGCTACAAATAAGAAAAGTGGCACTAAGGAAAGGATCCCACAAACCTTAAAACCAAGCTCCTGAGCACAAGCATATACTGCAGCAGTTTTCCCCACTCCTGGTGGGCCAGTTATCAGAACTGTATTGCAAAGGCTAGTCTCTTCCTCAATATCAGATTTATTATCTTTAAAGTCAAGGCTGTCCAAAGAATCTGTAGAATTATTTAAAAGAAAATAAAGGATTCATGTAATTTTAATGCCAATTTTAACAAAGGGAAGGTATATATATATTATTTTAAGTTCTATCAGTACCTTCATGCTCTTTGTCCTCCTTTTCCCCTTTCTGATTTCTTTTTTCTTCCCAATCCGCTCTTTTTTTCCATTCTTTTAACCAACTATAAAAGGAAGGAACACAACATAAAATAAAAATTACTGCTGAATAAAGTGAACCAACTTCAGGTGGAACAGAACATTAAGCTAGGGGACATCAGCCACTTGTTATCCCTCTCAAACTTATCAAGTACTTTCAGATTAAAAAAAAATAATAAAAAAAAGTGCTCAGGGTTTGTTTGATTCTTTTGTAAAAAAGGATTCCTTCTTCATTCTCTGTTCTATTGCTTGATTGGTATAGAAACAAGTCACTTGGCAAACTACTTAAACTGTAACAAACTATGGAAAATGCTTTATGGTTCATAGTTTAGTGTTGTTTGTCAGATGGATCTTTAAATTCTGTGTAAGAGCCACAACAATAACTTAAATCCAAACATAAAATTAACTGAAAGCACAATACATTAGATGGACTAGACTGCTAAATTACTGTCAAAAGCAGAGGCAGTGCATGCCTAATGTACCATTTCATGTGTGGTTTTGTTTTGTGCCATACCATACAAGCTACCAAGGTATTACTGTAAAAGAAGCTATGGCCAAAAGATCATTCACACCAACTGACAATTTGTTTCTGCAACTTTTTGGAAGTAACCAAAACAAAGGCCACAAACATACATTCTGCAAGTGTTATTCAAGCATGGTGCAAAATAATTGACTTTGCTTCTTTGAGCATAATCAAGTGATATGATGTTTTGAGTTATTTTAAGAATGGCTCCATGCTCCCACTTCTGACCTGTGTAGCCTTTCAATTTCTTTCTTGTTCCCTACAAGTTCACTGGAATCTTGAGGCTGATATTTTTCTGTCCAGAGCATGTCTTCCTTTTCAACACCTACAGAAAAAATATTATCCATTTTAATTAGTTCTTCATGCAGAAGAGTTGATCAAGTCTAGTAGAATATTAACTAGATAAGATTTTTGCATCACAGTGGAAGGCTGACATACATCACATATACATTCCCTCAATGCAAAGAGAATTAACATCAGACAGGAAATGCAGTTACCTGAAAGTGCATTTGACTCTGATAAACACTCAGTGTCTTCTGTCATAACATCTGATTTCTGGGTCTTGTTTTTTCCTAAATGCATGGCTTGTCCTGCTTCTGCTTGTTTTTCTCCAGATACAGGAGAAATAAGGTTCCTGGAAACTCTGGATTTTATTTCAGTCTCTGTACCTTCAATTTGTTTTCTTCTTTTTGATTTGTGGTCTTCTGTTTCTTTCCTTTTTCTTTTAGTTTCCTTCCAATTGTCAGAATGTTTCTGATTTACCTCAGAATTTGCAGTGCCATCTCTACTTTCTAAGGAGAAAAAAAAAAATATAAAAAAACCACATCCTTTTAAAATGTCAAGCTATGTCTGTTACAACCATATGTTTGTTTAAGCCATATTTGAAGAATTTTGGGGAAAATTACCTAAAACATGAGGACCAATTTATTTCCAACAACAGCATTCCTTCACTGAAATATTTCTGAAAATTGCAAGTTGCCTTTTTAGGCCAGAGAGGTGTGTGTGTGTTTTTGTTTCCCTACGTAGATTACTAACCTTGTATACTGTTTTCAAAACCCAACCGTTCCGTTTGCTTTTTCAGAAATTTGTAGAAGTACTTTCTCACAGGAAATTGAGAATTAGAAGACATAATCTCATCTAGTAAATCTTTTCTGAATTTATCAGGAAAAACTGGTCGGTGGCCAGAAAGCTGTAACACACACAAAAAATTATTACTTGAAAATGTTACACAGAACAACAATGACAGTTTTGCATAATTTAAATTGGTAGCTGTCTTGTTAAACCCAGAGATTAGCAGAAAGCCTTGAGAATCATCTAATGTTATGATGCAGAATGGGTAAATCACACAAAAGAAAAAAAAAATCCTGGACTGACAGAGATTCAAACTACAGAATCTTTTAAAGTAAGAGAAGTCCTAACAAGTAACAAAACAGTATAAATTTTCTTTTCATTTATCTTGTGACACAAGCCCCCACTTTACAGTACTAACCACAGGTGCAGAACAGTTTCCAGTTAGTTTTGAATTCACAGTGGAAAATTCACCAAGTGAGAGAGTAATTTTTGTGACGTTAGTGACTTCAGTATTCAGTTTCCTTAGCTTAGTTAATAGAGGACACGATGGTGATTTCAGTTTCCACATGGGATAGCCTACAAAAGAACCCCCCACCAAAAACACAACAAAAAGAGGAACCTTTTGTTAACAAAACAAATACAGTCACAGACAAAACTATCCCACAGTAAATAAGAGTAAATGCTTTTTTAACTACAGCTTTATCATGTCAAAGCCAAGCTTATTTAACTTACACTGCGTCTACTTTTCATTTTTATTAATTCCACCTCCCACAAGCAGAACAAATTTGCACATTTTTGCTTACAACATTTCTTTGCTAAGTTGCTCCTGGGCTCTGCTTGCTCTAAATAACCTGTGCCCTCACTGGGTCTCTGTAGGACAGATGCTCACCAAGGATTTTGTTTGTTTATTGGTTGGTTTGTAATATAAGCTCTGTTAAGTGCTATTCTACCTTCTGCTTTTCTGCCATGCCTTTTCATAAGAGCACTGGAACACACTCCCTCACTTAGTGGAAAGAAATGGGCTGTTCTTTTCTCTTTTGAGAAATATTTTGCCTTTGTCAGAAAGAAATGGTTTCTGCCCCAGTCAGTCCAACATGATCTTTATTCTCCAAATTGGAACTTGAAAGACTAACTTTTTTGACTAAATATTAAGAATTTTGCATGGTTGCCCATAAATGTATGCATTACTTTAGCATCAATTTAATTTGTAAATTGTGTTTTCAGAAACATCTCACTGGAGGCTTCTAAGTTTTGTTTTCTTACTGGGACACAAAACAAGAGGGAGCTATCAGTTATTCCTGTCATAATAGTAAGTTCTGCATAGTTTCTGCATAGATTTACTAGAAATTGTTATATACATTTACACAATGGCTGAACAAAAGCTTACAGTCATCCTTCTGCTGTACATGGACAACAGTCTTAAAACATGAACTTGCAAAAGAGTATGCTTCCATTGCTGCTGCTTTCTTTGCAATCTGTCTTTTCAGTGACTCTGGCAATCCACTCATCAAGAATTCACGTTTTGCTCTGAACTGATCATCATCTTGAGAATTTTCAGATGCATCTTGGCTTTAATGAAAAAATAAAATAAAAAAAATTATGAGAACTACCAGCTATGTAAGGCTTACAACAGAATTTAATCGCATTCACTTCTACATACAAGTTAAAAAATAGTCTGGGAGAACTGCTAATATTAAATGTAGTAAATTTAAATTTATTTTAAATTTTGTCTTAGAGTTTTAAAAATAATCCTCTTGGAATTTTGTATTTTTATATTTAATTTAGGATTTCTTATTAATCAGTCATCAACTACATTTTCAACTAGCTAAAACTGCTCAACAATGGCCAAGGAACTCTCCCAAAAAAACCCTAAAATTTTACAAGCAGATTAACATACTGAACAGTATAAAAAACATGAACTTTTATAACACATTTCAATAAGTGTATTTAAATTTGTAAAATAAGAGAATGTTAAAGTAACCTTGAAATATATTTTGATTCTTAAGCAACTGGAATCTTGAAAACTGACCTGCTTTCATCAAAGATCACAATTGGTTCACCTGCAGATTTTTGAGCATTTCTGCCTAGGAAGGAAGGTGGATATCCCAGTTTTCCTTTAGAAAGAAAAAAAAAAAAATCATTATTAGATTAGCACTGATACAGGATTCTAACCTTGCTTCTCTGTATGTTCCATTTAATAACATTAGGGAATCTCCTTAATCTCTTAAGGGAAAGCTGAGTATTTTAACAAAATTCATTATAGTTTTATTTCTAGTTATTTCATCACTATAGATGTTATCTTCTGTAACATTTAAAAACCCCATTAAATTGGAAGACAACAAAACATGGTATAGTATTGGCAGTTTTTCAAACAAACATATTTTTCCCTGAATGAAGAAAAAAATAAAAGCAGCACATGTAAATAACCTCTGCAGTATTAACTCATATCATAAAAATAAAAGGTATATATTGGAATATTATATAAATAAAAAAAGAAGAAAAGATGAATGCCCCGTAAAGGCAGCTTTATAAAATAAAGCTATAATAGTCAATAACTGTAATAAAAATTAAACATACGCAGTAAAACCCATTTACCATTTGAGTTCTTTGAAACCTTCAAGTTTCTAGACTTTTTCCCCAAAACATCATTTAAGCTCCGAAGATTCTTTTCCTTCACATTCTGCACTGTAGCAGCGGCATTACTCAGGCTTGAATCTAAAATTACTACTGATTCCTAGAGGGAAAGCAAATAAAATAAGAAAGGAAACACAACTTTTCCTGCTTCATTAACAATACAATTTAGTGATCGGTATGGAGAAAATGGAAAAAAGTGCTAGAGACCTTAGAACTTAGCAAGTATAATTTGAAGATTATACAATACTTTTATTACTGTTGTCTACACAGAAATAGTGTAAGATCTCAAATATATAAACAAAGGTCAGAATTACTTACTCATCTAAATTTAAATGTCTAAACTATGCACATTTGAAACAGACACCTTGCTGTCCATTAGGAAAGGGAAACAATCACTTCTAAAGAGTGACTATCTGCTACATGTTATAGTTCTGCATTAGGATGAGCTTTCCAGTCTATGCCTGGACTTTTTTAACATTACTATTTGACATTTACCATACTATTGCATAGATATTTACCTTATTTAATTCTTTAAAATAGATGTTTGCAAGATAGAAACATTTTTGTTGCTTAAATGAATCACTAAAACATCAAAATAATTTTTTCCCCTACAAAGTATGCAGGCTTACTTCACTTTCTTGTAATTTTTTCTTTTCAGCAAGCGCTTGCTGTCGAGATGAGCGCCTCACAGGAGTTGGTAAGTCTTCATTAACCTTTGATCTATTATGTTGTATAGCCTTTGCTTTTTCAATCAGCTGTTTCGCTTTGGATATATTCTTAGAAGTAGTGATTATCTGTTAAAGTACAAAAGAATCAAAATACTTAGCAATTAATAGCAATATATTTGATAAGTATTTAAGATATTAATATATTTTTTCAAATTCATAGAAGCATATGATTTTTGTATCATTTTATTGGTATCAAAAAGAAAATGAAAGAATGGAAAAGAGGAGGAGCAAACCAGATGATATAAATAGTTCTCAAAAGGGAATGACAGCCCTACATGGGGATCCTGCAATTTGTCCACAGAACAAATGAAATACGGGCAGGCACATTGTTAAGCATAAGCTGTTCTGCTGTGCCCAAATACTATGTCCCATCCTGAGAATCTGCAGAACACAAGCATACTATTTTATTGGATTTTTCTTTTATGAAAAGTAGATTTACACTAGTAAAACTTATTTTAAAATCTAATGTACAATAACTGTACAAGAAACTATCTCAAATTCTATCAGAAATCACAGTAATATTCTCTTTCCATAGGGCATCTGAGAACTGTCATATCGTATTACATTAGACTATCACAAACTACTGAACATAAACACAATTATGTGCATATAGTAAAGGAGAAAATACTGAAACACAAACTGTTACATAAATTACCTTTATATTTTTGGAGTTAAACTCTTCATTATTTGTGGCTTCAGCTTTATTTGATTTTGTAGTTGCATTGATACGTGTAAACCTCATTCTAATTAGGGAAAAAGTATTATGAAATGATTACTTTTTAACAAAGGGAAATGTTACTCTCAATCTCATTTTCAAAAGCCTTTAAAAATACACTGCTGCAAACAGAAGCAACCCTGCAACTGATGGTGGTTTTTTGCTTTTTATTAATGCCTTTAGAGCAATCACATTTATAGAATCACCTTTGGTTCTTCTATATTATTATCCAACGTGATCAGTATTCATGCAGCTTTGGTATGCATTCCAATCAATTTATAATTATGTCTTACTCTTAAAATACTTGCAGGAAACAAAGTGCAAGAAGGTAGAACATCCTCTAAAATGTTTACCTTATTGGGCTGCTTCCATCGAAGGGCACTGTAATCACCTCAGCTTTATACATGTTACTTTTCTTCATGGATTGCTTGCTTGCTTTTGGTGTAGAAGTCTGAAAAGGACAGCCACTTAATTCATCAGCAGAAAAGGTATTTCTATTCCTGTTTTTTTTAGGTGTAACATTTTTTGATGTTTTGATTTTCTTCTGCCTTAAACTCCTTCTTAACTCATTGAGTTTCGGACGTGATGAAATTCTTAAATCCAAGGCTTTTTCTTTAGTAAGAACATTGGTTCCTGAATCTTCATCTTTGTTGTAATTGCTAATATTTGAGACATTCATTTCCTTAGTTTCTGAAGCCTTCCTTCTTCTGTTTCCTTTTTTCTGAAACTTTTTAGGTCTTTTGGGTTTAGTTCTATTGTTTTCAGGACTAGAAAGCGTATATTTGTCTACACAATCTTCTGGTACTCCACCTTCTAATCCTTTATTTGAAGCAATGTCATCTTCAGGTCCTTCTTTTTCTTTTGAAGACTTTCCAATGGCTTGCTTTTGTTTTCCAGGTGCCTTTTTAACTCCACTTTTTATTACATCTGATGTTGGTTGTCTAAACGCCTTCATAAACTGATGCCTTTCTTCCAGAGTGCATTTTGGCTTCAAAAAATCTGACCCTGCAGTCTCTAGTACAGCTAACTCCAGTTCTTCTTCCTCAATAACAACATTAGATTTTCTTTTCTGAGTAACCTGTTCTGTTAGTTCACTGTCCAAGAGGGGTGGGCTACTTTCTTTTTCCTCTATGCATCTTTTCTGCTTCAAAAAAATGGAAGCTATTTTCCTAGAGCCTTTTGGCTCCTTATGTAAAGGAGCTAATTTTGGAGGAATGGAATGAACTTGTGCAAGGACAGTTACTGTTCTAAGTGGTAGCTGTTGAGATTCCTCACACTTTTCTGGGTCACTAATACTATCACTTTTGTCCATTTCATCTGCTGTAGCAGAATTTTTCATTGTTGGCTTTGTATCTTCTTCAACATGATCTACATTATTTTCTCCCTGACTCTTCAAGAAGTCCTCAAATGACACTGTTATTATACTGTTATTTACCTGTGATGACTTGTCATCCGTATGAACTTCAAAACTGGAGTCACTAATAGTAGCGTCACACTCCGCTATTGTAGGAGATACCGTTTTTTGGTTATCTTCACTTTCCTTTTTATACTTTTCATTCAGCTGGTTTTCAGATGAAAAACTTTCAGAATCCATATTTACTTTGTGCTTCCTTTTCCTTGATTTTCTTAATCTATTTTTTCTTCCATTTAATTGAGAACCATCTTTCTTCACATCTTTTGTGTCAATGACAACATTTGAGAGGTCCTTTCTTTGCACATTATCTTCTGCTAATTCTGTTACACATTTTTTGTCAACTAAAGTACAAGTAGCAATAAAATCATTACTGTCTTGTTTCAATCCTGTTGTTTCTCTGCTGTCATCACTACTAATTTCTATTTCACATTCATGCTCAGATTCTTTCATCTCTATCAGCTTATTATTTAAATTACCTCTCTTCCCTTTCCTCTTCCGCTTTAAAGGTGGTTGAAAAGGTGACTTACAGTCTTTGTCATCCAATGGTGTTTTATTTTCTCCAGCTATATTACCAATTGTAGCTTTCTCAGTTACAGATGTCTTTTTAAAATAATCCAATATATTGTTGGTTTTTGGTGGTGACAACACTTTATCCACTGGTTTTGCTAATGGTGAAAAATATCTTGTGATTGTTTTTACAGAATTATCTTCCTCTCGCCGTTTCTTGCATGGCTATAAAAAAGTTCAATGTTAATCTTAGATTTTAAAAATGTAAGATGACTTAGTATGGTAATATAAAGCAGTATAGTATCTGCAGTATAAGTGATACTAGTACTTTTTCAGAGGATGAAGAACTCGTATCAATGTGCTAAGACTCTATGTGCATATCAACTTTATCTCCATGCTTTCAAAAGCTATTTAAGCTTGAAATAAAGATTCTGCCATTTCAAAAACCAAACAAACCCATGTAGATTTAAGACCACCAAAACTGAAAGCGACCACAGGTCTTCAGAACAGTTCTGCAGAGATTTCATAATACTAGAGTTCAGAAAGTCTACTTCAGTTCAGAAGATCTATCAGTTACCTTGAGATGTTTGCCAGAGCATTTGTAGAGCTCTCAGCAGAGAATTCCAACATCACTTAAAGATGTATGATCCTACCGTAAGCATCTAACATATCTTAAGAAGAAACTACACCTTTTAAAATACTTAAAGAAAATGAATACAAGAGAGTTCATATTTCATATCATAATTCAAGCCATAAAAGAGAATCTGTAAAACTCTAAGAAAGGTGGCTCACAAAGACTTTTATAACTCTCCTCGTTCATTAAAAACTGAACTCGCATCATATGAAACTAAAAACGCTTCTTCCCAAAGCTATCGGGGACTCCGCCGAGGTGCCCTAAGAAGGCATTTCATGACAGCTTCGCCCGGGGGCTGCGCCGCGCTCCCGGGCACCGGGCAGGGCAGCCGTCCCGCCGCGCCCAGCCGGCGTTTTACGCCTCCCCCCATTACACCAGACGCGCTGTATCACCCGCGAATGGCAAAGGGGCGCCCCCCGCCCAGGCCGCCCCGCTGCACCCCCAAGACCGCCGCCAGCCCCCTCTCCGCCCTCACAGCGCGGTGCCCTGGCCCGCCTCCGCGTCCCCACCTGAGCGTCGCCGTCTCTCCCGGGGAGGGAGGGGGCCGCCGCGGCCACGGCGACCCTGCCCACCATGCCCCGGGCGCTGGCGGGGAGCGGAGCCCTCAGCCGCGGAGGGAGGCGCGCGTTAGCGCCATGGAGCGGCCCTGCCGCGGCCCGCCCGCCCGATGGCCGCCGCCGCAGGCGCCTGACAGGAGCGAGAGCCAGGCGGGCAGAAAAGCGCGCGCGGGACAAGATTCGGACCTCCGCGCGGAAGGAGGCGGCGCCACGGCGCCCCACGTGACCCACCCGCGCTGCCAACTGCCGTCCGCTTTCCACCCTCACGTGACGCGGGTCCGCAGCCGGTCACCCCGCCCCTTCTCGCAGGCCCGGTCACGTGTCGGCGGAGCCGCCCCCACTCCCCTCCCCGCTTCGCCGCTGTCAGTCGGGTTTTCGCGCCGCGGTGCGGAGACGGGTGGGGTGCGTGGCGTCATGCGGGTGAGGCACAGGGCGCGAGAGGGGCCAAACTTGGCGGGACTGGCGGCGCCTCGCGGCGCGCTGAGGTGGCTCTCTGGTAGCACGTGCCCAGCCCGCCGCCGCCGCCACCCTCCGCGCGCGGCCGCTCCAAGGGCCAGTGCCGCCGCCCCGCCCTGGGGCCGTCCCCCGGCCTCCCGCCGCCGCGGGGCCGGCTCCCCGCCGCGCTTCCCGCTCCGCCCCGCGGGGCACGGCGCCCGGATGTGGGGCCTTTCCGGGGGCAAGGCCCGCCCGCTGCCGCTGCCCCGCCCCGCCGGTTGCCTCGCCGCTACGGCTGGCCATGGAGGCCGAGGCGGAGGCCGAGGTGGGGCTCCTCTTGCAGGAGGCTCGGGAGAGCATCGAGGCGGCGCGGAGCTACCGGCGGGAGCTGGAGCAGCGGCTGCGGGGGCTGCACCAGGCGCGAAAGCAGGTGGGGAAGCGGGACGGGACGGGGCTGCCCGGGCGAGGGATGGCGGCGGGGCTCTCCGGAGGTGCTCACCGCCGAGCCCAGGAGAGGACGGGCGGCCGGGAGGCGCCCGCCCCGTCGCCTGCCGGGGGCTCTGCGGTTTGCCCGCACCTCCCGTCCTGCGAGGTGCCGTTAGGCGGTGGGCTCGGGTCGGGACACGGCTCAGCCCGCCCCCCCTCCCCAGCGCGGCTCCGAGTGGCGGTGGCAGTCATCGGCGACCCGCCTCCGGGGCAGCGGTAGTGCTCGTCCCGGGCGCCTCACCCGGGAGCCCCCGGAGCCGCGGTTTTCTGTGGAGCCCCAGTGTGCGCGGAGCAGCCTGTTGGGACTCGGATGGGGACGCGGAGGGCTCGGGGAGGGAGAGGGAACCCCGCAGGACGTGGGGTGGGTGAAGGCTGCGGTCACCCCGCTAATTCTGTGCACGCCCCAGGGAAACCTGCGTGTTGCCTCTGCAGGTGCCGGAGATGGAGGACTTGGGAATGGATGGATCGGAAAGTGCCAGGAAGACAGGGGTACAGGTTGAAATCTGTTGCTGAGCTGAGCCTGATTTTTCTGGGTTGATAGGGAGATTTCCTAGACAAGAATAAAGATGCGTAAAGGAGCTATGTTTTCTAAAGTAGTTGGGATGCTAAGTCTTATTATATAGCGATTGTCATGCCTGTTGTCTTCCCCTCACATATTAAAGATTTCTGCCTAGGCAAGTTGTTCTCTAGGTTGGATGCTATCCTGAACTCTGCTGTCCCCATGCACCAAACTCTGTGGGTCACGTACTCTGTGGGTCACGTATAAGTGTTTGCCAACATTCTAGGTTAGCTGGTTTTTCTGCAGCTGTGCACTGGAGAGTTTTCATTGGGACCAGTAACCTACCCACTCTGCTCTGAAGATGCATGATAAGATATGCAAATATGGGTAGGGATTACAGAGAGCCCACGAAGGACTGGCTTCTCTGCTAAGACATCTTCTAAGCACTTTATTTTTTGCAGACTAGAGCCAATATCTTGCTCTCTTTGATTCAACTTTCAAATAAATAAAAACCAAACCAAACTCTGAAAATGTTTCTGTGGTGACCTGATCATGTCTCTGAAGTGGATGCCATTAGCATAGCAAGCTGCTATAAATCTGCTGGGCTGGTGTCCTGGTACTGAGTGAATGTGGGCAATCGCTGTACATTAAATTAGTCATCTTCAAAACTGCAGGCTATTTAAGAAAATGAATTGTTCGTGACTGCGTTTAATCCAAACCTTGTCATCTCAGAGCATTGCCTGATAACTCGGGATGCATTGAGAGGGAGCAAGTTTGCCTTTCTGCAGTGGCAGAGCAGTTAGTTACCTTACCTTACCTTTCTTTCCTTTCCCTCTCTGGGAGAATTTCTTTGCTTGCGTGCACATTTCTGGTTTCTCTCTTTCCATCTTCAGGACCACATGCTGTTTTGTCCACAGAGAGTCTGCCATGCAACACACATCCAAGAATTCCCTGTGTCCAGAAGTGCTGAATGTCTCAGACTGGGGTTCAGATAGCAGAAGCTTTGTTATTTGGGGACTGATGGGCCGATGTGGTAGGAAAAGCAGTTTAGATCACTGACGTTGCATCCTTTTCTTTTGGACCAATGGGACACGATTTTCAACAAGCTTCGTGCAGCTCTGGGTGTTCAGGGACTTGCATTTCCTCTTCTGCCTATCTAGTAGTATCTGTAATTCTGAGGCTGACTTGTTGAATTTGTATCTGCATGTAATGGAGGTAATGGGCTTAGAGAAGTGACTTCTGCCTTCCTCCACTCCACCCCTTCACAAAGCTAAATACTTCCTTTTTTTCCCTCAAGCATTGAAATAACAAGAAAAGGGAAATTGAGCTGTGTGGCAGCTGCAGACATTCATGAATATTACTTAAAGAGGAAATTTATTTTACCTAACCAGAGAACTTCCTGTGTTGGTTGTCTGTACTTCTAAAGATCTAGAAATTACACCTACGGCCGTGTGCGTGTTGCAGCATTTCCTCGTGTGAGTGACTTAGAAATGTTGTTCGTACGGAGATGTTTACTTCTTACTTTTGCATCTTTAGGTCGGGAGTGTTCAAATGTGTTTTCTTCCCTAAAAGTCAGATTCAGCAAGTTTGCAGACATTTTAATAAGCACTTGTAGAACCTTCTGTGGTCTAGTTCTTCCAGAATCAAAACAGACTTGCTGTTCACCCTGCCCTGTAACCTTGGAGCATAGACAAATCAAAGGTGGCTATTTGGAGGAAAAAAAAAAAGGCAAAAAAAAAAAGCGCTTTACGGGGATTTTAAAAATCCAGTGAAGTGATAGGGCCTGGAAAAGTGTTTCTAGGTAGTCTTCTAAAAGCCTGATACCTTGTTCTTTCCGATGAGGATTGCCTGTATATGATGGCAGAGTGGGTTTTGAACAGGATTACAGCAATTTGGGGGGGCAATTTTTCTGACAAGAAAAATTCCTTGATTGAAGTATGTGTAACTCAATTTGTGTTTTGCTTACTTAATACTCTCTTTGCCTTGTCCGGGCTAGTTTCTTTGCCTCCTTCCCTGCTGTACGTGTACAAAAACCAACTATACTAGTTTGTTACCTGCCAGTGGTCCTTTTCTTAAAGCTGACTTCACAGGCAGCCTTTCTCCAGCAGATGCAGATGAGGTGGTTCAGAAAACTAAAAGATGTGCACGGCCTTTGCCTTTATCCTGAATCCTTCTTTCCCATTACCTGAATTTAGATCAGAGAAAGTGCAACATTGACCAGAGATGTACTTGAGCAACATTTTAATGATTTGAAAGGGACTCTAAAGAAGCTGTTGGATGAGCGACTGATATCACTGCTGCAGGAAGTGGATGCTATAGAACAAGAAAGCATCAAACCCTTGGATGAATGCCAGAAGCTAATAGAGCATGGAGTCAGTACGGCTGAAGATCTGCTCCGGGAAGGTAAGGCAGGACACAATACTAAGTCTTAGCTCTACCTTCCAGTTCCTGTTATGATCAGCATATTTGGCTCATTTTGGACTTCTCTCAAACCGAATGTTAAGAAAAGGTTAAAGTTGAGTAGATGTAGTGAAGAGCTGGTCAATATTATCTCCTACAAATCTGTATTTTAATATTTCATTCCAATCCTAGGGCGTGCATGTGTCAGTGTAGCCTCTCCTTAGGGGCAGGAAGTACTTTGGAAATGTCTCGCTGCAGAGACGTCCTGCACCCCTCCACACTAGAAGGAGGATTATATCAGGCTATTTTGAAATAAAAAACATCTTGGGTACCATAAAAACAAAATGTCTCTGTGGGTTGAAGAAAGTTATTTGTATCTTAATGGAATAGCAGCTGAAGTAAATAGATTATCTTTCCTGGTAAGTGTGATTATGTGCACTGTTGATGGGGAACATGAAGAATGGAATGGCCACTCTGTGAGAAAAATTTCTCCCAAAAGTCTGAGGATGAGGCAGACAAAAATACACATGTGGAATATTATTGTAAGGGCCAGTCTGTGCCCTACTGATGCTACCTAGCCAGAAAGGAATGTCACTCTCTACTGTTCACCCCACACTGGAGAACCTGCTGGGAGCATGTCTGAGCCATGAGTATGTTGGCAGTTTCCTTGCATTGTTCTCATGTCTCAACTTTAACTTTCTTTCAGCATGATCTCAGTTTTGTGAACTAAAGTGCATTGAGCAGTCTCCCTTGGGTAGGAAGTCTATCCGCTCCCACTCAGACGTGAGCTTTGTGCTTACAGATCATGCTGGCTTGGTAGCTCTGTGCCTCCTGTTCACAGGAGCAGTGTCAGTATTTAAGAGTTAATTTACTGTTTTGTATTTTTTTTTTTTCCCCCCTAGCACCACAACCTCTGGGACAGCTGATAGTCACCTTGTTTTTATTTTAAGTCTCAAGTTACTGAATCACAGGGTAGTGGCCAAGATTGCCTGTGATTTATAGAAGTTTCTATCAGATCTCATGAGAACCTGACTAGCTGTGTGCTTCCTATCTTGTGGGTCACCGCTCCCCTGTCACAGTAGAAGCATTGCTAAGTCATGTTGTCAAAATGAAAGACATTGCATCTGAGTCAGAAAGGAGTTAAGCCTCCGTGGTTATTAAATCTCCTGCTGCCAATTATGACGTGTGCTTTTCTTTAGAGATTTGTAACATTCGTAATCCTCCATTTGGAAAAGGACTGAGCTTGCTTATGTTGTAAATTACCAAAAAGTCATCAGATAGGAGAGTGGAGCATACGTCTCTGTAAGTTGAAGTGTGGACGCTACTTTGTATGGAAAGCTTATGAAAAGATTTCTGTTTATCTCTGCACTTTAATGCATGGATTATTTCCTTTGCTGTGACAATAGTTACCATTTAGATTTTAGCAAACAGAACAGTGGTTGAAATTTATTTTTTGCTTTTAAGCTCCTGCTTTTATATTTTCTGCTCAGCAAAGGTGCTTTGCTTTTTTTCTTCCTTTAAAGCAGGTGGAGGAAGGGATTAATAATCCTGATTTCTGGCATCTGACCCCAGTTCTGCTACTGTCTGAGACCTGAGGCAAATTATTACATCTGTTATGGGTGTGTCTACAGGAAACTTTGAGAGCTTCAAAAGTTGCTAGATAGGCTTTATTTTGTTAACTATAATTGTATTTTCTAGCTAAGAGTCTAGCAAAAGCGCTGAGAATGCTTCATGTTTAATTGGTTGTTCATGTCAGAACCGGTTCTTCTTTTGAAGCAAAGAATGCCTTTCTTGGACGTTTTCTCATTAGGAATATTTTTACCATTTGATTCCAGGAGAGAGTGCAGTCCATGGAGATGTGGGACAACAGAATGAGAAACTTTGCAGCTTTACAAAAAAAGCTTTACATATTCAGCTAGATAGGTAAGATACTGACACACTGAGGTGATCTGAGGCAGCTGCATAGGGATCTTTTCTCCTTTGAAACAAAAGCTTTCTGCTCCATTGCCTTAAAAGATTGATTTGAGGTGCTACTGTCCTGTTTGTTTCATAGACTTTCATTGGGGCTGGCAGTCACAGAATGGAGTAGGCTGTTTATTTGTGAATGATGAAACCGCTCCTTGTGGAACAGCCTGTATTTCAGAGTATTTACTGAGAAACAGTCTGGTTAGGGCTGAAACACTGTGTTTTCGGAGTCTTTTAAGTTTGAAATGCACATGCCAATTTCTGCAGCTGTTCTCTCTTTGCAAATCTGCACAGATTCAAGTGTATGGACAAAATATGAATTTGTAGAAGCTGGCCCCTTTCATTACAGCAAACTTTCCTTTCTCAGCTTACCAGAAGTGCCCTCCTTGGTTGACGTGCCTTGTTTGTCTGCCCAGTTGGATGACTGCCTTCTTACTATATTGAAAAATCAAATATTCAGACACGGAACTGTGGCATCGCGCCCACCTGTACAGCTAGAGGAATTTGTTGAGAAGCCTGGGGGTATTTTAGTCCGATGGTGTAAGGTAGGTAAAATGTCCTGGGTGAAAATCATTCAGACTTCAGTTTTGTTGGAATAAACTGAAAAAGCCAGTTTCGTTCTGGATTCTCTACTGCCTTCAAAGGAACAGTCCACTTCAGTGTGTAGTTAGAAACTTTAGAAGAGATTTTTATCCTAATAGCCTCATTTAAAGGCAAGGTAATCTGGTGATGTTGTGGTTGGCACTGGCAGTAACGCTTGTGTGTTAGAATCTTCCTGCTGGACTCTACCTGCTCCCATCTGCAGGTCGAAAGGGCCAACAGGCTAACGTGCCTCTGCCTCGCAAACTCCTTCCCCACATGTGGAAAAGTTGGGAGGGGCAGCTGAAAACACTGCTACCCCGGCTTCCTGTGCTTAAGCAACAGTCAGGTACTGGACAAGCAAGAAACGCCTCCTTCATGTACTGTTCCCACTAAAGTAAATAGTAGAGAGTAATCTGTATGTGATGCTGTTGTACAAACAAGACCAAGAAATCCTAGTGTGTGTGTTTCTGACGGCGGTGATCCGCGTGTAGCCATTTGCGCTGTGGAAGCAAGTGGTTCGTTTGTGTGGCACAACTGCCAGATGCTCTCAGTGAGACTGGACTTCAGTGCTGGGGTCATGCTTTTGTTCCCTTTGAAGACACTTTAGCAGACCCAGGCTGAGGCTGAAGCTGTTCTGTTATGCTTTTACCCCTGAACGTGTTTGTGTTCTTAGGGAGAGGCAGTGGACAGAAAGAGAAAATATTTTAATATTGGCATTACCTTGTCAAACAGCTTTTCAATACACAAAAACCTATTTTTGAGTAAGTCACTGCTGTGCTCTGATGTGGTTTGGTTGTTGTTGGACAGCTCTGTGCTCCTTGGCAGCATTAAACAAACTTTTGTAGTTCTAGCAAGAGCCAGCCACTGGTCAGCAACCCTTACCTTGTAAAGGATGTGGACTCAGATTATAAAACCATAGGCACTGTTGTCATGTGTGGTCTGGTTTGCTATGCTATAGGCGAGTTCCCTGAATTTGATCATATTTGGGGGATAGTGGAGCTTTTGTGGGGTGAAAAAAAAAAATTAAAAAAATCTCTTTTGACTTGGACAGATCAAAGAATTGGAAATTATTCCCTGGAACAGTTTATGAAGGATAACAGTGAGTTTCCCTTGCTGTTAAAAATTGGTGCTGAATTTCTTCTGCAAATTTATCTTCAGCTTTTGGCTGAAGGATCTTGTTATGTCTCTGCTAGATTGAATAACCTTCTGTTAAATGTTTCTTCTCCTATAGATCCTTTTAAACTGTGAGCAAATCATTCTTATAAAACTTTGTATTAGTTGGTTCAGACACTGATTTTATTTTCTATAAGGCATGCTTTCTGCTCTTTAATACCTTGTGACTCTGAATCGCCTTTGACAGCCTGCAGTATTACCCTAGTATGTGCCGCTTCAGAGGCAAAAGGGAAAAAAGAGAGGGTCCTTTATTAATGAAATAAATGTTTCTCTAGGTGGATGATGACTTCATACCACAAGATTACAGGCTGCAATATCGTAAGAGTACTGCCAGTCAGTTTGAAGATGTGTATGTTGGCTCGGAGACAGAGTTCATAGTGCTGCATATTGATCCTAATGTTGATTACCAGTTCAGAGTCTGTGCCCGAGGAGATGGACGGCAAGAGTGGAGTCCGTGGAGTGTTCCTCAGATCGGCCGTACCACGCTAGTTCCCCACGGTACTGTTTCGTTGCTCTTCATCTTAAGCCCGTGTCATCAGAGCAGCAGTCCTGAATCACTTATGGAAGCTGCTCTTTGTATGACGATGGTGTGTCCTTAGCTATGATGTATGTGTGTAATGTATGATGAACTGTCCTTTCATCCTACAATTTATTCTTTGCTTCGTAGCATGAGGGGTAGTTAGTGAGCCTTTCAGCAGGTAGCTTGCTGCTTAGCCGTGGAAAGCATCAGTGAACCAGAAGCGAATCATGTCTTTCCCTTGTCCCTCACCCCTACCTAAGCATTGTTTGATAACCTACAGTCACATAACAAGCTCTTATCTTGGAGAGAGAAAAACCTAAGTTTTATCTTCACTTGCAAATTTTTAAGGGCAGTGGGTCATGAAGGTTTTCCTTTGCCTACAAGACTTTGCGGGGATCGCAGCAAAGAGTGAAATTCTGATGAATCCTGTGAGCTGGGAAATATTTTTTGTAATTGTGAATGATTTGAAAAAGAAATCTTTCCATCAGAAGGCAGCAAAACCAGCCCCTGTTCTTAACATAGCTTAAGCTTCCTATGAGGTAATGTGAGTGGATATTGCGACTCACTTTATTTTGCACAGGCAGTAGCTGGTCTAGTTGAGGTTCACACTGTTTTTTGTTTGTTTTTTTTAAGAATGGACAACTGGTTTGGAGGGTTACAGCTTGAGCAGTCGAAGAAACATAGCACTTCGAAATGATTCTCAGTCGTGCGGTGTGCTCTACTCGAAAGCTCCTACGTATTTCTGTGGGCAAACATTAACATTCAGGCAAGTACTTTCTGGGTAGCTGGTGTCTGGTGCATCTCCTGTGAACCAGGCTTCCTTCTCTGATCTGTTACATTTGAATTGTATGTAAACCTGAGCTACGGTGTGTGTTTGAGTTTTACATCAGCTCAGCCCCGGTCAAGGTAGTGTGTGTGAAGTCTGAACTTCCTTCTCTTTACTTCTACGTCCTGGCTCTTGAGGAAAACACCTGATGTTTTTGTAGGACCTGCACGTACCTAAACCAGAAACAAGAGTGAACTCCTTGGGGGTGGTAAAATATAGCCCATGCTGAGCAAATCTGTGGAATATTGAACCTCCTCAAGTTTTGTAGCGGCTGTTACTGGCTGGTCAGCGGTTAGCGGAGGCTCACCATTGATTCTTTTTAACCGCGGGACAGTGGGTGCTTTCCTTCCCAGACTGTGCGTGTGCTTTGATGACTTGGGATGTGACAACATTCTGTGTGCTGTTGGGACAGGTAAGGATGGCAGTCTGGCACTGATGTCCTTAACGTCTGAGATAATTAGTGCTGATCAGGCTACTGCTTGAAACTGGCATTAGAAACTCTTGAGTGGAGAAGGGATTGTGTGAAATTCAAGCTTTTCACTTGGCACAGAATGCGATTAAAAACCTTGGCAGCTTTGCTGCCTTTACTCCTATCCTTGAGATGATAGTGTTTAATGGGGTATGAGGAGCTTCCTTGTAGATATGTCAGTTGTGATTACAGACCTCAGAGACTCTGAAGTTTTATTCCATCTTCCCCTGGTTAAATAAAACTTCTTGCAGTACAGTAGGCAACCTCCAAAGACACTTTAAGGGGGTTGTTTGTGATATTTTTGTAACTTATTCCATGGTGTTTCATTTCTCCCTTCCTGATAATGAATTATCTTAACTTTAGATGGTTGTAGTATGAGGATATATTTAGTTGCCCTGTCTGAGATGGGATAAAAAGATCTAAAGCTTTCATTTGAAATCTGTTGCTAGATTTAACATCTTTTGGCTCAGAAATGACTGCGAAATTGAAGGCAGAACTTTGAGGTTTCCCTTGGTTCTCTTTCAGACCAATGCCTTTTATCTTTTTTTATTGGTAACACATGAAAATCTTTTCCTTTACATTTTGGTAATGTGGACTCCTCTCCAAGAGGAGATTGTTTCAGGATGGCACAGCCCTAACAAGTACATGTCCCCAAGAACTGTAATGACATGAGTCTTAAGATCGAACCTCAAAAATTGGTTGTGTTCCTCTTCCAGGGTCCAATAGTAGCTTCCTGTTTGAAAGTGTGTGAGACTTTCCTGAGCAGGGAGGTGTGGTACTGGGCGCTTGGCTTTCTCCATCTGTTGAAATAAAAGTATATCCACAAGGGGATAAGTGGCTTGCAGAGCAAAACAAATAAGCAAGGATCATGTTACAGACGTTTGTGAAGCAGCTTTGTATTCTTCTGTGTTCAGGACACAGGAATACCTCATCAGTGAAAAGTGAAGCTGCGATCAGTGCAATGCTTTGTATCTGCTTTTTAAAGATAGACTGCTTTAGTTATCCTAAGGTGAGGCATTTGGACGAGTTGTAAGAAAACATCGTTGCTTTAAGTCAAGACTCCTCCTCTTTCTCTGCAGCCTTTGGGGAGCTGCCCTTAGGAAAGGGAACATCTCTCCGCAGTGACCTGCTCGGCAGCTGTCTCTGAAGCTTCTGCTGGCAGTGGGGAGTCGCAGTCAGTCTGGCCAGGCTGGTGACTTGGGATCATCCAGCAGACGCTGTATGAAGGTCATGCTGACTTTGTCAGGAACCCACCACAACTCTACTGACAGCTAATCTGAAGGAAGTGCATGTGATTGCCCACAAATTTACTTCTCTGTGCTCTGAGACAAATGGAAACTGGTGGGGGTTGAACTGGTTCAGTGTCTGTATGCTGCAGTGACAGAGGCGAGGTTTTGCTCTGCAGCATTGGAAGTTGTGAGAAGGGATTTGAAGTGTCCCACTGAGCATTGTTCCTACCACATATTCGGTGGGCTTTTTAAAAGGTTAAGTCCCAGGGATCATAGAGGCTGGAGAATAACTTTGTTAATGTGATAGGAAAAATCAGCCTAGTAAAGCAAAGCTCAGGAGATTGTGCAGTGATGTTCTGTACCATATGTGGGCTCTTTGTCTTGGGCTGGTTATCAGTGCTGAATAATCAAAACATAGAAAGGAAAGGAAGGGGACCTACACCAGATCCCGGCCCTCTTCTGTGTGTGTGAGAGAGGAGGAAAACTCTCAGAGTTATAGGTTGGCCGTTGCCTTGGACACTTGAGTTGTGCTTCCTCTTTGTGGCGTAAAGAAGGTTTGGCTTTTTCTCGCTTTGCGTTAGCACGCAGCCCAGTCTGCTCTCCTGGAGTAGGGGCAGCGGTTTAGGGAGGGTAGCCCTGATGCTGGAAAGCTGGATGTGATGAATACAGATGTGCATGATGAAAAATGTGGCGTCAGCCCGGCTTCAGCGTGGATACCGCTGAAAGCACTGAACGTAAAACGTTCAGCTGCTCCTAGACTGACTCCTGTATAAATGCTCCCACTCTGGGTGTGCTATCGCTCCTGCCTCAGAGTATTCGCTGTCCTGTTGCTTGATGGTTTTTTCTCTTCCTGCTGCTGCTGGTCCAGGTTACCTTGACTGTGCTTGGCAAAAAAGGGTCTATATAAACGAGCAAGTAAGTGTGGATACAGATTGACATGATAGAATTCCTGCTTTTTAATGGGTTTATAGTTATGCATTTTGGTCATTCTTGTGACTGTACAAATACTTATTTCCAATGCAAAACTCAAGAAAGGCTCCCTTAACTACGGATGGAATGAATTAATGTTACCTAAGCACAAGGCTTTACCTCTCAAGTTTACAGATAAATAGCTATTTATAAAGCTTCAGTGGTAACTCAGGCAGAGTTTAAAATCTAGAGTAGAGTACCAGAATGAATTTGAAATCTCATTTAAAGTTGTTGTGGGAAAACATTGTGGATCGCTTCCAAATTAAAAGCTTCTTGGATTGTTAATTTTTTTTTTTTTTTTTGCTTTGCTTTGCTTTACACTACAAGGCTTTTGCTATCTTAGTGATGTTCCCAGGGGACTGAGAAACCTAATGGAGAGCAAAAGTAAAACATGGTTCCAATTTTGTCTTCCCTGTTTGTCTTGAAAGAGTTAATCCATTGTGTGCCAGTCTACTGCCCAGTTTAATTTCCCATTCTTAAAAGCTTCCAATGAAATTTTTCTGTTGTTTGGCAGAACCACGTATCAGTGCTGCTATTTCTTTCAGGCTGTAATGAAAATAACTGCTGTTTTACTTGCCAGAAAAGACCATCTGAGTCAGGCTCTCTCTAAAGTGTGATTTAGCACCTTTGAGAGATGGCAGTACAAGAGAAGAGACTCAAATATAGAAGAGCCCTTCAGTGTACAAACTGCACAGCCTCGCTCAGGCCTAAGGGAACTGCATCCCAGGTCGTTTGCACAACTTGTTTGCTTTTTCTTCAGAGATTCTTTCCCAGGACCAAAATCCTAAATGCAGCTGAGCAGAAGCCAGACTTGTAAATGCCCTTCTAGGCATTATTGGTTTTAATATCCACTTGCACTAAGCTGATTTATTAAAATAAACCAACCCAACAACCCACCACCACCAAAACACACCAGCCTTCCACCCCCACTCCTTTACAGCAGAAAATAGCAGGGCTCAACACCCCCCCCCCCCCCCCCCCCCCCCGTTTTAGTCATGCTTATGGAATACTTGCTGAAACTAGAGCTGTCTTGCGTAACGTGATGTTGACCAGTAATCTGGTAGAGATGATTGTAGTTGTGCGCATATCGGTTGTTTCAGACAACTGGAAATCATTTCAAAAGACTCCAAGTTGTGACCGTGGAGAATTTTATTAAATAGCAATGAAAGTTTGCAGGAAGCAGATTAATGTTTTGTACGGATTAAGTTCGAGCATTGCTGAGCGGAGCTATTGGGAAAGCTGGTTGGATTTCTGGTCGTTCAACAGGGATCTCCCCAAAGGTTGGATGAATTTGTTGAAAGCCCTGGAGCACAGTACAGAGGTCTGGTATGGCCGGGAATTACTGTCTAGAGTTCATTGTATGTTTTGATTTAAAGCTTCAGGGTTTGACTTACTTAACTTTTTGCTTGGTAGAATTGAAACCGTGGGACAGCCAGACAGACGAGACAGCCTAGGAGTGTGTGTGGAGCAGCAGAACGGCTACGACTCTTTGCAGCGGGATAAAGCTGTGTGCATTAGCACAAATGGTGAGTCTGAATCACATAATTGAAGAATGTGATTGGTTTTATTTTTTTTTCCCCCAAAACCCATAGCCTCTGGTTCTTTGTATCCCTGGATCACATATGAGCAACTTCATCCACCTTCTATGTACACACTCTTTGTACAGTTAAAACCTTTGGTGAGATCACAGGTTTCCTTTTCCTGCTTGCAGTTATTACAACCGGTTTGATGTGACAAAAAGGAACGTGGTTGCTTTCCATTTCTATTTGCCTCCAAAAAAATAGGGAGACATAGTATTGCACGTTAGTATGTACAGAAAGTGAGAAATAATATTTGGCATCTTGACTGTTTCAGGAGCAGTATTTGTAAATGGAAAAGAAATGACAAACCAGCTGCCTGCTGTTACTTCTGGATCGACTGTGACGTTCGACATGGAAGTTGTGCAGTTAGGGCCTTCCAGCAACGAGGGAGGAAACTTCAAGCTTAGAGTAACCATTAGCTCTAACAACAGGGAAGTGGTCTTTGACTGGGTACTTGATCAGTGCTGTGTCTCTCTGTATTTTGGATGTTCGTTTTCATATCCAGGCTGGAAAGTTTTGGTGTTTTAGCAGTGAGTGAATGGATTTTTGTTCTTGCTATAAAGTGTAATGTTAAAACCTGAGTTTCCAGCTGTTTGACATCAATCTGTTCACAAAAACCTGTCTTTGTTCTACTTGAAGTCCATTATATTGTACTTCCTACTGGATTCATTTCAAAAAGTAATTGTGAAACATCAGATTTGTTACTCTGGAAAAAAGTTAGAAACAGGCATTTACATAGGCAAATTAATTTAAGCAGGCTAGAAGATCCTTCCCTTTTTTCTTCCAGACTTGATTTTTGTCAGTATTTCATTGTACTCTAGTCTCAGGGTACGTGTGTTGTGTGGAATTAACTTTGCTTAATGCTGCTGTTCTGTGAAATAAGCCTGTAAACAGTTAGGGGGGTGGAGGGATGGTAATGGACCAAAGTTTTATTTATACCACTCATAAAAGAGCGAAGTCTTTAGAGCGGTGATGTCCTGCTACGCTTCCTTGTACACGATGCTGCCTTAATAGTATGGATGGATAGCGGGTTCTGCATGCAACAGCCATTTCTTCCATGCACGGTACTGTTCATTCCTCCAGAGCAAGGATGTCTGAGCCATACTTCTGTTTAAATATGTAGCCAGTCTGCTAATGTATCACTCATATAAGTAAGTGCCTTATTTCCTCAGCTGTTTTCTGTTGTGTCACTTGGAATATATTTTCTAGAGTAGTTGCATGGTGATGCTTACATCAGCTTAATGCAGATGCTTGTCTCAAACTAGACAATACCTAGAGTAGGACAGTTATCCTTACCTGCTCTGAATGTCTTTACTAGTTATTTACCTTGTAGCCTATGTCAGAGCAAGTTGTAGTGATTTAGTACTTAGGCATGACATGCAGATGGCAGCTGTGATTGCTCACAGAGCTCTTCTAAGACTTAGAACCAACCTTCTATCTGTTGTCCAACAGAGAGGGGCAGCGCTGTTGGGATGGGCAGGATTCTTGGCGCACCTTGCATTCCCGTGCGGATTTGTGGTCTGAGCGCTGGGGTTGGACTAGGCTGCCCGAGGAAGCTGGGGCTGCTGCTGGAGATCCACCCTGGGAGAGGATGGATTTACCCACGGCAATCAGAATGGAGCAGAAGGTGGTAATTTAGCACTCTCCTCTATCTGGTGGGATGGGATAAGAAATTATTATGAATTAATTGAAGTTGAATTCAGAAGTTATGTAGTTACCACTATTTCCCCTAAGGAGCCACTAAGATTTAGGACCCCAATCCTTGTCAAAAGATTGCAGTACTACTGCATTTAAAGAATATTTTAAAGTAATGCTCAATGGGGGCCTCAAGAGGGACCTTCTTACCTCAAGTTCAATTAAAATTAAATATATTTTAGCATGTTAGAATACCAATATTTTTCTAAAACCTAGACAATCATTCTGCCCTTTTTCCTGGAGTGTCAACATACTATGTTAGCCCTCTATGCTGGCATAAAAAGCTTAGTTTACATTGGATTAATATCCCTCATACTCATGTTGTCAGTACAAAAAGATGAGTCATCTTGCATTTTTCTCCCCAAGTATCTGTAGTAGGGATACATGAGTTTCAGAAGAGGGAGTGGTGGTTGATGTTGATAACATTTACAGGAAAAAAAATAAATTGTGAGTAGATTCAGATGGATGCAAAGAAACGCACATGGTAGAGTTAGGTTGGAATTTACTGTAAGACATGGAAGTGAGGAAGACTGGACACCTGCAGGTAAAATAATCCAGTGTTAGCAACAAAAAGCCTGCACGACTCTCAGTTTTTCAAGCTTAACTATTTCACTGTTAGGGAATAAGAAAATACCGGCTTATCCTGTACTTTCAGTGTTCCTTTGAATTACCCTGTGAAGAGTATTTTTCAATACTTTTAAAATACGGTTCTTTTCCTGTAGCCAAGAAGGTTCAGCAGAGGATCAAACAGTACCAGTCCTGTTTAGGAGAGGGTCAGGCTGGCACTCCAGCTAGCAGCAGACTTACCTCTTGCTCCACTTAGTAGTGCTGGTAATTTTACTTACACACTTCAGGTGTCAGGTACTAGTTGTAACTTAGTACTTTTACCATATGGAAACCGAAATTGTGAAATTCTGAGGTACCAATGGGTCAGGTACCTGTTCATCTGCTTTTGGAGGGGGTAGTCAGCAGTCCTGTTGATTCTGCAGGATACTTACTTGCATATTAGAAAATAAAGCTTAAGCCTTGAATTCAGGTACTTCCAGAGATGATAGCGCCTTGTCAGCTTGTTCAGAACACAACGCAGCTGAAGATGACTGTGAAGGGCCGCAGGAGGCCCCTATACTGTTCCCCTTGAGCTGAGGATGGCAAGAGAAGAAATTGGTTTTGACTTCAGTCTTTAGCTGTATGTTGAACAAGGGCAGCTTGCCAGTGTTGGGGTTTGGGTTTGTTTGTTTGTTTTAACTTAAGCCTTGCTGTCCAAATGGCAAATTAGGTACTGTTCTGCCACCTCTTCGAGCTGCACCTTTTAAACCCAGGAGGGGGGAAGAGCCTCAGGGCAAGAGACCTGAGTAGTAAAGTAAAAAAGCATGCAAAGAATCAGAAGAGGCTTGAATTAAAAATGTCAAAATTCTGTTCTTCCACAGTGGAGTTCAGCGATAGAAAGCTTGACACTTCTTTACAATTTTTCACCTCTAGCCACGAGAGCCTTGCGAACAGCAGAGTGTTAACTGTTTATGAAACCCAATCCTGAACCTTGTTCTCTTAAGCTAGTGCATTCACTTACCTCAACTAAGACTTATGTGTCAAGTGAAATTTGAATTTTTTTTTTTAAATAAAGTTTTATCCCTCAACTGTGTACGGTCTAGTAAATGATTTATTGGGGCATAAAGCTAAGCATCACTGCATTCTTTTAACAAGAACATAAAAATGTGTTCTACTGCACTACAGCCAGCTTTAAGTGCTTCTCCCTTTTATTTTCATCTTCTGTCCCTCAGAAGTCCCAGGGTTTTTCTCCTGTTTTCTCACTTGTGCACTTACTTTCATTTCCAGCTGAAGTTCAGATCTTAACTGACATCTCTTGCAGAAATAATTTTCCTTCTTTTTAAGATATTGGTTACAGCATCTGTAAGCTACTTTCCTCAATATTCCATCACAGGTAATTTCTCTTTTACTGTTCCCATCTCCTTGCAGTTGCACTATATAGTGCAACTCTTACACAGAGTAGTTTTTGGGCACCATTACTGAGCAAGCAGCAGAGGTCTTTAATCCTCTTCAAATAAAGTCCATGTTGAACTAACACACAGCTTTACTTTATTCCCTTAGTTCTGCTTTACCTGCAGCCTGTTCTATTTCCTCGGTCTCTTTCAAAGGATAAAATTATAAAGGGAAAAAACCCTCTGTGAAACGAGTAAGGTTGCTGACAGGTTAGCACTCGTAGGAAGAACCTTCTTCATAGCAAGATGCTGAGTAGATCTCTTACAGAGCGCATCTTCAGTCTCAAATCGAGCAACGTAAGAGCAGATGACGTCATGGAAGGCAGACTTACCTCCTTCATTCAAAGCTTGTTTTCTCAGCTGTGAAACAATGCAGTATCAGATTTATAACCAGATCTGGTCCACCAGGAACACCTTCATGCAAGCACTGGGGGATGATGGCACCAAACTGTTCTGTGAATTCAGAAATACTTGGAACAAGATTGTCAAAATTGCCCTCACAGAACAGCCCCTGCATTCTCAAAGGTAAAATCGAATTGCTGGTTTGGGAGTTTCGTTTGGGTCATTAGTGAAGCAATCCAAACAGGTAAAATTATTTGCAACTGCTTCATTCCAGGTGATGAATCTTCACCCCACCCCCAAAAAATTCAAGGACTACATTCAAGACACACTCAAAGCAGCAAACAATGTTAACAACTTCAATTCAAACAATGTCGAATATAGTATTTAATGCACTGAATTAAATATTCAAGTCATATGTTAGGTTCCAACTTGGGGTTCACAGACCTGTTAAGATGATCGCCAAATACAAAACATCACAAAAAAAATCTGCCATGAACACATGAAAGGCCAGGTTAGAACCTTGCCAGGTTTGGAGACAGAAGCATAGCAGACAACTGCAGCCTGAAGTCAGGTTTACAGAATCTAGCCGTCATATCCTGTATTTCAGTATCTGAATTATTTGTAACATGGAAAAAGGTTTTCTGTGCCTGCTATCCGCAGCCACTGTTCGGCCAAGCAGTGCAATCCCGTACTCGTCTTGTTCTGCGGTACCTGGGCTATCCATCCCCCACACTCCCAGAGCAGTGCTATTTTGAACTGATACCAATGTCAACTTTGCTCCAAATAAACCAGGTATCTTGTAAAATCTGTTTGAAACATTAACCACTTGCATGTAAAAAATGCACAAGTCTTATTTTTATAACTGACACATCACAAGTGATATGTTTCATTTCCAGTTAGAGAAATTACAGTTCTAACAGTAATACGCAGCTTACAGATATATCTCAAGTATTCAGTTCTACCCCCTAGGAAGGGGTAAAAATCTTATTATCTAGCTAAAAACCTGGTAGTTTATGGAGACACCTTAAATATAAGGAGAAGGCTGGACAGAAACTCGGCTGCTTTTGTAACAGCCCGGCAAAGGAAGAACACATTCAAATTCTACAGGACATGCAGAAGAGAAAGTTTATACAAGGTACCGCCTGCAGCCTTTCTGCATGCACACAAAATGACCGGACAAACCATCGTGGCAGATTTTGTATTACTGAACTTTATGTACAAAAGCCGATTTCAAATAAAACATTTTAATGTAAAAACAATGGTTCATTTTAAACAACTGAACTTATTTTGGGTTTGTGTTTGTTTTTTTTTTTTTTGTTTGGGGTTCTGTTTTTACATCTACTGTACCATTCAAATTCTTTTTAACCAGCTTACATGATATCTTCAAAATCTATCAGAGGTACATATAGAAAAGGCATCTTTATAAATAGAAAACAAAGGGATTTTTTCAGCTTTTATTATAAATTGACATGACATACAAAGTTTACTGGACAGAAGTAATTTCATTACTATTTTTGGGGGGATCACCAACTTTTTGTGCAAACAATGCTAGCCTTCTTTTAAGCATTAAGAGCATAACTGCTTAAGAAATGACATAAGCAATAATTCTAGAACTACATCTCCCCTAAAATAATCTATTTTTTTACATATGTGCACAGCTTTAGCAAATTAAAGCCAGAGAGAAATGCTTGATGTACTATCCAGAGGCATAATTAGAGTTTGCTAAAACTCAAGAGAGCTGGCAAATTCAAGAAGTTTGTAATGAAAGCTGCAGTTTCCCTCTTTCCTATTTTGTACACAAAATCAGTGACTAAGAACTTAATACTGGATGACAAATCACATCCACACCATTAGTTAAATAGTCTCACAGTTAAACACATCTTAAGGACCATCAAAATCAGTATTTACATTTTATAAATTTCTGAAGACACCATTAGAAAGCTTATATACCCCTTAAACAAATAGGGAACTGCATCTCATGGTGATGGAATGAAATAAAAAATTAAAAATACCTGTATTTACAGCAGCATTGTTCCTTTATAAATAAAGAATATGAAAAATGCAATATTTTAAGGATAATAAAAAATTGAGGTGATGTCACTCAACCACAGTGCTTGCTGGAATAAACCCTTCGGTGCTGATACTGTACCAGTAGTGAAACCACTTTCCATTGGAAAAAATCTGTAAACGTATGCATAAAATGTGTTAACAGCAGTGCAAAACTGCTCAAATATAGTTTAGTCAGCATCTTAGTATCTGTATTGAATACAATACATCACAGAATACTTGCATAAGAAGTGCAACACATTTTCTGGTCCAATTTTACAGTGCATTTTTCCCTCAAGAGTGGCATCTCGAAAGCCAAAGCTAAACCTATGGCCTGGACTTGCAGTCTGTACTCAGGCAAAACAGCAGGCATAAACTTCAAAAGAAGTTAATTGACGTAATGCCTACATACTGACTATAGACTCTCGGCTTTAGCATGGCACACTATGACGCAGAACCCCCGTAAAAAGGGTCTACATCAAATAGTTTGTGTAGCTGTGTAAATGTGTAATAAAAATATAAAGGAGCTAATGTTCAAGTTTAAAATGGTACACTGGGTGATCAATACATCAGAATTATCCACGAAAACCAAACTGCTGGTAACCTCAAAAAGCCAAGGTGGTACTTCACTGTGTCTGTAACATGAAAAGCCAAGATCTTTCCAAACAGGCACAAGACAAAGGAAGTGCTAAGTTCGCCAACTTTGATAATTTTAGTGTAAAAAAAATTAATTTCTAATTTATGATCAATTGATAAATGATTTCAAATACAAGGATCAAGGTTAAACTTTAAATAGTGAGACGTTATTTTCACAAAAAGCTAACTGGAGAATTTCTAAATAAGAAAAGCAGAAACTGTATCCCAATCCCCCTCCCCCAATGTTTCACAACTCCATGGTAGGAAAAACAGCCAGATACAGATGCAAAAATCTTAATATAAAAACGGTTTTACATATACTTAAATTATGTAAATTCCATAAAGTTCTTAAGACACTAATTACTAAAATTACAAAAAGATTTTCATATTGCTCTTCATGCTCAAACTCTTAGAATATTGTCATTACATCACCAAAACCGAAATACATGTAGTACTTGCATAATTAACTGAATAGAAACCCTGTTAAAACAATATCCTTGTTGAAATCATTTATTTCCATCCAGCAGTGCCTGTTTGGAATCTGTATTTTTGTGTGTAATTCTTTATAGAGCTCATGCACCCTAGAATGTCACTTCAATGCTTGTCCGTTGAATGGCATTTGACTTTTGACTTCAGAGCTTTTGTTTCTTGCTCTGTTTTGTGACACCTGAGATGCTATCCATTTCTGAAATTCTCTCTCTCATATTATTTTCACTATATCCATTTGTTGTCCCACTTTGCTCCTCAGATGATTCCTCATCCGTTGGGGAGGCCGATTCTCCTTTCTCTAACTTTTGCTGCATCTCTCGGAGCCTGGCAACAGCTTTGTCTATGGACATTATGCTGATGAGGTTAAAGTCATGCATGCTGACCAGATGTAGCATAAAGTTTCGACACAAGTTCTTCTTAATTATTTTTTGTCCGTAATTTTCAACAAACAGCATACAGGCATGATTCATTTGATTGTCAGCAATAAACCTGTCAAATTAGAAAGCCATCATTATGTGAGTAGAACATTTTCAAAACCGAAAAGATATCCTACAACATGGTTTATCAATGTAACTGCACAGACCATCTATTAGGTAGTCTCAACATCTGCAATGTTTTTTGCTTTCAAAGCTTTAGGGTTACTAAGCACAAGAACATTTTTTAAAAACTTAAACAGTCAAAAGTTTATTACCAAATTATCCTTTAATGATCCGTTCCTAAACAACTGAGCTAACTGAATTTTAAGTGCTTAGTGAATTGCAATGCAAAATGGTCAACCAAATCTCTAGCATAATTTATTAGTATCAAAACTAAGTTTACAGTAACATACCCGTGCTTCATAACATGAAGATTCCATAATTTCATCACTTCTTTCTCTCCTTCGTTAACATCAGAAAATTCTTCAATTTGCTGGAGAGAGAGAGATTGGGAGAAAGGATAGGAGAAGAAACACACACATTAACTCCATGTCTGCTGACAAGTAGTGAAGCACACCTAAAATTCAACTTACGCCACCTATACATCACAGAAATAACTACTGCTGAGAATTCAGGCACTGCAGTCAAAAAGGTCAGAAAAAAAGTCCTATCACAGAGACCTGTGATGATAAATTACTTCCATGTTATATACACGCACCCCTGTGTACTCCTGTGACACCAGCATCTTGTCCTTGAAGGAGAAAACCAGCCACAGTGAAAACTTGTTAGGACCCATGTGGGCTAAGCTAGCTTTGCAACTGAAGACGTACTTGAAAATACAAACTTTGATGCCATTAGTTTCTATCGTTAGTGGCTCAGCATCACAAAGTTTTCTAAATGCATCGTTTTCACAATATATCCCTGTTTGTTCCCTACAACTGCAGACCATCTTTTAAAAACCACAATCCATTTGAAATAATTTTGTATAAATGGAATAATTACAGTAATGGTTTTCTCCCGTAGCCATTCAGGGTCCTTTTCATCCTCACTGTCTACTTCCATTTCTTGTGGACGGAGAGGTAAACATGTGTCACTATGGAAATATAGCCGATTGTGCCCGCTGCTGTATGTTCGCTGCTGTTCTACTTCTCCGTCTTCAGATTCAAGAAATTCTGACATACTTGCTTTCGTACGCTTTGGCCTAGCAGAAGGAAAAAAAGTAACTGCTTTCAACCATCATATCAAATATGCAAATACTAAGAACTGCAATTGATTAAATACAAATTATTCTTTTAAGCTCTAGCTTGCAAAAATGCTGGGGTGGGGAGGGAAGAATCACTAGCAGTGAAATAAACACCATTAAAAACCCAACACTCCAACCCACACTCCACCTTTTGGGGAAGAACAGTTTTAGGATAAGGCAGTTAAAGTTACATCATAATGAATAGATACCTCAAGTGAAAAGATATAGAAAATTCACAGGTGAAGTTATCATCAATAACATTTTACTTAGTCATAAACTGCTGTACTTTACTGATAGTGAAATTTAACACTGTTTATATGCACCTACAGATTTACAAGTCCCTAGGTTTCAGAAACCCAGTCCACACGCTACAGGCATTACACAAATACAGGCAGACTGTTTTCCATTTCCCTACCTGCAAACAAGTATATGTGTGATAGGAGTCCTTTTGACCGGCCCATTGCGACTGAAGGCAAACCCAGGTTGACGATGGATATCCTGGGGATTTCCTGCGTAGGAGCCATCGTAACACTCATTGATAGATACGTCTATCCTAGCACCTTTTGGATGATACTGAAACAGATAATTGCAACTATACTTAGCAAACAGTAATGACAATGCATCAGGAGATTTAAACAAGTACCCTTTTCAATTCTGAATACCTTAAGTATCACCCTATCAATAACCTGACACAGCTCTAGTTTCCTTTTACAACACCCAAATAATTTTTAACCTCTAGAAATGAATTCTTCTAAAGCTCCCATGCTCTGTACCATTTTACTGTTTTATATAAAAGCACTCATAATAGAACTAATTATAAAATTAAGGAACACATAAGCAAAACATTGCTCACAAGCACCCTAGAAATTACAACATTTCTAACCAGCTAAGGAGTGAAGTTTTGGAATAATAATCAGAGCAGGGCAGTGGGTATAGGAAACTACATTATCTTCAAATAGAATCATCAAATAAATAGGACAGAACTTCTCTTTAAGGTCAGAATGGTAGGAACAGGTCTTTATCAGCATAAGTAAATATAATACTGTCTTTAAAATGTTTACCACCTTCCTAAAGCTTCAAGAGACTTCCAACCAAGTGTAGATTACATTGCTTTCTACATCACATAAAAAGAACACATTAATGCAAAAGCAGCAGCTAAAAAAATAATTAAAAAAAAATCAAACCCAGAAATTTTTTTCCCCATGTAACACACAACCATTCACAGTAACATTCACAGGAAGCTGCATTTAACCTGTAGATACAGTCCCACAACTTAACAGGCTAGCAACAGAACCACTGCATATGTAATTTCTGTGACGGACTGTACAGTGTTTCATAGTGCTAAACTACAAAAAGACTACTTACAACATAATTAAAGATAAATCTGCTGTGGCAAAGTTTAAGATGTTTGAGTAAACTATACAGTTTCCGACAGTTCAGCGTGCACCACGGGCAATGCAAGTCATCTCGGGCTTCAGTCTGCTGTCTTGTGTTGTTGTTATAAAGGAACTGATGCAAACAAAGGAATAGGTAGCATTAGCATCAAATGCGTTTCATTCATTAACCTCCCAACCCCCAAACCAAATGTGAATCTGAGATCCCTTAAGGCATCCCCTAAAAAGGCAAATGGAAATTTCCATCCAACTCAAGAGAAGTGAACATTTTAATTCCAGACAATATTTACAATTTATTTTTTCCCTCTGATGCTTATTTTCAATACCTGGTAAAATATTCGCAACTTTTGTCGAGGTTCATTTAAAACATCTCTTTCTTTTCTTGTTTGAAGGTCTGTCGGCAAGGATTCTTTCACAGCTGGAAAAAACCCACAGACATATATTTCTTTGGTGAAGAAGAAAAAAAAGACATTGTTTCTTACCCAAGTACGTAAATTCTGAGAAGGGCGCGCTGCTGCTGAAGGAAATGGGCTACTCTAGTGTACTTGGATTTAAGTAGCACCTATCAGCAACAAGGAAGTCTCGGTGCTTAGCTTCCTTCACAAATCTACAGGCAAACCCACCACTTTTAAACGCCAGATTTATCCGCAGTTTTGGAAAACCCTTCAGAGAACTTAAAAACGGTCAGGTAAAGAGCAACATTTTTCTTACTCCATTTAAACAAACAGAATTCTTTAGATACAGCTAAAAGCAGGTGTGGCTGGGAAATAAAAAAAGAAACACTGCTTTCAGATGGCTGCATTGCAAATACATTGCTTAAATTCAATTTCAGAAGTTTCCCAAGTCACACAACAAACAAAACAGTATGAAATGCAAGTAACGTGCGAAATATTTAACTGAAACTTTAACCCTTAACTCTTATCTCTCTAATGCTTACTGTTTGTGTGTGTAACAGCACTGCTCAGTTGCCTCTGAGCCTCTTTCATGCATTTTCATCTCAGTAAGATTATTCGATTACATACACTTAACAAGATACCCCACATATCTAAGTAGGTTTATAAAAGTACCCTCAGGAGAAAACAAATAATGACACCTATTTGCTTTTGAATGGTGAAAAAGATGGCAAAACAAGTCCCAGCTATACTGACATAAGATCTTTTAGAAGATGCACTTACTTCATATCAAATATTTTAGAGAACAAGAGAAATTTCATCCTGTTTCTGTATGAAAAAGCCTGATACTTCAGCCTGCACCACATCAGAGAAATTAGAATTCAATGGCTTGGTTACTTTGAGCACTTTGTAATTACAGCAAAGCCTAAAGCTGCCACATTTATAAAGTCTTTGATGTCTTTATTCCCCTGGTCTGCCTTGGGAAACACGTCAAAGTAAAATGACACCACCAAATGTACCTTTGGGAGAGATGCACTGGATCTTTTTGTTTTACTATCACAGCCTCTAACTGACAGAAGTTTCCTATTTTCACTCTCCTCTCCTGGTATTCAGAGACTGAAAACAGCACGACCATTGTAAATACCCTACAATGCCACCCATCGTGCTACAATATATTCCTGTATTAAGAGTCTGCTGTACTTTTTTGGAAGCTCTTACTGTAACTTTAACAATTTACTGGAATCCTTAGCTTCTCCAGCACAAGAAAACATGGGTTGTATCAGTACATTAGCAATGCAGCCTTGCCACATCCCTATTGCTTCTATATTTATTATGTAGTAAACTAGTACACACCTTCTAGAGTTAGTCAGCATACTGTCATTTCTTTTGCAAATCTGAGCACAAAACCTGCTGAACAAATTACGATATAGGTCTCCAAGAAACTCTACAATACAAAGAGGCCTGGTATGAGGAAGTAAAGAAAAAGCAGAACAACTTTTACAGTGAAAGTTCAAGTACTTCCCCGCTTCTGTTGCCTTTCTTCTATTGGAAATTACTTCATGCTTGTGTGTGTTGTCAGCCATTCATCCCAATTTATGAAACCTAAGTGTCTGCAATCCCGAGCTCCGGTAAAATATTAAATTCAGAAGACAGGAACCAGTCTTATTTCAATATTCTTTAACTCTTTCCAAAGACAAACACATCTGTAGGTTGGCTAAGGATCATTCTATACAGTGGCTCCTGCACAGGTGGGGTGAAATACTTCTTCCTCTAACTTGTGCATTACTACACACTAAAGCTCTAAAAGCAGCAAAAAGAATTGCCACTCTCTAGAAAGTCTCACCAGACATGAGTTATCGTTGACCCATCAAAGTTCCCCAACATATACTGCAATACAACGGCACAAAAAGCACATTTGGAAAAGCATTTTTTCCCCCATAATGATCATTCCCTTGCTATCACTGCTACAGCTCCAAAACCTCACAGTTATATATCCAACACAAAACCAAACTGAAATACTATTTTGCACAAATTCTCCGATTCACTACAACAGATGAACCCCAAAACTCCAAGCAAGGCAACTCTGCACAGTGCCTGCCTACATACGCCAGAGCTTAAGCCTGGAGACAGAACCACTGCACTCCAGATAATTACTGCTATAATAGGGACCTAGAAGTTTCCTTAATCACACAGTTCCAATCCAGTTACAAGCTTGGAAATGCTGATCCCTCTGAAGTGACTCTGGCACTAGCCGAGAGTCTAGGTATATTCAGAGGTGTTGAAACAACAGGAGCAGCCTGTTGCCTTCTGTACAACTTAAGTTTTCCAGCTGTCCTTGGGCCTTGCCTTACCTGCCAACACAGTATTCCAAGCCAAAGTTACAAAACAACTGTGAGTGAGACAAAAGAAAGATAGTATCTAGGCCAGCCCGCACCACCACTTAGGAATCAAAGGGGAGTTTCAGATTAAATATGACCCTGAGACAGGAAACTGCTATTAAAAAAAAAAAAAAAAAAGAAAAAATAGGACACAATGGTCATTCAAAGGGCCCTTTTGTATCTAGTGTCAAAAAGTATTTTAGTAGCAGCTTTTATGAGCTAAGCTCTGGGGAAACAAGGAAGAAACTTGTTTTCAGAAACATTAAAAAAATTGCAATTACGCAACCGAACTTAATAGAAAAATTTGTATTTAAAAAAACTACATTAAGCTTAATTCCTCGATATAATTATAATCAAATAGCATGCTATCTGCTGTACAGCTGCATCACTTTGTGAAGTTTTCAGTTGACTGGACTGCAGTATACAATCAGTTACTCCACCCCAGCAGCTATCCCAGTATTTTGCAAGAAGATCTAAACAACTCTTGAAGGAGAAAAAAATCATGGGGCTTTCATATTTAACCACATATCTTAACACTACAATTTCTGCAAAACATCTCACAGCAAGTATGGGTCTGCTAATGTTTTGACATCATACATGAATTATAAAAAAGCATGCTATCCCAGATTCTTTGACATTTTTAAGGGCCAAACCTTGTAAATCCATCGAAATCTTCAAGGTAAGACTCAGCACTGATACTGAATAGCTAACCTTATGTAAAGGCAAATATTCCCAGAAGACTTGCAAAATAAACTGGTTTGGAACACACAAACCTGTTTAGGTTTGGTTTTGTTTTGGGTTGTGTTTTTTTTTTTTTTTTTTTTAAACAGATACCTACAGAAATGTCAAAGGACATTTTACAAAGTTTTTCTAAAATTGTGCTTAAAATCACCTATGTAAATTTAGGATAAATATAATTTTATATTCAGCAACTTCACAAGACAACTTTTTTAGTAGCAGCAACAGCAGAATGAGCAGTTTCTAGGCATTTCAAATAGATCTTGAACTAATGGGATATATTAAGGTAACAAAAACTATAATTTTAGATTTGCAGTGAATATTAGCAGACTGCATTAATGGTTTTGACATTATGTAATCTCCGAAGTAGTGCATCAGATTACAATGGTAATTACATTAAATTCTTAATGACACTGTAGCATTACTACATTAAATACAAGCCAAAGCAGTAAAACCAAAATAATCGTATGCTACTTAAAATATTTCCATAAAGCAAGGTTAAACAACCCAATTTTAAACAGTCTACGCACCACTGCTTTTAATGGAATATGTATTTAAAAGTTATGATAGAACAGTTCAAACGCAGCTTAATAAGTTTGACAACATGTAAACTCTTCTGGAAAGAATGTACAGGAACTAACTTGCAGAAGGAAACAAAACCAAGTACATTTCAGATCCCTGAAAAATTCTGACCTTAAAAAGCATTTAGTTTTAAATTACAATGGCTCTGAACATTAATGAGTGACTAGGGAGAAACTAGTTCAATAATACATACAGATTAATTTACATATAACAAATATAGATTTACCTCACATTGTAGTAACAGTTTGCAGACTTGCTACATTTTACTCTTACCTACAACAGAAGTATTTTTAGACAGTAGTAACTGTAAACCTGCGTTCTAGCTAGACAACCTCAGACAGCTCAAAATTAATAAAAGCAGAAAAAAAACTTCAGGCCCAAATAGCCATCTTTGTTAACCTGTGTGAATATGCACAAAAAAGTCCATTCATTTTGCACTTTTTCACGTTTAAGATTACTTGAAGCAATTGCACCAGTGAATCCGGAACCCTGAAGCACAGAAGTGCTAAGCAGGTGATTATCCAGCTGCAACACCAAAGTTTGCTTACCTATAGTCTGAGTAGGTTTAACAGAATTGGGTTTGTTTTCTTGAGGGAGGCTTTCAGAATTTCGTGTTGCAAGAGGCTTAGCTATAGGAGCTGTAGACTTGTCATTTGTGTCTCCTGTCCAACGAAGAGTAAACTGAAGCGTAGGTCCCTGAGAAAATGTTTCAAATGGAGGCAATCTCTGTGTGCGGGGAAATCAAAATAAACCAGCAGAATTAGTGTCTTCCCATGTACAAAAACTATCATGAGAAAATATTGACAGAATGGGGACAGATGTAATTTTTTTCATCACCAGAAGTCCTTGTGTTTTTGACATAAGCATACACATTTAGATATTATACTTTAAAAAATAAAGCTGAAAAAAATGACTATGCTGCTTCCTGCACATTATTGAGCAACCAAGTCATGCACATAGTGTGGCACTGGGGTAGCACCTCCAGTATGGAAAACCTCTCTTACATTCTCCCACCAACAGAAAGCAACCATATCCCTGTCTCAGTTTAACAAAGTTACAGCAATTTACATATATATAGCTTTTTAAGCACAGTTACATGTGGGGACCTGCTCCTATGATCTTCCTAAAAGCTGTTTCTATCTGTTCAATTTTAATTTCTTGCACAGTTTAACAGAATCAGAAGCAATATTCCAGGTAAAGGCTGAACAGGGTAATAGAGCTTATAACTATATTTTTACTATATACTTTGGATCACCTCTACTTTTTTCCTTATTATGTAATCATATTGATTCACAAACACTTTGCAACCATCTAGAATTTTCATATCCTTCTGCTCAGTCACTTACAATGGATAGTCTCCCAGGACACAGGAGCATGTGGATATATAAATGCATACCATCACCTGCATTCACTCTATCACTGAATGTTGATTCTCCTACACTGACACACACTCTTCCTTTCATCACTACATTTCACCAGCATTCCCCGAAGGTATGTAAGATCACACCTACGAAAGCTCTGGGTTCCTCTTTCTTTCCCCAAAATATTCTGCTTCTGCAGTTTGTTCCTTTTGATTTGTCAAACTTCTATTTATTACAATAACAAACATTTAATTTGCCTGATAAGACAGAAATTCAGAATTCATTGAAAGAGACAGCTGCCATACCTACAGTAATTAACATCTGCGTGCATGAACGATCTAGTGTAGCCAAAGCTTTCCTAAACTGAGAGCTAAATTAAAACTTATGTCCATACATCCTGAAAGAGAAGTACCATTTCCTGTTCAATTTAATCCATTTTCAGAGGAACAGCCACTGACTGCACTTTGAATTATGTTCCACCTTAAGCCAGACCATTTTAAGTAGGGACAGGTCTTTCAGCCACTAAACTAATCCATACCTTCCCATCAAGTATTGTTTCCCATGTTGCTCTTTTCTTGCTAATGGGACACTCTTCCATTTCCTGCATGGCCACTTCATATTCCCCATCAAGAAGTTGCAAGCGCCTGTCAAGACAAAGTATGTATTATAAGTAAAGCAGCTCATTTTTATTGTTTGCCTATTAAAATGTAGAATATATTTCACAGTAACTAAGTTTCTAAAAGGTTGATTTTAAGGCAAATTTATCTGGCAAGTAAGTGTGAATCTTAGATACACACCATACATAACGAAAAAGCTGCCTAATGCCAAACATCAATGCAAAAGCCTCCATCCACGTGATTCCAAGAGATATAGGAAAGCTATTGTAAACACAAAATTAATACTATGATGGGAATCTTCCTGTGAACAAACAAAACCCAAACTGAATGACACCCCCTCCAAACCATCTCTTATTTATTCCTGCTTTATTAACAACTACTCTGTTCTAGCAAACCAAAGTGACTCTAATGAGGCCTCCAAAACTGAAGAATGCTACCTTTGTATCAGAGCCATGTTAGATGTAGCAGTCTGTTCAGTGAGGCTTGAGAAATTCTGATTTCTACTTAAATAGTTTTATTTTGTTGCCACTTGCTGAACCGCGCAGGAGAAGCAAAAAAGAAAGAACAGTGAATCAAAGGTATAGTCTCAGGAAAATGTTTCATGGATACGTGTGTTTTAAAGATATCAATGCAAATCAGCAAGTGATATAAATTTACAATACAAGCTCACTTTCCCAAGATTTTGTATTTTTCCTTTTAAGACATTACTTTCTGAAGCAATGGCACTGAATTCCTGACAACAGATCATAAGCTACAGAAGCATCATTGAAAATACATGATTTGTTGCTAAGTAGATAAATACCATGTGAATGTATGCAAACTGTTGCACAGTTTGAACTTGGGAATTATTTCTCACAGAAAAAGGCTGTTTCTGTTTCTAGACCCTTCAGTATTCTACACTGAAATATTTTTCTTTTACATATAAACTATATCACAGCAGCAGTATCCCAGCAGAATAAAGTTATAAACACACCAAGTAAGCCAGAGACCTTTTGTTCTGTTTCTTGACAGCATCTTGCAAACACTGACTCCATCATTTACTCATTCTAAATGAACAGTAATAACTTCAAAAAGTAAAAAAATAAACATATAGACAGAAAAGATAATAGCCTTAAGACAATACTTTTCCTAGATCTGCATATGTATAACTCTTTTCCAGGCCTGGAGTCTGGGTAAAATAACCTTTTTCTCAATTTCTCCAACAAACAGAAGACTAACTTCAAGACATTAACATAAATGAATAGCCTATACTTTACAAAAATCCACAAATAATCAAGTTAATAGCTTGTATTTTGAAGATGGCTTTCCACATAAAGTAAAATTTTAAAGATTTTTTTTAAATACCAATTTTTACACATTCTTTGGTTCTGCTGCAAATCAGTGTCATTTATATAGCAGCATGGCTGAAAATGTCCTAGCTTATGTATCATCACTACAAAACCACCTAGTGGTTCATATCGTGTTTAGCACATTAAAGTCCTCCAGTGGAATTAAGTAGTAGAAAGGAACAAAATATTGCCCAAACTTCTAAGAAATACAGATTAGAGAAAGACATTTCTTAAAAAATCCTACTCAAAATATAAGACTTCTCAAACTGTATGTGGATAAACAACTATTTTGTCAGAATCACTTGGAACTATGTTTTAAGCAGCTTTTTCTTGAAGCTGTATTTATATTTTTACTAATAAATTATGTAGATACCTACCCCACCTGGGATCTACATTTGCCATGGATAGAACTCTTATTTTCATACACTGTATTCTGGCTGTGGCTGGTATTATCATCTTCTGCAGGACAAACAACTACCATTGTCCACTCACCAGGAAATGGTATGCTACTTATCTTCTGAACTATCTGGATTGCCCTAAGCTATAGTTTAAGTTCCCCCCCACTCCACCTTATTTAAATATATTCAGTAGTGGCAAGATAACAAATATTAAAAATATTTCACCACATTTAAACTGCATGACAGAGTAAGTCTATTATGATTTCAACTACTTGTTTGATTTCACTGTAGTAAAGGAGAAGTAACGTCATCTTCAGATACTAGCAGAGTAAGATCTGTGACTGCATCAGCAAGAGTCCGAGCATGGAGGAAGTTATGCCACGAAATACAATGTAAGCAGTAAGCATATTGCAGAGCAGTTTTTTTGTGTTTTTTGTTTGGTGGTGGTTTTTTTTGTATTTTTTAAATTATACCATTACTCATCTTTAACAGAACCACAGAAATTGCATCTGTCAAAGAACTGACAAGGAACAAACTAATGCATATTCAAAGGACAATACTCAATTCCATAAGATGGAATTATTTACAATTGTCACTGAACAGGTCTCAGTATAAAATGTGCATTATGAAACCTGTAGACTTTTTTTTTTTAAAAAAATGGAGACAAGCCTAAGCTTTTATTGTAAATATCAACTAAAAATGCCGTCAAAGACAGCCAACACTGAAAATAAAGAACCGATTTAAGTTTAATATTAAACAAATTCCTAACGATTAATGGGAACAATATTTATTTTGGATAATATTACCTGTTTTTATCAAATACAGTCATTTGTGCTACAAATGTCTTTTCCCCATCTTCACGATTTGAAGAGTTTCTTTTTCTTCTAGCTGGAAGCTCCTCATTGACATCTGTACATAAGAAATATGGTATTCAATTATTATATAAGCACAAATTCAAAAGATCAAACAGCTTCTATGTGATTGCAAAATGTAACTGGCTGTTGATTATGTCAGATGTGTTGTACAACAGAAAACACCACAGTATTTAATGAACAGCTCAATGGCAATGAAAAGAGCACTTAGCTTAATAGTAATCCTATTTTAGATATGTTCACATATATTTATAGTTTAGTCATATGACTGTCAGCATAAAGAATACGGGGTTTGACCTTCCTCCTCTTGTAGATATAAAATAGTCAAACAGTTAGTTTTTCACTCTAAATCCACTTCAAGGCTGTGCCCTGATAAGATTAAGAAAATAGCTTTTAAAAATTTGTTATTAAGGTATTCTCTTTACTGGTTAGTCATTTAGTTTTCATGAGAGACCACGATAGCACCCAAAGCTGAGTCAGTAGCAACTGGTGTTGCCGGAGGTTTAATGATAGTCACAGCGACCACAGGGCTCTTACATTATTCATCCCCCAACAGTGTTGCCTCATACCTTCACCATCACACATTAGTAAAGATTGATACTAAATTTACATAAAAACAGAAGCACAGTTTCTAGTTACCAACTGTATTTTAGCCACATCTTGAAAGAGACTGCAAACAAAAGAAAGCAAATTCAGTCACTCATCCGTTACCGACCCTTCTCAGAGTATGACCTACACTGCAGATCAAGACAACCATATGCATGCCTACAATATAAACTATGTAAAAGCATATTTAAAGATTGAAGTTACCAATGTTTTCATTAGTTTCGCCATTGATCAGTCCATTAAACTCTCTTCTTCCTGGGCGAGTTACTCTGAATAACAATGAGTAAGACTTCACCATATGGCTGTTGCTTGGTTCGAACTCATTGCTAGAAACTGCAAGCGATGGGAAGTTGCCTGGTTTTATTTGGCTGAGGTCTGGGTTTAAAGGCACCTGCTTTTTCCCGGTAGGAACCTGTCTTATCGGACAACTGACATCCTGTAGGAAAACAAGCTAAGGTTTAGGGTTTTAGCATACAAAGTAAAGACATTAAGTGTTAAAATTTATATCATTTATGAATTGCACTTCTCCTGCCACCTTTTTCAAAATAAGCCTTGTAACAGATGTAAATAAAAAAATCTGGAATAACAATCCCAGATTTTAAATGTAAAAACAGATATTTGAAAGTGTAAATAAAACTAGCATTTTATAATCACTTCTGGCAGCAGCCATCTTTCTCTAAGTGATTAAACACTAACATCAGACATTCAGAAAGATTGTAGAACAGTCATTAATACTAATTTAATTCTGTTTACCTAAAGAAATTAAATGTTTTGGTTATATATATATTTCAAAGGCTTCCTATCTTCTCCTTCCAATATTACAAAGTGCACATTGCGCTATCTGGGAGATAAAGAACCGCTTACCTAGGATTTATTATATGCAGTATCTCCCAAATAGACCATTTAACGCTGTAGTATTGGAAAAACAACGCAAGATGGCCGAAGTATGAAACTTGCAGGAAAACATTTCAAATAACCATCACCACCTCCTGCTTTTACCATATTTATCCATACTATAGCAAACAACAAAATTGGCTAGAAACAATATTAACTCTTAAAAACATGTCAAAACAGCTTAACATTCTTAGGGAAAATATATGAAGTTCTGACTGCAAATCTTTCCCTTTTTGGTTAAAAATTACAGCATGCATTACTAGGCCTCCCATATTCCCACAGCTGTGAAGATAATTTGCCAATTGGCATGAAACAAACATAGCTAAAACAGCAAGCAAATTCAAAGATGCTTAAAAAAGAGAAAGGGAAAAAATTGTTTATATTTCATAGTAGCTAAAATCTGCAATAACTGAGATGATAAATTTAAAAAACTAGGTACAGAAAAAGCAAGGAAAGACAAGACTTGGCAGATGGCTGGGGAATTAGAAACAATTACAACTCATTAGAGTTTAGAAATAAAAGGAAAAGGCATAGACTACTCAATGATTTTGTGATTGCCTGGTTTACTTAAGCCTCTGGACATCAAAACAGAATAGCTTCATGATGTGATACAAAAAAATTGAAGTAAAAATAGAGGTGGCTGAAATTCACAATGAGTGAATCTGACTTATAAGCAAAGTAAATTTAACGAACAAAGCGGAATTTTTTTAAACTTCCAGTTATTTCTCACAAAGCAGAGCAAAATCCACATATACATATATATTTTTATACATATATTTGCTTCTTAAGAATCCCTTACCCAATCAATAGAAAACAACTTGAAAAGGTTAGATCTTAAATTTAAAGACTAAATTAATCTCAACAGAAGCATCATTTCACCATTACCTTGTTGTATGTTAATTAGATGTTCCAGAATCAGGTAAACATTTTACTTTAATACATATTAATAGTTTGTCAAATAATTTTTACCTTTCGTTTCTTGTGGCAAACTTTCACAAGCAGTACTTCCAAGGTTACAGAATTTTGTTCATTCTCTGAGTTTTGTGATGGCTTATCTAAACAGAAAAATATTTCAAGTTCTGAAAAAGTGAAGAGCTATTCAATGGTGTAAATCTACCTGTAATGACTTTTTAGCCACAGGTACCTCCAGGTACAAAGAAATCTAGTCAAATTCTAAGTTTCAATTCTCCCCAAACTTACTGCAAATTCCCACTTGAGAATATATCCTACCTAGCTATTCTAATACTAGCAGATTAAAAAGTATAGTTGATCTCCAATGTTTAAAAGAGTAAGCTTGCTACCTTTGGCACTGCCAAAATCTTTTCATAGCAGAGAAAAAGTATATGGGTAGATTTAAGCAAAGTCAGAATACACATACAGATGAGTCAAATTATTTCCCATATTTTTTTTCTTTACAGCTTGCGAACCTAGGATTTGGTTGGCATCAAAACTTAAGATCCAGATGCTATCAGATAGGAAACCAAACCAAACCGATAAAGATTATACAAAGTTAAGTATATGCAGAATAGCTGTTAAAGGACTCTTGAAAGAACTTGGAAAAAAAAGTCTTTGAAAATAAGACTTGGCTTCACAGTCTCTGCATTATAAATTTCCTAGAGCCTGGAATCTTCAAGACAGCTACTACCAGCAGTATGATCAGCAATGCCTATTAAGAACTGCCTTACCAAATAAATTTCACTGTATAGGTAAGAGAACCTTTAATCACGTGAACTTATATTTATCAGGAAACGTGCCCTCATATGGAAAAAGAATAGAAAGATAAAACTTGATTATATATCTGGTTAAAAAAAAACAGTTTGTGGAAGAAATTCTGAAAAACAATTATCAACCAGAACTGAATGAATATATAAGAAGTTATTTCTGCTCTTTTAAAATCTTACAAATATCATTATGGGCTTAAGTTAAATGCACAATGGCTTCACCTGAGTCCATGTCACAAAGAATCTGACATTCAATGAGATGCTTTGTTATGCTCATCAGATATCAAGAGCAAAGCTTTAGCATAGCAAATAAAGACAACATAACCCATGTCTCTTCACTTGCTTTCCTCCTGACACTCTATCCACACTGAACAAGCTTTATGTTTTTCAGCTGAGAGAGAGTTCTGGTAACTCATGTAGAGACACTAGCAGTTTTATTAAATAAATGGATTGTTAAAAAAACTATTATAAACACAAGGCATACTAGAAATCTTCTTAGGAAACACAGAAACTCGGGGTGGGGGAACCCAACCAAAACTCCACCACACTCTCAGTTTCGAGAGTTTCTAACATAATTTCTATCCAGACAAATAAGCGTATTAATTGCACCAGCTCCATTAATTTGAGTATTTTCTATATTTAATATTCACTACCACACCATATAATACATATAATATAAGATCACACCATAATAGAAAAGCAGTAGGAAAATGAAGGTCTGTCAGCAAAATCTATGGAACAACTACTCCATCCACTATGTATTTTAAATTCCATACATGAGATTTACCACTACACACTGTCCTGAAAGGATCAGATTTAGACATTACATATCTGAATTTAAGACACATATCCTTTCCTCTACCTTTATTCTGTACTCCTTATTCTTATCACTAGCTGCCCTGACAGTCTCTTGTCATTTCCCAGCTTAAATACTGAAGGCAATATAGAACATAAAGTTCCTGAGAGCAGAAACAAGTCCATTGAGACAAGAAGTTCCAGAAACAGAATATTCCTCATCTACAGACTTGTAGAACTTTCTCCGAATAATATTACAGTTTAATAAAGAAATAATTCTGAAATCTAGACATTTGCAACTAACTTTCAAACGTCTTACTGAATAGATCTGGTTAAGCATAAGATACTTCGAGGGAATTTAACAACTTCCAGAAAAAAAGTACAAAACCTGTTACAGGAATTGTATTAGCTTTTACATCCAAAGACTAAGATGCCATTCAGAATATTTTTAACCAAAAAATTAGAAACACTACTTTATTTTAATGGATAAACAGCTAATTTTTTTTTCAGGGAAGTAAAAAGACAGTGAATTTACCCATGCCTATACAGCACAAAGCATGTAACTTCTGTTTTCATTAAAGGAAGAGAACCCTTCATTCTGGTCTATGAAGTCCAATATTCCAATTTTGAGAGGTAAAGCCTTACGTGCATAAAAGACACAATAGAATGACTGCAAGTCACTAACACATGATTTCCATTGCTTTTCTAATTGCTGACGTGGCCTTTGCCTCATTTCTAGGCTCTACTTGATAAAATTTATTTTCACACTTCTACTTTAAATTAAAAAACACTGAATCTTCTATTTGAAGGCTGAGGGTTTTTTTTAAAGCTACTTCAAACGCCCAAAAGACACAGTCCCATAAAACCACTTTCTTCTGGAACTCCTCAAGGTCTATTTCAGTTTGAAAGGATGACGACTTCTCAAAATCACTGTTTTGACTAAAACCCCAGAAGTCTTATCTGCTTGACATTACAATTACACATCATATTTAAAATACTATTGAAAGTATTGTAATTAATGGGACAGACTGAGTTTAAATAAGTTAAAGTGTGCATACAAACAGCAGAGATTCAAAATATTCAAATATTCCCCTCACAAATCTATTTTCACAGATGTAATGTCAAAGGTGCTATACAAATTAACAATATATTGAATGAATTGGCAAACATACCATTTTTATGGAAGAACCCAGTAAACGTAAGTTGCAAATGAGCAGACAAGCTAAACAGAAAAAAAGAAAGGCAATGTTAGAACAAATAAGTATTTTCTTCCCACAGCAGTCACTCCACTCACTGATGTTCTAGACAGACCTACACAAGAGCCAGAACTACAATGCAGCAGTCCATCTTTCTAACTTGGAAACTGCCTGGATATAGCAGTTGCCATTGATGCAAAGTTGTAGACCAGTTTTCTCTTTACAGACCAATTCTCTTTGAGTATGTCACGACTTGATATATTAAAAAAAAAGAAGGTGGTAGAGGTTTAAACACTACAGTAGAAGGGCATTGTCTGAAGACATGAGATCTTGCCTTCACAGGCAGGCAAACGCATTTCCTAAACATTCATCAGCAACAGAGATTAGTTTTGGTGGAAATTTTCTAGAACTTCACTCTGAACCATGCACTTGTTAAAAAAAAATAAAAATCAATATAAAGTACTTTAAGTTTGGAAAGCAGAATCTTTACAATGGGCAAGTTAAGTCTTAGAAATCAAGATTATCAGTCACATCAAGTCCACAACATCTATAACATGCAATCAAAATAATAATTGCATATATTTTGTTTCAAAGTATTGCAGCTCATAGCCTATTCTGCTGACTGTAGACCCCATTTTATTTCAAATTGTTAAATTCAGAATACATTTCAGCTTAAAGCAAGCATTCATAAACTTAGAATAAAATGGGTCTCAAAAACACTTAGAAAAATTCAAAAACTATGTACCTCTGAAGTATGTTGTATTGAACAAAATATCATCTATTATACTAGAACACCAGATACAATTTTGAGCACCTTCACTGACTTCTCAGGAAGGTACAACCTGACATTCAATGCCTATTTTTACACATAAACATTTCTGAGAGCACTAAGATGATTAGTGAAAGTGCCCGACAGCTTGAGCAGTCAAAAAACTGCATCTATTTCAACTTGCATCATTCAGCCATGTTACTTTTCCAGAAGAATTCTAAAGTACATTTTTCATAGCTTTGAAAGCACAACCCCATCAATATTCTGACTATTTTGATTCAACATGATCCTCATCCTTAAAAAGACAGCGTTTACCTAGCAACTATCCACAACATATGGAGCAAAATATAATTAAGAAAAATAATATACAGTAAGTCTAGAAAACCTTTTAGAACACGAAATTTATAAAATTGTTTCAGATTAAATTGTATCCAGCATGGTTCCCTCTGAAGCAGGCTAATTATTTGTAAACACTATGGGAAAAGAACACACCACAAAAAAACCATCTGAACAGGTCTTCACAGATTCTAGCACATTCTAAACTTCTAGGTTAGTTTTTGATATGTCTGGTTTTGTTTTAAGATGTCCAGAATGGTTTGCATTTCATGATCTATCAGAACATTAAATAGAAAGGTTTTGGTAAATTATCTGCAATCTTTCTACCAGAAAAAAAAAAAGAAAAAAAAAAAGAAAAGAAAAAAGAACACAAAGCCAACCTGTAGGACTAAACCAGATCTGTGACTGAACTGTCGACTAGAACAAAATTATTCTGATAGTGTAACAATGGATTGGTTAATTTCCATCCTATACACTTTCACAAAAAGCTTAGGTTTTTAACTCATACAGTTAAAAAGTTTGACTCAGTTTGGTCATCATCTATCACACTCAAATATCACAAACACAGCGTATGCTATATCACTTCTCAGTGAATAAGCTTTTTATACACTTTTATTTCAGCACTAGGAAACTCATCAAAAAACAACAGATGAGGGGTATTTGCCATGCTTTCTTTTTGCCATCATTACAAAGACAGGCTAGGATGAAAATGAACCAAAACTCATCGTTCCCAAGTTTCACATCTCTGCTGAACTTTGACTTTTGCCAAATACATTATAGCAAATTCAGCAAGAGGTCAGTATTTTTCTTCTGAAGCAAAGTAGTAGGACCTGATAAAATATGAGTTTTATCCAACATTTAAGTGTGTTATATAATTTAAACTCTTGTGGAGAAAAACTTAACATGATGAAACCAATAGGTACACTACTATAAAGGTAATTACTATTTCACTATTAGAAACACAGAGTTAAACCCCCTGCAAGTGACAATGCCATATGGAATTAAGACTTGAAATTATCTCTTTGTTAAAGAGGGAACACTTATTCAGATATAACCATGCAAAGGTTCAACATGAGATAAATGTGGGATCAGATAACAAAAAAAGTATCTCAGACTAAGCAATATTTCTCATGAGAAAATTAGAAGGGAAAATTGTTGTTACAGCCTTTAACGAAAACATTTTACACTAGTTACCCTATTACAGCTTGAGATCAGTAAGATCTTTTAAATACTGTTAAAAGCTTCGGGGTTTTTTACATAACTATGAATGTAAGGTTAAAAATAAAGTGCACAACCATAAAAATCCCAAATAGTATAACTTCATCGTATTTTCCCAAATCCACCTTTATTTTTTTTCATTCCAGCACACAGAGGTTTAGTTACTGACATAACTGACCGTCTTAAGAAAACAAAAGGTAAGGCAAATACCTATTTGATGCTTCTATACACATTTCAAGAAACAGCATGACAAATATTGAAAGTTTATCCTTATATTGCTTTTCTCAGAGTTTTTAAATGACCAGCACAGACACATTTGAAATGTTGCTTCCAAAAATCTTAACACACCAATTATCTTGCTTCTAATAACTATTCTTTATCACTCTCATTTTATCAATCAAAAAGACTTGATTTAGCACATGCATGTGCTCATTGGTACATAAACACACAAATATATATGCAGGACAGTACCTGTGAGATTCTTGTTCTCCCTTCATTTTCTCTACTTTTGATAACATGTCGTCTACTTTGAACGTTTTCCTGTGAAGAAAAACAGAAAGCAGAAAGAATAGTTTCACATAACCCCTATTCCCATAATATGTAACAAGAAAATTTATTCAGCCTAAATTTTTATTTGGTTTTCAAACTGTCTATATATACACAATTTTAACCTCTGTTCAGAAAGCACCCTTTTTATACCTTTTTAGGCCTAGTAGCACACCCATGTTGTTGGGGGACACAACTGCAATACAGCTGTCTCAAGCAGTACCAAAATAATACACAGAATTAAAATCAGACCTTTCAGAAGTAATCCTACTGCTCATAAGAAGTGTCATTTATTCAAACCTTGCAGTGAACACATCTAACCACATTTCAGCTTTGGTCAAAGGAAATCTTCCCACTTTAGTGACACTTATACCTACTGGGAATTCATGTGTAGGTTCTTCAGTCATTACTATTTTAATCTTGATCATAATAATGAAAAACACTTAAAAACCTAAGTATAACCCCCCTGCTTCTTTCTTCACAAAGTTATATTAAATGGACACAATACAAAGAACAATGAATTCTGAAGGTACTTCTGGAGCAGAGGGGGATAACGATAACCAATGACAATGTCACGCAGAATAATCACTTCAAATAATTTCTCTCCATAATTCTGACATCAGTCTGTTCATGCTCATATGTTTAGCCTGTCCTACCATACGTACAATTTAATGTTCATTGCTAAATAAAGTTCACTTGTGAGCAGAAGTTATTGGATAGTTTCTAGAATAGCCTTTCATTTTTTTTTTAAAAGGAAAATTAATGCTTGGGCCTAGATGCCAAGACTAGAGTGACAACGCCTAGGCTAGAGTGACAATGCAACAGCGCGAGGTGCCGCGAAGGCACCCTTCCTTTACATTTATACCTTAGAAAAATTTAATAAGAACATCATAAGCTGTTGCCAAAGAATGTATTTCTTGTGGGGGAACAATAATGACATGCTCTGGGGAAGTGGGAAGCATCATCTACAGAAATATCCTGACTTAAGAACACTGATGTCATACGTTGTCTACATTCAGCATGCAATGTATCTGAATGATTTAGCTACAAATCACATGGTGACTAAATAGCAACACTGGACAAGAAACACTACACAAGCACAGGGCTTCAGTCAGAGAACAAGGAGAAAAAATAATTATGATTTGTGTAGTAAACAATCACTGATTCAAAGCTTTACTCAGCCAAAGGTTCACACAGATGACAGATTCAAGAACTGACTCACCTACACTAAAACATGAGATTATTAAAACGAACGTTGCAATGCTCAGCTTTAAAGCAAGACAAGAACAGAGTAATTTGTTGAAAGTTTCAGATTCTAAGGTAAAAAAATCTCTGCGTGCACTTTACTTAAGCTCAAAATCAGCCACTGTTCCACAGAACAGCAAGTAGTACAATTATCTTTAGAAGGCTTTCTTCAAAATAAAGAATTGCTTAAAACAGCTCTAGAGCAAAGCTGTCTCATGATTGGAATACGAGCCAGAAACCAGCTAAGAGACAAACATGTTTCAGGAATGGGGGAAAGTTCAACAATCTTTCATAAAATATACTAGTACCTGACACAGCTCGCATTTAATATTTGTGAGCATGACTGATCCAGAAAGAACGACGACGACACCTTTCCTAATGTCAAACCTCAGGTTAGTTAAAACAAGAAGACAGTCCTAAAAATCTTTCAGAAAAACTAACAGCAGCAACCAAAAAACCCATTAACTCAAAATTGTTGCCTTTGAAATTAAGTTGTACAAACATTTAAAAAATACCAAAATTCCTTCAAAGTGAATTACTATTTTTATGTTAACATGTTCCCATGCATAACAGACAAAACTAATTTCTTGTAATAACCATCCCTAACACCCTGGATTTTCAAGGCAGCATTTACTTGTGCTGCAAGTATGCCCATCTTGTGCATTCCTTTCTCCACCCACTCTCACTCCAGTCAAGCACAGCAATAATTAACAAAGTATTAAAAGTCACATCATAGCAGGCCATTACTCTGTCAATAAAAAAATCCTATTATTCCTTTATCCAAATACTGTATGGGAATCACCTTTTATCAACGGTTAGTAACTTCTTTCCAATGCCATCATTTGGTCTAATAATATAGGAACACCAGAAGACAGACCCACAGGCAGAAAGTCCATTTCAATTCTCCATCAAGTATCACTTGACCAAAGCATATTACCTCTCCAATGATAAGCAGCAACTTCAATACTTTTTTAGCCCAAGTTGACACACGCCCATTAACTTACTCCTTATTAAAACTTCTCTATATGCATTCTGGTCTTTATAAACACTTTTTCAGTATTAAACATACAGACCAACAACAACGGATAATTTCTTGGTAAAAATGCAGTTTTACTTCCCTACCTCCAAGTGATAAATTTGTCTGGCATTTTTCTCAGACTACCGTAGAGCTAGAGATAAAAGATGTGGAGCTATAATTACTATTGTGATAGGTAAGTTCTATAAAGTTTGGAGATAACTTCTTTATATTTTACATGTGATAGTGTTTACTGAAATGGCAATCAAAACAATGACTGGCAATTTAAAAGTGGCAGAATTAAGAAGTTCTACGGGAATAAATAAACAAATATACATGTATAGTCACGGTCCACATAAGCAGGCTAACAATGATGCAGTTCCAAAAGATACTACTTTGCAAAAAGAACTCTACTAACATTTTTAGTATACTGAAGCTAGATACGGAAATTTTTCCTAACATAACCCTTGGGAAGATCTACTCTAGTTTGGATATTTTTCCTCTCTTAAAGCCCCGTTTTCACCAGAATAACAGGATCATATACCTTAACCATTTCTATTGAATGAAGAACAGCAATTAAGATCTTGCACACGTTTGAAAGCGTTTTCCAGCACAGATCAGCAAACAACTGTCCTGCCAACCTCCTCTGGAAGTTCAGTTGAGACTGTTGTGCTACAGTCTCTCAGTTTTGCCACTACATCTAGAGTAGTGCAAATCACCTTTAACCTACAACTTTTGCCGTTTTTACTAGGCTGAAAGAGAAGGAGCACAGTATTGACAAAGCATGGAAAGGTGGGAGGGGGGGACCCAGGAAAGAACGCACTTCTTTGTAATTATTTTGGGGTTTTTTTTTTCCCCCTAAACTATGCTAGCTCACTTCTGTTGCATTATTGTGTTTTTATGAAGAAAACATAGTAAAATGTTTTACTTCCTAGACCTAACTACCAGAACGATTTCAGTAAGTCAGTATTGTCAGGAGACTAGTGAGTGAAACGGCTGTTAATCTGTTATCAGAACACTACCTAACTAAAACCACAGTTCTAAAACAAAGTGTTAAGGGAACTAGTAAAATCAGTAAGTTTCAAAGAGAAACTAAGCATTATTTGTGCAGCTGAATTTGAACTGGAATTTGGAACAGCGGACAACACAATGTACATGCAAAGTACCATTTCTCGTTTCCCAGCAACTACAGCAGATATCCAAAGAAACAGATTCAGGTAAAAGAACATACACATTCAATCAACTATAAGTTAATAAAAGTTACAAGCAAGAACTTCCTGTTGCACAATTCTAGTTAAAAAACAAAAAACCAAACCACCTTGAACATTATTTCTTAAAATTTGGGTCTGCCCTATTTTAAAATGAGCAAACAATTCACTTTGGTAATTTTTTAAGAAAAAGTAAGCTGCAGCTTGAAGTTAAAAAAAAATAAAATCTGATCATTAGCTGTCCTAAGTACTTGAAGTTGTACGTTATGGATTCAGTTTTCAGAAACGGTTGTATTGTAACATTAATGGCAAGAACATTAAACAATATCCAAGAGATCTGAGAATGCCACAGTTTATTTAATTTAAATAAAAGGCAAATTCTATAGCTCAACAAATCATTCAAATATTACCTTCCTTAGATACAAATATAGTTTAAATTAGAATTGTCTACATAATCAGATTTTATTGCTATTCCTTAAGTGCTCATGATTAAGTATTTCAGTCCCACAGCAACTGTTTCCAAGCAATAAGAACTTTAGTGTTAAAATATTTTAAAATAAGTGTTCAGGCTACAAAAAAAATCCAAAAGGTAACAAACGATTTTCAGTGAGGGGGAAGTAACTGAAAGGACTTTACAATTCGGCTAATAAATAATGTACACTGCACTTTTCACTCTGCAGTATTTATATTTTTTAAAGTCTATTGACATGCAGCTGTAGCACCTCACATGATAGGAATGTCCATTTTGCAATGTCACAACTGAAGCCCTTTTCTCAAATGTATCCAGTTCAAAGTAATCATTTTAAAGTGTTTGCTGTTTTTTTGTAAAATACTATAAAATGACCTTCATTTTTCAGCTTTTAAAATAATTACAGAAATAATTACTGGGTCCTCCCAAGACTAATTAACAAAACCAATAATTCTGGTTGTTGGGTTTTTTGTTTGTTTGTTAAATAAATGGTAAGGTTACAGTTTAAAGTAAAATGTTTCATATGATTATAATCAAGCACCATTGACTACAAGAGCTCAGATGTTATACAGTTTTGTTTGTTTTTTAAGAAGTTCTCCCCAAAACAGAAAACAAACATGGGAGAATCAGTTAGGATTCTGCAGATAGTTATCCGCATTTGAATACTCCCACTATCAACAGAAGTCACAAGCATAAAGTCACACACATCCTTAACATTGCAGAAAAGTTCTTTGGTCTCCGAAATCAACTGTAAAGTGATGTATGCATTTTTTAATTTCTTCAAAAAGAAAAGGTCACGTTTTACACATCTTGTAAAAAAAGGAGGTCACCCTCCACTATTTTTGGACTTCTGCAACTTAGTTCACATTTTAGGATCACTTTTCAAAAAACAATTTTACCTTTTGATATTTGTTCGGGAGTTTCTGTGGGACATGTAAGTGAGAGTTCTGTGCAAAAATATTGGCTGCAGGAAAAAAAAAAGAAAAAGGTTACGCTTTAATTAAAATTTCCTACAAGTCCCAAGTAAAGGAGTGATAAAGACCAATTACTCACTGCTATTAGATTCCTGGTACGCAGAAATCTGTATATCTGTGTTGGTTCTAAGAAAAAGAAACACATGTTATCCAATATACCTTATACCTCCAGAAAGACAGTCTTACTATGATAAAAAAGTATCTAACTTAGCATGTTGATTTTTTAAAATTATTATCACAAAAGTCATTAAGTGAAGCATCATGATGTCCAAATAACTCCAAGTTAACAACTCAAAGGTTACTCCACCTACTGTATAACACAAAGCAACTTCTTGTTTAAGCTACCATAAATCAGTAGTCACAACTCAACTATGCTTGCTCTTGCTTTCCACAAAATATGTTTCTTACAGCTTTGTATCATAAAAGGGCAGAAAAAATAGCTCAACATATTACAACCTATTATCAAATAGGTAAGTTTTCTTCATGAAGTTAACGAACATATCTGATACAATACCAAAATAGTATACTAAATTTACATAGTTGGAAAATTTGGTATCTGACTGTTCTATCCTTCTGTAAAGTACCAAGGTCACTTGCACAAGGTACCAAAACAAGAGTAGGGACTGTCAGTTGACTATGACACATTGTAGATCATTCTAGGCTAGGAAATTCATTTCCAACACATTTTATACTCATAGGAGCAGAAAAATGTTGATTCTGGTAAAGCAACTACTGTTTCAAAGTGCAAACGGAGGGAAGACAATACAGCAATATGCAATACTGACATGAAAGGGTAGCATCATTTGAAATAGGTGTAAAAACCAAAGTTCAAAAGATCAAGACTTGCCTACAGAAAAGAGGACCTTCAGTTTAGTTTTAAGCAATTCAGTTAAATCAGGACAAAAATGGTTTTTTTTGACTGGATCAGATTATATCTAACAAGAATTCTAATCTAAACTGAAATACACCCTTTCAAAATTGAAGTAAAAGTCAACTTCATCAACAAGAAACTTGGAAATGACTTGATAAAACACATTAAGTAGAGAGAAGAAGATGGAGAATGCCTTGATGTCCATGCTAAGGCTGCTAACGCTGCCTCCATTTCCCACATAAAGAAAACAAACAACTTTATTTTTTAAGAAACATAAAACTTTATTTTCATATGACTACAAAACATTTATTTCAAATAGCTGAAAACTTTATTGGTATTAATAAAATTCTGTGAATAGAACTGAAAAAGGACCTAATGTTATATGTTTATCCCTTTTCAAAGACATAATTCAGCTTTATTTCCTTCTACACTTATGAATATAAGACCTCATAGAGTCTATTATGAGACACATATTCTTATTAGAAAAGGTAATCTTAAAATGAACCTAGTAGTTCCTTTTAGAAGCCTGATGAAAACCAGTAAAATTCTGCTTAATGTAAATTATATTAAAATCTGTATTTTTTTCAAATCAAGATAAAACACAGGAAAGAAAGAAACGTGCACTTTGCAAGAAAGTGAAAATACAGAGTAGTCACAACTTTTAAAGAAACATCCTAGGTTTTTTAGTCTCCAAAAGACCATGACATAATTATAATTTAGAAAGGTATGAAAACATCAAGAAGGATGTAATTTAAATTAAAGACAGTGCACTGCTGCTTCAACTTTCGTCTTCCCAAGTAGAAAAATTCTGAAACACACTTTACAACTTGCAGACAAACATATGTTTCACAAGTCCGTATTACTCAGCAAAAGCTTAAAATAAATCTTAATATTTTTCTAGCATATGACCTTGAAAAGGGACAAAAGCATTCAGGAAGAATGTGATTCAATACTACACGTGTTAGGATTTTTTAATCCAATATTCACTTATTGCAGTTTTCCCTAATATTCACACTACAGAGTTAACGCACTATGATACTTTTATGCTGTAACTTACTCCTGTCCACTACCTGCACAGCTCTAATGCTTCCCTTGTCTGACAGACTGAGGCAGGCATGGGCAAGAGAATTTTTCCCCCCATCTCAGACACTGAACACTGACACTGAGCAAAACCTTGTAAAACTCGTTTGCCACTTGACCTATTTGCAGTACAGTATTTCTCGAACACAGTGCTTTGTTAACAGGGCTAAGGTGCAAAGGACCCCGCATTATTAAGGATTTAAGACACCACCAAAAACTCCAACACTTTCTCAAACACTGTCACCGTCTATAGTAAGCAAGTGGGAGCACTGACAGCACCAATCCCAGAACCGGATCACGTATGCAGTAGAGCATTAAAAATTTCCTTCAAATTCTAGCAATTGCACAGAAATTTTTTAGTACAATGTAAGTTTATTACTACATTGCGCTTTTAAATCAGATTTCCAAAAACAACTTTCTGGTGCATCCAAGAGGATTCTCCTCCTGTCTGGAACTGCCACAGGGTGATAACGTGTGGGTCGCAAAGGTCAGTTCCCAAAATGAAACCTCAACTAAGGGACAATTATTGCCAGACAAAGAAAAACCAAGTACAGTGAAGTCTTAATCACATCCTGCCCCTGAAAGGGGCTCGAAAGGCAGTCGCAAAAGAGGGAAGAGCCTCCTCGTTCCCAACTCCCCAGTGCCTGCAAGGGCTGTTAGAGGAGAGAAGGCAACCGGCCACCCCGAAAGCCTGCTGGGAACTGTTACTGAGAAACCAAGTTCATCGGCTGAGAGCAGACACACACCCCCACCCTCCACCCACCGGGCCCCGGCCCTGGGAGCCTCTCGCCACCCTGCCCGCACACCGGCCCCCGAACCTCGCGCTTCCGCCCGAGACCCGCCGGGCCCCCCGCCTCCCCGGCGGAGCCCCCTTCCTCCCCCGGCCCCGCTCCCCTTCGCCCTGCTCTCCGGTCCCAGCTCCCTCCCTCCCCCGACCATGTTTACCCCCGGAAGCCCCTACTCTCCACAGCCCTCCCCTCCTCCTCCTCCCGCCCTTTCTGCGGCGGCCCCGGCCGGTCCCGCCGGCTCGGGCCCCCACTTCCTCCCCCGGCCCGGTACTCACTCTCGAAGGCCTGAAGAAAGAGCTCGTGGTCGGCCTGGATCTGCTCCATCTTCGGCTTCTTCACGGGGGGCAGCGCTGCCGCCGCTGCCGCCGCCGCCGAGGAGGCCGAGGAACCGCCCGAGTAACCGCTTCCTCCACCGCCGCCGCCGCCTGCGGCACCACCGGATTTGCCGCCCGGAGCCGCCGCCGCGGCGGAGCCCCCGAACCCCCCGCCACCGCCGCCGCCGCCTCCGCCGCCACCTCCTCCTCCTCCGGCGGCGCCGCCAGCGGAGCCCGAGCTGGGCCCCGCACCTCCACCGTGCTTCTGAGGAGCCATGGGCCTGGCCCCCGAGAGGGCCCCGGCAGGACGGAGACCGAGCGGGGAGGGAGGGGGCGGCTGGGGCGGGTGGGGTGAGGAGGGGGGAGGGGAAGCGCCGAGCTCCAACTCCTCTAAGTCTCCTCCGCTCCGCTCTCCTCAGCGCTACGACCAGCCGAACCCGACGACCACGACGCGCCCGCCTCCTCCACTCGCCCATTGGCTCCGAAGATGGCGCCGCACCGCCGCATTGGCCGGTATGGGGCCCGCCCCCGCGTGACGCACGGATGGTTCTGGAAGAGTTTGGTTGGTCGGTACGCTTCGCCGCTTGGCGCTTCTCCCCTCCCCCTCCTTTGAACTGAATTCGCGGGAAAGGGCCGCTCGCCCTCCGGCGCAGAGCACGCTGGGTAGAGCGGGCCGCCTCGGCCGCCTCCGCTGCCTCCGCCTGGGGGCCGCCCTTCGTCACCCCGCGGGGGCCGCTCCCCCGGCTCCTGCTCCCCCGGCTCCTGCCCTCGCACCCCCCCTCCGCTGCTCTGCCCGCCCCCGCCGGGCTGCGCGGAGCTCCGGGCTTTCCGTCACCCTTCCCGCGGGCTCTGCCCCACGCCACGTCCCGGTGCCTCCGCGGCCGCACAGGTAGTTGTTCCCCTCTCGCCTGAGGAAAGACGACCCCTGCGCGGCGGCGCCGCTGAGGGGCCGTTTCGCTGCTCGCAGGAGCTGGGGCTCGATCGTTCAAAGAGCCCAATTAGTTGAAATAGAAGCTTTAAGGGTATAAATCGGTATCGGTTTTGTGGTAAAAATGGTTATACAGGGTGGGACGTGAGGTCCTTGTGGTATCCCTTAGCTTTAACCTTAATTAACCATGAGGTTTCCTCAGAGGATGGCACAAGAAATCGCCCGTTGGTGCACGAGGGCTTGAAGTCTGAGGTAAAATGTTCCTCTCTGGTTTTATTCCCACCTTTCTCTGCTTAATGAGGACCCACGGAGTCCTCGGGGAAATAAAAGTTGTGCTGCTGTGGCTACCTTCAGAGTCCCAACAGATGCCCCTGTATGGCCGAGCACACGTTCAGGGTCAGGCCTTCAGGGCAAGCCCTCAGACTGCTTCATGTATGTGATAAAATGTAATAGAGTCCAACTGTGCAATGGGAAAATTGAGCACTGGCTTTATTTAATCAAGTCCTTATCAGTGGTGCGGCAAACTCAATACATAAAAGGCTTCGACAGCCATCCTGTTCTATTTGCTTGCTTTTGTGAAACCTTTCAAGAGTAATTGTACAAGGTAGGGTAAAAATTTTCTATGTGTGAAATTCAGCCTTGAATTTTGATACCAGATACAACTGTGATGCTGGCACTATACTGTCTTGGCTTATCTTCTAATTCCTAGTGTTAAGAAAAATGCACTTAATGATAAATATTAAGAGGAAAACCATATATCAAAGTCAGCCGTGCTGTAAATGTGCCTGACGTTGTCAAGATGTGATGTCTCAGTTGTCTGTTATTAACCTTACTGTGTTTTGGAAAATGTATGTATATACACCCCAGTTCCTTAATATTTATTCCTGCTTAATATCTGAAATGTTTGTTTCATTTTTCAATCATGTCCCTTCTTGTTGCTTTTTCTGCTGCACCATTTACCTTTCATGTTTGTTTTGGAAAGATCTTTTCTTCCCTGATGCTTTTTTTTAATTACTCTGCTTTCTTTCCTTCCAATTTTATCAGACATTGATGTTTTCCATGCAGTCTTTTCTCTAATTTGTTTCAACCTTAATTTTCATACCTTTTTAGAAATTAATCTTTGTCACCATTTTACCTACATTGTATTTTTCTTCTCTCCAAACAAAAAGTGTTATTTCTAAAATATTCTGTTACACATTTTATTCTGCTTATCATAATTGTCTCTGCTTAGTATTCCAGTTTCTTGATCTTCTACTTCCTACTCAAATTCTCTACAGCCACTCGTTTGTTGTTGCTGAACAGATCTTTACTTACTTACTGGCAGCAGCAATGTTTGATGCACTGCACATTTCTGAGGACCTCACATGTAGCCTCTTCACTCTCAATACCAGGCAACTTCCTGGTGAGCCTTCTGATGCGTTGGGTATTTGCCAGTCTTCTGAACTCATAGACTAGACAAGCAACAGTACACCAAATGAAGAGCATCTTTAGGTGATCAGGGGTTGATCTTGAGGTCAGTGATACTCCATGACAAGTGACAAAAGGTAATAAATATTGCAGTATGTGTGAGAAAGGCTCCTAAATGTTGTATAGCTGCAATTTTGTCCTTGGAAGTTGTTTATTGCCTAAAATCTATTCCTGTTTCCTCCCTACTGTTTACAAGCCTCCGCTGCTTCTGGTGGCTCATCCTTCTAAATTTCAAAACCAGGAGGAGGAGCCAGAGGGCAACTTTCCAAGCAGGAGTAAGAAAGATAATTAGGCAATTAATCTCTGGCATTGGAGTCAGATCTGCTTGTGAACAGAGGAACTAAGGATGAGACTGGAGCCTTGAGTGGGACAGGACAGTGCAACACAAAATGTGTGCACGTGACCCCTCTGGAAGCATAGGACTGCCAAATAGTACAGCTTCGACAGCTTGAGCCTGTTTTCCTTACTTGGTGGAGAAACTCTTCATTTTTAAAGTTATTTAGATCTGCTGCCCTGGGCTGTTCATATGTACTTAAAGAGCACACAGTACTATTGAGATACGTTCAACCTAAAGAGCCTCAACAAATCTGAAAGATCATATTTGGGGCTTCATAGTATGGATGGCTAGAAAGAGCGCAGGACATAAAATAGCAAGTAACTTTTATTTATTCAGCACAGTTAGAAGCAAGAAAATAAATATTCATTTTTAGAAAGATGGAAATAATTATGGTTTCTTCAGAAGAAATGGGCTGTGGCATGAGATTGTTGTGCTCTTGACCTGCCTGGTAGTATAGACCGCTATAGATTTTACAGATGCATTTATTAAAAACTAAATTGTTAAAAACATTTTCTTGTGTATATATATACACACCAGGTAAAAGAAAGAAGTTGGGCATATTTAGCAAATGACAGCGTATCCGCAAAGCCAGTGAAAATGTGTTTTCTAATAAAGTAGTCTAAAAAAGACAAGCAGTGAAATATAGTATAGTGAAATTGATACCAACTCTTAAGTAAAATATGATGACAAGTAGTGTATTTTTTTCTATAAATGTAGAAAATATCCTACAATAATGCAAAAAAGGGCAGTTTAATAAGTTCATTTGCTAAATGGAAGAAACAATAATTTGCAAACCACGGTTGCTGTTGGAACAAATTCCTGGTAGTGAAAGCAGAAGTAGTATATCAGATTTTATGTCTTAGATGGCCAATCCATTCTTGTTTTCGCATACTGTTAGTGGGATTTGCATTTGATATCCGAAAGATCAGATTTGTTTCCTGCAGATTGAAAGCATATGCTACTTGTAAATTTCTTTTTCCGAAGCTTTTTTGCAACCTGTACGTACCCAGCATTCCTGTCATCTTGAAAGGCTAAACTGCAGTGATTTCTGCCTCTTCAGATAGGTATGAAGAAGTGCATGCATATTTTATCCCACATCATGAATTTTTTCTTCATTTCATAGTTACACGGGTTTTTTGGTTGCCTGTAGTACCCCTATAGCCACACTACTTAACTTTCCAGGTTCCAGTCATCCAAGTTACTGTATCTCAGCACCGGAATATTTACAAAGTAAATCATTTTTTAAAGAGGAAATAAATACCTGTATGCTTGGAGCTTAGTCTAAATGATAAAGTTCTGTGGGTACAATTACACTGTTTTCCTCACATCTCTAAGCATGGGTCGGTCTATAGCGATTGTTAGTAACTAACTAAACACTGCTACAGATCTAGCTTATTTTCTGAGAACTTAATTTTAAATAAACTTTGGAATAAAAGACTAGTGCTTACTGGCTGAATATAAACTTTTGGTCAATCTTTTTTAAAAATTGCTTACAGATTCAGGCCATTGTGAAAGCCAATGTCAGTATTTATTAGGGAGCACTATTATATCACAGTGGTGAGGAACTGAAGTTCGCTATTCAGGGTGTTGCTGAGAATAACGAACCCTCAGCAAGTGTACTGGGTAGCTGCATTTCTTTATTTTGGCTTTCAGCTAGTGAGCACATTCAGTGGGATTCAAGGGCATCCAGCATGGAAGAGGCCTTACACACTCTGAGAACTGTACTTCTCTCTGTTTTCATGCCTCCAGGTTCTCCTTTCCACTCTCTGTCCAGCCCACCAAACCCAGGTTTTCCATGAGAGAAGTGAGAATGCATAAATGCTGTAGAACCTAGACAAACAAAAATAGTCATGCATAGATGGGCAGATATGGGTTCCATAGCTGTATCACTGTACTGCAAATACAGATCCATTTCAGTAGCATCCCTTTCTTTCAATTACATGAATAAACTTAACTAGATGCTGAGTTAATTTCATCTGCAATAGTTATTAATTAGTTTTTCAGTTCATATTCTTTATTTTCAACCTGATTTGATGTTGATCAGCAGTAACAGGTCATGGAAATTATTAGATAAGCTACTCTTCCCTACCTACTTGGAAAGCAAAAGTCAGCTCCCGCTTTGTGTTTTCTCAGTCTCTTGTAAACAGAGGCTACATAATACTGCAACTGGCGGAAGGGAGTAGCTACAGCTTTCTGGGTAGCAGCGTGAGAGCAGATAGGCAGGGTACCGGGGATGTTTAGGATGGCAGGATCGTATTGCAGTTGGGGTGGTAGCTCTCAGTTTCAGTTTGCTTTTCTGCATGTTAATGTCTAGTGCTGCCCTGTTTTTATAAGCCAGGAACTAAGAAAAGAGAAAATAAACTTTACTGTAAGGGGACAACTGTACTGAAGCATGGCAAAGGGAAGAGCTAAGATCTGACATAGCAATCCAAGTATCATGATGTATAGCTATGAATGCAGCATGTGTGGAAGATTGACAGAGCAGCCACTTGTGATTCTCATTCATGTGTTTGGCTGGGACTGCTTTTGTACAGAGCCGTTCAAATGTATTCTGGGAGCACAGTACTCAAGGAACTTGGCCCTCAGGGAATCTTAATGCAGCCACAATGCTCAGCATTCAGTGAGCAGGTTGCTTGCGTGTCTTGAGTTATTGTAGAGAGTGAAAAGTGAATGCACAGTATGTTTTGCACCACTAAGTCACCTATCTTCTGCATTCATATGGTGAACAATAAGTGATAATTATTAGTCATTATTGCTTACTAGAAATGTGTGCTCAGGAGTTGTTTCTTTGAGTTCTCTTAGTGATGTTTTAATATATTCTTCATGACTCTTCTACAGTGAAATTTATTTCCTGATTTTCAGTTAATTTTTTATTTTTGCTTGGTGGCTTTTTAGCAGTAGTGTTTGTCTTTAGTTTTTAGATAGTGGACTAAAAATACCAGAATTGTTTCAAAAGCATTATGAAAAGCCTAGGCCCAATATATTAATTTGCTCTAGAAAGGTAGGAGATCTCTTAAGATGATTTAACTGTAAGCCCAGAAATGTACTAACAGTGAAAACATTCATTACAAAAAAATATCTCATACAATGAACTAAAAAAATGTTTATAACGTAAAAACAGTAAGTTCAGGATAACATCCACTTAGTTTTAAAGGCAAAATATAACCCAAGATCTTTATTCATATAAGATTGGAACAAAATCAGAAGGAAGTGTCTGCTGAAACAAAACAAGGTAGTGTTATTGACCTTTGTTGATCTGTGCCCTTCATTTTGAATGTCTTCATCAAATTTGTAATTGTTCGAAAAATTGAAGGTACTTGAAGTGAGCTGTATAAAAATTCTTGTCCCTTTTGTCCTCAGAGAAACTGTGGATCTTTGTCATGAGCCCCCTTTTTAAACTTGAGCTTCAGAAAAGAAAATTGTAGGCTTTTAATATTTTAATCCAGAGTTGCTTGCCTTTTTTATAGAAAATCTGTAGACCTCCTGTACATGATAAATTAAAAAAAGCCCACCCACACTAGAATATGTTTAATGTACGATTTCAAACAAAATACACTAAAAAAACTCATGCCAAATCTTGTGGTTTAAATGCTTAATGCATGGTAATGAAACAGAAGTCATGCTAGTCCGTCCTGTAATTTCAGTGATCCAGCATGTGTAGTACTTACTGCAAAACTATAAAAAAATAATTCTAAGTGAACTTTCAGGAATTGTATTCTTTAAATTGAATCCCGGAAACTGTGAAAGATACGGCAACTGAAAAACTTTTGATATAGACTTAATGATTAAACTGAGAAGGGCAGAGATCAAAGAGAAACTGCTGGGAAGATGTGAGAATTAAGTCAGTTACAGATGTAAATAGAAGTTTCTCACCAAAAGGTCTGTTGACAGTATAAGAATGAAAGCTTCGATCAATCAAAAAAAAAAAAGAGGATCAACAAATATTTCAATAGACAGTAAAATGAAACCTCAAATTAATTAGTTAAATTAATTTCAGCTTTAAGTAAGGGGTAAGTTTGAACAGGGATCAATTCTTTCTTCTGTGGCTAAAATGAGTACAGGTTGACAAGAGAATTTTGAATTTTATCATCAGCAATTACTTACATGATAAGATCAGGGCAGAAACTTTTTTTCCTAATATTTTCCATTAGCACAGGTGTACCAAATTCACACATGAGAGAAATTCACACATCTAAATGTTTCATACCAAACTTAGCATGCTATCTGTGGTTTTATATGCTAGAGGTTGCTTCAGATGGCTTTTGCAAGAGTTTATCTTGGTTTTGGAATGCTGCTTGGACTATATGATTCTGCACCCTATTATCTGAATTACCCATACTCTAGAAGTAGTTTTACTGGTTTTTGCCATGACTGTGGTCAAAGTACTTTTACCAGGCTAAACACATCTCCGCAGAAGGAGGTGAGAAACATAGCAGAAGGCTAATTGTGACCAATCCTAAACTTTTTGGAAGGCAAAATAAATCTGTATGTGGCATAATTTATGCCCTTTGGCATACCAGTTTAATTGAGTCTGATACTGACGTCTTTGCATTTAAAAGATATGAGGCTTTGCTCGAGGAAGTTCTATCTTTACCTGCCTTGTTACTTATGGTATAGCTAGGTCACCCAAGGTCATGCCACAATTTCACCTACTCTTTAAACCTAGACAGGTTAGTAAGGTACATTAAGATTAGCATGAGTCTGCTCTACAGAGCTCTGGCAACAATCCTAAATACAAATGTACATGCAAGAAATAATACTAAATTAAAGGTAATTAGGCAACACATTTCATCGTGTTGACAATTTGGGAGTATGGAGGAGATGACTGATACAGTTTTAAATTGTTGAAATGTGACTGGCATTCCACTGGATTATGAATTGGCAACTAGAATATGATGACTGACTAGCTATAACTGCCCTGCTGCATTTAGACAGACTGTCAACTACTTACTAACCAGCCAAATGACAAAATCAAATTAAAAGGCATACTTATAGCCACTACTGTACAAGCCCCTGGAGACCCTGAATAAACAGATGGATTTTGTACTGAGTACCAGATGTGAATTGGCAAGGACACGATTCCAGAAGCATCATTCCTCTTCAGTGAAAATTCCCTGTGTATAGATGTTCAGATCTTGGGGCAACTGAGAAGGAACAGAATGCCTCAAAATGAGTAGAAGTAAAAATCTGATCTATAAAAATTCAAGTTCAGAGCCAATGCAGAGAAGAAAGTAAACGTCTTGCCTTTTTTGAGACACTATATGTAAGAGTAAATTGTCGGATAAAAGTTCTGTTAAGGCATTGAACATGTTTATTTTTTTTTAACCAATAATGGTTGAAGAAGTGAGTGAATGAATGAACTTCTAGGAAGCACTCAGATCTAATGCTGTAGTGTAAGGGCCAACAAGCTGCAAGAGTAAAGCAATGCATTGACAAAGACAAGCATTTGTCAGAATGGAAAAAATAACATTTGTGTAAGACGGCGTTGTGGTTTCCTCAGGTTGTTTTAGCTGCCTGCTGGGTTAAACCACAACAGGTACATAGTATGTATAGTATTACATATGTGTACTAGTATTAAAGTAGGTATGGAGCAGTCCAACTGACTGATTGCATAGTCTTAAATATAAATTTTTGGAGGCTCAGAGTGGAGCTGCAGTGATGAAACCACTGTTTATGCAGATTGACTGCTGGTTTTGGCAGAGGCAAACCCAAATCGTCATGTAAATTGTTTTGATTATAAAACTAGGGAAGTTAATATAATCAAATTTTGGGTTAGTCTATTTTTGAGAGTAAATTCCAAGCTGCTTTATTAACAGATGTGTTCATTTATTTTTAAACCAAAGCCCCACGTGCTCAGTAAATGCTTTGAGGGCTTTGTTAAAAATGCATCCCTAAAGATGAACCACTGGCTCAGTTGAAGTCCGTGGAAGTTTCCCAGTTATTTTCATGAGGTCAGAACATCACTGTCATTGTTTAAAAGGCATCTGCATATAGTATAATTTAACTGTAAAATACTGTACATCTGGTGGCATCTTCTAAAAATCTGTAATTTTTTATGCACTCAGGTAGTCAAATAGCAGAAATAAACAAGATCTATCTAAATTAATTTATAATTTAAATTTGCCTTATGCACATTAACCATCACATATTTTAACATAGGTAAGACTTAAAGCAAAACCACTGTTATTATTCCTAATTCACAATATATTAATTGCTTGCAGACGATAAATATTAAGTTGTGACAGCTTGCCAGAACTTCTGCAAGGACCTACTGATGGAGTTTTTCTAAAGAGACTTCATAAAAGAAGCAACAGCAGCAAACTGAGTGACCCTACAGGTGCAAGCTGCAGCAGTTGTCTCCCAGTCTTCCCAATAAGATTTGTTGAAATTCTTTGCATCACAACGTCTTTATTGGTAATGGATCCCTCCCTTAATTTGCACTGATGCATTTGGAATGTCAGCTTCCAAAACAAGGCACATGGGAGGCATTTAAAGTAGATTTTTTTGAAAGGAAAATGAACAAAGGGCATGTCAGGTTTCATTTTGATTTGCATGACAAATCCAGCATGCAGTGTTCTGGTGGGTCGGGCTGGGCTTGCCTGCCACTCATAGCATTTGTCACTTTGGTTTGAGCACTTTTGACAGTCCGTTATGTTAATTGTTCTAAGGATTGTTTTGCTGGGGGAAGAAAAGGAAAGGCATTTTTACTTTTGTATGTTTTCCATTTACAGAAAAGGAGGGATATCTGAGGGGGCAGAAAATGTTTTCAATTTGTTTGTGGTCTATTTTATTTTTAAATAATCCTGTGAGGTCATCAACAAGTTCAGTATTTTAAATGTTATTGTTACTCGCTCTGTGCTTGTGTTTTTGAGTGGGAAATACTAGGCCCCTAAACTAGAAACTTGGGGAGTCTATTGTTTTGGTGCACACCATTCTTTCTTCCTTTGAGTCCCACAGTGATGGGTCCTGCGGAGTGGTTTGTGCTATGCCTATGTGCTTATATCGGATGATATTGTGGTGCTTTGACAATGCCAACAAGGGATTTAATGCCCTAAGAGGCACTGCTGGACACACAATGTTATTGGTATATGGATAGTCTGAGTAACTCTCACATGTGTGAAAGACCTGTTGGTAGATAATGTGCATAAGACCGAATTCTCCTGGAGGCACAATTCATGGTGGACGTTGTTGCCCGTTTGGGTACACACACTTCTCTGTCATCTATGTTAAAACACTCATGGATTGTTTGGTGGTAGGTTTTGAGTTTCAAAGTTCCTAACAGACTGTAGGTTGATGGTTGATCACAAATATTTTCAGACTATTTTCAGATCACAATATTTTGAGACTGGTAGAATGATCAACCATACAGTTTCAGGAGAAGACTCTGTTGTTTGTGTCTCTTTAGCAGTTACTGCTGGCTTTCAGCCAAAGGGGAGCTTAGTGTTTAAAGAATGAGGAGAGCAAGACGATGGAAATAGGATTTCCCAGGGGTTTCCAGGTAATGACTGACATCCACCTTTTAAGCTTTGGACTCTGCCACTGTATGTGGTGGTCTCATTTACACATTGTGATCTAAGTGCACCATGACAGATAAGCTCTAAATACAGAATACTTTTATAGTATAAATCATGCAATCAGATGCACAAATATCAAAGTAAATGAAGTTGTTTTAAACAATCAAGTGTAGCAATCCCATTCTTGCTTAGCGATTCAGTATGCTAATACTACTTTTAATGCTCAGTTTAGTCCTTAACTAGTACTTAGATAAGTCCTTTTTTAGTAAAGTCTGTGGACTTACAGAAGAATCAGTTTGAGCTGGTGTAGCTCAAAAAAAGTCAAATGCAGTATAATTCATTAAAGGTGAATTGATAGCACTGTAATATGCAAAACCATAGCTTCTGGCAGTTCAGTGTGGGACACGGGAGCCTCCGGGGTGGACAGCCTACCTCAGTAGCTGCTGTTGTCCTCACGACGACAGAGCTGCCTCGGCCACCAAGCTCTGAACTCAGTAGTTTGTAGTTCTTGGTCTTGTGGCTGGATGGTGCCTCTCTGTTTCCTTTTTGATCACTTCTTGGAAAACAGTGTCACTATTTCCTGTCAGAGTGAAAAGTTGCTGAACCTCTCCCACTAAGAATTCGTTGTTTATTTTTTCAGTTGGCATCCAATATTGAGAAAAACCACCATGAATCCAAAGCATAGCACGTGAAAAAAATTACCGCTGCTCTTGATAGTTCTTGTAAAGTGTTTTGTCTTATGTGCATTTTTAACACAAGTCACTTGCTCAGGTTCTCTGTATTTGGCAACACTTTTTAAGCTGTTCTACTATAATGAAAGGGAAAGATCACCCACAGCTCGTTTGGGATTATATATGAAAAATATTGTGCCAGAAGTCCTTTTGCCCTTAGTCCACTGCCTCATCCCCTTCTGCTTGCTTTTTCAGAGACACAGCTCCTGCCTTTTCCTCCAAGAGGGACTATTCATCACAGCAGGGCAGAGCAGGTTTGAAGGTGTGGTTCCATTTCCCAGTGGCTCAGCAATGGCAGTGACAACTCAAAGCAGAAGATACTGCTGTTGACAATACATATTTAAAGCAACTCTTCCAAAAATATTCTCTCACACCTCCATTTTTTTGATTCCCTGGGACTTCCCTCATTTAAAAAACAATAAAAGCAGGTGATAGTAAATTTCTGTTAATTTTCTCAGAAGAGCTGTGTGAGAGGGAAAGAGCCATTTATCCCATGAGGAATCCCACTAGGAAGCGGTGTGCTTGCAAAGGTTCCAGGCTGATGTTGCCTCACCCAAGGCTGGGTTGGTGCCATGCATCGCCTTTGGGTGTGGAAGATGCCCTGGGAGAGCACCCAGCATTTTCGGGGTTCCTGAGATGTTGAAGCTTATCCCTCTGGCCACGGGACTCTTCCCACCCAAAGCCATTAGGAACCCTTTACCGGTTTGAGCAGTCACCGGGGCGCTTGTACTTGCTCTCTTGCCGGCCCAGGCTCGCCTTTTGCCGGGCTTCTGCCCCCTCTCGCTCTCGCCCCGGCCCGGCCAGCCGCGCAGGGGCGGCGGCCCCGCCAGGGGGCGGCAGAGCAGCGGCAGCCCCGGAAGGCGGCGGGCGGCGCGGCCGGAACTGGCGGCGGGGTGGGCCAGGCCGGGCCGGGCCGGGCCGGGCACACGCACGAGTGAGGCCCCTGCGCTGCAGCCGCCATGGCGGAGCGCATCGAGCAGCGGCTGGAGGACCGCGTCCCGGAGCTAGAGCAGCTGGAGCGGGTCGGACTGTTCACTCGCAAGGAGATCAGGTGAGGCGGCTCTGGCTGCCCGGCGGCGGGACTGGGGGCGCACGCGGCGCGGCCGGGCTTGCTCCGCTCGCTGATCTCCCCGATCTCCCCTTCCCGCAGGGCCGTCCTGAGGAAAGCCTCGGCTCTGGAGTACAAAATACAGCGGAGAGCGCTTCGGAAGGAGGATTTTATTAATTATATTCAGGTAGGCTGTACTGATAGCAGGCGCGCTAGTTCTCGTGGTAGATCCGGCTCAGAAGTTAAGTGATTTTGTAGTTTCCCACGTAGGAAACAGGCTGCTTCCTGAGGCCTCTCCCCACCTGGTGTTCACTTGGCATAAGCTCTTTATCAACACACCGGAGCATGAAGCATAGCCGGGAGTTGGTGCCTGAGTTTGGGACAGGAGAGTCTTCTTTCTTGTGGTGACCTTTTCCTATAGTTACTTCTCTCTCCAGGGGTGCAGAGACCCCAGTTCCCTGATGTGCTGTGCAAATTGTAATTAAGTGTGATTAACTTATATGTGGGGTGCTGACAGCTTAAGACTGAAATATCATGTGCAATACAAATACTCAGGCTTGCTTTCAGTCAGCCTTAGAAATATAGTGATCTGGCTAAAAAGGTGTTGCTTGTTTTCCTGGATTTAATTTTTATTGTTCATCTGATTAGCTATATAAAATTATCTGTATTTTTTCCTTACCGTTATGTGTCCTCTCATTTGTTTTTAAGATGTTTTTTTCCTCCCTGTTCTAGTATGAAATTAATCTGCTGGAACTGATCAAGAAAAGAAGAGCAGTAAGTTTGTCAACTACTTATAGGGCAAATACTTTATGTTAATTTTTCTGTTGTCATAAAATTAATACTTTTTTTTTCTCCAGCGCATTGGATATTCATTTAAGAAGGATGAGATAGAGAACTCTATTCTGCATAGAGTCCATTGTCTCTTCAACCGTGCAACAGGAAAATGGAAAGTAAGTTTGTTTCTTTCATTTGTACTGATAGATTGAAAAATACCATTGTGGTATGTTGTGATGTAAAAATTAATCCAGATATCACTGTCACTGAATAATCGCAATAATACATAAGAGTGTAATAGAAAAATGAAGTAGATGTTTGGTCTTGCAGTTAGCAGTAGCCTAGAAGTAGATCAGAAGTAGAACCAGATAGACTGGTTTTGTACACAAACAATATTTTGTCCTTTCCGAGTCATTAGTCCTCGACTGTCTAGAGCCATGTATTGCCACATGAGTTTGATTTGTGTGGTTGCAAGGACTAGAAACAGAATGAAAAGAACTTTCAGCTGCTTTAGGAAAAGGTTGTGTTGATACATCTAATGGTAAAGCTTGAATGATGTGTGTCTAGAACCATCACAATGAGCTCTCTGTTGAGTGTGACATAGATTTGATTGGAGAGGCTGCGAGGGTGTGTCTTGAGGTGAGAGGGTTGGTTTTCTTCTCATGTTTTGCAGGAATTTGAAGATCTGGGGGGAAAAAAAGGGCATTTGGGATTCAAAATTCCTTGTCTCTGTATGCCAAGTTGTCATACCAAGAGCGTATTGTTTGCTTGTCAATATGAAAGTGATTTTGTGCTTGCCTTATTGTAGGGTTGATTCTCTCCCCCTTGCATTTCCAACAGGAAGATCTCCAGCTTTGGCTTTCACATGTTGCATTTTGCAAGCAGTGGGTGAGTTTTCAAAATGCTAATCTTACCTGATTTGAGATACTGGTGTTTAATCAGGCATCCTACAAGACAGGAGTACAAACTTTACTGCCACATGCTGTAATACTGAAATAATTTTGATAGTATTATTGGAGCTGCCTGGGATTTTCACTGATAGAGGTAAGTGTAGAATTTGACTCAGAATGAATTAGTATGAAGTTTGATGCTTGCAGGTGGCAAAGGGGAGGCTAATTGCTTTGAATCTGGACTACCATTTGATTTGGGAGAATCATAATATTGGTTATACCTTCTCTGGAATGAATGGATCACCTGTCTGAAGAAATGTTTGGAACAAAATCACATTTCAGTAGTGGCTATGCTGAAAAGTATAATTCTGGCAATTCTGTACTTTGTAAACTTAACCTGTGCAAGTCTTCACATTATTAGTAGCATTCAGTCATTGTCCTTCCTGTACTGAAGAAGGTGACCTTGTCACAGTAATGCAAGTGGCCAAAGAAAAATGCAGTTTTTACCTCAAAAGTGGTCAGTGAGACTATGGGTTTGTGACTTAGGCAACATTTGTTTTAGCTGTGTAGTTCAGAAACGTTTGAGTTCATTATGCTAATCTAGTCTGGTGGCATTTGAAAGCTGATCAATACTGAACAAATATGAGAAACTTTCTACTGAAGATAAAGTAGATGTGTCTTTTCTAGTACAATTGCATTACAACTTGTAACCTTTCATAATGAAACTTTGGTGCTGGTGGTTCAGTTCGGTACTAGAATGGGTAAAACAAAACTTGTTCTTTTATAGAATGCAAAACATCAACTTAGTAAGGTGTTTTCTTCCATGTTGGCCATTCATCCCAATAAACCAGGTAAATAAAACAACGGTGAGTGCTGCATAAATGACTGAATATAGATTGTTTAGTGTTGGTTTAAGTTCTTCTAGATCTCAGTTCAAGCTATTGGGGTAAAAGTTCCTACTCTCTTTTCTTTGCCTTGCTGCTACTTCAGAGAGAAAGGCTCTGACAGGGATTGTGCTGAGCAGTCAAAAGGTGATGTGAAGTGGGAGTCCCCATGGTCTGAATGACCATTTCCCAGGTAGACTGGGGACTAGGTAAATGTTTTAACCTGTGCAAGTTTTAACCTGTTGAATACTCATGGCTGCTTCTTGGCTTTTAAAGACATCAGTGTGCCTAATTGGATCTGTAGCTATACCAAATTAAACTTTCTGGATCTGCTTAGATTTTAGTCCTTTAACTTGGTTTTACATGAGAGATAATCAGTCTTATTCCATTGCTGAGCTCATGGATTATGTTGGGGTGGGTACATGGAACAAAAAAACCAACTTGTGCATCCTGGAGAGTAGCTTCAAAATGGGTTCTCATGACCATTGCCTCAAAATGAATTTATTTCTGTCATCTATTGCAGCACTGTGGATTATGGCAGCAAAATGGGAAATGGAGACACAACTCTCATCAGAAAGTGCTAGGCATTTGTTCCTTCGTGCTTTGCGCTTCCATCCAGAGTGCCCAAAACTTTATCAAGAAGTGAGTTCCTGGTTTTCTTCTACAACTAGTTGTTTGATAAATCAGAGTAAATTAGTTCAACATATTTCTCAGATCAGTCTGAGAAAACTGGAAAAAACTTGTTTCCCCGTGAGTGGGGAAATGTTGTCAAAAAGATTTAAAAAAAAAAAAAAAGGTACTTTATACTGGTAGCATTTTTCAGTTGTTTAGCAAATCCTGTATTGATACGTGCAAAGTGAGGGTTTTACACTTGATAGATAAATGTGTCAGCATTCCCTCTTTAAAGTGCTGTAAGCTCTGCTAAGTCATAGTTCCCTGGATTAGATCTGGCGTCCCTAGCCTTTGCTAGGGATCGTGACTTTCTCTGAGGGCAAGTTAAGGTTTAAAGAATGACTATGAAGTGGTAATTTCTACATGTGGAAAATTTCTGAGTAAATATGTAGGGCAGATAGCTATATGCACAAACCTTTACAAACCAAGACTCTTGGACATATATGGAGTGTTTGCGAAGCCCTGATTTGTAGCTTCTCGGATAGAGCTTGTTTTACCACGTTTGTGGATTTAGATGTTTTATGATTTATCCCCACCCCCACAATAATTTCACTTTATTCTCTCTCGGCAGTATTTCAGAATGGAGCTGATGCATGCTGAAAAACAGAGGAAGGAAAAGAAAGAATTTGAACGAGCAAAGATGGACTTGGTAGGTCAGCTAAACTTTTAATTAAGAGAGATTGTCTACTTGCATATCAGACATTTGAATGCATAGTTTCAAGCGATCTGTATTAATGGTTTGTTTGAAAACAGCTTAGAGAAAGTTTTTGTTCGTGTCCTGTGCCTGTGTTAAGCTTTTCAAGTGTTGGCAGCTGCTCAGCTCAAGTTCTTCATACGTTGATTTTTCTTTACGTTTGTAAATTCTTTTGTTACATCCCCCAGTTTGAAAGTTAATAGTAATTTCTGGAAAGGACTAGTTAAACTTACTATCTCTTATTTCTATTTAGTTGAGTTGTGCAAATTAGATAGACTTAGATGAAGAAAAACATTAATATCTCGTTCATACAGTTTTTTTCCATGTTTGCAAAAATGGTAGTTGAGAAATTGAAAAAACTTTTCCTGATGTTATGCTTGATATTGCAGGGGGAATTCAATTATTCTGAAGAGATTCTCAATGGGGAAATGGCTCGCATAATCTACAGGGATGCTGCTCAGAAAATTAAAGGTGATTTAACATTTCTTGTACTTAATAGGAAATTTGTCCCCTTTAACTCAGCTCTCCAGTATGTAATACAGCTAGACTTAGCTCCAGTTACACACCAAGATATTTTCAAATTTACCATTTCTTCAGTAGAACCTAGATAATGCTAAAGTTTAAACTGATAGTGCTGATAGTTCTGATTTCATAACTCTTCTGCAGGCTGACATCTCTTCCAGTACAAGAACTTTTGGGCTGAAGTGCAGAGGTGCTGGGCTTATGGTGTCAAAACTGTTTGTTTTAAAAAAACAAAGGGCAGACAGTTCAGAATTGTGTACCTATTTGCTTTGTTGTTTACTGGACATTAGATCACAGCTAATCAGACAGCAGTAGTGACAGAGAAGTAAGAATTCAGACTAATAATGAAACAGGTTAGATGGTTTTAAATTAACCAGGCTTGGGAAAATGGACCTATTTTGTTGAGAGAATTGGGTAAAATAACTGCAAAGTAGTAGCAGAGGTAGTAGGTTTGAGAAACCATGATAGATGGGGATATTTTGGAAGACAGTGGGCAAAATATAACAGCCGCATTGAAAAGTAGAGAGGGGAGAAAGGACATTAGAGGAAATGACAGAAAGAGTTGGCTTAATTTAAGTTCCTGGAGAAATACTGGAATAAATAGGTATGCAAATGATTTATAGGCACCTAAAAGTAAGGAGGTGATTAATGGCTGATCACTGAACTAATTATGTCGAGTCATGTCACTTGGCATTCTCAGAGTTAAGTTACGGAGATACAGGATGGATGGCTATAATTCATTGACATACCCTGTGTGCAGCTTTGGAGAGGTCTGTCCCAAGCGTGGAGCCTTCTGCGTTTTCATGGCAGAGTCAAATGAAGGAGTAGAGGAGCTGCTGATTAAATTTGCAAGTGGAACCAAGCTGAAAGGATCTATAAGCATGTCAGGACAGGACTAGTTTATCGCTTTGGAGTCTGGAATGCCCTGCCCCTCACGGCCTTTTTTTGTAACTGGGTAGCATGAAATCATGAAGAATATAGTCAGACAATCAGCATCATAAAATAGGGCTTTTATGGGTGGAACACTGAGATTTATAGAAAAAGAAAGGGGGATCTATCTAGGGACTTAAATGTTATCTGTATCTTGACAAAAGCTTGCAAAGATACAGAATTGCAAAGTGTGCAATGGATGTAATATTCCACTTGATATTTTGTTTTCCTCCTCTTGAAATGTAGGCGTTGAGTTCCATCTGGCTGTGTTGTCTATTGCAAAGCTCTTTGATTTTACACAAGATTTGCAAAAAGAAATTCTTGAAAGGTGAGGTGTGGCTTTGTTCTGATTTTTTTTTTAATTACTTTGTTTTGTTTTTTTAAGAAACATTTTCTCATAACTTCTCTAATTTATAATGGGCTGACAGGTTAACAGTGAAAGGCTGTTCCTGTAGGGAAATAGAATGTTAAGGCCTATGGGCAGTCCTTTAAGAAAAACAAAACATGAGGCAAGCATATCCTTTAGAAAAGGATTCTTGTATCCAACTTCAGAAAAGGCTTTGAGAAGCTGCTAAGAAAAATCTAGATAAAATACAATTGTCGCTGAATAAGTATTACACTTAGTTTCCATACGTTTGCTGCAGGAACTGTGGATTTTCCTAGTGTACTTTGTGGTTCTTTTGCATCTTTAGATTCTCCAGTTGTTTCTCTCTTGAAAGATCTCTCTTGAAAGCTTCCTGTCTAGTTCATGCTATTACTGCAGAATATCCATATTAAATCATAAAACCAAAATAGACTAATATTTTGGCTTTTTCTTGTGGAAAGGTAAAATGTTTTTTCTCTGGCATTTGATTACTTAGAAATTAAGTACATTTCTATACTGGTGTAACAACCCTTCTAAACATACCTGCAAAAGAAGAATGGCAGTTGAGGGGTATTACAGATGTGGTGTGTTTAGTTTGCAGACCAAGTATGCTGATGATCCTCTTACATGGGACTACATGGCCCGTCGGGAGCTGGAGCTGGGGTCCCTGCAGGCCACAGAACATGCCACAAAACAGATGAAAATATCTGAAATGACCCAAAGAGAGGAACGATGCTGTGCAGTCTTTGAAGAAGCTGTGAGAGCAGTCCCAACAGGTGAAAAGTTCTGCCTGCATTTGAACATTTTTTTTTTCCTGGTATTTTAGCATACTGTATACTGTGAAAGTTTTGAAGTAGGTGTTGGCAGGCTCTACCATACCTAAAAGAAGGCACACAGGTTTTAGATGGTACCTTTTGGGATTTATTTTATAGGTTATTTGGGTTATTGTCCAATGCATTTATGCTTTTGAAGGAGCTGCTTAACTAAAAGTGCTTTTTGTTGCTTGTTTGCTTTTATTAATTTGATTTAACCAGTGAGGAGAATAGAAGCCGACAAATGAATAGAGGTTTGGGAGTTGTAAATGGAGAAAATTTCCTAAATAAAGGAAATGGTAGAACTCAAGTATATTGCTGGTTAGCTGTGAGTAAGCAATGTTTTTGAATGGGTACCCAACTTCAACATCTAGCATTGTCCTCACTCTCCAAGGAGGCTATCAAGGGGCTATCTGTTGAGTGGACTCAAACTTGCTGCTTATGTATCCTGTGAAGGCAAGGATCTTCTCGACTGCTTGTGAGCGTCCTCACTCCTGCAGGCCCATCGAACACTACAGGCAAAGGGGTGCACTGAACATCAATAGTGACAGTGGGTGCTGAAGCCTCAGCTGAACTAAAGCTTGATGCTCTTTAGAAAGAGTTACTGGCTGCAGCTTATACTGGGAAGCTGTTTATAAATGTTAATGTTATAAATGTAGGGCCTCTTCTATCATACAACATTTTAAAACAAAGTTGGCATTAACACAGTGCTTGGATTCTCTGTGTTCCTTAAAGACAAATATTTGTGCTTACTCTTGTGATTCTATAAAGTGTGATATTATACCTTTGATTCTACAGAGGACATGTGGAAATGCTACATCACTTTTTGCTTAGAGAGATATAACAGGAAAACCAACAGTGAAGAATTAAAGCAAAAGGTAAAGCTTATTAGGAAATCATAGTAACAAATCATCCTTATTTTTACTGGCTTCTGTAATCTTTTAGATGAGCAAATATATTTTGACATTTTATCAGAAATACATACTGCAGCCAGCATTAAAAATTATTTCGTCTCCATCTGAGGGGATTGCTTTTACTGCCAGGCTACACGTGGCCTGCTTGAACATGAATAACTTGGGCATAAACCAGCCTTGTCAGGACAGTACAGTGACCTCTTTGGAGGGAAGTTCAGAGTGCAGACTTGTTAATGTTCGCTAACAGTCCTGCAAACTTGTGCTTGTTCAAAGAAAAGCATGAATTAAAATGACTTGCAAATAAGCCTGAGTAAAGTTTGATGCTGGCACATGGGCACCTTAGTAACGCGTCTATGCTTGATTGTGACTCAGTGAATTAAATAATCATCCTGTGCAGTTTCGTTCCCTTTTAATACAGTAAAAAAACATTACTATGCTGTTCTTTTGTTCCTTAAGGAAGAAGTGTAATTCAAATGCTCTAATTGCCCCTTTATCTTGGAATGTATGCAGGTACCTAAAGCATTAGATACATAATTTCAGTGACATGTTGCTACACTAATCCACTGGGCTTCTTCTAAGGCTGGGATCTGGTATATGCAGGAATAATGCTTTTTTTTTTTTTACTTCTCTCTTGGTTCTAGAGGCTGGAGAGGACACTGAGCATGTTCAACAAAGCCCACGAATCCAGCTTGCTGCCAGAAGCTCTCTATAAGCAGTGGGTAAGAGTTGACACAGAAAAATTGATTGTGAGACCGTCCTGCATTGCTTGCGTGCCTATCTTTACCATTTTGAGTAGATAGAAAGATGGGCAGTGTTGTGTTCAAAGCCTTGCTTTTTTTACGAAGGTATTGTAAATCTCTTGTGGTGATTAGCTGTATCTGCTGGGTTTTAGCTTCAGCTGTTACTGGAGTCCAACCTCTCCGAGAAGGCTACGGAGGTGGCAGAAGCTGCAACCAAGCGCTTCAGCCTGTCAGTGGAGATGTGGCAGATGAGGCTGCAGGTGCTGATCCAACTGAAGAGTGAGGATGTGACCCAGTGTTTTGAAGAAGCCATTAAGCATGTGAAATCTAAGGTCTGTGCTGATTTAATGGACTTGCATGCATTAGTCTTGGGCTGGAAACCTTTGATACTTATTTGAGGGGGTTTTTTGTTTGTTTGTTTTTTTCTTTTCCTTTACAAGGCATTCAAAGTCCCTAACCATTTTTAAGGTCAAAAATAAGAACTTGACATTTCACATGCACATTGCATTCAGGAGCATTAGGGAATTGCAAATTCACTTTATATTCACATTTTTAAAGTTTGAATGCTCACAGGTGACATTTTGCATACTCTTCTAGCAGTCTGGTATTCTTTGTGCCTTGAAAAATGTGTTTCCTTTTCTTCAGTGTCCTGACATATTGTTTGTGTGTGTGGTATTTCAAGCCTTGAATTAGCTATGTGCTCTCTTACTATTCCATTTCAAAGCCTGAGCGCAAGGAGCGAGGAGAGGAAACAAGGAGGTGATTGTTTCTTTCCTCCTTGTTCTCAGAAGTTACCTTTGTACTGTGCTGTTCAGTGATGCAGGAGAACTGTCTGTCATCCCTGGCAATGTGTCTTGCAGCTGTCCAGCTAAGTAGTATTTGACCTGTAAGTGAGGAAAGAAACAAGAAGTGGTTTCAGTGTGCAGTCCAAAGTTGTCTTTCTAAGAGCTATATCTAAAGGACATTTTTTACGGCAGCTGTAATACTGTGGATGTAATACAGCTGGTGGATGTGTTGCTGTCTGTTTCTGTAAATCAGAGGCACTTTTTCCGTCATTTGATTTATCTGCTTAACTTGTAGGACACTGTGACATTATGGACACTCTGGGTGGAATGGAGTGAAGGCACAAACAGCAAGGAAGAAACAGAAGCTCTTTACCAGGTACTTAGCTAATAGAAGTCTACTTTTTATGATGGTGTGTAAATAATCAGGAACAATGTGTGCGAGTGGAACATGTAACAAATACTTTATACTGCAGTTCCTTCATGGATGTGTTGACATCAAAGCATTGCAAGTAAAATGAGGTACGTTACCAAAACTCAGTTGGACATAGGCTCATAAGCACAAATATTGTCCCCATGCTTCTAAGACATCTAGATGTTTGTAAGCACAACCAATGACGGACTCTTACTTGTCTTTTACTTTGTGCTCTAGAATTTTTGCTGTATTTTCAGATGTCTTTCTGAACATGGAAAAGAGAATTTTCCAATCTGCGTGAAAACATCAGCCTTGTTACAGAAAACTCAAGAACAAATAATCTCACTGTAAATTCCCGAAATAGCTTAGGGCAAAACATTTCCTCTTTGCCTAGCATATTGGATTGAGTTGTTTCTCCCCCCCGCCATATTTCAGGTGATAGCTTGCCTTCAGTTGTTTGCAGAGCATTGTGAAACCCTCTGCATGAAGGATGTTAGGGAAATGCCAACTGCCAGCTGTATGGAATATTAGAGGAGACATGTATTTTAGATTACAACTAACATTTTAATTTGAAAAATACTGGATGTTACCTAATGCTGTCTTTTGGACATCATTTGAGATGCTTTTGTCCAGTACTTTGTCTCACGAGATCTGCTTTATGTCACGTGCCTAATTAGGGAGAAGGTGCTATTTGGTTTCTTCTCCGTTGTTGCTTTTTGATTATAGCTTATGTGGTTGGCTTGGGTTTTTTTTTTTTTTTCTTTTAAACTTGCAGAGGTCCTTACATGCCACAACTCCTGCTGAATCTGTGACTATGAAAGAAAAGTATCTTGACTGGACTTACAGAAATGGTGGTTATAAGAAAGTTAAAAGAGTCTTTACCAGGTGACAAAACCTTCAAACCTGATTGTTCTAGGGCATATGTTAAAAAGCTTGAAGTCTAAACTTATTTATGTTTTTACTTCAGCCTGTGTGAAAATCGTCCATTTTCGCTTGACTTCTTCAGGAAGATGATCCAAATAGAAAAGGAGCAAGTAAGTTGTTGAATATCCAATTACTCTCTTGTATTTGTAAAATACGCTTCTAACTATGGATTTAAATAAGAAACAGAAGGCTTATGAGTAGTGTCATTAGTTTGTCATCAGTTCATATTTGCCTTCCGATGTTGATTCATAGCATGTGGTACAAAACCAAGTTCCATGGTAACTAATCTTTGGCCGTGTGTGTGCGCGCGTGTGTAATTACCGTGACTCTTTTTCTTTGTAAGAATCTAATCAAGCTGCAGATTCACTTCTGTACAAAATAAATGGCCTTTTAATACCTTCCTTTGTTAGGAATCCTGCAAAATGCTTCATCTGAGAGAATACTATGAACGTGCCTTGAGAGAGTTTGGTTCAACAGATTCTGGTAAGGAGATTTTGGGATGGTTTTTGTTTGTTTGTTTATTCATTCAGTGCTGCCTCTTTTATTTCCATCCATTTCAAAAGGTAGCTGTTTGTTCTGCCTTTGTGATTGCTGTCACACAGAGTGATGGTTACTACTTCTGTGCCATGAAGTGCATGACACTGCAGCGACTCAGTCCAGGGTCGTCATTCACGGTGGGATGTCTTCAGCAGTACTACTAGCAAAGAAGGTTTTTACAGTGGCTGGCTTAAGAGATGCGCATCACCTTTAATTTGGTTTTGCAAACACTAGGGAGCTATGTTTTTATAATCAAGATTTCTGCAGTATTCCTTTTAAGAAAGTAAACAGCTCAATTACTGCTGCATTATTTCTTAAGACATCACTGGTCCGGCTGGGAACAGAACCCAGGCTTTTGGTCCTCAAGGGGCAAGGGATTGTAGTTTCACAAAGTAAACCTTGTCGTGTTAACTTTATGGGCACTTGCAAAAAGAGGGTTTCTAGGTTAGTGTTGGTATGTTTGTTAAGTAATATCCAATCAAATTCTAAACAGAACTTCTATTTTTCTTTTAAAGATCTCTGGCTGGATTATGTCAAAGAGGAGCTAAGTCATCCCCAAGGCAAACCAGAAAACTGCGGGAGCATTCACTGGCGAGCTATGAAGATGTTGCAGGGAGACCTGGTGGAAGACTTTGTTTCCAAATACACTTTATTGCAAACTGGACATTTATGAAAAACTATAAATAGTTACAACATGACAGTGTGGATATTTTTTTAACTTCTTTGTACAAAGGTAACTATGTGCCTGGATCATATGTACACTCTTGCATATCTGGAAAAAAAAATCATCTGCCCCCCACTGCAGTTGTTTGTAGTGTTGCTTCTGCCAGGGATAAGTTCAAGTGCACAGTTAGAGGAGAAAGCAAAGGCGTCTCTGAGGGTGTTCTTTGTTGAGACTTCTGAGAGCAGACTCGTCCTCCTGCCTAAACATTCAGCTGAAATAGTCATAATGCATCAGCTTTTACACTCTGGAAAGCTAATACTACAGCACATAAATGCACAAAACCCCCATGGCAAGTACACCTGTGGGAGATCTTTGTGTCGTTGAATAATGCAAAGTGAAGCACTGGAGAAACAATCTGTAAAAGGATGGTGTTTATTGTTTCCTAGCCTTGAAGTCATCTGTAATCCTCTCTTCAAAACCAAAACCAATCTCTGCAACTACCTTGCATTTGAGTCTGCTGTAATTATGCGAGTGATTATGAAATGTAGGGGGGGAGCTGAGATGTGTCACAAATGTCCCTGATGTGACAGTAGAAAGTTCTGATCAACGCTTCAACTTTCTGTCCGCAGTGCCTGAAAAATGGGTAACAGTTTTTTGAGACAGTGCTGTCCTTGGCTGTTTGCAGAGCCACGTTTTCCCATTTCAAACCCATAAATGCTGATCCCTGATGAAAGTACAGGAACATGCAGCAATAGTTCCTTTATCTAATTTCCCAGGGACTGGATGGTGACGTAATGACAATACAGAGAAATACTTGAAGATTTTTCACACATGTAGAAACTGCAGCTCCTCTCAAGCAATGAATTCCAGTAGCTTTTGACTAGGTGCAAAGAGGTTTGGCGCCTGTTGGGATTGCTCCTTCTGTGACATCTGAAGTACGTCCTGCCTTGTCTTCCCCAAGCTTTTAGACAGGCCATTGTCTATCTCTGCGCTGGTTCTCAGCCGTCTCATGTCTGGCATTGTGCTTTCCCTCAGTAATCACTCCTTACAGCCTGTCTGCCCTTTTTTGTGTTACTCCCTCCCTGAATCACTTACCTTGCTTCTTCAGTTGCACAACAAAAAAACTAAGTGCAAAGCTTGCATTTGGGGGATTTTTTGGTTTGTTTTTTTTAAGTCCAGCAAAGCTGATAACTCCGCTGTTCCTGAAAGTGGGCCTTTCTTCCCTGTATGGTTGTGGTTGCTTACAGACCTTTGCTCCTCGCTTCACCACCTGCAGCACTGTTGAGCGATGCGCATTGGCTGACACCTGTGCACGGAGCACCTACCAGCTCTGCGCTGCACAAGTACTTCCCATTTCTTAATGCTTCAAGCATGAGGCCTAAAGGATATTATCTTTTTAGCAAGATTAAGAAGCCACAGAGCGTGGAGAGGGATTGATATTTTATTTACAACTTTTATGAGCGTAAAGGTGTTCTCTTACAGCTCTTAGCCCTGTATTTCTCCACCTTTTTTCTGCAGTTGCTTTAATTGCTTGTTTTTCTGCCCTGTTTCCTTCCCTGGCCGCAGCGCCCACTCGCACTGGCAGAAGTTCGCGTTCCACGAGGCCAGCCAGCGCGCGGCCCTGCACCTTCGGCGGGATGCGGCATCGAGGCCGCGGCCTCGCGCGCACTGAGGCTGCAGCGGGAGCAGCCGCCGCTCACCCCGCGGGCGGAGGCTCCCGCGGCGCCTCATCTCCAGCTTCTTTCACGGCCGGTGTCGCACCGAGCCGCCCGGTCAGCGGGGGGGCTGAGGCGCAGCAGTTACCTTCACCGGGCTCGGCAGAAGCCGCCCTTCCTCGGAGACCGCCCGCCTGACGGTGCCGCTGGCCGCCTCGGGCGCAGGCGCTGCTGCTGGCGCCGGCCGGGCCCGGCGCTGAGGGGACGAGCGGCTCCGGCAGGGCGGGGACGTACGGACGGACGTTTCCTCACGGCGGCGCCTCGCCCGGCCCTGCGGCTGCGCGCCCGAACCCTCGCCGGCACGGCGCGGCTGGGGGCATCGCCGCCTCGGCAGGTGGGGTGGGCTCCTGCGGGGCGCGGAGCGGGGTTGGGGCAGGTTCACTTCCCCCACACGGCCCGGGGGGGCAGCGGAGGCGGCGGGGCTCGCCGGTGCGGGCTTGCCTGAAGAATGCGGTGCTCTGCCCTTGTTCGCTGGCCGCAACTCCTGTCAGGCCCTTCCCGGCAGCAGGCCCGGCCTCAGGCGGGCTGAGCTCGGCGCTTGGAGCACCTGGGAGCCCGGCTGCCCGCACCCACCGCCCTGGGCAGGGGCTACCCTTCAGCGAATTCATCTTTGTTGTAGTGGAAGTGGTGGGGATAACTCACCCTTCCTCTCTTCTCGGGTCTGTGAAACCAGCTGAGGTGTTACCTTCTGCTCTCCAGGTGTGCATCTGACATCTTTGTCCGGCTCCTCAGGGCTGCTGAGGGGTCTGGCCCTCTCCTGTCTCCTTGGCATGTCAGCTCTTACAAGGTGGTCGGTTCATAGTCTTTGGTGCTTGTACTCATTCCACTCCTTGTGTCTTCATTACCTCTGCAGCTTTCACAATCTGCTGCTGTTCCCAAACGGGCCCATTTTGGGGTCACTTTTGGGACCCGTTCCCAAAACTCAGGGTGTCAGCAGGATTGCAGCCCTGACTGAGGAGACCCACAGTTCTCTGTTGGCTGCTGCCTGGGGTGACTGATGGCAGCAGCAGGATGAGCCATCCCTCGGCAGATTTGCTTTCTGAAGTGAAAGCCTGTCTGGTTTAAAACCTCTGATTCATCAAGGGAACAAATAAACAGGTCATGCTCAAGGGCTCAAAACCACTCAAATGCAGAAGTTGCGTGAGCCTTACTGGAATCAATGAAAGGTGCTACTGGAGTCTTTAAAATTGTCTTGTAGGTGATGGCTGCTGCCATTGAGTCGACAAGCTTTGAGGAGGAACAGCTTCCTAATGAGAGAAAGACTATGACCTGGAAGCCCAGAAAAGATAAGCCTAAAATATTAGGACAAAACAAAGCAGACGGTGAGTAATAAATTTTACACTCTGCTTGAGGAGGTATACTTAAAACTCCTGGGTGATGCATGCAAAATGCCTCTGCACTTACTGCACTAAATTATTTCCATGTAGATACTTGTGTATGCCTAGGTGCAAGAATAATAATTAATCAATACTACAAAAAAAAATTTTTTTTTTTTTTTTTAAACTAGAGCTGTGGTTTTTCAACATGCCTATTTTTAAAAAATACCAACAGGTGAATGTGGTGAAACAAGACTGCTGGGTCCTTTGCCCTAGTTTAAAGAGTTATTATCCAACAAGAGTCTGTGGAAAATCCTGACTTGGGCTAGTGTTGTGATGCAAGCACTATGTCTGATGTTCCCAAGCATCTGAAACCTGAAGTAGCACTGTGGTGATATTACATATGTAAGAAATTGCATGTATTATTATTAGATTAGTAGTCACAAAGTGCATTTGTATACCTGTCTGAATTATTGCATGCTAAGTATTTAATTGTTCCTGTTTAATTCCTAAGTGTCTCTGTTGTTTCTTTCTGTTGATTTTAGAATGTTTGCTGAAGAATATTCCAAATGTTCTTGATAGTGAGTCTGAAGAAAGTGAATTCTCTGATACCTCTCACAATGAAAATGATGTCAGTGGCTCTCCTGTTGACTCTGTTCATATACATCCTGACCTGGAAGACTTGGGTGGTGAAGTCTCCAGTATGCCTGAGGCTGTAACTTTTCCAGAGCTGCAAACTGCTTCTGTGTACGGGGTGGAGGACTGGGATAAAGAATTGGAGGACTCTGAATGTAATCCTTACGGTGAGTACAAATTTACTTGTGCTTCATTTGACTTTTGGATAGCATGTGATTGGAAGTAGGTGCTTTGCAGGAGAATGTGTTTAAATAACTCCATGTTCTGTTTTGGGAAGCAATTTTTGTTGTTGTTGACCTCATGGATTTGTAATGCATAATTTTATTGTCAAATATAGGATTTAAAGGCAGCATTGTGAAGTTTGCATGAAACTCTTGCTTGAGCACTTGAATTCTGAGGAAGTAGAATGGTAAGGAGAGGAATTGAATGCATGTATTGAGTTTCGCTGGAGAAGTTAGGACTCAATAGTGTTATCTTTGTTATTCTGAAGCAGAAGAGAAAGGTACACAGAGTGCAGGAATGTAACTTTTTTGTATAAATGGAGTTTCTCCTTTCCTCGAAGAAAATTCATTCAGACAGTACACTGCAATGTCCCTCTAGAACGTGGAGTTCTTTAGAGGGGAGCAGTGCAAGCGCTCAGTCTCCGTCCTGAATGTGGTTTGTTGTTGTTTTAGCCGTAGGGGTTTTTTGTTTGGTTGGTTTTGTGGGGTTTTTTTGTTTGTTTGTTTTTTTAAACCTGATCCCATTAAGGTGGTTGTGCATGTGATCAGTCCCAAGGACAAAGGTGGCAATGGATAGAAGCAGTTTCATCCACATCTTTAGAGTCATGTTAATCCTTCAGTTTGTAAACTGTTTTAGGTGACTCGTGTTGAGCTGAGAGTCTCAGTCTTCTATTTGCCAGGCTGTATGTTAGGACACAACAAGTGGATGGAGTTTAGCCAGCAGTGACCTGCTGTGTCTTTGTTGATGCAGAATAATACCATTTCTATTTTCTTCTTATTTATGTGTATCTTTTGTAATTAATACACTCTTTACTTAGGAAATATAAATTCTCAGCTTATTTTAATTCCATAAATGGCTGTTGTATTCAAGTTCCATTGTTTGGTAACAGAAGAAAGTGGGGAAGTTTTTGCAACCTTCCTATAAAATCATTCTGATATTTTAAAATGGAAATACAGTAGTATTTTTTTACACTGGGTAATCTGAGAAAAAGACTGGGGTTTTTTTGGATGTTTCCCTTTCTTCCATCCTGGGCTTTTCTTTTAATCTCTCATCTGCTCAAATGTATGGAATGTTTTGATTTTTTTTTTTTTTTTTACTAGAACTGTCACAAGTTCTCTTTTCCTTTATTTAACTAACTCATACCTACCTGTAGCTTACACTCTTCAAATCCTCATAAATGTAGTTGAAGGAAGCTGTGATTATGGGATTTGGGTGCTTGTGAAGGATATTGAGTACGAGTGTCTGAGTTGTTAATTCAAAATAAAAGGCATGCTTGGTCATTTTATGGCTTTTAAAAAACTTTTTAAAATGCTTGCTTTGATGGCTTGTTTGGCAGTGCTACTGGAAAGCTGGCATGCGGATATATACTGTGTTGGGTCCTCTGGTGCCCCATACTCTGGGCTTTTCATTTGCTCAGTCCTTTTTGGTGTCTGCTGGCTAGAAATCCTTTGCTTCTGTTAAAGGACTTTGCCCTATTTTTGTGCTAGGTTGGTTAAATAACTGGCATATTGGGCTGTATTCTAGCCTAGTGGGAATGATGTTGAGAGCTTGCTTTTACAGGACCCCACCCTTCCATTCTGTCCAGTGACCCAGTTCTTAAAAGGTTTGGAGGGCTCCTAATTGGGATGTGGTTATGGAAACAGCAGGAAGGGGGAGGGGAAATAAAAGTAATGGTTTCACGAGCCTTTTATGCCTGTACACGTAGAAGAACTGCGTGCATTGGAAGAGCTGGTGTCAGATGTTCTGAATCCAGGTACATCATTGAACTTTCTGGAAAACTGTTTTGTTTCTGTGGCAAGAACCTTTCTTAAAATAAAGACATTGCCAAATTCAGCTTTCTGTTTGCTTTGTTTGTGGGTCTAATTCATGAGTGCTGGCAGATTAGATTGAAATACTTAACTGGAAGATGCTGTAGACCTGCAAAATAATCTGCTACAATATACCATTAGTTTTTGAAGTATCTCCCATGGTTTAAATCTTTTCTTTGATCTTCTTTAGATGCTGGCGATCTCCACTGTGGAAGCTTTCAGGAAAATAATCTTTTTGCCTCGTACTCATGGCGAGAGGATTCGTTTTACAACCCAGGCTGTCACCATGCAGCTTGCCTTGCTTTTACGCCACCAGTTAGAATGACTGAGACTGGCCAGTTTGATGATGCTGATGAATGAGGTTGAACCTGGTCAGAACTAAGTTTGGCTTCTGAGTTGGATTATCTTCTTCACCAATTGAGTCATGTCAAGTCCTTTGGCTTGCTTGCAGAGTTCTGTGTAAGGGCAGAAATGCTACACCATCTCTGAAGTTTTGCTTAGACTGCTTCTGAGCTGTTTATAAATTGACCATGCTTGACCTCTGGAAACGAGAGTTCAGGTGCTAGCTGTAAGGAGTCAATGCGTTTCTGGATTTATTGTTCGTATTGTATAGATCTCTGTTGCTAATGAATTGTTTGAAAGGAAGTATCTAATTTCTAAACTTCAGCTTGTTTGCCAAGCTTTGCCAGTTTTGACATGCTGATCCTTGTGTGTCAATGTAACTTACAGTTTCCTTTCCATTTGATGCTGTCAAATTGGTTTGGATAGCTTTAAAAACTCTTCCTCCTTCCAACTTCTCTGTTTTATTACTATGTTGCAGTTTGTGATTCCATATCTAATACTGGTGTTTGACAAAATTAGCCATGACAAATACAGAATGAGTTGTTTCATTTTTATTTTTATGTGTTTCAGTATGAAGGAATTATAAATATGTGATACACAATCTGCAAATATGCATACAGTAAGGCCTGCTGCACCCCAGAGGAATGCAGGGTGCTTAAGACTGCCTCCCAGCAAAACTTTCTCCCCATCAGACCTTCTTGTATATGGGCATATTATCCTCCAGTCCCACAGTTGTCTTTATAACATTCTCGTGTGACATCAGACATGTTAATGACAAAGAAAATATCTATGCTCATACAGTGTCTTGCAGTATATAATATCCATGTCCTGAAAACAGTAGTGAATTAAGGTTCCTGATACTGTTGATATGTTTGGTTTGTTGTTGTTGTTTATGTTGTGGCAAATGAGGAGATGGGACCACAAAATACCACCATAAAGTCTGTAAGAGAATAGCTGGAACTAGAACCATATTCTTCTTGCCTTTGCTTTGCAGTTAAAGGCAGCATTCTCAAAGTATGTAAGTGGGTTGAATGGCTGGTCACTTGAGTAACAATAATCCTCTACTGATGTTCATGTTTCATTAATCAATTATCCCTCAAGAACTTTTTGATGGCTTTGTGTTTTGACATTGCCTGACACTGGAGCACAGTACCCGTGCTTGTTTATCCTCAGGCAAGGAGTTAACCATTACCACCGGAAGACTTTTTTTTTTTTTTTTTTTTTTTTTTTAAATCATCCAGTGTACGAGACTGAAATAATTTACACATTCATTTGGAAGGAGGAAGTGAATGACAGTGATATTTGCTTAATCTTTTTCTTGAGAGCAGAGGTGGACAAGAGCTTGGAAGAGTCTTTTCTTTTGGTACCTTGCAGTTTCTGGTTATGTCTTAGTACCTAGCAAGTGGTCAAAGTAAAGAGTGGAAGCCTGGTGGTGAGGTTGCAAGAAAAAGGGCCTGGTTTTTTATTCCTATATAATGGAGTTATGTAGGGATTAGTATTTCCACCAAAACTTACTTTGGCATGCCTCCAGAACACATACATACAGCAGAAAGCACAGTCTAACCTATTTCTTTCCCTGTATGGCAAGAAAGCCCTAGCTGTGCTCTCTGAGGCACTGGGGGTGGTTTTTGGTTTTTTTTTTGTTCTGTGGACTGCTGTGTATCAGAGAGTGCTGCTCTTTGAGTCCTGTGTTACTTAGAACATGCACTTGACTGTGGAATAGAAGTGAGAATTGACTATGGTCAGTTTATCAGGTTTGGATATCTAGTGGCTTCTTCCTCTGAGAAAACAGGAATGAAACTATGAGCATAACTAAACTGACTTGTCAACTGGATTAACTGTTGATTTGCGTTTATAAATGCAATATTAATAAATGTAAATTGAGTACAGATGACTGTTGAAGTAGTAATACACCAGTAAATTGTAAAAGTTCCTCTGAAAAAGCACAGATTATTTTGTGAGCCTATTTATTGCTTCCCAGGCTTCAGCTGTAGATGGCAATGCTGAACTCTACCCTGCAGAGGGCAGCAAAAAATTGTCTACCCCACTCAGCGTATTTTCATCTGGCACTAAGTTTCATCAGCAAGTGTCAGATCCCCGGGCTGGGTTTCTAACGTTGATAGCAATTTAAATCTGTGTTCTGCATAGCCCTGTTGTTCCCCAGTGGGACTGATTCATGGCCCTGATTAGTTTTTCATTTTTTTTTATTTCACTCTGAAGTTATACTTACTGGACTGAAAAACTTCTCCCATGGCTAAGAAAAGAACATCACTTGACTTCAGGCTTAATATATTTTTTTACTATGCTTGTGGGATATGTCCCACCATATTTAATAAAGATGAAACTAACAGAATTCTGTGGAAGCAAACCCACCTTTTTTTAGAATTGTTTTAAAAGGATAACCTAAAAGTCTTTATAACTTCAATTAAGATAATTTTCTTCCTGATGGTTCCAAAATTCCATCAGTACCGAAGTCTTCAAGCCATTTTCTATGCACTCTATAAATCAAGTTTGTTATTTCAGCCTGTGCCTTTAATTGCAATCAGCCTTGTCTATCTCGACTGTCTTGTTATTTGAGGAGAAATTGTCTTGAATAGCTGCCTTGCCAAGCTGTTTGTATTTTCAATGATTGTAAACTTAAAAGATTTGTTTTCATTTTCCCTTTAAGGTTAAAACTGACACCACCCCCACCAGCTCTGGAAAAAACGGCATGAGGATTTTACAGCAGAGATGCATTGCGCTCTCTAGAGAGATGTTGGCAAATGTAACTTTGTTCGTCTTGGCCCTGCTTGTTAGGGAAGGGGCTTAATGTAAAGCTTGATCTGAATACACTCAAACTTCAGTGGGATTAGAAAACCAGATGCAGACTTCTCAGAAAGCATCTCTCTGGAAGGATTTGAAACCAAGCTCATGGATTCCAATGTTTCTGCACTACAGAGTGTTTCAAATTCCATTGTGAATCTTGCACTGAGCCTGTTTTGTGTTGACATAAGCGTGTCATTCTAGGCAAGAATATGTTGCAATTAAAACCAACATAAGGTAACACATGAGCCAGCAATTCAAGCCAAGAGCATCAACCTTTCAGCATGCTCAAATTATTGGAGGGAGAAGAGTCCAGTTACAGGATCAAGATCATAAATATTTTATAAGAAATGCATTGGCAGTACATAAATCAGTTGGACAATTTATCAGAAGCGTCATAGATTTCTCATTTAAATGTGCGTACATCTCTAACAAGATTTCCCCCTTCTATCCCTCCAGTATAAAATACCTTTCAAAGGACAGAAGGCTCTACTGCAGGTTAATGTACTTGCTGGGTTTATATTGTGGGGTAGGCTTAGTGGTGTGGCATAAAACGGTGACACAGAAGGAGGTGTGGGTATAACTCTGAAGATGCCCTTGCCTTTCTTCTCATTTCCCCGTTTTACATGTAGAGATAATGTTACCAGACTGTTCATAAAGTACTTCAAATTCTCTGAGCAAGGAATTTTGTCTAAATAGTGAGGTGTTAAAAAAAACAAAACAGAGTTTTGCATTTTCTTTGAACAGGCCAGCAAAGAAACAAAAACTTGTTTTGGGTACATCTGTTGTTTCCTTTGAGACCTACAGGGAATGATTTGCAAGAGGAAATAATTGAAGGAAATGTGTTCATATTTCCTGTTGATAAGGTGCAGCATTTAATTCATACATCAGATTGAGATAGTGGTTTCTTGCTCTTACATAACCACAACATCCAGCCCATTTAAGTATCTTTTAAAGACTCTACTGCTTGACTTGTTTTGTCCCATCTTTTAACTAAACTAGTGTGCTTTTGGTCTTAAGCTGAGAAAACACCTCCACTGTTGAGGGGACTGTGAATAATTTCACAGAGTAAAGGAAAAATGCTGATGGCAGCAGCTCATTCTGACCATCTGCTGCTCCCACGTCCACCAGTGTAAATCCTGTGGTAACAAAGGTCATTTTGTGAAGCTAGTGGGTAAGTCTGTAGGCACGGGGAAGGAACTTGTGATACTTACCCTCTGTGTTTCTGTATTGCAGACATAGGCACCAGAGGCTTGAGCATTAGAGGATAAAATTGTAGTGGAGTTGTTAGTCCTGGGAGTACCAGCTGCTCATGGCATAGCTTCCTAGCTTGGCAGAAGAAACTGTAACCTACTGAAAAAAGCTGCAAAGCGCACAACACTAATAATTGGTTTTAGGGGTGGAAACAGCTTCCTTTGAGAGTTTGGAATAGATCCTCAGTTGGTATAAACTGTTGCAACTCATTACCAAGCAGAGGCTCTGTCCCTGTATATCTCCCTATGCAATGCCTGTGTCATCTCTGAGCTAAAGCTCACGTTCAGTATTTTGTTATTGCTATGGATTTTAGTTCTTAATATAATGGGCTTTCTTTGCATTCATTGTAACTTCATTGACCTTCACAGAGCACAAAACATGAATGTGGCTCAATGTCTATATTTGTTTCTTTGAAGGTTGGTTTTGTGGGGTTTTTTTTTTTTTGTTTGGGGTTTGGGGTTTTTTTTTTGTTGTTTGGTTGGGTTTTTTTGCCACAGTGAGGATAGCTAATTTCAGGACATGTAGCTGAAATCAGCCTAGGAAAGTTAACTTTTCATAATTCAGCAAGTCTTGATACTCTGGCCTGAATTACTTTAATCAGACCTTTTCTGATCTGCCTGCAACTTCTGCATTTAGATCTGGAAAATATTTTCGTTATATGATGCAGGAATTTAAGACTGAGTTGTTTACATAAGTTGTTTGTATTTGTTTATGAGCCTGAGGTCTCATTTTATTGATTTATTCCCCTCAAAGGGAAATACCAGTTAATTCTGCTCAGTCCTTTTTGAGCTATTGGTCCTAGTAAAATTTACACTTAGGCAACATATTTTCTGTGCATCCTAGAGTACCAGAGAATGCCAAGTTCTTATTGTGCTGCTTTGCCATTTTAATCAGCGTGGGTATTGCGGACTCTTGTTCCGACGTTAAACAAATTATTTAGTATTTCTATCTCTACCTTGGGAATACTCCAGAACTTTCACATTCTCGCTGAGGAGTTCCTTCAGTTACTTAACAGATACCAGAAAATATTTTGTCCTTCTTTTTCAATTACTTGATTACAGATAAAGTAACCTGTAAACTTTGTCCAGACACCTTTACGGGTTTGTGAGTAAACATGCAACATTATAATACAGAACTGGCTGGATACAGTTGGCTGGGAATGATGTAACTCCATCTCCCGCTGTACACATTAAATGCTCAAATGCTTCTGGGGAAGTAAATAGGTGTGACAGAGTGATTGAACAGGACCTATATGCCACAGCAGAGAGTACAACCTCGTTTTATGTAACCGGAGTTCCAGATAGCAAGGAAAAGTATTTTAGCTGAGCAGATCTTCACCGTGTTGGTGGCAGCAGTGGGGTAGAATTGGAATAGCAAGGCCAGAGGAACAGCTGATACTTCCAACAAAAGCATAGGCAACAAATCAAAATAGTATATTAGAGATTGTCTTAGTAACTTTTAGGGGGAGTGGTGATAGACTGGAACCTTGCTCAGCACTAGATCTGAACTTGTTTCTAACCTGGGTAGGCAGCCACTGAAAGCCAACGCAGTATGAAGCCAATTCTTATTGAGGTATTTGGCACGAATGAATGCTGAGCTGGTGGTGGCTCAGGTGGATTCTCCGCAAGGAATTGGGGACTGACCTGAGTGGCTCCAAAAGCACCCTTTTGGTTAGGAGAGAAGCATGTTATATGTTTGGTCTGGATTTGATATGCCCTTAAGTGGACAATATTAGAAAACTCAGGACCTGCATCTGCTCCAAAATAGCATCTTTTGTGAAAATAAAGTATCTGTAGAGGAGGACAACAAGGAACATCTAGATTTTATGCTGTGCAGGCCTGTTAGATTCTTCTTCTTGGTTCCAGTTGTTGTATTTACTGCATTTTACCAAAATATACTGGGTGTGATATAAAACACCATCTGAATTGCACTGCAATTCAGAACCCCTCTTAAAACTCCCCTAGGGAGAAGGGGAAGGGTGTAGGGGGAAATTAATATAGCTGCTATTTTAAACTGTTAATGGCTGCATGTCATAGATAGGGATCACTTTGGTCATGTACCATAACCCTCTGTTCTCCCGTATACAGCCCAGGAATTCTTGTGGCAGAAGAAATGCTTCTTCCATATTGGTTTAACACATCTTGTAAGCTCTTACTTCACAGACAAATTCAAGCTATAAATACAGGTTTAATAATTAAGTATAAACACATGAGATACCCACAGTGCTAATTCAAAAGCCATCATCATTTTCTTGTCTGCAGTCACTACTGGATTTGCTAGAATACTAGACCTCCCTGTTCTCAGCGTTATCAGTACCTTCAGTTCATATTTGTCAAACAGGCCATTATTTTCCTGGTCTGAAACAGCTGGTACCTTCTGTTTTGGTTAGTTCTAGCTTTTCTGCGTGATTCATACTTGATTTGTTTGATTGGGCCTGTAACCGTGCAGCTTGTAGTTTGCTGGAAGTCTGGTCTTTTCAGTGGGATTGGTCAGACATTATAGATAAAGCCACCTAGAGAAATGTTTCTTGGGCAGAGACTGCCTGTCTACTGGATAAGAGCTACATTTAGTTCTATTATCTGCACTTGTGTTAACAGGTGGATTAGATTTAATTTGGTCTTTTGGAGAGAAGTGGGCAAACTGTTCTTCAGACAGATCTGGGATTTGGTTTAAGGACAGGCTTTCTTATGTGGTCTATAAAGTGTCTTGTAGCCCTATAGGAATACTTTGTGTGTCTGGTTCCTGCCTGCAATTTTGAACACTAACTTTAATGATGGTACTTCTAATTATTTACGGAGGTAAATTCTCAGACCGAAGAACAGGGAGTTTCATGCCCTGTCCCATTAACTGCAGCAGGGTTTGTTGTGCAGAGGAGTGGCTGCTGAACCGACATCTACACTGACAGCGAGGGGAAGCCCTTCTCGGTATGCTGGCTGCACAAGGCACCTCCCATCCCTCCGTGAGGTGTAACTCTGATTAAAGGATGTATCGACTTCTTAAATCAGCCACGTCTTTGTCACGGACAGGTTACATTACTGTCATTTACTTTTAATTAGGTCCATCTGAAAAGGGGGTAGACACGAAGGTTTTGCCAGCAGCGTGGCTAATGGGTATGATAGGACATATTGGTAACACCCAGCCTTTGTGATCCTGACTGCCTGTAAAGAAAAGGGCTAAATTCAGTGTCCTGCTAATGGACTTAACTGTTCCATAATTGAGACTCAGGTACTTGGGAAACAACCTCTTTTGCTACATATCCTTCCAAGTTTGGCTTAGTTATTCCCACTCAGCTAACCTTGGTATTGGATATTGCTAAGGCTTTAGTGCTAACTTCCATGACAATTCAGTCCTCAAGGCTTGGCAACAGAATTTTTACTGTTTTCAGGCCTTATCGCTAAGGTTTATGTTTTACTTTCTGCTTGAATTTTCCATTTTGTAAGGATTATTTTCCTTTTTTATGTTTTTGTACCTAGTGGCTGCTTCTGCCTGGGGTTAAATTTAGTTTTTGTTTCTACCTGTAGTACTAAGACCCAGCAATGGAAAAGAAGAAATATGTTCTCTATTATGGCAGTGTCCACCTTCTGTAACAACTCAAGGATTGTATCAACAGTGAGTGTGGGAGGAGGCTGAAATGAGGTAAATATGAGAGAGAGAATGTGCAGTAATTGTGCTCATTTTTACAATTGGAGCATACTTCAAGTTTGACTTCATTACTTCCTCTTTGATTAATTGAAGCCTCACCTAATTGAGCTAAGAGCTTTCTTTTCTCTAGTTCGGAGTGCCTTGAATCCTTTTTTGCTGTACTTGCTATGGTACCTTAGGCATGACACTGATGTGAGAGGGATATTTATTTTTAGCACTTCTTCCCATGATTAATCCATGCAGGTTCTGTTTGACCGTTCAATGCTATTTTAATGATGTAGGCAACAGCTGTTTTCTCCATGTCTTATCAAATATCCTCCATGTTCTAATAATAACAAAGAAGTTTCTTTATTCTTGGCTATTCTAAATTTCTACTCGAGGGATCTCATTGCATCTCTTCATGGGGACTGCAATCTAGGAATAGGTACTTGTGGCTAGGTAGAAAGATTCTTTGCTTTAAAAAAAAGAAGTATGATTGAGGATTTATCATGCATTTTATCTTGATGCTATCATTACACGTAGGATGACATTTAGAGCTAATTTGGTTTTTTTTAACAGCTCAGTAGTTTTAACTATCTTGTTGCTTTGGTAAAATGACAAGTATACCAATGTGCTTTGCTGTCACGTGCTGTAAGGATAATTTAATTAGACTAATTTTTGTTTTCATTAACACTTCTATTGACTGTGTTTTAATGCTACTGTTTAGAGTTTCTTATTTTGTGATTTTTTTCCTACATATTTTCTCTCATCCCTTTTGTTGCTTGTTTACTATCACAAAACTGTGACTGTAGCGATTGTCTAATTTTACAGGAGGTTTCTCTCTGAACTTAGCTGTCAAAATATGGTATCTGCAATACTGTTAAACAGTATTCTTTGTTGTTGAGCAAGACTGCATGTGATTCAACTTGTCCTTCAAGTGGTCCACAGAAGCCATACTGAATGAGAGGACATGACATAAATGTGTACCAGACCTCTCATCTCCATGGTCCCACCCAGAAGCAGAGTAGCATGAACTAGTACTCTACTAGAAAACTAGTACTCTAGGAAAAAAATCTTATGAATCATGACAGTGTTGGCATACTCTGTTAGACCAGAACTGTAATGATAATAATAAGTTAAATTCATTCTGACTTCATATTTTCACTGCTCATATTTTTTACTATGGCTTTTTAAATCATTACACATTTAAGATCTGACAGAGATGTGTTTTTCAGTGGACAGTCTGTCATGTTTAATTGTCATAATTATCTTGAGAAAGTTCTGGATTTGTGAAATAGTTTCTTGTTTTCAAGCTTTTTACAGTCTGCAGTATATAACAGAAGAATGCAGTTTATTCTTAAGCATGGTAACTTATTCTACTACTGAAGTGCTTCATCAAATTCACTAGTAATAAATAGCATGTTTTTTCTTGCTTAGCAGTCTTATCTTCAGCAGTGAATTTCAGAAAGCCTTTTGCAGGTGGATTTTGTTCTGCTATAATATTCTACCATAGCTCAGAGCCAGCTTTATTCATTAATCTTCTATCCATACAGCTACATACTTTTAAAATAACTTGTCTTCCAAATCCTGTTCAATATCCAAAGTATTTCAGCTAATCTTAACTTATGAGTTAGTCACCACAGAGCATTGCTTGTTCTGTCTTCTGAAAAAATGAACATTTGCAAACACTTCACTTGAGTTAAAAAAAATAGTTGTTGTCAAGGTCAATAAAAGCAGAAGTAGAAACCACTTCGCAAATTTTCTTTGTCAAGGCTGATATGAAAATTATATTTGGAAGGTAGCTATGTTGTAAAGCGCTTCAGAGGCCACTGCTAGTAAACATGAATAGCTTCATATATTGAAAAGCCTGGGTCTGATGGAAAAAAATGCCTTGAATGCCAGTCTGTGATTTGCCAAATCAAATATCTACTAAAATTTATAATGAAAATTACAATGTTGCTATAGTTACCAAAGCTTCCATAGTTCCAGAACTGCAGTGCATTTCACTTCAAAGAAGAATCCCTTTTCCCCCCTTTCTTTCAGTAAAATCAAATAGAACTTTCAGAAGTGCTTTTAATTTGTGTGGATTACTTGGTGGAACTTGTTGCCACGAGGAATCAGAAAAGCTAGAAATATAGCTGTTCCCAAAATACGTGCTTTTATTTCACAACATCTTTGAATTAAATCTCATTAAATCGTATTCTTCGGTTCTGTACTGTAGGGCAGAGGTGACCATCCCTTGGCTGGGAAGAGAAGTACAGCTTGCAGCGGCTGACTGAATGTGGTAAAGCTCCAAGAGATACTGCCAGGGGTCTACTACCGTAGTCACACACTTGTTTGTGTTTATGAGTGGCTTATGCCCACTTGTTCTTGAAACTGGTCTTGTACTTCTGAACGTTTCTGCTGGAGAGCATGCCTTGACTAATAAATGAAAAAGTTAAGGAGGAATAGCTTTATGGTCAAGATATGCCATTATTGTTCCGTTAGAGCTCATTTCCTCCGAAGCTGCAGGTGCTGCCACCGTTGTCATCATGGCTGATTGCTGCAGAATGTTCATGGATCCACTGGAAAATATAACCTGTTATTTGTAATGTGAAGGGAGGGACATAAGCCCCATGGTGAGATCCTGATAGACAATTCCTATGCAGCTTTCCTCACTAGGCTTGATAAATGATAATATTAGCAGGGTTATAAAAACAATCCAGAGTGAAGCAGGGAAAATAAAACTAAAGGATTTTGCTCTGTCATCCTGGCATCTGGCCTGCACCAACAGCACATCTGCCCGGCAAAGGTCAAAGATCAACTGCTTCTGACACTGCTTACTTTTGTCAGGGATTCTTCCCTTTATATTGAGCACAAAAGAGTGTGTGTTTAGGCATTTTTCATCATGTCCTCTAGGGTTATTATGCAAAGTTGACTCTCTTGTTGTGGCCATACATTTTCTGCATATTATCAAACCTTTTTTATCCAATGTGGAGCTTCTGCTTATGGTTTAAAACTATTTTTAACATGTACATTTGTGTCTGTATAAATAACTAATGGACAGAAAGTATTTGCTGAATTAAGTCTGTTTGCTTTAGAGCTGCAAAGCTTTGTCCTTCAGGAAAACAATCTACCAGGGTATGTGAAAGCATTCACTTGTTAGTTGTGAGTGTGCACATCTGGCCAAGCCATGGCATTCCTGGTGACATGATTCCTTATTCCCTTCCTCGCTGTCCTGTCTGCTGTGGGCTAGGCTGGTCCACCTGGAGGGGTGATGCCTTTCAGCCTGCTGCATCCACAGGGGAGGAGGGTGTGGGTCTCTAATGGACCACTCACGGCCAGATTCATCATTGATTTGTGCAGGCTGTAGGAGTGCCTGAAGGCCTCCTTGAGTGAAGATGAAATACAAGTGATGAAGTTATATTGACTACAACTTTTGTTGCAGCCTGGATGTGTATATAAAATCTCCTACCCCTTATGTGAAACTACTTGTTTATTTCAGATGAAATATACAGGTGGTTACTATACCAACCTTCCTGAGGTTTATGAGGAGTCAAATGGAAGATGTTTCTTTTAAGCCTTTGATATCCTTAGGTCCATCTGCTCTGTAAGAGCAACTCTTGAGTTGGAGTAAGAACAATCAATATAATTTTGTACATAGAGAAGAAAGGGATTACAATTTGAAATTGCCACAGTATCTGTATCCTCTTTTTTGTATTAAACAGGGAAACGGTTATTTAAATCCTACAAACAGTTTTGAAAATAGCTGAAAGCCCTCACAGAGCTACAACATGCAGTCAAGATATTTCTTTGTGAAAACAAAATGATTCCTGTACCCACCTTTACAAGTACTTACTTGGGTACATCCAGGGCATGATTCTGAAAGAGCTTGTTCACCAATACCAGTGTGTTTCAAAGTTCAATTTTCTGGCATTTTTGAATCTGCTGCCTGAACACATTCTGAGGATTGGAAACATCATGTGGTTTGAATAAACAAAACCACCAAATTGCCTGGGGTGCATCTGTGCCCCTTGCTGCGCAGGTTGGCTGTTTCTCTGCCATCAGCCTGACAATTTCAATCAAGTTTTTAATGGACTCCTGGGACTTCCCCAGTTTCTGTTCAAGCAGAGTCTGGCACCAGTCTTTCCAATTCCATAGCAATGAAAAGCTTTATTCTAACTTCTGACTGTACAGAAATTTAGTGACAGGTAGGAAAGAAATAGACTGGTTGGACAAGTGCTAAAATAGCAGGAAAGGGCTATATTTAGGAAAAAACCATAACTTGCATTTTGTTTTATCAAATTAGGAAGGGCAAAGTATAGAGCAACCATAGATCAGACTTCTCTGTAATCTCTTCCAGATTTTGACAGATTGACAGTTTTAATTAAGAGTGTTTTGTTTAATTCCTTTTGCCTTTACACCTGAGATTGTTCACAGGCCTATGCAGGTTTAGATTGCAATCCTGCGGGGGTTTTTTGAAATGTAATTGTTGGTCATTAAAAAAAATTGAAGTAAATATTATGAAGGCTTTTAATTTTCATTCCTGTTCAGGAAGTTTCCAAATCACCCCTTATGCTTACAGAAGTTATTTTTAACAGTTTCTTGTATTTCAAAACATTTTTATTATAAAGGAAGAGCATACCATAGAACCATAACAATTGCCACTTTGCAATAGTTACGGCCTAATGATCTCTTCTATTCTAAGTGAAAGAAGCCATTGTGATTGTCTCTCAATGTTAGGTTTTTAACAGCAGCTGTTCTAACAATTGGTAAAGGTTGAAGAGCTGTAATTTATATGAAATACCGAGAAAGGTATTCAGTATCTTTCTCTGTGTCCTTCAAGGAGTTACGGGTATTATTCCTCCATACAGTAGGTGGAGACAAAGACCTAATGAATTTTATAATGTCTCAGACTGATTTTATTAGCCATGCTAGATCTTTCCTGATTTTTGGTATTATTAAATTCCTTTCTAAAAATAACAAATATCAAACAATTTTGTTCCAAAGGCTGTTAATTTATGTTTACTCTAAGTGCTGTAGTTCTTTTGCTGGCTACTGCCGATAAATTGGTTCTTTCAAATACAAGGTCTGATTTGGAGATTGAGGAGGTATCTGTGAAACCTTTCTGTGCAAGTTCAGATCTGTCTTAGGCCCAAAAATTCAGGGGTCAAAGCACGCCCAGCATTGACTTCAAGTTTGAACGTATCTAGAAATTCCCAGTGGTGTAGGAGTTGGATCTCTGTGCAGACTGGAAGATTGAGGTGTGGTCTGCTTCTGTTTATAAAGTGTATTTCTATGTGTATGTATGTTTATATAAATCCTGTACATGTTTACAGGTGGGTGTTTGTGTGCTTACAGCGTGTTTGGTGGCACACAATATGGCGTTGGCATCCTGCCTCAGCCTAAATTTAACTGAAATTTTATAATGTAATTTGGAGTAGTGAGAACAAATGGGGTGTAATCCATCAAGTGGGAGAGATGGTTTTATTAGCATCTCAAAAGGAAAATGGAGCTTGCAAGTTTCTCAGATACATTCGCTGACTGTGTCAAGGAAGAAATAATCTGTAGATATATTTTTGTTTTAATCTCGTTAATATCATTTACACTGGGCTGCTAGATGATTCTTTGATAGAAGAAGTCTCTCTGCCATATGCATCATACCACGTGTACTGAGGTTGATTGAAATAGTCATGCCAGGGATGGATTTCCAGACGCGTAACAGTGCAGGCTATGTTTCTCCTGCTCTGTTGGATGCAAAGCAGGTTGCCTTAGGAGAGGTGGCTTCATCGCATCTGTCCCTCATGCTCAGCTGAGGTTACAATTTGACATTAACCTCTGTGATTTCAGTGGATCATGGAAGGATTCCCTCATTCACTGATCTCAGGCTGGTCTGTTGAAAGTTTCTGTGCTTCTTAAGAAATGCAGAATTTAGCTAGTGAGGTACAGCGTAGATGCAAGAATGCAAAGCAGAGTTTAACCCAGCAAGGAGGAAGTGGAGAGCAGCCCACGTGTCAGGGTAGATCAGATGCCCTGACCTCGGAAGCCATTTAACAAACTCTTTAAGAAGGGATTTCTTGCCTTGTTTGCAGTTCCACGGGCCGCTTCAAAGCTTGAGAAGGATTGCTATTAAATGCCTCCTGTTCCTCGTCTGCCTGTGAGGGGAGAACGTTTGCCTTCTTAAAAGGGATACTTGGAATTAAGTTTAAAGCAGGAGAATGAGTTGTTCTCTGATCAGTTCCTCATTACACCACACAGTTTTGTGCATGTAGGACATATCTTTTAATTTCTCTGGAAACCTGACAAAATCTCCATCTCATGCAGAGGAGTTGTGTGAGACCTGATTTTTACTTGTGGGCAGTATACGCTATAGAAGGTCAAAATGTACGGTATTATTAAATACAGTTCAAATGAAGAGGCAATGAGCAGAGTAGTTTTCCAAAATTAAGACAACACAAGCTTTGGGGGTAACAGATAAAGATGTGCAAAGTCAAAGCCTGCCACAGGCTCATGTCTGTTCTGGTGAGGTGGGTGTTTCGCAGGGCATCTATTTGAATAAATCAAAACATCCTCCAGTAAACATTAGTGGGAAGCTGAGAATGACATACCAGTGGGTGTACGGTCTTGCCACTAGTGATGCACAGAGCCTCTTTCCAGCATCGCTCAAGTAGAGGCAAAAGGGAATATTGGATTAGAAAGTCTGAACATCTCAACATTGCTTTAACTCTCAAGGACAGAAGCAGCATTCAGCTTTTCAAATGCAACGTGGTATTTTCCAATTTTGACCTACTGAGGTAATCATAAGGATTGAACAGAAATCCTGGCTTGGAGAATAAATGATGATAGTCAGTGAACATGCAGTCAAACAACAGTGTTACTGCTTGGCACAAGGATTACTTTTATTGGTCCACCTAGTTATGGTTTATCAGAGTGTCTTGTACGCTTCTTTACTTTAAGAGTATAATTTAATTTGTCAAGATCTGTGTAATAAACTGAGTTAGATCACTAGCAGACATAAACTATTATATTTCTGAGGCTTGTGGCACTACTTGCTGTAAATCCAGCAGAATGCATCTGCAACTAGGAATGCTGCCAGGGCTAAGACCTCTGGAGGAACTGTGCTTTTGATGTATTTCTCTGAACTTTGCTAGATTGAGGAAATAAGATTTTGAAGAGCCCAGAGCCAAATGGGGTTGGTCAAACTGATGGCCTGTTCTCTGGCTGTATCTACCTGCATCTACTCTTTGACCACCAGATGCTAATTGAAAGATGTGCTCTTTAAATGAGCTTCTGTAAAAGCGCCCAGATTCTATGCTGATCTGGGCTGTGGTAGTACAGAGGATGTTACATGAAGCAGGGCTATTGGTAGCTTTTGGATTGAACGTGTGAGACTGCAGCTTCCTCCCCTCCTCTGTGTACTCCATCAGCTTGCTGAGGCTTCGCTTCTGATTTTCCTTGCCTCTCGAGGGGAATATATGGGGTCTATATTGTGTCTTTGTCTGGAACTGTGATCTGGCACTCCAAAGAGAACCTGAGAATGCTTGCACTGTGTTACACACCAGGGAAGTTGGGGGAGAGGTGGGTTTGGTGAGGTGTGAACCCAGTCACAGGCTAAGTGGAGTTGGCAGAACCCCTGTGGGCTCAGGTGCTCATAGTCTCTCTGAGCAACTGCCAGGACAGTCGGAGCATTGCCTGGGGAACAAAATCTCTTGATCAGGTGAATTTTTAAAAGGAGTGACCAACTGTATTTTGGACAAATCTGGCCTATAATCCATTGGTTAGTTTAATTTACGTGAGATAATAAGCTGCTTCTCACGTATTCTTTCATTCTGCCTGTGTCTTTGTGCAAATTCAGTGCTTGGCCAGTTTGCTGAGCTCCCATGCAAAGGTGTAAATCCTGGGGTTTTGAATACCTATCCACTGGTAAACAGACATTCACAAGTTATTTACCTGAACCTACAACTAGAAGTATGTATGGCTTTCCAATTTGAGCTGCTGACCTGAAAAGGCACAGTCTTCACGAATTATCGATGGCTGGAGCCGTTCACTTTATTCTGCTTTGCGTGCTGGTCATTGCACATGGAGGAACACTAGTATGTCACTGCTTGTAAGGATCTTAACCCAGTGAAAAAATCTTTAGCAATAACCTATTTAAAATATATAAAGTAAACCCAATTAATTTCTCCCTCCACTTCCAAACATAATAATATAAAATAAGAACTTCTTAAGTTCTGTGGATTTTTTTTGTGTGTCTGTTCTTTACAGATGAAGGTAGCTTTTATAATAATAAGTTTTCTGGAATGAAGAAAATAATGGAAACTATGCTCTTTGCATGTACTTATTCATGCTTCTAAAATTAATTGTTTGAGTCTTAATGGAAATTGGAAGTGAAAAGTCAAAAAACAATAGATGTAATGAAATAACATTTGTAGAATTTAATGGCATTATTTTCTGTGTTGTTAAATATTTCATACAAAAATGTAGAAATGGATCAATATAAATGCCATCCAATTTATTGGTTTTCTGTATACGAATTTCCCTTATGTTCCTCTATAAATGCATGTACATAATTTATACATTGTATTATTCACATTCTATATCAATAGCAAGCATAATTGATGAGGAAGAAAAAACTCAGCAAGTTAGTATATTTGGTTATCTTCTCACTTATTTAAAAATGCCCTTGGAAGTGGAAGGATAATTAATGTTGTGCTGTCATTTAGCTTCATTTTTAAGGATGGCATGCAGATAATATCCGGCAGGCTTGAAAAATGAAGCTGTCATAGCCACAGACTTTAAGTGCTAATGGTTAGGGCAGAGAGGGATGAACAGTTGCTGAACACAGAGCTAAGACACTGGGACGGACAGAGCTTTTCATTCTGGCGTGTAGTTAAATGTTGTTGGCTTTGCTGCTTCTGTTGGCTTACATTTAAAGGATGCGGACTGCCCTGAAAGGAAGAATGAAGTGTCAAAGGGGCTGGAGGGAAACTTCTTTGAAAGTTAATTGAATTTGTGAGCCAGTAAGTAAGTGAGCAAATGTAGTGTTAACTTGGAAGGAAGTGAATTTCATTTGTGTGTATTATTTTGTTCACAAAGGGCCAAATCCTGAGAGATACTAAGGATTAAGTGTTTTTTGATAAAATGTTCTTTTGTCGATTCAACTTTGAGTTGTCTTGGGTTTTCTTCTCCAGATATGCATAAGATTTGGCTCTGTCTTTGACAACTCTAGTTTTGCTCAAATTATTTATCAAACTGCTTTGTAATGTCTGACTCAAATGCACGTAGCATTTGCCTAAAAAATGTGTTTTGATAATGAAAGACCTTGCTTGAGGTCTCTGCTATTAAATCTTTGCTGAGGGGCAGGGAGAGGCTGTGAGTTTTTTGGCGAAGTTAATAAAATGTGTGGATTAGTGAAGTGCTGATTAGTGAGGTTCTATTGTAGACAGAAACATTCCTGCCTTAGCTGAAACCCAGATGGAAAGCTGCCCGCCTCAGATTGCGGAAAATGGTTTATGTTGCTGGTTTGCTGCAGTATGTTGCTGAGGCTGCAGCAAAGTGAATCTTACTAATGTCTTGAAGTGTAATTAACTCTGTTGTTCGATGTAAATATTTGAATACTGCTCATTCAGTCTCTACAGGGGCCTGTTTAAAACAATTTTTGCCAAAGAGCTCAAAGGCCAGTAGGAATGTGTGTGCGTTAATAAACTTCTCTTTGTCCTGGCCTTGATCCAGAGCTTATAGAGGGCAAATGGGAAGATCTCATCCTATCTGATGTATTTACAGTAGAGCTCAGAGTGCTTGATCAAGGCTTCATTGTGCTGTCATTGTGCCTAGGGTTTAGTTTAGATATGAAACAGAGTGCAGGACGTGGACACAACAGGCAAAAGGATTCAGGGTACTGGAAGGGGCGAGGGAGAAGAAACAGATAGAGTTGATCAGAAAAATAGCAGACTATATTATCTTCATATGCTACATAAAAGTGATGGCTTTTTTAAGTTGGAGAGCTTCCATTTTTGTTCCCAAAATGCTCAGAAGTAGCATTGGCTAAAACAAAACTCTGAGAGGAATAAAGTTATATTTTACTGCAATCATTGTCTTTTGGGGGGGTGAAAAAATGTGCTTTCTGTCAAAACTTTTGTCTGGTTTTATAGAAAGAGAATCTTCATTTTTGAGATCTGAAATATTTCTTTCATAAAAGGAGTGTTCTTCCTTTAGGAAATGTCAAATTGCTTCCAAGGCATTTCATCTTATATTCTCTGGAACTGGGCTCCCTAATATGCCTGTTTTCATATTATCTCCCATTTCCAAAGACTCTGGTCCTGCCTGCTTAACAAAGTAAAACTGTGGCAGGGTAAGAAAGCAGCCATTCAGTAGCAGATTGTCAGCTTTCACGGGCCCAAGCTACAACTCCCATAAGATACACTGGCAGCGTTTCCAAATGAAAATATCTCTTCTGCCAAAGGGGATTTTTTTGTTTGTTGGTATTTTGAATTTTCACCAGAAATGCCTTTCTATTTGTCTCTGAACTCCACTTCTGAGCGGCTCTCCTCAATTTCTGCAGCAGTGAAGACGAGCAGGATTCTGTAGTAATTGCACAACAGAGGAAGCAACACAACCCAGACAATGCCGGGAACTGAGAATCAGATTTTCATTATATTTCTGGCTTGCTCTAGTAATGTTCTTGGTAAGTCAGTTTAGCCTATGTTAATTTTTACCTCACTGTGAAATATACTATAATAATGACACTTATTTCCTTTGGACGTTACCCATTTTATTATTTTCTGTGAAAATACCTTGAGATTTTTGGCTCTTAAACCACTGATTATTCCAGTTAATGGTATTATCCAACTTGGTCTTCAGATCACTGGCAAAGCTGCAGACGAAGGTAAGCAGCATATTTGAGATGTTTGTCTGTAGCTTTGAAACTGCTTATGAATTAACATTTTGTTTTCTAAATATATGTGCTCTGTATCTGCAATGAAAATAGATACCAAGATCAAAGAGGAGCATTGGTCTGGTGGTAACCCAGTAGCACGGCATTTGCCATAGCTTCTGGTCCTCAATTGCTAGCTTTCTCTGAAGTACAGATCCGCTGAAAACAGTCACCTTCAACCTGGCTGCTGCACTGTTTTATGTTTTCATTGCGGAGATGCGATCTTTTCCTTTCTCCTTTGCACCAGCAGAAGTCAAAGGAGCAGGACAGGCTGGGGGGGAGCTGGCAGTAGCTGCAGTGGAGCAGCAGTGCAGCTTCATTCCCTCTTCGGAAATTTACTGCTCAGATGGTGCTGCGTGTTGCCGGGATCTTGGTCAGTGGCTCCGACTGTCTGCGGGTGGGGACTGGCTGATGGTACTTTCCTTATGGTCAGGCAAAGATTTAACCCCTGCAAACCTCTGTGTGGGTGACATCTGGACAGTATTTACATGGAAATGCCCTATTCAAAACATATTTAAAAAAAAAAGCCAGAAATGGAAAACAGTGGGTGGGGGAGACTTGCTTGGGGTCTTGTTATTCTGGGGGGGGGGGGGTGTTTAGCTCATGTTAAATAAAAGTTCACTCTGAAGAATTACAGTCTAAAAAGACAAGGTGGACAAGAGGTGGGAAACAGTAGGTCTAACTGTGTTTTACCGATTGACAACTAAGGCACAGAGATGGGAATAACTTTCTCAGTGACACATGGAGTGGGGATAACTGAATTAAATTCCAAGTCATTCATCCCAGCACAGTAGTGTCTTTCCTCTCTAATCTTGACTAAAACAAACTTTACCTTTAAACCCTTTTTTCTTCCTTGATAGAGGGCTAAGAGGAGGAAAAATTCGTTAAGAGAGAATTTCTATTAGCGGTAGTTTGCTCTGTAGGGATAGACTCCCAAGCTGTTCTGTTCTGCATCAGATCATCACAGAGAAATAGCTAACTTTGCTGGAGCAAATAAATAGTTATATTTGTTCAAGTAGTTACTGTATCATGCCCATGGGGGGCTTTGTGAAAGCAGAGTCTGAGTGAGTATACCAATCCTTGTGGAAAATCCCAGGATTAGGCTGATGTCCTTAACAATGTGCCAGTGCCCCTTCTGATACGTGCATGACTGAAGATGCAAGGATACATCTCTTCAGTTTGCATATATAGTATCTGTGGACTTAAACCTTTGGGCAACTTGTCAAATAACTGCTGTTGACATAAACCATTGCTGTGCATCAGCAGCAAAGAGAACGGGAGAGATCATTTCACTTTCAGTACTACATGTCATGTCAAGAAAAGTAGAAATTGCTTATCCCATAAAGGAAGGAGATGGCAGAAGGAAGCTTGCTTTAATGAGCAGTGGTTGTTTGGAATTGTGCACTAGCAAACATGTCTTTCATCTTGTTCCAAGGTGTCACTGAATGCCAGGTACACAACGTGCTCTTGAGTTGCATAACCATACGCCCCAACTCATTAATGATTTATTTTTTGTAGCTAAGCTCCCTCACTCATAACACCTCTGGTGTGAGATAACTTGCTGCCAGAACTTCGAGGACAGATTTATTGAAAGCTTACAAACTGAGGCCTTAAATATGCACCTGGGGTGGTGCATGTTAGTCTTGGATTGTCTGGTCAGCCTTGCGGTGTCTCTAGGAGACTTCCAAAGTGCTAAATCTTCTTGGTTGCTCACTACTACTGTTTTGGTGACAGTGTCTCATCTTTTGTTTCCAGTTGAACGAAAAGAGTTTTGCTAAGGTGGCTTGGTTTAAGTCTGATCTAGAAAGGTGCTGAGTACACCTCCTCGTGGGTATTGCCCGTTGGTGTCCTTAAAAGCCCTTTGGATCATCATCTGATGCAAACTTTTGAAGTTTTGATCATGGTGAGTTGGTTTCCTCAATAGACTGTTACCTGTGTTACACTAGAGCCTAGGAACTGAGAAGGATACAGCTCTGTCAGTGCTGGAGAAATCTAAATATTAAGGAGCTGACCTCTCCTAAACAGACAAGACTGATTTAGTCTAGGAGAAAAGGATATTGTATGCAAGCACAGTGAATGATGCAAGGGTTGGAAACAGTGATTTAGTGGCACTGTTTTGTTTTGTAACTGTATGATGTCTTGGGAAGAGAGCAGCTAAGTGGAGCAATGGCGGAGAAGAGGAGGGAAGGATGATTGCAGCTCAGGCAGTGTGGGCAAGATGAAAAGACAATCAAAGGGGAGAAGTGTCTGGAGTATCTGTGGCCAATCCACAGTGGACAAAGAACTGTAAATCCTACTCTGATGGCATCAAAATCCACTCACTTAGGTCTTTGGCAGAAGGGGGAAAATAAAACTTTATGGTTTGTGGGTGAGGGTTTTTTGTTGTTGTGTTGTTGGGGTTTTTTTTTCCTAACCCATTTGAGTTTCAGGGGAAGCTGGCAGTACTGCTGAGGAGGTCTTCTGACTGGGGGTGGAGGGAAGGTCCCAGCAGCATAGCTCTCCATCTGGGCTTTGTTAAGGAGAGTAATAGAGCTGCCCTCTCCTCTTTTTATCTTGTTCCCACAGTGCCACTGAGTTGCTCTGAGTACTTCAAAAATCTCTCTCCATGATGTTTTCCCACCTCAATCTGTTCTGTAAGATTGATTTGTGGCAGAGGCTGTCAGATTATAGCGTAGCAGACCCTGGATACAGATAGTGCCTTTTGGAGAACCTGTAATGTAAGTAGCTCTCTATAGGGGATCAATGCAAGCTAAACTCAGCTCAGAAATCTGGCTTGGAGCTAGATCACTTTTTCTCTGTCTTATTAATTTTTCACTAGATGCAAAGCATTACAAAGCACTTTACAGGACTGACTAGGAAAGGTTGCTTTTCATATTAAATTGCATTTCTTATAACTTTTTGAAGTTCATGCATAAATTCATCATCAGACCAAAGATAACTGCTTTTTTTTTTTTTTTTCCCCCATTGTAACTTTCTTAGGACAGTATGTTCAAAAGGAAAGATTAATCCTTTCAGAGATACTATGAAGAATTATCATGTGAGGGGTTTTTTAAGGTTATACTGACTTCTGAGAATGCAACTTCTGGATTAAGAATAAGGATCTTTGAAGGAGGAGTTTTCTATGGAGTGATTCATGAAGCTTTTTGGAGATGTTTATCATTGTAGTAAGTGTGAGTCTTCACTGCATACTCTGCCTCTGATCTATGTGGCTCCACATCTTGTAGTTTGCTGTCTTTTGGACTGTTTTGTGGGACCAATGTAGATTACATGGCTACTTGCCTTTTTCTTCCTGCTTTTGCTAGTAGAAACTGGACTGTTAGACCATGATCTTAGCCTGTTGCTTCTTGTCCTGCAGCCTACAGGGTTGCCTCCACACAACAAAACTCCCTTATTTCTTTGTCACACAGAAATGGGTGCACTTCTAAATTTTCTTAGAAGGTATCAGCAGCTGACTCTAGAGGAGGTGGGAACTGGAGGACTGTAAATGTTATAACAATAAAAACTGGTTCTCCAAGAAATGCAGAAGGGTAACTTGGAGGAAGGGAGAAGCCCTTAGGAAAAATTGTATGTAAGAGCCTTCACTTTCTTCTGACTTTGACAAGAAGATGTCTCAACCAGTAACTAAAATAGTCAATATATTTTGAGTGTTTCAATGGAGTTGTTGGAAATCCTATTTGAAATGAAAATTCCCAGTTTGGGGCAAACCACTGTATTTCACACTTGCGGTGTTTCTATCCATTACCACTTTGGGGGGATTCCGTTGAATACAGAACCCAGTCATAATTTGTTTTGATTGTCAAGAGATTCTGTGAAACACAGCTGTGCTCGTCTGACCATGGCCTACCACAAACACAACAGTTTTTCACTGAATTAACGAAATTGAGAATACATATGAAGAAAATCAGTGCTCAGAGTCCCAAGGCAACAAATTTCTGGAAAACTAGGAATGACAAGTTAGAAAACACAAAACTTAAGCACCTTATTGTCACCTGATAAGGGCAGTGAGTTTACAGCAGTGAGACTGAGTCCTCTGTGTGTTATTCTGTGTACTGTCCTTTTTCAGTTTCCGACAAGTGTCCTCCTTGTGTGCAACTTTGGTTGTTTTGTGTTAGTACTCAGAGCAGATTCCTACAAAAGCACACGTTACCTGTGATGGGGCAGGGGGTATAACTGGCTTTTGTTCTTCTTGTTTTTACTTCATGTAAATAATTTGACATGGGGGTTTTTATGATGCAAAACTGTATCAGTAAATTAACCTATGTCTAATAACTGGACCACCATGAGAATGTGGACTGCAAAATATCAGTTGTATGGATGTATAGATACTGACTGCAAAGAGGTTAAATCTGCTTTGTATACTTTATAATCTTTAAATTTTCTGTTTATTGTGTAGTCTTCAGTCTTGGTTTACTAGTTTTTCTCTGCATCCATGTTGCAAATGAAACATGAAGAAAGCAGACATGTTGCAAATGAAAAAATGTTTGATTCTCAAAAATGCACATTGGACTCTGCTGAAAACTTACTGTCTAACCAGAGCACAAGAACTGTGGTTATTCCCAAATCAAATGGATTAAAGCTTTATTTGAGCAGATGTGGCTTGAATCATTGTCCCCACGTATTCCCTAATACAAATAGCTAATCTGTCCTCTTTGTGAACACAAAGGGAGAGAGACAGAGAGGGGAACAGATCAAAATTTTCTTAGAATGCCTGCATTAAGGTCTTTGGAGGTGTCCAAGCAAAACTGATTGGGTTGACAAATGGATGAGTGCTAAGAACATAGAAGTGATGCTGTTAGTGAGTGTGTGGGTGTTTTCTTCTTACCTTGAGAGCTCAAGTACTGTCCCTCATAATGCTGTCCCTGTTAGTGAAAGTAAAATTGTTAATGATTAGACTAACAGAGAGAGCTCATCTGCCTGAGTTAAAGATGTCTCTGCAAATCTATGATTGCTCCTCCTGTGATCCCCACTGGTATTAGTTCTACAGTGTCAATCAAATATCAGTGTAGGCCATCTCAGTGCCATGTCTTATGCTAATATTACTTCACAGATCTGGCTTTGGTTTCAACTGGTAATAAATTAATTTTTCTTCTCTAAACTACTTTGTTCTGAGATTGTGTGCTTTTTTTGAAGTAAGGCCTCCAAAGTGTCCTGTCCCCCCCCTTTTTTTTTTATTGATAGCAGTAGATGCATATCCTAATACCAAAACAAATACACAAAAAGGCACTGTCCAGGGACATAACTTCAGCTGGCATAAATTGTCATTGTGATACTATCATATTTCAGCTGAAAAATCTGTTCTTTTTCAAGTTACAATCTAAGCCAGCGCCCTGAATGCTTTGCAAGAAATAATTGGCTATTCTTCATTGCTGAAAATTATCACCGTACTCCCTGGGAACTGCGTAAACCCTTTGCGTACCTATTCAAAAATCTCTGAGAGAGGAGCGGCCGAGTACAGTTTGTATGAGGGTTATGGAGCCCCTGTATGGATCCTGCTGTAGGATAGAAATGCATCATGACTTTTAGCATGCTTATCATACCCTGCTGGTTAGAGAACTGTAGACAGAGAAGAGAGGTGCAGGCAAACCAGATAATCTTCTTGAAGTTTATTTTATGTTTCATTTCAGAACACTCACACCATAGCAGATATCAACCAGGGATATTTTGCATATTAGGACAAACAGTCCATCTGCCTGTCTTCCAACACAGCCTTCAATCTGTTGCTCTTGGTCCTCTGCTCATCTTGTACATCCTCACCTTTCAAAACCTACAAAATGCAAGAGTTTACCTTGTGCTTCCAGCTCCACATGTTCCTCCTGAAAACTGGTGCAAATTGGTTAGTTTTTATGTATTATTATTTGCTGTCAGCTTCCTGTGTCTTACATCTGTTTTCAGCTTTAGTGAAGAGAGAAATCTCAAATGTCTGTAGGTAATCTGGTTGAGGGGTGCTACGTGATCAAGGAGGGCAGCTTCTGGCAAAGCTAGGGCTGTGGAGGGTGGCCAAGGTCATTTCTTCATATGGTGTATATAAGAGCAAATTCCTCCATACCAGGTGGCTGCATGACCATCAAGTTGACACTGAAGCAACTAGCCAGAACTCAGCAATGCTGGAGGAAGGCCTTGAGCACTGGGGCATGCCGGTTACGTATTGATCAGTTCTCTGTACTTTCTTCCTGACTCTTATTCTAATCTTTCTTTTCTATTTTTATTATGTGACCTGCAAACATTTGGAATTGACATGCTCATACGATTTTTTGGGAGAACCTTTCCTGTGACTGAAACTTGGGGATTTATTCATTGCCACGAAGGGAGAAATAACAATAGCTGTGCAAAGAGGAGTGCAATGGGAGGGGCATGGTGGTGCTGTTCAGCCAAACATTGCCACTTTCATCCATGTGTTGCCTGATACAGGGCAACACAGAGCCCAACATTACCTTAGTCCATCAACAGCTGTAGTGTTGGACACAGTGGCTCACTTTTTGACTGTGGAAATCTGTCCGTTTTCTCCCAGTCTGTCCATTTTTTTCTCTTTTCTTAAAATGTGCAGCTGCATAGGTGGGGTCTGCACTACCGTGCCACTTTGTGAAGAGCTCAGCGGAAAGCTATTTGGTATTGAGCATTGCTTTTCTATATGCTAATAAAACAGGGTATTCAGGACTCTCTGCAACTTGCAGTGTGATTTGATTCTCAATTACCTGAAAGATTGTCCGTACCACCCCAGTACTCTAACAGGATATTAAAGTAAATTTAAATTTAATGTATTTTTAAGCTCCTTTGCTCGGCTAAGTGATGGAAAGGGGCTGTTTTATACAAAAAGGGATCTGGCCTCTTGAATTTTCAGCTCTCACAAAGTTGCAATTTTTCCTTTTCTCATGAAATTGCATCTTCTGAATCTGCATGAAAAATGGCAGAGGAGCTGCACACAGATCAGCTTGTGCTGGCAAACCATTTTTTCTTTTAAATGACATTCTCTAGCCTACTTCTGCAAGGTTGTGAATCTTTTTTCAATCATACTGGTCTGACAGCAGCTTCATCAGAGTTAAGTCTTAATCTATGGTTTTCGGCTGGTGAAAACTTGCTTCTTGTTTTGATTAAGGAAGTGTTGCCATTTTCTCTTTGACATGCACATACTGTCATGTCAAGAAGAATGGAAAACCACTGATGTCTTTGCCCTGCAATTAAGGCTCATTGTCATCCTCTGCAGTTAAGATTCACTCATTCATAAGTGAGAAACTCAGGGAGGCTGCGGAGCCTCACATACTTCTTTCTGAAGTTTTGCTTTTGCTTGAACATGCTCCTGACTCAACTGTTGATGCATGTTTGTTGTAGAGCTGCTGACCTCTAAGCAAAGGGTAAGTCAGTTGAAAGAGTTCACATCGCAGCCTTGGCTTGTCCTTGTTTACAGCAAGGCCTGTATTACCTTATAGCTGGTAATCTCAGCTGGGGTCAGCTGAGATGATGCTATTCTCAAATGTAAGTATGGCCACAGATGGATCTTAACCTCTGAGATAAAAGTTTTCATTCTGTTTTTTCTACTCATAGTTTCAGTGCCTCAGGAGATGCTTTGGAGGGAAATTTCTGTGGAATACTTTGGATGACCAGGTAGCTAATGTTCCTGTGTTCCGTCTGAGCCCTTCTTCACATAGTGCAAATGGGTACCCTCCATCTTCTCAATGAGATGAAACATTAATTTCAAATTACTTGTCAGCTTTAAAGAACTCGTGTTGCAAGTTATCCCTCTGTTCAGGCTAAACTCCAGCTTCTTACTTCTACCTATTTTTAAATTATTTTGCAGTTATAACTGTGTATTGATGACCCTTGTATCCTGTTGTAAACTGCTGTGAAACTCCTTTTCACGGGAGGCTGCAATTCAACCTTTTTCAGGTACTGCATAGTTTTATAAAATGCTTTGGGTTGGTGCAGCTGTGTAAACTAGGATTTTTGCTTCTGCATCTTAACAGAGTTTCTTTATTTATTGCTAATTCTGGGCACACAACATAAATATACTGCTGCTTTTAGTGAGATGTGGACTGTGGATTTCAGATTGACATAGGTTTCTCTCCTGGCCCCTCAAGGTCCTGTAGTTTTGTAAACAACTCAATTTCAGTCTGAACTTCTCTATAAATGAAAATAAATGAAACGAGTTTCCCACCTGGTTTTGTTTATGATGTTTGTTGGAATTCCCAGGAGGTCGTACATAGCTAGTCAGAAATACACTATCAGGTGGTCTAGTCTTGTCCACTAAGATCAAATCTTTTTTTTTTTTTTTTTTCTTTTTTTTTCCTTTGGGGTTGTGGGGGAAAGGGAAACTGATGAGAGAGAGAGAGATTTACTGCAGCTGGCAGGGAAGAGATTTACTTCTCTTCCATGACAGCTCACATTTTCCTCTACATTCTTCCGAGACTGTGTTCAAAGTTCTTCTATTTTGGACTAATCAAGATTTGGTAGCTAGAGCAAAGCTCACCCATCATGTAAGATGCCAAACGCTTTCAAATTCATTGATCTCCGTGGAACATGAGGGAGCTCAGCCATCAGCACTAGCATTTCAGTTCTTAAACATTTTCAGGCTTTAAAAACGGGCTATTAATCTTGGCTCTGGCAAAGCATCCAAGGACGTCAGCAGTGTGTGATATGTCCCATAAAGTGCAACTTCTAGGAAACCTTTTTTTTTAATGTGTGGAGCGCATCAAGGCTCATGTTCTGTTTGCATTTAGTCTAACGATGTTTCAGAATGTGTTATTTAGAGCACATTTCAAAAAAAAATTTTGTTAACATACAGCCAGTGTCTGGGTTAACATGATTACCTTAAATCAAAGTACAGCTGGACTCTCAGATCTAGAGGAGTTCAATGCTTTTTATAGGGAATATTTGTTTTGAAGTAAACAAAACAAAAGTGTAGAGCAAAATCTCCCTCTTTATAATTTATACCATAATTTCATCTGTTTTCATATAAAAACTTGCAATCCTTGTCAGTCTACTTGAATTTAAAAAAAGTATCAGTACTTTTAGGTGAGAAAATGGCAGGGACCCAGTGCCCTTCATTTGGTCTTGCCTAGCAAACCTAAACAACAGCAGAGCTTATGGATCCTGGGCAACACATGGCACTATGACAAAGGGATGTGATGTGAAATGTGCACAGGGAGGTTGTTTTTCAAGCAGGAGATTGCACTTTCAAATTTATAAGGGTTTCAACAATGTGATAACAATGAAAATTGTACTTTTTAGTGCACTGCACGTTCCCAGTCCATGTGAAGCAAATTTGGCTGTTGTTGCTTTGTAAGAAGCATAGTCGCTCTGCAATTACTTATCTTCAGGCTTGTGCCAAGGATTAACCCATGGGTGAAGGCCAAAGAGTCCTGGTCTGTTGCCCATTGAAGTCAGCAGAGAGACTCGCATTGACTTCAGCAGCTCCTGGATCAGAGCTGAGAATCATGATCTGAATGCAGCTCTTAGTCTGCCTTGGGTTTTCAGTGTGACCTGGAGGAATATCACCTTCCTCTCACTTCACTTGACTTTGGGCAAAGCTGTTACTCTCTGTGCCTTACCAAGAAAAGGAGGCTTAAAAAATCATTAGTATTTCGAAAGCACTCATTCTAGAGAGGGGGGCTGTAGAAGCAGAGCAGTAAATCCTGCTCTATTGGAGCTGTCCAAATATTATTGCTTGTATTGAAAGAGAGCTCTTAAATGAAGGCTGGTGTTCAGAAGCCAGTACAGCCCAAGAGTCATCACAGCACTGATCTTCTGCTAGGAATGTGGAGCTTGTCAGTTGACTTAGTGTGATGAACTTCAAGCTTCTAATTTAACTATTTGTGTCTCTGGAGGAACAGATTTGTCTCTCTCTTATGGGTATTCTCATCCCTCTTTTTAAATCGTGCTGCATTTTGTGCAAGGTAGGCCTAGAGTACCTAACTCTGGAAAGCATTTTTTGGATTTAAAAATAGGCGTCACAGCTAGGTCCCTGTAAAAGTCCCTATTTACTAGTCATTCTGTCACAGTGAAAATGCAGTATATCTTTCTTACAGATATATCCAAATATATATAAATGGGAACAATTAAAGCTTTCATTGACTTGATTGAGAAGCTCTTAAAGATATGCAGATTTTTTTTTTTCATCAGCTCCTGTCAGTCTTTGGTTCAAGCCCTTCCCTGGTAAAGTATTTTTCAAGGTAATGTTGTTCTATAGGAAGATCTTATTCGCAATTATTGCAACATGGATTTTTATTTCAGCTTTTCAGCTGCAAATTCAAAACAGAAATTAATAGAAAAATACAGCAGGATGATGTGAATTTGTTACTACAAAATATTTGTATCTTTTCATCTGAAGTCTGTGTACAGCTGTATATCTTCCATAGAATGAAAGCAAAGTAGAAAGCTTCAGGCTTTTTTGGCAAATTTTGGAATAATTTACTTCTAGTAAAATTCTACTTCAGGCTTGGAGCAGCTGCATTTCTAGCAGGTCCCACTGGCTAAGCTTCTTAAATATTTTTTTTTTTAATTTTTGCTGCTTTTAAAATAAATGTTAAATGCTCCAATCTTGTTCTGCTCTCAATGAATTGGACCTGCCTATAAGACAATATTCTGGAAAAGAGTTGTCTGTTTAGAGCAGCTTCATATGAGTGTGCTTGTTATGTAGGGAAAGGGGGAAAGAACCTCCTTCCCTTTGAAATCTTCCACACCGTTCTACAATTCTGCCTTGTGGCCAAATGCATTTTGTCTCTCATCTGTTCCCTGCTGCAAATAAGGGCTTTAAAGATCTCATGGTCTTTGGAGGGGGAGGAAGGTCTTGCAAGCCCAGGTTGATTACTGGGGGGCATTACTCCACAAAATGAGATCATTGCATGCCAGAAATGGTCTATAGGCAAGCACTTCAGTTCCTGCAACAGAATCAAAGGTTCCCAAAACACCCTTTGGTTACTTGGTTGCCATTAAACCAGACGGGAGTACTCATAGGCTTCCTAACTGAAATGTTCTGGCACTCCTTTTGAGCTTTTGCAGCACCAAATCATCCTAGAAAAGCTGTTCAAGAGGGTCTGAATTCTTAAAAACCCTAAACTCACTCAACAAAACAACACTGCCAATGAGATCTCAAATGAGAGAAATACTTGGTGAGCTGGATATGCAAAGACCAATATCTCACACATGCTTGCATACACAGGACAGGCTACAGTATGGAGTGCTGGATTTAGCCAGATGTTTGACGTGTGGTGCATGCATGGAAACATTTGAGCATGTGAGTTATCCTTTTGCACTGGGACCGCTTACGCTTGAAATTTCCAATGACAAATTGAAGAATACTTCTTTTTAAGTTGCAGCGTAGTAATGGGAGTTAGGATTTATAAGCCCTGCCAAATTCAATAAACTTGTGTTATAGCCTTTTAAAATTGTTATATCGAACGCTGCTTATAAAGAGCCATCTTCCTTCTATTGTTTCATAATTTATTCAGTGTTTTCTTAACTGGCCCATCAGCAGAACAGTAAAAATGCCACTGAGTAAACTTTGTTTAATGGTGACCAATTTTTGTCTATGCTACAATAACGTCTGTGGGAAGAAACAATTACCTTGTGATTTGCTGTCAAAGCGGTAAGTGCATTTTCTTTCCAGTTCATTTAGAAGGGACATCACTTTCAAGCTTTCCCTTGTTCTCTTTGTGGGGTTGTTTCCTCTTCTGCACATTTGGATTTTTTGTTATGCACACTGGAAAGTACTAGTTCAGTCCTGAATCTAGGATTCATAAACAGAGCCTCTGCAGTCCTCTGTGCAGTGTTGGTCTTCAGTGATGCATTATCAGTACAGCTCAGACTCATTGCTCAGATGTTTACTGAAACCCTCTGAAACAGAACAAACCCTCCAGTGTCAGCTATTAATGCCATTTTTCTACTGGGTTTGCTGTGTGAACCAACATCAATTGCTGTTTGGTTTGTTATGTTTCCATCTTCATTGCAGCACAGAGACTCTCAAAGATACAGTCTGTGTTCTTTTCATACCTGTCCAAAGTGTTAGGGATGGAAGTGTTTGTGAGTTTTTGGCCACAGCATGTTGCAAGATTTTATCATCGTTGTTATAATAATGCAAGAAGGCAGTTAGAAACATTCATCGTGGCCTGAAACTTCTCAAGTGTCTCACAACTCTTCCTTTTAGTGAGTGATGGCCAGTCCCTGGTTTGTTTGCTGGGATGAGAGCATGCAGAGGGACTCTCAGTCACTAGTGAAGCCAGAAAAATCTCCTTTCCTCAAAGAGGAGAGTAGCACGTTTCACTGCCCAGCAGCACAGTAGAGGCTGTTTGCAGGAAACATGCTGCAGATTCAAATACACTAACAGAAAATTGTTCTCAAGAGTTGTTGGTTGGGTCAGGGCTTTGGGCAGCACCCTTACGTGCCACCAAGCTGTGGGTATCTGTAAGCAACACAGAGCCTCTTGATTTGTATAGTTTAATCCAAGATGTGCTTCCCGTACTGTTCGCAGGGCTTTCGGCCTCAGAAATGCCTCCCAATCTCAATGCCCCTTTTGTCCACTGAAAGGATGAAAAGCTAAACTGACCCCAGGTATTCAAGGTGTTTCCAATCTGAAAATTAGGCTGCTGAACTACCCTAGGTTATAAATAACCTAAAATCTTTGCTTTGGGCTCTACGAGAAGGGTTGAGGCATAATCAGAGTAGTCGGCTCCATATATCACATTACTTTTCTTGGATGCCAGTATTCTGTTACAAAAAACATATTTGGAATTCATAAATTGTTCTGCGCTCTTCTCCAGCATGCTGGCCATTAACCACTGCAGGGATTAAACAGCTACCATTATGTAGGCAGCATCATGTTTATAACAAATTGCTTCCTTATAGCCCACCTGCTGCTTTCAGTAATTTGAAAGCATAGTAAGTTAGGTCTCAAAAGTTGTATTTTGGAAGATGATGGGGGTTTAAATAAAAGGTTTTAAATTACCAGGCCTCAAATAGCTACCTAGAGAGGCAGTGTCTAGCATCTGGACTGTTACTGAATTACTGTAAGTCTCTTAATCAGCAAGGGAGCCCCTAAACTGAATGGCTGGTGGGAGTGAAACCTGACACTAAATGGACAGCAATGTAAGAAAGCTTTGTGAGCAACTCCCAGAGGAGTAGGATGAATAAGTACATCTTTAGGGAAAGAAAAACAAAGTTGCATTTTAGGATAGAAAAGCACATTCCTTGCAATGTGTTTCCTCTTGTTTTTGTTTTTTGGTGGGTTTGTTTTCCTCATGTGGTTTTTGAATGCCTCCAGACCAGATCTTTTGGTGCTATAAATTGATGTAGCTCCTTTGGCTTCAATAGGGTTATGTTGATTTACTCCAGCTGAGGATCTGCTGTGTGAGTCTATTCTCATAGTGCTGGAGTTAGCAAGTTCAAGCCCACATTTTGAGTACTTCATGCATGCACAAGAAATTAATCATAGCAATGATGTGTGCAAAGTATGTGTGAACATTTTTCCACAGGCGGTTCTCAAAATCCCTGCCTCTGCTATCTCCATTTAATGTTGACCCTGTCTCTTCTCTCAGTTGTGCAGGTTTTACACTGGCTTAAGTCCACTGGCTTCAAGAGCTTTGCTCCTGGTTAACACCTGTCTGTAAAAGTAGTGTTAAATCATGCCTGTAACGTTAAATCTCCTGTCTCCATGTAAAGCATCGTATCCCCAAGGCTCCTACTTTTGGAATTACTGTCCCCTTCCATTTAATGTAATGAGTGATGAACTGTACAGCTCCCGTCCAACACCTACTGAAGAACAATGTTTCGCAGTGGAGATTGGCTCAAGCTCAGATTTCTTCAGGGGTGGTTTAGCACTGCTTATTGCTCACTTCATCTGTCTCTGTGCGTTATCTTGGCTGTTGGCTGAGACATGGTGGGCTTAGAGATGAGAGGGGCTTGCTTAAATATTAGTACTTCTTTTTTTATGATGTCCTGAACCATCACACTTTTGTGTGTGAAAGGGCAGAGAGTTTTATCTAATGGTTGGTAGAGGGGGAAACAAGATGCTATCCATCCCTCTTTGCCCGATGTTAGCAGTGACCACCTGAGCAGCATCAGGGACCTGAGGAGAACCTGGCCGGTGTGCATTTCAGGGCTAGTGTTATCAAACAGGTCCCAGAGCACTGCACCTCAGTGTCAGTGCAAACTGGCTCTTAATTCCCTCCACCCTTTCCTATTTCTCTTTAATTCCCAGCATAGTAGATCTTCACTCTGATCTGCTTTTCCAAAACAGTGGCAGAGGTGTGATGTGAGCAGCTTTCCATTCATTCCCACTGAGCATAATGCAGGTGGTTTCTCTGTGACATTCAGCACTATGGGTGCTTACCTAGTACAGAGTTTCTGTATTTCAGGAAGTGGCAGGGCAAAGCCCACCTGTGGTCACTTGAATTTTGTGCACTCTTTTGCCCTCTCCTCAGTGCTCCACTCTTGCAGCTACTGAGCAAGAACGTGCTCAGCCTGGAGACAGGCTCTCTGTGCACCCATGTCCTCGCTGGGGCAGGTGGAGAGTCCCAAAGAGAAAAACTGGAGCTGCCAAAGAAATGTTTGGATTCCTTGAAATGCTCCACAATGGAGTATTTGTTTCAGTTCTGATACCTCGGGTATTTTAAACTGGCATGGCTTAATTTAAACCTTCCTGCTATATGCACATTTGCATGGTTGCATGGATTAGCAATGCACGCAGCTGCACGTTTGCACACATAAGTACTTTGGCCAGCTGTTTAGGCTTCCACTCTGCCAGCTATATTGATTTATTTAATTCTTCTATTGGCTGCTGAATAATGTGTGTCAAATGCAGAACTTGGATCTGCTTTATGAAAATAATACGAATTAATGTAACTGCCCTGTAAAAAGGACATTCTTCTCTTTTTGCTAGAGGAAGATTCATGCTCTGTATTTGTACACTGGTGTCTTGCATTTTATTTTCTTGTCCGAGTTGAAACTGATGGACCTGATAATGTAAATAAACAAGTTAACATTTTTACTCCATATGGAATAAAAAGCTTAAAATCTTTGTAAGTCAAAGGTGTTTAAGTATGAGAAGCAGAAGTGTACATATGATTTGTAGTCAGTCTTCTCTCTTCCATCAGTGACAGGAATAACATGAGCTGAAATCACTGTGGTTACATAAAACTGCATTTAGCCTATGATTTCTTTGAAATAGCAACATGCACACCTACTGAAGAAGTAAAATAGAAATACGTTAGCTAAGACCATTATTTTGAAGATTTGTGTATGCAAGGACTGATTATTCAATCTGTATGCAAACAAATCTCAGTAACTTTGTTCCTAATACAGCAAAGTTAAATTACATTTTCTGTAATCCTAGTCATTGTGTGTCATCTTAATTGGGGAAGTTCTGTACTTGCCCTTTCTTTTTACTAAAGCCCTTATGATTATGCTTAAGAAGAACCCTAATACCTTTTCTTCCTCTCTTGGCTTAATACTCTTCCTGACATCTCATTGCCACCTCAATCATCTGTTCTTGGAATCTCTTAATCCTGGCTATGGGACTGCAGCTGCAGTTTATAGAGTTCAGAACTGAGGTGTGTGTGTGTGTTCCTCCAGCTGTCTGAAATTTATTTAAAAAGACAAGAGTTTTGCTTCTTCTGACTAAAGCTGTTTGAAACTGAGTACGGGATATTTGGTACTGAAGTTACAGACTTCTTAATATTATGTAAAAATGTGCTTGTGTCGTGTGTCTTACGCATGTGAGCGGCTCTGCCCTCCCGTGGATAGAAGGAGAACTCAGCTGCATGCCTGGTCCCAGTACTGCTGATGCATCAGAAATGTTGTTTTCAGCTGAGTCCTGGGGCAGGAGAATCTGAATCCTGGTTTTCTCTGGCATTAAATAGTTCTTCACTGTAGCGTGAAGCATCAAGACAACCTTATGGTTTGCTAGAGCAGTTTCCTTTCCTGAATCTCGGGCCTATTTTCATTTCCTTTATTTTTTTTTTTGGCCTTTCCCACCTCCTCTGAGGCAGGGACACCATCCCTGCTCTCACCAAGTCAGCCTTACTTTCTACAAAGCAGTTTCTCAGAGCCAGTGCCACACTCACCGGGATATTTCACACTCTGTGGAAGAGGTGATGTTGCAACATGTGGATGTGCGTCACTGAATTTGTGCACTGAATTTGAAGTGATATGTACTAGCGTATCAAAGTATACTTCTGTCTGGTCACAGCATATTAATATGATTTATTTTCAATTCTAATCAGTCACTTAACCAAGTAATTATAACCTATATCCATCTGCCCTTGCTTCTCCTGTGATTAGTAGCACTTTATTTCTTTACTTCTCCTTTCCCATCCCGTATGACTTTTTGGGAAGTGCCAAGGAAACTTTGAATAAATCTTTTATTTTCCTGGGAGGAAAACCATGATTAAAAGGAGTGTTAGATGATGTTCTAGCCTAGGTGAGCAGCACTATCCACCTATACTGGTGCTGCTGCTGGTGTCCAGAGGGCGAGGAGGGGAGGATTCATTGAGGAGGCATGTACAGTTTTTTTCCATCATCCTGCCAAGCTTCCTCCAAAACAGCCAAGATTGCTGACATGAGCAGAAGCTTGACCTGCAGGCAGCAGTGCCAAGTAATGCCGGCAATGTGTTTTACACAAGGGTGTGCTAACCTCGGCATTTTTCCCGAGCTAGATCATTCCCACAAAAACAACTCTCTCCCCTCTCAAACGTAGACTGCAGTAGAGAGCTTCGTTTGCAAGCTCTGATTTGATCAAACACGCCCAGCAGAAGACAAAATGGAATTGCAGCTTCGCAACTTTAAAACGTGTCCATTTCCTTTCAAGACCCACATAAATCAAAAATGGTAGACTCTTTCTGCTCAGAGGTGCTCAAGTTGCATGGGATAAATTTTGCATGGCAGGAAGAACGCGCTGTGTCAGTGTGTCATTAGATTTGATAATTCACAGATCAGGCTGAACAAAAATATTTACTGCCTGGATTTACTTGTCATGAAATTGCCTTAAAATATAGGTGGAAAAATTATCAAGTAAGGCAAAAAAATAAAAGGAAAATGCATTATTGGATTAACAGAATAAAAAGTCTTCTGAAATTGGTATTTTATAACCTTTATTTATGTAGGTAGATTCAGTTTATTTTAAATGAGTTTATATATAAATCAATGAACTATATACCTTAACCCAGAAGGATGCTCTCAGGAATTCCTCCTCATGGCAGTGGAAATGAATGACTTGGAGGCAGCGGCTGTTAGGATTCAGAGTGTCCCTTCTTGTTATGCTGGTGGTTTTTTGTGAGGCTGTATCAAAGTACAGATTTTAACTGAATATATTTTTGAATTTGGTAACATTTTGTAATTAAAAAAATGTGAATATGAGATTCTGCAATAACTAGGATAGAAATTAAGAGTTGTAAATCCGAATCATAAGAATTTTTTTAGTGGCTTTTTTTTTGTATTTTTGAATTGGGTATGCATATTGTTATTCATATTTAATTTAGAAAAATTATATTCTAGAAGCAACTGCCAAAACTTTATTCAGGATATGACAAAAGATCCATTAATTTTCAATCTTAGATTCAGCTCATAAGGTGAGATATATTAGAGATGCCATATGCTGGAAATTAGGCAGCACTGTTAATTCGATCACTTCAGTATATATAAAAATGTATGTAAGGCTTAGGTAATAACATCAGTACCCTCTTATCTCCGAGGCACTCCTCTCAAGAACACTTTCTGTATTTTATGAAGTGCCTGTGTGAAGCCGGAGCTCAACCCCTTTCTAAATACGAGCCCTGTGCCAAGAACCACGTTGACACGGGGAACCTGAGTTTGGTTTCTGATCCTGCAGCACAACTCTTGTGAGACTGTTGGCCAGTCGCTTCACCTTTCTGTGCCTCACAGTTGTAACAGGGTAAAGACATTTCATTTTTATAGCTGTGTGGTGAGAAGAAACTAAGAAAACTGGAGAACCACGGGTGCCGTGATGAGTAATTTAATTATTTTGGCAGAGTGGTGAGCTAGAGCTTTTCTCGAGTCATATCCTGAAGGCCACTTTTATTCAACCAGTGCAGTAACGTGCTGGTGGAGGGTAATATATATATATCCTAACTGAGCCATGTGGAGAGGTTTGGTTTTGGGGGGTTGGGTTGTTTTGGGGTTTTTTTGTCAATTCAGTGCTCAAACAAGCAAGCAAAGAAATCTGCTGGGCTTCAACTCCCCTTGATGTTTTTTCTACTGAAACAAACAGATCCCTAAAGCACTTCATTGTAGGAAAGTTGTGGGGTTTTTTATTATTATTTATGCCTAGAAAAGTTATTAGCTACATTTTTAAGCAGGTAATTTCTCAGCAAAATGTTGACAACTTTTAAGAATTCAGTGAAGCAACCCTCCCCTCCTTTTTTTTTTTTTTTTGGCGTTCATCAAATATTGGGCAATTGTTTGGGTTTTTTCTACTTTCCAGACTTTCTAGATTCTAGAAGCTAAGTCATGTGTGCCTCAGTGGTGGGAACAGACTCATCTTAGCAGGAAAGTGGAGAGGATATTGAGTATATGCCATCGGTACAGTTCAGTCCAAATCAAAGGCAGAAAGAGGTTCTTCCACAAATGATTGGATTGCACCTGAAGTGGGGGATAGGTGCATTCCCCATCCTAGTCCGGCCTAACTGGGAAGTGGCAGATTACAAAACGCCAAACCCTGAAGTTTGACTCCTCTTGTCTCCTCCTTTGCTCTCTCCCATCCTGCACGGCTTCTGCATTATTTTCTATGGTGGTTTCTTTTCTGTTTGCAGCTAAGAGTAATCTGCATAGTGTGTTATATCAAGCTCTCCCTTCCTCTTTATTATTAATTTAATTGAATCATTAGGTTGATCTCAGGAGAAACTGGATGGGTATGAAATACTAGTCTTGCTACTTTTTTTTAAATGATGCTGCTGCATTAAATCAGTGTGTAAAGTCCTACAGTATCCGTGGGATGGCTAATAAAATCTTACCGTTTTTGAATGAGCATGCTAAATACTAGATTAATATATGGGAGAGGGCTAGAAGTCCATTCGTAAGGAACAGATGAGTCTACAGGACAGTTTGCTCCTCACCTGGCAGGTGCTCACAGGACCCCAAAAACCCAGAGGCCTGGCAGGAGACAGAGGTGACACAATTGTCCCTGTTGAAGAGGACTGCATCTCTGACCAAACCCATCTCTCCCAGTACAGCAGCCCAGCGGTGCATGGTGTCAGTTGGGTTTGTCTCTGCTCTGCTTCCTTGGGGAGCCACTGCCAGGCTGGCACGAGATCACCTCGCCCCATTGCTCCAACCTCTGCTTGTGGAACTGCATGAGTGGCATCTTGATAGGAAGCCTGGAAAACGTTGGTGATTCTCCTTGGCATGGCAGGATGCTTCCAGGTATTCCAGAGTGAACCTGCTGCAGGCTGTCAGATGCTTTTCTTGATCTGCATGATAATGACAATGATGATTTATCTTCTATTCAGTTAGGTCTCTTAGGGTAAATCTGGTGAATAACTATGATCTTATTTCCCCTTCAACCTTTTTCTTTGTTCTGTTCAGGATGGAAACACAGATGACAGAGGGACTGCTAAAAGGCACAACTTGCCTCAGGCACTTTTGCTGGTATTTTTTCCTGTCAAGCCACTTTCTTACTGTCCTGGAGGCTTTTCCTAGGCCAAAGGGTTTAACTGTGTCACTCATGCCTGGCTTTTAGCATTTTAACATCTTGTATTTAATTTAAGGGTGGTCTTACTCTCTCAGCTTCTCTCTCCACTTTCCACTGTTTTGTTTGCAACAGCACCGAAATATTCCAGCAGAACTGCTGAGCCAAATTCGTTGCTGATATAAAACAGAATTGGGGAACTTTATAATGGCAAAGATCTGGATCATTTGATCTTACCTGTCTGTGTAGAAACCACAGACTTTTTAAAAAGTGAATTGGGAGATGAGGCCCAGGAGAGGCTGATGAGTTGCTAAGGTCACACACGAAGTTGGTAGTTTACCAAGGAATAAAACTGATGCATAAGTTTGTCCTCTCCAGCCTCCTGTGATGCTTACAAGATGATCATTGAACACCGCAGTTTCTTCAGTTAAGGAAAGTCTGAAAGACCTTTCTAAGTAGAGAAGTGCCTCAGGGCTGTAGCAGAACTGTTTTCCCCATTTTATGCAGACTGAAGAAGTAAAGGGCTTGATCAGTCCTTTCTCACTTCAGATTTTATTCCCAAACTTGTGTGACTGCTCAGCAGTGAGGCCAAAAGCAGAACCCAGGGACTCACTGTCATGGTGCAGAGGATCAGAGTGTATCCTAACCCTGCATATTTATCATTACCCTGGCTGCAAATCTGCAGAAGGGCAGCAGTGTAGGAGGGTGGCTCCCTGTAAGCTCACAGTCTTTCAGCCCTGGCAATCCAGGATCTTGTTCCTGCAAGTGCCCTTCCTGGAGAAGCTCTCCGGAGCATCACAGGGAAGTGGGAGAACAAGGTTGCCAACTACCAGGACTTGTGTTCTCAAAACTTGTAGGTGGAGTGTTTGCACAGCTCCTCTGCATCCTTTCTGATTGCATTGTGGCTTGTTCAGGTGCTGCTCCTGTGTGTCTCATTCTGCTAAAGTCAGTCCTCATGTTGTTTTCCAGAAAGCACTGCAGAATGTTGTCTACAAGTACGAATTACTTGCTTTTCTTGTTTGCTGGTTTTTGTTCCTCCTCCTTCTTCCATCCACGTTCAGCCATTTACAAAGTATTATTCATTAGAAACTTGAGCATCTCCATCCTGAAGAAAAAAAAAAAAAGCTTCTAGTGAGTCAAAATTTACTCATCCTGTCCTGGTTTTCTGCCTTCTAAGAAAAATGTATATGGTCTAATCATAATTCCCAGGTGACCCATAAGCTGAGTCTAGCTGTGGTAATCAGAGCCTCATACTGGAGGCTGGCTGTCAGAGATGGTTGTTAGAACAATTGATGCAGCAGACATCTGTCTCAGCTGAATTCTGCTTGTACCTTTTGGAAGAAAGTGAGCATTCATTTGTATACATAACATGGGAACAGGAGAGAATCCACAGTTCCATTGCCATCTTTCTTTAACGAGCTATCATGGTATTTCATTAAAATAACATGCACACTTTGAACTGTCACATCTCCACACAAGGTGCTGCTTTAGTAGCTGGAGGAAAAATTGCTTCATTGCACAGGATGCAATACTTCTGCAATTCATTGGTCTGTGGCTGAGTGGCATGTGGGTATAAATTAGTGAGGAACAGAAAGATAATTTTGGTTTGTATAATTAGTGCTGTTTAAAATTTAAATATATAAAAAACTATTTGTCCCCTCATCTTTCAGAGATATTTTTTTTTGTGATGCTTTTGGAAACAATTCATACTTCTAGCTCTTCCACAAAGATTACACTTCTGGCACTACAGAATTTCCAACAAATATCAAGCTCTTGAGTCAAACACGCAGAAGCCATCATGAGGTTGAAAAGCACACAAACAAACTATTGTTAAAATTTGCTGATGCTGCTGGCATTGCCAAGGGGGCATCTTGTTGTTCTTTGCTCATATGATTTAAAGTAATGAGAAAATTCAGAATGGGACAAATTAGGAGGCAGATCGTATGAAAGGACTGAGCCTTCCCCAACGCTGCTGAGCAGTGTTCAGACATGTACACAATGGGGCCTGTCGCCGGATGGGCAAATGCATTCTAAATACTTGATATTGGTAGTAAGGGAATACAAGGATGATATTGGAGGAGCTGAGAGGGGGAAAGAAAAAAAGATAATTTTGAAAAAACTGAGGCCCTCAGTTTTATTTATGATTTAAATATTAAAGTTTGAGTAGTATAAGCACAAATTATCTCTTTTTCTCAATAAGTTATCACTACACTCAGCTCACTCATACGACAATGAATCGGAAATTGCATCATCCTGTGCAGCTGGGTAAGTCTTTCCTCCAAATGTATTACACTGTTTAAATGAAGCCACATTTTTGTGAACAATGTGTGTATCAACATTCTTCTCAAGCCTTTATTTAACACCTCCTTTGCTCAGCTTTTGAAATATAGGAATATATCTTTACCTATTCTTAGTGGAAAGTCTGGTATACAAAGAGTCCTTTGTACTGTATCAACAAAATAGTTCAAACATCTGTCTAAAGGCCTTCAGTATATCAGAAAATCAAGTGTATGAAACGTCAGATTTCCTTTTTTTTTTTTTTTTGAAGACAATTGAACCCTTCTGTAAAAAAAACTGAAGGATGAAAAAACTCTGGTAGAAACAAGTTATGCTGGTTCCGCTTCTAAGTGGAGGTACACCAAAGTACCATTGCTCTCATTGTGTGGGTGAATGACCTGTTATAAATATTTATGTATGAATACAGCAGCTGATGTGGACTCAGAGGTGACCAGCTGGAGCTGCCACCAAAAGTTTTGGGAACAGGAATGAGTTGGGAGCCCCGTGGTGTGATGCCTCGCAGTGAGTGGAGGTGGCAGGACCTCACGGCGAAGTGGAGACACGTATGGGGCAGGTCTGGAGGCTGGAGGGGCTGCTGTGATTTTGAAGTGGGAAGGTTGGAGTTTGGCACCTCAGGCACTCGGAGGGGGCAGGCAGCCGTGTACTTCTTCCAATCTAAACCATCAGTGATGTGATGTGTGTGTTGGCATGAAAGTGTTAAATTGATTTTTTCAGTAGTAATGTACAGTGTTCTCTCCTTGGAGTTTGTTCCCATGATACAAATGTAACGTTATTCTCTGGCCTTTAATTAATGCAGTGCGTTGCCATTCAGCGTCCTGCTGGCACAGCCTTGGTGAGCAGTGTTACTGCGTGCTCCCTTCTTGTAAGCACATAAAACCCAAGAACTTCCAGCATATGTCTGTAGTGCTGGGAAGTGATTTTTATCCATATTTTCTCTTGCAGGGGAAGTAGGGCACGGACATGATGAGAAATTTTTCAGGTCACTCACAACTGGTCTGTGGCATACCTAGGAGCTGGGCCAGTGTTTAATGTTTGTACCTGAGCTTTAAAATGGACATTCATCCCCCGAACTGGGCTACCCTCTCTGTGCTGCCCATGGAGGTGAATTAAAGAAGCAGTTATCTTTGAATTTCTTTCAGGGTCTTCCTTCTTTAAATCCAGGGCTGCTTAGGTCCATCCAAAATGTTTTATGTACTTGAAAACATATTGAATCTGAAGTTGCATGCATGGCTCGCATATCTTTTGGAGTCCTTTTCCTTGTTTTTGTTTTCAGTGTTGTATTTTTCCAGTCTGACTGATTTCCGTCCCCTGTTCCTATCATAACACACAGGGTGTGAGTATTGGGTAGAGCAACCTGACTATTTCAAGCTTCAGTCTGGTTTCCTTTTTTTGTCCTTTTAAACCATGGTACTGGAGACTGGTAACCATAGTAACCCCCTTATCTGTCTTGAGAAATAAATACTAAAAAATGCTTTTTTTACTATTTATATAGAAAAATGCAGAAGCAAATAAACCTTGCAGTATATGACTCACTATTTTGAAGTCTCCACTACTTCTGTTAAATGTGGAACCAAATCATCTGAGAAAATTTAAACAAACTCTGCTCCTTTTCAAGGGATTCCACTGGCAACGTGGACTGTTGGCTGTATTCAGCTCCTGTTGGTTTGTGTACCCAAAGAGGCGGGAGCGACTCCCCGGAGAGCCTGAGCTGGGGTGTGGGCTGGACGTGAGTGATGGCGGTGCTCCAAAAGGAGCCAGATCTGGAGGAACACTTAGACTGAACTTTGCTGGTTTTCATGTCTTTGTTCATCAGACTTTATCCCATAAAAGAGTCTGTGTTTTCCGTACCTTTGTATCAGGTTTTTTTTTTTTTTAAAATAGGCTGAGAAATTCACCCGCTCTCGGTTAATTTAACGGAAACCTTTCCAAGATGGAATTGCTGCAGGTCTAGAAATCTTTGTTTAATTACTGCACCTTGATATCCTGAGATTAGTGCATAAGTCAGTGATTCCTCTTAAAGCAAATCAATGTTTCCATTTCAATTCCCACATAAAAGAATCTGCAAATTACTTCAAAAAGAGTTTTCTTTGCATTCATTATATGTGATATATGGCTGCAAAAATGTCTCCAATTTCTACTGCCTGGGTGCCATTGACGTATTTTAAAGATGATGTGCCATCAGTTTCTCATATTGCCACATACTCTCAAGACCACTGGGAAAGTGACTCAGTCTCAATGAATATCTCATCTAAGGTCTTCATTTATTTTCTAGTAACTGGGCTCCAGCTGTTGCTAAACTTGTCTGCCTTTCATAAATTATGATCTTTCTATTATGTCCTTCAGGCTAATTCATTCTTCCTTTCTTCACCTACCTAGCTAGGGTGATAGAAGGTTTCGTTGGGAGAGATAATACCTTTTATTAGACCAACTGATAAAGTTGCTGGGAAGAGACACACAAGTTTGGCCACTGCCATGTCTGCCTGTGCCTCACTATTTGATGAGTGTGTTCTTTTAATTCATTAATATCAGCTTCCATGAGAAAAATGGAAAGCAGAGGTTTTCACTGATGACGTTTGAATGGCTGGAGTTGGCAATACTGTATTTTAAATTCAGATAATGTTTTGTTTCACTTCACATGTGTGATTTGGTTTCTCTTCTTGGATTGGATGAACATAACTCTTAGGGTTTCAGTGAAAATGCTTTTGCATGTGAATTCTTTGAATATATGCCAACATATGATTAAAATTCTCTTGTTTACAATATTCCTACTTACAACCTTATTTCCTAGAACAGTCACACAGAGCAAACAGAAAAAGAACCACATGGACTCAGTATAAAGAAAATGATTTTAAAATGTTTCTGTTCACAGAAATATTTGGAGTAGCTCTATTTCAGTCTCACTTCTATTTTCTGTACATGATAATGTGTGCATTTATTTTCCAATAGACCTCCTCCACGTGCTGTTCCATTGCTCACTGTCTCTCCTTCTATGTCTCTGATTCACTAATAAACTATTTTTGGTTGTTCTTTTCCTCTGCCTGAATTTCAACTCTTGCTAAGTTGTTGCAGCTTTGCCCTCTCCCTGCAATGTGTGTTAACGTGAAGTGATTTCTGTCTTGATTTTCTTATTTGTCTTTTTTAACAGTTTGCATTGTTTTGAATGGCAGAGTGGCTCTGAAGCTTGCTCCGTGGCCATCCCTGTTCTGACAGGCAATGCTCCAAATTAGACACTCTGGCATCCAATTGTGACAATTTCTAGGCATGATGTTGAAGGATAAATTAGGAGCATCTGTTACTCCAGAAATGGGCTGCCCATATATAGTCTGAACTGATTAGCCAAAGGGCGCTTAAGAACTTTTGGAATTGCCTGGGAATTGAACTGAAATGCAGGCAGCAGTGTCCACGTATATATGTATGTGCACTGACAAGCACACACACCTTTGCAAACGTGTGAATTTAGCGAGTAAGGTATTTTAATTTTTTTTGCCTATCATGTATATAAAAGTGAGCCCCAGAAGAGTAACTGTTGGCTTTTGTACTATTTTAGTAATAGTACTGTTAAAAAAAAGGAAAGAAAAGAATAGGTTTCTGTGTGACAGTATTAGGGACTTTACAGCAATCATGGATTTGAGTTGAGAGACCTGTTTCACAGTTTGGCAGCAGAGCTCAGGAGCACAACCCAAGCACTGTACTAGAGCCTGGGCACTTGCTGTCCAGTTTGCTCTGTCTGTACATGACCTTGGCCTCTGAGAAGTTCCACTTCAGCTCAAGGTGCTGCTGTTTTATTTGAGCTTCTTCCTTCCAGAAAAGGGGAGTTTGCGTTTCTTTGCAGAGATCTCTGATGCGAATGAGAGCTCAGATGAGCCGCAGAAGGCTCAGCACTGCTCACAGCAGTTCTAAGTGTGTTAAAATTGTGCAGAGAGAGGAAAATTTGCTGTCACTCTGTAGAAGCTTCTTTGGCAGTTCTGGAAAAATCTTTCCTTTTCCTGAGCAGCATCTCAAGTCCATTCTCTCAGGGCAGAAGTGCAAAGATGGAAATTCTTGTTTAAGTCTCACACATTTCTTATGAGTACCTTGTCCCTGATATGTGCTATTCCATGCCCTTATGTGGAATCTGCTTGTCACTGATGCTGACGGATGCAGGATAAAGTGCACTTTCCTTTGGCTGTGCCAAGTGGATATGCAGCAACGTGCTCAGCTAGAAAAGCTAACAGTGGATTCTGTGCAGAGCCAGGATTGTCTGAGGGAAAGCTTTTCTTTCTTAAAAGTATCTGTTTAAAGGGTGCGCGTGTAGCTGCCTTGATGTGCCGGTAGAGATGTGATACTGGCCAGCAATACGGAGTGAGATGGATGTGCTAAGCCCATTCCTCCCATCTACTTGGGATTTTCAAATCCAGACGGATTGTTTAAATTATCTTTATTGTAAATTGAAGTAAAAATTTTTAGTTTCCCAATTCAATGGCTCTGCACTCAGGTCTGACGTCAGGGCCCACAGGTTTTAGCTGTAGCATCTAATCCTTGCCACAGAATAATGGATGACGTTATATAGCAAATATGTTACAAGATCTGAGGTCAGTGGATGGGAATGAAGAGCCAGAAAGGAGGTTTGTCACGTCTCCATACTTGCCATAACAAGCCAAGTAGTAAGAGCCAAATTTGAGCACCCGTTACACATCACGTACCTTAGCACTCAGTTTGTTGTGAGAGTCACTGGTATTAATGTTCACAGTAAAACATTTCCAGGGAGTAGACAGATGTGGGGATTAGGGCAGTAGATATTGCCTTTACATTTCTAGGTTTAAGTAATTAGTAGATCTTCATTTACTTCTGCAGTCTTCTAGTACTGAATGGAAACACAGGCATGGTGCAGCAAATCACCACACTTGGGCTATTTCTTCCCTTTAAATAATAATTTTCCTGTTTGCCAGCAGCACTGCTGTTTACAGGCTGAAGATTGCAGACAGATGGGTTCATTCAGTGTGAATTTCCAAGCAGTATTCAACCTTTACCTTATTTTTAAGTGCCACGGGAAAAATAATCCCTGTTTCTGTGTGCTGGTTTTCATGTATGCAGTTGCAAATGCTGGGTGCCAAGAATGCAAAGGATCCAAACCTACAGTAACTAACTAGGTCGCTCTTGAAATGTTGTCACGTGTTTGAGCTTTTGCCTTTTTTTCTTTGGTGAGGCTGCAGAAAGTAAGGGCTGAGCAAGAGGCAGCAAAACAAAAGTTCATCTATATATTCTCTCTTCAGCTCTTCCTGAGTCTCAGTAGTGTCTGGAAAATGGTAGACTCCAAAGTGGGATTTGTCAAGGATGAGCTAACACAAAACCTCCAGCTATGAACCAGTCTTTTTTAATGAGCAGGTAATTGAACTAGGAAGCAGTAAGAAAGGTCAGATTCTAAATCCTAATTAATCATTGATAGTGTCTTCATGAGCACTACTCAGATGCTTTTGGCTTGCATTTTGTAGTTAGAGTTTCTAGGTTTCAGGTGCTAATAGTTCAGCAAGCTTATGCAAAATTGCTAAACTTTATGCTGGAGATATCTGCCTTTATGGTTCCGTGGTTGTAAGCTCTGACTGTACTTAGAAATATGTATATCTGCCTACCTGCTTCCTTACTCAGTCTTTCTAGTTGTATAAAACACTTGTGTGCTTTCATGGGCTGGCAGTTCCAGTGAGTTAATGGATGGAGGAATCACTTGTGCAGGGCTCTGACAGATGAGGGCTGCCTACTTGCTGCAGGGCATCACTCTCATAACACTGTTGGGAAAACTAAGGCACATCCAGGCCCTGCTTTACAGCCATCACCTCATTGCAAATGCTTCTCTGCCAATGGTTTAGGCTAAAAGGCTCTGAAGGATGTGTGGTAGGAGTTCAAAATGCAGTAAGTGAACCTTATTGGCGTGGGGTTGAGATTGGGGCTGGCACAGCAGGGAAGGTCTGTACTGCTTACCTGTCACATTCTGAAACTACCACAGTTTCATTCCAATACGTAAGGCAAAGAGATTCCAGGAGCCAAGTCATCAGTAGCTTAGGTGGACTTGTCTTGGCAACAGCTGTCAGAGGTCAAAATCGGTGGTGGGAGGCACCGTTGTCATCACTGCATCTGCAACTGCATCTTCAGAGTTCATGTCCACAGTCATGACCTGTTGTTACACAGGCACAGCAGATCTTCCTGCGGCTCTCCGACTGAGCAGAACAACCTTGAAATTCTGCAATGAATGATAAGATTGTGTGCTGGGGACTTGGTCACTGCTCTCAGCTATTGCTTTGAAGAAAAAACAGATTTTTGAAGTGAATTTCAGCTTGGTCCATTCCAACCCCAATCAATCACATTTAATTATCCCGTGCCCAGGGCACGGGATATCTGTCAAACTCTGATAAATTCAATGAACATGCAGATTGTATCATCTTTTGTCATCAGTACTGTCTGTTCTTGGCATTCATGCTACAGGGCTAGACTGTAGATATGTTGATTAGCAGATATGCTGATCAGTCATGAAAATTCATTTCCAAAATGAGTTTGGATTTGGAATGAATTTTTTTTTTTCCACCTCAGGCAAAGGGAGTCTGAATTCTTGATTACACATAATTATTTATACTCATATTTAGGCCATTTTATATACCCCCAAGGTGGTGTAAACCAGTACAAGTTTAAATATGAGGTTAGATCTGAAGTGTTTAAGCATTTCACTCACTTGTTGGGTACTTAGAGGAGTAGGCAGAATGGGAGTTGTCTTTCTTTTTAATTGTCTTTATGGGATGTCCTCTGCTATTTTATTTTCTCTTTGGAGGTCTAACTTCATCTTAATCAGAAATAGCCGAATTGGTTCTCTCAAGCTTTTCCTGGAAAGTGCAATTTTCAATATTTGTGGTTAAGGAACATATTCTGAGGGGGGCCTGCTCTCCCCGTTTTGAAGTTAATGGGAACCCTGCACGTTATTTCCTGAAAGACAAGTGTTGTCCTACACTTGAAATCCCAGCATATGAGACTTTCTTCTGTCTCAACTTGTGTTGCTGGGAAGATCCCCCTTCCATCTTTACTTTGGTGTGTCATGGAGAGGCACCTCTCTATTTTTCAGTTGTACTGGGGGTCCTTGCTCTATGGGCTTTCAAAAATGCTTGCAACACCAGTCACTTGGCATTCAAAGGAAATTTTTGCAATGTTTAGGAATGTCAGACTATAGCATGTGCCAATGTAGCTCAGCCAAAATTGTCGCCTGTTGTTTCCACAACAAAATTGCCTGCCCAGAGTTCAGAGTCTGCCATCATAATACCTTGGGACTACTGATGGCTCACTGGTCCTTCAAGTCTCGGCTTTTCCATGTACACTCAGACAGGCCTTGGTTTCACTGTGCTAAAACCAGGTTGGTACTGTGACTTTCTCTTCATTAGTGAAATTTAAGTGCGAACAGTGTTTTAATCTGCATCTTGAAAAAAAACAAACAAAAAATCCCCAAGCAGTTTGCTTTCTACATAGTCTGAATTTGCAAGATTTTACCTACCATGCATGAGATTTTTTTTTTTTCCTAATGCTTATCTGGGAACCTCTCTTCCAGAAAATCCTGTTGGAGATTTCTTAAATCTGTCTCCAGCTGTCATTCATACTGAGCAGCAGCAGGGGCTGGACTTTCAGTCTGTAAATACATTTATTGTAGAGGCCAGTAAGTGTTGAAGGACATATTGGCAACCTGGAAACATGCTGAGATCCCAGACTTGATAGTAAGCCCACTAAAGGTTGACCCAGCTGCCATCTCTGTCTTTTACTATTTAATGTCACCCTACCTTATGGTCAGCCCCTGCCTATTCACGTACGTGATTCTCAAAGCACTCAGGCTCCAGTCCTGTGTTGAAGTCTATGGGGGAGCAGTGAAACTTGTTTGGGTGCAGTGGAGGCAGAAGGATCTGGCTGTGTGGTACATACTGATGATAAGGACCTATTCTCCAATATTCTGTATTCTTTCCTTTTTAACAGATTAGCGTTTATTTGATCTTCCCTTGGGTGTGTGTTGTCCTCTTTTAATTGCAGTTTTTTGAGTATTCATACTCCTTTGCTTAGCTCCTAAGTTTTGCTAATAAGTTCCTGATGTATGCCAAGATAATGGAGATGATTAATGAAATTGTTACACTCCCAGATTCTTGTTCTAACTTGCTGTCTGCAACTGGTTTCAAACTTGGATTCATCTGCCCTGTTACCTGCAACACAGCCCTTGTGTTTTAGCCACAGAAGCAGGAAAATGGGAACATGCGTCGCTGTCTCCCGAGATGGTCATGCAAGAATCCCACTGGAAAGTTAAACACAGCGAGCAGGCTGGCGGCAAGTGGCTAGTGACTCAGTCATGGGTTTTGCTGAATCCCACAGGGAGGTGACACAGGTACTAGTGGCTCACTTTTTTGCATTTGGCAAAAGGCATGTTCCTTCTCTGCCAGATTGCAATTATCCCACATGCCATAGAACAGGACTGGCAAAGACAGTGAAAGGATACGTACTAGTACAAAGTGGTTCAAGGGGAATTAATAGATCTCATAATCTCTGTTATACTGCTTGTTTTTCTAAGTACTTTTACTCTTCCTCCAAGACTAAAATACAGCAGTTAAGCTCATTAAAACCACTTTAAATTATAAACATTCACCATTTTTCATTTCCTTTGCAAACAGCACTGATCTAATAAGTTGTGTTTTCTTTCTCAGAGCTGTGAATATTTCTTTGTAGAAGAAAGTTTGCTGTGATAAAAGCAGGTTTAGTAAAGTGAGTGTGTGATTTTCTTCTCTCTGACAAGTATTTTTCTTCTCACTGATGTTTTCTTTTCCAAAGATCTGCCCCATACAAAGAATTTCAGATGTGGAAAGAAAAGAGCTCTTCACAATGCCTTATGGAGGCATTTGATGTGATACCCACTATGTGCCTTAAAAAGCAATAAATAGTGCTGGGACACTGGTCAGATGTTTCTTTTGAGAAATACTAGGAAACACATCCAGTTTGCTTCAATTAGCTTTAATAAAAAGGTATGTCAGTGTAAAGCAGAATTATCTTTTTCTGGAAATTTACATGGATTGCAATGAAGTTTTAAAATATTGCCTGTTGTAGAGCTGTATTTTCTTCTTGAGATCCTTATTCAGGAATGGTCTGAAACAGAGTGTGATGGTAGAGCTGGGAATTGCCAGAGTTTCACTCCTGCATTTCCTTTCTGAGCTGTTACTTGCATTCTTCCATACCTGTGTGGATCCTTCATTAAGAGCAAAAGAGACAGTGAGGAGGAAGGGGCACACAGCAGCCAGTCCAGCCATGGGACTGGTAGCATCCAGCTGCTGCCAGCCCTGGGAGATTGTCAGCGTATGTAGCTGCAACACAGAATAACATGTGAACCTCTGCCCACCCAGCCTTGCGGCTTTATACTGAATCTTTTCCTTGCTGTCTTTGTCCCTTGGTTGATGCTTCTAGAAGAGTCCAAGTGCACTGGAAGTACAAATCCTAAAGCTTATGTCTCACTGTAAAGCTTGACATATTCCAGCCCATACAAACTTTTCTTCTGTACTATTCAGTGACCCCAGTTGTTATCTGCTTTGTAACAGACCTGGGGAAGAGTCCAGGCACTCGCACTGAAGGAGATTTATGTTTCATTCAAGCCTGTAGCTCCCAAATGCGCAGAGATTCATTTGCCAGCGAGGATGCGTTGCACCGCTGCCTGATCCAGGGCTGTTCTGGGGCAAAACACACCCTTAGAAACACCTTGTGTGTGAATGAGAAAAACAAAAACACGATTAGTTTCCTAAAGCAAGAGCTGAACTAACCTTTTCTGGAAAAAAACCCCATGCATGGTAGAGCTAAATGCTACTTTTATTTTTAACTCTGGAATGTTTGGAGTTTGTGATTGAAAATGAAATAACCTCATGACGGTTCACGGGCACATCATCTTTCTACAAACAAATCAGTTGTTATCATAAGGAGAGAATTTAACAGCTAGAGCCAAGACATCTTTCATGAAGTAGCTCTGAATTACAAACTCATGATGGTGATCTTAAGTGTAAAAAACCTGTCTTTGGTTCCCTGCTATTCCACGGGTTTCTTCTGTGACTTCTTGCAAGTCAATTAATCTCGATGCCTCCTTTAATATCTGTAAAATTGCTATGAAGGTATTTTACACCTTACAGCAATATTGTGGGGATCAATCCATCTGGAGTGTATTGCACTGCGAAGTAACAATTAGATGCTGTGGTAATCGGGGTCAGGCAAGTACTTAAGACTGCAGGCACACAGAGGAGCTCCCCATGTGTGTGGTTTGAATTTTGCTATTCCGTCTTGAGAAGGAGCAGGAGTGTGGGCTCTCTCCCATCTGTATGCAGTAGGGTGAACCTCTGTTTCTAGGACGTATTATTTCTCAACCATTGAGTCTGTACACTAAGTCTATGTGTAACAGGGCATCCTCTTACCTTATTGCAAAACTCCACTTAAAAGACCAATCAAGACAGTAGGCTGCTAAATCATCCTACTGATTTTCTTGCAACATCCTTTTCTCTGTTTCATCTGGAGACTCACACTCAAATCTAAGAATTAATGCCAGTGATTTGTGAATCATTTAGTTACGTAAAATTGTCTGTAAAACTATAGCTTGCAATTCAGTAGCTGGGCCGATATATTTAATGATGCTTCATATCGCTGATGACATCACATCCTAGCCTAATTATGTGGGGGGGTTTATTTTTTTTCTCCTCCTCTGTAGCTAACATTGTTCTTTGTCCAAAATATGTTGTTAATAGCTCACAGTATTATTGACTAGGTTCCCCTGAAAAGCTCCCATGTAGGTAGGGAGGACAAAAGGAGAAAGACATTTCTTGAACAAGGTAGGGGGTGGCTGTTCAGTGGCTTTCCATGTGGCTCATGTTTATGTTAAGTATTACAGGCAGAAAGAGATTCTGCTGAAAGCCTATAAATCCAGGCATTCACAGGTGTTCAGGTGCCTTATCTCCCCTTGAGGATTTAACCACAGACTGTTGATGGTCTCCCTAAATGCAAACTCTGATAGGTTAAATTTCAACACTAACAGCAGGGATTTCAACACATGAAGAATGTTCAATATCTATGGATGTTGCTTAAGAAATTAAAAAGCTTTTATGCTTCTTGGAGAAATGTAAAGCTTGTTGCTTCTGTGGCCAGAATATGTTCAGACTAGGGAAGGGGTCCCTGATTTTGAGCTGACAGAGGTGTGTAAATGAAATCTGAATCCAAAAGATTTCCAATAAAATCCGCTGACTAATGCTGTCCTTTAGGGCTGGAAAGGATGGATCCATCTGGTGAAGTTAGTGACTTCCTAAGTGCAGCTCCTGCCTGCATTAGAAGGAATGTGTGTCTACTTCTCCTAGGTTTCAGCTAGGAAAGATTGCTTTGAAAGTAGAGCAGGAGCCTCAGTAAACCTTGTTTGGCAAATTCTGCTTAGAGCATGTGCTGAATCTCTCCAAATGCTCCTGCATAAACCCACTGACTAATTACCGTCTCCAGCCATATATAGTCTTTTTACCTCTGAATCTAATGATGTATTTACTTTCTTTCTCAGTAACAGCTTAGGGATTTAGGAGGGGAAGACCCATTTTCAGAAGAGATTGTTCAGCCCAGATTCAGCCAGTATGTATTCCCTGTGCCTACTATTTGCTGTTGGTTGGATGTGCCCTAGAGAGATGCCTCACAGATAGGAATCACTAGCCATCGATTTTTTTAAAGTAAAATTTAGACTGTCTGGGCCTTAGGGACCTAATTTTGATCAGCTTTTACCAAGATGTGTGCTTCGAAGAACTTAGACCACCTTCAGAAATGGGACTCCAAAGTGAGTTGGTTTTAGTGATGTGCCAGCATTACGATTGTGTACCGTAGGCCTGTTTAAATGCATTCAAAGTGCTCACATTAACTGTGACCCTGGTTGATTGGCCATGGGCAAATGCTAAATGTATTTTTGCTGGTTTTGAGCATGAGTAGTCTCCAGTGAGTTACCTCCCTCCCATTGCGCTAGACAGCGAATATGTAATCAAATGAAGAAATACGTCCTGTCCTGGTGCAAAGGACAGGAGAGCTCAGGCATGCAGAAGAGACGGAGTGGGGGGCGTTGAAGTTAATGGCAAGACTCTTAGTTATGAGACAATCCTGAGTAGTACTGATACATAATACTGACACTTGTTTATGCCTATGTTTGCTGTTTTCTAGGTAGTAAGAAGGACTTCTTGCCATCCTTCCATAGTAATTTTCTGAATCTCTAATAAAATGCTAAAAGGACTGAATTTGTAGCTTTTGCCAGTTACATCAGTAAATAATTGGTTCTAGTAAATAATAAATAATTTTGCATTTGTGAGTCTGGATGCCAGCCAGGTAGACACATGCTTCCTACGATCCTGTACTTGCCTTGTTCCTGAAAGGGCTTGGATCACCGATACACTGTTGCCTGCTTTCAGGAATAGCCTCCCCTTCCAGGCTGTGTGGGGTCTCCCAGGCAGAGTGCTCTAGCTGGCCCCTTTCTTTGCACCTAACTGCATGTAAGTGCAAAGAGCTGATCCAAAACAGCTTGAAGCCAGCCTTTCCTCTGCTCTTGCAAATGTTTAAATTGTTCTGTTTGAATGCTGAAGAAAATACCATACTGTTTCAAGGGCACATAGGCTTTGCTTTCTGTCCCCTGTGGCAGTCAGCTCCAGCTCAGACTTTAGAGGTTTCCTTACTCCAGGGCAAGATTCAATGCCCTTAGAGATTTGTGACCCTGTGTCCAAAGCCAGGAAACTAGTTGAGCCAAAACCATTGGCATCACTGCTGAGAGTTAATAAATACATTCATTCCTTTACTACATTTTTATTGGCATGAGCGAGGCTTAATACATACCACCTTGTTTTCTCTGTGCCTGAACAAGGAAAGTTGTGCAAATTGGACTTATCGGTGATGAAGAGACCTAAGCAAGCTTGACTGATAAGATCATAGATTTTATGACCACTGTGTGTCATTATATCATCTTATCTGAGCTCCTGTGTAGTACAGGCTGTAGAGCCTCACCCTTTATCCTTCTTAAGCCAATACCTTTTGTTAGAGTGAGACTTTTCTCTAGGGACTACCAGTCATTACTCTCTGGATTTGAGTTCTTGTGGGCATGCTGCAGAATCACAAACAGCTGGCCTGTATCAGAGTTTCTAGACAACTTCTGTTCCTGGTTCCAGATGTGACATTTCTGATACTGCTGCAAAAAAACGTGCAGAAGAAGTTTAAAATGCCTATGAATCGTCCTGAAGCCAGTCCCTCAGGGTGCACTCCTTGCACATGGAGTGCCTTCTTCCAAGAGTGCATCTCTTTCCACGTGTCTCCGCTGCTTGCAGCTGCTGCTCTCTCTTAAATATGTCTGAGCTGGGGTACTGGGGGGCTCTTCAGATGGGCTGATGCTTTGGGGCATTTTGGGTGGTTCCAGGAGTTTCACAGCTGGCTAGGCACTGGCTGTGACCAGCACCTGGCAGAGGCAGCACTGCAGCCCCAGCTACCAAAACCTCCATGCATGCCCAGTGCAGCACTCTGGGTGAGTTAATGGGGTGCTCATGCACAAACTGACTGGGGGTCATGCATGGAATATTTGGGTCCTCAAGCATAAATTCCTTGGGCAGTCATGCGCGTATTGACTGGGCATTCATGCATAAAATACATTCCTCAAGCGTGAATTATTTGGGTGCTCATGCATGAAGCATTTGACTGCTCAAGCATGACCTAATAGGGCATTCAAGCACATACCGATTGGGCGCTCATGCACAAACTAATTAGGTGCTCATGCATGTACCAGTTGGGCACCCATGCATAAACTAATCATGTGCTTATGCATTAATTAATTGTGCTCTCATGAATAAATTAATTGGCTGCTCATGCACAGACTGATTAGGCACTCACGTGTGTACTAATGGGGCACTCATGCATTAATTTATTGGGTGCTCATGCGTGAACTACTAGAGCAGTCCTGCAAAAACTAATTGAGTGTGCATGGGTGAATTAATTTGGCACTCATGCTGACCTGATGGGATGCTCCTGTGTATTGTTTTCGTACTCGTGCATGAGCTAATTGGGTGCTCTTGTGTAAATACCATAAACCCTGCAATTTATGCCCCCCAGTATTCCCATTCCTGTGCCTTCCAAAACCTTCAGCACTTTGGGTGGTTTGGAATTGAGTTTGAATTGCGCAATTTAGGCCTAGAGCCGAATGGGGCAGTAATTAGAAACAGATGGCACAAAAGAAGAGCTCCTTCTCTTGCAGAGATTAATGACCATCAGTTATATATTCCGTGCCATCCTAGAATGTCCTCTCACCTCACATAGTTTCTGTTCCTGTCCTTGTCCTTTGTAAACACCAAATTCCCTTTGTCTGTTCTAGATCACACTGCTGTTCTGCCCAAGCCCCTTTGTTTCCTTCATAGCCTCTAGTTTTAGAGCTCATATTCATTGCTTGCTTTACAGAGAGCAACTTTAGTAAGTAAACTAAGCTGTACCTGTTTCTTTCCTCTAGTGACCTTGCGTCTTTCTCAAGTAGTGGGCATGCCTGTGTGCTGGCTAAAAATTGCTTCTTTTCATTGTGAGACTGATGTTCAGCTGGTGAGGCCTCATCCCCCGAAGGAATACTGATTTAGAAAGGGACAAGTCAATCCACCACTCTGTTTTAGCATGAAGCATCTGTCAACAAAAAATTGGTGGTAGAATTAGATGGTGTCCTTACCAGTGGCCTACTTTAAGACCACTTTAGACTTTTTTTTTAAGACTACTTTAAGGAAGAAATTAGAATACTGGTTGGAATACAAGCTATCATTGTAAATTGGTACTGAGTATGTCATGTAAGTACACATGCAAAACACATGACGATGGCTCAGGCTGCCATCACCAGATGGCACTGTTACATACACGCCCGTTCTTCCATCCTTTGTGATGTGCTGTAGGGTGGGATGCTCTTTTGGGAGAGCTAGCAAACAGCAAAAGAGTTGCTGTTCCCTTAATTTCTCTAAGTAAATTCAGTTCTTTTGATAGAGAGCTCCCTGGGGAATGGGCAGTCATGCTTGAGGTTTTTTTGGGTTTTTTTTGCAGGCTCTTTGTGATTGTTTGTCTTAAAAGACTTAAGAGTTGTAGTGTAACCAAAATCAAGTTATACTAAAAACCCAACCAACCAACCCACCCTCCAGACACAATGGCACTACTTTCTTTTCTAAAGAGAAACTAATCTGTGGATCAGCGGATGTGAGGGGGAGCTGGTTTGTCCACTGACTTATGCAGGCATGTGTACATGCAGGTTGGTTACCTGTACAACCACAAAACTGTATTTCTGATGCTGGACACAAGTTTTTATTTCTGATTTCCAGGAACAAAAATTCAGATTTTGCTACCATACCTGTATACAATTCCCACTGAAGTCAGTAGGTAGGGTTTTGTGCAGAAAACATTGAAGAAATCAGCTCTGTGGGTGGCATCCATCCAACTTCATGTTTTATTGGTCTTAAACCAGCAGCGCTACCCTGTTGGTCACTATTGCGTATTTCCAAGTGGCTGATACTGTAGTTTTGAGGTTTCAGGCGGGAGCCTGATTGGAAATAAAGCACAAATAAGATACAAGAGCTGTCTACGGCCTCTTGTCCTCAGCTCATGTGGTGCAATTTCAGCAGTCCAGACCTATAGAGCTTTTACAGCAACATAAAGGAGGAAGTAATAGAGCAGCTCCACCCAGGACATTTCATTCCAGAAACACAAGGGTTGGATGTTTCAAACAGACTTACTGCTACATTTCAGAAGTAGATGAGAAGATGGCAACTATGCTCTCTGTGCAGCAGCTAGGAGAGCCCTGGCACTGGGCCTGGAGCTCAGTTTGGCTTCCTGAGGCTAATGGGGGGCTTGATACACTGCTCACTGTGAGGGGCAAACTGCAAGGAGAACCTGGCTGCCTTGGTTAGCTCAAAGATGGAGCCTCCACTGTCCCATGTGTGAGATCTTCCCCTCCCTTTTGTTGCTCATTGTTGCCAGCTGCTTTAGGAAAGCCAGCATGCATGTGTGCCTGGCCTCTTTTAGCAGCAGCGTCGTCTTCTGCCGGATTAATGTGACATGTAATCATGACCTCTTAGTCTGTGGGATTCTCCTTGTAAAAATAAACTTGTGTCCAGGGCAGAGCCTCATTACGGTTCCTTTCTTGGATGGATACTGCACTGCAGGTGTCAGTACATGACTCGTGTGTACAATGAAGCACATAGAGTAAAAATGTGTTAGGGCAAAGCTTCCCCCCCCCCCCCCCTTTTTTTTTTTTAAGGAATTCTTGGGGTCCTTTCCAGGCTTTTGCAATGACTCATTGTGAAACTTCAGGCAAGTGTGTTGTCTCCCTTAGTTTATGCAGGTATAAAACAAACATGCAAACGTGTATTTATCTGATGAACAAACTCCCACTGGAGTAGGACCTCAGCTTCTGTTTCTGACTCTGCCATTGATCACTGCAACATCTTACTGCGTTGGATAAAGGGAGATAAAAATATTAACTCCCTAGCAGGTGCGTTTGGAATTAATAACTAGTTGTAAAGCACTTTTAGACTCATCAGTATGAGATAGGTTATCCTGGAAAGTGTTGTGATTCATTCCGGCCCTCCAATGCATTTCCCTAAAAGCTGGTCTGGATTCTGCACTAGGGAGGGGACTGTTGATGGAGCTACAGCGAAGGTGAGCAGATGGCTTTGCTTTGCCTCCTGTGTTAGAGGGTGCTACCAGCTTCTCCTGCAGCTGCGTCACCCGCTGGGTCGGACCAGACCCTTCAATCATGTATGGTATTGTACGGTGGGGCAAAGCCCAGCCCAGCTGTGTCTGAGCTCAGCTGGGGTCCCCAGTTGCTACCCCAGTACAAATGCTAAAATTATCCCCCGTGCTGCATCAGAGGGCATCTCTGTGCTCTGCAGGGTTGGAGCCTCAGTGTCTACCAGATTGCTGCCAGCTAACTGGAGAGGTAGTTGAGTAAGAAAATCAGGTGTTATTTTCATTTGGTAAACGGAAAAGATGGAGCAGCCCTTCCCACGTTTGTTGCTCCCTGTTCAGATTATTCATTTCCACACCATTAAAATGCGAATCTAATTCCTGCCCTTTAAACTAATTCACGTAAAAACTTTTTCTCCAACCACTGTGTAGTCTCTTAATGAAAGCTGGGACTGAGTAAACCAGGGATGGAAATTAAAGCATTACCAAAGTGCTCCACTCAGTGCTGCATTCCTGAGGTGTCTTATCTGATCCTGTACAGTTGCCACAGGCCTTTTGGGCCAGATTCTGCTCCCCTCAGCGCTGAGCTTAGGCAGCACCTGCCTGAGCAGAGGTGGCAGCTTTCACCAGTGTAAGGCTGGTGCAAGTCAGGAGAGAGTCGGACCTGCTGTCTCCTTCCTGGCAGGAATGAACTGCACCACTTGAAGAGCAACCTTTAATTGCTGCTGAATCAGTTAGGCCGTCTTTAATCAAATCCTCCCCTCCCCAGCTTTGACATGTGATTTTTATCTTTTTCCCTGTCAACAGTATTTAGTTATATTAATGGCTTTCCTGGCATGAGCCAACATGGTTTTTAATCTATTTGATTTGGGTAATTCTTTCTCTTACACTAGGAATAACCCCATCATATTTGCAACCCAGAACTACCCCAGGTTTGCACAGTGAAAGGAACGAGTTATCCGCAGAGGCACCTGTCCCTTGTTCCTTCACTGCTGCCTGCCATCAGGGACTGCCACTAAGTCTCGGCTGACTTAGAGCAGTGTGAACGTGGAAAGCCTTGTCCCATGGACCTGCTGGCTGTCCCAGAGATGATGTCTCATGGCCAGAAGGAAATCAAAAGGGCAAGAACTAGCAGCAGGCCCCGATCCCTTCTTCACTTCTGAGCAGTGGGACAGTGACCATCCTCATTCGGAGCAAAGTGTAGAGTTACAAGCTAGCCCACAGTAAGTTATTAGTCAGCACAAATAATGTGTCCATCTGCATTTGTAGATAGGAATTTAACATAAAACTAAACAAATCAGAATAGCTGGAGCTGCCCCTGTCTGCTTGAGGAGTGACAGCGATGTTGTGTGGGAGCAGACGCTCCCAGGACACTTGGGCACCAGCGAGAAGAGACAACAGAAACCAGGAGGGAGAAAAGACACTTAATGCAGCTGATCTTTCTGCTGATGCACACTTGTTGTGCACCATGTACTTTCTCATGCTTTATTGAGTTTAATTTTAAACATCTCAGTTGATGGGGCTTCTATGGTTTCCCTGGGGAACTTGTTCCTTAGCCTACCCTAAATTTCCCTTCATCTTTATCTTAGATCTTGCCTTTTTAAAGCACACTAATGAAATGAAATACTCCTTTCCCTTCTCTCTGTATTTCTTATGATATTAAAATATATTCTTCCACCCTTGGGTTGGGAGGGAGGGATTTAAATCCATTCTGCATCCATGCTGGAGCACTGAAGAAACGCATAACTCGATGAGAAAGGGTTTGTAATAAACCCCCTGCAACTGCAGCCAGTTGTGCATTTAGATATGGGCTTGCCTTTAATAGGTCTCATCTTTGCCGTCTCATTTCCTCTAATCCTTCAGTGTTTGTATCCTGTGCCGTCATAGAAGAACAGTAGGAGAATACATATGCTCCAGAATTTTCAAACGTCACAAGAGGATTCAGAGCAGAGGAGTTTTCTGCCAGGACTGTGTGTCGTTAGAGGAGAAGCAGATAGGATTTCAAACTGGCCAGCACAGGGAATCTCCAGAAATGGGGCTTAGAAAACAACACGCCAGTGGATATTAACCTCTTCTAATCGACATCTGCTTCACTGTTAGATGTTAAGGTTATTTTACTAGAACTGCACAGAAAAAAGGGAAGGTTTTTTTCTGATCTTCTAGGCTACACTAAAAAAAATTGAAAAAAGAAATCACTGCAGTTGACTGAAAACAAAGTATTTTTTTCTGTGACAACTTAAATAATAAACAGACAAAATGTTTTGTTTACAAACTTTTTGATCTTTTAGTTTGGTGGGGTTTTTTTAATAAAAGTGAACTAAATATTCACCTGGATATTTTGAACTGAAAAATTGGAATGGTTTCATTTTTCTGGATTTTCTTTTCATATACTTTCTCCCACTTTGAAATGCTTTATGCAAGCATTTGCAGAAAACATGCATAATATTTTAGCCACTTTTTTTTTTTTTTGGTCCATCTCTTATTTTAATGAAAGATAAAATTGAGGTTCATATTTGCATAGAGATAGAAGATCCAAGGGAATGTTGGTTTTAATGTTGCATTTATGCATTTTTCTTTCAAAACATCTCGGAGTGGAAGGGAAACAATGTGGGGAATAAAAGAGAACAAAGGCTCGATGCAGAAACGAGCATGATGACAGTGCAGTGAGGCAGTTTATGACCAGAATTGTTCAAACAGCTGGAGATTGTATTACACTGTTTATCATGTTTAAACCCATGTCAAAATGACATATATTGTGGAAGTTTTTGTGTGAGATTTTGAACTAGGTATTATGTGAAAAAGTCAACCATATGTTATAATATTCTTCTGGGGACAAGAAATCTAGCTGAGACTAAAGGGAAGGGTGAGTTCAGTAAAGAAGTCATCTTCTCTTGAGACAGAGGTGACAGTGTGGGCTGCATACAAAATACTTGTGTGGTTCGCAGAGCTCCATGAATCATATAATTTAGTTGACTTTTTCCCCCACTTTTTACCTCTTTGTGGAATAACCTTGGGTTTGAAGTATTTTTTTCCCTAATTTGGGGGGGGGTGTGTGTCCTAGTTTGGGGGGAAAAAAATAAATTGGTTTCTCCACCTTTACATTTTCTTCAGACTGCGACAATCCAGAATGAGCGTACCTGTGGCTGGCTGCCTGGGCGTCACGTGTGGCGTTTCTGTTTTCCTTAAATCAGAGAGACTTTTTCTTGTCATCACATTTTACTTGTGAACGCTTCTAAAATTTGCGAGTCAGCATAAGGCTGGTGCATGGCTGAGAGCTCCCCTGGTCTAGTGGACAGATTGAATTTCACCCACTAAATACATTTCAAACTGCGAGAATTCAAGCAGTTCACAATTTCTGTGGTCATTTGTGCTAATAATGTTTGACAGCCTGAATGTTAATGGAAAATAAACAGGAGAGGGGGTGCTAACAAGGTCATAATGAAGCTCACATTTAAATTGAATTGAAATGAATATATGAACACTCATGAGAAACAGTTGGTCTTTCTCCTCTAGGCTGCAGTGCAGCATGTGGTAGCGATGGGCAGTTTGTGACTGGCAGATAAAAAGGAAGCTATAGCTATTCTGCAAAGACAAATTATAGCTAGTTTAATAAAGAACACTGAAGCTAAAAAGGAGGGAAGCAGAGGAGGATGCTCCTTTTCAGGAGCCCGCCAGTCACGGCAGCTCACTCTTGCCCTCGCATTGCTATGACTCCCAGCTAACCACACTTATGTCTCCAGTTTAATTCCTATTGATTTCAATGGCACAAGCCTGCAGGGAAACACTGATCTGGGGTCAAATTTTACCAGATGTGAATGCTCTCAAGTCATCTTAAATCTGATTTTGAACTCAGGATTGTTTCACTTCTTGCAGGAGGGGGTTCAGCCAAGATCGGGCTGGCTAGCAGATCCTTTAAAGAAGTCTTTTGCTACTGCCATGGTCAATCTTTTAATTTATTCTATTTTAAATAATGGCTGAATACAGACAAATGAGTTACTTGCACTCTCTCGCACGCGTGCATACAATGAATATGTCATAGCCGAGGAATTGGGCTGACTTATCCAAAGCTGTTGGCTCTTTCTTTCCAGGCGTGCTTTCCTAATTCCAGATGGATAAGAGAACAGTGGTGTGCAAGGAACCATCCCCCTCCTTCCCCTCCTCCCAACTTTGGCATAGTTGTGTTTATTGCCTGTGACTGAGGGAGTTTCAATATCCTTGCAAAGTTCTGTCTGAGGAAACCCAGCGAACAGAGCATTATTGGTGCAAAACCCTCTGTAACCATCAGATGCTTCTCCATGACTCAAAAACATTTCAGGCTCTTTTGTAATAAATGTAAATGGCAAACCAGAGGTCAGGGATGGTCTCAAGGGCAAAGGCTTGTGTCTAATCTTTATTTTCTCTTTATGAGCTGCTGTAACAACTTTGAAGGTATGAAAGAAATCAGCAGAAATGTGAGACAAGGCAATCTTATTAGGAAACTGGTACATAGCTTCTCAGACTTGTTCTTTGACCTCCTTTGAAAAAACTATGGGGCCAGGATCCTCAGATGGTGCAAAAGCATAAATGTAGCGGCAGATTTACTTTAGCAGGGATTTAGTGTTTCTGTTCAATGATAGCTTCCCTCCCCCCACCAGAAGATGCTTGTGGCAGAAGTTTTTCAGCCATTTTAATCTTGGTTTTAATATAATGGTTCTCTTTACATATTTTTCAAATGACTGTAGAGATGACAAATTGCTTGAGCTTAGCATTCCTGGATGTCTTCAGGAAATTGGGCCAGTTTATGAGATAAATGTTTTGGTCTTGCAGTGATCTTTAAAGCCGATCCTCATAAACCTCCTTAGAAATTTGCGTAGATAGGGGCAATTTTGGGTTGGATACTTGGTTTGATGACATTACATTCTTACCTTTACAAAAACAGGGGTTTCACTATTTAAAGATCTCTTGATAGTGTTTGCAAGGGTGGAGATAATAGTGCCGGACTGTTAGGCTGAATGCTCAAGTTTGCCCTGTATATGACTTTTTGACTTGACAACCAAAAAGTGAAAGGGAAAAAAACCCACCTGAATTCCTTTTGTGTCCAACAAGATGTTCTGTTTACCACTCCACCCCGCATAAGGTATTTCATTTTGGGGCTGTTGCATTTGGGGCAGGGGAAGCAAGGTTTGCAAAGCTGCCCAAGGTGGAGGAAATGTTGGCACTTGCTCTGTACTTTGACTAACTGGGTAAGAGGCTCAACTCCAATCTGGGAGCCCCAGGTTTGATCCCCTTCTGTTTAAAGAATCTCACCCAACCAGACTGAGAGTCCTTTCAAGGTGGGGGGGGGACTCACCTGGGCTCTCCCCAGTGCTCCGCTTTGTGTAACATGCTGGGACATGAAAAGAAAGGACTCTGCAGTCATGTGTAATGGCCAGCCAGGGATGAATGCTGGCCTTGGTCCCCTCCACTGGACAAAATTAGGCAGCAGATTCATCCTGCAGCCAAATATTGTTTCCCAGCAAAATAAAATGTTTCCCAGAAAGTTTGCTGTGTACCAGAAAGAGATCTCATCCATTTCTCACTGAGGCACCGCAGGTCTGCTGCAGTTGATGCTAAGTTTCCCAAACCATCCCATGCTGTTCAACCACATTAAAAATTGTACTGAAGCTAATTAAGCTGACAGTTTGGGAATGTTTTTATTAACTTTGCTTGCTGAATTTCCTTCCTCTCTGGACTGTGGCTCTTGTAAGTAACTTTCAAAAGCTGATTCAGAGCGTTTTTCCTTTATTGTGTTCACATTGGTGTTAGCCTGCAGGTTGACACTACACTTATTGCCTGTATTAGTTTAAAGGAAGGGTGGACATCTACATGCTTAATGTAGTTTAATCTAGAGGGCTGTGACAGCCCTTTACAACACTTCCTTACGGATGGGAAAATTGAGTCTCTGACACATTTAATACTCGTGTAGCTGAATATCCGTGCAATAGGTGTTTCTGACAGTGCTCCAGGCATCTCTCCCTGCCGCAGGGTGTCAGGAGGGCTGGGCTCCTGCGCTCCTCGTCCCAGGCCAGTCCCTATAAAACACCAAAGCGGAAGAGGTTTGACGCATGGGGCAGCTGACCGTGCAAACCTGCAGCCAGGGCCAGTTTTTTGACATAACAGTTTCTGTCTTGGAATTTTCATTTTTAGGATTCTTCACATTTTATGTATAAAAATTCATTTGAGGAAAAAACTTGCTCCTGCAGGTCTAAGAATCGAATGCTCAGAAAAAAGTCTGAGCCATTCCATAAATACATTTCAGGGACCTTCACCTCCCTTCAGGCTGGTTCCCATGTCAGGAAGTAAAATTGTTGCAGACCTTAAATCTGATGAAATTCTTCCATTGCTTCTGTGTAAGGAAGTGGTTGAAGTGACAGAATCTGGTCAGTCTGTGAAAGCTGTTTCAGTCGGTGATGGAGAGCCAATCCTCATGAAATCACTAAGAACTTTTTCCTTTGGGATGATAAATGGTCAAGTCCTTGAAAAAATATCCCATACTTAAAAAAATGTCCTGTGAGCATCAGAGCAAATACAGGTGAGGGCAGAGTGCTGCATTCGCTGCAAGTCCTCTGTGAGAGCAAAAAAGGAGACAAACACATTGGGGGACTGGTGAGGGACAGGAAGGGGATCTAAATATGGTATAGTAAGTCCATTTATTTTCTTGTCACCCCAGACATATTAAGAACTGGCACCTATAGCTGACAGATAAACAAACTGTTCTCTTTTTTAGAAAATATGTGAACAGGGTTGCTCATTGTCAGTCTTGCAGGCAAAAAAATAATAAACACAGATGTATATTGGAGAGGGATAGAAATGCTCTGAATTCTCCCAGCTGAAACCCAGGCTTTGAGAGGAGTCAGAGGACGGACTCTCTCTGGGTGTTGTCAGGAGTGGCAGCGTGTGGGCTGTGATCCTCTTATTCAAGGACTTGAGAACATTAGGAGCAGGACCAGTCATGCTCCTTACTTCGTCCGTAGGCTTTCCTGTCCCCTAAATGGCACTGATTTCTTTTCCTCCCTACTCTGATCCCTTTTGGGCTGTGGTAGCAGAGGATGTTGATGACATGAGCTGCCAGCCCTATTTTTCTACCTTTCATACTGGTATATAACTGTGAATTTGAGCAGGGACCTGGTCTGTGAGCTTTGCTGCTTTGAGACTACTTGGCTGTTAAAGAAAAACATTGGATATAAATTTAGATTTTGTTAATCCTGCATATGAAATAATGATTTTCTAGGTGACAAGAGTATACTAATTATGAATTACTTCATTAGGCAGCAGTTTTAAGAAAACCCAAAACACCACTCAAATATTTCTAGTGAAGAATGACCTAATTAGCAAACCCTGCTGTCTGTGTTGTACCCATCACTGGGAAACATTAGGATTTTTCAAGTTAAACTGTTAACTGTGCGTGCTCCATAGACAGCCCATGGTGCCCCATCGCGATAACCATGAAGGATCAGTTCTGCCCAGCCAAATGGAAAGGGGAGAGAAGCTGGATTTGTCCTGTTGTCTCTGTCTTGCAGTGAGATGTGTCTAGGACGGCCAACACGTGCATCGGCAAGAGCCGGGCAGCGGGCTCTGGCACTCTTCGGAGCGTGGCCTCAACCTCTGGCACCTGCTTGCCGTGGCCATGCCGGACTCTGCGCCTCCTCCAAGGCCTTTGCCAACGTCCTGCTGCTCAAATCTACTTACCCATTTCTCCTCTAATGACATAATTAGCTTTCCAGCTACTGCACTATGCCAGCAAAGCTCAGTTATCTCATTATTGGTTTTAATTGGTGGTGTGTTAATACTTAGAGGTCCCTGTCACAAGTTAGATCCTATTTTTTAACTTTTATTTTTGCCTGAAATGGGGGGCAGCTGTGCAAGGAGAGCCATAAACACCTAGAAAATTATTTTGCTTCGAGCTTGTTGTCTGTAAAATCCCAAACGGCAGGGATATGTTTTGTTTGATCTGTTTGTTTGCAGTGAAAGAGTCTTGTCTTGGCTGTGTTCTGATAAATCCAAAACCTTCAGAAAAAGAAAGTTTCTCTAATAAAAAAAATCGAATGTGTGCAACAACTCCTCAATAGTTCTCATCAGGGAACTTCTACCTGTATTTTGAGATCCAAAATAAAATTCCCTGCACATTGGTATTTTTTTTGTTTGTGTCAATGTTCAGAAGTTCCAAGCAGGTTCACTATCCTCATGTGCCAGATGCTGAATAAACAGGAGGGAAAGAGTCAGCCCAAGCAAGTTTACAATCTAAATAGAAAACAAACTGGGATTAAGCAAAACTTGGGAGAAGTTAAGAATTCCTATTTATGAGTGATTTTTTGGTGAGGTACCCAAAGCCCCACATCTAGTTATAATTATAGTAATGATTAATCTTATTATTGTTTATCCTACAAAAATTATAGGATCAGTCCTCAGGATCTTATCATGAGTGCTGTGTTAATTAGTGTTATTTGGAAAGCCCCTGCAACTAGAGTTAAGATGTTGCTTAAGACTCAGCTTTCATATAAAAAAGCCCAATAAGTTTCTTGTCTTTGTGGTTTTCGAAGGAGCTTGAAAACATGACTGAGATGTTGAAAAAACTCCCATTTGTGATTTTAAGAAGTCTGACTCATGACTTTTTAAATGTCTAGTGTTAGAAATATTGGTAAAATGCTCATGAGATAAATCCAGCCGAACAGGAGGCTCATGAATCCTTGTTGCATAATAGGATTTTCATTGTTCTGCCTTAGAGTTTCTTTTGTAGAGTCATGCAGAAATGGGAGCCTCCCGTTTCAAACCTGTACAAAAGGGAAGTGCCAGCAAACAAAGCCGTATTTCATTTCAGCTGCTTTGGTTTCTCGAAGCCTTGCTGCCTTGCATGTAGAGGAGGTGGGACTTCTCGGTGGCATATGCATAGAGCTTTGGAATCTGCCAAGTACCGAGGCTGAGATCTGAGGAGCTCCTGAACATCAAGAGCTGATATCGGAGGGTCAGCTTGTGCTGATCCTGCTGCTCCCGTACGGTTCGTCCAGTGCTTAGCAGCTGGGTACGTCCCTGCAGGAGGTTCTGACCCCTGGTCTGGACGGGAAGCTGGCAGACTGCTCGTTGCAAGGTGTTGAGGGGAAAATAGATTAGCCTGAGACAGAGCAAGTCTCAGAGCTGTCATGGTGCTTTAAAAAATAAAGCTTGAAGTAAACAAAGCAACACGCCTGTTTCCACGCAGTCTGTGGGATTGTTGCCGCCAGCCTTTCCGACGGGCTCAGGAATTCCACCTATTTCCTACTCAGCTCCTCTCTACGTTCCAGTGTTGACCAAGACTCCTCATGTGGCCAGGCGCATGGCAAGCATTAGCTCCTGCCCAGGAAACTGAGGCACCAGAGCAGATAGGGCTTGGCCTGGCAAAGTGCTGAGAAACACCTGCCTGGGCTCTGTCCCACGGCGAGGCGGTGGCAGGCTGGGGACCTGGGTATGGCGTGCCATTTCTTGCCTTAATGCTTGATCATGATGCCTTGGTTTATGCGCTGTTAGTACCATATGATTTGTATTTCAAATCTTTACATTTCAAATTCGTTAAGCATCAGATCATTTAACACTTCTCCTGAGACAACTGGATGGGTTTTGTCTTTTTTTGTTGCTGCTGCGAAGATGGTGTCCTAGGCAGGACTCTGTGGGCTGAGGAATTGGAAACAGCCACAGCTGCAGAAACCAGAAAGTTTAACAAATATATGACAAAGAAATGGAAAGAAAAATGCCAAAGCTACAGGGGAGCACAGGTGTGATCACATCACTGCTTAGTCAGAGACTTCCAAGCATGAAGATTTCTAACAGAAATCTTTTTTACTTTATTTTCTGAATGAATAAATAATTGGGACCCCTGACGTGGAGCACCCGTGTGACTGGCAGCAGGACTGCTGGGCTGCTGCCCTGCCTGCCACTCTCAAAGTTGTTGCAAGGAAATGAGGATTTTCTGCCCCCTACTCTGATTTTGCAATTCTTTTATTAATTGGATTTGACTCAAGTCAGATGAAATTGAAGCTGGCCTGCCACTGATTTCCCCTTTAAGCTCTCCAAACAAAGCATACACGATACGTATCTAATTTTTTTTGCACGTTTCTTGTTAAAAGGATGGATTTCCTCCTGTGTGGCACGCTATGGTTAATAACACTATGGTCGTTAATGGTTAACAACCCCCAAACCTAAGCCCTCCCTCCAAGCTTTCTGGTTTTGTCCCCTGTAGCCAGGCCGTACCTGTTGCCGGAGAGCGTGCCAGCCACAGCTCGCTTCCTCGGATGGAGGAGAAGCAATTTCTGCCGGAAGAACTATAAAAATAGCATCCTCTTTAATCCCTGGCTCTGATTTCCACCATGAGTGACCGTTAGCCATGAGAATACCAGTAAACTTTATTGGCAGTAAAAAATGATGTATATTATTTGAAAACCAAAAAAGGCAAGAAAAAATGTTATGGGACCATTAAAAGGTCCATGAGGAATCCTCATTTCATGTTTGCTTTGGGAATTTCAGCTGCTCTGATCTGAATACTGTCTTACTGGATGCTTTGCACTACTTTTTATAGACGATGAAGCAGTTGCTTCTGGAAGAGTTTAGATTCGTAGAGTGTTTTAAAATATGTCAATTTGGTGACAGCAGCAATTCAGTCATCATTTTTGCCTTAAAATGGTCATATTAATTTGGTGCCCCTGTTAAAACAATAGGACTTTCTTGCAGGATTTAAACAATTATTAATTTCAAGTGCTCCCTAGTTAGCTAAGGCTATGTTTAAAGATATTTTTTATGTGTTTAAGATCACCACTGTAAATTAGATTGGCTTGAGAACTTGAGATAAATTGATAGAGTTTCTAAAGGGAAGGGGGTCCATTTCCCATCTGAATTTCTTTCTCCTTCATTCCTTCGCCTCTTGTTTCTTATGCAGTTTTTAGAATTTCGAAAGCATAACACACACGTGAAACATTCTTCATTGGGAAAGATTTTCATTGAGAAACGGTCTTTTATCTAAAATAAAAATCACTAAAATGCATTTTTCTTAAAAACTGGATGTTTTAAAATTTTTTTGAGTGTAGTTTAATTTTTAATTTTAAATGTTATCAAAGTCTATAGATGCTTTCCAGGATAGAGAAATATCATTAACATTTTAATATCATATATAAATTAAAAAAAAAAAAAAAAAAAAACAAAGAAAAACTGAAAAATCCATCCATTTCACACACTAGACAACTTTGACAATTTTTGATTAAATAGTCTTAGGTTTTTGCCCATCCTGATTGTAATACATCCTGAGGCAGAAAAGGAAAAATCAGAACACAATATATATATCAGAGCTCTTCTTGATTTTGTTAGTTAGTTCCAAAAAGATCCGAAATACTTCTAAATTCTTCTTTTTAATAAGTTCATATAGAGGCATGGTTACTATGAAAATAAATGAATCGAGCTCATGCCTGCTTTATTTATGTAGCCAGATTCTTTCTTTGGTCTTGAAACTTTGCTCCGATCATGTGTCACCCGTCCATGTAACCAGATAGGTAACTTAATACTTCATATTATGCCATGATGAATCATAAGATGATTCAAAGATCTATTTTATTAGTATATACTATACTTAAAAAGGGGAAGGAGCAGAAGCTCAATTTAGTGTCTGTTTTCCACTCACTCCCTACCAGTTCCTGGGAATTACACTTACTTCCATTTGGTTCTCTCCTTTACTACTGACTTGAGACCCATGTGGGTGATTTTGATCTTCGGCGTTGCACCCACTGACATAGCAGTGGTTTACATGGGGCAGCTCTCATTGGTTTCAGCGGAGCTCAGATGAGAATTGAACGATTCCTTTGACTTTCTTCACCCTGGGGACAAAGCCGAGGAGGTGGTGGTGGGAGGTGGTTAGAGTTTGCAGGTGGGCCACCCACCCCACGTTGGGAGCCTTCTCAGGGAATAGAGTTGCCATCCTCGTCCTGAATACCTCTATTTTGTAGCAGCCCGCATCAATTTTCCTTTGAATTTCCTGTGTGATCATTTTGTCTGCTGCGAAGACAACTGTCTAGACATCTATTAAAAAAAAAAAAAAAAAAAAAAGTCTTGCTATCCTGCAGTCTGAGAGAGGCCAGAGCACAAGTACAGATGGGTAAATACAGGGCACATGAGATTGACTTGAAACCAATAACTGGGAAGGTAAGTACTTGCACTCGAGTCTGAAAGAGCTGCAGTTCTATTGCAGAGTCCTACATAGCTTTTAGATTTCGGTCCTACTTACCTGCTCACTATTGACGGGACCGGAGCATTCCATTTCTCCAAGAGACTTAATGGATTTGTTTTTTATAAACAGGCACCATTCGTGGGAGGGGTGCAATTTTTTGTAGGTTTTATTTTGTTTTGTTCTCATATGAAAATATCATCTTAGCATCCTACTATTCATTGCAATCAGCTTAAGGAAGAAAGTCAAGCATGTATTGAGCTGGCTGTTTGCCTGATTGTTTACACTGTGCCTGTAATAGGTGCAGTGCTTAGAGTTTTCCCCAACAACTTTGTTCTGTTTTCTTCTGTCTTCACATTTCTTCTGCTGTCCTAGGGCAAAAATACTAACTTTCATATCTATGTGTGCAAGAGCTTGTTCTGAACCTGGAACTTTTTAGCATACAGCTGAATTTCCTGTGTTTCTCTCCTGCAACCCTTCAGTGACAAGAGTTTATCCTTTGAGGTCTCCATCTTTGAAATATTCTCCAGCTCAGCAATGGCAAGTAGCTTTTCCCTCTTATTTCGGACTGAATCAAAAAAGCCCCAACCTAATGCTCTGACAGAATATTAAGAGAAGAGTAAAAAGTGCAGTGCATGGCAGCAACTAGAGACTTGTCTCCTCGACTTCCAGCCCTCTTCTGTAGCTTCATCAACCTCAATATTGGGACCTACTGATTTTATAAGCTTTCCATAGCACAGGAGGCCTTAAATCAAGGCCAACAACTAACCCCACAGATCAGAGACTCAGAAATACCAACTGAACGCAATTCAGTGTTGCATGCAGCAGCACCCATGTGCTACCTGTTGAACTCCTGCAGGAGATGATCTTTCCTTATCCCAGTCCCAGTCTCTCATGTAGCATCACTGTGCTCTGCCGTAGTGCCAGTCTGGTGTGGGGCTGGCTGGCCCAGCAGAACTGGGGCTGCCTCACTGCTTCCGGCTGCTGGTAAAATTATGCTGTGACCACGGTAGGAATTAGTGGGCCTTGCTAAAATTGCCTAGGGGACGCCAGAAAAAAAATGAGTTGAGTCGCTTTGGGCTGATAGACAGCAGAACCATTGCTGTTCAGAGCTCCACCGTGTTCTGGCTTTGTTGCACCACTCACAGCAGGACAATGACTTGCACTGCGTTTAGCAGCTGTTGTTTGAATTACGGTGGCAGCCAACTTCCCCCTCCAACGTGAAGACTTTTTGTACAAAAAACCACTGTTCTGGTATGTCTGTCTTTGCTCCAAAGAAGTGGAAGTCAGGGGAGAGGCGATGGTATGTCTGTGTTACAGGTGGGTATAGCACAGGGAGTATGCAGCTTGCTCAAGCTCATACGGGAAGTCTGCAGCAATATTGGGAAATGAACCCAGATCTCACAAATGTCCTGCCTGCTGGCGCAGTCCCAAACCACCCTTCCTCTTCGTTATAATTTAGATTCCCTAGTTTCCTGCAGTTCTCTTAAATGAGTTTCAATAGGAGACTTTGCCCCTTGAGGAGGGGATGAGGCATTGCATAGGCATTCCAGTGTGGAAATATTTTCTTCTTCATTATTTCACTGAAAACTCGCTCTTTTCTTCAGATGGATTTTTTTTTTTTAGTAAAACTGAACTTTGAATAAACATGTTATTGAGTATTTTAGGTAGCTAAGAGAAAGCCTATTGACCTTTCTGACTATGATAATTGTTTAGAATTGAGTAACTCCTTATGAAAATATCTACTGTTGACTTATTAACCCTTTTGAGGAGCAGGTTTTAGAATTTTTCCATTTGGCTTCAATAGGTCTTGGATTGAGACCATGATAGTATGCTTTCCAACTGAAGTGGTTTCAGCCTTTTTAAAAACAGCCTACATTAGCAAAATTACTTTTCACATCAAATGTGTAGTCATAAGGGTGAAATCAAGGCTTATCTATTGCTTTGCCTGGTTCTTCAAGGCAGCAGCTTCATGAAAAATGAGTAAGATGGAATCAGAGTTTAGATTAACATAAAACATTTTGCTGGAATTGCAGGTATTTTTAAGATACTACAGGAAAAATAAGATATATTAAAAAAAGGTAAGAATGAATAATTGTTTCCATTAAAGGGACTTTGGTGCTTCTATTAGGTAATTCTAAGCTCCTTTCCCATTAATGGTAATTTGCCAGAAAAGAAAGGTACATTACATAAATATTTCAAAGTAACCTGGGCAGCAATTTGAAGATATTAAGCTTTCAACTTGACAGCCCCAAGCACCTTGATTCATCTTAACATCCAGTAAGATCTTAAATGCAAACAAACACTTTACTTGAACAGGACTGACTTCAGAACCAAAATGAGCTTCCTTCTACAGGACTGAACGAATATTAGGGACCAATCAATGTTTCCTCAAGAAGGTTAATTATCTCAACTGGAAGGAAAGCATGTAGGGACGGACATGTGAAGTAAACCAGAGTCATTTTTCTAAACAAATCCTGGATCCGCAGTCCGCATACAGGCAAACCTGTATTTCATCTGCACTAATCTCACAACAGCACTGTTTGGATTTGATTCTGCTTCCCCAGGAGCTAGTGCAGCAGCAGGACTGTGCTGTGCGAGAGGAAGGGTAATGCCACGGATGTACAAGAAGCAGCTGAAATAGGTGTCACAAGTCATTAGGGCAAAGAGCTGCTTCTCTGTGGCCTGAGCCAAAGCCTGCAAAAAGGGAATTAAAGCCTTTTTGGTGACTCCACTGGCCTTTGGATAAGCAGTGGTGAGCTGGATATGCTGAAGGACTTGACACCCATAACTAGGGGATAGTCACTGGAGAGAGATCAGCTAGTGGCTGCAAGGAACCCAACCTCCTTGTGGAGGAGGAGGAAAACGCACAGACATTTGCCTTTGAAACATGGCTTACAGTGTTCATGATGGCACTTCTTCTCCTTGAGAATGTACAGGATGCAAACTTCTCTGAGCCAGGGTTTTGTTGGTTAGAAAAAACTTGTAATTATAGAATTCAGCTATTAATACATTTTAGGTCTAGAACTATGCTAGAGTAATCTGTCGCAGATGAGTGGATTCGGAGGAGCTGTAGTCAGCTATTGGAGAAAGGCAAGCAGTCCCAGGGAAACAAATCTGGCAGTAAGGCTCATTCTGGGGTCCGGGTTTGCCTGGGCTGAGCAATGGTTCGCTGCTCATTTCCTCTCCTCCCCATCCCTTGGCACTTCCTCTTGATGCTGCTGCTCAGAAATGAAGAGCAAATTCAAGATGCAACTCTGGGTTTAACAGATGCCAATCAGTGAGTCCCTCCCACTCCTGGCACCTTTCTTCTTTTCCTCCTTTCCTCCTGGCTTTCCTCCTGTCTGTGCCCCAGGTATACATGTAAAGTCAGCAGCCCTGCCTTGGCCTTCCTACTTTTATTTTGAAGCTCCCAGTTACAAGAGCATTCTGTCTGTTTTAGTTCCTCTGAAGTGTTGTTGAATTTATCTCTGTCTCTGATTGTGGGGTTGGGGTTTTTTTGGTTTTGTTTAGGTTTTTTGGTTTGGGGGTTTTTGTTGCTTTTTTGTTTTTAATAGGATAAAAAGAGAAGTAACTTCTCTTAATTCTCTATCACATGTGAGCCTGCTGGAGGAAACGCACAGACATTTGCCAGTCTCCTTAACTCTAGAAAAAGGGTTACAGCCAAGAATACAGGGATTTGATTCTTAGCTGGATATACTGGACAGAAACTGGAATGGAGAAATATTGTAGTGTGTATCTTAGACCTTGTAATTAGTTCAGAGCCTCTTTTTGAACACCTATTTGACATGCATGTCCTCAGAGCATTCATAAAACAGGGGTTGCAGTGATTTGTGGTCATTAGAGATTGTTCTAATCATTGCAGTAATCCCTGGGGCTGATATATAAACTCTGTATAAACAAATACCAAGAGACTGTCTCTGTCTTTAAGAACTTACAATCTAAATAGAGAAAAAAGGCAAACAAAGGATTATCATCACCAGGGTTGGGTGACCTAAGAACAAACCCCAAATCTCCTGCATTGCCTTCGCAATGTGTCCCTTCTTGTTCACTCAGATCATCCTGATTTTTTTTTTTTTCCCCCAAGTAATAGGGATTTCATGCCAGAGATCTGGCATGACTCCAGGTCGGATAACGCTGGGTATGTTTACACTGTGCATTGGAGTAGGGTTTCCCGAGCGATCAGAGGTTACAGCCCGTTAAGTCCAGAGGGCACACACCAGCATTGCTTGGGCCTCCTAACTCATGCCCAGAAGTCATCTGGCTGCCCTTGCTTTGCAACCATGCTGTTACAAGGGTAGCGCAGCTGCTTCCAGGCTCAGTTTGACTCACCTCTGGCCAGCACGATGCAGCAATTGCAGTACACCGTGTAGGTGCTTTTATATCGTACTTCCCACTTACTAGGCTATGTGGGAAAACTGTGTTTCAGGCTGTAGGTGCCCACCGGTGTAAGACATGCCCTGTATTTCCTGGAGTAGGTCCATATCCTCTATTCCCTAGGCTAAACTATAAGAAAATACTGCTGTTTGATGTTACGTGTTGTTCTGCTTCAGCTCAGAAGTGACTGCAGTCACTGGTGGGCACAGTGAGCCTTTGCAGAGGCCGGGTATCACTTTGACTGTGTATGAATCAAAGGGTTCTGGGGGTTATAAAATACTAAGTGTAGGCTGTTACATTATACAGTGATTATTCCTGAAACACACAAGCTTTCTCCGGTCTATTGTTATAGGGAAAAAGGGCTGTAGCAAGCCGTCCCCTTTCCAAGGCATACTGCTGCCATGGGACTGCCACTGGCGTCTCTCACACCAACGAAAGGCTTGAGCATCCCTTGCTGAGTCAGTCAATCGCCTCGGCTCAGCTCCAGCACGGCTGTTCAGAGGGAGTGCATGTAGCAAGGCTCCTGCAGAGCACACAGGAGGAGGGTGGAGAGGGGAGTTTGCCTTGTAAGCAAAGGCTGCGTTGACACAGGAGGAAGGTCTGTATTTCTTGCACTCCTTAATGCTGTGGCAGAGCTAGACCTACCTTAGTCATCAATCAGTCTTTTAAATCTGTCTTCTGTAGGACAGGTGCAAGAGTTGGTAACTACCTAATTTGGTGATGTTGAGCTCACTGGTTAGTGTTTGTAAAATGTTGTAGGAAGGCTAGGTGGTACTCTTGAGCTGGATTTTGCCACTGCTTACTCAAGAGAAAAAGTGCTGTGTAAATCAGTAGAGGCACTTGCCCTTCAGAGCCAGGCACTCTTCTGCGTGCTGGGAGGTGGCAGAAGGTGCTCTGTTGGTCCTCAGGCTGCAGTCCAGATTCAATCGGGAAAACACTTAAGCACATGGTTAATTTGAGGCATGGGCTTATTAGTCTTATTACCGTTGAGTATTGGTGTGTTTGCTTTGCTGAGTGGGCACAAACTGAAGTGCATGATCTGCTGACCCCAGAGCTGGGGGAGCAGGTCCTTAATTCGTGATGTCTTCTCTGGATAAGGCATAAGTGCATTTGATGAAAGGGTTTTCTGTCTCAGGCTGAGCATCCTATGCCATCGGTACAACCAGCACTTTTACACTGTCACTCAAGGGAGCTGCAGAAGAAATGAGTGCCGATGTGCACAGCAACACCTGTGTCGTCTGATACTGGCTTCTGTGAAGGACAAAAACATCTCTAATCCTTGTACGCAGAGCCCCATACACAGTATGTCCCCTCTGGGAACTTTCTCACCAGTGAAAAGGGTAGTGTTCACAGTCCTCTCAGTCATTCCTTTTAAAAGTAAGTTTAGTTTGCAAACAGTCAAAACCAGTTCAGTTTAGTAAATTTTACGGATCAATAAGTGGTTGGAGGACAACTGACTGCTTATTGCTGGGACAGTTGGGCTGGAGAGCATCTACGGATGATGAGATTCTGCAACATGCAACTCGTACCTGTAAATGTTCGTAACAGCTGATAAACATGTATAAGCCCTCTGTTAGCTGTTTATTAGAGATCTTTTATTAAAGATATGACCCACAGTTGTACTAAGGAGGGGCAGAGGTTGGCGGGTGTGGGGTGAGATTTTGACATTCCATTTCAGATGGACTTGGGGCCCGTGAAGCACAGCACCAGCCAGCCCAACTCTGGAAAGTGGAGTTGTTGTCCTGGGCTGCTAAAGTCCTGCTGGCACGGCTGCGTGGCTTGCAAGGCCTGAGCCTCTGGTCCTGTATGGTTTTCTTCTTCAGCACGTGGATGGATTGGACTGTGTGGCTATTTCTGAGATCGCTGTGCCCTCCTCTCTCAGTCAGTCAAAACACAGTCTTTGGTTTGTAGCAGCTGGATTTTTGAAGGGTATATAGCCATTTAGGATAAAAACAGGAACTGCTCTAAATCTTTAGATGCCAACGTTGCCTTACAATCTGGCCCTAGATTACTGTTGAAAATTGGATTTAAGCTTCTATCTCCTTAAAGTGTCCTTAAAAGGTTTACTCCTGGACAAGCTTATGCTCAAATTTAGAAAGTTTGCCATTCATCATTCATGTGACCATACTAGGTATTTCACCAAGAAGGAATTAATGTTGGGAACAATGGGAGATGATTTTGAGGAGAAACAGCAAATAACATCATTCAGAGGACAAAACTGTGAATTTCTAGGAAGATGCTGTTTGTCACAGAGAAACAAAATGTTATAAAAATAAAAAGATATATCTGAGCTATACATTTTGCTTTTAATTCTCTTGGCTCAGGACGTTTGGGAGCTTTCTTTTCAGATACTGAAGCTGTGTATATTATGCATGCAGCACAGTATGCTGTAAGCTCGTATGGTCCCTGTTGTAGCTATTCCCAGACACTGCTGTACTGCTATGGCATGGTGTGTACAATCCCACAGACACTTCAGTCTAATGTCCTGTGAAAAGCATCACAGATTATTGATAATAGGATTAAGGTATCTGAGCATTTAATTCTGTGTTCATGTGTTTTCAAGTTGTTCCTAAATGGAAGAAAATTTCAGTGTGAGAAAGAGTATACTTGAAAGACCGAAATTCTCAACCCAGCATCAAGAGGGATAAACTGTATTTAAACAATATGTTTAAATAAAGACTGAATTGATACTGATTCATTCCAGATGAGACTTTGGGATCTGTAAAATGTGGGGGCTTGCTGTACTATACTCTAAACTTTTTATCAGAAATAGTCACTCTCTGTACCAAAACAGGTATCTGCAAGAGTTTGACACGTGATCACAATCACGACAAACAGTGGCATCCCTGGCTCCTTATCGCCTTCAATGACCTGGGGTGTTGGCTTGGAAACAATAGCCCTTGCTGGTGTGTTGGTGCTGAGATCAATGAGTCAGCCTCGCAGGGCGCCTTCCCAAATCTGATACAGCATGTTGCAAGTCATATAACCATTCTTTGCCTCAGTTTCTCTCTCTGGGAGATGAGGATACCAGTTTCTCACTGAGTATTAGGGTGAGAAAAGCCGTACAGGTGCAGTGTTAACATTCCTTGTACTCATTAGACTATCCAGTACCCTTTGTCTCTCATTTCAGTTTTGTAAATCTCCATGCTCCACAGTCGTCTATCAGTGCATTTTTTTAGCTTATGTTCACAGCATGATATTACTATTAAATGATGTCTGGGGTTTTTTCGGTCTTCCTTAAAAGACCTGACAGGAGGACAAGCATATTCCTTTTCCCCTTGGCTCCCCAGTATACTTCCAAATACCCAGCATAAGAAAGCTCTTAAGTATATGCTTAAGACCATCGTTATTCAGGGTGGCATGTAAACACAGTGTAATTTTAAGCATGTTTCTGAGTGCTTTTGTGAATAGAGATGCTTTCCCAAATCAGAACAATACTTCTGTGCAGGCTACCAAGTAGCCTGTGACCATTTCTTTGGTCACTGGGAGCAAGGACTTGTTCCGATTTGAACTTCTGGATCAACTAACTCAGTTGGTAGAATTACTTACCAGTAGAATTACTTCTACCGTCCTGGTAGAGGGGATGCAGAGAGCTCCTCGAGTCCTGGATCTCAATTTACTTGAACGGTAGTTTCTCTTTAGCTGTTACTTGGCTACAAAGCCAAAGCTCTGACCTGAGCATCGCCACAGAGCATGGCATTGGTACGTCACTGCGCTGTGGCACACACGGTCTGAGCAGCTGCAAATGCTCCGTGAGATATTCTCCTTCTTTATCTCTCTGACCTCTTTTGTCTTGTTTTGCTCTGTGGCGTCACACAAAAGGGCCATATATATGTGTGTGTGCGCATGTATATACATATACACACATATACATCAGATTCTGTTCTGTCTTCATGCTCAGGGTTGCTGAGCAAAACTTCAGAGTAAGAGGTGACCAGCTGCACTCTGAGGCTTTCAGCAAAGGAAACCAAAGTCATCTCCAATTGTGAGAGCGTTTAATTGCTCTTGCACAGTTCACTGATTTCAAGGTCCATAGGGACCCTGTGATTCTTTTGCCTGAACACCTGTGTATTACAGCCTGTGACATTTCATCCAGAGTTTTCTGCATTACAGACATTAACATGTGGCTGAACTAGAACATATCTCTGAGAACAACATCCAGTCGCAATTTAAGCTTCTTTTATCAAAAAGGACCTCATAGAGTCAGAAGCAAATGAATTTCTAATAGTCCAGATACACACAGGACCCTTGGAGTACTTCAGCTTGAAAGACTTCAGGTGAGGGACCAGCTACCATGTCCCACAACATGCATATATAATTGTTAATTAGTGTGAAGAGTTTCTGCATTATTTCCTGTCTTAATAATTTTTGATGCAGTTTGTAGTCACTGATAATGCCTGTTTCTACTGGACTGAGGTAGCAGATTAAGACACTGTGTAGCTTGTTCCATTTTGGGCCCCTCAATGGCACTTTCCAGTGTCATTCCAGCCAGGAGATCACCACGGGATGTAGAGCTACCTATGGCTTTCTGTGTGTGCATGGGGTGAAGAGTGTTGCTTTTCAGTCCTGGTGTCAAACTTAAAGGCAGTATCCATGAAAACTGCTTTCCTGGCTCTTTCAGATCTGGTTTCAAGATCCTCTTGCATTTGGCATCATTCCCAAAAAACCTTATTTGCTGTCTACATCAGTTGAGAAACTTTTTTATAAAATCTTGGCTGTCCGTGCTGTTGAGTAAAGTCCAGGATTGCTGTTGTCTGCCCCTGAGTATTGTTTCTGTAATGAGGATCTCAGGTAATTCCGGCATTACTATGGACTGTAATTTGACTACTTTTCCAAAGTTTTGCAAGCAAGACATTTCTTGCTTGCTTTTTATTTTTCATGTAAGGCTTCATATTCTTATAATACTCATGTAAAAGTTTTAGTCATTCCCACCATCTCAGGTTCCCTCCATAGGTTTCCACAGTTCAGTCATATTTTCTGATGATGTTCTCTTTTCTAAAGAACCAAACCCAACCTTTTCTGGAAGCTGCATTTTGCAGTTTTATTTCATTGCATTTTTTGCACCTTTTACAGTATTTTCTGTATGTGTCTCAGCCCTAAATCGGGAGCCTAGGTAAATTATAAAAAAAATACCTGTCCTGATTTTTGCTTCCATTTTGTCCTAGTTGCTTCCATTGGCAAGACCAGGTCTTGAGCCTGCCAAGTGCTGAGTGCGATAGCTCGATTCTGCGTGACTTGCGCATGTTCAGAACTGTGCAAGGCATTCGAGGCCCAATCCTGTGAAGCTTACTGAAGTCAATGGAAAGACTCTCATTGATTTTGTTGAGCGCTGGATCAACATTTAATCTTTGGCAAACACCTTACTGCCAAACATTTTAAGATACTTACATTTAAAAAACAGAGGTGTGGCAACTGCAGCCCCTAAACCAGCAAAAGATCTGTGGACATATACGTGTGTGTGTCTGTGGGAAAGTCAGTGCTGCCTTTTGTATTTGTCATATGTCGTGTGTGGTGGTTAGGAAGAATTAACAACAGGAGATTGGTTTTAGCGAGACAGATGTGTGCACTATGATGTGATACTATGATATGATGTGTCACTAGGTTGTGATACTTGGGGCAGGAAACGTGAAAATCCTGAAACTGTTGTGAACAGCAGAACCCTCGTTTGGCGGGGAGGCAGGAGCTCGGGGGACCCCAGGGAGGACAGGACCCACCTGCTGTGGGTGTACTGGCAGCAGCGCGAGTTTCTGAAGGCAGATGAGGGAGAAGAACAGAGTCCATCTGCTACCAGAGGTCCCCAGTCAAGTTGTCTAAGTTAAATGACCTTTCATGGTAGCTGTTATCATATATTTTTGTCTGTATCATATATTTTTGTCTGTATGTGTTTACAAAAACACTGATTCGCATTTGTAATTGTAAACTCATCTCTGTGCCTTCCTGGAAAACATTTATTTTCTTCTGTGTTCATGTCTGCTGTAAGAAAGACCTTGGCTTACTGTGACAAGCAAAAGCATCATTACTTCTCCAGAAATATGAGACCTTTCAGGGTACCACAACCTGTGGCAGTGTTGCAAATGCCAGGATTTATATTGTGTTTCCCAACAAACTGAAGGGCCACAGAAAGAAAGTGAGAGAGAAGTGTGCAAGGGGCAAATGGTTGAGAGGCAACTCACAAACTTAAGAAAAAACTGTGTTTCCACAAAGAGAAGAGCCAGCTCAGTGTCTTCCCTTCTAGGGTACTATTAGGGCAAATCTTGAAACTTTGGTACCTCTGAGGTAAGTGCTTTTTGGGAGATAACAGCCTTGATGCTCATCTCACAGAGGACCAGTACAAGTCCAAGTAATTGCAATCAAAGGGCTTGTGAAATCTCTGTTTTTCTGCTTTCCTTTGCAAGCTAAGCCACCTGCCGCGCCTCCAAATGTTGCAAATAGTGCATGGACCTGTACTGAATATGTAATATTATTCTGATCCTTTGATCTTGCAGCACACTGCAAACCTCCAAGCCTCAACAAGCCCTGCTGAAGCAGGGGAAATACTCATATTCCTACCTTTGCAGGTTTGGAAACTGAGGCACGGAGGTTTGCCTGCCCTGTAGCCCCACAGCAGTCAATGGCAAGCTGAAGAATTCCAGCAACCTCGTGCATGGGCCAGGATTTCAGAATAAATCCTTCGACTCCCAGTAATGAAACTTCCACTTTGCTGCCTCTATCCCTGTCATCGGAGTTTAACGATGACCTCCCAACCTCTCTGACCCCTTCCCTTTCTTCCGTTTTAGAGCAATAGGTGTTGCAAAGCAGATTTGTTAAAGCTTCTAATCTACTAGCCGCTGTGGAGTGTGGGGTAGGATGCCTGTGGTGCTCCCCTCCTTTCTTCTTCCTGCTGCACACCGTAGCCACCCTCCTTGGCAGGTGCTTGGTCCTTGGTTCATTTTTATGAAGGAAACTGGGAATTCCTCACAACCATACAGAGCACACGTGTGAAACCTGGATAAACAAGGGGATATATTTTTTCTCTCTCCCTCCTTCCCAATTTCTGGAGTGCCATCCTCGCCTCGAGCTTGTGTCATACCTGTGCGGCTGTGCTGGCTGGTGGGAGCACTGCAGTACTGTACTTTGGGCCAGAACGGGATAAGCCACTTGTTGGGTGACTGAAGGAGAATTTGTTGCAGATCTGTTGTGGTGTGATACTGTATTTCGGTATGTTGTGACTGGGTGTGCAACATGACCCAGCAGGGTAACCTGAAAGCAGAGCTGTGCTAAAAAAGACTGCTCCTCCTCTGGCATGTGTTTTTGTAGTGGTTGCTAGCATGATGCAGATTTACGTGTGCACCATTGGCAGCGGGTGCAGAAAGCTTTGACAGGATTAGCACAAGATTGTAGCAGCCCTCAGGAAATATGAGCAAAGGCTGGTTGGGATTTTGCCCTCCCTGTGCAGAGGGTCTCTTGCACCAAGGGTCTTCTGACAAAACTCATCACATTTGCACCTCTGTGAAGGTGTGAGGGAAGGCTGGTAACAGCGTTTGCTGCTGGTGGTGCTGCTGCCTTGGCAGCGGTGCTGTTCAGATGCTGTGCCAGCAGCACCTGGGGTTTTGTTGTCATATCAGACACTGCTGCTAGATGCCCCCACTCATCTCCTGTGCTTGTGTGGCACGTTTACCACATGCTCTGAGCACTGCGTTGTCCTCCAGAAGAGAAGAAAGGTTGCTCTTCCAAAACTTGAGCAAGGACTCTTTCACAGGCTGGTTTGTTGGGATTTTTTTTCTTGTTTATTTCTTTATTTTTTCTCCACGGGACAGAACTGTAGTGTGTCACCCAGTCCCCATAGCTAGGCAGCAATGCTGGTGGGTTGGCAGGAGTCCCTGAGGAGTTTTACAGCCCTCTCTATGAAATGAAGTTATTCACCAGATGATTTTCATAGGGCTGGATGCAAAGGTTGTGCTGAATCTATGTTGTATAACATTGACCGGGTCAATTTTTAATGTAATGACAATGGCAGCTTTGATCTACAAATTAATGTATATTCACTGCACAGCTTGGAAATCCTGCTTCAGAAGATGCTACAGAAGAACATTGATATTATTAGATAAGACTCTATAGATTACAAGGATGTAACTGTAGGAATTAGAGATGCTGAAGACATTTAAAGGAGGAAGCAAAGGACTCAGCAGTTAACTGCTGCTTTTCATGGGACAGGAGAGAAAGAGGAATGCGTGCAATGGGAAGTGTCTCCATTTGAGTGAAACCTGAACTGTGTAGCTTAGTATAGGGAAAAGTATGTAGAAAATATATTTTAAGATATTCCCTCTCTTCCTCACCCTCTTGCCCTCAAATCAGCCAACAACATTCTCTTTAGCAGAAACAGAGTTTGGGAAAAAGCTTGAATTTTTAGAGATGGCCTCATAGTTTGGTTCTGTGCTTTTGTTAATGGTAGATTTAAGAAAACACTCAAAGTTCCATATAGACACTTATGATAAAATGGCCTGTCTCATTGCATGATCTACTCAAAAACGCACTTTCATCCTAAGATCATAATCGTACAGATTTCCAAGCAAAGGGTAAAAAAAGATAGATAGGCTCTGTAAATAAATATGCTGTACATTTTTAAAGAAAAGGCCAAGCAATTCCCTTTTGAATATAACAAACAAAAATTATTTGTATTTCATAAAGGCACCACGAGATAGGAGAAAGCTTTTGACTGCAGAGGAGCCCATTGAATGTGGAATGTGGGAGCGGGAGGAGGTGGGATGGCAGACAGTGTTCCGGCGCCTGGTGGGAAAGGTGCATAAGGGCAGAGAAACAATAAACGGAAATTTTCTAAAGTCTTTTGTAATGGTTTCTTCTTCAAAGCACACAGCTCACAAAACAACTTTAAATAGTTGCAGTCCGATTTGCCGAAATTAAATTAAAAAAGGATTTTGAAGAAATGGAGACATTTAAGTTGGCTGGTAGCTGTTAAACAAGGAAGCTGAGCACATGGAGGAGGCCCGTGCAGCAGATGCATAGACTGGTTATGTCTGGAGAACTGTTTTGGGGCCAAGAAATTACAATTTACTTTTATGAATTGTGATGGAAGCAGTTGAGTGTGCATAGACCTTGGAAGGGAGGGGTGTTCTCTGAGGTGGTGCAGATGCCAAGGAGCAAGGTTTACTGGTGAGCTTACCCAAAGCAGCTTGGCATGGCACATACTTTGTAAGTCAGGATTTTAATATTGCATGTCTGGGAGAGCTCCATCCATTGTTGGCACCTGCAGTGGCTGGTCCTCACATCTTCAGACTTCCATAGAGCTTGAGGTTTGGCTGTGTAACTCACTGACACTCAAGCTAATGCTCAGGCAGTGTCTCAGTGCAGGATGACTACTCAGTTAGTGACACAGCTGAGTATGGGAGGGGTGTCCCACCAATGCCTGAAACTGGGGATAGTAGAAGAGGCCTGAAGGGAAACTGAGGGAGTTAGGAGTAAACCTCAGAGTAAATCTTGTCAACCTTGGATCTTACTTTCAAACAATTCTGCAATCTCAATTTTGCTTAAGAGCTGGCAACATTGAAAGAGAGAACTATGTCTCTAGACTGAAGAGGCTTGAGTTTTGTTCCCATTGCCTGAGATATGGAGCACCTTCAGCAAGTTGTTGGATTTTTGGGGGTTGTTTTATTTTTTCACCAGCTGGGTATTACATACTGTTCCCAGCTGTGTAACCAATGTGCTTTTGTAAGAGTTGCTGTACCTCTTTTTTTCTCTGTGCCTCCTGCCACACCTTGTGTGGGGGTTTTGGTTGTAAATTCTTCAGGACAGGGATTATCTCTTACTACAGTGATTATTTGCAGCACGGAGTTAAGTCTGCAGTGGAGTTAACTCTTCTTCAGCAAGTTGTACAGAGAATTGACAGAGGGGTGGCTCATACGTTGATGATGCCATGTTGCTCCTATGTATGATAGCTAGCTCCTATTAAAATCACCCTCCAAACTCAAAGCTTTTCTGTATGAGTGGTGCTTTGAATGAGGACAAGACTCACATTATTAGCTGAGTTAACACAGTGGGGGAAACAAGTCCTAAGTAACTGCAGCCCCTAACACATTGCATCTCCGATCTTATCTGATGCCACTAGACATTTTTGAAGTGAAAGTAGTGTTAATTTGAAGCTGTGCCCCGTGTTCAGGTCCCCTAAAAGGTGATGTTCTCATCTGAACAAACTGTTCAACTCTTGTAGTGTCCTACAGCAGGATGTGAAGGACTTTCCCATCTTCTCTGAATTGAACTGAAATAGTATTTGTATGTTCTGGTATGGGGTTTGGGGTAGGAGCAGGATAAATCCCTCTAATTGTGCCATTCAGTAGACACAGCTTTGTTTATTTTTTAAGCTGGCACAGAAATGCAGGATAAGCTTAGCTGACCACAAGCCATTAAGTGTTATGGCTTGAATTGAATACTGAACAGTATTGTTAAAGCATAAAGGGAAACTCTGGAATAAATTAACAGGTCATATAATATCTCACGTTTCCCAGAAATGCAACAGCAGCTACTCATCTCTTTTCAACTACTTTCCCAGCTAAGGGTGAGATATTTCTGCACTTAACTCAAGGAATCCAGAAATCAGACGTGTACGTTTGAGCTGGACACGGCTGGAGCCATGCTCCCCTTGCAGTTGACAAGGAGAAATGGGAACCTCCAGAGGGTGATTCAGCTTATCCTAAGACAGATGTCTAAGATGGATCAGATGAATTGCTCTCAGAAGGTGCCTCTTTCTCTCCACTGAAGGAGTTCCTGTAACCACCTTCTCCTCCCCGGTATGGGTGATTATCGCTTCACTGACTTACATGCTGGAGTACAGCTCTGCACTGCTGTGACTGGAGCACCATTGGGATATTTGGGAGGAAGAGGATATTTGGTGCTTAGGGATGTCTCTTTGCCATTGGCAGATCGCAGGTCTCATGCTGCATGCAGCGGATCCAATTCATCCATAACCCATTTTGTTAGTTTTCCTAGTGTGAGGAATTCTGCACTTTAAGAGAATTCATATCGTACTCTGACAGGAGTGGACACAGGTTTGTTACTGTGAGAGGACACACTTTTGCATCTTTTCTCTCTAACAGGCTTCAGCAGATCTAAGAACAAAATAGCTGCTGTCTTTGCCCTCAAGGGTGATTGTGGGACCTCGCTCTACATTGATTAAAAACAAAAAAAAAAAGCTTGGGGGCTGCCAGAGCTGGCACTTGGGCTGAGCTGAGCCCAGGATACAAATCCAGCTGAAAAGTGGAGTCAGCAGCCCATGCAGACTTCTAGGCAGTCCTGCCTCCTCTGTGTAATATACGCTCTTCAAAATAGGTAATGTCACTGCACTGGGATGTCAAAGCCTTCTTCTATAGCTGGACTTGATGCAATGGACATGTCTTCTTGTAGTTGCTACGTTTCTTTGAGCTGGCTTAGAGAAGGGTTTTACACTTGTTTTCTGGAGCAATTGCCTCACTTTTGTATTTTGACTGACTATTTCTAGGAGGCAGCAGACAAACTGCATTGAGACTGAAACCTTTTTTTGTCCGGACACTGTCTGCTACAAATTCACATTCATATGTGTAATCCCAGAAACTTTGATTGGAAGATTGGAGCTCATTGGAATAGGAACTTCCAGGATTAGACCCTAAAAATATATGTTGTTATACCAAATAATACATATTACTGCTTAAAATAGCATAGTTATAAAGCAGTGGCTGGCATCCAAAACTTGACATCCATATTTCTGTTGCCAGGATATTTTCCCACTAAAAGTGAATTAAAAACATAAAAATCAATGTCTATTTAGACTGTTCATTATTATTGCTTGGTTAAGTATAAACGATTTGTCAACACATAGCAGACACTTGGAGAGGATATTTCCTTGCAATAACGCAAATCTGAAATTCTCCTGGCTGTTTCCTAACCTGGCACTCGCAACCTTGGATCCAACTGCACAACTCAGAAGTTTTGAAACTAGCCTTCTGAGCTGGGCTTCGGGTAAAGTTTCTCAGCAGTATATAATTATTCCCATTATACCTGTCGTCAGTGATTCATTGACCGCTGAGGCATACATACGAGCTATTTTTCTCTTTATGACTTTTCGGGGGGATGATTCACCGGTTATAAGTGTACATTATCATATGACTAAAGAAGAAAAAAAGACAAATGGAGTGAAGTGCCACTGAGATTTTCCATATTAAAACAAAAAAGAGTTCGGTCAATAAAATAGTGATGCTTCTCCCATGTAAGGCCAGCAAACAGCTGTAAAGCTTCAAAGCAGACAGAATCCGTACAAGCTTTGCTTTGGTTTTATACTTCTACAATTCAATATGCTGAAATCAGTGGAGTAAAACAGAGTAACTACAGCTGGGAAAAGGCAGGGGTATATTAGCTTTTCTTCTGAATGGCTCGACTGTTCTCTGCTCAGATGTCGGTCCTTCTTTGTTACTCGCTAACCCAGGATCACGGATGCAAGGGGAGAGCTCTTTCCTTGCTGTGCAACAGGGAGCACAGGATCAGCATTGCCATAGTGGCAGGGATGCTCACAGCACATCTGTTCTGCTGGCTTTGGCTACAGGAGAGGGGAGAGATCCCAGTCATTGACTCCAGTTGAGTGACATCACGCCGGGGAAATGGTGGGGCAGGTCTTGGAAGTAAAGTGTTCAGTGTCAATGGCTGGTGAAAACCCCAAGCAGTCGCAGGACTACCTTGACTTCAGTAGCTTTGAGTGAGTTTTGTAACCCACAGGTCAGCATGAAGATGGGTAGCAAGTACCATTTAAGGTGCTGACTGAAAGACAGAAATAAAACCCCTCTTCCACTGCAAAATCTGGTCAGCAGAGTGAGACTGTCTGTTGAGCAACAGGGAAAATAGATTTATGTGTCACTGTTAGCTTCTGTGAACTAGCCAAATTGCTTTGGCACAAAACACACGATATTTATTCACAAAAATGTGGAATTAATTGCTATCATCCACATTTTTTAATGGGAACATATTTTATTTTTTGGTTACAATAGTCCTGAGCCTCAGTCATTGTCAGGAGTGGGACTGCCCTGCCGTGTGAAGGGCCAGACAGGAAATGGTGGTGGGTCCGGTGGGGCAGGAAGGGAGTGCCGTGAAAAGGTCCATCCTACAGCAGCCTTTGAATGAAGGGAGTTCACTTACATCTTTGTGGAAGTCACATTTATGTCGTAATACAAAGGCCTACTTACATTGGCTTGTTACTAAGAAAATAGCCTCCCAGACGTTTTACTTATTTCACTGGCTGTTACATTTAGTTGATGTTCTTTGCCTTTTCTTTTAAATGCAAAGGACATGAACTCTCACCTCTCTTCCTCTCCATCTATATCTCTCTTCATGGTTGACCTGACCCATCTTGAAGCTGAACCATGTCTTAGATTCTTTATCTCAGATCCAAAATTTTCTACCTAGATCACCTGCGCTCTTGCCAAATGTCGTCCTCTAGCCTCCTGAGTCTATAGTCTTCTCCTTCCCCTCCCATGCTGCAGCCCAAACTGCAGTTTGCACTCTTCTCTTATCCGAGCCACAAAAACATCCTCCTCCTATGCCTCTGCTTGTACTTGACTTTCCCCTTTGGTTGGGCCACAGGAAAGCCTGCTCTGCTGCTGGCTGCTCTGGGATGGAACAGCACTCAGCATAGAAATTACGAGTACCGATTCCTTCAGCCTGTGGTGGAAGAGCTGGGAAGGAGAAAAGGGGTATGAGAAGGAGTGAATTCAGTGCTAAATGAATTTGGGAAGCAGAGGCTGAGTTGAGGCAGGAAAGAACACTTGGTTAATCAGTTTGGAAGGCACTTCCTCTGGGTTACCAGGGGACATTTCCGCTCTCACCTGAACTAGGACTTGCATTTTTACAGTGTTTCTCCACACCGTTTGTACACCACCAGCATGAATTGTAGTTATCCCTTGACAGACTGTCCCGTGCTAATTAACTACTAGAGATGTTGAGCTGGGCTCAACGTGCCATATCCACATGTGCTGTGCTGGCCTGGTATAGACCTGCCAGTTTATGTTGATACATGGTGTCTATACTCAGCAGCAGCACTAAAGTCCTTAGGATGTCATTTACCTGTGCTTTGCACTCTTCACAATTTTGCTGTATCTGGGTGATCTGCTCCCTTCATTTCCCTGGTTAATGTAGAGAATTGACTGTGTCCTCACAGTGCTTTCACACATGTGCAGAAGAAAAAGATCTTTATCTACAGAGATTGCAGATATATGAATTATGCGAGGGGTGAGCAGGTCATTCTGATGCAATTCCATAGAAACAAGCAATTACATTTATAGGCACGGCTGAGTAAGGTAATTTGGAGCACAGCTGGCCAGTAGCAGGGATTTTCTAGTCTCTAATCATTGCCATGGACCTACAGGCTGGAGGAAAGCCCAAGTTGAAAGGGTCACTCACAGGCCAATAAAAGAATATCTGTTGGCTGGGAATACCAGATTCAACAGTTTCAAAACATGTTTTTCTTCATCTTGTTGAAACACAAGATTACACTTAGTCATCACTTATATGGTTGGACTCTTATGATCTCACAACTACAAACCTTTTCCTTTCTTCCTCCTCCTTCTCATTCTTTTTCTGAAGAACCATTTATTAAACATATGTTTTATTCCTGGCTGGGGATTTCCACTCAGTTTTCTGTGGCTGATATCCCAACACCTAGAGAGTTCTCAAAGTTGGGTTAGGGAGATCTTAGTCAATGGAGCAGGAAAGAAGTCATGACTATTCCCTTGCATTAAATAGGTGGGTCAGATTTCCAGCTGGTGTAAATTATCCTTGCCCATAGATCTGTTCAGATGGTATTTGCAGCTTCTTTTGGAGACGCGGAGGAGTAAAGCTTTGCTAACAGAGATGCTGAGGGAAGCGTTCAGTACTCATGAGGACGTGTTCACGTTGCCAGAGCAGTCTCTTGATCTTGTCTCTGGGCTGGCTCTGTTGGAAAGGATGGTGCTACAGTGCCTTGTCCATTCAAGTGAGTGCTGCATGAAAGTTTATGAAAAATCTGGATTTGTTTGTCTGTGCTTTCGAAACCTTTTTTCCACCATTTCCTAGAGCTTTGACTCTTGCCTACAGTACAACTAAGCTTTCTTGGTAGTGCAGCAATTCACTGAGTCTGGGTAAAGCTGTCCTACAGACCTAAACTGCCGCCTTTGTTTCTGGAAGATTTCCATTAGTTTATCGCTCTGATTCACTTTTCCTCATCCCTTTCCAGGCAGAAACTCTGTCAGCTTCTCACAACTTCCCTGGTGAAATACTGCTACACAAGTCACTGCTTCACCCTCTCACCTCAAACTCATTATTTCAACCCATCTTCATTATACAATGTTGTTACTACATTTACTATAGTGTCTGGAAGGCATAAAATGCAGACACACAAAACAGAGCAAAACAATTAGTTCTGCCCCAGTGATCTTGGTTGCTAGAGACTACTTTAGCAACCTCCAGGTCCATTTACTCACCAATTAAACCAAATCCTTGTCATTTAATAGCACTATATAAATACTTGCTTGGAATAAGTTTTGCTATCTGATATCATACTGTGTTGTACAATTTTAATTGATACAGCTAAAATGCAGGCAAGCTTTGAATGATTTTTCTTGTGATATGTCCTGTGCTAGGATATTCAAATTGCTATTGTATAATGATGACTAATTCCTTAACTAAAGTCCATCAGTAAAATCTCAGCTTTGTGTCTTACTCTTTTGAAGTATAAAATATCATTATTTCATCTCCATAATATTGTTTGTCTTTTGTCTCTGCTCAATTCTATTGTGCAATTATTTACCAGCATCTCTAGTATAATTTTTTGTGTATATTTATCAAGAACTGAGTCTTAAGTATTGCAATTGAATTTGAGCTGGCAGCCTATGGCTTACCTGGTGAATATGTCCTCAGCACAGTGCTAGTATAACCTCGAGGAAGAAGTTTTTCTTGATTTCTGGTTGGGAAGGTTCTGTCTTTTAGGATCTCCCTGCTCTCAAGCTTCATGAACTTCTAACTAATTTCTGTCTGGTCTCAGGTACTGCTCTTTCTTGAAGAAATTGTAATCTGAGGGGATATATTTTGGATACGAGCAGAGGCCAGCAGGTAGTTCATGGGGCACTCTTGGAATTGCTCAAGAGAGGCACCTGCAGATGCCGGTAAAAGCACGTGTCCCTAGTCTCAGCACCGTGCGTTGCTTTGTTCCTCTAGTCCTTGGTGTGTATGCTTCGCTGTGCCCTTGTCTTGGCCTACAAGTTAGAGGCTGGACATTCCTAGACAGGGGATAGGCTGTGCCTACGTCACTTCCCTTGTTCAGCCAGAGTTGTGGGCCTGAGATTTTAGCTAGAATAATCCCTATGCAGGGGTTATTCCTCCCATGAACTGGTGGGGAAGGGCAGAGCTTGATTCTGCCCTCCTTCAGCCATTGACGAGGGAAGGGTAGGAAGGGGAGATGGTAGCCAGCAGCTGGCTCAGCGGTGCAGGGGTTGTCTGCCTGTGGTGATTTACGCCTATTACATTCAGTGAAGAGTCATTCTTTCATGAAGCTATTCTGACTGCCCTCTTGATAGTCCTCTGGTAGCCTTTATGAGTATCCAGTTTTAAAACTTACCAGAGTGACAGCTTCTGCATCACAGAAGTGGAAAGAACCACAGAGGATATATGAACTGTACCCAGCGCTTCTCCCCAAAGGTGGAACCATGCACACATCAAATGAAACCACTGCAGCAGGGAATGTGTCTCCTCCCTTGTCGGCATAACTATGCCTGGTTACACCTATGACTTGGAGTGAGGAAAACCATTGCACTTACAGGAATACCACTGTATTCCTGAGGCATTTTCTAGGTTTGGTTTCTCTTCCAGCATCCTTCTTTAGGTGTGAGGTTAGCCTTTTGTTTCAGGTCAGCTCAGAAACAAACTGGATTCTCTATTTTCAGCTTGTTCTTTGGCTGGAATAAGCCTTGTATTTGGTTTTGGCTTTTCATGAGACAGGCTGTCTTTACATTTGCTTTTCTCATTTATAATTCAGCATACCGCAGCGCTGCTTCACCTCTATCTAGTGTTGTAGAAACCTTTTGTTGTCGTCGTCTCTCTGGCCTGTCCTGTGCTCTGTGATGCTCATGTACAAGATGCTCATTAAAGAGATACATTAGAAAAGCTGAACTGCACCTCTGAAGTTGTATACTCAGTCAGCCTTTTTGCACTTTGCACCACAACAGGTGAATCCGATAGGCTGCTGTGTTTCATTTCACTGGGATTAATTATAGAGTGAGAGGGTTATGTTTTATGGCAGCAAAGTGGAAGAGCAAAATCTTTGCCTTTAAACTCCCCAGTCTCATGGTCTTCAGGGAGAGGTCCATCAGGAGAGACAGTGCCTCATCTAACTTTTTTGTGTGCATCAATTAAAACTTTTAAACTGGGGTCTGAAACTTCGAGGTTTATTCAGTAAACAGAACCTGTGCTGGATGAAAATGCTAGGCTAGAACAGACCCTGCCTAACAAGACTGGTACCCCAGATTCCTCCTGGAAAGGATAGCTCATCTCATTAAAGCCATAGCTTGTACAGTGTCAGAAAGTATACAGCCCGGGCAGGAAAGTCAGTAAAAGTGGGATATGGTTAGTAAGTTTTTAGTAATATTTAATGTATAGAAAAGAGCTAAAACAATGTAACTGTTTCACCAGAGCTTTGGTATGGACTACATAATAGGTACCGGTATGAAACAGTAGTGTTCAGATCAGAGAAGATGATGGTGGTAATAGGGATGGGATAACAATATCTAAGAGTGTAATTTAGAAAATAATCCAGAGAAATTGATAAAGCAAACTTCAGAAGCATCACAAAGTCCAGCTGCTGTGATGTATGGGCTTGTGAGCAGGACCTTGTCCAGCGCTGCCTTACTCTTCTGTGCCCCTCGATCCCTTAATCTTTTAGTGCCTCTATTCTTCATTTGCAAAGCGAGGATCCAATATTGCCTTTAGGAGGATGTGGATTGCTTTAAATTATAAATGTCTGTAAAGCACTTTGAAACCTTTGGATGGCTCTTGTTTCAGCAGTACAAGGTATTATCCACACTATCGTTGCTGTGTTTGTTCGGGTTTTTATTTGCAGCTGTGGTCCCAGATGAACACTGCAGTTGGATGCAGGGGGATAGGTGTTCCATTAAAGCTGCATGTGGAGAGCTTTGCTGCCTCTGAATATGAGAGCTGCAGGAGTAATGAGAAAGAAGGCTGCAGGATAGAGATAGATAAATGCTAGCTGCAGCTTTTGCTTTATTCTTCCCTTTTTCTTTGTCATGAATCTGGCCAACTAGAAATAAGAATTTATGCCTGTATCTATTAGAGAAGGATAGCTGGAATGTAAGATTTATTGGCACCGATATGAAGGAACAATTTCAGAAAGAGCTCTGGAAATAAATTCATGTGTTGAGGTTTAACTTATTCTGAACTCTTCCTCTACAAGAACTAATGAGCAGAACTGTGCCAATTAATCATTAACCTTTGCCCTTCTGTGCCACCTTTAGCAAAGACTCTTAAACCCTCTTTAAGGTTGGCACTTGGTGCCAATACAACCGTGGGGTGGGAAATTTAATACTCTGTTTACAGCTGGACTGGAGAAATGGAGTGATTAATTGCAAGCCTCGCAAAGTCAATGAGAGCTTCAATAAGACCCAGGCGTGAGTGACTCTGCTCTACCTGTGTGGCTAGGGCTGAGTTCCTACGAAATGCAGTGCTGTGGAAGGGAGGAGTTGAGGGATTCCAGGAGAACTCAGGCTGATGCTCAGAATTGAAACAGGGAATATCAGTGTGTTTCACTATCAGAGCTAGATACAGCTCCCCGTGCAGTGGAAGCGCACGAGAACAGTACACTGTGGTGAGCCTGCAGGAGTTTCCGTATTACACAGCAGAGTGTACGTTGGCCTCCGTGACAACTTCTTGGATGAAGAGCAGAGCTCAGGTGATCTGTTGGTGGGCCAGGAGTACCACATGGACAATACATTTGCAGTGGCATCTGCATAGTGGAATCATTCCCCGGGATCAGATGCAATGGTGCTGTGTATGGGAAGGGGACGAGCAGTCTCATCACATGTCTGTATTTCACCCAGCTGGGACCATCCTTGAGCCTGGATAGTGAAGGCAGGGTCTGCAAACACCCTTCTTCTTCCCATGCTTTGCTCGCACCAGTTCGTTGAATACCCTTAGGGACCAGGCTGTCAAGACATCATGGTGGAGGCAAAATGATCCAAAATGAGGGGAAGAGCAGCAGGAATTAGCATGCTTTTCACAGGCAGCTGCACATGTGTTGCGCTGTAAATTCCCATTCCAACGTGTGGATTGAGCTTTCTGATCACGTTATCAAAATCTGGTCTGTAGTGATGAGCAGTGATTTAACAGGGTTGTGAATGGAGGTAATTTTTCACCTCCTTTGCTTTTCTTGATCCTCTGGATTTAGCAAAAAGCCTGGCAAACGATGTCCGAAGTTTCTTGTTCCCCACAGAGCTGAGCTGCAGCCAGCAGGGCTCAGTTCTTTGTGTGTGAGGAGCCTTTGAGGACGGATGCCTTCTTTCCTTAAACCTCCAGGATGCCCAGGAAATCACAACTTGGAAGTCATTACAAATGGATCATTAGATAAACCATGTTTATGTGTGAGATAGTCAACTTGGCACTGGCTTCTAATTCATGCACAGCTGAGGCTTAACGCCGCTCCAAGAGATCAGTGTGTAATGATGCTTTTCCACTTCGTTCCAAGGAATGTTTCTTCTGCCCCTCCTGTTCCCCTGCCTCTTTTAGCTCTGGTTAACTGCAATGGAGAAAGTTCACTCACAGAGCTTGTTCTGCTTTGTTGCAGTTTTGCGATTGGTTGCCCAAGGAAAGGCAACTCAGTCTGGTTTTCAAAGCATTTTTGTAGGACTGAACTGAGTATAAAGCTTAATGGGATACGTACAGTGTTACACAGAATGAAGATCTCGTGCTGTGCGCTGAAGATTTACAATTATTTTAATTTAACCCAAATGAAAATATTATGTGCCAAGTTATTTTGGAGACATCTTTTCTGGATGGTTATTTGATTCCTTACACTTCATAAGGAAGATTTAAGTTGAGGTTTGGCCACTATATTCATGTGTCCAAATGTATTTTGGGGGTTGGTTTTTCAAAGCAGGCCTCCTCAACTTTTGCAGGTGCAGTTTTGTGTCCTTGCAACTAACTTTGCCTTCAAAGTGACATTTGGAGAGGGTAAAGCAGGACTCACCGCAGCACGCAGAACGGGATGACACAGTTGGCACCCAAAAACGTGGGGTGGGTTTGAAACACTCCCGCTAGTCTGCTTTCAGGGATGGGAAGAATCAGGCCAGCTGTGTTCTCTGGATGAAGGCTTCAGTCTCAGGGATTGTGGTTACTTCTTTTGCTGTATTCTGACCTGTAAGATGGAAATCTGTCTCTGCGATGCCTCAGCCGTGGCAGCTGAGGACCCTGAGGCTGGTGGTGTGCCCTATCCCATGGGCAAGAAAGGTTGTTAATGAAAAGCTCTTTATGCCATTCATAGAGAGAATTAGTTGCTGCTTGGTCCCCCAGAGTGCCTTTGTGAGAGCTAACTGAAATGACCACTAGAAAGCAAATCCTGAGGCTGTTCAGTGCCGGTGACATGAAGAAAGGGCCATCGTGTTCTTGCTAGCTCTGCACTGGCATTCGGCTTCTGCATGGGGTGGCCATAAAGTCAGTTGTGATCCTGGGCTTGTGTTATAACATGTTTTCTAAGATACTGGAGAGGAAGAAATGCCCAGTAGAGATTTTTTGTGTATTTGATGTTTGTTGGGCCTTATGTGGAAAGTCTAGGGGATTGTTTCAACTGACATTGTTTTAACTTCTGCAGAGAGGGAAGAATTCTAGTAGATAAATGGGAGACACTTGTCCTCCCTTCATTTCTGATGTTGATGGGGAGCTTGGAGTAAGTCACTAAGTCGCAGCCAGGCACGTTCTTGCTTGGATGTGCCTCGTTTTCTGTCCTGCTCACGCGAGAGCTCAGGACTAGCACTGGAGACTAAAAGATCTAGAGAGGAGATCACCCCAGTGCACTGAGGCTTGGAGCTGGACTGCCCGAGGGCTAAGTCTTACTTACCTGAAGGCTAAGCCTGAAGTAGGGAACTTGGGAGAGTGGTGACGGAGCTGTGGCTGGCCTCGTATGGGGGTCAAAGCCGTATGGCTGCTACAGCAGGGCAGTGGGAGAGGAGAGAGCCTGGGCCAGACAGAGAAATTATGTTAGGTGACTTCCAGAACTGTTACTGCTTCCAGCTGCTCCTGCCTTGCTCCTCTCCATCACATATCTCCAGAGGCCTAGGGATGCCAATAACCCGACCCACATCAGCCCTGCTGCCACCACCCTTGACAGAGGGGTCCAGCAGGTCTGACAGGAACGGGAACCCCAGAGCAATGTGCGGCCATCAGCTCCAGGAACCACCCTTAACCCTTTTTGAACGCCTCACTGTAGTGAAGGAGGCTCTTTGGCAACTGCAACAGCATTTAAATTGTATTTAACGGGCTCAGCTGCTAAAGCCCCTCCTGGAAATGTTTTCTTTTCATATTTTAAATTCCAGCATCCTTTTGTGGAAATGAACAATGACATGGAGATGGTCTAATTGCATAGAGCTTTGGTTGAGCTAGAATCAACATCTTCTTAACCTCTTATTAAGCCTAACATAAAGGTATATGTATTTTTTGAGGTCATATTGTTAGCATGATGGGCTTGGCTTCACATCCTACAGAAGTGCTCAAAAGATACTAACACACACTGAATTGAAGGAAAAAATGAAGATGATGATATGAAGCCCAAGAATTTTAAGTCTGTTAAAAGTTTAACTATAAAACCTTGGTTGCTGAACCATCTGCTTTTAATCTTCCTATTGCTATGCAGTCTTCTGGGGACTTGGGCTTGGCATCAGACTTCCAAATCACTAAATTAATCTTGTCAGCTTCAGGAAGCACCAGAAACCCCTTGGGAGGTGGATTCTGCACTCAGTTACACCTGTGTGAACTCACCGCCCTCAGCCAGAACAGTGATACCACATTTTCTCTGTAGAACCGTGCAATCAAATATCTAGACACATTGATCTGCAGACTGAAATCTAGCTGGATTACTTGTCCAAAGCCTCTTATGAGTAAATGGCCCTGAAATATTTGAAACAATCTGCATTATCATCAGGCAGTCTTAAATATCCGTGTGGTTATTGAGTAAAAATGCTTAGCAACATTGCAATAGCAAGTCTTTTACAGCAATATTTTTTTTTTGGTTGAGCCATTGGTTTATATGCGGATGACATGTCCTCACTGCAGCTCTGTTCTGTCAGCAAGGGCTGTCAATATATATGTGGCCTGATCAAAATAGCCCTAGCAAAGATCTTCAGCACAGAGTCCCTCTAAAAAAAAACCCCAAAGTTAAACCTGCTTCAAGTTCTTTACATTTGGATGGCAAGCAGAGCTGGAAGCTGGCTTTAGACACCTGTTCGCTTCAGGAAATAACCATGTAGAAACTGTAATTTCTTAATGTGCATGTCCAACAGCATGACAAGTGCTCAACAAACAATGCAATGGAGACGGCTATTGCTGCCAGAGGCTTTACTGGCGTTTCACTGTAACAAAAGGTGCCACCTCTGCATTTCTGGCCTTCTCATTTAAAGGCTACAGGTCAGTGGATACCACCCAGCAGCATGAAGAAGTGGTGGTGAAGGTCCACGGAGCCCTTGTGCCTGAGTTGGGTTGGGGGCAGCAGTGGGAACTCCTGGCACTGCAGCTCTGCAGCTGCCTCTGCCCCCGAGGAGCCGCCTGGCAGCTCTGGCAACAGCTGAAGAATTTTATTAGAAAGCTGCGTTTTCTGAAGCCCGGCTCTGCGTCTGTGCTTTCTTTTGCTGCGCAAGAGTGTCTCCCCAGAATGTTTTCAGACTCCATGTGTCTCATTAGATGTAAAAGATCTGCACATCTCCCTCGTGCTGGGGATCTCCTGCACATCTCCCTCGTGTTGGGGATCTCCTGACGCTTGCTGAAAAAGCCACTCCTGTGGGGCTGGGTCCCTTTGGATCTTTGCCCTGGAGTAGCTGTGATGGAGTCCCAGCAGCATGAAGGGGGAAGCAGAATTTTCATGTTGTTTTTCTTTTTTAATTCTCAGGGAAAAGCCTCTAGAAAAATCCTGTCAGTCTCAGTTGTGAAATCTGACGTACAGCCTAAAAATAGCATTTCGGTGAGAGCTGAGAGCGTCTACAATGAATTGACTGGAGGAACAGAAGTTGGCAAATCCACACTGCTCAACATTTCCAAAACTAATTTTCCACATGAAGTCTCCTCTTCCTTTTCCCTGTGCTGTTTAAACAGGAATGTAAAAAGAAACTGTTAAGGAAACCCACATATGTAATTGTTAGGGGAGGAAGAAAGTTTTGTGGCTGAGAAACAGGAAAAGAGCCAGATGATCCTGTTACTTCTCCTGCCACAGACTTACGTGACCTTGGCAAGCTGACATTTCCCAGATCGTTGACTAATATTGGCTGTTCGTTCCTTGGACACTCAGTGTGGGGCAGTTCGGACAGGTGTTTTTGGAAGTGTTGAGTAGCCACTAGGTTGCTCAAAAGAAGAAGATGCATTTTTCAGCTCTACTCCTGAACTTTCCATTCCTCTATCTGAAGTGATGAAAGTTGCATCCTCTGAGAAGGAGGTGATAGTAGCTGGGACTGCAGTCGGGCGCTGGCCACGGAGCTGCAATCTTTTATACCAGCCCAGCATCTGTCCTTGTTGTCCCAGATTTCCTCATCTGTAGGATATTCAGTCCTGAAGAGTCAACAGTGAGTTCCTGTATTAAAAAAAGCCCGTGCCCAGAGGAGTGGGGAAATAATAAGGCTCCTGGACTCTACAGTCCTCCCATTATACTCCTGTTTCTCAAGAGAGTTGTATTTCTTAAGTGCAATTTGCTGTCTGGTGTTTGTGTCTCATTTCTACACAAGTAGATGCAGTCCAGTGCAGGATGATGAGGGATCTCTGCTAAGTAAAGACAAGCAACAAAGCCACCGTTCCCTAGAAGGGAAAAGAAGAGGTGCTTTGTATCCTGCACCTTCCCAAATTAAGAGGGAAGACTTTGAAATATGAAAATAGTTGCTGTATTATACACATATTGTAGGATGTTTACCACTGGAGGCTAATGCCTAAACAATGAATCTCCAAGCCACTCCAAATGTGATCCAGCTTTATTCTAAGCAGTCATAAAAAAAATCCTGATTACAACAAATGAAACTCTGCTATTTGTTTTCTTTTCACAGTTGGAGATTCTGTACACACAGAGAAGTTGCTTGGGGTCTGAAAGTGTTTATCCTGCCAAAAATAAATGTTCTAAAAATGATCACTTAGCATTCTCTGCATCTCTGCATATTTACTTACCATGAAGAATCTGCTTACAGAGCTTATATTGTATTTTTTTTACATTTCAACTTTAGTGAAAAAAAATCAAGCGTGCTTCTTTACCAACACCCATTTCTACTCAAAGTCATAAAACAGTTTTGTAACTATTTTTGTGCGGACTGTGGTTAATCTCCAGACAAGTTTATTTAGCAACCAAAGGTGACATTAAGAGCCAGATTTTCAAAGCAGCCTTCTAAATACAGCACGATGTTTGGAATGGCTTGTGTTTCTATGTGTGAGAGCTTGTAAACTTGCAAGTTTTCATGAATACGGATGGGTTTGTATCCACTATTAGTAAATTTAGAAATAATAATATTAGACCATTAAATGAAATTCACATTACAAGAGCAGTGCTTTTGTCAGAACAACCGTTTTCCAGGAAACTGCAGGAGGAGTTTGCTGGGGGAGACTTCAAATTCTGGATGTTCTCAGCCCCACCCATGATTTCGCCTCCCTTACGAATACTGGTTTATTTGCATATTTACAGAGAATCTTAGCTGTTGTATTTGAATGTTTTTGGAATTAATGAATTGAGCCTCCTATGAAGTTTTATCACCACTTTATGGAGAGAGAAACTGGGAAAGAGAAATTACTTACCTGAGGTCACAGAAGATGTCTGGGGAGCTTTGGAAGATGCACAGCTCTTTGTCCTTGGGAGACGCCAGGTTTTTACCTGTGACCATCTTAGCTCCCTCTGGCTGTGCCATCTTTGGGAGAGTGCAGCAGACTATTGACCCTATTGCTCAGGGCTTAATGATGGTCTCTCGGGGAAGTTTCTGCAATTCTTCCACTCCATCTCTCCATATGTTAAAAAGTTTGTCCATCTGTTCCCTTTCAGACCTGTAGAAACCACTCAATGAATTGCTAATGTGCAGTGGGAGGAAAAAGCCTCTAGAAGCCTTGCAAGTGCAAGATCACAGAGCACTCAGAAAAGCAGAAGCACAGTCTCCCCTTCGGCAAGGGGCTTGGAAACCTGGCTGTCTGCCTAAGGCTTATTTGGCGTTGGGAATCCTTTCCCATCTAACTCAGCTGAGCAGGAAGAGCAGAGGACAGGAGCTTCCTAACCAGGGGCAGAGGAGCATCTTGTGGGTACTGGTCCCTGGAAGCCAGAGGCACGAGCAGCCCGGCTGCTCCCTTCTGCCATGCGGGCAAATTATGGTCACTCAGTGAGGGTTAGCCTCGGGCATCTGCACTCAGTTGACTAGTTTGCATGCTGGAGTGCTCCATTCAGTCAGTGGGAGATGGTTTTGCCATAAAGCATAATACTCCTGCTTAATCTTAGGAAAGAGCTGTTTTGCTGTGTGTAGGCTCTTACCCCTCTCTCTCTCTGCAGACCAGGCTACCCTGAATCACATTACAGGTACTATGGGGTCACACCATGCATTTAGCATTTGTTTTGGTGCCGGTAACCTGCTCAGGGAGCTGAGGAGCAGTCACGCTGCCCACGTGTGAGATGGGGCTGTCTGCCGAGGAGTCCCTGCGCCTGGATAGCACATGTGCTTCCCCCGGACAGCAGGAGTTTTTTGCTGATGCTGACTTCTGCAGAGGCTCGTCACTGGAACTGCTACTGTGGATTTTTCTTAAAGTAATTTTAAAACAGTTGGATAAGTTTCAATCCGCTTTCCGTAAAGCTCTAAGAACTCTTCTTTCATCTCTCTCCTGATTGCAGAAGAATATAGATTGCACCTCTTAGTAAGAGAGAGTGATGGGGATATTTCTACTCTTGCCAGCTTGGTGTTAGGCCATGGGATTTCAGAAAACATCCAAACTGCTGCTGCCAGGGCCAGGATACACAGAGAACCACTGATTTCCCCTCACTCCACATGCTGCCATTCAGAGGCGAATCAGAGTGCTTTGTGCCGCTGGCTATATGGTCTGTTGTTAGTTACCATATTTAATTGTGATTCCCTAGGCTGCTTAACATTACATTGCGTTACAGCGGAAGGCACAAGGACAGTGAGAGGTAACTGGGGGGACAGACAGGGGAAGGAATGTTGCCTTTGCAGTAGGGCCCGTATGAGCGGGTTTGCTCATATGAGCCTGAAAGCTCAATACCAGTTGAGAAGAGCAGGATCGCTGAAGCAGCATTGCAGAGACTGTGCTGCTTAAAACGTGCACGAGAAGTGAGCACCAACGATGTTAGAATAAAAAACCCAAATAGTAACACTCCCAAAAATCTCAGCTGTACTGTCCTGCTGTGGCTTGTCTGCCTCGCAGTGGGACAGAGCCTCTTCACCCCTTTTCAGGTAAAAGCACTATTGGTGTCAGTCAGTGATGAGCTCTCAGGACGGTGGAGGCACTATGGCCCTGGGCAGGACTTAGCGCAGGCCTGACTCTGCACAGCCAAGGATGTCCCATGGTTTGTGGTGATAATACCCGTAGTTACTACTACCAATGTGTGCCCAAATGCGTTGTGGACACAGTTACTCAGTAGTGTTGCATTTTGCATTTCTGAGTGTTCCAGCGCATTCATACACCTCTGAGGACACCATAACTCATGCCACAGCGAGCTTTAAGGACACTTTGAATTAGTTAGAAAGGCCTTGGCATCTTCCCAGCTGAGCAGGTTCATTGCTGTGCCTCTCTAACACGAAGACAAGGCTCTCCCTTTACAGACAGAACACATGCAGGGCATGCTGGTTAGTGGCAGATGAGGACATAATTTTATTTTTTTAGCTTGTCCATCTCAGTAGGTGTATATTATTAAGCTAGTGTCATTCCACCCACTGTTCAATATAGAGGACATGATGATCAACCATAAAGGTGAGGAAAAGCTCTCTGTGCTTGCCATGAGTAGCAATCTAGAAGCTAAATTCTTTACTGTGCCACTGTCAGATGACCCTGTCCCCACGGAAGGACGTAGTGCAGTAAAGTGCTTTTGTTATCATGGCACTGACTGAGTGGAGTACATCTAAATAGAAGTCACTTGTCACTTAACATGACTGACAGTTGCTATGTTATAGCTCGCACAGATACCTGATGTTGGGGTGTTCAGCAATTCTTCTGACCCAGTTGTTTTCCAGGCTCTCTGGAGGCCACTGGTCCACGCACCGCTTGGCATGAGCTGTGACTCCGTTAAGGGTGCCCTGCTCTGTTGTCACTGTAGCTTCTCTTCTGACAGCTTGTGTTTGAATCTGGTGACTCAATGGAAACGGTCTCACATGCAACAGCCATTTCACCTCCTAAAGCAGGGACGTTCGTTGAAGTTTGGATGCCATTACAGTTCCATGACCTCAGGAGACGGCTCTGCATTCGCACTGCCAGGCTGGGAATAGTTGGCATTGGGCAAAAATTGCTATTGTGTCAAGGATTTGGCCTGGCTCCTTACATGATGGGAAATAGGCGCAGAGCCCAGGCAGCATAATGCAGTTGTTTTCTTGCTGATTTTTACCTGCCAAATGTGGAGCAGAATAAGTAGTTATGGCTGATGTAATTCTTTTTTAGGTTCTTATTTATTTTTACAGGCATCTGACTAGCTAGATTAGTTAGATCTAAACTCATCTTACATAATTCTATGGAAATACTTGACTATTTTAACATTTCAGGTTCAGGGAGTAAAATACATCCTGACCTGCCTGCCTTATAAAATGCCTGTGGTCTAATTGAAGAGCTCATAACTTTAAAAAAAAAAAACTAGTTGAGATTTTTCTGTTTCCACTGCAAAGCAGCTTTTTCCAGCTTTTTTCACCATTCAGCTAAAATGAAGAACACAAAGATATCCAAAACTTGCTTTTAATGTGGTCCTGGCACCGCCAAGTACTAGGTTCAGTAATGAAGGCAGGGCAAACTAATCCAGGTCCCATTTTGTAATAAAATGAAGGATTTCCCAGTGCTGGAAATACAATAAATTGCCCACATATTGATATATGTCTGACCTCACGTGCATCCTGTGTGATATGTTGCCATTTCTTAGGAAAAGAAATATTCTGTGCTCCAGCCACAAAAGTCAAATTCAGCAGCAGTTGTTCCCTTCCTCAGCCCGCAGCCTTCACAGTGAAATGCAGCTTTCTTCCCATCGTCCTCGGAAGCGGAGCTCAGCTGTGCCCTCCTCCAGCACAGCTAAATCGTGCTTAAACTCCAACAAGCAAAAAGGCTGGTTATTTTGGCCTGGAAAGCTCTGTTTCAAGGCCAAGCTGCCTATACGGGACCATTTCCCTGCTGGCACCCTGCCTTCCAACTAAAACAGCAGCGTTGGACTTGTGTGCTCCTTTGGGTTGCAATGGCACCGGGGTGGCAGGCAGAGCTCAACGAGATCGGATCGGTCCCTTTGGTGTTCAGTTTTGTAGCCCTAGAGCCCGGATTCTGAAAGGAGATCCTTGAAGAGAGACCTCTGAGCTCATGCAGATCAGTTTGCAGGACTGAGCCTCGAGAACCACAGTAATTAATAACAACTTGGCAAGACAGTCCTGGATTTCAATAGGAGTTTTGCACTGGAGCAGGATGAGAATACAGCATTAAAACAAGGCAGACAGTTCACAGCAGGCTGAGGAGAGAGGCCAAGATCAACAGGATAAAACTCTCCTTTTACAAAAACTGCCCTAAACCTTTTTGTCCACACACAGGGCCTTAATTCAAGGCTCGTTGAAGTCAATGGGGAAAAAAACCCTCATTAATTTCAATGGGTTTGAATCAGTTTGAACCCCAGTCCTGGCCAGAGGACAAGTGTTTATAAGCTGGCTATGGATGAATTTAAGCTGGAAACTAGAGGATGGTCTCCAAGTACAGAACAGGGAGGTTCTGGAGCTGCTTCAGCAAAACTGGAGGTGGCAGAAATGTCTTAATAATTATTAAGATGGAACTTGATTGAGCTAAAAAGGAGACTACGTAATGTGGTGGGTGTGTGATACCAGAGAAGAGGTCTCTGGTCCCTTTCCACGCAGCGGCCCCGCACTAGCCAGGCAGCAGGGTACTGGCCCGGCACATTCCTTCTTTTCCTGTAACTGCTGTGTAGAAAACCCTATTTTAGGCAACTGCTATTTTATGCTTCTGGCATAGCTTCATTTCAAGGAGATGATATATGCCCAAATTATTGTGTATTGGGGGATACTTTGTGACAAACACTACTGACCAGTTCCATGCAAGCACCACGCTATCTGGTATTTCATCTAACATGGCTTTCTTGTTATTGTACTGATGACATACGATTTCCAGTCACGCTACTTTTTCTTCCAGAACATATGCTTAAAATATCTTTTTCTTAAGCCCCTTGCGTTTTAGCTGAGCTCTCATTCCCTCCTCAACACGTGCTCTTACAAGTTCCCGAAAGCCACAGTGACATGAATTTCTAATGGTTGCACTTCAGTGTTTGGTGTTTCTCAGATGTTGTGACTTTGCCTTGTAAACAGCTTTGATGTGGTTGGGCTGGCATCCTCACTGCTTTCCCAGATTGCCATCTTCTTCCTCAAAGTTTCTGCTGCTTAGCTGTGTTTTACTTTGCTTTTTAAAGTAACAGTACGTATAGGTACTACCATGAGGCTGGATGAGGATTCGCTCTGGGCTCTGCGCAGCACCCGGTGGCATGCTGGGCTGGCGAACCCTCAGCCTCCATCCCTGCAAAGAGGGATGCTCAGTTCTGGCATCTGAAGTGGGCAGAGTTTACAGGCAGTGTATTATTTGTAAGCATCTAAAGTATACAAAATTCATTTCCTAAATGTTAGTGCAGATAGTAGGAAACTAGTAGGAACTAGATATTTTAAGGAGGTGCGTATTGTTGGATGTTATCGTGAGGCTGTAACTGTTCTCTGCTCAGAGTTCCCTGCCACTGTGTAGTGCTGTCACTGGCTGGCTAGCGTGCAAAGTGTAGCATTAGGCCTTTAATTAACATTATATTAAATAAAATATATGTAATTCAAATAGCATCAGTCCTCACTACTGAAATTAATCAGACTCTAAATTAAATTAAACCTACTTTATTGGCTATTGACATTAGCCCACTTTAATGGAAAAATGATAAATCGCTCACTGTAAACATGCTGTACTACTGAACATAGCTTTGATCCAGTTTTGATTTCTCTTAAAATCCCTTACAAAACAAAATTACTTTGTACTGTCAGATATTTAACTTATTTTCTTTTTTCTGACATTGCAAGCGAACTAGTGAATTTCCAGTATATCTGTCCTTGCAAAAAATAAGCCAAATTTAAGACAGTGATAGCTTTTCACAGATAGTTAGTAATATTTTTTGAGGAAAAAACCAAACCACAAGTCAAAAAATAACTCTTGTCCTCAGTGGATATAAAGTAGAAAAGTATTTAAAAGTTAAAAACTTTTTAAAGTTCTTTCTTGCTTGTCTTTTTTTAATCCAGAGTGGAGTGTTGCCAGCAGTTAGTGCACTTTTAAAACAAGATTGTTAAAATAAAAGTTCTGACACAGAATTTAGCAAAATCAATCACTCTGCTAAAAATGCTGTTAATTTGTGTGAATAAGATTTTGATGCTAATGACATGGTAAAAAAACCTTATATAGCCTAATTTAATCATCGCTTATGTTAGACTGAGAGCCACGTTGTGATCAAATATAGACCGGTGTAAACCTGGAAGAATCCAACCCAGTGGAGTTACTCTGGGTTTGCACCAAAGTAAATCAGAGCAGAATCTGGCTTTTTTTTTTTTTTTTTTTTTTTTCAAAACAAAACAGAAACGTGAGTGCTCTGAAGCACGTTCATGATACAGATTTGTTTTTCTTAACAACTGTGAAACGAACTGGCTTAGAGCTTGTGCCAAATTTGGCTGAACTCCTGCCAAGTCTAGTGTGCTGATTTGTATGGCAACATTGGCAACCGAAACGAAGGTTTACGTTGACTGCTACGTTACACATTTATACAAGATGGGGGAAGTGGTTCCAATTACCTCCTGTTCTGCTGTGTGACCACAGCCAGTCTGAGGGAACAGTCATCTTTTAATGAGCTCGTAATGAAACGCTTGGGCTGAGATTTAAAAGCCATTTATGGGGCACACGGTGTATTATGGCCTTTTATCAATGCTACTGTGAGAACGACATGTCAGAGACCATTTTGGTGGTGGGAATTAAGCTATTTGTTTTATGGATAAGTATAGTCACAGCTATTTCCTGCACATTCCAGGGACGGAGAAGTCGCCTTGCCAATTCGCTCTTGACATATTTACAGACGGAGAAGCCACCTTTGGACTAGTTTTTGCAAACATCGTGTTCCATTATGAAAACGTTCCCAAGGCTGAGGGTGAAGAGTCTGGCTCAGAATATCTCCAGCCCCAGACAGTGCGGGCCAGTGTCTGATCCCAGCCGTTCTGGGGAACGTCTGAAGTAATTCCATTAACTTTTCAGCATGTGTTCTGGACGGGCAGCGGAGTAGCTGAGGTTAGAGCCTGACCTTCAGTCTTCAATAGGTCCAAAGTGGACTGAATTGCTGGATTTTTATTTTCTCTGTTTTCTAAGCAGGAAATAGCCCCAGCAATTCCTTTTATGGGCTCCGCTTTCTCAACAGTGAGAGTCTGGAAACTGTAAGGACATCCACTAGTATCCAAATTCCACAATTAATGATGCATTCCCAGAGTGGATGGGGATTGCTGCGGTTGCCAGCAAGGGCTAGCGATTCTGCCTGTCAAAAGCAGTATTGCGGAGCCGGCAATCTCCAAAGACAACTCCAGCACCGTTGGGGCCATGAATAATGAACAAAATGGATGCTTAGTTCTGGTATCAGCCAAGCTTCTAAGTCCATTCTTAAATCCTGGGACTAAAGCTCATGCTAATGTGCTGTACCGAGCTGAGCTGGCTTGCTGAGTTTAGGCTTCATTTAGGTAAAATCATGCCTAGCAAAAAAATAAACGAATTAAAATTATTTTGAGTTGTGTTTTGACAGAGCCTTGGAAGGTGACGGGAAAATTCCCACTGCCCTTCGGTGAACGTTAAATGAGGCTATCATTACTGCCTGGGCCCGTGTCTGGTAGAACAGATGAGAAGGCAAATAACCTCTCTGGGAAAATGGTTACACCGGTATCACAGTCCGGCCACTTCAGTGCTGGAATAGAGGTTTTTTCAGTTACTACCAAAAGGTGTTTGCATTTGAGTCAAGATGGTGTCTCTGCTAAATGCTACTCCAGAATAAAATTTTTATGACCAAGTTCTAATCTCTTGGAAAAAGGTGGTGTAAGAGAGGTGCTAAACTCCTCACACAGGCCTAAATACAGACCACATTACTGAAAAAGGAGATGGGCTACTTTTTATTAAACATAGTCATGAGGAGGCAGTGCAGATGTTACAAGGATGTGGCGTTTAGATTGCATTTTGCAACAGGTAGATTTCCTGGCACTGGATGTTGACAGCCTAGTTTGCAAAATTACTAAGGTGTATTCTGCTTGCTCTTACACGTCTGCTGCCACTGTTGAAAAATGATGCGTATCACCACAGCAGCAGCTGGCCCGTTGTCGTTGTTTTCTGTGTGCGTATCATCAGGTATGAGTGCCTGTTCTCTAGTAGCAAGCCTTAATGATAAACCTTGTAAGTAGCAAATAAGATACAGTAAAATGGTGGAACTCTCTAATAATAGAAAATATGTCTGAAAGAGATCCTGGCAGCTCATCTAGTCTGTCTGTCTGCCCAGCGTGCGAAGGGGCAGGAGGGACTGCTACTGAGCTCCCGAGAGTTTGCTGCCAACCCACCGGTGGCAGAATGGACCAGCCAGAGGGTTGTTTTGTGTTTAATGCGTCGGTGATGTCTGTAGTCTTCCTTCGCAGGGAGTTAACCCTGCTTGTGATAAGCTTTGCGTGTCATCTACTACTGAAATCACTGGATGTTTGCCACTGGCTTTGTGACAAGCCAAAATGGGTCCAGAATGAGGTTGTCCTGGAAAAGGAAGGGTTTTAAAACAGACCTCAGGCAAAGCCCGTGGAAATCATGCACTTTGTTGTGGTTTGGATGAAGCCTTCACACAGGGTAACACTGGCAAGTAGGTCCTCGGTGAGTGAAGGCTAGGTGCCTTCTGCGGGTTTTGTTGTCTTCTGTCAGTTGTGGGCAGGGGTGGGATTCCAGAGCGTCTTTTATCCTTGTTGGAAATGCACAAGCAATACGGTACAGCTCAGAGGTGGAGGAGCTGCTTGCTGGAGCCTTGCACCGGGACAGAGCCCGCCTGGCTCCCCAGGAGGAGGAACGGGCAGCGGTGCCAGTGAACGCAGCCCAACCTGCCCGGTCAGACAGCATCTTGCCTGCAGCCCTCAGCTACTCCTTTGAAGCAAAAAAATGGGACATTGCCAACCATGGGAATGGCTTGCGGTGTAGGTGGTCAGAACTGGCTTCCTTCTAACACTGAGTGCCAGGCGGGAGCATTGCAGTCCCGCGGGCCAGAGATACAGGAACAAATCTGGAACAAACGGACTTTTATCTTTTAAGGGCTAATGTGTCAGCCCACTATGAGGAGATTTTTAGTAACACACATCTGGATCCCAATGGGTCTGTGCTGTCACCTGATGGGGCAAAGTACTTGAAATGCAGCAAAATACATAATCATTGGATAGGAAAAATGGGAGAGGATTCATGGCATCTTGTGATTTCAATAAATTGCTATCTGCATATCATTATCAATTAAGCATATTGCGTAGGGATTCCTCAGAGATCTTGAACCTCTTCTTGCTACAGCTTACAGATGACTTTCTCTAACACCAGAATATCGTCTTACTGGCTTCTTGCAGTTGATAAGTATTGATTGTATTTCTGTGCATATGTGTTAAATATATAAAAAGCAGCAAGGCTGGAGATGTGACTCAGGTCATGAGTCAAAGAAACAGTCAGATTTTTATTAAGTCTGCTCGTTTTCTTTAAGGCTGACAGTGCATCTGAGAATTTGACATTTATTTATGAATGCATTCCAGATTTGCACACTGCATATCAAAACCTAGGACAAGCCTAGGGAAGGGTGGGGTAGTGTGCTGAGATACTGTATCTGACTTGCCCTCCTGCCCGCAAGTGAAATTCTTTCCATCTGAGTCCTTGTGAGGTGGTGCTGGGTGAAGCAGAGCCATTGGCAGAAGATTGTCTTGTCCCAACTCCTGTCCCTGAGTCAACCAAGAAGGTTTTCTTTGTTTTCATCTGCTTCAGCCTCCCCTCTAGCATCCCATCTGCCTCCAAGGGTGGTGCCTCCCATCTCCTGTTCTCACCAGGGTGGGGAACTTGTTGTCTTGCCTGCCTGCTTTTTCTTTCCACTTGCGCTGTTGGAATGGGCCACTGGGATTAAACTGGACTCCTCGCCTTCCCAGGTGGCCGTCTTCGCAGCCTAGACCCACAGTGTGTCCTAACACAACTCCTTTCCTTTCCAAATGTGTCCGTGTGATGTTCTTGGGGAACAGGAGCGGGGGAGGCAGTCCGTGCTCACAGCCCTCCCAGAGCTCCCATTCCCCAGGCTTGGTGTACTACATCGTGTAGGTACAACAGTTGCATCTCAGGGCAAAGCGTCTAACTAAGGTGTTGCTGATGCATAAGCAGAAAGCAGGAATGACTCTCTTCTCCCCAGGGCTACGCTGACTCTGCGAGCTAACAGGAGTGGCAAGCATTAGTAAAGGCATCCACATGGTTACTGAAGTGAGAGGCTCTGAGTCTGAATTCGTGCTGTGATCAGGTCTAGTGAGTAAGTAGGCAGTGTTTAAAGATGGCAATCACTTTGATGGCCTTATCTGCTCTTTGAAGCCAAGGAGCCACTCCCTAGCACACGTGATAAGCTCCATCAGATTCTGCATATCTTCTCTGCAAAAATAAGGGGCTAAGTTGACTCAGCGGGGACTGGAGCCTGTGACTCCGAGTGTGGGTGTGCTGTGTTTTTCCCACATGCGTGCTGAGTGGCTAGAGTTGGCATGGGGTGGCAGGGCTGGCGTCTGCGCAAGGGGCTGCCCGGCACACACAGGCTGGGCCTTGCTAATTCAAATGCCAGAAGAGGTGGCATCTGCTCCTCCCAGCTGCTGCTGCCCCTGCCTGGCAGTGCAAAAACTGATGCTAGGTGTGCAGTGATCTCCGTTCAGACCCAAAGGTGGTCAGTAACTCAGAAGGATGTTTCTTCAGGATGGCTTCAGTTATCATACATGGCTTTCAGGTGCCCCACCACCACTGCGTTAGGACTTTCCCCTTGAGCTGTGGGGTCACCGTAACTGATTTGGGGTAACTCAGCACTGAGCCATTGCTCGTGGGGTTCCTGTGGGTGGTACCTGGGAAAGAGATACAGAGCTGGGCTGCAGTCAGGCAGACAGAAACATCAGGAGCAATAAAGCTGAGAAAAATTATTTACAAAGCAACTGAATATTTTTCCTCCCTCCCCCTCACATTTTTTAACAAGCTGCTTTTACCACTAAGAATTTCATCCTAGAGAAAATTGGCAAATGTCTGAGAGGCAGACATACACCTCCACTGCACCAGGGAAGCTGCTGGGAGAGGGCTTACTCTGAGAAGAAGGCCAGCAAGATATTGCTTTGTCATCTGAATTTATTAAGTCTTTCTAACCTATTAATGCAGCAATAGCACTTCTCAATAGGTGCAGCTTGGCAGGCATTTAGGTATTTCTAAGATACTTTATTTGCCAGTAAAAAATTCACCTAGGAGAGCAGAGGGCTTGTATGTAAATGGGGAGAATGGGGATTATAGGGATTATTGGCCAGGGAACAGTACACGGAGTGATCCATCAGCCTGTGCAGTCTGCTTCCAATCCGTAAACGTGTCATGCTAAACTTGTGTCGCAGTGCCTGATCGTATGTTGAAAGATTTAATAACAACGTACTATTCATCCTAATAGCAGTAGATAGCTATTTCTGACCCAAAGAATGTACATTCCACCTGGAGGCAAAAAAAAAAAAAAAAAAGAGAGAGAAAGAAGAGAGAGAAAAAAAAAAGGTTTTGTGTTTGTAAATGCTGATTTGAAGCCAAAGGATTTCATGTCAAAAGTCTCTCAGATCCCTACAGTAATTGCAAGCAACACATATAAGATCTGAGCTCAAATAGCTCTAAGTGTTGAAATTCAACCCATTTTGGGTCAAGAAGCCAGTGGGGAAATGCTGTGTTTGTCAAAAGACAGTTGAAGCTAGTTTAGAGCAGATACAGAAAATGACTTGAAGCTACAGGGCAAAGTTGTCAGAAACGCATTTCACTTACCAGGCTAAAATGCAATTAGGGCCTGATTCAGCTCTTATAAAAAATGCTGGAGGCGCTTCCATCGATTTCCGTGGGTGCTGAGTCACCAGCGGCTGCTGAGTCACCAGCCCCAAGTGCCGGTCAGGACTGTCAGAGCCCTAGTTTGAAGGCAACTCTGATTCAGCTGGGAATATAAGCTTATTTTTATGTACAATATAATACTGGTTTGTGTTGTTACCTTGCCTGCAGTGGCACTGTGCATAACAGAGTCGCCTGACAACTGATGAAGTGAATATTTCTTAAAAATACCTTCTGAAATGACAACTGCTTTTTGTCCATAAAACTCGTAGGAATTTTACAATGTTTCCTCCTTGGCTTCCTCTCCCACCTTCTGTGGCAAAAACAGGAAAAGAAAGTGAAGGGGAAAAAGCAGCTTCTGAAGAACTAGAAGTGAACTTATTGCCAGTTGCTTTCTAACAGTGTATAATCAGGAAATTTCAGGAACCTGAAAATGGTCATCTTTTATATGTAATAAAATAAAAAGAAAATAATTGTGCATAGGAAAGACATTCCAACCAGTCCCTAGAGAATATGAGAAAAGGCAGTCCAGAGAGGAGGAAAAGATGATTTCATCTGAGCTGTTCACTACATGGAGACTCATTTGTTGCAGAACTTCTCGAAAGGGCAGGGGCTGCCGAGGAGAAGACCTCAGCTTCAGCAGCACACGAGCACACCAGACCGGGATGTGAATGTCTCCTCTGTTCTGGCATGATTTAAAATAACAGCGGGATGTGCTAAGCGCTTATTTTGGAGTAGCTGGCTGTCCTGGAGGGGCTGTTTGTGAGTCCATCAAGAGCAGTTGCTGCCTCTGGAGAGTAATAAATGCTAATGCAGGTGGCACAGAAATAACCAGGGGCCTGAAAGGTACCTGTATGGTACCTGCTGTGGCCATTCCTGGGTGGGCAAGGGGGGGGTGAGACATTAAGAAATCAGAATCGTTTTGGCCAGGGTTAGTTGATAGCACAGGGCGAACAGCAGTGCAGAGCGATGTCTCAAGTTTTGTTTGTTTTAATGAATTAAAGCTCCTGACTCTTGCATGAGTCAGGGTTTTGCAGTGTTTTCTCCTTATCCCTGTTACAGCTTTTGGGGAATCTTTCAGCCGGTTGTGGGCTGAGTGTGCCACAAGCAGAGTGAAGGCAGGTTCCCCCAGCGTGGAGGGTGCTGGGAGAGCTTTCCCAGCCTCCTTCCCTCTTCCCCCGACCTGCGCCACCTCCACTGTGGCCACTCTCTGAAGCTCTAGGTTGGTGAGGTTTCCCTGATGGTCCTTGTCTCCCACTCCTGTGTGAACATCACAGGGTACAAGCTGGAGATTGGTCCCTGCCGAGCTCGGATGGCGGCTAAAGCAGGTGGCCCCTGCCCAGCCAGGTGCCAGAAGCAGGTACAGCATATTTCTCCTCTTCTCTAGCTCTGAGTAAATACACAAATTTCACAGCACTTTTAAGGCCTTTCTTTTACCTGTTGAGCTTCACCATACAGGAGCCGGAGATCTTGCAGTGGTACGGGTTAGGGACAGGCTTACAGTTAGTTCCAGTCTCAGAAGCTCCTAACCACAGGGCTGCTCCGAAGGACCAGCCCCTGTGTGGTTGGTTGTAGAGGAAGTGCCAAGCAAAACAAATAGTACTTGAGGTTAAAAAGCTCAAAGTGTGTTAGTATCACAAAACCCAATCTCTGCATCTGCTTCTGCTGTTCCAAAATCATGACAGAGAGCAGCAAGTATCAGGAGGTCATGGAGATAAGTAGGACTCGGCTGACGCAACGGCGCGTCTGGTGGAGGAGCTGTTACCCAAGCACCAGCACCGAGGGGACACGCTTTCCTTTCCCTTGTGTTTGTACTGCTCTGGACAAAGTTGCTCAACAGCCTACTAACAATTAAAGAATTTTAATAGTAAAACCAATGCACCAGGACCTGGAGTAGCTTGTGACACCCTAATACTGGATGTTGATACGAGATGGATGGTAGCACCACTGAGCCATGCAGCCTTGGGGCCCCTACGCTAGACATGAGAAGAGTCTCTGCTCGGAGACCTCGCTGCCTGTGATAAGAGATGTGACATAGGTATGCAGGCAGGAGGAAGAGAAGGTAAAGCTGGCAATCACAAGATCAAGCAATTACTTGAGCTGACAATAAGCTCAGTTTGAATTGCAAAAATGTGTCTGATCGTCACTTACAAGGGCATGAACTACACATGGCAGGGCTGGCCGGCAAGGGACTGGTTCCCAGACGGCAGCCAGCAGGCTGGGGCCACACTGCAAATGCTGTCTCATTTGGAGATAAAAGGAGACAGAAAAACATGTTTACAGTCTCTGCTCTGGTACTTATGGGTACTTGACGATATTTTTAGATGCTGTGGTACTTGTAGGTGTAAATGACAGGTTTTGCATCAAATGCGTGAAGTTTGGGGCCTTTTCCAAATGATGACATCAGCCCAGGTGCAAACTGTCAGTGCCATGCACAGCTGGGAACATGGAGCAGTTGGTAATAGCAGATTTTGATCTGTGACTCCTCAATTTGTCCATTTCCACCTGTAGCACTTCTGCAGCTCATCCCTGGCATGCCCCGGGTTCTGGTATTCACAAGTACGTACACTGATCTCACCTGGAAATCTCACCTTAACATCTGATGTGTTTTATCTCCATTCAGCTGATGCCTATCTTGTAATAAAATTTCCCATGGCTTATCAGCACTTGACAATTAGATGCTTAACATCCCACTTAATGCAAAACAGATTACATCCTGGGAATTAACAAAACAATAAAATGCCTTAAGGGATAATGGAAGATTTTATATAGACGCGTATATGTTTTTATATATATATATGTTTATACACACACACACTCACACATAGTTGTGAAATCTGGAGGTGCTGATCGGTTTCCACTGGTTGATTGGTTTTCATGGCTCATTCCTGTGCCTGTTCTATATTTGTGCGACCTTTTGTTGGTAGAAATTGTGTTGCCTGCTGGAAGTGCCGCATGTTCTCGAGGTGTGAGGAGAGGCAGGCGGGGGGTCCCCAGCCCGGGGGTCCCCAGCCCGGGGCCTGAGCTCTCCCCGCTGTGCCCAGCCGGCAATTTTGCTCCCTCTTGTGGCAAACCGGAGCTGGTTTGGGCTGTCCCGAGCAGGGGGTGGCTTGTCCCACCCGGCAAGTGTCCGTGGTCAGAGAGGGAGGATGGCAGGAGAAGGCCAGCCGCAGGGCTGTGCGGCGGCATTGCAGCCCCGCTCGCTTTTGGGAATCCCTCCCCAGGTCAGGGGTGTGGGTCCGGTCCTACAAACTGATCCCAGGCCAGCTGTGGCAGGGCCTCTGCCCACAGGATTTAAATATAGCTGGTCATCTCGAGTTTTATCGCAGAGCGTGATTGTTTTAGCCCCAGTTCGTTCAAGCTGCTGAGGCTGGAGCTGTCGGGAATAGCTGCGTTGCTGGAGAAAGCTGAGGAGTCGTCTCCTTCCCGCTGCTGGGATTCCCATGGAGCAGAGCGTTTTGCCTCTGTTTCTCTTGTTGCTCAGACATCCAGAGGAGGCATGCGGTCCAGCTTTGTGGGCTTGCAGGACCTGCTCTCGGGACTTATAAAATTAGAGGAGGTGATGAAAGAACTGAAGGGTCACAGTAGTTAGTGAAAATTAAAAAAAAAAAACACAAATCACTCAGAAATATGTTTTTAAAAATACCGAGAGGAGGAGTCGTTCAGTTCATTGGTACAGTGTCTGTGTGTGGAGGACTGAGCTGCCCATCCTCTTGGGGATGCCCTAGACACCCTCACGGGGAGTGGGGCCAAATCCTGGGCTCAGCGATTCAAGTGCGATCTCCGTGACTTCGTGTCTGCACGGTCCCATCCTGGCCTGCCCGCACCCTGCCCAGCGCACACGGGCCGGAGCAGAGGGTTACACATCCCGCGAGGAATGCTTGGGATGCCCTGCCTGTGCGTTGTTTGGTAAATGCTGATCTTTTGGCTGCCTGCCTTCAGAGAAGAAATTTCTGTTGCAGTCTGGTCCTCCTTCCAATAACTGACCAAAAGCAATAGTTCAGATCCTAACACACACAGCGTTTATTCATTTAACTGGTGATTTCTGATACAGCATTGCTCTGCGGTGCCCAGGGGAGACCACAGCCCGGAGATACCATGTACCACGCACACAGAGAAAGAGCCATTCGTGCCCTAAAGCGTGTAAATAAGTGCCAGGCATAGCACTGTTACCTCTCTTCTGAAATGGGAGAATATCTCTGTCTGATAGTGCTTTACAAAAGGTCAATACCATTAACCCCATTATAGAGGGGGAAACCGAGGAATCGCGCTTTTCTCCATGGTCATCCAGCAGGTCAGGAATAAAAAACAGGTCCTGTGAGTCCTGGCCCTGCTCATCAGGTCCAGTGCCATGTCTTGGATCAGTAATTTGCCCTGTCCTCTGTCCTCCACCACTCTCTCGAGTCACTGAGCCTTCACCAACGTTCCCAAGGCCACCACGGGATGCAGGCTGGGCGATGGCTTGGGAGGAGATGAGGAGCCCAGCCCCACGCCTGGCCTTACCTCCGCAAGCCACAAGCACTGCTGGCATGTGGGCAGCCTCCCACGTGCTCTGTGCTGCTGGAGAAAGCTCAAGTCCTGGTGTGCTCCAGCTTTGTGCTGCATCTCATTTGCAGTTTTTAAAGCAGTAAGTGACTCTTAAAGCCAAACAAATGCCTGGCATTTGGCTGTGCCTGTGTTTTCCTGTGGCCAGGCTGACCTTTATGAACACTAGAGTCACAACTATGACAGGCAGCTCACTTGAGCTCTCCCTTCTGGGAGCTGGGGAGGTTTTGTAATTGCTGGAAGAGCCAAAAAGTCTTTCTTCAGACCCTGATTTTCCCTTAGCAACCAACTTTCCTCCTTGATTTCTCTTCTCTTCACCTTTCCCTTCCATGTAACACCCAGCTGATACTTGTTCTTGAAACAATCTTTTTATTGATGCAGATGCAATCAGCAAAAATGCCGAGCAGTTGCAGAGTTCAGCCCAACTCTACGAAATCACTCATAAATGTGCTTGACTTCGCTAAAACTGTTCTTGTGCTCAGTCTTAAGCATGTGCTTAAGTCTTTCGCAAATCCTTGGCCCTCTCACAGTCACAACTGGGTCACGCTGATTACCCGAGTAATGGCAGGATGAGGAAGAGGCTCTCGTCGGGATCTCTGTGAAAGCATTTTTCTGAGCCTATGGTCAGTGGTCTGCTCTGATGGCAGATGAGTGCAATTTGTGGTTATCCAATGAAGGAATAGAGCATGAAATCCCCTATTAAGGTCCTCTTAAATATGTCTGCAAAATGCTGAGTAGCAAGTAAAATGCCCATAACATGGCTGCTGTGTGTTGTGCTGTCCTCATCGCTCACAGTTACTTGTCTGTCTCTTGTTGGCTGTTTTCTCTAACTTGTTCTGGGCCTTAACAAGTTTCTATCTTGCTCAAATGTTAAAAAAAAAATAAAAAGACCCCCCCCCCCCCCCCCAAACCAAAGCTTATATCATAAAGTCATGATACAGGTTTTTAAATTTAAGTCTTTAATTGGGATTTGCTGTCTCTACTTTGGGGTGTGCTCGAGATACTTACACTTTGCCTTGAAACCACGAGCACTAGATATTGTGTTCTTCTGCAGTGGATCTGGGATCTGACTTGAAGAATGAAAATAGAATTATGCACTCCGTTATGGCTATGTAGTGAAGTCCTACAGAAACTGTGGTTAAGGTCTGATTTGCTAAATGACTGAGAAGCGCCTAGATACCATAATACATGTTTTAAAACTGTGAATTGATGCATCCTGCTCGCTTCAGTTGTATATTCTTTGTGGCATGGCTGTTCCTTGCTGTGTCCTGTACAGCACCTAGCGCTCTGTGGTGTGGTTCTCAGCACCTGCTGAAGGCAAATAATGATAATTAGTCCTAATAGCTGCTCAGTTTCACACCTCTTCTAGCTAGCCAAGACAGATCACAAGGAGATGTCACCAAAGAAAATAATTTCCATAATGCCAAATGGCTTAGCACAATTTCAGTACATAGCAAGAGGATTTGCCTGTATAATCCATGACAGAAGTGCTGAGGTTCTGTAGCTTTCCCTGCCCGATATTATATATTTCCGTTCCCAGCTTAAAACCTGCATTGGTTCTGAGTCTTGCTTGCTGTAAGCGCTCTGACATAACAGGCGAGTTACCGCAGCGTAACAAGCTCCTGCATGTCAAGTTCTCCACCACAATTGCCTTGCTCATGCTCTTACCCCAGTAAAGGCAATGCAGCTATCCTCTTTTTTGTGGAAGGGGAAAACTACCTTGGCTTACTTTGTATTTTCTGGGAGGGAAGAGCAAGCTCAAAGATAGTTATTACGGAATAGCTGATACCTGTTAACATGAGTTATTATTCTTGTTCCTAAAGTTACTTTATATGTTGGGGTCATGCTCATAATTTAAGATATGAACTTGATACCAAGCAGGCAAACACTTTCATGGATCTCCTCATTACCTTCAAACCATAAGGAACTGTCTCCATTGAATGAGTGTAATAGATGTGCCTGGGGCTGTTCAAGCTAGGGCAAGATATCACAGGCAGAAAAGAATCAACATAGGAATATTAACAATACATTATTTTGCTGGTGCAGTTTTCCCATATGATTACAGGTGATGAGTGCTCCGTGGGAGTGAGGAAAAAAAAGATCAGGCCCATACCGATAGGCTCTACTCAGTTGTTCACAGTCATACACCATCCTTTACTGTTAATTCATTTGTTTGCTCTTATGCCGCTGTATTCTATCCTGAAGGCTAACCACATATCATATATATTTAAAAGAACAGTAGCATATAACTGGTATAGATCTTAGGGTTTCTTTCCCAAAACATTATGATATTCCTGCTGAGAATATGAAGATAAAGGCTTTAATCCTTGGGAACAAAAGGGTGTGAGTAATTCCATTTCATTGCATGACCTGGAGTCTCCACCCATATAAATACATCAAAGAGTAGCTATGATTTCATTCTTTGACACCCATGGGTTGAGGTTCTCACCCTGGGAAGCAAACAGCTCCTGTGGTTGGGCTGGACAGTGCCCATGAGGCTGGGTAACATGGATGTTTTCAGCATTCTTTGATCTTCCTACTGGACCAAAATTATTCACATCTCCCCACTGTTGCTGAAAACTTATCCAAGCACTCAAGGCAATTATTTTTAAATGTATGTGTGTTTTGGGCCAAGTCCATGAATCCTGACTCATGACTGACTCAGCCCTTACTTAAGCAAAACTCCACTTGATTTCATTACAAATGGAGGCAGGACTTTGTGATTTAGCCCCTTGTCAATGGGAGCTGGCTGCCAGAGCTCAGTGCCGGCTCTTGGAGCCGATGCCCTTCTATGGTTCCCAGCAAGCTCCCGGTGCACTGAAGTCCTCTGCGGCTCTCTGAATCCTGCATGACAGTGATGCTATCTACTAGGCATCCTGCTTTACTGCACTGCTCAAGCCACCATGTGGGTGATGGAGAACCACCCCGGCCCAGTGCTTTGGTGACTAATAGCTCTCAGAGCTAATCCGGTATGCCAACTGTCTGTAGGAAATTCTGTGACCCACGTTAATCAGGAGATCAGACAAGATGGCCGTGATAGCCTGACCATCTGACCATCTGGCCGTAACCTCTTGCACTGCAGATTGGCTGTAACTCATCAGAGTATTTTAATTTTATTATAAATTCATTTCAAACACAGTCGGCTCACCATTACATGTTAGAGGCTGGGATAGTTCGGGTAGGGAAAGAAACTGGATAATATGAGTACTGGGAAGAATAGTATAAAATACCCAGGCAGGTCTGCATGATAGAAGTCTAATGGTGCTAATAAACTCTGCTGGATCTGAGCTATTCTCTGTACCATGTTTCCAGCGCTCCTGGCTCCAGGCGAGGGTAGTGCCTTGGTGCAGCGCTGGACCTGACCTGGCTCCCCGCACTCATGACTGCAGGAGTCAGCTCAGGTCTCGCCAGCCTTATTAGCTCTGGCTCAGTGCCGGCGATTCCTATTCAGGCTGGCTCCACACAACGTGCCTGGATGTCTGCGCCATGCACATCCCGGCATGGGAGTGGCGTCCCGGTGTCAGGAATGTGGGACGAAGACACTCTGGCTGCCTGCTGAGACCAGCACGGTCACATTCACACAAACTGAAGAGGCTCTTCTGAAGTCAGATGTCCTGCCTGGAGGCAACCCAAATGTCTCTGTCCTGCCGCGGATAATCCAGAAGCCACCCAAGGGAGACTGAGAAAATAGTAATAAACTGTCTTGAAGTGTCCCTGCTGTCCAGCGCTCCCAGGAGAGCCTATTAAAACCCAACCATTTTCTGCTTAACAAGTGTGACTGCCAATATGTGGCTAAAGCAACCAAAAAACTTTAAAGGAAATGTTATTTATTTATGTGTCATTTAAAATAATGCCATTGTGTTTTGCATGTCTGCACCTTGATAAATGGCCTGATCAATTTTATTCCTAACTACAGCTAGAAATAACAGAGCTGCTGTGCGTGCTCATATCATTTGTGTTATTTAGATTTTTGGCCTCATCAGAAAAGGAAGCATTTGCAGGATTGGGCTCAGCTTATTGGCCTGTCAGATGTTGCTGCACCCTTTGGTGCCCTTAACCATTTCTTTCATCAAAGTAAACAGGTTTGATCTCCCGTTTGAGTAACTTACTGTTCTGTCTTTTGTAATGATGTATTAATAGGCTTTGAAGAGATACATTTTCTGCCAACGTAAACACTTTCTTGAATGTAACAGAAATGAGTCCTTGCTTGCATTAGTTTGCTGTGAACATTATGAAGGCTATAAAATAATCATAAGTAGATGACCTCGTCTAAATCTCCTTTAGACTACCCCAAGGCTTCCACAATAATGACTAAATGAGGGTCTCCTCTCAGCAGGCTTTTTTTTTTCTTTTTTCTCTGTCTTTTTTGAAAAGAGGAAAACTAGAGCTGCCTGGCCCAGTGATGTTCGCTGCCCCTCAGTCTCCCTGTCCCACCCCAGACTTCCTGGGAGGACCCATGAAAAGTGACCGTACACAACTCCGTGTTCTGCACAGCACTGTACCTGTGTGATATTTGCAAAGGAATTTTACGTCTCTTGGCTATTCTTGAGGGGTCAGTGAATTGCACAAAGGGGTTTAGTCCTTCGTCCCTGGCCATCTCTGACTGAAGTCACAACTCTCTCCGTTACTGCCACAGTACCTGCTTTGCTGTATAGACTTGAGATCTAAAACCCAGCATCGTCAAAAATGATTCCTATTGACTCCAGAGGTGTTAGGTCAGCTCTTTATTTTCTTCAAGGCCATCTAAGGCCCAGGCAGCAAATATATTCAAATATAGACAACTCTGTGAAGAAATGGTGTAAATACCTTGTGTTCAGCACATTCACATCAAATGCAATTTTGGCTCTGTGGTTGTGAAAAGATACAGAAATTAGTAGAGTCACCAAGATCTAAGTCAAGACTAGGGAAAGCTGGTGAGTAAGGAAATTCTTCAACGTTAGTTCTTTTGTTTTCACATTCTTATGACTTGAATTCAAATCTGCCCCACACTGAAGAGCCTGGAAACAAGATCTGCAGGTCTTTCCTAGTTGTAATGAGAACACACCCAGACAGAGTACATGAGGAGAATTAAAGGAAAGAGATTTGCAAAACCTCTTAGAACAGCAGGCTTCTTAATTTTGCTTTAGAATTCAAAGGAACCATCAGCCAAAAATATTTAAGGACTGAAGCAGCTAAGCCCCAGAAGAGTGCATGGCTGGCTTGGTTTGCTCAGGCTTATCTGAATTTTGTCCTGTAAAAGCGTGAATTATTGACTCTCCCCTTTTCTCTGCTTTACAGTCCTCAGGTACCTGGAGGGCATCCCAGAAAAACAGGAGGTTGAGCCAGCCCTCTCAAACGCTGGTGTTTTCTAAGTGCTTTCTGAATCTGACTGGCTAAGCCCAAGTTTGAATATTTAAAGGTTTCCACATTTCCCATGCAACAACCCCCACCCCAAAAGAAAAACCAGCTAAGCAGGAGTGCTCCCCTGTAAACCTAGACCGTGGCCGGGGAGAGGCAGCCATCGCCTCTGTGGTGCTGGGAGCCAGAAGCCGCTGCAAAGACACACTATTATTCCAGCCTAGTGGTTTCCAGAAGCTGGGCTTTTATTGCTGTGGGTGAAATTCGTACTGTGCGTGGAGAGAACCAACAAGGCTGACAGTGTACTGGGACTGAATAATGCAGAGGCCTTCGCTAGTCCCGTTGCATAGGAATGATTTCCACGTCCTTCAGGCAAAGCCGAGTGAATCAGTTTTGAAAAGCCTCTGCAGGAGCACTGCAGCAGATTAGAAAAAATATTGCAAAGTATAAAAGACTCTTGGTCAGATTCTATTTTTTGGTTCATCATCCAGCTCTTCCCATGCCTAAAATTGTGTATTTGTTCTTGCAGCTGTTGGAGTTAAAATGCAGCAAGTTCTGAGGGGGGTACCCTGGGCTTTTGTCTGCTTGGACCTGCCGCCCCGGCAGCCACCTCCCTTCCCATCAGCCGCAGCATCTCCACTCACTCCCGCTGGATCCGGCCAGGCTGCGCTGCACCCACCAATCCTCCCTCCTGCCCATCCATGGCCCTAGGGGCTGCCACAAAGCTGAGTTTTACAGCATGCTGGACTTGCCGTGCTTTTCACAGGGTCCTTTGCTCTCCAGCCCAGCACCATTTGCTTCTTTGTGCAGGACGGGGTTTAACACTCTCCCTTGTAAAACCTTGAATTAAAAAGCAGTGTCTGAAAAGGCTTAGATGGGATTAAGCAGCACAAACCTCTTACACACAGAGCTAATACTAAGTAAGCTTTTCTAAATTACCAATACGTGATGTATTAAGATGAGTGCTCTCATATCACTCTCCATCTCAGCTGGGTAGTTTCAAGGGATATAATGGAAGTTGAGTTTATTGGCTTCCACTAGGACTTGGGTGTTTAAAGCCTTTTTGGTCTTCAGATGTTCCAGTCATGATTTCTAAAAAAAACATTTGCCACCTTCCCAGGCCAAAACCAGAACTGGTGTGGACAGGTGTCGTATCAGTTGCTTCAGCAGATCTGTGCCAAACTACCACAACTGCAAATCTGGAGGCAGCCTTTGTTGGCCGATAAAAGCAGAGGACCTTGGCTAATCCTAGCCCTGTCACTGACCTACTATGGGATTTTATCTGCAGCTCTGCTATCCCCTCAACCTTATCTTTACATATTTAGAAAACACAACTTCTGGATAAGGATTCCTTTATTATTCTTTTATGCAGAAGTTAATCCGAGGCGTTACAGTCATGCGTCACTTAAATAATTGACCCATAATATCACTTGCATTGCACAATTCCATGAGTGAAAAGCTCTGTCCCATGCAGAGGCAACCTGGCGATGAGGGGAAAGCACCTCTATCTTCTGTTTCTTTGACTGCCTTGCCTTCTCCCACATATTCCCATTTAGAAGATATTTATTAGGTGGGAAAAAGTACAGTAAAATGTGGATCTCAGGTATCTGGAGCTGCATTGCTCTGCAAAGCAGCATCTTCTTTTCCCTCACACACAGAGTTCTCGTTATATCTTTAAAGAATCACAACAAAGAAAAGGAGCTGACACAATGAATTTTGATCTGGAAAATGAAATCTGACATAACCAGTAGTTACATTTTTCTTATTCCCTGGTAGTTTGCCTAAAGGCAGCTTTTAAATAATTCCTTCTTCTCACCTCCCGAGAAGTAATCTATTTGCTTCTGAATTAATTAGGCAGCATCATAAAAACTCTCTAGAGACTTTGAAAGCTGCTGATCTAACTTTTTAAAATATATAATGGGCCTGATCCTTAGACCAGCCAGTGGGAATTTTGGTCTTAACTTTGATGGGAACAAGAACAGGCATTTTATGTGCAATGCTACTGAAAAAATAGGGTCCCCAGTAAATAGTCATAGATGTTGCTTTTTCTGTCTGCTTTACTGGCATCTGTTTCTATAATACTGCAGTATTGAGAGACTACGTCCTTTCTTATTTCATCTTCCTTTGGACAGTCAGTGTTAGTATTTCCATTGTTTGCTGCCTTGACGAGCAGACGTGTGCAGGATAGTGTAGTGCTGTCTCTCCACTTGTAATGGCCGGTGCGTGAGCGACACACAGGAGCTGGGCAGTTGTGCAAGGCCAGGGAAATCAGTGAGCTCTTGTGGGCATGAGAGATCATTTCAAGCTTGGCTTTGAGATGCCAGTTATTCTGGAACTCGCTAGCCTAAATCAGCATCAACCTAGTAAAGTAATTTTTAAACTATAACTTAGTTTTCTGTTAATCCGAAAGATGAAAATACTCAAATTAATTTTGGTCTCATTGATTATTTTTTTGACTGAAAAAAATCCACAAATGGACTTTCATTGACCAAATTGAAAATGTCTGTACCAGTCTGTTTACAGGGTGACATAAAAACGTTTATTTGACAGGGTAGAAGAAATGGATGGAAGAAACAGATAAGTTTCCAGGCTTACAAGTTTTTCATGAAGTTGGGCTTTATGGCCTGGATGGTCTCTCTGTTCTATGTTTCTTTGTTCTTGCATTCCTGACTTTGCCTGTTGCCAGTGGCAATATCACCAATACAAGTCAGGACAAGGATTAGATCAAAAGATGCATGAGGAACCAAAGATGGCTCTGAGTGAGATTTGGAGCTCAGATTAGGAGATATAAACACCTGTATGTCTTTCAGGTGTAGGTTTGTGTACTGCTGGCATTATGCTGAGGGGTTTGCTCACATAGCTCAAGGAATATTCGTGGTCAGCGTGACATCTGGTAAACTTGTCTCATGAAACTGTACTGCTCTTCTGAATGACACAGGCTAGAAATGCATGGATTTGCAGTATGGACCGGAGGAGAAAGATTCTTTTCAGGGATCACCACTTCAAACCTCATTATTCTGCAGGGTTTTCTGCTAGCTTTTAGAAATGTCAAAACAATGTGCTTACTAACACTTCTGTTGTTTAAAACTTGAAATCAAATTCTTTCCTAAACAGATCCGCTGGACCTGTTCCTCTCCCTTTTCTGTTACCTGAGCGCAGCTATGACTTTCACTGTCCCTTCCCCAGGTCAGCATCTGATTATCCCCAGCTCTCCCTTGCAAAGGAGATTTGATGCCTTTTCTGTAAAGGTGTTGGGCATTTGAAAGGTTCCCGGAGAGTCCAGTGATTTGGGAGGTGTGGGCTCAGGAGCCAACTCCAAGTCAGCTCATCTCCAGCAAGATCTATGTGGAAAGGAATGAAAAGCCCTAGGCCCAGGGAGCTGTTATCTGGCATGCTCTTTTTTCAGCTGATGTCAGAGATTTTGCTTGGGGTTGTTTTGTTGGGGTTTTTTTTCAGGTCTGCTCATATACATTTTGTATACTGGAGCTTTGCAGAGCACAAATAACATTTTCGAAGATGGAGAGGTCAGTTACTTGTGTTCCTGGCATCAGCTTGGTCTTCATGTCAGTCTGCCCTGGGAGCTTTTAGAAGTCAGTGTGTTCTCCCTGCTCTGTATCAAGCCTGAATTTCCAGTGAGGAAAAAACGTTGTGGGAACAGTCCAAAGAGTTACAGCTTTATTTACAGTTTAGTTACCACCTACAGCAACGTAGCTCATCACTAGCACTGCCTTGGGCATGTTTCCACTTTATAACTTAGTGAGGCTGTTTACAGTGTTGTCAACAGCAGAAATAAAGGCCCAGGGTGGAACTATGGCCCTAGTAAAATCAATGGCAAAACTCCCATGGACTTCAGTAGACCAGCATGTCACTTAGTACTGTATGTGAGGAGCATGTATTTTATTGTCACCTTGATGTCTGCTTGTTCAGCTGCTTTTCCCAAAGCATATTCATTCCGTGGGCAGCCTCATGGGCCCTGGCAGTACCCGAGGTACATTTTCTGTGCGGATAAATTGCAGGTTGTTTTTTCTGTCACATCCATCACTGCTCTTTCTCTCTGGCTCTTGGAAATTATTTTATTTCCTTTTCTATAGTAGCTCTAGATCTGAATCTGTGTAGCATAGGGAAGAGGAAGCAGAAAGGATGTTTATGGACTTTCCCATGGCTACAAAAGAGGATCAGGAGTCGAATCTGTGGGTTGGGTCAGTAAACCAGCACTCATGTCGGGCTTGCAGGTCAGTGAGAATTCCCTAGATTAACAAATCATTTGCTTCACAGAAGAAATGGATGCATCCTTCCATTCCCTCCCCACAGCCTTCTTTGCCCTCCACCCAGTTCAGTTGTGAAATTGTGAGCAGATTGTATGTACATACACCCACCAGGCCTACTATGTAAAGATACACACATACGCATACATAAACACCCTGCACAAGCATGCACTTCACATGGTATACAGGTTTGGTAATATTATTTCCAGCAATTAATCTCCCTGTTTCTGAATTTGTATGGATCCCTGTCTAATCTCCAGAAAGATTATTTCTTTCTATATCCTGAGTGCCAGCAATACTCAAAGGCCAAACTGCACTGCACGGTGCCCTTTGGGAAGACGCTCCTGCTTAAAAGCCTTCCAGATCTTGGCTGTCACAGGAGACTATATTTGGAAGGATGGGAAAGCAACACGAGAGGCACATGGAGCAAAAGCTGTGAGCATCAGCAGTTTACTACAAGTAAACAGTTTCACTTCTCTAGCTGTTGTGTTCATCAGTCTTGTAAACAAGAGCTGCCTACAGTAAGATAACAAAGCTGTAGGCCTAAATCTATCCTCTTCCTTTGCAGATGAGTGAGAAACTGCCAACACTCATGTCAGCCATTCTGTTTCATCCCTCTGTGATCCACCATTGTGATGTTTAAGTCCACCATCACAATATTTAAGTCCACTATTGCAATATTTAATTCCACCATTGCAATGTTTAACTTGTTCCGGCGGAGTCCTTGGCTTTGCAGGAAGCAAAAAACCACCAACCTTGCCTCCTACTCTTGCAGGGATTTACAAAAGAAGGACTCAGTTGTCTGGGATCAGGCAACACTCCAAATCATTTCAAAACTGTCCTCTGCATTTTGGAGAATAGGATATTACTGTCCATTTTTTTATCCTGGTCATCAAGAGGCAGACAGCACCGGCAGCTGTTTCTGCTGTCCTGTGTAGAAGAGCTGTGTGATCTGGAAACTGATGGTGCAGTCTTGTCTGATAGCATCTGCTTTCCCTGAATAATTGTAGACATTCCCACCTCTCCACTCATTCCTCCAAGCACCTTGGAGTCATAAATTGCAATGCTAGAGCAAATAGAGTCATGCTTAGGGAATGATCTCCCTGTTCAAGGTGAATCCTGATACCTGATGTATGAGAAGACCGGGCACATGCTAAAAATTCCTTGCTAATTTGGGTTGCTAGTTCATCAAAAACATCCTCCCAAACACGCACAGGATGTATTAAGTTATGGTATAGTAAGCGATCAGTTTGTCATACTGACATTTTTGCTCCTTGCCAGAAAGTCCTGGACTTCATTATCTCTCTCAAGAAATCAGATCTGTTAGTGTCACCCTGCAATAAATTTGTGTAACTGGAAACCTCTCCCCAGGCATACAAACATGTGAGGACAACTGAGCATTGCTGTTCTCTGAAGACTGGTATATAAATATATACTGGACTAACAACATCTCCTCTCTGTTATGGGTCCAATGAAGCCTTAGCCTCCAGATCTCTGTTTTGCTGTTTGAGCGTTGGTCCAGTAGCACTTTGGCATAGGCACATAGCATGCTATGAGGTGGGGCTTAGCTTCTGGGGCTATCAAATGAGGGGATTTAACTGCGTGTAGGTTCCTTTATGGTGTTACCTTCCCACTTACCATTCCACTTAGAAAAGCTTGAAAATGCTGCCCATCCTGCTGCGGCAGGGGAGGTTGGCAGGGCTGGGCCCGGCGGTGTCAGGACACAGCCCCGGTGCATGCTGTCCCCTTGGTGATGTACAGAGCAGAAGGAAAGAGTGCTTAGAAATGACACTTCCTCTGTGTGGTGATCCTGTCGGTAATGTAGTCGATGACCAGAAAATCTGGAATCTCCAAGCCGTTGTCCCTGTACGTAATCTCTGACCTCTTCAGTTAATCACTCTCTGCCTCAATTTCCTTATCTGAGAGTTGAGGGCATTTCCCCCTCTTTTGAGACCTGTAAAGAAGAGCTCGAGGTTAAGTATTGCTTTTCTTCTCAAAATTTAAAAAATAGTCCTTACCATGTCTAAGAAAACTCAATGGAAAGCCTGTTTTCCTTTAGAAAGCCTTGAAATGAAACATTGTACATTTTATTCTAGTTTTTAAAAATAGTCTGTTTTACCTATTATGAAGGTGGTGATTGAATGGTATTCAGTAAACAAAAGGTTTCCATTATATATGAAATAAAAAATACCCTTTTGTAAAAAGGAAATGCTGAGACAGCTGTTTTTGAAAGTCATGGCAGAAGCACAGAGGGCTACCTTTTGCCCTGTCAGTGTAGTATTTGAACCAAGAGAGAAAACTGAGTATAGGCTGGAGCAGACACAACAATTGCAAAAGCACCGGTTTCCCAGCAAATACTACTATCATCATCATCATCATCATTATTATTATTATTATTATTATTATTATTTTATTGAGAATCACCGGAGCCAGTAAATGCAGGCGATGGTAAAACCCTTCACACTCTTTAACATCTCCTTGAGTTGTTGAGGGCTGGGAGTGCCTTTTGTCTGTGTTTGTGGAGCCCAGAGAAGCACAGCAGCTCTGAGTCCATCACTGTGGCTTCTTGGTGCGGTGTCAGTAGAAATGAAGAGCAATGTTACGCCATGCAGCACATGGCTGGAAGCCATTTTGGTAGGGCTGGAAAGGAGCATCCAGGCTGATCTCCAGCTGATATTATCATGGGCCAATGATGTCTTGCCGATGATGAAACTAGTAGTAAGTACTCTCATGGTGTAATAATTTTCCATATTAGCTTTCAAATGCAATGCAGCAGGTAATAGTTTACTCGGCACTCCTTGACTTCCTTATGAGGCTAATTGCTGGGATACTTTCTCAATTTCAACCTTTCTTATTGGTATTCTTAAGGAAAATCAGTATAAATAGTCTACTGTGTTTTGCAGAGATCATGTCAGTCCATATTCTGTTTTATCTGGTTTCGTACCAAGGCATTAGCCCACACGATTGTCTCTTATTTGCAATCTTGGCTCATTAAGGTGATAATTTGATAAAGCAGGTTGTTGTCTTTACCTTGGGGGATCTCTTCTGGGTTGATGTATTGATACTGTGGACAGACCTGTCAATATGCTCCTCTTTGTTCTCAGCAAGTGCTGTGGCACGTCCCGCACTGTGATTTATGGGCCCCCACCTCGCGCAGCCTGCCAGCCCCAGCACAGTGCGTGCACTTGGCAGAGGCGTCCAGGGTGTGTCTTGGGAAAACGCTGGGGATGGGGCATAGGGAAAAGACTGGGGAAGGTTTCTGAGGAGGCTCTCTGTGGCCATGTCTCTCCCTGATTCCTCTTAGGCACTGATAGGACCTCATGGAGGAGTTTATTCATCTCCCCAGAGGGAGAACCCGCTTCTTCAGTAAGTCAGATGCTGCAATGGGTTGAGGAGGTCACAGAGGTCTATGAGGTTGTCTCAGGTAAGTTTTCCCCAGGGAGAAGTCAAGACAACACACAGAGAGTGGAGAGCTCCTGTCCCATCATGTTCTCTTGCCAGTTTGAGAAACCTGCATACAATCCTGCTCAGCACCGAGAACAGTCATTTCCACACAGGGATGGCTTGGAGATTAATTAGTGGCACACAGTGCATGTTATATATTATATTACCGGTAAAAGTATTTTTGGAGATGGAGTGCTGATAAAGAGCTATTTCTGGGGAGAGGAGCAGATATTTGGCATTATCACAGTGTACCAGAGCAGGTACAGAGCCTGACCACCTGTGGGAAAAGGCAGGAATACACCAAAACAGCCCCTTCCCTTTCCTCATACAGAAACTTGGTGCCGAAACATTGCCTGTTCCTCCCTGATGATAAAAGGACAAGTTAAATAATAAATAATAATCTGAGTCTCAGTGTGACTACTAAATAATTTTCAGTTAGACATTATGTAAATTTGAAGTAATTTTTTTTACTGGTCATGCATAATAAAATAACTATGGTGATTATTTTTTCACCCTTAGAGTTTAATTAAGACCATTCAGGAGGTTTGGGCTGATACACCATCCTATAAATCACAGATCAAGCCACTGAAAAATAACTACCTAGCTTTCAGATTAGATAATGATATTTTGGGGGTAGAAATCTTGCTGACAGATAGTCACCCATGTTGTCCTAATCAGGAGGGCCATTTGGTCTTCTGAGCACTGAAATGATATACACTAGTTATTAATATATGCAATTCAATGTGTGCTTTTCTGGGTTTAATTTTAGGGATGGACTCATTCCATCGTCTATATTCCTGCATAACTCATTGTAGAATAAATAGAGCGTTGTTCTATGTTAGCCTAATCGACTTTTAAAGCCAATGCAACTAAACTGTCCAAAGGGATAAAGTGGATCATATTGAGTCACATTTTATTCCAGAATAAATGTGTCCAGCTGTGGCATTTTGCAGGAATAGCCATTGTGATTTGAATGTGGAGCCTCTTAGTTTGAATCACTTCTCAGGCTTAGACAAGCCTGTGTTTCCCAGTCTCAGCAGAAGTGCTGCAAGACACACAGGGCAATGTTGATTATGGTTATTGTAATTGCAGCCTCTGCAGAGACATCAGAGCTCCTCCAAGATGTCCAACACCAAGGAGCTGCTTTCTAGTACATATGCAGTTTTCATACTGTGGAGCAAAATGAGCAGCATGCTGATATCCTGGGAAAAAAAGTGCTGGGAAAGTGTGTCCTATATGGTAGTTCCTGGGATGTATAGCTTTCTCTCTGGTGTCTCAGCGTGTCTTCCATGTGACTGGGCTGTGCACACCTACGGCTTTGCCCCACAAGTTAGTGCAAGTCTGCAGGATGTGTCAGTACACAGGATGGACCCTGACTCACGGGGAAAGCATGTATGGAAAACGTTGCCATACTCCTACAAATGCTTGTTTTTCTTTTCTGTGTGATTTTTTTTTCCATTTTAAATAAATCAGGAGTTTAGCAATAAAAGCTAATGCTGAAAGGAAGTGGTGCAGGTGAGCCCTGTAGAATTTCACACTGTATTTATGAACAGAAACTCTTTTCAGGAGAGTCAACTGGGTTTGAAAAAAATAAGATGGAGGGTAGTTCCTCTGATGCCCAGAAGGTAAAGCGTTAAATGGCCATCTTGCTAAATCTTCATTGCTATACCTGTTATTCCAGAGTTATGAAATAACAAGAAGATACTACTCTGGAGTACCTATTCCTAAATCCTACCATTTATTCCGGAACGAAGAGTATCTTTGTTCTAATTCAGTTGTATTCTGAGGAGCAATTCAGTAATAACTATTGTACTTTAAATTCACACCCTGTATTACTGTATTAATTGTGAAGGATAGGCAAATTCTAACTTTCCTCTTAGTTTCATTGCTGTAAATCCAGAAGAACCCTGTTGAAATAAGCCAGTAGTTTTCAATCATACCTATGAAATGTGTCATTTCAAAGGAATGAATCTGGATTTTACCACACAACTCTGGCCCACAGTGTGTGAAAAGAGACCGTCTGAGTTAATCAGACCAAACCACTCCCTCGACCGAAGCGTCTTCAGCAGCACCACAGTCATGCAACAGGCAGCAATTCTCACTGCGGCATCAGGAAGAACAGAACATCAAGGGAATAATTTACCTCTAATTTAGCAGTTAGACCAGGATCTAGGTGGGTTCCTGCATTAAGTAATTGCTTTCAGAGGCTGGGAAGGTTGGGGCTGCTCGTTCTGTTCCACTGGGCTGGTGAGGCCAGGTCCCCATCTCTCTCCAACTCCTCTACGGCTGGGAGAAAGCTGCTCCATTACTGGTGCTTCTGTGTCCATGGATGTCATAAGGAGCCTGTCTCCGCCTTTGACATTCAAGGAAATGGAGGGATGTAAGCACACCCCTACACTCAGGCATCTTGCTTAAACATAGGCAGTGTAAATGGCTTTGAGCACCTCTTAATTTTTCTTGAAGCTGAGGATCTCAGTATAATTCTCATTAAAAATCTGTCAAAGGCTTGTGGTTTGTGTTGGAGAAAATGGCCAACTTGTAGAGAGGTCTCTTCTGGAGAAATGCCGTTTGCCATATTCTTGGTGACTAATTCCTACATTATGCAAGTTTGGGTATCAATGCAGTGGAGCGCTGGGACCTTCCCTGCCAAGTGGCCATCTTCAGTGCTCCCGTCGCCAGCCATCACCTCATGGAGACAGAAGATCTCCTGAGGCATTCAGGATTTTATATCCCCACCCTGTAGCTCTGCAGACTTACAGCTGTTTCAAGATGATTGAACCATGGGAAGAATAAATTCTGCATCCTTCTGTTTGGAAAAGGTCTATGTTGAAGCTACATAATCTTTCCCGCTCCCAAAGGCAGGGACAGGTGGGGGTTCGAGCTCCCTGCCACGCTGGCAGATGCCTTTGTAGCCACCTCCTGTCCCCAGGTCCCCCTTGTGCTTCTCCTCATGGCTCAGACCCCAACAGCTTCGGCTTTCCCTGGTGTTTGGCTCCTCCCCAAGGAAAGTGCGTTGCTTCAACACTTCTCTTTTTTTGAATCCTAGATGCAGATTCTGGCTTTGATAATTTATTGCTCTTTGAGACATCTTTCTGATTTCTGCAGCCTCTTGCTGCGCCTCCTCTTCCCCTGGCACGGCAGGTGAAGGGCCTCGGCTGGCAGGAGGAGGGAGCAGCGAGTTCTTGCTGGCTGCGCAGCCCCCGCTGCCCGCTTGCAGGCAGCTGCTTCTGAGATTTTAACTTCTGTCATTGGCTTTCTGGTGCCTTTGTTCAGCCTTTTAAATATTCCTTTAGCCTGTCTGAAAATATATTTGTTTTTCTTCCAAAAAAGCCTTCGCTTACTCAATTAGCAAGAGAGTTTTTTGTGGAAAGTGCCATGGCTCTATTTCTGCCATGGCTAAGTGCTTCTTGGAGCATTTGGCTCCTCCCCAGAGATGATTTACCCCTGCCATCCTCACACTGCGTATTGCTGGACATCTTACTGCATGCGTTGCTGTGTGGTGCCTTGCAGAAAAGGAGTTTTTGTGGCACAGGAGTCTAAATCTGTTGCTGTGAGTCAGGCTGATCCACGCTGTCCCAAGCTATGATTTTAGCTGCAATTTTTGCTCCATGCCCTATTGGGTCAATAGTGTGTTTTCCCCACACATGGGCTCTTTCACCATCCAGATTTTTTTTTTTTTTTTTTTTGCTTTTGTCTTACTTATTGGTTTTGCCACTTTGTTTAGAGCAGAGGTTATGAGGATACAAGTCAAACCTCTCACATGTTGGGAGAGAAAGGCGAGTGCTGGCTGGTGTAATGCTAGAAATACCTTTGGAGGTTTGCGTCCCACCCACCCCGGTCGGATCTGAGCCCTGGCCTGAGATACCTGCCCTCGGCTGGGACCTGGACACGGCCCATGCAGCACAGGAGGAGTTTGTAGAAACAAGCCTTGATCTGGAAGGCACCTCCCTGCCTGTCCCACGGGCAGATCCCGACACTGTCCCCAGCCTGCCCTGCCTGCAGCCCCAGCCACCGCCGGACAGCCTACCTGGGAGGGTGGCCGGGGCACCTGGGGAAACCTTGCAGAAGGGGGTGCAGAAGCCTCTGCCATTACATCTGTGTTCAGTCTTTGCCCAGACACAGGATGAAGAATTTCTCCTCTCAGGGGGTTTGTGGCACTTTGTGTTGCTATTTTCCCTGTTTTCGCAGTCTGTTTTAATTGTGGGTTTGCCCTTTCAAGCTGGGGGCTAAAGCCTAGTAGAAAACTGTTTACAGTGCTGCTTACAAAATCTTCATGGAGTTCAGGGGCTATTTCAGCAAACATTCCTGAACAGTTCTTCGCTTCATGTTGGCCCCAAACTATTCCCTTATACATTCTGCATGTTACGGTATGAGAGCTCGACTATGCCAGGTGAGCTGCTACCTTCTCGAGGTCTTTAGCCACAACGTACAAATAAATGTCATGACTTCGTGAGTGCCTCATGAGCGCAGGTAAATATTAGGGCAGCTTCTGGAGCCTTGCAGCTTGACTGACCTGCTTTGGCCTAAAAGCTGGGCAGAACTTGCTTTGTTTTTTCAGTACAGAAATTCGTGCATAGGACACTCGCTGTTTGGGTACGTGGCGTTAGGATCACATTCACAGGGCCATTCTCTCACAAGATCCTGTGATCTCCTTTGAAGACCCTGCCCCAGGTGGATGGGAAGGCTCGTGGGCTTGCTGCTGACACAGGGGTGACATTTGCTCTTGCTGGAACCGGGTAGTTGTTGGAGCTGGTTATTTGCTTTGTGTGATTGATCACATCTGCATGGCACGTAACACTGCCTTGTGAAACGGCCCTTTTATGTGTCAAACTGACTCGCAGTGTGACCTGATGTAGATGTAACGGGATGTTTAAGGAACAACTGAAATTCACTGAGAACCATGCTACTTTTTTGTTTCTCCTGGAGCAAAAGGCCTTTGTCCGGTTTCAGGAAGAGGGCACAGTGCCCTGCGGGACCGATGGGGTCCCCTGTGATGGCCATGAGAACTGTGCCATTAGCTGCTGAAATGCTCCATCGCGCATCGCACCAGAACACGTCTGGCTTGCGCCAGTGTCATTTGATGAAGAGGGGGAGGAAACAGGTCTGATTTTCCCTGCTTTGCTGCACTTTGGCGTGTGACCTCAGGGAGGTCAGTGTGAGCCACACCACAATGACACTGAGGCATCAGTTTGCATCCTTCAAACTCCAGATGATTTGTCAGTAGGAATTGGGCTTCTAAAACGGATCCTGCATTTCTTTCCCCATCTGCTTTTTGCTGGTTAGCTTGCACGTAAGGTTTGCCTATTACCTTATGAATAGCACCCAGCACAAAGTGAAGTCTCAGCAATCCCACTGGGATCTTTAAGCACTTGCTTCTTGTTAATGCTGGGACTGTGGAATGGAGAAAACCAACCGCCTGCCTGGCTCATGGCCTGCTGTGATTACAGAGATGGAGTTACTGGGAGGGTGGGCTTTATCCCATCAACACCTTCCTATCACTGCTGAAGTGATGCTACCCTTACATGTCAACACTGAAAGCATATCTCTGCTGCACGCAGTTCATCTACTGGCAATGAATGCTGCAGTGAAAGATGCCCTTTAATTAACGTACTTCATAACAAGTCATCTGAAAATGGATCTGTGTTTGGAGCCAGGCACTCCTGCATGTGCTGTAGGGCTGCTTGTGTGTAGAAGGGCTCCTCATGTGCATCATTTGCACGACTGAGTCTTGACCATTTGACACCGGATGGTAAAAGTGGTTTCCAGATGCTCAATGTTCAACTGCATATTGGATGCTTTGGTGAAGACCCCACTGCCTTGCACACCAAGGCTCCTTCTGAGCAGAAATGAGCTGCAGAGAGACACAGGTTTGGGTGTGATCTGACACACTCTTATGTGAGGCACCTGGCTGGGGACATATATGATAGGCACGTGCCAGTCCGTTGGTGCCATGACGGACATGCCAGGCCACGTGAAGGTTTTGTCACAACACAGGCTGCAGCCCTGTGCACAGCAGGAAAACCAACCACAGCAGCAAACTTAAGTGAAAGGGATAGAGAGGTCTGAAATTAGTTCAGAGTTGACTCTTTTGTCTGAATTAAAATAAATGTGCAGTCCTGCCTTCCCTTCTGTCCCCAGAAAGCCTTCCCATGATCCCAGCATTGAAGGGTGCAAGGAATGCAGGTTTGGGTCTCCTCGTCCCTTTCCTTTGCATTGGCCTTGGCAGTGACAAGAGGGTGAGATGGACCAGAGTGCATTTCCTATCCCTGGTTGACCATGAAAGACAGAAGGGAAAAATGATCTTGTGCTCAAATCTTTGTGCTAAAATGAATTAACAAGTGTCTCAGAAATCTGAAAACAGCTTTGACTGGAGTCGTGAGCAATGTGCCCAGCTCGGCACGGGATTCAGTGTTTCTCTCAGCGCCTGCGAAAACTGGCTCCGCACATCCTGGGCAGAGCCAAGGCGAGGTACTTGGCAGCCGCGTTTGTTAGCGTTGCCTTTGAGTCCTGCCTGAGGTTGGGCTGAAGATGACAGATGATCCATCATTTAAGGCTTGTTTGTCCATCCCCGTTGGCTACAATGAAATGGTTTTGTTTTACCAGGGAAGCCCGAGCATTTCATACACGGACCCATCCTGTGAACTTTAAGGATTTGGGCGCAGATGGTGGACGGGATCCCAGCCCTTCACAAGCCGCCGTCCGTGTAGGAGCCATGGCTGTGCCGCTGCAGAGGGTATGTTGCCTCTTTCTAGCCTTTAACAAACACAATAACTAAGAAGTCTCCTGTAGAGGTGTGGTAACACCCTGTGACTCTTGTGTATACAAGCACAACAGCACAAAATCCCCTCGCGCAGCTCCAATCCCTCGGTGAGTTCCAGCCACGCAGCGTGGCTTAGTTGAGCACTCACTGACATCAGGCCATTGCCTTTCCTTTAAGCAAGTACACGGACGGCTTTGTCCGTGAGAGCTGAACTAGCACATGGATCCGCACGGTGACACTTGCTATTGGGCACTGGAAGCGCCACAAGAGCAGTGAGAACAGCAACTTTCAGACTAAGAGTTGTGCAGAAAAACTGGGGGGAAGAGTGCCTGTTTTGGGTTGATCAATAGTGCCTTTTTTTAGTGTTTCCGGGGGGGGGGGGGGGGAATCCAAAATTCTGCAAAAGGAAATTATATTTTAGGTTGAAGCAAATATTTAATATTATTTTGAAATACTTTTTTCAGCCTGGGGATGCAGTTTGGTTTGGTAGCAGAAAGCCTGTCAAATAGTAAGCCAAAAAGTTGAAATTTTCAAAGGGAAGTAGAGCCAAGCAACTGCCGCACATGGTCAGGGCAGTCTTAGCTCCTGCTTATTTCTCTGAACGTCTCAATGGTGAGGGTTAATAGGGATGAGGATGTGTCAGCCCTGTGCCAGGTAGTGGATTTCAGCCTGCAGCAGCACCAGCTTTTGTGATTTTACCATAAATTTTGTTACAGTTGTTTTTCAAAGCTCTGGTTCCTCTTGTCCTGTAATTATGTGAGAGTTTCAGCATTCTTTAAAGCTGAAGGTAAATTGACAACTTTTGGGATTGTACAGAATAGCTTGAAAACAACCAAAAAGTTTTAAAAGGATGAAGGGCAAATAGAGCAAACCCAAAATTACGTTTCTTTGAAATCTCAAGATTTCGAAGGCAAACTCGTGATTTTGTGGCCTAGGACAGGACTGCTAAGTGCTTGGTGCTGGCAATGCTGTGTTTATTTTCCATGCTTGGATTTCTGCATGGCTTTATACACATTATGAAAAATGCAGTATTTTATGTTATTTTTTAAAAGGAAGCAGATCGCTTTGTTGGATGATCTCCAAACCAGACTGTAACATACAATAAAAATTCTATAGCTCACTGTAACAGACTACAAAAGCCTGAGATGTTACTTTACCAGCACAAAAAACAGGCATATTATGGAGGAAGAGAATTATAAGGTATATCACTTGTATTTATGGCCAAAAGAGAAAGAAAAAATATACACTGCGTGTGTATTCTGCATATTGAAATTACAGAACAAAATTTAATTAGATCTTTATAAATAAAATCCACATATGCTGATTTATGATATATTTCTTTCTCAGCCTTTGAAATGATGGCTGCCTCCACTTTGAAAACCAGTCATTTGCAGACATCAGGTCTGTAATTCACAAACTGGCACAACCAGAAGTTTGTGGATTTGAGTCTAGTAAATGCCAATCCCAGCGTATCTGTTTCAGAGGCACATGCTGGGATTCCCAGTGAAGGAGGCAGGGGAAGCATGCTGCAAAAGGCATCTATAACAATCTTTTTTTTCAAATGTGTAATTATAAAGATTAAGTCGCTTGTTTTGTTCATTAAAAAAACAACACTAATGTAATACATAATTATAACCAAAGAGAAAATGTATGGTCTTTGTAGGCTCCATCTAAATATCCCCTTCCCTAGAGGGAATACTTCATGCTATATTTGCAAAAAATATGTGATTAGTACCCAAGTCAGGAGTGAGAACTAAAAGCAACTGGAACATAGGCCTTTCTCGTGTGAGACAGAGAGCGCTCAGGACTGGATGAAGACCTAATTAAATGTGCATCTGAAAGGCTAGATTGAGATTCCTGTACTCACACTAATGAAGTGTCAATTTTCCTGAATTGCATTGCTGTACAATGGACTACCGCTTCTTTGCCCCAGTGCTGGGAGTGAGCTAGACACCTGGTTTCCTCTCCACCTTTGAGCAGGTTTGGAGGTTGGTGCCTAAATGGCTCCTGAGAACAGGAATTCAGGTGTGATTTCTTGATGTGGTTTGAGCCACATTATAGTTTGCTGCTGCTGGGAGATCCTGTTCTTCCATCTGCTTCCAGCTTCTGGCCACGTATTCCTGCCAGTCAAGGTCTGTCACTCAAACCACAGGATGGGCGACGGGGTCCCAGTGTGAAGTCCTCAGCCTCTGCCTGGACACCTTGGCTGCCAGGCACAACGCAGCACACACTTTCCTCGATACCACTTCTTCCTTTCTGCAGGGGCCCAGAGTTGCCTTGAGCTGCCACACCGAGGTCTGCAGGGAATAAATACACAAGTACTCACCGCCAGCTAGCCAGGAGTGTTACCTGGAAGGTCTTGATCCAAGCCTTGGAGGAAAGTGGTGGCTCAGGGTGAACCGGAGTGTCAGGCTCTCCTTTCACCCCTCTAAAACTGCAGCAACTTCAAAAGAACACGTCCGTTCCAGTTGTAGAAATAGGAGCTTGACTAGAGACAAAGCAACAGCTAGAGTTTTTAGCCACTTCTAACTGGAGGTAAAATTGGATTTTAAACTTTAAAGTAGAATCCATAAAGGACTAAGGCGTGTGGCAGGACTTTTGCTGGAGGGTGCATTCTGCTGCTGACCGAAAGGAGCCCACAACAACTGATTTTGACTTCAAAGAAAGAAATTCATGGTTGTAACCACCTTAGCCTTTCCCATGGGGGATGTAAAAGGCTGTCATGGGTCAGTAGTTGAGTTTTACCTCTAATCCCTAAGACAGATTTATTTCATCTCCTGTGGAGATTGGTTTGTGTCTTTTTCTATGGAGCCTTCACATCACAGGGCCCAGCTTTCCTCTCCAAGTAGATAGGTAGAGGTTGAATGAGGCAGCTCTCCCAAAGTGAGACTGTCAGTAGATGATGGCTCTGTCTCCGCGATACTGAAAACAGACATCACGGCACTTTTCACTAACACATTCCATCAGTGCTAGAGACTTGTCACACAGGGAGTGAACACCGAGTGAAGCAAAGGAAGCATTTACAATTTGCTGCCGTGAAACGAGACAAGATTAATCAATAGGAACTAAATTAGCACAGCCAGTGGCCCTCACACCTACTTTGGAAACTCTATTAAAATCCATGGCCTAGAATTTGTAGGAGGGATTATATGCGTGAAGGGTGAGTCAAGATTTTAGAGCGAGCTAATGTAAGTGACACCCACTTCTCAAACTGCCTGAAAACACTTACTGCCAGAATGCGCTGCCAAAGACAAGAGTTCCAGTTAGTATTTGCTGGCTGTCATTGGCCTCAGATAAATACGTTGGGAGGGGAATAGTGGAGGAGTCAATCAAAAGATAACACTGAGTAAAGCTCAGTTGTATAACGCAACAAGAAATCAAATTTAGCCAGAGCTGAACATATGTCTGAGTACCGGGGGCATAGTTAGAAGCGCGATAGCCCAATAAGAATCCAAAGAGAGTCATGTTTGAGAACAACACACCGGAACAAGATCTGACAAATACCTCGTGTTAATGAGTTGGTTGTGTTACTGTGCTGCTCTTGGGTGACCTTTTTAATTCAACTGAAACGATATCTGTCCTAGGCTTTTGCAGAACTTTGTAGATTTATGACAGCATCCCACTGACACACTGAGGCACAAGACTTGCTAAAAGTCAAGTTGAGGTAATTAGTCTTGCATAAATCTGTTTATTGGCGCAGTGAATGCGACATTTCCTGGAAGCATCCGGGGTGTGTGTTCCACGCAGTTGATCTGCACATGCACAGTAACCTCAGACACTGGGATTATTGTAGAAGCACAGAGCAGGCTCAAATCTCCAGGGCCACATGTGTGTTGTAGAGTTGATCCCTGTGTTTGTGACAAATCCAGGATTGCCAGAAGTCCAGCAATTGCGACTCCCAACCTGGCTGTTGGATATCTAGGAATCCGAGGTAAATGTATAAAGTCCTCTACTTCTGCCAGGCACAACTTGTACAAGGAAAAAAAAAGCATCCGGGAAAACCTGAACACATGGCAGTTCTGTGCAAAGAAAACATGATTGTCAGCACACTCCGTCCTGGCTCCCAGACTCTTACTGTTTCCCAGCACCTTCAGGGGAATTTTCTTTTTTTCTGGTACTGACAGTAGCATGCTGGTAAAGCCCTCTGGACTTGCAGGGGAAGAAGGGCTGGATCAGGGCTGCTGCACAGCAGTGGATTTTTCAACTCTGCCCCTTTCCAGAGCTTCCCGAGGAAATTGGTACATGCAGGCCCTGGCTCTACATTACCCTTTTCAGGGTAGAAACCTCAGAGTCACTTACCCAGCACTTGCCAGAGGAACTGCAGGGATAAACTAGTCTGGTCCTGCACCAGTTTGGCAGCCTTTTGCAGATGAGCACGAGCTTCATGCAAGAGCAGAAAGGCATCACTCAGTAGTCACAAGACAACTTAAAGTTGTCAAAGTAGTTACAGAAGAGGGGGTTCTGCCAGTCTTGGCGGTACTCTTCAGCTTCATTTACATTTCTAAAGTGTGTTGAGCCCTTCACCTGGGAGATGCTATAGAAACACAAGGCCCTAATAGCATGGAATATACAATAAAAACTAAACAATGTAAAACACATGCAATATAAGCGGGAATAGAATTCTGTGCATGGTCTCTTCAATTGCTCGAGTCTTAAGCATGCATTAAATTGCAGCAACTAAAGGCTATGTAGTATGGATCATAAACTTGAATTCCACTGCAAAACTGTCAGGGCAGAGATCTGACCAACATTATAAAATATGAGAAGTGATTTTAGGAGCCTCTGTTTTGATGAGAGGGATTTCGGAATTGCTTTTCAAAGGTCGGCTGCACAGTGTTTTCAAAATATTAGGCGCCAGGATTGCTCTTCTCTTTTGTAAACCCCCTGATGTTTCTTGTGCATTGGCACTGCACCTCTCTGGGGGAGACTTTGTTTCACAATGGGATATTTGGGCACTGTGGTAATGGGAACTACGAAAAACTCAGAAGGACTTTCAGGCTGAATCACAACTTATCTTCTGCATAGCAGAAGGGAGGATTCCAGATCTTTTCTTCTTTTTACCTTTCAGAGATTTGTGGCAAACATCATTTAGAAAGATCACAGGGAAAGAAATGTCCATCCTCCCTATCTTTCCTGCCTTTCCCACAACAAACAACTGGGAGATAATTCACTCGTAAGTGGTCAGGTTAGCTGTGCTGGCTTAGGTGTTGTGTGCATGCTGGAAATGAGCTATGGCTGGCAATGCCAACTAGATACTTGGGCACCACCCTGATGTATCATGTGCCACCCATATAGACCTTGTTTTTGCAGAGCAAGAACTAAAACCTGAAGGATGGGCTTGCAAGGTTACTCTAGTGGATTGCTGATGGGAAAGCTTGTCATCACCCTGTATTTTTCAATGGGGCAGCTATTTTAACCAGACTGGCTTTCTGATCCATTTTGGGGGACCTTGGGGCTGCATGGCAGGTGAAGATGAGGAGGACTGCTCAGGCAAAACCTTTACAATTGTGCTTAAAAATGATGGTTAGATACGTTTAATGTGGAGCAGATTTTCTCTTCTGCCCCTGTGCAGTTTGGTGGGACCAGGAGAGCCTGTGGTGCTGGCACTCTGCCTTGCATGAGTGGAAGGGATCTTGTGGGGCTTCACTCAATGGGTCAGGGTCCTGCAGGCCTAGACCTTCTTCCTACTCAAGCACCCTTCTACATCACATCTGGTTCGGTGATAGTGCCTGCAAGTCTCTCATGGACCGGACGCTGCATAAACTGAGAGCAGCTGATTTCCCATCCCAGCAGAAAAGCGCTTTTGGGAAGGAGAGGTGGAGAGTAGCAGGTGGCCATACCAGTGCTGTGGAGCACTGCAGAGGAGTTCTTGGTAGAGAGGTGGGGCAAAAGGTACGGGAATGTCCAGGTGACATGCTGGCGGATGGCAGCTGTCGTGAGAAGTGCCCAGGTGCCTGGCCCTGAGCCCGGCCTTGGGGAGCGCAGGGGCAGGTGTCTGTTGGCTCAAGAGCAGGAGGGTGGCAGGGAGCTCCACCGACCGTGCCAGTATGGGACACTCCGCTGCGCTCAGCCTCCGCCTGCGCCTCTCAGGTGCTGTGCATAGCCCAGAGAGGGACAAGGACTTAGCTGCGTGTTTAAAGAAATGCATGTGATGCCCTTGCCGAGAGAAAGCTGGTCTGAGGAACATCAGCCTCATGCCTTGTTTTATCAAGGACACAAACGATTGAAAAGGGAGGGGACTTCATTAGGGCTAGAAAACGCTTACTTAGGCGATTTTGCATTCCCAGGGGTATTTGCTGGCTTTTCAAATGGATCCAGCCTAGGCTTACAGGGATTCAGACAGAAACGAGCTGAGAAGGGGCGATGAGGCAGATCTCAGGGAGCTCCTGTCCCTGCAGGCTGCTCTGCCTGCATGCCCACAGCGTGTTGAAGCACAAGTGCCGCTCTGTCCTGCCGTGTCTGGGCTGGCGCGCTTGGGACATGGCACGTCTCCAGTGCCCAGAGCTTCTCCTTGGCGTTTGAGCTAGGTCGTTTCTGCAGCTCCCCTGCATCCCCGGTTGTTATTAATGGCACACCTGGTGCCAAACAGGATCTTTTCCATTCTTAATCTGTGATTAACAAGGTTGTTAAAGTCATTCTCGGCTCTGCTGAAACCAAACAGAATTTTATATGACATATTGGGCAAAGGCTCTGTTTGAAGTAGTCTTTAATCTTAGTTCTAGGATTAAATCATATGTAAACAGTCACATTTTATCAGCTCGGCTACAAAGTAATTTATTTGTTAGTCTAATTTTAGTAACTTGTAGGTAATTCAATATTATTTGAAAGAGGTTATATAGGAGTGAGCAGACCTAATTTTCCACCGGTAGAGCAAGTAAAGGAGTCCCCTGATCCTGCATAAGGCCCTTGCCTGTTATGGATAGCTTCACTGATTTTAGAAAAGCTGTTCCAAATGTGTGAAAAAGCAGAGTGACTAGATGTCGGCTTTGCAGGACCAAGGCCTGCCATTGTATTTTTTTGGCAGCATTGTTCGACATTGCAGTACATTTTTTGTAAGTGCTAGTGTTGCATCTATTTTTACTGGGTTATGCAATTAGACTTTTAGGATAGAACTACAACTATTGAACATTTTGCTGGAAGTTACTGTATCCCAATGGAAGAGAGAAGCTGTATTTTCCTTATAACTAGAGGAGGATGTAACTGTGGTATCCCAGTCTTTGTGGCAAAGTGGTTTACTGCCATTGCTGTCTGTCAGCTCTTCCATGCAGTTAGATTGTATAATCTTTTATCAGCCTTACTGATTTCATGGGCATTCAAAGGTGGGGAGTGATCCTTGTGAACATAAATATTAGATTAAAGTAGCCTTTACTATAGGACTTGATTTTTCCTATTGGAAAAATTGTTCTACACTGGAAATCTGAAAGATGTTCCCATGTGAAATCTGATGTTCAGGATGTGAAACTACTTCCCTTTGCACAAAGGCATTTCATGATGATTTCTGAGTGAACATGGATATAGTTTTATTGTGCTTGGTGCTAACAGCTGAAGTAGGTTACAGGACAAAAGGGTCTGAAAGTTGATAGGCAGTGATCTTACATAAATTTGAACTCTGTCCAGGAATATTTTACAAATTGAGACTCTCCTCTCCTTACAGTGCCTGGGATTTCCAAGTGATTTTGATGGGAGCAGGGGACTCTCAACAGCCTCCTGTGAAGGAGTATGGCTCTATTTCTGTTCCTGCTTCTAGCTAGACTTTGTAGAGTCTAGTTTCAAATGGCCTGACTGTGCGTGCCTTAACTCCTATTTAATAGGCGAGCCTCATTGTGTCATGGGGGAATTTCACCCGTAAGTGCCGATCTTTTGTTTTTCTGTTGGGAAATTCAGGCTGAATAAATGCCAAAGCAAGCTTAAATTTTCCCCCTGATTTTCTGCCCAGCATCTTGCATGCTTGAGTACTGGTCATACCCAGATAAGTATTAACTCACACTGGTGACTGAAATTCCTCCTCACGGGATCAAAGTTGTGTGATCTAAAGTAGGAATCCCTTAATTTGGGTAAAATTGATCTAATTCGGGATTCTGCAACATTTCTAGCAGCTGGCCTGAGTTCTTGACCATACACATCCTGGTCCTTTGCAGAGGTAATGTTTACAGAAAACATTTGCCCCCTTTTTTTTGTAGTTCAGCTAGCTAAAGACATTTCGTTACCTGCCTGACTTGCATGTCTGTATTTGGGGAAGATTTGAGTTTAAAATACTTTAAAGAATACTCTGAAATCATAACCTGCAGGGCTCTCACTTGGTTCACAGGGTTGGGAAATCTGGATACCAGGGCAGGAAAGGCCAATATGAAAAGAATAATGTGACTCAATCTACTGTGAAATTCTTTTAGGAACAGGTGTAATTGTGATCGTAAACATTTGTGAGATATTTTACTACCAGCTTTAATCCCTGCAGAGGGGAATATTTAGGAGTAGGAGAATAAATGTGAAAGTAACTTCAAAGGCTGAGTTAAAAGATCAGGAACACGAACCTCAGGTCCGTCCAGTGAGCAGCTGCGTGGAGAGGGGTCTACGGCTTGCTTTGATCCATCATTTTCCTCCAGGTCGGTGCATCTGTGATTCCAAGGATCCTTAGGGTGGTGGTCACCCCAGCCAGAACCCGCTCCAGCATGACCTTGCATTTTTCCATTAGTCCAGTTTCTTTAATGGAGTAAACCAAACTGTGTAACAAATTAATCACAAACCCCAGGAGGGGAAAAAGTGAAGAGCAAAATTTTGCAGCTGAAGCTCTGTCTCTCCTAGAGAAAGTGGCACTGGGTTGGAGTAGCTCTTTGTGGAGGGAGGCACTGAGAAAATAGGTGAAAAAGGTCGTATTTCCTCATGCCTTATGGAAGGCACAAAGCTTTCCTTTAATAAATGCACAGGAAATGTAAAAGCAGGCAAGGGTCTGAGAACTGCGCAAGGGAGTTTGATACGGGGTTGAAAGTCCTTCCTGTGCTTAAGGCCAGTGTCAGAAGCAAAATGCCATTTACATTCCACTGGAGCTCAGGTTTGCACAGTTCCTTGCAAAGGCTTTTTTGCCGGGTGAGTTTTTCCCAATGCCGTTAAGGAAACACAACTCATTGGTGATTTCAAAGCGGGAAAATGAGAAGCTATAAAGACAAACATGTAGGAAGTGCTATAGAATGATAAGGAAGCCAGGATGGTAAATCAAAGCCTAAGGAGGAAGGATATGAAGGGCACGTACATATAAATCTTTCTAAACTGAGCAAGGAGCTGGTGGGGCCTTCAGAGGGATGTGAATGGAGAGTAAGTGCTTGGAGCTGCTGAGAAGCTGAATGAATTCCTCGACTTGATAAGCAAGGGGGAGCAGCTAAAGGTCACATACTGTAAGGCGGACAGGGAAACACAGTGGTTTTCTATGTGGGGAGAGAGAGAAGGCATATTATTTAAAAGTTTTATGCGTGTAACCCAAGCAGACAGTTGGGAAATTAAAACTATTAAAATTGACAAGTCACCAATTTTAGATTAACTGCAACCTACAATTCCTGGCCTTGGTTTCTGGCCTTGGTGTTTGAGAGGTCCCTGGGAGAGCAGTGGTGTCTGAGGAAGGAGACACAGAAAGCATTGTCTTCTTATTTTAAAAAAAAAGGAATAAACCAACAACAATAAAAAAAAGAAATTAGGCAAGTTGTAGAGAAAATAAAGTAAATACTACTAAAGGGCAAGCAGCAGGCAATGTTGAGAGCCATTTGGTAGACAGCGAAGTGGCCCTCAATACCCAGCCATCTCACATTTCTGAAGTCTGTACTTTAAATAGGCTGAATGTGCATTAAAAGTGCTCTGTGCTTGTACCACAAAAGTTAGTTTTGGAGCGAGCTTTGAGGTGTTGCTGCAGTACAGACTGTGTCACAGAGTAACGTGGCACCTGGGGCTGCACAGGTCACCGAGAGCAACTTGCGCACCAACATCTTCCCGATTCCCCAGTTCCAATGAAAATGGCAAACACGTTCCAGTCTTTATGCCAATAACCACAGTGTTTTACATCCACTCCACGCTGCTTGTCACCAGCCATAGCAGTAGCAGATGACAAGATTGGTGAAACTGGTGCTTCCAGCTGCCCTGATCTCTTGGGGCTAATGCTCCCGCCACTCTGATATAGGGGGGTAGTCAGGATGCAGCTGTGTGCTCAGATGCCTTTGTTATGGTCAGAACCATTGCACCATGGATTTAATTGAATTACAGGGTCTGAGCCTTCAGACGGACACACTTTCTCCCACACCCAGCGTAAGTGGTGAGATCTCATCCTGTAGATGCTGTGCTGACAGCAGAGGACCTTTGTCAGGTTATTTTAGCTAAGCCAGTGTTTTCCAACCTTATTTTTAATTTATGGAGCTCTAAACATTAGACACTGCAGACTTGAACCCTTTAACAGCAAACCTAAGCCTATTTACTATCTCCTTGCTCATGTAAATTCTCAGGAGCTTTTCACAGACCTATAGAAAGAGTCTGTGTGCCTGAAGGGACCATGGCTCAGCCCCCCTGGTTTAATGAAGCTATTGCAGCTCAGAGCCTTTTCACAAGCTGTGAAAAGATGGAGAGAAGCAAAGAGAGGAGGATGCAGTACCGCAAGCTCTTCTCACCTTCAAGAAATTAGGAATACTTTTTATTTAGAGGAGAATTTCAATAGAGTTCCCAAGACTCGTGTCCCACTAAAGAGCGGAGGCACAAGGCTCCTCTTGTGAGGTGTCAAGTTACCCAGGAGACAGACTGAGCAACTGAGAAATGTTGCAAGTTTTTGGAAAAGAGATTTATATATAAATGTGTTACGGGAAAAAATACCTCTGCTCATACACATGGTAATTCTTCTGTCTTTCTTTGTTTGCTATCTTTCTTTCTTTATTGTTTTCAAAGATTTAAAGGAATTTAATTAAAAAGGCAGTTTAACTACCCTCTTCTTTCCAGATAACAAACACTAAAATAAAATGAAGTGAAATATTGGAGAGCCTGCTTTATACCCCTTTTAAAACTAAACACAAAAGCCAAATGAGATCATAGGGTTTATCGGGCAAGATAGTTCCAGAAAAGATGAGGAAGCGCTCCTGCCACTGTACAAGGAACAGCTGAATCTTTGTTTGGAAAGTTGCAGTCGATTCTCATCATCCATCTTTGGGAATGATAAATCCAAAGTGGAACTCAGAAGGTGACTGGGACAACAGGTGACAAGGAGTGACCAAAGGTGTGTGGGTCATTTAGCGCAGCAGAGCTGAAGTGAGGGCACTGCTTTCTGTAGGTGCAATAGAAGGAAGAATATTATATAAATGAAAGGAAACATTTGGTGGACAGAACACTTATAAACTGTCATGGAATACACTTAAGCTGGAACAAGGAGAGCTCTGGGACTCAGAGCAACTGGGTTCTGCAAGACCTTGCATCAGGACAGCGGGTCCCATTGCGTAACCCATATGTGACAGGAATTGCATGTGAAGCTGTGAAAGTGGAGTCTGGCTGCAGTGATCATCTCCAGTCCTATATGCTCCCAGAATACCATTAATATCTTCCATTAGCCTGGTATTCCACAGGCAACTGTCTAGCTGTGATCTTCCAGAGAGCCAAAAGTAGGCTTTATTATTTAGGTTTTAGTTCAGCTATAATACATCATTTAGAAAAGATCCTGCTGTGTTAAGATGCATTCAGTAACGTGGCAACATCCAGTGTATATATTAGACTGCACTCAGCTTTGTCTTTGTTAGCTCCCACGTCAGCAGGTAAGTGATCAGAGTGGCCCAAGACCTGCCAGTGGTGGTGCCCGGTGCTGAGAGACTGCCTTGGGTTTACATCTTTTGCAAACCTGGTGCTGCCGCATTCTGTACCAGCGCCCAGCACGCCAGTAGTGGTGCATCTCTGCTGGAATGAGCAGGCACTGCTTTGCTCCTGTGTGTATCCATGCTCTCCACCTTCCTGCCGTTTCCTTCTGTGGAAGGTTTCAGCTGCTTGGACTCCTCTCCTCAAATCATGGCTCCCCCCACCCCAGCACGCCCTTCGCTTTCCAAAATGCATTTTGAGGCTTCAGCTGTAGTAATCTGGGTGTGGGTAGCTGGGGATACAAACACCACAGGCTCTAAAGGGGGGAACCCTGGCCCTATGCACTGGGATGGAGTTCTCCCTTAAGCTGGCTTGATGATGGGATCTAGGAGCTGCAACACAGCATGCTTAATGACCAGTAGTGACAGGTTTATAAAACAAGGCGTCCATTGCCTCCGATAGAGATCGTAGTCTGGCTTTCCTCCTGGTGGCTGTCGTAGCAATAATCATGTGTCTGCAGGTTTCTCCAGGGTATGCTGCCGTGCCTTTCTCTTGCGTGACTCAGAGCTCTCCCATCGCTATGGGGGCACTTACAGCACCTCCTGGGCTCCTGTTAGCTGCAGTTCATCCCACTTACTGCCAATGGCTGCAGGGCGAGTCTGGAAATGGGGCTGCAGGAAGGGAAGGGACCATAGGGCTGCTTTCATCCTGCCATTCGCTCTGCTTGTAGGTACCAAGAGCTGTCAAGTGTGGTGGAGCAGGGCTTTGCCGAGTGTGGGTGCTGCCCAGCATGCAGGGTGTCTCTGCCGGTCCCTCCGTGGGCAGGAGGCAGAGCGCAGCGCCGAGACAGAGCAGCACCCGGGTGTCAGATGTCTGTCTTAGCCTCTGACCGGCAAGAAGGTCTCCATCTAAATCAACAAGAGCTCTCTGGACTTCGAACCATGGCGGGAGGATATTTTTAGAAGCCAATCAATCAGTGGTGACTGTTCAAGTTCAGACAAGTCAAACACAGCCTGCAAAGTTACACAGAAGCACTGTGTGCCGTGGAAAGGTTGGTAAGGCTGCTTATTTGACAAGCTGTGCCAAATCCATGAGCTACCAGAGCTGAGTTCTTTTTAGAGAGATAGCTATAAGAAGTAGAAGTGTAAACAGACTGTGGATTGTAAAACACACACTTTTTAAATTGAAGCAATAAATTACAGTTTGGGCTTCCACAGAAACCTTCTTTCAAGGTGTTAAAAATGTTTTCCAAACTTGAGCACAGCCCTAGGTTGAGGGGTTTTCACGTTGGCCTTTTTTGCAGGTGAGGAAATTGAGGCATGGACGCGTTTAGGGGCTACCAAGGCACCTCAGAGTCTCTGAAGAATTCAGCTTGTCTCCAGGGAAGTGCTGTGCTGCAACGATGTTGGAAGAAAACAAACACCTATGCCCTGGCATTCCCCTTCACAATCTGATTAGCTGAATTAACAGCCATGGGGTTAGGTCAGCCTCAGGGCTCTGAATGCCAGTGGCAGAGGGTGGCTTTTTGGTGGCTCTGCTACAAGGCAGCAGCATCTGAAGCCCTAGTAGATGCTTCCTCAGAGAACATGAGCCGGAGTTTGCCAACACTGAGCACAGAGAAAAGCTGATTCTTGCAGGAACCTCCAGATGCTATTCTAGTATATAGGGATGAAATAAAATAATAATGAAAAAAAAATCAAAATAATCATTAAAAAAAAAAATGAATCATCTCACTCCATGAAAAATGCCAGCACAGCCCGGACTGTGAAAATGTGGGTGTTCTGATTTACAGAATCTCAGTTTATCCATCTTGAAAATGTGCCTGATGTTTTCCTTGGTCGTTAACCATCGAGAAAAGAACCTGTGGCTCCTGCCCTGCCCACTTCTCTGCTACTTCATGTCCTTCCTTCCTTCGCCGCAAGGCATCTGCTCCAGAGCTCCTCGTTGGAGTCTTTGCACAGCTGAACAGAATGTAGTGCACAATCTGATTCTCAAATTGGGCTTAACTCATATGTTCAATGCCAGCTGGAGGGGCCTGCTGAGTTTCTGCTGATGCATCAGAAATATATTTTTAGGAAGGTTTCTCTATAATTATCACATTATAGCTACTGCTGGATTGCTCAGAGTATAGTAAACAATTGCTATACTTGTTAGAGGTCATGAATACAGAAAAACATTCCTCTGTGTGAGGTCTGCTGTTAAATAATAACTTGTCGTTTCAGGGTGTAGGGGGAGTGAATGCCCTCGAAGGGACGTGCTGACATTGCTCAAGCCAGTGATCCAGTTCCTGTAATTTACACCACTTTCTTAAAGCTGCTTTTCTGAAGAGGAACAATGGATTTGAGGGACAGCTGTCACCCCACTGCAGCTCCCGTCATCTTGCATCTTGATCCTCTCGCTGTTTCCTCTGTCACCCATTTTGCGGTTAACAGGTACCCTCATCACCAGAGATTTAGGTCTCAGGGTGATGGGCAGGCAAGTGAGGAAAGCCGTTAACGTAACAACCGTGCAGGGTCCAGCTCCAGACAGGCAGGAGAAGTGAGCGGCAAGAGAAGGTGATCTGGCACACTGAGATTATTAACAAGTAATTTCATGATCAGCGGGTCTAATGAACAGCGTTCACCCTTGTGGCATCTCTGCTGTCTGATGTGGAGGGAGCACTCACTGCTGCCTTTTCCTCGGAGGATACTAATGGTGTCTGTCTCCTCCATCTGTCATCTCCAGTGCACCTCTGGGAGCTTCAGAGCTTTGAGAAATCCTCCTCTCTGTCTCATTGAAATTGTCTGACATGTTCAAGAACTACTCACACACACACACACACTGTGATCACACATAAAGCTTTGTGTCCTTAAGAAATCCAGGCTTTACAATAATCACCTCGCCGTTTGCACAGACGTAAAGTGCAGTTGTGGTTTTCATGCTGCAGAAGAAATGCAAGGATACAGCTGTGGCTCAAATCAGTTAACAAAATGGGCAAATTAATGATCCCAGGGCCCCAGGAGTCCTATCTCAAGGCCAAAGCAGAAACCAAGAAATCTGACTGAGCTGCAAAGCTGGGGTAGAGCAGTGAGCACCAGTCAGGGCAGGTGACAGATATGTCATTTCTGACGTCTCTCAGTCTCTCCCTGTGGTGGTGGGATCTGCCCTTTATTATGTGCTCAAAAGAAAATGATGTCTTGGCAAAAACATGGCAAGTGTAAGAATTAGTCTGGAAGGAGCTCAGCAGGGACATGTAGGAGCTGATTGCAGCATTTCAAAGTCTTTCTAGAACCGCTAGCTAGAGGGAAAAAGGGGATGAAATCTTCTATATTGCTGCATGCAACAACTCACTGGCTCTGGTGACCTTTGGTAGACACCACTAAAAGCACGGCCAGGCTGCATGTGGTTGGCCAGAGACAGTCGAAACTGTGCTTTACCTGTTCTCTGCCCGATGTGGGGAGTCATCCCTAGGGAACAAGTATCACTCCCCAGCGGAGCTGGCAGCGAGGCCCTTACTCCCCAGAGCCCTGAGAGGAACCCAGATGGTTTAAGACTGCATGGCTGATGGGTGGGCTGCTACGGCACATGGTTGGTTGGGATGCGACTAGTTGCAAGTTGAGGAAAGGCGCTTGTGCGAAATGGGCCTCAAGGTTTGCAAAGGACTGCAGAGACAGAGGAACATCTTCTGCAGAAGAAGCCCTGAGCAAGCAGTGGAAGAGCTGGAATGCATCTAATGAACCACAGCAGTGTATGAAGATGTGTTGCTGAGCTGAATTAGGATTTCTAGATGGCCAATTAATTTCAACACCTGTGACAATTGGGTCAATATTTGCAGCCTGGGAGTCTGACAGAAGTCCCAGCTGCTGCCAGTGGAGTGACCGAGCCTCCATTGCTGGTGCTTGCTGCGATTCATGGGGGTGGTGGCAGATGATTAGCAAACCTGGAGAGCAAGAACATTCTAGGTGCACAGTGGAGCACAGACTTCTCTTTAATGATGGTTTATGTAGATTGGAGGGAGGTATGACTGAGGATGGACACTTGCTGCCTCTGGGGAGATTGCACTGAACCAAAACTCTGACAGCCTTCAGTTTTGGGAGCTCAGTACTTCTGAATTGTCAGCTTGCATCAGAGCTAAATATCTGCCCCCACCTCTGACCTCAGCAGCCACCCTGGCATTGGGGGAAGAAGCCAACCCTGGATACAGATCTGACACTTCCCAGGTGCACAGCGACTACCAGGCCCTCCAGCCCTCCAAACAGCACCGTAACACTCTCCATATTCATGTAGCAGAGGGTGATTGAAGGAGGGAATGGCAGTCTCCATACTCAGCCCCCTTGCTTTTTTTTGGTTTGCATTTCATGCTCCATGTTGGTTTAATGTAGTTCCTAGTATTTAATGCATTTTTATTGCTTTCTCTAATAACACCAACTGAGCACTAAGAGCCAAATTAAACAAGCCATGCCAATAAGCCAAACATTTCACTTCAGCCAGCAAAGCGGATGCCTCTTACCCCTACTCAAGCTTAGGTATGTAAATCAAGGACCTCACTGCTCATCAGGGAAAATGAAGCACATGGCTGCTGTGGTGCAGGTAGGGTAGCGCTGGGGCAGTGTCCCTGGCGTGGTGCAGAGGCTGCCGTGTGCCCCCTCTCCGCACGTGCTGCTCTTATCACCCTGGGTCTCAGGGTGGAAGTCAGACAAGGTGAAAGGCTAGTTGTTCTCAAGGTCGTAATGTGGCATCTTGTCTCATGGGCTTTATCAAGCTGGGTCTTGTTTTTCTGTGGCTGTAAGCACCTTTAAACCCCTTTGACTTCAGTGAAAGCTGGAGTTCATGTTCTGTGTTGCTGAAAGCCTTTCCATGCAATTAAAAAACAACCCCAAACCTCCTCCCCTGGTGCTGATCAGTGGTGTGGTGTTGACGTAAGTGTACTGGAGTTTCACTTACAGCAGCTGGGTAGCTGGCACTTTTATAGGGCTTTTTTTTATTATTCTCTCTGTCTTTTGCACAATATTCCTGAAGTTTTTTTCTATGTTTGCTTTTCCCCAACAAGTCCCAGCCTTCATCTCTGTCCTCTTAGCACAGCTTCCTGTTGTTCTCTGTGCTCTCCTTTGTTCCATCTTTCTTCTCTTCTCTGGTTTCCTCCCTTTCATTTTAGCCCTTTTTTGTTCAGACTGGCTCAGCCCATCCTCCCAAAGGGGAAGCATATCTGTTTCATGCCCCTGTCTCCGTTTCCCTCCCAGCCCCACAGCTGTTCCCTCTCTTTCCCGTTCCTACAGGCCCCTCTCCTGCTCACAGCACCATCCACCGCCTTCTCTTTTTCCTCTCCACGTCCAGCCCCTTTCCTCCATCACTGGAGGTCAACAACAGAGAAAACAGAAAATGAACCAGGAGCGGGATGTAACAGCCAAGAATGATTGTGCCTGCGAGATGCCAACTATTGTCTCACCAGCATTAGTCTGGACTGCTTTCATCTGGCTGGATGAGTTGCATCCACCAGCTCAAGCACTGACACACAGTTTTCGATGTTTCGTGCCACACAATCTGTCATTATGCCCGAGAAATCTTAGCCTTTTGCTCTGCCCAAGCCTAAAAGCCATAAGCTCTGCAGCAGGGATGTGGTGGGAATGTATGCTTCATTTCTGACTTCCTTTTTTCCTCCCATGTGCTGTGCTTTACCAGCTAAGCACCGGGCATTTGTAGCTGCAGATCTCTGTGCTGTGGCCTGTGTAATTACGTGTTTTCTAGTTGTGCTTAGTCAAAAGCAAGCACAGAGCTACAATCTCAGCGGGGACAGAAAATAATCTAACAAGTTGGCTCATGTGTGATTAAAGAAGACACGTTCTGCCACTAATTTGTTCTGCCACCATTTCGCCCTTCTAAGTTGAACGCACTGGGGGAACAAATGACCATGACGTGCAGCTTGTCTGCGTTACAGGTCTGTCTGTTTGCCTGGGGTGAATTAAACACACAGCTTAGAGGCGCGATGAGCTTTTCGCTCTAGAGGGAATGGGGCTGCATTTCGGCTGGACTGCGTGTATCTGCCTCAGAAACCATCTGACCCCTGCCTCGGGCATCATTTTACAGATTTAGGGAATGATCAAATCTGGAAGGAGAACCTGCACAGGTTGATCTGTTCAGCAAGTAAGAAAAAACCTAATACAGCCCACAGCCACCCTGTGTGCAGCTCAGGCAGTGGACCAAGACCCCAGAGCTGCTGTTTCACTCGCTCCCTGGCTGCGATCGCATCTCCTACCCCTCTCCCTGTAATCCCTGACTCAGGCTTTGCCTTCTGCAGCAACAAAGAAAATGTCTTCGAAAATCTCCTTACACAGATGCAGCGGGAGGCTGTGATAGATACAGTCATGGCTGGGGAATGAGTGCCGAGCAGTGCCGTGCTGTCTGTGCCATTATTGTTCTCTGCTGCAAACTGGAAGCAACTGAGAGAAGGACAACGCAGTCGGTCCTTCTGTAACGACCCCCCTGGGACTGGGATGAACCTTCGGTGTTGCAGGGTATGCACAATAGTCAACTGGCAATTTGTTGCGTGAAGATCATGACAAAATCCCTCATCTGAATTTAGTCTCGATATCTAGTATTTTCACAGTGATTGCTCAACAGTGGTCGACATTTAAACTGTTTTAAAAAAAGAAAATAAATACAATCAAAACCAAGTAAAGAAATGAAAGAGGGGAATATGTGAACTTCCAGGGCAAATGCAGGGTGTGCTGAAAGAGAAAACAATGCAGTGATTGCCCCCAGGCCAGTCTTGCTAAGTCTGACCCTCATGGGGATAGTTAAACAACTTCTTAAAGGGCTCATCTTGTCAGGGTTTGTTACAGCAGTCAGTGGTTTCCTCTGCAAGCAGTGATCCGCCCTCACAGGTTCCCTCGCTCCCAACTGGGTTCAGAGCAGCACCCCGGTACCTCCGCATGTAGCAAATGCCACAGATGACGACTTTGAAATGACCGTCAGCATTTTTGGCGGCAAGACATATGGAAGTGAGATGAAGAAAAACTCAAAGATGCTATTAGTTTGCATTACCCCTTGCTAATGCAGATGATTGAATTAAAGAAAAAAGTTGAGCTACACCATGCAAACAGTCCATTTCTGGATATATCATAACGGCCCTCTGGCAAGCTCCATAGCCCATAAAAATGCCCACTTTGCTTACAGTATTTAATTGGTTTAGCTTTTGATAAATCATCTGTTACAGCCTGTTGAACATTTTAAAGTGTTTCTTGCTAATGGATTTCACAATGTGGTTTAAGGGATGTTGTTATTAATAAATGTAACTGCACTGAATAGTAATTTGATAAAGATGAAAGAGGCATTTATGAATTCCACTTCCCTTTCAGCTGTTGCTAGGAATTTTCACTCCTTCAGAATATGTTGAATTTAATCTTGATTTCTTTTTGTTAAAACTGGGCTATTATATTCTGATTCTATAAAGAGAGCATTAGTGGAGTTGGACCAGTTGTGAAGTTTGCTGTGGTGGTGAAAACCCAGTTCTTCTCGGCGTATCAGAGGTTTCCTTGCTGTGAGAGAAAACAAGACTGGCCCAGGTATCCCATACAGACATCCTTAGTACGAGTGGAAAAGTATAAAGGCAGTTTGGGATTTGGGTAGGTTGGGTGTTTTTTTTTTTTAAAAAAAAAAAAAAAAGATTAATGGATCTTAATATTGATGGAAACATGAAAAGAAAATAATTTGTCCATGCCAGATAGCCAGTTTTTGCTAATGGGCTGTTCTCCATTACGTTATCATTGCAATGACTGAAGTACTTCATTGTGTATAAATTAATTAGAGACTTGTATTTCAGTACTGAACAGTGTGTGATTGGCTCCAGTGAAACAGGAAATGTGGCATGTCTAAAGGCTGGTATCTACCACAAAAATGGCTCTGTAAACACTTGTGGCACACAATAATGGGAAGTACTGTGAGTTATGTTGGGACTGCATCATAAAATTATCATAGGGCTAAACAAGGGCAATTGTGAGGAGGAATGTTAGCAGAAAGAATGGAAAACATGTTCTTTTCTAAGAAGAGAGCTTTGCTTTATTAGGATTTGATCCATGCAGAGACTGACGTCTTTAGCACAGGAGACAGGTATTAATCACGGGAAAGAATTTGTTTGCACAACTAGCAGAAAGCTAGTTCTCTTGAAAAAAAAAAAAAAAAAAAAAATTCTTTTTCTGGATTGAGCTTCTAGTTCAAGATGCTTCACATCCAAATGCAGAAATAGCAAGGACCAAAAAGGCAGTGTGAAACTGGAGAGCACTGAGACACAAGGGGTCTGCTCCTGCCTCTCTCGGTTGCCTGCTATGTGACGCTGTACAGCTACTTCTCCTTTCTATCACTCTTCCTTACCTCCCACCCTCTGTGTATGCTCTTTGTTAGCTCTTTTCAAGAGCAGAGAATTTCTCGTACCTTGTATTAGTACTGCATGTAACTTCTCCAGATGCTACGGTAATATCATCAAAACTAATAGCTAGTCTGCCACCCAGCTCATTCTCTCAACTCATTTTTTTTGTCAAGCTGCACATCCTTGTGAATAAGCAGCTAAGAGATTTATATATAAAGTGGTAATATGGATCTGCCTCTGATCTTAAGTATAAATCAGGACTAACTTCAATGAAATTCAGCAGAATAAAATGGGTATTTGTTATAGAGGAACCAAGACATTCTGTACAAAATACACAAACCGTACTTAAAATAAAGTTTGTAATTCAAGACAATAAAATGGTGTGAGATCTTGGCTGCCTGCACCTTGCACTACACTTCTCCCTTGGGGTGACTGTATTACATTATAATCATTCAGTTTTTCTGGACTAATTTCCTTGCATAGTAGGCTATAAATAATCATTATTGGTATTGCAAGGAGACTGTGGGTTCCTGCACAACCGTGACCGCATTCTTAATTTGTCAGTTACTGATACTATGCATCTGTTTTTTCTAATTATTTTAATGATGTTTTATATGCAAAGGAAAGAATACAAAATTACTTATTTTTTTCTTTCTAGATTCATGGGCTAATTGGAGGACAGCTCACCTGTGGCTGTCTCTGTGTTTGTAAATCCTGGGTCTGGACCAATGCGCTATTCAGGGGTAAGCGTTTTGTGTATATGTCTTAGCGATGCAAGACCCTAGCCCCTAGCTACTTTCTGCAGACAAAACCAGTATGTTACCAGCATCCCATGGGACACATCTTATTACTGGAGGAAGATTCTCAGCAATGAAAATGCAGTTTTATCCTTCTCAAAGTGCCCCTTGCCAAAGTCAGCCAAGCATCCAGAAGCACTTACTCTATTATGAGTGATGCATCATTAATACTCTGCTAACTTGCTAAGCGTGCAAGGCAGACACAGTCTTTCCTGAGGTTTCAATTTCTGTAACGTCCAAGGGTTGCCACTCCCTTTTCTTTTTACCCGGCCATGCCCTCATGGACATCCAGGGCCTGACAGCTCTAATTTCATAGAAGTCAATGGACCTAAAAGATAAGGTATTGATGTAGGAGGGAGATGAATCAGGCCTGTGGAAGAGTCCCAGTGAACAGGGCTGCAGTTGCTGTCACATCATAGGTCTTGAGAACAGGATGCTTTAATAACGTTGTTCTCAGGTGCCCAACTAAGTCACTGTGCTATAGCAATGGAGCACAGCCGCCTGGCGTGGGATGCTGAATGCTGATGGGTGGCCCAAAACATAGTCATTGCCAAAGTGAGCTTATTTCCTCTTGCAGATCCAGTCCGAAGAGCTCCTCATGCAGTTCTGCTGTCCTCCTCTGCCTCTCCCCAAAGGAATGCAGGTCTTGACCACAGACACTGACAATACAGGAGCTCTGCCTTGAACTTTGTGCCTCGGACTTCAGCTTTGCGAGTCCTTAGACGGCCCTTCTGCAGCTGCATCAGGCCACAAACAGTTGCAAGTCTCTGCTGGGAAGTGACAGGCACAGAGCTGGCACTGGAATACATCTCCTCTGCAAAGTCAAACAGGTGAGCGTAATCCACTGGTAGCCAAAGTGCTTTTGGTTGGCTTAGCGCTAGCCCGAGGCAGGGCAGCAGTGCGCGTGCGGCTGGCACTGGTCTCAGGAGGCACTGATCACCTGCAGCCCCTCCTAAGCTCTTCCGCACAACATCCTGAAGTGCTGGCTCTCCAGTAGCCAAAAGGGCTACCGAGTCAGTGTGGAAGAGGCATGAGAGGGCGTCTTTCTGATTTGGTATCAGTGATAGGCCCTGTTGTAAAGTCTGGGATTGCCAAAGAGTTAGACCCACCACAAACTGAATACGACATTGTGGAACATTGGTGTCTTGCTCCCCTGAGCAATCCCAGCCGGAAAGGCTTTCCAGGACAAATGGAAATGTGGCCCCTGGACTTGTTATTACGATTACAAACAAGCCTCAGGCATCCAGGCTCTGGCCTGTTTGGCCAGTTGCTACGTGCTTCTGAGGATGCTCAGCTGCCTTTTCACTAGAAAGCAAAAGCAGTTTTGTGCCCAACAGGCGATAGATTTGTCTTTTTTGTTTGTTTGTTTTTTTGTTTTTTTTGGGTTTTTGTTTTGTTTTGTTTTGTTTTTTTGTTGGTCTCCTCCACTGCCTTCCCCTGCAAGGGGGGAGTGAAGGGGTGGTGCAGCCTGTGGGTTTTGGGTTTTAACTGGACACCATCGCTTTAATGTGGAGTTGTGTTTTTCTTTCAAGGCCAAAAATAAATGCTAGTGAAGGAATAAACAGATGTGAAAAGAAGGCTTGGACACTTGGAAGACAAGACTGCTTTGTGTTTCACAAAGCAAAGAGCCTGTTCACAAGGAGGTTACTCTTTTAGAAAAACACGAGTTCTGTGACACTGCCAAGGTCAGTAGGTGCCCAGCAGAGCAGCGGGCATTCAAGGCAGACATGCTTTGGGAGAGGGGCACATTTTTCTCCCACTCCAAAGTATTTTCAGGTATATTAATGGAAAGGAGAGGAAAGGAGAGAAATTTGCTTTCCTCTGCCATTTCATCTTTTTCTACAGGGTTTGAACATGCACCAGTTTGCCAGTGGAAGATAGCTTCCATCTATCTAGGATGGCAACATGGCCTTAGCGCTGTGGTAGGTCACTCTAACGCTGTTTTGGGAAGTGAGGGCAGTGCTGCTGCCGTTCTGCAGCTGAGGAAGCAGCTGAAGTAAGGACGCGTGTCACGGGGAGGGTGCCAGTGGGATTCTCAAGGGAGTGGAGAAAATCAGTGAGCAGGTAGGTGGCTCACTGCTGAGGTTCAGATCCCACTTTCAATACAGATAGCCTAAGTGACAGTAAGGCCTGGAGTTTTAGAGGGGCTTAGGTGACTAGTACATTTTTCCAAAGCGGTCTGAGGGCAGGGCTCCTCTTTTCTAACGTTGGCCTTGTACAGCCAGTCTCAGCTAGGACTTTGCTGCCTGTCTTGGCTGTGTGTCTGGGATACGTCGATTTGCGGTCTGAATGTGCTTTGCTTTCTTCAAGAACTATCAGAATTCAAAGCAAATAGCTTGGCACAGACACCTAGTTTTCAAGTGAGCAAGGTTAGACTGCTGCAGTGATCTCAGTGGGGTTAAGAAGCTTTTGTACTTCACCTTAGGTGCTTAACTAATTCCTCATATAATGCAATATCTTCTGAAATGTGATCTTTAGGCTCTTTATGTCGCAGTTGTCCATAAAATGGAAATGCTAGTTAATACTGAGAAGTGTTATGGTGATACGGAGTCTCACACACGCAGAAAGGCAAGTGCAGTTCTTTTACTGTCTCTAAAGCACCAAGCTGTGAATCATCCAGACTCTGGTTAAGAAATAGGAGCTGTAAATGCCCCTCATTGGGGCTGAATCTCCAGCACTGTCTGTAGTCACACACCAAACATACTCGACTCGAAAAGGGCAAATGTTGAGAAATTAAGGGAACTAATGAGTGGAATCAACTACACTGAAGAGCTGAGGAGTTGAATGTGATGGAAACTGGATTCCAAAACTAGCTGGAACATGCAGGAGGACGAACCCTGAAGGGAAACACTCCAAAACCAGTGGGATAAATACCCAGCCCCAAACACATGGAAGGAGTTAACTGGGAGCAGGCAAGGAATGGGCAGAAGGTCTGATCAACAAGAGGATGTTCAGTTCACATGCAGCCAGGGCTTGAAATCAGATGTCTGGAAGAGAACCACTGCTGGCAATGACCACCTGCTTTGCTCTTTGATGGAGCCCATCACCCCTGACACAGGGCTGACTAAGCAGCTTACCCAGCAGGTCCTGAACAGCCATCGTGCCAGTGACGTGTTCAGCCCAGCAGTTCTGGACCTACTTTATGAGCTACTCTGTCATCTTTGCCACAAGGGCGGCATCAGAGAAGTGTGGTGGGGCAGAAGACTGGAGGCAGTATTTGCCTCAATCATCCGTTTTTAATTTGCTGAGGTCACGAAATGAGGCGTAGAATGAGAAATGTCAAAGGTAAAGTTGCGAATTAGGCTTTGAAAAGGAAATTAAACAGATGGCAGAAGTTTTCAGCTAGATAAATACAAAAGAGAAAAAGAAAAGAAATGTGATCATTATGTAGTGAGAATGGGGTTGAGATCAGACCAGTCTACATATGGTCTAAAAAATGAATTGAAAACATTTTGCCTACATTTTCAGTAGAGTGGATCATATTAAACAGCAGGGCAAAGACAGGATTTCTAGTAGGGACATACATAAGAGAATGAAAATTATCACATGTAAGACGGAAGGAAAAGCTTAAAGAGTTCAGTGTGCTCAGATCAAGGTGCACTGACAGGTTTCCATCCCAGGATTTGGAAAGAACTGGCACATTAAAGGAGCTCAGCTTAACCTCATATTTCTCTTGATGACTGAGTTGGGTTTTTTTCCTAGACAAATGAAATACAGGTGATTTACTCTATCCAGACTTGAGTGAAGAATCTTATATTATACCACATGGGAAATTACTAGTTGAAGTTGAGAAGATGGGTATTAGTGTGGATGGTGAATGCAGAACTGCTAAAGCAAATGACAAGGAGCTCTGTGGAAAGGAGAAATGCCGGACAGAGGCAGTTAGTAAGAGGAACTCAAGGGTCAGTCTTGAGCCCAGTCTTACTTGTTTTATTAATGACTCTGGCACAGCAGTAGGAATGTAGTAAAGAAATTTGCTGAGGACACAATCTTTGTTAATACAGAGGAGGATCAGAACATCAATCAGCAATATAACTGAATGACAGAATTTGTCTGAAATAGAATAGACAAAGTATAAAGACATGCAGTTAGAAATTAATAAGTAGAATATCACATTACTCACTTGAGAATGACAAAAGCAGGGTGGTGGAAAAAAAACCAGAATTACTTGCTCCAAGGGATAACTGTGAGCCACCGATCTGATATGGAAAGGCAAACACAGTCCTAGAAGATACACGTTCACTCATGTTCAAGGAAGATTAGCAGGTACAGAGAAGGGCACCGGGGATGATCACAGGGTTTAGAACAAGAGAAGACTAGAAGAGCTTCTTTTGTTTAGTTTCTCAAAACAAAGACTAGAGGAGATAGGATTGTTTTCAGTAAATACATCTGATAGGTAAAGATCAGAGAGAAAAGAGAATTGTTTAAACTAAATTACGATGCTGGCACAAGAACAAATGATATTAAGGCTGGAAATTTAAAATTAAGTGCTGGAATAGCCTGCCAAAAAGCGTGATATGATGTAATTGACTGTAATAGTGGGAGACTGGATCAGTAAACCTGAGCCTTGTGTTCCTAGATAACTTCTTTACGGGTAAGGAGTCAGAGTCAGCCATGGTGATGGTTACATGCAGGGAATTGAAAGGAATGGCTTAGACCAACGCCACAAATGTGTTCACAGAGATGGAGCAGTGTGGTAAATGCTGAGACTCACGTTGTCCCTACCAAGTAGTAATCTCTTTTTTACAAAGAAAGCTAAAAAAAACCTGTGTGCTATGAAGTGCCACCTGTATTATAGAAACAGTGCCATTAAAACATTTTACCCCCAAACCACCATCATCTTTCACCTCCAAAGTCTGATCCTACATAGTTGGAAAAAAGTCTTCAGGACCTGCTGTCCTGATGCTGGCAGCGTCGCTGCCTTGCCTCCACGCAACCTCCCTGGCTCTCACCTGGGAGCAGGAAGCAGGCGATGCGCTCAGCTCCTGGGCCCTTTCCCTTATGATTTCCCATCAGTCAAAATGCCCAGCCAAGGGATAATGCTGCACCTCTTCAAAGAGAAACATGCAGTAGACAGGGGTTTGGCAGAGTGGGCACTGGCCTCTAACAAGCACGTCTTTAATGAAATGTGTAGACAGATACATGCCACAGTAATGCCTCTGTGGCAGCAGGAGTTCCCCAGACCTTGGGGCCCCTTGGGAGGGCTGGGAACAACAGCCAGTGCCCCCAGCCAGGGGCTCACAGGGCTGCTCTGCTCTTGGCACAGCCCAGGGCTAGGAACCCTGCGCTGCTTGTGTGAGCATGAGAAAATGTAACTGGCCAGTCATCAGATTTGGAAATGGGGGAGGAAAAAAGGATGCTGATACTGAAGCTTTTATTTTAACAGCTAAACTCAGGTCCTTCCCTACTCCTCCCCTTATGGGAACTGGCAAACTCAGCGCTTTAATGGTACAAGCTCATCTCAGCCTTGCCTATAAATAGATAAATGAGATTCCTGCTGTCCCAGTGAGTAATTCTGACATCCTCCTGTTGCCTTGCAGAGAGCTGAGTCACAGGCACTCGGCACTCCAGTCCCTGCATTACTTACATGGTCTCAAAGGAAATTTTAACACATCCAATGAATCATCAGGGATTGGATCATGTTTAAAGTTATTCCATTGGCATTTCCCTTCTATTGTAGCAAGTCTGCCAACACCTAAAACTTCAACTAATGTGGACTGAAAATGCACTGAGGAAATAGTACGTTGACATATGCAGTTACTAATAAAAATAATAAAAAAGGTCCTTTTAAATCTGCATCAATAAACAAGTGACCCTTAGTGGATTCCTTTAGCGCTTTGGAACTGCTAATTTTGTCAGACTGCTTCCTTGGTTTGTAGCTGCTTATTTAAAGGAACTCAAAGTTTGAAATGTTTTAATATTCAGTCGTTAGGCCCCTAATTTAATCTCCTGCAGGTTTCCTGCCAAAATATTATTTGCACTGAGATGAAGCTTGCAGCCCCATGCTCATTCTCTCACAGATGCACACACATTCCTGCTCCTACCCATGATAAAAATAAAATGCCTGCAAAGCAGAGACAAAACCAGAGCAGTGTTAAGTACAGAACACAGGGCAGTAATGTGCTGCTGTACAAGGCGTTGAGCTCCAGCCCGAAGCAGTATCTCCTGATGGGGCATTTTCACTTGTTACCTTTCCTTCTTGCAGATGGTACAGAGTGGTCTGATGGGCTTAGACGTAACACAGCATTTGAGATCAGAGTATGTCTCTCTCTCTCTCTCCCTCAGAGAACATCTGGAAGAGTGGAAAATTCTCCAGCAGAAGAGAATGAAAATTCTCCAGCTCCAGAGAAGGAGCTGTGAAACAAACATAAAAATATTTCTCTCTGTTGGTTTTCTGGCTTGCCTTTCGTATCTTAGAACTGGTTGGGACATTTCACTCATTATTACCAGACTCTCAGTTTCAATGAGCGAAAAATGCTAACATTTGCTGGTTTGCTGCTGTGGTTTAGTATTCTTAGACCTAAAACCTGGCTTGTTCTTTTGATAACTCCTAGGAAATACTCTTGTCTTATTTAATCAACATTTTCTAGTACCTTTCATCAAGCAATTCTCTGCCTGGGCATAGATTGTTAACAAGCGTTTGTTCAACACATTCCAGCATAGGCTGCAGTCCACATCCATGAGATACTGTGTCTTCGGCTCCAAGGCTCATCTGCGTTATTTATCAGCCCAGCACAGCCTTGGTTGCCAGTTGTCTGCCAGCCTGTTACTATACAATAGTATTGGGGGGGGGGGGGGAGGGGGGGGCGGGGGGGGGGGGAGGGGGGGGGGGGGGGGGGGGGGGGGGTGGGAGGGGGGGGGGGGGGGGGGGGGGGGGGAGGGGGGGGGGGGGGGGGGGGGGGGGGGGGGGGGGGGGGGGGGAGGGGGGGGGGGAGGGGGGGGGGGGGAGGGGGGGGGGGGGGAATCAGTTCTGGCTCTGCCAGCAGAATTGGATATAATTCAGCTACCTGTTGACAAATGATGATTTGTTTAACAGCATAAACTATAATATTTTTATAGCTGACAGTTTTCACCCTCCTCTGCAGCTGGAAAAACCTGAGGAATTCCCAGAAGTTCCTCACTTGTGTCTTTTTCAAGTTTTCCTATAGTAAGGCCTTGTACTGTTGTCTCTGTGCAGGAAAAGACATCCTTAATGGCCAAAGCAGTGGTGTCAGCACAATGGGGCGGCTGCATTAATTGGTGCCACTTAGCTGCTTGGTTGGCCTCCTTCCTGCAGCAGAAAACTCCACTGGATGGGCAGGCTGTAGAGATGCTCAAGGACAAGTCAGAGGCCTGAAAATGAGCCAGCGATTCTGTAAAGCATTATTCACCCTGTGCAGGGCTGGGGGGGCAGGAACGGGGAGAGGGTGCACTGTCTCTCAGCACGCACATGTTTTCTATCTAAGCTTTGTTTCAGCTGGATCTTTCCCACTAGCACATCCTTCTTTAACACCTTGTACTGATTTGTTGCGAGGCTGTTTAGCAGCACAAATCAATTAAGTATTGCAGAAACCCACTGAGACTGACAGAGGTTCCTATCTCTGGTTCAGCCAGGGTGGGAGGCGTGCAGAGGTTAAGCCTGTACTTTTTGCCACACAGCGAGCAAGGGTGGAGCGCGAAGCAGTCCCAGTTCACCTCCTGTGTGGGTTTCAGCCTTCCCCAGCACCCTCAGTGCAGCTCCAGCTGCTGCTGGAGCTTTGAGGGCCCTGTGGCATCAAATAACGCATGCGGCCAGAGCATACCAGCCTTGCTGCAGTGCTCCGGTGGCCTGCCCAACCTTGCTGAGCATGGCCAGAGGGGCATCGCTGATGGGGTTGGTCCTCCAGGGCCCGGCTGAGCCAGTCCTGAGGTGCCCAGCTCTGTGCCGTAACAGGGACAGGGTAACGTCCAGGCCTCCAAGCTCACCTACATGCATCCTGCAGGATTCTCCATCAGGAGATTGCCTGCTCCTGCTGAGGCCAGTCACTACTCAATGGTACTGCTAGCCACTGGCCAGAGGGACAGGCAGGGATTTAGGAAGTCAAGTCACAAAATGTGAACAAGAACAGAGTCAGAAAATGTGAGAGGTTTTAAAAGAATTGTTTGGATGGCCTTGTTCCAGCTGCAGCAGCAGGCTTAGTGTGCAAGTGTGAGAGCTCACTGTAACGTCTGTGGTCCTGATGCCTGCCCGGCGGGTAGGATGGCTGTGGATACATCAGGTTGGGTTAGAGCTACTTATGTGCATCACACACTTCAGAAATAGGAGCTAATAATTCAAGCCACATGACATAGTTGATCCGCAACATAAAGGAAAATAAAGCCTAACCAATTCCTGCTCATGCCTTTAAAATGTGCTTGGCCAAACTACTTCATGAATGTCTCTCAGGAGGGCCAGATTCTGTAGGACATGTCCTCAGCTCACAGAAAGAGCCCATTAATCATTAGTGTGCCTTGGTCCCTGGCTATTTTAATCACTGTTGAAATACATGCAGTTCCCTCTCCTAAAAATGGTATTTGACTCCAATGCACATGATTTCCTTTGGCTTCCTTTCCCCAATTAAGAGCAAGCTGTAACTACTTGGAAGTGTGCATGCTGGAATCCATAGATTTACGTCTCATCTGTCATGGGACAAAAACCTTGGTACTATGCATAGCATAAGGATCCACGCTGCCAGACATAAATACCAGAAAATATTGTAACTGGCTAGTGTGGTATGAATGTGTAAAGGCTGTTGTGCCTACAGGCTGGGGGCCAAAACCTGTCCTATGTAATGGAGCACTGCAAATGTCATTGGACCCTGCTGTATCATTAGTCCTTTTCTGTTCCACTTTATTATGTAATGATTAAAAATGCCTCTTGTATATGCTGGCACTAATTAGAGGATGTCAGTCTGTTGTGGGAGAAGTGAATGAATCATCAGAAATGGATGAACTAGGAGTATATTTGTAAACTGTAGGCTGTAGAAACCAGTAAGTCTTTCTTTAATTTTTCCTTTAAAAATGCTGAACAAAAGTCACAGGAAGTTTAAGGGGAAAACAAATTGCCATCCACACATTCAGGAGCGCAGTGATTCCTTGTACTTCTCAGCTTCTCTCATGGGGCAGAGGAGCAGCCCAAGGAGTCTAGGGGTATGCAGAGGAAACTTCATTGCCTTCCCTGAATTGCAGACTAATAAATAAATAAATGTATCATGCCTATCTCCATGGGCTTACTGCTACCTAATTTATAAACTGGATTGCTACAACTCTGAATTTCTCTGCATGCTTTGTATATGACCATGCTGCTATTGAGCTTAAATAACTAGTCTGAGGTTGCATACAGAGAGAATAAGTGACATTTACCGGAATATGAACTTTAAAAAAAAAAAAAAAAAGGGAGTTTTGCAGGTACACTAATCATCAAGGATCACTTCAGTGTTTATCACACTGCATCAGGTCAAGGGCACTGTGACAAACAGTCAAGAGGACTATTGACAACTATAGTGTGGGATTTAACTCATGACCCCAGACAGAAGCATTTACCTGGAATACCATGCATCTTTTTTTTCTTGTATCCTTAATAATCAGGAAAAAGCATGTAGGGGGTTTTTTCCTTCCTTTTTTTTTTTTTTTTTTTTTAAAGCTGCATGTAAAGCAGCATCAGCCTTAGTAATAAGAGGACTTTCTGCCTGCCTGGCTTTTAGGTTAGGAAGACAAATCCTGCTACAGAGTTTTCAAACTTGATGTTGCAGAGAAAGGCACTCGCACAAGTTGCTATCCTAAATCCACTGATGAGTTTGTGCACTTCAGACTCAGGGAAGTCTGTTCACTTTGCTGGGGATTTTTTTTGGGTTTCCTTTTTTAAAAGTACCAAACATCAACCTTTGAACGCCAGGCAATACAAACTGGGCACCAGAACAGAGTCCAGCCCTTGTGAAGGCTGGCCCAGCCATCCCACTGGAGAAGTTGCTGTTTCTTTCCCACCAACTCCTGCAAATGTTCTCTTAGTTGAACATGGCCAATTCTGGTCCAATTAAAAAGCCAAAGCCCAACAACGAACTGCTGAAGTTAAAGGTTCCTTGACAGCTTGGATTTCTTCAGTCTTACTGGAAAAATCAAATGTTTAAATTATGACAAACGTTTGCCTAAACAGCCATATTTCCTCCGTGAAGCAGCTATTCATCAGAAACTACAGCAAAGTACCAAAGGGCTTCAGTAGAAGAAAGCAACAAATTTGCCTGCAAAATGTATTTCCTGCACTGGTTTTATTCCATTTCTGTGGCTGACATACAATTGATTGAATGTACCACATCAAGCTATTCTGGACAGCAGTTGGGCACTGAAAGCAGCTGATAATATTACAGGGCAGTTCGGAAAGTGTCCCCTGCAGCGAGAGACTCCTTGCAGCCTGGAACGGTGATGCTTGAAAGACATTAATAGAATTGCTTATACTTGAAGAGCAATTTGATTTTTCTTTTCCCTGTTGGGATCCCGCCCTGCAACCTTTGCTCTTTGCTGCTTCTGGTCTAGTCTTTGTGGGCTGTTGTAACACTATTACCAGTCTAGATGCTGTGTATACCAATGGTGGCTCAAGTTCAGTACATCTGCTGTTACTCATTTTTTCAGAATTGTGTGTGTTTTACTTCGGTAGGGTCTATTTTAATGTTCATACTTAGCACTGACTAGGGATGGCAACTTCAAGGAAGTCTGGGGGAAAGCTTAAGTGCAGTAGAAGCTGATGGCATCACCTGAGACTGAGTCTGGAAAAAAACCATGATTGCCTGCGTGTACTTTTCAAAACACCTTTATTATAGGTATTTCTGCATTTTTCCAGGCCAAATAGGATGTGCTAAATGACACTGAACTTTCAAAAAGAAAACCCAGCCAAATTTGCCCTTGAAATCTTAGTGGCTTAGCCTGGGCCCTGAGAAACAGGCTCACGGTTCTGCCAAGACTGTCCTGAAGCGTTAAAGAGGGGCTGGCAGGGCTGGATCCCACCTGCAGGATATGCAGGAAGGATCCTGCAGAGAAGCCCCTGGCCACGTACCAAGCGTCCCTGCAGACCTCTGGTACACCTACTCTCCACTCTGACAGGTGATATGGCAACTGGGGGGATGTGTGTGACCTGCGTGATTGGGAGAGCTGTTTTGGGAACAGATAGGATAAAAATAGCACCAAACCAACGCGCTCTCTTATTCACCATGTGCAGCCACATACATGAAGGGTTTTGTCCACAGAGGCCCTATAAGATATATAAGCAGGAACTTCCAGATTGCCATAAGGTACAAGACACAAGGTTATAAGCACTGGAACAGCTTGTCAGACATTTATATAGACAGAGTTTCCACAGCACATAAAAGAAAAAGATCCATTCATCAGAGCCCTGGCTTCAGGACGAATTGCAGGAATTGCTCTGTGCGCAGCCTCTGTTAGAGGTTCAGGCTCGTCCCTCTGACTTTAAAATCCATGAGTGGGTTCTCTTCATAGTGGCAGAGCTGAGATGATAGGAAGAAGCTGGGGAGGCATATTCCAGTATTTCAGAGAAAAAAATGTGTTTATTTTAACATATAAATATTCTTATTTTGAGTAAGGTGGTGATACTAAAGATAAAAATTGTAACATAGAAACACATCCAAAAGAGTTACAAACCCTCATGCCCGATCTTCTGTTTTCAGCACAAAAAATATTCCACTGTAGTAGGTCATTGCTCTGCAGCCTGTTAGCAGTTGAGGCGATTGGGTCCAGTTGGTTTGGTAGATACCAGAATCAAAACACATTAAACTAATGCCATCCACACGTCTTGCCAAGGAACCGTTCAAGCCCCTCCATCTGATACTGAAACTAGATGAAGACATGAGAGTTGCTACATGAAGAAATCCTCGTGGAGAGGAGCAGAGGGTCCGGGGCTTCCTATGATGGGGCAGTCTCAGAAATCAAGGGTGACAAAGCCTGAAACAAACAGTTCCTGTGATACGGTCCTGGCATCAGCCCACAGAGAAGGACACTCCTGGACAGTCCTGCGAGGCCTTGAGCAGCCCAAGTTTCTTTGTTCCCAGCTGGCTGAACAGTACGCATCCGTAACATAGTAAGGTGCCTTTCTTGTGCCCATTGTCTCGTCTTATCTAGTCACAGTCACTGGGACAAGGATTGTCTTTTAGGGCTTGCTTACACAGAGCAGTTGATGATTCTGCAATAGCTACAGCAGGATGACTTCACGTGAACACATTCATTCCACAGTGGCTGGTACAGCTCCTGATTCATACCATACCTTAACTGGTGTAGTGTCAGTATGTCAGTGTGCCTTAAAGTTAAGCGAGACCTTGGACTCAGTTCGGGGTTTCTAGTCACTTCTCATTTACAAAGTATTCAGCTTTAAGAAAAGCAGTTGAAATGCTCCTGAGAATAACAAATAACAAATGAGTAAATCTTCCTCCAGAGCCATATAACCCAATTAAAAATAGGTAAGTGATGTGTAAAGGCAAGTCTATGTAGTCAGTGTAAAAAAAAAAAAAAAAAGCAAAAAAAAAGAGCATGCATTTCTAATCTATGGGCATAGACATATAAAACAGAATTAATTGATAAACATATCAATTAATTGATAAACATTTAAACAAAGCCTTTTCAAAAAGGTAATGAGTAACCCAACCAGACCGCACGAAAGGGACTGTTGCTGTTGTGGGGCCAGGTTAATTTGACTATCCATACCCCTAGGTAGAGTTATTAAAGGATAAAAGCTTTGAACATTGTTGCAGAGTTCAATGAAAATAAAAACTTTTACTCAACATATAGAAGCTCTCAGAAATGCAAATGAAGTGTTAGAATGCATAAAGATGGCAAATAATTGAATATTATGGTTCTGTTTAACAAATTGCTGCTTTGCATGCAATTACTGCATCCTGTTCTGGTCTAGAGTAGAACTAAAGCTGAGAAGGGTGCTAAAGGTGAGCAAAGACCTGCAATGACTTACAGCAGTTCAGCTGAAAGAGGAGTAAAACAGGGAACTGGGAGGAGTGGGAGGAGGAATGGTTTGGGTAGGGGCTCTTTCTCTGGGGTGGAGTTGTGCCTATCTCCAGTTGCATTTCACTCGGGGCAGGGGAAGAAATGCAAGACAGACACGACAGGGAGGGAAAGTGCTTGGTTTGTTTCATTTCCCCCACTTCATGTTCCAGTTCTCACACCCTGAGTGTCATACAAAGTACACACTCCGTTAGCACAATTCACAACAACACATCTTTTCAGCTCCACTCCAACAGAATAGCTTTCCTCAGCCTAAAACACTGCTCCAACTTGCAAGCAAGCCTTCCCGACGGGAGCCCTCCCCTTCCACACTTGCCCTGCCCCAAGTGCTAGTGCTTTCCTTCCAGGCCTCCCCGTGCCGGAGGTCACAGTTGACCATTGCAAGAACAATAAGGATTTTTAGGGGCATTATGACTGGGTTAGTAAAACACAGCTGCCCCTGAAAGTCCCTCATTTTTCTTGCTGCCACTCAGTCCGTCCCTAGGAGGGCAGAGGTCTGACAGGGTCCTTTCTCTCCAGCATGGCCATGCCATCTCATGTTGGCACACACAGCTGTGCTGATATGCCCAGTAGTCGCCCCAGCCCTGATACGGCCAGCGGAAGATATGGAACTGGTGTCATCCCTGCAGGCTCCCTCCTAAGCAAACACCGCGCTGCGTTTCAACATAACACCAGATGGCTCGTCTGTCACTCGGAAGAAATGCCATCAAACAAAGCCTGGCACAGCTAGCTGCAAGCAGCCCTCAAATACCCCAAACCATTGGGGCAAAAGGCAGTAACACTTTGTCCTGCAAATACACGTGGCACTGGCAATCAGATGAATGCTGGCGCTTTGTCCAGGAGAAGCGGAGACCCCAGGGCTGACCAGCTCATTGCGCAGGCGGTGCTGCACATCTTGCACTCACGCATTGTAACCTGCGATCCCCAGGGTGCCCAGAGCTACCCAGCCGCAGCACCCAGCTTCCAGCAGGAGCAGATCACACCCGCTTGCCCAACTGCAGAAGCAGTTGCTCTTAATTTATTAATAAAGCTGGGATTTTAATTAGGGAATTACTACTGATTTCTCAACCACTTTCAGCTTAAGTAATATCTGAAAAAGATCTATAGGTTCCCTGCTAAAAAGGTGCCAAGTAGTTGGCTGGGAATTTTCAACCCACACTCACAAGTCCTGGAAATCGCAGCCCAGTATGTCCTGAGGGCAAGGAGCAATACTTTCCTTTTAATTCATCAGTAATTTGAACTTTGATGGACGTGGACTCAACAGAAACCATAGGCAGATTCCCACAATTCTGCTCTGTCGTTTTCCCATGAACTCTCTGTCTGTAGGGTGCTGGGATGGGCCCTACGCCCATGGTGGGCTTGCAAGTGTCCCTGCAAGCTGTCGCACCCGAGAAGGACTTTGTGACATGCTTGAGGGCTTTCAGGGTGTTTGTGGCAGAGCAGGGAACCCCTGAGGACTCTTGGGGTTTTCTTTTTTTTTTTTCTCCTTGCACTAAAGACAGCGTGTCCCTCAGCAAAGGACCCTCTTCCCCATTCCAGTTACAGGCTAGGAAGAACAGGAGTGCTTGAGTGTCTCCGAAAACCTGCAAGGTGAGATGCGAGTAGCAGCACAGCAATCTCAGAGCGCAGTCTCCCCTTCTCCCTGCCTGGGCTCAAGTGCTTGCTGGCCTCACCCCGTGTGGTGTGTTAACATTCAGCTCCGAAACAAAGAGGCTGAGCTGCCACATTCAGCTGCACAGAGCAGCATCTCGTTTGGAGCTGCTGCAGTTCAAACATGCCATCTCCAGGGACACGCACGGTAGGCTGGCGTGGCTGCCCTGCATGCAATGGAAACGCTAAGGCTTGGGGCAATCACAAAGATCCCAGCCATGTGCAACACAAGACAAATATCCTCACCCATCCTAAGAAGGGATGACACTCTGCAGTAGCAGGCAACCTGGCATCCAAAAAAACCCGAGACCCTCTCATTCTTGTACAAAGCCACACCTTATTTTCATTTAGAATTTCTTCTAAGGCTTGCAAGTCAAATGAAAGCAAACCCTATGCCCTGATTTGGTAATAAAACATGAGCCGTGATTCTGATCCAAATATTATTTGCATCTTTGAAAAAATTACAACAGCAGTATAATAATAATAATAAAAAGCAGCAGCCCTCTGAATGCTAATGACGTTGGTGTCCTAAATGAAGCATAAAAGCCAGAGCCTGCAAGAAGCAAAGCATGAGTCAGAGCATCAGCAGTCCCACACTGAAAGCAGCACTCACGGCTGCTTCATTCATTTAAGGAATCAATTCCTTTGTAATGAGCATCAAGTAGTTTTTAGGACTAAAATTAAAATGAGATGCATGCTGTTATTTTCAAAAGTTGTTGGGTTTTTTTCCTTTTTTTGTTGGATTGACAATAAACAACTCTTTGTAGTTGGAAGGAGCCCTAGGCAAGGACCAGGTCCCTGCAGCACTTGCTGTCGTACTGACATGGAAGAACACCTGATGAGGCCCTGCCCCAGGGAGACCACAACCTCCCCAGCAGCCAGGACCCCACCACAAGCAGACAGAGCACACCCCAGGTAAAGAAAAGCAGGTAACCGGAATCATTGCAGATTTCAGCCTGGGTAGGCTGTTCAACCCCGATTTTATTTTACTCACATCGGGGTGTTGGCAGATTCCAACAAGGATGCATGTGTGCTGCTCCAAGGAACCCCCTCTGCGGAGGCTTTACACGTTCCTTCTCGGACTGCAAAGCCAGCACGAGGTTGTGGGTACTAGGAGAAGAGGGGAATACTGCCCAAGCTGCTCTCAGCTCCCTGCTGCCCTAGATAAGGGACAATGAGATTTTAATCATCAGAACACATATCTCTAGGTTACACTTATGTTATCAGGGTGATTTAGGACTGAAGTCTTCTTGGTGCATTGGATTTGAAACTCAGAAAACGCAAGAAGAGCACAAAACCAAACCAAAGGTGAAAAATTATTGCAGTTTCTACAATTCTTCCAGCTTTAGTCATTGAAGGGGATTGTTAGAAATGGACAAAGGGCTGTTTCCCTTAATGTTTTTAAGTGTGAATTTTGTCTTGACAGTTTCCTTTCAGAAACAAAAATTGAAAACAAATTGTCCTATACACAAAACAAAGGGACAGATCCTCAGCTGGAGTGGACTGGTATTACCAAACAAATAACACCCACTCAGAGGAGAGACTCTGGCCCTTTTACAACAGCTGCAGGATCCTGCTCTGCCCAGACAAGAGCTTCAGCCTCTGGTTTTAGATGGCAGCAGCGTTGGCTCTAGGTAGCTTAAAAAAAAAGATGAAGGGCTGCCTTCAGAGCAGGTAAAAATGCTCCAGGGCTCCAAGGACTCTGTGCACTGTACACTTCCCAAACCTGGAGCTGACTCCAGGTGCATGAGCCAGCGGACACAACAGCAAGAAAATAACCAATACCAATGTGTCCCCGAAATTAATGAGCTACTGTGGAGAACTGCTGGCAAAGCAGGCTTCCAGAAACCAGTTACATGTGGGTTTACTTTCTGAAAAGAGGTTTTGCTCAGATTTTGCTCTCAAAAAATCAAGATCGGGCTAATCACCATCTTGAAAATGACATAAAAGGTCCCCAGAAAATACCAACTGTGGAGTGCAGGAGAACAAATGCATGACTAACTGTGATCCATCCCAGCCAGTCCTGCCCCCGAGAGAGACTGTGGCACTGCACAACTGCACCCAGCGTTTGGGAAATGCCATCAGCCACGAACAAGTTATAAGAGCAGCAATTATTGGCTTTGGGTCCTGCTAGCACAAACCATGACTCTCATCGGGCTGTCCTTTGTGCAAGCCCAAGCGTGCTCCAGAAGCGCCAATGTTAGCTGCGTTCATTAGTCTCCCTCACCCACAAGAAAACATGAAAATAAAAATAACACACATTAGGAAAATATAGGAAGTCTTTCACTTTGCCAAGGAACAGATGACATCCCCATTGCCGCTGTCTCCAGCGGTGACAGGTGTCCAGCCTCTGCGTGGAGCACTGAGCTCCCTGTTCTCACGGCTCCAGCAGAATCCCCGCGCGCAGGAAGGTGCACTGCACCAGGACCCAAAGCGAACACTGCTTGAGCACCTCTGGGGCTGACAAGGGGCGAGTTTGGCCACGTGCATTTCACATTTCACTTCCTTTGCAATCCTCCGTTTGGAGCGTCACTTCTCCTCCCTGCCACCCCCAACATCAGCAGAGGAGCTAGAAAGCCAGAGTTATTTTTAGGGGACGGTACATTTAGGCCCTCTTAATCTTGACTGGGTCCCTTTGAAAATGACAAGGTTGGATAATCAAACACATTACGCAGACTTTCCATGGAGGCCGCTTTGAAAACGAGCTTCTCGCCATTCAGCAACACAGAGGCCAATAGTTTGAATAGTAACGTTTGATGCTGCACTGACTTGCCTCATTGTGGTGACCTCACTAGCATTTATATGCAGAGGCCTCGGAGAACAAGGAAATTAAAGCAGCTAACTGACTTTAAGTATATAAAGCAAAACAATTAGTCATCAAAAAGTCTTCTAGAGGCTGCCACATTACACCCACCTTGAGTGGCAAGAGACCATTATCTGGTTCAGGCTGGCAAAGAAGAGGGTGGCAGTGCTGCCTGGTCAAATCGCATGGCCAGACAAGCACGTTGGCAAAACACACCCAGAGCAACTCAGAAGGGAGCTTGCTGGTGTGACGGCTAACGTATTAAACTGGTTGGCACAAGGAAAGGGACAGGAAGGGAGAATGCTAGGAGAAAAACACCAGAGGAGGAGCTCTGGCTAGAAGAGGCTACATGACTGCTAGTAAATTAACCAGGGCACGGCCAACCAGCCAGTCTGGCCACAGCTGTCCTATTAAAGTCTCGTAGCCACCCGAAGAAGGGAGCGCACATCCAACCAGCCTATAGATAATGGTCCCTTGCTCATGCTGACTTTCAGACCATATCCAGGACTGGTTGGAAGAGTCCCAGGCCAAAGCTCTGCCCAGGACCACACTCAGTACACAGCCAGGTTTACTACTGCAGCGGTAACCCAAGGGTATGGCCCCCAGCACAGGGCCCAGAGAGCTGGAGAAACCCGAGCAGGCTGGTAGGTGTATAGATAGCAAGCAGCAGTGCAGAGATGCCTGCTGGGTCCCAGAGGAGTGCAGTATCACAGAGCCGTGCCTGGACTGACCAACAGGAAAAGCAGCCGTGCTGCTGGCATCACTCTGCCAGTGCTGCCTTCGATTCTGAACCTGCCTAAACTGTGACCAGCGAGTTACGACAGAAGCTGCCAGGCAGAGGCTGCTGCCCAGCTTGGGCTTTGCTGGAATGGAATCTGGTCTGGACGGCATTGAGAGAAGCAAAGAGTTATAGGAGAGCAGCAGGAAATTGCCAAGCAAAAGGGATTTTTTTTAATCATTTCACTTTAAACAAAACTAAGGCATTACCATAAAGTAAATGGCCACACCTTGCTACTTACGCGGTTCTGCTAACAAGACCAGCTTTTCCATAGCTATTCAAATATAATGAGAGCTGGGTGCCTAACTCACTCTTTTAAGCTCATTTCCAAACTCCAGCCAAAAACCACTTTCTGATTCACCACTTTCTCAGGCACACCAGTATTTAGAGAATGCCCGCAGGCTGGTACTGCGCTGTACAAACTACATAAGCGCATGTTTAATTACTCCGTGGACCAGGGATGTGATTAATTATATGCTTAAAGTTAAGCATATGCTTAAGCATGCTACTGACCTGGAGCTTTAAGTGGATCTATCAGGTATTCTGGTGCTCCCCATTTTCCAGTTCTCTGAGGCTCAATAAGCAGAAAGAATATAAGAATATTCCTGTGGTCATACACTCCAAAAAATTCACCCAAAGTCTGGTTTCTGACTTCTTTTCTTTAAATTACAGCTTTTGCACCTATTCTCCCCATGTTCCCACCAATAGTGATTATAGGTATTACAACAGTATGTGTATTATCAGAATGTATTAGCATTAAAACATGAGCTAATTATTATAATTCACAAGCTTTTAAAAAGCTTTGGGCTTAGTTTTTACTTTCCCTGACTAGGGCTTCAGGTAAGAACTTAATAATTTCATTTGCACATTTTAGGGATTAGTTCCCTTATGTCTGAGCAGTGTACAAAGTCCTAAAAAAAAAAAAAAGAAAAAAAAAAAAGAAAAAAAAAAGAAAAAAAAAAGAAGTATATCATTAAAACTATTGCCGCTGCTAGCAGTGGACTCATCACATGGAAGAACTCAAGCATAAAATATGCATCAGCTATGGGTGGTCACGTAAATTCACATTTCATTAGCTACAGCGTACATGATCCTGGGGATTTTTTTCACTGTGCTATTCCACCTTTCCAGCAAAGGCTTATTCCTAGTTCATCATCATTTCAGGAGGGTCAAATTGTATCCATTCTCCTGGGAGGAACAAGCAGAGGACACTGGGACCTGAGAGCTCCGTTTTTTTTTAAGATACAACTGCCTCTTTTATGGCTAAGGAAATCCCCGCTTGGGGAGGTTGGATGGACCGGACAAGAGCTGCTTCTCGAGGCAGGCGTGTGACCCGTGGGCACTGCCAGCTGGACCATTGCAAACTGGGGGAACACCCATGCCCCAGGTTCACCCAGTCAAATCATTTAATATTGACAAGCCGAGCAATGTCAATTAGAGCAGAGCACATGCAAATCAATTTGCAACAAGCAACTGTGAGCACACAAAATTTGATTACAAGAGAGGAGGCACATGTCTCTGAGGGAAACCTTCTTTGAGGAAGAAAACAGATACAATAAATGATAAACATTTTGGCTGCTCCTCCTAACTAATCCCATCACATGCTGTTTATTGCTACTACATTCATGAAAAACACCTATTTTGGATACCAGGGCACAACAGGGAACAGAAGAAAACACAGTGCCCAGAGTCGGCTGGCTGAGCCTGGGTGCCCTCACTCTTCTCACAGCATTAATATTGTGACCTCAAGCTCTTCAACTATGTTACACTCTGCTTAAGATGTTGGTTTTGTTGTAAGGTTACAGCTTTTTTTTTTCTTTTTTTTAATAAAATGTAGTAAAATCTTCCACAGAAGAATGAGGTCTATATTACTAGGGAACCTAGCCTTAATGCTGTACATTTGGGGGAATTTACGCGAGTTCTTTTCCTCTCTTTTCTGCGTTACTTCACAGTGGTAACTTTGAAATATTTTTCTAAAGGGACCAGATTGCCAGATACAGGTTCAGTAACCACTGGGAATGCCCACTGGTTTTGGGTCCAACCCTATATATCCAGAAGCTCCTTACAGCAGTGAACGTCACAGGACCACCCTCCTCTCATTTGCTGAATGTCATTCATTAAACTAGACAGCATCTGGCAACATGAAGTTGAGCTAGTGTCCTTAAAATTGCCAATAGTTTAGAGCCATAAGAATAGGTTAGAGAAACACAATTCACTTGCCACATAGACTGAAAGATAGCCACAGCAACGTTCAGAAAAGCTGAATTGTGTAGGCACGCACTGGCATTCAGTGACTTGTGACAGGAGCAGCTTCGCACCTACAAGTTTTAGACCTCCGATACCAAAGCCAAGCACATCTAAGAGTTATGTGAAATACGTGGTTAAAAGCCTTGCCATTTGCGTAAGTTGCGTGGGGAGCCATAAGCCTTAGCATCTGTGACTAAAGTTGATTGTACAAACTTCCTCCGACTGGTGGGATAAGAGCAGCACTTTGAAGGATGCCACCTCCCACCCAAGCGTTGAACCAGCCCGGTGAGACACACTGACCTTGGAGCCACCTCCCCCTTCCCTCTGCCTCGAGAGGGAGCTTAGACCAAGGACCCATTTTTTAGACAGATAAAGTTAACTGAACTCCATCTTAGGTGAATTAGGAATCAATTTGCCAGTAATGACATACTTTAATGAGAACGAGATGTTGTCCATTAAAGCTCTACCAGTGTCCAGGTTTATGATTGCTGTTCAGTACTGCATGAGGTGCACAAGAAATGCTTGGGAAAGGGGAAAATTCTATCCCTTTAAAAGTGCTATTAACAAGCATGAGGCCTTGCTCCTACCCCTGCTGTGGTTAACAACATTTCAGTTCACCAGAGCTGGACTCAGAGTACTTTCTGTGGGCAGACACAGGTATTTTTCCTTTGGCCATGACAGACTTACGGACAGTACAGACAGTAAGCAGCAGGCACCAGGACCAGCTGGCAAGAATATGCCGCCTGTGGAAACCCCGTGCCTTTTCTGCCCGCTCCCTGCTGCTCTTTTTCATTTGACTTCAGATCAGTCACCATAATCAATATACTCAGTTTCGCTTTCACTTTCAGCTCTTTTCCTTCCTGGCTGTCAGGTAATAGCTCAGCAGTGCTGCTTACATTCAAAGCTATGCCTGGAATAGTGAAGTTGTAGCAAATTTCATTTAAGAAAAAAAAAGAAAGAAAGAAAGAAAGAAAGAAAGAAAGAAAGAAAGAAAGAAAGAAAGAAAGAAAGAAAGAAAGAAAGAAAGAAAGAAAGAAAGAAAGAAAGAAAAAAGTATTTGGCCATATCTTTAGTTGCTGTGGAAGTCACTCTCTGTAGGGAGATTATTTCTTGAAGCCGTATTGGGATGTACTACATTTCTTTCACCTGGACTAAAGTGTTTCCTTCCAGGTGTGGATTTACTCAAGGAGGGAAAGGAGAGAAAAAGAGGATGAGTTCAGTCACCATGTCCATCCCAGTCATCTCCTGCGCAACGCACAGGCCACATGCAAGAGAGGCACAGGTACCACTCATACAAATCCTCCTTCCTCAGGGAGACCCTGGCTGCACAAGCTGGGTCTCTCAAAAACGCTGCTTACATTTGTGGCCTATCAGGTTGGGACTTGTGGGGGAATAAATCAGTGCAACTCCACTGCAGTCAAGACTCGTGCCCATTTACACCAACTGACAGCACAGCCCACTGTGCTTTGCAACAGCCTCATTATAGGTATTTTTAAGCACTTAAACCCATGCTTGCTGCCTGCAAGCAACTGACCATAATTCAGCATTAATGTAACACCAGTGGCTAGCTAGTTATAAAATATTTCCATTTGGAAAATGCACTTCAAAGTTAGAAAAGGTTTGAAAGTTACAGAATTTCCAAACACATACAAACATACTGCTCTAAAGTGACAGAAGAGCTCATGGCTGTTTCATCCAAAACCATTACCAGTCACCAAAATTAGAGTATGGGACAAATCCTGCGCTGGTGCGGATCAGGCTATCTCCACTGGCTTACAGGAGATATTTTATTTAGCAATGGGCACACCTGCTGTTTCTTTGGAGAGCCGTAAATTCATTCCATGATGTAGACAATCTACAAGCCCAATTTATATTTTAAGATTAAACTCCTATCAGATGTTTTGAAATGAAACTACAGTTTGTGTTCTTTTTGAAAGCAATAATATCTTAAAAGTATAAAGACATCCAAAATTTTATGTAACTAGTATTACATAACACCTTACACTGGCTCATAAGCATTCTCCTTACTCTGGATTTATTACATTTTTATTTGGGGCATGTGAAACAACTCGCTGTACAAGGGCAGTTACTCACAGGGGGCTGGGTTGGGGGGAAAAGAGTTCACTCCAGTGGAAATTCTGAAGTGAGAAGCTTATTACTACGTTTGCAAAGATGTCTGCAAAGAAACACAGTCAGAAAAAAAATGTTGTTTCATTGTGTCTCACTGCCCTTAATGGCCATTGATAGAGAAATTAAATAAAGTTCTGGAAGGAGGCTAGAGATAGTATTAGTTTTAAAGGCTGAATGCATGCAGAACCTCCAACTGCATATAGCATTAATGTCATAAATGTGTGTGAATGTTCTCATTCAGGCTATAATTTATTCCCCACGGAGATGCAAAACCAGCTCAAATATGCTACAAGCGAACCAAACTCTTCCAATGAAGCGAGTGCAGTATGTGAATCCTGGAGCTAAATTTAGTCTGGGACTTGGAGTAACGTAATTCTAATCTCAGTGTAGCACTGAGTCGCAGCTAACAAACATTGTGAAATGATTCAGTGAAGTTCTGCTCCTTTGTTACAATCTATTTTGGATGAACTTCTGGAAGCTCTTTACTGACTCAGATTTAAGAAATTCAGCTTAAGTTACTCAGTTGAATTTCGTTGTTCAGTGCAATTGTTTTTTTAAAAAAATAATGTAAGTTGGTTTTAAAATGTAGATTCAAGCTAGGTTTTGGGTATGTACAATAGTTCGTGTGAAATGGACACTCTTAATATATTGAAAGCTACACGTAAAACACCATTAACTGTACTGCTGAATAATCCACAACACTGAAAAAATTGATACTGTAAAATATCTGATTATGTTTTCTCCCAAATTACATTATTTGTTTGGCTTTATGGTCCAAGGTAAATTAAAATGGGCAAGCTCATTTGTGATTAAGCACCTTTCTGTTACATTTGCATGGGAATGTTTCCTCCTCCAGAAATATTTCCTTCAAAATTAACAGATGGAAGTCACAATTATACAAAATATCTTTGTAGTCAAATCAGATTCTGTAATAAAAAAAAATAATTTAAATGCAACTGAGATTTCAAGTCTACTTTTATAGTATCCTTCGGGTGTAAAATACACCCATAATGCTAGAATTGAGGAAACTTTTATCTTTCATAAAATATCAAAATAGCATTTACAGTTTTAAATCAAGCATACTTTAACTGAACCATATTCAAATTCTTCTTTATGAAACAATCTCTCTTTTCATACAAGATTTTTCATGCATATTCTGGCTCCAAAGCTCCAAATCAGTTTGCCACAACTTGTTTCACTGGAATTCATCAAAAGACTAAAAAGCGAAGCGCCAAGGAGCCAAGCTCCTGGCCCCAGCGTAAACTGTCCTACCAAGCACCGCAGCCTGGAAAGTCCCAGTTCTCAGAATGAGCTGATGTTTTAAACAAGAGATCATAATCAAAATCACGATTCCTGACAAAGTCTCAATATTTCACTCTATAAATTCTTAATTCATTTTCCAGCATTTGTAGGTTGCTGCTAGCTCCACCCTCTCAAATATCAGCAATTGCTGCTGCTCTGAAAGAAAATTCCGTTTTGGGGAAATGTGATATTATTCCAGATGTTGCAGCATACGGCAATTCTGCCTAACCCAACCTGATCGTTGCTCTGTAACGAAGCTGAGCGTTAAACAGCTTCTGGAATTTATTCCTTAAACTACGGCACTTGCATATTTGAATTTAACCCTATTGACAGTATCGCATTCAAAAGCCCTGTTCTTTGTAAAGCAACAGAGCCACTCCTAAAGAATTTTTTTTCCAAAAACATAAAACCATGACTAATTTTAGCAGGCCTTTGGGCCACTTGTAGATTAGTTCCTACAGGCTGCTGATTGAATTAAAGTGTTTTAAATTGTGTTCCTCACAATATTTAAAAAGTTATCATGCAAAGCCATCTTGCTGAATGAAATCTGCTTTCAAATTTTATAGTTTGAGGAAATTCCATACTTAGAACTGAAAAAAAAAAAAAAAAGTGCTTTTCGAGAGATTCAAAACAGCTGTAAGAACTGGTATGCCACTATTTCATTTAATCAAGATTTCACCAGGAAAAGGACGGGAGGAGTCCCTGCCCTACCTCCAGTTGTACAGGGACTGACCCTTTCACCAGGTCGGACACTTTAGGGTAATGTTTGCTCCTCAAAATAATGCCTGAAGCAGTGTGCATTCCTCCGTGGTCTGTCATCTGCACTGCAACTGTCTGAGTAGTGTACTGTAACTGTCTGAGCAAGACTCCAAAGCCTTGGTCAGATGGGATGCTTTGTAATAAAAATAATAATAATGAATGACAACACTAGCAGGCACAATCTAGGAGTCAAGACTCCAGTCCTGGACCTATAAATTGTGTCACTAACAAATCTGTATTGAGAAAATACTGAAATTGTGCATGATGCCATGGAATGTGGGCACATCATCCACCCACGTGGATGTTCAGGACACCGTGAAGCACTTTCTGCCAAAGGAGAGGAAGAACAAAAGGTCTGCTGCTACAGAAGGGGAAAAAACCATCAGCCTAACCCTCCTAAACTGACAGGCTACTAAGATCCAAATAAAATCCAAGAAGTCTATACGAAACCAAATCTACCAAGCAATGTCTTGGAAATATTTTGATTATTCAGTGCTAAAGAAATATGCCATGAATCCACAGTCCATCAGTTAGGCAGGGAAGAGGAAGCTGTCTCCGGACCAGCATCACCCCGGCTCATTTCCTTCAGTCTGCAGCCACATGATTTCTTTTCCACACTGTTGCTGGCTCACACTAAGGTTCACATGAATGTGCAGACTGGCAACGGGATTTGAAAGACCTATTCTGCCCTCAGCAAGGATTTCCCTACCCCAGCATCAGACACTCCCCTCTTTGAGATCCTAGCAGTTGTAATCCTCTTGTTAGTACCACCACATGCATACACCCCCTTTCCACTCGCTCCCCCAAAGCGACTGAACCTCGGCAGAAAGCAGAAACCCCTCTACCAAGCAAAGATCATACCCGGCAAAGGGAGACAGCACTGTGCCTTGCGAAAGCCATGCAGATGCCACCAATCCTTCTCGTTTCGCAGGGATGTCACTTGGGCTGCAGGAAGGGGCTGAAGCCTCAGAGGGGTGTCCCCACCTGCGGACCAGCACGAGCCACTCTGCAGCCTCTTCTAGGCTCTCCTGCCCTGCTCCTCTCCTCTCTGGGATCTGTCACTTTTGGGTCCCCAAGAAGGGAAGTGATGAAATCAGCAAGAGCTGGAAGGATTTTCTCAAGCAGGCCAGCAGTGGGAAGGGAAAAAATCACATTCTCTTCCACGTCTGGTTTGCCTCTGTATGCTTAAGAGCTGGCCTGCAGCGGGAGCTGGCACAGAGCACACCTCGAGCTCAGGGTTTGCCATCTGCGGATGGGGCCAAGAGCAGAGGGGAAAGCGTCTGCAAGCTGGGTGCACACTGGATGCTTCATTCTTACGAAATTTAGTACTTGCTAGGGCACAAGGCTCTAACACAAGCATGTCCAGGCTTCTGTGAAAGGTCTGTACTGAACAAGAGAGCTGACAGATTCAGAGCATGCCTGCTAACCTGCCCCTTATTACGTATATTTGTAACCCAGACACCGCAGACTTGCTATGCTCTGTGCCCTCCTGCAACTTAAAATACAGCCCTGGCTTGAAGGTCTCTATTTGCAAACATAGAGGAACAGCGGTTCCTAAATTGCAGGCAAACATTTGACTTCACTCAATGCAATTCAAAGAATATCCCGCACGAACCCCACCCTTCTGCCCAACAACTCAAGCTCTTAATGCCTAGATAGTTTTCTTTCAGGCCTTATCACAGATGAAATATGGCCCTTTTTTTGTTGAAGGAGTAGAACCTGCCAAATATTTACCAACTCTTTCAGAAGGCTGAAAATGTCACTCCTACAGTGTAATAAACTTCCCCGGAAAGGCCCTGATAAATAGAGAGCCTTGCTGTACTGCCCAGAACTAGTTTAGTGTGGCCTAAGTATTGCCAAGTCTGACTGACGAAGAAAGCATATTTGTACACACAGAAAGATTAGCAAGAGAGGCATAAAGTTTAGAAGTGAAAATAAAACAAAGCCCCATTATTAACCGGGGAAGGGGGGAATAACTGAGTCTGCATCCCAGAGAGCAAAGGACATTATGAAAGCTTCAGAGCTAAAACAGTAATTTAAGAGCTTGTCCACAACTTGCAGAAGCTTGAACGATCTTCTTTAGCATTTGGAAAGTGCTAAACTGTGGCCTACCCCCAACCCAGCCTTCAGAGCAATATTATTTAAAAATAAAATATTTTTACTTTGTAATTTGACCCACAAAAAGTCATCTGGGGCATGAGGGAATGTTCCCTTCCAGCCTGAACTTTAATTCAGAGAGAATGTTTAAACTGAACAGTGTGAAACAGATGCTGAGAAACACATCTGCATTACACTGTATGTTCTTTGGGGCACAATCAGAAGTTGGAAAGCGCCTGTCAGTGTGGTGTGTGCAGCTATGATCTAAATAATCGCTAAAAATGTAGATGAATGGAGAAAAAAAATACATTCCTGGTATCAGCAAGTCTGTCAACAGAGTTCTAGCAGCTATAAACAACTCCATCCACACTAGTTCAGACAGATGAATGTTGCTTGAAAAAAATGTGTCCTTTTACCTTGGCAAATGTCATTAAGAAAAAAGATTTCTAAAAGTGACTAGGGAGTTGGAAGCTCAAATGAATACATTTAATGAGTCCTGATGACCATAAAATGCTGAGCACTCACTCCGTACAGAAGCCAGGCTTCAACTGGATCTTGAATGATACCCTCATATCAAAAGATAGTAACTCAAATTATGCTACAGAGTGCTCCAAAATAGGTTTTGGGGGGACAAAACTTGCCAGAGTTATTTAAAGGCAGGAAGAAACCAATTGTTGCTGTAAAAAAATTTCCAGATTATGTTAAACCTGGCAAAAGCTAAACCTAGCAGTTTACCCAGCTTTACAAAGCAAACCACAATTAAGAAAATCTCCTATGAAAGGGAAAACTTCGGTTTAGCCTACCAGCTATTCCAAGAGCCTGAACGGCAACACAAACAACCTCAACAAAAATCGCTGCTTGCCAGTGATACCTAAGAAGTCATACAAGAAGTTGGAAGGAACATGCTAAAGAGGCACAGAAATCTACTCCCCGTTTCCCCCTTTCACACCATCAGGTTTTAATGTTAATGATACGCTCCGCGTGCTCAAAGTATTTTTACACTATGCTCGTCTTCTTGTAGCTTCGTCTTGTTCCAGGGCGGATGATTAGAATCACATTTCTGTGATTTCACTACAGATTAATTTCGTTAAGAGCTACAGATCTGCAGGGAGAAGAGGGCTGCAAATAGCCCAGCAGAACGGTCTCTAATGGTGTTCTCTCCTAAAAGGCTAACAGTATTTTTGCCTTTACTCCTCACTTTCACACACTTTTCCTTTTTGTGGCTGCTAGACAGAGGTCTTTGGAAAAATGGGCATGCGGGGAAAAGAAAGGTGTGAAAAAGCTTCCTTTAAATTTTGGTTTCAAAAAAAGCTCCCAACCAGTACATATAAATAGGTTTATAAAGAGAACAGGCCTAGGGCAGACCTGACTATGGCTGCTGTCCCTGAAGTCAAACAGGCAACTGGGGGGACTGCACATAGGAAATAATTCTGATAGATCAAGGTCTGCATGCCCTGACGCATGTCAGAGGAATAGCTATTAAAATACATTTTAGTATGCTGCACACAAATGTTTGGATATAGAGGGCTCAAGAAGAAAAAATTATGCCGAGGACTGTAATATCAATTGCAAATTTTTCTTAATTGTGAAACAGAGTAAATATTGTTATTTTTATGGGCAAATGCTACAGAATATAGCACTGAAAACAGGGTTTGTTTGCAAAAATCTCATGGGGTCAGAGTGTAAAAGTTGTATGGAGTCTGTAAATGTCTGTGTACACACATGCAGAATGTGGACTCCTGCAATGCTACATCAGAGACAGAATTAAATTCTAAGTGGCTCAAAAAAACAAAACAAGAAGATTTTAACTTTCCATTTGCTTTTATAGACCTTAGCCATGAGAATACTGCTGCCACTTGGCCTTTTTCCTGATTCCAGGTCAATATCATTGACAAGACAGAAGTAAAAACATCCCTACATAAATTTAAAAAAAATTATGAGGACCCTCAAAATAATTCTAATCTAAGAACTTAAAATCTAATGTAATAACACAGAAGGGCACAGAAGTTATAAATACAATGCTATATAAGCAAACAGTAATATACACACACAGAGTTGTATATATACTGTGCCCAAAGAAGGAGTACAAACCAACGTCTCCAGAAGTGCAATGTGCCGAATCGAAATCGAAGACAAATAACAAGGAACATGGGAAGGGTGGGAGGTAAAAGCACTTAGGTGAATAAGAAGAGAATTACTGGGAGCCAGGCCACTTGGTATGTATGTGACTAGATCTATTAAAAAAAAAAAGGGGGGGGGGGAGAGAAGGAGGAAAAAGAAAACAGATGTGTTTTCTGAAAGTGAAAGCGGCGAGAAGGATGCACATGGCCTCGCAGGAGCGAAACCCGGGCGCTCACTCCCTGCTAAGGCTGGGCCCGGGCACAGCGTCCTGCGAGCCGGGAGCCGGCCGCGGCCGGGCACGTCGGGGCCCGCAGGGAAGCCGCGGGGATGGCGGCCAGCACCGGTAAGACGCGCACGTTTAAGGCCCTTTCGGAGGTGGAAGAAACCAAAATGCACTTACGGTTCGCGGAGAACCAGCTCCGTCCCCTTCCTACGGCCCGCCCGCGGCGAGCCGGGGACACCCGCCGGCCCCAGCGCCGGGAAAGCGGCGGCCCCGGGCACGGCGGCGAGAGCCGCCCGAGTAACGCCCGCCGGTACCCCGCCGGGCCGGGCCCCCGCGTCCCGGCGGGAGCGGCCCCGGGCAGCGGCGCCGCCGCGCTCCGTCTTCGCCCGCTGCGAGCCCGGCAGGTTCTGGGAGCCGAGAACTGGGACTTTGTAGGCCAGTTGAAGACACAAACCTCTCATCTCGCCCGCAAAGACCCAGCCCTCAACTCACCCATCAGGCGCAGGCTGCGATTTCTTACTACTATTTTTTAATTAACTCCCCTCTCCGACCGGTGCCCACCGCCAGCGCAGAGCCCCCGGCCCCCGCCCCGGGGCCACCGGGGACCCCGCCGGAGCGGGGCCAACCCCTCGGCAGCCGCCACCGCCCCCGGCCGGGGGGAGGCTCAGATCCGCGCCGCCCCCTCCCCGACCTTGCGAGCTGGCCCGGCCCGCGGCGGGGCGAGGCGGCCGGCCCCGGACCCCAGAGCCGCGGACGCCCCGGAGCCAGCCCCGCACCTCGGGCCGGGCCCGCAGCCCCCCGGGCCGGGCCCCGCAGCGCATCGTGACTCGGCACCGCCGAGCCCGAGCCCGCTCCTGCGGGAACTTCGTACACGGGGAGAGGGGAAGCGAAAACACCCCGTTACGGTTCAAACGGCCAAAAAAGCCGGAGCCTCTCCGTTACCTGCTCTGAGTGAGGAGGGAGCACGGGAAAGGGACTCTGGAGGGACTCTGCGGCCGCCTCCCCTGCCCAGACCCGCAGGTCCTCGGGATTACGCAGAGGAAGGACTTGGGCTGAACTACAACCAAGTCGGGAGAAGCAGCGGGCGACCGCGGTCCCCCTTCTCCTGCCTCCCACAACCCGGTTGTTCACAGACGGTATTTAAGCTGGTATTGATCGCGTTGTGATTTTTTTTCCACCCTTTCTCTTTGCTCTTGCAAAAGGCAAAATTAAAAAAAAAAAAAAAATCGTTGCCACAAGGGACATTGCAACATTTCTCTCGGCTTTTCAAACGCTGCGTTGGCCCCAACGAGCTTAAAAAGTCCCGACCCAACAAGCAGCAGAAGAGAAGTAGGGAAAAGAGAGAGAAAAAAAAGCCGAAACACCGAAAAGCAGCAATTAAAAAAAACTAACACCCAAAAACCATCAAACCAGACAGAGGCGAGCTGCTCCGTGCAAGATTAAGGCGCAATCCCGATGCGGTGGAGTTTCTGTCCGGCGGCAGACACACATCCCTCGAAAGTTTGCTCCACGTGTTGCGGCCGCGTCCCGGGAGGGTCGGCGCGACCCGGCGCACCGGGGAGGGGGTGCAGACCCGCTCCGCCGCTCCCCGCCGCTCCCGCGCCGTTTAAGGAAGCGGCCAGTCCCCACCCCTACGCCGGGCAGCTCCCGCTGCAACCCAGCTCGGCAGATCTGGAGGCTCTCCCAGGCTGCCCTCCCCACCCCCTGCCCTCCCCGACGCTCCGCTGGCCCATCCGGCCTCTCACAAGGCAGGAAATGGGCGCCGCGGTGCCCGCCGCCGTCCCGCCGCCGCGCAGCCGGTCGCCTCCCGCCCTTCTCCGCGCTCCTCCCGCCGGCGCCTCCGCCGGGGCAGCCCCGCCGCGCCGACCTGCGCGCCCCGCGGCCCACCGAGGGTGGAGGGCGCCCCCTGGCGGGCCGCTCCCCGCCGGCCGCGGCTGGTGCGGGGCGGGGGCCGCGCCGGGCCGGGGGGATGCGCTGGGGCGGGCGCGGAGGAGCGGGCCCGGAGGAGCGGGCTCGGCGGGGCTGTCCGGCCGCGAAGGCCACGCCGAGGAAGCCGCGCCTGCTGGGCTGCCCCGCGGGGGTGCCGCCGCCTCCCCCCGCGCTCGTACAAACGCTGGAAGACCCTCGGCCGCACCGCGAGCCTTGGGGATCACCCCGGAGATCACTGCCCCAGCGGGCTGCTGCCGGCGGCACCCCCTCCTCACGCCTCCCTGGTACCCTGTCTGCTCATAGCCAGCGTCTCCCTGGACATCTCCCTGTACACGTCCCTGTGTGTCCAGCCTTCTCCTGCATGCCTCGAGGTAGCCAGGCAGATACCTCGTCTCTGTCACGGGGATGTCGGAGGACACACTGTACCCTCCTGTGCATCCAGCATCTTTTCATTTACGTATCCAGTGAGGCTGGGTGAACATATCTGTACGATCGAGAAAACCTGGGCACAAAGACAGCTATACAATGCATATAATCTATAAAGGTTTTGTAAAGACCCACTCATTTATCCACGTATGCGGTTAAAAAAAAGTGTTTTAAGAGAACACCACAAGGCCCTCAGTAATGTCAGGTCAGGTCACGAGGGACAGCTGAAATGCCATGAAAAAGAGAATTTTCTTTCTTCCTGCTTTTTTGGTCTTGCATTATTCCCCTGCACATCCACACCCGCCTCATGTTTTTCAGCTTTCTGGACTTTTTGGAATGAAACTTTTATATGCTTTGGATACCAACCCAGCATGTGTGGGCTCTGCCCACAGGTCATAGGGGGTTGGACAGTTACTGCACCTCCCTTTAATCTTTGCTACAGGCTACAGATCCTTTGTGTGCCAAACTGTGGAAAAGGGGACAAAACACGCACGTATCACAGAGAGCTTCAGTTCTTTGCACGAACTCTGGTGTGATAGCAAAGTAGTTATCAGTCCAGCAGCATGTTGAAGCCACCAGAAACATAAGGTATGGCTTGCAAGGTTTTGTCCTACAAAGACAGAAGAGATCACTCACTGTTCCTGTGAGATGTCAGCAATCAGGGTGACGTTCACTGAAGATCACAGCAGGAACACAGCTCCATTGAGTTGAGCAGCAGGCCCACAAGAGATGCAGACTAGAATGAGTTTACATGATGGGACAGGATTACCAACACATGGGAATGTCTCCATCGTATCTTCTGTACCTGGTAGGAAAACCTCAGCTAAGCAAGAAGCTCCAAACTGGGCTTCAAGAGCTAAAGCTAACAAAAATGAAAGCCAGCATCCAGAGGACTCATCTTCTAAATATTTGGGTTCAGCAGGACACAAATGCACATCCCTACTGTCTATACTGGATTTTTTTTTTTCCGGTGTCTATACAGAAGCCACATAAGACAGGCACATGTATGCAGGCTGCGCTAGAAGCCTTTGTGTACTCAGAGCTTTATGGTATCAGCATTATTATGGGTGTGGCAAGTGACTCTACCTGGCTTGTGCGGATAGAATGTGACAGAGAGAACTTGATCTCTCATGTAACTGCTCTCGCTCAACACTGCAAAGCCATCCTCTACACAGAAGAACGTGTTCCTTGGCTGGAAGCCTAATGAATATTTAGAGCCAAGGAACATGTTGTTTAAAACCAATAGTAGAATGCAAAGTGAATCATGGACGATGGGCAAAAAGGTTTGAAAAAGGGAAGAAGTTGTATGAGCATTTTGGAAATAAGACATACTGGTGGAAGGTACAGAAATGAAGAATTTCTTGACCATCTGGAATGGTGACACCCAATAGTTTGTTCTGCAGTGATGATGCTCAGTGAGTACTGGTAGAAATTCAGACTTCCAAAAACTGTGTAAAGACACTAACCTCTTCTCTGGTGAAGGGCATGGATGCTGTAGAAATCACTTGGGTTGAACAAGAAAAGGCCTCAACAGCTTTTAGAAATTAAAAGACTATTACTCTTACAGAGACTGCAAGTTACATCTGCCAACCTCATATTCTCATTCTCTTTTTTTTTTTTTAATACTGTTCTTGCTTTTTGGCTGTATCAAAGAGCTCCAGACCAATGCTGAGCACAACACATTCATAGCAAATAATATACCTACACGTATGGAAGGCAGAGAGCAAGCCAGGGAATAGAGAAGTTTCTTCTTAATTAAGCTGATGGCATAGTGCTTAGCTGATGTCCTGACCAACTGTAAAATCTGCTATTTTCAGCAGCTTCATACATGTTGCCTCTTGTCTTCATCTTGCCTCCGCTGGTACTGATGTGAAGCACCTCTTAATTTCCATGAGAGCAGGGCAAGACTTTCACACAACATTTTTGCTCAGCTGGAGCCCTTATGCAGGGAGTCCAATCCCACAAGACGTGCTCAGCTGCTGGCAGCACGCTCCCACTTCCACTGACGGCACTGGCAGTCCTCTGGTGGTAACTGGATAAGGCACATTTCAGGCAAGTCTTCCCTTGGCAGGAGGTATTTCCATACCTGAGAAGGTCAGGTCTTTGGACTTCATCTCCTCTCACAAATACCTGCTGGCTGCTCTCCATGGTGTGCAGAACCGTGTGCTGGGAACGCATGACTACAGCCCCTGTCTGGATGGGAGCTGGGAAGAGGATTAGCTCTACATTCAGTTCAGATGTAATCACAAGCGTATCAAGTTGTAAAGCATCACAACTTTCACAATTCTAAAAATAAACATAAGCAGTTTGTTTCAAGGCGTTTGGCAGCCAAACGGCTAATATATTAATAACATTAGACCAACAATAGCCCAGAACAATAACTATGGAACAATAGATTCTATCACTTCTTAAAATAGCCCTGTTTGGAAAAAAGAAAACATTTTTACAAGAGCCACAAACCAGATGTAGTGGCTTCTTTATAGGTCTCCACAAGGCTTCACAAAGTGGAAGACTGGTGTGATACCTCCAAAGTGAAGAGGGAGCTTCTGTGGGTGGGAGACTGGACTGCATGTTGCTGACTGGGACATGCTTACACCCTGTGGACACAGTTTGGTCTAGCTGAATGCATGCATTAATCTGAGCTTTTCTTTCTCGATCCTGCCTATCCTTGTGCAATACCCTTCTCTGAAAGCAGATCCACTGATTTGTTAACTTTCCAGCGTGTGGTACTAAGCAGCATGTAAGCAAGCGTGGCTTACGGCCAACAGCTTGGTATTTCAGCATCAGACCTTGTTGACAAAGAGACTAGATTGTCAAAGAAATTAAACTTGAAGACAATATAGTGAGAGAAATAATTGAAACTCCACTGCTGGCACAGGATGAAATTCACTGGTCTTCACCTGAAAATATGAATGCACGCCAGAGACCCAGAAGCAGATTTATTTGGGTTTATTTTAATCAGAACAATAGGAATAGCAAGTTTATGATTAAAAGTTCTGAGATGTGCAAATACAATGTGCTGCAAGGAGCTGGCATGACCCCGTGTACCTCTGCAGGAACATTGAGCAGCCAAGTCCATTAAGGAGTTATAGAAACTGCAGTGCTTCTGAGATACTTACTGTGACCTGGTTGTTCAGTTCTGAACACCCACGTAACACCAGTGAGTTCCAGCCTCTGGTCACCACTCAGACATGGCCTTGTTCTCTGCTCACTAGCCAAGGCTCTGCCCGTCCAAAGAACCTCTGCAAATTTTCAATACGAGATGAATGCCCCACCATAAATGGGGCCTTCATATTTAAAGCACGTGTGCTCGTGTGTATATGGGGGAGAGGAGAAAATCACAGGACTAACGAGCTATGATTAAGCTCAGAAATAATGGTTTCCTGTTCAAACACAGAGCTATGTCTCTTCTTAGTACAACTACCTCATCCCCAATTGTGTCTATTAAAGACAATTACTGGGGAAGACAGATATGTGTAACCAGATGTGGAAACAACAGTCATGTTATGCACAGTGCCATATGCAGTTTAAATTCTTTGGGGCTGAACAAGTTACATATAAAAAAATTGTGTGTGTTTGTGCACAGAGGAGCAGCTGTCAATGGGGAAATCCCCTTAGCCCACTTTAATCCTACATTCCACAATCCCCAGGGATTAAACAAATGCACTAACATTATTTACTGTAATGTTCCCTCCCTGGGGGGCTTCAGTCCATGAAATCCACTCCAGCATTTGCAAGTTCCAGTTGTGAAATAGGCTGCGTGCATTCTATATTTGGTAGCTCACAAGTACTCTTTCAGCTGGGCCCGGAGTGATGAGAGGACAGGAGTCAGAAATTCAGCTCAAGCAGAGGTTAACAGGCAGTGGGCTTGGGCTCAGAGCAGGAGCTCATTTCTCACCGCACAGGTCTTACACAGGCACCAAGGCATTGCAGTGACTGCTGAGATGGACAGCGTTTGCAGCCCTATACAAGCTACTTTCTTAAAATTAAAGATGCTGTCGCAGTATTATTCCTGCCGTCTACACACTAGGAGTATGAAATGAGGTTTTAAACCCAGCTACGCCAGTAAAGTCTCATGTGCTTTCTGCTTTCCTTTTCCTACAATGAAATATGTGTCTGAACTTGGGTACAATCCCTGCAAAATTAGTGACAAGGATTCCACCAATTCAGATGCATAATCCTCACAGTCCCAATAAAGCTGTGATGGTGCAAACTGCACAAGCTGTCAAATTCTTATGACCCTTTGGGTTCAACTGATGGCCACAGTGCCCAGCAATAACATGCAAAAGTTTCAGACTGGGGCTCCCAAGAACCCTCTGGCATATTTGCAATGCTAGCTGATGGCTCCATCTCGTTCTTGAGCATCCCGTATGAGTTTATTATAGCTTCTTCAAAGATAGTAAACCCTAAATTCTGTATCAGGCTGTCCTTGCCTTGAATTCACATGCAGTTTAAATTCTTTAATTTAGATGATTTTACCACCTCAGCACTACAGTTTGAATTTCTGCTGCCACAAACGAGATGGCAAGCCACAGTTACAGACAGCATCACCCTAAAGAAGTCACTGCTGTTAGTACAGGGGCAGGTTTGACCCCAGGCCTTTCAGGTAGCAGCAAACAGTACAAACTTCAAAGGAGTTTCACAGAATGGTTGTGGTTGGAAGGGACCTCTGGAGGTCATTCGGTCCACCCCCTGGTCAAGCAGAGTCACCTATAGAAGGCTGCCCAGGACTGCGTCCAGATGACTTTTGAATATGTCCAAGGATGGAGACTCCACAACTTCCATGGGCAACTTGTTCCAGTGCTCAGTGTTTCCTGATGTTCAGATGGAACCTCCTGTGTTTCAGTTTGTGCCCTTTGCCTCTTGTCCTGTTTGCTGTTGATGCTTTTTGCACTGCTGACATGATGTCTCAGGCTGGACTCTGAAGCCTGGCTTTGTCACCATAATCACCAGGCCAGTGGAGCTGTATTGTGCTAAATGCAAAGGAAATTATTCTCCATAATATGAGATTCATATGAGGATAAATAGGTCAGAAGCTATATTAATCCAACATCTGACTCTGCTCTCATGGCACTGCATTTACAAACATATAATTTCATCAGCTCCAATATATATTTTTTTCCAATTTACACCAAGGTCATAATAAAAGCTTTACTCATGTTCCTGCCTTTCATCCTGCAAGAGCTTGCTCACTGCAGTAAACTTCACTCAGTGGTAAATGCCAGTGGGTACTCACACGGATAAGAACCCCCATGCACAAACCTTCCAGGCCTGGGCTCTGAGCCTCTGTTTCTTTCATGCAGTCAAAACCATGAATAAGCACCTGAGAAAGAAGGAGAGGAGCAGGGCTTCTGTGACCAGCAGGCCCTGTGCTGCTGAGGCTAAACAGACTGTGGAGATGAGATTAGGAATCTCCCATCCATCCCCCTTGCTCCTCCTTCCCTGCATAATTGAAGTTTGTTTCAGACACACTGCCTTGAGCATCAGCTGGCATCTTCTGGGCTTCACAGAAGCAGTCACTGCCATTCAGCACCAATTTTTCCATTTAAATTCTGTTTTCACAGGTTCCCTTGGGAAACCAAGGCACCGTCACCACTCCGCACTGCACCAGCATGGCAGTAAGTACTGCCGCTCCCTCTCCTGGGTGCCCGCAGAGATCATTCACAAAATCCTGCTGCCGTCACCCATGACGTTACACCTTGCTCTCAAGGGAGCAGCAGCAGCATGCTGTGCTGACCCCTTCATTCATCCTGCTCAGGGAGGCACACCCGGACCTTTTCATTAGGATCTAATTATAGATGACAGTAGCATCCTCAGGACTGGACCCCTATAAGACTTGCTACTCCTGTACCAAAGCAAAAATACAACTGGGATCCTCACAGAGGAACTTCACAACTGCTCTCCTCCTCATGTTGCTAGAGAAGGTCACCAGTAACTCTGCCACTTGAGCACAGAATGAGGAGACTCGCTTTGCCTTTCCTACAGTTGCCATAAACAGAATTTTCAGAGGGGGGAAAAATTTCTTATTTCCTATCTTACTGTCATTTTTAAAATTATTGAATACTGCAGCATTCAATGGATTACTATTCACAAACACGTACCTGCTCCTCTGGCAGAACAAATCGAGTAATTTCTGTTTCGGCTTGAGCCTTCAGCATGCAGACAAAAACATTTTTTATTCATCAGTGGTAAAAAGGCTACAGCCATTTGACTTTAAACACAGACATGCTTCTGGGCTCTCTTCCAGGAAGTCTGTGTCACCCAGGCTTTAGATCGATATGTTTGTCTGCAAAGTCACCCTTTTGATCTGTAATTTTTCATTTTGACACAAGAAATGCCTTTTGGTCAAACTTCAGCAGTCCATTAAATTCCAGGCATAATGAAAATGGGAATCACATTGCTGTAGCCATGTGAAGATTTCCACAATTTGGGGTTTATTTACTCATGGGTTAATTTACTCAGCCATATATCTGGGATTCAGACAACACTGCAAACACTGTTCCCCCGTCTCATCTAAGATCACTGCCTTCCCTGCAATTGTTTGTAGGTGGTCTCACCAGCAGTCTCAGCTTTACGAAATACTTTGTACATTTAGTTGTCTAATCTGCAGGAAACGTTACCGCAGTTTCACATCGCAGACGCCGAGCATCCTCCCAGCTTGGCCCTGTCGTTTACCATGTACAAAGGCAGGGCCCGGCTGCTGGCACACCAGCCGCACCGCTGAGAGCAAGGGCTCTCGCCGACACATGGCCCAGCTGGCTCAGGCAGCCTGGTCACCCCTGGCACACCATGCTCTCTTTGCACAACTCGGCACATGTCTTTTCTTTCGAAGTTCAAGGTTTAACAGCTTGGGTTTGGGCTCTTTTCCCCTTCTTTTTTAAAAAAAAAAAAGAAAAAAAAAGAAAAAAAAAGGTGTCAGCGATCCCATGGAGGGATACTCAAAAAGCAAGAGAGCTGGGAAGACAATCCAACACTTTATTAACAGGACAGGCAGGTCTGAACAGCCTTTGGGACAATCCCCCTGCCCGGCTCCACAGAGCAAGGTCTGAGCAAGGCTTTCAAATGATCTCACTACTATTTCTGCACCAGACACACAGCTCCGCCTGTGTTGCTAACACACTGGTTTTCAGTTGCTGAAGTTTGACCCTAGGGATGACGCGACAGACACTCAGGAAAGTTGCAAAGCACTAAAAATATTATTATAATCCAAACAAAGAACATTATGCTTTTAGTCCCCATTCACATCTTGCCTTTCAAAAACAAACATTTCCTGTCAGCCTCTCAGAAGTATATATAAGACACAATTCAGAAATACTGCTGTTATAATTGATTCATTTTTATACTTATTTTAAAGGTGTCATGAAGATGTCTGGATTCTGAATAACTGGTTTGTCAAACCAGAAACGTCAGGAAATTCTGTATGTAAATACGGCCAAGATTTCAGCAGTAACACATCTTTTAAGTACATTAATTGTAATGTGTTTTTATTAGGTTATGAAAAGGGGTGTCATTTTAATCCTCATTAAATAACTCCTCATTTAATAGAGGCATTATATTTAGAGGGAAGCTGGTCAATATTTTCTGGAATAAAAATCAAAGATCTTAAAGCAACTCAAATGGGGCATGTAAATTTTTTTATGTTTTTTGTCAGGACTTGTGTCCAAAATAAACAACTCTCCCTCATCCACCAAAAAAACCCAAACCCAAACCCATCTCCAGCACAGTTATGATCAGATCATAACCATCTTGATTAAAGTTCATTGGCACTTCAGGACTTCAGCTATTAAGTTAAAGCCAAAATTAAATTTATTGCCTGAGTGAGTAAGCAGAGGGGGCCGTGAATTTGGGCGGTGAGAAAACATGTGATCTGCCTCCAGACAACCCTGCTGTGCTGGAGCTCCCACAAAAAGTGAAGGCGCAGAGACACCAAAGAGAGGGGAGTGAGGAGAACTGAAAGCTCCAGCGGTGCCCGTGCCAGTGAATCAGGAGGGGAGGGAGCAGCAGGATCAGCTCTGCTTAGATGCGATGAGCTGGGCATTTTATATGGATTTTATTTTTAGGCTGGACTTTGCTCACACACAGGGTCAGCTGACACAGTCTTGTTAGCTTGAGCGGATCTCTGCTAATTTACATCATCGGTTGGGGTCTAGCTGTTGATTTCCAGCTTTGTTAACAAACCGTGCAGTGCTCCTGTCCCAAGTGAGGCAGGCTAAGCACAGCACATGCACCAGGTGACAGAGACACCAGAAAGAGAGAGGAGAACCATGGGGCCAGACTTTCACATCCTGAACTCTTATTTTAAGTAACCTGCGGCCTCCACTCTCGCCTGAGCCAGGGCTGGCAGTGGTTTGTCTCCAGGAGGCTCAGCACAGCATCTTGCTGCGGTGTAAACTTTACGTGTGAGCCCAGAGGCACAGCTCCATTCCTTCTAATAAGCCAGCCAGAACTTTTCAGAGGTGATAAACCGCTCCAAAAGCTTTACCTGTTGAAATGTGTTTACAGCAAGGCCTCCGCCCATTCTTTGCTGTACAGGAATACCTCCTTGGGTTCTTCTGGATTTTCTCGACTACTACAACCAACACATCATTTTTCAGTTGTACTTTGGGGGTGAGCAGGGGCCTGTATTGCACACCAGGACTGTGCTGTGCAAAAACAACAGCCCTAAAAGGATGGTCCTGAAGACTGGAAAAAAAAATATCTGTGCCCTGGGATCAGTGTGTATGTGAAGAGCTTGGGGAGCCTTAAAGACAAGAACGTTAGCAGGATGGCACACACAGAACTGTGTGTTACTGAACAGAAAGGATCCGGGCAGGAGAGCTTGTTCCAAGAGTAAAGATGCACAACATTAGTCCTGGCACAGACCTTTCCTGGGGCTCCTCCCCGAGGAGCTGGGCAAAGAGCCTGCGAAGGACCTTACAAGACACCCGGGAGTTAGAAGCGAATATTCTGGTTCTGCAGAGACTGAAGTTAAGCAACTGGTAAACTGCCTGGATGCATTATGGCCACAGAGAACAGCAATGCCAAAGCTTTATTGAAATACCTGGCTCTTAGTCCTTGGTTCATGGCACACGTTTGGGCAAGACTCAACTGCTCGGGTTTATTGGATGGCAAGCTTGTTTCAGGGAGGACCTTGGTTTCACAATTGGTTTCAACCAGAAACAAACCTACAGAATTCTGAAATTCTCTGCAAAAGCTGCAAGACGGCTTTTGAATCATTAGAAACATTTTGGTTTGACATTCTGATGTGAGACACTGTAGAATAAAAACCCCAAATAGTCAAAGTAGGGTGTTTCAAAGCTGGAACTTTCATCCTCAAAAGCCTCTAAGACAGGATTTTGACAGCACTGCATTTTCCAAGTAAAATGGTGTCTACATTTTTCTGAACATGTTCTAAACTGCATTTCCTGGTTTTTGTCAACATGTACTATGGCTTTTTTTGTGGCTTGTTAATAACATACTGTACAAACCTCCCCAAATACTTTACACACGCACGCTTCCAATATCCATTGAGAAAGACAAACAGCCTCCTACCCAGTCAGTCCCAGGCTAAGTGTGGCACATTAAACAGCAAAAACCAGTTTTTCTAAGCATCAAAGGAAGCAGCTAGTTGTTTGGAAGAGGTTCCTCAGCCCTTCCCAGATATCTGGCTATTGTGATTTTGCGGTGAAATACCTCTATTCTTTACATATTTAAGCTGTCTAAAAGGAGCAATAATCAAAGTGATGTTATACAGAGCCAGTAGAAACGCCCTTGCACACATGTCAAACTTTGCACAGCTTTATGGATTAAGAACCAAGCAATCAAAGTCAGTTCTGGTGTAAACGGTACAACTGCACTAATCTTCTCATAGCTGTATCTGTTTATTCCAGGATTCGGCCTCCATCTACCATTTAAGGGCTCTATGTGTGAGAATTACATCAAAACCAGCACCTACAGAGAAAGCAACCCACCGCCTGCATGGATGCCACCCGTGGGCTCAGCAGTGTGCCCGTGGACTCCCCACCAGCTCTGCGGCACAGGCCCGCGGGCACCGCGGTGGAAATCCACGGGGATTGCATTGCGGCCACCCGCTGGCTCTGCTGCTCCGCTCCCCGGGATCCACGGCTTCCCCGCCGCGCGGGTCCGCGGGAGCACAGCGAGGACCCGGAGCGGATCTCCGACACCCGCGGCCGAAAGCAAAAAGGGGCCGCAAACGAGGCGGCGTCCGCGGCCTCCCCGCGGCAGGGCTGCCAGCGCACCGCGCTGCCTCGGCAGGCACGGACGGGGTTCGAACCCGCGATCTTCGGTTTACGAGACCGACGCCTTACCACTTGGCCACCGCGCCTGACGGGCTAGCAGCACCCGCGCGCCGCCAGTGGAAGGCAGCGAGCCGCCAGGCCCGGCCGCCTGCCCCGGGGAGCTGCCGGCGGGACGGCACGGCACGGCACGGCATGGCACGGCACGGCACGGCACAGAGCGGCACGGCCGCTCCGCCGAGCCCCCGCCGAGCCCGGGAGAGGCTGCCCGCCCGGCTCTCGGTGCTTCCTGCCGACACGTGCGGGCGCCGGGCGGCTCCGGGGCAGCCGCGACGCGGGGCGGTGCAGCGGGAACGGGCGGCGACGGCTCTGCGGAACCGCCCCGGACGGTGGAGCACGGGCTGGTGGTGCCCCAGCGCGTCCCCCGTCGGCTGCCGGGGACCGGTGGCCGGGCCCTTCCCCGCCTGCAGAGCTCCGCCGTCCCCCTGCCCCCGTCTCCCTGGAGCGACATTCCCCAGAAACCTTTTTCTCTAAAGCCACCGGCGCGGCGTTCCTCGGGGCTCCCCCTTCCCCTCGGGTCTCGCCGGCAGCACCAGCGAGGGCAGCACTGCTCCCCAAAAGAGACCGTCAAATTATCGGCGAACATTTGGGTTTCTTTCTCCTGAACAACCCATGTTTCTCATGACAGAGTAAAGCTGTGCATCACTGCAGAAACCCGGAGTAGCCTGAGGAAACAAACAGTAGCTATTTTGTCTGGAAAAAGTCTACTGCTAAGCTTACACCTTCAGCCCTGTTGCTCTCCAGCACCTGGCAGCTGCTAACGCGTGCGCTGGCCCCATCTCCCGGTTTCAGGGGGACGGAGGGTTCCCCCAAAGCAAGCACAGCGGGAGCAGGCCTTGCTCGCAGCCCACGGTGCGGCACCGTCCTGCGGTGGGACGCGACCTCCCCCGGCAAGGTCCAGCATGGGGGGACCTGCTGGGGCCCCCCGGCACAGCCCAGCTCCTGGCCTGCGGTGGCCGCAGCATGCTGCCTCCCGTCGCTCCGCCTGGGCCAAGCAACAGTGTTTCCACCCCTTCCCCTGGGACGGTATCAGGCAATCTAACATGGGTTTGTGTCAGGAAGTGTTTCCTGATATTCAAACTGAATTTTCACATTTTACTTCAATCTCGTTATCTTCTGTTTACATAGTAAAATCATAATAGCATAAATCATAAATACAATATGACATTATTAATATTTCCTCCTTTGGGTTTCCAGCTACCAAATATTTAGTCTTATGGCTAATGCTTGGTTAAAACCCAAGAAATGAATCAGCTCTCATTTTTATCACCGCTAGCTGTAGGGCAGGAGGGAAGAATTTGAAGGATGTGGTTTTGAGCCATTATTTAGCTTTGCATTGAAATTTTTCATTCTGGTTTCTAGTTTTCAACCATTGCTGGGCAGCAGAAAGTAGTCTGGTATCTTTTGGCTTACGTACTCCTGAAAAAAACACAAACCAAACCAAACAAACATAAAGAAATAAATATCCAGGCACAGTTAGAACCTACTACCAAATAATCCCTTTTTTTACTTTATATCTATGAATTTGTAATGAGGCACTACCGTCTGTTTAATCAGATCCGAGTTACACAACCTTTATTACAAGAATGCATACTGCATTTGCACCGTGCTCCTTGCACAAATAAACCACGTGAGGTCTGAACAGCTCATTCCAAAGACGAACAGATGCTTTCCTAAGGATAAGTCCCATTTTTAGGTGTCAATACAAATGTTGTGCCAAATATTTCCAAGCGGGTCTCTGACGCTAAGGCTTACTTTTTTGGTGCTGCAATCACTCGGGAAGCCAGAGGCCGAAAGCAGCAGGATGGCAGGAGCTATCCGGGTTGCAGAACTCGCGGCTGTTTTTCAGCCACGTCCTGCACCCTCCGCGGCCCTGAACTTTGCGTTTCAGGTGGCCGGTGTTTAACCACATCCCTCTGCACATGGCAGCCCTGGCAGCGCTCCTCTCCCTCCTCCCTCCCTCCCTCCCTCCGGCAGCGGCGATGCGAAGAGCCCGGCCGTCCTCTGCCGGGGGAAAGCTCCACTGCACCCACCGCCCGGCCCCGCGGCTGCCCTGCGCGGGGGCTTCGGGGCTGCACCTTTCCCCACGCTCATTTCCTCGAGCGAAAACAAACTGCTCTGCTGCTGCTTTTCTTCAGTTCATTGCTTTGCACAGCCAGAGCTCAGCTCCTTAGTCCACACTTTGATCCAAGAGGCTAAAGGACAGGCTTGGTCAGGGGTTATTTCTCTGTCACGCAGGACAAGTGGTCAGACAGACCAGGGGATGACTGAGGGGCTGAGAACAGCCCTGCCCAGTGACTGCTCAGGTTTTAAATAAAAGCCTGAGCACATTAAGAAAAGCCACACACTGGCCAAGAGAGACAGTGTTTCATAAAATACAACCTGCAATTTGCTTGTGTTACAGTACAACAGGGAAAGAGTGAGGGCAGTCTTTCAGCAGCTAAGTTCCATCTACCTCATTTGGTGCCAGTTATCTGCTATTCTGTCTTTCATTTCAGAAACAGTCTGTACTTTAGTTGTAAGCCTTATGTTACATGCTATTGCGTCAAAATATTAACTACCTAGTCGGTTAGCAAGCTAAGGCACAAAGATATCTGTGTGAGGGAATAAGGGCTTAAGCACTATGTCAGAAGACATGCTGACACATCATCACTGCAAAGTTGTTTTAAAATCATCATTAAACCAAATAGTTATGGTTAGACATGCGGGACAATCTTCAGTTTACGAGTCATATGCTCTATCCCTTTTTTTGCATCCAAAAAGCAGCTGGCTCCAAGGACGAAATTTAACCCAAGTTACGCAAACTAGGAGAGTCCCTGCTTCATCACATGGGTCAAAAGACATTTAGAGTGGAGTGACACATCCCAGACCCCTGTCTACCATCAGAGATCTGGGAAAACATTGTTAACAAGGGCCATCAAGAACAGCAGACAGAGCAAGGGAAAGCATCAAAGTCACGGCTTTGAGACTGCTACACTGAACAAAACGAGTCTGCCAAGACAACATGAGGAGATCAGAGCCTGCTGCCAGACTACAGGAGTTGGCCAATGTACTCACTCGGTACTCACGGGATGTATTTCCTCTTTGTAACGGCTCTCCTTGCCACCGTCCAAGTTTTCAAGGGTCAGAACTCCTGCAATCTACTTCTTACTCTGCTACTGCCTCATTTAACCTCTGGCTTCAAACTCCTTTTCCTTCCTCCCTTTTCCCCAAAAGATAAAAGCAAGATAACAATCACCTCCCAGGGAGTTCTGAGATTTAATTCCTCATTGCAAAATGAGCCAAGGGTCTCGGCTCTCCCCAGCACAGTACGAACAGCATCATTTGTTAGAAACCATTACAGACTTTGTGATACATAGTGTTGATGTATTCCTATCCTCAGGGTAACAGCTGATTTACCTTCCCAGTGTGCCTTTCTTACGTACCAGTGAGTAATTGATCTGGAAGTAGGTCAGTAGTACAGCATGTTAGCCTGAGCTGCTGTGATTTGGGAACAAAACTGCTCCGTGTCTCTCTGGTGAAGTGATTTAGCATAAACAGTGGGGAGTTTTCTTTGAGCCTGCTCTTATAAATCTTTATATCCAACATCTCATTGCCATGAGGAATCTGGGAACGGGGAAGCCGGAGAAGATAACATGCAGGTAAGTTGCTCCATGGATTACTCATACACTGTCTTTGCTCTAATTCCCCAAATGTCTCTACCTGCTGGGAGAAAAGTTGCCCAGCAACCACACAGGATGATTCTGTAAAAGACATATACCAGGTTCAGAAACCTGGTGTATGAAATGAAATGAAATGAAATGAAAGCTGTTTGCACTCTATGATCATTTGAAGATCACCAAAATGCTTTTTCAAGGAAAACATTTGCCCTGCAAGGCTTGAACTGATCAGTGAAGTCTTTTCAAAATTCCCTTTCCCCCTCTCCCTTGCTCTGAGTCCAGCCGGAGGCAGAGAACTTACCACTTTAGGCTCCATATTTGAAATAATACACCACACGCCTGTTTCTCCTCTGCTTTACACCCTTCACCATCACTCACATGGGTGCAAAACTATCATATTTTTTACATCCCTCTTGCAAGGCTGCAAGTGACACCTGATGGAGAAGCAGGTGGGAGCAATAGCTTTTCAGGAGGCAAACTTTAAACCTGCTGAACTCCCTCACACACACCTGTGGAAGCAGAGCTATGAGTCATCTGCACCCTGTGGCCATGTCAGCGTGGGCTTTGCTGGTTGTCCAGGCTAACTCTGATGATTTCCCTCTGACACGCTGCCAGACAGGTGGGATGGGGCAGTGCACAGGGCTGCTTGAGGAGATGCTTCACCCCGGGAGTTTCCCCAGCACACCACAGGACAGCTCCATTTTTCCCAGTAAGAAGCACCCAGCACTTCTGTAGGCTGATTGTGGCTGCATCTCTATCAGCGGTGTTTTCCCAAACTAATGGGCCCCTCTTTTTTGTAATGGTGCCTGCAGACACCAGCCCCAAGGCCGACTGTTCCTGAGGTGACAGGGACACCTCCCCTCACTCCACACAGACTCTTGCAAAAAGTAACCTCAAATCTAAACAGCTCATTACTTACTAGGTATTTTTTTTACTCTAGCAGTTAAAACAAAGACCAGACAAAAGGCCAGCGAGTCTGGCAGGTCAAATAGAAGATTAAAAAACAAAAAATTACCTCAGAGTTTTGGTTGAGGGGACCCTGCAGGCATCTGTGTGTCCTCCACCTTCCCACCTCACATGGAGCCTGTTTCACCGGGGATGGTGATGTGGCGAGTCCCAGCCTGAGCCCACACCAGCCCAAGGGTCTCCTTTTGCCTCCACACGCTGCACTGGCACTGGGGCCCCAGCTTCCAGCCACTGCCTGAGGTTCCCCCCGCCGGGTCCCTTGCAGGTAAACTCTGCTGTCCTGCTCCTAGGAGGGCTTGTCCAAGCGCGCCTGGGAGCCACGGCCGCTCCTGGAGCTGCTGCCAGACCACCCATGGCAGGGCTTCCCTCAGGCCTGGCACAGGTGAGCAGGGGGAAAGCCCTTGCCTTTAGTTGAACTGTGAACTCCCTCTCTCCCCCCAGCGCCCTGTGGGCACACCCTGGGGTGGTCAGCACAGCACGGCCAGACTGCGCACCAGTGCCAGACCCCCCTCCTCCCCGCTGAGGATGTGGCCTCAGGCTGTGCCCTCCCCCCAGCAGCTCCTTGCTCCCCAGTAAAGGAATCCGAGCACACGCTCGTTAGCCACACGGGTCAGTAAATAATTATATTTAAGTCAGATGATTAAAAAGCTGGCTCCAAATCCTGCAAACAGCTCGCAGCTGGAGTTCCCATCAATGGAGAAGGGGAGCGCTGTGGGTAAAGAGATTAATGGGTCGTCCCATGAAGCTTCGGCATTATTTAACCCCACAAAGCTCCTGGAAATTTAACAGTTGCCGCTGTCGGATAAGGCATGTATTGAGACAAACTCATTCCCTAGTGACATCCATGTAACTCGGCCAAAGCTAATGCAGTTGGCATTTAGGCAGGCGAGAGTAGGACCGTGCAATCCTTCTTTAAATGAAGTACAGAAATAGAGGTTGGTACACACTGCGTGTGCCAGCGATCAAGGGTAAGGAGGGACATTGAATCAGTCACCCACAACAGACAACTTTTTAGTCATGCAGGGAAAGCAAATAATTTATTTACATATCTGATTGTACGTTACAGCTACCTGAAAGGAACCACATTAGCCAGGACAGCTTTATTGTCCCCAGAAAGTATTTCAAGAAAATACACAGAAAATAGTGTAATGGCACATTGCAACAGTACTGACATCACTTCACTTGTGTTGTAAATTACAGAACGAGATTAAAAATAGTCATACACCACTTTTGCTGGCTGCTGTTCTCAGGTTTTTTTAGTAACAACAGTGCGAGTGGACTTTGCTCATTTTCATAACAAGCAGCTTTTGAAGTAAAACATAAAATCAACTCCTTGCTTCTAAGGCAGCTTTATAATCTGCCAAGTGGGTGCCAAATCCGGTTAAAAAAATCTGCTCCATTTATTTTATAGATCAAAGCTTCATACTTTGGGAGATTTAGGGGATATTGATGATTTCTTTCTTGTGAGTTACCACAATTTATTATCTCACTGTGTCCAGGGGCTGGTGAGTTGGGTTTTGATAAACCACAAGGTGCAAGAGAGGGAACAATTCAAGCTTCTCACCAGATGAGGGGGTCAACACTCAAGAAATGAAAGCACCAGCTCAAGAAGGTGGGTGGCAGGGAAGGGCACGTCCAGGACCAGGTCCCTGGTTACAGGTGGCCCAGTCTCACAGCGCATCTATTGAGCTTCCCAAATGCTGCCGGAGAGTGCTGTGCTACAAACCCCAAGGGAAGGGGTTTATTCCGCAGTAGCCAAAACGCGAAAAGCGGGACAGCCAATTTCTGAAATCCGTGAAAGGAAGACCTCCAGTCATGGAGACCCAGGGTCCATCAGGAAAAGCTGCCCCAGAAGCCAGGGAGGGAACAGAAGTAGTAATCCAAAGCATTTTACCCTCTCTAAGGAGGAGAGTCTATGAATTGGCAATGTTATTTCTCTGTCCAGTTCAATGGGTAAAGTAAATCACTTACCTACTCCCACAAAAATAATCCCAGAACTGAAGTTAACCTGAAATGGGCAATGTGTTCAAATGAGATTTTGGTCTGATGTCCATTTCAAGTATAAAAAGAAGCAAATTTGCTTTAGTGTCAATAAAAACTATAATTGCCAAGTCAGGATCATAACATTTAGTTAGGTATTTTATTATTTTGAATTAGCTGAAACCAACAAGTGGATAGAATTGGTCTCATAACGACACCAGAACAATAAATCTGGGGAGTGTGTGTGTGATATTGCCTTACAAAAGAGACCAGCCATCTGAAACAACATTTCTAAAAGATGACAAAGAACTGCTAGTTATGTTAAATTTCATTTGCTAGGTAATTTAGACCATGACCCAGTGCTTCTAAAAAACCTGTACAAAATGAGTATTTTTTACATCTCGGAGGCACATGAATACAAACTGATCTATTTTATATATACACATGTACATTACATGAAAACCAGAGATGAAGATCAAATGAAAAAAGCATATATAGAAAGTGCCCAAACCAGGAGATAAAACGTGAAAATAAAATGCATCCTCACAACAGAGAAGTAAAAGGCACAAGTACTAAAATATGTAACCATGCAAAAAATGTAAGTACAGTTTGTACAACAAAGCAAAACAAATGGCTCCCACAACTGATTTTACAGTAATTCTCAAAATATCTCAGTATTTAAACATATTGTCAGTGCAACATTTACTGCCCTGTAGTGTACTAAAGCGTTCACATGACATGAAATTCTTGGTTCCCGTTCTGACTTCCTTTCTCCAAAGCCAGAATAATTTAGCTATGGATAAGGTATTAAATAATATGGGGCTGATGTTGGGTAGCGTAAGATCATCACTACTCCAGCTGTCTGGGTGGAAGAGTAACCGCAGCCCTCCTGCACCCCTTACCGTCTGTGTATTGAATGTGTGTCTGCCAGAACAATGACCTCCGCACCCTTCGCCAGGGCACAAAGGGCTTTACGGAGGTTTGCCAAGGTGAACATCACTCTGCCAAAAACAGTGATGCAAAAGCTGGCAGCTCAGATGTCACAATTGCACCAATAACAACACCTACATAAAAAAGAAATACAGATTCTAGGGGTAGGTGTCCAAACAATATCAAAGTAGTCCATGTTTGTTAATGTATGTTTTTATTAGGTTTAAAGTTTAAGGAAAAAGTAATCTCTAATTATATGTTTGAACAGGTACTACTCTTGCAGTTGAACAAGACTTCGAGACTTAAGCCAGTAAGCTAAAAATAAATAAAAAAGTTCAAGGAACACAATGTAGCACTGTCAGCTGGCTCTGCACTGTGACAAACAATGGTACAGTGACCCCAGTTGCAGATGTTTCTATCTTAACGGGCTGCTGTCATTATCTATAAGGTACGTTTGCTAGGCTAAGCTAGTAGGGCTGTGCCTTGCAAACAGTGTGTAAGTACAGCATGCAATTGGATAGCTATACAGAATCAAGGCAAAACTTACGGGGACACCTCTGTGCTGCCTTACCAGGATGGACTTCAGGCTTACTCACCCTAAGTGCCTGCATACCATGAGAATAAGCTACAACGTTTTGTCATGTAGATGGGACACACCTTGTCTCCAGGACCACACAAAAGGCATGGACAGGACTCGCCTGGTATAAAGAGAGGGCTAAAATTCATCTCAGTAGCTAAAGCCATACTGAAGCCAAGAATTTTGTGTTTGTCCCTCGCATCTGCTCAAAGCAGCTGCCCCAAGGCACACAGACACTCTGACAGCGGGCACAGTGGCTGGGGACAAGACCAAGAGCATAAATGTCAACAGAAGATATATTGGGGAAGAATCTCGCAAAGAAATGACTCTCTTGCACATCAGAGCAACTCTCAGTGCATTATGCAGGATTACAGAATTCAGACCAAACACTTACTGCAATCCTTATCAAGCTCTAAAGGTATGTGCAGAGTTTCATTAAATAAGAAACCCACACATACCACATGCTCCAACAGCAAACTGCTCCTAGGATCAATATTTTGGATTGAAAAATACTGAGAAAACAACCCTGAGGATGCCGCAAAGGAACAAAATGCCAGTGACTGTCGAACTATATCCAGCTGTGTCCCATCACCTGTTATGCCTTCTTGACAATGTTCCTTGAGTAACAGATGACATAAGGAGAACATGAGCATTGCTACTTACACAGAACCAATCCAGGAACTGCTCAGTTACAGTTTGAGCCAGTTTTCACTCAAGTCAATATAAGCCAAGCCACTGATTTGGCAAGTGTTTGATCAGCTGCTGCTTCCTTCCTTGGAAAAAAACCCTCAGACCACACCATTCAGTATTTGTTTTAAGAGAAAACCACTGTATATTCACTGCCATTAAAGAAGAAGGAAAAAAGCATTCATTTATTTGTAAATTCTAGTGCTTAGATTCATCACGTCACTAGCACCATGATGCAGAGACCGCTGAACAGTGCCTGATGTAGCAGGCCACAATGTATGTTTATATATTACCTTCCAAGCCTTCAATTACTAACCAGACGAGGGAACCTAAATACTGTAGGCCAAGATCCTCTCTGGCGAGTAATGCAGTTCTACCGAAGTCAATGGAGCTTTGGTGTATTCAGACAGCAAAATATTTGTTGATACAGTATCTTTCAGAGTTAATAACGCTGTGTTCAATTCCCTACAGAGCTGGCTGAGAAACATCAGAATTTCTCTCAAGACCATAGAAGGAAAGTTGGCAGGAACTAGATTGATTTTTTTTTTTTTTGGAGACTTGCTACAAATTTGCATATTAAAAACTCCTTAAAAATAGATGGGATGGTTACAGTTTGTCACTGTTACACTTCAAAACATGACAAATTCTCAAACAGCTTGAGTCTTTAATAGAAGTTATTAAAAAAGCTGAAAAATACTCTTTTGATGTCAAGAGAGTTTTGAATCAGCATCATACTCTGAAACCAGAACTAGGCAACAGCTGAAGACTGGTATCCGGAGGGAAGCAGTCAATACCAGAAAAATTGAGACACTACATTTCAGGTACTCTTAAGTGCAAGTTTTGAAAGAGGTATTTTTTCCACAGTAGCTTGTGTGTGGGATTAGCCTGATGAAGGACAACTTCTCGCCAGAAGCAAGTGATTTTTTTCACTGTATAAAAAAATACATGCAGTGGTTTGTGACTGGTTTGACCAGAATATCACTTAGCTTTTCAGAATCTACAGTAGAATGAACTAAGGAGCAGATCAAGATACAGTACCTTGGATTATGTTTGCATCCCCGAGGGTTGAGAAGCAGAGTTTTGACACAAAAATGTTTACTAGATTTAAGTATTGCTAGAATGAGATGATACTACATTTCTGTGTTTGAAGTTATTTACCCAGGGAAGCGAAGCCATTGTTCCACCAACAGTACCACTGACACAGAGGCAGACTGTACTTCCCTAGCTAGCCTGTGAGCACAAAGGGAAGCCCACAGTGAAGAAATAAATTTATCAGAGAATAGACACTGAAACTGGTGCCTCCCTATCTCCCACATCTCCTCTGTCTGTTCTGCCAATGTGTCTGTCTGACACTTGATCAAAATATGCACTCTCTGCAACACTGGTATCAGGTAACTCATCTCCCTGCCCCAGGGACCCATCAAGTGATCCCTTATTACCAAATTACCTGTGTGTCATAAAACGTAATGACTTCTTTTCTGGGGTAGAAGAGTTCTCCAAGGCTTGGATTGCAAGACAAGTTGGTCTATTATCTGTAGTTAATCTAAAAATACAGTTGCTGATTAGTAATTTTGGGGGTGGATATCTTGGAGGAAAAAGTATCTGTCAGTGAAATGCCTCTCCCACCTCCAGCTCACATTATTTGTCAAACATAGCAAGTGTCTGGATATGTATTTGAACAATAACATTAAGAAGTACCATGCTGAGGGGCCACAGGAGCAGAACTCCTTTACGCAATAAACAAAGCTACAAACACCACCAACATGGTGGTAAGACAACTCTTCAAATGCAAACACTGGAGCATGGAACAGCTTCTAAATGCTAAAGCAGCTGCATACAGAGCTAAACAAGATGACCTGCAAGTCTTTAGAAAATCCACAGCTGGACACCCCTGGCTAGAGAGCCACTTTCGGGATTTCAGCCAGATTTAGTGACTATTTGTCACTATTCGTGACTATTCACCTCTTGCATATAGTTACCTGCAAAAAAACTTGGCTGTCTCTATGATTATGTCTTCTGATCTCATCCACAGGCTCTGCAGTCTCAGTGAAGTCAGACTCTCTGCTTCCCATGTGCTCAGCATATTTTTCAGTGAAATAGCTCTCAACATTTGCCGATGATCGACCCTGACAGGAATAGGTTTTAGATTATGAAAATTCCGAAGCCGAGTCCAGTTTACCTCAAAATATTTAGGGGAAAACATTCAGTCACCAATGTGACCTGCAACAGCTTCACTCTTACTTAAATCCACTGCATGACAGCAGGACAGAAGAGTAACTTACCAAACAAGAGTTAGCTCCAGTAGCAGGGCTGCTGGCATACCCAGCCCTTCTTGTCATCACAGCAGGTTAGCAACAGCCACCTGACACTTTGAAACAGTTCTCTACAGCCTATAAAAAGAGCAAAGTCCTTGGCACTACCCACAAACAGCACCACGCAGAGGGAAATGCCATTACTAAAGTGCAGGCGAAGAGTCCTGTAGGCAGAGATGTACGTAGTACCAAGCTGGCTTAACTGTTCCTCTCCTACCTTCTGGGTGGCACATCCAGAAGCAGCAGCGGGTGGGAAAGGCGTGTGTGGGGTGTCCATGATGTTCCACCTACTTCTCCACAAACAGAAGTTTTTGCAATTTAGCACAGAACATTTTACACCATACTCAGGTGGCACAGGAGTAGTCTTTAAATCCTTTCCTCCGGACTACCCTAGAGCCTCAGGAAACCAGCCCCGAGACATTGCTGTTTGAACAAGACTGTACCGTTTCTCCCAAAGCATTAAGTCCTGCAGACATCTTTGTGCGTTGGGATGTCATGTCCCACAGTTACTCCTCTGGTCCCTTTCCAGTTACTTTATACCTGCCTAATGCAGATACATAGAAACAAACTGGTTTTATTTTCTTGCCTTCAAGAAAGCCTGATTTCAGTACTTCCCCGCCCTTCCCATCACTCCAGTAACACATCATCGAAGGCAGGAGCACAGAGATAGCAGAAAAATATATATATATTTACATCCATAACTGAATACATGTTTTATGTATTCAAATTCAGGAAAAATGCATCACATATACACACACCAAGATACATCAAGAGAATACTAGGGGCAAGACTGCCAACAGCAAGAAATACACAGAAAAGCACAGTCATTGCTACTGTAACATTCTTCTGGGGAGTGTATTCAACAGAGGAAACATCTCTATGCGTTGGGGAAAGCCAGATACTTGGGCCTATTTTTTTGTGCCAGTTGGTATGAATCAAAAGTGTGAAATTTTTTACTTTAGAAAAGTGCATGGAATAACTTTTTTTCTTTGAGCATACAACTATCCAAACAATTCCATAAACGCCTTATATAAGCTATATTATTAAAAAGGTCCCACCCCTACAGTACACAAATCCAGCTCAGGAGAACACAGGCACATGTTGAAGTCCATCCCTACTTAAGGCAGCGTTTAAGCATACACTCAACTTTAAAGCTCACGTTCTGTCCCACTGACTTCCATGAGCAGTCACAGTACACATTTAAAGTTAAGCACCTGCACAACTGCTCATCTAAATCAGGATGTGCTCCCTATTCAGAGATTTTGATATGCGTGTGCGTGCTCAGTCTGGATTGGCAACTTCTGCAAGACCAAGCTCTTTTTCTTTTTACTGCCCTATAGATAAAAGTCACTCCACATCGGACTTCTCTCCACCACTGTGTTAGGACCCAGCTGGTCCTCTCCACAGCTTGCCCACAAAATGTCGATCTCAAAGGAGTGCAGTATATCTGGGGTGAGAAAGCAACTCGGCATGTCATTTCAAGGGCTGTTCCTCCTCCCCCTGAAGTGAGCTATTTCATGCAATTTTTCTTTTTTTTTTTTTGTTTGTTTGTTCCATTTGGTTTGTTTTTTTCTCTAAGAACTGGAATGTATTCCTTCAGTGAAATCTTTAAAATTAAGGGTGTGGGGAAGGGGCAGGATCCCAGAATTCATCTTAATGGCCCATGATAAACCCCTGAAAATAGGGGAACAGATTCAAAGAGCTTCTTAGCCTCAATGCCCCAGGGACCCTGGCATAAAAAAACCACACATGCGCACACACACTAAAGAGCAGGCTGGCTCAGAGCATCCCAAAGCAGGCTCCAAAGTGATCTTACATAAAAAGCACTTTGTGCTGACAGTGGCAAACAAGTGGATGGTGATTTTTCACAAATAGCAACAATTCTGCATTATCTTCCTCTTCTTCCCTTTTACTTTGTGTCTTTCCCTTTCCCCAAAGTTTGTTTTTTTTATCCTGTGTGTGGTTTAAGTACTAAAACTAAATCAAATAGGAAATTACACAGTCAGCACCAGTCAGGAACTGAACCTGGGTATGTTAATTGGTTCGTGGTACCCAAATTCCTGGAAGAACGGAAGCACAATTCTTGCTCCTAAAGTTAGGGCCACATCCATATGTTTCCATTGTCTTTTTCACCTTTACAACTAGAGGTAGAGTCATTTTGTCCAGTATCTAAAACAGCATGATCCAGTTATATTGTTATTACATTAATATACAGTGTCCATCTTATCACAGGCATTGAAAGTGCGTGGAAAAAGTCTAACCAAGCCAATTCAATGACAAGTAACAGTGTACCAAACATCATATAAACACACCCGCGCACCCACACTCACACGTAGTGTATATATATATTTATAGATTAATTTACAGTATCAGAGTGTTGTTTAGATCCAGTAGCATGTGCAGAAGTATCAGGCAGTTGCTGCTTTTTCTTCTCATATTCTCTTCAATTCTTTATTTCCAAGATAGACGGGTTGTGGTCTAGGATTGCCAAAATGATCTTGTCCATATACTGTCGCAATCTGTAATTTATCTCTTCCTGTTCTTTAAGGGCTTCCATGAGCTGAAACACAACATTTCAAAGTTACTGTTGAAGTATTCTCACTAGTTTATGTAACAGCATGAAATTCAGACAGGTGAGAGACTACCGCCTGCTCAGGATCACCAATTCCCTTTTGCGATAGGTAATCTACCTCTAGCTCCTCCCTGTATCCCTATTAGAAACAATCTGTATATTAAAGATCATTATTCTTAAAAGGAAGGTGGTGAACTGTCATGACCAGGAATCTTTTGGCAGGTCATTTGAAACAAATTCCCCATCTAACATATCAACCCATCCTGCATCCACACCACGGATGAGCTTCCTCATGTCAGTGCCAGAGCTTCATGATACTCAATTTTTTTCCTATCTACCAAAATCTAAAGCACTTTGCATGAAAGGCTGCTTAGCAGAACAAGGATTTCAGTGTTTTGCACTGGGAACAATATGGGCTGCCTCTATCATGTGCACTGTCTCAAAAAAACCTACCAAAAAACCCCAAAACAACACAGCTACATACCCTCAAGAACAAGCCACTGAATATTCTATGTTCTATATTAAAGATGTGTTTCACTAGACCTTTGAGCTGCAAAAAGCCCCTCAAACTCTCCAGAGATGAAGACTGCTTGCTTTTCATACTCTGCATGTTTAATATCAAACTGACAAAGCTGCCCAGGAGTGTCAGAACCCCAGATCCTCCTAAAGCTAGTGTGATTTGGGTGTCCATTTCTATTAGCCTTCAAAAAGTCCCACCCTGAATCTGCAGTTTCTTACCTTCATTTTGATTATACAGAAAAATTGCACAACACAGATCTGTGAAGTTTACTAAGCCTGGGCCACAGTTGTAAGGGACTTTCCTCCTTTAGAGGGGGAGTGCTGGGTATTCCTTGAGTAAGCCAGAGTCATGAGATTCAGAAGGAGAAATAAAGATTTGTCTTGACAATAGCAGAAGCCCAATTTGCTTTTACCTAAATAGAGTTCAATAGTTAAACAGCCTTTCTTCACAGTGCTCTGGTTCAGCAAGAAACTCAAGTATGCACTTCACTTCAAGGGACTGCCCGGGAGCTAAGGCTAACAAGGTCATTCAGGTACAAACTGGGTAAAACAGCCTGTCTCAGGACTCTCCTCTTGAAGAGGAAATAGGAAGTTCTGTCCAGAAGAAATAAGGCATAAAAAGCAAACAATTACTTTTAACCTCCTTCATCACTAACCTGTCTTTTTCCCTGGGAGCTCTTATATATCCATTGGCCCGATCTCATGATCTGTCCTGCAGCTTAAAGGAAGCTGTACCAGCTTGACTCAGCCCACGTACAAATGGGTCTCCTACAACACCTTCCAAAGCATTACCAGATTATTACTTGCACACTACCTACTTTCTCCAAGAACTCAGCGCTGCTACAGGGAATATATAGCTCAAATTTAGATCTGAAGTAACTTAGAACTAAATCTAGAACAGAAAGTAAAAGTCTAAGAAACTAGCTATGGTAATTTCTGTATGAAATTAATGCCACAATACCCTGTAAGATAGAAGATGTTAAATCCATTGTAAAACAGTTCACTGAGAGTCTAATAATTCCAATTTTTTTTGAGAGAGATAAATGGAAGAGTTACGTTAAAAGAGGCATCCAAAAACACTGTTAGATATAAGGCAATCTTCTAACACTCTTGAACTCCTAGCAAAGCAGATTCTTCTGTTCTTCATTTGTCAGCTTTGGATAGTTCAACCTTGACAGTTAATTACATTGAAGAACATGTATTTTTGGATGTAGAACTTGACTAAAAAAGCATATTACCTCATCTCTTGATGCAGAATCAATTTCAGCAGCCAGTGACTGGGCTTTTGTTTGTGTTGCAAAGAGATTTTTAGCTTCATAAAGACTAAGACTTAGGATCTGTCCATTAAGATCATCGTTTTGGTCACGAAGTTTCTGATTCTCCTATTCAAGGATGAAAAGACATTGCATTTAAGTTCTGCCTGCAAGGTTTCATTAAAAAAATAAATAAATTTTTAAAATCACAGGTAGCCTGAATGACATTCGGTAAGGCCGCAAGCTAACAGCAACTCTCTCATCACCAGTGACAAGTCCTCCCTGCCTGAATCACAGGTGTTTCCTAGGTGCACAAACTACATCACCTGTGCAAAAAGTCCTAGACAGATGCAACGGGGGTCTTGTGCTTATGAGGGAAGGGGGGGGACAAAATCTAAAGGCAGTGTGCTAGGGGTTGCAGCTATAGACCTTTTTCAAAGCTGTCCTGCACATTTCACATGGATCAAGAGGCCCCTCCCTGCTCACCTGCTTCAGCCGTTTTATTTCATGCTCCATTTCCACCTCTCTGGTTTTGGCGTTGAATTCACTCACGCTGGATGAAGAGCTTCTGCCACGTCCAGGACGCTCACATTCCAACTTGTACAGCTGCAAGTGCTCCAGTTCCTTCCGCAAGTCTTCAATAAGCTGTGGGCATGCAAGCAGGCCATGTCTCTCCAGCCTCTGCACAACCAGCCCTCCCTGGCAGCAGCCTTCTCTGTGCTGCAGCTCTGTACTCTGACACAGGCACCATGTGAGCCTGACTGAGGCTGGACATGCCTTGCTTTTCTATGGAATATAACCACCTGCTCTTCCATAGCAGCACAGTTCACTTCAGAGATGGAAGTGGCTCTGATCTAAGCTGCATGTCTGAGAGGCATAATTCCCCTTGCAAACTTAGTAAAGGAAATGTTAAGGCACACACTCAAGGCTGCAAGTTCTCAAAGAGCTGTAAACCCTTTGGGTCAGGGATTGTCATTTATTAGGTATTCTTGCAGCATTCATCGCCCTATGGGTACTGCTCCCATAGAAACATAATCCAGTCGTACATTCACTGCATGGTGTATTTTCAGTGTTCACCCTGTCTGTCTATTCTTTTTCAGATGGACTTCCATGCAGATGAGACGCAATTGCATGGTCTTACATCCCTCTTCACACCTACCTCCTGCGTGGCTTCCCTCTCCTTGTTAAATTCCAGTCTGTTCTGCCGCAGCTTGTCCATCATTCTCTTGTACAAATCCATCTCGTCCTTCAGTCGCAGACTAGTGTCTTCCAACCTATCTGACATGCGTTGCCTTTCCTAGAATAAATGGGGAACTTCACAGCTAGCTTGCAAGTGCATGAGCCATCTTCAGTTTTGCAACACAAATCTACAGACACAGCTGGTCATAAGCTGGAATGTGTCTCAGGGCATTCACTAACGGTGACCAATGTTCCAATTCCATCAATGGTTTTGTTTAGGAAAGGCAAGTTAAATAAGCTGGGTCAATTACTATATGAGTTTGCTCTTACACAAATCAAGCTGCTGTTAAATTGCTCAAGCCCTCAGGAGTTTTATTACCTCATCTAGTCTCTCTGTTTGTGATTTCAGTCGTGTGACAGTGCTTTTCAGCTCACCATTTTCTTCTTCCAGTTGCTGAACCCTGTGTCAATAACAAAAATCATTACAGCAAACGCCTCTTCAAGAACGCAGACATGCAAAATGGCATGCTCTAAAAAGCCATTTCATTTGCACTTGACAGAAAGACCAAACAAGAAAATATTTCTAATCTTAACATTTTTTTAACATGAGCCATTTGGTGCCTTTTGTTTGTTTTTAGGGCCAAAAATGCTACACTGACCCTTAGATTCTTATGCTCCTAACAACAGGTATCTAAAAAGAATTAAGTAGGAAGAAACAAATGCAGACACAAGTGTTTGCTACAGCTGGTCACAATTCCCTCTTTGAATTCATGCCAAACATTCAGTTAAGCTGTCTACATGGGCCATGTGGATTAAAGCATTAATGTAAAGCATCCTCCAAGCTTTTGGGCATTAGACATGCAACTGCACAACTACTCGATAGAACTACTAACCTGTAACCATCTGTGCACTGTCTGGTTGTGGACAGCCTAAATTTACATGCAAAGTAAAAATGAAGAAAAGAAGAACTTGTACTCTGTTCCGTGTGGCACCAAGACGTTCATTACCTTGTATTGAGCAGTTCAATTTCGGTGCCTTTCTCTTTTTCGTACTTGGTATATGCTTCTCTATGTCTCTTTATTTCTTCTTCCAGAGTCTGTTCTGCTGATGTCTCTTGGTCTTTCAATAGCTCTTCTAGCTCATGAACTCTAAGGAAACCAGATCTCATTTCAGTAACTGCTTCACAAGTACTTAAAAAAAGAGTGTGCAACTTCATTGTCTCTCTCTCTTCCCTCCCCACTCCTTTATTTCATTCTACTTCACCATCTCTCTTGGCACTCAACCTCTCCCAATCTCTCTCTTGGTATTTAATCTTTCAAATAGCATAAAATTAAGTAGTATCAGTTCATCTATTATTCTTTCATTCTCAGTCTGAAGAAGTTGGGACTCTGATCCAGCCTTTTGCTCTTGCTACATGCAAGAAAAAATCCAGTGGTAACCGCTCATAACAGAAGAGCTTGCTCTGTACAAGTCAGTACCATCTCTGTACTAAGAAATTTGCTTGCAAGGCCTATGCTTGCTGAAAATTCAGCAAGGCAGCCTTATTCCACTTGGACTTCTCAGATGAAGCCTTATCTTATTTTGTACGCCAGCATTAAGGCAGAAGACTTGGTCACGTTTTACAGGTAGAGCTGTTCCTTCCCTAGAACTCTGTCCTAGCTCTGCTCTGACATGATAAAGAGAACTGGTTCCGTGCTTTATTACCTGTGAACTAGCTGTGTGTTCTCTTGTTTCAGTTTGCTCTTCAGGTCACCATTTGTCAGGCTATCATTCTCCAGTTCTGTCACCTTTTTTTCTAGGTACGTTACCTGAAGTGGAAAAGAATTGAGAGTTTGAATCTCTCATCATACACCCCCCTACTATTTGCAATTAGCATTTAGCTATACTACCCTTTTTAAAGGGGGCATGCTTCCCCACAAAGCCAGCAGTGAAATTAAGCTCTGAAATTCTGAGTTCCCCAGATCCTGCATCTTCCTTGAGGGTGATCAATGCAAATACACAGTAAAAGAAGTACTAATACGATGCCTAGATGTGTACTTGCACGGTTCTTGCATTTTTGTGAAGCAAGTCATAATATTAATGGAGTATCAAGGACATTTTGAATGAGCTACTTCAGATCACTGGCAACTGTGAGCAAGAGAGCTTTGTCAATTGATGCATGTCCCCAGCAGGATTTTTGTTGGGTACATTAATCACAATGCACACAGCTTCTCACCTTTTCAGTTATATCATTATCACAGGAGTCTATACTGTCTCTGAACAGGTCTTCTGTGCTGCCATTACTGCTGCTGAAGTTACTGTTGTGGAAAAGTTGTCTGAAAGATCAGAAGGATAATTATTTTGCCTGATGAGGATGGAGGAGAAAGACGCTGGGTACTGTCTTATAGCCTGGCTTTTCACTTTGAGCATCCAATGCTAAAATCTGTGCAATCATTTCAGTGACAATTACAAGTGTCTTACAAGAGACTGGCAGCTAGATGAAGTCATACTGAGCACAATCAATGACATTAGTTCTAGGGTGTCGATTTTGATAGGGTTTGCCACCAGCATTAACATAGTTTAAAAACTGCTTAGCCTTATTCACACCACGTACTGAGTTGTATTTGCCTTAACAGAGATTTAAAATAAGGTCACCACTGCACACTGGTTGGTACAGTTAATCTAGAAAGTTTCATACACTAAGAGCTTCTTTAAAAAATAGAAAAGAAAAAAAAAAAGAAATCTCAAGCAGTTTCCACTACAGAATAGTGTCAGGATACATAACACTGGAGATTATCGAAAATATTCTTGAAACTTACAGCCCTCCCCAGCCCAGGGCTGGTTCATTCAGTCAAAGGAAGATCACAATTCTGTATGTCCTTTTTAAAAAGGGATGCTCTTGCTTTCCTTTGCATTTTGGCAACAACAAAAAGGCCCACATTATGACAATGAAAGAAGCAATAGCTGATGAAATAGTAGTATAAAGGAGGAAAGCTGGCAGACAAGGAAGCAACTATCTGTGTTCTTAACAGAGCTCTTTCCAGTTCAGGGGCCTGCTCCAAGACTAGCAGTGGCTTCTACGTTCTGTAACGTCCCTATCCAAATATAGGCCCATTCCCTTGAAAACCTGTCTTGGCACATTTTTGTTTTCCTAAACTTATTGCTCCTCTCTCCTCCCACTTATGGAATTGTTACAGCTGATTCCATATGTATTCATAAAAAAGTTGAAGACACTTACCTTCCAAAAGCTGTGCTCGATATTTTCCTGTTAGGGCTACATGGATACAGAAGGAATGATATAGGAATTAAACACTTATTTGATCAGTGTTGAATTCAATCTTAATTTAAACTCCAGCTGAATTGCACAATGAAGCATAATATTGACTCTTTTTGTGAGGTAAAAAAAATAATTATGTGAACAATATTCTTAGACAATCTAATCAAAAGCTGCAGTTACCAACAATGTGAAGATGAGTGGAGCCACAAATTACTGTGATCATTAATAAGTCAATTTGCAAATACTGTTATATTTAGCAGAGATTTGTCAGTGTAAATCAGAGCGACACTAACATTAGAAAGACCACAAAGGGACACTGAGTTAGTGATGGACATTTATTCTGGATTCCCAGTTTTTAGATGATTTTATAAACAGTTAGTTTATCCTTCCCCACAATGCTAACCAGTTCAGCACAGGAACTGAGATACTTTCCATTTTTACAGGTCCCTTTTTGCAGCCAGAGACTAGTATTATCTAAATGAAGGACCAGACTCCAGGCAACAGCACTAGAAACAAATCAAAATATCCAGCTACATGTCTTGATAAGGGAATGTTGTATCTCTGCACACAGACACACAGCTCTGCCACAGCATCGCTCTCTTTCAGCCAGGTTTATACAGCCCCACTCATAAAATTACCAAAGCCCTAGCCAGTCATGGTCTGGGTGTTAGCAGACTCCTTGCTAAGGCAGGAACGTTGTTCATATCAAGTATTACGCTGCTGTGTCACCAAGAGAAGCAGCAGTGCAGTATGCTCTGTGCCAAGGATTACACAGACAGGCAGGATTTACATTCAGTTTCTAGGGGGAGCTAGAAGCCCACCAAATAATTTCCTTCAAAAACACTATCTGATTGTTGGAAGCACTGGATTCTTTCCAAATGCTCAGTACAGTTTAGAAGTGGATGGAGAAGCAGAGAGAGAAATCTAAAGAAAAAGCTGAAATTGGAAAGAACCCCAAAAAGACACTTCTGGCATACGATTTATCATTTTTCCAAGTTCCCTTTAGGACAAAAAGAAATCCCACAGGAATGAAGTACCTCTGCTGACCTACAGCTTTAGGAGAGGTGTATGTAAGGTTATATGCATTAGCTAAGGATCTGCTAGATCACTCCTTCCCACCTGGATAAAACAGTAGCTAACTGTAGATCTGCACTAAGCAGCACAGCAGATTCCACTTCCTCAAAGAAAACTCCTGGAAATATCACTCTCTGTAATCAAAGAGCTTGCTGCTTAAAATATTTGAGTTTATTAATGCTGTCTGCACCTTAAGTCAGAAAAATACTTATTACCTAATGAAGAACAGCATTTAGGTTCAGGCTAGATGTCAAGGTCTGAATTTCTTACCGTTTTGTAAGAACAACACATATGTAAGAGAGTGGGATACAGGGAAGGAGAGGGGTCTTTCTGCCTCTCCTCCTGCTGTTAGCTAGTCCCATTTCAAGGGGGCATTGCTAAAAGCAGTGCAATAGGCTGCTTACCTGTTTGCTTTCAAGTTTTTCAGCCTGGCTTCCAAATCGTTGAGTAGATTTATCTTTTTGCAGCATTGTGAGCAGTAAACATCCAGTAACTCGCTGTTATAAACATGCCTCATTTTTCGGGGTGTTTGACCAGCACTGTTTGCAGGAAAGGAGAGATGTTACTGGCTATAGTAACCAACTCACGACAGGTTTTCCTCTTGACTGTGTGTCAGAATCACAGATGAGGGACTTGGGGAACCACCTCCAACTGCAGCTCATCTAACTTAGAGGTGATGATGGGGAATGCTAGTCTTAGGGCAAGTCTACCTCTCTGAGCTGAGGCTTTACAGAGGAAGTGTTCTAGGTGTCAGCAGAAAGAATCAGCTTGGGTGACTGGAAGAATAGCACAAGGTATACAGAGTCCATGCGATGCATGTAGCAAAACCAGCTACATTAGTATGTTGCACCTCAGCAAAGTCATCCTCTCATCTTGCCCATCTTCCCACTACAGTCTGGCATGCAACCTGTAGAGTCTTTTCTCCAAGAGAAAAGACAGGAAGATGAAAAATAGGGCCGTCTGGTAAGAAGTTACACAAACCTCTTCAGATGGTAGGACAGAAGGAACCCTAGAATGAGGAAGGGAGAAGTGGACATAGGTCTGAAGAGGAGATAACAGTAGCTTTTGGCATGATAAAGAGAAAATAAACTCAAATAAAAGAGAGCAGTCATGGCATGAAGTGCACAGAGCCCCAGGAATGGGAATGGAAAACCGCTGCATAAACCTGAGGAAAGAGGGTATGAAGGACACAAGCCATCATCATGAAGGGGCAGTGGAGAGGGGTGCTGGCTCTGCATGCTTGACAGAGGTGGAAGGCTGAATTGCAGAAGTGCTTGAAACAGAGGGTAGCACACTGGGTTGCATGCAGAACAGAGGGATGCAGTGAGCTTGTCCTGTGTCAGCAATGAAGCACAAGACCTTCATGTGCTATTGATCCAAGCAGACAAATCCTAGAGCATCTTCATGCTCGGCTCTTCCCCAACCCTGCTCACCTATTCCCTTGCTTAGGGAAGGATTTTAAAATCAGCAATTGCTTTGGTCTGAGGATGTGAGAGCTAGAGAGACAGAGGTCACATCCAGGAAACTGGTGGACTGTAGTGGCATTTCCAGCTCCTAACAGACAGCAGCTACTTGCTTATGTTCTCCGAGACATTCAAAGTCAATAGGAGTGCAAAGAAACAGCTGTCTGCATACAGCATTTCACCTTACAGGTTAGTGCTAAGGATTTGTAGTATCAGAATACTAAAGAGAAACAGCTCTCTTGCAGGTCTTCACTGCATCAGGGCTGGTGCATAGTGCTAAGCTGGTTTCTAGCTTGCAGCAGATAACTTCCAATACTGGCTCCTAACTGTAAAATCTACTACCTGCAATAGATAGTAATCTCTACAAGCAAAACAGCCCAGTTGTTTCTGATAACCCCTGTTGGGTTCTGTTGAAATAACATATTTGCTATAGCTCTTATTAAATGTAGTCTGTCAATCGGAGGGCAGAAAATGAACCGATAACATTTTGCTTTTAAGGTGAGTCTATGTAACCAGTGTAAACTCTGGTATGGTCACCCATGCCCAGAGAAGAACAAAATTGAGAAATTGTTTGTTAATGAATAAGGAGCAACCTGGAAGACACAGATGAGCCAAGGTCAGAGTAGGCGTTGGTTCTTGTCTCATCATCAGGGCATGGACTACTGGGAGTAAAATCCACATCATCTCCTTCCCCATAGTCTTCAAACTGTTCTTCATTACTGATCAGAGAGGCAGTGGAATAAGTTGAGAGGTCAGATGCTGCAGAAGGGTTGTGAGGACTTGACCTGAAACAAGAGGTCAAAACGTCTCGAAGGCCGACTTTGATAGCATCTCACCTCACACGGGATCTTCCCCTTTTACAGCTTGTCCCCTCGTTTGAAGTTGTAACCCACCTACTTTGTGCTAAAAAACTTGAAGTGCTAAACACATCTGATGTGCATTTGACATAGCGCCTTAAAAGACAAAAGCATGAGAATGTATGAACAAGCTACCTGTGAGACAGGTTTGGATCAACGCAAACCATTTCACTTTAAAAAGCACATCTCGACAATCCTCAGTCATCATTTCCACATGGTGAGGAAGACTGCTGCTTATGGGACTTCTGCTCTGAATGCAGGAACTGTGCAAATAACTCTGAAATGCATGGGACAGCAAGAGAAACATGTACAAGACAGAGGCTGTTGCTCCACTCCACAATCAGTTTCCCAGTAATCCCCATAAACCCTCTCCCACACCCCACAAGTCCCAGCCACTCTTTTCTGTGGTCAGAAACAAACTTCAGCTCACCGCATGCCAGGGAGTCACTAAAGCCACTGATGTGACCTAACAGAGGATGGGTTCCTCCCCCTCCTTCCATCGTGAAAAAATGTGTTTTTCAGAGGGGACATGGACCATAAGAAAAGGCTGCTTTACTACCAGAGAAGTACCTAAGAAAACACCAAATAGGTAGGGAATGGCAGGACCCTGTGACCTCAGAAAGAGAAGGTGTATAGGTAAACAGATCAGCAGGGCCAGGCACTATAGCAAAGTAGCTGGCAGAGCAGTTTTGAGCACATCACATCTAATACAATGGAGCAAGTTTGCTGCAGAGAGTGCACAGTGATTCTCCGGCCCAGAGTCCAGACTACCGTGCAGCCATACAGTGTTCTGTCTTGCAGAGGCAGATATTTGACACAGGTTTGCTCAGCTCCCACCTCAGTAAAGCAATCAAACAGACAAGCCAGTAAATTCACATACAAGTTCTTATAAACACACTTCTCCCTGCAGAAAACACACATCTAAGGCCTGAAACACACCCTCCTCCTCGTGAAAACCTGGAGTTACCCAACATATTACTGTTCCTACTACAAAGCAGAATCCAGTGCCTCTCTACAATACAGACAGGGCACTGATTCAATCTGCTGACACTTTGTGCAGATTGGGTTAAGTTTCTCACTCCCTTTGCTTCAGTGCACAGTGCTTGTATCTTCAACTCCACCAGCTGAGCCATGGGACAGTAGCTCCCAGTTGATGTTGTTCTCCAGCAGCTCAACAGTATTGCCTCCTAGGTTTCTTCTGAGTCTACCTTGAGCCTCTTAACCATGCCCTGCACTTTTGGAGACAGGGAGATTCCTCTTCCTGTAAGACTACACTTCTGAGCTGTAAACAAGAGATGCAGCAGTGCTCCTCTGGCGGATGGTGCTAGTGTTATTTGCATATCCCTTCCCTCCAAAAGCAATTAGTAGAAGAGGGAGCCTGCCAACGTTTCAGATGTATGCTCTTTTGTTTCTCCTGTTTTGATGAGATCCATTTATAACCCGCAATTCATTTATCTAATTCACATTAACAGAAATTAGGGCAAGTCAAGCCTGGCATGCTATTAAAGGATGAAGTTCATGATGATAGGAATACTCGTACTAGAAATAGATCAAACTTATCTAACAATGCTCCTTGGCTGGGAGATGGATTAGTGAGAAGCTCAACAGATCACACTAACATCTATTCGTAAAGAGCTGCTGTGCCACAGACATACTGTGTATTGATGACTGTTTTGGGTGACTACAATCTGTGTAACTGCAACTGCTGTTTTCATCTCAATGTTGTTACTCCAAGTCAGTTTAGGAAGAAGCTCCTCATAACACTTCCACCAGGGGTGGAGGTAAACGACCAGTCTTCAGCTGGGATGATAACATATAGTTGTCCATAAAATCCACTCTCCAGCATAATAGCCCTGGAACATCACCACTTACCAACAGATTGGAGTTCAGCAGCCTTATCCCTCATGCAATGCCTGGCAAAGTTCTCTTATGGCAGCCATGGAAACAGTCACCACTGCTGGACCCACCTGATAATGCCGCTTAGAACTTCTAATTTGTAGTTATTTGTAAGATTTGCCAAACTTTAAACTGCTTGGTTTGAAACAGTCAATGCTCAGGGTAGATCCTGAACTCGTAACCAGCCTCAGGCTGGAAACTGTCTAGGAATTGCACAGTCATTTTCAAAGGAGGTGCTAAAGGCAGCTGGTTTTCCCCATTTTCGCACTTTCTGAAGGAAGCTTTCAGGTCTTTTTTTTTTTTTTTTTTTTAGCTGTTTTCTGTTTTTCAGAGTAGGACTTCAGAGGGCTGATACATCTGATACACAACCCACCTGCTTCTTCCACAAGCAGTTATTGTGGTTTGGCCAAGGTAAAAATGTCTATCATGCTTTTTAACACAAAAGCGTGAAGCTTCCAAAGTGGTTTCCTACAGATTTACCACAGCTGAGGAGGCCTCAGAGGATAAACCAAGATCTATGAGTAGTAGCAGCACAGTAGCTCTTAATTAGTTCCTGCCCCCACCTAGAATGAGGGTACAGGATGCACAAGAGCCTGAATAGCCCAGCTGGGAGGAAAGGTAACTCATGTCAAATGCTGTACGGGTAAAAGTCAGTCACTGCAAGGATGGGTGCTTTGAAGAACTGGGAATGGCAAGGCAAGCAGGCAAGTTTGATAAAGAGCTGATGAAAAAGTGGAATTATCTTGATAAAGTCTCTGGGATTGCTTGGGCAAATGGGAGAAGGCCAGATCTCAGGTAGCTGAGGAATTCAGGAGGAGGGTAGGAATGAGGCTGCACAGAGAGCACCTGAGGCGGCCCAGGAGGGTGAAGAAGAACTGCCTTAGCAATGAGAGAAGCTCAAGAGGCACAAACCAAGATGACAAACCAAAAATAGGGACAACAGGGCAGAGGCTTACAAAGCAAGACCAGCTAAGCTCTGTCCTGTGGTACTGCATTAACTCAGCTCAAAGCAGGATTAAATCAAGTTGGGTCCCTTTTCCCCAGTCGGCTTTTACCAACACCTCCCAGGTAGACACCTGGACAGAGTCAAGTTAGGGTTACAGAGACAGTCTTGTGTTAGTAGCGAACTATGGTTACACACACACATGCACCCTGTGTTAAACACAGTTTACTGTTGCACACTGAAGGTTATGGAAAATTAGAAACACACACAATTAACTTGGTACATGGAGTCGCAAAGCAAATCTGCAGAGCCCACATCTTCAGATAACTAGATGTACAAAAGACTAAAGCAGCACTCCCCATATTACGCTGCTTTGCAGGAAGTATTTAATTCCAGCATATAAAGGTTATAGGAACACAGAAGATCCTAAGTTTGTGGGATGCTAATGAAGCAATCCATTCTGGAGAGATCCAACACTTTCACTTCGACATGCACAATGCAAGTCCCATGAGTGCTCACAGAACATGCCAGAAGGAGCCAGGGCTGAGACTGTTTAAGCCACTTAGAGGACCTGGACATCCATCTCCCTTCCATCGTAAATGGATATTAAGTTTCTAAATCCTTCAGGCATCCTCAGCCTCCCACAAGTAGGGATTAGTCACATAAAGGCTCCTTCCTCCCGGGTCCTTTTGTACATGTCTCAAAACAGGGCTGCCACAGGGCAAAACCATCACTCACTTGTCACCAGGCAGAAACAGGCCACCAAGCACACCGTCCTTCTCCTCACTCCGACACACGTCAGAGGCCTCCGAGCTCTGGGCACTCTCAATAGCACTGTCCATGTCAGACTCATGGTGAACCTCTTGCTGTGCTAGAGTCATCGTGTCGTCATCAGGGAAGAGCTCTGACTCGCTGTAGGCACTTTCGCTGTCCAAGTAGGCACAGTCCTGGATTTCACCACCCTGGCAAAATAAGAATTGGGAGGCAATTCAGATCATCCTTCAAGGCAGTTAAGAGGATACAGGAAAAGCAAGAACCCCCTCTCTGGATGCCCTGGTAAGCGTGAGCGACACTGAATAAAAGCCACAAAACAAAAAGCCTGACCTGCTTTACAAAGGCCAGTTCCTGGAAGCCCCTAGGATAATTTGCGCCTTCCACAAAGGCTCAAATACTGTCTCTGACTTGGTGTCTCTCATCTGTAGGAGAGAGGGACACAACATCCAGGTATAAGATGGATGCAGTCAGTTTTGCCCTAATTTACTATCAAAATGCTCTTGGAGTAATAAATATCCTCACAGGTTTTTTAATAATGAAAAGAAGCATCCTTTGTAAGAAGATAATCACAGGACCAACTCTCAGTGACTTCATGTATTATCAATTAAATAAAAGCAAGCCAGATAAGTCCAACAGTTTACTCCGTCTTTGAGGATGGGCAAAAATCTGTAAGGTGAAAAAAGTGCTGGCATGTGTCAAAACATTTACGGTAAGTCTTGGTGACAATCAAAGATATAAGAGAGCAGGGAAAAAACCCCAACAAAGCCATCTGTTCCTGCTTCCTGGAACCACGTCTTAAGTATCAATTAAAATAAGATGTCATTCTCATTACTGCAACACTGTGCTCTTGCTGTTTGTCCCCTCCCTCCCCTCCTTGCCCCATGAACACTCACAATAGCCAAGAGAAACTGTTTTCTATTTGCTTGTCCCCGAGGGACAAATAAAAATTAATTTAAAAAAATAAAGCCTAAGATTTTACTCTGTCCTTTGATACGTAGCAACACAATACTGCTTTGACAATTCCCATCCAGCGTGACACAAATAAGTCATGAGTCCAGAGCAAGTTCTGCAAAAGCTCTGACTCAGAGCCCCCACTCCAAAGCTCACCTGCAAGCTCCACAGGCAGCTTTACATTGAACTATTGCCAGCAAGTTAAGACAATCATGCATTTAAGGCTTAGTTTACTGGCACAAGTAATGAAGCATTTCATTCATGGATATCACTCATATTTAGGCCCAACTGTCACCCACCCAGCTCCTTCCCCAGGAATCCCGAAGGCATTGGCAGCCTGGCACCACCAGGACCACCAGCTGCCCTCTGGCCAGCATGCTCACCAGGATGCTGTGACAGCGGCACTGCTTGCAGCAGCACGGCTTCAAGTCATCCCCCATAGCCTCCGGATGCTCCTCTGCTAGAGTCAGAGAGGCTTAAATCCCCTTCCGCAGCACTAGTGCTGTTGTGTGCTGATGGCAGCACTTTTTCTCAGTGCCTTTTTCACCTCAACATTAAAAGTGTCAGCCAGAAGCAGCAGCTTTTTAAGATCTGCAGTAACTGCTACTAGAAATGCAGGTCTCATCTTCCATTTTTTTTCCTGAAATAGCGATTTATATGACTGTGAAGACTCCTATCATATGGAGATTTAAGAAACTCAAAACAACCCCACCTGCTCAAATGTAGTTAATTAACAAACACCCAAGCAGTCAAAAGGACAGCTTTACCTGCAGTGTTTGAATCTCTAGGTACATGCTGAGCAGGTATCTGGACACTTTTCTAGCTGAGCTTTCAACAGGTCTTCCAGACACACAAGCAGTATCAGTAAGACACTTCAGCACCACTGTACAATAATAAGCACATGTGTATATGCCTTCTTCCACTTTTGTGTGTCAGCCTTATTAAGCCTGAAACTTTCCCTAGGTACCACCCCAAGAGATGTCCAAAAGGATTTATTCTTGGTCTGTGCCATGTAGTATTTTATTGAAGCCATGCTGCCTCATGCAATCAAATTTCTAGCTCTGAGCCACAGCACCTTCAGCACGGTCACGATCCCTCAGCCGCACGGAACTGGTGGTCTGCCAGGTCAGGCACCAGCTGCGGAGTCTGCCCTGACCCTACTATAGTTCCAAGTTCTTCAGCACATCTTCTGACCTGCACCTTGCACCCTCAGAAGCAAGCAGGGATAATGACACTGATATTCTTTGCAAAGTACCTCAGGATCTACAAATAGACAGCACAAGCAATACGATTTTTTTAGTAGGTGTTCAAAAAGTAAAGACTGTTAAGAGCAGTTAAGATGTTTCAGAAGTATCCAGGAATGTCTGTTTAACTAACATTTCCCCAAAGTTTCCTCCTGCATGCTAAGCCCCACAGGCACAGAGCTCCTGTTTCTCTTGAAAAGTTTAATGCAATGAAGCCCTGACTGCCGTTATGGAATCGCACCAGCTGGTAAAAGTCTAATCCAGGAGGGATCCACACAGTGGATCCCTGAAGTAGGAGTTTGCAAATCCAGGGAGGAAAGGAAGAAACAGCTCTTGCACAGCCCTACCTCCCAATTAGCATGTCTTTTTCAGAGGTCTTGGAGAAGTCTCTGCTTAAGCAAGCTTTTACAGCAGGAAAGTCTCACTGGTATTAAACAAATTAACACAAGAAAGTAAAGGTCAAGAAGAGCATGAAAGACTCCATTTTTGTTCCCTGTAGGTAACACCACACATTTGCTTTTTCTAATAATAGCAGTCTAGATGCTCTTTAAAAGAAGTCCTTTAGCAATTAAACGTGCAGTGTCATCTATAAAGGGTAAGGGCTCACTTTTCTTTCCTGTCACACTCTGGCAACGTAACCTTCACATATATACTCATATTAGAGTACTGATCTACAGCTACAGCACAGCCTGGACTGTACCCATGCTGGTCAGTACCATGTATTCTTTTTCCAAGTGTAATTGCTCTGCTCCTAAACTTTCACTTCTAAGCCCCATGGAAAAAAAAAAAAAAAAAAAAAAGAAATCAGCTTTTGGAGCCAATGACCCATCACAAGCCTGAACACCTGCTTTACAGCTTCTGAAATACCTCACTGCAAGACTTGGAACCCCTCCTAGAAGCTGGTCCTCTCTTCTGCTGATCCCATCCTTGAGCTGTGGGGAGCTCAGGGACTGTGTAAACGAAGAACACGGGCCAGCCAAGCTCCTTTGAGGAGCTCCCCCTCGGCTGTCCTCCACTGCTTCCTCACAGCACATCCCGGGCAGCCAGCCCCTCTCAAATCTGGCACCTACCCCACAGATCCACACAAACAAAGTGGATGTTTAGGAAGCACACACGTCTTGGCTGCTCTTCTGAGTACCTGGCAGCCAAATCACACGCTGAAGACCCCAGTCTTTTCAAAGCACGCAGCATGACAATCCTGCCAGGGAGGCTCAGCTCTGGCAGCTGCATCTGCTGCTTACTCATGCTTTTAAGTGCTCAAGGTCCACCTACAATCAGTGCTGAAGATCACTGTTTCAGCAAGATGTACAGAAACTAGGGCCAGTGACAGCCACCATGCTGAAGCCTGCATGACTGTTTTCTGTGGGTAGGAACTACATGCTTAGCTATTAAGCTTTAAGAGCACAGGGGTGGGGAATCACTACATCCCTAATAACACGGTGTTTCCAGGCACGAGAATACCTCTGACACGTAGCACAGAAATTCTGTAACGCATGGGCTTGGGTAACACCACCGAGGTGTCTCCAGCTCCCTTGGTGAAACCAGCCTTCAGTGCAACTGTCACAATTACACATTTAACAAAAAGTTTTCCTTCTGTGGCCTAAATAACCAGGAGATGAAAACAGACAAAGCACCTTTAAAACCACTAATACAGGTTAAGAAAGCTTCTACAAGAAGTCAGAACTGGGGCACGTTGTTAGTAAACAATATACAGGTATCCACGCCTTACTGACTAAAGCTATATTTGAAGCTGTAATTGTTCAGTGATCACAGTTTCTCACAGGACCATACTTTCAATGGTGCCATCTAGCACAAGCTGCTTACAGACCACACCTATGGAAATTAAATTTAAAAAAAAAAAAAAAAGAAAAGAAAAGAAAAAGGCTGATTGCACAGCTTAACCTCTCAAATTACGCCTTCATAGTTTAAGTATCTACAGTACTTCATGTACCAAATTAGATGTTGGCAAGAACAAGTGTTATTCAGGTAGCCTTAAAAAAAGCTAACTTGAGTTTAAGCAGTATGTTAAGGATTAGGAGACACTTCTATCCTGAGTCATTTGTTTCCAGTGCACATGCCATTAGCTGAAACCAGTAAGAGAATGAGGTTCTGACAACCTGAATATGAATCATTGTGTTTCTCATTCTGCTAGGCAGCTCCCTTCTTTGTTGGCTGAGTCAAAAGAGATGAAGTTGCTGCTTATGATCTTGGAAGATTCATGTTAAAAAAAAAAAAAAAAAAGAACATTAAAATACCACCAAGACAACATAGCTGCGGTAGCTTTAAAGCAGTAAGTACTTTGCACTTTATCTAATCGGACGCTCAAGATAACTCCAAGTGCTTCACAGGCAGTTAGCCAAATGCTTGTATAGCAACTGCTGAATATTCAGCAACAGTTTGCTCTATAGAAGCACCTGCTGCCCAAAGATCCAAGGCCACTTCACAGAAACTAATGAATTCCCTTCCTCGAAAGAGGCAATTGTATGGCTGCATTGAAGCCAGATGAGTAAGCACAGCCTGCCTTTGCACAGCCACCCCAAACAGACGCAGGAGCCAGAAGACAGAGATTCCCATGGATTCCTTCTGATCCTTGTGGGGCAGGAAAGTGGTATCAGCATTAGGTGGGTATGGGAATACAGCTCTGCCTTGCCCTGCAGTGACCTGGCTGGGCTTTCCCAGGTTGGAAGCAATCCCTAAAATACGCACATAGAGCAGCCAAAAGCTAGTAAACTTAGCTGACAGGCTACATGACATGCCTACGTCAATAAATTGATGCTGAAGAGCAAGCCTAGTTAAAATTCACTCCCATCACAGCCAAATCACCAGCACCCCTGACATTCAGACAGCCTCCCAGTATTCCAGAGGAGACAGGGAAGAAAAGAGGATCCAAGTCTCTCACCACTGGGTAATCTGATTAGCAAGAGCCGGAACCATCACACATGACCAGAAACAAGAAATGCCGCATGCACATCAGGCATGGCACTTCCCTCACCACAGTTGTGCCTCCAACCTGCACCTGCCCAACATCTGCCAGCTGTGGGCAGATGCAAGTTCAAGTTCCTGCACCCTCCCCATCCAGCTTCTTCCCAGCAAAAGTGCAGGAAAGTCACCTCACCACATCTGGAAGAGAAGCAGTGCCACGTGGAGGTGTGCCAGGCTGGGCGGTCTCAGATGAAATGTTACTTACTGTTGCACATCCATCATAGAGAAAATTCAGGCTCTCTCATCTTTATTTAAGCAGACACTGCATGGGAAGGCAAGTATTCTCTTAATTACAGGGCAACAAAGAAGGGTGTGAAGCATTTCTCACCAATATGTTTTAGAAACATGCCACTCCTCTACAAATGTTTGCATATTTACACCAAGTGGGCTATGAACTTTTTTTAAAGCACAGATTCTCCCCCAGCATATTTCCTTTCCTTTTCAGTTGTCAGGCAGCAGTGGGGAGATGCTGACTTGATCTGACTAGAAACAGGAAAAACTACGTAAGAGGAAAATGCAGAAGCACTAAGTGAGACCACACTTCTGCAGCTGAGCGAGCGACTGCCGGCCCTTGCCCACGCAGCTGCGGCCGAGCACAAGGCAGAGCACGGGCTGCCACGCGCAGAGAGGTGGCTTGCAGGTTGGTTGATGATGAGGGAGGAAGTCCTAGAACTTGCTTCCATCTCCTGCCGCAGCATGGAAGAACACCAAGCTTCCCCACAGAGCTGGGAGTTTTAAATCTCTCAGAGTTCAAGACGAGTGTGCAGAGCATGGTTACTTCACTAAGTTGCTCAAATAAGAAGCTATTTTAGGGCCACAAGTTAGTTTGTTCCATGCAAGAGCTTCCTCTGACTGTTTTGTTACTCAAATCTACTATTTGAAGCTCGGTTTAAGGCAAAGCTTCACATGTTGCTGCTGTGGGTATTGGAGGGGACTTCTAGGGGCAAGTTTATTTCTAAGATCCCTATCTGGGATTGAGTGCTGGACAGCATCCTGGAAAGCTGGTGCAGAGTCCCCAGACAGAGGGCAAGCTATGCCTGCGCTACAGGGCTCTGCCAGCCTCCCTTTACTTCCCAAGATAACATCTGTATCTCATACAGTCCTGCAATTTAGGGACAACAGGTTTTGACTGAAAGACCAAGCCTCCACTTCTGGGCTGTTCACGCTGAACCACACGAGCAGAGGGCACAGAGGTTTGAAAGGCTGCCTGGGGCTCTGGAGAGGAAGTTCAAACTTGAGGTGCCTTTGCCAAGGCAGAGGGGAAAGGCAGCGTGCAGCCGGAGCCAGCCAGGGAACGGCAGGAGTCAGGAGTGTTTACACTCTGCTACCTGTCACTTTAATTGACCATAATAGACATGCCAGACCTCATCATGCACAGGGTCGAGATCCAAGCAGTCCTTTTCACAGGTCATCGCTTATGCTCTGAAAGTTTTAACATTAAAAGACTTTAGCAGACTGATAATTTGATCCTCCAAAGAAAGTAAAAAAAAAAAAAAAAAAAAAAAAGGCTCTTTCCCATTACTTTGAAGTTGCATCCCATCACTCCCTGGGCTGCTTCTCACTACTGGGCTCAAAGCAGGGAGCATCCCTTTGCAGAAGGCAACACCCTAGTCTGCAGCGCTAGGAACAAGAGTATATTCCCTTCACCTTTGGCATGGATGGGGCCGGCACATAGGGTTCGGAATAAAACCTATCAGATCGTTTGGCACCTTCTTGATCAGGGCACTTGCAGCTCAGAGCTGCAAGACAATTTGCATTCTCTTTCGCATACCTAGAAAAAAGGTGTGAAGTGGCACCATGCTGCCATGCCACGAGGATGTCAAAAATGTCACTCAGAAACTCCAAAGGTGTCCACTCCAGTGACAGCAGGAATGAGACTATATTATCTGAAAAAGTCTCTGGTAACATTCCTAGTGTGAAATGCTTTTGACTAAGCAAGCTGCCAGACCTCCACGGACTGGTACCACGGTCCTTCCCATATAGCGAACTGCCGGGACAGCCCGCAGCAGGTACCCGCCTGCCACCCCCTCCTCCAGGGCCGGGCACCCAGCCCAGGCAGCTCTATGGGGAAATGAGCTGTGGTCAACTCAGCATCGCCTTTGCAGCACGCACAGGGGTGCTGCAGCCCTTGGTTTAAAAAAGCTGGTATACAACTAAAAAAAAATATTCATGATATTTGCCTAAAAAGATCTGCATAGTAGATAATAAATGTGACATAATTAACCCTCTTGAGAAGTCTTTGCCTTGAGATGAGACAATCTCTATTTTTAAAGTCAGAACAGCAGTAACAGGGAGGGAGGAAGGACAGAAAATGTCAAGCTTTTACCACGGATCTTTTCCTGACACTCAGGCCTGCCACTGCTAAACCTGCCCCTTTGGGCAATGGGGCCACTGAAGGTAGCTCTAGTATATCACAGGCAGTAGCATGGACAGTTGGTGACAAAATCATGAAGACTGCTGTGCCCCGGGTGCCATACGGCCAACTGCAGGTGAGATGTCATAGTGTTCCTCACACACAGGGAACACAGAGCTGCAGTTGATAAAGGCAATCCAAAGACACCCCAGTACAGACCATCCTTAAGACCAAGGGTCAGAGGTAAGCTCAGATTATATTATTTTGAAGCAATACAAGTCAACTCTCATGTCAGAGACCTGGAGGCTGCTTGCAAAGAAGTATGTTTATTTTAACCCCAAAGCATAGTCCAGCATTCCTTTTTCAGTTCAGTTCCTTAATTAAGCAAGCCTGTAAGTTACAGGATGCTCTTTGCAACTGGTGTTTGCTGCTCAGGAGACAGCTGAGCTCACACACAAACTTATTTTCCTTGAGAAGCCTCAAGGTCACCCAATTGGGTACTCAGTAAACATCAAAAATACCTTGCATCATACCTACCCGCAGGTGCTGCGGGCACGTGAGTGAAGAGCTCCTGGACCAGACTTAGTGCTGCTCCAGACTGTTGCTGGGCGAGGAGGTGGCGGCTACTGGTACCTCCCAGAGTACTGTTAGGCACAAACAGCGTGAAGAATAGGAAGAAGCTGTCCCAGGCAGGAACAGTTCTGCCTATGTCTAAGCTAATTATTTACAGGAGCCCTGGTCAAACTCCCTTCCCCCAAAGAATTTGGAAACTATAATATTTGCATTTCTTTTCTATACTACTGCAAGTCTGGCCTCCAGCAAACACAAGGAAATAAACACATTTAAAGAAAAACAGAGAAAATAAGATTTTTGCCTCACAAATCATATTTCTGCCTTCCCACCCACCCAGGTTAGATTACACTGCAGTCTCCAGAGGGGAGGAATGACTGGGGAATGGGAGCAGTTTCAGATCCCAAGAGGCAGAGAAACAACTCGAGTTTCCCCAGCATAGTAAGAAATCCAGCCGTGCCTGATGATGATCAGTTTATGTTGGCAAGCAGAGGGAAAGCATTAAGGATGTGGCTTTGCTCTAGTTTATACGGAAACACTTCCCAGAGCTCATTGGTCACTCTGAATGCAGACAAGCCTAGAAACTAATTTACTTCATGTTTAAAAAATACTAAAGTAGCTCTGAAGAGCTCTTCATTAGGAGGAGGAAGGAGCTCCAGGACCTTGGCTGCTCTTCAGCTGGTGGCTGGGCAAACCACAGGTTAAGGCATCTCTGCTGTTATCCAGCAAAGTTTGCAAGCTCCCCATCTATTTATAAAAGGCATTTATTTTTAAAGACAGGCTCTCACATACCTGCTCCTTTATTTTTCTACAATGAAGTGAACACACTTAATTGTAGAAGGGCTTCGCTTTAGTATTTCTTTACGTCTGCCAAGCACATCATAGTGCTCAACACACGACAAACACAAATTAAGAACCCAGTGAACATAAACTCTGGCATAGTCAGCAAACTGTGTTTTTTCACTTATATGGTAAACTACAAAACGTGGCTTATTTTAGAGTTTACAGCTATGCGTAGGCAGGAGATATTTCTACCCTTGAACCTGCAAAGACAAAACAAATAGGAACCAAGCAGATATCGTTTATGACAACATTAGCTTGCACACTGAAAACAAGATTCAAAGCAGAGCCATATCCAGAGACCCCTAGTACTAACCAGCAGTATTAACTGCAACGCAGTGCCCAAAACACTGTTTTATGTTGTCAGGAAGCACTTACAGAGCCTGTCTTATGTTCGATGCAGTGATCAACCTAAATGACTATGGAAAGAACAAAAGTAACTACATTGTTAGGCTGCAATTCAGAATTTGGGGGGCCAGCTACCAAAGTACAGCAAGCACTTGAGAATGTTAAAATTTGGATAATGGTTCACTCAGCAACAACCCATGATCAGTTTTACAACCATTTAAAATATTTCACTAGGACGCTGTATTTAAAAGACTGAAAGAGTTCAGATCAAGGTATGCTCAACACATGTAACAGGACTGGTTAATAAATAACCGAAGCAAAGTTATTCCATTCCCCTTGCTATTTTGGGATGGAAAGTGTTTTGTTTTGCCACCTTTGCACATGGCTAAGGTCCTCCAACCACTGTGATGGTAAGAGCCCTGACAAGGCAACCACAGCTGAGAAACATCTGCACATCAGGTGGCTTCTGGGAGACTTGCTGCTGTTCGCAGTAATTCTTCAAATAACAAAGTTAAAAGAAGCCCATTAAACGAGGTTTTAAAACTGTTTGAAGACTACCACATCTAGCAATAGGAACAGCTCGAGCTCCTCTCAATCTGGGCAGATGCTGCCAAACAGCCGCTAGAAATTCCACAGTCTCCTCCCCTACCCAGTTAAACGAATACTCCTCCACACTACTGCACACACCTGGTGGTGACACGATGCTATCCCCCCCTCCCCAGAAATCAGAAGGGCCACAGGCAGAAAAATCACTCGCATCACCAACAAGTTCACACTTCACTTATTACTGAGAACCAAGAAACAACTAGGGGAGGGCAATCCAGCCCCATCACTAGGGAGCAACCCCACATTCAGCATGCCCTCTGACTGGTAAGGCTATTTTTAACAGAAGCAGCTAAAAAAACATACAAAAAGGGACCAAAAGAATCACAAATTACACTGATATAAGAGCTTGAATACAGATACCAGGAAGTCCATGTTTAGGGAGCCTATTCTGAACCTATTTCAGACATGTTCTCTCACCTGTCCCTCTTTAACATAAGTAGTTAAATCAGACAAATAACATGAGGTCTCTTGCAGATAAATTGTTATTTGTGCCCCCAAAGCCACTAACTTTATCAATTTACCAGAATGAATGAAGATTATTGCTGCTATCAAAGCAGCAACATTAAACTGCCACCCAAAAATCAGCACCAGCACGGCACAGAGCGAGGACGGCGTTTGCCTGCCCCGGGATCTCTGCGTAGGTCACTTCTGTGTAACAGAAAAGCACAATTGCCTGTCTCCGTTTCAGAGACACGACAAACAACTCCAGACCAAGAACTGTTAACACCTACGTTCCCAGCGCTGAAAGCTTCAGAGGAAGATCTCTACTGTGAACTGCCTTCTTACGCTGCCAAGCACATACAGCACAGGCCCAACGCTACTCCTTTCAGCTCATCAGAGGCAGTACCACTTTGCCGACCGCATTAGGGCGACGCAGGTCCCCCGTGAGGGCTACGGACGAGATCTGTAGTCACAGAACAGACTGTCGTGACAGCCACATACTAACCACAAATCATTTTTTCCTGGCTACGTCACCAGCATCCCAGAGCCAGCAAATTAATTCAGAACCACAGTTGGGTATTAAAAACATTCAACAATAACTAGTGGCAATCCAAACGCATCACCAGTGCCACAGAAAATAATTACAGAACAAGCCCCTTGCTTGCATTTACCCTTAAAAAGTAAGTCTTTTCTCCTCTGCCCCTTTTAAACGTTTAAAGCCCAGACAGTCGGGCATCTCCAGGTGACTACCAGAGCCTGCACAAGGCTCAGCCACAGGAGCTCACCCTCTGGCAGGAAGACACCCCCTTCTTCCCTGACACCCCCGGTTCACCACACATGGCTGCCGAGACACAGCCACACACGGTCGGTCTTGCATTTTCCTCACCTAAGAGTATTGCCAGAGCTCTCCAGGACCCGCTCGCTTCCACAGCGAGTCCAACCTTTCCACGTACATAACTCTGGAGTGAAAAACCCCTCCCTGGGCAAACACGAAAGAAAAACCCAGCACGGTTTCGCTGTACCTGCCTTATTTCCTGGATTTCAAAACGCTACGTGCGATCGTGAAAACGCAGATACCGCAGCAGAAAGGACACAGAGCTGCTCTTCCCACCCCCCCACCCCCGCCCCTACACACACCAAACCCACCAGCCCAGTGGAACTCCATAACCCACGTCCAGTTGCAAACGCCCGTGGGCGCGTCACCCCCCGCGCTGCGCCGCGCACTGCAACGCCCGCGCCGCGGCACCGTGTGGGCGAGGAGCAGGTGGAGCGGAACGGCCCCACGGATCCCCCCCCTTCCCGCCCGGCCGCGGGGTCCCGCTCTGCCGCGGAGCCCGCACCGGGGCTGCGGCGCGGAAACCCCCAACACCGCCGCAAACTCCCTCCTCACCCCGCACGAAGACACCGGCTGGCTCCCGCCTTCCGCTCCCGGACCGCCTGTACCTGGCCCGGCGCCGGGAGGACGGTGCCGTCCCCACGCCCCGTCCCCGCCCGCAGAGGGGGCGGTCGGAGGGCGGTGGCAGCGGCGCGGCCCGCCCCGCGGTTGCTAGGCGACGCGGGGGGTCCGGTGTAGGCGCTCGGTACCGGGGTTCCGTGACGTCACAGCGCGGGGGGTCCGGACTTCCCCTGGCGGCGCGGTGGGCGGACACGGGCACAAACGTCGCCGTCCCGCGCGGGGCTGAGTCGGGGGTTGGGGTTTGTTGCTGGCGGGTGGCCCCTCCGGTGCGAAGCTGTTCTCCAGTTGGCGGGGGGACACTTCCCACCCGGCCGGTGGGGTTAGTCCAGCTCCTCCGTCTTGCTCAAAGTTACCCCTAACAACTGGTGAAAGAGGAAGCTGCTTGGGGTTCAATTCTAAATATATATGTATGTACATATATATGTACATTTCTGTGCTCCAACCTAGGGCAGCGCGGGGGGAAGGAGCAGCTCACTGAGCAGGTCTTGGTCGGGGCAGGTAGAGCATCGCCTCTGCCCCGGGCAGGTGCACCCACCCGCCTCCCCTCCCCACCGTCCCTTCCTGCGGGTGGTGAGTCTGCGAGGAACATGTGACACGTCTGCGAGGAACACATGCGACACGCCAACGGAGGGATTTTTACAGACCGATCTCTGGTTCCCGACGCCTTGTAAAGAAAAGGGCCCCTGAGGGCAGCGGGGATGTCAGGTCCCTGGACGGGGACAGTCACTGGAGACACCAAGGTTCACTGGGGACGACCTCTCCTGCCTGGCGTGCTCTCACTCCTACAAGTGGGTGGCAATAAAACGCACGTATGGCCTCGCCACGATAGTGGTGCCAGTCTAAAATGCCCTCGGTGTGCTACAAAGCAAAACAGATCCTGTTAGAAAGGGATGTCTGTTTTGTCCTTGATTTTAATCCCTTTAGTTATAAGGTAAAGAAAAGCAAACCAAAAAGGGTGAGAACACTCACACTGACTCTGTTAGTTAAAATTCACTTCAGTTCTTAGAAGTTGTGTAACTTCCTTTTTTGCAACACCTCATAAGAATTGTGTTTACTGTGCTGTCTGTGCTAATAAAGAAAAAAAAAAAAAAGAAATCTGTTTCTGTGGCTTTGCAGTAGAGGACTTCAAACAAACTTTTTCTGCAAAACTCCTGTCCAGGAGCCAAACTCTGCCCTTACTGTCACAGTTTTCACTGGAGTGTTACATACAGAAGGAAACACCATCCTGCAGGATTCAGCCAACAGACGAGCACCACCCTCCCAACCATAATGGCACCGAAAGACTTCGAAAAGGAAAGAATCCCCGGTTGCTACCCTGCCATTGGATCCGGCCATATCCAAAAACCCGTTACTAAAGTTAACTTTGGGTATTTCAAAAGAGTTACACGAACCTGTTTGCGGCATACTTCAGTGACACTGCTCACATACAGAGTGACAGAGATGCCAACTGAAAGATCCTTTAAGTACTTTATACTTCTATCCTCAAATCTTTTGGACTTTAGCATGTCCAAAGACAGAGCGCTTTCTGGAGAGGAGAGAAGCCCAGGAGTTACTTGAAGCAGAAGACAAGGAAATGACAAGAAAACAGACCAAAGCGGGCAGTGACAAGCCCACTGGCTCACCCTTCACTCAAAACCCATCCAACAGCTTAACGTCGCATGTCCCAGATATTGCCTGAGCCTGCCTTCATTTTCATCGCAGCCAGCAACTTCCAAGTGTAAAATATTGTTGTTCAAAAAGCAAAAGAAGAGAAAAAAAAAAAAAAGAAATTAATTAGCCTCAATTCTTATACGCAAAGCTTAAAGAAATTCACTGAACTTGACCCTTTAACCAGTTCATTGAAAGAAAATGAAAAGAATTCCCTCTCTGCTGAGCAGAGAAGCGTTGGAAGGGTGGGGGATGCCTTGGGTTTAGCGTAATAAAGTGTAACAGCAAGAGATGAAAGCAAAGTGCACCTCAGCCAAGACACACTGCCGTCCTCGCGTGCTCAGGGAGGTCCCTTGGACTGAGAAGGGCAGGTCTTGGGGCAGGACCCAGCAGACCCCGGGCTCCCTGCGGTGGCAGCGGGGTTCATGTTCAGGAGCTCTCCTGGGAAGCTAGGCAGAAGCTGACAATGAATAGTGGAACAGCGATCAAAACCACCTCCCGGATTTCCTTCTATTCATTAATCTAAATTAACGGGAAAGCAATTTTTACAAGACAGATCTGGGGACAGACAACTTCATTGCTTATTAAATAGGACGCTTCTAAAACCTACTTTTCCTTTCACTATTCATTTTGAAAGAGATAGTTGTATGTCAAGGGTTTGTTGCAGAATAAATAACAATCACAAATAAAATAATTACTTGCACAGTACATTTTTTAACGATTTCCTGAAAGATGCAAAGAAGAAGTATTTGTATTGCCACACTGATCCGGCAGTATTATGGCACGTTGTGAAATGGTTCCTGATACTTACAGAATCATTACCCAACACAGCTATACTTTCAATAGCTTGTGATGAGCACAACGTAAAATAAATGCTTAACAGATAAAGCAGCAACGGTTAAAACTAGTATTATAATAGAGATGTTAAGAACATAAGCACAACCGTTTGGTACACCTGCTGAAGGTGTTACTCAGTGTGCTACCCAGGGCTTTGCCATTTATTAGACAGTATTAACTGAGAAGGCATAAAGTCTCATTGATAGAAGTGTTCCTCAGTAAAGATCCTAGAAAATGTACAGGTTTTACACAATCACTTCTTATTAAGGAATGACTGTATAAAAACTTTATTAAGTAATAATCACAGCTATAATACAGGTCTGTTTCTCACTTCATTAAAGCTAAGCTTGATTAAGTGGAGATTGTTATAGCCTCGCTTTGATCTCCATCGAGACAAACCCCTTATTTTTTACATATTTCACAGTAAAGTGATAATTTTCTGTTTAATATGACTTATGACTTGTTTCCTACAAAGGGAAAAGCAGAGCACGCTGTCATGGCTGAGGGAGTGCAGATGGCCATCACTGCCTTCTCTTGGAGGACTGAGAACTATATTGGGAGTGACACAGACCTGTAACTGCTTCATGCCTAAGAGCAGCGAGGGTGAGGAGGAAGGGCCGTATGTCTGCATGAAATGCCCAGGATAGCAGCTTCCACTTGGTAGGACTGGCAGCTGTGACTCAAATGAGTCAGCGCCACAGAAGATGATGTTGCATGGTATGTTTTTCCCATCTGAGATTGGAGGTCTATTCTCTCGTCGTGATTTCAGGCAGCTGAGGAATCTGTGCAGGTTAGTAATTGCTCAGATGACCACCGACAATGAAATATGTTCCAGGCTTCATGCTTAGTTTGCACAAATAGGATCTGCACACTGAAGACCCTCACGAGTATGGTATTTTCTGAATCCATCAATAGCAGACTTGCTGCTTTTCAGAGGAAAGCCATACAATGACAGGCATGCTCCACCAGGACCATAAAAGCTGGCCCCTGGAAACAGCAGGGCATTCCCTCACACTCATTTTCCATCTTAACACATTTTGGTTTTTCCTAAATCCCATCTGCCAAACACCCACTTGTACATAGTGGTATTTGCAAAGTTTGCGTACTCTTGAGTCCTGTCCAGGGTTTGAGGTTAGGATAGTGACAACTACCTTTCTCTTAGTGGAGAGTAGACTTTTATCCCTGTTACCACAGGAAAGAAAAGAGATGGCTACACTGGCAAAAGGTTGCTTGGTACTGCCAGATCCCACAGATGAATAAATCTAAGCATCCTGAAAAAGGTGCTTGCAGAAGCATGCCAGAGGAAATTTGGGCAAGATACTCGCATTTGGGTGCTTAGAGAGGAAGATTGCTAAATTGCCTGCCGAAACCAGGGGCTCCTGGCCAGGAAACGCCAGGCAGGGTACGTTGTTGAAAGGGTTTATGGCAGGGCAACCTGCTGATCTTGTACAAAGCACTGCAATTTCTTCGGGAGCAATTCTGAACAAAGGCTGGCACCTCCTCTGCTGTTCCAGAGGCAGACTCCCTCCTCTCAATCTCACTAACGCATCACTCACAGGCTAGTCACTCTAATGACAAGAAACTGGAGCTGAAATGTGAAGAACAGAGACTAATTAATAATGAAGATAATGAGATCACCAGAACGTATGTAGCAAACCCGCATCTTAATTATCTCATGAAAATCGGCAACTCCAATCATGCTTCGAGGGCCTTTAATCATGCTCTCTCTGATGAATATTGGTGAGTATTTTGCACAGATACTTATGTAAAAATACCTTTTGTGTGGGTTTTTCCCCTACAATAATAGCTGGACAAGTTACTACTGCACGTAACTGCTCTGCTTCAAAATAAGATATCGCAGACTAGTAATTACAGCTGGTCTGATCTTCAATTCATCTACTCTCATCTTATTTTGGAGTGCCTCCTTTGAAGCAAATGCAATGCGACTGGTGTGAATTACTGCAGTATTATTATGAACCCCTTTTATTATGGCAAAACAAACCAAGAATGATCCCTAATTAAGCTAGTTTCTGCTGAAACACAGGGAGCACATAGTCCCTGCCCCAAAGATCTTACAATCAGAAAAGGCAAAGATAGACTTTGAGGTAGGGAAAAGGGGACAGAGGGACCGCAGAATGAACTCTTTCCCAACTACAATTTGTTCCCACGACTTGTTTGAAAGGGAAGTCAGGAGGAGGCTAAGATAGGATGAACACAGGAAAAGTGTGGAGCTGCTGCACTGAAGACTACAGGGGGAGAAGAAGCAGGCTGTATTTACAGAAGTCAGAGCCTTTTCTCAGCTTGCTGCAGTTTCCTCCCTGCCCTCCCTATCCCTGCATCCCTAGATGTGGTGAGGAGGTCAGCTCCAAATAGAGCTGCCTGGGAACACTGCTCTGGGTGGAGCAGGCTCATCTCAACCCCTCCTCTCACTCCCAAAAACTAAGACCCCCAAGGGTCTGCAGAGAGGCTTATTTTGGCCAGTAAGGAAGCAGCTCTTTAGACTCTACACCATGGGGTAGGCCATGGGGGGGGCTGCTCTCCCCATGATCCCCATTAACATTAATAAGAGTGGAGTGCTTGCTTGTACACTATCCTCAGGAATAGAGCAGGCAGCCTGGCAGATCAAACAGCACAGGTCAAGAGAAGGGCTTGCAACGGAATGTCTCTGCGCAGACGAGAGCACTGAAGGCAGGATGGGGTTGGCTGAGGGCCCATTAGCATCAGTTCCTTGGGCCTATACTGAAGTTGGACCTAACTCTACTACACACAATTACAGCATAAAGACATTTCAGGGGACTTGCCCATTGCGCTCTCTAGAGATGAGATACTTACAACCTCTTTGCCATCAGTAGGTTACGTTTTGGTTGCTTAATGAGGCTGCATTTGGAGAGATTTTCTGTGTTCCTCTCCAAAAGCCTGAGGGACAGTAAGTCAAGAACTGTGAATCCAAAGGCCAGATAATGGAACAGGATATACACCCACCTCTGAAAAGCAGTTTAGATTTTGCTCATCACTGCAGCTGTATCATTAGCTTTTTCTTAACAAGCTCTGAAGGTGTCTCGTAATAGTAGCTGTGAATCCACGATTAAAGCACCTTTGTCAAAAGCATTACAAAAATATGCCAGGCACAAGATCTATTCTCTTTAGTCTTCATCAAAATGCCAAATAATACAAAATTAAAATAAAACAACAGGTTAGATGAGCAAATTCAAGTGAAAAATACATAGCCCGTCCTTTAGAAACGGGCTGGGAGGACTGCACAGACTGAGGGCATGGACACATTCACTTCACACAGAAGACAGAAAGGAAAAGTGTGAGCAACCCTCAACCATTTCAAAGCTTAAGCCAAGGTGGAGCCAAGCAGCTCCATGTTGCACCAAAAAGAAGCAGACGCGGTTACTCAGCTGTCTCTGCTGTGGCAAATTAACTCAGCTCCTCTGTGGCTGCAGTGACAATAGGCTTTATTGGCTGGTTTACCGGAGCAAGCAACTGGCCAGGAGTTAGGCGAGCCTGGAGACATGGATGGAGCAGCACATGCAGCTCTGAGGACTCTGCCTGCATAGTCTGTAAAAGACAGGCTGCTGGCTGAAGAACACACCTTTTGGTAGTGTCAGCTCTGAGCATGTTTTCATGACACGGTTTTAAGCTTTTAGCCCCCACTCTGCAAAATATAACCTGTTAGCAGAGGAGAGGAAAAAGAATCAGCTGACCGGGACAAGAATAATTCATGCTCACCAGCAGCTAATATTTCTCACATAGCACACAGCTAACAGCAAGGTTGCAGAACAGAGCATCCTAAAGCAATGAAAAGCCTGTACTGAGCTCATGGGTGACAACTTCATTTTGGTCCTGTTGCTTGTTTGCATTAACATATCTTTTTAATCACACAATCACATGCTATTTCCCACTGGCCTGGATTTGCTGGGGACACAGGCTGGATGGTGCTCAGTTTATCAGCAACTATTCAATATCTGCTTTAGTCTCCTTGATCAAAGTGTAGCTTCATGTCTTATTTATGGCTACTACTAACAGCCTGCTCTGTAGACAGAACTATTTATTTCCCTCCAAGCTTTTCTGTGGTGTTCATCACTCTGACATCTGAGTGCTTTGCAAAGATTAATTCATCTTCATAAAGCCTCTTCAAAATGAGAGAAGATGGTATTCCTGTTTTACAGATCAGGAGCTGTTGCATAGACAGATTGAGGTCAAACATTTCCACTCATGATAGGTCCTAATATGATATGTCTCAGATCTAAATTTTTTTAGATATCTTCAAATATAATGCCAAAACAAAAATCTTCTGGTTTGAGTGTTAAAATAGAGCTCTGACTGTCTCCTTATGAAGTCAGGTATTACAAGAACTGGAGAGGAGTAGGAACTGTAAATGGTGGTCACCAGAAATAAGGATGAAAGCTTTCTGACTGCCAGTCTCAGGAATACTGAAAACCAATACAGATAACCCATGTGAATATAAAACACATTATGAGCCTTCAATGAAGCAGCAAAATATAACTTGAAAAACTACACACATAGGAATTTTTCCCTGCAGTTTACAGCGCAGGACCAAATCCTGAGAGCACAGTTTAAGGTAGGAGGAATTGCAGATTCTCTCCATTTCTTGGGGTCTGGCCCATTAAGCATGGGCAAAACCAGGAAGCTTTGTAGTGTAGAAGACCACCCTGGGAAGGAAGGCTTTTGTTTTATTAGTGTGTTAAAAGCATCTGTGGATCAAATGTGCCAGTATCACTTTACAGCATGAAAATGCCGCCCAGGGGACTCTCAAGACTCATCTTTTCAAACGCTGATACCTCTTTGTCAGTTTTAATAAAAGGCAGCTACAAAAACAAAGTGGGCCATGTGGTCTCAATGAAGCAGAGACTGTGGCAATCAATAACAGAAACAATCTGCACTTACTTGCTGGGAGAATTTGCTTTTAGCAGCAACATCTATATAACAAGACATCACTCAAGACCACCCTATGTTTTTTCTTGGGACAATGAGCCCACTGTGCCCAAAGCACATCTGTGCTTATGGAGATTTGCAAATCCAGGACAGTGTTTAGACTGATAACATGACCATGCAACATATGATGATGGATCAGAGCTTGCACGATGTTTGATCCTTCCTCTTCTGTCCTAAACCGGACACTTTTCTGTCTGAAAAGAAAACTTCTCTGATAGAAACATTGATTTTTTTTTAATGCAACACAGACATTATTTTCTGATGCACTTCATGGTCTCTTTTCACAGGCCACAGAAGTACCTCCCTGCCCTGCACATGGGTCCGCCTAATATAAGCTCCTGTCTCCAGCCCTGTTTTTTAGCAGATGAATGAGGTAGGTGTACAGTTAGGAAAGAGAACAAAACTTGGGGAGAGGAGGGACATGGAAGTTAAAAGAAAGCCTTTTTTCATTTGTTATCTCTGAAAGAGACCAAACTGTACCACAGCAAATATTTTTTAGTTGAGACTCCTGATACATCCCAGGCCCCCAGACTGTGCATGATTTAGATCAGTTAAATTACACAGCACATCGAAGTTTTATTGGTTTGGAAAGTTGCAGCTGAAGCCATTAACCAGTGCCATCTCCATGTAGCACATATCTAGTAAGTAGGGCTCCTTAAACACAGACAGTCATCTAGTTAAATGCCATCAATGCCACAATCCATCAGGAACAAGGTGGCCTTTGCTCAGTCCCCTGGCACTGACAGCTATGGTCTCTCCACGAAGGCTAAGAGAGTTGTTTGACAGAGGGACAAGAAGGTTATAAAGTGTAGGGGAGCTGAACTGTTTGCTGTGAGATCAACTTGGTGTGGATCTGCCTGCAGCAGGGGCTCAGGGAATCTGCTGTCGTACAGTGATCTGTAATGTCTTGCAGTGCCAGCGCTGAGCACCGCAGTGCCATGCCAGCTGAGCTCCCATCTCCCACTGTCACCTATGGCTGCATGGTGACAGCACAGTGTGACAGATCCCGACACCCCAGCCTCTTGCAATGCAGTCCCTAGGTCACCATGGATACAAGGGACACACCAACCGGTCCATTTCCTGTGGCACTCAGCTGCATTCCTTATCTTTCACTTTTCAGCAGATTCCTGGCTCTTTGCTTCACCAAACAAGGAACCAGATGTTTTCAGTTCCTTCTATCCGAGAGACAATGCAACATTTGTGAGCAGAGGAGCTGGCTTGTCAGGTTAAGCATGTTTCGGTAAGTTATGTTAATAAAATCATGTCAGTCTAAGTTGCAGTTGCTGCAAATTTGTATATGCCTGGTTCAGGATTAATTTTGGGTTTAGGATCTTGGGTCATACAGAAAGTCAGGGGCTTAACCATTAGTTCTATCCAGAAATAGAATTTTCATTCTTGAATATGGCTAAAAAATAGCAGCCATCAAAATATTTATATATGGATGGAAAACCCCCGCTACTTTCTATAAGTAATGCCTACAAAGCATTTCAGAGGCATGGTTGGGTATTACAGAGAGAAGTCCAATCTCAGTAAGAAACATACAGGTTTAAATTTAAAAGTCACACGTGGACAGTCTTATCAGCTGAAACATGAATTGTATTCTAGCCTTAACAACTCAGTATAAACATCAAAACGGTCCGATTTCCAACCTGGACCATCCCTAAGACATTCTTTAACCTCTGTGATTTGTGGTTCCTATTCATCATTCATTTGCATTCATATTGAAATCTAGCAAGCCAGGTACTTCCATCAGCCCTGCACTGCAGTAGGAATATACAGCAAGTCAATTTTATGTAGCACCAGAGAATGACAACTCAATACTTTCCATGACATTTCATTTTGGTGGATTTTAATCTTGTCCCTAAGAGACAGGAGCCACTAGCCACCGCTGGTTTGGGGGTTTTTTGCAACTCACAGATGCATAATAAGGAGAGGATCAGTGAAGAGAGAGAAAGAAAACAAGATTTTCACATGGTGAAAGTGGTGCTTTGGAAAACAACCTTCCACACCTCCAGCAAGATGAAAACAGAGTACAAAAGAGAAAAAATACATGCAGAAAACTTTTTTTCCAAACCTTGCAACCAGAATTATGCCCTCTTCCTCCATGTCACCCTTGCCCATCAGATCCCTTTTTCAGCATTTTATTCTGGTATCAGCCAAGACCCGAATCCAAGGCTCCCTGGGGGCATAGCGCTGTACTGTGATAAGCCAGCTGCATGAAAACCAGGAGCTAAGTCAACAGAGTTCAGTGAACATCGAGTGAGCGAGCAGCAAAGGGGATTTACTTTGAAATGGAGCATCTATGAACAACCAGTTTTCATAGGGACTAATCGACTTGCCTTGCTCCCCAGGTAGATAGATAAAAAGGCTTAGAAAACTCTGTCCTGATACTACAGCAAACAGCTCTACAAGGGCTATGACAAACTAGCCACCTAATGCAGAGATGAGAAAGCAATAGGGATTTTTCTTGTACAGTCATTTCATGTTCTGGCCTTTGGCCCAGCCAACTAGAGACAGAGCCTCTCGGGACACAAAAAGCCCAAGATCCCAGACCACAAGACATAAAAACATTTCTGTGCACTGATTGCCTCCTCACAATAACCTCATTATCACAGCTGTCAATCAACAGGACAAACCAGTCACTAGCATGGGAACTACTGATAAGAGATGCTCACCCTCAACTGCATTTGCTGCCTAGAACAACACAAGTGATCGCAGCTTTAATACAGCAACAGTTTCCTCAAAGCCAGAGCCGCAGCCTCTGTCCTGTCTCTTCACTGCAAAGGATGGGTCACATGAAGAGATTCCCTTTGGCTCTGTGTCACGCTGCTGGGGCTGCAGAGTACAGCCCCTTCAATTCCATACCGAACTACCACTCATATGGAGATAATTGTTTAAAAAACAGATGCTCATACTGTCATTTAGATTTATGTCCCACAAGGTGATGTCCTGTGATCAGCCTGAAAAACCTTCTTCCTTATAGATTTCCCAGCATATAAATCTTGTATCCACTTGCTATCCCCCTTCATAAATGGCTATCCAAAACCTGAGTGTTATTAATCACTCACCTGGTATGAGACCTCTCTGTGTTTTATGCAAGTCCTTGATTTACTGATAAAGGGTGGCTATATTCCTAACTATGCCAATATAAGGCTGGATTTATCACTTGTGTCCAGTTCTGATGCCAGTACTCCTCAGCCACTGTTCAAGACAGTGGCGTAACAGTGAGAATTTGGTCCTGATTTATTGACCTGAACAACTGAAGTGTTTTTAACAAATTTCAGAAAAAATCTGTCATCATTTTAAAATCAACTAAAAAAAAATCTTTCCCAAGGCAGAGATGTTCAAAAACCTACCAAATACCCTCAACATTCAGCGCCTGAATCAGAAACTGTAACAGATGGACTCAGAGGGCTTTTTTAATATTGGCTATTAATAAGTGCAAATGTTCACAATGACAAATGCAATATATTTTTAGTCTGTACCGGGATATTAGTCTGGTCTTCATCAGCACTTTTTGTCAAACTTCCCGCTTTGACACAAGCCCACAATACTCTAGCTGTGAGGCTAGCGTTTGTCTAAATATGCGGACACACAACCATGAACTCCTTCCAGCCTCACGTTCCTGTTTCAGGGTAAGGTCTGTGAGCATTCTTGCTGGTCTGACTACCTGCAAGGTGTGTCTGTCCATCCACCTTACTTCTCCCCCAGCATCCAAGAATATTGTTGTAACTGGGATTGTTCAATGATTGCAGCTTAGTTAACCTGGAATTAATCTAGTGTAAATCAACTCCGAATCAGGCTTTGCTATCAAAATGAATGGATTAACTCACAAAATAGTTGAGTAGGAAGACCTGGCTCTGTACTATAAACATCACAAATGCACATGTCTTTAATAAAGTCAAGTCTTTCATTGCTATTTTTCAGAGAGTAAAAACTGGGCAGCAGTGATGAAGGAAGATGTGGCTGTACGCAATTCAGCCTCAGCAGCACGGATCAGCATGTGCACAAGGTCTCACTCACCTTCTGTCTCTGCCATGTCTTTACTTCCCAGCTCAATACTTGTAAGCACAGCTACACCAACACCTCCAAAAGCTCAACACAGTGAAATGACCTTGCCGTGCTGTGAACCTTGGCTGTAAGCAATGCAAATATTTTGAATCTGATTCTTGTGGCCATTTCCCTAGGTTACACATGCAATCTTAATGGTTCCCAAAAGAACACTCTGGTAAACATAAACTGGGATAACAGTTTGACAAATGCCAGCTGATGTAAAATGGACCTATTGTTTGTGTTTAACTGGAAGCAGTCAGGATTTCATGTCTGTAGTTTGTGGTTTCTTCTGGGCTCGTTGCAATAGTTTCTACATAACACAAGGTTATTCTCATTTTTAGATGGTAAGCACCAGAAAGGACATGGGGAAACCTGGGGTTATTGCACGGGGGACTCTGTGCTGCTCACCTGCAATGCTGCTGTTCTGTGAACAAACAGCTGCACTGTTCTTCCCAGATTGCCACAGGAGAAGCTTTGCTCAGTAACTGGCCCTGTGGAGGTGCTGTCTGGAGCTGCAGGGCAAGCACAGAACAAGGGAGGATGTTCCAGGGCAACAGGGCCTGGATACTATCAGTGTAATTTCATAAAACTTGCATTAAAGAGTGCCTACTGCCATTTCACTGCAGACAAATCTGACCTAGAGAGGCTATGGCTTTTAAAGGTGTTCAGACACCTACACTTCCTACCCTTCAATTACTTCTGTTCCATATTTGTGTGATAAAAGCTCAAAGAAACACATAAAGGCTTTCCTAAACAGCAGGAATTCAGCCTAGGTGGTCTCCAGCCCTAAAACTACTTCCAAGTGGCTTCTCCAAGCTCAGACACATGACAAAGTTAGGACTTGGATACTCATTTTCCCGTTCTTGCAATGCTACCCCCAGGGCTCTGATGCAGCACCTTGCTGGGATGGATGCTGCACTGGGCTAAAATTATCCTCACCCAGGAAATATTTTCCTCATGCATTTGGCTTCACTCCTTCTCTCCTCCCTGAGCAATGGGCAGCTACAAGGAGAGAGTATTTCACATGATTAATTTTCTGCTATGGCAGAGAGGATGCGTTTCCTTCTACATCTGTGTTTTTGTTCACTGGCGCTCAGACAAATGACTAAGCCGTGGGCAGCGATCTGGAGTGACAGCAGCGCTCTGGATCCCAAGCACACAGCACAGCAGTTATTTGTGAGGGCGGCTGACTGGACCAATTGTCTTTCCTTCCCAAGTGATATTAGCATTTTATCATTAAATCATACTTAACATCAAAACTGAAAGTCTCCCCAAGGCCTGAATAAAGTACATCACTGAGCGCCTCAGCTGAAACCAATTTTTCATCTGCTGCTCCTGGGAAAAGTGATGATTTTTTTGACATCCAAATATGCTAAAGCAAGCTGGTGACCAGATATAGGCAGCCCACAATAAACCAGTGAACACCAGCACTTCTGCCAAAGCCTGGTCTAAAATCTACTGACATCAGTAGCAAACTTACCTTTCATTAAAGACACATTTTGCCTTGGCTCTCAGAGTCCTCATTCTGTTATCTTTGCTCATGTTGAGTCCCAACTATGCTTTATGAATGTCTCCATTGGTTTGAACTGGTTTCCCTGTTAGGTGCTGTTGAGGCATTGCCTGGGGACAGTGCTGACCATGCGAGCGGTGGCTCCTCCAGGCAGGCTGAATGTCTCCCCAAGGCTGGGAAATGGGCTTGGGACTTCCCGGTACCCTCCTTCCACCAAACTAGAGGGGAACAGAAAGCATGTCCTACCAGACCGCTTTGCTCCTACAACTCTCTGAATGCTGCTAGCCCCTCCTTGCTAGGAATAATTTTTATCTTTCAGGCCCACAGAGAATAAATGCTCTTTCTGTGTTTTGGCATTTTCATGCACTTGCGAATAGCAACAGATATGGATTAAATGCTGCAGATACATGGCTGAGTGGCAGCTCTGCCAGAAGAGTTTACTTTCATACCTGCCCTGCAGATACAACTGCTCTGCCTGGAAACAACATAGAAACTGCAAGTCTGGTGTAAGATCTCATGCAAGTCACAGGGGAAAAGTACCCTTCGCTCCAGAGATAAACCCGCCCTCCCTCTCTTCCACCCTCTTTGCAGAGCTGGCTTTGAGGATGCTCAGACCAGCCTTACATGTCTGTCTTCCACACCTTTGCACTGCTCCCATGTTTTAATTGCTTCTGGTTTACATTTGGGTGACCAAAGCTCGAGAGAAACAAGTTCAAAGGCTTTCTCAAATCACAGTATAACAGTAGGTGGTCCCCCCTATGGCCATCACATATCTTACAATTAGACGAAAGGAGAATGAAAGAAATAATTGCAGTGTCCATATAGGGCCCCTGCTGTCAATTATCCCTGATGTGGGGTGTCTGCTCTCTGTTTCTTTCCTGGTGGGTCAGCCCCAGGCAGGCAGAGGCAGCACTGACAGCCCAAGGACGGATCAGCATCATCAGTCACTCCTATCTGATGTCCAGCCTGACTGAAGATTGACTTCAGCTGCCTGAACACAGACATTTAATGCCACTCTAAAGGCCTAAGACATTCAAGGCATTCACACAGATGTGGCACAGCCCCTCCAGGAGACCATGCCCACACAGCAGCACCATGCAACTATTGGCACAGGCACCCAGGAGACAGGGGCTACAGGTGAGAAGAGACACAGCCTCCTCGGGTGCCGCAGCACAGGGCCCCTCTCGGCACCGTGTTGATGGGAACACCACTTCGCTACCCAGCTGCAGTTCGCTGGGCTTGTTAGGATGCCTGTGTAGCTGGAGCTAAAGGTACCCCAGTCAGAGCCATCACCCTTTTTAATAACCTGAGCACACTGTGAGCTGTGTGATTCATTCCCCCCTCAGTCTCTTCTGCAAAGTGCAATTTAAGTGGAACAGCAACAACTGAGTTTCTCCACCTGAAACCCACAGGAATGTACAAGACCCAGGGGACTCTCCTTTGATGCTGCAGACACTGTCCTCACCTGGGAACTCCCCTCATGGCTAGGCAGGCTCCTCTTAAAACAGTTATTGGATTACAACTTCGGGCTCAGCCTTTGTGCTTTAGGCTCTGCCAGACTTGTTTAATCAAGTAATGTGACACTTCCTTCTATAAAGACCTGAGATCTACTTCCCTGGCAGCATGCCTTTTCCTCCAGGAGGTCAGCCCGGATCCCTGATTTCTGATGTGCTGCTGGCAGCAGGGAGATGAAGCAATAAAAAAAAAATAATAAAAAAAAAATCAGGATGCTGTTATTTGTCAGGTAAACCTGACAGGATGGCCTGCTTGAAAAGGATATCTCAATGAGCTCCTGCAGGCTGACCCATTTCAACCCCAGAGAGCAGGACAGGCTGAGCTCAAAACTCTTGACTTCCTCCAAATTCCCACTGGGTTTAAATACTTGAGGTGATTAAGGAATGAGAAGCGAATATCTAAAAAATCAGAGGTGGCACAACAAATCTTGGACACAAATTTGAGCAAAAAGGCACCATAAATAGATGTTATCTATTAGTCCAGGAAGTTTACTGAATAACCTACCTTGCAAGATTTCTTGAGACAGGAGTGGTGCTCAGATCTGGAATATCCTAACTGCACTGAAAATCTGCTCCCTAATTCTTATCTCCTTTACATGTAGCTTTCTTGTCTCCCTTACTCATTTCTCATCTTTCAGCATGTTTTCATTCTTTTGCCAAGCCATGTTTAGCAAGCAACATAGAAAAATGTCACAGGAAAAAAGTCAGCCAAGGTTGTCCCTTTATAGCCATATGTAATCTTCACCTTCAAAAGTGTTACAAAACATCCCAGGCGAAATATTTACTAAGATTAAGAACTGAGATGCCACCATCTCACCTGGATGCACCGGTACCTTGCTTGGTGAAGAAGCTGGAAGAACCTCCTGCCCCTCTCTTATGCAGCAAACCCCAGGATGAAAATTTCTGGACAGTCTCTTCTGCAGCATGTGAGCAGGCAAAGCCAGTCTCGTTATTTCATAGAATCATAGAATGGTTTGGGTTGGAAAGGACCTTAAAGATCATCTAGTTCCAACCCCCCTGCTGAGGGCAGGGACACTCTCCACTATTTCCAGCATGCAAACTCCATTGCCACTGATTGATATGAAAAAGGAGCTTTAGTTGGGCATGAATGAAAGGCAGTGATTAAAACATTGTATGAAATTGATTTAATAAGGTTCAATGATTGAAACAGGAAAGCTTTCCCTTAACAATTTGTTACAGGCCAGATTCAGCCACTGTGACCAGCTCTGCCGTCAGCCTAATTGAAATTTGTGCAGTGAGTGGGGGCAACAATCTTTGCTCTCAATTAACTCTGAAGAAAAGTTGAAATCTTTTTAATCATTCTGAATTATCAGCCCTTCTTGCATCTGATTTTTTAAAAGGTCTGGATATTTACACAGTTATTAAGAATATTCAGAGGTATCATAATTCACAGCCATAATTAGGGACTATTTATTAAACTGCATGTTTCAAAGCTAGGATTCGACATCAGGAGACAATTTGCATTTCATTTGGAGGGAAGCAGGTAGGAATCTCCTACAAATACCCACTGCAAGGTCTGCATCTAGTCCCAGCCCATCCTGTCATGGACTTCTGACTGCAGATTGAATTGGATGTATCTGGCTTTTCCTATATTGTTGTTACAGATACAAAAAATCCAATTTTGCCATTCTTGCTTATACTGACCAGCACCTCTTCTGGAATTACTCCTTATAGCCTAACTGAACTTGTTTGTAGGAAAAAATAACACCTCATGGTAGCTAAATGAGACCTTTGTGTCTGGATACAGTAAAATTTGGGGGCAACCAGACCTTGGATTAGGTCTGTTTCATACAATCTAAAGGCCATATTCCCAGGTCTCAACACGTGCTGCTGACCACTCACTTATGTCCTGAAAGCAGCAATGTGTGTGTCATTACCCAGACGTGGTTCCCAACGGCTTCTGCAAGCAGAGGCAGTGCTCGGGCTCTGGGGAGGAGCAGCAGCTGAAGCTGCAGAAGGCTTCATGTGAGCATCTTCTCCTCATGAAAATATCCCTATTAATAAAACAGTAGGGAATGCAGAAAAGCAGATTTATCTCAGAGTAAAACGTATCTTTGGGAGCTCCCTGAGGAGTCAGCAGCAGCTTGTTACGGAGCTAACGTCTTTTACTGCCGCAGCCACGTGAGTAAGAAATATTTCAGTGTTAGAAACAGTTAAGAGAGGCACAAAGCAGGAAAGCTGGGCAAACAGAACAAGTGGCTTTGAGTAACAAAACCCGCAGCTACTGGAAAACCTCCTGAAAGGTTTTGAATTTGAAACAATCCATGACCTAATTAGGTGGCACTGTTACTGGAGAATAGAGGAAGGAACAGAAAGAAAGGAGGGGGAAGATAAGGGGGGAGAGACAGAAAAGCCTACATACTTAGCAGACCAGTCCAAGCTAGAGCGGACCAAAGCTGACGCTTTATTTAACACGCACGAGCACGCTCCATGAGGCACGAGGGATGCGCAGATGAAAGGGGACTTTCTTCATGCTTGTGGACAGTCTCCTCGTGGAGCAAGTTTTACACACTGCGATGAATGAGGGAAACAGACAGGAAAAGTCGTATTTTGTGGGGATCTGGAATGAACAAGTAATATCCATGCTGGTTTCTGTTACTAAAATATCACATTTTTCTCTAAGGGGAAAAAATAGGTTAGGAATCCCTAAGCAGCCTTGTAGGAAACAAGTATTAAAGTGAATTGGGCCAAGACATGATAAGGATGTGATCTATTCTGCATCTTTCCCAGAATGATTCCCCATCAGACATGGCAGAAGCACAGTTCAGAGGCAACCGGCACCTCTGAGCCAGGACGAGCACGATTCACATGCACAGGTTACTTGGATGACACATAGCAGTTCGCTGCAGGAACAGGCTCAGCAACTCAAAACCAAGCAATATTATACTCTTGAGGTCATCTCAAGTGGCTGCAAGGGAGTAATCAGGAATATCCACACAGATACTGCCATGGAGTGCACAGACACAGTGTCTCTCCAAGGCAGGAGGCCCTGGAAGGCCCAAACCATCTAATCAATCACACACTACACACCAGGAGTTCCCCATATGCCACCTGAACCATCCTGTGCACAGCGGAGCAAAGGGACACACACCTCTTACTTGCCACGGCTTTCTTGAACAACAACAGGCCAGACTCTTAACTAGGATGCACCGTCCCAGCGCTGACTTCCCTGAGCTCTGCTGATTTAAATGGCAAGATTCTGGTCTGGTATTTCCCAAATGATACTGGAAGAGGAGAAGAACCAGGCCAGCCAAATCCTTGTCACTTTTCAGCCAGGGAGGTTACAGACTGAGCCACAGCTGGCTTCCTGCAGACACCTTGCTGTGAGCAGTTCTGGGCAGCAGGAGAGCTGATGAGGTGCAGCAGTCTCATCTGGACACCATTCAAATACTTGAACTACACATTCATTCAAACAAGGAACCAAAGCGACAAGGATCTGGCCCGACCATCAGCTGTTACCACAGATGTGCGAAGCCTTTGAACTAAGTTTCTTTAAACTCACAGTCTTCCCCACAAAAAGCATTTGTACAATTGCCGATCAAAGAGCATTGATAAATCGAGTCCTGACTTCTCTTCCTCCCACTGCAGCATTCACTATTCCCAAAGGAGCAGATCTGAATTCTTCACTCACTGTACCACTGTACTCTGTGACTAATCTCCTTCATCACCACAAAAGGAGCTGCTGAGAAGTGCTGCCATATCAGGATGGGTGGCACAGAACAGTCCCTGCCCCTCACTGCATGACAAGCAGACACACTCATCTCGCAGGCAGCTGCAGAAGTCATTATCCCGCACAGAAGCCGCACAGGCTCTCCGCATTGCTGCAAGCTGCCTTCAGTTTTAGGCAACTGAGCTGTCAAAGAACTGCAGGTGAGGCGGCCCAGCCACTGCCCTGGCCTTTCCTTAGAGGACCACAGCCAGCCCCTGCAGGGAGCGCGGCCAGCCCAGCCCTGCACTGTGCCTGCGAGCCCCTTGGCTACCACGTCCTTCATACGAATATGCTTCTTCGCAGGATGTGCCGCTGTCTGTGCACGTCTCTGCCCTGAAACACTTAACCCAGGAGTGCAGACATACCTGCAGTGATTGCTGTTTGCATCAAAGGCATGGGAAGAGGTTGCTATGAGCACTGAACCAGCCAGTCATACCCACCCAGCCCACGTCCAGCCCACGCAGGCATGACACATGCCAGGGAGAGAAGGCTGTGTGTGGGCCCGCTTCAACAGTGGCAGCTACAGTGCACAGCGAGATTAGCTCCTTCCCTGAGGTCATACTGAAAGGCTGTGACAGAGGCTAGAGATGAATTCAGACACCTCTATCCTAAACCAGTCATACAACCACAGCCGTGCTCTCACCTTTAGTTTGGGATACCTCTGCAGGGCCTGTATTTCCACAATCACTTTTTACTCCATTAAAAGTAAACGCAAACACTTCAGAAAGAGCAAAAGCTCAGAGGGAACAAGAATTCACTGCACATTCTAGTTCTGCATAAGAAATCAGACATCTCAGAAAATACAGTCCAGCCCAGCTGAAGTTCTCATCTTCAAAACTACACTGCTTTATCACCACATCTGTCTGGAAACGGCTCGCTGCCCACCGCACCGCCGGACTACCCTGTTGCATCAGCAGTGCAGAAAGAGATCTGCAGAGCCCACAAAAGGCATGCGGGACTGTGGGGAGGCTCCCTGCATGCAGGCAGCTTTGCTGTAGGTAGCACTGCACACACAATGCAACTAGCTTGCTCCTGAAAAGAAAAAGCTGACAAAGGGAGAAGGGTCAGGCTCTGCTTTCCCAGTCTGTAAGGTTTTCTAAGACTCATCTCCTTCAATCTCATACCATTCAGTTAATGGCTAGTTAGAGCAGTTTCACACTAATTGAAAGCAGACTTCTGTATATTTTAACTGTGGCTTTTAGCCTGATTTACATCCCTGATCTAAGCACACTTAACAAAATATGCCTTCAGGGGGAAGAAAATTTATCATTCCTTAATTTAAAGTTATACTTACTGAGAATGGCTGTGGAAGCGTCTACAGGGAATTTCAGCGTCTCTATGCCTGTCTTGGTAGCAGCTAAGTTTTCTCTCTTGCCTTCGCACAAGCGGGATGTGAAGCCAGACCTGGGACACACTCTGTGTCTGTGCTGATGAGGGCTCTCAACTGTGTATCGTTGCCAAGACACCCGGGAGAGACTCCAAAGCCTCCAGATCTCACCCTGGCTAAGGCATTCCTAATCAAATGCTCCTTTCAACAGGAGCTTTGGCCATGGGCATCGTGCAGAGCTACGATCAGCATCATTTTATTTGATCCAGGTGAAGCTAAACTTCTGTGCAGTGCTTAATATTGCTTATTAACAAAACATTTCCAATCTGGAATTGTAACAAGCTCTCTATATTAGCCTTACTTTTGAAACAAATAAATTTTCTGTCTCACCCTCCTGCTTTGAGTTGCTTAGAGGAGATCACAGAAACGATGGCAGGATTGAAGTCTGCCTTCAGGTTTGATGCTGAAGCCTGCAGTGGATGCAGTTATTTCTCAACAACTGTAAGAGTCTGCTATGCCAAAATTTTATGACCTGCAGTTGCAAGATTCTTGACATCTGGAAACAAAGAGAATTCATAAGATCTGCTGCTGCAGTAATACACGTGAATAAACTTTTGCATTATGGCAACAGATCCTAGACAGACAGGTCTCATGATGCTAGATGCCAGTACAAATTCACAAGGTCTACCCCAAAGATCTCACAGACCAAAATACAAGATGCATGGAAGCTGCAGACAGCAAGAAATAGCCAGATGAAAGGAAAACACAAGTCTGAAGTGCAGCAGAAGCCAAACTGCTTATCTGAAAAAATACCACCTCTCAGCTACCTCTCAAGTCAGTACAATAGGTGTCATTTTGGGCTCCTACCCTTTTGAATTTGTCATCCCTTTCATACTGTGTTAATTGTGTTAATGGCTATTCCATATCTTAGTGGTGTTAAGATGGAAAGGTTCACAAAGCTCATGGAAGCCTGTGCAAAACCAGACAAGATGAATAGGCATTTAAGAATCCCATTTTCCATTGCTCCTATGTTACAGCTGATCCTGAATGCACTCCAGCTTCCTTGTTCAACATTAATCTTTGTTTCTACAGGTAAGTTGATTACAATAAAAATGCTTACATTATGGAAGTCAGATCAAAGCACTTCAAAATTATCAGTATGACTGATCTGACAGATTTTTTTTTTTCTATGGATCACAAACAGTTCTGATAATGGCTTCTTGAATTAGGATAGGCAACATTTTTCAGTATCTTTCAATCTTTAATGGTATAGAAAAACATTTTCTGCCCTTTCCTATTAGTTAATCATAAACTAGATGAACTTCTAATATTCAGATTTCTGCAACAACGGAAATTTATGGACCCTTAATTTTGCTGATGAGGGTTGCTCAAAGTGGGAAGGGTCAAACACTTAAAGATTAGTTTTCAGGGAGGATATACTTTAATCCTCTTCTTTCCTCCTACAGTTACCATTATGTGTGTGTAACTAACTTAAAATGAACTCCTTGTACAAGAGCACTTGTAGTGTGGCTGAAGTAAACCAGTTAAATGTATCTTCCCAGTAGGGCCTCAGTTCCTGATTTCAGCTAACAAGGTTGTAAAGGAGGGTGGGAAGCAAAAGGAGGCAATAAGGTGAAGGAAGTACTGAGGGAAGATCTGGTTTTGCATATGGGTTTTCACACTTCTTTATACTCCCAGAGACACATTTTAGAAAGAAAAGAATAAACTGCTCCTCTGCCTGCTCCTGGCACTGCATCTGCATTGAGCCCTGGCGTGTGCAGCCTTCAACTGGCTTCATCATTCAGCCCAAAACACATTAAGCATGAATACTTCTGCAAAAAAGGTGATCATCTGTTAGTAACACTAGTTATGGACACCCCAGGGAGAGAGACACCTGGGACAGCTCATGTTCTTTACACACAAATGCTGAAGGCACATCACTCTCAAGCAGCCGAGGCTCAGCTTCTAGGTCGAATCACTGCGTGGTCGGACATGATGCAGCCCCCCTCCATAAAATTTAGTAATATAGTAAGCCTGTATAGCTTCTTAATTCAGTGCGTCTCCATTTGGAGCTTGCCTAGAGATAGCCCAACATAAAGAAATTTTACTCCTTATTCAAAAGCCCCACTGCAGGACTGGGTCTGCTCGGCTCGGCAGCAAGGCCGGCATCAGAGCATCCCACAGCCCAGACCAGGAGCAGTGATGGAGCTTGCTGCAGCTCAGCATCCTTCACCCAAGGGCTGGGGGCTACAGGGCAGGGGATGAAGCCAGTTCTCCCATAGAGTTAGGATGTGCCTGGGTTGGACAGTGTGAACCGAAAGGGAAGGGCTCCACAGCAAAAACTGGTAAAGATTACAATCATAAGCCGAGCATGATTAAAAATGTATCTCTCCCACTTGCAATTTCCATGAATCTTTCAGAAGGTCTAAATCTGAGAAGGTAAATTAACTCCTTATCTGTGCACACTTTAAGCTTTCTAAAAAGCAGGCCTGAAGTCTGGAATAAATTCAGCAGGCAGCAATCTTTTAGCCTTACATGGGAAAATTTGCCTAATAAAACACTACGATTTTATCAGGCTGTTTCCTTCTGTTTCCTCTCTGGTAGGTAATGGCAGTTACACCCACTACTTAGTTTTGACATGTGTAACCCAGAAAAGCCTCAGTTCACTGTAAAAATGCCAAGTGATACATTTCTTTGTTAGAAGATGTCTTGGGGCTCTTGTCGCATTCTTCTAAACACATCATGAAAAACTAAATGCATTGTTAACAGCTAGTAGAAAAGCACCATGCATTAGCCGTTCTTCTTCTGAATGGAAAAGAACAATTTCTGATGAAATATAGTTCCTGTTATATTCCTAGATTGCTTTACTGGATGGCTGCCCTGTCTTTCACCAGCCTCAGGCTGAAAATAGGAATTTTGAAAGAGAAATTCTGATACTCTCGAAAAGAATTAAAGGAAACTGTGAAAGTTCTCACTAAAAGGATATTTTTTAAAAACTGGGGTCAATCAATTTCTTAAAATGTTTCTTAGATATTTGTGCAATTAAACAGATTTGTTAAAAATCCAGTCAAAATGAAATTGAAACTCTCCACTCTGAAAGATGTCAAAATGAGATGCTCTGAAATTTGGACATAATTTCCTTTCTCCTGAGCCAAAATGTTGTCAAAACCAGTATTTTATGGACATTTCAATTTTGACAGAAAACAGCTTTACCATTGGACTTGGCAGTCTATCCGGTGTCTCAGCTAGAAAAGCCTCATAAGAAAGAGAAGGTGAAAGATAGCCAGAGAAAAATCACACCAAGCTGGACCGCAGAGGTGAGAGATTGGTGGCAGGAGTGGCTGAAGGGCTGGGCTTCCTCCCGCAGCCGTGCGATGGGTCAGGACCTGCTCCTGGCACTGCAATATGGCCATGGGATGGCATCTCCTCCCGTTAGTTACTTCTGTGCTGCTCTGGAAAGGCAACGCTGCCCTGTACGCTACAGGATGCATCTGCGATCAGCTACTCCCGTCTAGCAAGGGCTGCTCGCCGTAATACCGCTTTTGTAGCCCAGCATTGTACAGCAGAAAGGCTTCAATCTGCCTCCTCAATGCCTGTCAGAATGCACTGTCGCTGCACTATAGCTGAAGTTTCTCCTGGTGCTACAGCAAAACTACAGCTATTTATAAGCTATCTTATTTCCAGATTGCACTTCTTCCTAGTAGGAGAGACAAAGACACATATAAAAGGCAATTAAATAACACACAATAGATTGTGTTAACTACTGGTAACTAAGAAGCCACCTTGATCCCTTTCCGCATCTAAGATATTCACCACATGACACTGAGGCCTCAGCTCACAAAGACTTTTCAATTTCAGATTAAACATGTTGCATTGGAAATAGCTCTGGTAACCCACAGCGGCAGATTATAGCTGGCAAAGAGGAAAGAATGAATGGCAGAAAGAAAACAGGAGGGGATAAGCATTTGCACTGGGAGAAGGGGTGCCAAAGAAAACCACTATTTTTAAAAAAGTTTTACCACCTTGCTGTGTTTCTAGGACCTGGGAACTGCCTGACCACAGAGGAAGAGAGAAATAATGTGGACTGTCTGTTCTTGCAAAGCCCGATTCCACTCGTTGGAGCTCCATTTCTTGAAACGTGATCAAAATCTGGAAAAAACTCCCATCCTGAGAGAGACTTAACTGAAAACTGCACCAGTAAGAATGAAATTGAGCCCCAGCATAACTGGAGAAGGCAGACCCAGGGAAGGATATGAAGTCTCCCCAACAGCACATGCTGGAGGTGGCAGTTTTTCATAGGAAGACTTTATTTGCTTCCAGCTTGCATGATTGCTTCTGAAAACATGGCTTCCTCCTTTCAGGATTTTCTTGCAGAAACTTTTGCTAGTTACACTCCAGATGATTCACATTTAGCCTTAGAGACTATTTTTAGCTGCTTTTCTTTCAGCACATGTTCTTGGAGAGTCCCTGCTATTTATATGAGCTCCATTTCCCTCCTCTTGGCTTCTCTGGGGAGAAGCTCCATGAGGCCAGCTATTGAGAGCAGAGCTTGCATATCATTCCTCCTTTTGTGTCCTCCACACAGCAAAGCCAGTCAGAGCACTTCTGAGGTCAACAGCAGTCTTTATCACCAAGATAGATAATGGAAAGAAAACAAGCCAAGGAAAATCAAACACACTCCAGTTCCTCAGTGTTTGCAAGGCCATCCTGAGGCTGGGCTGGGCAAAGGTCTGATGACCTGGACACATGAAGAGAGATGCAAAGCTGAAGGCGTAAACATGCAACAAATACATACAGAGGCAGCTGGGTACAACTGAGCACTAAAAACCATGAGAGAATTGCCACAACTTGTCTGGGGTAAATCTGACACCAAGACATGAAGTTACCTCTTTGTTAGAGTCACATAGCTTTAAAAAAATAGGACATATTAACTCATCAGTGAGTCCATGGCCAACATTGTGGTAGGTGTATGTATGCCGTTTGAGCTGGACTCTGAAGTCTTAAGGATTAGTTTTGTAACTTTGACACAGATATTGTGGGACACAGTTAACAACCCAAAATACACGTACCTAAACAGTGTTACCTGCCCAAGAGGCAGATCTGCAAGTGGGAAGGTGGTTTGTATCAGCTTACATTGATTTCTTTCATATATGGGAACAGTATCGATGTATTAAATCAGTTTTACACTGGTAAGTCACATAAATGAAGGCCCATCTTGCTTTAACTATACCCATACAAAAGCCTATTTTTATGAAACATAAGAGTTTAATATTGTTGAGGTTCCTGCCTCTCTTCCAAATGTGGTTAAAATTTTTGAATTAGTCTAAATTTTTTGATGGATGGAAGTGGGACTCACACATGCATGCACACACGCGCGCACACACACACACTCTCAAACACTGGGAAATCTAACTAAAACATAAGTAAATCAGCTGGACATAGAGGTGAAAACATACTCAAGGTATGAATGTTAAGTAAGCTTTGACTGTAGATTGTAATTTTTATCTTCACAGTCCTCCCTGGCTTACAAGTAAATCTCTCTGCTGCCATGGAAAGATTCAGCATGCTCTAATATATAACCTAGCCTTTTAAGATTGTAGATTGATCTCAAAAGTATGGCTCAAGCTCATTAGCTTATAATCTGTTAGGTTAGTAAGAGCTCATAGGGAGCCAACATATGGATGTACTTCTGAGCACATTAACAGCTGTAGTATAGCAGCTAAGGCCATTACACTGAGCAATGAAGTTGGTTGTACTCTTTTCTTTTTGCCAATATGGCAATAATTAGGGTTGCTGCGTGGTTCAGTAGACTAAAAGAACTGGTGGACCAAATTAATCCCAGGAGTAATTCAAGGAAGACAGAGGAGTTACACCAGGCATCATGGCCAACTGTGTTCCTCTCCTTGAAACCCTTGCTTGAAAATATTAGCTATTTGCAGGCTGAAGTCTGGGCCACTAAATGGTAATTAGACAGCTACATAGCAAATAATTACCTGATTACGAGATGATTAATTAGCATGCTGTCAAGATACGATTATCCTGGCATCTAGGGAATACACTGCATTTCTTCTTTGCTCCTTACAAGATGATGACAGCAGCATAAAGCACTTCTGCCCTAAATCCTTACAGAAATGAACAGCAAAAAGCCCAGACAGTAGCACTCAGAGTCCAGGGATTTAATGAAGATCGAAATATGCAGGCAGACTGACACAGCCCAGTCCTGTCACAGCAAGTCAAAAATAGACAAGGAAACAGCTTCACAAAGAGCAAGAATCAAGTAAGATCCTACCTGCACCATTCCTCAAATACCCTGAATGCACCACTCCTAACCACAAGCATGCAATCTCACAGTGGGAGAGAAGCAATTTCTGGCTACGTGTGTATGGCAGCGTAGGCACCATACTTCATGACCATTAGCTCCAAATCAAGCCTTGCAACTTTATTTCATAGATGCCTGCAGGGATTGAAGGGTAACAGTAGATACACCTCTGGGCCCTGAGACACCAGGAAAAGGCAGGAAGGCTGATATGGTAGGGAGAGGCAAGATTTCCAACATTAGCTCCTTCCAGCAGAATACAGCCTGACCTAATTAGTTAGAACATGTCTGTTTGTACAAGGGTGCAGCAAATTTACAATGCCACCCTTGACTGTTTTTATAAAGTAGATTTCACACCTACTAATCTTGCTAGGCTAGTAGCTTCATAAACTAGTGTAGGTAAGCAAGAAAGGCATATGTCTTCAGCATCATCAGAACCAGAGCTTTGATCTTTTCTCTGGTCAAGGCAAGCCAGCCCTGCTTCGCACTCTGCCTTTCATTTGGGCAAGCTCTGCAGACAGAGGAACAAAGAAATTTCTGGAAAATTATTAGCCCATGACATTTAGTATCCAATTCCACCTGTATGCACAAAAGTACTGCTGAATATTATAGATACTCAGTTATAAAAGCTGGGCCAGCAGACAGGACAGCAGCTGAGACATAGGTACGGGTTCCCACTCGGTGACAGACATCTCCCAGGACCTCAGTGGTATGCAGTCACCTGGCTTTTCTGGAAACCAGTCTGACTCTGCCACCTACCTGGGTCTTATCACTGAACAGCTCAATTTGTCTTCTTCAAACTTGGGATGAATAACAATTTCCTAGCTCCCAGAGAAGCTGTGAGATTAATTCATTAGAGCCTATGAAACACTTTGAGAGTATAATAATGGAATAAGTATTGTAGATAGTTTTTATGCTAATTCCTTCATCTACATATCTGTGGCCACCGCCTCCAGGAATTTAACAGATATATTGTATGCAGAATAAATTTCTCAGGAGTAACAAGCCTCAGTACCAAGTTTGCAGATCATTTCCACATCTGGCCACCTGTGTAGGGCCACCCTACACTTGTTCCTCCAGGATAATGAGGGCAGCCTACTGTGAGATGGTGGTGAATGACAGCCCGAGGGCACAGAGCCTGTGAACTATGCTGCTTTGCACATCTTTGCACCAGCCTTAGGGGGAAGCAACCAGGGTGGCAACTCCTTTAAAAATCCCCTAATGACAAAGGCCGTCCTCACCCAGCTCTCTGGGAAGATGTGCAGGCAGTCTCTCCCTGGCTGGCCCATTGTTCCAACTAGTATTTTCCTCCTCTTCCTGTATGTAAACGCCACTAGTGCTTCTCACATTCAAACCCTTCTTCCAGGCCAGATCCTGTAAAATCCTTAATTCTAGATAAACTAAAGCGCCCAAGTGCCCAGCCCCTTTGGAAGCAACAGGAATCAAGTCTCTGCGCATACTGGTGACACAAGGCCTCCCAGGTCTCCTGGCCATCCCCTCCCTGGGAACGCTCTACATTGCAGCCAGGGTGCTGAGTATACTGTGTTGAACTTTGCCTCTGTTATCCCTTAGCTAGACGGCTCCCAATTAACAATTTTGTGTGAGCCCAACCAGCTCTAGACAATATTTTCAAATGTGACCACTGTGAAAGGAAAAAAAAAATAGGTCAAGAGGATTATGCAGGGTGACTAATGATTGCTGCATGCTGGGCTGAGATGTGAAGTCTGGCTGTTTTCAAAGGTGCATAATGATACGTCCTTGTCTGACCTGTGGTGCTGTTGACACTTTTTCTGAGTTGATGCCTTCTCACAAATGCCCATTAGGCTGGAAGCTTGAACACCCACCGTGAATGATGCCAGCGGAGTGGAAGGGCTATCAAACTTTGCAGAACTCCCATTTAAGTTTCACTTCATTCCTTAAAAGCCAGGCAGCGGAGGCAATTATTTAACTGCCAAGCCCTTTTGGAGTTGTTTGCTGAGGGATGTGGCTGCTGTTCTCAGGCTGTGGGGCACAACACGTTAATGCACAGACAGTTCCCTTGAAGCAGGTCAACAGATAAGAGGAGGGGGCTATTCTGCTCAGCACAGCTGGCACATTTAGTCAGGGGAATGTGCTCTGCCAGCCAGCTTGTCATCCAAATAGCCAGAACTAATAGTTTTATCCTTATTTTACTGATAGGGAGGACAACATGGTGTGATAGAGGGCATGGTTCAGCCATCCTGCCCAAAAATCACAGAAGGTTTGTAACAATAGGAAAATTAATTTAGCTGTTTTCTCTCCTGGTCCTGTGTTTAGCATTAGACTCTCTCCAAGTACGCTTTTCATTAACAGGGAAGTTAGAATTCATTTTTCCTATCTGATAAATGTATCTGTATCAATCCCTCCATGCTGGTCACAGAAATATGTCCCTTTCTAGCTACAGAAATTGCTCAGCTATAGCTGAGCCAAACCTATAGTTCACCACAGCAACTCCAGAGATACAAATGGTGCAGCAGCATCAGAAAGTCACAGAAAACAGCCTTTTGTTTCTATTACAGTCCCTTCATGGATAAGAGTATAAATAGAACCATAGAGAAATTTCCTTGACAAAACACAGACATACCAGGAAAAACATAACTTCTTCAGCCTAACTGTGAGGAAGATCTGAGAGACATTTCATCTCAGACAGCAGAGGCCAGCCCTTGCATATGGGCTGTTGGCAGCCTGGCAAAAGCTGGGTGTGATGACGCTAGACTGGATGGTGCTGGGCCCTAGACATGGAGCAGGGAACAGCAGGTGCAAATCTGTTGTAGGAGGCAGGATACCTTCTTCAATTTGCATAACATTTTTTTCAGAAGGCCGCAGGAAAAACTCCCAGCCTGAGGAGTAACAGTCAGCTGTCCAATAAAGCTCACAAGCGTAGGCAAAGTTGTGAGAATATTAGCACTATCAAGACCTTTCTGAGGCACCATCACATTGATTTTCTACAGCTGTTAGGTGATGTTCACATTTACAGAAGGAATGGGGGAGCGCAGCACATACGTACATCCCATAGTTGCCTTTAAAATAAGCTGTTTTAATTTCCAGAAAATTCTACATTGGTAAAAGAACAAAAATTCCTTGCTATAGCAAGAGCAGTCCTCTGTGACTGAAAAGGCAGAGCCCAGGCCAGGCCTTTCGATAGAGTTCCACTAAGGCATTGCGAACTGCAGGCTTGTAGAGGGCCTGGGCTCCCTCCTGACCCCCCGAGGTACTGCACAGCATTTAACAGAGGATCCATTTCTGCCCCATTGTTAGGTCTCTGCAATCACAGGCTGAGAAGAATAATTTTGCGCAAGCTCCTTGATTTAGATCAACCCAAAAGCGACAAGAATACTCTTCTTGCTTTTTTAAAGAAAAGCCTGCTGGAGCCAACAGGCTGATTGTTCCATAAATCAATTTCTTTCCCAACTGTAAAATCTCCAATTGCACATCCCCTGCCTTTCGTCCTAATTAAATAGTGATGTGAAGTAATCAGCAGTATTGTCAATGGCCCTGGTGCTGCACAGACACTTCTGGATATACAACGTTAGAAGGAAACGAAGACAATGAAGAAGATTCCCCCCCCAGCAGCTGCACCAAGACTAGCAGGATTGCTGGAAACATCCATGCAAAACCAAGACACCCCGCGGCTGCAGGGCGAGCCCAGCCAGGGGCCCACAGCGCCCCATGTTCTGTAAAGAACAGCTCATGGAAGGGCCCCTCCCTGTGCTAAATGTGACATGGGTTTTTCTACCATTTCAGCAGAGAGTAAACTACTTCCAGTTACCTTTCATATGCTATTTCCATAATCTGGTGAAATTAAAATACCGAACCATTCTTAAACACTGATCCCTGCCCTTGACACTCACCTCCCCCTTCTACTTAATCATGTTCAGTATGGAAGTGTTTCAATGCCAGGACAATGAGGTGCTGTGAGACTCAGTTGTCAGCAGGGGTGAAGCTTTTGGACCCCATGTCATCTAAGCAGCAGCTTCAGATGGTGAATTACCTTAAGAAACAGAAACGCGTGTGGTCCATGTGGTTCTTGTTACCCACTGACTCTTGTGGAAGCGGCAGGAGCGCGAAGGCAGCTCCAGCCTACTGGAAAGTGGGAGGTGGATAAAGGATGTTGTGCGCCCCCAAGCAGACCTGTCCCAGGGAGCTGTGCATGTAAAGGCGAGCCTATGCAGAACGCAAGTATGTAAGTCAAACTAAATATGAATGTTTGGTACAGTAAATATTGATATACTCCTAATAGTGCTGGTTTCTCCCCTTTCACATCTCTTCCTTCTAAAATGAAGTGGTCCCGTCCTCCCAGGGGAGAAGCAAAGGAAGAGCCCCACATGACAGGCACTATAAAAATACAATCAAGAGAGACTGTCTTTTCCTGTAAAGGTTTTTGATCTAATGAGACTACATACAAGCTAAAGGAAAAACGTGTCACTCAGCAGCACAGCAAGTAATGCCCTGGCTCTAAATCAGGAAACATCTGACAATTGTGTCCATAGGGAAAAAAAAAATGTAATCTTCAATAACTGCAGAGAAAGTGCTCCAGGACTTTCTCTGGCCCTAGGATTTTGCTTCATGAAGCACATGGGTCAGTGTTATTCAGTACATTTCACTGCTAAAACTTTTCTTTGTAGACCAGTAGGACATCAGTCACTCTTGGCAGGGCATCTTCTGCAGTATCTGAGCACAAACTCTTTCCCCTGTGATTCAGGTACCACGAGATGGCACAGGATGTCTCCTAATAGCAAAGTTTTGTCGTGGTGCAGTGTCCTGGTTCTGGCAAGGATAGAGTTCATTTCCCAAGGAGCCAGGACAGGTGAGCCAAGCTGGCTGGGGGCTAGTCCATGCCATGTGACGTCACGCTCACCATAAAGGGGGCTGGCCGGGCGGGGGGGGTTCGGCGTGTCGGCGTGGCTCCGGGACGGGTCGAGCGTCCGGTCGGTCGGTCCTCGGATCGGTAAATCGTTCTCTGTGATCGCCCGTTGTTACTATCTGTTATCAGCACTGTTGTTGATTGTTTCCCTCTCCCTTGCTGTCCCAGTAACCTGCCCCTATCCCACCCCTTGAGGCTTTGCCGTTGTTTTTCCCTTCTCCTCCCTGTCCCGCCGGAGGACGCTGAGCGAGCGGCCGTGGCACTCAGCTGCCAGCTGGGGCTGAACCGCGCCATGCAGTAATGTGAGCAGTTCTACTCAGTTTCATACTAGGCAACAGGTGAAAACTCTGAATTTACTGCACAAAACTCCCTTTTGTAATTCCCCTGTAATATGTCACCGTTGGCTTAGCAATGAGACAAACAGAAAGATTTTAAGTGAAGTTTCAAAATGCAGTGGAAATAGAAAACCAGTACTTTGAGTATGCATATACAACTCCACAGACACACAGACAGGAAAGGCCTCTTCCCCCCACTCCCAGAAAAGACTTGCATTATTTTATGGGCAGGACTGATGTCACTTGGACAAGGCCTAGAGACTCCACAATGGACTCGGCATCCTCAGAATTGAACATTTATGGGTTGTTGCTGATAAGATCATGACAAAAAGGATGCAAATGACCTCTGATCATCTCAGTTTCTATTTTGTTATTATGCATAGATTAAAAAAACAAAACAAAAACCAAAGGAGGAACTCTTATTTTTCACTTTAGCCACAGCTTTCATATATGTCAGACCAAACTCCTCCTCCAAGTTTACCGATGGAAATTTAACCACAGTAAAGACTTATAATTCAATTAAGATTTCCAGATTTGGCCTAGAGGTTGTAGGGTGCATGCGATCATTTGGGATAACTGGGAGATACTAAAGTTAAACATTTGCAGAGTATCCAGTTCTCTGTAAGTAGCAGATGAACAAGACAAACTATCCTAATTACATTTCAGACTTCTCCCAATTGGTTTTCCTTTAATCTCTCAAACTTTAACTTCCTTTTTGTGGCCTTAGATTTACTTTCCTCTGATTTTTGAGCATTCATCTCCCACCCCCTTTTTCCTTCATTCTTCACTGCAGTCCTTCTATGTACACACTTTAGATAAGTTGTCCTCTCTTGTACAAGGCACTGAGAGAAAATTCAGTTGAAAACACTGCAATAATTTTGAGCCAGCAGGCCAAATAGCAGCAGAAATTCCTAGAGAAAAAAGCTGATGAAACTGGTCTATGAAATATTCTGAGGAGTGCAACAAGAAGCCAGTAGAGCAAAGATCCCAAGAAATACACTGGTCTAAAACGTAGAGATTTATGGCAGAGGCTCCCTTTTAAAGATGTAGATATGACAAACCATTTTAAGTTCTAAAACTTTAAAAGACACAAAGGTTCCCTGGGGAAGGTGAAGCTGTGAGTTGAAAGGAGGCATATATAGGGCAAAAAAATTCCTATTTTAACAGTCTTAAAAGTTTACCCAGTGGGGAAAAAAAAAAAAAAACCTCAGCAGGAACACAGGCTCACTTCTTTCTTGCTCTTAGGTTGATTTTCACCATCTAATAATCTGACCAACAGTTCTTAGTGGTTCCTAAACACCCCTCCCCATTCTGGACAGGTTCCCATCCTCCATGCACTAGACTTTGTACATGAGTAAAATATGCCTTAGGGCATTGTAACCATATGGTCCATCTCCTGATGAAAGACACATGCCCTACTTACCCCAACAAATCTTCTTCAATGACATTAGCCTTCAAGGACACAGTAATGAAAAAATCACTGGAGCAACAAACAGCAATAATTTTTTCAACATACACATGCCAGTAATAAATGCAGAACAGTTATTGATACAGGAAACTTCTTGTGGAGAATATACAAAAACACTTGAGGTTCTGTCTATTGCTCTGTCTGTGACCAAAACAAGCCAAACATATCCTCTCTGCTGCTGGAAGAAGGTGGTAGCATATTCAGCATCTGTAAGTTGGAAAATTCCCCCTATTTTAAATGAGGTGTTATGAATAAATTTCTATTATGGGCAAGAAAGTTTACCTAAGTATTGCACTATTTATAAAAATGGCTTGTCAAAACTCTACAATATATTTACACCATATTTATGTATTTTTCAATGTATCTATCCAACAGTGCAGAGCCTGCAAACTTTCTCTACTCCAGTCATTTTCCTGCTTTGGCTCTACGTGGTGCTGTACAAACACATGCTGAGAAAGCCTTTGCCCCAAACAATATGCTGAGTGACTGAGACTTATGTAGAAAGGCAACAAACAAACAGGATTCAAACGAGGGATGTCTCCTTGCAGGCTCTCAGGCTCCACGGCTAAGAACAAAGTCTCTTGCAAAGCCAAATTGTTTGTTATCACAGTCCTATTACCACAGGCTGGGAAAGGCTCCAGGGAATCACCCTTTTTGATATGCCTTTCTTACCTTACTATGTCTACTTTGTGCATTCTCTTTCCAAACACTTCCTAGTCATGGTGGTTTGAGACTAGGCTGCCAGGTTCATACTGTCAGCCCAAAACGCTCATCAGCATTTGCATCAACTCTCTATCAACATTGCCACGGCTACATTATTATTCCAATTTAACCTTCCTAGCAGCTTATCATAATGCCAAGTACCAAAACAAGCCTGGGATCCAGTGTACACCTCCACCTAAACAGGCTACTCTATCTCATGGCCTATTCCCCAACTGATACTACAGTCAACTGGGTAATTACAGCCTGGGTAAAAAGGTGTGCCAAATAGCAAAAGTCCTAATTAACAAGGCCTCTCAGGGGCCTAATTTATCTTGCCTGGATTTCTATAAACTTAGAAAATGTAACAGTTGACAGTTTCTTTCCTATTTCTCATGTGTTCAGACCATAGCTCTTGGAGCAAGGACTGTTTCGCTGCTGCTAAACACTGCCCGGCCAGCGGCAGTCCCCGGACCCGCTGGCACTGCCCCACCAGTGTGCACACAGCTCCGAAACCGGTCCAGGCTCTGCAAGGACCACGTCCAATGGAAAGAAATGATGTCTCTATTCCATCGAGCTTAGGATGGACTTCAGCAGCCTCTTCTTGGCATGCAGTCACTCAACAGAAGCTGCATTTATCTGTGTTTCTGTGTCCCTGATTAAAAGAAGGTCAAATAGCCCATATCTCTTTTCAATTTTTAATCGCAATTTCATGCTGTTATTTCAGCTGCTTGAGGTGGTGTAGCACAAATCCCTCAGGAGTAATTCCTAGATAGTCTCTTGTAGGCTGCCCTACTTTTTCTTCCTGTTCAGTTACAAATTGCTTATCACAGCCCAGATGTGTGACAGTTCTGGAAAAGCCTGCCTCCACCCAGACAAATACATTCTCCACTGCAGTGTGGAAAAAAATAAAAAAAAAATTAAAAAAAAATCACATTTTGATTCTTCTCCAGCTTCTAAAATAGACAAGATAAGCAAGATCTAAATCTTAGCTCTGTGAGCCCAGCTGAGTACGATGGTTTCATTTTAAACAGTTCTGTAGACTCCCACGGAGGACAGCGCCACAGTCCCCGCAGTCTCCCACAGTGGGAGGCAGGTCTCAGCGCTGCCGGGAAAACCTGGTGGGGGAAACACTCAGATGGGTAGGCCAAATTCCACCCGGTTTTGCAGAGATTTTGGACATTGCAAGTGCTGGGTGTGAAATGCGAGAAGGAGGAACTGGGAAAGGAGTCTAAAGCTTTCATAACTAAGGAAAGTATTGGGCAATTTCATGAACTGCATGGGTCATTTTGGTGGCAATTCTTGAGGCTTCTGAAATCACGTATTTGAACCCTAAAGTATTATAGGCAGTATAGCAGCAGCTATGTGACAGAAATGAATGCTGTAAGAATTCACCTGTGGAGGAATTTTTTTATGTAAGTGGGAAAATTCCTAGCAATATGTGCAGTTCTTGTTTTGAAAACTGAGAGAAGCTGCCTCCAAAAAAAAAAAAAAAAAAAATACACTGCTCTCAGTTTGGTCAGAGAGGCTAGAAGGCAGAAAAGAAGCAGTGAAATCCTTTTTGTTGGCTTGTGCAATGTGGGATTTCGCTGGTTTTGTTTAGCTAGAACATCTCTTTGTGGTTGACTTTCTTTCTACAGTTCATAATAATCTGGAATCTTGGCTTTATCAACCAGCTTTTACAGGTCTACAGAGAACTTTTTTTCTAATGAAAAACAAAAGGATAAAACTACTTAAACCAATGCGTTTTACTAAAAAAAAAATAAAAATCCTGTATTTCTATTTCACAGCCTTCCCACTGAAAATATTCTAACACCACCACTCTATGGCCCAAAATCTTCCATAAATGCAGCACAAATTTCCCTGAGCAGCAAGGAGAAAATATATTAAGCTGAATAGGAAATAAAAAAATAGAAAAAAAAAAGTTTCAAGTTTATGAACTGGAAGGCAAAGATATCCTTATCTTGTCATACAAGTGTCAAGAAACCCACCAAACTCTACATGTACTGCCTCTTACTTGGCTACTTTTATTACAGATATTTTGGTATTCCCCAAAGGCCATATATCAGAATCAAGACTCATTCACCACCCTCTGACCGAGCAGTTGTATTTCTTTCATGGGAGTACAGCACATAGTGAGTGCTGTCATAATATTTCTTTTGCTTATGTTGTTAACAATGCTGTATTCAAGACACACCACAAATTAAAGTGGACAGATTTTCAGTACAGCAAAAAAAAGGCAAAAAGGACTAAACTACAAAGCCATACTTACATGAAGGATTACATCAATAGGGATGCGACTTCCTTGATAGAAAGAGACCAACTTTTAGCTTTCAGTCATTTCACAGCCTCTACTCACAGACTGAGCCACAGCCTAAATTGGTTTATCCATAGAGACACAAAGGACGGGAGGAATATTTTGCCATGGCAACTGATAATTCCAGAAAAAACACCCCCAAAACTGTGCTCAGTCAGAAAATCAGTGGATTAAAAGCTTGAAAATAACTCCTCAGAAAGAAAAAAATAGGGATGAGTGAGAAAATGTCTATTGAACTGAGGTTCTGTCAAAGAGATAGGTGACAGGTTTTCAAATGGTAAAGCTTTTGAATGCTATACAAAACCCTACCTGGGCCACAGAACAGAAATAAATACTCAAAAAAGAGTCATAGGTAACAAATATAAGTGCATGAGGTTACTTTCCTATAGATGCCTGGAACAACACTACAGCTGGAACTTCATCTCTGTCGTCGAGTCACAGCAAGGATGGCTTGAACCAGGCAGTCACAGTTTCATCTGTTTCAAACCACTCAGCCACATATAGCCCTAAGAAATGGTAAATTTTGGTCAGACAAGTCCCTGTGGGAAGTGAATAATGTTTGGTTCCCTCATTGATTTAAGCTTCTAAGCCAGTAGTTCACAAGCAAGAGCAGGTGCTTAACATTTAAACTGGCTAACTGGCAGAATTTGTGCAAAACCACTGACATACACAAATTCAGCCCAGGTTCCCAACCCCAAAAAGAGGGCACTATCTGAATAAACACTGAGATATTCTATTCTAGGGGCTATGGAAACTCAAGCAACATCTCTATCAGGTCTCCCCCCAGCCCTGGGCAGTCTCCTACTGGCCTCAGATAGTGGGATTGCATTTGGAGGGAGCAAAGTCCATTTACTGGGGTGTTGTGGCAAGAACTGGGTGGGAAAACATTTCTCCCAGCCTGGGAGCTCTTAGATTTCAAAATATTTTCTTGGTCCAGCTCAGGATGAGAAGGTCAAAACCTTGGATTTTTCTGAAAAGAAAATCCAAAACACATTTTGAGAAAGGGAAGAAATACTTTTTGACTGGGCCAGAGTGTTTCACTTCTTTTGTATTATTTTATGTGAATTTTATACAACATTCAAGCAAAAATAAGTCAGGGGAAAAAGTAATTTCCCCTTTTAAAATGTCAGCTTCTGATGTTCCACCAAATCAAAAATTCAAACTGGTTTTTAAAAAGAAAATACTGCTTAATCTCTTTTATGGCTTTGGAGGAGTCAGCATTTATTTTGTTGGGAGATGCCTATCTTGCCCCAAGTGCAAAACTGTTCTTTCTCTGTACAGCAGTTCTTCAGGGCAGCATTTCATAATCAGTTTGAGCAGCCAGAGAGGTACATTATTTTTATGCAGGCGTTTTGTACCAAGGACACTTATTTTTGCATGTGTGCACAAACATAAAAAATATAATTCAGAATATTGCCAGGTGAAAGCAGGCAATTTCCATGTAAATTAGTCCCAAATAGGGGCACACTGTGCTCTTCATTGCTCTTGGTAATTGTTCACCGGGGGCTTCTCGGCAGTTGTAGTTAAAGTTGCTTTCTATTGCTTGGAAAAAATAGGAAGAAATGAATTGCTGAGAATGTTGCCCTTAGAGGTTAAAATAAACTCATCAGTGCAGACAGTGTGTTGCCTATGTGTAATCCTGCCTAGCCCTATGTAGGAACACAGACCTTTTTCTCTCTGTAACCGCATGGCTGTGCTTTATCAAGCTTTTCTTCTCCTGCTCTCCAGCAAGGGATTCAGGCAGTGAGCACCTCAGGAACAACCCAAGGTGTTGACCAAACTCCTGCCAGGGTCTGAGAAGTCTTTCTCCTGATTTCAGCAGGGTCTGGGATCAGTCCCTAGGCTGGGCCTCCCAAAAGGCCATCCCTGGAGATGTTGAACATACTCGTTTCCCAGGGGATGCAGCAGAAGCTGAGGGGAAGTAGAATCTGGCAGATTTAGGAGCACCCAATATAAACCAGACTTCTAGATTAGACCAAGGAAACCAGGGAACCTTCTGCTTCCTTTGGCATACCCAAGAGAGAGGCTTGAGCCAGAACATTCCCCAGCTGAAGTACTGGGAGACATGCACGTCCCAGGTTTTGACTACTGCAGGAATGAAGAGGCTGCACAGCCTCTCTCCCAGCTTCTTGAGGAAAGACATTAGGATGAGCTACTCATAATCACAACACGAGTCCCACAGTGACAGCAGGACAGAAGAGCCCACCACCAGCTTGGTAAGGGAAGCAATTTGCAAACATGCACTGTGGTGATCGCTGTGTAGCATAAACACCCCAAGAGTCTCAAGCACAGGGAGGGAAGCCTTCACACGTGAAGCAGACACCGAGCATCTCTGGGGCTGAAAACACAATGAGAGCCAAGAATGAGAGAGTGTGGGTGGTAGAAAAAACTGGAGACTGATAACAAACAGAAAAAAAAAAGCTTCAATTTGCTGCGTTTAATATTGCTTCTCCTCACCGCACAGGCTTGTTTTTTATCTTTGCTATCGATTGGAAAGGTATTTCCAACTTAATAACATCTTAGCTGCTTTGCCCCTGCTAAATAGGAGTGTCTCTGCCAATGCTACCACAGAAGGCAGGAGGAAAGATGTATTTTGCATTAACAGTTTGGCAACACCTGGGTTTAATGTTAGGAAAAACAGTATCAAGAAAACCCTCCTGACAAAGGCGGTCAATGATTTTGCCCAAGAACACTGGCAACCCGATGGTCAAATGCTTCAAAATACAGCATACATGAGATGAAAAATAGAAAAAATTCTAGTTATAGACTCTCTAAAGTTTCCCCAGTAGATCTGACATCCTTCACTCAAACTTTGCTTCAGCTTCCAGAAGCAAGAGCTTTATTTAAGATGGGAACAACAAGAAGAAGAGAACTGCAAGTTTGAGTCAATAAACTATTCAATACTTTCCTGGGCTTTGCTTTTCAATAAATAGCAAGAGCCAGCACAATCGGAGGTAGTAACTGCAATTCCAGGCTGACAAAGGAGACCTATGCAAATGGCCCTTCACCTTTGCTCAGTCCAGCTGTGTCTCAGACTGCTACGTTCTTCCACAGCCTAATGAAAACCCTGTTTGGATCACAGGCTTTTTCCAGTGCCGAAAGGCCCCTCTGTTCTGACACAGGTGTTAGCAGAGATCCTCAGGCAGCTAGTGGGGAACATTTTTTTTCAAAAAGCCAGTGGGGGACTCCTAATTGCTACTGAAAATATTTTCAAAGCAGCAGATCAGCTAGTAGTCCCAGCTCCATCCCAGAGGCAAACACAATTTATTTGTCATGTTTCAACAATTTTTCTGCTGTTCATACAGTGTAATTAATCACTTGGCAGGCAGGCAAACACACACAGGATTGAAAAGGCAGCTCATTCTTTGACATGCAGCAATCATCCTGTACCTCGTTAAGAGGCAGAATCACTGCCTTATTTACAGGTGAGAGCAGCAAAAAAATAGAAAGTAGCAACTCAATACAGCAACAATTAATAAGAAACAAACAAACAGCCTTGTTTAAAACAAGGACCCTGTTATCATTGTATCTTACAGCACACTCTTCCACTGGGTTTGCATGTACAGCACTTGGGCATCGATTTCAGATGAAAAGGCAATTACTCACATGTGGAAATATATAGTCTGTCCCTTCATAAGCAGCTACTCAAATAGGCACCCTGCTACCTGGTGGTGAGAGGCTCTAAGATCTGTCATTCAATGTCCTTTCTGTCATCTACGTGGGTGATCTAGATTCAGGCTCCCTTCAAATCCGAACAGCCAAAATAACGCCAGGTGAAGAGCTGAAAAATCCAGCTCCTGTTGCTGATTCCCTTTTCCCCAAACGTAGGTGCTCAGACAGAAGAGCACCTAGACCCAGGTCACTGATTCTCAGAGCCTGCAATGCAAACCTTGGCCAGGGAGCTGCAGACGCAGCCAGCCTAATTCCCTCCAAGTCCTGTGGCTAGTGCTCCCAGCTGGCTAGGTGCCCGGGAAGGCCCTGAGCCAGCCGTTCGGAAATACTAGACACAGGCACTTTGCTTTGTTTGAGCTGGCTGAATCTGGGTCTGGGTTTTCACACACATACTTCAGCTGTGGACTTTCTGTTGGTTACCATCTCCAAAAGGCTATCCAAGGGCTCTGAAGTGCTACCAGATGCTCGCCACAAAGCAAATCCTGCACACTGGACTAGGGAGACTCTTGTCTCCCTTCACTGGAGCCAAAACAACAGCTGAGGCCATAGCAGCAAACACTGTGAAAGGAATTCATGATCGATAAATTGGCTTCTGGCAAATTCAGAGCATTTCTATTATCTCTCTAAGGGCTGTAAGAGACAGAAATTATATTAATAAACAGCACTTGACTGAAGCAGTGCCTGAAATGGAGCACAAACAGACCTTAACCAAATCAACAGCCTCTGAATTCATACACAGAGGGGGCAGGTCTATCTGCAGGTCCTGGAGCTGAGAGGCTTTACAACTGCTAACTCCTACCTTCAATCCCATCCTCCTAAGTTTCTTTGGACCAGCTTTCTCTGTATGTGCTAACGTACTCTTTGCAGCCTGATTCAATGCTGATGGAAGTTAGTGGGAGATTTCCCACTGATCTGAGAGTCCTGGAGTAACCAAGTCCTGCTCTTTGCTTTCTGCATATCACACCTTAATAGACTTGAGCTCAGAGGAAGAGCTCTCCATCCACCGAAATATCACTGACACAGCCTCTCATTATACACCATTAGAAACCTTCCATGGAATGGTCTTTGCATTTTAAATTTCAGTAGGATTTTTTTCTCCTTTTTGGACAAAGTTTTTAGACATTAAAAGCTTGTCAGCTTTCGTTCTTGTTTACAATGAAGGAAAAGAAAAAGTAAAAGCAGACCATTTACAAAATGTCAAATGAAATACCCCAAGCTCATGGTATCAGGGGATTTTATGTATCAATTTAAATTAATTGCATCCAATTGGTTGCAATTAAAGGCTGGAGGCTTGGCAGTTTCTTCTTCTCCATTTGACTCTATATACATAAACAGCAGGATCAGTTCAGCACCGTACTGTGGCTCCTGCCACTTCATCCCACTTCTTGGCATTACCTTCACCTCTTCAGATTTCTCCTTTGGGCTTTGGAAAGCTACAATACAGGGAGTGCGCACTTGGGAGGGGAAGCAAAAGTAGGGGACAGGGAAAATAACATGCGACAAGGATAAATCTCCTCTTCCTCTCAAATCTCATTGTGAATACAGAGACGGCATAACAACGAACCAGCTCAGTACCTGCCTTTGTGTAAGTACAACCCCTTGGGTGGAATAAAAGGGATGCATTCCCTTTTAAAATATCTATTTGTGCCGTCACAGCAGATGTATCCTTCTGCCGCCGGAGAATTTGACTACACTTGAGAATTAGACATGCAAAAGCTATACTGGGATGAAAATCAGATTAGACAGGCAACTACCATTTGTGCCATTGGGAGCTGCCCATAAACTTGACTACATCACCAGGAATTTGCACTCAAGAAGGTCTGGGAGATGCAAGGAGAGCTCGAATGTTTTCGCTATGCTCTTCTTTGGGAACTGGGAACAAATCTCATCAATGCTGATAACCTCAAATCCACCTGGGCCTCAGTTCTCCTCTGTTGCATCAGATTTAAAACTCCAACTTTCTGTTACGGCAGAGGATCCTTAAAGCAAGTGCCAGAACCTGTTCACAGGCTTTTCCCAGTCTTTAACTGACATCTAGCGAACAGTTTCTAAACTGCATCTGAAAGACCCAAAGAGTGTAGATGAAACGATCCCCTCCAGAGGGCAGCTGTGCAGAGGAGGTGTGGGATAATCGTAGGGTGTACAACAAGGTGCACTGTTTCCTGTCCTCTCCTTACCACGAGAGCTCATCTGCCCTTTGGGCAGGTGGGGAAGAACCTGGTTCTGCTCAGAGGCTGTACAAGTACTGCATCAGCCCAATTAAAGTGGGCTGCTGGACTCTACTGCAACAGTGCCGCCCACTGCAGGGACCATACAGGGTGGCTGGTGTACCTCAGAAGTCCTACCCAGGAGTGATCAGCAAGGCTTCCACCACAGCACTGCCAGATCAACTCCTTCTGAACAGGAAGGTCACCTTTTGCCCCATTCCTCTCCCAGAGACACAAATCTAGAACTCGTTGGCTACTACCAGGATTAGAAACTGCAACTCCCACTCTAAAGCTGTCCTGGTGATAGGTGGCAGGAGTGGTGTAGTTTGCAGCCATCTCACAGTTTGTCTTCAAGCACTCTCCACAGCACATCTTTGGGTGACAGCAGATGTGAAATCCCTGCGGAATAAAGGCCCAATGACCATGCCGCCTGCCTGCACAGCATGTCGGAACCAGCTTGCAATGTCTGTATAGCAATGGGTGAACATCTAGTGTTTGCAGAGAGCCTGCTTTCCATTTTATAGCCTCTATCATCTATTGCAAAACAGGGAGCTTGGTTTATGATATCTCTTAAGGTAACCAAGCAACAGCATGGTGAGTATCTATGTCATCAGTTAGAAAAAAATAGGGTTTTAGAAACAAGCAGAGTGATGGTGGTGTCAGCTTGTCATTTTCATCAAGCAAAAAGAGTCAATAAGCCCAGACCACTCTTCCTTATGACCAAATTCTGCCCTCCTGTTTGAAGCCATGGAAGGCTCCTTCCATCTTGTGACAGACATCTGCACCAAGGGGAAGGAAACGTCTCTATACTCTGTATGAACAATGGAAACCATTTTGTCTAACACCATGAAGCACTGTAACACCAGCACGCTTATCACATGTCTTTCCTCAATACAGGAGTATTGTTCTCACACTTCATCACCTGGGAAGGTAAGATGCTTTCCCTAATGATTTCAGGATCACTTGTAGTCTCATAACACCATTGACATGCAGTCCTTATCTGAATGTACTAGGCTAACTGTACCTTTAATCTTAAGAATTTACATGGGTGGAGGTGATTGAAACCAAAGTAAAATGAAGGAGAGACAAATAGATGCTTAAAGGAAACTTAACATTGCCCTGCTTTTTACATTGCACAGACACTGTCAAATTAAGGATACAGATGCAGACCTTTAATGGTTTGAAAATACTCTATACCCACCAGCCAAAATACTACCAAGGTTACCAAAGGTGTATTGTTTCTGCTTCCCAACAGCTGTTGAGTCCCTGTTTATTATCTGCAGAAGGTCTCTGAGGACTTGTTCACCTACAAAGTTTGACTGATTTAATTAGATACAAATCAGTGTTTTCTACTTGTGTGGTGCCAGCAAGCTTGTATACGATATCTCCCTTCACAGCCAAGTGAATACTGAGGCTTGTAACGCTATCCAAATCCTAAAAGCTCTCACACCAGCTGACAGCTACCCTGTGTTAAATGCAGCTTAAACCAGTGTGGAAGACTTGCTAACAGTCATGAATCTAGGAAGGAAGAGTCAACAGGCCAAGTAAAACAACAGCATTTACAATGACCCAACTACGCATCACTCCAGAGGCTTCCTCAGCCCACTAACATAAGACAGAATTTGTGCTTCTCTTACCTGGTAATAGTAATCAACATACTGTGGCTCATAGTGTCGAGGCTCAGAGTTTTCAGGAGACAGGACATCTTTTAGTAACTCTTCACAGCCTGGCAAACAGAAACGAGAGCAAATGGTCAGGCTGAGAGTTTACCTTCCCAGAGACTGCATGGACAATGGAGGAAGAAACACAGGTTTGTAGCTAATCTGTATGCGCATACCCTTGAAAGCTAGCTTTGGAATATGTTTAAATAGCTGTAACAAAGCTCTGCCTTATTCAGCATGTGGCACTTAAATAAGTGCAATTTCACTAATGCTGACAGCATGGATACACTACACTGCAATGAAACTGAAAGCCAAACATTGGTAAACTATCCTATGGGATGGAACCCCACCGCTGACCCACCCAAAACTCTGAAGTCAAACACTGGATTTTCAGGCTTGGCATGAGCCTGTGACTGTGGCACATTAGTGTCAGTGGAGCTGCTTCTGATTTTCTCTGGTCTAAGTGACAAAGAGGCAATACCTACATGTCACAAATTCCCCTTCAAAAAGAGCTCGGTCACAGCGTACAGTGCTTGGCAAGTAAGCAAGCATCTAGGCACTGCAAATGGAGATTTTCAGCTTCTGTGTTTGCTTTTGTTAACAATCACATTAACAGCTGGAAAAATCAATGTCTGGGTTTCCATCAGTCCTTCTCTCATCTGAAAACCTAAGACAAATATAGAAACACTGAAATCACCAAATGCCTCGTTCCCCATTAATTACCAATGACCACACTTGGCATGTTGAGCTGCAGAAGGCAGTAATATCAGGCCAGTTTATTTTAGAATAACCAGCTTACAGCCTTGGGCCTAAACTGTGTGGAACCTTCTCAGCATGTGTTGTACGCTATCTGTTGTGGTTTAACCTGGCAGGCAGCTAAAACAACCACACAGTTGTTTGCTCACTCCTCTTCCCCAGTGGGATGCTGGAGAGAATTGAAAAGAAAAAAGGTAAAACTCATGGGTTGAGATAAAGACAGTTTAATAGGACAGAAAAGGAAGACAATAATAATAATAATGATAATAGAATATACAAAACAAGTAATGCACAGCACAATTGCTTACCACTTGGAACATGGGTTTATACTGTTAGTTGATCTCTCTTGTTTTTAAAATAAAGGAATAACATCTGTAGGGGTGAAGATACCTTGTGGTTATGGAGGGGAGTCCCTTACAAAGGAAACGAGTACTTAGCAGAAGAGGTGACCAGATGGAGGAAGCCTAATATGGGACATCAGTATGTTGTCCCTGTCTTTCCCACACAGGCCTATGTCAGAGGCAGCACACAGTGGATGAAGCAACCGTGAAGATCTCAGGAACGTCAATGGACAACAGGCTGCAGGACTTTTTTCCCCCTCTTCCAGCTTCTGCAGCAAAGTGAGATTCTTAAGTGGCACAGAATGGAGAATAAATTAAAGCTATGAATCATACACTTCTGTGCATTTTTCACTTTGCTGGAGAAGTTAGCAGGCAAGAATGGTGTGTTAGGGTCACTTCTCAAAGAGGAGCTCACCTGGGAATAACAATCCAAAAAAATAATTTACTGGCTGATAGAGGCAAGATGTTAAACTTGTTTGCCTAGAGAGGGCATCTTTCTACATAACATGCCCTGCCTCTGACTCTCAGATTTCCCACCCAGCCGTGGTCCTTTTCTTTCTCTTGGTTTTATCATTAAGTGTGTCAGCCTGTGCTTGACTGAAGTTATTCTCTAGTCCTCTTACAGAGGGGAATTTAATTTACTGTTTGTAACTTTTGACATTAATAACCAAAGCTTATTACTCAGTCTGCCTTATGCCAGCACCCAGTGTGAGAGTCTCTACACATATGAACCCCTTACTTTGCTAAAAGGTCTCTGCATGATATGGAGCACCTACTCATTAAAGTGAGTTATCTCCAGCAAAAAAGAAAATAAATGCCAAGTGGTACACAGTAATGGATGTAGATTAGTATAATGAAGGAGATGCATTTGCACAGTTCTAAAAATTCCCAACAGTAACATCTTCATCCGTAATTTCGAGCCTTATTTTTCTAATTCACTTGTACCAACAACAGTGCTTCTAGCTAGAGACCTCTAAGCAGTCAATCCTCATTTAAGCCTGTTAGGTGAGAAGTTATTACCTCCCCCCAACTGCCTTTTTTTTTTTGGTGAGGAAAAGTCACAAAGACTGTCGGTTTTCATAAAAGTATTTAACTGCCCAAAACAAGGGGAGTCAGAAAACTTTCTGCCTTGCCTCCTTTCAAAATGCCAGCTAGACTGGTCCGTTAGAGCTAGAGTCATGAATAGCTCCCAGTTTTCCAGGGTCTCAAACCTAGAGTTTAGCTGCAAGGTCTTCCATGTCCCCTCTTTGCTGTTCAGTTCTTGCCTAAGATTATTCCTGATCACATTCTTTCATATTCCTTGTCTATTAAGACAGATCCCTTCATGATAGCCCTTGGCCATTTAAATTCATAGGCTTGAATTTATTCAGTAAAAACACTGGGGAGAAAAGCATTGCCTCCTTTGTACCTAACCTACTCGGGGCAGCCCTCACCGCTTCTTCATGAGAGCCACCTGGCATAGGTTTTTATGTCCTGATCCAGAACCACAGAAACTGATCAAGCATTTGACCCATTTCCAAAACATCACCAGGCATTTAATCCAATTTGTTTACCTAGCTGCATAGCTTAAAATGGCAAACGAAGCCAAATCTTGCTTTTAATGAAGTCATAGGCCATCTTTCCATTGGCACTGAGACTCAGGATGTAGGTGCATCTGAGAATATCTCCTTCTGCAAAGGTGAGACTTTTTGGTGAGAAGATGTTTGAGAGTGTGGCAACCAGTGTTCCCTGGGGGAAACGTTTGCTTAGCATGCAAGCTGGCATGACAGCTTGGATCTCTTCATCCTGCTGGGAAGATTTGCATGTTAGTATACTCCATAAAAAAAGGGGAAGAAAAGAAGGAAATGCTGAGAGGCCATTTTTCTCTGAGATTACTAAAACACATCATTGCTACCTTGCAGATACTCAAACCTGTTCCAACATCGATCAAATCAATGGAAAGATGTCCACTGACTTCAAGAATCTTAGGATCATGCCACTGGTTTTATTCTTGCTAAGAACTGCATTTAAAGAATAAATTCTCTATTGCTGTTTTCACCTGTCAAGACACAAATCAAAATCTCTTCACTCTGGAGGACTGTGGTGCTGGTCTTTTCTTTGGGCCACCCCATATCACCAGGAAGGTGGGTTTTAGCATACTGTCAGGAAATGCATCAACTTTCTTACTCGGTGTTTTTCTGCAACAGTGCTAATATATCTCACCTTTTGCTTTCCTTATCTAAATGATAATTTGAATTTTTCCAGGTACTCCAAGAGGTTCACAAGAGTGGCAAGATATAAAGAGGGGACACTGGAGTGTCTCAAATACTGTGCATATGTCTTCTTATTACCAGAATATATTTTGGCTTGCAGCCTGGGAAATGCCAGTGAGCTAAATTAGTGTGTCACAGTCCAGACAGAAAACAATAAAAAAAATCAAAGTTCACTCTGACAAATCTCAATATGGAAATATTAAGGCACTGGACAACAATTTCTACAGGGAGCAGTCTAGTTTGGCACACATGGTGGTCTCTGCTACCAATACCACTCTTGAGAAGAAATATGCTTGCCTAGGCTTGCAAAACTGCCATGATGGATATTTCAAGCTGTGCAGCAGTATGCACCTAAGGCTAGAATCTGTCCATAAATAACCCATTGCAAACAAGCAAAGGAATACTTCCTGGCTACTTTAAGGACCTCCTGCGCTAAGATGTCTCATTATTGCTATAACTCCATTTTCCAGAAAATGGTAAAACTGAAAGCCACTTGCATGGCTGATTAGAGATATTTCATTTGGATGCCAACTTGTATCAAAAGATATTAATGTGCTCGATGTTCTCTCTCCCTTGCTACGGTTGGGAAGATTTCCTCATCTACATTTTTGGGCAGCACAGGCAAGGAGGCTTAGCTGCACTGCAACCGTAGTGAGGCAGTGGATAGAGGCAAAGAGCTAACCCAGGAATAGTTTCGAGTCCTTGTGTATTTACTGCTGCAGCTCCACAAAAGGTTGCTCTCTACAGAGGAACACTCTGCTAAAGGGCTGTACATTATATAAACCACTGTGCAGAGTGACACCGATCAGGAACAAGCTTGTAGCTGGAGAAAGAACTATCAGATCACAAAATGGGAATGGCCAGAAGCTGCTGAATTTTCTTCTCTGACTAAAGACACCTCATGAGCCATCACAGAGGCAGCTTCTCTGTGTCACTCAGAAGACTGTCTGACTTACACACGTGTATCAGTTCTTGTTTAACAAAGCACTGAGTCACTCCCTAGTCTGCTCTGTCAAAATTATCTGAGTTAAAAACTATTTATCCTAATATGAAAAATGCATAAGCAAACACAGCTCATTTGACCAGAACTGGGTTAGGGAGTAGCATATCAGCTTGGAATAATTTGCACTTTGCAGGGCAAAGTGAAGTAAAATGGCAAGTGATATGTCCCTGGTCAGAAGTCTGCTGCAGAACAAGAATTCTAAGTAGAACCAAAACCACTAGGTCATTTATCCCTTCTTTTTGTGAAAATAGCCAGCTAAGATTTTTGCTTTCTTGAAAATACCTGGCTAAGACTCATAAACTCTCCAAACACAGTACTGGCTGTCCAGAGGCAGGACAGGAGCATCTTTAGTCCTAAGCAAAGATGATGAAAGGGTTTTACAAGTCACTGAAGGGGAAGACGTGAACTTTTAACTTTTTCAGTTCACTCAGGATGCCAGACATGACTTCTCTTACCAGATAATTTACAAATTTACCTTCAGTTTCTTTTTAAAATTGGTTTTTACACCCTAACAAACAGTCAATTTGCAAACAGACATTCTGGCCACAAACAAATACAATCGGAGCAAAGCTATTTCCTGCAAATGCTCCAAGAAGGAGATTTAACCCATACTGCATCAGGCAATTTTCACAGGCAATTAAGCAATTTTAATACTATAGAAAATCAAATCTGGTTACCTAATTGAATGTAGTTGGTTCCTGGCATTTTTCCTAAGAGCAATAGCTTTTTATTTTATCTACCCTTGGATCTTTAATGGTGTATTAGACTCACTTATGGCTTCAGGCTGTATTTAGTGAAATTTAGTTGAGTCTTAGAAAAGTCTGAAGTACTTTTAAGAGTAACCAACTTCAGCTCATTAAACAGCTATAGTGTAATTTACAACAGGAGAGCTTCACATTTACATGACAGTTGTCTTGTTGGAGCCATCCCAAGTATCACTCCTGTCAATAAGTTATTCTTAAAAGAATGGATAGATTCATCAAATCATCTCCAGTTATGGCATACTGTGAAGCTTGAGATCTATAGGTGCAAGCCTAAATGGGTTCATAAAGACTTTGACGTTTTCTACAGTGCTTTACTGAAATTCCTGTGTTAATGTGGCTGTCTTGGTCCCAGAAATTGGGTTATATTACAAATACCGATATCCAGCAAATAAACTCCTTTTACATGACTGCAACATACCCACCTCCTATTCCATACTGGATCTTCAGGGCAAAGCTAGTACAATACTATTCTCAGCTATGGGACTGTAAATTAGATTTTAAAGTTGGTTAAAAGAGATGGTCACAACTTAGCACTGGTTTTGTGAGAAATATGTTTGTTTGGAGCATCTGAATGACACTATAAAAGCAAATTTAAAAAATATCTAAAAATCTCCAGTGAAACAGAAGGCCAGAAATATTCTGCTTTGGATAACTGTTTAAAAAAAAACAAAACGTCAAATTTCATACTATATTATTTTCATATTCTTTCACAGTCCAGATGATCTGTCACAGTCTGGGCTACCAGAACAGCCAACTTCCCTTTTTGAACATTTCTTTAAAGCTTTGGGCAAATCTGCATTCTTGGAATTTTCATCAAAATTGCTAGGAACTTAATGAGAAACATATCTACTTTTTAACTTTTCTCTGCTCACATAAAGACTGCTTCTAGAAGCTTTCCAGCCAACTGCAGTAATTAGATGCCTAAAGGAAGCACAAAGATGGATTTTTGAAGGCACATAATGGTCTGTGTTACTATTTTGAAGATTCAAAGTTTGCTGTTGCTGCAGGTGGGGAAGTATATAAATTCACAACTGTGCTTCTGCCGCACCATTAATGAATATGAAGGAGCTTCTACAACATCTTCCATTTTCAAATATTATAACAGAGCATAACTTAAATGTCCTTATAACTTCCACAAGATGAGGAAAGGACTCTCTTGCTTCAGGACAAAAACAGGCTGTACGATTTCATCTGAAAAAACAGTGATTCTGCTATAGCACAAAGATTCATTATTGCAGAAATGCTCTGTGCTAACATGGCTCAGTCTTTCCCATTATGAAAGCCATTACCCTCCAGTTAGCACCGTGGTCAGTGTTGTTTTCGTGGTTAAAATAAGCTATAAAGCCAGAATACATTTGCCTGTATCTTTTAATTCTGTATTAATTTGTACCCGTGCTGTTCTCGCTCATCTCTGTGAGCTGAAATACCAAGGTCAGTAGGGGGAGCTCACCCTTTATTTGTCAGGGTTTGCGGTTTTTTACGTGGAATATCAAAGCAGAGAGACTATTGGAAAGACAACAGAAATCTTAAAATAGAAGGAATAGGTCAGACTTAAATAGAGCCTGCTAAACATACCAAGAGCCTGATCCTGCAAACACACTGCGGACTGTGGAACCTACCAGCCTGCATAGCACGTTAGAAATAACAGTTCCACTCAAGCCTTTAATATTACAAGTGGCAGAAAATATTTACTGGATCAGTACAATAAATTCAGTATAGCAAAAACAGTCATTGACTCCACTGAGCAAACAGTAACGGATCCCACGCTGACCCTGCTGAAATCAATAGGAATTCAGCCTTTGAGTGATGTTCTGGCTGCGCTCAAAGCCTCTAAGCAGTGCCACTTCTTGGACTACACTGGCTTTGGCACAGCTGCTAGGTAAGAGGGTACAGGTGTTATTTCATGGCAATTGCTCTCCAGACTGCTGCAGTTATTAGAAATAAAGCCATGCAGTGAGCAGATAGAGAGGGCAGCTTCAGCAGGAATAAGACCTTCATATTCTGGCATTCCAATGAAATTGCTGCAAAGCTTTAAATTTGATGGCAAGCCTGTCCCTAATTGCGTAGGGAAAGCAGCCTAGACAGCAGGGGCTCAGCACAGATGCTGAGGCAAAGTCCTTTAATCCACAAAAGACCAGCGAAAAGAAGCAAAGCTTTACATAAATAGAAAGCACTCTGCCTGACCAGTATTCCACCCCAAAGACACAGTGGGAACAAGTTCCTCCAACACACTTCTCCCCTCTAGCATAAATACCTCCACTTGAAAAAGTCCTCTCCATCACTTCCAAAGGTCCCTGCTGTTGGTGAGACTCCTCAGCACATCCTTCCCCACAGTTCCTGCTTCTCAGCAGCTGAAGATGAATTGCCTTTTCCACCTGACAGTTCCCACAGCTGCTGTGGAGGTACATGACTCGTGTCATGAGGTGTCCAGCTCAGAAGCACTAAGGAGGCAAGGCTTGATGTCCACTTGTAAAGGAACGCCACGCTTTTCATTTGTACCATGCAAGAGTGAACAATGCCCCGGTTTATGGAGGAGAGAGGCCAAGCTGCAGATTTTTAGATCCAGGGTTTGGGGGTTCTCCTTGCAGGGAGAGCTGCTACCAACCAGCTACAGAGCAGACATTGAATGCTCTGATGTTTGGGATTTTTTCAGGTTCCAACATTTAGTTTTTCACTAAGATCCATACCTGGATCTGAAATGCTCAAATCGATGTCGTCAGAGGTCAATTCTTTACAACTGAGATTTGAATCTGTTCTTCTAGATGCTTCAAACCTCATGCTTTAAACAAATTCAGGGCACTGAACTACCAAAAAAACCACTATACCACCTCTGTGAAGGAAATGATTTCTTCAGCATATTATAAAGGAAAGCATCTATGAGACAAATTAGTTTGAAGTACTCTAAGTAAGAAATACAGCAAGGCATTAGGATAGTAAAGCTTGAATTTAAACATTTGGCTCCCATTGCTAAGTTTAACACATCTTCATACTCTATTACTGAAAAAAACCCACTGGATTTATAGTAGGATCTCATTTTGGTCTATTAGTCTGATTGCCCCAAGCAATTGCGATAGGCTGAGATGTCAAAGAATCATATTTATAATCTGTTGCTGCCAAGACAAATCACTTTTGTTCAATAACAAGCCTGCTGCTATCGCTGAGATGTGGCTGCACTGAAAAGTGAGAGGTAACAACATGGTGGAGGCTTTCCATTCTGAAAGGTAGACATACCACGACCAATTTCATTTTTAAGAAAAGTACGGCTGGTAGGTAAAGACCACTACAACTTGTGTGCTGTGAGATTAGCAATACAACCAACCTTTCTAAAGAGATGCTGTGAAAGCATGCATAACAATGTCTTATCAGAAATAGATATAACTGCTCCTGCGATTATACACGCTTGGCACTGACACTGTGTGAGTGTTGACAATGCTAATGATGTGCTAAGAAAGCTCTAGGTGATGCTGCAGAATTGGATGATTTCTCTGTATCCGTTCACATACATGTACTAATATACATCAAGCATATGATTTGGATCCTACTTATAATATGCTCCACATAAGGGCTTTAAGCTATTCATAAACTTGGAGTAGAAGGTATTCCAAGAGAGTTGGATTCAGTCACATCTTTGCAGGACTAGACCTTAGGATATGAATACATGGATCAGTCCTTGCAAGGTGAGCAAGGATGAAAACTCCCAAGGCATCATCACTCTCCAGTAACTGTCAATATGCACACGCTGTCCTTCACAGTAAAGGAAACATAACTGCCCACTCTTTCACTGACGGTACTGCCCACTGTAGACAAGGGCACAGTTATTACAGAAGAGATGGTCTTCTGGGTCACATCTATTCCTTCCTGATCATATTTTGAGCATTTGTGCACATCTTTATACTGTGAATTACAGAGGACTACCAGATGATTTACAGAACTTGTGTCTTATTTAACCCAGAACCCAGTTTGCTACAGCATTTTCTGGACAAGGAAAACCTCTACTATAGTGTCTCTACACTAATGTATTAACTTTCCTTCTGGTCTTTCTATTGCCTTCTCTTCAAACACATCAGTGTCACCTTGGAAGGTGTCTCCATGAACATGGACTGAGAGCAGCTTCTCACTGTAATTCTACATAATTATACACTGTCCTCAGCTGCCGTAAACTTTAATTAAAATTGCTGTGGTGTTACATTCTTGCATCATTATGACTTTGTAATAATCTCATCATAGAAGACTCTCCAGTAGCTTCTCCTGGAGTCACACTCTGATCGTTGTGACATTCACCCTGTCCCTGAAGTGAAGCCTCTGGGCTGTGACAGCACTCTGGCACTTTACGAAGGACATACTATGTGTCCAGAAAAGGACATGCTGGATTATTTTGCTATGGAAAGCTAGAAAACTAATCAGCAGCAAAATGGCTAAAGTCTCTCTTCACTGTTTGCTTCGTTGCCCTTTGACAGAAGACATAGATGTTATTATGCTTTATAGCTTAGCCAAGGTCTGTGTTTCCTTGCAAAGGAGATGGTTTGATCTATCTGGTCTCTATCTCCACAGCTTGCATGGCCAACCTGTAATTAACCCTTTTCATTCTAATACATGTCCTCAAGTACTTTGAAAACATGAATTAACAATACCTTGCAGATACTGCAAGAAGAGTACAATAGTTTTAAATTTCCTAGTAGAGAAATTAAAGCCCAAGGGCTCTCTAACTTCCTCAGGTAAACCAACAGCAGAAGCAGAAGAGAACCTGGAAGTATCAGACTTTGGCACTGCCTGCTAACCACAAAGCTACTCTTTCTTCTGCTACATTTGTCTTTAAACCGCATCACATTTGTTCTAAAAAACTATCAGTAAACCAATACACAAGCATCTGTGGATGTAGGAACTCTAGCATTGCTCACCACTGATACACGAGATGCATAAAAAAGAACAAGATACTGACTCTGTTCACACAGTTGCCCTCCTGTCACTACAAATAACCACAGTCAAAAGAGAGGATGTCTTTGATCATTACATTTTCTGCAACCAGAGAAACATTAGTGGAATTGAAGTGGATTATTTTTAAGAAATATGCACATACCTTTGATAGCAAAAACTCCATGACAGAAGTTCTTAAAATTGATTCTTCCCAAATCATTTGGGTCCAAGTACTTTGCCAGTTTTTCCACCTAAAAGAAAAATCATAAAATATGCGTTGAGCTTGGTGCATCATCTGTAGCTTAGTTGGTTTATATCTCCTACAGAAGACCCCAAGTGGAAGAATATCCGTGATGTTCACTTGAATCAGCCAACAAATCATTCTGCAAGGAGGACTCTTGTCTTATAGTTGGATTATCTGGTACTAAGGCAAGTGCTCTGACCAAAATGGCTGCAGCTGGGACACATTAATACTCTACTGTGTGGATCTCAAAAGCTTAAGAAAGGGTGAACCTGTAACCTAGCCTCTCATCTTAGAGCAGGGTGCTAACAGAATCTCCTTCCCTAGGAGCCCTTGCTATGTATGCAGCTCATAGGAACTTAAAACCTTAGTGATCTCCATCCCTCTTATCAAAAGTTGTTGGGGAAGGAGAAAGGACAAAGATGTGCACAACCCATGTTAGCCTCATTCCCTGAAGAATCCAGACTATAGGAGAGAAAACTCATTGATCACTTGGGATCAAACAAAACTTCCTTGCCACAGCAGAGAATACAAGTTTTGTATAGGAAAATAGAAGTGTATTAACAGGACAAAAAGATTCATGTGGTAAGACAGAGAATGGTTCTGTTCAGTACACTATGCAAACAAGCAACGTACTTATTGCTTATAATCTCAACTTCACAGTTTAGCCCTTCTGATCACTCTTCACCATAAAATGAGATTACACTGAATTTACAGACAGCCACCAAACTGGCATTTGCCCCAAAGAAGGTCTGGCATATTGTTCGGGAGGGTTTTGGGAAAGAGGGAGAAAAGCAGTCTAGACGAGAGAGGCTGTTGTGTGTTGCGTTGTTGAGAATAAAGAAATTGAGAAACAAGTAGCTGAAGAGAATAAGGAGAGCAGCAGAACAGTCCAGGGAGGGGGGCACAGTGCTGGGATACCCCAGCTGGCTGTTCTCTCCGTGATAATTATGCTGCATGACATCCCCTTGTGATGCTGCACCTTTGCCTGTTGTATCTAGCGGGTACCCTCACTAAGGCAGAGGCAACCTCTTGCTGCTCGTAAGCAAGCTCACAGTCGGCTGCAGCACAACTCTGACCTTGATTGGGGCCCTCCAGACACCCTGGAGTATAAAGATGAGTGTAGGAGGCAAGGACAGCAGGCATGTAGGATGCTGCACAATCCTGGTGACTACAGTGTGAGCTCAGATATGTCAGTCTGAACAACAACAAAAGCCCAGCTGGAAAGATATGCAGCAAATGAATCCAGATGACCCAGTTTCTCAAAAATTTTTTTTTTTTTACATGCTAACAAAACCCTAGCAGTTTCTTAAAGCCCTGCAGATAATGCACTAATGTGTGCGCATGACACTTCTTCCTTCAGATTCTCTCAGTGCTTATAAATTCCCTCTGTGCCAGTAAATACCATGATCAGCCCAATGGCCTCATTTAGAACAAGCAAATCTGAATGAGAAAATTACAAAATTTTTACTTGTGCAAAATTCTATGTTGAATGAGAAAGGAACAATTTGATCCTTACACTGCATCCTTTCCCTTCTCCTTTTCTTTAAAAAAAAAAAAAAAAAAATCAAAAAATCAGCTCATTTAGGCAGGAAATAAGGAACTGTATGATGAGTTCAGAGCCCGTGACAAGTTAGAAATCTTAAAACTTTCTTATTGCAGAAGGCATCAACAACTCAAGTCCTGCCAGCCGGGCAGCAGAGCCCAGCTGTCAGCTATCGCGTAACTCATGATCAAATTCCTACATCTGGTATCACAAGTGATTACTGTAGCCCCACTAATTTATAGGAACAGATGACACGTTTCTGTTTCCAAAACGTAGCCACTTCACCAGAAACTGTTAGTGTGCGTTTAACGCATACAAGACTAACTGGAAATCCTTACTGAAACCAATTAAGTAGAGACACACTTGATACGGGAAAGCTGGGTCGCTGCTGTCCCTGCTCACCTTCACAAACAACACAGATGTTATAGAAAGATAAGGCAGTGGCAGAAGTTCCTTTCTTCAAACTGTTTTGGGTGCATTCAAAACAGCATAATCAAACAGGCCATTGAGGCTGGGAGCAGTAGGATTTTACAGCTGAAAATCTTCCTGACCACTGCAGTAGCTTAAATATGTGGCAGATGCATCAGCTGGCGTAACTCAGCCTGGCTCCAGAGGCTTTGATAAAGATCTTGGTGTGGCCACTAGCTGAGCATCTGTCCCCTTCATAGATACCGCAACAAAATCTAACTGGACAGCAGTATGCTAGGTTACAAGATCAGCCTGTAACTCTGACAAATGGCAAGCTCCCATCATTGTAATGTAAGTAAATACTATTTCAGATGCTTGCAGGGTTGCTTTAGAGAATCCTATTTCCTGTAGGTCTCTTGCTAAGAGGCAACAAATTGTGGTTTAGGTTTTAATGCACAGATTCCTGCAGCCAGCCGGGAAGCCTCTATACTATTTCATATTGTGCTATAACACAGTAGTGTCACCGGGTATTCCCAGTGAATCTGGAACATTAAGTTTATTTCTCAAAGTTGATCCAATGACTTTAGTCTACCACTGGCTCAGCCATATACAATTACTTTTTAAAATCAAATTAAATAAGATGTGATATGCCTGTGTGTGTGTATTATGGAGGAAGAGAGAATACGTTCACATTTAGGTCTAAGCAATGTCTTTACAATAAATGAAATTATCACCTGAGCAAAGTGCTTCAGTCTCCAGTTACCTCTAAGTATAATTTTTCAGGTTTTCAATTAGATTTTATAATGCAAATAACTGACATCAGTACAGGATATGATGAAGAATTTACAGAACAGTCTGATGGAATTTATGACACTAGTGCTCACACCTTCAGCCTGCTAATCAACACAGCTCCCAGCACAGGTCTGGGGCTACAAGGATTTTGATCAACTGGGACTACATTTAGGTGGATACTTGCATAAAGTTTGTGCATTAATATACACACATGTATCGTATAGAAATCCCTGCATATTTGCACAGAGTTTCAAGCCTGTAATGCACTTGATCATGCATTTTTACCAGCAGCTTTCTGGGATAAGTCAAGAAGCTCTTCCCAGTTAATTCCAGACTGAAGATATTACTTAAAATTAAGCTCAATTTCAAGCTGTGGCGAAATAAACTATGCCATCACAGCTACCCCTAAATCTTCTCTGCTGTCTATACTGTGTCAACCATCCTTCTGCTTCACTTTGTAGAGAAATAATGTCCTATCCTTCTCCTTCTCAGAAAGGGTTGGCTCCCAGCAATTAATCAGTTGTAATGCTTATTTATTGCCTTGGGAAACGTTAAAGGCTTGTCAGCCTAACTGCCAGGCTGCGGGACATCGAAGCCTTTTTTGCAGTCAGCAACCCCCTGGGCTTACAGCTAGGGCAGTCTGCGAGCAAACGAGGAAGAAGCAGCAGCCTTTCAGCCCCATTAGCGGAATGGGCAATGCAGCCTGGTTTTGCACACATGGAATACGCAGGCTGTGCCAGTCCTGGGCACGGTCAGAGTCCTGAGACCGCTGCATCTCTAGGCAGTGCTGGGCTCTGCCTCCTCTGCTGATCCCACTGCAAGGGACACAGGACTGCAAAACCAACCACTGCCAAAATTCAGTGCTGAAATGGCTATGCGGTTGTTGTCATACCTGCAGGCAGCATAGGGAACATACCATGTGCGCCAGAGCTTAACATCATAAGCCATCATGATGAGCTGGAGACAGTGTTTTGGGCCAGGGACAATTTCCTCTGCATCGCTGCACAGAGCAGTCCTCCACCATTTGGGACAGCACAAACAAGGTCTGGATTGCAAACTAGTTCTTCGTTGTAGGAAGAGGACAAGAACAGAAAAAATTAGCTGCAGGCTCAATAATCTAGCCAGTTCTTTTGGCAGCTGCAAGGGTCTCTCTAATGAACCCTTCAGTAGACATCCAACAGTCTCAGAGAGAAGACATAAATCATTTTTGCTTTGCGAAACAATTCGAGAAAACCAAACCCTCTGCCCCTATTGTTTAACTTGCTTGGATGAATGGGTGATTATCCATTCAATGCAAACATGTTTCTTCATTGTAATAACAGGTCACTTCAGCCAAAGCATTTGCTTCCTTTCTGTTGGGTTTCCCAGCAATACCGACTGCACTGCAGAGATGTTTGCCCCCCTGCTGCTTTCTGACACATAAGAGTAGGCTAGGAACACTTTAAAGAGTCTCTACAATGAAAATAAAGGGACAAGGTTCAGCGTGAAGAAACAATTTTGAAATCAAAACTGACCAAGGCAGAAATGCATATTAATGATTAGGAATTAGCAGTACAAAGCAGTGGACAACAAAGCGAGGCAGAACATTCCTCTATCAGAGAGCCTCTAGTTTGAAATATAAATTCTGAACGGCTGAGGCTTTGTGGCACACACTGTAGGCAAGCAGACTGGCTTAGGTCAGGAACCAGGAAGGGCTGGATTCTCAGCTCTAAGGCTATGAGTAAATGATTTACAACCGAGCTCTATACAGAGACTGAACACAGCAAACAGAGTCTCAGTAGGAAACCTGCCATACTAAACCCTACCCAGGAAAGAAGAGAGAGCAGTAACTGAGTCAAAAGACTTAACACTTAGAGACCTTGGCTGGTGCAGAACCATGTGCTGGCTGTCAGAATTGATGACATGGCTGAGTCCAGACACAGGAGGACAGCAGCGGTGAAATCCTGGTGTCAGCGAAGCCAAGGCAGAAACCCACAGTCAGCCCAGGGGTTGCTCAAAAATTTACCTGCAAGGGCTTTAAATCCAGTACACACTGGGCTATTTTTGTGCCCACAGATAGAGTCAGCTGTGCTGTCCTTTGCTCATTTCCTTCAACATGGGTTTCAACCCTGCCACACAACCCTGAAGCCTAAAGTTTTCAGAAGACCTGGTGTTTGTACTGAATTCAGTGTCCTAAAAATTATAAGGAAAGGATGGCATTTTTCTTTGAACTCCATCTAGTCATTTTGGTTTAACTCTTACAAGAGGAGTGAAGCAGGCAGAGGCAGTGAGCTTGCTGAAATACTACAAACTTTTGATTTTAGTGCCATTTGGGTGTGAGGAAAAGATTCAAGTTTTGGCAAAGTCACCCAACTTGGCAACTAAGAAGTGCATTTCCTCAGTTTCTTCAGCCCAAAGTTTCTAGCTATGTTAGCTAGAGGCACCCCAGCTTTGAATTTACTGCAAAGAGAACGTTCCATTTCCCAGCTCTGCTCTAGTGAAGGTGTGAAAAATCCCCTCCTGGCTCCTCCGGCCGCACAAGAGCACCAGATATGGGGACAGACCCAGCCTTCAGTGCAGAAAGGAAATCCAGAGTGCCTTGTAAAGAGTCCTCTGTAGCCATACTGCCTGGGACAAAATTCACATCTAAATCAAAGCACTCCTCTGTAGCCATCCTGCCAAGAATGCAAAACAGGAACCTGTGATTAACTCGACACTGCTCGAAACTGAGCAAGGAGCCAGTCACAGGTACATACCACAGTGTGCAGGGGAGTGACGTCACTGCAATCTGCAGCCACTCTAACTAGAGGCAAGGAGAATGTTTGTTAGCCTTTGCTCAAACTAATTTCCTTCCCAGCATCACTGAGCATGCCTGCTGTCCCAGGACTGCAGTACCTCGGAGTATGACCACACGCTGTACGTGACCAGGCATACGAATGACTGTTAAGGGAAGAAGGAAATTATTTTTTGTAGCAGAAGGAGTGGAAGAAGAGGAGAGAAGAGGACAGGTCACTGACAAACCTCAGAAGAGATTTACTGAAACTGATGTTTTCTTGCCAGTTCAATACAGGGGCACCTCCCAGCCAAGGAACCCTCTCAGGACTCCTGGCCAGCTCTCATACTGATGCTGCCAAAACAGCTAGGTATTTTTTTCCAGCAAAGATTTTCTGACTGGAACTGAACCCTGCTTCCATTTCCAGGTAAGAAGAAACTCAGATCTCTACTGACCTCACTTAATTTTCTTCAAAAACTGAGCAGCACAGAAGAGATTTTGTTAACAAAATGAAAATTTGTTAGGTTTAGATGTAATTGAGTTCTGCTCCATCCACTGAAATCTTACATCAGGATCCAAGTCACAGCCGGAAAATGTCATTTGAAATAAACAACTCTTCTCAGCAGTTTGCCTTCATACTGCAGGAGTCTGTGAGCACGTCTCACCCTGAAGTGCGAGCATAGAACACCTGGGAGCCGTGAGAATGGCAGCACAAGGACTTGCAGGAAAGGTCAGGCTGTGCTGCGGCAGCGACATTTGGGCAGGATCTCCTGAAGCAGGAGAATTTGTGAGAAATCTCAAAAAACAGCAAAAGGAGATTAAATACGTAAATGCTGCAGGGTGGTATTAGAGAGGTCCCCACATGATTTATACAGGGAGCAGCAGAACCGCACTCACCCCGATTTCAACAGACTGGCCTTTTCAGCATCTGGGGAAGGGCCATAAGTTTACGCCTTCACAGAATTAAATGCAGAGGCAGGACTTGTGCCAGCTGAGCAGTGCCATGCAATGTGGCCACCATGTGTGCTGAGAGCCACCCCTGGCTCTTTAGCCAGCCCCTGGTTCAGGCCTTTTTAGCATCCCTGTGGTCTGGGATGGATGTTAGAGCTCTTCAGTCAGGGTCGTCTTCAGTCACCGTCACTGTTGCACGGGGCTGTTTGTTTTGTCCCTGGTCCCAATCTAGGGCTTTGAGTAACAAAGCAAGAGGGACTCTTGCTGCTGTAGCTCGGTGATTCCTTGCCACTCAAAAATTGCCACCCTCCTTTCCCCCATCCTGCTTTCCCTTCGCTCTGCAGGTCCTGGTCCTCCACCACTTCAGCTGGCCACAGCCATCTAGACATCAGCAATTTTTCACCTTGCCTCCTAACAGACAACACTAGATACAGGCTTTGCTGTTTCCTTGCTTATATAAACCTCCTAAATGGTGAATCCAACTATTAATTAGTTCACTCTAAAGGGCTACTACTAAAACCAACCTGCCATATCAGAGATGCACAGTCTAATGGGTGCTCCGGAGATGCATTAGTGCGGGATACCAATATCTCTATTGGGATTTGGTAGGATTGGTCCTTCCCTGAAGCTATTTGGTGTTTGCATCCACAGACTGGAAGTAAATATAAAACCATGATGATGAAATTTGCACGTGACAGGCTGATAAATAGCAACAATGCAGACAGACTCACACTCCTCTGGATAGCTTCATAAGTAAAGCCCATACGGACAGAGTAAGTTTTAAGTACTGCCAGGCAAGATCACAAAACAGAAAATAATACAAAAGAGAAGAAAAAAGGATTAACACATCTACAGAGAGGAAGACTGTCTTTTGATGAGCTGGGATTTATAGATCCAGGGGAGAGGAATGAGGCTTCTCTGTGATATTCTGGCAATTCTGGGAAGGGAGCAAGATGAGGGAAATTATTTTACACGGCATTGGAGAAACCAATACTAACACAGTTGTGGTACACACTTTCATAAGATATGCTGAAAACCCAGACAGGTTGCAGAGAACTGACATAACATTCAAGTGCTGTGGAAACGTCTTATGCAACCAAACTTAAATGAGAATTTTCTCTGTTTAATTTGGCAAAAGGGAGACCAAGTGGTGATTTGTTACTAGGTATAAAACTTTGGCAAGCAGGAAATTGCAGGTTCTAAAGGACTCTCTAGTCTAGCAGAGGAAAGACATAAAGAACCATTAGCTGCAAATTAAAACTGAACAAACTCAAATTAAAAACAAGGCACAATTTTTTATTGGGATGGTTGTTTACCCATGAGAACTATAAAATGGAACTGGTCTAAACTATAAAAAGGAACTGGGCTCCCTCACCTGAGGCCTTTTGAGAAGACAATGATATATACATGGAAGATTTACCTAGCCAAGAGTAAGCAGGTTAAAAGCTGTGCTGTCACCATTTCAGGACATCACACTAGATGACCTGATGCTCTCCCTGAACCTGGCCCTAAAGCACACGACGGACCATGTTCCTGTCACACGTGTATGGTGTGGAAGACCAGCATTTAGGAATCACGAGTCCAATAAACAGCCTGCCCTTGCCATTCAGTTCTGGCAGACTGTGTATTGTAAATAATTCATACCACCGCAAACAGCATCATGAATTTCCATCAGCTGCTGTCTGATCCCAAAACATGCAGGAACATACATCATTGCTGGAAACAATGACTTTGAATTTGCTTTGAATTTTTATTTCAAGCATCAGTCATTGCCCCTTCATAATTTATCAGCAGGCTTCAAGCCTGAAAGTTGGCTTGTTCATAAGTTTTCTGTGAACAGAAATGATTGTTTTACTTTCTGCTTTAACTGGGGAGACCCGATTTACCAGCTAGAAGGCAGATTTTAGGACTGTATCCTGAATGACATAAGCAAATTTATTGAACAGTCTTGGCCTTGACTTTGAGCAAATTCCTAAATCTGTCAAATCTATAATCTACTAGTGGCTCCACGCAAAAAATCTGATTAAATTCAAGGAGTTCATTCATTGGCTTTCCTCGATTTAGCAACAACACATGGAATTGCATCTTCTTCCAAATATGAACTGGTTCCATGGGCACTTGGTCCAATGGGAGAAAAAAACCCTACCAGTTACCCAGATGAAGAAAACATCCATGATATGACATTTTGCTGAGTGTATGAAATGTATTAGTGAATTCTAAAGACACAGAAAGAGGTGGTTTCAGGGGCATTGCAGGTGGTTGAGTGCATTCAAAGGAAAAAGGGAAGCTTCTAGTGTTTGTGTGTTATTAATGCTCTGCAGAAGCATTACCTTGACTCAGGTGGGTGACATATGGGGAATGCAGTAGAACTACTGAAACAGGAATGGCGGAGCACTGCGGATCTGCAGAACGCACACGGGAGGTCAGCCGCTATCCTTCAGAAGTGCAAGGACAGCAAGCGCTCTGCATCTGCTGAGCTGCACCTGCCCGTGGCCTGGTGGAGAAGCTTTGGAGCATTTTCCAGAGGTGACAGACAGGAGAGGAGGGCAGTTCTCAACTCATGGGAGTGAAGAAGGCAGGAGCTATGGGATTCATATCAGAGCCTTCAGGGCAGGAGGGTTTAACTGTCTAGACTGGGAGATCCATGCTGCTGCGGAAGGGGGTGGTATCCAGTGACCACGGGACTGTGGCATGGGGGTCAGAGCTACAAGTTTACCAGTAGCATGCTGTTACCAGCAAATGACTCCATCTGCTTTGGCTTCCCCTTGTTTAAAATGGCTATGGCAATACTTAAATCACATTGAAAGGGCACTAAAAAGGTGATGATACCGCAGACAGTAATGAAATCTGCACCAAGCTTGTCCATGCTGTAGGTTTTGGGGGTTTTTTACCCTGACTCACTTGCCCACTATATTCTCCTTCTAATTTCTCAACACTATGGACTGGTGTCTGTTACCTCTTAATACATCTGCTTGACTCTACATGGAACACCAGGCACGCTAATGATTTGGCCCAGTACAATACACAGGTATTACTAAACGCTACTGTGGGCAGACCCTTATCATCTTGTTTTCTTATTCTGCCAAAGAGCATTTTATTATCTTCTGATGGTAAAAGATTAAGCCATATGGTACTCCACAGAGAGAACACATTAGGGATGGATTTGTTTAAAACATTCTAATATGCAAATAATCTATTAAGAGAATGTAATACTCCATGAACCTCAGTGACTGTGTGCGTGTTAACAGAAATCCAGGGAGCGCCAGGAAAATTGATGCTATGACTTCTGTTCTCTATTGAGAAATCATCTGCAGTCTTTAATACACATGATGACAGAAACCTAATTTAGGATAACAACAAATACAATTCTTGCGATATTACATAGCCCAATTTTGTAGTTAATATCCCTACAGTTGGGATTCTAACCACAGCTGAGACCCAGAAGTTATCACACCTAAGGAATCCCTTCTCTTACACCATATACCTCACTGACTAACCTCTCTACTTACAGAAAAAAACATTTTATGACCACAAACCACTACCAATAAAGTTTGAAACAGAATGCACGTGAACAGCTCTGAATCTGACCACACCTGAGAAACGATCATTGCCTGGAATCAAGAAGTTTCCAGAACTTCCTCAGAGTACACATCCCAAAAAGACTTTTCCCCATCCTATCTAAAAATCCTCGTGAGTTTTTCCTCTGCCGTCTACACCTTTGGATGCATCAATTGCTTATACAGACAATACCACTAGAACAGTATTTGTCATTTATTTTGTACTTCCTAATGTCATGTTGCAGCTGACAATGAGCAAGCACCAGAATCATAAGACCAACATCTCTCTGCAGACTCCCTCACCATCCATGATCCCATATGTGAGAACCTCTCATGTAAAATTACTTAAACAGAGCTGATTTGAACAGGATTCCATTTCTCTCCTTCCCTCTGATGCTATGTTGCAAAACAAGACATTTGGCTGGGCCCACCAATCTTACAACAGTCTATGGGGAATCCCACACAGTCTGGAATACCATGGGAACAGAGAGCAAGGCTAAAAATATGCCAGCACCATCTGTTCACTCTACAGTGATTTTTTTTGTGTTCCTCTGGAAACAAAGGGTTAACGTGTTGAACTGTTTTCCTAAAACCACTGATTCACTCATTCCCTAAAATAAGCAGGGCTGCATTACCACCTTCTTCTCCACTTCTACCAGAACTGAAACCAAGGCTTCCTGGAAAACAAGGCTGTTAGCAAAAGCTGTGACAAGCTGAAACGAAGCACAGCCCATTATCATCTCGTTCATTAGCATAAATCAAATATAACATAAAATAGTCAGATCTCAAGAGACAGTAGGCAATTGGTCATGGGGGGGCAGCATGCTTTGTCTTTAAACAAGGAAGAAAATGTTTGGGTAACATCAGGTTTATCCACAAGTGATGCAGCACGGATTCATTTTCAGAGAAGGTATTCTTCCCCTCTGCAGCTTGTGGTGTGTGTGATCATTCTCGTCAGTACATAAAGGGAATTTACACAGAATAATGGTTTTCATGGCTTCTGGTTGTGAGACGTCAGTCAAATGGGATCTACTCCAGAAATAATTACCATTTTTTGAAGTAAAACCTGCGAGAGAGGTGGGGCACACAGTGCCAACAACTCATCAGCCAACACTTTCTCAGCACCTTCCTTGCTGACACATCTGCAGTCACATTTTAATTGAGGTGTTACCATATGCAAAGAACAAACAAAATACCAAAGACCAGCAGGAAGAGGCTGGAGAGGATGACGAGAACAAAGCAAGCATGAACCGTGACTGGTAGGTAGGTCACAGCATGCAGCTCAGACATCCCCTATACCAGTGAAAACACAGTGCCCAAAGCTAAAGAGAAGCTGCAGAAAATTCACCAAACCAGAGCCTAAATCTAGCGCCACTGCTACAAGCATGCTCCAGGCTTGTGCTGAAACCCAGGCAGTGACTCCAGACTGCACAGCTTATGCAAAATCAAGACAAGACACTTTTCTGCCAGCTGTATGATGGCACTCCATTTGTTCATCTCCGATTCACAGGTCAAAAACATGGCTAAGTGCCATGGCAGGCTCCTGAGATACAGTATCACCCAAGTATTGTAAGCAGCATCCTTACCCATTGGAATTCTAGCCTCAAAGATACAAAGCAAGTATTACCCTTAGACAGTCACTTCTCTTGACTGTGTGCTTTCATTGTTACTTTCTCTCCTTAACGCATAAAACTAACCAAACAATATGCAACCAGAACATGGTGCTGTGTTTCACACACAACATCCACTTTCAAAAACAATTTAGATTGCTGTCTGAGAGCCAGCCAGAGACCTGCTCAGGGTAGCACAATTTGGACATCCTCAGCTCTCAGCCTAGTCTCCTGAAATCAGTTTTGAACCCAGCTGTTGAAAGGGAATATGCTTAGCTTTTGGCACACTTGCGGATAGAGGATGAAATGTAGGTCTTGAGATCTGATCTCAAATGCAAACGCCCGAGCAGCAGTCCTGAAATTAAACTGAATGAAAGAAATTTCACAGCAAATTAATGCTTTGACACAAATCCTGGGAGGAATGAGTATTGGATGAATCCAGCACAGGGAGACACACATTAGTTAAGATGACAAACATCAGACAGAAAGGTATGATTAAAGGAACAATCTTCCACTTAGCTGAAAAGAAAGATTCTTAACCTTTCAGAAAAGTGTGGGTGGGAGATAACGGCCTTCCCCAAAGAAACAGAGGAAATATGCAGTAAGTACCACTCGCTATGGTGGGATAATTACAGAGCCTGAAATGAGCTTGACAGGTTTGAACAGCAGCTGACGACTCTGACGTCAAGACAAGGGAAGCACAGATAATCAGGCTGTGACAGCAGTGGCAGAGCACGAGTCAGGACTGCTAATGCTGAGGGAGAATAGCAATGCACTGCACCAAGAGTAAAGCTACCAGGGGCTGAGGGAAGGAGGGAGTCCTTGCTGCATCAGCCTGCACAAGCAGGCAGATTCCTGACCATAGCACTCATACAGCCAGCAGTGTTAATCTTTTCTAATTCCCCTGCGGCTTGTTGCAATTGCCAGCTCCAGGCAATGTAAAAGCCCAGAAGCCCCCTCATACCTCACGTTCCCATGTCATGAGCAATTCCCCCATACAGAAATGCATCGTTCAAACTTCAAAGGAGGATATTTTCACTGTATAAAATCACATGTAGAAATCCAGATTGCTCTTTGATCTATACTGGGAAAGATATTAGGAGGAATGATAATTAGCCAGCATGTTTGTGTAGAAAGGGATAGATGAAATACAAAGCCTGCGTACATACAAAATGCATGCTCTTTCCAGCCATAGAAGCTGTACAAGGGTGCTTCATGTTACAGTACCTCCTATACCCTGCACCCTTATTAGCTGTTACAGTCTGGTCGATATTAGTACTTCTTAATGGTTAGAAGGCTGAATGAAAGCAAGATCCAAAGCCTAATACAAAAAGAAAGGAAATAAAGGTGCACAGATACAATGGAATTGTACTTTTGTGTTTTAGAAGTGTGCCCAATTCAACTGTTACCAATTAGCATTGATATAGCTCCCTGTACACGCTATTGGAAAGATAATATCTGACGCAAAGGCAATTTTCTCTGCTGGCATGTGATTTTACCTTCTCTTCTTATCCAGAACAGACTGTAAAGAGTGCTGGGCTCAGGGACTAAGCAGGAACGGCAGATTTTGAAACAGAGATTTAGCTCATGGAAAAACTCTACTCTCCTGAGCAGAAATATGAGCTGGACTGTGGCATCACTACATATGGAATCAGGATATTTGTGTGCATGTGTGCCCCTGCAGATGTGCTGTACAGCTCAGTCAGTGTGCACCAGGTGTGCTGCCCTTGGGATCACCCCACAGAGGCCACCAGCTGGCTACAGCACCTCATTTTTGGTCTTGCTCATTTCTACTGCTGCCTTTTTCAACCAGCTTTTAGTAGGGATGTAGCTTGCATTTTCTATCAATGTGTATGTATTTATAATTTCTCAGTGGTACATGTTTATTTATTTTTTATATCTGTTGATGCTTTGTGTATCAGAATGTGAATTCATTTTTCCCCCACATTAAAGTAAAACTGAACAGCCTGGCCAAAAAAACAGTCACGCTGAGTTTTCCAGCTAGTATACGTTCCCTGTAGGTATTATGACAACACATCACCACAGAGTCCTAGACAGTGAAAATGAATTGCTTGGAAAGTGAACCAGCTAACCCTTTCATTGTGAAAATATAATAGGCATTTGTTTACAGTGAATCAGGAGAGCTGCTCCTGAGATGGACCCCCAGAAATAAGGTAAGAATTGGTCCTTGGAGCTCAAATTATTAACTCCGGTGTAGAACATTCCCTACCCATTGCCAATCAGACTATGTACAGTTCTGCTTTGGAGCATCTATACAAGAAGAGAATGGGCTAGTTTATCCTTTTCACTGTACCTCACCCCAATTCCAGGTATAACACATACAGTAAAACATTATTTCTAAACTAGCTGAGTCCTTTAAAAAATCAGAGTAGGTGCTTACACCTCCTTCTTGCCCTTTCAGTTCATAGTCATCTTCGCTTCACAGTTACCAGTTTAAATGCTCTTGACAATTTATTGATCCCCTGTGAAAGCCCTAAATAGGCAAAAACTGATTACTGTGTATTTGCCAGATGTTCCACTGTGCAATTTATCTCAAATACTCAGAGCTTCTGCTGCTGCTGCCTTCTCTCAACCTGCCAAAACTGTGCTTGTATCTATTTTCCTCCAACATAAAGATGTCTTGTAGGAGTTACAATCAAGAGGTGAGAGAATGCAGAAATCACAATAGATTTATACTGCGAGGCTGTCACCTAACTGCATTTCAGTGCAGTGTTGGATCTGAGAAGCCAGCCCACCACTAGCTAGACGCATACCAGCCACAAAACACCATAGGTTACTCCTCGTGCATTTCCAGGGACACAGTTTCTGATGTGTGTTATCTGCAAGTGCTCAGAAAATACTTGTTACACTAACAAGTATGTAATTTACCCTTCAGTGATAAGGCTCAGTGAAGCCCTGTAGCAAAGGTAGATGTATGAAACATGAGGTGGGATGCCGAGAGCCTTGTAAAAAAAAAGGAGTCTTCTGAGAACACCTTTCACTGGACCAGTTCAATAAAGGAATCCTCACTGGGCAGTGTGTAGTTGGTTTCCTCACCATGGAGTAGATAGTTACATGGTTTGTAACCATCTCAAATGAAACAACTGGACATTTTTACATCTGTACAGCAATGGCCATGTGTGACACAGTTGACTGTGGCCTGGCATATGAGGGGTGCCCACAGAGAGGGCTGATGGACTGATTCTGCCTAACGTGTTCATGGACTGGGTGCCTTTTTGTACATATTTTCTTAAAATCTCTCTATTAAGACTCTGACTCCAGGAGGTGGGGAGCCTCAGGGCTGCAGCCTGGTCAATAAGGGGAAACACCAAAGAAAAATAAGCAGGTGCCAAAAGGCAGTGCTGGTGCCTCAGCAGCAGGGAGGCACTCCTACCCCACTGCAGTACCTCACCCCGCAGACCCGCTGAAGAGCCAGCAGCTGCCAGATCTCTTAATTGTACTGGTTTGGACAGGATCCATGCACCATGTAAGAGAAGGAATAACAAACTCATGGGCAAGGTGTACAGATACTACACAGATTACATTGACTCTTGGAGGGACTAGAGACTAACACAATGTCCTGGACAAATTGCACCATGTCTCCTACCAGCTGGACAGTTCTCTGCTGTTCTCTACGTGCCCTTGTAACCAGTCCCTCCCCAGCTTTCCCGTACGCCCCTTTGCATGAGTCCAGGTAGATGACATCAGTTGCTCTTCCCTTTTGCGTTTTTATTAAATGACCAAGTGCTGCCCAGGCAGCGAAGCGGTGAGGAGGGTATAGAGGTAGTGAGGCAGCCATAGAGCCATCATATCGTTAAAAGCTCACATCACACCAGACAGGGTTAACAAGGGGAGGGAAGTAGATAGGAGGGGAAACAGCAACCTTAGCACCATACTAAACCTGACCTTGAAAAGCGAGAAGCAAAGGACTTGACGCAGGAACCACTTGTGCTATATTATACAATGAAAGTCATGCTAGAACAACTTAATGGCCATAAAATCTATAAATCACCAAAACCACAGAGAAGTATTTAACTCTGAAAAGTGCTTTTGCAATAGATTTCTAAGCCTTGGCAAACAACACATAGCCCCTTATTTGAGAGATCCTGGAAGGCACAATTATGATGTGGGACTTAAATCAATCTTGTCTCATACCAGGATTTTAAACTTCTCCAGATGGATATCATTTAGATATGGTCCAGAAGTCAGGACTCCCTATACTACAGGACGTACTCCACCTTCATTGGTCCAGACCAAATCTCTTTACAGTGAAGTATGTCAAAGCCTCATTAGCCAGGGTCAGTACAAAAGTGAACTTTAGGAATTACAAATAGGCACCTGTTTTGAACCTTCATACTTCCTGGTCTCATCAGCTGTGTATTTTTGCTCAGTGCACTCTTGGTTTTGGACTGTCTATCATCCCAGAGTTCAGAAATACCAGTACAGACCATCGTTCCAACCCTGCATACAAGGAGTATCTTTCCACACATCTCATGAAACAGGAGTTCATCACCTCCATTGCTTTGCAGACTTAGATGGGATGAGGAGCCACAGAACAGGACACATTACTTCTTGCCCAGAGTTTATAAAAGGGTTTTGCTCTTCGCTGTAATAGGAATCCCCTTTAAAGGGCAAATGCCTCTCAAAACACCAAGGCAGAGCCTGCCCAATATAACTCTCAGTGCAGATGTCTTTGGTCTCCTGCTGAACCCTCTCTGCTTACAGGGAGGCTCCACATCTCTTTGGAACACCATCAGCACAGCTCTTTCATGTAGTTTGCATCCAGCAATGACATCAGGGGAAGCACCAAGGCTCCACAAAAAGGAATATTTTGTCAGTGAAAAAAAAAGGGCACCATCTATTTGTCCAGCAGTCAGAGAGCTATGAGCTGGCAAAGGAGACAATTCCGCCCCCCCCCCCCCCCCCCCCCCCCCCCCCCCCCCGCAGGGTGTTTTGAATCTTGATGATAAACTTTTGTGGCTAAATTGCTTCTGGCTCCCATCATGTATCTCACTGCTCCCTGGTTATTTACACTGCTGGACTGGTGAGAATTATGGAAAGCTGTGATAACTGAATTACTGCCACACTGGCAGATAACGATGGCCAGGCCTTTTAAAGGCTGCTGCCCTAGCACATGCTTTATCTGGGATAAAAATGAACAAATAATAATAATTAAACAAAAGAAGAATCTTAGAGCATAGTGCACATTGAGTGGTGCATCACTGAATCATAGCATCAGCACCAGCCAGAGGTCAGTCCTCCTGTCAAAGAAACAGAAGGCAATACTCATACACAGGGAAGAAATATTAGAAAGTAATGTTTGTGTCCTTGTGACTATCAGTTTTACAGAATGTGGGTGAAAAAAGGACTTGGGAAGCTGCATGGCAAGTGCTGAGCTCAAGGGAAGCTGCAGAATTTTACTTTGAAAGCCCTCCACCAACAAACCTCAGCCTAAAGCTGCACAAAACCAAAGTCTCATTGTAGATCTGCTTGCCGGGGAGGATGCAATGTGTTGGGAACTAAGCAAGTGCTGCCCACCTCACCAGTGCCTTCTGTGTCGGCACCAGAGGAAGACAGCCAAACCTCCTATGGGTTAACAGATCCCCACCAAGCCTTGACTGCCTTGCTGGGAGGCACTATAGCAGACAGGCAATATTCCACGGATGATCATGAGTCCTGGGACACAGTGAGAGGCAAACAGCCAGGATGGATGCACAGTAACACAAGTGTAACCCTGCAGGCCAGCTGTGGTGTGGGGCCAAAGCTCAAAGAAGTGAATAGGAACCTTCCCATTGACCCGAATACCTTCCAGCCAGTATGCAGGACCAGCAGTGAGGATAAGTCAATTAATAGCAAGCCCTTTTCACCCTTGGTCAAGCTTCTCACAAGCAGCAGCACTCAGCAGAAGTGAGACTTACCAAGGATTTGACAGAGATCAGCAGGTTTATGGAGCTCTGCCAGAAGTTTTACCATGTATCAGGAAGAAGCTACAAACTGCAGACTCACTTTTTCAGTGTCAGACTTCTGAAAACCTCCTTCTCCACGATTCTGTTGTTTCTCTTGGCACTGGAAAAAAACTTTCCCTATAACATGGGATACTCTGCTTCTAGGACATTTCCTTCCTGTACTAGCTCTCTAAGTAAATTGTACATTCTTGTATACTTGACCCTTCAGAGTAAGCTTTAGCCTTTCTCATCTAGTTTTCAAGCATTTTCCTGTGCCTGTATTCCAGGATCAATTACTCAGTTGATTCAAACAGGAAAGCCTACACTTGCTCCAAAAGACACTTGCTATGTGGGCTATTAATATCTTACTGTTCATAAAATATAGACATAAATTTAGTGCTAATACAGCATGCTGAATTAAAAGCCTTGCAGACCAAAGACTTAAGAGCATCTGTGAATCAGGTGCAGGCAATAGCCTTTCAAGCTTTCTCATCCTGGCCATTCAAACCTAACCCAGCACCTCTAACATGTGGTCTGACAGTTCATTTTATGCTTGGATACACTACATATTGACAGCAAAGGGAATCTGTGGCAACCACAGCTAGATCCGAGTTGCAGGCCAGTGCCTCAGACAGACTAGACAATCTGTCACTCCTTGAATAAATTATCTGCTCAGAGAAGAATATAATATGATGCTATTCTCAAAAAAATCACTCTTCCTGTTGTCCTTTCATGGTAGTTTAAGCTGCATACACTGACTACTCATCTGTGGAAGTTTGCAAACATAGCTGAGGCATTTACTGCCCCAGGGTCTTCCGTCTTCATCATTCAAAACCACAGCAACACCAGCAACTTCTTTCAGAAGAGACAAGAAGCATCACTCAAGCCCATAATGCCAGGAAACTGCCCCTGGAGGGAAGGTGAGACTCTGGAGCTTTAAGACCAAAGGGATGGGAAATAAAAGTGGGAAAGGGAGAGAGATTTCTCTTCCTAAAAGACACAGCAACACAAAGTGCAGTCAGATCTCATCTGCACTCTCACTGCCTCTGTTTGTGTCAAGCAAGCATCCATAGAGCAAGATGCTCCAAGCTTCTTGAATCTGTGACACTGGAAAAATATCTCCAGAGAATAAAGAGTTTTCTATACAATTCCTGATGTGTTTTTCTCTAATCCCTGCTGAAATTAACAACAAACCTCTGTCATTTACAGAAACACACTTTGCCCCCCCCCCCCCACCATGCTGCTGTTGTCCTCACTGAAGCAAAACTCTCAAAGTACATATAAAACATCTAATGGCAAGGATAGAAAAAATCTGCTCCTTGTCTAAAAGACCATGGTTTAGCCTGGGTAGGAGCTGCTGGCCCTGCTCCACTGTGAGTATAACTAGTATAAAGGGAATTCTGCCTGAATAAAGAGCTGCAGACTGAACTCCTAGGGAAAGCCAACTCAAGACTGTCTGAGTACATTAAAGGAGGTCAAATGTTAAATAAATACTCAATTAAGGAAAGAGGGCAAGTAATTAGTAAGGCTAATTCTGTGCTGAAATGGTCTGGACAGCGCACACATACACACTCATCCCAGCACCTCCTTCAATACAAAATAAATCTCCGTTCTTGAAAGAGTAGCTCAGCTTTCAGCAGATCTGGGTTAAATTAACAACTCTGCCACGGACTCAGTGTTTTCATCATAGACAGGTCATTAGTTTCGTTGTATGTCCACTCCCCAAACCCCCCAGGACGGTGAAAATAAGTACATACCGACTGAGATGCTTAGACACTACAGCAATGAATCCAAATCTGTGTGCATATGTAGGTTTGTATACATCAAAGTAAGTACTTGCAGCAATTACGGCCCTCTAAGAACTTCTAACAGGTCAAGCAAATGCTTCTTTGTCCCTAGATTTATTCTTAAAATAGGTCCTGTGTGAAGGAGTCTCATTACTGAAAAATAAAATGTTATTCCACTTCAAGCACTGGAACAATACTACAGTGGGTAGCTGGCAAATATCATGGATATGTGAAAAGAAGCAAATGCCTTATGCAGTGTTATATAAAACCCATTAGAAACACCAAGCCTGGCTGGTTTGAACTTACTTGGCCTGTACTCTCATCTACTGCAACACAGCTCTCACAACTGACATGCAGAGGTGGAGAGATTCTAAAAATAACCAGTGCAGGGAAACAGAGAGGGATGAAGAAGAAAATGTTTCTTTGGCCTGGCCAACAGATTGGGCAGCTGTTCACAACACCCAAGGAACGCTTGGTTCCAGCCCTGCTCTGTTAGCAAGCCTGCACTCCCTGATGTCTCGGTGGCAGACCATTTATGGAAACTTAACATGGCCTAAATGCATATATAAGACAAGCAAGAAGGGAGTTTTTTCAGTCTGAGGACAAACCAGAAATTGTCATGAATCAGCCAAAAGAGCTCTGACACAAGACAAAATATAGCTGTCAGTGAACTGATGTAGGACATCACACTGATGCTAAGTCAAACATACATAGCTGCTAATTCAGTAACAGGAATCTCTTCCTCAGCCTGTTTAGCCAGAGGTCTCTTGTATGAGCTGCAAAATTGGATTAAAAAACCCCAACAAATCATACTCACATGTTGCCCTCTGCTTCCCCAGACCAAACCACTCTGGGGAAGCCAATACAAAATCGTATTCTTGTGTGCAAGCTTTCCTCCTCTGCTGGACTATTATCCCAGGGCTCAGATTTGAGTCGCAAGTCCTGCCACAAGTTTATGGCATGCTGGGAGAAATATTGTTCTTCCTCCCTTCCCACTCCCATTCTCATTTAACTGCACCATATTCCAGTTCTTGAACAAATGGTGCTGCGCAAGTGAAAAAGGCTTCCCGTAAAGTATGCAGCAAAGTGAGGAAAGCAACGTAATTGTCTATGTAGATTAATGGTCCCAGCACATACAGCACATTTCATACTAAGTAAATCACAGACCTAAATTTATACACTACCTAGGAACAATTTGCAAGCAGACATAACACCCAGATTTCATCTAACACTTTCAACTACCTTGTATTTTATCACTGACATTGACTTCAGGTTACTCCTGAGAGATGGGCAGATATGGCGAGAGCAGGAGATTAGGCACAAGATACCACTAGAGCCGGAAGAGATGTACTGCATCCCAAATCCTGCCCTTGTAAACTGAGTATGATGGAGCAAAAAACACACAGGGAAGTCTGGCTAGATGTGCAGATCTCCTGCAGCCACCCACTAGAGTCAGACAAGAGCAACACTCCCAACACTGTGTGCAATTATATCAGATGCAACATTTAACAGTTGGCTAGCTAGGTTAAGAGCAAGCAACAACAAATTTTACTTCCTTCCCTATAATCAAAGGTTTTCTCAGACCCCTTGTGTTATTTTTCCCCTAGTGAAAGCATTCAGAGCTATGCTGGAGTAATAGAGGATATACAGCCTATAACTCTCATGCAATTAGCAGTTGTCATCTCATCTGAAAGACAACCCAGAAAGGCTCCTGCTGCGTCAGATGTACAATTAACTTGTTCTTCTTTAGCAAGGGCACTGCATGAGTGAAATGGTTTGGAGGCTCTTCTTTCTCCTAATAAACACGTAACAAAGCTGTGCTCTCAGTTCAAACCTGGGAACTGCTCTAACTGTTTTTACCTTAGTCTCAGTCCTTCAAAACTACTGTCACTGATTTGTATGGCAAATCAGTTGTTATCCTATAGCCTTAGACTATGGTTAGTGCTGCAGCTCTGAGTGTCCTGCTCTGTGGATGGTATTTACACATACTTCAACCCAGGACACGTGGACTGTGCAAGGTAAACTACACTGTGCTTCTACAGACCTACAGTTTGTGGATGGTTCACTCAGATTCACAGATCTCTGCAGTACTCCATTCACAAGAAAACACGTTCAAACACACACCAAAACTTCAAATCATGCTGTCAGAAATGCTGGCATTACACAATTTGGTTTAATTTAATCTAATCTCACCATGGCATACAATAAACATAATTTGGCTTATATGATATAGCAAACAGTATCTCTGCTCTCGCAGCTGATCAGTTCTGTGCTGTCATTTCACAGGTTCCTGAAAAGTCCCTGTGAACTCTGATCTTACTGAGTGCTCAACAGTGGCTCTCCAGAGTATCACACTGCATAGCAGATTAATGCCCCATACTTATCTAAAACATTAGACCAACATCCACAGGCAGTATCTGGACTGCCTGGCGCAAGCCACGTGCCCTGTATATGGGCTCAGCCCTGATGTGGATTTTGCCCTTCACAGCTTTTGGAAATAAGACAGGGAAGCAGAGGCACAGGATATTGCAAACTCATGGCCTGTTTGGAGCAAATAATGAAGGGTGAAGTGTAAGAACCCAAGGAGAATGGAATATTCAGAGGGTCAGGAGGCAGCAATAAAACATGACACTTCACATTACTATTGAACAGAACAATTTTCAGGCACTGTCAGTAAATTGTAATATTGGTTCACTTCCCCACCCCAGAAATAAACTTGTGTTACATACCAATTGCTGACCAGATAGTTATCTACAGCCAGTGCAGCTCAGTGACAAAGCTACCATACATCAACTACTTCTGGTCTTCAAAAGGACAAAATTTACACACTACACAATGTCAAGATAAAGCACTGATTAAATAAAAGAGAACGTCACTGCAAATTCTGCTTCATAAAGGGAATGGAACAAACTCAGGAACTGCCAAAAGAAGAAAGGAAATATGCCAAAGAAATCATCACCTAGCACATAGCATACAGCCAGGAAGTTCAAATTCTGACAGCAGAAAAAAGGCGGCAGCAGCAAATCCTCTGCAAGTAACTCACCAGTAAAGATTTGGAAAGAGTGAAAGACTTTAAGCATGGGCCACTGAAGCTGAGCACAAACAGGGATCGGTGACGCTAAAATTACAGAACTAATGTAAAATATTTATTCTCAGAAGTGGAAAAAAAATGACACAGAGCTTTAGAAGTGCTATATATTTCTAAAGCACCAGACTGCTGATGCAGTCTGAATACCGGGTGAGCAAGGACAGAGCATACCTGTTTGCCACTGTCCCTTAACCAGATGTTACTGCTCCTGCTCATCTACCAGAAAAGCTGGTCACACCAGTGCTCCCACTCTCCACTGCAGCCCAGAGAAGCATATTCTGATATTTAAGTCTAGAAGTCTGTGGAAAGCCAGTGAGCTGCAATGTGCACAGAAAAGTTCTTCCAGAAGTAATGTTAGTATGGCAGTTCAGCCTTCCACCCCTGGCACTGGAGTCCAAACTCCATGTTTAGTAGGCTGTGTCTGGAGCTGACAAGGGATGGGAGAAAGCACTCTGGGCATATCTGGGAAGGCATTCCCTGGAGCTGCTGTCCTTTGGCTCTGCTACTTTCACGCATAGCTAGAAAAGCCAGAGCGTGAATGAAGTGAAGCTCTAGACCCACACTTAGGGAGGAGGTAGAGCAGGATGTGACAAACAATACTGATTACTAAAGGTTTCCAAAGGATGGCTGGCACATGCTGCTTTTTCCTGTGCAGGGCTGTGAGGCTGGAGCCAGCTGCTTACAGACTTCGGAAGAGCACAGCAGCTCCCAGCTGAGCTGGCGTCCACCCCTTTGACTGTCTCCTGCGAAATTCCTGGTCAGGCAGAGAGCTTGGGCAGTTTTTCCACAACAGCTGTTCATACCTGCATCTCTAAGAAGTAGGATAAAGAGACCTGTAAATATTTAAAACAGCATTTATTAATCACCTCCTTGTTTCTGCCATCTAAATGTTACATAACTGCTTTGGGAATAGGGCTCCTGGGTTTTAAGCATAAACTGGTACAGCTCCTTTTACTCTAATAGAACCATTACAGGCCCTATTCCAATCTCAGACTGGCATCAATCAGAATTTCATTAAAGCTCAGACAGTTACACCAATGCTAGAGTAATGGAGAACAGAGTTAGACCCTGGAAGTGTCCTTCAGTCTAAGGGAATAAAAATCCTAACCAGAATTTGCTCATCTAATAATATGCAAAGAGAAATTCTAAATTTTTCCAGGTAGTGTTCCACAAGGTCACTAAAGCCTCTGTTTTCTTTTATTCGTGTTACCAGTGTTTTCAAGAGTGTCAGAGGACAGACAGGTTCTCCCTGTTGTTATCTCTTTTATGCCAATAAAAAACAGAATATGAAGCTTCTGGGATTTTCAGCAGTGAAGACCAAAGATAGTCAGTCTAAGATGAAACATCTTTGCTTTTGTTTGAAAAGATAAGTGAAATCTTACCACAAGGACAAAGACACTGAAAAGATTTAAACAAGTGCTCAGTTTGCATTTAAGTTTTAATTCAAACCTCACAGGCGTTTTGGTCCAGGTTTGGCCGAGCCCAGTTCAGAGAAAATTGTGAATCTTGCATACAATCAGAACTGTATCTTCCTTCACTGCCACAGACACATCTACTCTTTTCTGTAGACGCTGACTTAAGCCAGGACTAAGTTTTTGTTCTTCCTGAGCAAGAAATTAAAGCAGGAACAAGGAGATCTAGGTTTAAATAGTCAGTAGAGGTTACAAATCACAGTTGTCATTGGTGGGAAAAAGGGAACACTGCAGAAAGACATCTACAATAAGTTCAGTGGCATGTGTGTTCAGCCACTGCTCATTAGTCTTTTGCATTTAGTACTGCAGAGAAATCTGCTGATACCCTTTGAGACAGTATTGCCATCCTTCTCCCTCTGCGTTCACTACAAATCATCCATTAGCATTTCTGCTGAGTGCCCTTTAGCTGATTTGAAAGTGTCAGAACTGATTGCTGAGTCTGTCCCATAATTTTAAAATCCAAGTCAATTTTAAACTACTGAACAGACAACAGGAAAAGTACCTTATTCTCTTCCACTCTATCCCAATGATTCTGAGGCTTATTAATTTTCTTTGCACCTATTTTTAGCTCTGTTCTAACCGCCATGACCCTTGGTAAAGGATGCTCTTCTAAATACATGGCTGATCCTCTTCCACTCCTCTTCAAGTATTTGTAGCAAATAAGTTAAGCTCTCATCTGGCCATCCTCTGTGGACACAGGGAGCCCTCCTAAAGTCAGTGCTCCACAAAGGTGCAAAGTGATGCAAAGTTTTGCAATTTCATTGTTATTTCCATTTGTTTGATGAAATTTCCTACTGGGCACCTCAATAGACTAGTAGACTTTTCAAGCATTCAGAGAGGAGCCCGTGCAGAACAGCCAACACTCAGGTACATCTAAACTTCACCACCTGACTTATGTGTGCTGATGGACTAGATTGTGTCATACTCAGCCACATTCATACGTGCTCTGTGTTTCCATGGAAAGCAAACACCATGGAAACCTAACCCTGAACTGCAGTGTAGGATGTGGTCTGACTCCACATACTAGTTGGGTTTGCTCTCTTTGGTATGAGCAATATACTCATAAAGAGCAATAGGGAAGACTGCAGTGGATGACCATACCATCTTTTTCTAACATTACAGGCTGGTTTCCAGGCAATTGGTCAGGCTCTGTTCACGAACAATCAGACCAGACAGTGAAATGGAAAAGCAACTTCATGTCCACTTCAGTAATGTACGTTCAGTCTTTTTATAACAGGAGAAAATAAGATGCCACATCTCAGGCTCTAGCTTCTGACAACACCTCATCTCTGATTTAGGAAGAAGATGGGAAAATGAATATAAGAAAAAGGTATTTAAAGACAGCAAGAGTCATGAGAGATACAGGTAATTTGGCCAATTTCCTGTCAGATAGAGATATGACACTTGCACATAACATGCTGTTGTGCTGACTAAGCCATCACTGCAACAAACTGTCAAAATACGTTGACAGATCTTCATGTAGCGAATAGGAACCTGTTTATTTTATTGTTAATCCTCCTACTGTAATTCAGCTTGATGGAATTGCATATGTCCTTTTGTTCCCAATGCACAGATTATCCAACATGCAGATAAAGCCCCAATTGAAGGATGCTGTCTAGATGGTGGAGGTGTTTTTTTCGGGTCTGGATAAACAAACTGTTCATACTTTTGAACTCCAGGGTCTGAGCTCCCTCTGAAATCCCACAGAAGACAGGAACTTCACGAAGCATTCCAAACCTACACCGGATAGGAAAGATTTAAAGGCATACTGGAAAGACTGCTGTCCCTGCAAGAAAGACAGAACATAAATCCCGCCAAGGGCCTCAGAGTAGGGCTGTAGGTAGCAAAAGAAAAAGATGAGACCAACACAGGAATAGAAAACAGAGAGGGGAGGAAACAAAATATGAAGGAAAAGATCAGCAATATGTTTAGCATGTGCTTTTCCCTAAGTGTGTGAACAGTTGCACAGGCACCAGTAAGACTGCTGAGTGTCTTAGGTCTCTGCCCTTAAAGTCTGCAAGACTTTACTATGAAAGTAGTGCACGCCATCTGTATACTTGGGTGAGCCAGCAGAGAATTTTCTGCATATATTTTCTGTTTTCTCAGTTATTTTGATTAACTGGATTGCTCTTTACTGCAAAGAGCAGAGCTCTCAGGAAACCAGGAAGTATCTATGAAGCTCATATTAGGTGTAAAGTATTCAAGCACCTTTCCTGCACCTGGGTTATTTTAAAAGGTCAGATATAATTGCAAACTGTAGATGGAGGGTGCCTGTATCAAAAAATCTTCTCTTACATATTTTATTTTGTGGCATGTATATGTAAGCTTCCTCACTGCTGTCTGTGATTAAGGTGGATCTCAGAGATCCTTAATAAAGCTATAGAACAGTTTATTTTTCCAAATAAAAAGATGATTCCTATCATTCACCTTATTCAATGTATTTAATTTAAATATTTGAGTGTTTTATGCCAAACAAGAGGAGTCAACGGCTTGAATCACAGTGGCTAGCATTGGGCTGTTGGCAACTAGAGCCCCCAGTTTAAACAGAAATCACTGCCAAGGAACAGTGTCTGTTTCCAGATCAAGTAGCTTGTCAGAATATTTTGTGTTATCATTTAGTCTGACAGCATTATCTCAAAGTGTTGACTCAGACCTGCCTTGAAGATATACTTTGGAACATTTTGATCAGCAAGCCAATTTCTTTCCCAGCCCTGCTCTGCTATTCAGAATCTCACCTTGCAGGAATGCTGAGCAGTCCAGCCCCAATTCAGCACAACCACAGAGAGTGTTCTTCAAAGGAAGAAGCATGCTCGCAGGGTGTTCCTACCTATTCCCAACTGCCCAACAGGACAGTTTTCTGAAACAGGCCACCAATAGTCCCACTGAAGTCAGGGTTACTCGTGCATACAGCCATGCATGCATTTAAGTGCCAGTTCAAAATTTTGCAGGTTCAAATCCTCTGTCTGTCAACACTAGTTTCTGGTTATCTATTTTCTGTGTCCTAGCCTTATTCCCTTAGAGTTATTTCTGAAAGAGGAATGGCTCATGAGGAATATTCTGCTATAGCTTGGGAAGACTGACTTCATAATATCTCAGCATTCCTGACAGGTGTCTAGCCTAGCCTTAAATATCTTAAAAAAATTACAACTACTGTCAGCAGCTTCTTCCACTGCTTAGCTATCCTTACAGATAATAAAACAGAATCAAACAATAAATTAACCTCCCTTCTGGCAAAACCTTGTAGCAGTGAATGGAAATGATAGATTTCTACTCTGCTTGTAGAACTTAATAATGAAATGTACTTTTGCTGTGGAATTCTATAGCACGGTTAAACCCTTAGAAAGCTGTCAGATTTTACATCCCTTGTGCTTTCAGATTAATTTCCTGAGAATCCTGTTAAAAGGGATGCCCCCAATCATACAGGACTTCTTGAGGGGGAAAAAATAAGGCTCAAGTTCAACAATTCACTGCTATACGCATTCAACTTGAACCTTTTATTCAACTGCATTCCTGTTCAACAGCAACCATCAACACTTTTATCTTCATACACCCAGGCCCTACTAACCTCACTGGGATCTAAGCACATACCTAAGCGCTTGGCACAACTGGTGCCTATGTTTTTTCCTCTCACTCATCGCCTTTATCAATGGTGTAAATTCTGCCACACATATCGGGCTATCCATCAGTGTCTGACCATACTAATGCAGAAGAGGAGCAGTTGTGCAGGCTCTGCCAGACTTCCTTGCAACAGTGCGGTTGTGAAAAGAAATCTGCCCCTGCCTTTTAGAAACCTAACGCCTTTTTTGTCTGTTTTGTTTTTTTCTTTGTATTGACAGATTTTTAGCACAAGTAACAGAGCTTCTTACAGAGTTTGCTAGCATCACAAACTGTAACTGCAGCACTGTAGTATCAGTGAAACATCAGAAGCTCCCGGTTGCACATGGATTATCAGCTCAACTTTCATAACAAATGTGTTTCTCATTTTTCATGACTCCAGGAAGTGTTAATCATCATTTCTGGGGCCAGCGATATACAAAATTGCTGTGGCAGGCTAGTGCAAGTTACACCTAAACCAGATCAGCCCCGTCACCTCTTCAACACTATCACCAGCTACAATTCAGTCTTGGCCCATGCAAGGCAGTGAGAGGTTGTACCAAGGAGAACTCTGCTGAGGTGCTGTATAGACATTTTTTGAGTAAAGATTTTCACAGTGCTATCAAATCCTTTTTTCTTATCCAGCTACCTTGAACTCAGATTTTCAAACTAATTCCACAGAGGGCTTTGGTAAGAAATCTCTATTGCAAGCAAAAATATCAAACTTAAAACATTTCACAGCCATGTTGTAGGCTGTTCTTGACTTGGGTAACTTTGCACCAGCATCTTTATTTCCCTTCCCCACTACTCTTGTGAGTAGTATTTCAAAAAGTAACAAATTAGGAATTATTACAGGATGCTGACTCACTCAACAGAGCCCAGGAAAGTCTGATGCATTTCTTGACTGGTTCCTGCATAGGCATGGGCTCTACCGTGCAAATCAGTGTCATGACTCTCAGTGATACAGGTGTTTAACACCTTGAAGCGTGTATCCGATCATAAGAACCCAGGGCAGCTGTCTTCTTTGGCATGAGCTTAGTTGACATCTGTTCCACTGAATACTTCTTGTTACTGCACAGATTTCAGGAGTGGGGAACCACCTTGCAATTGATCAGAGTCAAAGATTATCTCTTTTCTGAGAAAGTAAAAAAATTTCTGCAGCAGACAGTTTCCCCAGAAACAACATGGGTTTATCGTTTATTATTTGTCCTGTGTTTGTGCCAAGAGGTTCTAGAATACAGTCCACCCCAGGCTATACAAACACAGAACAAGGCTCCTCTCACCCTGAAAAGCCCATAACCCAACTCATATACAGGAAGATGATAGCCAAGAGGAGACAAAATCCTGAGTTTATTTGGTTTCTCAGGAGTCATTTGCAATTTGAGTATCCTGAACAAGACATTTAAGAGAACTGAGTTCCAGGATTGCTGAGCATTTTAGCCTAAAAGAAAGGCGGAGTCTGGTCCTTCCTCTGCCTACAGGGTTGGGGTGAATAATTGCTCCCAGATACTTCTGCAAGCCACTGAGAGATTTCAAATCCCCTTCTCTGACACCTGTGCAACTCCATCCAACATCTACAAACAGTGCTAAGAGGACAACATGCTCTGAGCATTAATACAGCACGATAAAACTTGTCTTCTAGAGCCACCAGTTAGTGTATCGCACTGCTGCATTCCTATTAGCAACAGCAAAAAGGAAAAAAAAAAAAGGTATCAGAGCAGCACTGCAATCTACCACTCCAAGACACTCTTTTGTAACAACACTTGCTGAACGAGAGCCAAGGCTGTAGGAATCTAAGCCTTTGTCTCAGATCTCCTGCCATGTGGCAGACCCTGAATATTCATTACCTATTAAAAGCTTTGAAAGTGTAAATTCATCCCACAATCAAGCAAACTGATTTATTCACACAGCTGAGTCACACTCAGTTACAGCCTGTGATCTAGATTTATTAATCCAGCACATAAAAAAAAGGGGTTTTTTTTATTTTGGTAATATTAGCTGAACAAAGGTAAATATTTTAAAATTGTGTGTGGCATTTCTTTCAAGCAGTGGCTGACACACAGCTCAGTACCGTACTAAGCCTGCCTTCCTTGCTGGTCCCAAGAAGCGGTGCAGATATTGCTTATGTTATCTGGCATGTAGTGATCCATTTAATGAAGACTTCACAAATCTTCATGGGAATCACATTAGCTCTTTAATAAGAGTCTCTGAAGTGCCAAGCAGCAAATATCATGGAAACCTCACCTAAAGGGAACAATAACTCCCTCATTAATAACAGAAAGCACAATAGCCACTCCCAACAGCGGGCAAAATTACTCTGTTGAGAACAATGTGTTATTGGGTCTAGTATCTCCTGAGTCTTTTCCTGGGGCCAAGGTAAAATTTTGATAAGCCTCTGCTGTACTTGGGACATAAAATCACATTTTCAAAAATGACTGGAGCTTTTCGGAGTCACTGACTTTCAGCAGAATTAGAGAAGCATCAAACACAGTTTGGGGGTTTACATTTAAAATACCATCAAAATTTAATCTTTTGATAGTTTCTCCTTTCCTCCCCATCTGATAGCCTATGACATTCCCTGAGTTAATCGTTGATATCATAAATAGCGCCATGAGCTCCTGAAGGAAGAATGAGTTTTTGAAAGGTTAGTTAAAGTTCAGTCCTGTGCTGAAATTGCCATCACAATCTAATTACAGTGTGCACTGAGTGCACACACTTTGGGTCTTAAGAATCAATTTCTATTCCAGGCTGGCAGTTTACTCCAAGAAATCAGTTTGTGCAAGTGGGTATTAAGATATACACACATACATATTCAAACAGTGTAAACACTGATAGCCTGTTTCACAGCCTCATGAGTTTCACCTGTATTTCCTTTGTATTCATTCACTGCTGTTCATCTGTTTGCAATCTATCCATTTGAAGAGAACATCCTTCTTCCCCCCTCCCTTCTGCCCAATTTATTTAGAAAAACCACAGGTTGGTGTTGATGATGGCACACAATCAGCATTATTGACAGCAGGTTCACCAAAATTAAGCAGGCATAATCACTAACAGAGAGATTGTAAAATGGGTAAGTTTCTACCAGTAGCAAAAGTGGGAGAGAAAATAGAGAAAAAAAGAGAAATTAAAGTTGAAAAGGTACTTGGTTAATTAGAGAAATCCCTTCTGTGACTGGCACATCTGCTATTCAGTGAATGACACAAACTCCTAAAACACTGTGAGCTTTAAAGTAGTTATATAGTGCAACAACGGAAAGAAAGGTACCAGCGTACCAGCTCAATGAGGTCAGATCACACAGGCACCTTCAAAGGATTCCAAGAACACCCTTCTGGCGTCTCACTTCTTTGTACAAAATCCCTAAAATAAAAGGCCATTTCTGCATCTTTGCCTCTGCAGGAGGTGCTCCAGAAGATGCTCAGCTTGGTGTCCTTGTGGGCTCAGGAACCGTCTCTGATGAAGCCAACAACAGCGAATGCAAGTGTCCCTTCAGCCATCCTCTGCCATACGGAAGTCTGAGATATGAACCTGATTCTCATATCTCATCACAGAACAAATTAAAAGAGAGGGGGAAAAAATCAGACCAAATGTGTCACAGCTTTTATCCACGGCAACCCTTCCTCCTGTAAAAAAGGTATTTGAAATGTGTCTCTTCACACTTCTTCACCAAAATAGAGACACTAGCAATTTCTTGCTATGAGAGTCTACACTCCTACTCTCTTCACCCTGGACTGTAAATCCAGGGAATCAGTGCTACAGAATAGTGCAACATCTACAAAATGCAAGCAATGGCAAGCACTGAATTAGGAGAAGTGCCATTGAACAGAACATACTGCTAAAGACCCACTGCAGCAGCCAACTGCAATAAACCCAAAGGTAATTTATAGCCACATTATTCCACCAGCTCAAGCAAGCAAGCTTTTCACCTGAAATGTTGTATAAATCATTTGTGCTTAAAACCACTTAGATCAACTCCTCCAAAGCTCCATTCCCTTCCAAACAGGTGCTAATTTGCTGTAACACAGCTAGAGCTAACTGACCACAACCATTTTCACAGGAGCCACCCACCAAAAAGCACAAGCAATGACAAGCCCAAAACTGAACCTGTCCCTGAAGAAGGAAAAAATAAACTGGGAGAATAACATAGTGAGGCCAGAACATCATGCATTACTTCAAATAGGCCCCAGCAAAAAATGACACCCAGACATATCTGTGATGCTGTGGAATGACAGTGATGATTACAGTTCATTCATGATGTGTCCCTTGAGGCATCATTGATTCTCATGCATTAAACATCCCTGCTGCATGGTGCCCTCCACCTCCTCATACCATTCTGTGGCCCCAGGCAGCAGACTGAGAGCAGCAATTTGGTCCAGCATGTGCCAACGCACAGAACATTGGGTGCCCACCCCAAAGGAACAGCTGATACAGAAGATACCAACCTCTACCAGCTGCTCCACTGGCTCAGGGAGGAGCATGGTTCATTCACACCCAGCGCAAACCAGAAGTACCACAAGGACGCTTCCACACACCAGGACTGTCAAGTTTCTGAAAATGTCTCTAGAATGCCATGGGGGAAAAGAAATATCGTTCACAATAGTCATACCAGGTTTACAAGAAAAAAAATGTAAAGATAGTAACCTGTCACACCCAAAGTAGCACTGGCATTTACAGAAATAGTCACCTCCAATTTAGACTTTCACAAATGTCACTGTTCAAACCAATTTCATTCTCTAAACAAGACACATTGGACTGTCTGATTGGGAGCAAGTATCTCAGCACTTTCCAGTAAATGCATCCAACTGGGCAGAAGAGCATTTGGCAAAGGGCATGCAATTCCCAGGTGAGAAGGCAAGATGGTGTTTTCCTCAGTGGAAATTTCCATGCCTTGTAATTGCTCAGAAGAAAAGCAAAACTGACGTTATCAAAGCTCCTTTGAAGATGTGTCCCAAAACACTCAATTCTTTATTTTCAAACAATCCCAAAGAGAACTAAGGAATGAAATATACTTCACGCTTCAACTGGAGGCAAAAATTCACAAGTTTCACCAATGTCTGGCTGCAGTAAATGAAGTCAGACTTCATTTACTCAAAATGGGAATGATCAGGCAACTGTGATCACAAGCTGTGAAAACCAATAGCCAAAGAAGCAAATACTCATGAGCCAAAATCCTATGTTCTCTTGTACCATCCTTTAAAGCTGGTCATGCTTCCTGCACAAACTCACTGATTTTCTCTTCCTAAAGATTACATTCTTCTAGTCTCTTACACAGCTTGGCATTATCCATGGTTTTGCTTTACCTGTTGCTTTATTTTCCCCACAGCTCTGGATAACTGCAAGCTGACTATAACTCCAATTAGGAAGAGCAGCGATGTATCGAATAGTGTATTTTCTCTTCCTCCTACATCCACAAAGTCTCTGCACTTGCTCGATACATAACTTGCTAAATAATTGATTTTTCAGCTTTCTCGCCAAGTAAAGGAAATCAAAACCATTTTTTTCTTTTTCACATTTCTCAGAAGAAAACAGAAAAGAGTGCTTGGTGTTGAGTAAAATCTTATGTTTTGGAGCATTTTCACTTCTTGTTTGCCAAATATTTCAATTTAAATTTTGTCAATAAAAAGCTAGCTTCAATGGAAACAATCAAGATATCATACTTAAAAAAAAAAAACAACCCAAACCCAAAGGTGAAGTTAATTACATTCTTATGGTTTTTTAAGGCAAAAATAATTTGCCAAACTCATCTGAAATTTTAAGAAATTTTTTTTTCACTCTTCATACACAAACCAGACTTGGGTTCTATGTGTTAGTTGCCAAAAGAAGAGAGTAAGAAAACATCAGCTTCAGCTGAGACACTGTTATATTATTCTGCATTGCTGAGATGCTGAAAAACTCCAAATGAGCCAACACTTTGAGTTTCTCAACACTGAATAAACACATAATTAATTGTCCACATCCTACCATAATAATTTTATGTTGTCAACAGATATGTCTGTTGTCAGATACATCTGACAACAGGAGGGAACACATAGGTTTGAAGTGAGTTGCCAACCTCTACTGAGCATGCCTATGGCAGAGTTAAGATACTCTGATTTTGAACAGCTTAGTCTACAATGTATTTTCATTATGCAAATGGATTACCTGATGGACACCCATTCAGGAAAGGAGAAACACTATTCAACATTGCAGTTCTTTTTAGACCAAGAGAAGCACACTGCTTTAGAGCACTCTCGTCAACTATCTTTACCCTCCCAGCAGCACTAGGTTCCCCCAATAAAATCAGTAGGCCAGTATAGTTGTTTTTCCCTGAGATTCCCCTCTAACAAATGCAAAACACTTTTCCTCTTGTTCTACAGTTATCCAAGCTGCTGACTCTGCTAACAAACATTCACTTACTGCATCATGAGAATGACTGTATCTACACGACTGTCGCTGTGCACACACCTGAAGAACAGTTAAGTTCAGGACCCAACTGTTATTACACACATGCCTCAGAATCCTCAAATCAAAGTCCTCGCTCTCTACGGCACTTCAATCAGCCTCTGAAATTGAGAGTCCGATCTCAAATTTGGTGCTCAGGGCTGTACCTCTGCTCACTACACAGAGCTCTCCTGTGGACAGAATGAGTCTATCGAATTAGCACTCTTTGCCCAGGCACAACTGGACCTGGTGGTGCATGGATGCAGAAAAAAGCACGAGGTTATATAGCAATTGTCACAGAGGCTGCACAAAGCTTGAAATAGTACTGTATAAAAATTATACTCCCATGAAATACACTGTTATGTGGTACAAGACAGCTTTGCTCCCATTCCAACACATCTGCTCTTGCGACCCTCACAGTTCAAATAGGCTGGCGCAGCAAGCCAACACGAGGCCGTCCCAGCTTGACAAGACTGTCAGCTAGCTCACGGCCACATTACATGCCCAGATGCATCGCTGAACACAACAGCTGCCATGTTGGCCAACCAACCCAGCAAGTGATCCAGGGCCCTCAAGAGCATAATGTTCTTAAAACCTGAATGAAAGCAGGCGCACCACCTAGACAGGGTGACTACAGGCTCCCATCTTCTCCAAGATGGATGCAAAGGGGGTCTGTTCCATACCACTGGTCACAAGCTAGTGCTTGGTCTGTCACATGATGAACGTCAAAACCAAATAAAGAACCAGCAAGAGAAACAGCAACAGAGCTAGTCTTTACTACAAGGCTGCAAATCCTATGGTCAATCCTTATTCCCTTACAACACACAATGGTCACACCACTGAATGTAATGGGACCAGGATTCCTCGGGTCAAAACGCCAAACCTGCTCTCGCTGATGCTGCTTGTAATTCCAGTGAGGAAGAATAGCAAAATCTCTCTCTTACTACTTCCCTTTTCATCAGCACATCCATCCCTACGAGCACAAGACCTTCCACAGCTGCCTTTAACCCCCTTCCGAGCAAAGTCTATTGTATTTTGACACAATACCACACCAATCCAGCACACAAGAGACTCCTGCAACAAAATTCTTCTAACGAGAGTCCTACAGCTTTCTGCTGTTCCCAATAGCTAACAACACTGAGAAAGGTGGCATTAGCGCCATTACTGGAGGAGTCTGCACTCCTTTATGGAGACAGAATGTACTATTGCACAGGGACAAAAGGGTAAGTGCCAACAATTACATAATGGTCTCTGTGTTGACATCTCTGTGGCATTTCACTTTTTGAATTGCTATTAGCTACTGTATCCTAACATATACATCATGTGGTTTAATTGGGTAAAATACGTTCAATTGATCATACGGTCACTCGCTACAAAAACAGTGAAATGACCAAGATTTTGGGACAGTTTCTCAAATCTATTAATACCATGAAAACATATGGACAAAGCTGTTTGTATCTGCACATTTGTTTGGGTTTTTTACTACAACAACATAAGTGTCATTGGAAAAGAATATCCCATGTTCCAAAAGCCATCTGGATCCCGCTGGGGAGGGTCAGTTTGTCCAGTGGTGATGGAACAATGCCAGAATGTCTTCACTGGCCCACTGCAAATCTTCACACTAAACCAGGCACTGAGGATGTCCAAAATGACCCACACATAAGGAAAAATGTGAAGCATGCTTTATCAGCAAACTTGCAGCAGGTGTACCAGAAACGTGCCCCAGTTGGGAACATCACAAAACACTGCCACAGGCTGAAAATCCCCTATAGAAAAGGGGTCCTTGCAAGCTTTCTATCCAAGGACTGCTTGCAAGAGTGCTATACCATGGTCTTGCTTCCCTGTTGGAGGCCAGTGTGACAGAGCCTGCTGTGGGGCAGCAGGGAATGGCTCTGTTCCCCAAAGAGCAGCCCTGAACTGAGACGGAAAAGAAGTTTGACAGTGCAGGTGTATGTGTGATGTTATGGAGAAGACACGTATTTGAGCATCAAAATGTAGATAATTTTAAAACTGACACCACTCTAGAGAAAGAAATTGGTTTGGTTGACACCCCTCATTCCACCAGCCTCTCCATTCCAGAACAGACAATCCCAGTACCTTTCCTTCTAATTTAAGGAAACCTACCGAGAAAGTCTCTACCATTTCTAAGCTTTTCACTTGACCTCCTAAAACCATAACACTATACCCAAACTAAATTGTCAAAGCAGCTTTAAAATCTGATGAGTACACTGTAATTTTTCCAGGTCCATTGACCCTGTCTCCCTTATGGTATTCTGACCTCACAGTTCACTCTTGTTACTCATGCTGGGGCCAAACATACTGCAGAACTGAACTGGATGCAAGGCTTAGGAAGGAGCCCTACTATTTTTGGTTTTAACTGCACACAAAATGTGAAAACAGCATTCACAGTTCTATAGAAACACTTGCATTCGCTCCAAGTGAGGCCGTTCGGTTATAACTTGAGTGAAAAGGAACTGAGATGTATTATACAGGGCTTTGTTTACAAACACACTGCTGTTGTAAAACCGTATGTTATAGTACTAGTGATTGTGTCTGACGCTCTCTTTTATCATTCATGTACTTAATCACACCCTGCACTGACTTAACTACGTTCAGCACGCGGATGGGTATTTATTCAGCAGCCTATGCAAGTATCTAGGCCTGAGATCACGTGTGTCTCCTGAAATACTGCATATTTTAAGAACTGCTAGAACTTAATCTCTAGCTCTTGAGCAGACAGTCTCATTCAAAAATCAAATCAGGGATTTTAAAATGTTTGTGAATATTAGCATTAAAATAAGATAAAATTAATAGGAAATTATATTGTCAAGTACACAGGGAATAAAACCAATCACATTTACTTACCTAAACATTGTAAGCCAATTGATTTTTTTCCACTTTGTAGCTATAAAAGCACTGCTGCCGAGCATGAGTCAATTGTGCTAAATTGTAGGTAACAATGCAATTTAGAAACCAAGAAAAATTCTGTTTTGGGGATCACTGCTGCTGAGCATGAGTCAATTGTCCTAAATTGTAGGTAACAATGCAATTTAGAAACCAAGAAAAAAATCTGTGTTGGGGATCACCCCCACAAATACTATTTGGCAGTGGTTTGTTCCCCCTCCAAGACTTATCCTCCCCTGCAGCAATTTTGTATAAGTCACTTTTCAAAGCTTAATCATATTAGAGGAATAAAATCAGTATGTGCTAGAAATCTGAAATCCTCCCTAGGATTTGCAAGAGCAAATTTCTGGAGAACACGCAGGCATGTCACAGATGAAGAATACCAATTTTACAACTTAACGGCATGGATTGAATCAGGCATGGAGGTGGGGAGAGAGGAAGAAAAATTTGCATAGAAAATATCTGGTCTTGCTAGGCAGCTGAATGTTTTAACTTCACCAGTTACATATGCTACCTTCCATACTGTACACAAAAGATGCAGTACAGTCTTCTATGCTTGATCCATATGCTAAGTTTTTTCTTTACTTTTGCATTTAATTGTAAGACAACACAATATCACTGTACCTTTACTAAACGCAAACATTGAGGTAGTTATAAAACAGTCATTTAAATATCAAGAATTGCTATCAAAATTGTTTACCTTTCCCTTTAGGCATTAAGAACCTACTATTTCAGATCACTAAATTGTATTGCAACAATCAATTCCTAACTATGCATGTAACCCCCTCAGAGCTCTCACCTTTGAAATGCAAACATATTACATAACGAATTAAACTCATGAGTGAACAGCAAACCTACAGCTTCTCTCCTCATAACCGTGCTTCAGAAAATGTTATATTAACAGTAAGTACTAGGCTTGCTTTATGTCAGCTGTTTAGAAATACATGCTCAGTTTCAGGATATACCAAAAGGCTTTTTTAAACAAATTCACTGCTAGTTGGTATTGAATTAGGAAGGCTACAGTGACTGTACCTTGACTAATCCACAAAAACTAAGTACCCCACTGTGCCATTTCAGAACTGCATTTTTTCCATGTCACTGTAAATGATATGAAATATACGGGTCATTAGCAAATACAGTTTTAAGGAGTTTAAACATGTGGCAGCTTTGCTGTTTCCTAGAGAACACTATCGCGTAGGAGGGCTCTTTGCATCCTCGTTATATCTAGGTAAATATTTTATTTTTTTCTTTCAGGAATTATTTCTGGGAAAAGCAGAAAAGAAGTAAGTCATAATTCTTTTCTGCTCCGTTATGAGAATGGCAGTATCACTTGGTAACACACTAATACTTTTCTTTCAATCTTTCAGTGCAAAAGTCTTTTTTTCTCACAGCTGCAGCTAAGGCCAGAGCATACTACAGATCGTTAAGAAGGTGTGAACTAATCTCTGTCATCATGCACATCGATGTAAATTTGCAGTGATTCCATTAATTTTGGGGTGCAACTCTGAAATTCAGGAGCCTGAAATTCACCCAGACCATTCAGAAAGGCTCCATGATGTCATGCAATGAAATTACACTCCTGCTTTTTACAGGACAAGCTAGTTATGGAGTGGTTACAATAGCAGGACTGTGCTTAGAGCGGGACTCCATCAGGTCCCTGGGAGACATCTGAGAGCAAGTCAAAATGGAGCATCAGGCCTGTCATTAAAGTCAGCCAGCAGCCACAATCTACTACTGGGGCAGCCCTTGAGGTTGATGCCTTTAATTTCAGCCCAGAATGGGGATATTCATCAAATGGAAGCAACTAAAATTAGCAACAAACATCTCCCCTGTTTCAATAGTTTCTTTTGGCCAGAAAGTTTCATTTGTTCATGTGAAATACGTGAACTTGTTTTCAGCTACTTCTGTTCTACACCAGTAGTAAACCATTGACTTCAAGTGAATTACTGTCAACTCAAAAGAATAGTTGATATTGGCCTATAGATTTTATTAGCTGCTGAAGTTCTCTCTCAGGTGTGACACTGCTTCAAGTTGATGAGCATCTGTTGATCTTACGATGACAAAGACTACAGGTGTCTAAGCACCTGTATGGTTTGCACACCTCCAAAAGGTGATTACATATCTCAAAAAGAAGTCGTCAACAAGTTCAGTATGTTTCACTTGTTGCTGAAAACTGAATGTAGAGTTTAAATAGAATCTGGCATAATGAAACATCAACTGGCACTACCCTGAAATACACATTCACACAATCCACTGCCAGAACTGGGGCTTGCTGAACATGTCACTCACAATGCTCCTAGACACTCGGCTGCTAGTGCAACTATCTTCCCAGTGAAAGGGAACCAGATGGCGAGCGACTCTTGGCATTTTTCAATGTTATGTGAAGTGTTTCTTCAGCTAGTGAGTACATGCCATCCAGTCAAGTCACTTTGGAAACAGCCTTTCAAGCCTTCCTTCAGATTTCTGCACAAACGGCAAACAGACCATTCAACAGGAAAGCAAGGGCCAAGCCTGCTATTTTTAAGCACTGAACCAAAAGTCTCAGCTAGGAGTTTCTGTTGTCAGTGCAGATAAAGAAGCACCTCTGAAGGATTTATTTCATCCTTGGGTCCTGTGACACCCTCTGAGTGTTCAATTACTCATCAATGACCACAGGAAGATTAATTCAGAGAACTCAGTTAAATGCCTACAGCCAGATGGGACAAACAGAGGCCAACATGCCAAACTGCTTAAAAGCATAAATTCCACAACTATTTGCACAGGCAAGCAGTGTTCAAGAGCTAGCCTGGTCTGCTGTTAATTCAAGCACCATAGCAGTAATTTAGAGACATGATTCTGCTCCTGGCTCTGCCAAATTAACATGGCCCAGTCGTTTCTTCCTCTAGTTGAGCCGCATGCCTTCTAGGGCAAAGCAAAAGTTTGCAAGCAAACTTCTAGAAGTACTTCCACAGCCAAAACACCTTACCTAAAGAGCTGCTCTGAAGCAATCACTGTTCTGCTGCAGTGGACTCTCAATGACTGCATGGCAAGAAGAGGATTTCAGTGTGCACGGAAAAGGCAGAATTGGATGAGGTACAGTAGTAATGGTGTGGTCTTAAAGAAGAAAAGCAAAGCATCAAGCTATTAGAAGCAGAAGCCTCAAAAGCCCACTAAAAGTAAAATAGTAAGAAAATTAATCAGAAATGTTAAAGTTTGTAATTTTGACTGTGCAGGTAAGGCCTGCTTTGCTTGAAGAGAAAGCTGCTGCCTTGCTGCAACATTTTGCCTTGGGGGAGTTTTCATAGAGTTGTTATCTTTCAGGAATGATAAATTTCAGCATGTCGACTACACGTGCGTGCACACACACAAGGAAGAAAGAAAAAGGAAATGGAAAGAAAAAGAAAAAACAGAGAAGGCTAAATGCCCTAGACAGTCCAAGCCATGAGCCTTACTGAAGAATTTATATTAAGAATTTAGACTCCAACCTTTGAATGGCAGTGGCTCTGAGGAGGTAGAGAAGAGGTGGAAAGCTGTGTGTATCAGGTTGGCACAACTGAAGGGACAGATACTGTCTCATTTCATACACATGACCCAGGGCTGCTGTTGGTAAGAGTCAGAATTATTCAGGCCACAATGCTACAAAATAGGATCCTTCCTGTGGCCAGATGAATTACGTAAAGAGAAGGAGCAAGTAACTTACACATGAGGGCAAATCAATCTTTCACTGACGCCAGTGGAAAGATTTCTTTTAAATGTAAAGGGAGGTGAGGTGGATCAGGCCCAAGAAGTGTAGCATGTTCAAATATATAAATAATTTTCAATGACAGTAAACATGTTCTAATGTGTTAACGGGAACTGCTCTCTAGCAGTGTCTCCTCAGTTTAATTTCATGAGATGCATTCCCACACAGTGCTTATTACGTTCCTGCAGATGAAAGGTTGAAAGCACTGTGCTGTATGGGAGAATAGATTCTCACTGTCTCCAAACATCAACTGTGATTCATCACACAAAAAGTTCATTTTTAGCAAGACTTAAAACCAGACTAGCTCACCTACAGTGGTTGTTCTACAGTAAATTTGCACTTGGAAAATTGATTCTGTATTTCCCTAGCAAGCTTCTTTTGGTGATTTACAAATCCCATTTACTCGGCTGACACATGCTCCTTTGAAGTCAAAGGATTGCTAGCCATGACTACAATAGACACAGGGAAGCAAACCAGCACAAGTTATATTATAACCTTGATAGATATATAGATAAGACTTCTCTATCACAGTTTTGCAAATATCTTCTTTGAACACTGCCGGTTACAACTGAACAAAATACAAAGGATGCATTTCTCATCGCTGGTAATCTCTCCCATGCCTGCCAGTAAGCCAGCCCATCCTGAAACCTAGGTACTGCCACTGACAGCTGGTACTCTTCTACTGCCATCACTGTTGACATTTCCAGTTTTCTCTTCCTTTCCATTCCATTTAACTATTTGCCAACTAATAAACTCCAATTCACTCTAAGCTTTGAGATCACCACTTGAATCCTCCTTTGCATCTTACAGAACTTGCTCCCCTCTCACAACCTTAGATATTTGTAAAACCAAAAAGGATTGTTATGATCATCAATGCCAACCTGCTGCAAAACAGCCAGTGGAATTTGACCAGTCTTCCTCAGTGCTGCAAGAGAAAGCCACTGATCTGACTCCAAATAAATGCAGTGCAAAAAGCAATTTTGATACAATGTATCTGGCAGTAAGGATTTAAAAATATTTCTCTTAGTTTACATAAAATTATACAACATGCCAAGAGACAAATAAAACCAGAAATCAATAAAGCTCTCTACTATTACTCATTTATCTTTCATATTTTGCTGTTTAAACCAAGAAACTCCAGCTTCTCATTAAGAAAATGTTTAACAGACCTGTGACTATCTGCAAGCAATAAGCCTTCTGTCTCCTGGTTTTCTGATTTCATTCACAAGCTGTGTTTCATTACCAGTGGTAAGCCAAAAATAAGTAATTTGCTCCAACAATTACTGTGAATTCACTCTGGTTTTGCTACCTCTTTGGCATCCCTTTATAAACTACCATTTTATTGGCTCCTCACATTAATTTGTTTTATTGTACTTTAAAAGGTTGGCTGATACTGGTTTTCTGAGTCCTAGCCTAGTCCTTATCCTGAGAGTTCTCCTAGGGAAAGCACACGTTCCTTGCTGGTTAATTTTGTTGAAGCTGCAGCCCTTGATTGAATCATTTAAAGGAACTGTTTCAAACCAAGCACATGTCATTACCCTCATCGACACTGGCCTGAATCCCACTCTCATTTACACTGATGTCACGGATTTACAGTGGTCCCACTGACGCACGGCTCCACCGAGACCAGTGGCGCGACTCCAGATTTACGCTGTGTCACTGAAGGGCTGGATAGGGTCCCCGCTTCCAACTGATCATCTGGAGGTTTTAGGGTGCTCCTGGGCTGGTGCTTCCCTGACTGTTCGGACACTGCTGCGCTTCACCTGCCCACGGGCAGGCCGGGCAGCACCAGCACCGCACTGATGGCAGCCCGGAGCTTTGCTCCCAACGCCCCAGGGAACCAGGTACCTCGGTGAGGACGCAGCTAAGCCACGACAGAGAAAAACCGTGTTGTCACCAGAATAAATACACCTCCCCTAAAGGCACAGCAACGCCCGAGCACTGGGACGGCTCTGGGGAGGGGACCGGAGAGGGACCGGTCCCTCCACCCCAGGGGACCGGGAGCCAGGTCGGCCTGGGGGGTCTGGGCCGCCCTGAGGGAAGGGGGAGGCTCCCGGACCCCCAGAGGGAAGGAGGGATCTGGGCTATCTTTGGGGAGGACTCTGCGGTAAAGGGGAGGGCCACTGGGTCGCCCTGAGGAAAGGGGGCTCCAAGCCGCCATGGAGGGGGCTCTGGGACCCCCCCGAGGAACGGGGAGGTGTCCGAGCCGCCTTAAAGGGAGAGGGTCTGGGCCGCCCTGCGGGGCGGAATCGGGGGCTCCCTGAGGGACGAGGGGAATCCGGGCCACGATGGTGGTGGGGCAGTCTGGGGGGTTCTGACGAGGTCTGGCCAGGCAGACCCGTGGCCCGCTCCCCGGTGAAAGTTGCGCGGCTGCCGGGGGCCGGGTCAGCGAGCCAAGCCGAGCCGAGCCGGGCCGGGCCGGGCCGGGCGGGACCGGGGGTCGCCCCACTCACCTCATCCCCTTGGCCGAACTGCAGCCCCAGGGCGACGAAGTGCTCCACCCGAATGAAGCCGTCCGCATCCTCGTCGCACACGTCGAAAACCTCCTTGAGCTTCCGCAGGAACCGCAGCAGGCTCGCCGGCTCCATCGCGGGCATTAGCTAGAGGCTGGCGGCACGGCCGCGGCCGCAGCAGCCATGATCGCCCGCGCCTTCAGCGGGTGCGTGACATCAGCTCCGGGGAGCGGAGCGGGGCGGGAGGGACAGCGAGGAGGAGGCAGGGATGGAGGAGAGCGGAGGGAGGACGTGAGCCCCGGGCGGAGGGAGGGAGCGAGGAAAGGGAGAACAATAGGGCAGAGCTGGAGGATGGAGAGGGAGGGGGCGGTGGGAATCCGCGTTCGGCAGGGGCGGGGCCGCCGCCAGGGGGCGCCGCGGTGAGGGGAGAGCCACCGCCAGGGCCGGGCGGGAAGGCGGGCGTGAGGGGAGTGTGGTGGCCGGGCGGGAGAGGTGTGAGCACGGAGACAAACGTGACGGGGGTGGGGACAGTTTGTGGGCAGCAGCGATGAGGAGTTTCCCTGGGAAGGAAAATGGCCACAGGGAGGAGGGAGTGGGGCAGGGGGAAGCAAGGGAGGGAGGATGAAGAGGAGAGCATTCTCCCCTCCAACAGCTGGGGCGCAGCAGGCCTGGCGTCCCCTGGGTTCCTTTCCTGCCTGTCACAGACCCATTGGCAGTCCCTTCACTGCTCCACGCCTCAGTCCTCCTCCCCACCACCCCACATAAAACACCATTCACACTACAATTTCTCCTGAGAAAAAGCCAATGATTCTGGTCTGAAGAGGTCCAGGCTGGGGGGAGAAAAACAGAGCGTAGAGGGTTAAGGGGCAATTAAGAAAAAGGAGGACAAGCAGAGCTTCCTGTGCTGCATTACACCCAAGTGACCATGCAGAGCCATTCCTCATGGCTGGGTTTGGCTTAGGACAGACAGTGTTCTCCCGCACTTTAATGAGACATAGCTGGTAACTAAGGAATGTCCCTGCCTTTGCGGGATTCCTCATTAAAGTCTTCTGCAACTGCTGTGCTCTTTGGCTGGGTTTTAATTTGATCTCTCTGCTCTGTCCCTTTTCTTTTTCAGAGTTTTTTGTACTGCTTTTTAAGCCCACACCTGTGAGCTGCAAGAGGGAAGACCAGGAATGGTGCTGGTTCCTGCACTGTGCCTCAGACTAGGAATGACCGGGCAACATCTTGGGGAGGAAGGAGCACTGGCTGAGTCAGGCTCGGGTACTTACTGCCCCTGCCAGCACTCCTTTCCCGCTGTGGTTGCTGAGCACAGGTGACCATCCATCACTGAGTGACATTCTGTAGGTGACTGATAAAGCTGTCCATCTAAAATGACCATGAAAGTGCAGCAAATTTTGAATTGAGACAGTATCCATTTATTTGCTTCTTGCGGTAAGAGAGCTCTGTACGGCCCTTAGCAACCCTGAAAAATCTCATGATTAGAGCAAGCTAGTCAAATTCATCTTTTTCCTAGGAACCAATAGGAGTGTTCTCAGGAAGTTTTGTTTCTTTGGGCAGAGTCTCTCATCCCTTCTATGTGCAAATTCAGGGTTCTGGAAGAGGCTGACTTGACAGCCCTGTAGGCTGTAAGTCATCTGTCAATCAAAACACAGTGAGAGCACACACCACACTAGCAATACAGCTCCCCACATATCCAACTTCTGACACAGAGATAAGGAGTTGGTTCCAGACCCTCTGCCACCTTGACCTTCCTTTAGTTTTACAACAAATAAAGAAGAGTTCTGTGTCCTTACTGATGTACAAAAGGGTCTTTCCAGACTGAAAAAAAAAATCAAAGCAAAGAGATAAGATACGACCCTTGGGAAGCAAAGAATTTATGAAGAGATGTGAGGAGATCTGAAAGAGAAAAGGGAAGCAAAATATTTGATCAGCAAACTTCTCTGAAGTTATCTAGATAGAGGAGAATTCTTAAGATGTGGGGATGTTTAGCTTTTATCTGGGGACCCTTGAACTCATCTTCAGGTTATGCAGGCATTGAGCTTAGCACACGCCTCAGGGGCGCCTATTCAAAGTATTCAAAAACCTGTGAGCTGGTACCCCTCAGAGCTGTGGAAAGCAGACCTATGTGGAATCAGCTACTGTTAGTCTAACTGCTCTGAAGTGGAGTTCAACCTCTTCAAAGCTTCAGAGCACATCTCTGTCACTGTCCCACCTTGTTTGCTGAGATTGCCTCAGAGTGCCTCCTTGCACCATCTGACTCACCTCTCTGTGTGCAGATGGGCAGCTGTACAGTCGCAGACAGAGAAGTGGAGTCACACGAAGTATTGGGGGGGGAAGGAATACTTGTTCCTGTTTGCCATGACCAGAGGAGGAATTCCCACACCTCAGAGGGGTTATGCTCTGTCTCATGGAATCCAGTTAATTTCCACTGGCTCTCCTTTATCTTCTGCTGGAGGAAGAAGGAACTTGGTGTAGATAAGCAAGTAAGTAAGTGGCAACATAGATTTAGACTAAAACTGGTCTAAAACATTAAAATCTGTCTCATTCTTGCATTAATTTGAGGGGGGGGGGAGGGGGAAGGAGTTTAGACACTACAGTTTGGGTAGTTAGTACTGAAGTCTGAGAACTGCCACAGACAGCTTGAGTTCCAGAGAGCACTGGAATCAAGCCGATAGAAGAGCTGAAGAGATTGTAGAAGCTGTCATTGTAGACAGCTGAATATTTTGAGCAAATATCTGACAGATGGGAGATGATTTGACAGCACTGAACACAGGAGAATTCGGATGTGAGATGCTGTCAATAAAGGTCCAGAATCTGAAAGCTGGGGGTGCCCCAAGTGTGCGAAAGTCAGCCCACTGAGCTGAACACATGCCACGTGCTTGCTGGGCAACTGCGCTGGCAAGGTACAGTTTGTCAGGCTGAATCATGGAGAAGGCCAATTTTTATTGCCAGTGGATGTAGCTGACATTACTCCTTGGTGATCTTTGCTTCTCCAGTTCTAGGTAGAACACGTCTGCTCATACCAGTGGGGTATTTTTCCTTACTGGTATATCAAACTACTTGTTTCATCAGAGATGTTTGGCAACTTCTTCGTTTGACTCATGCACTATGTGGAATAAATATTTTACATGCTGCAAATCTAATTTTCTGAACTTGAAATATGATTAGTGGTGGTGCTACCATATTTGCCTGTTAAGAACAAATAGTTCAAGAGGAAACATTTCATTGAATACCACAGGTCATGGCTGTCATTTGCAGGATTTCTTTGCAATCATCTGCTTTTCCATCAATGTCACTTCCACTTACACAGCAAATTGTAATCTGGTGTCAGAAACAGCATCTATGGAGTGCAATCCCCAAGGCTGATGACCTTATCTACAATTCTGGTTGTGTTCCAGCATATAGTAGCAACATCTTGAGACCCAGCCTCCCAGAACAGCTTCACAGCACAATTTCTCTTTATGGTATACACAGTGTAACCCTCATTGAATATTTGGCTTCTAATAGTCTTACAGTATTTTGAACCAAATCCTGTTTCCCGTTGACTACTGTAGCCCTGATTAGCAACATAACAGATGTGCTTTATCAATTGGATATTCTCTTTGATTTTAAGTAGCATAAAGAACAGGTAACAGGCAGCAAGAACTAGCTTATTAATACTCTTGCCTTGCCTGAAAACTTAAATATCACTTAAGAGGTAATGGAGTTTTCTCAGGCAAGCTTAATTAGGTGTGGCACAGAAGCAAGATACTTGACTTTTTTTACCGCCATTTCCTCCAATCTTTTTTCTATTACAAAAAGTTCAACAACAACAACAAAACCTTACCAATTCTGGGGAATTGTTTCAACAAATAAGGATCTTCCTTTGAAATTTTCTAGTTGCTAAAGGACCTCACCTTGTAAAGGTTTTAATGGTTTAATTTTACATAGTATGAATGCTCTTGCTTGATTTCAACAGCACTCTTACCAGATTATGAATTAAGTATGTGCATAACTCTGCTAGATGAGCCTAGCTAGACAGCTCACTGCAGTTACCTCAGCAAATGCACCAATGCCTTATTTGTTTCTTCTTACAACACACATACGACCCTCAGAGACATTGATCAAAAAGTTTTAAAGATAGGCAGGGAATACACCATTTGAAAAAGAGCGTGCCTAAATACAAATCACAGTATTGAATGGTATGTTCTGGTTAGAGCAGGCTAAAATACCTGTTAATTGCAACTATAAAGCCTTGTTGTAATTGGGGTTGTGCTCACAAAGACCAAAATATCTGTTCTCATGAAGTTATTGCTAAATTAAATAATCCTCTGTACCGGTTCACATAAGACCATTTCCACTCTGAACTCATAGGATCAAAGTCCTGTTTCCAAGTGCTGACTAGGTATTTCCAGGACCGCACCAGGAGCAGAGCTGCTCAGGCCAGCGTGTGCCCGTAGTATTTGAAGGTCTCCGTACTCCACCAAGTGGCGAGCCATTTCACTGCACTTTGTCAGCACCCAAAAGACTCCATCGCTGCCACCCTGTGTAGGGCAGCAAGGTGAGGCTACTGTGGTTTTAAGAAAAATAACATTTAAAACAGAGGTGAAGAAATAGTATGGGATAAAGCAAGTTTCCTCCTGTTCCAAGAAGTCCCACAGTCCTCCAAATGCCTTGGGACCAAGCCTCTCTTTTTGGTAAATTCCAGAAGGCTCTCTGCTGCCGCCTTAGGGAAAGGGCAGTACCTGTCAGCTTTCTTCTGACGAGCTCTAGGCAATTGGGTAGACTTACATTTACCTCAGATTATAACGTGCAACGGTATCTGGCAACCTCCTGAAAGCATTAATGGTGCTAGAAAGCATCCGACAGCTGCCAGGCTACTAGGTCATCTCTGTCCCTTAGTGCTTCAGGAAGAGATCTTCACTCCTTCACAGGAGATTCTGGGTACAATGAAGTATTGAAGACTCCAAGACAACTGTGTAAAAAGGAGACCTAGTGTAGTAACTACAGTCAAGTTATTTTCAACTTCTACACCCAAAAGAGCTGTCAAGAGACAGGCAAACATTCCTCTCTGGATCTAATAAGCTAACAACATTAACAGACCTAAGCCCCAGATTCTTGAAGACTTTTTTTTCCCCTTTCCCTCCCTGAATTTATTAAAAAAAAAAAAATAAATCATCTAGCAAATCATTTAGTGGCTGTTATAGACTGAGGATGCACCAGCCAGTGTATTTTCTTCAAGCTAACTCACCCATAAGAGTTGAATATGAACTGTTCAGTAAGCTATCCCTTACTGCTTCAAATAAAGTTTCTAAAATATTGCTTATTTTGTCCTATCCAAGATGGACTACACAGCATCTGAATAAGTATGTTCCATCTGGACTTTTATTACAGCTGACTACAGGAATGTAATTCCCAGATATTGCTGTATTTAGCAACGAGATCTGGGACAGAATAATAAAATTAGAACATGATATACCATACTGATGCTAAAGCCAAACAGTGATTACTTGTTGTGTCTCAAAACAGATTGTGTGAGATGAGTCCAAGTTGGCTGACTAAAGGAAGATAAAGGACAGAACAAAAATATTTATGCAAGAGTGTAGGTGTGGCATCATTACTGCTGCGACCATCAATGGACCAAATTGACACCAAGTATGTGTGGGGCTAATGGTGATGAGCACAGCCTGACTTTGAAATAGACACTGTAACCAGCTTGCTTGTAGAGAAACAGTCCTGAAAAAGACATTTTAGGAACAGAGAAGTAATTAGAAGAGCAGCTTAACCAGGCTGGTTCTAGCAGCCTTTATAATTGCCTTCAAAAATTGTGGTAGGCATTATCAAATCTACTGACTCCAGCTTGCAGATGGAATTATTCCAGCTGTCTCTTATGCTTAGATGATTCACAGCATTTTAGAACAGATACAGCCCTATTCATCACAGTATCTACCTATAAATGTTGATACTGAGACTGAGGATCAAAATTAGGGGAAAACAGAAATTAGCTCCTTGATTTGAGTCAGCTTCAGCAAAAGTACAGTTTTCACCTCCCTGCTGTACAGTCACTCTGGCCTTATTTATTCAAGTCCCCCGTGAATCTGTAGTTACTTTTGCCTACGTGACATCCAAGTGAATGTTTTGGATGAGTGAGTTCTACATCCTAAACCCCTGTCTTACCACAAAAGCACTTTGGATTCAGATTTGTGCCATACATTAGATGGAAATACTGAACAGCAGAGCCACAGTGAGACATTTGCTGGAACTGGATATTATCTGGATGGTTTTGGTCTTCTGAAACACCCCAACCTCCTCCCTGCAGTATTGTAGCCACAGAATAAACAGAAAACCAAAGCTCTGCACCACAAAAGTACTTAAGTGGAAACCCTTCTTTCTGAGCTGAGGCCTGATACACTCATCTCAAGGTAGATTGTTTGCAGTGCTTGCCCTAGAGCCACGGGCAAGGAGAGGTTATTGTCTGGCTGACCGTTTGAGAGGGCCCTGTAACAGGAGAAATCTTTCACAGCCTGTCTCTTCTCTTTCCAGTCTGTGGGAGCACCCAACACCGACAGCTGGCTCTGATAAATTAGCACAATGCCATGCTCTTTTAGTGCTTTGTTTTTCAACCTCTAGTAGGTTGGGGGGGGAGGAGGGAAAAAGGCATCAAAGTATGCTTTAGAAGTATGTCCTGAAGACTAATCATTTAGGACTATTTCAGACCAAGGCTGGAAATTCTGAAGTCCCCTATGGTACATGGCCTGGCAATATTCCCATCTGGTTTAGACCATTGGTATAGTTAGTGCATCAATTCTGCAAATACTCTGCTAATGCTAGCCACTGAATTACATTACTTATCAGATACAAGTGAAGAGTAATAGTCAATATATGAAATTCATAAGGGTGTTTTGCCTTCCTTAGAAATATTTTAGGTGAGGAATTTGTAAACTGAGATAGGTTGAAAACCACTGCATTAGGCCATTCACGCTAAAACACCTCTACTCCTGCAGATATATACAACATAGTTACCTACTACCTCAATCACCAGCCACAGTTGGAAGAAAGAAAAAAAAAATCCCCCCAAACAGTGACAAGAATGGTTCATTTGTTCCTCCACAAGAGCTAAAGCTCTAACTACCGAATCTATTATATAGCAAATACCAAAAACAGTCTTCAGAGAAACCTTGCAAGGGTGAACTGTGCTCTACTCAAATTCTTCCTATTCCTTCATCACTGTCTGTGGGTCAGATAAATTACTAGTCCTTTCCTGAATCCCTCCTGGAAAAACAGGAACATACCCCAGAGTTCAGAAGTGACACACACAAATTGTGCTGCCATACAGCAGAATGTTTACAGGATAATAGACATAACATGACAATGAAGAAGTGCTCCAAGATTTCCATCTTGCTTCAGTACACAGATGTTCTTTTGTTGCAGCTTTGAATCCTGAGATAAGCAGATGTTGCAACACTTCAAAATGCTCATCTTCTGAAAAAAGATAACACACAGCTACATGCCCACTGTTAAGCCTCAAATTTTAAAGACATAAAATCAATGAGCATTGTGTGCCAAATTCCCTTCAGAAATAGCTTATGAGATTCACTCTTCCTACAGCAAAAATATTCCATGCCAGATTAGTTACATTATACACAAAGACTGTTCCTGCAGATACCCCTATGGTACCAAATGGGGCAGATCTCTTGCCTCCTGCTTTCATTTCTCCACAACAGTCTCAATCTCTACTGCACAGGGACAGCTGTAAAAGCCAGACTGGAGGTCCATCTGTCCTGTATCCTCTGCGTACCAGTGACCATGAGGCACTGGTATGCACTGGTTTAAGGCACAATGGATGCATCAACTGACCCTTCCCCATTATATCCTCCCAGATCCAGCAAAATAGAAAGGAAAAAGACAAAGACACCTGTTTATTACATAGTGGATAACATTTAGGGTTTTTTTTATCTGGCTTAGAAAAGGTAGTTATAGAAAGCCAAAATTGCTCATGCTGAAGAGGCAGTGCTGAATTACTGATTTTTAACACAGTTGGATTTGTTTCTATGAAAATTATCTTCAACTGATGGTGAGCAAAATAAGTCTGTGGCTCTCAGGCCACCTATGCAATCAAAGCCTGCAGCTGCAGAAGATGAAATACAAATATTGGGCTGTTTTCTTTTGACTGGTCTAGCATCTGTAAAAAAGCTTATTAATATTTTAGAACGATTCATTCTAATGGATTTCCCAAGCAAGAGCCCTTATCTGGAAATAGCATACTGCATGAAATCAAAATGGACAAAGTATGTCATTGCTAATCAGATACACAGCAGGACTTGAACTCCTTTCAAAGCAGCCAATTTCATACAGCATCTGCTGGACAGGTGACCTACCTTTGTGACGATCTAGAGCTGTGATGCACCAGTTACAAAGCCTTTGGTGAAAAAAAAGGAATCTTCCATGATTAAAGAAATGCTTTTCTGTTGTTTGCATTTACACGGACACTATTTAAGAGCCTGTCTCCATGGGCAAGTATTTTTATTCTAACATGTTTAGATTTGGCATAGCCCCTAAAACCAACAAATTGTTACCACTAGCCTTCTTGAAATTATCTTTTTTTTCCTCATAAGCAATCTCTTTGCCAACAGAAAAACCTGCAGAAGCTAAAACAAAGCAGGACAAGAAACAGATGTCTCAGGCCTATCACTGAGCACAAGCTCTAGGCAATGCAAATGAATGTGCCATTTCATAAAAAAAGCGTCAGAACAGAGTGAATGCTGCTCTCTGAGATACCGTCTTCTCAATTCTTTCCCTCTATCAAGCCCTATATTATTAGTTGTTCAGGCACAATGCAAAGTAGTGAATATAACAGGAATCAGGACTACAAGACAACTCAAACTCAGACATACTTATTTGATTGACAAGTTATTTTGAAATATTCCAAGAACGTAGATATGCAGATTTACATGCCTCTAGGACCCTCCTCTTGTTCATCTAACGTTCAACCAGAAAGAGAACAGACATAGTTGCTGGTTTGATCCTGCCTATCCATTCTGGGTTGTCCCTCCTGCTGAGGGGGTGCATTTTGTGGAAAGGATGGGAAGGGCTGCAGCCTCCAGTGCATGTGTTTCTCATCATGCCATGCAGTCGTGGGGCAGAGCACAGTCCTGTGCCCTTCCCTCTCAAGTGCAACTGCATCTGCTCCCTTTGGCAGGGGCTTTACACTGAAAAGCCAGACTAGAAAAGTCGTGATTGTCAAGCAGTGAAATCAATGTGGTGCCCAAGAGAGAGGAATAATTAGACCTATTGCATTTATTGAAAAATATGTTTTAAAAAAAAATCTGGATTTGCATTGCTAAAGTTCTCAAGAACACAGTGCAAGCAGAGAAGAAGGAAAACAATTAGGTGCCAATAGTCCAGCTGCTGGGTGATTGCATATGCATTTACATAGCATTATGCCTCAGACCTTGCTAGGCCAACGCTACAGACATTTCATGACAGTTTCATTTGCTGGAGTAACTAAGGGTTTGCTAATTATTTAGGATTCTGGCAGCTGGAACAAGCTGTTGTGCCTCTTATCAGACACCAATAAACAACGGTCACTTTGTGCTCCATAGCAGAAGTAAAATGTTATCTGACCAAGTCTCCTCTTGACTGCGTACTATATTAAAAAAATGTTTCAAAATAACAGGTCTCCACAAGACTTCAAGCTCTAGAAAAATATGGATCAAAATATTGGTTCTAGCTTGTATAGCCTTCTTTTAAACACTGCCATTATCTTTCAGAATTATGCTGTTATTGCTCAAATAATACTCTCCACTCTTAGAAGGCTGTAAGAAGTTTCCTTCCATTAGGAGTCTCTTCTGTACAAGAAGAGGGTATTAACAGGTCTCCTGCTTCAGCATACAGGAAAGCAGGAATTCCTGCTGGATGTGCTTTAGATGTTAAGGCTAAAGGCAAAGTCTAGGTAACAGTCATTAAAGAAAATGAAAACAAGAAACAAACGGTCAGATGAAAAAAGTCAAATCCTCCTCTGGGGGTATGTGTTTTTCTCTCTCCATAGCACAGGAAGTCCGAAGAATCTTGGATCCTAACCCAGGCACCTCAGCAAGATGAGATGGACTGTAATTCCTCTAGGGCAGATCCTCTATCCTGGCACCTCCGTGTCTTCAGTTTGTAATCCCACCAAGTGACTCAAGCAGAGGCCTGAGCACAAAGGAAGGAACATTCCACAGCCTCATGAAACAGGTTAGCTCTTTGAGAGGAACAAACAGCAAATCTATCAGGACTCAAATCAGTTTTAGTCTTGGTGTGTGAACAAACAAGAAAGCATTCAGTAAGGGCAGCATTTTACAAAAGCACAAAATCCTTCCGAATCAAAGGCAAAGGCTCAGAGCTAGTTGTTTATGACAGTGGACTTCCCTCTGGAAGAGTGATTATAAACAGTCTTAAGGCAGCAAATCACAGCTTACAAATTCAAAAGCAACAACTCATTCAAGGAAAAAAAATGCCTTTCCATAAGTGCTTGTGCACTTTATGAGTAAGATCAGCGAGGCTATGTGTCCAAATAGCCATTGTTCCTCTTGTGGCTTATTATTCCAGACTCACATTCTGTGAGAGCACTGGCATTCAGCAGGAAGCCATACCAGCTGGCCTCCCCTTCCCTAGTGCTGCTGTTGGGTCACCATCCTGACCATTTTCAGTGCCATCTCTCCTTGATCAGACGGTACCTAGCATAGAGATGAGAGCACATGGTAATCACCTGCTTTATGGAAGCAAGCATATATGTATCTCCAGTTTTCTTGCTGATAGTGGTGCATCCCACCCCAAGAAGTATATCATTTACCATGTGTCCAGCCTTAAGAATCCAGAAGAAAGCAAAGTTCTCATAAGCCTTGTGGAAAGCAGCTGTCTCAGTGGATTCTGGAGACACATAGAGTGCCTTCCACCTTTGCTGGTTGAACTGGCCCAAATTAGGCCATTTCAGTTTCCGGATCCATGCCTCCTGGCCTGTTGGAGGTAAGAGATATGCTTGATTACCAATACTGACATAGCAACTTGGGAGTCCCAGTTCAACTGGATGCCCACTGTACTAGACAGCAATACAGCAGAGTTAGCAGAAAGTCTCTTGTGTGCTCAGATTCTAGACCAATTTTGTTATGCCTAGGAAAATGACCAAGGCTGTGTTCAGGACAAGCCGAAACAAACCAAGGGAGGGAGAAGGGAAAATCCCAACAATGAAGGTGTACTTGAAATGGACTTATGATTGCTCAAGTTGAACACGTGACTCTCAGAGGCTCTGCAGCCCTAGCAATTCTGACATATTTTGCTTTACTCCTCAAACAACTTGAACATCCTGCTACGGAGAAGGATCAGCCACACCAAGCCTCTCTCTTGAAAATCAGAAGAGACACTGCTTCTCTGTTTGTTACAGTCACTGATCAAGAGGGACCTGGAAAGGTTTTCTATTTTCAGGTGCCTGCTAGAGAAGGCAGAGGTCAAGCCAGCAAAAAGACCAATTCCAGGACACCAAGGGGGAGAAAGCGTTAGCCCACCTCTGAGCTACTGGAAAAATTTACATGTTAACTGCAGCTCAATTTTAACTCAAAATGTGACAAACTGGAGCACCACTAACTGCTAATCTGTTTTGACAGCCTAAATACTCTGTTTCCTGATTTATTGATTGCTACGTTGTTCATGAAGGGCATCTGAATATCTAAGTGGGCAGAGACAGACAAAGGATAAAGCCTTTCACAACACAGGAAGACGTTTGCGCAGTCTGTGACTGTGGGTTACTTAAATCAATGAGAAAATGTGAATGGAAGACAGCACGGCAGTCTTGCAGCATGAAACATTCCAGCAACACTTGGCCTGGTTCCCAAACCGCCACTTGATCAAGCCTGCATCTTGCAAGCAGCAAGGGACAAACAAAAGCTTTGAGTGGCCAAGACATGCAGGTGCCTACCCATGTTACTGAGCAGCAGGTGTGATCGTTCTTCAACTGCACCTCCCTGATTAATTACCAACACCCTTGTTCCATCTCACCTGGCACCATGCTCTCTGCTGAAGGTCACTCAGTGAAGGCTGACCCATATTGTGCACAAATCTGCAGCAAGATACGGCCTTTGCCCCAGAGAACAGAATCTTCAAGGCACAGCAGGAAAAGAGAGGATAATCTCCATGTATCCTCATTCTTCATTTATGAATGAGCATACCTATTTATGGGCTTCACTGAAACAAGCAATTATTGATGTTGCAGATCCATTTCCCAACAGTATAATGGAGGTAAAGGAATTGCCTTTCTCAGAGGGACATAAACAAAGCATACTAAGAGCTGCTCATTTATGACTAGTATTTAAGCGTTGCCAGTTAGATAGATTTGCAGAGAAGATTGGAGAGATCCAGGTACCAATATTACTGGCAACTTCGCATTCTACTCATCACTTCCCAACCCCAGTCAAGAAGTCCCTTACCCATGGTGTCAACAATGAGATCCAGCTGCCCGTTATAGACTGTAACATTGACATTGGCTGCCAAAAGCTGATCAACAATACCAATGACGGGTTTCATGAAGTCCTCAGCCATATTCTCAAAGACATCTCTGGACTGACCTGGTTGGAACCAGAAAGAAGACAAATTTTAGCTGATGAAGAATGTCATCCCCAAGCTGGGATGGAAGCAGTTGGCTCAGGGTCCTAAAATGCAGTTCATGGCTGTATAAAAAACAGTCCTAGCCCCAAAGGGCAGCCAGCAATTCATCAGTCTGAGGAACTAAACAGAACCAGAAAGCAGCCATGCTCCCACTGGAGCTCACACACAGCATTGTAGCTGCTGGCTCCTATTACACACATACAGAGTGCCGGCATCAGTCCTTTAAAAACTTTCCTTTCTGTTTTACGGCCTCCCCTCCACACCAGGCAGTATTACATGACAGCAGACTTCTGGCAGAGAAAAACTGACAGGAATTTCAGCAAGATTGCAGGAAAAACAGAAATCAGCTGCTGAGAAATGGAGGATCTTCTTCCTTCCCCTGTATTTTCAGCTGCTTGGCTAAAGATAGATACAAGCAGCAGAATCAGAACCACATCTGCTCCCACAGGCCTGCCCCATTACATGTTCATTTCTGAGAATAAGTCCTCTTCTTAGGCGCAAGGATGATGACAATTTAATGTGACTGCTTACTACAGTAAAGTATCTTCCTACAGACTGCAATACTGTAAAAGGCAATAATGCACTCATTAGATCCACACTAGCAGACAGGAAAGTACCTCCCCATTTCACAGAGTCAGGAATAATTTTTAGCTTCTTTCTGATGGGTCCATTCATCAATTCATTTAGGCTGTCCTTATGCATATTTTTGACATGGCGTTGGTAAAGTCCAACTGAAAAAGAGAGAACACACTTTGGTTAGTGACACAACTAAGACCGTCATCCTATATAGATAATAATTTTCAATGTTACAGTCACTGCCAACAAACTCTTTTCTAATGAAAATGCCACATCACAGAGAGCAATTTGCTTACTTCTACTAGAAACCGCTGAAGTCAGCCCTCATTTAGGTCAGGGGATGAGAGGGCAAGAACCGAACCATCCATTTCTACTTTCGGCTAACACAGTGCTTTTTCAGGGGACCAGGTTCTGCTTTAGCCACTTGGTACAGATACAGTTTCTTTTCCTCAACAAACCAGTTATTTTTGAGCTTATTTTCACCTTACCTGCTGAAGCCAACAGAAAGAGATAAAGAGCTTGAAAGAAACTCTATACATGTGTTTTTTACATTGACGCACAAACATCATGGAGCATAAGAGCCTATATCAGACTATTTACATTGACGAGACATTTTTGTGTCCTAGCTTGAAGACAGAAATGAAACACATTAAGAGGAAGTAACTTAAAGGCCATAAAACTACGTCGCAATTATACTGACTACTTCCTTGGAGTAATTTGTGCAGGATGTATATATAGGTGGAGGTATAATCTATAGCAGGGTTGTTCCACATTCCTATTTATCCTTATTTATGCAAGGGCAAACAAGTTTGGCTCAGGAGAATATCAATATCCTTTAGATCTGAAGACCCCATTTTAAGGATGTGCTAAATTGAGGTTGTTTCTACTATCAGAGTTGAAGGTACGCAAATGCAAACATAGGACCTCAGAAGCTCAAGTACTTAAATACAACTTACTGAGATGGAGATTTTCTTGTTCATTTGATTTCATTTCTGGAACCTCCTTAGTCATGATGTTATAAAAGTTCACATTATCTGTGTTCTGAAAACACAAGATAATTTCAGTAACACTATAACAAAAACATTTCTCAGATATGAGGAACAGACTCTCTTCTGAAAAAAAGAGATAAGTTCTAAATAAAGGATCCTGTGACCTGCCACTTTACCTACATGTCAGGAAGATACTTATGGAAAAACTTCGGTTCTACATTTTGAGAAGTGGGGGAGTTTTCTCATGTCCGTCTTGTTCACACGTGGGTTGTGCCAGAGATGCTATTTACTTCTCTGAAACAGATGTGAAGCTACAGGAAGCCTTACACCCTGCCAATGACTGCAGATTCTCATTACTCATTACAGAGAGCTGCAATGCCAGAAGATGCCTTCAGATGGTCTCTTCTGCTAGATCTAGTCTAGCCTGATGCTGCCTCTTGCTCAACATCCTCCCAACCTACAACCCTTCAAAATCTCAAATGCTTCCTCAAGAACATGGTGATAGGTATCAGCCACCCCTCTATTGGAACTGCTGACATCTGGACAAGTCCAAGAATTGTAGAATGACAGTTCTGATGCAGACAGCCTGCATCCAAAGGACAAGTGTGATCAGTGTTGCCATTAGAGAAGTTACTCGAGATTCCTGAAGCCCTGCTTTATGCAATTTTTGAATCTTTAAAGTTCTGATGCATAGGTCAGAAATCAGCTCACAACAGCAACCCTCAAAGAACTGAAGCGCTTGCACCCTGACAGTGATATCACAACTGGAAAAGACAAGCGGACTTGAAGAGAAAGGCAAAATGGGAACCACAAGTTCCTTCCAAACATTAAGAACTGAAACCACTTATGTGCAAGGCACTGTCTGTTATGAAACAAACAAACAAAAAAAAAACCCAACCAAACACCTACCCCCCCAAAAAAAAAACCCAGCAAGAAAAGGAAGTGGCTTCGGATTAGTCTTTCAGTTTGAGGAAGTCAAACCCTCACTTGTACTAAAACACAAAAAAGAGTAAAATTTTGGAACAACTCTTCAACAGAAAAAATAAGAGTAAAGCTTTACCTATCTTTTAAGCTGGAACTTGCTAATTAACAAGATGCAGTAACCCACAGTAACAGGGCACAACTTGAGGTTCATTTCCATCCTGTGCACCTATTGTAGTTCTTTAAATAAAGATCTATGCTTAACTTGAAATTTCTGTCTTGCTGGATGCAGTTTTCAATATTCAAAACAAAGCTTTCAAGGAGACATAGCTCATTTAAGTTGAAACCAGGTTCTATAGAAATCAACAGGATTAGTTGCATGCTCAAAATTAAGCATCTATTTAAGTGATGTGCCAGGTTGAAACCTTGATGCAATACTGCAAGCCTATGTGGGTCGCCCTACCCACTGCCTCTTATAATCACACAGGGTGCTCAGCAAACAAACAGCTCTTTTACATCAGCGCTGGGATAAAACATATACTGGCAAAAATGACTGGGCAGGGGGTTGGAGGATTCACTCCAGACCAGCGCTCATAGAGAGGATAACCTGAAATTGTGTACCTCCCCAGGCACCAGTCAGTTATTAATGCTGATCAAAGAAGATCTCACCTCTTCAATGACACCTTCAGCCTTGCCCCAGAGCTCAGTGGCCAGCACGTATTGATTTTTATTGATTGCATCCATTATTTCTTTGGCAACAGCAGTCACCTCTGCTAGACCATTATCATCAAGGAGAGACTGGAAGACAAACACAAAGGAAGACAGCTTTAATTATAATTTCATGTTCATTTCTTGCTAACAGTCCCCATGCATTCCAGGTTTTATTCTGGCTGAGATCTAACCTTAAAAAAATCAATGTCCACTCATACTATACAGCAGTACAAGTAATCAGGCGAGGACCAAGACTTTAAGAAGGTACTTACAGTGCTGTAAAGGTAGGGCCCCCAAGACAGCACGGAGTCTAAAGAAACAGAACAGATTTCAAACATCTAAGTTTTTTAACATACTATTTCATTTACTTTTCCTTAATTGTAGCAAGAATGACTGTGACAAAAATATATGGAGATGAATTAATCAGTAAAAAGGTACTGTCAGCCTAGTTTAGCCCAAAGGTTATGTACTACAGAGCAGGTTCTTTACAAATCCTGAGAACCAATAAAAGCACTGCAGTGTTATTAACCCTCTACACATTGATCAGTTAAATTTATTTAATGCAACAGACATGTTCTTACCAAAATGTTCTCACCCCAACACTGCAGCACATTGTTAGAACATGGGGAGAGATCTGACAAGTGAATGGGCATTGTCTAAACTGATCTGTTTGCAAAAGTTACAGGGAAAAAAACCCACTAATTGTAAGACAAATCTGTTTTATAACAAGTTCATTCATAAGGTCTCAAGGATCAGCTGATCCTAAGACAGACAGGAGTTTGCTTGATATTATCCCATGCTGCAGAGAACCTATGGAGCCTGCCCTTGCAAATCTCCTTGAAGGGCCAAGAGTCCTTTAATTTGTTTTTTGTCCTCCACCAGACAGACAACCTATCTCTTCCAGGTCTGTGAGTGCATCAGTTCCTCAGCTCAAGGTCTTCTTGTGAAAAGAAAGATAAAATCTCAGTTGCGACCTTGTGACTCATTTAGTGGCCATGTTTTAAGTGCAGTACTCTTACCAAATCACCTCAGAGGCTGTAGAGGTGTGTAGGGACATTTCACCACCACCCCACTTCAAATACAAGTATGGTCCTCACCGACTTTGCTCTCTGTCTTTTCATAAACTAGATATGTTCTAAAGGTAGATCCTTCAATCACAGTTTGCAATGTTGAAGTATTTCTTTTTGATTTACCAGACTCACCAGAGATTTAATTCACTTAATGCAGGGCTAACATTGTTTATTCTAGGTACCCATGGAATGAGAAAAAAACCAAAACAACAACAACAAACCACGTACAGTCTGAGGATTTTAAACATACCCAAAGGAGAAATCCATGAGTCTCCAAGAGCAGTCCCCATAAAATTGCACTTTATGGTCCCTTTTTGAACAGCCTTGGTGAAAAAAGGGGAAAAACCAAAAACAAACAAACCACAAAAAAGAAAAAATAATCAACTTTTAGGTAAATATTAATGACTCTAGAACCAGTTTTCTTTAAGTGAAGAAAATAGGTAGCACTCTGAATTGGGCAACATGGACAGTGTATTCTAGAAAATACAAGTACTTGCAGAACACCACGTTTCAAACTGAAAAGTGAACTACATCCTCCAGCTACTTACCTGCTGCAGCTCTAAAGCAATGCCAGCAGCCATTTTACCTCCGTAAGATTCAGAAAATATGTAGAACGGGATGGTCTGAAGAGAGAGAAGCCACACAATGAACCCATTGTGCAGAAGGCAAAAGATACCTCCAACTGTATCCCACAGAACCCAGGCACTGGCTCTTCACCTCTCACTATCAAACACTGGATATTTTTCTGATTCTAAGCTGCAGATAAGATTTCTGTAACATCCTGGAATAATTACTAGGGGAACTTCTGAAGCAGGCACTTCAGTATTTTGGAACTAGAAACAGATGTGATCCCACATGCTTCTCAGATCACACAATAGACAATAATCCACCCTACTGCTTAGCTAACTAGCACCAAATTCAAGATACCACTTCTGAATTGTGGGAAATAAGAGGCAGTGATTATACTGCACCGACTCCTACCAAATTCATACTGCCTCGTAGCAAACACTGCCCATTTGGAAGCACGTTCACTAATTCCTTTTGAGATCTGTTTAAAAGCAAATAAAAATATGATTCTAACCAAGAATTCAAGTCACTTACCTGGAATTCTGTTCTACATGTGAAGAATTTTCCAAGAAAAACCATCATATCAGAAACTACCGTGGTAAGGTTTTTGGCAAACAAGCTACAATCATCCACATAACTGAATCCAGTGCCCACAGGATTATCCACAAACAAGATACTGGCTGCCTGCAACTGTACAAGCAGAAAGTAAGTTTGTATGAAACCTCAGTTCAGCACCAGTGCAAACCTTAGTTTTGATGGCACAAATGTTTAACTGAGCCACTAATTCTCTGGCGCTGAAAAAGACTGCAGAAAAATAAGGTGCAAGTCCAAAAAAGAGAACGGTACAGGTGAGACTTGTCTGTCAGAACATAAAATAAGAGGGATTTTCTTTTGGGTTGCTGGGCTTTTGTGAAATTTCTATAGCAAATGCCATGGGGTCTATAGTTACAAGTGTAGAAATAAAATAAATAGATCAGCATACAGATAGCTAGCATGGCTTAAATCGGTAAGGCTCACAAATAAAGAATACAACATAAGGTCTTTCAATTTGACCAATCTGCCACAAGAAAGTCACCCAAAAAGTCCCAGTGATCCAAGGGCAGATCACCCATACAATCTAGTTAGATTATTGGTAGCTCAGAGCACAAATACATTTCATTGAATAAGCTTCCACTTTCATAGGCAGCTGTAATTTGTCTTCCCTTGAAGGCCATACTGGACTTGTAATTACAAGCCACTGGTTACATGTTGCCAGCCATCCAGAAAAACCTCTATGACTGTACACAATGAAGCTACGATCTGAAATAACATCTTTCTAGAATGTCCCTGCTCTTGGTTTCCCAGACATCTGCAATTCGCAAATTCATGGAAACCCAGACATATTCCGTCAAATCAAATTAATAGGTCTATTCTTCAGTTCTTAACAGGGATATTCATAAAAGCAGTTCATTAACCACACTATTTTAAGACGAAATATCATAGTTCTATTGAATTTTAAATGAAAACTGTTCTGTGATGATAGCAATCATCTGCTCACACAACCAACAAACATTTTGCAATCAATAATTAGAAGCTGAGCTCTCCACTATACCCAGGTTGTATTTCTTGGTTTCATTTCTTTGTCTAATGGGCCAATCTCTTCAAAGTTCCCAAATCCACAGCCTGAAGCTCCTGGACCTCCCTGTGGGGAAATAACAGATGACAAATAAGTTAAAATGCAGCATAGTACAGATATGACAGATAGGAGAAAACTAAAAGCCACCCAGTAAATAGAATGACAGATTGTAAATTTTAAAGAAAGGCTTTTGCACTACATGTCCATTTGCAAAGAGAAGGCTTTCTTCCTCATTGTCTTTCACTATGTGTACCCATGCCATTTATAAAAGCAAGAATTTAAACAGAGAAGCAAGTACTCACTTGTGAAAGCATCTAATGAATTGCATGCTATGTGGGTGCAGTTTGAAAACCCTTCCCCTTATTCCCTTAATACGGATGCAAAAGTTAGCTATCTACAGAGGTTTGCAAGTCATTAGTTTTATCAGCATGTACAGCGTGTGCATTTCACTCTGAAGAAATAACCCAGAAGGAAAAAGACCAAGTCATCCAGTGATTATATTCAACATTAACTTCTGAAATGTACTGCTGAAAGCTAACGTGGAGCACACACCACTGCCTTTTATCAAACTGTGAATAGCACCAATCTCTAAACAGAGTCTCTCTTACTTGTTTTCATTTAGAAGTCTTTTTAAATCTCTGATCAGTTTATCTAGTCTCTCTGAATGTTGTTTAGACTGTAAGCTCTTCAGGAAAGGAGCTTTGATGATACAATGTACTTCTAGTGTCTGGCACAAACTACACGAGTGTTGTACAAGAGATAAGAACAACCTCTAGTTCTGCAATTTAACTTGATGTAAGGTGAGCAGCGGAGGGCACCCCACACCTGCAGAATGATATTTTCATTATTTCTTCCTAACCTGAATACCTTACTCACAAGGTGAATCATTTAGACTCAGACAATTTTGAATCATTTCTGTAGAGCTGTAAGATACCTCTCAGGCTGAACCAGGCACAGATGGAAAGCACTGTTGTTGAAGTGTCTTTCACCAAACCTCACCTGAAGCCACAAGATGAGAGGTAATTCTGTGAAGTCTTTGGTTGGGTTATTTGCATAGTAGAGCCACCAGAACATGTGGGCCTTACTTCGAACTTGCACATATCCCCACAACTCTTCGGGCTCTTGAGATTGCCTCAGAACTACACCTTGGGGGAGGGAAATAAAACAAAAAATCAGCTAGGTAAAAAGGCTCTATTTTGAGCTTTCCACCAGATTTGTTCCAAAACATTACACGTCAGTCTTGGGTGTGATAATTAGAGGAGGTTCCATTAAAAAAATTACTGTAAGAAACCAGCCTATACTTACACCCACACACATAACTTCATTCATTGATGATAATTCAGCTAAGCGTGTTAATTAAGAGCTTAACTACCAGGGTCTGACGTTACAGCAGCTGCCAAAATAGCAGCCCAATAGGTAGGATAATTTTTTCTATCTGGGAAACATTTAAAGTCTTTTGAAGACCTGGGCTGAAAGCACAGCCCCACGAGCCCGATGGAATAACACGCGTCAGCTTCAGGGGCGCCAGGGCTTCTTCAGCGATCCACCACTTAGACGTAGTCTCTGGGAAGGTCAAATCATTGTACAGTTCCCGAGGAGAGTAAACGCAGGGTAGATAGAAGGGTCACTTCTAAACAAACACAAGACCTAATCCTACGCTCAGTTAAGTCAGTGGAATCTTGACGACTTAAGCAGTCCATCCAGGACACAGACGCTGTCCCAGAAATAGAACTTTGAAACTACATCACTTAAACTTCTCCATCACAACAGAAGGCAGCAGTCCACTGGAGAAGCAGCAATAAAGCTTTTTCAAGCCACGGTGGCTGCCCAGAGGATGCAGCTCTGAATAGGTTATATTGGGGCGGACAACATCACCCCTTCTTGATCAGCTCTCACTGCGGCAGCGGTGACACCCCAATATGGCTTTTTGCTCCTTGCAGCCGCCTGCCCAAAGGGTCCCACAGGTAAAACGCTGCGGCCGGGGACCTGTGCTCCTGTCAGCCAGTGTCACACAGCACGGCAGTAACCTCCTGCTCACAGGCATGCCCGCTTACACGGCCTCAGCATCCCCCGCAGCTGCCAAGGAAGGGAAGAGGCTCTGGGGGTCTTTTTCCGGAGGGACAGATGGCAGCTCCGGGTAAAACAGCGATGAGAAGCGCTGCCCCGGTTTGTGGGGAGCCTCTCCCACCCAGTTTACCCAGGTGAATCAACTGGGACCTGAATCTCCGCGTTCCTGCTCCAAAACGGGTCCTTGGGGCTCGGGGGAGCGCAGACCTCAGTCAGCCGAGGTGACCCCCAAGGTCGCGATAGTCCCCGGCACAGACACCGCGACAGCCCTGGCCGGGGCCGCGCACGGGCCCGCCCCGAACTCGGCGTGCTCCCGCCGGGGCTCCCCCCAGGCTCCCCCGCAGCGCCGGCGCTTGTGCCACCCTCTTCGCCGTGTCCCGCCCGGCTACCACCGCCGGCGCGGCGCTGACGGCCCTCGGTGAGGCTCGGAAATTTCCCGCGGCTCAGCCCGAGCCCTTCCCGGCAGCGGCCGCACCGTGCCCGGAGGCCGTCGCTCCGGCACTACCCCGGGCACGGCCGCTGCACGGAGCACGGCCGCACAGCCTCCCGCCCCGTCCCTCGGCCCCGTACCTGCCGCCAGCAGCAGCAGGGACAGCCCGGCGGCAGCGCGCAGCGGCCACATCCCGCCAACAGCTCCCGGCGCCCGCGCTGTCACGTGCACGGGGACCAGCCCGACCCCGCCCCGCCCGCAGGGGGCGCGGCCAGCCTCGCGCGCCGCCCGCCCTTTTTGTCCCACGCGCGGCACCATCGCCCTCTCTCCCCGCCGCCCTCTCTCCCCGCGCCGCTCTCCCTCCAAGATGGCGGCGGCCGGTGGCGGCCCTTTGCGGCTGCGGCTGCTTTTCGACTACCCGCCGCCGGGCAGCCCGGGCTGCGCGCTGTGCTGGCTGTTGGTGGAGCCCAGCCAGGTGCGCCTCGTCACCGACCTCGTCAGCCTCATCCGCCACAGGTTCGGCTTCAGCCGCCGGGCCCGCCTCAGCCTCTTCCTGGAGGGGGCGCTGCTGCCCCCCACCGAGAGCGCCCGCCTCGTGCGGGACAACGACTCGCTCCGGTACGGCGGGGGCTGCCCGGGACCGGGCTCAGCCGCCGGCAGGACGGGGCGGGGTGTGTGTGTGTGTGGTGGGTGTGTGTGTGTGGTGGGGGTGTGTGTGTGTGGTGGGGGTGTGTGTGTGTGTGTGTGTGGTGGGGGGGTGTGTGCTCCTCGGGGCCCTCGGGCTGCGCGGCACCGGGGTGGGGGGACTCCCCTAGCAGGCTTGAAACGCGGCTCCCGCCGCGGGACGCGGACGGGGCCTGGCGGTGCCCGCCCCGAGGAGTCGGAGAGGCGCCCTCGGGCCCTTCCCGCGGCTCCCCGGGGGGTGGAGCGGGAGCCGGGCGCTAGCGGGCTCCGTTCCCCAAAGCCTGCGGTGCCTGCGGGCTGGAGAGAGCCAGGTGGTTGGAAACCTGCCTCCTGCCCCGGTGCTCCCACCGCCTGAGCCGGCCTTCTACAGAGCTTGCAGCACCGTGCCCTGGGGTGGGGGCTCAGGCTGTGCGGCTGGGCCCGGGGCAGCACCCCCTGCTCTGCAGACTGCTCTCCGAACTGCCCTGCTGACAGGTGGAGCATCCCCGCTCCCAGAAGACAACCCAACCTGAGCTGCTAACGCATAGAAAGATGTGTGTGAGTTATGTTTAACAGCGGCTTTTGTTTGGATTTTTTTGGCAGAGTAAAATTGGAAGAGATAGTCGCAGATGAATATGAAGAGGTAGATGATGGCTTCTCTTATACACCAAAAGAAGACAAAAAAAGGCGTAGACAAAAGCAGGAAGAGGAAGAATTTTCTAGAAATGAAGGCAGGCATAAAAGGGAAAAGAAAAAGAATAAAAATAATCCTGAATATCCCTCTTGTAGGGAAGAGATCTCTGTAGATATTTGGGACTCCCATAAAAGGTACAAGAAAAGAAAAAGAAAGGAAGAAGTTAGTGGAAGAAATAGACTCACAGAAGGTAAGGAAGAGAGCTCTACTGGCCAATCTAAAAAGCTTAAAGAAACGGAGAGGGAGAAACAGGTGGCAACAAAAAAGAAGGATGAAAAGCAGTCAAAGGCTGCTGCAGCAAAGATGGCTTTAGAACAGGCAAATGAGAGCTTGTCTCTAAATTCTGGTAAAAATAACACCAAAAAAATCACAACACAGTCCAGAAAAAAGAGGGTGGGAGCTTCAGATTCCTCCAGCACATCGTCTGACAGTGACAGCAGTGAATTAAAGCAAAGTAAGTCTTCCCATAAATCTGTAGTGGCAACACTTCCCAAAGACAAATCCCAAGCTGCTGCAAATTCTGATGTGAAAACTGTTGTTTCTAATAAAGTGACTGTAAAGTCTCATGCTGAAAATTCCACTAAGACTGCAATTAGTAAAAATGCTAAAAAATCCCAGTCTTCTAGCTCAGATTCTGACTCGAGTACAGAGGATGAGAAAGTGGCAACGGCACAAGACAGTACCGCAAAGGAAAAGTCACTGCCTAACAGTGTGGCAGCTGTAAAAACCAGTACCACCAAGGCTCCCAAAGCAAAGACCTCCTCTTCAGAGTCTGATAGTTCAGATTCAGAAACACTTGTAATTAAAAAACCCACAGCAAATGCTGGACTGAGTAATTCCGTAATAAGAAACTGTACTAAACATTTGCCAACCAGTAATCAAGGACCACTTGCCAGCCCGGGTCATGGAAGGGGGCGTGGAACAGGAGAGCATAACTTCTGGAGAGGACCTAGGGGCCGTGGGTTTCGTGGGATGATGAGGGGCCAAGGCCGTGGGAGAGGAGCAAACCCTGGCTTCTTCTATAACTACAGCAGTGAAGCCCAGAAACAGAGGCAGTTAAATGAAGCTGCAACAAACACTTCTGTTCTTGTCCAGGTGAGTGACTTAAACAGTCATAGGTCACCTTTCTCTTGCAGCTTTATATAAAAAAAGTATAGGATGAGAGGGTGAAGATTGGTAGGATAATGGTTGATCTTAGTAAATCTGCTATTTACTGTATCTCCATTTAGCAGCCTGAGGAAATGTTTATGAAACAATATCTGATTGTATTATGTATTTCAAGCACTCTGATACGCACCTTACTCAGAACTTCTTACAATCCATACAGCATAAACATTGTCTTCTGTTTTTATTAATACAGTAATTAAATCAATGGATTTACTTTTTGTTTCACAGAATCCTGCGGAGGTCCCCAAGAGAGACTATAGTGTGTTACCTCTTCTAGCTGCCCCACCACAAGTGGGAGAAAGAATTGCCTTTAAGGTAAAAAAACCTTGTGAAATACTGAATGTTAGCGGGCTAAAATTGTTTCATTTGGGCCACTCTAAGTTTTGCAGGACACCCTACAGATAGCATGGTCCTGGCTACCAAAAGCTTATGCTGAAGAACCTGATCTTACTTGTTCTGGGACTGTTATCCTAGAAGTATGAGAGTTAAGAAGTAGTCTTCATCCTTATTTGTTCTTTTTTTAAAAAAAATTGTGTTTTAAACGTAAGCAAATATTTCAGCACCTAAAACATCTTGTGTCTGATGTTTGTAGGCATCTCTGAAAGTGTTCACTCCTCTCTTACTGTCTTTCTAACCTAATGATTTCCCATACCACAGAAACACTTTTGGTTTCTGTTGTTGGCTCTAGAAAATTCTTTTGCTGTAAAGTCTGACTTTGATTTTTACAAATGTTTGGAGTATGTGCATAATTTAAATACATTTCTTTAGACTTCCTATATTTATATAACACAAAGAAAGAAAAGTTTTCTCCACTGTCATTTCAGTGTGAATTTCCATGTACATTTGTACAATGACTCTCTTAGCACACAAGTCAGTTCACAAATAATAGAATTTTCTAGTTGCACCTTCACAAACTGTCTCTCTCTCTTTCTCTACTGTGGGCATATTTTCAAAGTTTACGTTTAAATAAGAATGCCAGAAAGAAGCAACATACAAGGAAAGTCAGCATTAAAATTAGATGCTATAAAAAGAAAAAAAAATTCTCTACGTTGTTACTTCTCTCTATAGTGTTTCTACAATACTACTGTGAATCTTACCGTATAAATAATTACACTTCCCTGCAAAATAAAAAAGTAAAATGAAACTGTTGCAGTTGAGGAGACTGGGATCCATCTCTCTGATCTCCTCTCACAGCCTGACCTGAACGGAAATCCAGCAGTAAGTCCTGGAAGATGACCTGGGACTGTGATCAGCATCAGGATCCACGAGTGCGAGACTTGGTTCTTGCACTTTCTTCTTGCTGAAGAAACCATGTGGGGATAGGTGGCATCATCAAGGATCAGGAAAAGTTGTAATTTCTTATTTGTATTTCTTTCAACAGCGCTTGGAACTAACTGAAAATTACAGTCCTGAAGTTTCAGACTATAAGGTACTGTTTTTCTTTCCTCATTCAATTCACTCACAAAGCTATTATAAGTGAGGTGAGCCTTAAATACTTTGCAGTTGTGCAGGATTTTTCTTCTTGTCCAGTTGACTCCACAGGCTGTTCCTGGTGCAACAGTAAAAATGAAAACTCTAGAACCCAAAACTAATTGAAAATTTGAAAGGTGTAGCAGTTATTTAAAAAAAAACAAACACAAGCATTATTAATAATCATTAATATTTTAGAGATGACAAAAAATGCAGACCTTCAAGCAGAAAAATGTAGCTACATTCAAGTCTACTGCTGTTTGAAATCAAGGCAAATTCTTGAAACTGGTGCAAATAAAATTTTGTAGCTGCTTCAGATAACTTGGTTTCTGGATAAGTACCGATATAAATTACAAGGATGGTGACAACTAATAACTTTGGTTTCTTGATGCGAGTAACTGCAGATTGCTGCGCTTTAATACTTTGCAGATTTTATACATAGCGATAGAAAAACTTGACAGATACTTCCTCTGTGATCAAGTACCACAGTGGTTGTAAATATGAAATAGTTACCCTGTGCTGAAGTATATCTTACCTGATTCTTTTCTTGTTGCTTTATGAAGGAGGGGAAAATAATCAGTTGGAATGCTGATAAGAAACAGATCGAGCTTGAGATCCTTTCGTCATCAGCGGGACAGTGTACGTACCCTGGAACACCAAGTGCTTGTTGTCATGTGCATCACTTGGAGAACAGCTAGTCTCAGGCACACTTTGTGCTTCAGGATTATTTCTAATTTGCTCAGGTTCCTCCTCAACACACCCCTTCCCTCCTTATTCTCTCCCCAAAAAGTTATTTAAAGGGAGAAGTTCTAACACTTGCTAGTTGTATTGAAGAAGCTCATAGATATTTACGAAATTAAATTTGTGTAGTCAGTAGCTCATCTCTATTGTGGTTTCATTTCCTGAAAAAAATAAAATTACTGTAGGGAATTACAGAGAGAATTTTAGATCATAATGCTGTTCTTTGCGAGGTCAGTGAAGCCACTCTCTTTGGTGGATGTGGAACCGAGTCCCTGCAGCGACCAAGCGCACTTCAGACACCGGAAACTGAATGTGCCTGAAACTGAATGTGTATACTGCGGTTGCCATTTAAGCCAGCATTAATGAATCATCATAGTGAATCATCATTTGTGAATTTAGGCAGCATATTGTTGATTAACTTTTTCATGCACATAGTTATATTACATAATTACCTTAATTTTGGTGTGAAGCATTCAGTTTTACCTCAGATTTTCTGTTAGAATAATGAACCTGAACACCCCACTCAAAAAAAAAAACCAAAACAAAAAACCAAAAAAAACCCACCTTGTTTTGACTAGCTTTCTAAACATGGTAAACATTTAAGCCTTTTTGTTTATAGTTAATGGAGTTGTTTGTTTGTTTTTAAGTTGCTAAAGAGCCAGGGAAATTCGATCTGGTTTACCAGTCTGCAGATGGAGCAGAACTGATAGAGTACGCGGTTCCTCAGGATACAAAGGTATGTGGGCGTCAGCTTCTGAAGCCTGTTACAACTTTTGCATAGCTGATGCATGCCCTGCCTTATGACTCCATTCATCTCAGTGGAGATTCCCTTTATAGTAGTGCATCTGATTAAAATAAATGGAAGCAAAAATAATTGTTCCTTTCTAGCAAGAACGTACATGGTTACAAGATAAGAATAACTTCTTGCATGTCACTCAGTAACTAGATTAAAAAACAGTCATCAAACTGCAACTTTTTGTTTTGCCTAATAAACAATATCATGTCTAGATAGAGTATCAGTTCTTACAAGGTTATTCGTTTCATGCACTGTTGTTTTTTTTTACCTCTATCTTTCCTTACCCAGGACATCAGGCAGGTTGAGGTTCATGAAGATTGCGGATCCTTCCTGCGGTTCATCGATCTTTGTTCAGTAGCGCTGTTGTTCAAGTCTAAACAAAGCATCACGTAGGAGAAATGGCATCTGCCTGTATAGCTTGTACATGCTAAATACTGTCTGTATTTTGTTTTCAGATAACTGAAAGCTGGGATGCACTGATAGAGCCAAGACTGATTGTTGAGCCTCCGGTTAATGGATCCAGTGTTGAAAATGGAACAATCTAAGATGTGAACAAATGTAAATAATTGTATGGACTTGTTTTGTGAAATGCTGCCTTCTAGTTCTGAGGCGAGCAGATGCACTGGTGGATATTTTTAATAAATGTTTTTAAAGTAAAACTATGCCAAAAGAAAAAGAAACACTTTTTTTCTTAGGGTATGTTTTATGTAGGAGGAATACTTTGTTTATTATAGGAAGTTATTTACAGGGTTCACCTGAACGTGTCAAGAAAATCTTGTGGATTTTAAGCTGCTGTAATTTTGAGAGGCAGATAAATAGTATTGGTGACTGCCAGGTTTGCCTAGAACCAGTGGAACATAACGTGAATCCCTGGCAAAATCGTGTCCCAGTGTGTTAATCTGTGTAGGGTCTGAACACCTTTTTGGTTTGTTTGTTTTAAAGCAAACCCTTCTGCTCTTTAAGTGCTGAAGTCTCTGTGCTGCCTTTCTTCTTTCCTTCCTAATAGCAGAATGGGTCCCAGGTGGTGGCAACGCGTTTCTCTGGCATCTCCGATAATTATTAGGAGATTATTATTGAGGTAGCCCCTTGTACCCGTGTAGTACTTGTATCTTGGCAAGTCTTACAATTTAACATAATCCCTGTCCTGGGTAGTTGACTCTTAAACAGAAGACTTGGAAAAAAAAACCCTAGATATGAACAAACATCTGAAAAAATCTGCTTCATTGTTTAGCTGACAGGTACTCTGACTAGTGCATGACTACATAAAAATATTGCACACCTTTGCATTATCCCTATTATAATGTCTTGTTTGTGAAGGAATCATTTTTATATGAGTAAACCCAGTTTGTGTGTTGCGGTTCGCTTTGCCATTATTTTGTTAATTTTTCAGAGAAATAGTTGGATTCCTGCATGGATATTCTTGCAAACTGGACAAAAAGAAAATTCCAGACTCTAGCACAGTCATGCTGAGACAGTTGGGATTAATGGAAAGATTAATTTTTTTTTAAAGGAAATTGTTAATTTTGAGTTCTTACAAAATCGCGAAAGCTACACACAACTATTTCACAGCATTTCAGAGCAGGATTCACCTCTTGTTCCATTGCCTACAGTGCATTTTGGCTACAAATTAAATAGGTATGTAGTCCCTCTGGCTGTGACGAACAGATGATGGTTGAAAATAAATACACCCCAGAGAGAGGATGCTTGGAAGATAAAATCTTGAGTCTTACTTCCTCATTGTTCTCAAGTTTGGGTGAAACTACTGTTTCAATGCACAATTTAAATGACATCAAATAACTGCAGTCTGAGGGAGCTGGCTGGCTGCCCGTCCTGTGGCACCCTTGGCAGCCACACACAGGGCACTAAACGGGTGAGAACAGGGAATGGGGCAGGGCTGGGGCACGAAACGGGTGAGAAAAGTGGAATAGGACAGATGGTGCACGTGACTCCCAGAGGGAGCTGGTGACACTGGACGAACCCGTAGCGCTTGCTTTCTGTCCCTAGAGTTTTGGGATCTCTTGCCAGCCCCTTTGCTGGGGCAGCCCCAGCTGTCAGGCATGGGGGCTCCTTGCCATCCCCCTCTTTGCAACTTAGTGTTACAGGTTTGTTAAAAAATTCTGCTACAATTTTTTCCACAAATTCTAGTCTTGTGACTCAAAACATGAGGGTGTGTTTGAGCTAGCAAGCTACAGTCACGCATGCACAACATACTGTAGGCCTACAGACGTGATGAGCACCTGCAGCTAGAGGCTGGCAGCCACAAGCTGCTGAACGGATCTTAAAGACCTAAAAGTTTGCTGCTCTGAGTACAGACTTTGCAAAAAGACATTGAGTCAGTGCCAGCTCTTTAGGGATTTGGAGTTATTTATAATTTTGATGGGAAAATTGTACCTACTTAAACCACTTTGAATATCAAATCCAAAAAAGTCAGAGGATGAGAACACCCAGCTTGATGTTTGCTAAGCCACGTGTACCCGAGGAACAATGTATTCTGCTGTGCTGCTAACTTTCTGCTCAGAGCTTGAGTGGCATTTTCAATTCGCAGTATCAGGGCAAAGGGTTAGATTTAGTTCAGAACCACAGGAAGAAGTTCTCAAGTAATTACAAGGAAGCAAACAGACTAGCAACTTCAGTAGCTACTTAAATGGTAAAATTCTTCAGTAATTTTTAATGTTAAACATCATTGGTTTTTAGACAGCTGGACTGGTTGTGCTTACTCAGAATTTCAAGCCCTCTTTGACAATGGAGAACTTAAATTGCTGACCTGAGCTCTAAACATCCTGTGTGCTGCTCCAGAAGCAAAACCTACAATTGTGAGGGTGTATATTCACCCTTTATATCCGCATACCTTTGTTTGCATCAGTAGACATCAGGTAAGTGCTGCAGAAAATAGTGAAGGTGCTGAGCCTTTGAAAGATGATGGTGGCTTAGTCCAGATAAGCCCAGGAAGAAGGGCTTTGTTCACCTATAGAAAAATAAGAATCACAAACATTAAGAGCTGCTCTTCGGTAACACACGCAACACAGCTTGGTAAGAACGTTCCTTTGCAGTCACTGTCTGCAGCACCTCTCAGGTGCTCACATCCCCTCGGCAGCAGTTATGAAGTCCCAAACTGCACGTCCCAACCACGCTGCAGATAAGCAGAGCCGTGCCCATCTCCTAGAAACTCCTCCACCCTCAACCAGATTACACACTTGATCCCTGACCTTTCACTTCTCTCTGTCAAAGCCACGGCAGCTCCCAACGCCTCCTTTTGTCCTTTCTGCACCACTACTAGCAGTGAATCAGAGCGCGTGACACACGACCTCTTCCTACTTTATCTTGAAGGAGTATTATGAGACGGGAGCAGATCATTGATGTAGGCAGAAGTCAACGTTATCTGTGTAACGTAGGTTTACAACAACTGTCAGATTTAATTGAGTCTTCCAAAATAACCAGACAGGAATTTCTTTCAAAGCACTAATCCTAACAGATAAGCCACCATGGCCTCTTTTGAGTGCTCTATATGATTCCTGAAAGTTTTTTTGAAGTCTCTGAGGACTAATGTCAACACAGAACCCCCACAATTTCCTGCTAATACTTTTTTAACGACACGAGAAGGAACATATTGACAGTTCTCCACACTAGGTATCCTTTGGCCACCAGAAATGCGGTTGAGAGCAGACAGCTTCTCCTGCTGCAGACCACCAGGCTCTGTTTAAATTCTTGATCTTCAACAGCCAGGTTACCCGCAGCTCAGAGGAAAGCAGCCAGGGCCGGTGGAGCTGAGCCCTCTGCACGCCCACCGTGGGAGTTGGGGTTCACGCGGCCACTTGGCCTCGAGCACACGCTCGTGGGCAGCGGTGAAGGAGGCAGGCAGCTGCCTGACCGCACTGGTGTGTTTGCAGTTTTCTTTTCGTCCAGTTTTGGGACGGGAGCGGGGCAGCCGGGGGGGGGGGGGGGGGGGGGGGGGGGGCAGCGCTCCCCACTGCGGCGGGGCTGGCGGTCCGGCTGGGCGTTCGCAGCTGAAGCTTTTCACTTCGGTTTAGGAACCAAACCCGAGACCTCCCGGGCGCGGCGGCTGTGACGGGTGACGCTGCTGGGGACCCACCGCGGGGCCCGTTCTGCCTCCACCCGAGTCACGGCCCCACGCGTGGGAGGCGGCCGAGCTCATCCCCGGGGAAGGTGGCCTGGGGAGCTGGGGAGGAGAAGGGAAGGCTGCCGCGCCCGGAACGTCCCTGCCCGGCCCGGAGGCTGCTGGCCCTCCCGCCGGGGCGGGGACAGAGCGCGTAGATTCCCGGAAAGCCCCAGCCCCAGTTTCGTTTCTGGCGTTTCGGGCAGCGGCAGCTGGGGCCATGGCGGCGCCGTCGGACCCGGGCCTGGCGGCTCTGGAGGAGGAACTGACCTGCTCCATCTGCCTCTGCCTCTTCAGCAGCCCCGTGACGGTGCCCTGCGGGCACAACTTCTGCGCCTCCTGCCTGGAGCTCTCCTGGGCCGGGCTGTCGGGGAACTTCAGCTGCCCGCAGTGCCGGGCCACCTTCGCGGGCCGCCCGCAGCTGCAGAAGAACACGGTGCTGTGCCGGGTGGTGGAACAGCTCCGGGGCTGCGCCGGGGCCGAGGAGGAGGGAGAGGAGGCGGCGGCGGGGGCGGCGGCGGGGTGCGGGGCTGAGGAGCCCCCCGTCTACTGCGACAGCTGCCAGCAGGTGCCCGCCGTGCAGACCTGCCTGACCTGCACCGCCTCCTTCTGCCCCGAGCACCTGCGGCCGCACCAGGACAGCCCCGCGTTCCGCGACCACCAGCTCTGCCCGCCCCTGCGCGACCTGCAGCAGCGCAAGTGTCCGCAGCACAACAAGCTCTTCGAGTTCTTCTGCAGCCAGCACGGCATCTGCATCTGCTCCCTCTGCCTCCTCGGGCACAAGCTGTGTAACACCAGCCCCCTGGAGCTGGCCAAAGCCAATGCCGAGGTAAGTGGCCGGCTCTGCCCCGGGGCTGGAGCCCCCTCTGAGGGGCACCCCGGAGCACCCCTTTGCTCCCCCGGGGCCTGGTGGGTCCCTGGGGTCGTGGGCTGCGGAGTGCCAGGGGGAGGCCGGACCAAGACAGGGACTGTAAATCTCGTGCCGGGCCTTGGCAAACTGTTATCCGCCCTCTGGCGCGCACTCGAGCACATCTTTGGAGTCGTTCCTTGTGATTTCCTCCTCTCTGCAAGATGGTGCTCCGATGGTCTGGAAAGGTGCTATCACGAGGTTGATTCCAGTTCCTGTCTGAGCTGGGCTGACCGGCGAGGCCTCTCGCCTCTGCGGTGTCGCTCCCAACTCGGAGCCTCCTCCGCTGCACAGGGTTTGCTGCGTGGCCTTACCACTGGCTGACCGAGGGACTGTAGACAGACATGGCCCTGTGTAGTTCTTATGAAGCACAGAATTATAAAAGTAGCCTAGGGAAAGCTCTAGCACATAGATAACAGCCAGGAGCAGGTTCTCCATGGAGTGGAAGGGAAGGAAACCTGGCCTTTGAATCTTACAGTGCAGCTGAAAATCAGAGGGTAGATGAGTAAAGCACACTTGAAAAGTTTAGGTGGCCAAACTCTCATCTGTTTGACGAGCGTGTATACTGCTTACCCTATGAAGTCCTCCCTGATTTAGCTTAGCAGCATCTTGAACTAAAGGAATAGGTGATTCACACCTGAGCAATAAAATTCACAATTAAAATGAGGGATGAACAGTAGCATTAACCTAGCGCTAAAGTCCAACCTGAGAGCTAACATAAAGTTTATTCTTGGCACTGGGAACTGCTGTGCTGATGAAAGCACTCAGTCTTTATCAAGAGTGAGTCAGCAGCATGCGTCCTGCTGTTGAGGGGCAGAGCTGTGAGGAGGTGTTGTCTCCACAAGCCACACATGTGCAGGAGAGTACTTTTACATCCTGTAAGATTTAAGAAGCAGTAGGTTTTAAATCGATAGTACTTAATGCTTACAGGGCTTATTTAAAACTCTCTGTAAATACGATTCTTACTCCAGTAAGCACGACCCAGATGAGAGCGGACGTGGCTTCTCTGAAATGCTTTCTGATCTTTTCTCTTGCAGTTGGTGCTGAAGAAGAGACTGATGGAGCTGTACAATCAGAGTGAGAAAGCTACTCGAATGATGAACACTGTGAAAACAAACCAAAGCCAAGCTGCTGTAAGTGGGTAACTACTCGAAATGCTGTCAGGTTGTTTGGCATACGCTGGCCGCTGTCACGCTGTACTCCTCTGACAATGGCTGCAATATTGAGATTGGATTGACAGGAGAAGGCGTTACTGGGAAGGAACAGAAAAGAGGCTTTTTGGCAGAGCCAGGCAGCTCTGTGGGAGATGGGAGTAACCCAACCACTGTGCAAGGTCTTTGTACCCCCATGTGCTGACACACCCGACGCGTAACAGGGCTCAAACCCCTCCTTTCCTGTGGGCACGTATCTGCACAGCCCAAGCTAAAGGATTAGTGAGCTGAGAGTGCAGAAAGTTGGGATGTCCCTTCCCCATAAATTACCACAACAAATCCTTGCTCTTAGCTGATGATTGGGCTTGCCGTTTGTGCCGACGGCCGGATCGGGTACGTCTACCTTGTACTGTCCTTTCTGAACCAAGTGGTAGAGACCAGGAAATTGAAAAGCTGCCAGGGTAGCACTTCTGCCTCCTCTGGGACATCTCTCAGAGGATCAGGAATTACTGCCACATCTCGGAGGCAGAAACAGCTACAGCCGTGTAAGTGGGTGCGCGGTGTCCGAGCTCGCAGTGGCGCAGCCCCGGCCCAGTGTTGGTATCCGAGTGGCACAGTTGGCCCCTGCAACAGCAGTCTGGAGACTGACAACTGGCCGGATTTCTTGGCAGTAAATTAGTTTTCTTCCCAAACTACATAGAAATACATAGCTTTTCTATTGCCTGTTGCAAGTAATTGAAGCCTACGTGTTCCTCAAAGGCTTGGGTTTTTCTTGGAGTAGTAGTAAGCAGTACTTTGTCCATGAGCTGTTCTTTTAAAACCAGTCTGTCTGTTCTTGTCTGATCCAGGAGACAGCTTCCGTAAAGAAAGATTTGCTGAGAAATGAGTTTTCAGAAATTAAAGCATTAATTGAAGAAAGAGAAAATCAGACCTTAAAAATAATTGCAGATGAAGAAAAAAGAGTTTGCAATAAGTTTGATTACATTTACGGTATTCTGGGAAGTAAGAAGAATGAAATTCAGTCTCTCAGAGATCAGATTGACATGGCACTGACTGAAGTCGATGACGTTCTGTTTTTGAAGGTAATATGACCTTTAGATGCGAATCCGATTCTTCCTGTTTCTAGGATGCGGAATCACAAAAACCTGCTGTGATAGTCCTGCTCTCCAGACGCTTTCAGTAAAATGATAATGCAGTTGTGTGCAAGAACCTGCTGTAAAAGGATGTACTGATAAGTACACAAATATCAATGAAAGCGTGCTGAAATGAAGTGGTAACTCCCCCCAACTCAGCCTCTGCAGCAAGTGGAGGGGCCAGTGAGTGAGAGAAACCATCTCCATGAGGTGCTGCAGCGCTGTGCTGTGACCCTGTCTAGTAGATCTTTCTCACTGCTTCGGGTACCAGTTGAGAATTAACGCCTATGGGTTGCCACTGAAATTTTGCCATGGGTCGGGTCTGACTTTGAAGTTAGATTTGAAGTTACATTTAAAGTAACTTGGTTGTGTTTTTCTATGTCTGCTACGCAAGGCGGTCTGCAGGAGATCTTCTGTTTGTCATTTCAGAGAGCAACAGCACTGCAACGAACATCAACAAAAGACGCTTTTGTTCCTGCAATTGAAATGGACCAAAACTTGATACATTCCACTTACCAGTCTGTCGTTAACCTTAAAGACATTGTGAAACTTTCAGTGACTCCATGTAAGGAGAAAAAAGGGGAAGGTATTGTATCACTTGAGAACTGGTGTTTTCTGCCTTGGCTTTGAGCTAAAATGAGGGATCTTCCTCCTCCAATCACTAAAAAATATCCTCCAAATATCACTAAAAAAAATAGTGCAGCAAATACAGTTGGTTAATATAAACTGTCTTCCAACTTCTGCGGTCCTCCATATCCACACAAAAATGCTACAGTCGGGGCTAAACTAGGAGAAAAAATGTGCCCGTGTCTCTTCACTTTTATCTGTACTCGGATAAGCTGACGAGTATCATGATACTATGCCCTTCTGGCACAGCTCAGCCTTTATTCCTTACAGTAATTTATGTTTTTATTATGTAGCAGGGTTGGATGCAGTTAGGATATGGATTTGAGGGGAGACATAAAACATTTTAGAGTGATAGGACTATGGTTACCCAACTGTAAAGGTGCTGGTCATGTAAGTCCTGTAGAACAAAGCCTACTTACCGGGTCAAGCAAAAGGATCTTTTGGACTGGGGCGTGGGTAGCTTCTATGCAGTTTCCATCTCTGCTGAGTGTTCTTAAGTTCTGTTCACATAGCTGAAAGATAAGATTGAAAAATGTCCTCACTAAGGCATTACTGTTCTGGCAATACAAACCATAATGTAAAATATTGCCATTGCAGCAAAACTAACACCTGGGAAAACTAAGGCCCCTCCAGGGGCTCCTCCAAACAGACCCTTGGTTGGAAAAAAGACTCTGGGACCACGTAAGTACTAAAGAACATCATTCTCTCCTAACTATGTTTTTTACCATTAAATAAGAATTCAAGCATTTACCCAAGAGCTGTTTGCTCTAGCAGTGAAGCGGTGATTGTCGTGAGCACTTTGGCATGGGAAAGGGAGGGCGTTTTGGGCTATTTAGTGATGGATGCCTTGTGAGCTGTAAAGCAGCAAACTGCCCAGATGTGACGGCGCATTAGCCTCAGCGTGCACCTGTAGTGGTGTCGGTGCAGGCCGTAAAGCAAAGCAGAGCCTCCCCACCCTCTGGTTCATGCAGGTTTTTTTCATTTCTACTAACCATTTGTTGGCTTGTTTGATGGATTTGTATGTCTTGAATCCTGCTTATGAGCTGTTCGTGTTCTGTTTTGGGTTTTTTTTCTTTCCTCCCCTCACAAGAGCATGCCCACAAAGAGAAAATCCTTCACCAGACTCAAGCTGCTTTGCAGCTGGACATGGATACCAGTAAGTGGTGATTAACAGCAGCCTTAACGCAAACGTTTTGCTGGCCATGTCTCACTTACAGTCTAAGGCTGGGGTGATGGAGACAGTCTTTGTGGCAGATTATCCCGGGGCCTTTCAGTGTTGTTTTGTCCAGATACAGGTATTAACGCAGCACTCTAGCCTGTTTGGAAGATATTCCACATTCTCTTTTTGAAATAAATCCAAGTGTTGAGAAACTACTTCTGTTACTTCCACTGAGCTCTTGACACGTGGTCCTTTCCATTCACAAGTCCTGGGTGTGGAGCACTCAGTGGGGTCTGTTGTGGATTGCTGTAGCTCCTGTTACAACAGATGTAGTGCAGCAAAAAGCAAAGGAACACTCTATGTGCCTCATGGGAACAGGCTTATTACCACTTGCCCTAGCACACTGCATCCTGGAGGACAGATGAAGCTTCTTCCTGGCTTCTCACCCTGTGAAATAGGAAGCAAATAATACGTTGTGCTTCATGTGTAGCTTTCCAGTATGGGTGTGTTTGTACATGGCTTCAACATGCTGGACCATCAGCTTTATCTCCTGCTGCAGCTTCAGAAGAGCCATGGTGATGGTGTTACAGCTGGCATAGTCTATCAGTGGCTTTTCAGTCTCAGCAGAACTCGCAGTTCACTATTTTTTTTTTTTTCTCTTTCCCTCCAGAGGAGAAAAAGAAACCTGGTAAAGTTGGTGAGTCCAAACTTTCAACATACTTATTCTAATTTTCATTGACTGCTCTTAAAAAGATAAGTAGATGGTCACTAACGTTGGTGTATTAAGCAAAAGCTCAACTCTTGCTCTGAGAAGGCTCTTACTAGTCACTGTGAGAGCGATCAAGCACTGAAAGATGTTGCCCAGGGACAACAGGGGATTTTCAAACCTTGACAAGACTGTAAACAACCTGAGCTAATATTGAAGTTAACCCTGCTTGGAGCAGGAGGCTAAACCAGATAACCTCTGTGTGTTAAGCACGCAGGGTTTCTTCCCAACGGGATTAACTCTCTTTTCCTATGTCAACACAGCACCAGCCATGGGAATACCAAATACTGCAGCTGCCCCTTCAACTAAAGAGCTTATTGACAGCTTTCTGAAGAAATCCAGAGAGGAGCTCTTGCAGTGTAAGAAAGACACCCAATGTTACGCTACTTAAAGATGACCTTTCCGCGCTTACTGCTCTGGTGTTATGTGCCCTCTGTAGTTATCTGACAAAAATACTTTTGAGAGGGTTTAGTTAGCTTAATAGGTTATCAACTAGTTGTTACAAATTGAGGAAATTTTTGGAGGAAAAGGGGGCGGGAGGTTTCTAAGTGGTTCTCTTGCCAGACGAATCAAATTTATCTTCGGTATTCATGTATCTTTATGGAGGTAAATGAAGTTTTCTCAGTAATGGCTTTGCTTTCCCCCAAAATGACTGCATTAGGGTAGCCTAGAAATACGAGGTACCACACAATTTTTCTTTGAAATGAAATGCAGGCTTTTATGTGAGCCCATGATGGCTTGCTTAAGATGCTATACCAGATGGTATACAATATGGTATACCTTTTGCTGCCAGTTCAGCAATCTCTTTTCTGCTGGCATATATTTGGGTGATGAAAGAATCCCATGGGGATGCAGGAAGGAAGGAAGGAAGGAAACTTGCCCTCCATTTGCCTGCTGTGTAACAAAGCTGCAGTTGAACCCAGCAGCTATTTCTGTGGCCCTAAGAACTGCCTGCCCCGTGGAGGAGAGCAGAGCAGGGAGATAAACACACATAGGAACAAGTGCCTAGGCATGACGGTATAAATAAAAGTGTCTTGCTGTTCAGTACCTTCAAACAATTAATGTCATTGCAGATGCTGCTAACATCACGCTGGATTACAACACAGCTCATAACAAAGTGATTCTGTCTGAAAGATATACCAGGATGTCTGTCTCAGACACTCCCATGAATTATAACCACCACCCTCAGCGCTTCACTGATTGTTCCCAAGTGCTGGGCTTCCAGTGCTTCAAGAGAGGCATCCACTACTGGGAAGTGGAACTGCAACAGAACAACTTCTGTGGCATTGGCATCTGCTACGGCAGCATGGACCGGCACGGGCCTGAGAGCCGCCTGGGGAGGAACAGCAGTTCTTGGTGTATTGAGTGGTTTAATGCCAAAATATCATCCTGGCATAATGATGTTGAAAAGTGCTTACCCAACGTGAAGGCTACCAGGATTGGTGTGCTGCTCCACTGCGAGGGAGGGTTTGTGATTTTCATGGCTGTTGGAGAGAAGCATAACTTGATCTATAAATTCAAAACCGAGTTTACTGAAGCCTTGTACCCTGCCTTCTGGTTATTTTCTAGTGGCACTGTTCTCTCTCTCTGCCAAATGAAACAGTAAGGTCTCATATCTTAATGTAGTTCACCTAAGTACTTACATGTAGATAATCAGTCCTGCAGCAACTCTTTGTATGTCAAGTCTAAGAAGTCTTGAAGATTATTGAGATGAAAATTATTAGCTCTTTTAAGCAGTTTGGGAAATCTGCTGATTCTTTGGTCTGAATTGCTAAAGCCTTTAGATCATGATTTAGTAAAATGTTGATGATAGTAAAAACTGTGGTGAAAAGTTTTGCAAAGGCCTCGATTGTCCTTCTAAAAGCAAAGTTATGATACGAACCATTTTGTGTCTTCTGTGGTTTGCTGTAAAGGATCCCCAGAATTCATTTTCAGGTCTAAATGTGTTTCACAGGTAGCCAGAACCCCTTTGAGAAAGAAATAGGAAGAATTCCTTGACAAATTCAGGTTCCAGGCTTTGAGATAGGTCTCAGTGTTGCCTTTTTTCTATAGGCAGACTGTTGTCCATAGTCAGGATTTGCAATGCACACATTCTCAGTGTGTGACTCCATGAGATGGTACAGAATGAACTATTAAAATCAGTAAGTTTATGGCTCTAAGCAATAAAAGTCAGTATGACAAATCTCATCAGAATGGAAATGCAGAGACTTAAAGTTGGTGCATAAGAAACGGTGTCAGAATCACCAGGAAATAAATGACATTGACTCAGAGACTGGGAATATGCCAGAGAGCCTTCAGGAAGACATCCTGCAGAGCAGTAGTGTGTGTCCTGTAATCATGTAGCTTGTGGGATGAAGCATTCTGTCTCATCTTCTGACCCAGAACGTGCTTCACATCTTCACACTGAATGCTCTCCAATGGGGTGCGTTTTTTGTGTGCTGAGAAGTTCAGGGAGCGCATTTTTGGCTTGCAGAGGGAGCCTAAATGTGCTGTTCACTTAAAGCAGAGTCTGTTATAGTAAAGCTTTTCCTCTTTGTGAGGCAGGATATTCTCTGCTGGTGTATCTTTAGAAACTGGATTTCCTACACGTTACTGTGACTCTGATTTGAGGAGTCTCAGGACAGTGTGCACAGCACATAGAACACGCTGCTTCCTCGCTGCAGGCAGCCAGGTGGGTCTTTTGAAACATACAGAGAATTAGCACAAAGGAGAATATACTTCCATTCCCACTGGAATGGGTTTTTAATTCTCCTGGTGTTCTTTGCTTTGGGTTGTGGTATGTCTTCAGAAGTCCTCGCCATGTACAGAGGAATCTGTACTTCTGTATTTCTTACTTAGAATTTAAAACAATCAGTAGGCAGTCAAGGTATTTGGATCTCATAGTTATTGGGCCTGTACCTTGTTGACGCCTCTGGACTTACCATGCCAGCTCTGATTTCTTGGAGTAGCCTGTGAAGAACAGGGAAGCCCACACGAGAGATTTCCGGGACTTTGATTTGTAAAACTTCCTCTTATGGGACTCGGTGAAATAAACCACAAAGCTACTGCTGGCAGTTTAGAAGGGAGTTGTTGGATGGCTCAAAGGAACCTCTGTACCTACATTCCACATTAGCCAAGTGCTTTAGAGAGAGACTTGCAGGAATTCAGGCTTGGTGTCTCTACTTTTACTTGGTTTCTAAACTCTCAGTACTTTGTCAAGGATAGCATAAGTCTGATAAGACACTTCCATTTCTTTGGCCAGAATAGGATATGGACTCGGTGGTGGAGCTGAAAGTGCCACGGCTGTCTTTGGAATAGTTGTAGTATCTCAAGGGCCTCAGCTTTCCAAAGCAGAGTCAGCACTAGAACTACCAAACTAAGCAAACCACTTCAAAAGGTGCAGAAGGAGGATGTGTCCTGCTAGGAGCCAGCAATGAACGCAAAACTCTTCCCTTCCCTCCCCCCGCACTTCCAGTTTTTCAGCAGTGAGGGACAAGAGCGGTTTCCTCAGAGAAATCCTGTGCCTTCAGCTGCTTGACTGTCACACAGGGCTGCAGCTCCGCTCAGTAGAGCGCTGAAGGAGCGAGTCCCCTGTCCCCTTGTTCGCGGGGGGGACGTGCTCCTGTGGTTTGTGCAGTGCAGAAAGTCCACGGATTTGTAATGCTTGGTTCTTCGCTTGAAAGGGGTGTCGACACTAACCTCTAAGTCTATGGGCTTCCTTAGCCATAGTCTGGAGTGATACTCAAGCAAAGTAAAGAGGAGCTTTTATTCCGCCACGTTGGACAAGGGGGGATTCTTTAAATGTGACACCAGTGTATGACCAACAGTACATAACACATAAGGTGTTCTGGATTACCCCGGCAGTGAATCTAGCCTGCCGCTGTATTCCTGATTCGCTCTTTTGTTTGTTCCTTTTTTGTACTATGAATGACTAGAAATGGTAGAATGAAGTTCTGTTAACTCGGAATGAAATGAGAAATGTGTAAATGAATTGCTGCATTTCTGAAAACTGTTGCTTTGGTTAGCTTCAACTGTCTTGGATATATCAAAATGGTATGATAGAACATTAGGAAAAAAATTAGTTACAGCATGATAAATAATGGTTCAAAAGCCTCTTCAGCACAACTGAGGTGTTTTTACTCAGCTAGTAACTATCAAAGCCGTACAAATGTAGATACAAGCATATGTTTTAATTATAATTCTCTTTTTAATACTATAAAGAACCCAACTTACCCAGTCTAAAAAAAGAACTAATTCTGCTGTTAAGAAAGTCATGAGGATGTGGAATGATTTGCATATTAACATACAACTGACAGTAAATATGCAAACTTGCCCAATAACCTGTTTAAATTTAATCTTTTCTTCAATTAAACACATCAGTAAAATACTGCAGTTAGAAAAATAAATGCTTACATAACTATAAACCTGTTGATTGTACTGATAATCAGCCATGTACTTTGGTATTTGCACTATATGTTATTACATATGGATGTATCAGCTAGACATGCCTGTCAGGGCAATAGACGTAGATTTTATGCCATCTGTTTTTTGACTGCGCCTGTAACTGGTTTAGAAGTTGTCTGTTGCTGATCTTTTCAGCTGTAAAGTGAATGAATTGTGATATTTTGAATTCAATAAATATTCATGGTAAACCCTAACTCTAAATATTTGTTCTGTGCTCAAAGTTGAAGCAAGCAGTAAGGAAGGCAGAAACAAAGACGCTATAGTGTATGAACAACAGGTCTTTTACTGCATAACTCACCAAGTTATATGACAGCTGGGCAAAAGAGAAAAGGAGGAGAGCTGCACAGGCTGTGGTGTCCTCTGGACTGCCAAATGCCATCCTAAATTATCCCCTTCACCTGAGCTCCACACCCTTTGCCAGTGACGCTGCAGCCTGGCAGAGGATGAGGGGAACACCCTGCCCAGTAAACGAAACTGGAGACCTTTTCAGGTAAGCGAAAACATGGTCATCAGCTAGAGGAAGATGAATGACTAAGGACCCAGCGTGTGTAATAGGATTGCCTAAAAAAGCCTGAGGTGATGGCGAGCATCTGCCAGCTTAAGTTACGTTCCAGAAGTAGTGATGAGTGATGATTCCTGATATTATTTGGTGAAATCAGACTAAAGGGGAGGCAAGGTGCTGCCTCCCTGTGGGGCAGAGGAAAGCAGCCCAACAAAGAGCTGCTCCGGTGGCTCGATAGACTTCCACCAGTTGGGCAAAGCAAAGGCACCCACAAAACAAGTGACAAATTGACTTTTCCACTTAAAGTTCTCCAAGTGGGTTAGGCTGATGAAGGCTTTGGGCAATAAGCTCTCTGAAGAGCTCCCAGAGAGTCAGACAACGGTATTGCTTGATCAGCACGGCAACGAGAAAAAGAAAAATAATTTTCATGTCCGCCAACTACCGCCGGAGTTTGGCCTCAGTTTCCAAGGACAGACAAATAGATAGTTTGAGCCTGCGTAAACCTGACTGTGACTGCAGCCTGGGTCTTGAGCAGGTACTGAAACCCCGGAGAAGTCAGCATCCTCGTTACTCGTGCAAGGTCTGCTTTCTCACTTGCTAATGTAACTTCCTCTCGACTTAGCTTTATGATCCCTTTTTCACAGCAAAAGGAACTACAGACTTGGGACTCCAAATCATATTCTCTGGGAACATATGTGAAAATGTTTATCAAGATGTTTCCTAACATTCATTTCTCTTCCTAAAATAAATTGTATTTGCCTAGTGTTTAACAGACTGTGTTTCTATACCTAGTTCTCTGACTCCCCCCATCTCTTCCCCCCTTTCCCGATTCCCTCCCAGCTGAGTGGCTGCTGCTTCTCAAATAATCGATACGTCAGTTAAAAACATGCCACGGTGTGGTCATTGTATGACTCCTATTCAAAGTTCATGTCATTTAGACTTTCATTGGCAGCTATTTTGTCCCATTAAAAAGTTCAAGACAGTAATTTGTGAATCTTGCTCAGCCAAGTAGAATTGTGAAGAAAAAAAAAAGAAAAAAAAAAGGAGTTATTTCAAAAGTCTATTAATTGTGGTCTGTCAGTGTTCCTCATTCAGTTTTTTTCCTAAGCCTTGTCATGGGCTCACATCTGTCAGCCCCGTGTTTCCCAGGCTTCTATCAGATGCCGTTACATCAAAAATAATGGGTTTATTCACACCATTTATTGGACTTTGTGTGGTAGACACATTTGTATGTCATTTTATGGTGTAACAATTCCATTTACATAAAATATAGGCAATTATGTGAGTCTGGCCAAAGCACTAGAGGACGGTGGGAGAAGCCACCATTAAAATAATAAAAGCTAATTGAAAAGAGGCAGGAAATTTAGGTGAAAATGCCATCATGACCAATTCTTGATCTTAAATTAGTTCAACAGATCTTTAAGGAGGCAAGTTAGTTGTATTTGGTCCCTGTTTGCTTTAAACTCAATGTTTTTCAAGGTAAGAAAAGAATTTGTACTGTTTACAGCACCTATGTGCTATTTTAAAAATCAAGTAGTTCTTCGTGGAGGAAGAAAGAGGTTCTTTGCTTTAGGATTAGGTTTTTTCCACAATTTAGAGAGAGTTTCCAGATTTGCCTGTAAATATCACTGTTGTGCCTTAGAAGCCTGATCCTGCAAATCCTACTTTTATTCTCCTGACTGCAACAAAGTAATTTGTGTATCCATATACAAAGTCAAAACCAAAATTTTAGATCAAATTATCAGCAACACTTTTCAATGAAGTGTAACAGTTTCTCTTCTGGAGTCAGGAACATCACTCTTGCAAAAGTAAATCCCCTAGGGTTCACAGCAAGCATTCACTTTGCATGACGCTGATAAGCAATCTTGGCACCCTAACAGCTAAGGACATTGCAATTTTGCTGTAACTTCTCAGGTTCACAGTGAAAAGGGCTCCTGCTCGGTGGCACACTGTGACGGTTGGTCTGTGGGCAGACCCGGAGTGCCAATATTCCCTGTTGGGCCCTGACTCATTTCAGGTGCTGTGACTGACAGCGAGAGTTTTCCTTTAACCAGTGAGGTATTATTGCCCTGAAGACAGAGCAACGCCTTTCTCAAACATTACTAGGATTATATGCTGAGATAAAATTATAAATATGCTAAGTATGACTGTACTAATTACAAAAGCATGAATTACATATCTCTAAATTATCACTGCAGCATACTGAAACCAAAACTCATCACTTCAAAATGAAGAAAAGCATTTAGAAAAGCTATAAGTATTCTTAACTTTGACTCTCCATTAATATTTCGAAAGCCTCGCTAGATTTCAACAGCATGAGATCAAGACCATTAAAAAGGGAGAAAAGATATACTCTTGGTCAAGGACAGAAAAAGAGAAAAAAAATATTCCTCTTCCCATGTTGAAGTTAAGCATACAAATCTCAGAGCAGAACGAGCTCCCAGGAGAGGTGTTAAAACACGGGCTCTCTCCTGACAGCAAAAGGTATTAGATACTCGAGTCAGCGCAAAGCTCAGCATAAACCCCCGGTTTCAAGACTTTGGCACGCAGCTCCCGTGCCTTCCCACTGCAACTCTCAAGGTCTCTGAAAACCACGACTTTGCCATTTCATACAGTGACAGAAGACTTATCGTCCTACTTTGTTATACAAGCAGGGTTCTTATCCTTTTGAGACAAAAGTTGAGCTTACATTTCAGCAAAACATAGCGAAACATTTACCTTAAAAATAATAATAGAATTGGAGACAGGGAGTGAATGAGTCAAACCCCTAACAAAGGGAATAAGCCTGTATTCATGTAATTAACTTCCCACAGAATGGTGTGTTGAAAATTCAGTGCATCTGAAAGTGCACAGAAAAGGCAAGGTAGACATGAGGAAAAGACCAGCTGCGTTCAAAAAGGGCAAAATCCACTCCGGTGTAAGCAGGCAAAACCTCATTTGAATCGGTCACGAAGATTAGCCCGCAGTGTCTATTCACAAACCTTTACTTCATGGTGCTGGTCCAGTCATTCAAAGACTCATTAGAGATTCTTGCAGCTCTTTGGTCTTTCAATAAAATGGGGAAACGTCCTGTCCCTCTTTCGATTCTCTATCTACACATCAGGCACAAGTCCAGCAAAGAACAAATGATTAAGTGCACAGAGAGCCCTGCTGCTTTATGGAATGTTAAGGATCAGAGGGATTACAGAAAAGGCTTCGCTTCCTTCCTGGCACAGGCTGAAACACTTAAGCTTGCAGTGTGAAGGGGAAAATGTTCTACATGCTTTCCTCAGTAAAGATAATTCATTGGATTAAATTCAACCACAGCAAAGCAAGAAGATCATGTTTGTTTGCAGCTGTTCACAAATGTGTTTTGACTATAACTTAGGTCCCTCCTTCCCCATACTAGGTCTAGCTCAAAACTTAAAGGTGGCACTAATGAGAGCTGGCACCCAAATTCCACCAAGGGTTGCCTCAACTCTCCACATATGAAGCCGTGATAGTATTTAACCCCTTCTGACCACATTTCCCTGTATGCAGAGTTGGAGAAATTGATCCCCAAAGACTGATAAAACCCATGAAGATGCTTTTGGCATCCTTACTTTGTTTTTAGGTACCTATTCCCTGAATACATGAATCACTGTGCTTTTGTAAGGCTGCCCAGCCCTATTTATCCATTTTGAAATGAGGAAAATGCACAGAATTTTTGAGAAACAATTGAATGAAGAGTTCGTTTAGTGCCATAAAAGATGCTTTCTTTTCTATATGGTTCTTGAACCTAGAATGACAGACTCCTGGGATGTGGAACTTCCTGTAACAGATCTCCGGAACCATACTGATTGCACCTCCTTTAGGATGTCTAGGACTCTTTTGAAAGGTTTTATCATCTTCAGAGAGAACAAGCAACAGAACAGATCTCACATGGAAGACTGCTGCTTTATGCAAAATGCTGACTCTAACCATTAAGCAAGAATTATCATCAGCTGTAGCTTAAGCTCCTTGTTGCTGTTCTTCACCTCTCTCACTCCCAGCCTACCTTTCTATCTTTATAAACAGCTTCATTTCTGCTGGCTTGAATGCTTCATGCCCTCAGTACAATTGCTCTCTGCCTGTTCTTTTGCAAGGGAGGGCAAATAAAGCAGCGTGGGTGAACTGGGGATACATTCAACGACATACATAATGAAGCAGCGGGCATTACAAACTGCTTGCCTAATATGTTTTGTCTCTGTCCAACCTCTTGTCTGAGAAGACTGAAATGAGCATATAAATGCAACCATTGGCTCCTATTATACATGAACTAACACAGCCAGTGCAAGGAAGATTACTCGCCTTTAGCTTTTATTCTACCATGACTACAGAAAGGACTCCGTGGTTCAGTTAGAAACTACGTGAGGTAAGATGCCAGGGGAAGAAACATCGCTTGCTGCCCTCGGAACTAAGTACTTGGAAAAACACGCTATCACCCTAGGCTGACAGAGCTTAAAACACCGGGAGACAAAATTAAGATACCGTGACCTAACCACAGTGCCTTGCTGTGATAAGGGCTGTCCACTTTGTCACCCTAATAAAATCACTGAAATTAAAGAATGTATGACCTGATCTTATGTTACTCTTCAACTACGTTACTGCTCTTCCACTGATTCAAATTTTCCATCTTATCCCAATGGAAACGCTAGCTGCTTTGCCCCACTGTTATTCAATTCTCTATCTAAACATCCTCAGTCTTGTTGCTGGAAGAAATTTGGACCAAACGTACACAGCAGTAGTGCTACTGATTTTACACAGCAGAACTGGTTTTGAGTGTGGGCACTCCATACATGTTTTCCCCAGAAAACTCAGAATATTTGTTTAAAATCTGAAACAAATGAAAACAAAAATATTTTCTCCAAAAAAGCTTTTTACTCCAACACTTGGAAATATTCAAGCACCTCTACTAGTTACTGGTATCATGATAGTTATCTCAACTCTGTGCAATATAGGGAGATTACAGCCAAATAGAATTAACAAACTCAACAACCTTGATCTCTTATAAGCTCTTTGTTATTCTCACTGATCGCAAGGATTTCACGTTGCTCATTGCAAGGCTGACAAGTCCACAGAGCTGTGGATTAAATCACCAGATCACATGCGTTTTTAAGTATGTTGTTTCACTTCACACTGGGTTATTTTAGTTTTTCAACTACTCATTCACTAAACTACTTATTTGCTTTAAAAAGAACACATGATTTCAAAGGGATGATACTCTATGAAAGCAAATATTATGACACTGATGCTATAAGAAATGGCTTAAGACTCCTTTAAAAGGCAAAGCCCCACACAAGTTTGACATATACGAATATGCAAAACAAGAAGAAACACAGTAGCTCCAATCTATACTAAAAGAACATATTTTCTCTCATATTTACAGTGCAAATACCCACTAAAGAAGAGTACTCCATTTAAAATCTCAAATGTAGCATTGATCTCCAGCTCTCAGAGTACTTGGGTATCCCTGTACGTCCTCCAATACTTTACGACGGCCAGTTCGCTTCGGTCTTTCCCCTTGTGCACTAAACACTAACTAGAGCTAGTTTGGGGCCCAGTACTATGACTACCAAATATTATGTTCTCACACAGACACCATTACAACCAAAACTTCCAATTACTTCAATGCATTTCCCAAACACCTTTTCTCATCTGGTAGTGATACAGCGTTAGTGTTCCTATGAGCTAAAGTGCAGGATCCCTCATTGGCCTGTTTGCTTGGGGAGCAAAATCAGACACTGCCAACTGTGCAGAAATCACCAGAGTGCTGCAGAATTACATCGGCTGTGATTTTGTCCCAGAGGGTTGGTTAATCTCCGATAGCATACAGAAGGCAAAAAACCTGGCAAACCTGCCAATTGCCTGAAGGTTTAGTAACGATGGCTAAGAATCATGTTAAAAAAAAAAAAAAAGGCAGCTATTTGGAAGGGAAATCAAGTAGAGATGGGGGAAGAGAGAAAAAGCACATACTATGCACACAGAGCAAAAGATGTTAGGAAGGATTTTGTAATACTGAGCACAAGCTGCTTTCTAACTATGAAAAAAGACCACCTTTTCAAAAATTCAGAGTTATTTTGTGAGACAAAGACGACATGAAGGAGAAACTAATGAAATTAATGCAAATGTGGATTCAAAGTCAGAGGTTACAGGGCTCACAGAGCCGTTATCTTCAGGAAATTCTCCAGGCCCCAGTTTTGGTGAAATTGTTAGCTTTAGTCCTTGGGTTTAACTCTACTTCAGACTCAGTATCCAAAACTGGGCTGAAATTTTTCAGCTCTCAACTCCAGCGTCACTCCTGTCAGTTGAGCTGAAACTCACATGGGTTGGCTCCTCTTTCTCTGGCAGCACGGTAAACGAACATGAAATCTTTAAATCGAGGAGCACAGCCCAACCAAGCTTCGCCAAAATGTTCGTTTCCAGTGAAAAGGAAATCTCCACCTCCCTTCTTCACCTTGCATTGCAGCAGGGTTCGTACAGGACCTCGCCATTCACCGCTTGCTTCATCCTGCTGGAAAATTCTGTTTTTCTGCCTGCAGACTTTCTGGATGCTGACGTCAACGTGTGACATGTGGTTCTCTGAATCGTGGGAAACATTTCGGACAGATCCTTTCACCACTAGACGTGAAGAAGACAGGAGTTGGTTATGGAGCAGCAGGTAAGTAGTTCAGGTACTAGGAGCTCACTGAATGAAATAATTGGAGAAACAGATTTGTTGTGCGGTTTGCATGCCTACCACCTACAGGTGGACACGTTTCTGAGCTTACATTGCACCCTCTACACAGAGGATCCCTACACAAACGGTACTGTGTGCTTGGAAGCATGCTTTATCACTACTCAAATCAGTTACATCTGAGGAAAAAGCATATAACTGGCTTGATAAGGCAAAGTAGCAGTAAAGGATAAAATACATGTGAAAAGAGGTCAGCTCAGTGATTCAGTTTTTTCAGACTGTGTTCCAAGACAATGACTGTCACAGGCTATCTCCTTCCTGTCTCCAGGGGCCTCTGAAGCTTTTCCTTTGAGATCAGTAACAGAGGTTGATGCAAGAAGAATCAGAATATGATTTGGTTGGAAAAAAATAAGAGCTTGTTAAACGTTTTTCATTTAAAGATTTGGTATTTTTTTCCCCTCAAAAGAAAATGTCATCCATCCACCAAAAGACACTTTGGGAGATGATGAACAACATGCAGAACTCTTAAAGTGACTTTATTTGCAACCTTATTTAAAAAAATCACATAGCATGTATGTACCTCCTTCTCCCAAAACGATCCTAGCTGTTTTCTGGCAAGGAAAGCATAAGCAGCCATAGTCTGATTGAAAGCATCCTTTGCATCAACTGCACAGAGAGTGAAACATCCCATCTGACAAGTGTTTGCTGTCCTGAAGCCGTTTCTCTCATTCTCATCACTCCCATTTTTCACAGCAATCAATTATTCTTCTACCAACTAAGTTAATTGCAATCCCATATCCAGAGAAGGCTCAGAAACATGTCACCATTTGAGCCAAGAGCTCTCGAGCACATGAGAAGTTATCAATGCAAGAGGAACATCACCACGCTTCTGCCACAAAAACTCTTTCATTTGGGTACAGAGAACTCAACAACCCAAGAGGCAGAAAAAGTTGATTTCTGAAGTTTCCAAGAACTTCCTCATTTAATTTCCAAGGGAATCTAGAATTTTATGTAACAGATGTGTCTGCTCTCCGTCTCCCTCTGTGTGATCATCTTTAATTGGATGCAGTCTATTGCCAAGCTATAACACACTTGTTCCCGGTGCTCCGCGTTGCTCCAGCACTGCTCAGGGCCCAGCACCTTAAGAATAACTATAAAGCCCCTATTCAGTCCCAGTGTCATTTACACTTTCATTAGCAGCTATTTTCTCTAATCAAAAAAGTTGATGATAGCGATTTGTGAGCTGAGGGCAAGGAAGTCAGGCCATAGAGACAGTTCAAAGGGCTGTTCCTTCTGCTCGGTTGCTGCTGTAAGTGTCCCCATTGTGCGCCCTGGGCCTCCTCATCTGTCAGTCTCTGGTCTTTCAGGCAGCGCAGAGGGAGAGCATCTCGCATGGGAAACGATAACTTCTTCGAGTAGAAACAATGGGCTGGATTGCATTGATTAATTTAGAAGAGGAAAAATTACCAGCTAAGGAGCAGTCTGTGAGGGCAGCATGGTCTGCACTCTAGCTTGGTATTAGCACAATGATGTTGGCGGGTGATTTTATCGGTAGCCTTTTCCTGGTAGGAAAGCAGTAATTTGGTGTTTTGTTTTAAACGGTGACTAGCTATAAATACAGTTCAGTTTTGTTTCTTTACAGCCATATAATTGTGGCCACGTGGAGAGGCAGCTCTACAGCTTTAGCTATCAGACATAGTCAAAGAGGTACAAATTTTAGCGTGCAAAACTATGGGAATAAAATGAACAAATCACGATCAAGAGAAAAATAATTATAGTGCATGATTAAGTAGAGAAAATGGAAAAAGCTTTTAATGTACCATCAAATTAGTATTTCTTATTATTTTTTATCTTATGGAATATTAACTGCTTTGTTTTCTCATAAGGCATGAAACTGAATCAGTACATCACTGAAGGAAGTTTAAATCACCTGAAATCCTTAGCTCAGTTACAAACAACTCACGGCCTCTGTAGAAAAAGAACTAGGAAGTGTACAAATTGTCAGGGAAGAAAGAGAGGGGAGCATATTCATCATCAGGGGAAAAAATAAATCAGATGAAGGGAATAAAAAGGAACATACCAAGCATATATAACCTCTGTGCATCTGTGTGTGTCTACATGCATGCGACTGCTACTTCTGAGAGCCAACAGCACGCTTGTGAGAATTGCTTTCAGTTCAGTTGTAGATCATAACCTTTCTGCCTGCAGGAAGTGAGGACCTTGAAAGCAAGCTGCTTCTCCCCTCTAGGTTTCATATTTTCCCCACATTCCAGTTCTTTTTCACACAGCTAGTCTCTTTCTCCCATCAGAGACCACAGTCATGCCACTATTTTAAGAAAAGAAGCAAATAAATCCAAATAATCAACACATAATTAAGGGCTGAATGACTAGCCTTTAGTCAGCTTACCAAAATCACTGCTGCAAATGGCCATAAGAAGTTCCACGTTGTCACAAGGACGGCACATAGCTAGAAAACAAAGAACAGTTAGTTATAATACTATATTGTCTCTCATTGCTAAAGGAATATCCTTGGATACATAGGAGCACTGAGGGTGCTCCTAGGGGGGATAAGTGTTATCGGGTGCAGGATTATGAAAGGAAAGAAAGGTAAATGAATTTTCAAGCAATGTAGATGGCTAATCCTGTTTTCAAAAGATTGTTCTAATTTCCAGAAACTGTCTTGGGGCCTTGGGTTCCTCATGAATTTAAATCTCTTCTGAACAGGGGATTTAGGCTCCTGAAACCCACTCAGGTGCTCTCAGAGATGATACTGCTGTCCCATGACCACAGCACGTCCAAGACCAAGCTGGCTGCTAACGGAGAGACAGTTTCTCTTGAAGCTGCAGTGTTCCCTCCCACACCTACAGGATGCCCCTCACGGTGGCAATCTGAAAACATACTGCACCTGGCCAACAGTCAGGGAGCCGGCCGAAGGACCTCTGTTACAGTGACAAACCCCTCAGCCCAAAACAGCGTCTGTCACTGGGGACGCACTGCTGAGGTCAATGGATGTCAGATGCCACCTTGGATCTGCCCCAACAGCAAGAGCCCCGAGGCTGGCCCTGCTCTTACCTTCAACCAGTGCCATCTTTTTGAAGTCTGGGCCAGCAGCGCTCTGGTTGCTCAGCAGCTCGTACCAGAAGCTGGCTGTCCGGCGGCTGATGTCTGTCTGCGGGCTGGCCTGCAGGAAGGGGGCCACTCATTGCAGTGTGTGGGCACTGAAGACACGTGGTGGGTCGAGTCCCTTCTGTCTCGCTTACCACCAGATGCAGCTGCCCAGCACGTTCCACATAGATGCTGGCACCCTGGAAGTCACTGGCGGGCTCGACGCAGACAGTGGTGTGCCAGGCACTGGAGAGGTTAGGCTCCAGAACAACGCACAGGGCTCGTGCTGGGTACATCCATTCCAGGGAGCCCTCGGTGCAGCGCAGATGGACCTGCTCCGCTGTGCGGGAACGGGGCTCCCAGCTCAAACCGCTGCCAAGACAATACCATCGGTCCGTCACTAACAATCCGCACAGCACAGGCAAAACAGCCCAGCAGTCACTGCCCAGAGATGCAGGTCCTGCTCCCAACGCTGACTCTATCCCAACAACTCTTCCTAACTTCCTCCACCTGGGCTACATTCCCTCCCTCCCCTCCCCACAGCTGCAGTGCCGCAGGGAGGGGAATCGCTCACACCTGGTCCCACACCTGGGTGCACGGAAAGAAGCCTCAGCTCCTCTTGCCTACCTGCAAATCCACGCTTGGATGCCTGCGGCATACAGAGACATGACAGGGGGAAACTCCTCTCTGCTAAAGAGCAGCAAAAACTTTCCGTGTGGTAGGACTGGCCAATGCTCAGCTCTCCAAAAAATCCCACCTGTAGGCAGGTAAGGGTGAGAGCTACTAGCAGTAGGAGCTGCACAAAGAGTACTGATGTTATGTCTGAAAAATTGGGTTTAAAAGCCTAAATTTCTAAAATTATTTTTAACACTTCTGATAAGAATTCATCAAGAAAACGTTCCAAATCAAAGCAGGCTGTGCTGCCCTGCTCCTCAGCTCTTGCTCAAGCTGGTGCAATTTCATTGCTTTCAGGAAAGTTACTTTTGCTTATGAAAATCAAATCCGTAATAGCAGAATTAGTTAAAAGGAAAGGGCAACAAAACGCAGAGAAAAAGGATACAATTTTTGTGAAAGTTTTGTTGTATATTTTCCTATCGGCGTTAAAAAGATAAAGCCGCCAGCAAGGCGAAGCTGCCACCCTCGTCAGCTGGGACCGGCCGCTCCCTTTCCGTACGCCACGGGCGAGACCCCTCGGAGCCGCCGGCCCCGCAGCGGCGAGGCGGGGCCGGTTAAAGGACGGGGCCGGCCCGCTACCTCTCCGGGGCCCCCGGTTCAGCGGAGCCCCCCGGCACCCCCCTGCCCCTCCAGCTGCAGTAACCGGCGGCGCCCGGGCGCTGCCCGCCACCACCAGCAGCCGCAGCAGCAGCGCCAGGAGCCGGGGCGAGCCCCAGCCCCGCTCCGCCGCCATGCGGGCCCGGCCGGCACCCCCAGCGCAGGGACGGGAAGCGGGGGGTGCCGGGGCCCGGCCACCGCCCCCGGGTCACTCTGCCAGCGCCGCCGGTCCCCCGCTACGGCCACAGAAAGAAAACTGCAACCGGCGGTGGGGGGAGGAGGGCACAAAAGCGATAGCTGGCCATCGCGATGGCTGCGCTTCTCTCCTCTCTTACTACTTTCTACAAACTAGGGCCGGGCAGCCGCCCTTTGCCTCCAAAATATTTTAAAGTGATTAATAACAGTTTCTCTTTGAGGTTTAGGAACAAACAAAAATCTTGGCAACATAATCAAAGCAAACATTGAATGATTGATGGAAATTCAATAGTTTTAACTTTTGCTTTCATGATTACCATTCAGGGGTCCGTGCACAAGAAAGCACAAGGGCCTGCAATTATCATGCTAAAAGCCAGGCTGTGCCTGCCAATAATTAGATTTCTATATGCATTGCCCTTTCCACATTTTCAATGAACGACATGGGGAGGTGCTCTTTTGCAGGTCTGAGAGAGCGAAGCTCTTTACTGCAGCTCTTAGGCCTGGAATCAGGATTTTGCAGCAGGCCTGGGACAATGGCCCTCGGCGCTGCTGGGTGGCACATGCCAAGACCCGCACGGCATTGTTCCCCACTCAGAGCGACAGCACCCATGGTCACCAGGACTCTCCAGCCATCTGTTACCTTGTGGTTAGCAGTGTGTTCTCATATTGCCCGCGGATGCGCAAGGAAAGAGAAGCAGAGATGGTCCATTGCATTTCTGTGCTTAGGGCTTTTCCTTAACAGGAAAATATATTTGCTAGAGGAGATGCCCTGAAATTAAGAGTTTTAGCCCTCAAGCATTTAACACCTTGAACATTACTTGGACCCACACACAACCACTTTGCTTTTCATTCACCAAACATTTTACATTTTTACTTTTATTATCAAAAGACAGAAATAAAATTTCAGTCTTGACTTGCACTTTTCTAAGATACTGTGTTCTTTCCCACACGTACCTGTGGTGTGACTTCTGACACAACTTTAGGCTAAAGCCTGGCTCAAGTTGGTGCCACGTAGTTCACTCCACCAGTTCTAAAAACATTTAGAAATGCATTAAACCTAGATCTTGTATTAACATGAGCATCAGCAATCCTCAAAACTCTGTGAACTAAGAAAAAGCCTGCTGAATATCAATGCTCTGACCCTACCGTGAATGGAAAACAACACACAAATAGCCTTTATAAAGGTTTGATTGTAAGATAATATAGGAGCTAAGAGGCCAGAGCCCATTCTCTCTTTTGTGCAAATGAGATCAGGGAACAGAGGAGAGGACTTGGGGAGGGAACTGACACTATGATAAAGTGCCCCACAGGATTTATTCACTTCCAAAAGCCCCAACTAACCCATCTGCTGCCATCAGAAGAAAGCACTGAGCCATTTGATCTCCAAACACCTTCCAGCAGCAGCATTTCACCTTTTTCTGTGGAAAATCTTGCATGTACTTTGCTGGCTTGTGCTCAGCAGCCCTCCTGCCTCCAGTTTACATTACCACCATGTAACACCAGAACATCTCCTATTAAAACTCTTATTTAGAAATTGCTCTTTACAGGTAAGAAATTTGTAGGCCTGCTTCCCTCCTTAGACTAAAGATTGTGCATCACAAACTGTTTTAAGATCCTAAATCACTGACAACATCGGTGAGAAGGAACAATCTAGACATTTCAACTTAGTACTGAAGCCTGGGCTTTTTAAACACGTCTATTATAGAGCCTCACAAACTCAGCTTTTCCCCAGGGGTGAATAGCTCAAGGAGAAGGATGAACCAGAAGTGGGCAAGCAGCTGCCGAGACATCTTTGTAGGTTACCAAACAGCATTAGTTTTACCTCTGACTGACGTTACCACACCGGCTAGAAAATTTACCATGTATCTGAGGTTTGAAACGTTTGCACTTTGCAACAGGCAGCTCAGGCAGAAGCACAGCTGCAGCATTCAACAAAAATACAACTCTGTTCTCAAAATGACCAAGCTGATCGTACAGAAGCCAGGCAGTTATTTTCATCACCAGGTTGTTACAGAGCTGAAGACTCACATTGGCTTTTATGCATAGTGAGAAACAGGAGAAACTGAGTTTAAATACTTTAATCCACACAGTTTACAGAGAAATACAGTACAAATAACAAGACAACAAAAAGATGCATTAGGAAATTCAGTAACAGAGTCAATGCTGTGAAAAAAATCTGTATTTACAAACTTCTATGAAGAATATGGAGCAGATGTTTCCAAAAGAGCCTTCTGGGACCTTAAGTCACAAGAGAGAGGTCATGATACAACTGACTGAAGACAGAAGTTTTCTTAAGTTTCACTTGTGCTAATGTGCAGTACCACCACACGCCTGGGTGGAGTTCTGGGACTTCAGACAGAACCTGGCCCAAGTACTCAAATAATACATGTAATTATTAGAGCAAATGTCACAATTACCAAGGGCAATGGTATTATCACCTGCTTCAGAAATCCTGGATGAAGCTAATGAGGGTGCAAACAAAGCAGAGACTTTCAGCTGTAACAATATCACAGTTCCTATGCCTACACAGCAAATAAAGAACACACTTCCCAGCTCTTATGACTAAGAGTTTTACAGTAATACCTCCTTATCCTCTCATTTCAGCCTGCCTTTAAAAAAAAAAAAACAAACAAAAACAAACCACCCCCAACCCCCCCCCCCAAAAAAAAAAACCCAAACCAAAGGAAAAACAATTTGGGATTTGAAAGCATCACTGGATATCAAGAAAAAAAAACAACCAAATTTTGACTTTAAACATTTATATTGGAGGTTCAGTATTACCTTGGCTGGTATTTCTTTGCATGTAAGATCTCTTCCAGCTGTAAGCATTCAGGTTTGCTCTGAGGTTTTGGTTTCTGAGAAGAGGGGTGGGAATGCTGCAGGAAGCTTTTGCTTATGTTTGGGCACTGAATAATACATATCTCAAACTGCACCACAAGGAAACAACTGTTCTGTGAAGAGAACACTGATCACGTCTTCCTTACTGTACTGTGGGAAACCCAGAAAAATATTGAATCCCAAATGTCACCTTTCTCGGTTGAAAAAACCTAAGATGTTATAAATTCTATTTTGTGATCTATTACTTGCATTTTAAGTTCATTTTTTACCTACTTAGTGCAACTTCAGAATATATACATAAACACATTCAATATAAATCCCAAGTCACAGCATCACAGTATTTCCAAGCTAAAGAATAACTGATTTTTTTTTTTTTTTTAAACTGTTAACATGCTGGTATTTTCTTGTAAGTAGTTATTACTAATTTAAAGTTACAGCTCTTAAAAGTAACATTTTTACAGTATTCTGATCACTAATTACTAAATAGAAATAACTACTATACATATTGAAGTAACAAGCTACAAAAATAAAAATTCATTCTGTTTAACTATAAAAATCCTAGAAAGAGAAGATGGCTGGAGGTACTCTAAGGATTACGAGTTGGTAGCGGACAAAATGGCTTTTGAGGGATGTAAACTTTGAAGATACAGAATGCAATAAATTCACAACATAAGTTCCTACTTACTCTTAAAAATCAAATTATTACTTTTATGCTGAAATCTACAAACAAGGTGCAAATGAAACAATGCAACAAATGAATTACATACAGCAACAAGAGCATACAGCACAGTACACAGGGCAGTAATAATGGGAAACAAAGCAAAATTTTGAATACATTCATACTTTTGAACAGTTAAAGGCCGGATCCTCAGCTAATGTATGTCAGTATAACCTCACTAGATTTAGTCAAGGCATGTGGCTTTACTCCAGCTAGAAGTCTCTCCCTGAGATGCCCAAAACCTGAACTAGGTACTCAACAATCTTAGCGAGATAAAGAAATTTTGATCATGCCGTGCTTTTAGAACTGTGGCCTAACCAAAGCTGAAATAATGTGTAAATTCTCTCAATACACTCAATTGCTAAATGAACAAGTGGTCTCTATTGCCTCACTCCTGTGTTCAAGAAGCAGCATTTTTAAATAAGTGGTTCACATTCAACAGGAACAGCTATGTACTACTATTTTTACATCCTAAGACATCCTAGTTTACTTCTAACTGAAAGGTAAAATCTTTTTTTTTTTTTCCAAAAGGAAGAAAACTGCTAGTATTTGGTATGAAATACAGAATAAAAAAAGATTTTCAGTTAGAACACATGCAAGGATTGCTAAGTGTCCTACTCTTACCCATAGATTAACTAACTAGGATACAGTGGTACTCTACCAAAAATCATTTGTTGCCAAGTAAAAAAAGTATTACAACATTGATACCTTTATGCTGTTCACAGCTAAGGTACAGTGGTTTGTTTTTTTTTTTTTTTTTAACCAGTGAGACACAATAACATACACTATAAAAGGTGTGAGCTCCAGTGCAACATAATGCAGAACCAGAAGGAACTGGCCAAACTCAAACCAGAACCTTTAACTATCAGTTCTCAGAACCTGTGGAGAGTGGGGAGGTTCCTCCCCAGCAGCAAAGAGCAAAAACTGTACTTCCAAAATAGGTCAGGGGGACTGGGAACCTCTGGTGACCTTTCTATTATCTTCCAGGTGCGGTGATGGTGGCTGAGAAAGCCAAACAGGTGCGTTACTGGGCTAAGAATAAGTGTGAAGCCATTCCAATTTTCTTTTCTGACACACTAGCTGGCATGAAGGATAAAGTGGATAAAAGAGAAGCTCACTGTCCTGATTTCAGCAGAGCTTTTTTGCTACTGTCCCAACCAACATTTTTAGCTGAAAGTAAGCCAGCAAAAAATGAGTAATTAACTACAAAGTACTTACTGAGTAGTTGTACACACTAGCAAGACAAAATGTATGGGGGAACAAATTCTCAGTCTGAATCAGCTGAAGTTATACAGAAGAAACTAACTTACTCTTGCTATAAGCATTGCCTCAGCAAGATGATTTTCTCCAAATGTATTCAAACACGGTAGTATTTTCTTTTGCAACCAGGAGAAACTGAAGTCTGTTTTCTGAGAGCAAGTACTTAAAGCTTCTAAACTAAAGTAAATGGTGTTTTGAGTGCCTAAGAAAAGCAAGACCTGGGGGGAAGGGGGGGAGAACTATGAAGGGGCAACATCACAAGTGAACATGTAAAGAAAAAGAGTATCAAATGCATCAATTATGCTATACAGTCTTTATATTATGAACATGAAATGCAATTCATAACAGTGCTGAGAAAAATGTTCAAATTTGAACATAATTCCAAATTAATTAGAAACAGAAATACTGCCATTGCAGTAGAAAGACAACACAAGACTATGTTCTTTGATAACTGCAATAATTCCAAAGTGCTCTTAAGAGAGAATGTTCCAAATACTGCCATAACCTGCTTTAAACACCAGGAGACATACTTAGAAAAAAAACCAAACTAAGTGAATGTCCTCCACCTCAGCTGTTTTTGAAGACAAAGGATGCAAGTCTGAGCATCAAACAACTTTTAAAGAAGTCCAGATATGGAGAAAGATCCAAAATTCAGGTGGCATTTGAAACAGTTTAACCCTGCTATGAATTGCTGAATTTAAAACACAAAGTAAAACAAAGCCTATGACAAGGAGTTCTAAGCACATAAAAACATGCTTACACATCCTCTCAATGTGTGTGCAAACAAGTGAGGTTTGAGCAAAAGAGGAAGCTGACTCACAGAAAGGGTCTCCATACAAGTTTAAGTTTTTTGTATTGCCTGTCACAGGATTGAGAACCTACAGTAAAGAAAGTTATCAGAATCTGACCAAGCTTCAGTTAAGCTAGTGTATGCAGCAATAAAACTTAAAAATCAACTTTGTGAATTCACTTTTGAGTGCTTGACAGTTGATGTTATTACTCACCCTGTACATTTTACACAAAGGTATATTGCATGAAGACTGCCAGAATAAACTATTCGTTATTTATCTTTTTGAAACATTGCTTTCATTATTTTCCCAATGTTAATCATTAACAGGGTAAGGGAAAATTCTTCAGTGCAGATGAGACCAGCTGCACAGTACCCTCTTCCGGACAGAGGATGTACTGCAGTATTTGCAGGTTTCCAATCCGTTTTCAGAAGAGCTACCGAGTAGCAATTTGTATCGGTGCTTCAAGCACCTACAACATTAAACAAGCATGTAACAGTTTTACAGTCACAACACACACACACGAAAACATTAAGCAGCTACAGCTATATTACAAATTAGAAAAGTTCATTTATGCTAGCATTAGAATCTGGGAGCCCATTGCTGACATTTACTGTCTGCAGTTGCACTAAAACTTAAACCAGTTCCATAAAAGTAACTCAAAGCAGGCCTTAACACAATTTGCATCATACTGGAAAGGAGGATGCACTGAAATCAAAGGACAGCATGTTGGAACCAGCAAGACTTCCCAACAGATTCTAGTGCTAACACTGTATGTTTAAAAAGAACTTGTTTTGGTCATGCATAGGAGAGCTACATATCATTACAATGGAAGGATGACCCCATCTCTGATTGGGAACTGGACACTTCAACCTCACAGAACATTTTCCATATCATAAGTACAATTTTACAAGTGGCTCCCCCATGCTTGCAATGGCTACCTTTGCTACCTGTCATTTGCTGCAATCACTAGCAGTCAGCATGCGAAACAAACTTCTTCACTTCCACATGCAAAAAGGGGACGATTTGTCCAATGCCAGCAAGACCATTTACCAGAGATTTCCCAAATAAGCACCCAATTAGCTGCTACTTTCACTTCTAATTCTCCTTCGTTTCTCCAGAAGGAACGATGGATTTACATTTCGCAAAGAGGATTTTTCACACATTTAGGACTGGACTCCTAGCAAGTTGCAGAAGTGGTAGGATCTTGCCTGCGCATAGTACATCACTGGTACCCACTCAGGAAAAGCACAAGTGGAGAAGCCAGCTCACCTACTGTAAAAAAGGGAGATACTCAAAGGCTTGGCAGCCATTATTTTTTTTTCTAGATGTCAGGAGTTCAAAGAGTGAAGTTTTTGAACAGTTAAAGGTTCCTAGGCTATAAAACAATTTGAATAATAATCTGATGAACTTCAAGCAACTCTTTAAACTGTATTATGAATAGTTTAGATGAAGTAACCAGTGGTGTCGTTTCTCTTGAGAAAATACTGCCTTTCATAGCACATACCCTGCTTTTCCAGAGACCTGTAATTTGTAAACAAGAGTTGGATGTAACAACTGTAGCATAGAATGTAACTATTTTTTAGGATGCTGATGGTTACAAGTTATTAAAAAAAAAAACTAGTAAGATTTTTTTTAAATAATACAAATTGAAACTCATAACAAAAAAAGGGCAGTGAATTTATCTAACAGTGTACTTTTGGGTATTTTAAACAGTTTTTACATATATTTAACTACTAATTTGTTCTCTATACATACGATAAAATAATTAAGCTGAGGTGTATAAGGCTAATGACTATGGAATTTACAAATGGATTCTGTTTTACAGTTCATTACACTCTAATCACATTTTCAGACAGCTATTAATTCATTGATAATCAGTAGTACTTAAGATCTAGTACATACACTTTCTACAACGAATACCATCAAGTTAAAAATGCTCTCCAAAGAGGATTACAATCGAAGGTTTTAAAAATACTGACTTTGCCAAGGTTTCAATAAGTTATTTTAAAATATAAATAGTTCATTCACTGTTAATGCAAACTTCATTTTATAGATTTTTGAAAAACAGTTTCATTTTACAAAACCTAGAAACTAAAAACCTAGCCTACTTTACTCAATGGTATCACTTTCAGTTAGCATAGAGAAAAAAAGGGGAAAAAAAAAAAAAAGACTGGGAGAGTTCTGACAAAAGCAGCAACAATCAAGGTTCAGACCAAAGCTCTCAACTTCTCCTATGACCTTTGCTCATGCAGTATATACTCAGCATAAATTCTCTTCCTAAGTGGAAGATTGCCTTCAGTAACTCAACTGGACTTAACTGAATTACTTTGTGACAAATTTTAAACCTCAACTCATAGCTCTTGCCTGCTGCAGACTTAAAATGCCTACAACAGAAAAGAAAAAAGGAAGTAGATTTTTACTTCTGTTAACCATGAAGATGTTTTCACCTGAGAAGCTTTTAACCTGAGAAGCTTCAGATATGTCAAACTGAGAGTTTCCCTGTACTGTTGTATGTATTCTTAACCTTTACTATCAGTACAGGCCACCAACCTTTTCCTCGCCCTATATTCATGGAAAATGAAGTTTCAGGTCCAACAAGGTATCTTTGACACCCTAAGAACCAGTCAGAAAGCAAATGCTTCCATGTTTTTTTCCACAATCATTTTATACACATGAACACCAGAACTTGCTAACTTCTGCAAACTTAGCTCTCGAACTCCACACTTACACAGTTAACAGACTGACTTGCTATTGATCATTTTCAGGTGATTATGAAGCAAGGTCTTTAACAAGCCTTTAAAGACAACGCAATTGTCAATCATCATTATTTCTTTAAAACCCTCCTGTAAACAGCTAAAAAAGACAGCTCTGTTGTCCAAGTTTTCCTCCAAAAAGTCTCCTCAAGAACTAAGATGTTGCTATTTACAAAACCTAAAATTAGTCTCTCACTGAACTGAAGCAGAGTCAGTCACAGGATCATTCAGTGCAAGCCATGGTACAATTATTTTCAAGTTGTATCTTGGGTACTTGGGACCTCAGTACTCTGTCAATGGCTTACAAAGCCACTGAAAAAGGTCAATCGCTAACAGAACTTTTCCAGAAACCTCTGGTCCAAAAGCATTTTCCTTGCTAACTACCTTCCCCAGAGCTCCCAGATCCTCTGCTCTCCCAGTCAAGCCTACTAGACATGCACTGCACAAGTAGGTGCACCAAAAAGTATTTGCCTTGCTCCCAAGAAGAGACGGCAGCCAGGAGCAGACTGTTGTCAGAAAATCAGCCCGCATCCTACTTGGTCTGGTTTTCTGTTCTGGAACTGTTCTGGGGAAGAGGACAGGTGGAAGCAGGCCAAACTCCCAGCTGTTCTCCTTTCCAAGGGTATCAAACCTTCTGCATACTATATTGTGCATGTGCAGAAGATCTGACTCCATAGCAAGGAAGGGCTGCAGTATGTGTCTTGTTTCCTGCCAGTAGAATAACTAACTCTTCCAGCTAGAAAGGCTGGGCATCACCACCAATCTAAACAGCAAAACAGTTGCGGTAATTCAGCTGTGGAAGTTTTCATGAATGTGAAAGCATGGCTTTTTCCTCAACTCTAGCTCATTCACAAGTATGAACATTACAGCATAAACCTTAATCTAGATTAGGCATACTCAGTGTTTTAAGTAAGCTGAAGTTCATCACTGTATTATGTTAAATTCAACAAAATCTATACATCTTCGTCCGTCTGTTCTCTCACGTGGTCTTGCTCAGACACGCTGGAAGCATCATCATCTGTTTGTTCACCCGAGTGATACAACATCAGTGCATGTGTCTTATGAGTTATGGTAACAGTGCAGGGCCCCTGAGCCCAGGGCTCTCCATCCACCTGCATCGGCATCTTTGAACTCTTCAAGATCAGCTGGTATTAAATAGAAGAAGACACAATCATAGTGGTTCAAAGTAGCTCTGAAGATACCTTTTAAAACTACAATATACCCATCTGCGCGTTTTCAGCCTGGACAGGGAGAAGCTTAGTACATTATTAGTTGCACTCACAGGCCACCAACCACAGCAACAAGGGACTGTGAATTATGACATAATTAATTTTTACTAAGCAAAAGAAATATCTAGCTCAACTCCAAACTGCAACTTCAGATCAGACAGTCGAGTGCTTCAGATTCTATACAGTCTATTAAAAAAAAACAACATTAGGGAAATAGGTTCATAAACACCACTTACCCTCACTGTATGTGCCTGCCCTAGGCGAACAGGACTTGCTAGTTTCACCTGAATCTGGGCACAGTGGAAAGAACCATGAACGCCAACAACTTCCAGAAGTCCATCATCATGTCTACGATTAAGAAAGGAGACTAATTTTAGTGATGCTCGTGAGTACTAGAATACCTATCCAAATATTGCACAGCCCTTTCATGGCTATTCCTATAGAAAACATAAATGTTATTCTACAAATATGTTTAAACTATCTATTTTTGCTGGACAGCAAATCACACTGAATGGCAAAGGACGCCATACCAAACCACAAGTACGGAGCAATACACCAGCTAGTACACCCTAGCTAGCTTCTGGAAATTATGGATATATGACTTTGCAAGACTCATCATGCATATTTAAGGCCCCCAGTGGATTTCTCTTCCATAAATTTGTACTATTTTCTGCCTTTTCAGTCAGTTCTTAATCTACAGGAAGATCTTATAATGGCTTAATTTTTTAGATTTTGGTAAAGGACTTTGCCCAAATAATTTTTAGAAATCCAGGATCATAAGCCCTGTAACAGAACTATGAAGTGTGTGCGTGTGTATATATATATATATGGCTTCTGAAGAAGGAAGTTACGATAGGGAATAACTAATGTGCCCACCTATTCTCCTCCTTAGTATTGCTCCAGCCAACTTAAGCATGGGAGTAAAATTTCTGGTTTGCTTGTTATTATTTTATATTTTAACCTCTATTAAGCTACATTCTTTTATATGCTGAAATGGATGCATCTTCTTTTTGAAGGCTACCTTTGTTTTTAATAACCTCTTCAATGCTGTTGCTTAATCATGCCAGACATTTTGACAAGGTCTTAAAAAACCCTTGATGTGTGGGATGCTACGTATATGCTACATGAGCACAGCCTACTGGAGGGAATTGCTTACACTACAAGAACGGTTAAAGGGAAAAAAAAGAAAAAGATGTGCTGTGTACCTTGCCAAGGGGTAAGGTTCATCACCCATTCCTTCCCAGAGCCTACAGCCACCTCCCCAATATCCAATATTCAGGACAATGATGCCTTCCAAATTGGGCAATTCAATCCTCTCACCATCCAACTCTAGCTTTAAAAGACAAACAGAAGTTAATTACTGTGGATCAAATTCAGTACTTCAATATAAGCTAGTTATTCTCTTTATGCATTTAACAGGCTTCTACTTGAAGAAAAGTTGGCCCTCTACGAATAGAACGTGTTTTATTTTCATACTTTAAAAAATTATTTCTGATTTCACAAGATATCCTAAGCTGTAATAAATTTCTGTTAATGAAGAAAAAAGGAACTCTCACTTATGGAAGTCTCTGGTGCAAAGGCAAATTTTATCTGAATATCAGTACTTGAACTCACAGAACTGAGTCAAGGCCAGAAAAAATTCAGAAATTTTCAGTAAGCTCAAAGACATGAATTCCATGAAGCAAGCTGCAGTTAGCAAAAGAAACATCAAAAATACTCCAAATCCAGAGCCATCCTTATACCAATATCATATAAATGTAACTGTAAAGCTCTTTCCCTTTTCTTTCACAAGGTAAGTTTTTACACTCTGCTGATTGTCCGGAGAATAAGCAAGTTAAAAAACTTACCTCAACTTTCTTGTTAAGATCTTTACATTCTTGTACTAAGCAGTCTTTGGTTCCATAAAAAAAATAAACAGCCTATAAAAAACCCAAACACACACACAGGGAGAATAGAAAACATTGTTAGAAAAAGACAATACATTTGAAAACTATTTGAAATATTTGTGCATAGTTATTGTTCTGCAAACTTTATCTAATATTCATATGTAACATTTGCACATCCTTCAACTAAGCTGTCTTCATGAGGTAGGCTACAACTTGCATAAGAAACTTGCTTTCCACTTTAAAAGGAAATAGGCAATGCCCTTAACCCATTAAATTTCAAAGCAAATGAGACATTCTAAACAAAAATTGAACAAACAGTGTATTCTGTAAGCAAGCAAGCAGGGCAAGGCAGAACTTTTGTGAGTAGGCTGGAAACATGTTTTACCCATGGAATCCCCTCCACAAGAAAAATAAGTTCAAACTCTTGAAATGGCATGAAAGGAAGTAGGGGAGTAAAGCAATTTAAAGCAAAAACCAACCTTAAATCAAGTCAACAACTACAAGGAGAAAATGTCACTTTACCAAACACACCTTATTAATAATTCTGCTGGAAAACAGAGAGGGAGTCTTCTCACGATGAGCATGAAAATTTAAAGCCATGAGAGCATCAGGTCCTATAGAAAAGTAGTTGTTCATTGTGAATACCTGTAAGACAGGACTTCTAGTTATGATCTTATTAAATATCATTACTAGGATTTAAAAGTCATAGTGTTTAATGGGAAGTAGGTAACCAGACAAGTAAGTATAAACATACAGGTATTCCATAGAATCCATATTTATACTTGCAAATCATACCTTTGGTTTCCTTAAGTTGTAGTATCCTTTGTTTGTTACTTGTACCTTCCATCTGAAAAACAACAGCCACTACTTAGACTCATGACAGACTGTCCTCAGTATCAAAGGAGTCTCATATCTATACTGGGATTAAGTCAAAAGATTCAAATTTAGTTAAATTATGAAAGAGTTAAGCCTTTTAGAACAACTGAATAGAGACTAATTTTGGACCTCAGTTATATTGCAGCTCCCTGCAGCAATACCTGTGTTTGTTTATATACACTGCTGCAACTGGTATCAGTAGAGCTACAGTAGTATTTGGTTCTAGCGAACTTATCTTTTCACTTACTTACCTGTCTAGTTTGATTCCATCTGCCTCCATGACGTTTCGTAAGATTTGCTCTACAGGGACTTCTCCAGCATAACCTGCACCCCAGCCCAGTGTATTAGACAGGTCATTACCTGTTCCCAGAGGTAAAATTGAAACTTGTGGAATATAGCGTTCTTGCCCCTAGGAAACAGAAACACTGTATATTAGCTCCTTCTTCAGCACTCATTTTCTCCATTTTATCCCCAAATGTTCGGGTTAGATAAATATTATTAATCTTCATAGCAGCTTGTTACATAGTGCAGAGCAATAGAGCTGGCAGTGTTAGCATAGCAGATGGCACACGTAAGTACTTATGGCAGGGATCATGCAAAGGAAGGAAATGTTAAACCATTGTAAGAAGAAAAGAGAATACAAACACAATATGGAAACAATGCATTATTAATACTGAACAGAGTATTCCTTCAAAAGAAGGATGCTTTGGATCTAGAAGAGGAAGTCTGAACTTCTCATCTGATTTTCTAATTACGTGCTGCTGACTTGCTGCAACCATGGTAAATTATTAACGCTATTGCTGCACATACCTCTGAGAGGTGATATGAACACCAAGAGAGACAGAACACTCAAGCCTGTGATCATAAAAAGACCCCAAAATGCTCTTACAAGACTGAAGCGAGGTTAGGCCTAAAACAACAGATGCACATAATACTAGAGTTTTCGCGGACAGAAACTCACATACTCAAAGAGGGAAAGTCAGTATCTAAGTTTCAGAGATGGCACATACACACACAGACCCAACCGTCATCCACAGATGCGGCAGATGATAATCACCTCTGCAGATCACAGAGTAAGGGACAGAAGCAGACATTCAAAACAGCCACCTCGGCAAAGATCTTTGCTCTCTTTACCACAGAGGGGTGAACAGTTATTTCAGATGTACTATGGCCTTTGAAATTCAGCTGTGAAAAGTACTTGCAATAAGTGACTATTTTTTTTCAAGAAGATTTATCAGCCAGGTAACCTGTATTTGAGAGTCAAGATAAATGAAGGGAGCAAATAACCTACTGTTGATAATAAAAAGGTTTTGGTGACAATCTCAACAGTGTTTATGTAACTCCAATGACTCAATTTGAATACTTGGAAACAAAGAACCACCTAGATTTCATCAACTACGTTGGCTCTGAGGGACAATATATCAAGTGTCCAAGACCAAAACCCATATACATTAACCTTTATAGTTAGACTTTATTGCATTTCTACTTTATCAGTACATAAACAAAGCAGCTCAGTTTGCCTAAGCATAAAATTATAATAATGGCCTTCAACTACAACATTTCATGTATTAACAAGAAAGCTTAAAAAAAAAAAAAAAAAAAAAAGACATTGATATAAGAAGAATATCTTTCTTCCTCTTATCACTGGAGAAAAAGCTTATTAGGTAAAGCAGTAAAGCCCTAGTAATTATTCTTCATTCTTAATTTTCTCAGGAGCTCTTAGTAGTACCCTGTAAGTACACTATCTTCCACTTCAAATCAACAGTAAACATACAGGTTATTTTTTCCTTCTCTGCTTGCTATTAATAGGTGAGGCTGCATATACATCGTATATTCTTTAGAATATATGATAAGGAGCAGCAACAAATTACTGCACTCATTCATGCACTGGCAATATAACTAGTATAGCCAGAAAAATTATGAGGTTATTATAAAAGATTGAGCACGCTGGGAGAAATAAGCAGTCAGAGCACATTAGCCATTATTAGTGATGCCATGTACAACAAAATAAATCTGTTTAGACAAAGAGGAAAGAACAACGCATAAAATATTCTGCAGCCTGTTCTTTTCTTGTTCTACAGAAAAGAACAGCTTTAAAGATAATTTAAAATCTAAAGCTTCCATATTTTTCCTGAACAACAGGGACTCATAACAAGGTGCATCCCTCCTGCCAAAATGAATAAGCAATTCTTATTCAGGAAGATGAAAACAATAAATGCAAGAGATTAGGTGGAACACTTTAGCAGCTCCAAAAGTCCTTTCACCGTAAGACATCTTTTTATTTGAACCACAATACCTTTATCTTCATTTCATCAATTGCATCCAGGACCCAGCCTACTGTGCCATCCCCACCACAGACAAGAACTCTGACAGTGTTGCAAGGCAGCAAGGTACAAAGTTGGAGTGCTTTAGCAGGTGCAATTTTGCTTAGATCAAAGACCTAGAAGAAAGGAAAAGAAGGAGTTCTGTAAGTTCACAGAGCATGACTCAGGATTTGCCTCACAGATAAACAACTTGAAGTTCATTCTAATGCAAAACAAAGATTCTCCATTTACAATATTATATTAGCAAATGAGCTGTCTTGACTTTTATGAGCCACATTTGGTTTCACAAATTCACAACAGAGCTCCAGCTGCTTCACATGGAATAAATGCCATTGATAAACCAAGCTGACAGAGTCCTAAGCAAAGTCCGTATCTAGAGGCATTATGATGAATTGTGGAAAGATGAAAGACTTCAGATAAAAGTTATTTTTAAATACTCAGCATATAAAGAGGTTTATTCTTTAAAGCCTTATTGGGATGCATTTAAAACACACACATGGTGATTTCTATTAGGCTGTTCTCCAAGGCTAGGTTTTGAACTTTAAAGGAAGAGAATTAAGGTGCAGCCAGGAAACCCAAGGAACAACTAACTGCCTTACATCAACATCCTGTGCCACTCCAGTGGATTTTAAGGGGAAAGCGACAACACAAAGCAGCAACTCTCAACACTGGCGTTTTCACAAGTGAGGATTTAAACAAATACAGGTTTCAAATTAAGATCTAAATATTTCATTTTCTAAAAATTGTACACTATGTCAAGAGTCAGATACTTGTCATTAACAGAACTGACATTACTATAAATTACTGCATGCATTACTATAAATACGAAACCAAATCAGTGTTAGAGGTATAACAAACTTGGGGGTGGGCGGAGCCTCTGCTCTATATAAAGCTATTCTTTCTAAAAGAACAAACTGCATGAATTTGTTTCCTTTACTGATTTTCCACAAGATCCTACTGCCATTGTATAAGCAAAGTGATGTTTTTTTCTGATTTAAACTTCTATTACAGTGGCTTTTCACTGTAAGTACCTGAACAGGGTTCAGCAGAATTTTAAATTCTCCTAGTAAAGTTTCACCCATGTTGTTTCCACTACGAGTATTAGCCAGGATGATTACTGGCATCCAGTGTTTTCTGCAGTACGGTACTACCTGCAAAAAGGTAACAGTCAGTCAGTCAGTCACACAAATACCGCACGTCTGAAAGTGTTTAAAGCCTTGCTCCAAAACCCGTCCCCTGTAAGTGCTGAAATGAAGTTACCAATTAGCCTGAAGTAGTCAAAATAGAAACAAATACTTCTGACACACTAAAGTTGAAGATTTCTGTTCTGCAGTGCCTAGGACAACAAATACTACAATGTTATGAACACAGTAGTAGAATTACAAAGCATTCAAGGAAGTAAGGTACCCAAATCTCAGTGTTGTTTTGGACTAACTAAATCCAAATGTCTGCTCATGCTTCAACTACCATGTCAATAAAATGACAAACGCCTCCAAATTAACACTGCAAGTACTTCATATATATTGAAACATTTACCTAATAGTTATTAACCTGACAATATACTGAGTTCAAGTTTTAATGTGTGGTTTTTTGGGTTTTTAAAAATATATTATAAACCCAAGAAGCAGTAGACAATTACCTTTTCATAACTGCTTCTTTTGTCTTTACGCATATGGTTGATTGTAGACAAATAGTATGGTGGAATAATTAAGTCTCTGAATTCTCCAAAGGTACACTCCTCAGTCTTTAAACAATCCATCATGCATTCATCATGCACAGTGTACTGACACCACACACATCTGGAAAATAAACCAAAAAACATGAAAAAGATCCCAAAACAACAGGCACATCGATTTTGCTCATTTATTTTAGACAGACAAACTTTCTGAAAAGTACTTATGCTTACACGCACCATTATAAGTAATATTTTAAGCATGTTACAGAGAAAACCATGCATTCCCCAGAAGTTTACATGACTATGTATCGGCTACAGAAAATTACATAACTTGGTCATGTGCTTCGAAGTCTAGAAAAGTATTTAAATTCTGTGGGAAAAACCCAACAGATATAAATTAATTCCATTCTTTTTAATTCCAAAACCAGGTGCTATAAATGCCCTCTTGCACTGTCTGCAATATAAACAGTTACACTGAAAGCTTGTATGAGAAACTGAACTCCTATCCATCCTTAAAGGGCACAGATAAAACACTAGGGTTCAATTTAGTAACATTAATTAACACATTTCTTAAGATTGATAAAACCTCTTTAAGTCTGAAACCAAAAAGGTTACACAGTACTGTACAAGGCTGATAGGATTTTGTTATGCAAAACTGCTCAGCTTTTTGACCTATTCTAAAAGCTGTCCTGGAAAACAGAGCAGAACAAGAGGAAATACTGCAATATCCACTGCCAGCCTCTGCAGAATGTTAATCCTCATTTGCCACATCCAAAGCCTTGGTTTAAGCAGCTGTGAAAGCTATTTTTGGAGTCCTTCTGACTAATCCAGCACACAACTATGGCAGCAGTGATACTTGCCCTGTACTGTGACTTTCTTCTTTTCCTCTTCTTCCTTCCCCCTTTGCCTCCAAAATCTTCTCCTTCCCTCCTCTCCTACACACACTCTCTCTCAAGGTTTTGTTTCTGATAGTATGCTCATTTACACTGTAATTCTGCTCACCTACCAAGCAATTTGACAGTATCACACAGAAGCAAAACAAAAGCTGGCAGAAATATATTCTAGAAAGATGACATCCTTTGAGAAGGCTGGAGTAACACACTGTACCCAGAACCTGGACTACTAGCGCTATATATTTTAGCATGACATGCTACTATGTCATGTTGACAACTCTGCAAGCAGTCTTACTGATGACAGTGCAAGCTCATTCAATGGTTCCTTGAAATTTTTTATCACTCTTGCCACAAACTTTAACAATAGATATTACAGTAGCTTTTAAAACTTCCCATTAGGTGTTTTTGAACATCCTTAAAAATTAAACAACATAAACCAGCTCTAGGATGGTTGGTTGTTCTAGCTACACCAACCAGATGCCAATTTTGCAGAGATGCATACACATTTGGTGCTCTGAATTGTCAGTTATGCCACCCAAATTGGTCAGGCTATCCACTGTACAAATAACAAGTGCCTTAGAACGTTCTTAAGGTCATCCTCTGACACCTAAACTCCGTGGGACATAGAGAACCTTTCATACGTAATTATACAGTAGCTAGCACATCATGCTGGAGTAACGCAAGTAAGAGAACAAGCGGACACGAGATGCAATGCCATGCTCTTAATCTATGACTTAAATTACCCACAAGCACTCATTTTAACTTCAGATTCTTTGAAGTTGTTTTTTTTAACAGTGTTTCATATTTGACTACTACAGGATCTCCTTTGGGGTAATGCCTTCCAATAACCCTGTGGAAAATACAATACTGATACAGCACCGTACTTTCTCGTACAAAGCCAAATTCCCTTGCAGTACCTGTAGTCGCAGAGCTTGGGCTGTGTGCCGCACTGCTGTTTGCATATCATACAGCAGCTGCAGAGTGGGACATTGCCTCTGATCCAGTGGTGTGGCATAGCGGTTTGGGCTCCGCCATTGCTCCTCATCATGATTTCCTTGCAGAGAAAAAGCTGGTCAGCCTTCTTGAGGCACCCTTCGCTGACACGCAGCCCACAGCAGTTGCAGAAAGCTCCCTGAAGGATGTGCTGAGCACAGACGCAGCAGTAGGAGGGCTGGCCAAAGAGGTCCGTGTAGTGCCAGTCATGCTTGCTCTTGCGAAAGATGTCTCGCATCAACACCTGCCGCCGGGACCGCTGGAAGCTGCACCACAAGGTGATCAGCACCGGCAGGAGCACAGAGCACAGAGTCCAAACCACTAAACTCCAGTCTGCGACGACAGAGGAGGAAGTGCCGCTTCTGCTCTCCGTCCCTTCCATTCCTCAGCAGCTCAGCCTCACCAGCCTAAGCCCTCACACCAGGCAGGCAGGCAGCAGTGCAAGCCCGGGAACGGCCCCTTCGTTCAAGGAGCCAACGCAGAGCTTCATGAAACATCTTTTAATCCCTTATGAGGGCTAAGCACCCATTTGCCCCCACATCTGACCCACCAACTAAGAGAAGGATTTCGGTGCTGGCCAGGTGCGAGGGGCTCCTCCGCTGCCTGCCCGGGCCTAGCGCAAGGCCGGCCGGCACCCGGCCTCCTCCCGGCCCAGCCCGGCCCTTCCCTCGCCCGCTCCCCCAGGCGTCAGGAGGGAGCGGCCACAGGGCTCTGGCTGCCCCCAGACGCCCCACTTCCACTCCGGCCCCTCTACCGGAGCAGGGGACCGGCACCGCGCCGAGGCCCCGGCCCCTCACACCGCCTCCCCTCAGGCCGCCGCGCCCCCCTCCGCTGCCCCGCGCCGGGGGCCGCCGCCCGCCCTCGCCCCGCGCCCGGTCCCCCCTCCGCAGCACGGCGGGGGCTCCTGGCGGCGTCTCCCCGCGGCCGCTGCCGCCTGCGCCGGGCCAAGGGGCAGCCGCAGCGCGGGAGGCGGCGAGCGGCGGCCGCCGGGGATGCGCGGGGCGGCGGAAGCGGAAGCGGCGGAGGGCGGTTGCCAGGAGACGGGCGCCGCCCGGAAGCGGGCGGGTTTGTCACCGAGTTATCACGACCCTGGCTTTATCGCCAGGGCTCCTGGCAGCCGCGACAGTGCGCGACAGAGCGGCACGGCTTCAGCTCCTGCGGGAGCAGGCTGGGGCTCGCTGGGCGGCAAACCCAAGGCGAAGGGCCTCGGTGGAGGAGGATGCTGAACTGGCTTCGGGCTAGATTATAATTTTATTTGTTCTTTTATTATGTCAGCCATAAAAGCTTTTTCCCCATAACTTCATTCTGTCCTTACATGTTATACTGTCTCACCTGTAGCAGTTCTAAAAATAAATAGCTGCTGCTATTAGAAACTACAGGGGTTTGTACTTTCAAAACAGTATCTTGAACAATTACATAAATACATACAGCATACATAACATTTCTTGGATTTTAGGCTGTTGGTGTCTTAAAACACGTGCTGAAAAATGCCAGTGCTCCACAGCTTGACAATACTGAGGTTTCCAGGAGAAGCCCCATACGGGGATGTCAGAACCCCTGAACTGCTCCGTTCCCATCACCTGCTTTCACTCTCCTCAGGCCCTCACACCTGCAGCACGCTCCATTTTCGCCTGCGATTCTGTCAGATTTTTATAAACTCATAAATGTGTGAGCAGTTGAGCTAATCCAGCCTGCTAGCCAAGAAGACATGTCCACCGACGTTAGGCACACCTGAAGGTGTCGGTGTGAGGGACATTCCAGCGCCTCTCCCTCTGACCTGCTCTTTGGTTTCCTGAACCTTTCTGTATCTTAACGGTTTTGAGACCCGCAGCTCCCCATCAGTTTTCACTGAAACCAGCTGACTTGCGCCTATATAGTGGTGCAGACAGAATAACCACCACTTCTTCAGGAAATGCAAAGGCACAGATGAGAGGGGCTGCTCAGAGCCAGGCTGGCACAGCCCCGGTGAATCCCTGTGGTACAGGAGGTGTGGGGATGTGCTACACCTTCCCCTTGGAGGGAAAGTGCCAATTACTCACGTCCCTTGTGCAAGAGCCGCTGATGAGTTCTGAGTACCTATTTCATATGCTGTACTCAAAGGGACACTTGTTTCTTTTCCTACAAATTGGTGATGCTGGTGCCGTATGACCGGCGTAGCGCTGCTTAGAGAAGTCCAGACAGGCACATTTCTCAAGGCAGAAACTAGATGTTTGCAACGACATTTGTTAAACCTATATTCTCACTTCGCACTATGTTTACTAGTAAGGACATTTATAATCCTGTTTTCTACTAAGTTTTCCTGAAAAGAGAAGAATTATGTGAGTTTTCATTTGTGTGGTTCTATTAATTTGGTTAAAATCTCTCTGCTGTGTTTTTCAGCAGTAATAATTTGGCTTTGCTAGAGTTAAACCACATTAATATGTACTTCTGTGCTGGAGTAAAGTTAGAGACAATTGTTGAGAAAGGGGCCCCTTTTTGGTTGCCTTTGAGATTAACATTCAGGAATGGACAGTTGTTTCTTTTAAAAAAGAATCATTTATCTTAGGCACCTGCTTGCTGTGCTAAATGTAAGGTAGTGTAATTTTCACAAATTTAAAATATCCAGTTTAACTCTGAAGCCTGAAGTGGAAAAAAGGTCTTCTATTTTCTTTCCCCCAGGGACAGAGTTATGCTGAGAATTTGTGAGCGGATAATAGTCATATTCAAAACTTCAGGCCAGATGTCTTCAAAATCATACTATCACTCAGTTAAAATGTAAACAAACATTTGTGACTGACGTAGCTACTTCAAATAGGCTAATGCCTCAGTCAGCGTTACTCATTTTGGAACAGACTGAGAGAAAGCAGAATCAAAATGAAGACGCTACTTGTGCTTGTCTTCTTTTTGGTCCTGATTACCACTTTTACAGGTAGGAGTTTCTATAAACCAAACCTGCATTTGTACATAGAGCTGCAGAGCATATTGTAATAGAATTAGTTCTTCAACCTTGTCTTTTAGTATCTCCATATTTCATTTTTAATACTTAACTATTTTTATGTTGCAGACTTTCCATGATTTGATTTTTAATAAACATGCTGTTGTATTAGATATTTTACTCTCTGCATTACCACATTGTAGTCGCTTATTGTAAAACCAAAAAGTTTAATTTTATGAGCTTACTATTTTAATATTATTTTACCAAGGTCCTGCAAGCTAAATGTTCAATGCAATCTCTCTAGACAAAAGTCTAACTCATTACTTTGAAAAATAATTGTAAAAAGTAAAGCAACACAGAAAAGAATGAAGAATTGGAAAGGTTACTAACATCAGTGGTTAGATGGTGCTGTTATATTTTCTCATTTTAGAGAGTAACATGAATATGTAGGGTTTGCTTCATACTGGTAGAACTATAGAAAGCACAAGTATAAAAATGGTTTAAAATTCCACTCATATCTCCTGGAATGCAATATCCCCCGGGAAGGGGCTGTAATGAAAGAACACTTTGTATATAGTCAAAAATCAAGTTTGGAGACATTTCATTTTACAACTGACAGATAAAATATTAACTTCTTGCTAATTTCAGAACTAATTTCTGCTTTCCTGTCTTTAGACACTTCACCAATTTTAGCTGAAAAAGATGCCAAACAGATTCTGAGAACTCGTCGTGAAGACAGACCGAGAAAAGCTGGTTTCCCTGATGAGCCAATGAGGGTGATTTATGATATTTATTTTTAAATTACATTAACTAAAAAACCCCCCCCAAAACACCAAAACCCCCAAAACATTTGTGCTTAGTATTATATTTCTATAGATTTAATTCCAAGCAATACATTATGAATGTCAACCTTTCAAGCAGCTGAGTTCTTCCATTAACTATTAAAAAATGTCTTTACATTCTTTCAATTACTGTTAAGTAGCATTCTGTAAGTGCTGAATATTGCTCAGGAAATGTACACTTGCAGAATGTGGAAATTATTTATCACGGTTCAAAAATGCCGATTAAGTTATTGAGAAGAAAGTGGCTTTTCATTTATAGAAATGTGGATTTCATCAGGTTGTTCCTGAAAAACTAAATAACAGGAAATGTCTTCTGCTTACAGTACATTCTGCACTCAAGGCAGAAAGGAGATGTAGGTGTCAGTGGTCAGTGTGGAGATTGAGGTAGTTCTGAACTAGCTTTTAAAATCACTTACTTTCATTCACCTATTTATGAATGCTACAGATATGACTTTGTTATGATATTGTAGTTGGTTTTAGTTGCTAGCTTAGTGCAACAGCATTGTTTTTTTGCATGCAATGTGTACATTTATTTATTTTCAAACCATATTACAAAAGGAAAAGTAAAAGAATTAAGGAGCTTTCTGTTTTACTGGCTTTGACAAGATGTAACATAATTCTGCACTTCTCAAGAGGTACTTAAGGTATTTTAAAATTACTGTCTATTTCTTTCCAAAGTAAATAAACTGTGCTAAAATTACATGGCTCTGAAGAGCAAAACCCACAGAAGGTAGAAAGCACACAATAGATTGTGCATGTACGATGAGTATAAGGGGCTCAGTTTAGCAAGGTGCTGAACACTCCTAACTCTGCAGGACATGAAGAGCGCTACGTACCTTGCAGGATTGAGCTCAGTGTGTGCCAGGCTTGTGGAGACAGCTCGTGGGTTTGCCTTTCCAATGGTTATTGTATTCCAGCCAAAAAGAATCCACCTGGCTGTCCTGGGTGGCTGGCCGTGTGCCACTCCCCATGTACACACTTTGTCAAATGTGATGGCCACAACTAATAAAAGCTGTCGCAAGAATACTGCACCATGCCTGTTAACAGTCTTGTACAATGAAGACTGTACAACAGACCCCAAAACCAGAAGGTGTGGGCTTCACTGCTGCCCACAACAGTCAGGATTGGGGTGATTTCTAGGGTGCTGTTAAATGAGCCTTGCAGTTTTTGAAAATTAGTGGGAATAAAGCTCCCATCTATGCTTATGCTTAATATACCACCACAATTATACAAAATGTTATGTAGTAAATATAGCATATCTTAAATACAAAAGAAATAAAACATTAGAGAAGTTGGGTTGAGTTAAATCCTGCATTACAGGAAGTTACATGCACACATACGATGCTCTTAGTCACATGGTTTAGTTTTAGGTAGTCCTGTGAGGAGCAGGGAGTTGGACTCGATGATCCTTGTGGGTCCCTTTCAACTCGAGATAGTCTATGATTCTAGGTGGGACATAGAGGGAGCTAGGGCTACAGAAGTGTCTGGTTACTGACCTTTGCTGCTCTGTCCTCGCCACTTTCCATCCTACCACGACTGGTAGCAAACACTTTGTTGAAAAATTCCAACCTTCTTTTAGTTTCTTTTTTTTTTTTTTCTATACAGCAATGCTGGCTTTCTGTAAGAAAACCCAAACATAAGAGTATTTGTTTTTCTCACAAAATGTCAAGTTTTTCAGTAGAAAAGGAAATATCTTCCAATAAAAAAACCTATTCCCCCCTGCCATGTGGAACATGGAGATTTTCCCTTGTGAATGAAGGTGCATGGCTGCTGTACCCCTGTGCACGGCTCTACAACCGGCTCAAGGAGAAAAACTGATTTTGTATAGATTCTTTGTAGCAGAATGAAGTGAATGCTGGGATGAACGTACCTCTGTTCATCTATTTTAAGCAAAAGCTGTTTGTACTAGGCCAAATCATGCTGGGCTGGGGAATTGAATTTGCAATTCTTTGTGACACTGTTTGACTTCCACAGTGCTGTTTCAGTCAAAAAGCCCATTACAGACAGCAAGATCTGCCATCTTCGATTATTTTAAAAATGTCATTTACGGTATCCACATGTTTTGATCTGACTTTGACTGAGACCCTGCTTTTTATCCTGTGGCATCTTCCCAGTCATACAGCCCTGTTCTCTGCTAGTTCATAATGCAGTCTCGCTGAAGGATTTCAGCCAAGTCTCCCCGTGCTGCGAGGACAGAAAGCACAGTAAAAGGCAGGACACTAATGCTTCCTGCTGGCACCCAGTGTACCACCCCTCTGGTCAGCACAAAGAGCAGAGAACTGCATGACAGCGGGAACACTTGGCCAGTGCAAAGAGTTTACGCTACAGCTTCCATTCCTACAATGCCTACCTTGCGAAGCAATGGGAGGATATTGGTATATTTTGAAAAAATGTGTCTAGTGCTCACAATGCTTGTGAGCCCACATGCACTAGGACTGGAACATTTAAAAAGTGAATTTTGTTCCGGACGGAGATCAAGTTTTTGGTACACAGCCCACTTTAGTTTGATAACTTGTTTCTTACACCAAACCCCCTGTAAATTAGTATGGGAAATTCATATTATTTATGTATTACAGAAAGACCAGTCAGCACTGCTGCATGCTCCTGACTAGAACCCTTCAGAGTACCGCCACATGATCCTATAAGGGGTTAACTGTTTTAATCAGCAGGAATCAACTTTCAAAAGAGGCTACAACAGCCCTATCTGTGAGAATCCTTCTGTATTCTCAGGACCAACAGAGGCCTCTGTGTTGATATGCAAATAAGAAATGTGTATATAGAATTCCTAATTTATGAATATTTTTGCAAAATTCTTGCACAACACCTTTACTGATTTGGCTGATGATGTTATTCATTAAACATTGCTAGCTTGGGGCAAGCTGAATAGCAACACCATTTCACTATATTTGATAATTTTAAGGGGTAAATTAATTGCTCTTATATAAGCTGCAAAATTCTCCTGTTTCATTGGCCTGACATCATACTGGAGTGATTACATAATTAAATTACTTTCTCTTTTCTTTAAATAGGAGTATATGCTTTACCTCCAGCACTTGGAGCAGAGATCAGAAGAACAATTCCTTGAACACTGGTTGAATCCACATTGCTTCCCACATTGCAACAGGGATTTAGTGCATCCAGTCTAATGGTTTTCCCTACCCTGCAATCGGTATATGTATTTCTTTTACAGTGTGTATTGCTTTCTTCATAACAAAAGGCAGAGCCACTAACTGGAAGAGGAGAGAATAACCAATGGCTGGAGGAAGAACCTTGTACTGAAAGGCATCTGGCAACAGAACAGTGGCAGGAACCCAAGTGTCCTAGGCATCAACCGTAACACTATAGCTCTGTTCATGTTAATAGAACATTTGCTTATGCATTTCTCTGCTACATGGATACAAGTTGGTGACTGCACAACGTTCTTAATGTTGCTTCAGATTGCTCCTGTTCCTTTTGCGTCTGCTTGTGTTCCTTTTCCAGCTCACCTGTTTAAGTCTTGTACTCGTTCACTTAGCTCTCAGTAGGACTGTGGCAGGATTAAACTCATAGTTGTCATCCTTGAGATATTTAAGATGCAGTCTGACCTGCTAGGAGTTGAGCCTGTTCTGCCAGATCTCTGCTGTAATAATTTGCTAGCTGCTGATTTTTTAAATAGAATTCACTATTTAGTATATATGCTGGTAAACATTAACATAGAACATTTTCACAGAGCTTGCATGGATTATTAGTTCTGTTTATGATTTTCAACATCAGTGTAATAGCATCATTTGCTCTATTGCAAATGTTTATCATATGCATCATAGAGTTCAGTGGGCAAATATACTGCAAAGCACAGCTCAGAAACGAGGCACTACTCACCAGCCGATTGATGACAAAACAACACATCCCAATAGTACTCCACGCACAGTAGGTTTGTGACATGGTCATCCTTTTTCCCTTGTGTGTTTTGAATACAGTGTCAACTTATCACTACATTAAACAATGTGATGTATTGAGGTAAGGAATGTATAGGATTGTAAAATATAAGTATTAATCATAAGCTCTTCCAATTACCCAATAGCCATTTGTGATGCCGAAAAAGAAGATATACCTAAATCTATATACTTTTATAACAAGATAAGCCTTCCTGCTTACATTCTTCAAACAGACATGAAATTTGTCAGCTGGGATAAATTTGAATCATCACCATAATAGTGATGCTATATCGCTCACAGTTAACTTTTTAACATAAAAGTTGCAGATTTAGCTCCATGTTTTCAAAACCATTTAAGCTGTAGAATACAGACATGGAGTCTGTCAGGGCTGATCCATTTCAAAAGAAAGTTTGTCTGCTTAGAATTCTGCTATCTATTTGTACCTGTACATATCTAAATACCTTTGAAAATCTGGTTGTCGTAGACGTCAATGGAGCTATGTTAATCCACAATAAGCCAAAGGTCTGAAACCTATTTAAAAAAACCCCAGCATAACATTCCCAAACTTTAGCCCTAGGAGGTAAGTTGGCAGTTTTCAAAAATCTTCCAGCTGAGACACAGTTGCAAGCTGGCTCACTTAGCTATTGTAATTCTTCACAATAGCTGCTCACAGGTGATTGTGAAGAATTAATGTTAGAAAATTGCTTGAATGATGTGGAGCCCTTTATCTTATTAGTATGGCCAATGTCAGCCTGGTTTTTAATTATATTTTCTTTTTTTCCTGCAGATATCTTCATGGACACTGAAGAGAATATATACTATGATTATGTTAAGGAGGACAAGATTATTCCTGCATTGGCTACGTGCTCCTTGTAGAGCTGAGCCTCTTTGCAATACAGTGCAATCCTAGTGCTATAGCAAAACTTCCAACTATAAATGGCTAGATACGTTATAGACCACCATATATTTTCTACCAGTAATGATTGCATGCATGAATAAATAAATCAAGGGTTTCCTCCAGTTTGTGAGGTATAGGCAAGAATAAATCACCGATTAGTCCTAGGGTATGCTTTTTAAGGGTACAGCTTTAGACTGTCTGAGGCAAAAGGAACTTAGAGGGAGAGATCCACAGAAAATTGGGGAATATAAACATGAAGAGAAGGGCAGTCTTCTTGATGTTGGAGGAATCCTTAATTACAGTTTTCTAGGTTAAATAACAATATTGTATAAAGACATACCATTTATGCAACGCTAATGTATGTTTAATTGCCTGATGAGTATTTCATGTATTGTTTCATAATAAATGCTTGATTCAAATCCATTTCAGATGATTTTGTTTACCACAGTCTCCCATATCCTATGCTGACAAAAGTCACTGGCAGTGAGGCTCAGTATTGTGAAGTACTAAGGAAACTGATATCAGAGGACTTTCTAGGATCAGCAGCTGGGAAGCACTTTGGTGCAGTCTAATAATTTTGTAGTTTACTCTGCACAACTTTTCCCTTTCCTTTATAATTCTGTCAGATCAGGCACATGTATCCAGCCATCCCTTTCCTGGCTGTGTGCCTTTATAACTTATGCCTTGGTCAGATGGTAAACATACGATATCTGCAAAACAACATGAAAATTGTCTTGATGGCTCGTACATGGCTGTTACGATCTATAATGGCAATAGAATTAGTTATGAATGGACCAAAGTAACTTGCAGAGTTCCTCACTGCAGTCACACTAAGAGCCTGAGGACTGGTAGCAAAATAAAACACAATTTTGTGAAGATCCATAAGGTAATTACTGCTGCAACAGAGCATTTGATAGGCTGAAATAGGTCAGCAGTCCTTCTAGTACACTTTCCTTCCAGTAAGAGAGCTCTCCTAGATGACTCCAGGGAAATAATTTAAATCTCAAAGCATCAAAGGCTTGCTTTCCCTTACTGACAAGATGAAATCATAGATTAAATCTGGGAGTGTAAAAAAGTATAATCAGGCTGCTATTGTGTGCTTCATTCATAATACTCCCAATACATAGATCTCAATTTGCATATCTCTATTGAAGTTAAAGTCATTAGGTGAAATCCTGGCTCTGTTTTTTCTTGCGCAGTGAAAAATTCATGCCGATCCCAATTATGCCAACTTTCACCCAGTGAAAGTCAATTTAAGTACTTCTCTGAAATAAAAGAACTCCCACCTAGTAATATTAGGTCATGAGTTAGATAGCTAGTAAGGTTAAATAGTAGCTTTTAGGTCTATCTCAGTAACACTGAGCTAATCTTAAAGCAAACATATAGAATAGAGATTGTCTATTCGTTTTAAGTTTTTTTTCCACGAAGGATCTCATATAGGTATCCCCAAAGAACAGTTAAGTATTATTAAGTCTAATTTACAAGGAGAAATCTAGAAACATAGAAAGGTGAAGTATTTCTTTTTAAGACATCCAGCTCTTCTGCTGGCTTTAAGAAGCCAAGTCCTCCATTCATACAAATTCATTTGGGCTGTGCAAGTAAACAGAGAAACACCCTTCAGTGTACCTGAGAGACAGCCAAAGAGGAGGAGGCCAGCACAGCACAGCAGAATTTCAGAAGTTTGCTCAGCATTTGAAGTCTAAAGAGAGAGGGAAGGCATGAGTGGGAGTGCTTTAGATTGTTGCCATGGATGTAGCAATCCTTCATCCTGCTTATTATATATTTCTGTATGTCCATAAAATATATACAGTGTTTTACATGTAATCCAGTGGACTAATAAAAGAACAGGATCTTAGGGTCAGGTATAAATAAACTAACTCAAGCATTTATTATAACTCAGCAGTGAAAAAACTCATACATAATTAGCATAAAAAGTTAACACTGCATAAACATTACACTTAGTTATAATAAGTTATTTCTGTTATAGCTACAGAAATTATGTAATTAAGCTTTTTTTTCAGAGTCCTCCAGTGTAGCTGCTCTAGTGTATTTTTATTCTCTTCCTTTACAGAGATCTTTCCTCCAAAGCCATGCTGTGCTTGAAATCTTCCAAAGTTGAACTAGAACGAGTTGAACTAGATCAAGTGTGTTCAATGACTAATTGGAGGTTTATTTTTATCCATGTCTAAAATCTTGGGGGAAAATGGTAGCCTTTTATGCATACATGCAAACCATTACCTTTGCCTTCACCATAAATCTTGGTGAAGATTTATGAAAATCTATATGACATTAAGTAATTAGAATTTGCATGTGAAAGCCATGAGAGGGCTTAATATAATGAAAATAGGAAGAAAAGTGTTCCAACAGTTGTATACTGAAGACAGGAAAATTTGCAAAATAGTTGATTTCTAAATGCTTTCACAGAAAAGGATTACAACGAACACGGGAAAATCTTTCATCTATGAAAGGGATAAACATATCATTAACTTCAATCGCTGACTTGTTTTCAATGTCTCCTAACTTTGTCTTTTCTCATCTGAAAAACTGCCCGCTAGATGCCACTGTTTCTGCGTATCAACGGCATCACGGCCCTCAATAACTGTTTGACTCAAAATACTGTATCCCTCCTCCTCTCCCCTTGTTTTTTCACTCCTTTTCTTAAAATGTTCAGCTCAGATGGTTGAAATAAAGAGTCATCTCTAACTGGAAAAAAAAGGCCTTTAGCAAATGGCTGATTTTTTCCCCTTTGGATCCAAGATCACTGTGAATGAGGATGTCAGTGTGGTGTCTGTCTGGTGAAGTGGGTGCACCCAATTATGCCATAGAAAATGGTTGAAAGTTTCAACACAGCGCATTGTAGTGGCTTGTGACTTTTTACAGTCTGCCATTCAAACACAGATCCTAGGAAAGGATTCTGTGTGTTTGCAGAAGCTCTTCCCTCTCAGAGTAGGTCCCACTTGACCTATCTTCAGTAAGTCCAAAATGTAAGCTGCAGACTAATTGGTAAAAGCATCACTCTTCATGGCATGACATTAATTTATTACATTTATTATCTTTAGCGGCTTGGGGGACTACGTGTTAGGTGCTGTACAAACCTGTACTGACAAGGCAGACCATGCCCAGGGCCTGAAATGCAGTACCCCTCTATAAAGAGTAGATAAATAATACCAACTCTAATTTAAATATGCAACAACTCCGGAAAAAGGCTGGAATTTTTGAAAGCATCAACTTCTTCAGCAAGGCCAAGACTAAAAGATTTTATCACAGCCAGATAAATAGTATATGAAGTAGTTATACTATTGCCACTAAGCAATTTGGCGGTTCAAGTAATTGGCTATTTCTACCAGACTGCCTTGCCTTTCAGGAGAACATGCACTGTTCTTACGTACTTACACGTACTTACTAAGACTAGAATTTCCAGAAATTTCACTGAAAGCAAGGTAATCAGTTGCTTTATTTGAAATTCACTTTCACAGTGGTGAAGGTAATGGAAAATGCAAAATTAAACTTACCAGTTTGTAGCTTAGATGATACAGTATGTGCCTGCTTCTCCTGGAGGCTGAACAGGTGAGTGCACTCTTCTATTCACGATGGCAGGACTTCTCTGGAGCATTTCTGAGAAGTGAACATGAAGGAGAGAGACAAAGAAAATTACTATAAAAATCTGAAATGAAATCATATGTATGGAAATGCTTCCCTGAAGTACTTTGGGGCTTTTTTTTGCAATAGTTACAGCCTTGTTTTGAATGTTAGAATCTTGTTTTGAATGAAGACTTCTGTTACTCTGTCTTAATGAATGAATGCATAAATAACTTCTGAAACAGTGGAGGGAAATTGGATTGATTGAATGTGATCACTGCAGTAGGAATCTAGCTTAGATTCTCAGTAAAAACTTATTTTTTAATGACTAAAGAGATCAGAGTGGACTTTGGAAGGTTATCTGAGCCTTTTATGGTCTACAAAGAGTAGAAAATCTTGTGAGAACTATGTGTCTTGAGATTTCTGGTATGTGATTAGAAATGCTGAGTGATCTGTCTCCTTTCTGGCATTTTAATCCTTTTCCAGGTCTGGGCGTAAAGATGTGTGCTAAAATGAAAAACAGTAAAAAGCAGAAAAGGTTCAATGAACTTTGAGCTAATACAACTATCCTTATTCTATCAAATGGGCATGTCCAGCCCAGGGTAGGCTCAACAAGAAGTGAAAAGTTTGAAGCACTGCCGTTGTTCCAACTCTCCAGCTTATCTTGGTACTTCATGTCTTTTTTTCAGGACATTTCAGTACGTGATAATCAGTTGAAGTACAACTTTTTTCCCCAGATTTGGGGGGATTTGGATCTAAGGATCCATTTGGGCATCCCTCTTTTTTGTACAGTTTATATAACGTGAGTATCATACACAGACCTTTATTAAACTGAGCCAACCTTAAATACAGGTGATTTTAGACAAAAGACAACATGAGGCAGAATATTGCTTAATTTTGATTTTTTTTTCAGAATAAAGAGAAACTATTGAGTGGCTTCAAAAGATGAATTCAGCAAAATGCTCCAGATGTTCAGAATATACTTGGCTTAAAGATTTGCTCTTGAACTCTCTTGGTGTGAGTCTCAGTATGTGCCTATAAAAATGAGACCAGAATCCAGTTCACAAAATGCCTGATTATCAGACCCACAGCACTTCTACTGTCCAGACACCAACAGAGCCCAACATTCCACTTAACGCAATCAGGATGCACTTCTGTGTACTTCCCATGTACTGCATAGGATTAGTTCCAGCATCAGTAATAAACTTCAAACAGATGAGAAAAATTATTCACACACATAATTATTTGCAGAGTAAGAGCTTGTCCTTGTTATTTAATATATATAGTTTGAGTACATAGATTTGCCCAGTTCAACTAGCAGATTGCTCATGTTTTGGCAGGCCAGTTTTACTTTTGGCCAAAATCAGGCCTAACAAACAAAGCCCGACTATTCTGTTTTCACGGCCTCTGTTGATCAGTTAGAGGCACAGCTTAAACTAAGCCCTGCAGAATGACAGGTTTGCCCCTTCCAGCTTGGAAGACAACGGGCCAAGCAATGTCCATAAGATGACTATACTAGAGCTCACGTACCTCACAGGGATCCGAGGTGCGATCACTCATGGCTGATTTAAATACACAAGGTTTTCTGCATACCTGCATAGGAAAAAAAGCCAAACATCAAAGGAAGCCTTAGCAGTAATAGGAATGGATTAAATGTAAATAAAGCATTCTTAAATTAATAATGAACAAAGATGGGATTTATCTGCTCTTTCTAGGTCATGATTCCTATAATCCTAAAAGAGATTCTTAAAATGGGCCTTCTACTAGTGTTCATTTCTTTTCATTGATTATGGAGGGACCTGAAGTCTATAAAAATTGTAACTGAATTTTCTCAAAATCTGATCCTTAGTAATTATGCAAAACCAACAACTGTATGGCACTGGCGTGGCTGTTTTTGTGCTGAGACGCCTGTGTTCATGACACTTTGAACATTTTACTCCTGGGGTTGAAAAGCATCCAACACTTATGAAGTTCTGAATTTCACTTGGTGGCATCTTTGTCCATAGCTAATGAGAGAGAAAGGCAGGTGCCCATGGGACATTTGGGAGGGAGAATCTTCACCCTCCGATCACAGAGCAATAGCGACATTTTCCTGTACAAGCAAATCTTGCCCAGGATGTGGCAGACCCTTCACAGCACGTGGTTTGGCTTCACCCGTCTGGCATAAGAGCAGGGCTCCCCCTCCTTGCCCCAGCTTGCTCCCACCTGCTCTTTGCACCACTCAGGGATGATTTCATAAGCTCAGCACCATGCAAGAAGTCTCCCTTCCTTGCAGAGCCCAGCATCAATCCATTCTCCCAGGAGACACTTTGCAACCATGGGCATTCAGTGTGTTACGAGGAGGGGTAAGGTATGTAAAAACCCAGGATTTTAAGCAAAGGAGGTAGTAGCTTTACCTCAGAAACACACAAATCTGGAGTGTGAAATTAATCCAGGCTAATAGTGTTGCCTTCAGCTCCATTACTTTTACATTATAACTGGTGCTGGGAAGCAACTGGGGACATTGGGCAATACTGGCAACCTACCATGTGATTCATAATAGCGGAAAGATTTCCTTCCTACTGCTATGCTTCTGTTACCAGAACGTGGCTTATAAGCCTATAAGTAATTAGCAGAGCACTTTTTTGGCAGAGTCTGTCAAAGACTCTGATCAAAGTTCTGGGGAAAAAACTCAGTAAAAAAGAAAGACCAACACTGAGCAGCAGCCACGGGAAGAGCCACAAAAAGGGATTTATGCTCAATTTATTGGTGCCATGGTACGTGCAAGAACAGTACCAGACTCTTGTTATCTGTGGGGAATGGACCACTCCATCAAAACAGGGTCAGGCTGTTTCTGTAGTCATGCAAGAATACTAGTGCGATAATTTTATAGGTCCAATGGAAGACTCTTTAATTTACTGGGAAATGACAAGGTGTCTGTGGCCAACTTGTATAAAATTTACTCCTTTATACCTTAGTTACATGCCATTGACTATTTACTCTGAGTCTGCGGATGTATTTATCATTCATGCATCATCCTAACCCATCAAAGAGCCCTACTCAGAGTCGGATGTGTTGGATTCCTCACCTTTCTAAAAATGAAACTCCAATGACTTTAAAAAAATTATTTTTTTTTTTTAAATGTTATGTTCACAAAGCAAATTCTTCCTGGAAGCAACTGACAGGTATTTAGAGTTAAATAAGAACAGATTCCTGCACAGCAAACAAAGACTATCAGGAGACATACTCTTTTGTTCACACACCAGCCAGGCCTGTGCGCAGCAACTACATGTACTGGAAATTGTGCACAGCAATACTGTGCAGCTCTAGATTTGATTTGTTTCTAGTCTGTATTAGGTTATTCTTTACTGTCCTCACTGTGCTATTCTGTATTATCTACTGCTACTATTTTACACTACAGCTACACTCTATTATTGTATGAATCACATTTCAAATAGGTCACCATAGAGGAAACTCTCAGACTGCACAACAACTGAATACTATGATTCACAATGATCAGAGCCCTTGAGCCTGAAAAAGAAATAATCTAAAAATATAATTAAAAAATAAATATTCATTTATTCATTTTCCAATTGTGAAACCCACAATTTTAGGCTCACAGGCAACAAACTTCATTTCAAAGCAGAAGCAAAACAAATAAATGTAGTAGATTTTTGTCTATCTATATTTATTTTTATATATGTATATATTTACAGATATTTTAATGTACTCTAAATTATAGAAATAAAGCTTATGTTTCAACAGTGGATGACTCTGACTTGCATTTCAGCATTCTGGCTGCAGAAATTAAGACATTCAAGAACATTTTTTGGCCAGAGTAATTTATTTTTAAGTCCTCAATATTTGAGGGCATTTCAGTGATATACAAAGTTTTGCTACCATCAAATCTATAGCCCTGGAGAAGGGTTGGGTATGTGTGTGGAATGTTCATATTTGGTATTTTAGATAAGAGCCATAGCAGAAACAAAACTTTTCTTTTTTCCTCCTTCTTCTCTGTTTACCATTTGATGCTTTAGAGCTGCCCAGGGAAAGAGAGAAAAATATCTTCTATTTCAAATTGCACAGCTGTTGCACTGCTGGAGAAAAACATTTTAAATATTAATATGGCTTTGGGGCTAAAAGCATTTCTTAAGAGGCACTTCAGTGGAATGAGTTTCAGCAAAGTGAACAATCACAAAAATAGAGTCAAAGACCAAAATCCCTCCAGCTGATAGTAAGCCAATTTATTTACTTTTTGGTGCATGCCTACAGAACTCATTATGTGTGATTGTATCAGTTACAGCTTTCCAGTACAACCTCAGTAAAGAACAGCTTGTAGATGCAATAGATTATGTACTCTGGAGTCAGAAACATCTTCCTTTTCTCACCCTAAGCTTTACGTGTGACTCAGACTATCTCAGTTCTCTCTCCTCCACTCCAGCTTTGGTGAACTGGGGATGCTTCCTTGCAGGTCAGGGTGCTTTTATCAGCTGCACAGCCTCCTCCACTCAGTAAATTCTGCAGCTGTGATTAAACTGCCCATGGAGGTTAAAGCTTTCTTACCCAATACTACTAATGTGTCTAAGGGTGTATATTGTGGTTGCCCCGTTTAGCTCTGCAACAGCCCATCCTGTGCACTAATCATTCCAGCTGCACCTAGAGGTGACTCACCCCAAACATACTCACAGGGTTTCATCCCACCCAAGAAAAAAACAGCGGTTTCCCTCAAAGTGGTCTAACGGTAGATTTCAAATGGTGCACCGAACAGAGGGCATTGCTTTAACTTTGGCTAGGGTCCATCCCGAGGAGGCATGGTTCTAGCACAGGTGATATACTGACCGGGCTTACGAAGGGCTGAGCATTATTTACGCCCTCAGACTGATGCATCTTCAGTTCTGCTTTGAAGAGGAATTATCCTGCATGGTCTGAAATTCATGGCTGCCAAGGGGTAGGAGGAAGCTACTTCCATCATTTCAGTTGCTCTCCTATTTCCTATTTACCAGGGATGACAAATGTTCAAGCCACCTAGTTAATTTCTTCCCGAGCTTTTAATTCTGCTCCGTATGCATCAACAGCTTTGCTGTTGAAACCACACTCTGTCAAGAGCAGGTCTGGAGTGAACAGCACCTGTGGCTCCAGTCTGTCAGCAGCAGGACACACGTGTGCCCAGAACGACTCCCTCTGAGCCACGGATAAATGGATTACAGCTCTGGGCTACACACAGTAAATCACCACCAGAGAGACAGAAGCACAGGGACAACAGAAATACCAAAATGTGCTTTTTTAGAACATGACTTCTTAAACAAGACAAAAAAATGTATGAAATGACAGCAAGGTCACTTTTTCCTTAACTGTTGCTCCAATTTAAGCCCACACATGTGTCTCATTTATTTTCAACTTTGCTCTTCTGCTATCTCTATCCTGTAAGAGATGGTTACAGACCATTACCCGCAGTGAAGGACCACAAAAGGTGCTAGGTATTTATTAGCTTATGCACTTTTTGGTAATTTCCTTTTATTTTTGGAATTCAGTTTCAGAAGTGCCTCATGTTCCCTGTTAAAACTCAAGTCCTGTTATGGTGAGCAGTGTACAAACATCTCCCCTATATATTATGTAGACAAACCTACTAACTTTGGCCTGCAAAGGCTCTGTTCACCCATGTGGTGACAGGGTTGATTAGATGTTGCAAGCAATTGTAGTGGTTACTGAAAATCAGGGAGATCAGCATTTACCATAACAGTAGCATTCAGACATTGCTCACTTCATCTGCCTCATGACCAGATTTTACTACCTACAAACCTCACCTTCTGATCTCCGTTGCTATCACATGAACAATGCATGCCATCGCTCACATTGATTGTTATTGGGCTGGGGTACTTAGGAACTATAAATACATCACCACAACTATCCTAAAATTTTTAGGGTGGAATAATGAACTGCAAGTTCTGAGCAAACCAGTAAGTAAAGTATCTTAATTCTGCTTAAATTAGCACTAAGAGTTTGCATTTAACTGAAAGGTCTATAACTGTATATTATTGTTTATTTTATTACACTTGCAATAGAACCTTAAGCTAAAATTGCAGATGTAATCCTTCCAAAAATTCAAGCTCTATGTTAAGAAACTGTTTAAGAAACTGTGTGCACCACTCAATTAATGGAGACCCAGCCTCCCCAAACCCAGGAGTAAGGCAGTCTGCATCTATGCAGACATGGAAAATTGCTCCGCCAAAGTTTATGAAAGGAAAATAGAATCCACTATTCTAAAAGGAGTGTCATAAAGTTTGATGTGCCTATTTCAAAAGCATTTGGAACAGGTATTCTCCCCCTCTGACCAGACAGAAATATCTTTGCTTCCAGCTTTAATGCCAACTCCAGGGGGGTAAAAAAGGAATTACACTTTCTGGCATTTTGGAGAACATGGGGCAAAGTTGGAAGGAGCCCATGTGGGAAGAAATCCGAGGGGGATGTGATGGGAGGGAGCTGGGGCTGGAAACAGAAGTCCTTTGGCTGTATTTTGATTGAATCAGGTGAGGCCAGCAGGGATAAACACTGGGCTGGTTTCTCAGAGCAGTGTCCCAGCTTTGCTCTTTGATCCTTCAGCTTAACGCAATCCAGGGACAAATCACAGTGAAACTGGGTGTGTGTAGGTGTAGGTGTGCACGTACGTTTGGGGGGATGGATGGAAGGACGGAGGCAACAGGCAATCAGTGTTGCCTCTCTTCCCACCACATTTCATCTCTGCGCTGTCCGCGCCAGCTCCCATTGCTGTCACACCTTTCCAGGGCCCAGGTCTGGCCCCCAGACAACCTTTTTTCCAAACCCAAGTGCTTACAGAAGCAGAGATTTCAATTACGAGACCTGCAATGTCATCTTTGGGATGCCTGGTGCCCTCATGATGTTGCAGTTTTGCGGGGAGGTTGCAGTGTCAAGGGGCTGCACGCTCCAGTCACTCAGGAACCTGCTTGCTCTGGGGCTGCCCAGCACAACTGTCTGCTTGGCCGTCTGTCAGGCAGCACATCCGTCAGTCCACCAGTCCACCAGGCAGCCCACCAGCATTGCCTGCTTGCCTCAGAACCGTGCCCGGTCATCGAACCAAGTGATGGCTGTAACCCTGCCTGGCTTGTCGCTGCAGTAGTCTGAAACACCGAGCAGATCTGGGTAATTAGTTCCAACTTACAAATGAACCCAAAGAAAGTTTCTATTGCTGATAACAGGCCAAACCAAACCTGCTTGTGGGACAAAATGCTTTCACAGTGAGACCATGCCAGAGAAGCCCAAGGCAGCATGAAGTATATACCCTCATCGTCTTTCTCCCGTGCTGTGAGGGTCTCTTGGCCCACAGTGGTGGTGGCTCAGGGATTATTGTTGGCACAGTCCTTTCGCACTGCCTCCAGAGCTATTGTCCTGCACTGACCGAGAAAGATTCGTCCTGTCTCGTAACAGGAAAGTAGATGAATTGGCAGAGAAGGGCCAGTGGATGCCAGTCTGAAGGCACCAAGTGTCTGCCTTCCCATTGCGTTTGTCCTTTGGTCACCTACAGGATATAGGTTGTCCCCTGTGTTAAAGCCCCTGAACTATCGTCCATGGGCCCCTGAGAAGCAATCTACAAAAAACAGCTAGTGTAGCCATCTCTGGTTTAGTCCATATCATGAAAAATGAGAGACTGCCACAAATTCTGTCTAAACAGAAATTTCATTTTCTGTCCCTAAACCGAGTCTTCTCAGGATTGTATATGGATGCCAAAAGGCCATTGCAAAGAAGACCCAGAATACTGAGTTTGTTGGCCTTTTTTGCCTAGTGGAGAAGTCTACATTGTGTTGCATGGTTCTTCAGATCGATATTGCTTCTACTTCAAGAATCAGAAATGGCACTTAAAAGTGGCTATTGTAAATTAATTGAATTTTTAATTGTGTCTCATGTAGCTGTGTCCACTTAGCTCCACTGTCTTTCTTTGTGGTTTGATATATGGCAACAGTACAGAAATGCTGCATTCTGGGATATGAAGAAGCTCAGTGGAGGAGGATATAAACCGGATGTGCAACATATCCAGTGTGGATGCAATGCACCTCCTGTGACCCGCCTGGAGATGATGCAAATACAATCATGTTTTGAGACAAAGAAATAGAAATTACCTCCAAGAGCAAGGAGGGAATATAACAGACCAGAGCAGTTCAGAGAATAAGAAATCATTTTAAACTACAAAAAAATAATTTTAAAAAAGCAAAAAAGAGCACATTTTTTATAAAATTTTGTAAAATAAAAAAAGAAGCTAAGTGTCTTTGCCCCATGTTTTCACTGAAACCATGAAGATAATTCTCTGCTGGAACCTCCAGTTTGTTTCACAGAATCTTTGATAATTATGCATATGATTTATTTCAGAGCATAGTTACGGTAAAGCTGCAACCCTTACTCTCACCTTGAGTTTTATCGTAATAGTACAAGTATTTCCCATTGGACCAGATTTTAGTAGAATGATAGTACTCCCCGTGGCAAGTCCTAACAAGCTGATTTCAGAGGTTCCATCTGAAAATAAATCCTCACTTTAGGATAATTTTTTTCTCCAACAAGGGGTTTTAAGTTGAATGGCCAGACCCTCATTTGTTATAAACCTGGACAGGTCACTGACTTCAATGCATATCGGCCACCACTGTGGCAGGGGAAAAAATAACAAATCTCTGTAATAGTTTACACCCAAATTCTGCTACCTGTACTGAATAGGCTGGTTTGTGGAACACCGAGATATTAACTGCTAGCAAATGTCACAGGCCCCGGCCTATTATGATTGAAACAGTGGTAGAGGGATCTGAAATGGGCCACTTTTTATTCGGTGTTGTTTTGATAAATTTATTCTATTTCAGGCAGTGGAAGCTGATGGCGTCTGAAAGCAGGCATGCGAGACTGTCCTAGGAGCAGTCAGAGCTAACTCACCACTGCAGGTATAAAGAGAGGCTATACCTTGAGATAGATTAGTGTCATATCGTCAGTCACAAATCTTAGCGCATGGATACCTTGCTTCCCCAAAAGATTGCATTTCAGTAATGAGATTTCACATTTCTTGGAATTCTTGGCACAGAAGAGGCTGAAATCTGTGGAGTTTGTTAAGCTGTTTTGCACCAGAAAACTGGATTCAGAAGGTGCATTTAACCAGCAATAATTGTCATCAGCTCTGTGATAAAACTGGAACAAGGATGAACAAACTGACCTGGAAGATTTGTGTCTTTCCAGGGAGAGCCTACATTTTCTCTTGTTCTGCTGCTGGGTTTGATGCTTCCCTTTGTCAGCACCTTCTAGGCTCAGGTCTTGTGCAAATGTGCCACACACACGAGCTTTTTACATCAAATAAAAAAAATTAAAAAAAAAAGTCACAGATGCTACAAAAGTTATTATTGCCATGGGTTTGAACCTGCCCGGTCTGAGTAGTGGGTATGAGAATTTTTCTCTTGTGGTAGAGTTTCAGAGAGAGAGTTTTCCCTTTCTTCTCTTACCTTGGCTGCTGGTGTGGCAGGTCCCAGCAGTGGCCCTCCCTGTTCCCACACAGACGGGTGGGGAACGGGTGGGCTGGGAAGGGGAGCTGAGGAATTTTGGTTTGGCACCCCTCGCACACCGAGGCAGCCAGGCGGCAAGGAGGGGAACGCAGTCGGAGCCAAGCACAATGCTAACACGGATTGCTTCTTTTGGAAAGGAAGAAACCCAGGAGCCACAACTGAAGCACTGCTTTGCTGTTGGGATAACTCAACTGTATACTGTGCGCTGCCCCTAAGCCCAACAGAACTAGGACAATATTTCACTGAATTGGGAAATGATCTTTGGACTGTGTCTTAAACTGAAATGCTCATTGTTTAGATAATTTGGAAAAATACCTTGTTTTTCTTTGGTTGACTGGTCTCTGGAAAAGTTTAGGATGGCATGCACATTGTGGTAAAAAAGGAAAAAAATGAGAACAAACAAGAAATTTGAATTAATTTGTCATGCTGGGACTAGGACTGCTGGGGAATTGTAGAAATTACAAACTGAAAAAAGGCGGCACCACAGATAACTCTGTTTACCACTGAAGAGATGGGCAGAGGATTCCCAGAACAAAGAGTGCCTGAAAACCCGCAGTGTTCAGTGGCTACTGAGAAATGGGAAGGTGCTTATGAGAAAGGAGCAGAGGAATTACCAAGGAATGTGAGAAGTTCACAGCCTAGCCTAGTTTCATTTGCGTGGGCTGGATGCTGCTAGTCTAATCAGGCCATCATTCAATGGCCCTTTGGGCTGCTTCTGAAAAAGTGGTTCTTCCATTCCCTCTTCCCCTAGACACTCGTTTCTGTGCTCTCTTACGCTAGCACAAGCATTCATGTGGCTGTACTACCCTAAGAAACTAATTAGTCGTATGCTTTTTTTTTTAAATTGAGTTGATATTCAGCTGCATCAGTTCCACATGGTCCAACTCGTTGCACAGCCATATAAACGCTGGTGCCAGACAAGAGTGGGTGAAAAAAGTGACTGGGTGCAGAGGAAGAGGGGGGAGAGGAGTGGAACAACCCTTTTCAGCAGCAGCCAGATTTATGCCAGATTAAAGTGACCGTGTAACCACAGCCTCTTTGAGTAGCCCCCTTAATTTCATTTTGGGCATATGAAGAATCAGCTATTACTCCTACTGAGTAAGAGCAGCACAAACAGGCTTTTATCATCTGATCGTCTCACATTTGCTGAACTTGTGATGTGCTCCGTGCTCTGCCAGAATTTCTGGGAGGATCTGTGGCATTTATAAGGAAACCCACCTAGGGACAATATCATTCCAGTGTAAGAAGGCTGGTATGTATGCAGCCACTTTAGCAGCTCCATCTGCTATGAAAGCAAATGAACTCAAGAGCAGACAAGAACTGATATGTGAAGTTAGAGTATAAATCTGACTGCATAAATTAAAAGGACGGGAATGCAATGGATTTTGAATAGGTTCTTTCACATGATAGTGTTCTCCTGGAATCAGAAAGCAGACATTGCAGCAAAAAAAGCTTTACAGTGTTCTGAAATAAATATTAGTATTTTTCTTAGCACAGAGGAGTTAAATGAAGTGGTAAATCAAAACGTGTATGTGTATGCATATACATTAGAGATAGAAAGTGAGGACTGTAGCAAAAAGGGGTTGATATGGAATATTGACTGATACAGAATGTGGACAAAACATTGACTGCCTGTTGCAAGTTTTCTACTTTCCCTAAGACATCATCTTTCTGGGCTGGAACTGGCAGATGTGTGGAGGTTCAGCTTCCCCAAGTGATTCTCTGCACATTACTTCATGGAAAGAGCCATGAAACTCTGGGCCAATGCTTCCCTGAATCAGCTGAGAGCCTGCAATGAAAGGTCCAAGGGACGAACCAGCTCTTTAGCCACTTGATTACAACATAGACAATATCTGTGCAGAAATCATAGAAGCAGAATAAATTAGGATGTGTTGAGATCCAAGGAATCCTACAGGGTGTGTAAGAAGCAGCATAATGTTATTTTAGGTCATTGCAATAATGACACCAATATCAATGCTGGTAACAGTAACTCCATGCCTGGTCCACAAGCAAGTTAGGACTATTTATAAAACTATTATCCATATGCCACTATGAAAGTAGCCATGTCCCAGAGTGGTTATAGTGAACATTATTTCTTGCCATCTTCTTCAATTTTTGATTAGGATTTGTATAGTTTACCTGCAATTTTAATGAAATGATTTAGCTTTTCTGATAATCTGTTATGATTCCTGTTTTAAATTTTGTAGGTGTTAATCTGATATTGAGCAACTGAATACTTTAAGCTTCTGTTATATCAGCATAATTTCAGTGATAGCTCTTTTCAAGTTTGTTCTTTCATATTTATTGATTTCAATATATTTATGAAAGAGTTCTGAACGGCTTTTCTTCCAAAAATAGCATAGATCAAAAGCACTGAAAAATCTAGCAAAATTTCCTTTTCTTGTTAAAACTGAATTAAGGAAGCATGTTTTCACTGAAGTTGTACCTCTAATTCCCTATAAGCTCAATGTTTATTATGACATTGGGAAAAGGATATTTCTGGTGCTAATAAGGTTTGATTACAGCTTTCCCCCAAAGAAGTTTCTTCTGAAGCATTAACAAGCTTCCTCTGGGAAGCTGTTCTCTCTCAGCTAGCCAGTTCTTCTCTTACTCACCTGATCCAAAGCCTGCTGAGGTGGTTTTCCATTTCTTTGACTCAGACCCACTATCCATGTCTTGATCTTCTGTGACACTGGAAATTATTCACCCTCTGTCTTATTAACTTTCAGCTGGCCTTGGCTACTGGCCTGCTCCAAGGGTTGCCTTGCCAGGATGCTTATTTACCTTCACCAAAACACCAGACGTAGTTTAAACTGAAAACATACCAGTTAGGACTTTCAGGCAAAACATTCAATTCTAAATGAAAAGAATTCAATTAATTCTAAATGAAAAGAATTATTTAAAAGAAAAATACAGAACTATGCTGCAATTTGATGTCTCTCTGCTGTCAATAAAGGATACAGCTAGTCATTTCATTCAAAACAAAACACGCAGTCTTTCTAAATACCCTCCCTGATCAGACCACCAAAGCACTCAGCATCTCTCTTTTGCTCACCAAATATTTTTATGATTTTCCACAAGAAACAGCCAGGCCAAACTCTAATAACCACTCTGAGAGGATGGGAGTACATCATGTCTCCAGACACCGTGAAAATAAAATAAATCACTAGAGGAACAAAATTTTATATGGCTTGTTTTTTAAATTATGTTTTGCTATAAGAAATGATGAACAGAAGCATGAACCGAACTAAGGAGCAAATAGCTATTCTTGCCTAGATCTTGGAGCACTGTTGTCAGAAAAAAGCAATCTTCAGAAGCAGCCAAGAGGTTTAAGAGCACCAGCCATGGTCTTTAGAAAGCCTTTCCCTTTAAGACCAGAATGTCAACATTAGAGACTGTGTCTATACTAATAAGTAACATGCACAATTTTAACAATGAGGGCAGTTAATCACTGTGGTATCTTATCTAGGGATGAACAAGATTCCTGTTACTCACAGTCCTTAAATCAAGACTTGGCGTATGTCTGTGTGTCACGCTGCGATGTAAAGCAGAGACATGAGAGCCATTTTAAAACCACCTAGCTCATAGAGTAATGGGAGTCTAGCAGTAGAAAGATAGAGTTAGTACACATTAATGAGGCCAATTTATCCAGCTGTTTGGTAGGATAGATTATCCCATTCTGAGTTCAGCTACACTGCTCTCTGGCCCCACCAGCTTATTTAAAGTCACTCTATGTATCTTTACTCTTCCCTGTGGTCTCCAGTGTAGATGTAACATGGCTGACTTTCTGTAAGTAATATTAAAGCTCAGACAGATATTACGGGCTCCATGGAGGGATCACTGGATGATGCTCATGGCCTGGTAGACAGTCTCTCTCTAAAGAGTATGCAGATAAAATAAACCCTGTTTCAGACATCAGCCCTAGAACACATTACTTCCTCTGGGATTGGCTGGCTTTGGCCCTCCCTGACCCCCTATTCTTGTTTGTGAACTTCAGACTATGCGGAGAGTCAAGCATCAGGACCTCCCTAGTTTGCACCGTTGTCAAGATTCACACAGAAGCAGCTTTCTTTGAAACCAGAGAGATGTACAAATGTTAAGTGTTTGATGCCTTATTGCACTCCCATCCTAACCAGAGCATCAACCACTGAGAAAATTCTTTCTACCTGTGTTCCCCCTCCACATGGCAGAATAAACTCCTATATCAGCAGCTGTTTCATTACTGAACTCTGGATATTCCCCTCCCCAGCATTCTCGGTCTCCTAACGCTTGTCCTTGGCTACCCTTACAAACCTGCGTGGCAAAAGCGTCTGCCTCTACCGCCAGGGCTGAGCCCAAGAATCGTGCCTCCCTGGCACAGCGGGCGCTTCATGACTGGCAACATTTCAATCCCACTTTATGCTTTGCCACCAGAAAGCCAGGCACACACGCTGAAATGCTGCCCGTGCATTACCGCAGTGTCTTCCATAAGAAAACATGGATTTCTGCCACTAGACAGACACAGAAACTAGTAAGCTATTCCCTGCATTCTTCTATCCCCCTGGGCACCCTGTGTAAGGGAAGCCATTGATGCTTGCCATCAGATAGACACACAGACTAGTAATAAAATACCCATGATTCACTGCATTTTTATTCCTTAGGGTGCTTCTGAAGAGGGAACTACTGATTTCTTACTTATGTTTAAATGATTTGTGAAGGGAAAAAAATTTCTATTTTATAGCCCGTGCCTTTAGCCATAGTGGAAACTGTTTTCTGTGAGTTCTGTATTCTGTTTGATAGATAGCTTTCTTCTAATTACTTATCTTTACTTTTGTTTTGGTTGGTTGTGGTTGTTTTTTTTTTTTTTTTTTAAGTTAAAAGTTGCTATCTATCAGGTGAAACATCAAAGCCCTGGCAGTTTCTTCATTTACTCAGTTCAGTGGGAGACCTTCCAGCTTGAAGAACATGATCATTTATAACACAGTAGCCCCCTCCAGTACATGCAATTATATGATAGTGCTCTACCCTAAAGATCATGTAAAAAGCAAGGTAAAGACAAAGGGACATGCCAAATCATTTTCCCAAACTCACACAGCAAATCTGGCAGAGCCAGGCAGAAACCAAGTTCTCTGGATCTCTGGTCCTGTGCCAAGCACCTGGATATAGCAAGCCCCAGCATATATGCATGTGAATAGTCAGGGGGAAGAACAGCCAGGATCATCTCTACCTACCAGCTCCAGGCTAGGGGAGGCCACAATGGTCCTCCTTGTTCTTTGGGAGCAGGAGGACTTGCAGGTTCTGCCCTTAGCCAGGGATGGGTTTGAACACCATGGAGATTGGCATAGCACAGCAACCTAAGATAGAGGTCTCCACATTCAGCCAGCAAGGAGAATCCTATCCCCAAGACAGACTGTAGCCACATCATCGCATAATGCTCCAGAAAGCAAAACATCCCCAGAACTCCCACGGCAGGGCCCTCACCACAGGTCATATTTTGGTGAGTGGTCTGAGTACGGCCCTTCATCATTTCCTTTCCATATTAGTCACATTTAGTCTTGCTCCACTTTCTGCCTCTGGAAGCCTCCCATAAGCACTGTGTCTGGTCTGGGGGAGAAAGCAAGCCTACAGAAAATGATATGCAAGTATCCATGCTCAAAACCACCTAATAATACGTCTCAGTTCTTCCTGACTTGGTAGTGTCTGCACTGGAGAAGCCAGGGTTTGGAATAGAAGAGAAGAAATTGGCCAGGACAAAAGTGCATTGGCAGAGCTCTGTGGAGGCACTCACGCAAATCCTGCCCACACTACATCTGGATTCATCCAGGGCTTTCATGATCATTGGATTTGCCAAACTTTTTTTTAAAACAAACAATCAATAAAGGGAGGAAAAAAATAAAGTAACTGCTTGGCCTGAAGTTTGTTGCTACTCAAGAACTTCCCACATTGTGCTAAGTGTAAGTAAAGAGGGAAGTGTACTCTTTTGGGGCCCAATTCACACCCAGGTTCTTTGCCTCAGCCACATCTGTTCTTCCAGGGAGGCTCAAATGCTTAGATGTGGCTGGTGAGCTCCTGAAGCTGGCTGGGCCAAACAAGCAGAGTTTAGGGCTGAGCTGGCTGAGAGGTAGGCTGATTCTGTGCATTTTTCAGGGAAAGGTTGCTGACAGAGTCCTTCAGGAACCCAAGCTGGAAAATAAAGCTGTTGCTTATGTTCAGGGAAGTTCTCCTGAACATCAGCAGCAATGTGGCAGGTTGCAGTCCAGCAAGGGCAATGCCTCCACCTGGACCTGCACATGTAGAACTTGCTTTCCACTGACTGCTGCCACTGTGTCTGCAAAGGTAAAGAGCAGCCCTGAAATCAGCATCCATGTAAGGAGGAAGCTTATGGGAGTGCTACGGTAGCTCTTGCATTTCTCCCTTGCCTGCACAGGCAACCAACATCCAGACTCCAGTTCTGCCAGTCCGTCCTACCAACCTTTAAATCCAGAGACTAACTTATGAACCACCTGTGTCATCCTAGCCTTTTCCTGTTTGAAGACGGGATTTTGTATTTTTTCCTCTATCTCAAGAGGACAGCCTAATCTCCATCTGATTTCTCTGCACACAGAGAAAGATCTTATTCAGAGGACCTGCGTTTTGGACTAAGACATACAAGCAGACACAATAACTCATGTATTAGGTTTCTTGGTGAAGGTGAAGATACAGCATTGTGGAACAAGAAATTCAACGTCACCAAATATGTCAAGTATCAGAAATATTTCTTCCATAACAAAATATTGCTTTCCCTTGAGCATTACTGCCACCTGTTTACTATCATTTAACTTCAGTGGGAACAGATTTGTTTCCACAAGGCATAATCAATTTGTCTTTATGGCAACTGTACATTACAATAAACAGTCTTCTGAAGAACACCCCTTACATGCAAATTATTAATTCAAGGTAAAGATCTAGAATCATCCAAAAGACACAGAGACTGCCTGAAGCAGAGGTACAGATTCTGGAAGGAGCAGCTAAACACCTCATTAACTGAGCTTCATGCCGTTTAGTCTGAGTGACTGAATATTTCCAACACAATTGAAACTGTGGTCCTCTGAATTAATATTATTTTTAATAAAAGGAGGCGCTAAGTTGCCTTCTTTGGTGAGCATTGTGGAATGTTTCTAACTTCCCTACCAGACATGGCTGCATTTGAGTGATATTTGTAAGGCACTTGGAGAAGAAATGTGCTATATAAAATGAGAGATTATGCCAAACCTCAGTGTTGGATTAATATGTCTGTGTGAATTTAGAGGATGAAAAGCCACCTTCCATTTGATGGCAAGGTGTCAAATTCCATGTTAGTGTAAACTGATGCAGACAGTTATGAAAAAAAGTTATTCCAGTTGTACTGACAAAGAATCTGACCCTGGTCCATTTGCCTGAAATGAAGCAACCAAAATCCTGGGTCTGAACATGCCAGAAGTTTGTGTTAAAACTCATGTCTAGATCCTAGTTTTGCTTTTTGGGCCTTTTTTAAATGCATCTTTTTATAGCGATGATATATTGCTAAATGAAAGCATTGCAGCAAATGCTAGCAGGAAAACCACAAATCACAAGAAAGATGCTTTATAAATTATAGAATTTTAAGAGTATTAGATTTTTTTCACACATTTTATATGTTCACCTGAAATTGCAGAGCAAGCACATATGCTAGTTCAAAGTAAGAATCAGTTTATGTCCAAAACTACGGAATGAATTTTGTGTCCTCTCAAACTCTCTATATACCTCCCATGATTTCGTAAATGGTACTTTTGTGAAAACTCTCTGCTAGTGCATGAAATTAGGACTCTGCAGTCCAGTCCAATCGCATTGATTCTCCTTTGATTAAGAAAGAACCGAGCATTGCAGAAGCAGTAATATCTCAAGCCAGATCCCTACTGCTACAGGGGACACAGCTAATACAGACTACAGCAAACAGATCTGCAGGACCATTTTCAAAGTGGTTTCAGTGTCTCACTGGGAGATTTTTGCTGGCTAAATCAGCAAATTTCAGAGCATACATTAGGTCTGTGACTCCAGTTAATGAGTCCTTTGTTTTATTAGATGAATTGCTAAGGAGGGTCATTTTCTAATACATCTTTTCCCAGCAGAGTAAAATCTCCACCACTGAAAACAGCCATAGGCAATGCATTACATTTATATTACCCATGTAAGTTGCTCCTTACAAATAATGAACACTCATAACTAAGCACTGCTCAGAAGAATAAATGACTAACCAGATTTTATCAGTACACAGGCTAAATTCAATGATTTATGAAGAAATCTTGGTCCCGTCTAATGGAATTTTCCCAAAATAAATTCATGTAAACAACTTGCCACAAAGAGGCAGTCAGTGCTGGTTGGTATGTGTAAACAGCTTTAACAGTTGAGAATATAATCTCCTTGACTGCTGGGCAGTCTGGGGAGATTCATGCAGAGTCTCCGTTCAGAAAACCACCTTTGGCTCTGATCCTCCTGACATCATAATGCCATCTATTTCATTAGTTTTTAGTAAATGTGACTATCATCATAGATGGGTAGAATCACTTTGCCTCTTGAAGCCAACACATGAATTTTTACAGTACTCATCAGAATCCCAGGATGAAACTCATGGGTAGGACTAGTGGAAGGAGGTAAGAGAGGCAGAAATGGAAAAAAAAATCCAGCACCTGAATAAATGTATCACAGTGTATTCAGTTCCCAGTGGTGGATTACCAATACCTTTTCACATGTTCCTAGAGTCAAGGTGAAAGTACGATGCAGTTGTATTAACATGTTGCAGTCATTCTTAATGTGTTTCCAGGGGAACTCCTATTTATGTTGTCTCTAACTGCAAAGGGAACTCAAATATTTAATAAATTATCTCACTGATGTTAATTAGTCCTGTTAGGACTAACATAAGAGAGCAATGTGCGTAAACCGATCTGTGCGAGTGGCTCAAACCGATCTGGGCTGGTTCCCGAACAACCTAGAGCACAGTTCATCTGAACTGAACCAAGCCATTTTCAAAGTTTGCATCATTATCAGAAATATTTCCTTCCCTTCCTTAATTCATCCTCAAAAGCAACACATCACAGTCAGCACCAGTTCTATTAGAACAAGGGCAAGTGGGCAGGCTGGCTCAGTACCAAAACTGCAGAGACGGTTAGCTTTTTCTAATGACTATTCATAAATATAGCATCATTACCAGTTTCACAGGGATGATAGCTACAGTACAACATGTTCTACTGCTCAGTGGAAGAAGAAAGATCTTGCAGTATACATACAGATTTTACAGGCACTAATAAGTACCTTTTTTAGATTTGTAGAATTTTCAAGGCTTTTCACAGCTAATATTTCTACATTACCCTGATTTCCCCAATATGTCTGCTAGACCAACGAAGACTGATGTTTTTGAAAAGGGACTAGTGATTTTGCATGCTTGTTCCAGGTTGCCTAACTTGAGCCAGCCCTGAGAAAAGCCTGATAGTTTGAGGACTTCCAAAAAATCAGTTCCTTTGAGGTGTCTCAGTGTAACACCTCATCAGTCTCTCCTCAGCTCTAGTAAGGGACAAAAAAAAAATTCCTCAAACACTCCTTGCTCCTGAAGTCACTGCTGAAGCTGGACAGGGTGCTTTCTTACAGAGACAGAAGATCTAATTTGCAACTCTAGTCAAATGCTGCTGTTAGATAGCTGGTGATTACGATCTCAGCCTGGAGCTGATCGAAGTGGTTCCAATGACTTATCATGTAACTCTCAGTTTAGATCAGCGTGACTGAGATCAGAATTTACTTCCACTGTCTCAGACAACTGTCTGATCAGCTCTCTGTCACATAACTTGTGACCTGTTTTGGACTGCAGTTTCTTGACCATCAACACTTTGTTTCAATTTTTAGGTTGATTTGGTTAAAACAAAAGGAAGTGTCTTCAGCCAGTTGAATTAAAGGATATTATCCATCCATGGCTTTTACATTAGAATGGTTTAATTTTGAAATAAGAACAGAATAGTTTTCAATCATTGGCACAAAAATAATACCAGTATCAGATAATGGAGACTTCCTAGGAAAGATATACCTGTCAGACAGCCTCGTAAGCAGGCTGGCAGCCAGATCTAATGGAAAAACAGTCTGTGAAGAATTCCCAGCATATTATATTCCCAGGCTTTTTAAAAGCTATTTTCCAGCTAATCAAAAAACAGAAGCTATGTCTTCAGCAGATATAGAATAACATCCTTGCTGAAACACATCAGCTCAAGATCTGGCCCACAGCATGAATTTAAGATGTTTAGCTACACTTGAACCCAATTCTTTTTCTACCCACCTAGCTTTAATCAGGTGTGACAGCACTTGAAGTCAGTATGTTCAGGGCAGTGTGAATGAAATGGGAAATCAAGCCAGATCAGAATGACGGTGATTTACAATGACTTTGCAGAAACGGATTTATCATGAATAAGGCATCAGAGAGGTCATACCTCGGTGCCTTGTCCATACCCATGTGTACATACCTGCTGGCCAGCTCATATCCCATAGTTCACAGAACTGCTAATAGAGTGGGATCAACCAGCCCTCAGCTGCAAGGCATGCGGCGAATACATGGGATCAGTGCAGATAGGTTTAAAGCATTCTGTGCAAACATGGATTAACCTACAAAAGAAGTTAATGAAGCATGAAATGTGAGTGGTATTTATGCAGCATCTGGGCTATAGAGAACCGTAACTTTGATAACTTTGACCACCCTCTCTTGGAAAACTCTTTTCCTAGTTTCCTCTTTATACAACATTATTTGAAGTCATACATATGGAGGCACTGTATGCTGTTGAGAACTGCTGGTGATGTGCAATAGCTTAGTTTACCAATACAATTACTTCAAGTTTGCCAATCTTAATATAGTCCTAGAAGACCAAATCTGTAACTAGCTTTAAACATAGTGTATACACAGAAATAGCACCTGTCTCCCAATTAGATGGGATGCTGCTTCCACAAATAATGGATTTTCACAGCACCTTGGTTAGGGCATTGCAAAGGAAAGCAGGACGTATTCATGCTTTTCCTCCTGTTTGCACTCTCTGTCAATCTAGACAAATTGTTTAATCTCCTTACACCTTAGTCTGGTAATCTGTAAAATAGTTATTCTGAAGCTTAATTACTGTTTGTGAAGCATTCAAGAACTTGAAGAGCGACATCAAAACAAAGTATCATTGCCTGCTCCTTTGAAACTTTGAGGCTCTCCATTAACCATCAAGTAGGTCCAATTCTCCTCTTAATTACCTCAGCATTATTACACAAGTCTCCAAAGTAATTATTTATGTTGTTGTAATAAGAACAGATTCAAGCTGAGGTTTCCTGCTTTTAGAATTGACTAAAGATCTTTCAGTTGTAAGGGTAATTAAATTTTAAGCTGAAATGGCCAGCGTGTTTCTCCAGCTGGTTATTCCACACACCCACCCCATTCCCCTTCCTTCCCAGATTTTGCTCTGCTCTTTTTTTTATCCTGCAGCAGATTATTGCAGCAGTTCACCTTCCCACAGTGTACATCAGGCTTTTACCTAGTCCAAGCTTATACTTTAAAAACAGGTAACATTTCTCATGTCTGGAAATGGTCAGCAGCAGGCAATACAATTCTCAGCTAAAGTATAAGCTTAAAATTTTGTATAGTATAGTTTATAGTATAAAAGTTTGAAGTATAGTTCCAATAATCATCTGTGAATTGGATCCTTGCAATCTACATTGCATGGTTGTAGAGGACTTCATAATATTCTATATCTGTACAGGACAAGTCTGGATTTCTGTGTTTTCTACTTAATTGCCATTCAGATGTGCCTGGCACTTAGGTCCACAACTCCCTAAGATATTTTGACATCTCCAGCGTAAGCACTAGTGCCGTCTTCACATCCTACACTGTAGTCAGCTCGAAAACTTGACAGTCTTTGGCCATTGGTGTCCCTTGCCACAGTGCATGAATATCTTTCACAGTAAAACCTCCTCTCTAGAAAAATGCCTTTATTCTTGCTCTTCCCATTATAACTTAGCCCAGAGCCATTAAATTAATGACCAGTAATATCTTCATTCAGAACTCTTTTTGGAGTGTTATACTTCCTAGGGGTCATTCCTGCAGCCCTCTCCTGTATCAGGAGTCCCGCTGACTGGTGAGCAGGCTACAGAACTGGGTGTTAGCTTTGAAATAAGCTGACAGCTCTACACAGCTCACTGCTTGGTGTGTTCACCTGATTATGTTTGACATCTGAGGTCAACAAGATCATTGGAAATGTCCCATTGCTGATCTTCTGAGGAGTCTCAGAGTTTTCTCCCTGACAGCTGGTTGTTAAACTGCCTATCACAGATGACAAAACCAGATAGGAAAGAAATATCTTCCTGCAAATGTGGTCCCTATGACTGCTACTTTGTGTAACTGCTCCTTACACACACACGCAAAGGGTCTTGTTTGTCTAATTACTGGGATGGCACCAAAAACTATTAATAGCTATAAATTCACAAACGTTGACTCTCTCAGCTAGTGAGAGGACCAAAGCTGCTGTGTTATACATAGGTAGCTGGATATACTAATGTCACTGAAAAGGGGGAAAGCAGTCTGAAAAATTAGTAGGAAATGGCATATGCAGCTCCTAATACATGTCCTTCTCTTACAAGAAAGAAGAATTTATTTCCATACCTATGCCATTGTATTAGGGATATTTAGATCAAATCCTAAGACACTGCAAATTGTTTAATTTCATTTCAACCCAACTAGCAAAGCAGCCACCAGGATCTCCAGAATAATGAGGCTATTTTGAAAGTTTGAAAATGTAGCGGAGAATTCATACTGGATTTTTTGGCTTTTTTTCCATTCGCCTCCAGATATTGAAGTCCTTATGGAATGCTTGGGTCACATTATCAAGCCTTCCCCACAAGTACAAGCTTCAAAATGAAAGCTGAGATTCTTGTGCATCCACATGAGACAGGACTTGGGGTTCTAAGCAATGCCCCAAATATTGCTAGACTTCCAATAAGATTTACAAACACTGTATTGATTTTAGCTGAGTGATGGCAATTTACACCAGGCGAGACAGTAGTCCCTGGTTTGTCCATGAAACAATAAATTCAATTCTGCTCTGCACATACACAGTTCTGTAGGCCAGATACTGTTCACAGCTGCACATACATAAATCTGCTCACAGATGTTGTGGCACAATGCATGAGACTCGCCCTCCTGGCCTTTTCCTCAGGCCCTCGTTGCCCACCTGAGCCTTGGACACCTCACCTGTGCCAGCTCCGTGAACCCCCACCCCGCATGCAGCCAGGCTAGCTGGCCTGCCATTCACCCCGTCTGTGCTCCGAGGGGCAAGACTGTGGCACAACGGAGATACTCTGGCACTCTGCAATAACTTGGGAAACCTCCGTCCCCAACCTCAGGCACAGCAGGAGCTCTCTTGCCGTGGCGATGCCATGAAGTAGAGTCTGTCATGAGCGACCCACGGGACCATGCTGGTGCTCCTCAGACCGCAGGCTGGCCCTACACATCTATACGTGTCAAAGAGGGATAAGGCAGAGAATTGTCACCTACTAGGAGAGCCCTCAGGGCCCCAGGAAATCGCGATGTGGGTGGTTACAGCCGGCCACGGAGTGTCGCTGTTACCGCAGATTTTGGAGCTGGTCACTCATCCTCCGTGCTACAGCGAGAAGCAGATAAGAACACAAACCAACTGTCCCTTTAAAAAGGAAAATAAAAATAATTATCTGGTATCATCTCTTTCTCTCTCCTTTAAAATGTCCAACTTTTTCTCCCCTGTCCTCTCCTCCTCTTTTCTCCTGGGAACCAAGATTCCTAAGCTCTGCTTGGAACCAAAGTTCAGATTTTTTGGCAGCGCAAAGAGACTCAAATGAGAGCTAAATTAAACCTTTTCAAAACTTCCCCAGCCAGCCGGGTAGCAGACAAGAGGCACATTCCAGGACCGTGTGGGAGATCTGAGCGCTGAGGCAGACAGCAAAGGCAAAGGTGATGCTTTCAGCTTTGCAGAGGTGCCAATCCGTCTGTGCTGGCCCTGTCGCAGCCTGCACAACGGTCAGGGCTACTGTCCTCCCAAAAGTAAAAATCCCTCCCAGATATTATCCTGGCCAGGCTAAACATTTATTGCCGATTCCAAAAAGGACAGCATGCTGGGATTATGGTGCGGATCTACAAAAGTTTAGTACAGAGGACAGTGAGTGGAGGCAGCAGTGCTTTCTGGTACGGCTGCAGTTTGTATTTGGGGATAACAGAGATAACAAAAGGCCACGCAGAACCACCCAATAGGATTAGGCACCCCTTATCCTTCTCTGATTTTCTGTTCGGGACTGGTTCCAGAGTGTACAGAGGGCAACAGAGAGGTTTCCTGTTGGTTTTATGGACAATGACATTCACTTGCTATTTCTTTCCTTGTCTTTCTAAAGCAGCTTTGAAGCAAGGCTGATAAGCACGTCCAGCAGAACAGTGGTGGGAAGGGACCAGTACAAAATTCTGTTTCTAGCACTGCACTGACCTGCTGGGAATGCTTGGAAGACTTCAGCTTTGGGGAATTTTACATTTTGTCACAACTTCTAACAGCAGGACATTTCTTTGGAAAAAATAGAAAGTACTGATTTTTCTAAGCTTTAAACCAAGATTTTTTCCCAAGATAAAGGAAGCAGACTCATTTCAACCATTTGCCCCCCCCCATCATTTTGTACAAACTGTTTCACTGAAGTGTTTTTGAACAGCGAAATGGAAACATTTAATGCAAGTAAGATCCGGTTTCATCATGTATGAGCCACAGCCACATTACGCTGACTCCCATTGAGGTACAGCTGGGTGCACCGAAGGAGCTGGCCCATGTTATTTTCATTTTCTAAGTGCTATTCTATGAACATCTAGGAAGAATCACCATTACTGGTCTCTAAAATGGGCTGGACAAGCCTGACAGAAAGGTTGTAGGTAGAATTCATTCTGTTTCAGAGCAGGCAGAGGGACCGGACTAGAGTCTTTAGGTCTATGATTCTATGGCAACACCACAATCTCTGCAAAACTGTATGGTTTGTTCCCAGAACCATAAATCTAGCCTGGCATCATTGGAAACTCAGAGTTGGAAAGCTCGGTTTAATTTCAGATTTATTGCAGTAATCAAAACTGAACAAAATCAGCCCAAGACCAAGCCTCCTACCTGAACCTGTGACTTGTGGAGTGAAAGTTGCTTGAATTTTCTGGTACTTACAAATTCCTACTGGATCAGAAATGCCACAGTCATTTTATGTCTTGGCTTTCAGTAGAACTGGAGTCAGAGCTGTTGCCCCAGACAAACAAAATAAACTGCTGGGTCTTAGTGTGTTGGCTGATGATGAAGGCATAGCAGAGTATACTAATTTTTGTTGAATTATCTGATGTCCTCATGTAAATGAAAAATTGCAATGTCAGGCAGTGACTGAGCCATCCCTTCTGTCAACATTAATTTCTACTCTATGATTCAGAGTTTTCCTTGATGGTTCCTACCAAAGTCAGGGAGGGTAAAAATATATGCAATTTAATGACTGACCTCCAACCCCACAGAAGTGTTGTCCTTCATGTGTAAGGACTAAGATTCTGTTGACTAGTGGGGCCTTAAATGAATAAAAATGGATTTACTTATTATTTTACTCAAATTCATTGATCTATCCAGTATTATAACTGAAGTCATTGTCAAGTCCACATGCCATCACTGAAATTTTTACTATTGGGGTACCCAAATGCTAAATAGATACTGGATCTCTAATCAATAGGTCCAAACTAATGAGTTACTAAACACTGGCTAGTGAAAACTGAGATATCACTTTTGTCTTAAGGCCACCTAAAATTTTAAATTACATTTTAAAATCTAAATGTTTGAATTTTACTGCATTTAAAGTAGACAATTGAACCATTTGCTGTAAAATGTACCTAAAGAGTTTATACCTTCCACTAGAAAAGCACTGGCCAACCTCTTAGCAAGATAAGAATCTAATTATATACGTTTAAAGTGACATTTAGAGGCCTCAGTACTTTTCATATTTGATCTCAGAGCTGGTTTCTGTTTCTCCTTTTAGTTAATAAACTGAAAGACTATTTACATATTTGTTAGGAGTATATCTCCAATTAAATCTTTTTCAGAACTGCACTCTCAACATTTCATATTAAGTTTCTTGGCAGACAACTATCTTTTTCTTTAAGAGATTTATTTATTCAGTTGGATACTTTTTTTCATCCTTTGCCTGGGCACTTGGAGTCTTTGGCCTCACCATCCTATAATTAGAAAAATGACCCTACTCAGAAGTTTTAGAGCTCTGCTCCAAAATGTCTTCTTCCCAGTTCATTTATTTATCCACCTTCTTACTGATGTGGCTTCATCTAGTAATTGCCTTTCTAATGCAATCTGCAGCAGCAGAGTGGAGTAAATTTAATCAGGCATTTAGAAACTTAGGTTATCAAAGACCAACATCCACAACAAGAAATCAGCTCCTTGAATGATAACAAAATATTTCTACGTTTATCATTCAACGGGAAGGAGAGGTGGGTGAGGAAGACAAGAGAAACACACGGAAGGACTGTCAGAAACTGTGACAGTCTTTATGTGCAATTCCTTCTTTCCAAAGTGTAAGGAATTGTTCCTACCCCCAAACTGTAGGTAGAATTCCTTATTGCCTAGTTTCCCAAATCAAGTCTGTATATATTTTCTGTTTAGTTTTCAGATAATGAAGTTGTCAGCTCAGGTGTCTCAGCATAGACAAAATAATCAGACATCAGCTCCTCAGCGTTTCACCAACCCCCTTCATAAGGCAGATGAACAGAGGCATATTCTCACTTTCTCCAGATCTCTGACAAATGGATGTCTTTAGCAACACGCCTGGAAAGTCACCACATCTGCTCCTTTGGGTAGGAAACAGATTCCAGAATATTTCAAACTCCTCATAAAAGATACTGTCAGCACCCTCTGAGTAATGGAGCGGGCAGATTCCTCCCCCCAGCACTCCCGTTGACATCAGCACAAACCAAACTCACTGGATCTGTCCTTAGTGGCACCACTGTGAATCTCATTGACCTCCGAGTTATTCTTCTGCTTGACACTGGAATCCAATTTACCAGAAATAGATATTCAGGATTTAGTATTTAAATACAAGAATAGTAAATAGAAGCAGGCTTTGGCCTGTTAGATCTAAATTGCATTTCCTTACTTGTTATAAATAAAATGTGAAATCCAAGCTTAGTATGAGTAAAAATTTACTGGTATCTAGCCCAATTTATGTAGATAACACACAAGTGATACTATCTGCCCTTTCTGACAGAGAAATCAGTGGACTGCAAGATTTTTCAAAAGTATTTTGTGGGACCAGATTCAGGTGTGCATCCTACACAGCTCTACCTCCAGACGGGGCCACCAGAGCTACAGAGAAACCTTTCCAAGCCTGCGTCGGGGCACTGAACAGTTGGTTGTATCACCCCCTCCCAGCATGTAACCATGTAGTCTGAATATCTCCTGCGTTTTATTCAACATTTGCTTGGAATCGTTCTCTATAGGAACCCCTCTCTGTTCACAGTACAGTAAAACCACCATTTTAGTCCTAAAGTTAGACAAAGTGGCTAGTTCCAACCATTCCCAGCTCCCACTTCACAGGATCAAGGCTATCTTTGTGGTGACCAGGGACAATCCAGACCCACAAAATCAACTTACAGCAAGTCCCTTGTCCGTAAAAATCAGATTAAGACCCCATAACCAAAATGTTAATTTGCTATATTTTATAGTTTAAGTGATCTCTGATCCATATAAAGGAGTTGGAAACGCTTGTTGTGATAAAGCACATCGATGGGCCATCTAGAAGCAGAAGGTCTGGAAATGCAGAATTGTGAGCGATCACTGCTTTAACTCCTCTTCCTTACACCAGGGTCAGTCCAGACTAATTCTGCTGGTTTCAGGGCAATTCCCTCCACATTAAGAACTAGATGAGACTCCGGTCTCCAGTGTGAAATGGAGGCTGTAATTCCATCTGGGGGACGGGGTGTGGTTTGCAGACATCGATAAACCACGGTACATCCCCTTTTGTGGTTCATGATGTCATTGGAATGACTCAATAGAATTACAGCCTTATGTCGATCTGGGTGTATATTATTCTACCAAAATTAAAGCTTTTGAAATAGGAGCTTATTGTTTTTAATAACTTCAGTTATATAATTCCTTTCTCATGTTAGTGCTTCAATAAACATTTCTCATGTTAAATTTTACTCCAGATCCATCCTTGCCAGTTTTAGGCTCAGAACTGATATATTGGAATAATCCTCTTCATTTTAAGTCCCACAGACACTGTGCTGTTCACATGATGTCATTCTGTGTATATTCCTTCATTTACTACTGGTGAGTCATTATTATCGTAGCTAATAGAAAGAGGATTATCTCTTTATTAAATCAAAGGCATGGCATTTTGTTGTTGGTGCTTTGCCTCCTTAATTTTTAACCCTTTAAGTTACATGAATCAGGATTTTTCAGCATGGGCTGTCGTCCATGAGAGGAACGTAGCCACTGCTAGAAGCTTGCCACAAAGCAGCCAGGGAAATTAAGACTTAATTCCTCACCCAAGATCATACAGGAAGACTATAACAGAGCAAGTCACTTGGAGCCAAAGCAGAATAAGAATCTTTGAGAGTCTGGATCTTAGTTTCTCTGCCACTTTTTTTTTTTTTAATCATAAAATAAAATTAAACTCTACCTCAAAATCAGTGTTGTGATTATAATATACCACAAAGACAGCAGAAACACTCATAATAACGTATTTGTATAAGTGAAATGATCATTATTGTAAGAAAAGTCCAACAGGAAACAGGGCTACCTTTCTGTGAAAGATGAAGAAATGCTACTCTCTAGTTTAGAAAGGCAACTATTTATCACAATAATCTTTTCTAGGGAACAACTCTCATGCAACAGAAGTTTTTTCAGAAGGCTGCAGAGCTATGAAGAACTGAAAGATCAGCTAGAGAAATTAGTAGTGTCTGCATTTAATACAGGAACTAGTCAGAAACCAGAACTTCTAACAGAAAATGCCAATATTTAAAATTTGTTTTCATTCTAAATTGAAATGTCAGATTTTCCCCACAAATCAAGATTTCTAAGACTTTCCAAGACTTATAATTAGCTAAACATTTTCATTACAATCATGTAGAAACTATGAAATATACTAATGCAATTGTATGTTATTAAATATCTATCTTTGCAACCTTTGTATAAAAATAAAAATCTGAACATTAATTAAAATTATGAAGTCAAAAGAAAATACTTCAACTTCATTAAATTCCTCTCAAGAAAGCCAAGATGCTTCTTTTTCACTTTCCCATGGAGAATTGTGCCAAAATTGATACCCTCCCTGGAGAAACACTTCAATTTTAGTGAAACTGCATTTATCAACAGAAAACTGCTCTGTCAAAAAAATTTCAAAGAGCTCTATTTAATTTAAACAGTGATCCTTGCTGTGATAGAAACAAAAGCTGTCCATTTGCACTACTGCAAGAAGAATGATTCCAGAAAGCAGCTCCTAGACCTGCGATATCTCTTTACAGTGATCTAAAAGTCTCCATGACTGGCTGGTAAGAAACACATTAAACAGCCTGCCATCAATCGTGGCTTTCTCTGTTTTAAAGCAAAAGATGCCAAGTCAGCCATCACCTTAGAGGAAACAGCAGCTGTGGGTAGAATGTACAAGACTGAATGAAATCTTACTGGCACATTTCCTTCTCTTATCTACCCTGTCACCCATTATCAGACAGTGGATTATAATAAAGAACACAAGGTTGAAACACAATTATCCATGGATGTGTTTGAGGACTTACAAATCTGCTAATGTTACTAACAAGCTGAGTTACCCATTGCAGAATGCATCAGCACTCCAGACGAAGGCTTAACTGTTAATGAAACCTAAATCTCAGCTCCAGAGATAAATTTCAAGCTTCTTGTGGCTTAAACCTGGAAGCCAATACATCACGGAAACTTTTAAGAATTATCTAAAGATCAAGTCACCATAATTAAATCCTAGCTGATTTCGCATCTGAGGGATCTAAGCAGCAAGACACTGTCATTGAAATTATGCCTTATGTTTTTGTTATGGCATGTCAAAATCCACCATTAAAATACTGCGACAGTGGTATCAGAACCAGGGTATTAATGCTTTTAACAGGAAGGAATAAGCTTGTGGATCCACAATTCTAACAGTATCCTAATAGCAACTGGTGTCAGTCTGGTACTGAGAAAGTCAACAGCTTTAAAGATACCGGTCCTCAGTATGATGCCACTCATGTAACTAGGAGCCAGGAAACCCAGATTTACTGCTCACTTTTGTAACAGATTTCCTTTATGGCTTTGGAAAGGGCTTTTCTCTCAAATAAAAGTTACCTTTTATAATTATATTGCTAAGTTATGCTATTATAATATTCTTTACTGTTATGCCACTATTTGGAAAGAGATGCTTATTTTGGAATAAGAATGCCCTTTTCCTATAAATAGGTATATACCATTTTCAGAGGAGCATAACCTAAATGGGGAAAGAGTGGGGGAAATGAGGCATTCTTATTCCAAAATAATTACCCAGGCATAGATCTGAAACGAGAGAACTACAGTGGTATAGACAAGCTTTAAGACAAGCACAGACAAGCTTTATGAGATACCTTGGGCCCAGGCCACAAAATACCTTGAAGATTAGGGTCCAGACCTTGAACTTGACTTGATACTCTTGGAAAGAACAATTTGGTATTCTCATTGTAGTGGTTGCTGAGGAACTACATTACAGACAACACGATCAACAACAAAATCTCTGTCCTTCAGCACTCCATCTGTACAATAGAGATACATAGTGGGAGTAATATACATTGTACATATAACCACATGCTATAAAATCTTTTTGTCAATCATTTCTTATTAATCTTTAGATATTTTCAACCTAAAAAGAAGCTCTGTGTATTACAGTAACACTTACAAAGTGATCTTGATAGAAATATAATTAACTTTAATAGATACTTTGTTTTCATTAACAAATCAACTGCACTGAAAAAACATCACACAACCACGCTTGCGTACATCAATCATTAGGAGCTATTTCCTCATCTCCTCATTTTATACATACAGGTAGAGATTTGTGTGAATGTCTCCACAATGTACAGGTAGACGCTACGCCATAGTTACACACGAGCTTCCACAGACCCAAGCTACTCCCCACTAGAGGGGGGAGAAGAGCAATTGCTTTGGCTAAATGCATGAAACATAACAAAATGATCAAAACCACAGTCAGGAGAGTAACATACAATTCTAAATGGAACTTGAAAACTTGAGAAGTCATTTAAGGGAACCACATTAAATGCTAAAATGTTTAATGGGACCCATGTGTCTCAGGCAGAGAAAGAGAGTGAGAGAAATGTAACAGAGGAAATCAAGGAGACAATATGTCTGTGCGACTTGTTCTAATTAGGGGCACAGCGCTGGTGAGGATCATTCATTATAATTTAGTTAAATCTTTAGCATGGCAAAAGCACCTCTGTATAGTGGTATAAAACAAAAGACCCCCAGTCGTAAACCAAGTTAAGGCCCATAGAACAGAGGTTAATTTCAGTCATTTGTGAATGCTAAAGGCAGTACATCACATGAATACCAGCACTTCTTTATTACCGCAGAGTTGTGCTCCAGCTAGCAGATGTCTGCAAATTTGGCGTGTGGGGGGTGGTACTGGGGAGGGCAGTGGCGCATTGTCTCCAACTTGTCTGTCGCTTAACTCAGTGGATCTGTCTGTTTCTTTTAGCAGGGGTGGGAAAGGAGTTCAAAGAAAGAATCAAAACAATCCATCCATCCATCCAAGCTTTGGAATATCTGAACTGAGCCCAAATATCACCAAGCACTTCCCAATCTCTGCTTTGAAACAAGAGAACGGACGATGATTTGCAGCAGTTTGGGATGATTTACGCACATGCAGCATGTGTAACACTTACTGCGGCATTATTTTAAAACTTATAAAGCATCAGAAGACCAAACGGGGGTCAGATTCAGGTTTGCAGCACTAGCTTGTGTTGTTGCACAGCATAGCTGCAACAGAACTGTTTCCCCACTGCAAGTTAGGGGCACAGTGGCCCTAATTCACATTGCATTTGCCATTGTGTGTTTTAGGAGTAATTCTATTTAAATATGGGTCAGATTCTTAGCTGGTGTAAAGCAGCTGAGCTGCCTGCATTCCACTGCAGATAAACTAATTCACACCAGCTGAACGCTGGGCCAGTGGAATTACATTGCTGTAAATCCAGTGCGAGATCAGAACGGCGTTAACCTGGGTTAGCACTGGTGGAACTGAGAACAGAATTTAACCCACAACATTTTGACACTGTTCCAAATATTTGTAAAACCCATATTAATTTTGAGTGTAAATGTGCCAAATTCACCCTGGTGTCATTCAGAGTCAAAAAAAAATTACACCCTAGGGATAAATTTGGCTCTGCATATTTAATCTAAGTACACAGCATCATCCCAGCAAGGAAAGCAAATGAGCAATAAACATAAGTTTGCTGTTGGATGTTGTCTCCTTACTCCTCAGCTTTCTAGTACATTTTGTTTTTGGAGCTTATTTAAACGAGCAGTTTATGGTTTGATCAAGTCCTAAACAGGAAACCTAAAGGGTTTATAAAACATTGAGTGTTCTCATTACAACTGACCTAAAAAAACTCCAAAGTGGCAATCTTCATTTCTATTATACCTGCTGTTACTGTGATGGGAATGTTTTCTAGTGGTTAACACAGACATCAGGGAGTCAGGACTCTTGAGGTCTAACCCTCAGCTTTGCCACTGACTTGTTGTGTGGGCTTGGGGGAATCATTTAAGTTCTCTGTGCTTGAGTTTACTTATATGGTGTGGGACAATTAATGATCGCCAAAGGGCTTTGGGTTCCTTGGATGAAAACAGAAGGAGTAGTGTTCAGAAGTATGACAGGAATGCCCTCTCCTTTTCTATGTGACATTAGGGTAACACACTAATCAAATTACACCATAAAATAGCCATAATAAACATTACAGTACCATAAAAATAACAATACTACTACTAAGACATAAAGATAATAATATGGAGTTATTTATAAAGCTGCTCATTACCATGTTGCCAGGCACCTTAAACACAAATCAGAGTGCATCTTGGACCAAAATTGCTTTTGATGCAAGTGGAGCTCCACTGAATTCCAGAAAGACCATGCCCAAGCCATGCCAATCAAAGTGACAATACTCAAGTCACAGGGAGTTTTAGCAGTTTTCACCAGAAAATGTTCTGGCCACTCACACAACTCCTTTTTAGACTTCAGCAATAATAAATTATGATAAAGCATGCTGAAAAAAAGGAAATTTAAAACTTAGATGAATTGTCTTTTCCTGACTCTAGAGCTCCAACCACCTCAAAACTTCTGAAACAAAATTTTTTTGTGGCAGTGCTCTTCATTGTGGTCTCCTTGCATACACCAAATATTATTTCCTTCCATTTGTGTTGGTGTGAGATGGCAAGGCCCATTTCTTCAGAGACTGAAGAAATCTTACGTCAAAGAACGAAAACACTTTAGGTCAGCAGTTCACTATTTAGGCCTTGCCAATACCGGTCCTTTTCCCCAGCTCATCCCACTATGGAGGTTACCAGCTCAAGCTGGCAGAGCCTGGCCAGGACAAGCAGCACAGGACAAAGCCACCATACCAGAGAGGGGGAACTGGGTGCACGGTAACAGGACTGATAAAGCCTGAGTTCATGTTGCATCTGCCAGTGAATTAATACAAGCTCTTGGACAAGTCACAGCATAGTCTATTTTAAACTAATTCTGCCTCCGTGTGTCTTTGAAAGAGGGATTATGAGGGCTGATGTTTGCAGAGTATTTCAGTGATGGACACCACTATGTGATATGTCACTTTCCCCTAGCAGCTACCAACTCATCACTTTGTACTCCTGTAATTCAAAGTGCCTGCATTTCCTTAGTTTGAGGCAGAAAAACTATGTAGAAACTATGACTGGTGATGTTAATTTTTAAGACTTAATGAAAGCAACCACAGACTTTTTCAGGAATTGTTACACAATGTATGTGATACATATTGCACTGCCTAAACTTCACTAAGTGGATGGTTAGATACCAGTCACAGATTCGTCTACAGGTGTATCCAGACCAATATGTTCACTTGCTGGGTTGGAAGGTAGATCAATTCTAACTGGAAATTACTAAATGTGAATTGACTTGATAATAAAAGTAATTTCAGTGCAATAAATCACACAAGCCTCCCAAGTGAAGGGCGAAGTAGGTGGTACCAACATGAAGCCTGTGATTCAAAACAGCAGAAATACCAGGAACTAGAAGGAGCCAATTTATCTAGCCATCTGTTAACAGAGTAAAGGAGTGACATGAAAACCATTTAAATTACTAGAAGGTCCCTTTTCCAAATGAGGTGAACACACATTAAAAAAGTTTCAAACATGGTTCAGTGCATAGTGGATTTCTGGTTCAAGAAATGAGTTTCATTTCCAGCTTTCCTATCAGGCTACTGCATAAGTAATTTCCCTCTGTGTCTCTTTAAATCTCCTATTGCTATAGATTCCGTTTTGAACATTCAGAATGTCTATATTTCAGACAGTGGAGGAAAAGAACAAGACTAGCATTAGTAGCCTACTCTTTATATCTCCCCACTATCAAGGAAAAGGAAGCATACAGTAAAACAGCCAGATGAATACTTGTCTAGCTTCCAAGTGTTTGAAATAGCTGGGCTAGCTGCTCCCGAAGGGACCCAGGGCTGGAAGTGATAACAAGGCTGATGGGGCTGTGACCTTGCTGGCCACTGTCCTGTCCCACAGTACCTGAGCAAGGTGAGCAGGGCAGGCGTGGGGTGGCAGCCAGCTTCAGCCAAGCACCCACATCAGGGGAGTCCCTGGCAGTAAGGTCAAGCTGAGAAGTCATGCCAGGATCAGCTGTGAGGGGAAGCAAGGTCAGACCTTTTTCTGTGATTGCCAGGCAAGTCCACGGCAATAAGGCAACTCCAAAATCCAGTAGGAAAAATATTCTGCAGGGGAAGAGCCAGATCACCTGGAGCCACACAGAGGCATGATGGAGCTGCAGAGAGGCACCTCAACAGCTCAGATCAAAGAAGGGCCCTGAGCCCACAGCTGAGCTTAAATAGAGCTCCTGGACCTAGGGGCGGGGAGTGGGGGGAGGCCCCAGGTCGGGCTGGTTGGGGCAATTAAGGCCTGTTAGTGGCCCTAGGGCCCTGGCACAGAGAACATTGATCGTGTTTTGCGGGGGGAAAACCAGCAATTGGAGCTCAAAGAAAAATAGGATTAGACATTTTGAGTTGGAAAAAAATATGTTTTCTTTTTTTCCTCTAAAACTTAGAATACTTATTAGAATACTTTAGAATATTTAGCAACTCCACAAATGGCTAAGGAACAGCATAAAAAATATCTCAAGTTGCTCATAAAAAAGTCCTGGTATTTAGGATGTAAGGAATCCTTAAACCATTTATTCTGAATTAAAAATAAATCACTACATCTGTTGAATTTTATTTTTTAAGCAGTCTTTTGTTGAAATGGAAAAGGAGAAAAAAAATGGCTTCTTTATACTGGCTCTTATGATAAAAGGTATGCTCTGGTCAGTGGCCTCTGAACCGGGTGCAGGGCTTCTTGTGCAGCTCCTGCCAAACCGTAAATTCTCCTCAACATGATAATCATGCAAGTTGAATTTGTTAGTGAGATCACTGCACCAGCTATTTGTGGAAAAATCACCCTGGTCTAGACAGTTTACAAATGACTCGACTGGTGAAGTGAGAAGATATATTAGTATTACAACCTGATACGGCAACAGCAGTACTATACAATATAGTCTAGTTCCTCAACCTGGTTCATCAAGATACTGGTCCAGAATAAAAGCGAAATGTCAAGGGAAGGGATAACGAGTCCTAAACTTAAGAAATGTGAATGAGGATAATAACACCTCAATGTAAAAATATTAACATACACAGCTGCTTGAGTGAAAAGATCTGCATCATCCAGGAAAAAATGTTGTAGTTTTCAGTATACAACAGAATCTGAGAAACATTTTCCATCTTGGCTGTTCACAGTGAGATATGCAGGCAATATACAAAGTTATCCAGTTTTGAAAACATCTGAGAAAAGACGTATGTTAATGGCAATCACTAAAACCCAGGTAACTTCAAAATACGATGCCCAGCTACAGTGGGAACCTATCTTCAGATGCCAGCCTCTAGAGTTAGGTGTGCAAGTTTAGAGCACGGGTGGGAGGTAATCTCGCCTCTTGTAATTTTGCAGAGTACACAAAAACCCCCGGTGTGGTCAACCTAAGTTTCTGCCCAGCTAAATACCATGCCTTTTAGCAAGACCTTGCTCTCTCACAAGGTTTGGAAACACTTTATAAGCATATATGAAAACTGAGGTGTAAGGAAATGCTCTGATTTAACCATTTTTAGACATTATGAAAGTACCAAAACAGGAAATACATCTTAGGAGCTTCAGCTCATGGGCTCTAACTAAGAGATGGCTGATGCCTGTAGGCACCTCGTCAGCCTGCTTAGTCTTCTGATTTCTTCCTTGTGGCTGACCATCTTCAGGCTGATAGTGTAATATTGTGCTATTAACTACTCAGTAAGACTCAATGGTTCCAATTTTCAGTTATGGATATCAACTAGATTTCAAATCCAGGGCAAAATCCACTGTCAATGGAACAGCCACCGCCATTCCATCTTAGCCATAAGATTGGCCCAGATGGGCCAGAAGAAAGCATAACCTTCGTGCATGGCGAGCCGTCGTGCGACGAGTCAAAGAGCGAAGAGTCAAAAGTCTCTAGCTCTAATTCTGCTGAGGACTCACTGTGTGAGTTGAGGCAAGACTACTCCATCATTCTTTTTGTTCTTGGTAGACTGACTGATTCTCCCGTTGAAATCCAAGGGAGTCTGAAAGCATTTAACTGCCTCACAAAGATATGTCATGCGATCTAACATTCTGAGCACAGAACTGGGAGCCAGGAGCTTTTAATGGTGCCTGTAGGGATTGGAGCCAAATCACTTAACCTCTTTGCTTCTCAGCTTCTCATCCATAAAAAGAAAACTATGCTTGTGTTGCTGGCTGGGGTTTTATGAGAGTTAATTCATAGACCTGTATGGAAAATGACTCCTCCTCTGCTGCAGAAATGCAACCTTTTTATTTTAAAAACCAAAATATGAATAATTGCAACAGAAACTAAGAGCCTGTAAACAGAAGTTAAAATTTTTGGCTGCATTGTTCTCGAGGGAAATATATTTCTTCCGCAAAAGCAGATCTCCATTGTGAAAAAGATGGGAGTTTTTTTGGAAATTCGATTTTCCACTGAAAAATCGTTTTGACAAAATATTTTTGATCAGCCCTAACATAAGTGAGCCATTTTGCACTTAGAAAGTGCTGCGCTTGCAAAATACTTAGCAATCCTCCCATTGACAGCACACCCAGTGCCAAATAGTTGTATTCCCCTTAGCACAGTGAAATCATCAAGTACTTGCGGCTGATTTGCATCGTTTTTAATTTGTTTGAACAAGCTGGGCCAGATCCTCAGCTGGAGTGAATTAGCAAGAAAGCCAACGGCGGAACGCCGCTTTGCACCACGGAAAGCTTTGGCTCCTTTTTGTGCGCGAGGCCGAACACCGGCCCCGCACCGCGACGGTCCGGTCCCGCCGCCGCTAGAGGGCACCGGCGGCCCGGCCCGGCACGGCACGGCACGGCACGGCACGGCACGGCACGGCCCGGCGGCAAGCCTTGCGGCTCGGCTCGGCTCCGGGCAGCGCTGCGGCGGGAGGGCCGGGCTGCGGCAGCGAGCCGCCGGAGCGGCGGAGTCCCGGAGTCCCGGAGTCCCGGCCCTGCCCGCTGCCGTCCGGTCACCCGCCCCCCGCTCGGGCTGTGTGAAAATCGCGCCGCTGAGCTGCTAAGCTGTCAAAAAGTTTCAAACTGCTCCGAGGAGAGGAGCCAATGGAGCTGCTGAAAAACCTCATCCTGCGAGGGACGGGTGGGTTTTCTTCCTCTCCCGAGCCGTGCCCGTGGGTGGGAGCCAAGCCCGGAGCGCCAGGGCGGCTGCGCGCCTCTGCCTGGAAAGCTGGGAGCAGCGGGGATGGCGAGTACGGTGTTACCGCATCTCTTTCCAACCCAGTAAGCTCAGCTGATGAAACCACAGTCGCTTCGGTCACTATTTATCTCACAGAACAAATTACTACATATTTAGGGCTGGCTTGCCAAGCTTTAGCTCGGGACGGTGAGTTACTCACATGCGCTTATTCCCATTGAAGTTAAAAAGGAGAGTATTATCCTAGCATGAACGTAAGTGGGATGACTGATGTAATGAGCCGTTGATGTGAGTAAGGCATTTGCGATCCAGCTTCTAATTATAAGATGCCTGGCTACTTGGGAAGAAAAGGAACAAGGTTTGTCAGGTCAGGAGAGAAAGTCTGTTAGTTTCAGCGTGTTTTCTGCGATTCTTCTCATAGTAGCAAAGACAACAGAGGAAATGGGGAAAAAACCAAACCCCAAACTGTCTCATACTAAATGTAGCCCTTACCCACGTAAGGTGAAGTCTCTTGATGGAGGACTTCCAGCTAAAAGGCTAGAAAGCAGCAAACAAGTATGTTGTACCCAAGAAACATTTTTCTATTGCTTTTATTCAAGTTCAGCAAAGCCAACTAGAGCGTGGCAGGGTGTTCCAAACTCAGCTGCACGGGTGAAAGGCAAACTGGAGCCTGTGATGTGTGTTTCTGGCAAGCAGAGTCTAAGGAGAAGCCACCAGCCCAAGCGGAAGGGCCGCAGACTTTATCTGGTGGCAGTTTGCTTTCAGTGCCACGGCCTCCCAGGTGCTGCCCGCGGAGCTGCACGAATGAGCTGGACTTCTGTCTCCGTAGTGGGCCACGTGACTGTAGACACGCAAAATATACTTGATGTGAAATAGGTGGAGTTACGTTCCACCAGGCCTGTAGGACACCAGTGGCAAACCCAGCAACAAGGAGACGACTGGAATGTGGATGTGGTACACAAGAGCGTTGCCGTCACTCCTCCTTGCCACTTCAGGAGCCTGGCACAAGGCAACTACCTCTAAGGCTCCTTTGAATAATTCCCACATACATTCCAGATGTTGACCACATGGCCTGCCTTTGTAAGGTTTAAAAATAATGGAGGGGAAGGAAAAAGGGTGAAGTGGTTTTTTTCTTCAGTGTCCATATTTATTTTCTACACAGATGTTTGTAGTTGTACAGAATAAATAAGCATAAATCAGCCCTCTTTTTTTTTTTTTTTATAAGTGCACTATATGATTCATATTTATGGAACCTGCACAGAACTCAATGGAGCTAACAGAGCTAAGCCGCAGACTGCTGACATGTAATAAAGGGCTATGTACTGTTTTTAGGGACATGAAAATCTTAAAATAACCACATTGATCAAAAACACAAACATCACCATTGCTGCTCTACTCACTCCCTTTTCACACAGTGGGCCTGACCCTGGCAGTCTCTCTTACAGCAGCCCAGCAAGGTCTGTACCCCTCCTTGGGCCAGACTGTGCGTGGCATCGGGTGAGGGGGCAGCTGGAGCAGCCCTGCAGGAAGCGAGGGGGCCGATGTGTGAGGGCTGGACCCCTCTGGCTGTGCACAGCTCCGGCTCCAGGAGCCGGGTCCAGGACGGATGCAGTGCTGCAGGCCTGCACAGCAAATGCATGAGATGAGGTGGGCTTGGGTGGGCGAGTTCCTGCTCCCCCCAGGAGCTGGAGCAGGTCTGTAATGCTGCTGCCAAGGACAGGCTGTTAACAGAGTAATTAAGCTCAGCTCAAATCTAATAGAGAGATTCTTTTCCCCTATGGCCTCCCTGCATTCTGAGTTCTCTCTTTTCTTGCCTAATTCAAGCTTTTTTGTAAGCCAAACATGCAAGCCCAGATGAAAAGTTTAAGACTGTAGAGGGAAAATAATTTCCTTCAAGAGTGCAGTACTGCATCTTAACCTGGAGAGGGTGGAATGGAATATGACAATATCACTGAGTGTCACCTCCTAAGAAGTACTGTCTCTTCAACATTTATAGTACAGGAACCCCGAAACGGTCTCTTCAGTAATGCACAAATATTCTTTGCTGTGTATCACTCTTTCATATACCAGCACTGTCACAGAAATGTTTCGGGCTCAGGCAAACTAGTTTGCAGGGGAAATCCTTTTTCTCCATAGCAGTGACTGCGCCAGCGGCAGCGATAGAAGTAGGTGCAGGGACCTACATAAGCACAGCACTGGAGCCATTATCTGGCTTACTCCTGAAGTTGCTAATGTAACTTTTATGCTGAGCTGTAGCTGCTGAGGGCAGAAAATGGATTAGGTAACTGTGCAATGAAGGTGGAGAAGGATGGAGGCAAGCACTGCCTGCTGCACCATTTCACGCCCTACACCACCGGCAAGTCAGGTGTGTTACCACAGGAGTAATATTTAATGGCCAGATTGCCACTTTTCATTCTTTTAGGGATCCATGAGGCTCCAACACTAACAGCTAGTTCCCAACACTATCAGCAAGAACACAATATTTTGACTAAAAATAAGTCTCTCTTTTGTTAAAAGTACAACATGTTCTTGAACGGTTAGAGAAGACTATAAGCTCACATCCCATTTCCCTCTGATACTTAATTCATTTGCTTTGGAAGCAGAAAAAGTTAAGGAGATGCTACTGAGGCAAAAGGGATCAGAAAGAGCTCCCCAAGGTGCTCAGTGCAGTGTATTTGGTCAGGAGTGGTATGAACAAGGGAGGGGATAGGAAGACAGGCCTTTCTCTAGAACATCGGCTGTTCTCTCCCATTTGCCATAGATACAGCCTGCAGAGACGCAATGAAAGCACTACGATGTCAACATAAGGCTAGATACACTGGAACAAAACACTTCAGATAAATGGATGGTGCTAAACACAGTTCTTCATTCACTCCTTGGGGGATTCTGCTATAAGTAACACTCAACAGTACCTAAATTAACTTATTCCATGCTCCTCAGCCTGGATTTGAAGTGTGTCTGACAAGAGCTTAAAAAAAAAAAGAAAAAAAAGAAAGAGTCAAATATCTTCCACAGAAAGTTTCTGGTATTCTCATGTCTCAAAAAATTCCTCTGCTAAAGACTAACTGAGCTGTACTACCATGTTCAACATCAATACAACAGCAACTATGACTCAGAATGGGTAGATCAATCTTCATCATGTAGGGTATATTGTACCTTTAGGTACAGCCTCCAACCAACGGGTTGAGTGTTAATCGCACTGTCTTGAAGATAATCCCCAGGGCATTCGTGACTCAGACACACACCTCTGAGTCACTATTCTTTACTTCCTCTTGGTCCTTTGGGATAGAAATTTACTGCTAGTTTACACTAGCAGTAAATTACAACATTTTCCTGCTATGCTGACCTTGCCGCTTTGGCTAGTGACTCTAAAATTAGAGCCAACATTCATTCTTCACTCTACCTACTGGAATAAGGGAGTCACCTGATGAGTGAATCCTGTTCACTCCATCACACCCAGATCTAAAGCTGTAGGGTAAATTTTCTGAGTAGCCCAATTAGTTGCAATGGAATTATCTGTTGAGTGATGCAATGCTCAGTCTTAGGCAGGATGGCAAAACAGAGTTTATCGCTTGTGATCATAGAATGAGATGACATGAAAAGCACGTTAGTGTCGTGAGATAGAATGAAGACCTATCATAAAAAAGTACAAGGAAAAGCTGGGGAAAAAATATTGAACTCTGGTTTGCAACTCACATTGGCTATGGGAAGAACTATCAATCATTACATCAGTTGAAACTAAGCTTCTTGCTATCATTCTCACCTGAAACAGCTGAAATCCAGAGTAGCTCAAAATGATATGAATCCTTACTACATCTGAGATCGGATCTCCACCATGTACCAGTCTCTTGGTACCCGGGGTTGACTCTTATTTAGCCAGGATTGAGAGCGAAAAGATATCTTTCTGTGTCGCAGAATATCACCGCTCTAGCAGATGCCACCGAATCTATTTCCTTCAGAGTAATGAAGTGAGATTGTTTATGCGAATGTTTTCAAAGAACTAAACCTGCAAGGTCCTGCTCACAGTTCAGGAAATAGCAGAATATAAATCTGTCCAAATCAGCCAAGCTCATACAAAATTCAATACTGGAACGCAGCGACACCAGCAACATCTTGTTCTTTTGGTGTAATGACTGTTGATGCTAGGATTTAGGAGGATTATGTCGATTTAGGAAAAAGAGGGGAATATTAATATACAAAATTGTTAAATGTCAAATCAAATCCTTTAATAACGTGTGTGTCTGGTTGAGGATGGGAGTGCTTTCAAAACTAGCTACAAATATTCAAGAAATCCATTTGGCAAGTTCAAACAAATAGCCCAAATCAATTACACACGCAATATTCTTAAGGGGGCACATTTTCAGCATAGCATGTGGAGAATTAAGCCCTCTGCTCCCATTATTGTTAATGGGATTGGCACACCCAATTCCTCATACACATGGTTGCAAGTTTAAAGCCAACAGATAAAAATATGACTTTGAAATAATAAGAGTGTTTTTATATTTTCTGTCTTTCCTGTATAGTGTAACTAAGTTACTTTTGTGTTTGTTAAGAAATCTCAATATACTTTGGGTTCCCTGGCCCTACGCATACTCAAAGCTGAAACTGGCATGGAAAAGTGCAGAAACTATTCTTGACAGCTTTGTGGAGAGCTCCAGAGGGAAATCCAGCCTAGAAAATAAGAACTGTATTTTGTAGGAATTGTTAAATATTAGCACCTACTCTTAAACATTTCTTGCAGAACAAAAATCAGTCCCTCTGAATTTTCATGTGCAAAAATCAGAGAAGAAAACAAAAAGCTACAATTCCAGAGTAACAGTTAGTGTAAAGCTGCTGGATAAGCTTTAAATCTCTGAATCAGAGGGATTAGAAGCCAGTTATCTCTCTTTCAAGTAACTGTCACAGCTACCACCCTACTGACTCTTGAAATGGGTGGAAGGAACAGTTTCACTCTTTGTCTTTCTCCAATTTTGATCCAAAATTCCATCCTAAATATCAGAATGTTGAATTGAAATTCAAAATCTGGTAATTTTTCTGGTATTTTTTCTGTGGAAAAATAATATGACAGTTGCAGTTAGTGCTAGTCATTGCTTTTTTCAAAGAACTTGTGTCACACACCGAGTCAGGAACTCCTGAAATTTTTCCACTGACTGCAGATCACTCTCTGGTGTGCCCTTTTCTATGGCTAACACTGCATAGTTCAAACTGACATCCTTAGGTGTATTTAGATATCCTTATTATAGCAATACATGGGCAAAATTAAGAGGAGGACTCTAGAAATTTGGTTCCATTTTTTAAATAAGTAGATTTGTAATGCTCTCATCTGCCCTCCTGTGATTACTTGTAAGAAAATGGATCAAATTCTCATGACCAGAATTTGATGACTTTCTGCAACCAATGCAGTACTCTCTAATACTTCCAGTTGATATGTGTTGGACAGCTGCAGTTCTTTGCACTAATACCCATATATATCTCCAGAGTGTTTCACTGTAGGTGTACTATTGCTCAAGGGATAAAAATGAGATGTCTGTTTGTATCTAGAGGTCGGAGCCAGCTTCACAGCTAAGTGCTCTACATGCAAAGGACTCCACAAGCACTCTGTGAACTTGGCAAAAGAGCCCTTCAAATTCCAACAAAGTTTTGTTCCTGATATTCTGGCCAGCTCTTCTGTGCCGAGTTCCCATGGATTTAGTTTACAGCTTAATTCAGCCTCCTAATTACACCTGTGTAGTCCAGTGGACAGGGTACTAAGAGAATGTTAGAAAACATAAGTGCTATTTCTGGCTTTACAGTTTACTTGCTCTGTGCTGCTATATTCCTTACTTCCTCCTCCTTCCTTCCTGCCTTCCTTAGGTGAGGTCTTTAGCAAAGACTCTCGATTTTTTGCAACCAGATGAATGACATTCCTCCTATTTTCACCAGTTTTAACCAGCAGAGGACTAGGCCTCAACAAACAATGCTTCATGTAGATAGGAATTACTGAAACAGCAATGACTGCCTTTCTGAAGGCATAAACTCTTATGTTGAAGACATCTTCGTGGGCTCATAATGATGGAAGGAAAGGCTAGGGAAAGGAGGGGGCCAAACTGTCCTGATATGGTTCCAGAACCATACCCAGAAATTTCTTAAATTCCATGAATCCTTCTACTTTGGTTTTGACTCAGAATGTTTGAGAACAGGATGTAAAACTAAGGACTGGTTCCACAGCTGGTGCAAATTGGCATATATCCATTTACTTCAATCTGAAATGTGCTCTTTAAAGGTCACAATACCTGGAGAGTGTAAATAATTAGGTCTGCAGGTCAACAAAACCTGCCAACTTGAATTAGCTGTTGGGACACTTGAGTTTAAGCCAAACATTGACTATTTGTTGGAGAATGCTCTTCCTAGTTACTGAGACATCAATGCTGTTGCAGGTAAATATTTTCTCTGCGAAGTCCTATCTGATGGTCACTCTTTACACTTTCCCAAGAAGCAAATGTTAAATTGTTTCATGAAGATTCTTCCTCATTTACCAGGTTTTAGATTGGATTTACACCAGTGAAAGCCAGGAGGAGGAGTGATGGAAGGTTCTTTATGGAGCTCTGCAATGAGTGATTTTAAAAACCCCTAGCAATTCAGTGCAGACAGCATAATTTTCACCAGGAAACAAAACCTACTACATGATCAGTCAGTTTTTTTACTTAATCAGAGTTTTCCTTAGGACATTCAACCTGCATTTCATTTTCCTATTGGAACATTCTTCATAAGCAATTTCCATAACAAATGTCTTGCAGAAGATGGTATGAATAAATTGAAGACAATGAGTAATAAAGTGGATTATATTTTAATTGTTGTGAGATGATAGATATATTCCAAGCAGTATATGAAAGTCATTTATATAATGCCCTGGAAATAAAAATCCTGTCTGGTAACCTGGGATGTTAAGCCTAAATTTTTAGGGCAAAGAAAATGTGGGTGCAATATATATATATATAAAAAAAATACGCACTTACAGTAACCACATTGCTATTTACTGAAGATGCCTACTTTGCCTAACATTAACTATTCACTGGAAATCCTGTTTGTGGTTAGGAAGACATTGCTGCATTTTCCACATGTAAATAGCCACTTCCTTATGAAGTGGCCTAAACTCTGTGCTGAAAATAATGCAGTGAGTACATCCCAGGGGGTACCACTGGTCCATGTGCAGTCTTGCAATACAAGAGTATTCAGTACCCCAACTCAGTTTTAAGAGTGCAAGTGTAGTCCATACTACAAATCCTATTATAGACTGTCACCCTGCAGAAGCCTATTCCATGTGCCACCTACTGCTGTACCAGCATTGGTTCTAGTGTCTGGGAAACACCTATTAATTATACCAATATTATTGGATCAACTTCCGTTTTCTAAAAATGTCTCAGCAACCATCCTTTACTGGTCTAACCCTACAATATTAACCAGCTTTACTTTAAATCTCCATTGACTCTCATTAGTCTTTTCATTAGACTTTTCAACAGACTTTTCATTAGACTTTTCTGGACAACCAGAACTCTCTCTGGGAAAAAAAAAATAGAACAACAAATAGCATTACCAGATGAGTTGTGTGAGGCTTGGCTAATTCTGGTCAAGTGGCACACACATTATTTATATACTGCAGTTAATTTCTCTTCATATAATTGTAGCATCATTTCATTCTGTCCAGAGCCCTTTTTGTCTCCTGATGGTAATTTATGTCTGTTACAGCATTACAAAGTGTTTGAAGAAATGATTTAGCAGACTCAGAATTATAATGTCTTTTTAGAAAAAAAATAAGCTCTTACAACAGTTTGTAAATATTTATGGACATCTGTTTGCCTTCTTGTCCTAAGAAACGTGTCCAAACTTTATAACCACAGTAGTGAGAGATATATTTTTAAATATAAGCACCAAAAGTTATTATTCTAATGTCTTCACGCAAATCCCAAAGCCAAGCCTTTATGTGTAAACACTGAGTATTGAGAGGGTTGGCAACACTGCTAATAGGAAGTGTGTGGTGAAGAGAGGGCCCGTTTTACAAAAATGTAACAGGCATAGAAACAAAATGTGCTAAAGACTGTCACAGTTAAAAGTGTATTTGAAAGAAATGTTTAAAGGGTTGGGGCTAAACTCTGGCTACTGAAAATTTAAGTTTAACTAATAGTGCTACTTGAGATTGTGTCAGCTGAGGGATGTGTCCACTGTCTAAAAATAGGGAGAGAAAGACTGGAACAGCTGTCACAGGGAATTCTGCTTTCTAGAAATGCTCTATTGTGACAATCATTGCAAAGATAAGATTCATTTCCAGATGAATAAAAGAGATGGGAATTTCTGTGAGACAGAAGATGTCAAAGAACAAGTGATACTCAAGATTATGGTTTGAAAAATCATACTGAGTAAAGCTTAGATCTTTACATTTTGGAGCTGGTATAACTTCACAGGTTTGGTATTGGCAAGATTTCTGAAGGTGCCACACTATCGATTCAGAATTGTATTACAGCCATGAAAGTCGACATGCATTTCAGCACTGGGAAGGAGTCACTGGGAAATACACTGGGCATTTCAAGCTTTTGGAAATGGAGCTGTTCCTGTGATTGCTACAGGTCACGTTGTCATAAATGGCTTAGTATTTGCCTTGAGTTGTTCTAACACACGAAAAATACGGGACTCTCAAGGAACAGCAGGTAAGACTAACAAGGGAATCTTACTTATTAATTGCATTTCTAAGGTATGCTTTAACATAAATAGATTAGTGATATACTGATTTCTAGTTTCTAATTTGATTGATTTCAAGACTTTGGCATGCTTACCTCCCCCATCTTACTGCTTCTGCTGGTTTTTGACTTTCATAGGCAGCAAATTACTTCAGCAAATGCTTGACTTTAAGAAGATGACTCTCCTCTTAAATGCAGTAAGATTATTTACAACCTCTAATTTATTCAGTTACTGAAGTTTCAGACCCTCTCCAAGTGACAGAAAGGTTAGGCTACTCTTTGTTTTCATGGGAGCCAAACGCAAAGCTCCCAGTCAGGTTCTCCTGGTGTTACTAGTGCCAGTACAGCACCATGTATGTCAGCGCAGAAATAACAGAACTGTGCCAGCTGCTGACACTCCAGAGGAAAATTCTTCCTTGGTGGCTTGTTTGGCAGCACGTGATGAAAAAGTCACGCCATGTGCCGTGACTATCACACTACTGGCCAGCCTGCTCTCCAGGGTAAAATAGGTCAAGACTGAGATGCCCTGGCAGAGCCACGCAGGGAAGTTTGCATAATGCCTACCCCACTACATCTGACTCGAGCCAGCATTATTAATCACTCACTTTCATGAGCAGTAAATTCACCCATAAAATTTAATTAGAAAGAAATCTGTAAATGCATTTTTAAAATAAGGCATAAAATACAAATGCCCATTAAAGGAGTGACATAAACACCCACTTGGAGCTTTACTGGGGAGCCAAGGAGGAGGGTTTCTTTGTTGTTGTTGTTCTGTAGTAAGTTTTAAAATACTATAAAAAATAAGCATCAAGAAGCATTGTTTTGAAGGGGTAAATTATACACCCTCTGAAAGAGATCTCTGTCAGCTCAGTACCCAAAATTGAACATGTTATTAGGCAGACTAAATAGTAGGCACAACATAACTTTGTATCACTAGAGACCTCCCATATATTTGCCTAGAAGTGAATACTCTGAGTTGGCTAAGCCTTTTTCCTTCTGTGTTAAACAATAGTTACATTTCTAGAAGAATTCAACCCCAAATATTAAGCATTCCAGCCAGTCTCTCCAAAAGCAGAGGGAGCAGTTGCTAATCTATAAATACTGCTGTACCCAGGAGAGGTAAACATTGCAAGAGTCACTCCGCATCGACACCAATCCTCTTCACTTCGCTGCTGTGCAGAGAGGGGCTAATTTGGGCTTGCCGTCACGGTGGTGTAACGGAGCTCTGGTGTTACAAGGATGAAGCCATGAATGTAGTCAAGAGACCTTTTTGGCTCACTTCCCCCCTCCCCAAGCCCCAAAATCACTGAGCTTTGTATTGCTTGTTTGTACTGCTCAAGACATCTGCAAAATAAACTTTTTATAGATGATTTATATGCAGAGAAGTTAAAAACAAACTGACCTTTCTCACCCATCAAATAGTCCTAGCTTGTTCTTGTATCCAACTGCCTACTTAAAACATCTGAGATTGCTCTTTGTTACGCATGGATATGCTTTTGAATGTGTGTGCTTACAGAAGTTCTGTGAGAAAAAGCAGTGAGGGGGTTTTGCAAGATGTTAGTCCATTTAGCACATGAAACTGCTGAGAAAAATCACCACCTATTTTTCTGGAAAAACAATGTTACATAAGTGCTTCTGTAACTTTTTCTGTTTCATAAGTAACCTGGCAAGTTGAGTAATTCACATTCTGAGTATCATTCTAAAGAAATAGTTCTAATAATCCTCTCTGTGTACAAAGCGGTATTGCCTCATCCTGGTCTGGCATTTAATCTACTGTCGTGGTTCAGCCCCAGCCGGCAACTAAGTACCACGGAGCTGCTTGCTCACTCCTCCCCCCCACCCCGGTGGGATAGGGAGGACCATTGGAAGAAAAAGATAAAACTCATGGGTTTGGATAAGGACAGTTTACTAGGACAGCAAAGAAGAGGTAAACAACAACAACGATACTAAAAAAAGAATACACAAAGCAGGTGATACGCAATGCAATTTGCTCACCACCCAGATCCTAATGCCCAGCCCACACCTGAGCAGCGATCCCTCCTCCCCAGCCAGCTCCCCCAGTTATATACAGAGCATGATGTCATATGGTATGGAATATCCCTTTGGCCAGTTTGGGTCAGCTATCCTGGCTGTGTCCCCTCCCAGCTTCTCGTGAAAATTAACTCTATCCCAGATGAAAATCAGGACATCTACTAGTTACTATTTTCAGAAAGGCTATTTCGAAATCCAAATAAAACCAACAGTCTCGCACTTATATACACCTTTCATCCTAGCAGATTCCAAAGAGCTCTGCAGAATTAAAGCAGAACAGACATGTTGGACACAAGGGTGGCTTCATTCATCACTGAAATGCAGCCAGCTCTGGGGTGAAGCATGATTAGTAGCAACAGCTCAGAGCAATAGTATAGAGCAGCTCACAGCAGGGAGTACGGAGTGCCTGATTCTCTTCTTCCATATCTTATTGCAGTTACACTGAATTCTCTGATGTTATTTGTGATTTACACACGATGTTAAGCATGCTAGGCTGTAGCTCAGTAGGGAATGGAAGGAAAACTCGGCCACCTCCATTGCAGTGCCCTGCTCCCTTTGCCACCCAGCAAGCCAGAGATGTGACTGTGTTCAAGAACTGTAAAGGGCGGAAGAGGGGAAAAGCAGCAGAGGCTTGACAGGCTCCTGAGAAAAATGGATGATATGTAGATATCATCCCCATAAAAGTCACATACAAAATAAAAAGTCACCCAATCTGCACTATCTTTTACACAGAGCTTTGTCTCCCGAACATCTGAAGGCTATCCTGGGCAGCGCAGAACTGGGAAAGGTCTAGTGAAGTCCAGAGCCAATATAACAACTGCATGGCCACATCTTCAGTTGAATCGGAAATCTTGGGATAGTCCTTGACAGCGTTCCAGCGGGGGCAAACTCCGTTATTATTGGAGTAGCGTGGGAGTGTTTGGGAGGCAGTCACCCTCGATTCCTCACTTGCAGGTTTAATGCAGTCTGCTATTATTTACCTTCAGCACCTGCACTGCCAGCTGCCAGCATCAGAAATCCCAGCTCTGGAGCAACTGTTTATAACCAGGAGGTTAAGATCCATTTTCTCTCCTGCTCTGCACACACACTCTCTTACCAACTTGATATGGAAATATTTTGTGAACTTTTTTTCCAAGCTATTTTTCTGCTGCCTCCAAGTGTCACAGCATAACTCAGTCAGGCTGTACCAGGATCCAGAGCTGGCCATATTATAATCTCATTTAAAGATACGAAGCCATAATTAGTGAACTCTGAATAACCATTCTGTATTATGATGTCTAATACTTGTCTTGGCTAATGCAAATACAGGGGAAAGGGTATAATCTTATTTATATGTATCAATGAACTGCATATATGTCTTTACAAAAACCCTGCAGTACTTTTGCCTGCACAATTTAATCTGTGGCACCAAAACGGCACATTAACTGCTTATACTAAGTTGTGCCTTGATTTAAAAAAAAGAAAGGAAGGGGAAAAAAGCACCAACCTTGTTAACCCTCTTACCAGGCTAATACTTCATTGAAAATCCCCTTGGTTGTAATGGATTTTTCTTTTTATACATACTTTATACAGCACCGTATTAAAGTGGCTTTTTATAAACACAACGCATGAGGTTAATAGCTGTAGCCTCGGTTAGGGGTTTTTGTACCCTAAATCTCTACAAAGACTGTTATATAAATGCTACTATTCTAAAAATAAAAACCAAAACAATCAGGGAAATGTTACATTATCACTCACCATATTAGGCTATTAATGATGGCAAACCAGAGCATGCTATTTGTGGGTGAAATAAAGCTTCTTACAAAAAGACTCCATCTTCATCTGGTCAGAACTACCTTAGCACAGTTTATGGCCTGAGTTCAGGAAATCTTTGAAGGACATCTTTAAATATATGCTTGTTGCATCAACAGGTCTTAAAAGTTATGCGTTTACAAAATTTCACTGTCTAAATGAGACTTTAATACATGCATATGTGTTTTCTTGAACTGAACAGCCATGCTCACACAAATACTGGAGACAATGATATACTTCAGACATACACAGTTTTGACTGTAAAGAAATTCAGCATTCCCAGCTACTCATGGATTCCCAGCTCTCCTGATACCTGCTACTTTTACAACGCTTACAATACTGTCTGCACTATCCTATGTTTCCAACAAAGGAAGCAAAGAGAGATCAGTATTTTTACATAGATTTTTAGGCCAGAAGACAGTTTTTAAAAATCTTGTCTACTTTAAAACACAGTCCAAATAACTGTGTGTGGTGGAAAAGTCATTAGCAGCAGCTTGTAGAAACTCCAAGGATGTTTTACTGTTTCTGATGTAAAACTTCCCATGGATCCTTTAAAAGAAGCTGTTCACACGCCCCTCATTTTATGGAAATGTGCTTGGGCACTCTTTTGTCAGGTACTTAGAGTAATTGGGAGGGGAAAAAACTATAATTAATCTAGAACTATAAAATCAAGCATCATAAATTAGTCCACCTTGATCAGTTACTGCACTCCATTACTCAAAATGATTACATTTGCCCCAGGCCTTGGTCTTCAGGAACTGCAAAGGAGCAGCCAACGGCTCCTTTTCTCTCTTGTCCTTGGATGATCTGTCATTGACCTAGAGGATCCCTCACAGGGTTGGCTGGTCTGGTCTGGGCAAAGATGTTTTGCTCTCCTCTGAACTGATACTGCTTTGCAGTATGGGGGCTGAAAACAGTGATAGTGCAACTGCAGAGATGCTTGTGCAGTCATGGGTATATACTGCCCTGGGTGGTGACAGTGGCAGGAGGAACCACGATGGGTCTCACCACCATGCTGCTAGACATTGCTCTGTCACTAGGGTGTGAGTGCACACTTGGTTGCTGAAGGCTATTTTCACTGTGAAAATGTTTGTTAGCACACCACACCATATCCTACAGGCAAGAGCCAAAGGTTTCTAAGCTCTCAGTACAGCTTTCAGAGGTGTGCACCCACACCGGTATTTTACTGCCTGCGGCTGAAAATTTATTGCTCACTGTGCTGGTTTTGTTTGGGTCACACATCAGATTTTACTGACTTGAAGCAAAATTTTGTGTGGATACATAGGAACGGGTATTGTAACATATGCCCCAACTTTAGGATATAAATTGTGTCCTAGTAGCTTTTGAATAAACCAAGGATATGATTTCAATCCTTATGTATGATGTAATTTAGCACTTCTGGACTGGCACCTTACTCGGAGCACTTGTAAATAAAGACTACTGTAGTACACAAGTTTGTCTGAGTTTTGGAGACTGTGAAGAGTTCTGGTTTGTGTTGTTGATATCTGTCACAAACTACTTCATAATCTCACATCAGCGTAGTGAAGTGGATGTTTTCACACCAGAATGAGATGTGGCTCAATGGGAAGAGCTTCTATTCTGGCTTCTATTCCCTGCTTTGTGACAGATGGATTCTGACTAACAGTGGCCTTTGATATCTTAGCGAATTCTCTGCCATCATCTAGAAATACGTCTGCTTTATAATGGTAGCATGGTAAAGAATTTGAAAAGTACTTCAAAACCCCCATACAACTTTAGTGGCCAAATACAGAAACCACAACCCCAAAGATTTCCGGAGATGTATCACTTCCCTACTGCTCAGTTCTGCACCTCTACCATTCAACAGGCATAAAGCACTGAGAACACTTCATTTCATAAACATCATTTAATTGTATCAGTTAGAGATAGTTAGGATCTGTGTTCAAGCAGTCCCACCAAAGACTGATTTGGCTGGGTATGCTGTAAAAACACAGTACCAGGCCAGAACATTTCATACTGTCAGATGAAAGGTGAGTTGCCCAAGGAAGCTTGTGGCAGAGATGAAAATTTAACTGATCTCTCCCCAAAGCCCAGTCTACTATTTCTGACAGAAAATCCTGTGCCGTCCCATTCAGTGCTGAGTGCGATGGCACAGGTCCCTCTGCAGTGAGATCTGAGTGTCGTCTCCTGTTCTGGGAAGTGAAAGACCATAGGTGGTCCTTTTCTCACTTCATGGGAAATAAGAAGTATTTTCAGTGTTTGTGGATCTTTCTTCAGGCTGAGATATTCTATCTATACAGTTTTTATTCTAGAAGAAAACACTCTAGGCATTTTCTTGATAATTTTAGCATTGCTCACGCATTTTTCTTTTTTTCTCCTTCAATTCCTTTCTGACATGAGAATAATAAAAAAAATCCATTCAAAATGGAACATTTTCTTTAATCCTATAAAGAACGAATATAATTGATTCAGCTATAAAATTTATAGGCATGGAATAAATGCTTATTATAGTCAAAACATGCCAGGTCACTTCTTTGTGGCTGGCTTAAAGCTGTTCCGTTAAGTATAATGTTAAATGAAAATGCTTTAGTCTAAACATGAAAAGGTTAGATTGTATTACAGCTGCACAACTCTGCGTGACTGTTAGTATCTGATTTCAGGGTTTCACACAGAAGACCCTCCATTGTTTTCTTTGTACCTTCTCTCTGGGGCAAGACTAACTTTTGACAGTCACAGTAAGTAGCTGCTATAATGTAGATATTCATTTAATCTGGAGCCCTATTAGTCCTTAAATAGTTCAGACTTTGCCTTTATGCTTTGATGGTCAGGAAAACACTGAAAAATTGAGAATGAATGGAGCTTAATCATGGCAATGATGGCAAATCTTTTCAGTCTCTCTTAATTTTTCTGTTCTCAGATGTCTACCTTCAGGGCTAATTGAAAGGATGCAAGTGTTATGCAGACACAGTCACTCCTGTAACTACAGCGCTACTCTTCTGACTGTATTAAACATTTCTATACACTTAAAGTTGCAGTTAAGCTACTACATTTTTCAGCAGATGTTTTTCCTAAGCAGCAGCTTTTATGTTGGTGTAGAACAATGCAATCACATAAATCTAACAGTGGGATGTTTAACAGGTATATTTATTAGAGCTGGATCCAGTCAAATTGACTGGAGAACCTCAGAACTAGCAGATTCCCATTTTCTTACCACTTTGTTACTTCATCTTTGTGGTGTGCCTGGTGTAGGTGTAATACTTCTGAAACAAAACTGTGCGGCAAGGCTGTGATTGCATGATGTGATTGTGCTCTGATGCAGCAGTATCTTTAGATTTCAATTCCGGGGCCAAAGTTTGCCCTCCGTTGAACAGGTGTAATTCCTGTTGAACCAAGTGGGAATTCCAGAGTTTTAAATAAAAATAGATCTTGGCCCATTATCCACTTACATGCACCGTGCCCAGGGGCCAAGATACACAGAATTGACAAGTGATTGGGAGTTCCTCAAGAGCTTGAAGCTTTACTACATAGGGCTTAAATAAAGCAGTGTTTCAGACAGCAAGGAGCACATGCCAGTTTCATTTGTCTGAATTTCATCACCCAGAATAAAGGCCCTTCAAATCACTAGTCACTTTCCAAAAAAACCAAAACCCCCAAAATTATACATCCTAGCAGTGTCAAAGCCTAAATAAATACATACGTCAGCTGCCAGGATCCTGGATGTCAGTTTTCAAGGCATATATTGCCCCAGACTAGTCTGTAAATAATTTTTATTTTTATTCAGGACTTTAAAACCACATCACTAGTGGGCTGAACTTGTGGTTCTTCATTTGCATATTCTATGTTTTGACCTAAATTGAATTAAATGCAGAGGGAGAAGAAATGAGGGTCAAATTTCATTAACAAAATAAAGCAGCTCATGTGAAATCAACGTCTAGTGATGGAAAAATATGCAACCGAACTGAGCCCTTCACTGGTTATTTAACTAAAACAAGGTCTCCTTAATGACAAACACTCCCATCTTCAACTGCATCACAGACACTAATGGAAAAACTTGGCATCCCTCATTGTATGGGAATATGAGGCAGAACTGGTGAGGACTTTTTCCTGTCATCCCCTTGCCAACTGTACATTCCATCTGACTGAGGATTACTGATAATTTTTGGCAACTTTGTGGCTACAGAGGACTCTTCTGTACAACTATTTATTTATCCAGGACTTCAGGAATTTATTTTTAACAGACCTTTATAAAATGCTGTAAACACAAAATATGCTAATTGTATTAACAAAAGGATTTCTACACCAAGCTTACTTTTTTTTTTTCCCCAAGCATACTTTGGGGCCAAACTCCTCAGCTGGTGTAAGTTGGTAGAGTTGCTCTCACTTTGGTGGACACCTGCCAAATTTACAACAGTTGAGGATCCTTCCCAGTAAAGCAAAATGGTTATAAAAATCTGAAAAAAGGGATTATTTAGATGTATGTATATTCTTTATTAGTAGTAGTGCCAGGGAACCTTTAACAGACATGTCTCTGCAGCTATGAAAGGGACCTAATTTGCCCAGACACAGACCCCGTCAGAGAGCCCTAACAAACTAAATAGAGAAAACAGGTCAAGGATATTATTCCCATTTTACAGAAGAAAAACTGAGACAGAAAAGCAGTCGATACATGACAGTGAGAGTGGCTCTGAGGATCTGGCTGTCTTCTGACCACACAGCAGCCTGGAGACCATCTGTGGGCAACTGGTGCGAATGCGCCTTCTGAAGCGTGATGATCAATTCACCGGACATTTTGGAAACCTAGGGCCTTATGTGATGGAGAGGGAAGGCTTCAGCCATCCAAAGACTGCCCTTGAAGGCAAGCCTCCCGCACCGCAGGCAAGCCTGGTCAGGGGCAGCGTTGGCAGGGGTGTGCTGCCTGAGCACTCGCCATCAGCCTTGGGAGTGTGGAGGTAACAGCAGGTATGGGGACTCGGCTGTGAATGGGAAGGGAAAAGGGAAGGGAGTGAAGAAAGGAGGAGAAATGCCCCGCTGAGCTGAACACAAGGAGGTGGCAGGGTTTCTCTGAGGAGGGGACAGCAATGACAGGGAGCTGAGCTTGCTTGAAGTGTCTTTAAACTGCCACTTCGTTAACCGACTTTTATTTTCTACCAAACCAGACAGAACTGACTCCAGCAGAGCCCTGGGCCACCTCCATCAGGGCATGTAGACATACCCCATTAGATTATGCAGCTTGTCAAAAACCTCTGACAAAGCCGAGAATGGAGCTCTGGTCTCCTGTGTCCCCATCCAGAGCACAGCCTACTATTCCCTAAATGTCCTGGAAAATCTCAGGACTAGATTAGAAACTATTACTTTCACCACAAAAAATTCAATGACAACTTTTTGGTGTTCAGCGACAGAAAGCTGAAATGTTTTAGTTTTGAACAAAGTTCTTCCCCTCTGCTTTTGGGTACTGAAAACCAAAGAATTTTTACAAGTAAACCTGATTTTTTTCCTGGTTTTAACAGAAAGTTTGCCACTCAATCAGAGCCTCACTATATTCTCAGAATCTGAACCTGAACATTTTCAGATGCATTACTGAAAGGAAAAAAAAAAGCAATTTTTTTGACAAGACCAACTTTCCATTAAAAATCACAGCAAAGGAGGCAATTTTCTATGTTTCCTTCCTCTTCATCAAAATTGTGGGTGGTGGGGGAGGAAGCAAGGGGCTGTGTCCCAGCAGCACCACTCTAGGACTAGCTCTGGGAGGCAGTCACATAGACTCAGCACTAGTCACAGCCCCTTCCCAGTCCCTTCCTTGTACTGAGGAGGGACCAGAAATTGCTTTTGATCTACATCTGCACTAAACTGCCTAGCATGCGAGTGGTTCACCAGCCATGGCTTTCTCGTCCTCAGCACCTTCCCACCACCACATCTCCAAAGGGATGGTGCACACATGTCCAGATGGAGAGTCTGCTCCAGGCAGACCTTACTCCCTGTGTCTCTGAAGGATTGGACTGTGTGTTTACATGGGCAATTTGCACTCATTTAACTTTCATGGACTCCTGAACTGCTTTTGCTATGTTGTTATAAAGCCTGTGTGAAAATTTTGACCATGATTTAGAGCAAGTAAGTTAGGTGGTAAATAGGCTGGTAACTATGCTCTGCCTCCCAACGCTCACCCGGAACTAGGGACGCTAAACTCCTAGCTTGGGAATCTAACTTGTGTACCAGACATAACTAAAGCTGGGCAGTATAGCAGGCTTTGGATTAAATCTGCTGTGTTCGGTTTTCAAGTCAGTCAACATTACCTTTGCCTTGAATTAAGAGTACATGCACAGACTATGACCAAAGCTTTGCACAACAACTTACTGAGCTATGGCCTCACACGCACATGCCTTAGTGCTGAGTAGCATGGAGGCTGGCTCACAAGTGGCTGTGTAGCTCTGCAGCAGGAAAAGCATTATTTTACAAAAAAATGAAATTTTCTCCTTTAAAAGATTTAATTATTTTTAAATGTAAAATAAAATATCCATAAAGTAACCCAAAGAAGCTAAATGTTCCCTTCGAGGGAAATTCTCTCTTTTTAAAATTATCCCTTTTTCTAATAAACTAGTAATTTATGTAATCCATATAAAACCACTAACACTCATTCTTCTATTTTTAAATAACATTGGAGAGCTTTCCCAAGGCTTATTTTATTTTTATGAGAAGGATTAAAAATCATGATGGGCCAGATTCTTCCACACTTCTATCTGCTGACAAGTAACATGCTCCTGCCATAATCCCAGTGACTAGCAGCTAGGGATGTGTCATTGTGCGGAATTTGCACCACTCCACTGGCTGCAGTGGAGTAATACCAGGCTGACAGATTCACTGCTCTGAATGCAACACCATCTGATCTGGAGCTTGCTGAACAAGTCATAAATCAAGCGATCTTTATGTTTCTAGACAAACATTTCAAGGAAAACAAGGATAAAGGATCTCTATATGGAGCTATTTGTTCTATCCAGTTTCTTATCCAGCTTAATATTTTTCTTGCTTCACAACGAGCCTGAATATTGGGATTTGTCTAGACTGCATAGGAGGAAGCTTTACCCTTTCGAAGTAAGTTAAGGCTGCATCCCTGTTTTTTACCCAGCAGAGCATCACGTGAAGAAGTGACAGCTGTCACCATGCTTCCTGGGCTCGCTCTTCCAGGGATGCTGTTGTGCTCCAACCCATTACCTACAACATGCAGAAAGCATGATCTACCCTTAAGTAACTGTACATCCATGACTTGAGTGCTTTAGTTTTGGATCCACTTTAGTGCTAAAGTGTGGCAAGACTGAGTGAATGAACTGCACTAGAAATGATGCAGCATCTTAGACGGCACTGCAGACACAAACCGAGGGGGACACATTATCTTCACCGCTCAAACAAGTGGTGGATGAAGTCTACTCAGATAAGAAAATCCCTCCTGTTCTCTCATACTTCCCCTCTGGCCCTTATTCCTCTCTCAAATAATTCAGATGTTTTAGCCCTTCCAGACAAAAACTGGAGCTTTAAATTAAAATGTCATCTGTTAGTAAAGAAACTAAGCTATGTTTTTCATTCCTGAGAAGGGACTCACTTATGCTTATAACTATAAGTTGCTAGTGATTAAGCAACTGGTATATTTTCACACTCATTAAAAGAAACACGGTGTGTTCGCCTTTCTAAGAAAAGGCATCTTGTTTGTAATACTGTAATACATTGGGAACACCTTCTAATTGGCTTCTAGTGCCCCTTGCCAAAATTCAGACACAAGTTTGTTTATTTACACAAGGAAAAAAATAAAACATTGTATAATTAGTCAAGTAATGGACTCCTAAATTCAGCAACTCAGAGGTATGCAAAACTGACAAACTTTTAAGATTCCATTTTGGTTTATGAAATATCTCAATAGGTAGCCCAGACTGCATCATGGCTATTGTAGCAATGTGCTGCTCAATGTGGTGTTTGTGTTGAGATGGAAAACTTTGACATGTTTGATTTTTATGCAAGTCAATTAACTTGTTTTTTAAAACTGTAAGGGCATGCTTTGCAAATAAGATTACTTACTATAAATTATGAGAACATAGGGCTCCATTCAGACAAAAATGTTACACACCCCTTACACATGCATAAGTCTGCAGAATATAGTTCTGCACCCTGACAACCTATTCAGCCAGGGGTAGGAGCTTATTTTGGTCTATTCCATGGGGGCTTTCCTAAAAAGATATGAACAAAAGGGGATAGAGACTTAATTAGAATGTCTCTCTACACCCTACCTTCCTTTGCACCACCCAGGCAATTCCAACAGGCCAAAACCTCTCCTTATGTGGTGAAGGAAGAATTTCTTTTTTCAGTTAAGTCAGCCCACAGCAGAATTAGCAATGGTATGTCCCCCTAACCACAGTACAGACAGACATTTGGCCATTCCCACCTGTGAGTTCTGCTCTCAACACTCACACTTAAGCATGGTCTATTGACTGCAGTCGTGTCCATCTGTTAACATAACATTCATTGTGCTTGGCCCCAGCACAGATGGGACCCTTACACCAAGACATCAGGGCGAATCTGTCCCTGGAAAAAAAGACATTGAAAGCCATAAATGACATGCTACTAGCACAAATGAAGATGGCAGGGGTGTTGCAGTCAGCATGAATCCTTTTCATTTAATGCAATAGGCATTTGGTCAAGATTTCTTGCTTCCAAAATGCAGATTCTTCGATGGATGCATGAGAAACTCAGGATGTCTATTTGGCATTCGAAATACAACATAAAGAACTGCAGATATGTACTTGGGGCTTGGAGGCAACCACAGTGCCAATGCATACACAAAGCAAATCCAGAGACAAGTATGAGTCAGAGAAAGAAAAACTGCAGAATTTTGTCCAGGTCCTTTCCACTTTTACACATGCAGAGAATCTTTACCTAAGCAAATCATCCCATTGATTACATATGTGAGCAAGAATTACTTGCATGAAGAAAGGTTACTGGATCTGGTCCCTGCTCTATGCACATTGTGATATAAAGCCAACTCTTACTAAGTCCAAGACTTGTTCCTATTAGTTCTGAATATTAGGTTAAGGCACAGGAGACCACACAGCAGAGCATTTTGTCTTCCTTGCCAGCTTCAGTCTAGGTAATGAAGTCATTCTTATTTAAGTTTGATGTTAGATTGTTGGTTCTAATTTAAAGCCTGCAGCACAGATAGTCTGCATTGCAGATTACTCATTTCCTTGAAATGTCTTTTACCTAGACAAAAAGGTTAAAAACAGGGATGGAAGATCGAGAAGATTAAGGGACAAATGGCTTTCCTTGTCCCCTGGCTACATTCTGGAGGATCCCTTCCACAGACTGCTATTACAGCTAACTTTCAGCCTAGAGCAGCAAACTCATATCCTTAGAAATAGCTACACGCATTCACAGGAACACATGTATGCAGATACACATTCAGAAAATAACTTTCAGCCAAAAGACCTTCCGAAGTTAGATTCCCATAGTTGTGTTCAAAATAACAGGCGATGCCAGTCTGATTAGAAACCAGCCTTGCCATTTACCAGAACTGACCTGCCACATAAGGAAAGATACCTCCCATTCATCAGGAGAACCAGCGTGGCTACGTGCCTCTGAGCAGCCTTACAATGTCGGGTCAACTGTTGTTACTGGCAAGACACTGCTGTGGAAAGCCTGCAACAGAATCAGGGACTCATCACTACCAGTATGTGTTGCTATGGACACCATTGAAGAAAAGCAAAATCATTTGAGAAGGAAATAAAAGACTCTTTTCCACCAATAGTGACAGACACTCTAATAGGTTAGTGATCCTGGTGGAATGCTAATCAACAGCACATAGAAAGACTTGGAAGTCATGCAACTTTTAATATTCCCAGTGAAGGAGTATAGAAGTGAATTCATGTAATACATGGCCATGCACACAGGATTTATACTAAGTACTGAAACCACAGACATCACACGTTAATGCTACCGATAAGTAAGATAATACTTTTGTCTTACAAGTCTTCCTCTCAAGGATCTCTGCTACAAGCCATATTCACCTGAGGAGTCCATCTACACAGTCCCACTGAACCAAATACTAAAGTGAAGCTGGATTCCTTGCTTGCATAAAACTGAACAGCTCGCCTGACACCAGCAAAGCTATGCAGATTTACTGCAGCTATGGATCTGGCATCTGATTTGAGCTGTGAGACAATCTAATTTTTCCATTCCTCACAGCTCTGGTGAATAATTTAAATATATGCTTGGAGCTCACCAAAAATAATACATTTTCAAAATTTTTGGTGAGCTGAAAAGTAAGAAATACTGGCTTAGAATCACACTAAATGCTCTGTTCAATCTTAAAGAGTTTAATTTTGATTGAGATGGGATTTTGGCTTACATAGGTTAAAGAATGGATTTTTGTAACAGAATTGAATGAGGACTTTCAAAATGAAAAAATAAATAAATTTTAAAAATCAATAGGTGTTACTCTGAAAACCTCGGAACAAAATATTTTATTTAAAAAAAAAGTTTAATGTTCTCAAAGCTGGAAAGTGGCCATATTTTTCATCTGATGTGAATCTGTAAAATGTTACACTGCCACTGAGTCACCATTTTTGCCCCAGAAATACTGCTAAAATATTTTTCTCAGCTGGACAAGTAGATAAATTTATTGACCTCAGTAAGACAATTTGCACAAGTAGGGCCAGGAGCATTTACGGTTTTAACAGAACCTGAACTATTCTGAGCAATTTACAGCAGAAATATAGAAACAGGCACATTTTCTCAAAGGGATCTTCAATCTAGTTTCAACTGCAGTACAATGAAATGGATCCAAAATGCTAAGAAGAGGGACAAGGGATACAGAATAAACTATAGAATTGCTCAATAAGGCTAGAAGATAGCAAAATCCTTTGAAATAAATAACATATTTGACTCACACATTGCAAGTGCCATAGCAGAAACGATGCTTAAGAGCATCTGAAGCAGGAGATGATTTGGGGATGATTTGCAATAGGGTTATTTAATACTTGCAGTAGAGCTACTCACAGGTTCAGATCTATTATTATTTAGTTCCACAGTGATTTTTAAATTTTTGTTTGTTTGTTTTCAAAGGAAATTAGATTTATTGGACTGTGCTGTGTATGTGTCTATATGCTCTCTCAGCTATGAGTATTAAATTCCTGACAATAAAAAAACCCAAAAGCTATGTTGGGAATAGAGATCTAGTAGTTCCCACTACTAAGGTAAGCTGAAAGCATAAGCTCAGCTGGTATTAAAAATCAAGAAACCAACACAAGGCCTCACCCAGTGGGACAGACGGACAGACCAGGATTCAGGTCATGTCTCTCAGAGTGCCGCTAGGCTTATTCAAAGTTGATGTCACCTGGCTTCCAGTGCAGAGGCAAGACAACGCTCCCCAGAAATGGGAGGGTCAGGTTAGTGCTGTCCAGGTTTGGCTCCAGATACATTTGGCAAATGAGCTCCAGAAATTCACTTTCAGGACATAAATCCACAGGAAACCAGGTTTCACATGTTCCATGGCTTAATATATTATAAATATTGCAATTTCCCCTCAGTGTTCAAATTATTGTTTCCAATGAGCAGCACAGCGGGTCACTAGAGGTTGCAGGAGTAGCTGTCCCAAACTTGAACATAGCAAGATACCTAGCACACTTGTAAAATACATATATTGTATTATTTTCTGAAGGTAAGTCTGCACAGAAAACAGAAGCCTCCTACTGCTGCCAGCTAATAGCTTTCTTCAGGTCCAGTGGTAGCAGTGTCTGCACAGACACTAAAGATCCTGCAAGATACTGACAGGGATTATTATGCCCGATATCCTACCTAACAATGAAATAACTTTTATGCTCTGCCCCTCAACACTACCGCTTTACACTATGAAGTGACCAGAGGAGTCCTTTTAATTGCAGACTTTTGTCTTAAGTCTAGCAAAATTGCAAAGGCTATACTGGAATTTTCTCATAAGCTCCTCAAGAGCGGGCAGTATAGCTTTAGAATCCATTTATTTTTCAGAAGAAAAAAGGGGTGATAAAAATGCCCATGTTTTGCTTTGTCTTTATAGAGACCTAAAGAAATTCCACAAAGCTAAACTTGCAAAAGAAAACATGCAATTTCATAAAGTATCTACTATTTGGTCAAAAAATATTTTAAATCACAATATTATGACCACCTTCAGGGAAAATACGCTGACAAAGAGAAACTTTCTTGTACTGGGGACCCCAGAGCTGGATGCAGTACTCCGGGGAGGGTCTCGTGAGAGCAGAGTAGAGGGGGAGAATCCCCTCCCTTGACCTGCTGTTCACGCTGCTTGTGATGCAGCCCAGGACATGGTTGGCTTTCTGGGCTGCAAGTGCACATTGCTGGGTCACGTTGAGCTTCTTGTCCGCCAACACACCCAAGTCCTTCTCCTCAGGGCTGCTCAAAATCCATTCTCTGCCCAGCCTGTAGTTGTGCTTGGGATTGCCCCGACCCATGTGCAGGACCTTGTACTTGGCCTTGTTGAACTTCATGAGGTTTGCACAGGTCCACCTCTCAAGTCCATCAAGGTCCCTCTGGATGGCATCCCTTCCCTCTGGCATGTCACTTCAGGGATAGCCAATTAGTGTGCCAAAGGCAGAAAGCTGTTAGGCAACAAGAAACAGAAAAAGAGACTTCTGAAAAGACTTCATTTATTTTACAAGCAGATTAAGATGTTTGATTGGCATAAATTCTCTGTATTGAAGTCAGTATGTTTATCCACGACATCTGCAGGGGCTGATGGAGAGCTGAAAGGAAGGAGGGAGGGGACTCAACCACTCCTTCAGCATGTGACAGCATCGCCCAGGCTGGTGGGAGGCAGGAGAACTAGAAAAAGTGAAGAGAGGTTATCAATGCCTCAGCTGTACCTCCCCCATCCTCTCCTTTTCCCTACAAATCCAGCCTGGCAGAAGATACAGCTTAGAATCCAATTATTTTGCTTTAGGATTTCTCTTGCCTGTGAGAAACTGTAAGTCCTCCTCTTTTTCTCATTCCTTCAGAGTGAGCAGATTTGGAAATGGGATTTTCTGCAGCCCGTAGGAAAGTTATGTACCTAAGTCTCACTTTTTTTTCTTTTTAAATGTTCATCTATTAGATCTTTTTTTTGGGGGGGAAAAAAAAAACAACAACAAATCTTACTATAACCAAGCATGAAATTCACAGTATCAGGTACAAACTTAAGTGGTAAGGCCACATCTGCTGTTTTTCACTGTGTGGTGTATTATCATTGTCTCCTACTGAGACCTGTGAATTTCTGCATCCAAAACTCAAACCACAAGGTTTTTTTCCCCTGTAGGTGTCTGATTGTTGAACAAGATACCTAATCTGAGGCACCCAGGCCTGAAAATGTTAACCTTTAAGTCAGTTGGCATCTCTCAGAAGCTTAGGAGTAAGAGGAACCTAGTCTGGCTGTCTGAAAAGTTTCATTCAGGTTGCTTTAAATATTTTGTGGATGATTACGGTCTGAACATTTGACTACATGCCACTTCATTAGACTTACTCATTTTTTTGTTCGTACCATAGATGGGAAATTAAAAATGATCTCTTTAAAAACTCTGATATTTAATTTCCCATAAGATACGAGAGATATTCAGGGCAGTGTCTGGAAAAAAATTAGGATAATAAGGTGTATAAATCTCTGCTTCATTTGAAACAACGCATAAAAGCCAACCCCACATTAATTTTTTTGCTGAAAGAACTTCAATAAGTTTTAAAGTAAGTGTTTCATTTACTGCCACATGCCACACATACATGGCAAACAGTTTATACAAACCACAGCACTCAGCTGTTCCTGGTTAGGTAAAACAGCCCTCCCCTGAACACCCAAGCTGCTCTCGGTTCCCTCGGGACTCTGATACAGGGTGCTGAGCATTTTGGCCTGATCCAAGGGAGAACCTATGTACATGCTGTACTTTAATCAGGTGAGTAGTCCTTCTGTGGAGGTGCTCATGAAGCCTAGGTTGAGTGTGTGCTTAAGATTTTGTTGGCTCAGACCAGAATGCTCTGCACTTTTGAAGACAGCTTAAGTACAGCATAACTATCCCTGACCTGGTGGTCCAGCCTTAATGCCTTCTTCATGTAGTTCTTAGCGAACTTTATTAGACTTTCCAGCTAACTAGAATACTCCACTGTGTATATACACAACATAAGATCCATGTTCAGAAAACTACTCAATGAAATGGGACTCTTCACGCCCTTCTGAAGCCAATAGCCTACGAGCAGATAAAACGAGGCAGAGGACAGACACCTAAATGTTTCTAAGGCCACGAGAAAGATTTCTAATGTAGCACTAAGACTTAATTTAGGGCTTGATTATAACTAAGACAGTGAGGCCTATTTACAAGACCTTCAAGGTTCAAGTCAATGACCGCATTTATTGTGGAACTATTACCTACAAAACAAAATTTTATCCACTTATTCCAAAGGGACACGATGAACTTGGAAGTCCACTCAATTTTAAAAGGTAGTACTTCAGCTTGTCTCATTGGGCTATATAGTGCCTCTACCAATTTGTGCCTGTTCACAGTAACATTTATGCAATATTTTTCAGTATTCTGTTGCTGTAGGAAAAAAATAGAGTGTCTTGGAGGAACAAATATATGCAAAGGACAAAATAAAACTGCCTAGATATGCAGTATCTCTAAATGTCCAAAGCAAACTAGGAGGCGGAGTGAAGGAAAATTATTTTCTGTCCATTTTCACTCACAGACAATATTATGAAGTGCTTGGAATACCAGCACGTTCATTCTGAAACAGAGGAGTGATGTTTACACTGGCCCTTACATAAATATATATTGAGTTTATGTATTTCTTTTTCCTAATATTTGAAGTTAAAAGCAACTTATTTATTGCTGAGAAAAGGTGCTGGATTTTTATATTGCACAGGTACACCACAGCAGCTTGGCAAGCATATTCTGAATTACAGCCTGTTCCATCCTTTGTTCAGAGAAATGCATGTTCAGAGCTGCACGATTGGGGTCCTGCGAAAGGGTAACCTCTAACCTGAGCCATGGAAAGTTGCACTGTCTTAACTAAAGCAGACCAACCCCGCGAGCAGCATGTACTTGTACTGGTAGGCATAAGGTGCATTTACCATAAAGTAACTGGCACTGCACAGTGCAGCAGGCACTTCCGATTAATACGGCAGAGCATGGCCCTTTCATTTGCTGCATCTTCCTCTGGACCACAGTTTTGCATCCAAGCCAGGTAATAAGTTGCTATTACTGATATTATTATTGTTGATATTATTATGCCAGAAGGAAAATACTATCAGCGTCGTATCTAAACAAGGGAATATACTGGTTATATTCTCCTATGTAAACCCCTCCCCCTGCAAAACAAACAACCCCTTCCTCAACAACAGTACACCCTTATTGCTACTAAATCACAAACACAGATCAAACGTCCTCATTCCTGTTTCATTTTGCTCTTTGGAATGAGAATCCTTGCAAGCATGTCAGTTCTGGTGGTGGCTTTGTGATCTGGATCCTGCTTGGTAGGATCTATGCAGAGACCAACAACTCATTCTACACAGCCCACTATGCAGGCATCAGATGACTGTGGCTTTCAGTTACTACCTCTGGATTGAAGCCAGAAGCCTAGCGGTGAAAAGCTCTTTATACCATTACCAATCCCCCGAGCCACCCAGTCCTTCTCCATTGCATACAGGTTTTTAGTGTTGTGCCTTAAGATCTGTTCTGGTTCTGAGTAACGTTCTTTGTGATGGGAGTCTTGCCACTCCCCCTCTCATGAGGGGAAAAAAAAAAAAAAACCAACCTAGGAGGGAGTGTGAAACCTATTTTGAAACTCTGTTACGATTATCTGATGCAGCTAGTACTCTTGGATTCTCTAAGGGAGAGACTTGAGCCCTGGGGAATGTCTGTTGTAGGTGAAGAGTAGGCTCCAGCCTAGTCAGTGCTAAGATCTGTGTGCCTTCACTGAGCGCTGCTGGCTTTACCTTGGTGGTAGCTCTTGTACGGGAGCAACCGTGTGCTGCCAGAGGCCCTCGCAGGGATGGCTGCCAAGCTTTCCAGGATATCTGCAGGCTGACCAGGCCTAAGTGCACACACAGGTTTGTCTGGTCTTGACTGTTGCCTCAGACCTGGGCTTAATGGCAGCATAAATATATCCCTGGAGGGGGCAAAAGGTACAACCAGTGAGCCCCCAGAGCATCTGCTCTCAGCTAGTTTCCATCTAAACTATCCACCTAAAAAGTTAGAGGCTAAATTGTGCCATCTCTGCAGCTCCTGTCCTCTAGCTCAGCAGAGAAAAGTGACTCACTGTGACGTTATACCTGCGCAGATTTCTCTTCCAGTATCTTTTCTCTCAGACTCTTGAGAAAGCACATCACACAGAGCAGCTGCTTTTCCCCAGAGAACTAGCTGCAGGAGACTTAACAGTAACACATTGGTACCCAGCCTTCACGAACGAGGGCTGTAAGCTGCTGATCCTGCAATAACACCTCTAAGGATTTAGAGTCTTTAATGTTGATTGCTGAATATTTCTGTTCCCCTCTGAACCATTCCAACAGTTGTTTGAAGTGAACGTATTCATTCCCTTCTTTTTAACCATTGGAGCTTCTCGCTTGGTCTGGGAGCAAGGAAGAGGGAATGAAAGGGTCTCTTCAAATTTGCTGTAGCTGCTCTCTTAAAAGAGAGCATTGACACGGATTCTGCAGCTCTCATGTGCAGTAAGGCTCCCAGAGGACTTGCACGCACAGAAAGACTGCAGGATCCTTGTGGGCACTCCAGGAAGAGTGTGGCTGTTCTCCTCCCCGCTGGATGAGAGTATCGTATCTATTCCTAGCATGGATCTACCAGGTGGCAGCATTCCCCTGCCAACATACCTTTGGTTTGGCTTACCTTGAAAGCTATGATGTTATATTATATGATGACGTCATTATATTTATTTCAACGTTCAATGAAGATTCCTGGCAAATCTCCGAGCTGGAATATCTTCTTTTTAATGGATCCAAAATCCAGCCAACGTGGTGCAGATTACATTTATGTAACACAACCCAAGTAAGGTGAACTGCTAGGGATTTTTTTTTTAATAGCTGTTGATGTTACTAAATTAAGATTATTTCTCTATTAAAATTATGGAAGAGGCAAAACTTGTCCAGTATTTATACAAACACTTACTGCTCTAATTTCTAGCTGTAGTTATTTTTGTGATGACTCCATCATGTACTCATGCAATCTCAACAATTTATCTTTGTGGTGGTATTTTGAAAAGGATAAAATGAATCAAATATATTTTTTCAGTTAAGTATGCGTGTGAGGACACCACACTTTAATGGTATGTGTAAAAAAGATTTCCTAGTTGGTTCTTTTTCTTCACACTATCTGGACTAATTTTGAATGAGCTTATTACAAATGTTTGGACAACTTACTCCAGTCTACTTTTACTATCCTTTTATCAACTGTGTTACTCTTACGCTTTCAAATCAGCCTACAACATTGCAACTTTTGTTAAAAGTCACATCCTTTTCCTGCTAAGCAGAAGTATAAAGCATTTGAGAATGCTACATAAGATACTGTTCTGCACTGGCAAAACCAATGGCTTGGACACTAAATCAAATGCCATCAAGGAACCCCTCTTGAACACTGGGCCGTAACTTTACTAGATTTTGAATAAACACATGGTGTGAGAGAACAAATTGTGCTGGATAAAGACTAGCTACGCTGACAAAGACGACGAATGCCTGTACCACTCATAGGGAACTGCAGCACATAGGCTAAAGGACTTAACCAAGGTTATGCAGTCTATGGCGGATGTGGAAATTAATTTAAATTTCCATTATTACACTTTAAGACACTAAAATTGCAAAGAAGAAACTGAAAAGTAACTAAAAGCAAACTTACAACCTTTCCCTTCCTATTTCTTCCCCACAGTGGTCTCTGTGAGGTCTTATGATGCCACTACAAAGATCAGCAAACAAAAATTGGCTGCGTTATGAATTGATTTCAATTTAAAAGAGCCATAATTCAATTTTGCTTTAAAAACATATTACAAAATCTAATATTAAAAAGATTTGCATAGAAACATTCATCAGAAAGATATTTTATTTGTTTGGCTTGAAACACTTCCACTACAAGCCAAACATTTCAACACTAGGGCAGGAGGACCAGAAAGTGAACCTGACCAGAAACAACAGTGAAAACTACTAGTTTATTTTTGCTCTACCAGCTGACAAAATTTAGTTATTTATTTAAAAAAAAAAAAAATCACGGGCCTTGTGGATGGTGGAACTTGATTTTTTTAAACTTCAGATATTCTTGTAAATTTAGTAGTAACAGGGTGGTGTTAGTTGAGAAAGCATGTATGTACATATGGCTTACTGATTACAATGACTATCAATCAGATTAAAAATGAGAGATACAGGGATAGATATTTAGACTATATTAACAACACACTTATTTTACACTCAACTAACACCCACAATTACACACACATCTCTGCACACATAAAAATTTAAAATCTTTAAGCAAACAGCCAGTGGTGGTTTCCAGATGAAGTCTCTGTTTGCCCCATTGCTCCGATCACAGACAGATAAATCACCGGGTGAGTCCCCTTGCTAAGTAGTGGGAATATTACTTTAGTAAAGTTTGCTAATGGGGCAAAGGACCTTGTATTGTAATCCAGTGACATTTTCAACCTTCGGAGAACTTTTGTTGACATTCCCGAGTCCCTGGCTGCCATCCCAGCATGAAATAGTTTCTGTTCACATAATTCTCGTGTTTACCAGTCATGAAAAACTCTTGCTTTTGGCTTTTTTTTTTTTAAATAAACTTTTTTTTTTTTTTTTTTGCGCAAGTGAAACTCTGTCTAAAAAAATATTGGCCCCAGGCATAGAAGGTTTTGCATAAATTCATATGTGATGAATGGCTGATTTTAATGTTATTTGGGTATTTGTCAGAACCTAACAAATATACATGGTAATGGTGGTTCATAAACTTAAACATCTCAATATCCCCTTTCTTCTAGAAATAAATTACGTTTGTTTGCCCTGCCTGGAGTCCTAAGGTAGCCGACATTAGGAATATTTTAAATGTGATCATCCATCCAGCATGTCTTTCAGGCGCCACGAAGATTAAATGAAAGAATCATAAGATGAAGGTCTTTAACTTTTAATCCTTTTACAATGAACCCTTAGATAGACATGGGGGCAGGGTGCCTTCTATGTGAGTAATAATGCCTCTGTTCCTCTTCACTAGGTTAATGAATACCCTAAATGTCCCGAGATCTGATTTTTTTTCCCAAACTATTGAAATTAGAAGCAAAGACACGGGTGGTAAAATGCACCGAAAGAGTGAGAGAGGGAATGAATATGCATTCGGAGATACGCGAACTAAACGTTAGAGAAAGCAGGGCTGGGTTGTGTCAATGAAAGACCCACGGGTTAAAAATAATTAGCATAGATTCCCTCAGAGTTTGGAGGGAAAGAAAAAAAAAAAGTTATTTGATTCCAAGATAAATAAGGAAAAGGCTTTCTGCACTGTCAGGGAGCCTTTGAAGAACACGTGGAGAGTTTGTTTTTGCAGTTGGTATCTATGAGATACTAACCGTCGGGTCTCCCAGCACGTAAAAGTCCAATACTTCGTTAATCGCGACGGGTCCTTACAGAGCCGCGGGACAGTTACGCGCCCCGCGGAGCACAGCGCGCTCCGCGGGCCGGGGCCGTTCCCCACCGCTGGTGCCCCGCTCCCCGGAGCGGACGGCGGAGCGCGGGGGGCTGGAGCGGAGCCCCGCAGGCTGCCCCGGGCTGGGGGCGGGCAGCGCTGGAGCCGGCGGTCGGGGGGAGCGGGCGGAGCGGCGCCGCGGGCCCCGCGGAAGGCGGGCCGGGGAGAAGGCGGCTGCGGGACGCCGGGCACCTCCGAAGCAGCGGCGTCCTCGGGCGCGCCGGGCTGCAGCGCAGGGTGCGGGGGGAGCCAGGTGCTCCCTGCCCTGCCCTGCCCTGCCCGGGGGAAGGGCGGCTGGAAGGGGCCCGTCCCTGGGCAGCGCAGCGCCGGGCCATCACTGGAGAGATCACCCGGGGCTGGCGGGAGCCCAAAGAGTTAACCGGGCTGCGAGGGGCGATTGCGGCCGGGCAGGGCGGGTGTGCGAGGCTGTCATAGGATCAGGCTAATAACGTGTCTGCGCTGAAAACCCCCAAAGCCCAAGGGTCAAGTTTCAGCAGTGTCCCACCACAATGGTAGGTGTGAAAGACACGTGTCCCGTTGTAAATGAAATGTCAAGCGGTTAAAAAAAAAATCCCAACCCAGCTGCCGCCGAGCGCGCCCTGCCTGCGCGGCACCGGGTGAGCGGCTCCGCGGGGGGACGGCGCAGCGCGGAACCGGGGACCCCCCCGCGCAGCCGCTCCTCGCCGGCCCCACATGCGGGGCCGGATCCCCAGGGCACTCCTGTGGTGTAGGTGCCAAAGACTCCCTTCTAACAGAGTCGTGAGCAGGTTCCCACCTCCCCCTGCCACCACGAAACGTCCTGCTGAGCGTGGAGAACGAGGAGGAGAGAGAAGAAAGCCCCCCCGAAGGTGGCCAAACCAAAAAGCAAACAGAATCCAAACGGCTCGTGTTTTAGTGGTTGACTTTAATTCTGCACTGCACTTTTACTACAAGGATATAAAGAATAAATAGCAGATACTCTTCATTTACATAGGATTAACTCATTCAAACTGTTCTCTCTATTTACAATAACATTGTGCTCTAGGTGTTTATTCTTTTTTTAAATCTGAAGTCCATAAGGAAAAAGAAAAAAAACCTCACACACACGCTTTCCGAATAATGGAAAATAGCTTTAAAACGTTTTATCAAAAAGTTTGGTTTGTATTTTTTAATCCTTTTATTAAAAAAACAACAACAAAAAACCTACTTCGCCAAAGCGAAGCAACTTCTCTCTGGAATATAAATACCAAAAAAAAAAAAAAAAAAAGATACATTAGCATCGATCAGGGTAATAGTCTTAAAAATACAGTAGACGCTGATTATTTCACGTATAATACTGACCTTTTAATAGTATATTAAAACGGTGCCATATATACACACAATATACATTCTCCTACACGTTACAGTGCATTACAACGTTAACCAGAAAGCAAATGTCTTTTTCTTGCAGCAAAGGTCCACGTGAGTCCGCTGGAGAAGGGGCAAGAAAAGGGAAGTGCAAGCCCTAGCAGGAGCACTTGCACTCCGAAATGATGGGGTATTGGATGGGTATCCATGTGCACCTCTGCCCCCCCCGACGCTGGCACCTCCACCTCAGGATCGTTAAATGCACGGACTTGGCAGGTTTGCAAACCATGCCTTCTGGGACTGAACAAGACCTTTTACTGTAGCAGCTGCCCACTTTGACATACCGGGGCCAAAAGCGGCTGCCGAGATCGTTCCACGTGTATAGGACCGGGCAGAAGGTCTGGGACCAGAGCCACATCTGCAGCTTCCTGCGCAGCTTCTTGCTCAGCCTGTGCTTCTTGCCCGGCTGCAGCCCGTCGTAAAACTCCAGCCCTTTGATTTCGCTGGGCATCGCTCCCGAGGGTCTCTGCCTGAGCAGCAAGTCCAGCTCAGCTAGATCGTCCACTCCAAGCCGGTCCTCGGGCAAGGAAATAGCCATAAAGTTAGGGTCGAAGTGTCCGCCCATGAGGTTCCTTAGCAAGGTCTCGTTAAGATCCTTCTCCTTGGGGTCAAAGATAGGGTCCGGGTGCTCGATTAGATCCACCAAGGGCAAGTTGTCGCTGGGAGCCGGTCGGATGTGCAGATAGTGCTGGCAGGCGCCTTGCTCTAGCCGGAGACCCAGCAGAACCACCAAGGCGTATATAGTCACAAGGCACTGGGAATGATCCATCCTTGGGAGACCGGTGGGGGGGGGAGAGGGGGGCTGGGTTCACCAAACAGCAGGGGAAGAAGGTGCAAGCAAATACATCAGAAAACTTGTACGGGGATATCCAAAATAGCTTGTCTTTAAGGGGGATCACCTCCACTCCCCGCACCACCAGCAAAGACAGCCCCCTAATAAGCCCGGAGAACAAGCCCCCTGCAAACTCTCTCTCTTGCAGGCTTCTCTATAAAATTTCTCCTGGTGGAGCCGCTCCAAAATTATTCTGCTGCTGCTTCTTCTCACCCTCCCCGGGAAAGGGAGATGCCTCTTTTTGTTGCAAATTCTGCTTGCTGCTGCTGCTCCTCGTTGTCTGCCCGTGCGTATGGAAGAAGTTGCTGCCGATTCTTCCTCCCCGCTCCTCTCCGCCGTTTGCAAAGCAGCCTCCTCAGCAGCAACAGCAGCCACGCACGTTGGCACCAGTTTGTCTGCTTTGCAAGGACCCAAAGCCTTTAAATTTCCTGCACTTTCAGCTTCATCTCCATGGAAACCACAGACTCTCTTCTAACCCACCCCACCCCCCTTAAAAAAAAAAAACACCACACACACAACACAACCCCCACTCCCACAAAAGTCCAGGAGAGCGCGGCTTCCCCCTTCCCACCCTGCAGACACCCTCTGGTGGGGAAGGCTGAGGCGGGAGCCGCCGCTGCCTCCCCCCGCCTTCCGCACGCCGCCGCTCACGCGAGCCCGCCGCGCCTCGGGAGATGCTGCTCTCCCCGGGGCAGCCGCCGGCCGGCCCGCTCCACCCGCCCCGCCGCACGGGGAACGACGGCTCCTCGCCCAGCCTCGCCGCCGCGCTCCGCGGCGCCGCTCACCCCATGGGTGCAGCCCGCGCTGCGGCGGAGCGCGGCCTCTCCCGCTCGTCCCGCGCAGGAGAGCGGCCCGGCCGCCCGCGGAGGGCGGCAGCGCGGCCCGCGGTGCGCAGGGTTCCGCGCTGGCTCTCCCGTCTCTGCCCGCGCCCTCCTGCCCCGGCCGGCGCTCCCCGGCCGCTGGGGGCTGCTTGCCCGGCTCCGCACATGGGCCCGCGATGCACTGCCCACCACCGCGCCCGGCTGGCCGCCCGCCCGCGGGGCCGCTGCAGACACCTCCTCTGCCCGCGCCCAGCCGCGGCCCCGGCGCTGCGCGGCGGCCACCGGCCGCCTTCCCGGGCGGAGCGAGCCCTCTGCTGGCGGCGCCGCGGCCCGGCCGGGCCGGGGCCGACGGCTGCCCGCGGGCGGGCGGTGGGCACGGGGAGGGCGAGAGGCGGCGGAAGGCCAGCACGTCTGTCGCAGTTTTAGGGGACCGGAGAAGCCCCTGGCATGAGCTTCCCGCGCCGTGCTGGTGAACGCGGGCAGAAACAACGGTGTGCAAAACCTCCACGGGGAGGGAGGAGGAGGCTCCCGCGGACAGCGCTCAGACCTCGAGGCTACCGCCGAGCGAGACCCTCCGTACGGAGCCTGAGATTCCGCGAGAGGAGCCCGGTGGCTCCGCTCCCACTGCGGAGTGCTGCGGCGGGCTGCAAGGCTCCTCTGCGGTCCTCCGAGCACTTAAGCAGCATTTTTCTAGGGAGTCCTCTAAGACTTCTCCATCAGAACCACCGTTTCCAGTTATGTCCCCAATCCATACAGAAAAGATGGAAAGCCCACCTCAATAGTAAATCCATAAAACAATTTAAAAAATTGATACTAAATACTGCTACCGTTGCAGGACTACTGTCTCGCAAAGAGTGCTCGCAAGGCACGGCAGGCAGCAAGCTGTAAGGGGACGTAACAGTCTATTAAGGTTTGAGTAAAATTTCCTGAAGTGCTTGAATCCCATTCCTGCAGGCTATTTAGGCACTTAGGAGCCTAAGTTTAATGGGACTGAAGCTTAGCCATTTCACCTAAATTATTTATGCACTTGTTTAAATGTTAACCTTCAAATTTAGGTTCATTATGGAAGTAATGTATAGATTACCCAGGTTGAGTGTTTTTTCTAAAAGTCAACTGTATTTTTTGAACTATTTTCACTCCCTAAGTTAAATTTAAAACAACTCTTATTTTTATTCCTGAGCATGTAGGGCATTTTATAAATAATACATAACTGAAATAAATGACATGAAAAAGATGGAAAACTGACCCTAGCTCTACGCTGTAAAAGGAGCCTCACAGTGACACTTGCTACTATGATGTCAGTCAAGGATCCGCTACAGTTTTATTACATATTTTTTCACCCGGAGATTTAGGTCTCTACCTTCATCTAGAACCTTAATCTAAACTTTCATTGCTGAAACTTGGCATACCAGTTGTCCCTGGAAATAAGTAAGAAACCACACCTCTTATCTTTCAAAATAAAGTTCCTCAAAATTCAAGGAGTAGAAACTTTTCAGGAACTGAAGACAGGCATTCTGCTGAATTCAGGACTTAACTGGATGTGACTTTGATGCTGAACTGAGTATGAGCAGGACAGGGAGGTGCTAAGGTCTGCACAGAGCCAGCGAGCGAGCTCAGACACAACCTGCTTCTGGCTCAGGTTCTCACCAAGGTCTTGGCCTGTTCACGCACAGTTCTGCTCCTGCCTCCTGGGATTTAGCCTGCAGAAGCTGATCCGCTGATGCTGAGCTGAGGAGGGTCTGTTCATCCCTCCTTTATTCATACACCATATTTTTGCCCACCCTGCAGCACAAAGTGTTTCTTGACATACAGGAGCATAAGCTCACACTCAGTGCTTATCGGTTGATCCACTGCTTCTGGAAGGATTGCTGTGTCTGGTTTCAGGAGGGAGCAGTTGTGAGGATAGCTGATGAGTCCTAGCAAGGTGCTAATGGGTTTTTTTGGGGGTGCCTGTCTGTCTCTCTTTCCTCACTATGTCCCTACCTCCAGCCAGTAAGTCACCTGTAAGTCACTGCAAATACTTTTGAATTCACTTTTAAACCACCTTGTTTAAACACAAAGACACAAATAATAATACTAGGTTAAAATAACAGTGTTTTGAACAGAAAGCAAAAAATTCACATTATACCTAATGTCTTGTATTTCTTCTTTACCAATAAATTCAGTTTAACTCAGCTAGTATTTGAAACTAGTTCTTTAACTACCAGTCTCTAATCTAAAACTAAAGCCTATAAGGCCTATGTCCTGTCTATTTCTGTGTGTTTAAGATTCAATGTTCAAAACTGCAATCCTAAAGAAGCACTTGAAGACCTTTCTCTCCTGAATTGCATTACTTATAGGAGGAAATGTTTTCTGGAATGAGGCTGGTTCAGATGGACTGCCTCTTTAAGGTACAGAGATTTGTTCTGAGCGGAGCAGGCTGGGGCTCGGTGATTCCTCAAGCACAGGTGTCTGCCTGGGGTGCACTGGGCTCCTGGCAAGGCTGTGAAAGCTCGAGGGATGCAGAAGTGACAGAAGTCACTTGTGGCCCAAGAATTTCTTGGTGGAATGGCTGATAGCAGGACTGGGGAAGAGCTGCCAGTAACAGCTCTGCCAGAAGCCTCTGGGTCAGAGGGAAAAGAGATTTGGATTCCCATCAAACTGGTTTATTTTAGGGTTTGCTGAAAACAGCAGTAAATGAAACCTGGAGGTGAAGGGCCTGATCCAGTCTCTGTGTAGGATGCCAGCCCTTCCTTGGATAGGGAGAGAGGCCAGCAGCTCATAGAGGCCTTAGCTGGTCACTCTACTGGCAATGGTGCATGAAGCAAAGGAGAAAACAACTCCCTTTGCCTCAGCTTTATTGGTTCTGGAGTGCTGTCAGTAGTAAAAATGTGTTTTTTTCAGTAGACAAAGCAAACACAACCTTCAAGGTACACAGGAAGCCAATGTGGGCAAGAGTAAGATGCCACTTCTGCAGGGTCACATCTCTGATGAGGAGAGAAGAGGTATGCAGCCTGCACTGCTCTGCTTATGACTCTGGAGCACAGCTCTGAAAACACATTATGCAAGGATCTGATTTCAGTCCACAACAGCAAGGATGCACAGAAAGAATTCAGAATAGGTTTGTTTCCCATTAAATCTAGTAACAGAAAATGGCCTGACCTACTTCATCCAACCCAGTGCTCAGGGACATAACACTGAATTCAGCCCGTGGTGTCAAATCTGTCTATGAGCAATGGTCTCAAGCTCGATGCACGCACCACTCTGAAACACGGAGGGAATCTCACAAAAAGTAATAAACCCCTCCAAAACTGGGATGAGGAAGAACCTTACTGGGGGACTCAGAAGAGCTGTGCCTTCCTTATGAGTGGAGGCTTCCTTACAACTGTTCTTGTTTCCCTTACACTTAAAGATTATTTAAATCATGATCTCATTCATTATTTCATTGCTTTTCACTTCTTATTTTTAAAAATCCATTGGCATGACACAATGATTGTAAAAGAAAGGAAACCCAACAACATAAACAAATGAGTCCTCTGCCCAGCTCTCATGCAAATTTCTCATATGGTTTTGGGCAATGAATTTCATAGCTTTGTGCTTTCCTTATTTGTAGAGCAGGAATGATAATCCTTGCCTCTTTCATGGAGATGTTGGAGAGTTTCATTAGATGCTACAGTAAATCTGTATCAATGCTGAGGGAAGAGTCCAGTGTTTTACTAAAATTACAGAAGAAACCTGTGATTGATAGAGCAGACAACTGAATTAAAATCACTTAAATTTTAGTCTTATGTCCTAGTGAGCTGCTAGACCAACTCCCTCTTCCTTGGTCACAACCCTATATATTTGGTAAGAAACTGGCTACGGATTAACTGTCTACCCTTTTTTAAATGGTGAATCCCTGAAGAATTTCTAAACAAGATGCACAGCTTTCAGACATTTTACATAGTTCATATATGCCATATGACAATTTACCAGATCTACATTATTACCTATCAAAGGTCATGTATTACCTCACCCAGGAATCCATGCACCACAGGTAGAAAATCACTGTTTGACTGCTTTCAAGCTGTATTCTTTAGTCTGGAAAGATTCAGGGAGATTGTGCTGGACCTTTGAAATGTGGTGCTGCGTGTAGAGGTACCTCATCCATTTCCCTGCCCCTTTCCTGATTCACAGAAAGGGCCACAGAATAAGGATTGTTAATGGACTATACAATGTTAGCAGCTGATCAGCTGCTCTGAAAGAAAACAGTTATGAATCATATACTTTGGAAGGTAAACTTTTTTTGTGAGAGCAAAGTTCTACCTTGAAATCCCAACAGAATGGAGACAGGGAAGGATACATTTGGCCAAGAACCTGTATCTGCAGTGATAAATGATGTATAAATAATATATTTTGAAACTAAGCTCTGGGATGAATGTTTTATAGTGGAGTAAATCCTAAGATGACTGATGCATTAAAGCAATGGAAAAAAAAGGGACCCCCCAAATAAAACAAGTAAGTTATTTCTTGGTCTTTAAGTACAGCTATATGTAGAAAGGTATCCATTGCCTTAAAAAAAAAAAAAAAAAAAAGAAAGAAAAGAGAATAAAATCTTGCAGTGTCCTTAAAAAATTACTCTATTTTTCTATTTTTCTCATTTCATGTCATTCTTGCTCCTACAACACTGTGCCTCCTTGATTCTCAGCCCACTCGCCTCTTGCTCGTGCATTTTTCCTAAGGTATAGACTTTTGTCTTTAGAACAGAGCTTGTGCATTCATCTGCTGATAAACTGTTTATCTTAGCTTTTATGAGGGCGCCTTGCTGCAAGCCAGCCAGAGACAGGATCCTGGGTGTTTGTCTTTTTTTTTAAAAGACGGTCCGGGAAGTGACGGGTATTTATACCTCCCCTTGGCTCTATATATCATGGGAGGTGGAACTCCACTGTCTCTGTTTCTCGCTTTTTCTCTCAGCAGTGTCTTCTGCCGTAAATCTGAATCTCTCAGAACAGAGTTTTCTTGGCTGCAACCCCACTTGGAGGAATTGAAGTTTTATTTATTTATTTATTCACGCAAAAGGTTTGCAACAGAGGAAACCCAAAGTTCTTCTAAACTCCCCCTCCTCTACCCCACCTAACCATCCTGCTTTTTGTGCCAAATACTAACATCTCAGCAGTCGAGAGAAGAGACCAGAGCCGGTTGAGCGTCTCACAGTTTGCAGACCCATTCATTATGGAGAGAGAGGCCAGTGGGAGAATTGGCAAAGATGAAACAGGAACCAAGGCATTTTTTATGTTAAAAAATGACACTTATATTTACAAGCAATGGCTCCTGACGGGGATTTGAATTTCCACACAGGCAACGTTGTTTATCCAAACAAACTCCCTGTAGCAGCATATATTACATATATACACACATGACAAGTAGGAATGTATTTATCCTTTTTTTTTGCCAGCCTGCTTATTAAGATAAACATCTATTGAGATAAACCAAGTTTTTATTATTCCTTTTTTATAAAACACTAAAGACAACTGAGTGACAGAGATTCAATGAAGCGAAAAATCCAGCAACCCCCCAATCAAGCCCTGAGTGCATGTGAGTGATTCATTGATGCCAGCTACTGAATAACCCTGGTACATAACATTTCCCACCTCTGATATTTAAAAAGACCCCCTCGCCCTTTTAGCACCAATGGAGCCCTTCAAATGTTTTATTGCTAATTGTCTAATGTTACGTGATGAATGGCTGCTTGACTGAAAATGACAACCCCTTTTCTCTCAACTACTTCATTTTCCTGGCTCCAGTGGGGGTGAAGAGGAAAAAATAAATCCGATTACATCATATTTAGCTTGTTGGTTATGAATGAAGGAAAATTAAACTTCTTTTAAAAGTACTTCTATCAACTAGATCCTGAGCCCCAAGGTCCCCTGCACTCAGTAAATGTTGCCTCAGATGCTGGGGCAAAATGTTCTGAGAGACTCATGGGTTTTATGGAAGAACAAAATCCCAAAAGCAGGGTCTAATCCTGACCAGAGAGCCAGGGAGGGACAGGATCACAAATTTATCTAACTCAGAAACCCCAGACCAAATCTAGAATGGCTGCACTTTGTGCTCACAAGAAGTATTTTGGCTACAGGGTAATAAAAGAGCAGAATTTAGCTCAATGTAGAAACCAACTCCTGACTATAGTTTTGCTTCAAGAATAAATGCAGCAGAGGAAGGTTCCACAAATTGGGAACCACTGCTTTATTAGACATTTTTTAAATTTGCTCTGGCTAGAAAATCTGTAAGAATAAAGGAGTTTTAATAACTAGAAAAAGATTAAACTGTGCGTCTTTCCCCAGCATTTTGTATTTATCACTTCTTTTCTGCTTCTTATGCTTTATCCCTTTAGCGAATCTGATCTCTTCAAAAAGAAGTAGATCACAATGATCAGCCAGAGTTGTGTGCATAACTTTATCTTTGCAGCCACTACAAAATATGTCATGAAATACAAACTCACAGTGACTGGGCTGGCTGTGAAAAACTGTGTGTTCAACAGGATATTTTTCACAGAAACTTGTACCTTTAGTGGCAAATTGAATGATTTCCACTTTCTCTCACAAGTGATGAAACAGACACACACATGGGGGCATGGGATTAATTCAGATACAGAAAACAGACACAAAGGAGACTGATTCCAAACCTGCTCATGTTCAGTATGAATCTCTGGGATGTGTTTCTTTGGCTTGGGAGTTTCAAGTCTTTGCTGTGAAGGCAAAGGGACCCAGGCGAGTAAAATAATGAATCTAGGCTTCCCAGACACAGATCTGACATTTGCTCTCTCCCTCTGACTCAGACTTTGACTGGGTTCAGGGATTAATTAGGCCATGCAAACGAGTTAGGTTCTCTCTTCTGGCAACCTGGTCACGTAGGGAACCCTCACCCCTCCCCTTCCCCACACTCTCCTTCCCCATAATGAAGCATGACTGTAGTAAAACAAGTCTTTTGATGGTGCCTCTTCTCATCACTTTCAAGACAAACAATGTCTCAGAAGCCCCCCAGCTGCTTTTATTTTTCTTATATCTACAGTTACATCTTGGGTGTATTTACTCATTCTCATTAAATATGTTGTTCTCCCCCCTCCTTTTTTTAATATCCTTCCTTTATTGCAGTTTACACAACACATCAATTACAGGATAGAGTTAAAGGCTTTTAGAGCCATGCTTTGGTATAGCGCAACATCCCCACACCACCACCGTCTCTAAAAGGGAATTGATGCAGGGTATAGTAGGGTATAGTAGGAATATGAGACAAAAACAGCCCCACAGCGAACATCACAGCAAAGAAAGAAGTGGTCACAAATTACTACTTTGTTCACAGCAAAGCATCGCTTATGGATAGTCAGCTTCCTTCGATAAGCCTGGTTAAGGACTTTGGATGGGGTTTTTTTCATTAAAAAATATTAAGAAGTGACTATGACCCTCCTCCTTTTAATACAGATACTTGGAAAGTCTAAGATGGCACAGTAAGAAGCAACAACCCATCACAGGACTAACAATCAGCTAGACTTTCCCGCATATGCCTTGGTCTTAGGATGATTTTCTTTCAAGCAAGATTGAAATAATGACACTTCAATTGAATATCCTTCCTGTTTAGCATGCCTTCTGAAGCCACATCACCTTTTCATAATGAACACATCAGCTGTTCAGTAAGATGCCAGACACAATGGCATCTATTCTAACTATCACTTGGATTTGTTCTCTTTGTGTATATATATGTGTGTGTGTGTGTGCGCGCATGCGTGTGTGTGTATGCGTGCATGTCCAATTATTCCCATGTAACAACAACCTTTCCATTACTCCTGTTCTTGATAGGATGATGTGTCTTTGAAACACTACTGTGTTTTTATTTACAAAAAGAGCAAAGCCAAACAACAAAGAGAATTGTCCTGATCACTCTGGGGGTTCCACAAGAGTTCTCCATACTTTGAATATGAAGGTTAATTTTTGTGAGCAAACTGAGCACTTTAACTGAAATACTAGGTATTAAAACAGACATGGGCTAGGAATTCAAAGAAGAGACATTTTGTAACAGAAAAAGGAGCAAAAGGAACACTGCTGCATTTAAAGTGTCTCATGGCAGAGATGGATTCTTATGCCACTTTAAGATCTTCCCACTTTTCTCATTAAAAAAGAAGATAGGTATCACCTTGCTCTGCAGACCCTAACCTAAATCACTCTCCTCGGGGAGACGATTCAGCTCCAGATATCGGAGTCTGCCTGTCATCATCATTCTGTGTTAGATCTCTTCAATAAATAAATAAATAAACAGCCTTCCCCCACCAGCCTGAGGGCCCTTGCGTGCCTAGGCTTAGGTCTTGCCCAATGGCTTACTGCTGCAGGACCTGAAGGCAGCAGGGCGGGGGGGGGGGGGGGCGAGGTGGGGGCAATCCCCCTCCAACACTGGGAACAGTTTGTAAATTACCCTAAGCTTCTCTTAGTCATTATTCCATTAACCGCCTCTTGGTAGATCTGTCAGTAACTAAGCTGGGACTTATTTGTAGAGAATCAGAGGCTATTTGCTGTACTAAGTGAGCCATGAGAGCGAAAGGGTTTGGGATTTATTTGTAATTACAGTCGGGATTTTTTTCTTCTCCTTCTTGCCTGGACCCTACTGGTACTTTCATTCACATTCCCTAAGCTGAAGCTGGCGCCAGGATCACAGGCTGGCCCTGTGTTTATGTCATTGAGACTAGGACAATATTTCAGTGTGGAGCCAGACCGCAGGGATCCACTCTATAAAACCCTCACTAAAAATAGACAGCCGCCCTGCCCCCAGGCCCGCGGACTGCCGGCACCCTGCGCAGAGCACAGCCCTTGGCTGGGCCAAACTCGGCCCTCCGGGCTGGCCCTGCCGACCCCGCCAGCCCCCCGGGCTGTACCAGTCCCTGTCCCATCCCGCGCTTCCCCCCAGCGAAGGTCCCCGTGAGCCGCCCCTGGAGCCAGCGGAGCCATTCAGAGGGCTCCTCTCCTCCACGACTGCTCCTTGCGAGTGGATGTGGCACCTCGAGGTGCCCGTCCTCCCCCTGCTCCTGGCTGGGTGGGAGCATGCCCCCAGTCCCGTTCTGCAGCAATCTCTGACCAGCCCTGCAAAAGTGCTGCTCAGGCTGCAACGCGGAGCCAGTGAGGAATCCTAAAACCCCACTGGCTTGCTGGGCTATCGTGGCTGTAACTGGGAGAGTAAGAGATACCTGAAAATATCCGTGCTTGGGACAACTCCTTTCCCTCTGCAGCTTGTAAAGCTTTCAGAGAGACCCCAGCAGGACAAAACTGGGTCAAAGACTTCACCTCTGATAAATCTTTCCTGCTGCAAATTTAAAAAAGAGCTGAACATTTCCATCTCATAGCTGTCAATTTTATTCAAGAGCATGAACTTGGGCAAATCATTCAGCCTTTTCAATGCCAGTGGTGTGTGATCCCTCAACTTGGGAGGATAAATGTAACTAGCAGAGTGTTTATTGATTAGTTCAACAGCTATATAGATAAAATACAAGGTGCTTAATGCACAGATTTTCAAGGTAAGAGCCTGATCCTGCAGCTGAGATCCTGACATTGGAAAGAGCTTCATTCAAGAAGCCTGACAAGTGACAGAAAAAGCTCACATGAATTTTAATGGGCAACAGAGCCTTCCAAAAGACAGCAGCAAAGAGCAAGTGAGCCTCTTGATTCCCTTAGATGTGTACTTGTTTAGCTGCTGAAAAAGCACACCCAAAGGCAACATATGTGTGCGTGTGCTTGCACACACAGGTATCCCGAGAAGGGATGCTGCCACTGCGTGCCAAGGAATGCCAATCTCCAAGAGGAACAAACCCCTCAGAGAACAGCTTCCTTCCAGATTCCTGTCACTGAATCACTGTCCTGGCATAGGTCATGTTTATTAAGTCAGTAGGAACCGGACCCAAGCACAAATGTCTGCTCAAACCAGTGGCAAACCCACAGTGCGTGCAGGGGGAAGAGCCAGACACTGAGCTGTGCTACAGAACAGCCGGGAGGGAACCAGGGTTTGGTTGGCTAGAGGGGTCCGTCTCGCTCTCTCGCCCAAGGCCCAGGCCTGCCTGCCTGTTCTCCAGCACGGCTCACTCCTGATGCAGGTGCAGCCAGTCACCACCTGAGCAGAGATGGTTGCATGAATCTATGACAGCACTGAAAACTGAACTCAGAGCTCTGAAATCGCAGGTAGTGCTTTAGCCAGAATTTGATTTGACTGACTCAAAACTACATCATTCACTGAGCACTGGGCAAAGAAGCCATTTTGTACAAGGAGATAAGGCTATTGTATCGTAGACTAAGAATGTAGGAAAATAATGGCTGCTTGATGAAAGGCTGGAAAATTTGAAAATTTTCAAAGCATCAAGAATGCATATACAGTAGCACATAAGGGCAGCTGCGGTTTCGTAAATAGATTTATCAGAGATGTTGGGAAGACAATCCAACAGATTTCATACAAACTGGTACATGTTTTCTGCACCATGCTATATGTACTCAGCGCTTGCTCAGTGATTATTCTGTCAAGTTCAGCTTCTGTCAGTTGTTCACTTCGCTTTTTTCAGCTAAGGGTATCAGGTGAATGCTAGTGCAGTGTAACCAGGATCCCTTTGCAGTAGGCATTGTGCATGTGTTGAACGGCAGTTCAGGGTCTGAATTCTGGATCATCTCGATAGGTTACACAGGTAAAAGCCCACAACGTACAGAACTGGCTTGCTCAAGGTCACAAAACAGCAAAACTGCGAAGAGGGCTCTGCTTTCCCTGCTTAGGACTGGTTCCTATCTTTTGTAAGAGTAGCCAGGGATAGGCCACAGGGCCTCATGGATTTCATAGCAACTTCTGATTTCATTACAGTGAATGATCCAAATCCCAGCTGCATGAAAGGCAATGGTAAAACTCCACAGCGCTGCTAAAAGTGGCCTTATCAACTGGCAATGAACATGACAGAATAAGGACTGTAGCTACACGGTTGTGGTGTGTGTCAAATACCGGTTGCTCTCTGCACAACTTCTCAAAGTAATCCTTGAAGCAAGGAAATACTACATAGACAACATTTAGTTTAGAAGCAGCCTTCTAAATTTAATGTAATTGTTGCTTTTGTAGGGCTTCTCACTATTTTATCTGAATAGTCACTGTTTCTCATACACCAGTCCTGGGGATAGTGGACCTTCAACCACCTTCAGTCAAAAGTGTGATCTAGTAAAGGAATAAAGTCCAAGGGCCTTCATGTGGAGGAAACACATTTTTGATAATGAACCATGTTCTATCAGGTGCCATTAGTGTCTGAGAAATAGCCCTGGATTGTTCTCACGCTTCATGCTACAGCTTTTCACTACTTGAGCACATGCCATTTGTTTGCTGTGTACTTCTTTCTATAGGCAGCACATGGACTTTCTTTTTCATCTTTGGAGCTTGCCGATTGTGCACCTGACAATGGATATGCAACGAAAGGAGACTGTTGCAGATATAGGAGACTCTGATTTGTTACAGTAATTAGATGCTAAGTAGTGAACGAAGCAGAAGATAAAGGCAACACTTGCAGGAACTGAACATCATCACAGAAAAATGAATTCTCTCCCTGTGTTCTGCCAAAGAATCCCAGTACAGTAGAATAGAAGCAACTGAAAACTTTTCACAGGTGGCCACTTAATGTATATGTCTCATTTTTGACAATGCTTAAGCTATGCAGCCTCAGATGGGACTCCATTCATAGCAGGGCATACATTCACAACAGCTGCAATTCAAGCCAGCTGGAACTGTGCTTTGAACATATAAACTCCTGATATGAAATACCAGCTCTTAGGGGACTTGAATAAGCACATCCACAATTAGGGGTTACTCGATAATTTTGACTGTAGACCATCTATGTCTTGGTTCTTCAGCCATAGAATGACATCACATCCATGATGATACTACGAAGATAAAAAATTGCATAATTTCAAAGATTTATTGTTTATATTATTATAGAACCTAAAAGCTTGCACAAGGACTGACCACGTTTGGTATTGTACAAATGCGTAAGAAAAAGGCATCCCTGTTGCCACAAAAGTTTATAGCAGAAGTTAAAACCGTGAGGTAACAGATGGAATGACAGAAGAAAGACCACAAAACAGTACCATCTGCTGGTTTGCTTCAGCACACCTATGCTCAATCTTTTTTTTTCCAGATAAAACAGAAAAAAAAAGGCTTTTAAAAGAAGGTTTAAAAAACTTCAGATACTGTGGTAAGACACATAAAAAATTTCTGTACAGCCTAGGCACAAGGCTATACAGCCTGTGCTCCATACATTTTGATGAACGCAGTCTCTTTCAAAAAGTCAGTGCTGTGAACTGCCAGTGAATCTAAAAGTTTTAAATAATGCTGAGTACCAGAGAGGTTGCCTTCACACAGAAATGATTGCATATTAAGAGGTAAAAAAACCTATCTACATATACTATGAATGAAAGACATGCGTTTTCCACATAAAACAAAGTCTTTATTATAGTTTTGGGTTTTTTTAATTGCTGCCTGACCAACCCAGTCAGATGTTAGAGCCCACTATCGCTCAGGCCCTAGGAATACATACTATAGGGATTGCTCCCACCACAAGTACCTTATTATGTGATGGCCTTCCCAGCTAATTTATCTTAATTTTAGAAGAAAAGTTGTTCTGAATCTGCAGATCTTTGCGTTCTCTTCAAGTGAACAAGCAGACCCGAGAATTTAGCAATCAGCTGGATTTTATACCTTTTCTCAAAGTACTGCAGGTATCTGTTGTGGGAGCGATCTGCGGATTCCCTTGAAAAAGTTTATGGAAATGTATTCTTTCAAATCGTTACCCAGCCTTTCTCCCTACCCTCTACCATTTCAGGACAGGAGTACATATACAGTTCTCTCTTTTCCTTGGCACCTGGACAACTCTTCTACTGTCACTGCCCTGTAATCCTCAGCTGGCATAAGAATTCCAAAATAAATGAGCGTGTTGTAATCAGGAGAAAAATATTGTGTCCTTGTGGTGTTGATGTTTTTGCAGCTCAGCTTCTCAATGGCCACCACAAGTTGAGCTGCATATTTCTTTACAAAAATATGCTTGCATTGGTAACTTGGCAGGTCGCTTATTGAATAGACATTTAGCTACTTAACTGTTTACTGTTGCCAACAAAGTTCAGTTGATGAACTTGAAATAGAGGAGAAGAGGCACCTTGACAAGCAGTACACGGTTAGCAAGCAGGCGGGCGGTCTTTATGGCAAGCAGACCTGTACCGCATATCTGCTGGACAAGAGGTTTTTTGAGTTTCTGTGAAACCCAAAATCTAATAGTAAGAGCAACATATTATAGCAGAATGTCTTTAAAGAGACAAAGATACTGACTAAATATCTTCTAAGTTTAAGCATGTTTCAAAAAATCACATAAGCAAAATAAGCCTCAGCAGACAATTTATAAACCTGCCTACAGGCAACTAAAGAAGAGCATGAGCCAATACTCAAAACCCGCACGGAAGTACTTAAAGGTGTGTTGCTGTGTACAGTCACACAGCCCGAGGGAATGTATTACCCAGAGAACTAAAAGGGCAAGGATGGTATTTTTAAAGCACACACTGTTGGCTAAGCTCTGCCAACTTTCAATCCTGCCAAGCTGCATCCAAAAAGGCAGGTCTTACCCGTGTTCATCTCCCAGAACCCACACTCTTACTGGGGCCACTCAACTTCCAGTATCCTTCACTTCTTTCAGAAAGTTAAGTTCTATCTCAACTTCATTTCCAGTAAAACTGGATGCACAAAGTCCCAATTTATTTATTCTGTAGCCCCTACAAGTGTTTTTGCCTATCCCCCATCAATTCACACCCCCAAAAAATCTTCAAATTACACTAATTTGCACTTTCAGCCCATGCCTTCTTGCTGGCCTGGAGGGTATAGGGTGGAGCCAGAGCTGTATATTTGTTCAGGTTGGAAGATTTAAGTCAAGATCACTCACACTGCCAATAGTTTTCCGATGGGCATAGACTGGGACAGGGTCAGCACCAAGAGCTGAAGGAGACGCTCATGCACCCGGCTGGGCACTGCACAGACGGCAAGGCCACTACTGTCTGTGCAATACTCACTCCTGACTGATGACAACCCAGCCGAACAGGAGCTAATACCTCTTAGTCACTTCTTGGTTAAATGAACTAGACAGAGTTGCCTTAGTATCTTGCTCTAAGGTATGTTTTCCAATCCCTGAATCATTCTTATAAATCTCTACTAATCCTTCTGAATCTTTCTGAAGCCTGACTACCAGAACAGGATGAAATACTTTACTACTTGTATTAATATGCATTAATATAGATCTGTATGAGGTAAATCTGGTCATTTGGCAAAGAATTAAATTTAAAATAATTGGTTATACCACAAATAGAGGAGACATTTAGCAAGAAAAACACAAGTGAAAAACATTAGTTTGCCACCTCAAATGAGATTTTTAGTACGAAAGCTGAAAACTAGATTATTGCCTACTTGGAATGTAATCGGGCAGCTGATGCTCAATACAGCTGCATTCTCTCCAGCTTTCATGGTTTCAGGGGATGCTGAAACGAATCTTCAGGTTTTTTTTAGAATTAATTGCCAAAACTAAAATATTTTTTCTTAGCATTGGTTGAACTGATTTTCTGTAAACTGATTTAGCAAATAATGTAGAACATGTTGAAAGTGAAATAATAAAGCTATCTATCTGTCACAAAAACAATGGACCTCTCATCAGCTTGCACATTAGTGGCCCCAACAGCATAGATCTCATTTACGTCATACTTGCTCCAAAGTGAAAGCTATCATCAAGTGCGTAGAGGATATTCTATTCATAAATGGTAATGACATCATCTTAAATATAATTTCATTAAATGGATTTAAAAAATGCAATACTGGACACTGGATGCAATTTCTACAGAATGTAGGAGACCTGTGCATGGGATAATTTTCTTCTGAGTTGCCCTTTTTTCTGATATTGTGGAAGTTTTTTGATTTACTTTAAGGAAAAATATTACCATAAAAACTCCAGCTGAGTAAATGTGGTTTTACAAGCTTGTTGCATTAAGCCTTTTATTTTATCTGCATTCTTACCCAAATCCTACCTTGACAGATGCAGATGTAAGAACTGTGGTCTTTGAATAAGTCCAGAATTGTGTATATTCATCACCTATTTATATTTTAACAAGCAATACAGTTTCGGTAGCCTTGTCCTTTGAAAACCTTTAGGATCCAATGCCAGCACAAAGCTCAACACAGAAATAGTTACTATCTGAGCTTATGCGGAAGAGAAAGCTCCATTTCTTTTCATGTACAATAGATTAATGTGGGGGGAAAGTCAATAATGCTAAATTTGTCCTGAATGTTAAAACCATGGGCTGCAATGGCATTAAGGGTCAGAGATGAGTTTGGCCTGCTGTGGCTACGGCTATCTAATTTAATTAACATTTACGTTCTAAAAAAAAACCCATTTGCAAGTACTAAGTAATATGGTAAATATGGAACAAATTATCAGCAACAGCGGGGAAGATTTAAAATATGCATCTTGACTTTGGAGTCACTCAGAAACCTGTGGTGATGCAATCACTCAAACAGAGTAATCTTTATGAGTTTAACTTTGCCAAGAATGCATGTACAAACCCTCTTCCAGAGACTCATCAGTGTGGATGACACACAAGCTGCCCTTGGTCATCAAATACCTCACCGACATGGACCCACACCTGAATGTTTTCTCACATCAGGTGTTTCCTAGTGATTAGCACAGCACTTTTCAATCTCTTTTGATCTTAAAACCCTTACAGGTTTTCTAAAGCATGATGCAGATCCCTGTATAGTGAGTTTAAGGCTGGTGATGGCCGCAGGTTGCAGCTTGGTAGACTCAGACTGGCCATGACTCCATGTTGGTGAGCCAAGGGTGTGCTCACCCCACCACACTTGTGTCACAGCCCTCAGGGGCCTCCAATCACCTCAGAACCCCATAAACAACAAATACCTGAGAGGTGGCAGCAGCGGCCATTGATGGCTGGTGTAGAGGAAGCAATCCACACAGGCTGAGCTCTAGCAACGCAGGCACCATGGCTGGAGCAGGGACCTGCTGTAACGTCACAGCAAAAGGCCCAGGGGCTGTGGGAAACACCGGAGGGTTTTTTCCTCCCACTCATTCATGGGTCCTTGGGTAATTCCTCCATCCCGTGCCTCACAAAGCCCATAGAGCACATTAGGGCATTACATGTAATGCAGGGCACCCCAAGCCAGGCGTGGTGGCCGCCATTACCTCACGCTGCCCAGGAGAGGGCGCCGCGGGACTCCCATGGGACGCCATTTTGGGTGGGCGTGAGGTGAGGGGCAGTGGGCAGTGAGGCTGGGTGCTGGGCTGTCCTGTCCAGGCAGTGTGCCCCGGCTCAGTCCCCAAGCCGGGCACAGTTTGGGCAGCCCAGGTGAGGGGCGCAGGGCAGCGTTAGCGTGTGGCTGGCACCGAGAGCCCCACCTGGCCCTCCACAGGACAAAGCTTTTTCCCGCCACTGTGTACTCTGGTACCACAGCAGCATCCAAGGCCTTGGGCCACTAAGGCATACACCTGCATAACACTAGAGCTGACCTGATGGGTATATTTAATCACAAACTAATAAATAAGGACATACTGAATTAGGCTAGTAAAAATATATTTCTCTTTCAACGAAAAATACTCAATAGTGTTGCATGTTAGATTGGCATGGAGGGCGATGTGGTTAGTTATGATATGCAGCATGTAAAAAACAGCATAGGAGGTTGCTGATAAATGAGATCCCAGCTCAGAGCTTGCTGGCATTGGGGCAAAGCCCTTGGTGCGCAGGATGGGCTTCGGCCAACGTGCTGGTGCCCTGAGCAAACCAGGAGTACAGGGAAGGAGGAGGCTGCTGCCGTTTTGGTGCCTGTGTTGAAAGGGAGATTGGCAAAGCTGAGCAGCAAAAACTGTTAGGACTTAGCTGAACTGCTAACCTCTGTAACAGTCTTCTGTAAAATTCACATCTCTGGGTCTCTAAGAGAGGGTAAGGCATATTCTGTGCTTCACAGTTGTTTACAGGCTCCCTCCCCAAGGCCCACAGCACAGCCAGGTCTTATTTATCTAATTACTCTCTGTGGGGACAGGCTGTGGAGCTGAGACCACTCCAGACAGGAGCGGGTATCTGTAGTCAAGGTAAAGAGTCAGCTGCAGGAGTGCAGGCTCGGGCTAGGACTGTTACCATGTGCAAAATGCTGGTTACACACATCTACCCAAATACAAAGATACGGAGCAGCTGAAAGCTGTGCAGAGGTACATCCACCTCTGTAAGACAGGGTGAGGGGTCAGCGGCTGCTTTTACAAAGTACCTGAAACAGCCCCCTCCAGCTGAGCCCGCGGCGCGTGAATTTACACATGGTGCATCTTACATCTGGAGACAAGCAGCTCGTGGCTGGCGTGCTGGATCCCTGCCAGGGTTAAGCCCCCAGTAGTCGAAGCTGGATCCCTGGTAGCACTCATGATGGGAGGTCAGGCGCAATGAAAGAGCCCTAGTAGTTTGAGAAGGAACACACCAGCACCTCTCCTGATGGGAGGTCAGGCGCAGTGAGCAGGAGGGCCCCCCTCGTGCTGGCAGCTCCGTTCCAGCGTTTGGCCGAACTCCAGAAGATTAAAATAGAGTCTTAGACTGTCCCCTCAGCAGCACTGCCAGCCAGAGCCCTGACAATCCTAGGGTTGTACTCAAACGTGAGTCCCTCGGGAGTGTGGGCTTTACCCTAACAGCTGAGGCACTGAGTAGGTCGAAGCAGGCAGGGTTATTGCTCTGGTGACTCAGACTTGAGGAAGAGAGGAATCAGGATGGAGCCACGAGAGAGCAGGGGATCAGAACGAAACCACAAGGCACAGAAGGGGAAAGGAGCAAGTGTGCCCCAGAAGAAAGCTTGAAAAAATCCTCGGTCTGCGGGGGCCAGGTTCAAAGCACATGTAGCCATGAGAATCGGGTGTTAAACTATTGAAGCCCAAGTTCTGATTTAGCTCCTTTCTGCAACCGTTTCAGGAAAAAAGAAGAAGAAAAAAGTGCAACATTTTCCCTTCTCAAACCTTTTAAAAAGCAATATGGGAAAGGGCGAAGGCCGTGCAGGTTCTCGTGAAGAACCTCCACGTAGGTGGCAAAATCTTTTGTGGCCCAGAAATGATCACAGCTGAGGGGAACCAGAGCCACATTCTCATGCATGTGTGACTAATATTAAGCTCTTAAACAAAATGCCTGATTTTCAGGAGTGAGGAGCACTCCCAAGTATCACTAAAATCAACAGCAGTGGCAGATGTTGGCATTTCTTACAGAAGGGTGTTTCAACCCGGTCATCTATTATGGATTTATTTATTACCACTTAATGAAGGCATCCATACTTGAAATGTTTTGCTTTAGGATTTTCAGAAAGTGATTACAAACAGTGCTGAATAAAACATTTTGGCATTGCCTATTTTTCCCCTGAAAAATGAAATTTGGTTGAAATTTTAAAATAATTTAATTTTAATTTTGAAAATATCACATTGATTCAGGCAAAAAATGCCCATATCACCAAATGAAGTGGTTTTATTTTGATGTTTCCAAAACAAAGCATTTCTATTTACTGGCATAACAGGCTGTTTTGTCCTTAAATTAACATTAATATTAGTTCATATAGCTCAAAAATTGCTGCTCGCTTTACAATTTTTTCTCTGTAACTGAGTGTGCATGTGAGTAGCAGAGAGGAGGATTCTATCTGAATTTTTTCCCTGCATGTTTGCTATAATAGAGATGAACTGGAAAATCAGAATAATTAGATCTGTTATTCACACAGGTAACAAGCAGAACTCCTACTGATTAATTAGGACTAATTAATTAATATTCATTAATTAAAACCTCAACAAATTAGAAACTTAATAACCCCTTTCTAAATGAACACATATTCGTTTGAAAAGACAGTTTGAAAACAGCAGTCTGGAGGACAGAACAGCGAAGCTTATTAAAGATTTTTTGTGTGTTTGCAAGCCAAACAAAAAACTCAAATCAAACCCAAAGCTTTTATTTAAAGACAGAATTAAAAAATAAGTTAATAGTTTGCTCAGAGAGATGACAGTTTATATTTAGTTAATACACTTGAGTGGAACAGCGAAATGGTTATCTTCTGTTGTCAGAAGAGCGAGTCAAAAACATGCCTAGAAGAGTTTGTTAACTTCTTTCCAGTTGGTTTAAAAGCATTTCAGTAAAACAGCATAGAACACAGAGGCAATTATAAAACAGCACTGTCCTTCGAGAAACCATGGCAAACATGTAATAAAGGTCTGTAAGAATTGCACTGCTCACCTACTTATCTTCTTACATAAAGAAGAAATCTCAGCTTGGGGCAAGCAAAACATTCAAACAACCAGACCCTAAAAATGCATGGTACATGCAGAAATGCACCACAGTAATGTAAGTACATGCACACAAAAATCCTCCTTTGTCTCACCTTGTTTTTTCTAGTTAATTTCTGAGGTTACTGTACATGACTAATTCCTCGCATTTGTCTTTTTCTTTTACTAACTTAGTCAATGCAGTAACAATCTTAATGTTTTGAAATTAAAAATCAAGGAAGCAGAAATGACTGACGGTCACGTTTTATCTTACATTTTAAGAATTATTTTGCTCTGCTGCTTAACTCCACTTTGGCTGCATTTTAGTTAAAATATTTCCCATGTGTGAAAATATCCACAGATACTCCAGTAAGATGCTGTTATTCTGAAGCATGCAATGAGTTGGCATGTCATGGCTGAAATACAGACATTTGTCAACATTTACATTACCATATATACTTGTGCACAAGCTATGGATAATCGACTGATGATATTGTAAGGATGCTAGCCAGAAAATTGCATCCCTGCTCTGTCATAAGCTCTCTGTGTGACCTTGGGCATGTCACTTATTTCAATTGTGGCATTATCTGTACAGAAGGGAGAACAGCACACGGAATGTTGAGAGACTCAGACAGTATCGTAGTTAACATACATTTAGCAACCTGTCCTTCTTTGAAACAAGGGAAACAGTGACCCAAAGCAGAATCCTTCCAGTTTCATGTCAGCATTCAAAATGGAGTTGTTCTTATTTCTCTCACTTAAATACAGTAACCGAATTTTATATGACATTAGCAATGTTCCTGTGCTTTTCTGTGTACAGGAATATGTGAAAAACAGAGGAATCACAACAGGACAGTGTGTTTCACTTTTATAAGATAATTCCTTCAATAGCTAATGTCTGGGGTGTTTCTCAGCACATTATACATACCCACAATACAGTATGTTTACATCATGGCTTGAAAGCACGGATTCACACCAGAAATGCACAGGGGATTCTGTCTGGCTGTCCCTGTAAATACATAGCTGGAACCTGCAGAGCCTGCATGACAGGCCCGGGCCTGGAGAAAGAGGGCTCAGTCTGTCAGCCCGCGAGGTTTTTATGCTGTTCACTGCCTGGACGCAAAGATGCGTGTACGGCAGCAACTTCTGCAGTGCTAACACACGGATTAGAAAGATGCCACTTCGAATCTGACTACCCAGGTATCACTTCTGCATTAAGGCATTTACATTTATATAAATTGAATTTCCATCTCTGCTGACATTGATGGGAGGTTATTTTTACCCACAAGCTCTGGAAGCCATGCCTATTTCATTTAGGTTTCTGAATAGGTAGACCAAAATAAAAATTTGGAGACCATGTTTGAAAGCTCGGCCTTAGAAAGAGTCACTTTCCAATAAAAAGAAAAGAATTCAGAGAAAAACACAAATTACGTTCAGATTTCCGTGGATTGTAAAGCTCACATACGTGGGTACCTGATGATGGTCAGATAAAAGATATTTCAAAAAATACAGTTTAAAGATCATACACAAGTACAGCTGGTATTTAGGTTTATATGAATGCATACACTAGCATTTTTTGTTAATGAGGGAGAAGACTTGAAGTGCATAATTTTAGAAGATTACAAGAGTTGTAAGAATGCAAGAGCACTTCAAGTCTTCTAAATCTTAAAAGAGCTAGGTTTCTATGATATTAGATCAAACAAAAAATCTATGTTAAGAACATTTTTATGACAATGATTCACTTGAATAAACCTAAGATTTCTTTTACCAACCAATCTTTTTTCTAAAATAGTATTTAATATCTGAAGTTATAAAAAATATTTGTAGTCTTGAAAATTATTTTTATTGTCTATTTTATGTACTATACATGCCTCTTTCAGGAATTATTAAAGAAGCATGAGTCATACGGCACTCATTTACTCTTGGCTCATGGCCATCCTCAATATATATTTTGCTATTTTCAAACCATTTGCAGGTACATATGCATGAAAATATTGTTGTGTCAAGTCCCAAGATCACAGTTAGCACAGCATACATTGTTCATCTATATATTTACAAAGTTTTAAAGCACATAAAATTGTGCATTATTATGTACCAAAGTTTAAACTTTAACATATGCTTGGTTGCATATATAGCAACAAGTTACAATAAAAATCTGAACAAAGACAACCAATAAACAGCCAAATTGCTATGTACAAACAAGGCAGGAAGCAATTAAACACTGCCTTGCACATTTCACTTAAATTACTTTTTCTCTGAGGGGAAAAAAACAAACAACCCCTCTTCCCCTCCCCCAAGACCCCAGTAACCCTAACCAGTCTTCGTTTTTATCAGTGAAATTATTGGAACTCCCATTGCATTCAGTAGTGGATTCATTTGCGTAATATGGGAGAGAAATTTGGTCCCTATTATAAAACGAAGCAATATATTACACAGGATGCATGTCCCCCCCAGTACAACTGGGAACACAGCAGCACGGTGGGCTCGGTCTCTGAGCCTGGCTCCAACAATGGCCCTGTGACCTCTAGGGGAATATTCCATGAGATAAACCCCCTTTTGTCTTCCCTACATGTACCATTTTTTACAATGGCATAAATGCGTTGCTTTCATGATGACTCCACTGATCCAGATCCTCAGCTGGTCAAGGAGCCAGCCTTGTGAGTGAGTGGATGCTGACTTATACAAGGCAATACCTGCTTCAGCTTCAGTGGGACCACTCTTGATTTACAGTGGTGCAAAAGAACCTGGAATGAGGTCCAAGGACAGCAGGATTGGGCCCAAACTGACCTTTATATAAAGTAAAACACAAAGTCTGTGCGTTTAGCTTAAAATCTGCTTAATAAATTACTGCAGTTCACAGTAATAAGGTAGATCAGTGCTACACCAATCACTTTCTCTAATGTTAGACCAATTTCACATAGCTTTCCCAAGAAAGAAAATGAAAATAACAATAAACATAAAAAAATCTAGTCTTATTATTTGACCAGCAAAATCAGAGGTTTTCTGTAGCCTAGGGACAGACAAGCTTAGTAACACATTACCCTATCATAGGATGACTGGTTTAAAGGCTAAATCTTGCCCAAGATGCTGTAGTATGAAAAGGCTGAGGAAGGTGTTCTAGCCCGGCTCTTTCACCCCAAAAGTCCAGTATGAGAGCCAGCTAGCTGGGCAAGAGCTCATAAACACCAATACCAAGGAGAGAGGATCTCTGAGCTGGTAGGATCTGTACAGCTTTCAGCAATCTATGGGGCCTACTCCAAAGCCAAAAGAACAAAATGACTATAACGACTTTGCAAACACTTAGCAGAAGGACGAGAGGGCTGTAGTGGGTGCCTGCACAAAAGAGGGGCGAACCCCTGGCCAAAGCATGCTTCCAAGGTTCCTCAGGGAACATCACCCTTGGGTTTTGCAAAGAATATGCTGGGCCGACAGCTCTGCTTTTCACTTCTGGGCATGATTTAGCCTTATGAATTCTACTTCTTGGAATCAAAAGATAAATTCTACTTACAAATAAAGCATTCTAGCTATTTAATGTTTTTCTGTAGTGGAAAAATCAGAGACTCAACCGTTGTCTGAAAATTCAAGGCCTCTTTACTAAAAATACTTTTTGCTGATGGCAAAGTTCAACACCTCAGAGAAATTCAGAGTAAGTTTCCAAGCTGTATACCATATTTTCAAATACACTACACCCTTGTTGTTTGTAAGGCTGTATTGAAGTTTTACATAACAGTCATGAGCCATGCATTTAAACACCTTAAAAGAGTTGACCAGCAACTTAATGCATTTCTTTATACCATAGAGAATTTAAAGATGCACCATCTCTTTCCAAAACACTCTGAACATAAATGTTCAGGGTAAAATATTCCACAATCCCCCCCATCTACATTTTAAAATATTTCTAGATTTCTCTGTGTTTGCTCTTACTGTATAGAAAATCCAATTGTTAGTTGATATCTAAAGGCAAAGAAAAACAGTAATACAAGCATGGGAAGTAAATGCTTGAGCCACAGGTTTCTTGAGCCAAACTGTCCATGGGCAGACTGCCTTCTTGTGGATGCAAGGAATTTTGAGTGTAAACCTTGCAGTTTACCTACATCTCATTTCCTACCAGCAGAAACAGGAAAGTTTTAGACCATAGGATATATGGTACCTGGTGGGTTTTTTTTTTTGTTTTTGTTTGTTTGTTTTCTGTGGAGTCATGGTATTAAAGCACTATATTCTTTTCTGTCCAGTCCAAGTAATGCCTAGAAATAGAAGGGACTGGGTTCAGCCCAGGTGAAAATATACTCCCTGGAAAATGCAGGACAAAGGTTCTGTGGCAAGATACATGAGTAAGAGAGAGAGAGAACCAGAAGTTTGCAAAGCCTTAGTACCCATTTTAGAGCAGAGCTTCAGCTGATACAAGTGGGTACAGACTCATCTGAGTGAGTGTCTGCTGGCTAATGAAATTGTAGTATGCTGTGCGCTCTGAGCCATGGCATTTGGCATTTCACATTTCTGTGCAAGAAACCTTGGAGGGGCACTCTAGCTCAGCCTGGAGAAAAGATTCCTAGTAATTAAAGCAAAGGTCTGAGTTCCTAATTTTAATCTGATTCCTGACTGTGAGCCTTTACTCTACGCTCTACTCAGAAGAGTCGCTCATGCTTTTATGGAGCAGGGATAATGGTGCTGTATTTTGCTGGATTCTTCTGAATTGCTCTAGTTGCTTGTGAAATGTGTGGGTGATCTTCCTAAGAGAACTGCAGAAGTATTATGATTAGTATTATGACAGTACTTGAAAGGCACTGCTTTCTACTACTTATTTATCTCCGGGTGTTCATTACTATTCTTTTAAGGAGCTGCTTTAGTAACCCACTTGAATAGGTAGGGATAGCAATTTTGAACAAAGAACACGTATTTCTACCAAAAGATAATTCAGTGCTTTATAACCAGAAGTATTTAAAATCAGAACTATCAATTACTACTTTGACTATTAAAGTATGTGGAAGAACTTCAATCTAGAAGTCATAGCATCAAGGAAGCATGCCCCATTGGCCATCATGTAAACACTACTTCCATATAACAAGGTTAAAATCAAGATGGGGTAGATTGTGGGTGGCATTTGCACTCCCAGAGTCAAATTCCATCTTAGGATGTAAGGTTATGATGAAGTCAAGCCCTTTCTACCAGTAAAGAATCCAGCTCTTTATTAGATACATGACTACTTCTGGAGAAGTCCAGCAGCAGGAGTAGGTAACAGATTTTTACATCCTCCTCTAACCAGCAGTGTGTACCTGTTTTGCTGTACATCTTGCTAGTTCTTGCCCTCATTGTTCCTGAAGAGCCAAAGCAAAGCAAAGTGTGTTTCATTTAGGAACATCTTGTTTTATCTCGTCCCTTCCTGCAAAAACATATGGCCTCAGCATATTGTTATTTTTATTCTTTAATAGACAGTTTTATGGTAGTTTTTCTTAGAGGCTAAACAGATTAGGGGAGCCCAGGCTAGGTGCTGTATACTAGAAAACAGTATGTAAATTATTTTGACTTCTGAATATGAGCATTACATTGTTCTGGCTCTCCCTGGTAAAAAGCCTTCTGCTAATGAACATAATCCAATATAACAAGCTGTTACTGCCTTCAGTGACAGTAAAACATGACTGTTTGGTTCTCTGGTTTGTGAGTCAGGCTTTCCCCATGCAATTCCATGTGGCATAAAACCTACAATGTATGTGCTTCTAGCTGTAAATTGGCACTGACACTTCTGCTCCTCCCTGCATCTTCTCACCCACATGAATTTTCAGTATGGGTCTCATTCAAAGCCTGTCAATGGAAGTCTTTCCATCCTCACTGGGCTTTGGATCAGGGAATAAATGAATATTTTTTTGGTGCAAAAAGTTAACTTTCCTCTCCCCAAAAGAGAAGTTACAAATGTAAATCCCTTATAGAAAGTTTTTCCCGTATATCACTGCAAAGACTCTTCTTGGCTTCCACATACTGACCAAGCATAAAATAGTGAATAACATTTATTTTTGAATTTATGGATTGAGTTCACAGGGATTTTAATAGCACTGGGGTTATGGAAGTGCTATTTTAATAAGGACCACAGATCATGGGCCCAAATCCTTACCTTTACCTCAAGGACTTGTAAACTCAGCTATTTAACTCAAATCTCTTTATTGGAGGCCTTAGAATGTATCCACCTGGAGGCTGAAAAATTGAAAGGTAGAAGGCTGCGCAAACATGGAGTGAGGGAATTTAACCAGCAGGAATGTGGCCTATAAAATTAAACTTCAAGAACTGTTTAAGAAAAATTAAAGCTTGTGCAACAGCTGGGGTTTCTCTCCACATTAGTTCATTTCTTAGTGACTCAAATGTTATGGTTCTCTTTAATAGAGATTTCATTTTTGAGATCATCTTCTGTAGTACTATAACTCTTTTCTGGTTGCAAAGAACAAAATCCTGACTCATTGTGATCTGCCTTTAGGCAAATACAGCATGCTAAACACCACCTCCCACCCTCCTTATGACTTTAATTATTTGGTGGCCCAAATAAAAAATCTTGGATTCACACTGCACCCCAAATTTCCCTAATCTGAATTGCTAGCATATCCCAATTTCAGACATGGTGATCAAATACCCCTGAAGTTTACAGTGAATATTCAGGAAGAAAAGCAGGGGCATTTCTTTCCAATGGGTGTACGAGAGTGTCTCCAACATAAAGAAATATGCTCTTGTGTGGTGGGCAGCAGAAAAGACCAAGCTTTGCTTCAATCTCACTTAGACCCTGCATATTATTCCTTCAGAACTTGGCCTCATTCTGCCTGCTCTTGACCTCAAAGGTTCATTTCCTAAGCTTTTAAAATAACTTGCTACTTATATAATTTGAAATTTAAGCTTCTGAAAAAAAATCATTGTGATAATTATGTCAGGCTCTGACAGCATTCAGAGATGGTGTTGACTGCATTTTCTAGATATTGAAATAATTTACATTTCTGTGTCAGTGGCCAGAAACTCTGGGTTAACTGCATTACTAGACTGGTTAGCACTTTAGTTATATGCAACCTAAATCCATTCAAGAAGCAGAAAAAAATTCTAGGAAATGGTGGAAACCAGGTTAATAGAAGTTTAGGACACAGTCCTAACATGACACCAAGGATGCTACAGTTTCTGCTAATTTGCAGGCAGAACCACTCATGCTTAAAATTTTGCATGCTTAGAGATATGTGGAAATCAAGAGAACTGCAAAACCTGATTACTTGATTTGCAGCCACAGATTGTTCTGTTATGTGGTGACTATTATGACTCTACCTGCAAAACTGCAGATGCCAATAATACTGCTTGCATCATGACATACCCCTGTAAGACCAGAAATCTGGCAATGAAGTCAAAAGATTAGGATTCTTTTGAGGGCACGAGTTGCCATTTCAGGAGCTGGAGTTTTGCAGGTGGTTTTGAAAGTACAGCCCTATATGCATGATGCTTGCTATCTTCTTGTGGAGCAATGGGAAGCAATGCAGAAGTCTGGGTTTAAAGTGTGCTGCTGAAGACTTCTGAGACAGCAGAACCCAACTGGTCATCTGGACCCATTATCTGTTGCATAGCATTGTGCGCATCCCTGTGTTCTACAGACTCTGTGCTCATTGCCCAGGACTTGCCCTCTTCACCCAGAAATGTTGCTTTATAAGGCTCCACATGTATCCTATGGACATCCTGCCTTGATTCCTCATACTTGCCTTTCCCATCTTCCGGAAGGCTTGATGCATGAGGTAAGAAAGTGCTCCGAGACCCATCGATGGGTATCTTTAACTGCTCACTGGAGGTAGGTTCTTGAGACAAATCTGAAGATCTCATGAAATGCTGAGTATACACGCCTTCAGACAGAGAGCCAGACTGCGTCTCACTGTGCACACGCAGCCAACGATGATGCCGGCTGAAGTAGTTGTAATGCTGATGTTTCCCTAGCTTTTTTTTCCCTAAAAAGCTCAATGGCTGCTTGGAGCTAGGGGACTTCTCTATGCTTTTCGATGTAAGCCCTGACATTGTTAGATTGCTCATATACTCTGTGCAATATTCAGCATTAGTATCAAAGGCACTGTGCTCTGCCAGGCCTTCTTTCAGTGTTAGGCAAGGCTTCATGTCGTGGACTTGGAGAACATCAGGTGCACTCCCACCCAGGCCACTGCCTGCCTGCTGGGATATGTCATGTGAGGAGGAGTAAATCAGGTCTAATTCTCTGGGGCTTAACGCATCGCTGGAGTCATAGTCACTGTCAGTTGGAAGGAATACTTCAGAGCAGCCTTCTTCATCTGAGCAGGGCTGGGAATCTGGAAAGAGAACTCATTAACATTACGAAGACAAGTACAGGAAAGAAATTGCTTAACTGTCATGTATGTATTTTTTTTTCTTAATTTAGAATCAAATCTGAAAATGTATGTGTGTTTCCTCTGTGACATTGTCCATGGGCCTAGGTGAGAGGAAAGACAGATGTGTTAGAGAGGTGGTGTTAGAATTAGAAAACCAAAAAGGATTAATTTCTTATATTAATTACAGGGGAAAATTTGAATTTGAATTGGGATGATGTTCTGAAAGGATCTGTTTTCTTTTATCTTGTTTTGACCCAATTTCACAGAGATGGAGATTTGGGAGAGAGAAAAACTCTAATCCAGGTTCTGTTTTTATTAAAGATGTCAGTTGAGATTCTCCAGATTTATACCTCTGTAACTGTGAGCAGGGTGCAGCTGTACATGTGTGCAAGAGGCTTGAGGCCAGACATAGAGGTAGGTGAACAAAAACTACCCCTTTTACCTGTCAGGTGCATTATGTACTTTCAAATTCAAAGCAGACACGCTTAATTCAAATGTGAATTGGTTGACTAAAACTCACACTGACACTGAAATCACTGCTATCTTTTGGCTTCAGAAGGATCAATAACATAATAAATAGTGGCATATGTGATAGAATGGATTGATGCTCTACTGCCCTGGATAGTTTATATTAGATCAAAGGAAGAAAACAGATTTTATACAGTGCTGACTATTCACTTTGACCTAGTGTAAATTACCATATAGCATAGCAATAATGAATCAAGCCATACAGGGCAAGATAATGCTCTAGGTTACATGGTGCCAGAGCTAAGGATTATTCTGCATTCATGGTCTGTAATACAGGGAAAAAAATTAGCTCACGGAGAGATGCTGAGAAAGAACACCACTGTGTAATGGAGCAAATCAAAGCACCATCATCTTTGGGTTTCTTTTCTTTTAACCTAATCTAATCAGAGTAGATTTATTCATTTTTCTTAACTGTACAAAACTGCCAATTTGAAAAAAACAAATTATTATTACCAAAATGGTCATGGCAGTTGTTTAATGCAGCATCTGTTGCTTTTGTTTCTACTGTTTCATTTACTCGTTGCTTAAAGACAGCTCAGCAAATGATTTACATTTTGCTCCAAAAATGTTATTCTGTTAGCAAATTAGGTGCTACTGTTTAATTTGCTTCATCTTTATTTGCTGTGATTCATTTCTTTCATCAGTTTAATTTTCCAGCTGTTCAGAGAAGCAATAATTGTCAATGAGGTGGGTACTTATTTGTGTAATTCTGTGTTTCAAAGTGCTTGTCTAAAACACTGAGGACACTGAGGTACGTGAAAACAACTGTGAAATCAAACTGGACTGTTGGCACTAAAATTTGCTCTATCAAAACAAAGCAAGAGGAGCATAAGAAAGAATTGCTCCAAAGCACAGGAACAGTGAAAGCATGGATAGAAAATGGCTGTAATATCAGAGGAACAGAAGGTGACAAATGGAGACTATGGAAAAGTCTGACTTAGATTCCAGACAAATTATTAGAAACTATGGTGAGGAATAGATAGACTATGGTGAGGAATAGATAGATACATGAATGATGAGAAAGGGTCAATAGCTTTTGCTTAGTAGCTCATGTCTCACCAGTCTAATAAAACTCTGAACATGTACACAGTTAATACACAGGCATTCTTAATTTCTGAAGAGCTTTTGACAATGTGCTTTACCACAGGTTCTGAAGCAATGAAGCTGTAAATGAGGTAAAGAGAAAGCTCCCTCCACATATTAATAGCAGATTGTCAGTGTAGACAACAGATGAAGTAGTCAGCTTTCACTGTGGATGGATTTTACTAATTCTGGGCATTGTGGAGAAGTCAGTGATTGTACTTGTCCCTTCCAACCTGTTCATTAAATGATCTGGAACAGTGAGGTGACAAAATTGGCTGCTGCTGAACGATTATTCTGAGTAGTCGAAAACAAAAAATTATTATGTAAGGATTGTTGAAGTATCTCAGGATATTGAGTGGCAAATGATTGGTAAAATGATTGTTAAAATACCTTGGCAGGTATGGGAAAAAATCTTTTATAAAAAGACATACAAGAACTGTTATAATTAAAAGTGAGTTCAAAGATTTTGCTTGATGAACAAACAAGAATTCTCTTACCAGTCACAGCTTTTCTCCTCTGGATTCTAGCGTCAGGTGAAGGGGGAGGTGAAGGAAGACAATCAATATGTGAAGAGCTGGAACTGATTTTCTTTTGAGAGTGTTCTTCTGAAAGATCCACAAGCTTCTTTATGGGTAGGCCAGCTGCTGGCTGCTTGTATCGTGCATACTGCAGTGCTTCTGTGATCCATCTCATTTTCCTCCAGATCTCATCAATTTGCTGTAGAGAAAAAAAATGGTGAAAGAGTACAGTTAAGTCTTGTATTAATTTTACCTAAGTGTGTACTTTCTTCAAGTGTCCAAGTAGGTGTGTAGTCACTGCCAACAGAGAGAAGCAGGATCCCCTGTCAGGACACTTCAGATTTAGGTGGTCTGAACTGCCTTTGGTTCGGTGCTTGTCCTCCTCCACCACTACAGAGGCTGCTTAGGGCCACTAGTCTCTCAAATTATGTACCTCAATTAAGAACCTGTAGTCAGGAGGGGTGAATTCAGGCCTAAACTCTCACATGGAAAATGAAAATTGTCTTTTGATGGAGTATAAAGTTTGATCAGTTTTGTAGCACACTGGAAAGTTTGTTTTATTCTGCACTGGAATGAAAGCAAGACTTCTTGAGCATCCTTGCAAATCCAGGATTATGTTCAAAAGCATCACATCAGACCTAGTGTTTAACAGAAGAATATACATACATGTGGAAGAATATTCATACATGGAGGGTTAAAGCACAGCTATGAGCCAAACTGCAGGTTTTCTCCCTTATAATTTTGTTCTGCATGCATTTTAAGAGTATAAATCTACACTAAGACAGTTCTATGACATGCCTGGTGATGGCAATAAGAGATAAGTGCCTAAATCAATAGCGGGATATAGCTTTAAGTATCTTTGCAGAGAGGAAAGATGCTGTTTAATGTGGGTCTTTGGAGTCTTTTGATAATGGAACACTTTTAACATCTTCAAGCAATTCAAGATCTTTGATGACTGAGCAAATGTTGCTGCAACCAGCAAATGACAGTATAGCATCCTCCTGCTGCAGCATCCTTTCTAGAACTCCCCTTGTACTTCTCTTCCTACAGAACATTCTGCATTTAAAGAAGTGAGCTTTGATATTAACATTGCAGTGTTTAAGGGAAGTAACTGCTTTGCAGTTACACAAGCTACATTCTGCAAGAATGCAGAACGAGAGCCCTGGGTCAGTACACGGATAGGTGAAAGTAAGTGGTGCTTTGTGCGGTGCATGTTATCAAATAGGGAAGTAACAGAGGGATCAGTGAAAAGGAGGCTGTAGACTGACATATTCTGAGTTCTCCAGCACATACTCTTAGCTGGAGATACTTCTTCACAAAATGTGCATTTGAAGTTTGAAATTTATTGCCAAAGGATACTGTAGATGCCAGATTAACTAGGGTAGTTCTTGATGAGCTGTGTTGGAGACAGGATAGCTGGATAGATGGATCTTTGTTTTGACCTAGTAAGGCCATTTTAATGTAAAGGTGAAATCCTGACTCCAATGATGTCAGTGCAAGCCTTGCCACTGAGTTAATTTGAGCTAAGAATATACACTGATAAGAATAGCAAATGGTTCAGAGATTAATTCATAATCCTACATCATTTCAAGCCTTCAGTGTAGCTCCATGAAGATAATGCCAGTTAGCAAACGTCTCACCTATTTGATTCTGGAGATTTTATATTTCTTTTCTGTGATCCTCCCTCAACCCCAAACAAAAATCATACTGCATACAATTTAATAAAATATAAATCCTGTTGGTTTTCTTCCTGATGCCATTCTGCAGTGTCTCCTAGGATAATGGACCAGTCATTTTAATGAACTGTGGTTCTTTTACAATTTAGGAATGTTTGAAGCATTACGCTATATAAATTACAGCTTAACTTCAGTTTTAGTTCCAGTGTCTGTAGATTTTTTTTCTTGCTGAGTAACATTCTGGTAAAGACTCGAAGTACCTTATTTGCTGGGGTTTTTGTTGTTGTTTTCTGTTTTTGTTTTTTACTTTTCAGTTGCCCTCTGACTCCTTTTCAGAACTGCATTTATATAGACTCCCTTGCTCTTTACAATGTTTGGTTTGTGTAGTGACTTCAACACTGTCTTAGATCTAGGATCACACAAATGCTCTTGCGGTTTTGTGGTCACCACTGAAGATTGCGGTATGTGGTGGGCTGAGATATTTTTGCCAATAGGTGGAATACAGCTGGTTTTCATTTGAGAGGAAACCTGACAAGGCTAATACGCTGTCACAATAATTCAGCACAAAACACTGAAGTTTAAAATGTTCTCCCATAATTTCCCAGCATATATATTTGACTCCAATGCTTTGGAGAAGAGGAACACAGAACTGACTATACAGTGCAAGCATATTAATATACATATACTTATTTTTGGTGTAACAGATAAAAATTTTCCAATTTCACCTGCCCACTGTGAAAAAGCTAGATTTTCTGAGCATGAGAATGGGAAGATGAGAAAGAAGGAGGTGATTGAGTGGTGAAAGTGCAATGGAACATTCCTCTCTGCCCTGCTGCAGGTTGCCTAAAGCTCCCAAGTGGACAAGACAAAGGGGATCTGAATTCAGAGCAAAGAGGAACAGAAATATTATCATCTTGTTCATAATTATGGGGGGGCAAAACATATTATCAATGGGATAAATGGTTGTCTTGGCCTCTATTCCACAGAAGGGTTGCTTGAATATTAAGACTATAGAGCTGTAAACCTATCTGCACCTCACTTGCAGAAAGACAGATCAACTATGCCCATAGATGCACGCTGCAAAGGTCATGAGTTTTTCTCTATAAATAACTGATTGCCAAAATGGTTTGCAAAAAGGACAGGCCTTGCTATGCTGCACATGGGGTGTAGTTCAAAGATCCCTGAGTTGAGTAGGTAAAGTCCTGATCTGGAACAGTACAGGAAAATCAGTGTGAGAGACAGAGAATAAGCAAATTAGACAAGTATGAATACATTTGTGATCCTCCTGTGGTGGGGGACTGGAGCAGTATCACTGCATGGTACTGGACAGACTTACAAATGCTTTTGAGGCTAGCTTGCCATCTTAAACACAGAGCTGCTTTCTTCACTCTGATATTGATGAAGATTGTCTCCACATCCTAGTCTGAAATTTCATTTTAATTTTTTTAATTGGCAACTTATAGTGAAAAATGTTCTCAATTCACAGAGAAGAACTATTACAGAAATGAATGCCCAAGCATGGCACTAGCTTACCTCACATTAGATGGGAGTCAGTTTTTACCAGCAGACCGACACATTTCTTTATAACAGTCTAGTATAACTGTCATTTGATTTTACCCATAAAAATCCTTGTATAAAAGCAACAACTGAGGAAATCATGTTCTGGGTTTGAATTTCATAAAGACAGAATTGCACTTTTGATACAACTGCTCTTTTTATGATGTCTGTGAATAATTCTCTATTTAGATTTCAAATTACAGCCCTAAACAATTTTTAAGAAGCCACCTTAAAATCTCCTTGAATAGTCAGAAACAGACTATTACCTGTATGTAGTCTATAACTTGCTGGTGTCTTTGTTTGGCTGCAGCGACTTCACTGTCTGAAATTGCTTCCCTTAGGGATTGCTGGGTTTTCAGAGAGTCCAGCTCTATGACAGCAGAAAGGCGGCAATACAGGCTTATAAATTTTTCCTTATAACAGCAAAAATGAACTGTGAAAAGACCAAGTGCAAAGGAAATGTTGTTATATTCTGGTTATGAAATATGAAATCCTTAGCTTTCAGAACACATTTTTTTTGTTTTAAATATAATTACTAACTCTGGATGGGTTACTTTAAGCTAAAAATAAATAATACAGGCTCTAATTCTCCTCTCATTTACATTGGATTTACTCCGTAAGTTCACTGATTTCAAAAGAGTCATTTCTAATTTATATCTAAGTGAAAGGATAATCAGGTCCTTAGTATGCAACTCCAGAGGCTATCTTGCCCTTGATAGCTTTAATCAGAAAGGCTGCTTCTGAGGCTTTTATAGCTCATCATTTCTTTTATCAAGAAAGTAGTGACATGACTGGAAAATGGAACTCATCTTTTACTTTTTTTAATTGAGGTGTTTCAGAAAGCAAGTATCATTTCGAAGGATGATAACTTTCTCTTGGGCTAGGCTAGCTTAAATCAGTAACTTCAACGTAAATGACTCAGCAGTAAAAGCATTTCAGTGATATCACAGTTTGGGCAAAACAATTAAAGCTCTTTTAGGTGTTATCACATATCATCCTCTGAACTCTTATGCAGAAGGGTAACACAGAAAGTTCAGACATGAATTCTTGCTTTGTGTAATTTGACTTTGGAGTAGCACAGAGCTAGCTGAGCTACCTCTAAAAGACGTAACTAGATAACAGGGACAGAACAGCTACAGTGCTACGGAGCTTCATAAATGTTAAATTACCTGACCGCTTAAAGCCACATCATTCCAGAACCGGCAATTGCTCAGGCACAACTTAACAGTTATCTCTGCGAACTGCACTACAGACATACCAAAACTTGCTGAGGGAGAACAAGTTTTCAGAAATACTTCCTTATTCATTGGTGCTTCAATAAATGCAAGCATACAGCGTGATCTTGTTATAGCAGGGAATGCCAGCTGGCTTACTACTGCTACTTTTCTGGATTGTGGCATGATATTTTTCAGCATGTTTCAAGTGTAAATTGCATATATTCTTCTTATCATAAATATTAAAAGAGAAATATAAATGGTGTCACATGTCTACTTATCCCTTGCAAACAACATGATTAAGAATAATTGAGAAGAATTTCTCAAACTAAGAAATCCAATCACAGAAACATCATTAGCATAACAATAAAGGCCTAATCTGAACATAGAAATCCCACAGAAAAGAGTGAAAGAAAGAATTCTACCTTCTGGTTTCTCAATGATGCCTAGATATTGCAGGGATCTAGTCTGAATAGTGTGTGGTCTTACAGTATATATGCCATATGTGGTGGACTCTTGAGTGAATTACAGCCGCGGTTTCAGCTTCAGTGCTGAAGTTTCTAGCCTTTGTGGTTTTAAGTCAGACCCTTTAATGTTACTTTAACAAATGTTACTTCAACATAGTCTTTTGTGGTTATGCAATTATATAGTTGGTAGCCACCAGCTAATGGGGAATGGAAGCTTCTAATATTTGAGATGTGAATCACAGTCACTTTATAGAACGTCAGGGATACATATATAATAAGTCATATAGAAATGTCATCTGCCTTTGGCCAAATGATTGCTTACTTATAAAAAAAATACTCAAAAGTAAAATTCAGCTTTCCATACTGTTTTCTCCACCATGAACTGCTTTCCCACTGCAGCAACATTGCTAAACAGAGAGGTCTGCGCCCAGAACACCTTTTGAGAGATTATTCTTTTGCATGTTTCCCTGCACTACATCATCCCTTTCAGCATCTATTGCTTTGCCACCCCGATGCAAACTATGTCCCAGAAGTGCGAATGACTCCTGCCCCCATCTGTGTACCACATACGGAGACTTAAATAGTCTGCAAAACCTCTACTGCGGAGATTAATTTCACCAGAGATGAATATGCTTCATGCATTACCTTGTGCAGTGAATGCAGCAGTCACCTCTCATAGCGAGGAATGATACGCTCAATAGAATCTAACTGTAGACGTCAGGGTTGCGTGTCAAGAAGATAAGAAGCCTGGCTGTAGGTTACTACAGCCACGGCCCTATGACCCAAAGCACTGAACTAGCTCTTCTAGTTCAATTACGTTAGTTTTCTTTTGAAGGGGTAACTTCTTGGCAGACTACACCAGCTCATGTATTGTCTGTCTGTACCACTTATCATTTTGTGGCAGCTCAGCTGTCATCTGTCCTCCCACAACCAGCATAAAAACCCAGCGTTGTCACAGGCAGTACTTTCTGTGCTCTGGCTGATGTGGCATAAACACAGTCGTATATTCCTGCCTGATCCAAAAGAAACTTGTGTTGCTGGATGATGGGAGATCATGGATCTACTGTGACTGCGAAAACATAGTCTTGGTTAGACCCACCATTAACATCTAATCATCGTTCTCCTACATTAGTGACTTTAACAGCACTTAGCAGTGATATATAGGAAATAGGATGGTGCTGGTAATGGTGTCATGTAAACACCTGAGAGAAATATCACTGAGACACAGTTGCCACTAGAGACGTATTCTGTAGAGGCTCCTTGTGTACCGACTCCATCAGTTTTGGCTCATACCTTTCTCTTTTCTCCCCAGTTTTACAGGCCAGAAGGAAACAGAGGAGACTAATGTGTAAGGCTTAGCAGTCCCCTAACTTATAATATTCTTTCTAAAAAGAACTATTAAGTCTTTATGAGCTGCTTTTATGTGGAACCTTTCTTTTCTCTGTGGACCAAAGAAGAAGAAATGAGAAATAGAGGATTTTGAAGCTAAAGCATCTTATGCTTTCTGTGAGACAGCTGGAAAACTCTGTGTTGGGGAATTCTTACCCAGTCAGCAATGCAGTGGAACAAGAGGGCTGAATCTGCTACAGCACAGGATGTGCTCCCTAAAGAAATAGATTCAATTCTAGTGCTTTGACATTTTTCACAACAGGCTTTTCCTGCACCACAGCAATAGGGCTGAGTCTCCTGCATTTTTCCAGGAATCAGAAGGAAAAAGATCACCCTCACGTGGGAAACTCCACTCAGACCTTTCACAAAGTTGTGAGGGAGTCAGACCTAGAGTAGGACTATCTGCAGTCAAGAACTGCAAAAATTCTCCTCTACAAAACTGGTGATTATTCTTGTGACAATTTAGAGGGATGCTTTTTTGAAACTCCTTTCACACTCCAACCTTGCTATGTTGCGTGTAATTTTTGGTTCTGTTTTTTAAAGAACATCATCTTCCAAATAAGCTTATAGACACATACTGGATAACTGTGGGCTTTGCTCTATGCTTTGCAATTCAATAATGATTGCTACAGTATATGCTTTAACCGCTCTGCTCTCTCTATAACTTGTACACAGTTATAGGTAGTGTTGTTGCCAAAGCCATCATGTGATTTATTGACTCTCCACTGGGACAAGGGGGAAAACAGATACAACTTTGTGATTTTATTATAAGGAGACTGGGTTAATATTTCTAGGTGAAGCAAGCTACTATACCGAGTTCAAACATCTGAAGAGGGAGGTTAAGAAATCCTGAGTGCGGGGTGTAAGGATTATTCTGTCCTGGGGCAGTGCAGACGTCGTCTGAGGCGGGGAGCAGGAGAAGAAAGGAGACATTGTGACCCAGTTCCAACACCTCCTGTGTATACAGACGGAAGTGCTTAGCCTGTAGAGGGACACGCGCGGGGGAAGAAATAGGAGAGAATTACAACATGGCACTTATATAAACAACACCCGAAATGATATAAAACATTAAAGAAAATTTGCACAACATCAAGCTCGGAATTTTTATAAAACATAAATATTTGGGGGGGGGCTAAATGTGGGTTCATGTCACTACATAAAATAAAGATTTAAAGCTGCAATGTTCCACATTAAAACAACACACACAGGCACAACCCCCCTGAAAACGAACATTTATGTTTCTTATTAGGCAGAAAATGATCACATGCCATGTGCTTTTCAAGATTATGATTGCATAATTATGTGAAAACATGAAAATGGATTCAATTAAAAACCTTTAAGATTCAATTTAGGGTTGGTTAAGAGAAATATGCAGCTCTCCCTCAACACAGCACTGGAAAGGTTTAACAAGTGCTGCAGCAAGAGAAAATGGCACACAGAGGAGTTGGCCTGAGGCTGCTGTGGAGCTGCTGTGTGCAGCGCTGCATTTTACCCTGGGTATGCACCAGTGTCACTGTTACCACAAAAAATAATAAAAATACATAAATAAATCTCTTGAATTAAAAATTCAATTCATTAACATGGATGTTTCGTCCTGAGTCATCAAAACATTTACAATTGTGTTTAACTGCAAGGTCATGTTTATGTCTACCTCTCATGCACAATAGAATCATAGAATAGATGAGCTTAAATGCTTGGCTGAACTGCAGCCCAAGGAACATATTGTACATTGATTCAAATATTTTAGTCCCTAGCTTAAAAAAAAAAAAAGATGCACAAAAGCTGTAACCTCCAAGAAAATACACTAGCATACAGAGCCCTATTGAATTAGTCACTGACCACAAGGCAGCACACCATCTGTCTTAATTTTGGATTTACTTGCATCTTATTTGGCTCTTCCCAGGCAAGAAGGTGCAGCACTGATGGATTCACTTTTAAAAGCAAAGCCTAAACCTTTCAAAATCAAGAAATGTAGAACCAGATTAATTTATTTAGGGCCACATCTTTCTAGCTGCACAAACAGACCTTGAAGTGAATATAAAGATGATTTACTTCTACTTTAAGCCCTCTTACCCTTGTAGTCCAAAATAAAAAATGGAATTCATGTAAACAAGAAACAAACTTCTTAGCTTATTTTTTCATGGACCTTTCACATCGTAGATTATCCTCCCTGACTTTATTTATTCACATATGCATTTCTTGTACCTAACTGTAAAGCCAGAAGCCAGATACCTCTCCTCACCCACAGCAATCTGGAGGTCTGGAACTGTGTGTTTTAGAAAGTGCTACTTTTATCTGTGTGTAAAACAGCAAAATCTGTGTCTTCAGCAGGCCTTTCATACACCCTCACTGTTACCTCCAAAAGAACAGTCAATTGCCTTGTTTGCCTGGAAAAATACCTATTTTTCTTTGCCAGGTGGGTAAAGGTGCTCGCAACTACCAGTTTTGTGTAAAAGTGCTTATTTGCACCTGCCTGAAGTTGTGCAAATATGCTAACAGATGCAAAACCAAGGAACTATAGAAAATTTGTCTCTTAATCCGTTGTATATTCAAATATCCAGGAAAATAACTGTTTTGTGGGAAGATGTTCCATACACACACACTTGGAACAATGAAATACAAAACTTCTCTGCTTTTCTTTTCTTGCAACTGTAACATTTCAACCCTACTTGCAAGTTACACAATTTGTAGCTTTTAGTTGTGTTCTTAAGAATCAGGTTTTCAAAAAGGTGATAAATACCACAAAGGAAAATACCTGATGCAGAGGTAGATTGATCTGTTAAGGAGAGCTTTCACTGCCATCTGGAGCTCATACAAGAACAATTGAGTAGGGCAGTCTGAAGTTGATCCATACTTTCCACAGATTCCGAGCCAGAAAGTGTTTGGAGATCCATTCCCACTCATCTCTGTATGTTGAGTCAAGTTAAAATTAGAAATATAACAAAAGTTCAGTGCACAAGCAGGAATTCAGTGTATGTGCATTTGGGGTCCTGTGATAGTTTAATCCTCATATAGCAGAAGATTCTAAACTTGTGCAATCTTGATTGTTTTATGGTTAAAATCTAACTTGAAAAGTTTAATTTTTCTAGCACATGTACAGACATCAGGCTGAACATTCCTTGCAAACCTCTGAAAGTCATCTGCCTTAGAAATATTTCACTAAGGCTTCTCGCTCCAGGATTTCTTTCTCACATACTTCATTCCCTATCTACCACAATATTTTAAAAAAGCATGCATTGGAAATGACAACAATGACAATTAACAGGAAGTTTAATTTCTGTGACAGACTCTCTTCTACTCACTGGAGCCAAAGAACTTCCTGGTTTTCTTTGACATATACCCATTCTAGACCTGATAAACATGGGAATCATCTTTCTGGATCAAATCCTTAATTCACCCTGCCTAGTATTCAGCCTTGAAAAGCAGCCAGCACCAAACATTCAAGAAAAAAAAGGTACAGGAAACCCCACTAACAAGACGAGTAATAGATGTGGTCCAATTTGCTCCTAAATAAAGACCTGATCTTAAACTTCAAGAGTCAGAGATTGTTATAAACTCTGAAGCACTAGCCTTTGTATTCCTTCCAAAATTTTTATTAGTATTAACTACTACTTCTGGATATCCTTGTTATCCATACGCATATCCGTTCCTTTTTCCTCATGCAAAATTATCAGCTGGTTTCTGAAATGATATGGGATTAAAAAGCTCCAGAATAAAGCCAATAAAAATGTGGTTGCCCACTAGGCAAGGACAAGGCGGTACAAGTGCACTTGCTCAATGGGTAAAGGAAGCAATGGACAAGGGGAAGATGGCTTTCCCAGAGCACAGCAGTTCCATGGCTGATTGCATTTGCCTGAATACATGTTTTCAGTTGCTGTATGTTTGCTGTGGATTAGAGGGAGAAACCAGGTATACGCAGGAGAATACACCGAAAAATCACCAACACCAACACCTCATGGTCAGTAAAAATCGATAGAAAGGGTGACACTGAATTCAGTGGAGGCTGAATCAGGGCTGCAGGCTATGATCTTCCTAACAGTTACACGTAAGATCATTACTACTGCACAGAATTTGAGCGACCGTGGAATACAGCCTTTAGAAACCAATGGGCTCATATGTATGTGTTCTGGATCAGCCTTCAGATTCCTGGAAACACCCCAGGTACCTCTTCAGGTCAGTGCTGATCTCTGTGATGGCAGACACCTCAGCCAGACTTTGCTGGCACCTACAATTTTGCCATTGCAAAATTGCTTTAGCATTTAAATTTTATCAGTGGTTTCAAACCTAAAACAAAGGTTCTGTCTCTACATATGTGTGCGTAAATATGTATATATTCACTTACTTGGAGACGTTGCTGTTGTCTCGGATTTTAACATGACACAGGACATTAGGCAACTTCTGCAACACAAGCACTTTGATCTGATCCACAGAACTGCAGAGTTTAAGGTAACCCAGATACAAGCCAGGAGGGAGGCGTTGCTGACTTCGCTTGTGATAGGAAAGAATGTCCTGTTTTAAGAGAAACAGTCCTACATAAAAATCTCATTTTTTTTCCACATAAGCGGAAGAGTTTGGGATCAAAAAGCAACAAATGTTTTTACAGCCGTCTTTTTGTTTCAACAGTGTTCCCAATTCGCGAAACACTTAAGCACATGCTTAAGCATATAAATAATCTGGTAGTTTGGATGCACTTGCACAACTTTTTACTTAAAGCCATACACAGGTGCAGTAAGCTGTCCACATCATGCAGGAGTTGGCTCTAGAAAACTGAGGTTTCAATCTCTACAACTGTAGTATTTAAACTAGCTTAAATAAGACCCACCTCTGCACTCTTGTCTGATCATTCCTGAGCTGGGCCAGGGAACTGATTCAGCTGAAAAACAACTCTGGAAAGGAGCAGTCATTTTTCAGCCAAAGCAGTTCCCTGGTTCACGTTTGGTGCGTAGCTACACAATGGAGAAGAGCAGCATGGGAAAAAGCTATCACCTGGGGAAGGTTGGAGAGGAGGGCTGCGTAAGCCAGTACTGTCACCACAAGGAATCCCTTGTAGAGTCTCAGCTGTAATCTCTCAAAAAACCTGCTCTGTATCACCTGCTGTCAACAGGAATATCTCTATGAGCACGGGGGTTGGTGGTTTGCAAAATTTAATTAATGGCTGTGTTTTCTGAACAAATATCTTTATTGAACAAATAGAGCTTAGAAGGAATTAATAATGATGGCTTATTTGCTGACCCAGGAGACATTTTTAAGGCTATGTATAGCAGTCTCCAAAACTACCCTAAAAATTGATGTTTGCTGCCATCCTGGAGAAATGCGTGCTTCTGCAATGGGTGAGGATTAAGACACCTGGCCTTATGCCTTTACTCTTGGGAACCATCAATTATCTTGCCAGTGCTATGCTTGGCTCTGACCAATGCAATTAGACCCTCATTTTCACAAGCACTTCATGAACAAAATACCCATTCGATGATTAAACAAGTAATAGAAGAAAGGGTGGCATTAGATAGGAATGTGTAAACCATTAGGGGAACATTTTTTCCACTAGGATCTCTGTGGAAATCTGATCAGGCCTGTATTTTGGGTTCCTAATATAAAACTTTTGCCCAGATTGACATTTTTCTACACCTTTAACACATTTTATACATTAAATCTAACATAGATCAGGTAAGTTTTATTGTCTTTTGGAAATTTTTTTAACGTTCCTAAAACCTGGTAATTGTATATTTGATTGCCTGTCAGTTTCCGGTATCGCAAAGCACAATCTCTGCCCAGAAAGTGCCTCTAATTCAAAAATTAAACCACAGCAGTCATCGTCTAGTTGAGGGTGTTAAAGAAGGGATTAAGACGGTGATTTGTCTTGTAGTGTTTTTTGGGTAACTATGACAAATGAGTTTAGAGAGATTGGCTACTGTATTTTGTGAGAAATACGTTGCTGTTACCTACAGAAAACATGTATTAACTTTATGTGAACTATCTATGTTTAACATGAGTTTACAGATACCCTTGATTCTTGAAGGGCTGAAAACCATGGCTCTCAATGATGTTAACTGAACTGACTATGCAAAGCAACTTCTAAGATCAGTCCTTGCCTTGGTATTTTTTCTAATTGTGAAGTCTAGGGGCAACATTAGGCACAAATTAAAGGAGGGTTATGGTCAGTAAAGAATTCTTTAGCAACTATACCAGGCTCCAGGAACTCTGAACCCCACAGAACAAGTTTATTAAGTAGACAGTAAGGTTTTAAACCCAGATTTAGTGTTCAAGGTTGGATGGAAAAATCTTATGGAGGGTAGAAATTTTAAGTGTCTGTACAGGTGCTTAAGAACATCGCAGAGAATTTTAAAGGGTTTTATATCCCTTGCTACAGAATTCTATAGCATGGTTTCCCGAAACTGATAGAAACTATTATTCTGTGCTAGGACTTTGAAGTAATTTCTTTAGAATCTCATGGATATTTTACATATTAAGGATCTGATCCCAGACCCACTGGAAGTAATATAAGTCTTTCGCTTTCAATGGGAGCCTTGCCATTAATTTTATTGGGCACTGGATTAAGGCCTAAAATTCTGCAAGACTCTTCCAAAAATCGGGGGCTCTGGCACAGGCTTTACAAAAGCAAATAACATACAGTAAGAGGAAGCAAAGGCACTACCTGGATTGTTATAAGCAAGATGTCTAATGCTGTTGGCTCCTCTGGAGTTGAAAGGGATTTCCTCTGGCTTTGTAGTTTGGATACCTGCATCCATTTGCCATTAAAAAATGAATAAAGACTCTCCACTTCTCTTAAAGTAACTATCAGCATATTGCCATGTCGATCCTTGATTGGCTCATAAACAAACTCTGCTAAGTGTGAGTTCCCAGCAAATTCTAGAAAACAAGCAAATTATAAAATGGAAGTTATTTGTCACAGATCAGGAAAGTGGTAATTTTTTTGAAACTTTGTACTCACTGACATCAGTCCTATTGACTTCAATAAAAACTTTCTCAACCCTTGCCTTACAGTCACATCATTCAGTGCAAAAGGAAAGGTTTTCCCTAGGCTATGGTTTGTGGGTTGAATTGTGGATCCTTCAATGTGTTTAGTCCAACATTTAATGGAGAACATCAGAAAGACTATTCTGATGCAATGCCTTTGTAAAAGACACACTGCAAAGTAATTCGCTTATTGGACAGAACTTCCTACTTTTGCCCAGTCATGGAAAGATAAAGGATGCAAATTCAAAAGCACTCAGTGTTGGTCTACTGGTGATCCCTTTGGTATCAATGAAGCCCTTCTGATTTGAACTTACTGAAGAGTTCTCTTACCTCCCTATAACCAATTGTCAGAGATGATACGAAATTCTTCCTCTATTCCCAAATCATTCAGAATGGACACTTCAAATGTTTTCTGTTAGGGTCATTGACTATAATCTCCATTTCTGTCTCTTTTTTAAAATTATTCAGATTATTTTCAGCAACAACAGCAAGAGGCCTCATATCTGTGTTGAATGTAAATAATTCTGGAGCTAAACTGTGGAGTGTGTTTGTGAGGAACACTGAAGAATTTGAAGAGACATGGACCCTTTACCTTTTACTTCAGATACCAAGAATGGTGCTAGACAAACTGGCAGAAGCTAACAAACTACCAGGCAAAGCTCTCCAGGAAAATATGTGAGGATAAAGAAAAGTGATTTTAAAAGACTCCCCATAAAATACATATTTTGGTCAAAATCCCTTTCCTCACACAGTAAGGCATCTGCTTATAGGTGCAAACACACTCAATCCAGTGACAGCCACTGAAGAGATTCCCAGATGTCTTAAAGAAAAATGCCTAACATTTAAAATATGCTCATTACTTTGTGACTTTTCAAGAGGATCTACAGTAAAACTGGGTAGGGACGGGGGCAGTTTAAAATGAAAACTTGAATTCACAGTGCAGCACATTGTATGTTTAGGGAAGTGCTGTACATTAACTTAATGACATTGTAAATGGGTAGATTATCCTGAAATTATTTATCTGTACTTAGCAGGCAATATTTACTTATAAACTGTATTATTAAATTGTTTATAAACTGTAGGTAGTCAGCACAGTGACTGCCCTTTATGTGGCATTAACTTAGCTATTTTAGCTTTATGCATCCCTCTCCAGGACATACTGTTGCTGTCTGTATAGCACCTCTCTTCTTCTTTTTGAACTGTTCTGCCTTTTGAGGTTAGGCCTCCATAACTGAGTAACACTGGGTATCTTGAGTATACATTTTGTATTAATCCATGTGTCCCCAGCTGTCATATTAATCACTGCAACATATGGATGTGCCTAGATGAAAACAAACAGTTCTTTACTGCACCGACTGTATATTCTGAATGGCATCCCAGCACAGAGCAAGGGGGCACCTGCTAATATGAATATGTGACTAATTCATATACCAAAAAAGTTTTGTGTATGCTTAGCTTGGCACCCCATCACTTGTGTTTTGTTTGCTTTAGTCGTTTAGTGGTAACAACAGGCAAAACTACCGTCCCTGTTGTCTCTGAATCTACTGATCTAGTCCCTTAGCAGCTGTGTTGTCACTGATCTTTTTCATTCTGTCCTAAATTCCTGCAGAGTCGGTCTATTAACTGCCTCAATAAAATGTATTCAACCATATAAACTTTATTGAGATCCTTCTATTGGTGGATCCCATTAGGCCACACACCGTTAGAGGCTGGCAGATCAGTGACAATCCCTGTGTTCATCGGGGGACAAAGGCGAACAGAAACAAATGTTAAGGACAATAAATTTGCCAGAAATTCAATATACCACATGGACACATTTGCTATATGTCTGTGCTTCGAGCTCTGCTCTTCACATCTCGGTAGCAAATAATAACACAGTGTGTTAGGAATCTTGGTTATCTCCAAGTGCAGTCCCTGCATACTAGCAATGCTCTGTTAAGGCAGTCTGGACAGAGCAATGAAACTGAGCTAACCAAGGAATACTCGCTACCTAAGCTGACCTAACGACTCCAGAGGGAACATTCAGCAGATACAGTTAAAACTTTTTCTAGTGACAGCGCGAAGGACTGACAAGCAGCTGCTGCTTAACACAGGTGGTCCCCCAATAAAGGTACAGCAGACTGGCATTCCATATATTTCGGGATACTTGGGGAAATCAGTCAGGACAGGTGGTTGCCCAGGAAGGCTACTCTCCTGTGAAGCGTGCTTTTCCAAAAAATGTAAAAAAAACCCATGTGGATATTCTTAATAATGGCCACAAAGAATCTGGCTCTCAGGGCTGCTATAAACCCTAGCTTATTGCATTGCACTGGCAATAACAAGAGAGATGGCCGTATGGCTGATATGTGAGCCAAGCATATGAAGATCTTCATTATTCCATGACTGTACCATAGATTTTTCTGTGAATCTTTGGTGACCTTCATTCAAACAAAGGTAGGAGAAGTGAGGCCTGGATATAACTTCTGTAAGAATCATGCACACATCCTTTTGAAAATGTATTTTCCCACCAAAGAAAATATTTTTATGCAAGTGCCTGCATTCCAAGCTAGTAGATTTCATGTTACCATGAAACCCATTCTTCAAAAGCTTTACAATAAAAGTCAAATGTTCTGCTGGAGAGAGGGTAATTACTATTTGCATAACAAATAGTGGACTGAGACACAGAAGGATTAAGTGGCCTCTTCAGTACCACTCAGGTTGTATCTGTAGCACAGGTTGGAACTGAACCATCCTGAGAGGCCACTGCTATGCGTGCCTCTATGCTATATGTGATATGAGTAGTGCATGTAGTGCTGCTGTCCTTGTGAGCGGTCAGCACAAGATCTATGCACCATTTAATCTCTCTTCGTCTCTAGTTTTTAAAGGTCTGGATAGGTCTCTGGTTCTCTGCACAAAGGTACATTCACCTTAAAATTTTGGCAGCTCAGTTGAGAAACTTAATGAAACATTCATTTTTATTTCCCTGCTGACAATCCATAACAGCATAGCCATCCTGTTTGTCAAACAGTGTAGTTCTGCTCTCGAAGCCGTACTTGAGAAGTTTGTATGCCATGGGTGAATCAAGAGTACTATTTTTGCAACGTCAGCCGTCTACTACTGTCCTTCTGTCAGGGACAGAAGCTACTACTGCTGCAGGTTCCCATATAGCAGAAAGGAGTGCTAAATGTTACCCAGAGTTAAATGCTTCATAATATATAATAATTAATAGGCCTTCTAGAGGCTTTTGAGCAGGCAAATATTAGGATTATAACTCTTGAATTCCCAATCTGCAAAACCACAAGCTTATCTGTGGTATTATTTACCGGTTCATATCTGTTTGTTTCTTTGTCTGCCACTATTGTTTCTTTCCTTTCTTCTTTCTACTCTTTACTTTTAACATATCTCCTTGCTTCCAGCTGGCAAGAGAGGCTTAGTAGCTCGTGTCATTGTAGATGATAACGCTGCTCCAAAGAAGAGGCCAGTGGGGAGTGGTGAACCATAGGACAGCTGGCAGTACTATCCCGTGGAGATCAGAAAGTCACGAAGTTAATAGCTAGAAATATGCAATGCAACCAACCTGTAGCTGTGCTGCTGCTGAGAGCATCTTTTGCCTGGCTTGAAGTGCTGTTGATGAGGACACGGATATAGACATATTCTGCCTCAGCCATCTGATATCATCCCACATGCAGGACAACTGCAAAAATATATCCAGCTCAATCAGGTTTTGTTCTCAGCATTTACAAAAGCAGAAATGAAACTAAAAGCATTTTGGACTTGGAAAAATCAGCAGATTTGCTCATTTTGAGTTTCTGTGGATGGCAATGAGTTGCCTAGGTAAACATGAAACAGGTATTGAATCAGACACAGAAGTTGTTCTGTAAACATCATCCACTTATTTCAATTGCTTTTTGGACTATTGTGTAAAATTGATTTACTCTTCTTTGGGGTGTACAAAAAATAGTGTGAAGGTATCTTGAATGATGGCATAACATAATACCAACTTTAAACTTCTAGTTATTTCTTTAGGCTCTTTGTCTAATTGTCATAAAACCTTTTTGTACACAAGTAGCAATCATTTATGTAGGAACATTACATTTCAAAAAGGCTAATGTGCACTGTCAGTGATCCGAGTCAGAATTTAACCCATATAAATGGTTTGTGGAAAATTGCATTTTAATATGAGTGAAAAGTAAAAGCTCTTCATAATTTAGCTTTTTAATGACATCATTTCATGTATTCAAAATTATGAGCTAAGGTCTATGCGTTGCTAGTAACAAATCTGTTGAAGCAATATATGAAATTAGGCTCCCATTACCTTGTGAACCACAGGAAATCCCTGCGTAACTGAACTACTGTGAGAGTCATCAATCTCCACAATTGGGATTTGATCTTCATTGGTTACTAATAAATTGTCTTTGTAAAAAAATATAACAGATAAAGTAGAGTCCCCTAAAGAAAGAAGGAAACATTGTCAAAACACTTTTCATGTCTATTCACCATCCACACCCAATTTTAGTCAAAGAATCATAGGGTGTTAGTTCTGAGGAGATAAATTGAATCATCTGGTCTTAACTTCTCTGCTACAAAGATCATGCAACTTCAGTCAGTGAATTCTGAAAAATATTTGGGAAGCTTATCACTTTAGATGATGCAAGACTACAGGAACTCTGAGAAATTATGAATCTGTGCAAGCCACTAACATCAGTTGTAGAAAGAATTTTGCCAGAGTAAACAGTACATAATGGTGGCTTTATGCCCTTTAGAAAATCAGAAAATTTTACCAAAACTTTTTTATCATTAATGGGCTTAGTTCTGCCACCATTTACTTCACAGTAAATCTGAAGTAACTCAATAGAAATTCAGGTGGGTTATTATGGATTTACATTAGTGTAATTGAGTGTAATTTGGCCAGCATATCTGCAAAACTGTTTTATAGAGATCATTCCTTTCAATATTTACCCTTGCAATTAGTTACATATGTTAAGTAGTTGCCTTAGGAATTTAAAGACTCTGGAGAGCTCTTCTGAAAGAATCAAACTCTTATCAAATACAAGAAGAAAAAGCAAACTGAACACTCCTGGCAATTGAAAGAAGAAATAATCTAGGATAAGCAACTTCCATTTACTAAAAGAAATTATCAAGGCTGAGGGTTGTTTTGAGCTGGGTTGCAAACCTAGCTAAAGATGTTAGAGAATTCTAAGATGTGTTGCTTGTTGCCAATGGACTATTAAAACATGTTTATCTGAGCCCTGCAGTTTATATCATGAATGAAATAAATGGCATTAATAGTTTCATTATTGAGCAGCAACAGAGGCAGTGCTTCCAAAATACCTCAGTAAGTGCACTTTGTCTTTGCACAGAATATTTCACTCCGTTACAGTTCAAATCCATCTCCAACAGTAACAGTGAAAAGATTCTGTTGATTTCAGTAGGAATTGGAGCATATATTTTCCTATCACCTGTACCAGTCTTACATGTTCATCTGATTGATTGCTGTTTCTTGGTAGTGGAATCTTCACATATATTTCTAAGGTGCTTTTCAGTATTACATAAGAGCAACATACTGCTAGCTAAAACTCAGAATGTTTGGGAGATAAAATGATGACAAACCGTTTCAGAGTCTTCACAACTTGTTCGATGAGTGGAAAAGGTGCTTCAGGCTTCTGGAAACTGATTGTTTGCGACCAGCAGTCTGTAATTTAGAACTTTCTAAAATGGAAAATAAAAAGCAAACCAAACCCAGCACTTAATTTCAGTTAGTATCTCATAAAGAACCTTGTCTCTTGAACCACAATACTAAATTTCAGTCAGTGCCCACTATATTCCCTTTCAAAGGACAAACATTTAGAAACATGCTCAAATACAAACCTTTTGCTTGTATTTTCATTCTCTTTGTGATATGCAACAGCAAACAAGTTCCTTACTTGCAGCAACTCAGACTTGTAAAAATGTTTTGCTCCTAGGCAAAGTATAGCTTGAACCAGTATTGCGTACTTCTTAATGTTCAGAATGGATGTGAATTTTGCAAGTGGTCTGAAAAACCCAAGAAGAGATTTGAACCATCAGTTAAAACTGAATAATTGGTGCCCTGGCAATCACTACGCACCACAGCATCACCAGTCTAAGCAAAGTAAAAGCTTTATGGAAACAACTAGATTGACCTCATCTTTCTCTGTATGACATTAAATGCACGTGCTTCTGTTTGGATATTTTTTTTCTCCCCACCACAACAATTTCCACTCACCTGTATTGCTTCAGAGCTTTCACAGTTACATTGCTGCCCTAGTAATCTGGAATCCAGGGAAGAGGTGTTTAACTCTTTTGTTCGCATTCATGTCAAAGCTGAGACCTGCTTCTTCTCGACAGAAGAATTTTATAAATTCAAATATTGCTCGACCTTCTATAAGATTGTGGTTAATATTTATACATTGTATTATTTTTCACTTTCATGGATTTGACTTACTGTTTTTCCTTCTCTCATGCATGATCTCAGTTCCTTGTAAGCCAAAGAAAAATCTTCCAGTGGGAAACTTAAACTCGCAAGCTCTGTCAAACAGCTGTGTCCACCTGCATACCTGTAAGCAGATTTTAGAGCTGTGCCAATAGATGGCAGTCAGGAACATGCAGGATTGTATAATGGCAGATGTATTATCAGTTGTGTCCACATATGGCATTTAAAAGGAACAGGCACTTAAAACTGTTTGGGTTTTGGGGGTTTTTTTTTAATTGTCCTTTTTGCGATGTCCTTCCTGTTTAGTGGTGTTCTAAGATAAACAGCAGAAAACATTTAATTTTAAAAAAAACAATTATTCTTCAGATATTTACAGTGATCTGAAAAGAAGGGACAAAAAGGAAAACGTAACTGTGAAACTACATCTCAGTTTTCCGGGATCTGACTGTTTATTTGGATGAAGCATGGATACCCTCCCAGACTGAAGTGTGAAACATTTTGAGGGACACCCTTCTGCAAAGGGGAAAATACAAGTCTTGTGAAGAATCTATTTGCTGAAAGCTGCTAATCAGTCTGCTTAGGTTGTTTTCAGAGCAACATATTCCCAACTTCTTACCTCCAATTTAGAATAGGAGGTGTCTATCTGTGTCTCGCTAGTGAGTGTTAAGTTTTGAACATTTAAAGAACAACTAAATTTGCTCTTGTCAAAACCCCATCTGTGGAAATGCTCAACGTATTTTAAATGATGAATAAATTTGCACCATAATTGCACATTGAAAACCACAGAAAGAAGGACACATTGTTAGCAATAATTACCACTCTGCTGAACAGCAAGTACAAAGAAGGATGAGGTTCTATTGGGGTGGAAATTATACAATTCAGATGTATGAGACTTATTAGATCATCAAATCCATTGTCTTTCCAGTGCAAACTTGTTCTCCATGACATTCTCCCATGCGATGTTCAGTTTAGTCTTAACAGACTCATCCAAATCCATGACTGCTTCCTTTGATCCAACTGATCTTTGGGTTTTTTCCTTTTAAAAAATTAATTTGTTTTTCTATCCATATCTCCTCAAGATAATTTTTATTTTACTGTGAACTTTTTTTCAGTATATTACAGTAATGTAAACCAAATGCTACATAAAACTCCTGTCTTACTGTTTCCTTCTTCCAAGGAAGAATTTAATATTTAGGAATATAATTTCATTCTAATTATGCAATTTTATTTTCTTCTATATTAAGGATGGAGGAATGGAGGAGGAAAATGCTGAAGGCAAAGCAACATAATTCTGTAATAAACACCCAGAGACTGCAACATTAACATAAGAGGGCACATTACAAGTGAAATATAGGTTATTGGGCTATTCAGTGGTTTGGGTTAGTCACAAGCTTTGCAGAAGCCAACAGTAAAAAAAATAATGTAAACTAGATGGAGACTGTAAAACTCTCCTACATTGCTATTGGCTTTGTTTTACAGCATTGTGTGTCTAGAAGTCAAAAACATGGAGCTGAGATTAGAGGATAATTTGGATCTACAGGAAATGGAACTTTGTTATTTAATTAACTAATACATAACATAGAGTAACCTGTATAGAAAACCACAGTAACAACAAATAAGTTTATATGAATAAATGATGTAGGAATAGATCTATGAGGTCTTTTAAAAGAAGTTCAGGAGTGAACACAATAGTGGCTGAGATTAGAGACATTTCCAATGATTAGATTTAGATCAGAAGCATTTCAACCTGGACTGAAATAGGCAATTAACTACAAAGGTATATTTACAACATTATCAGTTTTTCTCAGGCAGGATATATAAATGTTTCTCTGCAGTTCACTTAAATACAACAGATCCTTAAATGCAATGTCAGTCAGTCATGGCAGAATAAGAACAAAGTTGCAAACTCAGACGCTAGCATGCATCTTGGGTCTGTGCTCTAGAGGAATGTCTGTTATGCCGTGGCATTTCTCTGAGGAGGAAGATCATCTGGTATTCTTTGTCCTATATCACTAAGACAAGCGGGTGCCTCTCCTCAAGTGGGGCAGATGTGAAGTAAATGGAATTACCTCAGTGCCAACATTATCTGAGATCTTAGCCCCACAAAGGAGACAGCCTGTGGAACAGCTAAATATCATTTAGGTGACCCTGAATAAGAAGCAAATTAGCACAAGATGAGCTAGAATCCCACTGAAATCCTAGTGGAGGGCATAAAAAGGGGTTTAGTTTTCACCAATTGTATAACCTTATGAAAATCCATCAAATAGCTGAACTTCCAGACAAATGCAAACTCCATTTAAAGCTGCACATTTTTAGCAGTGCAGACAACTGACACTGGGATAATGTGCACGGAGACGGAATTCCCTGCAGAAGGTGAAGGACCTAAAGTAGTGGCCAGACACATCAATAGCTTGAGACCGCGATAGATGTCTGTGTTACTTCACCTCAAAGGTGGGAATGTCTTTCAAAAGAAAATTCCGTATCACATGAGAAGCTATTGGCATGACAGTCATATTACTGGGTGGTATATTTTGGATTACAAAGTCAGGCTCAGCAGCTGAAATTGTAACTTCTTAAATTCCCTACCTGAACTTCTCAGTCTATGGCTTAGTTCTCAAGCCATGCTCTTGTGTATTCTCACAAATAATTTATAATCTAAACATTTTAAACATCCTGTGAATCAGAGATCCTTCTCTCTTTTAAATGCAATAAAATTATGCATTCTGCTTGTGAATCAAATTACAATTAGAAACATTTTTTATTTCACCTCTGACTTGTCTAGTAAACACATTTTCAGCCAAATTCAGAAAGAAAACATCTGGTAAGCATTTTGCTGAAGAGTTAGGTTTCCTTTCTTAATGAAGCATCACACAATTACTTAATCCACTCAGAATGTTTAGAAAGAATGATCTACAAGAAAAAATACTTAAAAAATACATTTGAAGTGTTGCCAGGACATACAATTGTAGTAACTCAGTTATGATAGTCTGTAGCATGTATTATGAAGACAAATGGATGACTGTTGTTTGTAATCATCAGGGTTTTCCAGAAGATTAAACATATGAAAGCAAAGCTTCCTAAGTAATTCCTAGGAGATTTCATCATATCACAGAGCAGGTTCAAAAGCAACAGCTGATCTAATTCCAAAAGCTCTTAAACTCACTGTACATTCCAATGTATTCTTCCTGGTATTTTTGTAAGCTTGTTTTCTTCAGCCCCTGCAATGCAAAGCATAGGGCAAAAGGCAGGCTGCAGTGCAAAGTCTGAATGAACAGACTTGGGCAAGAGATCTGCATGGAATCTGGGCAATTTAACCCTCGCAGATCACACTGGAGCGCGAGCACACAGCCTTGCTCTTCTAGTTCCTCTGTGTTCTGAGGCTTTTGCCTATGTTATCCAAGTAATCTCAGACCTTTTAGATTGATTACCCTCAGTTTTTTCCACCTCGCTTCAGCCAGCCTGAGCAGCATGAGTGTGATATCCCACAGAGGAATCACTTAGTGAAAAGCCAAGGTGCCAAGACCCCAAGGTTTGAGTCCTGTCTCTGACTTCATCTAGCTTTAGTTCATGCAGAGCTTGATTCTGCTGTCATTTATAAAACCACAGCACATCAGTGGTTGTAAGCAGATTGAAGGATACTCTACAAATAATGTCCAGATATTCACTACATCTCTAAAACAAATGAGGTAAACAGAGGTTACAATATTAACGTATAATCAAAGAAGAGTGTGGAGAATCATGGTAAAGAATGGATTAATGCCTGGGCAGGTCCTCAGCTTATGTATAAACAGCATATCCATGCCGACTCCTATCCCTGTCGGTCGAATCATGCTAATTTACATTAATTAAGAATCTAGCTCAGGCCTCTGTATTATATGAAGACCATTATTTGGGTTTTTCAGTCATATATAGTAGCATATCTCAGATCCTTGATCAAACTCCTCAGATTTCACTGAGTTTGATAAATACCAGAATCAAATTTCAGAGTCAAAGTGATGTCCTAATTCTTACTTTTTCTCCAAACTCTTTGTCTCAATTCTTTACCAAATTACTGAAATACAAGGGATTGACATCAGTCATATATTTAAGGCAAGTTCCAAAGGCTCTCCTATTATGTTACAACCCTGATTTATCCAAAAAATACTACTGTGTAATGCTAGCATTACAAGCAATTATGAGATTTTTATTTGGTTGGAGGCGAGGGAGTTGCTCAAGCTGACTCCACAGTGTAGTACTGCCACATGTAAGCTCCCAGATCCTCTTTCAGATATGCAAGAAAATGTTCGGAGCTAAACAGATTTGCTATATTGTTGTTATTTATTATTTAAGGAAAAGGAGTTAGGAAATCAACAACAGAGTTGTCTGTGCTTTGAGACGGGTTAATTTCTGGAGCAGTGGAATTTTATAAGAACCAGGCACTGGTGTCAGATTCTCAAAAGGAGGGATTTTCTGCATGTTGTTTATAACTGCTTCTGTTCTGGACTGGTATGTCAGTAAAACAATTTATACTAAGAATATTCTCAGATATTCCATTGCTTATTCCCTGTTGACTAGGAAGGTGGCTTGAAAGACCTAATATATGCGCTAACTTCAGAAAGGAAAAACTGTACCATGGAAAAAGACTTCTTTAATAGCATGAAAAAGCTGTGTAAGAGATAGAATATATCATCTGTATTTTCAGTACCAAGACCACCTGCAAGTGATAATGCCTGTATGAATTTTAATTAGAGAAACAACATTTTCTTGCAATATCTCCTTTCCCTTTCCAAGCAACATAGCTGAATAGTTTAAGTTGCTATGGTTACAATGGGTTGTGGCAGACTGTGGATTCATCATGATAGTGACATATTTGCACGTAAAGAACAAAGGCTGCGTCTTTCAGTTTCAGCCAGATGATTTTAGCCCTAAGTATTTCTATGATTTTAAATCAATTGATGCAGTTTGACATAACAGTCATACTAGGTGAAGAAAAATGCAAACTTCATGGTAGTTCAACTTTTCAGTTTAAAATAAGTTCCTTTGCCATGAAGCATTATTCCAGTTGGAAGTTTATTTTAAGAAAATACATAGTACTTTTCAACAACCCATATAGAACAGGAGTTTTTATATATCCTTTAAAAAGAATGCCAAGCTGTTGCCTTGGCTCTTGAGCTATTAAAGGCACAGTCTGTTTCTCATGAATGAAGAGCAAAGAGCTGGCTGAGGCTTGACTCTCTCCTAGTTTTTGATCCCATTCTATTTGAAAATATAGCAATCTTACCTTCCCACTGCATTGTGCAAGTATTTTTCATTATAGATTGGCATCACATCCACTAGACTACTTAGTGTCTTCCATTTGGAGGCAGCCAAGTCCCCTCTTTTGATCCAAAACAGTTGTTAACTCTCTAAAGTCTTTCTTAATATGAAAAAATAAAAGAGAGATCTTTGAAACATTTTAGTGGAATCCTCTGTGAAACTAATTTGTAGGAAAAACAAATCAATAGGTGTGTAGGGTACAGAGGGAGAAGAAGGGTGTGTCTGTGCTTGTGTGCATTCTAGCTTTCAGATGTTTTCATCCAACTAATTTCAAGGGTTAAGTGCAAGATAGTGCACTAAAGTGATTCCAGATGGGCCAATATTAATATCTTTCTTTTCCTGATGAATGAGAAGGTATGACCTAGTTAGAAAACTGCTAAAATTACAGGCGCCACAGAGGCTTCAGCTGGTGCCCTACCACATAGACATTTATCCTTACCTCTGCAATTATAATGCTGATGAGCTGCTCGAACCTGCTGAAGGAGACGTTCCAGGGCCTCAGTGTGTCCCCTGTGCCGAGGTTCTCTTCCACTGCAGTCTTTCCAGTCTATTGAACAAAAGAAATAAACAGAAATGAAACACAAAGGAGTAGGAGAAGGTTTTAAAGTATTTTCTTGTCTCTGATATTTCTTGGCTTTAGAGGAATTTTATATCTGGGCATGCAGCGAAAAATCACAGTTGTTTTTAAGTCTGCTGTTGTTACTTGTACAGTAAGTTTCCTTTGCCTTGTGCCAGCTACGTAATTAATCATAATGATTATTAACAAAGAGCTCACAATCAGCTCCTGGAAGCTCCTGTAGTGACTGACTAGACAATGGCTATTTCTCTTCAGTACATAAATGGCGTCTGTTACTGTAGTGTCAGAGCTGCTCTCAGCTGACACCAACACCATACCAACGCTCTCAGTACCTCACTGAGATCACGCTATTGCTCCTGCGTTTTGCTGAGACACCAGACAGCTCAGTGGCTCTCCTATATACAGTTATATAGGGAACCAATTGCAAAGCAGAGAATGAACATCTTCCCACAGCCAGAGCTAGCTCTGTAGCCACAGAAACATGCTCTGAGTAAAATCACTTCTGAAAATCTGCTCCCAGCAGAGGCCTGAATAAATGCTGGCAATTCCCGCCCTAGAGTCCACGCTCTGCTCAGCACTGCACTCGTGAGGCAAGAAGCTGCGGTTTCTGTCCCACACACCTTCAACCTCAGAAGTCTTTGTTTTCACTCATTTGCTGCTAGCTACAGTCTCAGTCTTGATTTAAGAAACGGGCAACCTCATCACAAACAGGAGAATGAAACTGTGTGTATCAGAAAGGAGCTTTTTAATTCCAGCCTTGACTAGTTTCATACTTCATTATAATGAGAAAAAAGTATTGCACCAGTTTCCTGACTCAAAGTAATGGTGGATCAAGGTATTAACAGATCTGCCTGCAAGGGAGGCATGCTTCCATCTTGCTGGCACAGAGGCCATGTACATATTCACAGCCACCAACAAACAGTTTGCTCACTCACTAAATATACAGATCTAGTTTCCAGTGGAAGTTTGGAGTCAAGCATTCCTTCCAATGGGCTCACTATGCCAGGGATAGAAATATATATTTGCTGCCATTTAGTATAGCAGCTAGAGTATGCCCCATGAAAGGGTGGAAAGAGAAGACATTTAGTATCCTGATAGCCTGTGGGTAGTTGTAACAGCTGCAGAGTGTCTACCCTGCATGTTGTATATTATTGCAGAGATCTAGGGCCAGCTGCATTTATAGCTCTGTGTGGGGAGGCCAGTTCTTAGATCTCCTGTGAGCAGCCAAGAGGAACCCACTGGAACTCACCAATCTCAAAGTGCTTTGGAGTCATCAGACTGGTAGAGTTTCAAACAACCTCATGATTTCTCTATCCCAGTGGTTTCCAAATTTTTTTAGCCTCCAGATTGCCAACTACCTTAAAAATGATGTGGAAATTGGACCAGCTTCCCTCATTGTCCATCACTCACATGCCAGTGAATAGCCTGGAAATGTTACTCTCTACTGTGATTTCACACAGCGCACAACAATGGCCACCGCCTTCCAGGCTGCTACTGTGTATGTAGGGGAAACAGGAGGACAGTGGCAAGAATTCACTGTCGTGCTACATGGATGCATCTCCAAGGAAATCACTAACCTTTGATGCTCTGGGATTGGAATGGATCAGGATTAAGCCCTGAAGCATTCATTTCCCTTGCATATTCTTCTGGTTGCCGTTACAGACAACTTTGTAGAGTATTAATGTATTCACACTTAATTTTTAGCTTAGGGCCATATTTTGTTATGCAACACTTGTGTAATTTCACATTGCTGCCTTCTTGCCAAGCACAAATCTGCTCGTTTTCAAAGCTGGTGGTGAAGGCAGTCACGTGGATAAAGAAGCTCTGCCCCCAGTAGCTGCAGCAGTAAATAGCATCTTGTCTCTCAAGCTAGAATTCTGATGTTAATATTACTTAATGAAAAAATTTACATTTAGGCTCTGGTGGTCTCCCTTGCTGTAAACTTAAGTGTGTGTCACTAAGGAACTTTTAATGAAAACACCACAATCTTGACAGCTATATCTACAAAGTGAGCCGAGTTTGCCTAATGCTTCTGTGTTCACCAACAAAGAAAACACATATATAGCCATGAAGAAACATGCCTCTGCCATATAATCACAAAAATTCCCATATATATCAAGTGATGTTCCTGCTCTCCTACAGGGAAATCCAAAAGACTCCTTTTGTTACCTTGGCTGCCTTTCAGAGAAACACCCCTGCAATTGTCCCAGGCACTTCATGGATGGTGCTACTCTCCCTGGTGGAAGCAGGGACTTCGCTGAGTTCTGAGCAGCTGCACATGACACCATGGCCCTACTGCCAGCAAGTCTAGGACTTTCTGCTACTCTAAAGCCCAGAATCCCTGAGACACTAAACATGGGAAATTAACTTAATTCTCTGCATAGTTTTTGTGTTGATCCACTGAAATCTGCAGGAGAACTTACTTCCCTTACATCCCAAAGCTTTGGAACTGGCACATATTGTCAGATTTCAGAAGGTTAGTAACAGTGGACAAAACAGGGAAGACAATGCAATATGCTCAAAGCAAAAGTGCGTATCATACAAAGCTACAGTCTTAAATACCATCTGTCTTGCCAGGAGTGCCCTGTTCTTTGAGGAATTTAGCTGAAAAACTAGCAGTTACCGTAAAAGAGACTGTTTCTCAGCTAATGTAATTTTTCTGTTTGTGGGGCCAAATCCTGTGTAGTTATACCTGGGTATAGTCAAGGTAATTGCATGTCACTAAGTTATACCAAACAACTCCATAGTAGTGAGTTATCCACATAGCCAAGAGTAGAATTTTGTCCCACAATTGTAGTGCATTTTTGTTCTCAAACAGAATATTTCTTTAGCCTAGTTCTGGTTTTATTCTGGGGTAAACAAGAGCAAAATCGAGGCAAAATGGGACAATGATACTGCAACAGCCTCATTTATCCAACCTTCTCCATTATGACTACCGAGAGTAGGTCCAGCTTGCTTTATTTTTTCACATTAGCATGCAAGATTATTAAATTGTTACATTAGCCTAATAAAACCAAATGCTAATACAATAAAATGAAAAGTCCCTCTACTGCATTAATCAATACATGGGAAGCTGTAATATGCTGAGCCTGTTTGGCATTGAACACTAAGTCTGGAAAAGCAACTAACAATACAGTGTGATTATAGTAGATCAAAAATTACAAATAAAAAATAATAGTCCTAATGGAGTCTGAGAAAACATATCATAGGTTTGAAAAGGAAGAAGGGCTTTTGGACATGTCTGGAACATTTTAGTGCTGATGGGCTAGATCCTATCAACATGCATGCCCAAACTAGAGTATTTTACACACAGGATGCTATAAGAATGGTCCAGTGGATGGAATCTATAATGTTACAAGTCAGATACAAAATTACATATGATTGATAGATGTGGTTTTGTTCTAGTTCGGATTCAGGTTTTGATCCATTCATGTACTGACAAATGAGGTTCCATATAGCAGAATTCTATTAGGAGAAATGAAGGTAAAAATATTTCTCATTTTTCTTAAGTGTTAGTAATTAGATGAAAATGTTCTGTCAAAGGACTGGAAAACAATAAAAGATTAGACAAAAAAATATACATATATGATTATTTTGCTTATTTTAGGGAGGTGGAAGGAGTTGAGGCTTATTTATTTATTTATTTCAATCCTAGATGTCATGGCAATTAAATAATGAACTCCAGAATATTTGTCTTTTTCTGTTCTTTGAAGAGGGAGAAATTCTTACAAAGCAACATCACTAATCAAACTAGGAGGGTAGACAAACTCTACCTACTTGAAGGAGAAGCATATGCAGGAGTAGATTTGCGTGGAGGTCCCCATCCTCTCATGTTGTATGCTGAAACATGAATGTAATACCTCTGGCCCTGCAAATGGAAACAACTGGAGTCAAAACTATTGCTTGACTTGAAATCTTGGCTGTAATAACTGGAAAGCAGTCCCTCCCAATGATGTTTTCTTTGAAAATCTTAAATAGCTTTCCGGTGCATCAACTGGTGCACCATGACAGACTGAAACACAGTAAAAAGAATTTTGGACAAGCAATCTGCTGAGGGTTAACAGAACACACCAATTCCAACTGACAAACCGCAATCTCTTCTACTGAAGCTGAACCCTGGGACCTCTTACAATCAGGCTTCAGGAATAGGGACTCCTCTTTTTCATCTTGTATTTAACAGTCTCTCTACCAGCACAGCAATGGAAGAAGCTTTGTTTGGCTGCCACTGAAATCAGTCACACATTTATCACTGATTTTGATGCATAAATCTAGGCTGATGGACAGCACTTCTGAAAGTCTAGCTTTTAATTTAACTATGTTATATGCTTTGGAGTGCATAGACAAACACACAGTAAGCACTGTTCTTAACATGTGCCTATGGAAGTGACTGTAGAAGCTTGCTTGATTTTATCTTAAGAATAGTTACTCTGTTTTGTTGTTAGAAAATGAGAAACAGAGTAAATACATGTTGTGGCTCAGCTCCCTGGAAGGCAGTGTGTGTCAAATCAAAGATTTCTTCACAGAAAAGGTTAGAAAAAAAAGATTATTTTTTCTGTTCTACGTAGAGGGGTTTATATTGTGCCAGTTGCTTATTCTTCAAAGTTAATTCTCTCATTTTGAGAGCCCATGTTTTGGGGCACTGGCCAAGGGTCACACGCATACTTCCCCCTGTTGTAACTCTAGGCCTGATTCAGTGTGCAGTGAATACAGTGGAAAGGCTCCAGCTCAGCGGATGCTGGATTGGGCCCCTCTAGTGGAAATAGTTGTATTTTGAGCAAGATTTATTTTCATCAAGTATTTTGTGAATCAATATTTGCTTGCACAAATGGTCCTGAACAGCCTGTAGGAAAAAGACTTTCAGACACATGGTCAAAATTATTCTGCTTAAAAATCCATATGAATGTTCCTCAATTTTCTCCATTGCTGACCTGTTCTTATCAGTGTAAAACATTTATACAAAAATAAATAACAAAAATGAAAATGATTGCCATCAATGTGTGTGTTCCTGGAATAAGTTGAAGAGAAAGAACTGGTTTTTTAGCTATTGGTCATCAGAGTCAGGACTAGATCTTTCACGAGCCTTTGATCTGCACTAAGATTACCCTGTGATCCAGAAAACAGCAGCTTTCACTCCAGTCTTTTCTGTTCTCCCGTAAGCATGACAACTTATAAACAGTTCATGCTGTCTGTCTATTCCTTTGTGGCTTTCGGATTATGGGTACCAGACATCTTATGCTTAATGACTAGAACTTGTTGTTAGAAGAAGGGTGCTCTGCAGTTATTACCAGCAGGCATGGATGCAAATTGTCAGTGTCTGTGTATCACTGCAGCGGCAGGGGGCATCAAGATCTAAATGAGTCATTTGGCACTTACTGTTTTGAGACCTGTGATGGTGCACCTCAAAGACTGAAGATTATCCATAATTATTTCACCAACTAAAGGAGAGAAGTCTTCTGAAGAGCTCCATTCCACTAGGAAACAAATAGCAGGAGAAAATGCCATCAGATACCAGTCCAAGCAAAGAAATCAATGTACTTGAATCACACACAAGTTAACTTTTCTTCTAACAGTTTCCCATTCCATGTGGATGCTAAAAGTCAGGTTTAACAATAATGTTTAGCAAAACTTCAGACAATAATTAAATTATATCTCTGTGTATGAGAAAGAAAAGCAAAATATTGCTTAAACGCTTTTCAGGAAAGAATGCTTAAAAACTCTGCAATACAAATTACATGCAGTCAACATTTTCCCTCATTTAAACAATTTCCTTTTAAAGATAGAGAAATAGTGGAAGAGAGTAGGTAGAGGATTTGGACCTGCTAATGCCATCTGGCAGTTTATACATCCAAACCAACAAAACCCACTGTTTTGCAATTGGATCTGCATAGGTTGGCGTGGGCAGAGTACTTGTGGCTCCACAGGACCACAAAACTCTCATCACCTAGTCTTGGCTAATTTGTATAGAAATACCGTCTGTGGACTAGATCTGACACTCGCTAGAGTCTCTTCAATGGTTTCAGTGGGTTCTGGGTCTCTTGTCCAAGCCTGGTTCTCCTGTGGTCCCTGAAATTACAGAGCTCCACAAGGACCTATTAAGTTGTATCCACTTTGGAAGTGAATTAAGTGGCGTTGGGCTGACACATCCTTCCCAACCTGTCCTGCAGCCTAAATTCTAAGGGATAGCCTCACCAAAGTGCTCCCATCAACTTGTTTGGATGACTCATATTCCTGCTTAAGGGGTTATGAAATCCATAATCCTGGTATCAGGACTCTTCCTCAGTACTTGCAAAAATGATTGTGCGTGTAAAATATCAACAGACCATGAAAAACTACCAGATGATTTAAAAAAAAAAAGCCTATATGTAAGTGGGGAACTGATGGCTGCAGGGATGAAAACAGTCTCTTTTTCTTAAATTATACTTTAGTAATGACAAGTACCATGATTAGAGTTAAGGTTAATCCTGGAGTCATACCTCTGGGATTTAGTAACTTGTACCTTCAGACTCAAATTCCCAGGAAAACCTATCAAAATATAGCAAAATTAATCTCTTTAATTATTCTACTGCAGACATGGGAAGATCCCATCAATTTTCTGGATTTACATCAAACTAGAGAATTATACCCAAAGCTTTCCCTTTAAGAGTCACAAAATAGTTTATAGATACTTTATTTGCATATTTATTGGTATAGGAGTCTAATTTAGAATAGGTCAGTAGGTATAGGTATTTTAATATTGGCACGTGAAATTTTCATCTTCTGGCTGTGTCATACTGGTATTTTCACGTTAAAAGAAAAAGGCTTCACGGAACTTTTTGCTCAGCATATACAACATTCAACTGCCAACACATTTTTCTAAAATAGCCAAGTATCAATAGCACAAGTCATTTTTCCTTTCTCTCCTAATTGCTCCTTTTCTGTTATTGCAGTTTGTGAATGCACAGCATGTTCTGCAACATTTTTGTATTTGCTGCAATGAAAAGGATATTGGTTTTGTCGATTGTCTTTGAACTTTTTCAGTGTATATTTTTCTAGTTTTCCATGGATTTTAAATACCTAATTACTGCCACCTTTAGTGGAAGCTATCTCTATATATTAGAATGAAAATATAGAGACTGTTACAGTACCGTACTGTAGGGTTTTGTTGACAACTTAATTATAGGAATACTTATAAGTACCATTGAACTTGATGGCCTGTCAGAATTTCCATTGTAAACCATGATTTTCAGGGTTTATAACTCCGCTGTATTAAATCATTGGGGACATTTTATACATGCTGCAAACTTAGACATCTTGTCTGTTTTCCAGAAGGATAAATTGGAGAAACCCTGTCTGAACTGCTGAACATGTTATCACCAGGCTTTCAGTCACTTCAGATACCATTTTTCTTCTCAAAGATTCATGTAAAGCAAGATAGTGTCACTCAAGACATGTTCTGCCAACAAATCCTGTCTTCATTGAAATCCCCAGGCATGGCTGACTGCTTCTCAGAGTGAAGGGCAGTGGTAAGGTTGCACTTTAGGCAGCACAAAACAAAAGCCAAGAGTGAAATAAGTGGCTTTAAGCTGCTTTTGAGCTTCCCAAATTTCTAGCTGTTCTATGGACTGGAGAGTGCTCAAACACAAACTGGTAGTTCAAGAGGCATATTTAAATTTGGGTAGTTTACACGGATGAACATTGCAGCCCTATTCTTGATGTGGATCTCTTTCTCAACCCTTCCATTTGTATTCTGGCATTTAGAAAAGTGCTCCTAATATTTAGAGATCCTAACACACTGCCTGAAGAGGAATTAACTGCCTTAATCTAAACAGGACTGCAATCCTACACCTTTGCTACCATGTGTACAGCAGGAACATCATGATACTAGTATCACGACTAGCAACAGCATGGCAGTTTGTTCTCAGAAATAATCAAGGACCAGGAGTTCAGAGAAAGAATGTGAGTTACCAAGAGGAGAAAAGGCTGACATTGCCTTTAGTGCTGTCTCAGGAATGGCTGAGGAAGTGGGTTTGAAATAATAAATCACAGCTTTGCTCTGATGTTTTAAGGAAAACTGTTGCCCCAACTCATGTTGTTGGTGAAACCCCATGTGCAGGGCAAATGCCCTCATCCACTTGCTGGGTGACACTGTGATCTCCCAGTCCCTTGAAGGACAACTAGTCATCAGGGAGAGCGAGCGACTGAGTCTGCAAGTCCTTTCACGAGGTACGGAGGAGGGCTGCGTACCCCTGTGATCCCCTCAACCAGCTGAGTCTTCACTGGCTGCTAGGCTGAGGCTTAGCTGTGCTTCTCATTATGCAGCCAAGTAATGCCAGCATTTTGTATTTATTTTTTTAACTCACCCTGTTGTGGCTGAGCCCCATGAAATTGAAAACATAGGAATATGATAGTAGCTTGTGGATCAGGTTATGGTTATCATTATGATTGAGAACCCTCCCTTTTAAAGGATATTTACCTAACAAGATGGTCTATACAAAGTTACTCAAAATGCAATTTTCAAGTATATATATTTACAAACCTCACATTTGGAAAAAACCCTGCCCCCCAGTTTCAATAAAAATTTCCATACTTAAAAAATAAATATTTTTTGAACAGCTGCATTGGAATAGTGCCTTCTTTTCCCCCTTGTTTCAAAGTACTACTGAAAACATATCAACAGGATACACTGAAGCATTGCTATTTTTGACAGAGTGTCATTCTCTGACTCATGATATCTGTCATAAAGAAACTCATTAAAAATTTTGGAAATTTTTGCTTACTTCTGATTTTAACAAACCTTTCCCCCCCTGATTTTACTGATACAAGTGAGAAGAGGGTGACATGATATAGTTTTAAAGAAATGCAAATCAACTTAAGTCATTTATCACTTATTAAGTTTATATCTCCTGTTATACATTGCGAGATTTCAGCTTTCTACCATAATGGTTGTCTAAAAATAATACATAATGCTCTACTATAATCATTCATTGGGTTTTAAACCTCTTAGAAGGATGTGAATACCAGTGTCCCTATTTTATAGGTGGGAAAATGAAGGCAAGGAGAGGTAGAGCATCTTGTTCACTCAGCAGGTTGCAGAACAACAAGGGACAAACTCCTATGACCTATATTACATTTATCAGGCCAGTGTTGCTCACACTTTCTGGCTTTGCGGGATATATATAGCTCTTTCTGGTACCAATACACAGCCACACATCCATGGCCCTACCCTTGTGATAAACCCGGGTCTAAAAAGTATGTAACTTTGTGCATGAGGAGCCCATCATGAAGATTTTGCTCAATCTTTGCATACTTTCTAAAAGAGAGTGCTGGGAGAGACTGCTGTGGTAGTAAACAAAAAATATCAACCATTTGTGTAACTCTAAAGTACTTGGGACTTTAAGAAAGAACAAAAAGCTAGCTAACCTCAGCACTTTAAAAGTCCAATGTAAAAATGTTCAAGTATAAAAACCTGAAGATGAAGAGGGTCCTTTATAAAAGCCCAGGAACAAGAGCTGGTCTTGTAGACTGTACCAACTGTGCTGCAAAGGACCTGAAAGCTGTTGGGTGAATTAAGGATGGAGCATGTTCCAGTCCCGTTCTGAACACCCCAAAGGCCTGCTTTGTTGTGAGCGCTGAATGTCTTCGCTGTTGCGGCTTTCCATCTGACACTTCACGTTATGTCAGAGCAGGGGTTTTTTGTGTGTTTAATATATTGGTGACTATGTGTTTTAATGAAGGTGCCCTGTATTCCAGAGCTAGCAAATGCACGATGTGTTGCTGCGGTCGCCAAGATAAGTAGTAATTTTTAAATAAACACCAGTATAAACAGTTACATAAAACTCATGTAAATTGCTGGCACATAATTTTAGACTGGCTTAAGTTATGTAACCTACTTGTGGCCAAGTTATGTGGTTTATTTTTTTTTTTAATACTCAATTCATGCAGTTTAAAATAAAGGGAGAAGCTTATTTTCACCTGTTTCTTTTCCACTTGCTATCTTGCTGTTACACTGAGCATGCCTTTAACAGCTTATCAGAGAGATTGACAGACAAGAGACAAAGTGAAGGCATGAAACACCTCCAGACCCTGTTGTAGATTCATTCAGGAAAGCACCTTCTCCTGAGTCAAGTAAACAGCCCAAGCCACAGTAGAATTTGCCACTTCTCTTGGCATTTGTTTTTGCTTGCGCTTAAATTACTCAGTGAATTGCCAAGTAGATTAATTAGACTGAAGGACATGAGTCCTGTTGCTAAATTAATGGGGTCTACAGAATAGTGTCCTGAGCTGGGATTCTGGGTTTTATTCTTGCATTTGCTGCTGACTTGCTGTGTGACCTTGGGCAAAGCATTGTGCCAGTGTGGCTTTTAACCCAGACTTAAACAGCAAAGATTGTCTCTCCTTCCCTTCCTCCCCATGTCTAAGGCCTAGGCTGAAGGACGCTGTGATCTTAGCTTGTTTTTCCAAGGGCCTCCTAACAAATACTTGCATTGTTCAACAGCTTCCTTTGAAATGTAAAACTGAGAGAGGGCGCTAACACCAGAAACCACTTCACACCATCTTTTCCTGCCTGCTGATCTTTACGAAATAATTTTAATAATTTAAGCTCATAATGTCTTAGCAGCTTAATGTGAGGATATTGAACACTGCCATTCATGTGAATAAAATCAGGATGAAGTACCTAAACAAATATTTAGAAGTATAACACAAGTGAAGAGAATTGAACACTAGTGAAAAGCAGGAATCTGTTGGTGTAGACAGCATCGCCAGCTCAGATGGAGAATATTGTTTGCAGTATTTGGTCAGCTCCTCCTAGCTGCCTTGAACTGTTCTTTCCAGTCTGAATTGAGAAAAGAACCCCATTTTTGCCGATTTGGGTTCAGGCTCTGTTCATGCCTCTCTCATGTTTGGAAATTCTCCAAAGAATGATAGGAGAAAGGCAAGTCATACCAGCTGTAGAGACCTACTGACAGAGATCCCAGCATAGTGCTTCCTTTAGGAAAAAAACAAATGTTTGGCACTGAGGAATTTGCATTTGTTCCCATGGATTTGGTTTTCTGCATGAAAGGTATAACTGACCCATAAATGCACACTAACTTAAAACATCTGGAACTGGTTGCATTCTGCTGGATAACAGCATAGACAGATACAATATGATACGAACCACAGCACTTACAATAGGGACAGGTGAGCTTTTCATTTGTTTGTTTGTTTAGGGACACTAACTGGGATTTACTACACTGCCTAAGGGACTTACACATATTGCTGTGCAAACACAGAAGTTAAAACAGTGTAGTCAGGGCCTGGGCCTGGGATTTCTAGGTACTACTTAAATTAAAACATGAGCTCCTAACTGCTCTAAATACTAGCGCTCATTATTTTGGATCTTATCTGTTATTTCAGTTACTTCTGTAAACTTATTCAAGGCTCTTTGTACTGGGTCAGTAGAAACATCAATAAGGCTGAAGAGGAATGAAAAAGATGAAAACAAACAGCATTGTGTCCACCTGAAGTAAAGAAAGCACTGTTGTGTTTTAGTGTGAAAGAGGTATGGATGGGTTTAAGGGACTCTTGTCAGAACAACAGTCAAAACAGTATCAAGAAGAGCATTTCTAGACTATTCCTAGAGAGCACATCTTCATTTGAAACTTCCATGGCTATACATCTTCATGATACTTGTTTCAGAGAATTTTTTTTTAATAATCAAATACTGTATTTGCCGTAAAGCTTCTTCCCAAACAGCTGTAGGCTCCTTTACCTTTTACGCCTGCTAATAATAATCAGTGATGTTAAAGAGCCTTTCTTGTGGCCCTGTTTCTGGATATTCCTTTGACCTAGGCCAGAATACTCTATTTTATGTCTTGATGTTTATGGGAAGCATTATGACAGCAGGCTGGGTGCCAAAGACACATCTTTGCTTGATCATGGTTTCACAACTCATCTTATGGCAAATCTACATCATATAAATGATTTATAAGATATTATTTTTATTGCATTGTAATAAAATTCTCACCAAGAGAAAATAAAAAAATTATTGACTGTTTTCTCTCAAGTATTCAATTAGTGTTTTCTAAGCACTAACAATTCTTTATCCATTTGTAATAAGGTCAGCTATTCCAGTACAAGAAGGAACTTTTTCCTTTCTGTTAGTGAAAATGACATTTCTTACTAACATTTTATAAATAACTAAGAAAATATGCCATGTGGGTGCATATTGCCTTCCAATGTGGACCAGTGATTAAAAAGTTACAATGGATTATAATAACAGCCAAGATTTGTGTCTCAGCCGTGCAATGACAAACGTATTCCACTCTGGCTGTGGAAGGAAAAGTGGGAGAAAATACACGTTAGAACGGTGAGAAGGGATTGGAGAATAAATGGGGTTCTTATGCGAAGGTTTCACATCCCAGAAACGTATAACAGCCTTGGCTCTGATTCTGCAAATTTCCACTCCCAGTGGGTACATTTTACTCATGTAATCTGTGTAACCAAAACTGGTGGGGAAGCTGCTCATTTGTGTGAAGCATGCATGGGTTAAGTTTAACTTCTTCCCAAAACAGAAATACATTCAAATTGAATTAATAATGAGAAAATGCAAACAAAAATGTAACCTATATCACAATGTAGGAGACAAATCAGAACACTGCGTAGCACTCTTAACAAAGAAAGTAAATAGACAAACCCTAATACAAGTAATCTGTTTAATGGGGTTCCACTGCTTTTCCTCTGGTTCTCCTGTAACATATTTTTAAAGAGGGACTTAGCTTATAGATGTTAATTAATTATAGTTAAGGCTTTTATTTCTCTATAAACTAATCCCTACACAGTAGCTTACAGAGCTTTCACCTTTCCCTAGCACTGCAGCCAGGTGTTGCAGGCAAAATAGTCTTGATTTGGGGAATTTTTACTTAATTGAATTTATTGCCAATTAATACAAACTTCTAATCACTCATTCAGACTGAGAAGAAAGAAAACATAAACAATTCAACAAACAGATCTAAGTGAACACATTTCCACCACCTTTTCCAGCCTCAACTTAAGCCAAACACCTATCCTCCCCCTTTACTGCTGCCAGCTTCCCAGGTCTCCACCAGGGAGTTACACTCAGCGATGGGGTTTTCGATTGCATTTAGAGCTGGCTGGGCCAGTTGTGGCCAGCACCTGGCATCTCCTGACCTCCTTTCACACCTGTGGCCCCTAGCTACTGAAACCTGCCACATATGCCCAACGCAGTACTCGGGCATGAGCTAAGTGGGTGCTCATGCATGAAATCATTGGGTGCTCAGTCATGAGTTAACAGGGCGCTCATGTGTGAACCAGCTGGGCGTTCATTAGTAAATTAAATGGATGCTCCTGCATGAACTGATTGGACGCTCATGCATAAATCAATTGGGTGTTCATGCATGAACTAATTGGGCGCTCATGCATGAAAACAGTAAACCCTGCAATTTATGCTCAATACATGAGGTAAGAGCTTGAAGCAGATCCAAAGGTCTGATTCCAAAGTTACATTCATGTATCAGTTCTGTTGGTCAGATCTAATTACTAGAGCAGTATCAAGTTCTGGTTGGAGAGGCAAACTGGCTATGGTTTAGACCCTTTGTGCTTATAAATGGACCAGAAAAGTCCATGATGGACCAGAGAAGACTTCAGACAAAGCAGAGAGCAGGGAAACTTTTTCACAACTCCTTTGAAGACATTCTGTTGTTTAAGTCTCCAGTGAGGAAGCATTCCCAAGCCCATGGATCAAAAGATCGGCTAAATCAGAAACCTCCTTCAAGACAGAAAATGAAGGTTTTGAGTTCCATTCCTGTCACTGGCTGTAAGAAATTCACGTCTTCTATGCAATACCTATAAACCGGAAGCTATAAAGCTTAGCCACATGCAAATAATTTCAAAAAATACTTATTAATTTTAGTAAGTCAAAGTAAATGTACAAGGTAAAGCAATGTCTAAAATTCAGCAACATCATGATATGGCCTTTTTTCTTAGACACTAAAGACAGACAAAACCAGAGCCTATGTGTCTGGGTTTTCTCATAGCCATTCATCTTGTTCAAAATCTTTATCAAAGACAAAGAAGGAGGAAAAAATGATTGAATTGAGTAACTGCTGTCTGATCAACTACAACATAACTTAATATGTGATCCATGTTCAAAGGTGGTTTTAAATACATAGCAAACTAAAAAAAATAGAAGTTCTTAAATTTTATGTTGTCCTACACATACTACAGACATTGTCAGGAGCTAGAAATAGAAAGGTTTGTTTTAACATTTATACATTTCTATACTTGCTAGGCATAAAAATAGAAGTCAAATTGCACAGTCCTGTTAGCTACCAAAATGTAATGTGCAAATAAAATGCCCAGGAGACCTAATAAAATGCCATAAATGAACTACTGTAAAAAATATCAGACCACACCTATTCAGCAGGATAAATTCAAATGTCTCACAAAGAAATGTATTCTCTCTTTTTTTTTTTTTATGGAGTAAGAACAGTTTTAGGGAAAGAAAGAATGAGTTTCAAAATATACAAAGAAACTTTGAATAATAAGTGAAAAGGGTTTCAAGATCAAGTTGAATGCAGAATGTTACTTCATTCCACTATAAATTGGAACAGGATCAAGCAGTGACGTAGCATCTACTTTAGGACTGAACCAGCAATTTAAATTATTCTCATGCAAAAAAATTCTGAAATGAGCCACAAATTGCTTTGGAGAAGGGAGGCAGGGAGTGACTTTTTGTCAAGATTTAAGCAAGGTAGAACTCCTTCTTTCCTGATCTAAGCTGACGTGGTTTATTTTGTAAAGACCCACACTGACATCATAGAAAATAAAAAAATCTTCTCTCCATCTAACAGAAATCCTGGAAGGCAGCTGGACAGTCCTGACAAACATGAAATATTCTGCTAAAACAACAAGCTAAACGAAAAGGTGACAAGGGCTAAAGTGGCCTAGATAGCCTAGCATCACTATCTGGAAAATAACTTGGCATCCAAGTCCACAGCTGCATCCAAACGGAGAAGATCAGCTCTGTTTGCTACATCAAACATGGCTCAGATTTTTTTCTCTCTTCCTCTCTCTTCAAACATAAATATTTCCAGGCTCTTAAATAAATTAGCTTAACTTTGGTTATACAAGCTGTTTCATTTTTTCTCCAAAAGGGTATATAGATGTTTGTTTAAAAAATTGTAAATAAAATATAAACGGAGATTTTCCATTGCATAGGGATCCTTTCCAGTAGGTAATGATCAGTGCTATGTCCATTTTTCTTCCTTATCCTATACTTGGGGATCACAGCATTATTATGACTACTTCTAATGGGAAATGGGTGAAAAAAAATTGTGCAGTAAGAGGAGGTTTACCTGTACTTATTCACCATAAAAGCAGAATAATAACCAGGTTTAAAATGCACAGAAAATAAGTGCAACAAAATTATAGTTACCATTACTTATCCTTTTATTCTTTAAATACCCCTGCTTTCTTTATGTGTATGTGTTGTGTGGAACATGTGAACCCTAGAAATGCTAATTAACGAAAAACAACAGTTCTTAAAAGCCCTACAAACACTTACTGCTCGCTCTATTGGGACTGTTCCTAGGAGTCATGTGGTGCCTATCTAGATTATGTTGCTGCTGGGATTTTTTGCATCAAGATAGTTACAGTAGTGTTGCTCTAGGATAAAAATATATCAGTAACAATATGACAGCCTTAAACAGAAGGTTCACCCTAGCTTTAAACTGTGGCAAGTTATTTTGTATATTAGTATGGAACGTTTTGATTGCATTTTCAAATATATAAAACTAAAGCAGGTCTTAAGTACTTCCAGGATGGGATGGGAAGTTTGGCTTGAGGGCATGATTAGCCAAGGGCAGGGATTTTTCTTCTCAATGCTACAGTGATGCTTCACATCCTTCCTAAAACTGGCTGGAGTGAGGTGCCTCTGGCTTTGAATCTTCCTCTAGCATGGAGCAGATTATTACTATTAGTATTGATTTATGTCATGCCTGTCTGCTTCCAGCCTCAAAACACTTTACTAAGTTACAATATACATAGGAATAATTTCACATCAGCCACCACCACGCTGTAGCCTTCTCTGGAGGGAAACTGAAGGGAGCCATTAGGATGGTGCCTGCAACATTAAACAACAATCCAGGAGAGGAAGTAAAGAATACTCTGGCTCCTTAAAGCAATGCCTCAACAGAATGCAGTCACTGAACTGCCATCCAGCTGGGACACCAAAGTCAATACCCATTCACCGTGTGTGGTTAAAATTAAATCTCCTAATGAAGTGAGATGGTTTTAGTGGTTAGAGAGTGAGTGCAAAGGATTATTCTCCTGTATTATTATTTGTAAGTTATACAGCTAACAAGGGAAAAGATCACACACAGGAAAATAGCAGACAGTTAGATAATGTTCCAAGCCTGGTTTCTAAATTACATTTGGGCAAATAAAGCTTTGGAAAAAATATGTTAAAAAAAAAAAAAAAAGATGACACAGAAAAAGGAAAGGAATTGGCAGTTTCTCAATGTTTTTAGGGAATGAAACTAAACTGAACAGACGTGATGTCAGTTTTTATCCCCTATAATTCAGGTCCGGAGAAAAGAACATTATTAGCTTCTGTTAATGAGCAGGTATTCCCTAAACACTGCTGCAAATGCTCCTGAATTTTAATTTGCTTAGAAAAAGAAATGGTAAAGTATTGAGGGGAAAAAAATCCTAACAACTTATTTTCATCCCTGATTTAGCAAAATGCTTAGATGATTTTCTAGGTAGGAGGTTTATATATCTGACTAAAAAGATCCTCAGAAAATGTTATCACACTCTCCTTTCAGGGCTAGTAATTGCTAGCTGGTTCTAATCATTCTTGCAAGTGATCATTTGAAAGGTTCATTTTATGACCCCTCAAAGTAGCACAAAGAATCTCACTCCATAATGTAATAAACAATTCTACAACCAGTGCTTAATTAATTCCCGAAAGTCACCAAAAGGAGCTATTAATGATCTTTCTTTTTATCTAACCATAAATATGCAAGTCTCCTGGGATAAAGGATTTAAAATGAACATTCTGGCAAAACTAACTGTCAACTTGATAAAGCATAAAACGATCACCAGTGAGGGCAATTCGAAATACGACAGCAACACTACTCAGTCTGATTAGAAAGTTAGGTCAGGTTGAATTAAATTTCTCTGAATGTTGTGTTTACCAAAAAGAGGACAGAATTGACATGGTACAAAACAGATTCAACCCAAATGAATACACAAGAAAACAACGCTACAGCCGTTAGAAAATTATTTTTAAAAATCAATTCTATTTGGGAATTTGCTTTACTGTGAAAATATCAACAATCATTATAATGAGAGTGTGGACAATATTTCAAGATTGTTTAAAATACGCATATTACAAAGAGCAGGCTGATATTTTCAAGAGAACTTAAGTGCTTTAGGAGCCCAAGTATCATTTTCACAAGTAAATCAGACAGTAGGAAGCCCTTAAATGAAATTTAGTTTCCTGGCAACCCAACCCATTGCTGAAAATTAGATTTAGTCTTCTAAAGGGCTTTGATGTTTTTGAAAATCACACTTCTTGCAGCACTGCACAGCTGACTAGGTGTAATACAGTAATTTACCCTTCTACTGAGGCTATCAGGAATGGAATCACTTTGATAGCTTTAGTGATGTCTGGGAGGTTGTTTTTGTTTCTTACACCATAAAAATTTTTTTTTACTGGGTATACCAAGTGATGACTGGAATCTCTAATCAGAAGCAGGGGGAAGAAAGAGAGAATCTGCCTTTTCCAAAATGAAGTCATGCAGTCCTTTGGGTGCTTGTGCTTGATGCCAATGGAGCCTGTGCACCGGCACGTCCCACTTTCCAAAGAGCTCTGTGAGCTATTGGACCCTCGATGGACCCTCGATGGACTGGGGTTTTCTGAATCAATCCTGTTGAATCCCTGTGACACCCACACGTGGAAACGTGAAATAGGCTGCCCCGCAACACAGCCACTATGGTTCTTGCTATGTGTATGGAAATCCAAGGTTCAAGTACTTCTCCAATGGGTTTTTAATTATTAATACAAAGAAACACACACAACAGGAAACATTAAAAGAGAGACAGTGGGAAATAACTAAGAGGACTTTCAGGCTCCTCACTCCTTGACTCCCCTGGGCTGGGCAAAGAAAGTCTCAGATCTTCAGAAGAGTGCTTTTCAGTCCCTTGAACTGTGGAAGATGGAGGCTATGGATTGCTGCACTCAACACTGCAGAACTTACGGTTTCAAACATTTTAGAAAACCTGTAAGTTTCTTTAAACAGGAAATTTTAAAATTTCTCATTTTTGTTCTAATCTTCAATAAATTTTTTCTTTTTATGTTGGAATTTCCTGTGGAATAGAAATTCTGTTTTGAAACCATTTCTATTCAACAGTGCTATTCAGATGGAAGCATTTTCCTATTCATTCCACTTTGCAACTAACTGGTGCCACCCCAAATGTATTGCTCTTCCAAGAATGATGTGGCAGCCCTGGAACAGCTAATTAGTTGGGCTGTATGATGCCTCTGCCAAAAGTTTCAGCTTCCAGAGGCATTCCTTTAAGGAATGGTGGTGTGGGTTTGGCATTTACAAGGATACACATGGTTTCAGGAGCCCACAGACACCAAGAGTTAGCTTGTGTTTTATAACTCCTCATCTCAACCCAGTTGTTGAGCTGATATCCTAACCACAGTGAGTCAAGCAAACTTCTTCAAAGCGCTCATGGAGAAAGATTTTGGTTAATTTATTTTTATTTTTTAATAAAAATTTTGTCTTTGGGGAAACTTTTAAGAAAATTCCACTTCTACAACTATTAACTAGGAAAATAATTAAATTCAAAGTTTATTTGCATTGTAATATAATCTCTTGTAGATAAATACCTTTGCCACTTAACCCTCAAATTTTTGTACATTGTTAAAGTAAATGAAAGATGTCTAAATCCAGTACCTTTATACTTGGTCACCACAGCTGAGTTGACACTCAGAGGTTCTTGGAAGGTGACAGTGAGTGATGTACTGCTTGTTACCATGAGACAGACATTGGTTGGCGCCTCAGGGGCTCCTGGGAGAGAAGAGAAAACATCAGCTCTTCAGCACAACAAATCCTATTCAAACAATGTTTCTGAGTCTTCAAAGAACCCACTGAAAATCACCCTGCAATTGTGAGCTTTGGGTTGTAGGTGTTTGTGTTCTCTGCCTTTTGAGCATTTTAATTAGTGCCCCTGCTAACAATATCCTGCAGACACCATTTGTTTCTATCATGGTTTTTGGCTCCTTTTGGTTAAAAATATCTTCCTGCATATATGTAACCCAATAAAACAGATTCATGCTAATTATGTCAATGAAAAGCCCCTATAAATCTCTTGGGGTGGGTAGGAGGAGAGAGAAAGGACAAAACCACAAAGAGCTAATTAAACCTTTATGGTTTCACTAACAAACTCAAATTTATCAAATAACAGAAAACATTTTTACATGATTGTGATTCAGAAATTGCAAATTCCACAAGTGTTTCAGTGTAGTAGTTCCAAAATACAGTTGTCAGTTGAGGCCTTTTTTTTTTTTTTTTTTTTTTTTTTTTTTTTTTTTTTTTTTTTTAAAATTTTAATTCACAGAATATCAGTCAGACTCAATTCAGAAATCAAACACAAAATGTCATGACTTACTGCTGGGATTGATTAAAAAAATCATTATATTAACTTACTTGCTGTACTGTCTGTATTTAGAATCTAATACAAGGAGCACTACATCTGTCTTGAGGAAGTAATCTTAGAATACAATAAATTTGAGAAAATTATTTTAATTACATTTATATAAAGATAGTTATAAAAATTTTAATGGAAATGATTGTATTTCATTGAATAGGATACAGCTAAAAGATCTACATGTGAAACAATTCAGCCCTGTTTACTCCTTCCCATGCACCTAAATGCACATTTACTTTGGGTGCAGACTCACTTGTATAACTGTGACCCAATCTGTGACTACGCTGATGAAATGTTATACGTAGATGCCAAAAATAAGATTAAGTTTTCACAATTTTTGTATGTAAAAAGAAATTCCATTGTTTGATCAAGTGTTTAGAACACCTCCATTCTTTTAGAACAGAATATACATTTTTTTAAAATCAAATTACAACAGAAAAAAGGCCAATGTCCCCATCCCTCTTTCTCCCTATTCATATATTCTTTTTCTAATCATCCTATTTTAAACTCTGAGCACATTAAATGAGATCCAGGAGTAAATGTGAAGAGAAACAAGCAGGACAGAATCATTAGATCCTGAACCAAGAGTTTGGAGATCTCATCAATTTTATGCAGCCCACTCCTAAAGGAGCTTTGTGCTTGTTGCTGTCAGATCTTTGCTCCTCTGTTGTTCTGACATCAATTTCCTTCTCATTCTTGGGAAGGCCATTTAGTCATATGCCTCAGTTTTTCCACCCTAACATTCGTCTGCTTTTACAGCAGCGCTGTGAGGATCAGTTAGCGAGAGCATCTTTGCTCAACAAAGGCAGAGTGTTCTCAGTTGTAGAGTTCTTGACTTGAATTTTGCATCTACTTTCTTCTACTTACTAGCATGCTCGTAGCCTGCCTTCATGCGCTTGTATAGCCTGTATCTCCACTCCCACGCTTTTAGTTGCTTCTCTTTTTCTGTGTTGTCTGTACCAAGGCCTTCATTCATCACTTGAGCAGATAATTCAGTAACTCGCTGCTGTGCTTCCTGGACCAATGTACTCAGATGCACTGACCTGCTTTCCATGTTAACAACTACCAAGAAAAAGGAAAAGTAAGTAATTGTTTGATGGACTTATGTGACAAAATTCTGGCCTTACGCATTCTGGTATAACACATGTAAGGTCAAATCCTTGAATGCTCTGCCTTCCAGTAGTTGTCTCATCATAAAGTGAATTAGGACATGCCAATTTATACCACATAAGGATCTGGCCACTTAAATGGAATTCATAACATTAACAAATTTTATCTTCCTATGTTTCTCATATGCTTAAAAATGTCTTAATTAGACTGAAATTGCATATATGTTTTAAGTTGGTGAAATATTAAAAATGAACTAAAATAATAAAGCATTTGGTTTCTATTCAACCCCTACTTTGCCATAATATCATAAGCTTTTATAGAAAAAAAAAAGATGATGATTTTACTGGTTATAAACACATACAATATATAAATCTGTACAAGTAAAGACAGATCTAATTGGCAAACTTAAGAATGAGAGTTCTGTGCCTAAGGGCCATTACTGGTATAGAATGGATCTCTCTCCAGGTTTTCTTTGTGCCACAGTTTTGCCCATGTAGTATCTAATTAGTCCTTGGACAGACAGCAAGCAGCTTGACACATGGAGATTTTGGTTTTCTCCAGCACTCAGAACAATTTTGATTTGACATTTAGCAGTCCAGGTGGCCTGTATGAACTACTGGGTGCTATGTTAAGGTGCAAATGAAGATCACATAGGTTACAAACTAAAATAGGGCCCAAGTCCACAAGACTACCCTAAACCAGCCCCTTGATTATACAATGAAATATGGTGAATTGAGCCCTATTTTCAGAATCACTCTTAGCCTGAAATTGTTCAAATTATTTGCAGTTTAGAAAATAGGTCTTATAAAGGTGTTTAACCTGAAAAGACATGCAACTGCTGATCTGATGTTCAATATGCAAGAAATAGTGTACAAGAGAAGGAGTTCTGAAATCATAGAAAATAACTTTTCTCTGGTGTCTGGTATTTTGGCAGAAGAGCTCTGAGATAGAATTAATTTAAGAGGCCCCTATTTACCGAAAACACTTCCCTAGCACTAGACAGGAGCATTAGACATTTCTGAAAACATCAAACTGTATCATATAAAGGACCAAGACTCTGACAGGTTTTTAGCATTAAAACATCATATGAGTGAAGATGTCTGTGCATATGAACGTGTTATTCCTAAACCAAAATCATGGGATTATGGGACAAATCAGACTGGAAAGAACCTTCTCTAGTATAACCTTCTTCTTCAAAATAGGGTCAGTTATCAGGTCAGACCAAGTTACTGACTGCATTACCCAATCTGGTCTTGAAGACTTCCCAGGATGGAGGCTTTACAACCATTCCAGGCAACCTGTTCCACTGCTTTACTGTCCTTACGGTGAAAGCCTCTCATTTTAACTTTCGCCCTCTGTCTATCACAACAATATCACAATCAAAGTTTAGCAGAGTCTAAGAATAACCCTATATACTAATGTGAAAAGTGCCATGGAACTTTAAAGCCACAGGAGAGCAAGGACTTACTCAATGCCCCTGACATCCAAAAGGTTGTTTTTGAAGAATGTTTGTCTCTAAGACTTTGCTTTCAGAAGCTGGCTTGAAGCCATCCTTCTTGAAACCTGATCATTCTTCATATGGACATCAGAGACATATGGCCAGGCTTACTAGAATATGCTGGTATGCTCAGACCTCCCTGTTTCCTGAGGGGCCAAAGTTGATACGGTTTCCTGGATCCAAGCTTACAATAAGCATGCAACACATCTGATAGCACAACAGGACTGAGAAAGGAGATTTTATGTGCCAGAACTTCGGGTGATTGAGACTTGGCATTGGTTCAAGTTCTCACTAAGCATCTGGCTTTATCTGTTTAATCAAGATTCTGATCCACAATTGTCAGGTCTTGGAAACGTGTCCAATCAGCCACTGGAAATGTTAATCTTATTTTTATTTGGGTTCACATGAACAAGCCAAGCCAAACCATGAGTATGTGCTGAATAAGAGTAGCTGAAAAGATAATATAGTGGACTTTGCCTCCTCCCCAACTAAATATTTTAAACTCTGTCCTCTCTGATCTTACTTAATTTGTGTTTAAGAGATGTTGGGTTCATGTTAAGATTTATACAGTCCAAGCTCCATGTGGAAATGAAGATCATATAGTTTTACTTTCTATTGCTTTTTCTGCTGTTCTTCCTATTCCAGGCAGCAATCCGGGTGATACAGATGGAAGCTATCTGTCCTCCAGATCCTCTTTTCTACAGCATTAGGTTAGGGGCTATAATGAGATTTCAGCTGGATCACCATGGCTAATAGAGTGGAAGAGCAAGAGTTTTCTCTGTAGGAAGCTTTCTGTGTGCACTTGGAATGAGAAATTCCTCTACCTTGCAGTCTCCGCAATCTGTGCATCGGTCCTATACACTTTCAATCAGATTAAGAGATTCTTGTATCCTCTCCCAAAATCGGGATGAGTCAGAATTTTACCTTGAAATCCCCTCCCCTCCCCCTGGGGAAGTCTTGTTCAACTGCCCACCTTAGAGAAATGAAAATGCTCCCGCTGGGTGCTGGATCAAGTTCTTGCAGCCCTGAGATCATACAAACAGAATGGATTTCATTCTAAGAGGGTTGATTAAGTACAGAAAGCAAGGCAGAGAAACTAGAGAAAATAGAAAATGACTGCTATCAGTTCCATAAGAATGAAGCCACATGTAAAGACGCTGCGAACCTTTGTTTTGAGTGCTGAAAAATAACTTTTTGCATTTTGTTCTCAAGTAGCAACCGTAAACCCTTAAGGTAACAAAAAACCCCAAAACAAATAATCATTTGCTTTTTATTGAGAATGCTTCATCCATTATTTCAATCAGAAAAACTAAAAATTAAGATAAGTGGAAATTTGGTGGGTATATTTTGAAATGGAAATGAGGTGGTTATATATTCATATTCTCTGTGTTCATAGGCATGTTTGCATTAATTACAGGAAATGAATACTAATTTATGATTGCCCCTGCTCGCCATCAGACTGCATTTATTTACAGATGAGGTCAATGAAAAATTAGTTTAGTCTTTTTTACTGCTATTTAGAACACTCAGGACTGTGTTTTCCTCTAGATTTGTCATGGTTAATGAATGTTGCTTCAGCAGTCAATCATGTACTCTAAATGCTGTCACACTTTTTTTTAAAGCCTCAGTCATGAACCATGACAGAAAAATAAACAAATAAATATAAAACTAAAAAACTCTTTTCACTGAGCAGCTACACTATGCAAAAATCTCCAGGGAAGGTTAAAGGAGGCCAGAATAAATGATAATATAAGTGCTGTGGACATAGAAAAGCAATAAAGGTGTACCAACACTGAGGGTCTGGCAAAAAAACTCAACACACACACGCACATGCACACACACTCTCCAGTGAAAAAACTGGCAATGTTAGTAGCCTCAAGGTGCAATTTCCTGGAGCACTGAGATTGACATGCCAGCACTAAATGTTGTTAATTTAACTAACTTCAAATTAATGGCAGAGTCTGCAGTGGCCGAACCCCTCAAACACAGTCTCATTATAGCCTTGCTGGGAATGTCCTAAATATAGGCATTGACAGTTTAAAACAAATTCGTATACATTAGTGTATTTTTAGACACAAGTAAGGCGTCGGAGTTTGTGTCATGGTATACGGTTGATTAATTGGGTTGGTAAGTCACCCTCCGACCCACAAATTGTGCATAAAAATGCCCATGAAGGAATACAAAGGATAGTTTTATAACTACAATATGTAGTTATAAGCAATATTGGTATCCAGCAATGTGAAGTCTGTTATGTGCTTAGATTTTCTATGATTCTGTAGAACTTTGAAATTCTCATTTAAGTGGGATGTGTGCTTGCAGCCCAGAAAGCCAACCATATCCTGGGCTGCATCATGTGAAGTATGACCAGCAGGTCGAGGGAGGGGATTCTCCTTCCTCTACTCCACTCTTGTGAGACCCCCCGGAGTACTGTGTCCAGCTCTGGGGTCCCCAGTACAAGAAAGACACGGACCTGTTGGAGTCAGTCCAGAGGAGGTCATGAAGATGCTCAGAGGGCTGGAGCACCTCTGCTATGGAGACAGGCTGAGACAGTTGGGGTTTTTCAGCCTGGAGAAGAGAAGGCTCCAGGGAGACCTAGCAGCCTTCCAGTACCTGAAGAGCCCTACAAGAAAGCTGGAGAGGGACTGTTTACAAGGGCATGGAGCGACAGGAGAAGGGGGAATGGCCTTAAGCTGAAGGAGGAGAGATTTAGATTAGATATTAGGAAGAAATTCTTCCCTGTGAGGGTGGTGAGGCACTGAAACAGGTTGCCCAGAGAAGTTGTGGATGCCCCATCCCTGGAAGTGTTCAAAGGCCAGGCTGGATGGGGCTTTGGGCAACCTGGGCTAGTGGAGGATGTCCCTGCCCGGGGGGGGCGGGTGGAACTAGATGATCTTTAAGGTTCTTCCAACCCAAACCAGTCGATGATTCTATGATTTAGGCCATTTGAAGAATAGGAGTGAGGAGTCTGTGGTAATGGAAATGATAGATTCCAACACAACCTGTCTCCTGAAGACAGCATAGCCAAAATCAAAAGGATAATCAAAATAAACCAAAGTCTAGACAACCCACCATCCTTTCATTTTGATGACAAACTCCATATTTCAGACCGTGATCTTTGAATCACTCACTTCCTGTTTCCATTTTTTAAAGATTTTTTTTTTCTCAGTATTGATTTTACCTCAGCTGCCCCACTGTTAATGACATGAAAAACTCAACCTGATTCATCAGTTGGTGTATATGACAGAGACCAAAAAAGATCTACTAAGCATGCATTCAACAAGCAGATATTGCTGCAAATGTCCTCCAGCACTGTGGTACTATTGCTGGTAGAATCATCTTTATGATAAAACCAGTCAATGTTTGTGTGTAATGTAATTAATTTCCCAAAACAGCAGCAAACCTAATCTCCTACAGGCAATTATCTAAGTCAATTTAATTTGTGTTCTTTACTTACAGTGTGGGCTTTCCTTTGCCCCAATGTGTAGAAGGGTCCTAGCAATAGGGACGTTGTTTGTCAAAATGGCAATATCCAAAGGAGTTAGTCCCTCACTGTTTGGTGTGTTCAGGTCCAGTTCCTCCAGAGTGTATTGATAAAGAAGAATCTGAACAGCATCCAGATCTTGCTGTTCTACAGCCTCAAACATAGCTTCATTGCACTGGAAATTCTGCATATCAATAAAAACAGAAATTCAGTAAAACTTTTCAAATGTCAGTGTTTTAAAAATAAATAGAGAAAATTTGTGTTTCGTGAGATTGCTACAAAATATTGATCCTCCAGCCCCAGCTTAGGTTCAGCTGGAAAGATGGAAATTGTTTGCAACAAAACTGAGCTTGGTCTGCCTCTGAACTCGTGTGCTTGAACTTGCTTCCGGTCTGTGGGAAGATTCAAGTGAGTATGGAACACATACAAAACAAACCCAAACTTATTTAGACATCTGTCCTGTAATCAAACTATTTGAACAATATTAAATGTTTTCTGTGTGAAACTGGATGAAAGACTATGATTTTGGCAGTCTTGGACTACTGAGTTTTTCAACTCAAAATTAAAGTAAAAATCTGGAGTATACAAACTCAAGGTGATCAAAGTCCAAATCAAACAAGCTATTCTGGAAAAAAACCTTCACAGCTCCAGTGTGACCTAGTAATAGGTACTGTTCATTCAAACACCTCAGTCATTTCTAGGCGCTCATATTTTTGCATTTAACTTGTAACTAGAAACAGCTTTGAAATGTATAGTCCTTAAATAAAGAAGTTGAAATGAGACTGGAAAAATTGACTGTCCAGTGTGCATGTCCAGAAAGTGATGTGTGTGAACAGCAGAGAACATAAGCAGCCAAAACCAAGAACATACATAGCACTGACTCTCAGGTGGGGAGAACCACTAAACCTTTTCCTTACCAATGTCAAGGAGATAAAAGAATGGGGTAATGCAAAGAAACCAATCATTTCTTAATTGAGCTGGGGAGAAGCAGGTGCAGGAGAGTAGCATGGCCTGCAGATTTCTGTTATGAGAACATCCTTCTGGAGCCTACAGTAATGACATGTTATTTGCCAAGATTCTTTAAACTCTCTCCCAGTGTCTCATTGCCATAATTACCCAATAGGTTTTTTTCCTCTTAAGAATGAATTAGTAGAAGCAAGAGGCCCAGCTAAGCAAGGAGGGCTCAGCATGAGGTCACATAAAGGAACTGAGATCTACATAGACATATTATGCCGATGGGCATACTGAAGAAATGCATACATAAGAGAGCAAGCAATCAGATATATGATGTAAACTGGCTTCCTGTGTCCTGAAACCCACATGGAGGAAACACAGAAAATTCTTATACAATAAGATATTCTTTATGATACGAAATAAACATTAAATTAAAACTGTCTTCTGCTGTGATAAGAAATTAACATTTCAGCCACATCAAAACTTCGTGTTCTTTTTCAAATTGATGTAGTTTTATTTGGCATATCCCTGCCCAAGTTTTGTGTTGTTTCACTGAAAGCTTTCTGAAAGAGCGCTGATCTGCTGCAACATCTTTCATCTCCTTCTAAAACACATAGACTAATGGTTTGCAAGCAGTTCTGAAAACTAGAGTCCACATCTACACCTTGGAACTTGAGCAGTTCTACAGGTTTTTTTAAGTTATGCTAGAAGTTAAAAGTGTCTTCGGAAATTCTCAGGCCTGACAGAAATCTTTTTGTCTACTGTTTTGCATGTAAAGTATTGGTACCACACTAAGAAATTGCAAAGATGATGTTATCTTCAAGTCTTAGTATGGACCCCATCTATGCTGAATAGTAGGGATCAGCAGAAAAAGATGACAGATATACATATGTTAATCTTTACCCAAAATTGTCAATATAGAGAAATGAGATACTTATGTTAGATGACTATCTAAGGATGAGATGAACTATACAACAATAAAGCAAATCTAGGAGAGTAGTGCCTACTTGGGAATCTACCTTTTAGACACTTAAAGTACACAAGATAGCTCATGCTGGAGAAATATTTTTTCTGTAGATTTCCATGCAGAATAAAAGACACTACATAAACAAGTGCTTCATCAAAATGTGTCTCTGTCAAACTCTTGTTTCCAGATTCTTCTTTAGATTCTAAGAATTAGATTTAATTTCAGTATCAAATACTTAAATCATACTTCAGTGTTAGGTGTAAGAGAAAAATCTCAGACAAAGGAATGGTTGAATGGTAAGCAGCTAGATTTATCATTCTTTATCCACCCATCTGTTCAAGGCAAGACATTGTCTGTAAGGACATATACTGTCATTAGAGAGGGCACATCTCCACAAAGTTTTAGGAAAGAGATCAGCACATATTTCTTTTATTGTAAGGTAAAACTTAAAAATGACAGAAATTTTTACTGCAATGCAGCAATATTTGTTTTCATTCCAGTAGCTCCACACATCTGCTGTCTTACTTATATAACACTTTATCATCCTGAAATCAGAGATCTTACTCTTCTTCTCATATTTTGCCCCTACCCTGAAGGGATGAAGTGCTCTGGCTAGAAATTAAAAGAATTTTAATTACAAAATATTTTAATTAATGGTATGATTCTGATACACGCTATATGTCATCAACTCACACTCAAGTCAATGATATGCATTTAACAGCTGTATGTTACTGTACTATGTACTCAAAATTAACATAAATAGATCATTGATGTTCCACCTAAAGAGGAAAAAACCAAAACACTGTGCTCCTTTGCTCTTTGAAACATCATTATTATGAATGCAGAACTGTGAACTGATGGACTGGTTTTTTTCATATAAATTATTGAAACCAGAAAATATATTCACCAATTCTCCAAAAATATGTATCAACATCCTAAAAAGCATTAACTTAATCCCAGTTTACACCCATTTAAAATTCTTTTTCTATTGATTTTGGAACTTCCTTTATACAGTTGTTTATGGAAATAAAGGGTAATTATGCTTCAGAAGCATCTGCATTTCGATCCAACCAGAAAACAAGCAAAATCATATTAATCTTGTAACCGATCACAGCTAGGAAAATCTACTTACTTAACAGGAAATTCATAAAGACCTTACTACAAAGAGAACTGGTTGAAGTAAATGAAATGACTACATTAGTTTCCATTTCTTTCAGTTAAGTGAATTTTAGGAGACACTGGCTAAGAGTTTGAGAGCAGAACAAAAAGGTACAACTGATGATATTACTTGATGACAGCCTTGTGGTGCTAGGTGTTTCTTGGTTCACATTTCCACTTGTGTGGCACTAGGTACGTACATGGTTTTCCCCTTTTTTGAAATCAGAATAGACATTCTCTTTTTAATTGACTTTATGTATGTGCATAAAAGTTAAATGAGTTAGCATTTGTAGAGTGCTGCCCTAAGTGCTTGATATCACTATTTTGCTTTAATTCCAATTTTGTATGAAATTCAATAAATCTTGTAGTACATCTCAGGAGTTTCTTGTGTTATATAAAACCAAAAAATCCCTCTTACATAATAAGGAAAAAGATGGCTAACTTCAATATTACATCTGAAATTAACCCAATGATTTGGCCCTTTTCAAATATATATACGCACATTGTAACAACAGATTTTACCTACCTGAATGATTATTGCAGCATTATTTTAAAAACCGTGAATTGAATTCTTATTTTTGGATCCAGTTATCAAGATTTAGACCTGCCTAGATGCCTTTGAAAAATGTGTCTTTGGTTTTTTGCTGGCCAAATTAAATACTTGAAGTATTTGTGAAATTTTGGCCTTAAGTTGCTGAACAGAATCTAAGCACATGCTTAATTCCTCACAAATGCTCTTGCCAGGTAATCTGTTGGCAAGAATGTTTCACCAACAGGGTGAAAAAAAAAATTTCTATTTCTTCATTTCATTAGAAATCTGAAAAAACTGCACTTAAACAAGAAACAGAGCATGAATTTTATAAGCTACTTCATCCAATTCAAACAATTATGAGACGAAATTGCAAATATCAAGTTTTCCAAATGAACAATTTGGAGAAAAGCAATAGGCTGAAATGTGTTGGCAGTCTCATGACTTCAGAGTGTAAAAACACAGAAACTGTGGCATGGCCTTTCTAACTAGGCGTGTACGCATCCCTCATCCACATAGCGGTGCGCATCCAACCATGCTATATCTATTTCAGACAAAAAATACCCTGGTGAGACAGCAACACGTCTACCACGTTTTCAGCCATGCCAGTAAATTGCCCCATTTGCCCAGCTCTCCAAGTCCAGAAAAACATTTTACGCACCTGAGCAACTTTTACCCAACTATTTACTTTCACACAGAAAACAGAAATATATTGAAGATATAATATATAATAGATATAATAGATCATGAAGTTTTCTGTAAAAAGCTGATCATATTCTATGTAAAAAACTTTCTAGTATTGCAGCGTTATTCAGACATCTGCAGCCCAGGGGTAAGAAATTCAAATGCGAGCAAGACAATTTCTTTAGATCTATGTGCTCAATTTTACTCCAGCTGGTATTGTCACAAATACTAACAAAAGCCTTCTGATTTCTGCCTTCATTTACATTTACTAGATAACTTTCTTCTGCTCTGAAAAGACAAACCCCTTGAATTCAAACAGAAACTGAATCTCATTTACAAGTGATCGGGTAAAGTTTAGGGTCAGTTTGCACGTTGTTTTTTCCTTGACTCAGTCCTGCAGCCTCCAATCATTAGCTAGACAGCTGTGCTGTGTGATTAATTTATTTAGGTGTTAGTCTGATGCACAAATGTATATACTGAAAAGGACTACAGTATTGCTTTGCAGTAAGTAATAACCATGTTCCAGTAAGTGATTCAGTGCTGGAGTGTTTAGAAATGTAATCTTGTGTAGCTTAATTAAAATGAAGTGCCCCTTTCAAGATATTTGCTCTAGGTTTGACTGAAAAAGTCCACTATGTGCTACTGGAGTTGGAAAAAACGTTAAAGTAGTTTCTGCAAAGACTTGTTTTGATAAACATGAGTTCAAGAATAAAGCTATTTTGGGACATTGCTATGTCTGCAGCAAGACAACAATTTACTGAATGGAAAGTGTTGCACAGCAAGATAGAATGGAACGAAAACTCTTCACTAGCCAAAGCTGTAAGAAAACAAATTCTGACAAATGTTGTTCGCTTGTCTGGAGACATAATTTTAGTCATTGACTTAGTGCTGCAGCACAGAAACTCAATGATTAGAAAATACATCCGCTAGCAATTTGACCTGAAATATTTCCCCCCCTTCACTGATACTTTCCTGGCTATTTATTTCTAGGGAAAACTGTGAAAACAACAGTCAGAATGGACAGAATGGGATCCAAATCCTTTTGAGTTCAGTGGGAGTCTATTCACTGACTGTGTGGACACCAGCTCAGACCCCAGACTGCTAATACCTAGAGGTACCTATGCTCACTGTAGGTCAGCAGTGACAAAAGCTATGTCACTCCCTGACAATGTAGTGGGTTGGGGGAAACAAAGCACAAGTGACTCTATATCCCATTAAACCACCATCCATATCACGTTGTAAAATCTATTCTCCTCATTATGATTACTGATTGAATAGACACTCTCACTGCCTGACAGATCTGGGTGGAAAAGGTGGCGAAGTGAGATTGCAAGTAATTAGCGCTGTGGATAGCAGAGGACTTGAGCCTCAGAGGTAGTACACTGCTCCTCAATCTTTGGGCTATGCTCATTTGCCATTTCTCTTCTCATTAGTTAAGTATGACAGAAGACCCCATATTTGAAGGAATATGTAATTCAAAGTGTATATTTAGAGAAACACTGGTCAGAAGATACGTTAACAGACTGGCATTCATTCAGTCTATGTGTCAGTCTATTCTGGCACAGTCCCCAGCACTAGTTTATCCTCCTCTCTTTCACTCCTTAGTCACACACAAGCTTGCAATTGAAAAGAAAAAGGCAAGAAAAGGTAGTGGCTAAAAAATTCATCTTAAAAAAAATCTTTTCCCACAGTTCATACTTAGAGGCCCAAATTCAAATGATCCCTACAAACTGAAAGCATCTGGAAAAACCACAGCCTCAAAAGCACAGCTGAGAGGAAGGAGCCATGATCCCCAGGTTTCTTCAGGTCATAGTCTTTCTTCACAGGAGAGAGACAACAGTCTCCTGCCTTTCCAATGCACTAGAGCTACATTTCAGCTTAGCTCTTCCATGAGGCACACGTGGGTCCTCTGACTTCAGGAAAGGAGTGATCCTAGAGGACAGGATCATCGAATTGATTTTAAAATTATTTTCAATTCTTGCATTGATTTATATAATTTGTCTCACATGTAGCAAAGATTTGTGAATGTTAAAAGAGTCTAGACTGTGCTTTTTCTTCTGAAAAAATGTAATATTTTTATTATCTGTCCCAACTGTATTCAGAGTTTAGTCCTGCACTGCACTAAGCATCTGCTTTATTGCAGCAGAGTAATGGTTTCAAGAGGCGGCTCCTGGCACATTCATAGACACTGTCATAAGTCATTGCTCTTCAGAAGTGGAGAGGAACTCTTTCCCTCAAAATAATTCAGAGAAGTTGAAGGATGTATCTGTTCTTCCTACTTTCAGAAAAGGGGAATTTATTTTGTTTTGGCAATATCAACAGCAGGTTCATTTTCCCCCAGCAAATATAAAAGATTCTGTTGTGCACTGAACTTACACTGTGCTATTATTTCAGGGACACGGTCCATTCTTCAAAATGTATGTGCTGGAGGTTGTGTAACTTCACCAGCACTGGCATAAATAGGAGCACTTGTGAGTGTTAAGTCCAGCAGGTGCTTATATGCTTCCTGTACTGGCACCAGAGTGCTTAGCTGCGTTCTGCGACTCGGCTAGCGTACCCAGGTCAAACTGCTTCACGCGTGAACTCCTTTTTCCATGGTCTTATCTAGTGACTGTCACCACAGTCAGTGAGCAACCTTGCATTTATCTTTCACAGCAGGTAAGTTCCACTTGATCTGTTGTTTGGAAAACCAGAAACTTCTCTTAAAGTCATCTTTGGTTTCTCAAAATACTTTTTCTTCATTTCTTGTAAGAGAAACACTTGTGCATGTATATTTAATGCACACTTTGTCACATTAATGCCAAGTTAAGACCTTACTCCTAAAATAAAGCATCATCACTTGAGCAGGGTAGCTTTTCTTTAGTGTTCAAGACAGACAGACTTATTTTCACACAGGATCATAAATGGTAAGTCTGGGAAGAACATACAGCATTGGTCAGGGAACAAAGTGAGATGAGGAAAATTGTACAGATTAAAAGCAAACCGATTAAGGAGATTAATAGGATAGTAAATTGGTAATTTGATAAATATCAGGTAGTTACCATTGAGGTCTTACGGAGACTGAGTCGGTCAGATCGAGCTCTGAAATATGCTTCATCAAAGGACGTATGACTCCCCTTAAGCTTCTCTGACAGATTCCGATATAACCGCTTTGCAGCATTTGGAGAGGATGGCACGCTGTTCTTTTTAGTCTGGAGGAGACTTAAGTTGTGCATTTGCTGTGTCATTTTCAGCTAGTAGTTTCTAGAAGAAAATCAACAGCTGTTTAACAAGGTTTTGCTACACTAACATCATTGATAAGAACTGTATCAATGAAACACACATTGCAAGATTTCTATGGCAAAAATCACTGTCACATACAGGTTTTGAACTTTCAGAAGCATTTTGGGTTTTTTCAATGCAAATCCCTCTTTATGGAATTAGTCCTAAGGATATCTATGGGGAGGGAGAATTAAGGGTAGAAAAAACAAAACAGACCACTTCAGAACTAGTTGCTAATTTGTATAAGAAGGAGTTTCACTTAATAAGGGAAATAGCCTTTTGACAGAGTGAGTTCTGGTAACACGGGTGTCAAAAAATGACACCCAAATGTAAATGTTACTTACACTTAATTAGTGTAACGTGTACATAATCGGCGTTTTGTCAGTGCAATGGTTTCTTAAAACAAAACTGAAGCAACTGAGAGGGAAAAAAAAAGGTAAATTATTACAGAACACAATGCAGGACTGAATTTTTTAAACTGGTCAAGTGACTTAAGTTTGACACAAGCACAATCATGGCAAGACATGTGCTTTATTTCCCACGTTACTATCTGCTAGCAAACTGTGTGCTCCAAAAGCGTGTGTCATTTTCAGTTGGGTGGGTGGATTCTCTTTCTCTAGAGACTCAAAGCTGTGGTTCTCACTCAGGAAGTATGGCTGGATTCAAAATACTTTTTCATCTCTGAACCCATCACAAGCTACTGCAGAAATAGTGCATGAGCTTACATTTATTTTGCATCAAATGCTGACATGTCATCATCCAAACGAAAGTCCATTGCCACAGAGAATAGTTTTTTGTTAGAGTTTTGAGGAGCATTTGACAGAGAGGGAACCTGCTCTGTGACCAAGACTCCTAAGGCATTATGTTTTAGCAAATAATGGCTCAAACACAGAAGAAAACTATTTAGGCTCTGTTGTAGGCATAATGAGGCATATCTACATTTTTAGTTTAAACTACCTATGGCCAACTAGTGTCCAGATTATTGCAAACAAAGACCTTACACTCCATATTTTATAGTGAAAATAATCTGTGATCCTAAGTGTTGCTGTTTGCAGTTTCATACTGAATGGTTTCTTCCCTCAGTTAGTGGACAAGCACTGTTTTTGTCTATATATTGTATAACTTTATCCTGCTCTGTTTGCCATGTCCATTTAGACTACAAACTCATCCAAGAGGGACTGCCTCCTCTCTCTATGACTGCCTAGCCTAATAGGGTTTCCATATTATCTCATAATTAAACAATACTTTCTGTGCTCTATGATTACAGTAATTTTTCCATATTAGGAAATATTGAATTAACATTTAACTCTGGAAATACTTCATGTGGGAATAGTTTTGCCTTTCTGAAGGGAAACTAAGAATCAGATTTGACCAAACTGCCAGCACAGGAAACTATCTCCAGGGATCTCTGCAAGTGAAAAGGTGATGAAAATGCACAATTTCTTCACATTTCCTTTTTCCCTGCCAAGAGTGTGCACACATTTATAAGACAGAATGTCTCTCTAGAAGACCTCACAGTTATAATAGTAAATCTGGCTACCCTTTCAGACTACCTTTTCCTGGAAATAAGCTTTAGATTCTTTGTACTATGACAGAAATCCTGTAACTTTCTGTTCTTGTGGTGTCAGCCTGCATCTAAGCAAATCAGACTGCAGGACGAGACTCTACTAACTATTTACAATCATAAAAGCACTCTTTACTAAACACTCGCCCTGCTGTTGAGGCTGCTCATTGGCATGAACTGGTCCCTAAGATTAAAGACATCACCCAGGTCTCATAAGCAGTCTACATCTTCCTTTCTCATTTGTAAATTGTGGTGAAGCATACATCCTGACCACAAAAGTATCTGATTACAAGTAATCATCTCACATATTGTCCAAGCTCATGGGGTACTGAAAAGAAACCAAGTCTCTGAATGAAGAGAGATAGAGTCAACATAATTGTCATATGTGATGAGTAGGCTTTGTTAAATTAGAACAACAGTGTGTGCAATCAGAAGAAGGGAATTATGTGAACTGCATCCCTGAAACTAATGTGCAAGAGTGGATATGGTAAGAAACGAGCTCTCTGGGACTTAGGGAGCAATCATACTACAATGATTTTGGACTGCTTTTCTCTGAGCTTATGCAAAAAGGTAAAGTGATGCTCACACAAGCAATTCATCCCGCCTTTTAAATATTACATGCATTGCAGCAGTGCCTACAAGGAGTAACTAAAATCACTGTCTCTTCAAATAAAGCATTTTATTCTCTGCCCCAAACAGCAAGCTTGCACAGACTAGATAGAAAGGCTGAGTGGAAACCAAGGAAATGTATTTGTATCCGTCTCCTTAAACTCAGTTGCCCAGATGTCTTTCACAGAATGTCTTGAGTGTCATCAAATTCAAGCTTTTCTTGAGAAGTAGAGAAGTTCTTTACAGAATCCCAACTTTTTACAGAGAACAACTTCACAGCAACATTTTCTTTTATGAGGAAATATTAACCTGAGCAAGTAAACGAAAAGCACCTCTCAGTTTTTGAACAGTTTTCCAGGAAATCTGAGAGTTTGATAGAGGTGTTCTAGTTACACATCTCCCCATACACATTCAAAACTCAGTTTGCAGGTCAGTTCTCTACATTTCAATATGTACACTGTAAAAAGAAGCCAGGTTCTCTAAATATGTTAAAGCACTCTAGGATGCTGATGTAGTCTTAGGACCAAAGCAAATGTAGGTATCATTGCACTGCCAGCCTATGTTTCTAACCCAGAAAAGCCTAGCAGCAGTTTAATATCAAGTCTTCTCAGGCCCGTTTCCCATGCCATGGGTCACTGTTCATTTGACAGTATCTAAAAATCCTAGTTTGACTCCAGCTATTACAATTCCTAGGGGTTGCTGGAGTCCTCCCACCTTGATCTGGTCAATGAAACAGGTTTTATACATTCAGAAGAAAACAATGGCGTGTTACTAGCCATCTAAACAACGACTTCCAAGGACAGTAACAATAGGGTGTCCATATTACACGTGGAAGCTTTTTCATTACACAGCCAGAGCACATCCCCAAGACTAACATTAATGTAAGAAGAGGACAGAATCTTTCATACTGTCATGAAAATTTCTCTTAAGTCAAGAGCAGGCGAGTCTATAGACAAGCTAAGTAAACACTGTAAAAATTGCAGCTATTCAACCATCAAACAGATGAAATCTTTGCTATCCACACAGAATCAGTGCATCACAAATGACTTGAAACATATAAATGTTTCCTGTATACTAACCATCAATACCCTGGAATAGTGCATGGAATAAACAAGGAACAAGAAAGCAATAGCTGGAATAATAATAATGCAAGAGAAATGCATTTTTTTACCGGTGTACTTAAACAATAAGATGCAAAATGCTGCTGAAGATTATTGTACTTAACATGTTTTCTAGTCACATACAAGGTATAAAATGAAAAAAGGTGGAGGCAAAGGTAAGCTGCATATTCTAGAAAAAACTTCCTGGAAGTGTGATCTTACTAGGCTGTAAAAATGACTCCCAGGAGAGTAATGGAAATGAGATCAGGCAAAATTATGGGTAAAATATATAATAAGAAATAAGGAAAACAAAGACAGCTCAATTCACATGATTCTGTGATTGAAGAATTATTTGGTTTTATTGGATGTTGACATTTTAGTTTTACAGACATGAACTATTTTGTAAGAAAGGAGCCTAAAACTGCTCTTAAGTCATTCGTTTTGGGGTTTTTACAACCATGTCCTCACCTCACCGATCAGGTGAAACTCTGAAATTGGCATTGTCTTGACTGAAATAACAAATCCCCCAACTGAAACGCACAATGAGGATATCTCATTGTCACAACTAAAATTGTTATAGTATATCAAAGACTAACAGTTTAGAAACAGGTGATTCCAGAACTGACCCATTTGAGATTTTCACCTATGGAAGCCTCTGCACATATCTAGCGTCATTCAGAAGGAAGTGATGAGGACATCTCTGTGTGGTTTGGAGTAGCCCTTTGTCATCTAACTAACTGGCATTCACAGAGCAAGTCAGGAACTACAACGAGCAGCACGTTACAAGGTTTCTCAGTAAAAGGCGGAACTAGACAGAATAACAACAGCAGCTCCCCTTATGACTAGTCATAATTAACAGTAGTTTGCTTTGTCTTATGACAGTGGTTCCAATAACAACCTGAATCTCTGGGGACACAGTTACTGCACTACCACCAAAGCAGCCTCGTTTGTGTGACTGTCACCCTGCTATAGCAGGTACCAAACCAGTGATGGAAGTCTTCCAACACACATTTCATGCTGCACATACTGTAGCTTAATCTTTGTAATCGGATTTCTACTTGCACTTCTAAGTGCTGAAGTAACCATTTTATTCCCCAACAGGAGGGTGCTTTAAAATTCAAATTCAAATAAATATAAATTATTTACCCTTATAAAAGCTTTCCCCCCTATCCCCCCAACTGGCAAATACTGACCTAATATTCATGTCCTTTTAAAAACATATTGCGGAGAAAAGAAAAAAAAAATCTAAATTATAGATCACTGGCCGTTGTAAGTGGCACATACACGCTGCACTGTACAGGCAGGTGCACTAGTAGGACACAGCATAGCTGTAAAAGCATTAACTTCAGATTTTAAGAAAGCACAACAGCCAAGAAACCACTCAACACACACGTTCTTAAATATGTTTATGAATCAATTTTACACTTGAAACTAATAATTAAGAATATATGCATTAAAGAGTTAAATTAGACTTACCAGCTTAGGCTATCCAGGTCAAAACGCGACCAAGTTGCTGGTAATTGTCCACTGTCTTCATTCAATGAATCACACTGGCTTTGCTGTCTCTGCTGGTTCAGCCTCTGGGCAGAACGAGTAAACCTCTTCCTTACACTGCATGAATGATCAAATATAAAAAAAAAAAGCTTATTACTAGCAATTACTGAAGTCCAACATCACTGATAAGATCTCAGAGCAAAACAGTATTTAAAGCAAATATTGTTGTATTGCAGGTAAAAATGTTTGGTGCCTTAACTCTATACTAGTTACCTGTGCAGCTGTAGGAATGACTAATACATAAAGCTCTTGCCTCCGTAGTCAAAGATGCCATGACTTCTGTATGCTTTTAGCTTCTCATATCCCTTAAAAATTGATCAGCAGCACAGCGTGCAAGTAGAAAAAATAATTACTGCCAGAGTAAACAAAACTGTGATTGTAATTAATTTGCCATGAAGTATGAGCAAAAAGACATTCATGCAGCCATCTTAAAGCAGTTAGTTTTATGTTAAACCAATAAGAGGGGGAAAAAAAGACTCGCAGTCCTACACTCAGTCCAGTAATGCATGTTGCATGTGATGTATTGTTTCTTCTTTCTTCAAGCAAGCTATCACTACAGCTGCCTGCAATCATAGCAACAAAAGCAGCAACCATATCCATAGCTATGGGACATCTGCAAGATCATTTGAAAGCTCCCAGCCTGAACAGGTTATGCTTGAAAAAGATTATTAAATGATTAAGAAAAACGTATTTTATTGATGCCTACATTTTGACTCAAACAGATCCTGTAATGTCTGTATTAAGATCTTCCAAAATAGTAGAACAATGATATTTCAAATTTTTTATTTATTTATTTTTTTACTATAGGGCAAAAAATGCAAATGCTGAATCCCACAGAAACCCATAAAGTTGTTACAAAGTCAGAATGTGGAATAACTGTAACAGCCTTAGAATTCTAAAAATAGTGTAGGTGATGAACAAGGATAAACAACAATCTAGAAAATAGTTATCCTTTCTGGACAGTCCACTGGGTTAAATTCATGTAACCAGAACACTCCTATATACCATCTAGCAATAGAAAAACATTAAGACACACTCATTCCCGGGTCTGTCGTAGCCAATGATCATTATATCTACAGAAAATGTATTTTTTATTGTTTTTAGAGGAATACCAGAGCTAATGTTACAATCTGCTGAAAAAACATCACTGGCATTATTTGGACATGATGGCTGATTCTTGGAAAAGGTTGGAAACCTCCCAAAAGCTGGTGACCAGTCTGATTCTCCCACCCTTCAAAACTCAGATAGGGGTACTACACCTCATACCAAATAGGGTCCTTTTGCCAAAGTAGCTGAAGCTACAATCTAGTCCTGGGCCTGACATTTGTATGTCATGGGACTTGAACTTATTCCATACTTTTTAAATCAATCTGGATATGGACCAACCAATTTATTGAGAGATTTTTGATATGCACATATACATGCATATATATGTGTATGTAAACATACATATGTACATATTTCAAAGATATTACAAGAATATCAAATGCAACTACCTGCATGTTTTGCTGCAGCAGAGAATTACAAAGTGCTACGACAACACGTTATGCACAGTATTCCTTCTCCTATACTGTGAAAGTCACAGGCTACACATGTATAGGATTCCCTCTTTTGTTCTGTGGCTTCTGAGAACCATTAGTCAGAAGGCTGCAGGACAGCTGACTGAGGTCACCGCTCCTTGCCAACAGAAGGAAGATTGGAAATCTTTCAAAAACTACCAAATACCTCTCTAACACTGGGATACTATCTGGAAAAAAAGCATGCTGAAAATCTAGAATGTCTAAATTGGTTAAAAGTAAATGTATACATAAAAGTTCCATTTTCAGTGCTGTGCTGAATAGGGATGATTCTTCTGAGTCATAATCTCTGATTTAAGTTTGTTTCGGTCTGTGTAGACCCCATCTGTGGAACTCACCTGTGAGGGAATTCTCAACTTTCAGCTGTTTTCAGGGGAAAAAGCTAAAGTGAGTTTAGCAGTCTATTCTTACACATTTTCTAGCAATTTCTCACTGTGGGTCAATACTCCCCCTTTTCTCCTTTGCTTTCTCCCTTCAGCTTGATGGAAAGTAGACCTTTTGCAGCTGCAATTTTTATAATGTTTAGTACTTCTCTATTGCTACACAAATATTATTTAGTAAACTAGTAAAAGATGAGATGTTTTCTTGCCCAAGTTAATTCTATGAAAGACAATTAGTTTGTTGATATCAAGTAAACATATTTCTAATCTTCCTGTCATATGAATTCAAGTTCATTATTAAACTGTTCAAAAGCCAGAAGACATAAAACACTCCATAAGGTAACAGAAGTTATCATAAATTTACCAAATGATAAAAACATGAAATTCATTGCTAAAAATAACAAATGAATGTGTGTAAATAAGTGTGATAGGCACCTGCATCTAGTTCTGGAAGTGGAGAGACAAAAAAAGACCTACAGAAAACAAACCCCTGGGTTTATAATAAAACACATGCAGGCAGATCCGTTAGTCTGATCTTGTACAGAAACCTGCATGTTCTTAGCCTTTGATGATTCCATTAGATGGCTCAAAGATGTCAGCCATTTACTATTTCACTTGCCTATATTTCATACCTATTAGTTGAATAGAATATTTTGTTTGCTGTACTTATACTACTTAACCTATTGCAACAGATTTTCATTCCGTGTTTGATCGCTCTAAAAGTTTATCTATCTGCAGCACACATGAGCTCATGCCACAAGCTATTATTATTATTGTTATTACTATTGCTAATGCTGCACATTTTTATGAAGATGTATGTTTAGTGGTACATTTTGTTTAAAGAGGCCACCCAAGTTGGCTGATTAACTGACACTTTTCCCAAAATGTTTACCCTCTATTGTTCTCAGCTTTTTACACACCATAGATATTTTTAGCAGCCAAGCAGCACATTGCTGGCCATTTATTCCATTTAGCAAATTCTGTTTGGTTGTTCTGGACACGGGTAACATTTGTGGGACGGAGGAGACTGTTCCCATGCAGAGGACGAGAAGCTCACAAAGCGGTTCTGTATAAAATCTCAGGGCAGCTAGGAGACGTTCATTTTCATTCCATCAATCAATAGGTGGCACTAGCCACCCAGTTCTTTAAAAGCCTGAGCTGGTCCATGCAGCAGCAGCCACACACAGGCATTGCATTGTCCCAAGTGCACAATGTCCAACGCCTAATTACAGATAGTATTTCAGTAGTAAGCGTGTCCTCCATGTCCTGAAACTAATGTTCCTATGTTTTATATCACCGTGCGTTTCGGTGCAATGCATACACTGAGTTTGTGAAACACACTCAGTAGACCAGTAGTGTGGAAAGTGGGTGGGAAGTTTGGAGCAAAGATACTCATTCACGTATTTGGAATTTGAAAACTTCACATGAAGCCTGACTTTACTTCCTAAACAGTCAATGGCAAAGCTGTCAACAGCATTAGAGACAAAGCTGTATTTTACTGTTCATAATCCCCCTAAAAGAACACTGCTCAAATGTCAGATCTGAAGTCCTGTACACTGTCGTGGGTGGGATGGGACAGCGTAGCCAGGCAGATGGGATCCTCGAGCATGGGATCTCCTGCTTCCCTCCCAAAGTAATATGGTCTGGCCAACTCTGTCTGGCATCTGTATGCTCTCTTATTTTGGAAATCCTTGACTAGAAAGGTGGTGAAAGCGACTGCTCCTTGAAACAAGATATTGGGGTGGGGGTTTTATACAGCCAAAGGTATACAGTGGGAAAGGTAAAAACCAAACAAACAAAACCCCCCAAACAGGCCTATAAAAGTGTATCTTTCTTTGTCTCCACACTCATTCTTTCTTGCAAACTTTTATACATATAAGCTACTGTAGTAAATTCCAACTCTGGTTTTGGAAATTTCTGCCTCTCTGGCTCCTTGTTTACCTATCATCTTTCACACATACCCTTTTGCCAATTTGTTAATTCTCTGTCCTATTCCCCGGTTTCTTGTGTTTCCTCAAGGACATTGATCTGAGTCTGACTTTCAGTAGTTCCTTTAGTCAGTGTTCTTGATCCAAATCCATAGCAAATAACCTATTATCCACAGAGACACAGAAGTATTCAGTATATTCATAAAAAAGACAAATATTTCCCAGTTCATCAGTCATAGACGTGATCAAACTCAAGAAGTTCTGAAATTGTGAGTGAAGAAAAAATAATTGTGTTTGGACTAAAATTTCCTAATAAAATAATTTTCCCAAGTGTTTTGAAATATTTGAGAGAACCCTGACGTAAGCAACTAAAGAAACTGAGCTTGGCAGCCCCAGCTCCTCCAGGCTTCCTGCCTTAGCCATGATTCCTAACCTACAATCCTCAGCCCAACCGGGATTTCCATGCACCCAGGCTCTGCTGTGGGGCTGAACTGGCAGATCGGCCAGCGCCGGGGGCTGGCAGCCTCCCACCTCCTCAGGAAGGGACCCAGAGACCAGGAGTTCTCCAGCTTTGCAGCAGCCAGTGGTGTCTTGGAGCTGTGGACCCTGGTTGCTTATACTTCAGAGTACTGTTTTAGATGACCTAGCAGGAAGCCAGGACTGTTTGGTCAGAATTCTTTAAAGATGGCATGTTTTTGATGAAGTGGCAGGGTTCTTTCTCCCCCTAGTATTTTTAATTGGAAAATTCCTGAGAATAATCATCCCTGGCTACAGTGCAACAGAATCAGGCCTGGAGGGTTTGAGTCACAAAACACAGCTTAGACCTTTGGGATCATTTGGAATGTAAGTTAAGGTAAACAGAAATACCTTATTGTAAAACATTCATCAGATCCTTCAAGCTGCTGCTGTTTGAAATGAGGAATCAAAGAGCAGCTGCTGCTGCCCTGAGTGATCCACGTACATATCAGAGGTGCTCACCAACATTGCTTGACAGAAATGCTGCCCTATTGCAAAAACAATGCAGAGCACAATGGTCTTGGCTAACGGTTCCTGCAATTGTTCTCCGTATTAGAAAAACCCCTAAACTTGTGCAAACATACCCATCTTCAGAAAGCTTATAAAAGTACATACAGGCCGTTAGATGTATCTGAAGATATTGCTGTTCCTCAGAAACAAATTACCCAGCTGAACATCATAGAAATAATGAAGTTGTCAGCAACAACAGCGCAACTGTGTTGTTTTGTCAGTCTCGTGTTGATTATGCTATCTAGTCAGACACTCCATACAGAGCTAATTTATGCCATGTATTGTTTGCCCATGACTACTCCCAGCTGCACTGCATTTAATCCAAGTTATAGCAGAACATTTTACAAACAGGAATTAACAAGCTTTTCATAGCTGGCAATTTCTAGATTAGGAAAGAAAAAAGGAAAAATAGAATTTACCAAAATTGAGCATGGAACAAAGCTGGACAGAGGCAGACATGCACGATTCCAGAGAAGTACCTTTTTTTATTATTATTTAAACTATAGCTATAAAGTGATGTTGTCTTCAAAGATCAGAAGAATTTTTAGGGTTGTGACATGGTCATTCAAAAGACCAGAATGAGCTTATAAATATATAGATAGGTGTCATTGCAACTTTTCAATGATTACAGTAATTAGTAATGTATTTACTAATATAAGGTTTATTTCTGAAGGAGAATCTCCCTTTTCTTCAAAACCGGCACTAAACAAGGGTCATTATTTGTGATACTGAGCAAAGAAACAACTTTGATAACAGAAGAACAACTTCCTGCTATTCTGTGTTTGTTTCACTAAACAGATATTCCTAAGCAGTGTTTGTTTCACCAAACAGATATTCCTTAAAGAGCAGCTTGTTTATCCTGATAAAAGTAGCAATCTGTTTAAGCGCAATGATTTCTCCTTAACAAATATTTTATAGTGATTAAAATCAGGCATTTCAAAAAACAAGAATAAAGTACCATTTCAGAAAAACTTTAACTGAGGACAGGAAGTAGAAGGAGGGGGACTACTTTCAGAGGCTAACATTTAACTGGGAAGAATAAATTTTCCAGATCCTGAGAGACACAGACTATTCTAGATAACAACAATTCAAAACAAGAGTCTATTTGTCTGCATTATCAGAGAAAGAACCACAAGGAGATCTGTCTCACTAGACCAGCTTTTGTGAATAGCCCCATGGGTCATCTCTAAGAGCGAAACATCACACTTCCTGGCTATGATAGTTTTACACAGGCTTGAATTCATACTGCAATCATTTACTCTGATGTGACTGTTCATTTACATTTTAGTTAAAATGAAAATAACGCTGAGGAGTTCCAAACCAGTGTCTCTCAGGAGCAATACAAAAACCTAAACAGAATTGAAGCGATTGCCGTGAAGTAACTCTAGGCTTTCCAGTGCAATTCTATTTCACATTGAGTTAAAAAGCACATTTAAACATTAATTTTTGCTGAGCATTTATGATAGCTTTCAAATCATGAAGATCCAAGGTTTACTACAGAGGCAATGTACATGGACGTAAAAGAGTTTTTGTTAAAGCCTTTTTATAATTTACAGAGACAAGGACATACAATTATGTATACTTTACAAGGGGCACAAGACACAGCAAAATCAGTGGCAAAACTCAAAATATGTGATTATTCTTTCCTGAAGTCCAACATTTCAATAAAAGTAAAATTAAAATGCAGGCAATGCAACCAAACCTTTCCTGTGTAGAATGTAGGAGATCTGTAACATACTTTGCCAAAAATAATTACTTTTTTATTGCAGTGGCAGCTTTTACGTAGCAGTTCTAACGTTGCAGTTAGAATAGCAGTTCACAAGAATATACTCTCATCACTTTCCTTAAGCCCTAAACTTGATGAATCTGTTTCCTTTCAGTTAGGTATGTCAGCCTCTCAGTAAGCAATAAATATTATTACTAGTCCTCACTTTGCTGCCATGAGTCTGATCTCCACCGCCACAAACGAGAACAGAAGAGAAGGTGATCATTTCACTCTAATGAGCACATACTTTTTGGATGGATTTAGTTCACAGCTTCTGTTTCCATTCCTCCATCTTCCTCATGTCCTAACTAAAGAATCAAATGATTCTGAAATAAATTCCTACTTTTTGTGGCAGGTTGCAGCAAGCATTACTCTGTTTTCCACTAGGTCAAAGAGAATCTGATTCAGACTGAGATTCTTGGTTTTATTTCCTACATTCAAATTCTGACTTATCGAAGTACTTGGTATGCAGCCTTCAAACCACCTACTCCTTTCAGGACTAAAAATCCCAATCCCTCTTCATTGTGGTATAGGCCAAATCCTGATATGTTAGCAAGAGTCTCTGAACTTCCACCTTGTTAACAGGCCACCTGGGACATGCATTACTCATTCTTTCTCACTCATCCTTAAATCAGAAAGAACAGTGCTGGTTAATCTTGGGGCAGAAGGTGCTTACCACACACAACAGAGGATCCACTCTAGGTAGTACAGCTGGCATGGCCTGCTCTAAGTCACACTCTGAGCTGATTCAGCCTCCAGCAGGGCCAAGTTTCAAAGTACCTTTTGTTCTTCAGCTCATACTAAAACACTTCTAGTCCTAGAGTACATAGACATTGGCTGGGAAAGCCTTTGTGATACCAAGCTCACATACCCTACAAGTTTACTATATCAAGAATGTTTTGTTATCTACACATTCACTTAAGTTTCAGTTACATGCAGCATATTGAAAAATATTAAAAATGAACTTTGAAAAGTGTAAAAACCCCAACAGCCTATTATAAATAACTACTAACTATATTTTTATAAATGAAGTACTTAGTGTTTGTACATCACTATCCAGATATTATGTTCATTATAGTTGTCACAGGAGATAGATGGGGAGAATAATTTGCTGCTGTGTGAAAAGATTGAATATTGATTTGAAAACAAGGACTTGTGGTCCAATGAAATAACATTCTCTGCAGCTAGAAGTGCTAATCTGACTTCATCTGAATTGAGTTAATAAATATTTGCAAAACCAGGCAGCTTAGGTGGCTTAATTAAGAAAACACTTGCTTTTCACCTTTAGGAATTCATTTCCTCCAGGGTCAGAGTTTGGTGGTCTTACAGCTATCACACAAACTTCTACACAATTTGGAATGATTAATGATCTCTGTTCAGAAAAATTATGAGGTGCTATAAGGAAAAATTAACTGAATTCACACAATGTGAAAACTCTCACTGAGTACCTTTTCTCTGCCTTTTTTTTTTTAAGGGAAAAAAGGGAGCATGCATTTCATAGATAACTTGTATGAGTAACCTACAAACCTGCACAGAAGTATCTTATACAGTAATGCAGGCAACACCGAGTCCAACTGAAATCTTACAGGTATTAAGTGCTGAACAAGAGAATAACACTTCAGACATCACTGACCAGTATGACACCTTAGCCCTTGTACAGAAAAAATGCCCATGGGTTTTAATGCAGGTGCTCTTCTTGACTGTAATATTAAAAAAACACAAACAAAACCAGAAGCGTGCAGTTTTATCACACCAATGAATAGTTTTGAATTTCTTTCTTTTTGTGACCACTTCTGATTGGTAAACACTATGCTTTAGATCATATTCTGCACTGTTTCACTTTTAGTGCAGATCTTTTGAATGATTGCAACTGAGAATAAAATTTGCCTCTTTGAAGATACCATTCTGGGTGAAGTCCTGCCTCTGGGCCTCTGTCCACTTTTCCAAATAGGCACTATTGCAACAGATTCCATACAACATCCAGTGTTGCTACTCAGCTAGCAATAAAGCTGTGTATTTGCAATGAGAAGCTTGCTTTGTGATCAGTTTTTGGTTTTGCACTAATTTGAGCAGTATTGGCAAATATGCACACCTTGGTCAGAACCTGAGCACTTATTTTTCCTGTCTTTTGTCAATATGTTGTTGATCTCCTTCTAAAGTATGACCACAATCACATGTTATGATGCTATTAACCAAAACCACTTCTACTCTGATGATGGTATGTTAATTTAAATATTGATAGCAAAAGCTTTTTAGGTAGAACAGGTTGTTTCTTTAAAAGAAAGGAAGTCATGAACATTAATGAACACATTTAAGGTTCAAGAATCCCAGGTAGCAGTACGAGTTTTAACATGAATATGGACACCTCACTGTCTCCTAGGTACGTCATGATTTCCTTTCCTCAGCTTCTGATCTATTAAATATACAGCTGACAGGAAGTCATGAAGCTTAAATCCTCAATATTTGTCAAGTATTAAGAGATTCTCAGATGGACAACAGTTTATTATACAGAGTCCTCTACAGAAAATCACGTGCCGTGATACTTTTGGAAGCACCTAATCTTTTCTATTGCCTATACTTTACTATAAAACTATGTATTTTGGTTTTAATTAGGAGCCTTAATCAGAAAGAACTCGATAATAACCCAGTATCAGTATGCAGGATGAATTTGCTGTCTTCTCTGAAAAAAAAAAACCCAAACCCAAGAAAACTATACTGAAAAACAGAACGTCAAATTGATTATTCCAGCTGCACTTTATAAGAAGCAGTGTTAAACATGAATCATATAAGATTCTTTCTTAGAATTTCTGGTGCAGATGGCTCTGTTGCCTACTGTTCAATACAAGTAAGGTGAATTTTCTTGAGAGAAATGTTGAACTACAGTGAGGGAAAAAGACATCAAGCCGATAAGAACTACTTCAACCTTGAACCATAGATAAAGGGCAACCATGAAAAAAACATGTAAAAACTCCATTTAAAATTTTTAAAAAGGATCATTCAATGACACAGTAATCCCTTTTACAATATTCCATCAGAAAGCTCAGCTACACTTTCACACTAACTATACTGGAATTACGGTTGTAAGTACCAATACTGGAAAGTTCAATGGACTGCAAATAGGCCAGGAAAAGGAAGGGAGGGAGGGGGATTTGTCCGACGGTTACTCAGTGTACCTGTGGCAGAGCTAGAATAGGACATTAATATTGTTCCTGTGTCTGTCTATACCTCATCATACAGCTTAACGGAAATGCTAGAAATTTGTCCAAGCTTGGCTCATCTGATTTAGCCCCCCAACTTCAAGAAATTACCATGGACTTGAATTTTAAAATTACTCACATGCTACACTGATACTTGTGCTAGAAAAGTCTATAGATTAGATTACATAAAATTAGAATAAATGTGGCCAATTGAATGATGCCATCCTTTTCTTTAAACAAGGCTATATTAAGAAACAACAGTAAGCAAGAAGCATTTCTTTACTGAGAGGGTGGTCAAACACTGGAACAGATTTCCTAGAGACGAGGTCGATGCCCCAAGGCTGTCAGTGTTTAAGACGCATTTGGACAATGCCCTTAGTAATATGCTTTAACTTCTGCTCAGCCTTGAATGGTCAGTCATGCAGTTGGACTAGATGATCATTGTAGGTCCCTTCCAGCTGAAAATATTCTATTCCAAGTGAACCCGTACTTCAGCAACAAGCTAAAGTATCAGTATTTCAGTATTATAGAAAAGTTTTATTACTAAGCCCATTATTATATCAATCTCACAGTTTAAATATAACTTTCTATATTCTGAAAAGCATCCAGACACTTAAAAGATCACGTTCAAACAAGTTCCATCCTTAAAGAATGATTCTTTAGAAGGGTGAGAAATCCAAGACTAACTACCAGCCTCCTGAAAATACAAACCAATAGTGTCAAAGTGTCTAGAAATTGAATGCTCAATCAGATACGAATTGTGCTGGAGGAATACAAAATTGTAGGACATAAACCCACAAGCAAAACAGCTGACATGGAAGAAACACACTTACAAGCTTAATAGTACCAGCCTGCACCCCTGCCCCCCCCCCCCCCCCCCCCCAATTGCCTAGATTTTCCTCTATTTATACTAGAAGTTAAATTTTTAATATAAGTAATAGAAAAAATATGATTCATACAATTCCAAATAGTTCTAATATGTGTTTAAAGAAATAATGCAGTCATAATTATACACCATTAAAAACAGAAGTTTTGGTGAGAGTTTTTTACAACAATTTATCTAAGAACAACTGAACATGATTTTAGTTTGTAAGCCTCCTTAGCTTTTCGGTCTTAGGTTTGAGGAGGGGGAATCTCTCAGAAGGTTAGAGATATGAAACCTCACTGTATATGAGAAATACCTCCTTTCTTCAACCTAGATTCAACTATTAAAAACAGAAAATCACAACAGAAACACCAATCCTAGCAAGCTTTGGCAGTACTGAGCTACTGCTGTTCTATGTTGTCAATCAGTTGTCAAAATGTAGAAGAAAGTTGTTTCTAAGTTCAATCAATATTTCCAATTATGCACACAGTGCTTACAATAGATGACAGTGCAAGAATTAAATGCCAATTGCATACCAGAAATACATTTGAAATGTGAAGTGAGAATTAAATGAGTGATCACAAGTACACAAGAAAACAAAGTAGTTAGGATTGCAGTGGTAAATTTTGAATTTGCAGGAAAAGCTGTCTGCCTGCAAGATGTGGTTTTGAGAACTCATCCTCCAAAGCAGTCAAGTCCTTTTGATTTCTTTCATCTGTCTATCCAAAGAAACATCTGAACTGTATTTCCAAGCAAACAATAAAACTAGATGACTTTTCAGAGATAACTCATGAACTTTTCCTTTCCTTGAAAAGCAATGCAGAAAGTGAAGAAATTACTGCTGAAAATTACTATATCAATAGGTGTCCATCTAATAAAAAGCAACCAAGAGAGTTAGAATATATTAAAAAATTTAGATATACACAATGAGCTTTTTAGACATGATTAGAGAGCAACTATATTTCCTCAAGAAAAACTACCAGGTAAATAATTTTCTGTAAATAGTACTTTTGAGGAAACTGCTTCCAGATGATTTCTGAATAAAAAGAAAGGGAAAATTCATTACAGCATTTGCTTCAAATTATACAACCAACTAATTAGCAAGTAGCATCTTTCAATATGGAATAATTAATACAACTGAATAGCATACACAGATGGGTGAGAAAATTAAGCTTATGAGTGAAATATGAAAGCCAGAGAAGTCTGAAAATAATTACAATGGAATTTTATTCCATTAGTTCAACATAAAGAGATATTAAAGTCATTTTCACCTCTGTCTCTAGGATGACAAGACAGCACACTGATATAAAATTATAAATTTCACCTATTTCAAATAACACAGGATTTTACACTGTTATTAATCCAGGAACAAATGGAAAAGAAAAAAGTCACCTTTCTTTACAATTGACAAGTTACGATTTAAAAAGGTCAAAAAATGGCGTTTGCATTATCTGGACTGTTCTGAAAAATAATACTATACTAAGAACGAATGATGAAAAAAATATGTTCAGGAAACCTCCACAAATGAAGACGATCAATCATGGATCAGAAATTACCATCCAAAGCTACTGACCACTATTAACTACAACAGGATTTGAGCTTTTATATTTTGATTGGCTTAATTCTTTTGCTGGACAGCACAGAAGACATGCAAAGCTTTTCTGAACTACAGGGTGAACATTCTGCAACTTGTTCCTATTACCCACTGCTCATCTGTCTACATTCTTCTATTGGCACCTTTCATGCAATCTGAACACCAAAGCTGAAAGCTTCTTTAACTTCCACTGATACCATCATAGCAACAATAAGCAGCTGTCAGGGAGTAAAAATGTGCAGCATCCACCTATTACTGTTTTGAAGACAAATTTTTTAAAAATCTTGAATGACCTTTTGTTTAAAAATTGCAAATGCTTAGAAGTCATATAGGAAATTACTATTGGATCTACAGCATTTTTCCAAGATAAAGACCAAGGCAGGAAGACATGCTGAAAAATAATTTGGTACCAAAAGATAGATGAAGGATAAATTATAGTGAAACTAAAATAGATGAAAATGTAATTTCAGTGATGGAATAATCCCTTCTCTTATTACTAGCTATACTTGTAGATAAATAATTCTCACCAGTTTAAACCGATACAATCTCAGTCCATAGAAGAAAGCAAGTTGCTATTTTGCTAAATCATTTTGAAAGTCCCAATAGATGTGTACCTGAATCATTCAATGTGAAAACTTTAAAAGAAATGGTCCAGGATGAGTTACCACTGATCTTTATAGCATGGATTTGTGACAGGGTCTGGGAAAGGAAAACATACACAGGACTTCTAAGAGCAACTTCTGATGATAGTTCTTCAATTACAATAGCAGTTCATAAACAGCTGAAAAAAATAGGACACCTTCCCCATTAGGTATATTCTGTGACAGAGGAAATAGGTATTTGCTTTTCCTAAAGCTAAATGAAGCACAAATGCACAGACTATGTAACAATGAAAGCACCACTCTAATTTTTTGGATCTTGATCTAGGATCTCTGCTAGAGTATGTATATATCCCAAGCATTTCGTCTTTCTGGAAAACCTCCAAAATCTCAGTCATTTGGCTGAAGTATTATAAATGGGAATATAAATGATACCAGCTTATTGGAGATGGACAAAGAGTTTTCTGGTAGTTCTTGCGTAATAAAAAGATATAAAATAAGAAATCTGTGCAGCTGTTCAGCTTGCAGCTTTCCATTGCAATTTAGCAACCGTTTATTGCAATCTGAAGATGCTCCAGTTATTACCTCTGTGCTCTCTGGTTAAAAGATAATAGAAGATAATAAAAGATAATAGAAGACTCTTATTTGTTGCATCAGACTCACTAAAAGCAAATATTTCACTCTTAGAAAATCAGGATCTTGGTTTTCTCACTGCTTTGATGGTCACCTTCATCACAATAATCCTGTGAAATACACAGCTTCAGAGAGGGATTGGAGATAAACTGCTCTGGCAGCTCTTCCTTTTATTTATGCTTTGCATAGAAAGATCAGAAGCATTGTGCATTCAGCAAGCATTGTCAGTATCTTCAACTCATGCAAACTATTATTCAGAAAACAAAGCTGACTGTTACCTAGAAAAAAATATTGTCCTATTAATTTGCAACAAGCTAGTTAAAGCAAAACAATTTAGTGACAACTTTGTATACCCAGAAATTTATTGCAATAATGAAATTGCTTTCTTGAAATTGGGATTATATCAAAGAATTTTTAGAAATGACAGGAAAACATGAAAAAGTCTTCTTTCACACTAGCACTTTACTGTAAAAGTAGTAATTTGGAGGACTGGCAAAATAGTACTGTGGAATGACAGCTCTGATCAAACTGCAAAGCACTGGTTAATATCTCATTAACTTTGCTACTGCAGGCATAAACTCTTTCTGATCAATGTCTAGATAAAAACTTTTTTTTTTTACTTAATTATGTCATAAAGAAACAATAACGTAGTAATTTCGTAGGCATTGGCACGTTTCCCCTCACAACAGAAGAGAAAAACTGCTCTCATGTCTATTCACCACTCTCTAAATGAAAAGGGAAAAGATGTTAGTCTGATAAACATAAGAGTCACATTCATGATAAAACATACAAAATTATCAGCAGAAAGATGTTACATATTAGAGGTGTCCTCATGTAACCTTCCGTAGAGCTCCCTGAACAACTGTGTGACATATCGCTACTTCAAAGATTAAGCAACTGAACATATTTTGGCACCAATTTACATAACAAAACAGGTTTTTAAGCAATTCCAAGTAAGTCTGCTAGATTTTTACACTGTGAATTTAATAATTAACAGGCACTCCTTTAAGATTCTAATGCTGAAAATGCTTCCATTCTAAGAAACAAAATTAATAGAATGAATCCTGCTTTAACCTACATTTTCAGGCTTTTATAACATTAATGTTTTGTTTAAATTGAGATTTTTACAGAGGACACTAAAGGCTCCACAAATTATTGTGAAGTTTAGCAAGGTAAATGTCATTTGAGCAGCTAAATGGGTAGGCATTATAATCATCAATGCCTACATTCACACTGAGCTCTGTACTTGTGTAAATCTGGATTCAACCCAAAGAATTCAGGAAGATTTCACACAGTGAGACAATCATATATTTACTTATTCATTAATATTTAAATTAAAATTTAAATATTTTAAAAATTAAAATTTAGTTTCCACTGTGTAAATTTATACACAAAGTGTGGGAGAGGAAGGCCAAGAGGAAATGTGTTGGGCTTGATCCTGCAAACTGCTGAGCACATGCTTCACTTTATACACAGGAACAGAGCTGCTGCAGGAGCAAGGCTGGCAGTCGCAGCATCCCTCAGCTCTGCACAGCACAGAGCAAGATGAAATAAGACCCTCTTTGAGTTGTGGCCCTGCACTTAGCTAGTACGGTGGGGACCCCACATTTCTAGAGCTAGGAGGCAGGGACAAGAAAAGTATAGCAGAAAAGATTTCTTCAGAAGATTTTCCTTTTTCTGAAGGATATGAGGGGAGTTCTCAGGAGGTACGAAAGACAGCCAGACAGATGATTAAGACAGTCCTTTCACAGATTGCAAGATGAATGGAAAATGCCCTCATGAAATACTGGAGCTACTTCTTGATGTAGATAAATGCTTCTTTAAGCTGCCTCATGTGTGCAATGGCAAGCCATAGACCTACAAGCAGGCCCGATACCAAAAAAACAGCAAAGGGATTTGCACAAACTGAGGCTAACCTATATTAAAGCACTTACACAACCATTAAACCTCATGTTCCTTTACCACTGCGTCTTTACTAGTAATTGTAGGAAGACACTGGTTTTTGACTTTTCTTTATGATTACTCTTGGCTTTGCCCACCCACTTACAACCTCAACTATAATAAGGCTATTTATGGTAACTATTACACGATAAATTAACCCCCCATTTTTGATATGTATACGCAAACACAGCACTCCACTTAGTGCCCTTATGAGGTACAAAGAGGGTTGCTCTGACTGGACCTGTGACTGACCTATGCATTTCCACACTTTAATATGCTCCTCTCCAACCTGTTGTTGGGATTCCTGTGCCACACAGCATATTGCATTAATCAGCAACATCATGCCACACAGCTGCTCTTAGGCATCAAGATTGATGTTACTGTTAAGGCAGTTAAAGTTGACTCCTTGGTCATGCAAAACACAGTGATTTCCAAGCATGTAAATGACACCAGGACTCAAAGCATTGTCACTGGCATAACAGTTATCTCCTAGAGCCAGGTACAACTCCAGCTACATTTATAGCAGAGGTGCTTCCATTTAATTTAATACTAAAATACATGCCAATTCATTCAGGCATCAAGAAGGCAGTTGCTTCATTCCATGCCAGAGCTACAACTGGATTAATAAGGATGTGATTTTAAAACTATGAGAAAAACTGGTTTGAGGTTACAAGCAGTACCTCAGAAAGTTCTTCTGAGACAACAAGCAATTGTTTAACACAAGTGGAGCAGTTCTGACAGACTGGACTGACTCTATAGTGTTGTAATTAAATCGCTAACCTGGTAAGAGGTAAGCTCATTCCCTCTTCTCCACACCAGTCTGCAAGTTTTTAATTACTCCTATAGCTGCCTCTTTCAGAGAGGAAATGTAAGTATGGATTGGAAGATAACAACTATAATGTGCAATGGTCAAACATTCCAGTTCTCGCAAACCTTAGTCAGAAATTCAACCCTGAGCCTGATAAAGTTACCCAAGTGTTGACGTCATTCTGTTTTGAGAAAAGCTTCAATTTTTATAAGGAGCTTCCCAGTGAAAACAGTACAGTAAGAATACCTAATTAGCTCCTATTTAGTGTGTTGTGAATGCACCATAATGACAACCTTCCACTTAGTGTATGAAACCAGCTGAAAGAATCTCAATATACAAAAAACCAGAAGCTTGGAACATTCTGCAATGTGCACAGTAGTTTCAAACAGGAAAAAAAAAATTCTGCTGAAGTCTTTACACTATTAAGATATGAATAACAAAGATAAACATATACTACATAGTGAGCAACAAGCATAAAGCTTTCATCTCTCTTCATGGGAAATCCTATGGAAGGTGAATAAACCCATAGAGACCATCATAGGACCTCCTGCCATACCATTCGAGAAAGCTTTCTTTTATCCCAATAACTGACAAAGTATATGCATTTAAAAGATTTGATTGCTTCCTGTATATCTGCAGCTAACTGCAATTTTAAAGCCACTCATTTGTTGAGCTACCAGGCTCAACAATTAAAGTCTTCATTTAGAAAAATAAAATAAATCACAATCAGTTAAATTTGGCACCTTCCTTGATCATTCTTCCCCAATAGTCCTAACTTAGGAGTGGTTATTCTCCCTTCTCTTCAGATCCTTCTCTAAGCTCTCTCATCAGGATTTCAAAGTTAGATGATCAAATGCGCAGAGAGGCACCTAATTTCTCACAGGCACTTCTGAGAGCCCCTGACTAGGTCTACAGTGAACGATTTTCTTTCTCTCCCCCTGCCCCCACCCTTTTTCTGGCCTTTGATCTTTAGAAAGCACAAATGCCATTACAGTGAATAAAGTCATAGCCCACAGAGTCAATCCCCTACTATTTACCTCTTTCCTCCCCGCCCCCTTCACAACCAAGACTCCAGCACAACCAAGCTAGTTAAGTTGGGCTAAGATACAGCAGCAGGTATCATCAGCACTGTGACAAATGAGAATGTGTGTCAGGGGAGACTGTTTAAACAAACAGTTGGATGCTTGGGAACGCAGACAGAAGACCTAAGATCTTGCTCTTTTTTCTTTTTCTTTCCCCCTCCGTCTCAAAACAGAAGATTAAGTTTGCTGTGAACATGAGCTGATGAAAAGAATTCAAATAGCGCTTTGAATAGTGCCACTGGGAGTGTCACAGGAGAATTACAAATTGCTGCTGGAGACACCAGTCTCCCTTTACAGAAAGTTAACATAAAAGTACACATATCTTCTTTCTATAAGGTACTAACTTGTAAATTAACCTTTAATGGAGTATAAATGATGTCCTGAAAGAACTGCTTATGCAGCTATATTTATGATCTAGAAAATTGCAAATATTTACAAGATTATAGGTGTTAATGGTCTGTCAAAAATGTTTGTATATTGTATATACATTAAACCTCAGTTTAAGACCACCCTGCAATAAAGACCACCCCATTTCTTGTCCCATATAGAATTTCAGTTTGATTCTATATATTCCATTCCTTATAACAAGGCTAGGCCCCAGCATACATCCAAACCACTCTAGATGAGGAACTTCTCCATAAGACCCGCTTAACTTACTCTCTGTTCCCAGATCCTCTGTGCAGCTGTCTACTAGCCAGTATTACCATTGCTATTCATCTTCAGTAAGGGACCTGAAGAACATTCCAAATTGCTCCACTGCTCTTGGCATACTCCAAAGGCAAAGGAAAGCTGGAGGGGACAGTCAGACACAGGCTTAGGGGAACTGAACAGTACTTCACTGCAACACAAGCAACAACTCCACCTTCCAACATTCCTGCCTCAGTTTCCCCACTCAGATATAAGCCAGTCACACCTTTTAATGAAGCATCTTTAGCATCTCAGTAGCCTCCTCTAAGGAACATATTTACTGTTCAAACACAGGTCATCAGTAAAGAAAATAGATAAACCAAATCCTGCTGTCTGGCCTCTCTTAAGACCTCTGTTTCCAAGGGCTTCTGCTGCTGTCTACACAGCAGGTGTACTAGCAGGGCCTTTCATCTAGCTGGTAGAGCAAGCCCCTTTCCCTGACCCAGCACTCCTACAGTAGCCCCCTATTCCCTACAGCTCTCTCTCAGCTAAGCTGCTTGTTGTTCTTTTATCTCACCACCTGGGTGCAGATAATTAATCACATGTGGGGCTACACACCCAACTCCTTAATACAATATTCTCTCCCTGTGGCTCAGTACAATTCAAACTTTTCATTTTCTACATTCAGGTCTCACGTCTGAGCTTTCTTTTTTCTCTAAGCTCATTATTTGAACTGTAATTTTCCTTACAACAATTTTTAATTGAGGTTTTCTACCAGTGCTGCAGTGAAGTAAAAAGAAAACTTCTCCTCTTTGAGTTAAGAGCAAATTCTATATTTGTCTCTGAGTTAATTTTTTTTTGCTAAATAATTATTAATATATCTTTTTCTGACATAAGTTATAGTGACAATAATTTCAATACAAGCTATTGACTGTATTTGCTATTCAAAGTGAGAGACTACCTTGTCCTCTGATCTATTACAGTTTCTTTCCTGGGCAACTGAGTAACTTTCTGTGTCAGAAATTTGGTTCAGACTTCTGAATTGAAATTTCTTCTTCTGCAAACATTGTCATATAAAAACGGTTGGAATTTGTCAGTGAGACATTTTGAAATTTTTTTGGAGCTGTGCATAACTAAAACCAGTTTCTTACTCAAAAGATGTTACATTTTTTAATACTTTAGAAACATCAGTGTATTCACACATAAATACAGCTGGGGGAAAATAAATATTTTAGGAACAAATACTTGGGCCTCTGCCTGGGTTTTATTACAACAGATTATTTTCTTTTGCAATTTATCATTTGCTGTACATTACCTTGTTCAATGACCGAAAAAAAAAGTTCTTCTTTAGGATAAAAAAGTCAAAGGAAAACTTGAAAAGTCTCTGTCACCACTGACCTCATGCACATTTTTATTGATATCAAATTGCTCGTATTTTTTTGCCTTGCCATTTTCATTTTTATACCTGCTGGGTCAGATCTTCAAGTGGTGTAAACTGGCATAAACCTAATGCTTTCAATGAAACTATGAGAGCTGAGGATCTGGTATCAATTATTGGGGATTTTCTGTTATCCAGTGAGACAATGTAAAAGCAGATCCTCTCCTAATGTTAAAACAGAACTATCTGCAAGCTAACCATAGAGATCTATCTTAAATGAACTGCTATTAGGAAAACATTATCTTCTAAGATTTTACATAGATCTTCAAATTATCTAATTATTTTTATGCTGTAATTCTTGTCAAGAGAATAATAAAAGTTAAGTGTCTCTCAAATTATGAAACATTTAATTTTCTTACAAGTACAGAATTTGCTTGGATAGCTCAATGAAATGGTATTTCAATTTTAGTAGTTTCACGCAGAAAGAGCTGACATATCAGTTTGGCTGCTAGTAAGCGGCACAGCAAACAACAAAGCTCATATATCATTTTGGCTTTTCAGGCACTGTATTTGACCTGGAGTTTTGGCTGGCATGACCAGATACATTACTAGGTTCCCGAGTGTTCCTCTCATCTCGAGTGCATAGTTTCAATGAGTGTTCTCTAAATCTTCTTCTAAGATTATTCAGTCAAAAGGGCTTTTTAGACAAGCCTTCAGTTAAATTCCAGATTTTTATTTTTAATAGTCCTACAGGTTATCTTCTGGTTTTGGGGCATCCACTGAGTAGAGATGAAAAGCCCAAGATCTCTATCAGATCAATGACAGGTTTTGTTGCAAGCAAACACTGTACATGTCATACAGCTTCTGTGCTTCTAACAGGTATTCCCCATGTTAAATAAAAGCATTATAAACTGTGTATTTATAACTCTGTTATAGAACAAACAAAACCTCCACACAATCATGAGTCCTGGTCAATGAACTTTGAAGACTGCAATGTTAGCTTTCAAGGACAAAGAGAAAACTCCAAGATCTCTCTGATTAGATAGCTGAGACGCCTCTTAATTTTCTCTGATCATTAGAGCACTGAGCTATAAGTTGCCATTAATACAGTTGTGTTTCTTCCTGCCGATACTCATACTGGAAGAGTATTTTCCACCAATAAGTGGAAACATCCTGATTTACCATATGCAAACATATGTATTTGTGGCTAGTTTATATTATTTTGATTTTTTCCCAGTATTTTTATTTGGAAGTGTACATCCCATTTTGGTGTCTTCCCTCTTGATACTTACACAGAGAGTGATCGTGGACCTTGAATCAATAGTTGATTCCAACAGCAGTTAAATGTCTTTGTGGATCTGAGCCTTCATGTTCCTGCATTCAAGTTTTTCCTCTGTAAAAGAAGAATAAACAGTTCTTTCTTTCCTCTCCTCTATATGTTCATGTTCAGACTGCAAATTCTTCAGGGCAAGAATTCTGTTAATAAATGTTGGTTTAGTGCCTACTACAATGGGTATCTGCTCACAGTGGGGTACTACTATGCTACAAAAAAAAATAGTAAATATTACTGACAGTAAAAATACAGCTCATCGACTAAAGGTGCATGAAAAGAATTTTGTCCTGTAGGACATCAAAGTTCTTAAAAATTCATATGTCAAGTATTGCCATCTGAACTAAATTAGTTTTGTAGAACTAAGATTTCATGGCAAATAAAAATAGTATATCATCTTAATAAAAGCATCATGTGCAAAGGGAAAATAAAAGCAAGAAAGATATGATTTTATAGTACTTGCACAGTTCTTCTTACTCTGAACTGAAATTCAAAACTACCAAAAGAAGCAGCCATCAAGAGCCACATAATCAATCTGCTGCGAAGCTGGTGCTGGTCTCCAACTCATTTGATACAAAGGACAGTGGAAACAATAGGAAAGTTTGCAGAAGTGTAGTAAATAATTCTAATGCTTTGAATTGCAAAGGGTAAGCAGCCTACCAAAAGTATTTATCAAAGTCATATTGGGGGAAAGAAACATCACCAAACTGAACAGTGCAAGCCAGATGCTTGGAGATTAAATGGGGTCAAAAATGCAACCCTAATTTTCATAACATCCTCATAAAAATTCTCAGGAAACTGCTTTCTGAACCTGTTATGGAAGAGATTTTTTTGAAAGTTAAAGGGGAGTTGCAGAGTGAGATTCTACTAAATAAGGTCAGAATTACAGAGGACAGGAAAAATAACCTGTTCATTAAATAAAACTAACATAAAAATCAATACAGAACAATGGCTAAAAGTAGCTGACAGTTATGTCTAGACTTGTGAGATCAGATTTACATCTTTCAATTTGCACTTGTGTTGAAGGTTCAGATCAGAGTCAGATCTTTAATCCCTTCAATGTAGGAACCGGAATTATTCCATACAAGGGAACGAACATACTTGACTTTTGTGAACTCCCCAGACTTACCCATAAACATAAACATAAACATAAACATAAATATAAACATAAATATATATAATGCTTTCTAATATTTGCAGCTCCTTTCAACCCTTGTGTCACTCCCCCTTTATGACTGCACATCATTTGCTCAGCAAACTGAAATCATATAGTTGAAAATCAACACTATAGAGATTAAAATAGTTGGGTTTGAGTGTTATTGTTTGAAGCTACTCAGAAGCATAGAAAAATGTTTATCTGTATTGATGATTTTAATTTTCTTTTTCTTTGAAATCTCAAATTTCAGTGAAATTTCTTATAAAAAGTTCATATTTACTTTTTTTACCTGTTACAGAATGGATTGAAAATGAAACAAACAAAAAAAGATTTTCCTTCTAATTTCAAATTTAGTAATATTGGACCAAAATATTTTTGAAATGCTCTGAGACCTTTCAGTTTGTGTGTGGTTTTTTTCCTACATTATACAACAAGATGCAATTCAAAATAAATTTTTCACCTCTACAAAGTCTTATACCATTCAAGACAGCCTGTTGCTTGTGTTACACCAGGAATTTTGAAGCAAGTGCTATTACTTTTTTGCTGTATATGTAATAATAGGAGATGTCACTATTCTTATTTTCTCACTGGGACTAGAGACCATATGATTCAAAATACAGAAAATGAGGTCACCTGAATTTTATTAACAAGGGCTCACAATCAGAGTGGTTAGTGTTGCACAAAATTCCATTTCCAAGTGCATTTCTAGAAGGACAAGCATTGGCAGGATGTTGATCTGATATTTAACCTACAAGATTGCAACTGCATTACTAATAACCTATATTCTCACAGATCTGTGCACTCTGGTAAATCATAACTGAGTGAGCCGAGAGGGCTGTAATAAATACGGAATTGAGGGGAGGATGTGGGTAGGGGACTGGATCACAGTATATCGATACTGTGCTTCTCCCTTGTCCTTCAGTAATGAGTTTCTGCAGCTTCTTTAATCTAAACACAGGTGTCAAGAGTAGGAGCAATATATGCACTTACAATATTGCACTTTTTAATATATATAAACCCAAGCCTAAAGTCCATTGAATATAATGGAATATGTCTCTAGATTATTTCTATGGTGCACAGGCTTTAGCAAAAGAGAGGATTTTATTTTCAAGAAAGAATTAAGATGGAATCCCCTCAATATGCAAAGGCCAAGGTACCAGAAGCCCCAAAAAGTAAGTCAAGGCCGTGTTATTCAATCTCTCTTAAACATAATGAATGATGAAGCCCATCAGATATTAAAGGAAATATTGATTTTTTAAGTCCTTGTGATGCCCTATAGCTGCCATTCAAAAAGCCATCTGATATTTTCACTTATCACTAACAGTTCCCATGCCAGCAGCACTAGGCCAATGGTCAAAGCAATGACAGGCATTTATTTTCAGGCTTCGATATTGCAAAACAATGCAGCAAAGAGAAATCAAAACTTAACAAATTGGTTGACAATTTTCTTTTAGACTCTTCCCTTTCATTTCTACCATACCAATTTACCTCCTGCTGACTTGCAAAAGAAACACAGTGTAATTAATTTGCTTTAGTGGACAGAGAAGGAATAGAAAATGCAAATATGAGAACCATAGCTTTGGTGTATTTTGGCTGACAGTTTAAACTGTAATTATTATCCACTAACAATTTGCACATAAGTGTAATTTCTAATGCAAATGAATTCTTGGAAGAGCAGACAATGAAGTTTTAGACAAGTAAAAACCAGCCACATCTGAACATACTGGCCATACACTTTTTGTAAACAGAAAATTTAGTAAGTTGATAATGTTGATACAATATGTGGTATAAATAAAGCACGCATAGGAGTGGCTACACAATGCAATTTATTTCCATCAAGGATTAAAATAATCTACCATACTTATAAACATAATCTTTCTTCTTCTGTAGAAATTCAGAAACAAATTTTCTTTTGTATTTCAGAAGAAAAGTAATTTTTAAATAAAACCGCAACTGATGTACAAGTTGCAACTCTCTCCTAAGTATTCAAAGCCACTATGGATGTAGAGCATGGTTATGTTTTGTGTTCCTACAGCCTATGAAGGAGTCTATACTCAGGGCTGCCCTGTGCAAATATGATCCCTGTATCACATTTACGGTACGTCTAACGCTTCTGCTAGTCATCAGACCCAGTGCACACGCGCTGCATGGACTGTCTGCTCATGATCAGATCACCTAGTCTGATGAGGTATGTTGTATTAATATGCATGCTTCAAGTTACTCCATGGCACATGCACATAAAGGCTGAGTACCAGAAGCACTTTCACTGGCAGCAGAGTTGCCTTGAGGTGTTTCTACCCTCCCTCATCTCTAGTTCCGTCCATACAGTAACAATTCATCACCCTGTGTTCTGCCATAGCAACTGTTTGTGATTGCAACTGTTTCAGCTAAACATAAGACATAGCCTTCTGGGGTTCCTGTAATAAGTCCAGATTGAAATACTTACTTACACATATGCTGTGCAACACCTGTGCAGCCAGCTCAACACCTTGAAAAGATCATGTCAGACCTACTGTATGGGGTATAATTGTTATGCACGTGAGGAACAGAGCAAATCTTCTGTGTGTGCAGGAAAACAAAAATACAGAGCTTGTGGAGCAGGTCAGATGCTTCCTGAAAGACTTGACTTACTGAGTGCAGCCTGAATTGAAAACACATGTGTGGTAGGGCAGGTCTGTCCAAAACTTCCGGAAAGTGTCAGATCTATTGCAGGCAGACAGCAACTGTGTAGTGCACGCGCACTTAGTCAAACATTGCTTGAAAGAACCAGCTTCTACAACTGCCACATGGGACGCAGTCACTGATGCTCCAATTGGTCTGCTGTGTTACCAGAAATTCTGGATTAATGTTTGAGTATGGCAAAATTTTTGAAGCTGAAGTTTTTATCCAGAAAGAGGAAAATCTGGAGGTGTGGTATCCCATATTTCTTCAGTAAACTCCAGTGTGAAGAATTGTTTCCCAATTTAAATTCTTGAGTCACTGTAATGACTATAATGTTAAAACACGTCAGTTGTATCTAGTCTGACATATGACCCAAGTACAACAAGCTAAACATTCCCATACTGAAACTGTGAGATAATGTACATGTATACAACATGGACAATGTTTCTTGTAGCTGTGGGATACTTAATCTCTCTCCCTGTGTACTTTGCTACACTCCCGCTGCAGCATAAAGGAAGCAATCTCTCCTCCTCTCACTGCAAAGGGATTCAGCTTGCCACAAAATCACGTTTGATTCAGAACAATATGATTGACTTTCTCTTTTTTACCAAAAAGACAGCTTATTGGAAGATGAACATGGCATACCAGAGAAAAGAATCAACAGAGGTTATGGCTTAAGCTAAAAAACTGGTACAAGTTAATTACTCTTTTTGAAGCTAAAACAGCTTCAAAAGAGGTTTCCTTTGACAGTCATCCCTAAATCTAAAAACGTGGCTGCAGAGGCCACTGGTTTACAGTCCTTCCCACATACTATGCTTTTGTCTGTGAAGCTACTAGAAATGCAACTTCAAACCTACGGCATGTACAGAGGAATCAAAGAGATGATAAGCTCATTATTTGTGCCAAATTTGTTTTGCCTAATGTGCTATTTTGGTGCTAAAATACAACTGGAATGATAGTCTCTGCAGATAAAATTAGAAACCTGATACTACGCTTGCTAAGTAGTTTGCTATACCTGCACATTCAACTTGCCTACTTAAAACTTTGGTGGTGCTTATTGTCACATCCAGGTGGGCTCAGATTTCAAGCAGTGGTTGAGCTTAAGAAATAACTAAGCATTCAGATGGAGCAGCAGTGTGGAATACTGGATAACACGCTGGGGTTGGGAGCGAGGAGACTTCATTTCTATTCTTATTATATGACCGTGACCAAGTTGCTTCCTGTTTCTCTGACCCTTTCCACCCTCATCCATCATCTGTCTGCACAGCAAGCTTTCTTTCTTACATGCAATACCTAATAAAATAGGGCCTGTAGGTGATCCTGTAACACAAATAATATCTGTACGATGATTCTTGCCTATGTTTATTACAACATGTTCCCTCCATGATATTCTATGTTTGTGATTCAAGAGATGGCAACATGTAACCATCAAACTCACAGAAGACATTATTATAATTCCTAGTGGCAAAACAGTCTTACAAGTATGTGAACCATTAATGACGCCAGAGGCTTTTCGTTTCCTTGTTGTCTGTAAATTTGCTAGTACATATCAGATACAAATATATTTTCAAGCACCAATTAATATATTTTATCTTACTTATTAAAGTGTGTGGCAAAGTTGGTCTCTGGCAATGTATCTCACTACTGCATCTGTTTACTATTTTTACTCTTTTTTTAAACCCACAATTTCTTATATTATTCTTCTATTTCACATAGGGTTTGATTTTTATGGAAAAGACCGTTGGGAATTACTGATACTTGAGAGTTTAATTGTCTCAAACAATTTGTAATTTTTATCAACAATGCATTAAGGGAACAGAAGTTATGTAGAAAGTGCATAAAGTGAATACAGAGAATAAAGACTGATCTAGAAATCATATTACTGCTTCCTAAAAAATGTGAACAGTGAGAAAAATGGGGAAAGGAGTATGAAAGAGAATTGGAGCTTTTTCACCATTATCTGAAGACCAAAAATATGATCTTTATTACATACATACTTAACTATCAGCTGCCATACAGTCTTTTTTGAACTACATGCCAGGTCTGATCAAACCATAGAACACCATGGATAACAGCTGGCAAATGTAATACACACTCCCTGGTTAAAGTTCACGTCATCAGCAGAGTAAAATGCATAGCACTAAACCCTAAAATGTGTTTAGCATTCTGGTCTTACCCCTGGAAAGCATTAAGCACATGATTTTCTACAACCCCTCAGAAGTCTGAGTAGTTCCACTAAAACCAATGTGATCACTTAAGTACTTAATTTTTAAGCGGGAACTCAGGTAGGCTGCTGGATTGGGATCAACACACTGTGCCGATCCAAACAGTAATTGACATCCTTGTTTTCAGTTGAATGCGTTTAGATCACCCAGCTCTGTACGGTGCTCGGTACAACAACCTATAGGTAACAGCAAAAGTATTAGTTCTGTGGAAGGTAAATAATGTTGCTACAAGTAGATTGGATAAATTCACATAATAGGGATTAGGCTTCAGTTAGTACTAGTTTGGTCAATCTTGCTTCCATCCCTGATACTATAAATATGCAATATTAATAAGAGCCTAACATGTCAAATAACATTAAACAATTTGTATACCCAAAGCTTTTGTGATAAGAGCTCAATTTCTTTAAATATACAGCTTTTAATGGAACAGTTATATTTCATTTGATAATACACGAGAATAAAAGGATATAAACCTAAACCTAAACTAATGAAAAATCTATGCTGAGAAAAAGGTGATTAGTTTATATACCATAAGTACCCCAAAATACACAAAGAGACTGTAATAAAGTCATCAAACTTCCATCTTTAAGATGGAATACCTATACCAAAATTACTGCTAAATAGTGAGATGGAATATTTTTTTTTTAAACAGAAAATGCCTGTGCACTGCCATGTCAGTGACAAGGTTTTCTGGGCAGATCTCTATGTGTGTAGGTGTTTCCACTCTAAGTTTCACACATCCTCAAAGCATCAATGTCACTATGTATGTGCTGGTGAGTTGATCTGCTATGTACAGCACCTTTTCTCCAGAGCTTTGAAAGTTCAGGAATCCTGAAAAAATAGTTCAAACTCTCTTTATTCTGCTCCAATAGATTCTCAGGTGAAAATAATCTAGACTCATTGAGGAAGAGTTGTCATAGTTTCATGTGCTGCCCATAGTGTCTTATGTTTTTTGTTTTGATAAATATATTCTGTCTCTACTAATCTCTTACCTGACATTTAAAAAAAAAAAAAAAAGTTTATCCTAAAATTTCTAAAATTTACCACTTAATATCCCATTCAAGCAAACGTCATGATGGGAAAACTCATAACAAAATCTCTTTTTAAAACATAGTCTCTTTAGAACATAAGACTATTTTACATGTTTGCATTAAGAAATAGAAAATAAAGCTCAGCACAGCCATTTAATGGGAACAATCTTAAGGCTTGTCCACACAGGAAGTAAAGCTAAATTAGCTGAAAGGTGTGAATTTAAAGTGCTTTAAGGTAAAGTGAACTACAGTCACTTTACTTCTGAATGAGAACATTCACACCAAACTTTAATGCACTTTAACTAATATACTTTAAAATCATATCTTTATTTAATTTGTCTTAACTTCCTGTGCAAACAACTCCTCTCTAGCACTTACTGAGAGCCACAATGTAGATTGATGTGGGTATATTTATAAATATGCCTATTAACCTTAAGAATCTGAGTCAATAAAATTTGGGATGTTAAATAAAAATAAGAAATATGTCCTTGCATGAACTTCCTAGTGCAATGAGAGTGCAAACAGTCCTAGCGTTCCTAGTGCAAACATAGCATTAATTTAGCCCTAAATTGTATAAAAGTATTTTAACTACCCAGAGCCAGATTAAAAAAAAAAAAAAAAAAAGTACTTGGGTATTGTAACTGACTATATTATGAATTTATTCCTGAAAAAAATTTAACATAAACAAACAGAAAAACAGATATGTTTTATTTAAATACAGCAAGTATATTGAGATTCACTAAGAAGGACTAAATATAAAGGACTTATCTTTGAATTCACTTTAAAAAAAAGCAAGGAAAAAAGTCTCTAAAATTCTTTCTCTTCTGAGGGATGTCTGAAAGTCCTGGTTATAAAGGATGCCTCAAATTATCCAGAGAAAACAAAACAAGACTTTGCCTCAGATAACCTGTGAAATCCATACTAACTGTGTTTTTGCTGCCACTGCTCAAGCTAAAAAATCCTTTTCAGAAGCAGCTCTTGTAGAAAGACAACAGAGATATACTTCACACCCCACGTATATTTACAGAGTGACTTAGCGCTCTGACGAACCAGGAACAATGGTCTGGCATAACAACCAGCATTCGAAGACTGCTGTTCTGCTCTACCAACTAATACATCGAGCTCAGCTACCAGGAATCTAGCTTGGGAAAAAGAAAGAAAAAAAGATGCCCTTTGCAAGAGCGGGAAAAAAAATCTGTCTTTCTAACCAAGGTGGCAGACTGACATTGTGTGTCCTCAGTACACAGGCAACCCTGGATGCAGCCTCACTTGTTCTCAAGGTTACACAGAAGCCTCCCGATTCCCCCCTAGCTAGCCTCCAAGTCCTTCCTCTCTCTTCAAAAGCTGATGAATAGCACACATTTAGTTCAAAAGGGACAATGTAATAGTTCTGAGATCTTTTTTATTTCTTTTTTTTTTTACTGATGATTTAGAGAATTGGATAGTGGACCATGAAAAAGATTCTCTTTTAAAAAGAGGCCTGCTAAAATAATAGCACTGATGGTTGCTAAAGCATAAACTTTTTCTGAAAAAAATATGCTTTTCAGCATACATTGTCTTTTTTAATTTATCAATTCATAAAAAGCTTGACCCATTTCAAGAACTAGATGATCTGATCAACTAGGCTACAATAGAGTAGAGATAAAAATATATCTAGCAGGCGATATATAAATAAATATTTGTATCAGGCTTCATAAATATTTTGAAGTGCTGAGTATTTCCAGAAATGTAATTGTAGTTAGTTAAAAGAAGAACTCCATCAGTTAAAAGCTTCCTTAATTGCATTGATAATTTTACTCTTACAATTTTACACAGTTACATGAACTAAGAGTATTGTATTAACACAGGTGGCAAAGCTATAGCCATTTACAGTTCAGCAAAATGTAAGAGACTGCCCTTGCTCAGGCATCCTGGTGCTATGCACTGCACATTACAAACCACAGTGATGAGAATATCCATGTTGGTTTGATAGCTTTTTCTGAGTGCAGTCTGTTGCTTAGACAACACACAGCCTTATGCTTTCAGTCTCAGTTAGATCCACAATCCCCTTTTAGTTCCTCATGTTCTCTGATTTCACCTACCTGGGCAGCCCATGATCTATTCTTGAGCACTCAGGACTAAACAGCCTTTGGACAGGTTTCCCATAGCTCGGTATTCTCCATTCTGTGCCACTGGGGCTTTTAAATCATGGTTCATTTTGCTGATGAAAGCCAGTCACCAACTTAAACTCTCATATATAAAACAGAAAGCCTAACCGTTATTAAGAGTCACGCTCAAAGGCAGTAAGAATGTGTGTGGCATAATTGAGCTAGTTGTCCCATAGCCCTTGTTTATCTTGCTCCTCTCATATCTCACTCAGTACCTTCCCTTCATTTCCAACATGTTCTCTTTGAAGCCCTTAATTCCGTCATAGAATAAGTCATAAGTCACAGAATAAGTCCAGGAGAAGAAGCAGTTGTTTTGCCAACACTACAGCAAGTGTAGATTGCCTTTTGGGAGCAGCCTCTTGGTGTTTTCCCTGAGCAGTGGGCACTCACTGAGTTGAGCTAACTGCATAGTTCCAGATGGCAAGTGAAAATGTATGGTCATTTCTCTTTGTGCAACAACATTACATAGTCCTAAACCTTTGGGGTCCCATCATCTTTCTTGTCATTTCCCCCAAATCAGACTGCTAATATACTTTAAGAATCCTAGCTGATTTGAAGTTTGGTCATTTTATACTCTCAGCCCTTTAGAATGATGCACATCGCACGAGCTTCTAAACATCCTTTTCACTAGTGTGGTGAGCAAGAAACAGCTCCCATCTCTGATGCAGTTTGCTATGTCCTTCTCTTCCCCTTCTTTGTAGCTTATGGAGTGGGGAATTTTGCATTCCACTTTTTAATTGTTCCTCCCTCCCTGAAGTTAGCACCAGAGCATTGCTATCTACAAGAACTGAAAAGTGGGAGCTGTATTCTACAGGAGATCCAGACCTGCTTGGACTAGGCTTGACTCAGTGGAAGAGGGACAGTTTTCTCTTTTGCTCAGTGATACAAGTTGGGGACATATAATGTAATCTATAGAAAGTTGTGTATCAGTCTTGATCATCCCAGATATCATATCCTAGAAATACAGGAAAACCATAAAACACAAAAACATTAAGAGAAAACGCACCTGAGACAGGCAGACATGTTTAACTCATACCATCAAGCCGCGAGCTAAAACTTTAACTTCAGTGATTATGCCTGAGACATTTAAATGGTTTTAAATTATAAGTCTAGCAGAAGTATTTTTCTAATAATAAGCCATTAATTCTGGCAGTTTCAGACTGTCTGAATCTAGGTGTATAAACTGTAGCTGCATCAATCAGTGCTGTGTGTCTGGCTATTTCAGGCATTCCTTGTTAGTGTAAAGAAAGAACAGTTTGTCCACCAAGCACAACAGCAGCTGAGATTCCCGTTGATTGATAACTAAATGTGCCGTAGTGAAAATATATTCGGATAGAGCTGAAGAAGCAGGCACAGCAAAGACGTAATGGGGGCGGAGGAAGGAGAGATGAAATTGGCCACAACAGGAAATTCCTTCTCATGAGTCTTCCAACTAGCTGACAAGATGGATTTCATTCCTGCAGGTAACAGTGCCTTTATATTTAATCTTCTACAACATCTGTAACCATGCAAATTCTTCACTACTCTATATGCAAGCTCAGTTACTGAAAAATTGTTCTCTTGCTGTTCAAGACAATTCTCCACCGTATATTAGTACTGTTTCACATACAGAATCCACTGATGTCAACAAAATCTGTGTGTGAAGAAAGCATATATATAAAGGGAAGTTATTCTGCCAGTTGAAGAATCTTTTATTGATCACAGTGAGGAACCTGGAAATTTCTGAAGTCTAAACTGGTTTATCAAGAGGCCTGTAGTATTTATTTCCATAGAACCAATGATTTTGCTGTTCAAATTTGGAAGAAGTTCACAGATGTCACAGTATTTAAGTTGAAGAACCTTATTTTAAAAGCTTTGCAATTCTAGCTAGGAAAGGAATATTTTCTGCTGTAAACGTCAGTATCAGTATTATACACAGTGACAAGTAAAACTCAACTTATTTTCCAGTTGGGTAAAAATTTCAGGTTTCGGATTCTCAGCCAAATGCCTGTCTGAACTTCTGAGCTTTGACAGCCTGAAAAACAAGCTAGAAGTTTCAGAGCAACACATTTCCACCATTTGCAAACTGTGAAAATCTAGGCTATAAAATTTTGATGAAGTTTGGTCCAGATCCTGATTTCGTAGATCAAGTAGATGAGCATCACTACAGCAGTTAGTAACACAACATTAGAATTTCCTATTACATTCGTCTCCTTTGTAACATTCATTCAATCAGTATGGAAAGACTTTTTTCCTCCTATGGTTAAAATATTAAAGTATGCACTTAAGTTTAAACAGATGCAATCTTTCTGTCAATGACATAAAAGTTTAAAGTGCAATGAGTACTTACCTGAGGGGCAGATAATCCTGTAATCAAAATGCCATGCTGTTAGCTCTGTTGGAAGACATAGTGAGGAAGAGACAGTCACCCTGCCTTCATTTTAGGTATCTACATCAGGAGTAAATGCTTCCTTTACTGTCAAAGTTGTGAGGCAAGCATCTCGGAGTAGCTGAGACTGGTTAAATTTGGATGTAACCTACTGCCAATGAGTTGAGTCTGGGCCCTAATTTTGCCACCTAAGCTAAGTGGTGCAAATACCTTCTGTAGTGACAGTCAATTACAATCCAAACGACTGAACCATGGATTCACTGGTATATCTGAAAAAAAACTTGGAACAATATTTTCATCCTTAAATACATTTCATGAAATGCAGATTTCTTGATAATGGTGGAAGATTTTAGATGCAGTTAAAAAAGATATTTGAAAGCATGAGTCCTTCTTTATGAGTGGAAATTCTCACAGCCATTTCAGCACAATTAATTAATCCGCTTATATTTAGGCACGGGACAGCTGATACCTGAAAGGGGAAGAGCTTTAAATACAACATCAGGGAGGTAATTTTTAAATGTTGTTGTGGTAATAGCCAGATTCAAAGCTCAACTTTTCAAGAGAGCAAACTGGGAAAATAGCTATATTGAATTAGTTTTTACCCTGAAAGAGAAAAGGCCAGTAGGAACACTCCCCTATCAAGACAGCTTATTTCGGATGACAGACAAGCTTTCATTCTTATTCCAGTTCATGACTTTGTGTTTTTCTTATTTTTTTCTTTAAAGTTTTCCAGTATTATCTTCTCTAATCAGTTGTGAAAAGCACAAAATGAAATAATGTGGCAGACATTTATGCTCTTGAGAAATCGGCCTCCTGGAGTGACTTCTAAATTAAGAAAATACATTTTTTGTTTCATCGTCGTCTTGGCAATTTCCATGTAAACTAAAAAGATACCATTTCCTATCCCATCAAGCCACATCATTCTTGGGAAAAGAATCACAACATTCATTAGTACAAAAGAAGTTGCCTGGAGAAAGCTAGGAATGAAAATCAAGATTTATTTTTATTTCTTTATGAGTTTGTTGCATGACCTAATGAAGGGGCACTATCTCATTTCTGGTGAACAGTTAACTCCAAGTAAGCTTCCCCTCTTCAACAAGAAGTGCTGCAAAGAGATTTCCAAGGAGATGGAGCTGGGGATGACCACAGGGAGACTCAGATTGATGCACTATGTAGAAGCTAATGTTAGTAGTAATAGTGTGGTAGCATTGATGAGTCATAGATTAGTGTCACCTGATGATACTGAACCCATCTATGAACTACCTCTTTCCTTGCTCCATTTAAAGACATATGTCCCTATAAAATTTCTTCAGATAACAAGATAAAAAACAAATGTTGGTTGATCTGTCTCCCCTAACTGGGGATGAGGGGTAGAAAGATCCCTTTGCCTTTCCTTCACTCAGAGGACTGGTAACAAGTCTAGTCTATTTTGTTATTTCTCTTTTTCTCTTCTGTCTTGACGTTTCCAATTTTGCAATGAAAAGCATTCCTTTTTCTTTGCTAGAACAATTTTTGTCTTGCAATATTAACGTTGCCTGGTGCAGAAGCAAGCACATGTGAATAAAGTCCTCTTTTGCTCCTATTCACTGGAGGTGATGAATCCAGATAAACCTGCACAGAATGCACAGGCAAACCCTGTGATGTCTGTGACCAGGACACATTTGCAAGGCATTAAAAATTTCAGATTGCTGTGTTTGATCATTAAATTTCAAAAGCAAAAGCAAAATAAAATTTCAAAGGGAAATGTAACACTGTGTTTATGAAAAGATCAGATTGTTACAGTTAAAATTAAGACATGCTCAGGTGCCTGGATTATGTGAGCCATTTTTTATCTTGTTTTTTTCTAGTTACAATGAATGCATTTAACAGAGGCAGAAAAGATGGCTGTGGTGCTTTATGTCTCATTCCTGTATCAACAGTACTTTGCTGACGGACAAGTGGTTCAGTACACTAAGGCAGAATTACATAAAAAAATCTTCTCCACCTTTCCCATACACAAGGGCTGTATTTAATTTTCATAGTGGTTAGCAAATACTTTAATTTTACCACTTCTTCCTAATATGTCTGACCAAACATGCCACATAAAAGCCCTCCCCACGCACTATCAAGCAGACTAGGAGAAACTAGGTAAAAAATTGTATTTCATTTTTAAACCTCCTATACAGATTAGTCAGATGCAAACTGGGGTGGTCTGTCTGCCACCAGTGATTGTCTTTCAGAACGTGAAAACCAAACCACAGAGTTGCTGACAGTCTATTTTTATATTTCTACCCATACAAGTTTGGTCATGGCTTCTCTAAGGATGCATAGCTGTCCTCATTTGAACTTGTAGGAGATCTCAGTATCCCCTTTTATGGATTGTGTTTCCTTTATATTCAGCCAGATGGAAACTTGGGGACTTTTCAGCTTTGCAGTCTGGATTGCAAGCTGGGGTTTGCTGTGCTGTCTGTTCGTTTAGTTACGTTTCATTTTCCGTTGCATTTGTCTACCCAGGAAATTACTGCAAATTACACTGGAACATAAAATTACAGCATACTGATTACCTTGCAGTAATTCCCTGTGTTAATCCACTCACCATACCCCAAATTCTTAAAAAGTGGAACAAACTGTCTTGTACTTACTGAGTCTTCAAAGTGATCACACAGAATCGCTTCATATACTAATACACATAAACCGACACCTTCACTTCCTTTACAGCATTTTTTTCTATTAGCTACTAACTATTTTAGATGACATTTCAAAAATATCTTGAGACAGGTATATTATGTGTCTGCTGGTGCCTGGTTTTGCATGTTAATAATCCAGTTCTTCCTGTACAAATCACGGAGTCCAACCTTTAAATCAAAAAATGAAGTGACTCCCAATAAGGACAGTTTTCTAAAAGCCACCATTTTAAAGTACTTTTTGTTCAGAAGAACATGCTCTTATTTTATTAAATGCCTACTGAACTCTCAACACATAGAGAACACTGTCACATATATGGTGGAAGCCATTATTAGTGGCTATAGTAAGACACTATGAGTAAGAACTTTCAAAAGCTATTCATTTAACCAAAGAACAGGAAACCATTAATGATGAATTTCACCTGTAGAATCATGTACAAACTATTCATGTTTCACGATGGAAAGGAAATAATTTATCTGATTTAGTCTACACTTCTAACTCTGAGCCTAATTTTTTTGCTGTCTGCAAGAATTTCCCTAGTCACACCAGGAAGACAAGCACAGGAGAAGATTCCAGTAAAACTTTGCACAAACCCAAGGTGTCTCTCTCTCCCCAGCCTTCCATACCAAACCCAGTGCACATTTTGTGTTGTAGCACTCAACTGTTTAAAATTGACAATACAAATTTAGTAAAACTAAAAACTTCCACCAGCTGCTGTTAATAAATATTTTTTTAACTCTACAAAACAGAGAACTGTGAACAGAAACCAGAACTTCCAGAAAGGAGAAAACGTCTGGATCTTAAGAAAATTGCTCTTATTCTTGCAATACAGATGTACAAAGAAAATGAGAGATGTGTTGAGAGCAAAAAGACTGAATTATGATCTATGAAGACTCCATAGATTTTGAATTGGGGAAGGAATATGCATCAGATAATAATTAAACTTTTTCAAAATAAAACACTTTAGTAATACATGGAAACACGGCATGCACTTTTTTGTGTTTGTTACCATACCGGTATTACATTTCAGTTCTTGGGGAGAATACAGGTTAATAACTCCAGTTGAAAAGAATATTGTTGGCAAGCTTAAGGACACAAACCAGTTATTCTGTACCCAGTACAGCAGCCAGCATGACACATTTCTACCATAATCTGCAGTTGGTCAGCTCTAAAACATCTAATTAAAGCAATTATTCTAGACTTTAATTGTTTATTTTTATTACTATAGTATCAAGAGGCCCCTGTTGAATCTGGGGCTATATGCTCTACAAACACTTAGCAAGAGAGAATCTTTCCCTTTCAAGCTTTCAGTATAAATAGTCACAGAGGAAACAGCAAGGTGAAGAGATGATAGTTATGTGTTAGTTTAGTTACACAGTGATGGAGGTATGATTAGCAGCTAGCTCTGCTTAGTCCCATTCTGGTGTCTGACCAGTTGGTTGTCTTGGGTTTTATATATAATTTCAAACTTTTCAATAATAACATCAATGACAACAGCAATAATAATGGAAATTTCAGGATTCTGATCCTAAAGACACTGTGGTTTTTAGCAGGATAGAAAAAATATTATCAGGTTCATAAGAGAGGTATCGATTTAAATAAGGTAATTAATTCTGCAAAACACCCTTTGAAACTTAAACTCACAGCTCATTGAAATCAGCTAAAAACTTCCATTAATTTCAGAGGCTTTTGGATTATGTTCCCTTTCTGTCCCAACAAAACCCCTTTATAATATTAATTTGAATTCCCAAGATAAATCTAAAACCCCTATTTAAGAAATGTAGTGGCCTAACTAACACGAAGTAAACAGTCTAGCCACTTGTTGGGAAGTCTGTCACTGTTGAAACCTGGTCCTGTAAGGCAAACTTTGTGAGCAGGATAAAAGTCCCAATAAAGTTGGCTGGGCACTTTGAAAGAACTATGGTACATTACGCATTTTATTGCTAACATGCATAAATCAACCAGTGTCCTGAAAGCAGTAGTCTTTCTTAACTCATTGATTTAAAGCAAGAAAGCCCAATCGGCATGCTTATGGCCATAAATAGCTGATTTTGATGAGGTAAGACCCATGAGTAGGTGTTTGCAAGAATAAGGTCTGACACGCGCAATTTACAGAGTTTGCTGGGTTCACAACTAAATACACTTGATGTCAACAACTTAGAAACATAGAATCATAGAATAGTTTGGTTTGGAAGGGACCTTAAAGATCATCTACTTCCAACCCCCCTGCCATGGGCAGGGAAAAAAACACAGGCAACAGTGACTACACTTGTTCTCAACATACAGTTTCTCAGTATCGCACTAAAGCAGTCACCTTTCTTCTCTCTACAGATTCCTGCAGGGGAGGTAGTTTTAAAATAATTTGAAAAGTTCACTATTAATCATCCTCATAAAAAGCATGCCAGAAAGCTGGACAGAGGTTTATAACAAAATAGCAGAGACAGAGAACTAATTAATACCTATAAATAATGTTTAGCTGCAAGATATGAAGACTATATAAAACCGCACACATTTATCTCTCACTTAGCCACCTCTGCCTGCAAAGCACACTGTACTCTGTGATCAGGTAGCCAGGTAAACTAGGAGGTAATAGGCTAAAATATTTGTGCTTCTCCTGTCACCATCCTCCTATAGCATCTCTCCTCTCTCTATCCCAATTCTTTCTTTATTTCTTGAATGATGAATCTAAATATAATACTAACTGGCTCTATAAGCAGACTGTGAGGACTGACAATGCTCAGTGTAAATAGTACCACTTTCACAGCTTTACTATTGCATACTGTGGCTTTAAATAAATAGCAATATGAATGCAACAGCAGAAATCACTTGGAGAAACTCTTTTGCCGTTCTGTTTTGTTCCCTTAAATACAAAACAGCAAAGAGTTACTGTTGCTCAGTAGGGACAATAACGGGATTGGATGGGAGCTGTCTGGAGCAATGGTTATTATCAAACTGCAAACAGTGACAAAAGAAAATAAATTTCAACTATTCAAACCAATCTTTCTCTCCTTTTTCTCTTACATTGCTCAGAATCTGCTATGATCTCCAAAACTTCATCTTTCTATCATCTTACGGAGTTTTAAAAATGCCTAAAACATCACGCCTGTAGCATGACATCATGTAAAAATACATGCCTCACTGTAAGACACGAAATGTTGCAACTCTCATCCTCTTATTATTACATAAATGAAACTGAGGGGGTTTTTAATGTGCTGCTGCAAGGAACCATTCTTTAGCTAATACAAATAATATAATATAAACCGTAACATGTTTGGAAACATGTTGAAACATGTCACAGCCTGGGCTCTATCCTTACCCCTGTGACCACTCAGACTGCACACTTTCTGTTCTAAATGTTCAAAATAGACACAGATAATGAGATACAAGATATACTTTATATAAGAATATCCTGGAAAGCAGTGAACATATAGCTATTATGACAATTTTAATCCCAAATTGACCACAACAGTCAAGTTCAGACAGCATCGATCTAAGCCTTATAACATTACGTTAGAAATCTGAAGAACCCTTTCAACAGACAACATAGACACGTTCAGCTGCCCAATGGAGATGTCACAGAGTTTCTTTGTACACAGTACCTCAGTGAAAAGTAATCAGATTATACAGAAGGAATTATACAATGGAGGTCACTTTTAACATAATCAATATTAACTAATTAGATGTGGGATATTTTATAATGTATCAGCCCATTTAGTTTTACAAAAAACCCTAACAACCATCATCTGATTTAAATTCCAACTCAAAGTAAAATGCTATGTTGATTATTTTTAAAGAATAACTTTCTGGCTATATATTAAGTAAAAATTGAATGATTACCTTCACTTGTGAGCCAAAAGTATTGTCACACCAGACAGAATCCAATAAAAATGGCCAGTTCTTTTCCATATCCTTTTGCAATGACCATACATCAAATTTTCCATATATAAAATGCCGAGTGATATATATACTTTTCAAGAGGTACAAATAGCTACATGGCAGTTCTAACTTAACGTTAACTTCTGAACAAATTTGATACACTTCATTATAATATTTTTTGAAATACAGTCATAATTTCAAATATTATTACAGAAACTTCCCCAAGCACCAAAATCATATATTCAGTGAAATATTTCAAACTTTTTCCTTTCCTTTTCAAAACAGCATTGACTGCATATGTCAACTTTCACTACATATTATTTTAGTCATTAAAATGTTGGACCTGAAATTCCTATCTATTTCAAGTGACAATCTGACTGATCTAAAACTTAGTTTGTTTACAAAAAAATTGTGTTTCAGTCTGAATATCTAGTCTCCTTTTCCAAAAGAATTTGTTACTTCCCTGGTGATGCATGATAGCTATTGTATAATCTTGCCCAAAAAAGAGGCTATAGAATCCAGCCTATACAAGCAGAGATTTATGAAGTGGCAAATATTTGCTTGAGACAATTGCTGACCTCAAAGGAACATCTTCAGGAGACCAGGCATGCTGAGCGTTGCCATATGATTCACACAAGGATTAGTTCTGAACAAAAGCTGCAGCAACTTTGTATTTAGAAGAAACTTGGATTCAGGTACATCTTCTCAGCTTGACTCCATGTGAAATTTAAATCCAAAGATCATTAATTTCAACATTGTCAGGATGCAAAAGGAAAAGGAGACATTAGCCTTAAAAGATTTAGAAAAGGCTGTTTTAGGATCCCTCTACAGAGTTCTGTCTTTCTCAGCTCACCATCTGCCTTAAGGCAGGAAACTAACCCTCAACTCAGAGCCATTGTAGATGCATTTCTGATATGTTTCTGGGGAAGGAAAGTTTAGATATCAACTTTAAGCTCATACTTAACTTCCAGATCTTCCTCCAAAACACACTCCAAACTCTCAAGGTTTACTACTGCAGAAAAAACCTAATCTGAATCAGACATGAGATGATCCTTAAAACATAGGCTTGAGGATGACACAAAAGAAGGCTAAAAAATCAGTGAAGGACTTTTTTTTTCAGGTCTTGATTTTACCTTTTTGAACCAAAAAGAAATATTTCTGGAGACAGAGAAATGAAATGATAAACCACAGTTATTGTTTATTTTGAAGACCGTCCTACTTCCTTTGTCCTACAACTGTCCCAGGCAATAGACTAGAGCCTGAAGGATGATCCCATGAATACATCCATTACAGTTCAGAATAGCTTCTGTATAGCAGACTCTACAACACACGTTTATGTGCTTTTTCATAATGGTGCTGAAAGAGGAGAAAGAGAAGGGAAAAGATTCTTTTTTTGTCCACTGAGTGGAAGAATAAGAGAAAGGACGTATGAAAAGGCAATGCCTACAAACAAAAACTGATACAGAAGTAAAATCAACTTGTCATGGGAAGAGGAGAAACAGCTCCACAAATCCCATGACTAAAGAATTAATAGAAGCAGGTGATTAAAAATGAGGGCATAAGGAATTAACACCAGTTCCCCATAGAGCTGTCCATTGAAACTATTGGTAAGATTCAAGTAGAGAGAAGAAACATTAATCTAAGTCTTGTCATATGTATGATATTTGTGAATTTGAAAAGGCTTTGAGACAAGGTTTGTTTATCCAAACTCCTTGCTGAACTCTTTCAGATGTCCCACCTACTCTTGCACTTTAGAAGATGTATGTGCGCTGTTCATTGCCATTAAGTTTTTAAGGACATCACATTGTTGTTTTTACATTTTAACTGCTGGGGAATATGTGGTTTTTTCAGTGAAATAAATCTTTGGGTTATAACACTTTCCAGTTGTGCATTCAGTACAGTTTATACAGTTTATACATCGACGATACCTACACATCCAGCTAACATAATGTGATTATAGAAAATTGTGTCCTAAATGAGCTAGCAAGGATGATGTTAGCAATGAAGGCACTAGATTTAGTACACCTTAGAAACAAGAGTGCTCTCATAAGTCTTTGGAGAGTTTGTCTTCTCATCAACCTAGAACAAGCTAAACTCATTGCTGCAGTGTTTTTAGAGCTGCTGCTACCTATGGCAGTAGGAGCACCCTAGCATTTGCTGCAGTAAGAATTGTGTATTGCTCAGTGATACAACATGACTAAATGGGGTGTCGGGCAATGAAGGATTTTGGGCACTTTGTCTATTTTCAGGGCCTCCATCTATATAAGTAAGTAGCTGGGCCATTAGTCTCATGGACTACTCAGTATTTGACTCACATGCACCTCTCTAGCTATATTACAAATTTGCCATGTAAACATACCCAGAGTCAGGACTTAAATGACACAAGTATAAAGATTCTAGCTACTTTGCTGAACAGCTACAGACTGTATATGGTCACTAGTCCTGGCTTCTTAAATCCTTTAAGGCTCTCTGAAAATGCCAGGGTGGTTCCAGAATTGGAAACAGATGCATGAGAACCATTCACAATTCTTAGGTTTTCTGGCTCTTCCCACAAAAGATGCTAAAAAGTCTTTACAGAAGAGGATGTCCACTGTCTACCTTCAGGCAATAGTAATGTATTTCAGCAATGGATCAGATGATTGTTAACAGGTTGCTAGGGGCAGTATCTCACCAGACTATCACACCAGTCCTCTTTTCAGGTCTACAATATAAAAAGCCATGATCCATGTGAAAGCTAATATATGATTTGCTTTTTAGCCAGAGGTATCTTGGAGGAGTTATACCCACTGATCTTTTAATGAATAAATAAGACTGAAAGAAGAATTACATTATAGCCTTGCCTTTTACTTGGTGTTGAAAAATCACACAGTATATAAAAATGGTACAATCCAGAAATTTGATCCATATGAGATTATCCTTCTTGCTAAAAGCATGAAACTTCTCCAACTTCTTGGCTGCCGGCCACATAAATAGGCTTCTCATAATTCTTCCTATAGGTCAATCATCATTCCTTTCTTTAATCTTTAAGACTAACATCCACTTTTTCTTCCATTTCAGCTTACTCTATATGTGTGTCCTATATTTGAAGCATCAAGAAATTGAAATAGGTGTTGGTATCAATCTAATTCGCTGCTTCTACATTATATCTTTGCTTCCTGTTCTAATATATGTAGCACTTCTGTAGATTATTAGAATTCTTGTTATTTACTTAGTTTCTCGATTAAGTGATTCCTTAGTGTTACTTCCTTGTCTCCAGATTTCTGGGGAGGTTTAATTTATGATTGCAGTGCACTTCAAATGCTTGGATGAAAGGCACAGTGTAACTACTGCTAATAACAGTACAAACTTATTAAATCTGAAGTAATTCAGTGGCCTATCCATACAAAATCTTTAAGAGCAGGCCTGGCAAAAGGACTGACGTTTTTGTTCATCTGAATGAAAATAACCTCTACCCAAAAAGATAAATGATGAACATGGGAAAACTGTAGACCTAGACACCAAATGCGGATGGGGGAAGTAATCAAGATGATCAATCTGCAATTACTTAAAATCTTTGCTAAAAAACCCACAACCCTAAACCCAGGATTTTCTTCACATATTACAAAATATACATACCGAATTGTAATTTGGAACTCAAACATTGCCTACTAAGTGTAATATATTTTAATCCTGTACCTTAGCTGGTATCACTGATTCATGCAGTAGTACTGTTTGAAGTAGAGCATAAAAGGAGGGAAATATAACCACAGAGAGAAAAGGAGAACAATCCATTTCAATGACATTACATTATTGCCTTCATCTTTACTCAGGCACAAAAGCTAACATTATTCATAAAGGTGCAAACATGGCAATTTTTCTTAAATTAAATCGGAGCTAAGACACAAATTGTCAATTACCACGCAAAAGGGAGTATTATGACTGTTTGAACCTGTGATCATCTAGGAAAAGCTCAGCGGTACTGGGTGCTGTACAAGCACACAGCAAGTGATATGTAGGTTAGCATCGCACAAGGAATAATAGGAAGAGTAATAACAGTACATTGTTGACATGACTGGATAGCTGATGCATGATACTTCTGCAGCTGCTCTGCGCATGTAGTTACCAATGACTATTTTTTCCTGCAGTAATCACATTTGAAATAAGAGCAACTAAGTTGCCTGTAGTGGTAAATGCATTCACTGCGACATTATGAGACTCGTCTGTAAGTGTGGAATAAAAGGAAGCCTGCATCCAGATGATCAGCATGCAGCACTATTTGTCAAAATTGTAACTTGAATGCCTGAATTTTAATTCAAAGGTGATGAAAAATTGTGACCAGAGGAACTTTGTACAGTAAATTAGGAAGAACAGAGAGACAAATTCATCCCTTATGCAAGTCCCCCATAAAAAAAACTGACTTAAAATTGGATTAATTCAGATGTCTCTTTTTAGGTAAAATGACTACAAACTCACAGAGTTAATGCATTAGGCTTTTCCAACTGAGACTGGCAAGAGCTCTGGTAATACATAACACTTTAGGGACAGCAGAACAAGTGTTTATTTCAATATATACAAAGATTAAATTCCATTATTTTATAGTATGCTGGATTTAACTGAAACACAGCCACTATATTACCAATGCTATAGCTATTTTGAGGGAAATAAACTGGTCTATTTCTGTTATTTATACACCAGCATACACAACTTTTTATGCATATGCACATATATGTACAGACACTACATGCACATATCTCCTTTTCTGAACCATGAAGAAATGCAACTAAATCTACCTATAGAAAAGTTGAGTTAAATACTCAATATAAGAGCAATACCTTATCTCAGATTCTGCACACCTTATCATTAACTTCAAAACCAAAGATAATTTTGCCAAGCAACATGGTATATTTCTATAGTACTTTACAGTCCTTTCAAGATCCTCATGGCATATCATTTCCATTTAGTGAATGAGGAAGGAAAACAGAGAGGTGAGGTGAGATGTTCAGGGCTACAAAGGAAGTCAGTAGCACACTAAGGACTAGAACCCAGTTGTGCTAATGTTTCCAAACCCTGAAATGCCAAATGCAGACATACAATCCTACCAGTAAACAAGGTAAGCATCACATTAGTACCCCTGTTTCAAACATACATGCCTACTGGGAAGTGCTGGACACTTCTGGTTGCCAGCCAGTAAACTTTCCCCCTCCTCAGCGTGAACTCTTATTGTGTGCCAGTTCACTTACCCATGATTATCATTTTTTCTGTCTGATGAGCGTAGAACAATTGCCTTTCGAGCACTGGTTAGCTAGAGCCGGAAGAACCGTTTGCCTCCAGCCCAGCTGTCGGAGTCTCCATGCAAGATGCTGTGCAAAATGTTGAGTTAAAAGAAAACACGAGTAGGGGGAAAAGAGAGCTCTCTGAGAACCTCCACATGGTTCCTGTTGCTAAGGGAACCACTCCCTTTGTCTGCATAGGTTAGGAATGGCCGCTTCGTTTGGAGTCTGTCTCTTAAGTACCAAAAACAGCACAACAATTTCAGGAAGAAAAAAACCCCAAACCTCCAGAATATCTTATGACCAAAGAAAAACTGAGCTGCCTAGGAATTCTTCCATTAAACCCAGCTATTAATAGTTGATTTAGGTGACTCAAGGAGACTGTAGAACTCATCTGTGCCATCTGATGGGACAATACACCACTGCACACAGTTTAATTTAGTTATTGTAATCAGCTTTTGGGATCAAGGTAGCTGATTATAGAGACGTAGATCAAGAAATCAGATCCAGTTTACTACAGCAAATGGAGAGAGATCAATAGCAAGAAATATAAACTTTTAATAAGTATTCATGACAGCCTATTGGAGAGAGATGCCTTTACTTCCACAGGCTCCTATAAAAATCCAAGCCTGAATCCTTAGCTCTGTTCTCTGTGGCTGCTGTCCCCTGCTGCCTCTCGTACCCCAGGCTCAGTGCTGCACTGGCCCTGTTCCTGAACCCCCAAATATTTGAGAACCTACATTCTATACAGGCCCATTGGTCTCAGCCTAGTTCAGCATATGGAGTTGGGAATCCTTGCTTCTTATCTTTGCCCATCCCTGGTTTTAATTGATATACTTCTGGAGGAGGGTGATCTCACAGTGAGTCTGAGGTTCTACAACATGAAGATCTAATAGAAATTGTCATGAAGGTTAGTACATTGGGAACAGAAATGCCTTGATTCTAACAAACTTTTTGGTTGCATTAAGAAAATCAGCCTCCTTATGAAAACATACAGCATGACATGCATTGCACAACACAATCATATCTCACTCTCTCTTTCAGGTGACACCAAAACCAGCATAGCAAAAATACTGTGAGTGTGATTTTTTTCTGCAGAATTACTTGTTTCAATACCTTCATATTATGGGGTAGAAATGGTCAAAGACTCAGATCCAGATCCAAATTTTCAAGCATAGACTTATCTGAGCCCCTTAAAACATCCAGAGAACAATCAGGAAAATATGTTACATTATGTCTGGGTGAACAGACAAAAGTTCAAAATCTTAGATGATGCACTTCTGTACAGAAATCAGATTTTTCTCATTCCACCAGAGAGCAGCTGTGAGTGCCTGCAACAGTGGAGAGAGGTCAGAACTAGTTCAGTCTTATGGTAAAGAGCTGAGCTTTACTTTATGCAAGGTAGTTGCTGAGGAAAGTCAGTGTCAGTGTTCTATTTTCCACAGAATTGAGTTGATTTTTTTCCCTCAGTCAGACTGTTGCTCTTAGAGAACACTAGTCAGATAACAGTACAAGATGCCTTTGCTTACACACCACAGCCCAGCACCGATTCTTTGACATAAAGGCCTGAAGAATTCAGCTGTCACTTCATTGCACATGTTGAATTGTATTTGCAGCATGATATGTGTTGCACCCCCTCCTCCCTTTTTCCTCTCACCCCAATGAGTCAAATAAAGCAGTCAAGATTGCTTTGTAGAGAGGCCCTTCTGCTCTCCTTTGCAAAAAGATTAGGAGATTAGAGAGGGCAACTGAGAGTTCAATTTAGGGACATTAGAATGCAACCGTTAACATACAGGTTTCCGTTGCATCATTTTTAGCAAGGACCAATTAATATGAAACCAATTAAAAAGTTTGTGGTTTTATTAATCTTAAAATTTCCTTTCAGAGGATTAATTTGAATTGCTCAATCCTCCTGTGTATGTGTGTGCGCATGCACACACACACATCCCATCTTCTCCTCCTCATGGATAGACATGTCAAAGTTAAAGCAAGCAAAGGATCTTGGGATTCTGTGCAGCCACAGTGAAGGAGATGGCAGCTTTTAGGACTGAACTAAAGTTTCTGCTAATAAATTCTCTACCCACTTTCTTCTGCTGCTTGCAACCCTTGGAGCCTTCCTCAGCATTATTGCAATGACAAGGGCAGAAACATGTACATGTAGAACATTCAAAGTTAACTCCCAGCATAACAAAAATCTTCGACACCCCAAATTAATGCTTAGTAAGTCTAACAGTGCATTTTATCTAAGCCTTTTACAAATATTTGTGTACATAATGCTAGCATTAATACAGGAGAAATTTGCTGATCATTCCCATTTTATCACACCAGAATAAAAAGACATTGGGAGCAATTTCCGATCACATTACAGTTTTATGAAAGAGCCAGGGACAGCATCAATGCAGCTTCCTACTCTACTATACAATGTGCACCACCACCCCCAAAAAAAACCCAAAAAACAAGTAATGTTTTTATACCTTATTTTGACAAAGGAAGATATTTGTTTAATAGAAATTTTAGGATCTTATACAGGATATTTAACATTTTTCTATTATTACAAAAGCAACAGTTTTTGACACACTGCAGCGAGGCTCAGACTTGATGACCACAACACTGATTTCCACAGCAGTGGAATTCAGGAACCTTTCTTCGATGAAATAGTAATAACTTTATCTATTACTATAAATCCCAGCTTCTCAAAAGCTCAATTGAAAAATTAACTGCTTCGAGTACTGATCTCCTAAAGAGTCTGACTTTGTTATGCTAATCCAAGGTATTAAGAATAATCAGAAAAGGAATTCATTAATGGCTACTTGAATCAACTGCTTTTTGTCTCAAACGTGAATATATCCCCCCAGTCAGAAATTACCTAACACAGTGTGATTGAAGTTTATTTATTTACTTACATATAACAAGTTACTAAGCAGCTTGCAGTGCATGAAGTGAGGCTATGGAAAAGTACATTACAGTGCTCCTGCTTCAGGGACCTCTCAGTCAGAATTTCAGTATATATGCCTATTTGCTGTTTATTATTCAGCCAAAAACATTGAAACTCTCTACTGCCTCAGTCCACAGATTAAAACTTAGTTACCAAGAAAAGATTGCCTGTCTTATTTAAGGTGGCTTAAGGGGAATTTTTAAAATAAATGTTTACAAAACTCTAAAAATATCATCTTGTTTTGTTAAGTGTGTAAACACCTTACCTAATACAAATATAGATCCTATTATGCAATCAAAAAGAGAAGCAGATGGAGCTGTTGATAGCCTCAATGACAATAGTGTAGCATGCAGTTGCACAGGAACCAGTATTTCCCTTACAAGGAACATTTTTCATATTCCCCAATTTTACTTTTTTCAGTTGCAACTTGGAATTAAAATTCTGACATGAGAAATTTTCCATAGGAGGGTCATATTTAAAGGACCCTCTATGTAAAAAACCCTTTACTTTGAATGAACTGACATGGATTTAAATGACCTGTGAGAGTATGTGTATGGTTGTATGTGCATGTATAAGGTTTCTTGTCCACTTTCGTGAGCCCAGACTCCCATCCTTTCTGGCAGTCCGCCAAACAGGCCAAGAATGTGAAGAAACTTGACTTTCTGGCACCATTCCACCTGAGATGCCGGGGAGCTGAGAGCTGGGAAAAGCGGGTGAGCTGGCAGGAAACCAAGCACATTTCCATCAAAAATTTCATTGGAATAGACATTTTCATGCAACGTGTTAGGTTTTGGTGAACTGGCATTAGCTGAGAGAAAAATGTTCCACTGGAAAGTTTCCAACTTGTCCTAGTGCTAAGATCTTGACACTTGGACCTCCTATTTTTCATTCATCTGAAAAATGGATTTCTATTTCCTGGTGTCATGCACAGAGATAGAATATAGTATATTGTAGTACTGTTCTTCTAAAATTACTTGTCCTGATACTGTAAAAAGAAGCCTTATTTTTCCATACTGCAGCAAGTGCTGTTATCTCATGCCTGCATGCTTTTTTGCAGTTCCCCTGCCCCTCAATGTCATTCATCGAAATGGATCACAACATGGAGTGTCAGCAGACGAGGGACTCAGTGCTGGGAGAACCAGTTCATACTCAGAGACAGACTTTAATACTCATCTCTGAAACAAGATCTCTGTCTTATTTTCTGTATTAGTTCAGAAAACAGTAAATCCCCACCTTGCGATATGGAAAAAAGAAAATGGAAAGCTGGAGAGGGACTTTTTGAAAGCTGGAGAGGGACTGTTTACAAGGGCATGTGGTGACAGGACAAGGGGGAATGGTTTTAAGCTGGAGGAGGGGACATTTAGATTAGATACTAGGAAGAAATTCTTCCCTGTGAGGGCAGTGAGGCACTGGAACAGGTTGCCCAGAGAAGCTGTGGCTGCCCCATCCCTGGAAGTGTTCAAGGCCAGGTTGGATGGGGTTTCGGGTAACCTGGAGGATGTCCCTGCACATGGCAGGAGGGTGGAACTAGATGGGTTTTAAGGTCCCTTCCAACCCAAACCATTCTATGATTCTACGATTATTAGAATTAATACATATGGATTATAATAATGGACCTGTAACAGTTCTGACAAATGTATAAACCACTTCTGACTAACGTATAAAAACTACTAAACTGCAGAAATCTCTCAAAAACAAAGTATTTAACATTATCTTGTGTAAAGATGTCACAAAGTTGTGGCACAAAACAGAGGTAGAGAAGTCTATTGCACTGGATAGTCAACTGTATATCGAATGCACATACAACACACTTAAAATATTTGATTTCATAGATTCTTTAAGACAAAAGTGTATATGCAAGCTTAATTTAACCTATATGTTCCAACACTTCTTTTTACTATTGTATTTGCTTAATTAAATCTACTAATTCCCTCTCCCCTTTATTATTCCACCAAATTAGAAGCTGAAGGGTCTGGTGTGTCCATATGATCTTCTGCAGGTACAATTTCAGCTAACAGAAGATACTGTCTCCTCTACAAATCTTGCTTCAGATATCCATGAATCATTATGGACACCAAACAATTATTCCAGCGTGGCCGTTCTGCAAATCTATGTTTATTTTGCCATTTTTCCAAGGTAGCAAGTTGAACATGAGAAAGCCTTTGTGCATGAATTAATAGGAAAAAACCGTGCCCCTAACCTAGCCTCACTGAGGCAAAACACTCAGCTCTGCTTTCAGGCACATACAGATTTTTTTCAGTTCAATCTCATGTTTGTGTGCGAATATTTCATTGATCCTACTTCAAAAATTCAGACTGTATTCAGCAGACAATAGTAGTGTATCAGTACCAAAATATTAAATCACTTCAGAAAAACCCAGTCATGTGTTGAACAGGGGTTCGTAAAACTAAGGAGGGACAGACAAGAGGTGTGATGCCTGCTTTATTGAAGAAGCTTTGAGAGTCCAGGATGGTGCAGGGACTGCAGAAAGTGGAAGTGACATCTGGATGCCACTTTAATTAGTGAAAAGGATAGTTAACGTAGTGCTTACCACTGCTTAATAATCGGGGAAAAAAACCCCTACATGTCTGGAGCTAGAAAAATTCCAGGGATGTTCCTGGATATTTCTCTGAATTCCAACTAACAGCCTACACAAAAAACAGCAGCTTACTTTGACCAGTTCTGTTCTGCTTCTTAGAGTTGGTCTTCATAAACTTTTGTACAACTAATTTTATACTTCTACTATATTTGGGAAATGTCTGTTTGCACTCCATGTGTATTTAGGATAGTTTTATTATGCTGCATCAACAGTTTTAGTTACTCAATGAAGTAAAAGTGAGAGGGGCATCTAACTTAGGAAACAAATCACAAATAAAGATGGATGGAATTAAGCAAGCCATTCCTTCTTAGTCCTTTCTTAAGAACTACTACCAGAAAAAAAACTATATGAGCCCTAGGATAAACCACCAGTTGATAGTAAATTCCTATTTTATCTTACTTTTCTTTTTCCAAGGAGGCTTGCATTAAAATGTTTATGGAGGAAGTTAACATCTTTTGCACTGTGTTTGGACAGAATCCTGGTCTTTAACCAGGACACAAATTTTCCATTAAAATAACTGATGATAACCACACTACTTCAGATATTTTGCAATCTTGCCAATAGCATCTTATCAGGAGGTAAAAACATGTAATTTGGCAGGTACTTTTAGAATGAAATTCTGACATTTTTCGATTCAGACCAAATTGTTCTACTGAAATGACAAGGCAGATACGTACATTAAGGTACTTTAAAACCTAAATAGTATTGTTAGAATTTAACATTTAATGAAACTTATCACATAAGATACAATAAAAATTCATCTTATTCAAGCTGTACATGTGAAATTTCTGAGTTTATTTGAAAATTTGGACCAAATTCAGCCTTGTCACTGATGGGATATCACAAAACTGGACAGTTTCTGTGTGCTTAGCATTTGAACCTGCCTCTCAGAACACTTATTCATATTATTCCCCATTCAGGAAGTGATCTCACTGGAAAATCTGAGCAAACAGGAGGACAGAAGTTCCAGAGTCAAAAAGCTAAAGAATGTTCTTTTTTTCCTCTTCGTCTTCTTTTAAATGAATTTAGTACTTGTTAAAAGAATTAGATTGACAACCCTAATGACCAAGGATTATTGTGTATGCACAAGAACACAGTCATTTTCAGTGTCCTGACTTCAAGCTGATGTACATTCCCTCTGAGTTGTAAGTTTAACTTACCATCTTGGGCATTAATAGGATTTCACTCAAAATTAGCGTAGAGATAAAGCACAGATTTCTTAAGCCTGAGGGTAAATATCTATATAATCATATAGACAGTTTATTAATGCAGTAATTCATCACCTAAGTTCTCATAGCAGAAAAGAAACCAAACAACCCATTCTCAACTGAGCGCTAGTATGTAATTCTTACTAATGGTACTGCAGTAGTATCCTTCAGTCACTAGCTCTCTCAATTTTGAGCAAGGGCACAAAACTTGTGCTACAGCCGGCATTAAACATATCCCTATAGGATTACTGTCTTGCTTTTTGCTACTAGTAATGAAATAAGCATTAGTGGAGTAACAAAATATCAGCCAATCTTGTGCTCTATACAGTAGACTAAATCCCAATTGCAGACATATTAGAGCAAGTCTTAAGGAAGCCTGTGGACATTCCAGTAGCTTGGTGAGGCAGAGTTAATTCAGCTTCATGTCTCCATTTTACTTCCTGGAAATTACTTATCCTGTTTGGAAGAGTAACGCACCTAATTTTTTAAAGTATGAAACTTCTCCATCTCCATTTCAAGTTGGTGTCAATATTTCTGGGCTGTGAAACTACTTTCCTCAAGTACAATTGACAAAATTTGTTCCAATAATGAAGATATTTCCCTCTCCACTGCTGGTGTCTAGAAATCTCAGTATACTCATATTAATCATGGAAGTCTTCTAAATCTCAATTACACTCATTCTGTTCTATTCTAAATTCTGCTCCTTCCAATTATAAATTTCAAAAATATTCATGTCAATCCCTTGCAAAAGAAACAGAATAACTGTTTGCAATTTTTAAAGAGCAAAGGTAGCCATAGGAGACACTGTGGCAGAACTAAAGAAGGAAAAGAACTAAAGGAGAACAAAGGAATGCAAACAACTGGAACACTCAAAGAGGGCAGGACCAATTAAATTAAATTAATTTCGAATTAATTTTTCAATACAAGAAAATAGAATGTATTCCAAGCCTGCTGAAATTGATGGGAAAGTATCAAATAAAGTATTTGCACAGAATTAGTAGAGCACAAATCAGACCTGTGGATACATGTTGGTCAATACTGCAAAACACAGTTAAGTTACTTTAGCTAGTGTTTGCTGCCTCTGCTTGACAATGATGTGCATCTTACACTGCCCCTGACAGCAGCTGACTTCAGATTTGTTATCTCTGCTGTTAATTTCTGTTCTTTATAAAATACAGATTTAGAAAGATATGCCACCCGCTTGCGGCAAATTTAAATTTCTAAACAGCAAAGTTCAGTGATAGTATCATGAGTGAAGCTGCTGTAATGTAATTAGTCTCTTTACAAAGAGCAAGTCTCTCATACTACGTTTAAGTTTATATAGAGATATAGACACACACGTATATTCAGATTCAATTTACTGTACTATGCTTGATTTCTCTTCACTATACCTATTTTCTGTGCTATCACTGAGAGCATTTCCAATGTGCATATTTGCTCTGACACCTCTGGATATCATTATGATGTTCTCTCATGCCCTTGAGTGAGATTGACTTACTTCCATCTCTTCTGTTGCTATGAAAAAGTAAGCAGTAGCTACAAAGCTGTCAATGAATTGGATTTCTTTTTCTCCTGTATGCATTTAATCCTTTTATCTATATACCTGAGATAGCTGGTTCTAGCACTCAAGTCATATTCATGTTTTACAACAACTCTTGGTTAATTTTTGCAGAAATTTATACCTGGGTCTTCTGTTCTTTTCACTTTGATTAAGCCAGATGAAGAACAAGATAAACAAGTTGACTACATTTAATCCAACGATTATGACAAATTCCTCAAAAGTAAAAGTTTCAGAGAAGCAGGCCTTCTGGGGGTGCTCCCATCCTCAAGCACACATAGGTAATACTCCTTTCTGAGTTCCATAAAGGCAAAAAGAACTCCTAAAATTGAACTTCACCCACTCCAATCAAAATGCCACTCAAATGCTGATTGAAATATCCTTCATTCAAATCAGAGTGAGTGCCTTTAATGGCTACCCAAATGGCTGTCAAATTAAATAAGAAACAAAATGCAAATAAATTAGCATTCCTAGCTACTGATACACTATAAATATTTATGAGGAAAAAAAGATGCTGTAATTTCAAATGATACCACAGGCCTATTTTGTACAAACAGTTAAAACAGTTATACATGCAATACTGTACTTTGCAATTTTTTTCCATTTCACATCACCATAATCACCTAATAAATATTTAAATGGACCCATTTGCTGTAACTATAAAAGAACCGTGTAAACTTGTTGTCATCTAGACACATAAGCCGCAGTGGAGTCAATGAATTTCAACAGTCACTTAATATTGCAAGCCACAAGCTACCTTAAACCTGCCAGCAACTGTCTGCCAGGAAGCTACTGTAGCACCACGGCTACCTCCTCCAACCCAGGACACGAGATTCATTATGAATGCTAGCATTGCTACTCTAATTAGGCCTGGGAGAGGTTTAACAACCATGCTACAGTCTTGCTGCTGACAAATATAAAAATAAAGCCTTGTTCAAATTAGCAATGTGAAGTGAGAAGGCCTAGAAGCAGCAACTGTCTGACCAGTAGTGAAACAGTTCTAATCTATAGTGAGGTTATTTTGCTTCATAAACTGCTAGTATGTTACCTGCAGGAGGTCTCCCTGTAAAATGAATTATAGTAAGCTATATGTGATAATTAACCGTGCATTAGCAAATATCTTGAAACAGGGGGGCTCTGTTTTCTCTGTATTTTGACTAATAAAAGCATGAATTTGTTCAACAAATGATCATTTAGGTTGTGGAATGCTAAGCATATTGGAAGAACACAGTAAGCAATAGAATATTGTAGGTGGACTAACAGTTTCCTTACAAAAACAGGCTGTTTAATAGGCTGGCTCCATACTACGTTATTCACAGTACTAAAAACCACAGTGTTGGGAAGACAAATACAATATACATTTAAAATAATATAAACCTTGTACTCCTATTTACTTTAAAAATGCCATGGATGTGACAATAAAAAAAATCCATAAGCAAACGTTTATTTCAGAAAGACAAAATCCCAAATGACTCTTTCCAGAATGTAAATAGATAGTGAGGCAATTGGTATGGTCATCTTCTCTAGGGGGGAAAAAATGTAGCTGGGTTTAAAATAGTCTACATCATATGAATGTGAAGCAAGGCAAAAAAAAAAATCATATTAATTTATTATGTATACTGCTTATCACAATAAAAATAAAGTGGTGCTATAATTTATTTTAGCTTCATTTACATCTTATGAAAACACATTTAACCATAACGCTTTATGGAACTGTGACTGTACCAGCCATATTCTTGGCTGTGAATCAGGGGTCAGAGCCACTTCAGCATACACAGGTTGACAATCTGTACCTCTTTATTCATACTACATGGACTGGAGCTAAAGCTTCCAAACATCACAAGCTGCAACTCTTTTAACTACAAGTAATCTATCAGCTTTAACCATAGTCCAAGTAGTAATGACTAATTATAGGATTTGGCCTTATCATGGGAAGATATGCAGCCTCAGTGTTACTGGGATGAACCACAAGCAAAAAGAGAAATTAATAAACAATGATGTTTCAGTTAAAAAATATCAGCATTCAGAAGTCTCTCAAAACTAAAAATCTTTAAAACATTAGAAGTATTCTCTAACTAAATTTAAGAGAAAGCCAAGGTCAGAATAAACCTCTCAGTTGTATGTCCATTTCCTTCCACCCAGCAGAGCTCTCATCTGCCCTGTAACAAACACCACATCTGAAGCAGTACATCTTTCCCTTCTGCATGCTGGCTCTACTCCAGTTGAGGTAGGGGGTATCTTGCCGATTTCTGAGGCATGTAATTGGTAAAATGCCAGAATTATGAACATGTAGCAGACATTCAGTCTTAGAGTAAGACAGGATACTCAGAAGGTTGGTACCTGGAGAAAACTGAAAGGATGTGACTCTAGCATCCTCTGACACACAGTCAAGAGCAGGATTGATTCTCATCAGTTCCTTGCAGCCTTCCTTTTGAACATCCATTTGATTGAACCAAAGGATATTGGCTTAATATTGGCTTTCTAATGTCTACAGATATTGGCTTAATATTGGCTTTCTAATGTCTTTTTTTTGGCAGCAAGTGGATGTATATATATCATATATGTGAATCATTTTCTTTTCTAACAGTTAAATTATTGATGCCATCAAATTACAAAACATGGGTCAACAATACATTATTTAGAAAGCATATAGACAGAAAACATGCATACTTCTTACAGAAAATACCATACGTAATTAAAAGTTACTACAAATGAACGGCAAGCATATTTCTTGAAGGTTTGGGTTTGGTTTTTTTCCAAAAGGCTACAGGTTATTTCTCCTACTTGCACTGCAGAAAGATTAAAAATTATAAAAACCAACTTGCATCAATTTGGCTATAATTACATTCCTCCAAGAGATGACATAGGTTTTTTTCTTAAATTCATAAGTGGCAATCAGCTGGAAAAAGAGAATGAGTTTGATATTTTATTTTTCCCTAAATCTCCATCATACATGTGTTTGATTTATGTCCAAGAGCAATTTAAGTGTATAATTTTTTTTTATTTTTTTTTTATGTTTCTCTCTCTCAACAGCATAATTGTTCTCTACAAGTAAGGGCATCAGATAATTTTAACCATCACACTTGGAGAGTGACCACATTTATTCATACTATTGCAGTTAATAAAGTTTAAAAATCCAGTAACACTTTTAAAATTTAATTTTCAAAACCAAACCCCTAAAAGCTGTTTTTATCATTGCACTAACCTTCAGTTTTTAAGGTAAATGAGAACTTAGAAAGTAGTGTGCTGTGTTTTTTCAGTTGAATTAAATTTATAGACTTTCAGGCAGAGGGTAAGATTGCCCCCTTTTGGAATTTTTAAGTGTAACAATCCAAATGAAGAATTGGGTGCAAAGCATTCCTAATCCCTACTCAAGATATGCATCTCATCAGGGATTATTTGTCCTTCATGCTGTTGTGTTCTAGTGTTATTATGTATGTGGCTTCACATTCCTTATTAAAGCAATAGGCATGAAAGAATTCAACTGCTCTTGCCAGTAACCACAAAGACACAAAATCTGGTCAGATAAAGGTAAACATATGGAACCCTCCAAGGAATGCAGTAGTAAAGATGGAACATATGAGCACATTCTCCCCCTCTCTGCTCTGTAGGACAAACTTCAGAGACAGTAATCTATAATTACAATGTACCGTAAAGTAGCATCTCTGATACAATTCACAAAGAGCTTAGTTTTAAATAAGAAATGAAACAACTGAAGTTCTGAAAACAATCAGGACAATTCTTCTGATTCTAGATTTAATTTAATAGTGAAAACACCACTGGTATACTGATCTGGTGATTGGGGGGTTTTTTTGGTCAGCTTTAACACCCAAACAATGGCCTTTCATCAAGTGTACTAGTCCTTTAAAGAGATGTTCATGACCACAATCAGAAAATGCACAGTAATCAGGAGTCTGGATGGAAATCTGCATTTTCATTAAAATCTTAATTTTATTATTAAAGTGCCATAATGCCAAGTATATAAATAATAATTTGTTACTGAAAGCAATGCAATTTAGTCCTTTTAAGTAATTAATAAAATTACTTTGGAAATTAAGCTTCATGTCTGTTGCTTGACCAGTATCATCATCTAATTTTAGAACGCTCACCTGTTTATAGTGTATGATTACATTATACAGCACATTCCTACTTTTGTCTCAAAACTAAAAAATATTCTGAACTTGTTTCAGTCCAGTTTGTTCCACTTAACTTTGGCATTATGGCCCTAGATCAGTGTTTCTTACTTATATTTGCATGGATGGAATCAAGACTCATACTGTATTTTATGTCCTCAAGTGGCGTGGTATGAACTCCACCAGTTTCACAGTACCTTTTCAGAAGAAAATATGGGCACAGTCAAAGCAGTGAAACCAACTAATACCTTTCCTTAAAGCCACCAATCAATAAATCAGTGTATGCCTTTTACAGCACTTTTACAGTAAGGTAATGCAGCCTCTGCTGATTTGAATGTACATGCATCCAGTAGGTGCATCCACTGGTAACAAGGCACCAGAAAACACTCAAGACTAACGATGCACAGGAAGAAGTGGAGGTGCAGGTTGCACCTTACATTTTTCTTTCATTTCTACCTATGTATTTATTTGGAAAAAGGGATATGGCTCTACCTCCAGCCAGCACTTCTCTCAAGCGATTTGTTCCCCACACTCCTATGGAAGACTGACTGAACTTAGTATGCAAAGGCTATAATCACATTTTGCCTTTGCACAGACTGAAAAATTGTACTTCCCCTGTCTGCCAGTCCAAACAAAAAAAGCAATGGCATGGCTTCACAATTAGCCCATGGATTGTCTCCTACAGACATGGCTACTCCTTAAAACAGGGACTCCTCACTGACCTGTCTAGGACTGTGCAATCAGGAGTCAGCTCTTATATAAGGAAAACAGGAGCTCTAGTATGACTTTAAAGAAACAGAGGAACCTATGGATGTCTTCTAATAGCATTATTGTTCATTAGGTGGAAAAAAAAATGAATGGAATTAAAGTTATTTTTATTTTATTTCAGGTATTATTCCCAATGACTAAGTCTGGAAGCCCAGCAATAAAGTAGAAAACAGAGAGTATTAGTGGGAGCTACATTGATGTATCTCGTCTTAGCTGAAACAAGACTTAGTTCTAGCAAACTAATAAGTGCAGTCAGTGCAGCACATCAGACACAAGAGAACACAATATTTAAGCTGTGCAATTCTGCTGAAGAACTCATCGCCCAAACTCTGTATGCAGTATTAAGTAACACTATGCCATTCATCTGTTTCAGTCCCAAACTCTAAGGAACATAACATTTGGTTTTCCATCTTACTACAATCAAAATTATATCCTCCAATAATTTAAGTATAGTTCAGTCAACTAAACCAAGATTAGACAGTAATACTGGTTTATAGGAAACAGCATACTTGAGCATCAGTACTGATCTTACACCCCAAGCACAATGAAATGGAGCAATGTTCATGTGAATGCTATAAAAATATCACTGCGCCAATTAACTTCAATGCAAGTGCATCAGAAAAAGGCCACATCATCCATATTTCAGTTTTTGAAAATTAAAAAAGCCATCAGTAACATTTTTCCTGTGGTTAATATTGCAAGATTCTTAATCTCTTAGATATCAAACTTTAAAGGGTGTGATGAAAGTGATCCTTATCACTTACATAGACTTTATCTTTGCTTCACAGTAAACAGATTGTCACAATAGTGAAGATTAGATATTTATGTTTTCATAAAAAAGCTGAAGTTCCAGCTTTATTGAGTAAAACTCAGAGTAGAAGTCACCATTACGTAAAAAGCACCAAGTGTAACAAGATGAACTGCAATGTAACTTTCCAGACTGTTTGCCCAAGTTGTTTAATGCCCTGTGTATTTCTGTTGAGGAAAAGTGAGAGCTTAAGTTGAATTATGTCCTTACTGCTTTCAAAATACTTTAAACAGTTACTTAAACTGTAGCCAGTGTGTCATGCATTCCAATACAGAATATAAGAATCTATGTATTTAGTGTCACTGTAAGACTTTTACCTAGAGTTTTCCTTTCAGTGCCATGAAGTTAATCATAAGGAAGGAACGCACACTCTGATCATGCTAATTAGCTCACTAAATATGACTTCTAAAGAGATCACTTTAATGTGTCCTTGAGGATGCTTAAAAGTCATCTTATTAAGAGAAGCGCTTGGTTTCCTTTACTGACACATTCATTGGACCAAAAGGCTGACATTAACTAATCTGTAGCTATCTTGATATCTATATATCAAAGAGGAACACCACATACATTCTATATTTAATAAACACATTTTTTATTTTATAGTAACTGAAAAATACTCTACAAGGATAAGGACAGGAGCAGGAGAAAATTCACTCATGCTTTCAGAAAATTTAAATATGAACTATATAGGGCATACTTTTTGACATGTGAAGGGCATGAACCAGTGCTCTGGATCTTTCTGCTTAATTCCATGCTTTTATTTTACCTCTTTACCATTAATGAAAGACACTAAAGAGCACTGTCAACTGATCCATAGTTTTGTTCATGATTTTAAAATTGCTTTTAAAGGTGTTAGATGAAATAAACTTCTTCAGCTGCTTCTTTAAGCTAAGAAAAATACCTGTCATGTTTACCATGGCTCAGAAATTTTTAAAACATGTTTTCACCTTTGCCATGTTTTGATATAGATTCTTCTCATTCTGTCACCAAATCCCTTATTATGGACTGGGGCATTAACATAGACAAGGTCTTAATTCAGTTAGCACACTGGAAGCTTGAGTGGAAGGCTAGCCAAATATCCCCACCTACTGCTACCGTCAGGCCTTCTCTGCTAATTCTTCAATGGTACCTACATGAGAAACAGGTTTTACCTGCTTATAGGTAGGTTCTAATGAACTGAGAGAATTCTAATGCATTACCTTTCTGTGTTGTAAGGCATCATACTTGAAATAAACCCAGCATCACTGCATAGCAGTTGTCACAAGAACAGTGTTACTTGTAGGACAGGTAGAAATTCTCTTTGCTTATTTGTTTAGAAGGAAAAAACTCTCCATCATTTCTAAATCTGTTATGGAATATGAAGCATGTGACTAGGCTGATACAATGCAACAGAATCTAAGTATTCTTAACAGAGAATTATTTGACAATATTTGAAAGACTCTTTGTGAGTGTAGGAGAGAATGCTTATTATGTGCTTCCATAATCACATATTTCATCCAAAATTAGAATCTGCTGAGTAAATCCTAAAACAATTTATGATTTCTCTAAAGCAATTCCTACACTCTCCAATTGTTCTTCAGGCAACTAATAGGCCATGTAACACAGAAACATCTGTGGGCTGCAGAATGTTTTCATCTGACTTAGTGGTGAGTTTCCACTGTACTTTTTTCTAAGTTGAAGACAGAGGATACACTACTGGGCTCACAAATATATCCAAATGCTGACGACTGGTTATAAGAGATATAATAAAAGAATTGAAAGCTGTGTCTTCAATACAAAGCTTTCTTGTATCTATTAAACATCAACTCAGCTAGCTTGCCTGTATCTATAATTCCCTCCATTTTTTCTAATACCAATTAAAAGAGGTCTTTTAATTATTTTGTTACAGTGTTTGTAACAAGTCATATAATCAGCTAGGCCATTTGATCAGTAAATTTTGGTTGCAAAGCAGTAATTCAGCATAAGTGGGAGGGGAACATAGAAGGATGTATGCATCATGATTATTAAGTACTCTGCACAGAAATGTCAGTTTTAAGGATATATTTTCTGCTGGTGCAAGAAGTGCTCTGAAGTAATAATTTACACTAATAAATGCTAACTGAATACTAGGCCCAATATGTGGCAACTTGTTTGACACATATCAAGTTTCTCCACATGCTTAGGAAATGCATCAGTTTAAAAGAGGAAGAAGGCTATTCTCTGCTGTTAACCACTAGCAAATAAGTTTCCCTTGATTCCCATATATCTTTAGGGCAAAGCCCTCAGAGGAACACTTTTCTTTGTATCATCTTAAAAACATAGAATCATAGACACATGAAAAAGTGTATTTGTAGGTTGAAACGGGGGAATAAATACTGCATCCACTCAGTGTGATTCACTTTATAACAGACCCTAAACTCTGAACTGTGAATTTTTGACAATAAAGATTCTTATCTTTTGCACTCCCTTTGAGAACTGCATTCAGGTGTTAGGAGGAGGACCAATTCCATCCCATTTGATACATTCTTTCAGCCTCCATTCATGTTTAGTACGACTAGGAGTCAAACTTGCCAGCTGCATTCTCCTGGTCAGCATCTATCCAGATTTCAGCCTGTTATCCCCAATTCATTCTGTTGTGCTATTCAGAACACTTGCATTATAACACAAAAGGAGTTCTCACACTTCTTGAAAAGCCAATCCCTTTGCTGGAAATTAATTTTCTGGATTTAGAACTGTACTAATACGAGGTATTTATATTTTGTTCAATGGCCAAAATTTAAATGAGAATTAGAGGTCAAATGTAATACTTGTTTTGTTTTGTTTTTAAAGTAGCTTATAAACAGACCTAAATTTAGTCTCAAAACGTTGTTTTGCGATTCAGCACTGATTCACAAATGGTTTCCAGTTGACAAAAAGTTATTCACCTGAAAACAAGACTAAAACATAGCTCTAACTATTTCAAAAAGAATAAATTTACAATCAATATTTTCTGGTTGCCCTTTTCCTCTTCTCATCCTTGGCCAGCCAGACATCAAAACAGTGTTGGCTAGTACTGAGCCACCCAAACACTGGCTGCTGAAATAGTTAGAAGCATAAGAATGTTCCACCAAGTTTAGTGAAAGTATAGTCATTTACGCCAGAAGTGTACACAAACACATTTAGAAATACAATTATCCTGGGAATTGAAATTACCTCATTGACACTTAATCCTCTTTTAAAAAATAGTGCTTGGGAAATTTAATACTTTATATAATAAATAGATTCATACTTCTATTAAAAAGTGATGAGATTTTAATCTTTTCAAAGAGATTGAAACCTAGGTCTCCCTGTTTCTTAGAGAGAGCCACCATATTCCAGATGCATAATTTTTAATATTAAAATTGATAAATTAATTACCTACGTGATTTCATATTAGCTGATCTTCCAATAAAAATATTCTACAAAGGTTTTCATAGAAGATTTTGATTTTTCTCTGAATAATTGCTTCAGATTACAATAAACCTTAAATAAAAAATAATTAATAAAAAATAAAATGAGAAAAATCTAAATGAAAAATAGTTTTCTAATTTTGATAGTTACTGTTCAATCTGTAACAAGCAAAGCTTTAAAGACTCTAAAGTGTTTCTACAAGGTAAATTCAGTTGCACACAGAGCATTAGAACTAGGGGTAAACATGTCCCCGAAGCTAGCACCTCCAGAAGTACTTTCCTTTTCTAATAGTAGAGGCACTGAAACAGCATTGACAAATGTGGGAAAGAGTAAAGAAAGAGGGAAAGATTGCTTTTAAATTTTGGATACAGCTTAGTTTTAATCCATTCAATTGTGAATTTAACCCTATCTGACCATTGTTACTGATATTTTCTTTTTTGATACAGAGTCCAAAAGAACACTTTTGCAATGATAGCTATTTAACACTAGGATATACAATTGTGACATTAGTAATTCCCAATTCCTTCACCTAAGAGAGTAATGAATTTTCTACCTCAAATATCATGAGTTTATGGTTAATGCAAAATGAACACAGTTGTTTTAAAAAGCTTTCCTGTTGAGATTAGCAGTGAAGTTTTAACCCCAATCAACAAAATTTCAGTGAAGACACAGTATAACTGGACATGCTATCACATTGCAAAAAAAGGAAATGGGAATTAATTCCTCAGTGAATTACTGGCTATCCTTCTGTCATGGCATGTATTGAGCACTATACAAAGTTTTAGGTAGGTTCTTTGAAGACTTTCTTTATAGTGAGCTTAAAACTGTTAAGCTATCTTTAAGAAAAAGAAACCAGTACCACTTCATCGAGTATGTGGAAAGAGTACAGACAAGAATGTCATGCTACTTCCAGACAGTCAATTAAATTGTAACATGCATGTGCAGGCCAAGTTTCTTCCATCAGAAGGAGCAGTCTCCATGAGACTCTTTAGTTACATGAATCACTATTTATCTAGAGCCTCTGACAAGATACAGTCAAATCAAATTCTTCCAGGGAAGATACACTCATGCTAAGTTATACCACCATTTTTCACTTCAAACAGGCATCATAACCAGTTTATGAAACATGCAAAAAATCTAGCCTGGTGCAGTGCTGCAGTCCCCCATAAATCTTTTAAAAACTAGAAGTGGTATTGCTATAGCATGCACATGAGCTTTGAATTCATTGTTAATGAGTATTGCTTGTAAAGCATATTGAGAAATAATTGCAGGTTAATACCAGGTTTCAGAAAATCTCAATGATCCTTTTTTATTCCATTTGTCATGGCAGTCTGAGTTTGGTAGCACAATGCAGAGTTCCTTAATCTTCCATTGGCTGGAGTTGATTTGTCCAATTCAAAACTGGTCCCATAAAGTTTTTGTTAATGACAAAATTTACTTATTCTTTAGCTATCAGAAACAAACACACACCCACACACCCCCGCACACACTTTTTTTCTGAGAATCAAATGAAACAACAACTTTTCATAAAAAACAGTCTCAGACTGTCATAAAACTCTATGCATACTCATTCCAGGCTGCCAGTTTTTAGTACTGGATTTGCTCATGTGTAAATGAAGGTAAGTTATTGATATTAACATACTTTCATAAACTGACTCCTAAATAAAATAGTAGAAATGTAAACAGTTCCATAAATAGAAATTATAAACACCCACTCTTAAATACCACAATTACTTGTTTGTATGTCCCATTAAAAGGTATTAACCACAAAATCAAAGTATCAATATATACTTGGATTAAAGTATCAGCATATACTTGGAAGGCAAAACAAAAGTGTTTTCTCCCCTATAAATATTTGAAATTCCATGCTTCATATGAAATATTTCACATATTTAGAGAACAGGAAAGAAAAAACCTGCCTATGCATCACATTGAAGGAAATGCAATCTTCATTCTTCAGAGATGAAAAATTGTGTCCAGAAATGCATGTAGTAATCTGCTCATCAGATAAGTGAACTATGTAAGAAATTACTTGAAAATACTTACATACAGTGGTTCCAGCTTGCTTTCCTCCTCACCAGATTACTCTGGTTTTTACTTCTGCTGTTGTTCAAGCCTCAGCTGAAACAAACCGTCTTTGACAGGGATGCATTTCCTCAGAGCTGTTTTGTCTGCAATTCCCTAGATGAACACTGTTCCAATAATTTATATCACTGTTGGAGTTCTGTTGCTCCTCTAACACAGGCAGCGCATCCGCTCTGTCATCTTTCACTTACTGAGCTTCTGCAGGAAAGAAACAATAGATGAGAAACTGACAACTGATAGTATCCAACTACTCAAGGAAAAGCAACCTGAGACCACAAAGTGACACATTAGACTGTAATGGTATATTATAGTATGTCATCTGCCCTCCGGTGGCATTTTGAACCCTCAGAAAAATTATAAAATACTGCTAATAAGTTTGTGAGGGCACAACAACACTGGAAAAGGATTTTTAAACAATCAGTAACATGAATATCATGGCATTCAAAAGGTAGATGTTCCTTTAAAATGATATTATGTCTTAATAAATGGAAAAATTCCAAATTTCTTATTATCAGGAGAACAGTAAAGGCTGAAATAATCCTGACAGATACTATATTCCACTTCAGTAAGTTAAATTACATTACTGACGTTAGCACCATAATGCTGACAATTATGTTGTATGAGGATCAGAAGCAGTGTAACTGTTTAAATAATAAATCTTCTGTTTAGAGGAAATAACAGGAAATAATTTTAATATGCTGGTGAAGGGCCATCTTTTTAATATAGCTTCTTAAATTTATTCTAGTATATGAGAGATCTTAATTACAATAACTTCTGTGGTGGAACAAGTGAACAGATGAGTTGTAACATGAATCCTCAAGCCAAGCTCTTCATCAAAAAGAGAAGTCTCCACAAGATTTAGTTATATGAATCAATAATAAATCCCACAAGCCTACTAATTTATACAGTCGTGAATTTCATTCCATGTAAAGGAGTTCATAGAAATTTTATCAGATAGCTAAGGTCAAGAAAGTATTCCATTTGGATGGAGAGTTCAGATAAGAATTTAAATCTCCATTACAAAATAATCAATGCACTAACTTTTATTAATACCCACAAAAACTGCTGGAAGAAGCAGTTCTGTTACTATGTTTTTAGAGTTCAGTTAAAGTCATTTTTATAGACAGGACTAAACATTTTTAACACTTACTTACAGCCTCCTCTGGGATGGTATATACTGTTGCCAACTCAGCACCACTTCCTGACACTTTAAGCGAAAAAAGAAAGAAATGTTAAACACAGTGGCAGAAGAAAAGTTAAGTGCCTTGATTCATTTTTCCAAATTGGAATCTGATTGCGATACTTGAGATAACACAGCTTTTATAAGAGGGCATTACCATTTTGAATTGCAATCAATGAGTTGGGATTTCTGCCCTTACCCTCCTTGCACAATACACAGTATCAGAATCTTGACATTCGAAGCATTTGTATCGTAGGGAAGAAATAATCACTTAAAGACAGAAAGCACATAAAGATATAAATCCAACAATGTCATTACATTCTTAAGAAAAGTTTCCTACCTAATACTCCCAAAATATAGTGTCCAGATTCCAGAAGTCCTTAAGGACACAAAGCAAAGACATTATGGAGTCAGACTAGAACCACTTATTACCATGACCTCATTCACATGGCAGTGTTGGAGAACAAGGAGACAAAATAATTATGGTTACAAGGCTTTAAGCATGACCTTCTATGGACCAGCCCGGCCAGTAAGGTGCTATTCTCACCCTCCCTGGGTGGATAGTAAGCTAGAGGAAAAGAAAGGAGAAAAGAATCTGGTGGAAATTTCATTGTACCCCATTGCCTGAACGAAAGATCTTCTTGTGCACTCTAAAGAGAATATATTTTGCTGTAAATCTTTGTTTGTTTTACTTAGTTCAGAGAACTGATAGAAGACAAACCATTTCACAAGTTATATAAAGAAAACCTTCCCACAGTCAAGGTACTTTTACAACCATTAATAGAACAGATCTTGACATGATAGAGATGCAGCACATATGGCTGGAAGAAGCAGTGGGGTGTAATATGTCTTCTATTTCTGGTGGAGAGCAAAAAGCAAAGAGGAGACTGAAGTAGTTACTACTTGGAGACCCTTTTAGAACAAAGCAAGGTCTTGAGGCACACACCAAACTGCACTTATGGCCCAGAGTAAAGGTCTTGGTCACCAGAGCTCATAGGAATTACAGTAGAACTTGTGATAAATGAAGCCTTGAGAGCCCCAGTTGAAGCATTTTCCAACAACATACTATTTTGTCAGAAAATTCCCAAACTGTTCCCATCGCCAAGGGCAAGCCATACAGATGTCATCATATGGAGGAGGGTCAATAAATGTTTTTACACATAGACAGAATGAAACTATTCATTTAGAAGTTCACAAGGTACTTGAGACTTTCAGCCAAAGAAGTTGAAAAATATTATATTATGGTTAATTTTAGCAATAGGCCACTGATAACACTTTCATAAATGTCCGGTCTAACTTCCAGGTGTGATTCAAGCTCAGTCAGAATAAGCTTCTAAATCACTTAGGTGCATTTGAAATTTTTGCTTGAGATGAAGCCAATTTCAGGAAAGAATGTATCACCCAGCTTTTCTTAAACAAGCACCAAGTAATGTAACTAGGCTAGAAAATAACTAAAACAGAGATGTGAATATTACTTGTTGAAAGATTAGAAGGGATAGTTATGGCAGGATTTCCTGTGACTTTAGGCAATCCTCAGAAGCAAAGGAATGATACTATTTTTAAAGCAGCTGCTGTTTATAATGTTCCCCTTCAGATCTCCACTTCTAAGTTTCAGCCCATACTGCAGCAAGGACCCTCTGCTGACACGAGAAATTACTTGAGTCGGTACGTTCCTTCCCAATCCTTCAGCTGACCTAAGCAACTTCTAACACTTTCCAGACTGAGATGACTCAGCACTACAGTTAGATAACATTTTTTTCATTCCTTCCTAAGGTTCAAATAACACACAAACAGTCTTTCACTCCTTTCAAGCTCAAACCTCAGCAGACCTCTTGCAGCTCCCTGGCTTTCTGAAGCACCAACAATTCAGCTTTACTAAGGCTCAGACAAGAATGAGTCAGACAGTGACATCCAAAGAAAGCAATCATCTCCTTCTGCATCTATCATTGCATAGGAAGATTCTGACAGAAATTCTTCATTTCAGGCTCCCATGCTGTTGTCATGTGAACTGTATTCCTAACCAAAGCTGAGTTTTCCCTTTTCAGACCCCTCCTGGAAGCCTACTGGCTGCAGCAGGCAACTCAGAACTGCTTTACTGGGTCCCAAACCAGACTCATTTACTGTTTTCATTAACCCTGAAAGTTTCTCAGGGCTCATTCGAAACCTAATTTTCTCAAAATGTTAGCAAAATTGTTATCAGAATCAGGGAGACACTAAACCTACTGAGATAAAACCAAAATGGACATGCTCCATTTTCCGAGTTGTTGTACACAAATAAAGACAGAAAGTTCTGCCAGAGTTTTCAGGTCTCTGATCCCTAGACCTGATCAGCACCCACAGAGATTCTTTCACACGTTCAAAGGGGAATTAGTGAAATGCATCTGTATACGGAGCACATTTATACCACCAGTTCCAACTGTCCCCTGTAACCTACTGATTTGTGCAAAGGTGAATGTCATCCACTGAATACCAGCAGCACCACCTTATTCAGGAGTGTATTACCAACATTATGAAATCCCACGTCAATCCAATGGGGATATTTTCCCTGTCAATAGTAGCAATACTGTCTTTTGTTTGGAATATCTAATGTTTCCTTTTCATGAGCAGCATCATTCTATTTTAGAGATGAGGAAATCAAGTCACAAGAAAGGTACTGGCTAAGTAAAAGTACCCAGTAACTCAACAGCTTAAGGCAGGATTTGAACCTAAATATTTGAAGTTACCACCCAGTTCCTTACTAACCAGCCTGTCCAGACAGCTAACAGTGTCCCACATCCTGATGTCAGTTACAACTTCATCTTCAGTGGACACAGTCAAACCTCCAGCAGCCAATGGCCATGTGTACCTTCTGCGTGCACTCTTACCGGCTCTGAATTATTAACTCTGCTGGAGCATCTGCTCAGTGCTAGCTATTTTTGGCTGGTATTCACAGCTCCAATTGAGTAGACTCTGGCGAGTACACCTGGCAACATTGGCTCAGAATAAGGCTGACACAGACACACAACACAAACAGGAAGAAATGGAGAGAGAGCCTGGGTGTTATTGATATAAGATTGTATTTTTACTAGGCTAATAAATACAGTGTCTGCTCATTCCTGTAGGTGTGTGGAAATCTCATTTCACAATGTCACATTCCTGAAGAGCACAGTTGGCATAATCCAGATAATGTACTTTAAATACAACATGCATTACCTTGTCATTTTATAAATTAGACTGCAGCAGACTGAAGAAATAAGTAGGGGAAAGGTAATCCCATGGAAAACTGCTATCTTCACTTCTGATGCTGGTTTAGCCACCATATTTCCTATCAAGCCAGCCTAATTGCTTTGTTTTTGTGGGCTCATAGGGAATAACATTACTATGAGTTTGGAAAAAATAACAACATTGACTGTGCTGACGTTTGATCAATCACCACCTAGCCAGGAACGTCAGACCTATTAAGTGTCCCTTCTCTGCCAAAAATTAATGAGCCAAAAATAAGTATCAGAGGTTGGAACCAGCTCTGTCTCAGCTGTATTCAATGCCACAGTCACACTGGAGGATGAGGAAAGGGAAAAAAGGAGTGAAAGAAGAAAGCGAAGATGAATAATAATTGCAGCATGATTTATTTCTTTTTCTTCATTAGTAGTTGCTCTACTAGAACCATATGAAACTCACGGTGGCCAAAGTGAAGATAGGTTATTTTAGATTTTATCAAACAAAGTTTCAAACAGACTCAAAATTAGGAAAGAACAATAAACAGCTCTTCTTGCTCAGTACTTCACATACACATGGAGTTGAACTGAAAGAGTCAGGAAAAGGAACTAGCTTTGTGTCAAAGAGAGTTCCAAAACCCAGCTTCTGAAACAGCACAAGTTAACTCTTAGTTTCCCTTCGAGTTTTTCATTTCGTAGATCATAGTAAATTTTAATGAGACTGCTGTTGCCCAGGAGCCTTCCCCAACTCAAGCTGTGTAATACAATACTGCTCCAAAAGTTCGAGCTTCAGATCAAACACCTGCTTGCATGCTGTAAATGTAGTATCACCTCAACCACATTAAAACTTGGATCTCTGTTATCTTATTTATTATCATCAACTGGTTTAAGGATAGTAAACCTAAGAGCAGGATACTGGTTTTTGGCCTCCTGAAATGTAGTTAGGCCAAATTCATGAGATGGAGATTAGACATAGACTTAGCTTCATTGTTTAATGGACTGAGTGTATAGACAGAAATTTATACTGCAGTCTTTGAAGTTCACTTGTTACATTGAGTCTAAACTGGACAGTTTGCATCTTGGAGCCAGATCCTGTCCCAAACTCTTTGACAGATAAACTACTTTATGCTGAAACAATATTAATCAGGATAAGTTTTCTGGGGTTGTTTTGTTTTGTTTTTTAATTAAGTTTAAAGCAAACATTAAAATGTTTAAAAATACCACCAAGAATTTTTAAAGTAATCCAAAGAAGCATGAGTCTTCAATTGCCCAGATTTTATCAAATTTCAGTAGGAATATATAGGATTTTTTTTTATTATTCAGTACTATTGCAGCCTCTTTTCCCTGTATTTCCCAAGATCTGTTGCCAACAAAAAAAGTTATTTGTTTTCCTTTTACAAAATGATCAGAAGTGTTCTCAAGACAATTAAAAGGAACCATGCTGTTTGAAGTAACACTGTCATTATCCTGCCAACAAGCGTCTGTAACCCTGAGGTTACGGTAGGAGCAAAAGAACTTTAGTACAAGCAATGACAGCAGGTCCCACAACTTTTGAATTCGCCACATCAGAACAAAATTCCATGAGGAAATTGCATCCATTAGGATCATATTCTTGAATCATTTGAATGATACTTTCAAAATAAATAAGAATAAATAAAAGGTCAATAACACTGCGGGTTTGCATTTCTCAGGTAAAAGGCTTGGGCCATAATCTCAGCCAGAATGGCTTAGGGTTCAATCAAAGGCTCAAAACACAAATTTGAAGAAGGCAAAAAATAATTTTGATTTATCTAATGTTTTGCTTAGGAAGAAACTAAATCTGCAAAATTTCAGAATGTCAATTTTGTACCCACTTTCCACGTGAAGTGTCTTGCCTTTTTCTATTTGAAACAACCATTAGATTTCCACATTTCTTTATAAATCAAAAATTTAAGAAATCTCAAAATGTATTCTAGTGTTTTTTCTTTCAATATTGTAATTAGGAGATGAATTGTCTAGCCACTGTCTCATGCCACAGCTAGTTCTTTCACAAACTGTGTGAAATTTTTCTATTATTATGATATTATAATAATATTTCTATTATTATATTATTATGTTGTGTACAAGTATATGCTGGCAATGCTAAATTTATTCCAAGCCTCTGAACAGTCTCGTCCTTGCTGCAGTGTGAGCCCAGGCTAAGGGATCCAATGCCACGGGTGCCAAAGAGCTACCACACCCGAGGCCAGAGGACCAGAGAGTTAAATTTGAATTGCCACTTCTAGCAAAAACCCTTTGCCTCTCCTCCATGTTATATTATGCAGTTGTTTCAGAGAGATATTGAGATAAATATTTACACAATCAAAACAGACATATGCACAAACATAATTCTGTATGGGAGGCTATCTAGATGGTTTTCTGACCCCATACATTACATTTTAGCCTCATTATCTTGGTGACTACAGCACTAGCGTTATCTGAAACAAAATTTTTAAATGTGGCCATCAAGTGGCTGAAGTTCAAAACTGCATCTTAAAATGTAAGCCATGTTTTTGTATGAGCTGAATGTTTGTCCCCTGCAGTTTTGGGAATCTCACCTCACCTTCCCAGACAGCTCAGCCTCCAGCCGAACCTTTCCACCAACATCCATAACCTGAAAGCCCAAATCTGCATTTGATTTCATCAGACTATTGTCCTCCAGCCCCAGGGACTATGGCCGTGTGGGAAAAGAGTACAGTAAAGAAGAAACATGTCTGAAATATGGCTTTACCACCATCAACCCTTCAAAGGACACAGTGCTGCCCCAAACAAATCTCTTGGACTTCTGAGGCCTCGCTAATATCTAGGAGAGTACACTTGCTGCATTTCATGGGCTTACACTTTCATCTTTTGCTTCTGAGAGTTTTCACCTTCCGAATGCACTTTATTTCTGAGATTACATCCCCTTTCACCAGCTGCACTGAACTTCCTCTGAAAGAGGCCTGAGTTTACCTCTGCTTTACCCTGCCACCCAGGGGAGACACTAATTTGTACCGATCTTCCCAGAAACTCACTGGAACTGTGACTTTCCAGAATTGTTTCCTCTACCTGCGCTCCAGCACATGCTCTGTTAAATGGCTGAGAAGAAGCTGGGATGAGGACTGGCTGTTTCCCTGGTCCTGCTTGTGAAGCCCAGGCTCTGCTCCACTCTCCCGGGCAAGGAACCATGCTGCCCAGAGGGGACCTGGGCAGGCTGGGGAAGCTTCTGGAGAGTGAGTGGGAGGAAGGTAGTTCGCAGGCAACAGAGTGGGGCACCTCAGAGTGAATGCAGCTCCAGGGCAGGGGTGGACAGGAGAAAAGCCATCCCTCAGATGACAGGAGACAAGTTTTCCCTCAGGTGACTGGAAACAAGTTTTCCCTCAGGTCACAGCAGAGGAGCCTTCTGTCTGGTGACAGGAGAGGAGCTTTCCTTTAGGTGACTGGAGAGAAGCTTTCCCTCAGGTGACAAGAGACAAGTTTTCCCTTAGGTGACAAGAGATAAGTTTTCTCTCAGGTGACAAAAGACGAGCTTTCCCTCAGATGACAGGATTTTTCCCTCAGGTGACAAGTTTTCCCTCAGGTGACAGGAGTTTTCCCTCAGGTGACAAGAGACAAGCTTTCCCTCAGGTGCCAGGAGGTTTCCCTCAGGTGCCAGCAGAGGAGCCTTCCCTCAGGGAAAGGCCTGAGCACCACAGGGCAGGCAGCACCTCAGCATTGTGCTGGGGGCAAGCTGGGAGGAAAGAATCCACTCTTCATGCTGAAAGATTTGGTTACAAACTCTCCTTCATCCACGTCAGCCTTTGTGCTCAACAGCAGCGCCATTTTGCTTGCCATCTCACTGATCTGGTGGTGCTTTCTCAGAAAATTCCAGAGGGCTTTAATGGTAAAGGGCTGATCTTGTCAAGTATCTAGGATGTCTTTTGAGGCCTGGGTGATATTTTATTGCTGTGTTGCTATTGATTTTGCTATAATATTTTTCCTTCTCCTGTTCAGAGCAAAACCAGTGCTCACGGAAGAATCAATCAGGAAGGAACAAAGGAGGGGGGGTTATTCATGTCATATTCTGTATGTATTAGCAGATTAAGGGAAGGGACTCCTTGCTGCTTTGACAGGTATTGTCTTGATTTTTACATTTTGTGCTTTTACTGGGAGATGAGCAAATTCTCCCTGTTTTTCTGACTTTTCTGTAGCTTGAAAGAGGTTAAGGAAGAAGCTGCATGCACAATATATCCTCATCTTGGACATAGGTTTTTTCTATGTGGTAAATGAGAAGTGATTTAGCATAAACAGCTAAAAAGGGGGAGGAAGGGACTGCAATGTGAGACATGCAGTCATTGTGAAAAATTTCCTTTTCTGAACTGTTACTTTGCAGATTTAGCTGCCAACATTACATGGAACAATGTTGGGGAGGAAGGAAATTATCCCGTTCAGTCTCTGCCATTGCTTTTATCTTGATTCCCTGGGGCCGTATGGGGGTACACAGCACTGAGCCATTGAAGCACTTGCTTAAAGCTTGCAGAATCAGTGCCTTGGATCATAACTTCTTTGGGATAAGAGTCATAGTTGTATCGCGGCTAAGTGATGCACATGCAGTTATGTGTGTGTATAGCTTCACTCTTCTGGTGATTGTTTTATGTATCTGCTTCAGTCTTCTCATTGCACCAGTTTCAGTCCCTCATACAGCTGGTCCAATGAAAGTACCAGTGAATTAAAGATAATTACAGCCCAAAGACTGATGCTCTATTCCTGTGGAAATCATGGGGGGAGTGAGTAAAAAGATGGCAAAGAGTCTGATTTACCTTCAGGGCAGGTATCTTTTGGAGAAAGCCAGCATACCAGCATTAGCAAGAAAAAAAGATCTGAAAAATACTATGAAATTTCTCCAGACAACAACCAGAAAATTAAATGTTGGTAAATGAGGACAACAAAATTAGTGTGTAGCTGGAAACAACAGAGTACAAGCATTCAAAGGGTATTATTGATGTATTTTAATTAAAAATTAAAGCAGAAGCAGCCTAAGGGTTGACCTAAAGTGTTGGCAGTGAAATCAAGCCAAATTCAAGAATGTTTGTTTTACATACAGCACTTAGCAGCCCCAGCTGAGATCAGCCAATGCCGCTACAAGGTTCTACAAAGAGTGTAATTACACAGCCTTTGTCCTAAACATTGTGCTGTTTTAGTGTGAGAGTGAGTTTTACATAGAGAAATATGGCATAGAAAATGTGGGTTTTTTCCCTGTGAAACAAAAAATAATTATGAGAGAGGAACTGCATACAGATCTCAAGTCTAAAGGGAATACTATACCTACAAGAACATTCTTTCTTGTCAGTTTTGTGGCAATCCACATCATTGTTACTTTTATTGTGTAATGGAAATATTTTTATTGTAGTTTAACTAAAGAGGTTGATTGAATACATATTTACCACATATTTTTATCACAATTTGTCCACACTTATCTATGTCTATGTGTTCACTGCAATCATTGCAGATGCCCATGGAAGGATGAGACTTTTTTACTACAGGGCTAAACAATGCTATTGCTGCCTAGATTGGTGCACATTTGAACACAGACAGCAAATGTTGCATGCAGTTTGAGTTTCATATATTAAAATTCCTAGCTGGACTATTAAAATCTATTTTCATAACAAGCAAGTGAATGAAGGGAAATGAAAGCAGCTTTGCTGGACCTGCAAGACACAGATAAACAGTGAAGCGGAACTCAGCCAAAAATCCCTGTTTCTATGGGCAGGGCTAGCAGATAAAGTTAATGAACTGTCAAAAACATACTGTGGCAGTACCTATGTCTTTTCAGACTGCAAAAAATGTGTTTTCCCTTGCAAGATACTATCATTAACCAACCTCCCTCTAAGCTTAATTATTTACATATTCTAATTACTAGTTTCCCCATACAGATCCTTCCTTAAATACACCCTTCTTTGTGAGGGAAACTGTGGGCAAAAGTGTCGCAGCATCTTTAGGTGCTCTGTGTTGGTACAGACCTGGCATTGCTTAGGACTGGGAAGGAATTATTGAAGTAAATCATAAATGACCTAAGAATTGTTTGGGAAAGACACCTACTGTGTTAGGCAAGTGGCATAGGACCCAAAATTCTAAAAATTTGACACAGTAGATTTTCAGCTTTGTCAAATCTGTTGTGAAGAGACCCATATTAGGTTCTTCACAACCATTTAAAAGAAAGCCTAAAGCATGTTTTGAAATGCAAGTCATGGTCTCTTTCAGTATAGTCTGTTCTATGTAGACAGAAGAGTCATAAATGGTTTCTGGGACAGCATATTTAGTTTAATTGCTGCTTCACTCAACAAAACTCTGATAAAATCCATAATAAGCAAAGCAACACTCCATAAGCTTTTTTATGGTTGCAATATATAGGGATTCTCATTTGTCTTGCTGGCATTATTTACATGAAACCTTCTACTACATACAGGTTAGGGCTTAATTTCAGAATTTTATGGTCAACCCTGACTAAACAATGCCCTATATTGTAGTCATTTTATTAAAACAATTGCAATATGATCCTATTGCAATTTTAAATAATACTAATATTCTTGAGGAATAGTTTTCTACTGTTACTGTGAGGGAGGCTATTGATTCTCAGTTGCTTAGCATTCTGGCACATACATACTTATATGTATACATATGTACACTTTTAATTGGGGCCTGGCTACTGGCCAGATTAACATTCTAAGAACCATGATAACGGGGATAAATTTTACTGCAATAATGTAGTCAAATATTGTAATCAACCTTTTCACCTCAGACCTTTGGGTAGAGGCAGCTCATATCAGCTTTAGGCAACCAAGAAACCTGTGCAGAAAGTCCTATCTGGTATTGCTCAGGAAAGTGAAACAATAAGGCTGCTGGTGTAGGTACTGAATGAAACAATGCCCTCTGTCCTGACAGTTCCAGTTACTTGTTCTGTATGTATGGTAGGGATAGAGGAAGAGTAGGAAAATGATGACTGGTAAAGGTGCAGTTAAAAGAGTTATAGGAAACAAAACCGTAAGTTGGTACAAGGGAGGACAAGTGAATTATTGCACTATTTTAACCACTCCATTGGGGCTTTTGAAGAAGGAGTTGCAAATTAGGACAGTACATACTAAGACTCAGAGCAACCCATAGCTGCTAAATATGAGCAGGAAATTACATACACTTATCTCCAATCCCCACATTAATAAGAACCAACAATATTCTTGGTCATTGAAACTCATGTCTCAGGAGTACTCATCACCTTGAAAGACAGAGATGTACCTAAGCAAAATTAATTTCTTTAATTTTGAGAGAGTTGGAAGGAATTCTTCCAGAGTTTGTTCACTACAGGTGGATAGTTATAATATACATCCCTACTTCTAGTCAAGAGAATTTAAAACAGCTAAATCAGAGCTTCAGAAATTCAAGATAATATTTGTATAGCCAAATTGTTCTATTGAGAGAAAAATAGCTTGGCTTGTAAACATGTGGTGGCATGGAGAATACAAAACAGTGTAGAGTTCATGTAGAATGGGAAGTTAGGCTTGCATGGTTTCTTATGAATGCATTCATTTAATTTCTTGGGATTCTGTCATTTGCTGAGGATTAAGTTTATGTGTTTGCACAAAGAAAGTAGTTGAGTACATAGTCTTGAGTTAAGATGGAGCACTGAGGTAGAGAAGAAGAGGGTTAGATATTGGCCAAAGAGTTGCAAACTGCTTGATTCTGGCCATGTTACTTAATTTCTCAAATTTTAAAGCATTGTAAAAAAAGGGTAGTATTTCCTTTCTCCCACTGTTCTATGAAATACTCTTTTCACACCAAAGACCTAGTTTTCCTGTGTTTATGCACATTGCTCAATATATTGTGGCAAATGGTTTCCTTATTGAGAAGTTTGGACAACCTGATTTGTCCGTGAGGTTTTCTGCTATTCAGATTTGCACTGCCCTAATAACCAAGAATGGGCTTACTACTTTGGAGAAAAGTAATGATGGAAACTTGATTCAAATTTCTGGGTGTACATTTTGGATACAGATTTTTTTTGTTTTTGCTGTGATGAGCTGTGATTTCATTAAGATCTCTCTTAAAAACAAATCACACAAACAAAGTAATTTCTTAGGCTGCAATATCTAGAAGCAGCAAGAGCTTGAAGCACAAACAGCTAACTTTTTCTAAAGTATTTAGACGTTTGATTTTTTTTCTTCTCTAACTTATATACTACAAATTATGAAAGTCTCTACCAAGCAGCACTTTCCTACATATCTTCGACTTTGGAGAAAGCACCTAATTATACTTGCAGTTAATATATTAACATTTTTCTCATCCAATATTGAGGCTGAGCATCAGAAAATAAACATTTCTTAAAGAAATGAAAGCTATTTTTCATTTGTTTTCTGTTTGAACTTAGCTTGAGATTGTGCAATCCTTTTATAAAACTAAAATATTGTATAGGAAGACTGATATTTTTAATTTAAATCTCATCTCCTTATAAACTGTTTTAATATAGGTACCTATGAAGTCTGAACAGCATTTCCTCAGATGTTGCTTTTGCATATTTGATGGCTTCTCTGTGTAAAAATATTAGTAAATAATTTAATATTTATTTTTAGTATGAAAATTTGGAGGATTCTTGCATGACTCGATAGACAAATCTCATAGGTATTACCATACTGCCCTCTGGAGTACAGTGACAAAGCATGTGTATGATAAAAGTTTTATAGGCATCTGCTGTTCCTCTTTGCATCCAGGAAAATTATCACTGCAACAAGTAAAGCCTTGGCTGTGCTCTTTGAAAGGGAGGATGAATAAGTAGAGTTTCACTTCACTTAGCCTAGAATTTTTTGGGCGTGTATCATGTTTTCACTAGATGTGTATTACTGTGTAGGATTTTATCCCTGGCTAGACCCAAAAGTGTTTGATTAAAATATAAATGATTATTGTAATATCACCTCAGTGCTTGTTTTGAAATTCTTTAGTGTAGTTTTTAATGTTAGGTTTAGAAGCAGCAGTTTGAGGTTTCTCAGCAAAACTGAATTTTGTTGTCCAAAGGTACAAACCAGTGTCAGACTGTCTCATTGAATCAAGCTATTGTGGCTCCTATGTAACCTAAACCTCAGAAATCCTGGGACTGTACTAGGAGAAAGTAGCTCATCAGCACTAGGTATCAAAGACAACAACAAAACACATCATTTTTCCTCACAAGCTCGAAAAACCCAAGACATTTGGAAGCCATATGCATCTGTTGTTTCCTAAATTAATTCATCTTTTTCCAAGATTTGTATTATGGGAAAATTAGAAATTCCCCTTCACTCCTCCTTCTTCCCCGTCCCTTCCCGCAAATCGCTTTAATCTCATACAAGAATGAAAACAAAGATTATCTCTAAGTTAGGGGGTGGGAGGAGAGGGGAGTTTTGGCCCAGTTTGAGTTACTTTAATATCTTTTTAGGAATCTTAAACTTAATATATATATTTAGCTTAAAGATTCCCAGTTGCAGATTGTATGTATCTGGAAGTGTGGTTAAAAGACAGCACAGATCCACCAGTACACTAACCACTCCTTTATCCTGTTTCTCAAATACAAAGAGACTTTAAAGTGTATATAATTTATGCTAATTTCTGGGTCCTTTCTCTGCTTCTACAATAGGAAACAATGCACAAATTAAAAGCCAAGATTGTTCTTCAAAAGTGTATTTATGAGCTTTACAACACATGCAAGCAGCTAATTAAACTGTTAGAAGTCATCAAATATTTTAAGCACTCTTCCATTGGAAGTCAGTAGGAATTAGGTACCTTATTTCTTTAAGTCCCTTTTTCATGCAACAAGGTGCCTTTCTTTAAGTGCCTAAAGACTTTTGACAATCTGTTTCTCTCAAGTTTAGAGTTTCAGGTCAGACATAAAGAAAATGTCAGGTAATTGACAGGAATTGCAGATCATATACAGTCTGACAAGTCATGAAAAATTAAGATCACTGACAGGAGTCTGAAACAATCACTATGGTGGGAATATTAAACTGCATTTCAGTATAACCAACTAAAATACTATATATATGGGAAAAGCTACCTGCGAAAAAGATCTGACAGTTCTGTGGAAGGCTCAACAGAACACAACTTTCCTCTTCTAGAATCCTTTTGCCAACAGAGCGAATACAAATACTTGTGTTTAGGAAAAGGAGATGCAGAATAAAAGTAGAGGGATTATATTGTCTTTGTATTTGGCACTGGTGATACAGCCTTTGAAATCTCTGCCAGATTCAGGTGCTATACATCTTTAAAATTGGTGAGAGTCTGGGAAGACTTAAGTAAGAGCCACAGGAGTGATGAAAAAGATTACTAAAAGCTCCTTTAGCTTGCAGGAATGATGCAGTTAGTGTCTTCGTGTGCAGTAAATTCCTTTGCAGGTTCCTTTATCCCTTGATGCCAAACTTATCCCTACAAGACTCAGTAGCTACTAAATGCAGGGAAAACAGAGAAGTCCCAAAGATAATTACAGCAGTAGAGAAATCAAGACATTAAGCTGATAAGGAATGAAAAGAGAAAGGTACTAGCTGAGATGGTCTCTTAATTACCAAGAAAATACTTGGTAAGGGGACATTCCCAGACAATGAGGAATTTGTATTTTAATTCTTACTGGAGGGATGGGAGGAGAGAAGTATGACTAGATACACATTTGGATTTTTTCAAAGGATATCATAACCTCTTACAAGTATTAAATTGTTAATTACGTCGCAGCCATATTGTATAAGCAGCATTGTAACTACAGGTGGCTGAAATGTAGGATCAAAAGTCTCCTGAACACTGTAGCTGTTTGGTTTTGGATTGGATCTTTGATATCTGAATTTTGCTTGAATAGCAGCTCAGTTGATAAATGAGTGATGATCAGGTTTTTGGTAACTGAATCTAGTGTATGTTGGTAGAAAAGGAAGGAAAGTAAGCACAGGTGTCCTGCTGTTTAAATCCTAAGTAGACTGTACTGTCTCCTTTAAGGTGGAGTTTGTCCTAGCAAAAGCTCACTCTGCCTTTTGAGAAGGCTTAAGATTCTATCTCCCTCTGGCAGTTTTAGATATACCACCTTGTATTAATAATCTCTAATGAGGGAAGGTTTAATATTACTAAATAATTGTTTGGGGAATATATTCCCCATACAAGTGAAGACTTCTTTGTGTGCATATGACCTGCATAGTGAAAAAAAAAAAAGTTGTTATTATTATGTCCTAATCTTTTTTTGAGAAAAGATAGCATCAGCAAATAAATCCACAATATCCTGGTAAATATTTTTAAAGAGGATCCAAAAACAGACCAGAGCACAATGGTAGCTTTACTAACAGCTTCTACTAAGATTAAATATATATATAAATATATGTATATATCTCCCAAGACAAAATACACAGCTTCATATAATCTGCTAAAGAGAAAAGTAAATATTTTGCAACCACAAATGAAGTCAAAGCATAACATTGTGGTGAGACTTAAGAGGAGTTAACAGACCAAAATGTCTCATTATTTCACAAATTATAGCAGCATGAAAAAATACTCCTTTAGTTTCAGGATACTTAGCTCTTTTATGAAATAAAAATATGTGGTTAAAACAAAGCACTGTTTCAAGCACAGCTCTGGAAGCTGGCTTAACTCAGTGTGATAGGTGGGTAGACTGCAGCGTGAGTGACACTGAGTCTGCACTTCAGGTGTAAGAAATGTGTTTCTTTCCACACTTGCTGGCACACTGACAAAGCTTCATACGCAACATAATCTTATGCCCAAATGAAGGAGCCAGGCTTTCTCAGGCCAGGTGATACAGCTAATGCCTTAGGTTCCTTTTGCTAATTGCATGGATTAAAACATTAAGGATAAAAATGCATTTGGTGGCCTTGACCTGGTTTGTAGTGGATGCTGGGAGCCAAGTTCTGCCCTCAGTTACACCCTGTAGCTCCCCTGAAGTCTGTAGTGGTGCCAAGTGTAACTGAGGGAAGAATTCAGCTGTTCAAATATGCCCATGGTTACCACGCCAACTGGCAGCAATTGCAAGGGAATAATAGTAGTGTTGAGGGCAAGAACTGAGGAGCCTTCGCAGGGCGGTCTGGAGATCTGCAGAGTGCTTGTCTGCAGACTGGCCTCCTGAAGTCAAAGCTATTAGTTTTTCCTACTTGCTCAAATGTACTGCATACAAAAAAAGCCTTTCACTGGTGAACTCTGATAAATGCCCTCCATCTGGGGCTCCTGCAATCTCCTAGTGCATTGTATCAGCAGCCTTTTGTTTGTGCCAGACCTAACCTTGAAGTTTCATGGGGCAGAGAGCAAATCTGAATGCATTTCAAATTTCTAAAACAGAGAACCATTATTGTTATTAACGAAGAAGAGCTGAGTAGCTTCCAGGCTACTTATGACACAGACAAACTCATCTTCTTATGGCACAGCTGGTTAGTTATTTAGTGATTCATATTGCTCAGATAGGGAATAGGCTTACTGGCTCATACAGCGACTGCCATCTGAGGGAACAAGAAATTATTTTCATTTCACAGATGAGCAATCAGGATCTTAAAGTATTTTTCTGAAGTCACATCACAAGAAAGGAACTGAAACTCTGGTATCCTTAATTGTAGTGCCCTCATATGTTAGTTGTTAAACCCTTTACCAGCTAGTACTACATTAGTTGTTTGTAGCCTTAGTGAAGTCCTGGAGCTTTGATCTTTCAGTGTAGAAGACTTCTTGACACTGAATAACCTTGAGTTCTGGTTCTAAAATGGAAAACAAACATAACAATCTTTTTTATGGGACAAGTGGATTCTTTGAACTCCTGCTCATACAGCTGTTTGAAAAGTGTAAGCTTCACCAGAACAGATTAAAATCCCCTGGCAGCCATTTCTATTCAGTTTCATGGACGGAAAACAATAAAGATGTAATGAAAAATCAGATGGACTGAACTAAGAGAGTCCAACTGTTGCAGACAGAGGGCAGTCATTGGGTGAATAGGGAAGGAAAAAAAAGTTCTTGTAAATGTACAAAGCACAAAACCCCTCTGATGACAACAATTACATCCTTAATATTGTGACATGAAATTCCCTGTCTTACAAGGACGTCATGAAATGGAACTGCTGCCATGAAAGTTGTGTAGTATTTAATATACAGCTAACAGAAGAAAGCAATGAAGTATGAAGGGATACCACTCTAAAGCATCATTGGGACCTACACTGGTGTTCGGTTTCGGTACTGCTTTATTACAATCCTCTACATCCTCTTTCCATAAAGTTGGAATTGGACAAATATGCTTGCTAATTTTTCACTCCTTTAGGTAGCACTAAACACATTCTGAACCTTAATAAAATATAATCCTATTGTTGTTCTCTGGGATAGAGACAATACCACCAATAAGTCTTTTATTATACATGTGGAAACATCAGACTCTTATCAAGCCAAACTGCATCAGAGAAACTATTTCTAATTTTGAATAAAGAAATTGATGCTCATTTTGATTTGATTGATGATCACTTTGTTTTGAAAAGCTCTTTAGACAGGGAAATTATTAAAAAGAATTGGATGAAATATCCACATCTGGAACAGGTTAGAATTCATTAATCAGACTTTCAGCTGAAATAAATCTTTCTTGGTCCATTTAAAGTAGTAGAAGTGTTCTGATTTGTACCAGTTCACTCTTTCCCATCCTTTGCATTACACACACATTATCATTTGAAAAGGTCTTAAATACAGTAAATTGAACAGGCAAATACAGGAATAAATACACAGTGAGACATTAAATCTTTCTTAAAGGCACTCTTGTTCTGTGAGTTCTATAACTAAGAAATCCATAATCACTGTAATCATTTCTTTAATGCTAAGCATGCAGATCCTTCCATTTTCTCTGGGGCAATTTTAGAATAAATCTTCCCTGCAAGAACAGATTTCTTCCACCTCCAACAGTTTATTGCAAAGTCCGCAGTTCCTCACAATTACTGCGATTATACAAAAAGAATTTGCACTTGTATGGTATTGTGCAATCTAAAAGATATCAAAGGGACACTTCACATGCAATACACAAAGACCAAACTCATAATCCTATAATGCAGTCATTTCTGGAAGAGAATATAAAAGCATTTCTCTACAAGAAACTATATACTTTAGTATTTAGAAGGTGAAGCAAGAAATTATTCAGCAATTCAGATCTGAAGGGAATGTGAAGTGGGAATAATGTTAATTGCTTAAGCAAGAATTGGTCCATTGGATTCATAAATCAGTTTTGCCTATCTAAAGCACTCTCTTTCCAATGACAGAGAACTACAAATGGTTCAAAAGGGAAAGACTGATACCTGCAATGTCTCAAACTTTGCCTCAATGTCTCCTGCGCAGCTGTTGTACAGCATATTGAAAGGCAAACCTCAAAGGTGAGAGGGCAGAGACACAGGGTACTCAGCTGTAAAATGAACCCATTCTAATTAGGCTAAAAGATCCTATACCTTCAAATTGATGAATGCAATTTATTGAATCACTTGTCATTGAAGAAACTGCTTTCTAGTTATATTTTCTCTGGAGAGAGATCCATCTTCAATTATCTTTTGAGATTTTAATTGAAAAGAAAATTATGTTTCAATAAAAAAGGATGGAAATTAAAACTACATTAACAATTCTTTTTTTTTTTTTTTTTTTTTCCCCACAAGAAGACGGGATTGAAGCAAAATGCCTTATTTAAAAGTAAGGAAACAGTCCATTCCTTCCTCATTGTCTTGTTAAAAATGGAGAAGGGCAGTCAAAATAAGAATTACCATTTTTTTAGAGCTGTATTTAAACATGATACTCTCCACATTACTGCATGAAGAGGACCAGTCTCAGGTGGCTCATATTGTCAGAATTAGACGGGTGTCAGAGGAGGTAGTGCTGATTTACACCAGCTGTAGGATTGACTCAAAGACTATAATGGGGTTTTTTTGTTTGTTTTTATTTTTTGTGGGTTTTTTTAATCACTCTATCTGCTTCAGTACTCATCAGAATGATATTTTAGAATCTCAGTGCTGAAGAGTTCAGTTTCATGGCTCTCTGCATCTGTTATGGTATAGAGGCCAAGGGTCCATATAAATTATTAAAAATGGCAAGAGATTGAGAGAGGGAGAATTCACTTTTTTTCTGTGTCAGTTTTTATATGGTACTGTATGCCATTATGAGAGAAGCAAAATAACATAAAGACCAGGTCATTCATAAAGGTGGGGGATTTTGTGTAGAAGCAACATTCATAGGCATAAAAACCTCAAAACTCTACACTTACACCCAGCACAAATTCTAAGACAACTGAACAGCTTTTGTGTGACCACTGAGTATGCCATCATTTCATCCTCCCTTTGTAGAGCTGGTTGAGAAACAACATGAAAATGATTACTCCTACAGTACCACTGTAACAGAAGATTCACCCATACAATCTGCATACACAAAACACTTTGCCTCCTGACAGCCTGGATGTATTTACTTTTAGAAGCCTCTGTATTCATAACATGGACATGGGACGATGTGACACTGGATATACAAAACATATTGCAGGATATGGTACACTGGTTTACCTCCTGCAGTCTTTATGGGGAGAGTATCAGAGGTCCAGAGGAAAGTCAGCATGATCTGCAGAACAGTTCAGAAGACGGGCAAGGACATAATCAGTATAACCCTCTAAGCACATGTCCTGAAATGTTAATGACATGTGGTTGTATCTTTTTGTATTTGAATTTTAAGTCATTTAATCATCATCCTAAAGTAGCTAAGGATTTCACAAATACAGACATTCTTAGATTGATATGGTTTTCAAGGTTGATTTAAAACATCATTTTCTATCAATGAACGCATGGACTTGAGATATTTTAATCAAACAAGGAAGGTGTTATTTTCCTTAGAATCACTAATGAGAAATCTAGAAGAATAAAAAACCTCTAGAGAATAGAAACTCTTATTATAATCATGCTGAATATAATAGACCTGCTAACAGTATAGAAGACAGTGTGGTATATTAATCCTGGTAAAATAAAATAATGTTAATCAGCCTCTGTGAAAAAGCCAGTTCTGCAAGTACAATAAAAACTAAGTAGCAATCAGTTTCCCATGCAAAGCATCCTTCCTGGCAGATACAACTCAGGAAATACTTCAAATATGCAGACTGCTCGCGAGTGTTCTGATCTGGTTGGAGAGAAATTCATTACACTGTACATAATACATATATACATTCTGTGATGTGGATGATTCACTTTAAAGTAAGCCATTTATTGCAATGCATTTAACTAATTAGAAGGGAAAATACAAAACATTTTGGACAAATATTAGTAATTTTCTGATTCTTGAATTTACTTACAGTGATGGTGAGTTTACAGAGTTGCTGCTGGATTTTTTCTACAAAGGATACCTTGATATGCTTCATTCATGTGGAACATCTGAAATGAATAACAAGGAACGGATGGAATTTTCAAGAGAAAAAGAAAATAATAAAACGCCCACCATAAAAACTAATTCTCTATAAATAATCTCAATCAGGAAAACCTTTACCCTGAGACAATCCAAGGCTGCCTTTTTAGTAGCTCTTTCCCTTGTGACAAGAGCAAACTTTCCCATGCCACAAATCATTCCCGTCTATCATTTTGATATAATCTGAAGGAAAGCCATCCTACCATCGTAATGTGCCCCATTTTTTTCAGGCTTAGATGGGGACATATTTCCATATTTTGTTGGTAGGACTTAGTGAGCTTAGAATCAGTAATTATGATCTTTCAGGCTGTTTCTCATACCTTAGACATGCAATTTCATTTTTGTAGTTAAGTCCTTGCTTAATTGTCTTCTCACACATTTCTGCTGATGTTCTTCTTTTGGATCAGCTTTTCCAGTTATCATTGTGTTGCCTAGTTTATATGACATCATTCACATTGTAGAAGAAAGATGTTGATCTTTGTAAAAAGGATGTAGGAAAAGGTCACATGCATCAGTATAGTAGTTCTGTTTATTCAGGAATTGAAGATTTGTTTTCTGTTTCCTTGAGGGAATGGACTTTCCTTTAATCTTGTGAAGTAGTCTGTCTCAGTCTCTACTAGAAGCTGATTTTAACTAAGTTTGATTTGTGAAGAGGGCTGTTTCCTACATGCTTCAGCAGCCTCTCTTTTGGTATCGTGCCTATCATTAAAGGCACAGAACAAAAGTAGTTCTAGATCCGTCATTAACAGCTCCCAGGATTGCTACCTCTGTTACTTGGTTTCTTACTCCTTTGCTGTGGTTGCAACAATGGGAAATTGTTTGACTTGAAAGCAATACTCTTCTATTAATGGGTATCAAGCCTGTTTTGATTGTAACTTAGGAAAAGCAAATAGTTTCTCTTCAGTGGGAAATAACTACATTTGCCATTGGTTTTGGGTTATGTACCTTGCAAAGAAAATAACTAGCTAATAGGCAGGGTTTTAGATGCTTTTTTCACTCTTTGGTAGCCTGAGGGGAGATGTATTATTTGCCAAGCCAGGAGATTTGTAAGCCTGGTTTGAGTTATTGACTGTGTGGGTTTGTACTGCAGAAGGAATTCCAGTAATAAAAAGCTCATTCCTAGTCTATGTTATTGGTCGTCCATCTTGGACAGATGCTAGAAGACGTGAACTAATACTGATCCTAGAAAGTGGAAAGCATTGTCTCAGAAGAGCCTGAATGATGAGTTGAATGTACACAAAGATGGGAGAGGGACCAGAAAAGGAAGGAAGCGACCAAGATTGCAGGCCTTTGCTCAAGATCATTTATAGATACATCACTGCTATGTCCTGTGATGATAAAAGGAGGGGTAATGACTAGCTCCTGGAATCATTGTATGAGTGAGGATGACTCAGCTTTGGCTGTTGTGTAGAAAAAAAGACTAAAGCATGCCCCAAACAGTAGGCACATTCCCATTTTTACAAAGTATACCATTCTGGGTTGTTCTTACACTCAACAGTGCAAAATGACAACATTCCACTGGTTTTGTTGTTTTATAAAGGTTATAAAATGTTAGTCCAATGCAGGGCAAAAGGAAATGAAGATTTGATCTGTAATCTGCTTCTTATAACACCAGAGGGCTGTTGCAGATCTCACCAGCACTCTTATTTGGTATTTTTATTAAATTCAAGAAACAAATGTTACAAATTTGACTTGGATCTTACCGTTTTTAGCATTCCATTCACTATAGGATGAAGTTGAATTGAAGTACCTTTTGCTAGATGTTATTGTAGAGCTCTTGCTTATTGCAAGGTAGAAGTTGCTAGAAATAGAAAAGGATTCTCTTTGAACTACCACAAAAGAATCACAATGGGCTGCTTTTCTTTGTGGTCTTCTAGAAATTACTCTGAAGTATTACTCCTACTCTAGTTGCAAGCTATGTAATTCTATTAACTGGAAAAGAATGATTACTTATAATATACTTTCACAAAAATGGAGAAATTAAGACAGCTATCTAAATTGTGTAAAATTGATTATAATAAGAGGCTGTCACAAACTTTTGATGAAAACATGAATGACTACACTTGGCAGCAGCTGGTGTGACATTTCATCCTTTGTCAATAAAAGAAAGCAATTTTACAATAGCATGTTTTGATATGCTATAGAATTTATTAAACTACTTAATCTCAGTGGGACAAACCATGAAGATTCTGTTCAGTTGCTTCAGTAAAAAGGAAAGCATAAAAAAGAACTTACAGGTTTGATCCAAAATAAAAAGAGAGAATGTCATTTGCTTCATTTTTACTTTGAGCCATATTTGAAAAAAACAATCTTTGAATCCTTTAAAAATTCTTTCAATTTAAACTTATAGTATTACCATTAGGGCTTAATAAGATGACTATTGAAGTAAATAGAAGACTTTTAAAGATTTCAGTTGGTATTGAATGAAGCTCATACTTACTGCTTACATCTAATTTATCAACTTTCTGTGAAATATACTATGAAAAAGAAGAGTATAGCTGAGGGACTTTTTCCAATACTGTCCAAAGTGAGTAAATAATTATCCTACCCTTTCTCATTCCTGAGCAGCATCTTTATTTGGAGAAGTAATAATGAGTTTTAAATGAGAGATATGCAGTAAAGACTTTTGCATGAGTCTTCCCACATATATTTCAACTCTCCACTGTTCATGCTAGTTATAAGCCATACTTGAAGTTCTCTTTACACATCTTGAAGTGCTGGCCCAAAATTCAAATCAAGAGTCCCATGGACTCTGATAAGTTTTGAACTATTTCTGCACAAATGTTTGGGGTTTTTTATTTCAACTTTCCTACCACTGCACCAGTAACAACTGTAGTTGTCAATAAACATGAGATACTCAGTGCTGACAGCTAAAGTTATTTTAGTCACATACTACCTAACAGTGCTCAGACTCCGTTCAGTTAAAATATGTTTTTCCTTTGGCAGTCTTTTTTTGTGGTTCAGCATCATTTCCCTCCAAGTGTCTTATCAGCATCCAGAAGTTGGTCTCATAAAGCAAACAGCAAAACTTTAATTATATTATTTTCATTATGAGTCAAGGCAAGGGTCTAAATTTTGACCAAGAAATTGCCTTAGTCTCGAATGTTGACAAATTTTTACCATATGATCTTAGGAAAACCTTGATGGGAAACCATCTGTAGGCCACCTGAGAGTTCTGGGTTTTTTATTTAATAGAGGGAAAGACAGCCTTATCCTGGCTAGGGATTATTGGCTTATTGAGCAACTCCAGTCTTCTGATGTTGTCTCTAAATACAATAGTCTTCACTTTTTCAGTGTGGTTTCTACCATGCCTCTTGTCTGATTTTGGAGCTTTTTCATTGTTACAATCTTATTTTACTCCATGTAAATAGAGGACAGATCACAGGGCCAGACCAACAGTCACTGTATCCTAAGCTTCATAGATCAACTGATAGGAAATGTAATCTTTTTATCTAATGCTCCCACATGTCATATTAAAATATTATATTTCAATTGTATGACAGAGGCTGAGTCTACTGCATAGCACTAGATGGCAGTAACATATTACACTTCCCAGTTAAATCATCAACGCACTGTGTCATTAGTCATCTGGGTTGGGAAATGTAAACTAAGTGAAAAATAGAACCACATTTCTTTTCTGAGTTTGTTTCAGTCTACAGTCTGAAGTTGATCTAAGCTGATCACAATGACTCTTTCTTATGCTGCATACAGCATACTTCCCTACAAGGGTGAGCTAATTAAGCTCTTTATGTGTCTGCCACATAAACTGTAGATGTTGTTAGTTCAGACACCAGCAAAATCAAACAGCTTTATGTATATCACATTTAGCCAAATCTGCCATCATGCAATTGCATTGAATATTAGACAAATGTGATTAATGTCACTGGCATAGTGTACAAAAATAAAATTTCAGTTAGTCTTGCATGGAGATTTTTCATCAGGTGCAAATTGATGTAACTGTACAAGAGTCTCTGTTCTTATTGTCCAAAACAGATGTCAAACAGTCTTTGAACTGTTAAACACTCCCATGTTTTTGCTGCAGAAGCTTCTGTTAGTAATGTGCTGATACTGAGATGAGAGGTGTTCACTTGAAAGATGTGGAGCTATGATTTAAGGAATATCTAAGCCCTCTTATCAAAGATAGATTTTTGTCTCTTGCTTTCACCAAAACATCTCTTGATTACAGACCAAGCGTACTTCTTTGCTGAGTCAAAGTTTTCACTAATAAAGGTTTGTGTGAGTGAACTTGGATGAACTATCTTGAGTGAAGATTCACCCAAAGGAGGGTTGTAGAGTTGACCATATGCTGTTTATTTCATGATAAAGTCAAAGTGTCTTGCAGGGTTTTGTAGTGACTGATCCAGGAAACCTGAGTTTCGCTTCTTGTTGGGCTGTTGACTGAATGGATCACTTTATCTTGTGTTCTGTCTTTAAAATGTAAATAATGATATTTAACTGTTTATGAAAGCACATCAAGATAAACTAATGTAAGCAGGTTTTAGTTGCAATTACTACTGACTATTAAGTTGTATCTTCTCATTTCATTTCAGCCATAATGAGGATTCTATCCCGTTGTTTGCACTTCATTACTCCGTGGTCCTTCAGGCAGAACCAATATTTTATGAACAGAACCAGTAAGTCACTTTTTAATTTTTCATTTGTTCCTTATCTGCCTCTGACTTTTCACAAATAAGGTCCTTACAGTGTAAATTTCTTTAGAGGCAAACACTTATACACTTTCACCATGAGCTATGTGGTGTCATATAATGTTATTTTAATATATATTTGAGAGATCGAGAGAGAATAATCTAGATCTTTCCAGATCTTGTTCTCCTCAAACAAAAATGTCAGCATGAGTGATCTACTGATGTTGCTAAAATGTTTATCTTGTCTGCAGAGCTGTGAGATATATCTGGCTGCAATTAGTATTTGTCAGTTCCCAGGAGGTAGGAAACAATATTTTAATCTGTTTCCCTGGCTGTGATGAAGATACTATTAATGCATTTACATACTGTGAAGCTAGAGAGGTAGTATCTTGACTTCTGATAGAATGCTGTTGTACTTGCTGGTGGATATTTGAGTCAAATTAATCCTATTTACAAGCCAATGGGGGAAAAAAGCACAGCCCAGTTCCAGTTCACTCTTCCTGTTGATTTCAAACAGAAAGAGCAGCTAAACAGCCCAAATCTGCTGCTACATTTATTTTTTGTCCCACTTTTTCTTTCATTACTTGCCCTTTTTTTTTTTTTTTTTTTTTTTTTTTGGTATATTGCAGAAGTAGATTTGTTACTACAAATAACATCCTCAAAGAGGAGTACATGTCTCTTCCTAATTTTTTATACATCCCAATTTGAGGTACATCAGTAATGTGTTCTAATGGGCAATTACAGGGTTTCTTGAAACCATCAATCTTCTGCAGAGTAATTAGTCCCATACGCAAGATGCTGTAAAGAGAAGCACACAGATATTAAGTGACCCTTACAGGGACACAGTAAATTAGTAATAGAATTGAGTAAATAATCGCATTCGGCCCTGCTGAATCTAAACACTAGATTTCTAACCCTAGATGGAAATAGCAAAAATTTCTAAGTTTTTAATCTCACTAGTGCTATCCTTTTAAAGATTTGTGTGTCTAAAAGTCCAGACACTTTGAAAGATTTCTGTCATTAAATACCCATGATCTAAGCCGATAAAATACGAAATTGTTTTTTAAAAATTGTTAGATTACAAAGAATTATATGCAAATTGAGTGTACATTATAATCTGCCCTTGTAAATGAAAGCAGTAGCAGCAGATTGCAGTTACAGTGTTGGGGATTTTTCATTTTCTTAATTTGTTTTAGAATGGGCCTCTGTGAAACTGCCTAATGTTCAGCTGTACCATACATTATGAGATTGCAAAACAGAGTGCTCAGTAGGGAGAAAAAATATTTTAGGATGTTGCCTTTTGTAGCAGTGCAGGGAGAATTTATCTAACAGTTCATTTGTCATCCAGGATGGTTTCTTGCAGAGGGGACAAAATATCTGCAGAACTATTCATGAAGGTTTCCTGTTGTTGTGCACAATTTTTGTGAGGTTTCACAGTCACAATTTTACAAAGCAAGAAGCAAACACCCTTGCTAAATTCAGAGAAAAATGGCCACAGTCTGCTCTGAGATGCCACAGGGTATTATTTCTATTTTCCAGGAACTGCTTTATGCAATCATCAACGCTAGGTGTCACCAAAAAAACCTAGTAGCTCCGCACAGGCGCTGTTTTAAATAAGTGATAAAATCACAGAACGATTAAAAATACAATGTGCTCAGTATGCGAGAATAATTTACAACCCTAATAAGTTGATTAGAAACATATCCCCTGAAGAGAATTTATTTGTAGATTCTTCCCCCCTTTTCACTATCAGTGATTCACTTCAGCAGGGCAAGATCACACTTATTTTGTCATCTGTGCACATTGGAAAGTGATTTGGCAAATGTGACGAGTTTCTAAGCACTGTTCATTTTGCATCAGAAGAGTGCCTAATGCTAGGGCACTGTAAGGATTTAGTAAACATAAGCACGGAAACAGAAAACAAATAGATGAAATACTAGAAAATCCATGTCTTAGGTTATAAACATACCAGAGAGGCTGTTGGGTAGACTCCTCTAGGTGACCAGTGTGTCACTTCTGGAAAAAAGGAAGAGTGTGGGACTGAGAAGACATCAGAATTTATGGCTGAGTGGAGATACCAAGAGATGAAGTCATAGACAACCAGGTATAGCTCCAGATTTTGGGATATGCAAAGATCCAGGTATAAGTCAGACCTAACAAGAACAGCCTGATTGTACAGAGCAGCTACTAGAAAAAAGAAATCAGTCTTTTTTTTTTTTCTTCTTTTTTTTTCTTTTCTTCTTTTTTTTCTTTGCTTAAAGAAATACAAAGTATTTGGTGAATATGGGGAGGAGCAGGTAAAATTTCTGTATAATATCTGCCCCAGAATTTACTTCTGTGTATGTGAGTGAGTGGATTCTCATATAGACCTGAGTGAGGGTCCTTCCTAAGAACTGAGACTCCCAACTCAGAATTTGCCTTGGTGTTTTCTTCATGTAATGGCCACATTCTATTTTTTTTTTCACAGACAAAAGTATTAGACCTGTACTTTAGCCTCTGAATGGCATGAATTAGCAAAATACTTATGGTTTTTTTAAACCAAATCACCTTTTTTTTCAATTTTTCTGGTCTTTTTCCAACCCGGCGTGAAACATCAGGAAAGTAGCAGGAAAAAGGAAACCAAATGCTGATGTGACTTCTCAGATAAAAAAAAAAATGATACTGTGTCCACATTGCTTCTATTTCCCCAAGCCCTGATGTTGTAGTCTGCACAGATCAGTAAGCAGTGTGTGCCCGGTGGTGCCCTTGTTTGTTACAGTGTACCTATGGCCCTTCCTAACGCTTTGATATGCCTTCCTGGTTCTACTGTGTTTGGGTACCCAGTTTCCTGCAGTCTTTCCTCACTATTGAGCTCTATTTACTGCCCTTTTCCAGGTGCTGCTTTGCCCTCGTTTACTTTGCATGCGTGCCTTTCTGTGCATAGGTATTTTTGTTTTCCTTCCCTTCTGCCACATTTCAGTCAGTAATCCTGCACTTGCGACCTCTGCCAGTTGACTCACCAGACTGCGTATGCAAGGTCAATCTGTAAGACAATGAGGCTGCCAATTTAGCAAAATCATCCACTGGATCAGAACACATTGGTTTTGTTTCTCAGCCTCCTCAAGTAATCAGTATCTGCTGTTTTAAGTCCATTAACTAAAGATCTTATTTCCTGTGCAGATGCGGTTAGCTCTCTAGATAACTCTACTCAAGCAGAAGTTAGGATAATAATAAATACATTTATTTATTTCCTGTGAGGCCTCCTTGGTTTTCCAAACTGTGGCCTTCCAATACAAATGAAACAAAATAGTATTTGAAGTAATATGGCAGATTGGGTTGCCTCACTTGGAGATTGCTGGCTTCAAAATGGGATTTTAGTCTCTTACTCATAAACTGTTTGAAGAGATTAACATTTTTGTACCTGAATTGTGCTGCCCTGTACAGCAACTCTTCAACATGGGCAGAATTGATCCAGGTCAATGGGGAAAAGAGGCAGAATTCTTCTAAAGACTCTGCTGAGAGGGAAGTAATGCTATGGAGTGAAGCCAATGTTAAAATTCTTCAGCAGTGTGTGTTTAAGGGATGACTTTCCACTGCTGCTTGTGCCATACAGCTGTGAGACCAGGACGGAGTTATTTGTTTCCGCAGATTTAATACTTTATCTCTGATTTCTCCAGATATTAGCTGGTTTTGGCAGTGGAAAAGGCTGATAGTGGTTGAAAATGTTAATTTTTTTTCACAAAAGAAAAATAAAAATACTATTTTCCTTATTTTTCCATGACAATTGGAGCATTGTCCCAATTTTCCCCCCAAACCTGAAGATCTATTTTCCTCACTGGTAACCCACTCTCCGCATCTTTCTCCAGGTCCATTTTATTTTTAGTAAGTAAAAATTGAAAAGTGGGATGAAAATGAGGTGAGAGAAGCTTAAATATTTTGTATTTACATTGGAAACTAATCCAAAAAATATTCTTTTCAGTATCTTTTAAAACCGAGTGAAAAATTTGAACTTATCCCACTGCTTATTTATGTACTTGACCACATTACAGACTTCATTAGTACTTAAAAAAAATGGGGTTTGTGGGACAAATACACAACCTTGCTTGATAAAGAGCAACTGACAGAGAGAAATCCAAAATGGAAGGCTCAATATTTGTCCTTTTAACCCACCTAAAAGCATGTGACATTAGAATAGCCTTCTACAGTATTTGCAATTTCCTCTAATATCCCTAGTGAAACAGATGAGCTTTGTGGATGCTTGCTTCACTACCAAAAATAGACTGCACTGTTCTAGCTCGCTGATGTTTCATTCATTTGATCTCTCTGCTGTGGAAACTACTGAAGGCGTCTTACTGACACTGCCATTCTGAAGAGTTAAAAAAGTAACCTTTTTTGTTTTCCTCCTCATTTGCTACTGTAGGCAATGAACTTACTTATTCCTACTCCGAAACAAAATAGGGTTTGAATTGCAGCCTCTGTGCAAGGCATATGTGGAGTAATGCAGATTTTTTTTTTTTCTACCTTTTAAAATATTAGGAGAAAACAGGAAACTGTAAAAGTTGAAGCTATCTTATCTAGGGAAGAATGCTCTAAGAGCTTGGCGTTGCCATTAGTACAACAGTGCTAAACTAATACAGGTTTGCAGTTTGAAAAGTCAGAAGACAGTATTTATTGGGACTCTAGCAAACATTTTTGTTCTTTGAATGGTTAGCACAGCAAGCCAAAAATGTTGCAATTTCAAAATATGTCTCTGCTTTATGAAATAAGGGACAAATGTACCTGAAAAATTGCCCTGTTCTTTGCATGGAAATCTGATGAAAGGTTTTATTATAAAATATAGTGCATATACTTTATCACATCATTTTAAACAAAAACATATTCTGTTTTCAGAATGCTGCTTAACACTGACCAACATAATTTCATGTTCAGTACTATCTTTTAAATCCAGTTTGTATTTTTCCCTCTCATTTTTCTTAGTTTCACCAGAAACCAATTCCAAAAGTCATAATTCTTATTCCCACATAAATCCAGATATATTGATCCCCACACATGTTTTGGGAATGAAAATGCATCCAAGATTTTTATAATACAATAAAATGCACAAGAACTGACAGGGTAGAAGATTTTTTTCTACTAACAACTGGGTAGAAGAAGATCCTTGAGTGATGTTTGTGCTTTACTCTTCAGAGCAGGAAGCATGGCTAAGTTGGTAGCTCACTGGGCTAAGATGTCAGAAGGTCAGATCACACATTAGGATTTGAGTTCATCCCAAATGTTGACACAGTATTGAAGGGGGAAGGGAAAGGGAAAGGCATGTGACAGTAAAGGACATTGTAGTCACCAGTAAACATTGATTAGAAATATCCATCATTGGACCAGGTAGAGGAAAGTCCACTATAGAGTCAACACAAAGATTTCTTAATCTTCTTTTGCTAAATATTGAATTAGGCTGATAATGAGCACCAGCTCTGGTGAAGAAGACTCTACTTACTAACATTAAATATTTTTAATGTTAATTTAATTATAATTAAATATGATTGAGTATATATTCCCATCTGACAAAAAGAGAGTCTCACCATGTATAAGGATAACATTTTGTGAGTGCTATTTGGCTCCGCATGTTGTCTTTAAAAGTACCATGCCATGATAGTTAGGGTAAAACTAGAGGATCATTGTGGAATGCTTAGATATTCTAAATCTGCATTTCATCTTCTCTTTTTATTACATCTCAGCCTTGCCCAGTTGAGGCTTTCCCAGCTTTAACCTTTCAAATACGATCTACAGCTGCTGGATGCAACAGGAAATGAACAGTAACAACTGGCATCAATAACTTTTTTCTGACTGTGGAGCACAGCCTCAGTTTGTCTGCTATTGCTGTCTTTTTTCCAAAAGTAGTCATCATGCTTTCACACAATAGTGTATTTATTATGATATTAAGCTTCACTAGCAAAGATTCAGAAAGTCTGCTGTCATTTAATTTAGTCTGAATTTCCCAGATTTCTCACCAAACTTGTACCAATAATTTTAGTTAACAAACTAAAACAATAATGGAAGCCTACCACAAGCATCTTGTCAAAAACATTTATGTACATTTATGATTATAGGATTTTCATATACTTGTGCATCTTATTGTATATCATAGGAATTTAGCTCATTCAAGTTGGTCTGTTAAATAACAGCATTTGGAAAGAAAATAATGCTGCCTTCTCAGAAGGATTCACATTGTAATCTCCTGGATTTATTATTATTAAAAATCATATAATAATTCAGCTTGGAAGGGACATAGGGGATCATCTCATCATCTGGTCCAACCCACAGCCCAGTGCAGCACCAAATTTGAAGCTGTCTCTAATTTCAAGGTCATATAAATTGCCTAGGGCCTTTTTCAGACAAGCTTTATCTCCAAAAAATGGAGATTTCACAGTTTCCCAGAGCAACTTGTTTCATTGCTGATTATCATCACTGTGAAAAAATCCTTCCCTTATATTGTTATAAAATATTCCGATATCTACTGATCATAAAACTGATGAAGAGCAAAATATTATTTCTCTACTCAAGTCATATTTTCACAATAAACTTACTAGCAAAGATATTAAGCATACAGAAATACTAGTCTGAAAGAAAAGATGGATTAAACACATACTTGTGAAACATACTTTATGAAAGGGAATGATTTATATTATGTGATGCCTGTAATTGCATTTGGTGATCTGGCAGGTATTTCTAGGCCTGTCTTTGCTGAAAGATGTCAAAGGGTGCTCAGCTTTCTCTTTTATTCTTATTCTCTAACTTGTTCCAAATGGACTTTAAATTCCTTTTTCTAAATTACTGACATGCCTGTCTGTCATTGTAGTGAATTAATCAAGCTCATTGTTCAGTGATAATGCTCTCAACTTCATGGTTCCTAGAACCACGCCTTAAGTGCTATCAAGGGTCAGTTTATTCCCATGTTACAAGAAAAAAAATCAGTGGAAGGTAATGTACTTTTTCACATACCCACCTCACACTTTGAGACAATAGACCCTTTTAGTGTCAAAGTAATTTCCTGCTGTAGAAATGTTCCTACTGCTTGTTTTTATTTGAATAGGTGAACAGCATCATATGGGCCTTTTACAGGGTAAATGGGTTGGCCAGGCAATTTTGGCATTTTGTGGGATCTTGCTCTCCGCTCAAATGTACAAATCAATTATATGACTTCCATGCTGAGAAAATGCATTAACTTTTAAAATGCACAGCAGCAGCCTAGTCTTAATAAAAATGTTTAAAACCCACCCTTAAACCATAACTCCAAGTTGCAGCTGAATATGAAACATCCATTTCCAGCCAATTACACACAATTTCTATCATACTTTGGAAGATATGTATATGCACATGGAATATTAAAAGCCCCAGACCCTACAACTCTAAGTGAAATAGGAAATGACTTAAAACCTTTTGAGATACGCTCAGGCAGAAATGCAGTGAGCCTTGTAACTTAACAGCAGGCATCTATTGGAAGTATGTACAGCACATAGGTAACCTTTGGCCTTACATATTATAGAAGAATGGCTACAATCCAAAACTTGCCATTCTAGGAACAACACAATCTATTAAAATGATTCATTCTCAGAAGTTTCTCCCATAGGTGAAGAATAATAAGAGAATTAAGCTTGGGGTGAAAACTGACTCTTCTAACATCACAAAGCCCGTAATAGAACCTTTTCTGCCTGCAGTTATGAAATAGGCCTTAGAAAGATCTGAAAATCTGCATGAATCTAATGAGGACAGATAAAGGCAAACTCACTTAAATCTTAATGTAGAAACAGCTTTCAGCTTAACTAGTTGCACAGCTGAGATGCAGGAAATTTTTCACAAGGCTAAAATTAATACCTATATTCAAGGCCCTTCAACATAATTGCCTATTATGGCATGTTCCACTGAAACACTTATTCACAGGATGCAGTTCTTCTTACTTTGGAAATGAAGGTTTCCAGTGGAGAGTTGTTCCCATTTAAAATGTTCCTGTCTCACAGCAGGACTCCAGGATACTTTTGTAATTCAGATTCCAGATGAGAATAATTGTTTATGGTCAAGTTCTCAAAGAACAGGGAATACTGAACTAACAGAGAAAGATGACGTTCTCTTCATGTCTGCATATGTCTCCATATGTAATCCTAATTCGTATATTAATTGGCAGCTGCAGAGAAGAATTAGTAGGATGCTTAAACACCAGCTTTCTTTACATTATTGGTAAGGATTCCTCCTAAGTCTGCAGTTATAAGCCAGAGTGGTATGAAAAAATGTCAGCAAAAGTCATCTTGCTATAGAGATTTGTTCTTGCTCCTCAAAGAGCATTTATTTTCCACATAGTCCATTTAGGTTCATAACAACTTACCTCCTGTTGTAAGCCTTCCTCTCTGTTTTTGTATGGAAGTTTTCAGTGTCTTTTAAGCTTCAGGAGATGAGTGAAAAATAAAGTTTTCTGTCTAAAAGTCTAGTAGTCTTCTCTGATCAGAAGACTACATTGGGGCAGTAACTTTGGTTACGAATTATCCTCCTGTCTAGAGGAAGGCAAATTCATGCTCAGGGTGAGATTACTGTCAGCTAAGTGAAATTTAAATACCATTAGAGCCCATTTGAAAATGTTCTTTACACATAGAAAACTAACATAATGGAAAGCAAAATTGTTGGTGGGAAGATAAATGGTCTACTAGTGTGCATTAATATCAGAAGTCTCCCCCTATCCTCCCACATTTTTGTTCCACTAAATTATAAAAAAAGCCAATGACCTGCTTGAGAAATGAAGTATCAACCAGATGTTTCCTGAGCAAAGAAAACTTGTGTTTCCCTTTACACATCATCTTCTGAGAGGCAGCACTACAGCAATTGCATATCTGACATCATTCACCATGTTGACTTTGGGCTACTCAGAATCTTTCCTTTACTTTACTTTCCAAATCAAATACAATAGCTTCACAGAGAGATCACATGGAAAGAATGGGTCTGAATGATGAGAACACAATGTGGAAGAATGGTTTATATTCACTTTGTTACAACATCACTCCTTATGGAAACAGGAGATGGGTGACCAGTCATCCCCAAAAAGAATCACTTATGTGAAAAGCAACATGCAAAAATATTTTTTCATAGGAGCAGATAATTTTAAAACAAAAGTTCTATATGAGAATAGATCCAAAGCTCATTATGATTTATGGAAAATTCTGATTATTGTGCTTTGGATCAGATGCCTATTTATTGACAGAAACTACAGCATTTTTCTAGTTCTATTTGACTACTAGGAAAACTTCACTAGTCCCTATTAATCTGTAGAATGTGATACCTAGTGATGTGTTAATGGGGGTGGGATATAGAAGATGAGGCTCAATCATCATCTAACAGAAATGCTTCATTCTTTTTATTCAAAGTGCCCTATGTTTACAGCAGATCACTCTAAAAGAACAAACTTTGAGCTCCATTTTCAGGCAAGCTGGTGGAAACAGAAAGCTAACCTTCAGGAGCTACATTAACAAATGACATGTGAAGGGGGTTTCATTTTTTTTAACCCTGTGCACCAGAACTCATAATGCATAATGACTTACAACTTCCACAGCAGGTAAATTTCTGTTCGAGCTATCCAGAAAAGTCCACATGACACACGTGTAATTTATACAAGCTCAATAATCATGGATAAAGCTCTAAAATGCTTTGTGAAAGTCTTTACATCCAAAGACTGAAAAATATCAACATTTAGACAAGAAGCCAGATCACACAAAGCTGGAACAGCTTCTTCCTCTCTAGTAAAACAAGATAGGTGTAGTAACACATACTTAAATAAACTGAAGTGCCACTGCATATTTAAGTCACTATGAGAGCCCATGGGGACCTAAATTTAACAGAAGATCCGATGTTGCATTCATCTCATATCATTGGTGAGTTGCTTGTGAAAAGCTGTTTTCAGTAGCTACTGTTTAGTCAAACGTCTTTTAATTTGTAAAGTTGTGTACAGCACAAGAAACTGTCTGTGCAATGGTTTTAATGAGGATACGTGAGCAAAGGCTATGTATTCTATACTCTCAGTGTGAGGTCTGGAGGAAATCAAGTTTTCAGCAAGATTGACAATGGAGCCATTCAGCCTCTTGAATGCTCAGTCTTACTGTTTCAGCCCACTCCAGACAAATGTAAACTATGTCGTGATGACAAATAACTGTTAATGACAAAGATGCAATCATGAATTTCTGAATATAAAAATGCTTTCACTTTCTCCTGCTTTCATTAAGGACTAAACAAAATTACAGACTGGTTCAAGAAAAAGGAAGAAAAAAAATTACCTCATCTGTACATGACATCTCTGTACACATACTCAGCTCACTAGGTACACATTTCTTGTAAACATTGAAACTCTAAGTTTTAAGGTAGTTTTACAATTACAGGTAGGTTTTGTACTACTGTGGTACAGAGGTCAGTTTTGTTCAGAAGGAATTGGAAATCAATTAGTTTGCATCACTGTTGCAGGAAGATTCATCCTCAGCTAGTCCCCTTTTTAAATTCTGTTGTATCAAGTCTATAATACTTTATTTTGCTTTTTTATCTTCTTTTATGAACAATCTACCTAGTGCTGCCTTTGCTGCTTTGCTTCAGAACAGAACTTGTATCCACATCCTGTTTAAAAGCAAATCGGGTATTCTTGTGATTGCTTATGATATTTGAATTCCTACACACTTAGCACGCTACTAAAATACTTACTGAATTCTAAAGGTATCTTTTTCTAAACACTGCCAAAAAAAAAAAAAGAAATTTGAGAATTTATATACTCAGGTAAAACACCATCATATTCTTGGTATGATGGAAATAATTCATTTTCAGTACACATGAATAAAAATTTGGCTCCAGTTCCAGTAAGTGCATGTGTACAAAACTTATGGAAAGAGAATTATGCTTCAGAAGTACTCTCTTTTGATGTCTGTTCTTTATCTGCTGGGGAAAAAAATGTGACAGCTAAACTTAAAATAGATCAAGAATTGTTAGCACCGTAATATTCAATTGAGTAACGGTCTCCAAGTCTAAGACACTTGAAAAATGCCTAAACTGCTGGCAGCAAGCTCTTCAGAACACACAGAATCCTACTTAGCTCTCATGAATCCAAGTTATTCTTTCAAAAGCCTTTAAAAATAAAACAGCCCATGACATCAGCCTGTCATCTGTGACCTGACCAGCACAGCCACTCATAAACATGAGACGTAACAAGAGTACTGCATATATAGAATAATGATTTATTGGAAACAAATATTTACACAAAGTATAAAGGCAATCACTTCAACCATTTATTTTTTAACAAGACAAAGATGCCCCATTACAAGATTTGTTTAGTAACAGAATTAGATTTAGTAATGATGCAGAATGTATTAAATCCCTGAGATTGAGGCTTTCTCACCTTCTATGCTCTCCATCCTCCACACCCACTCCACCCCCTCCCAAAGCTGCTGCAAATTTAATTTCCCACTCAGTTGTGCTTTTGGTGGATTACTATCCACAGTTACAGCTTCATTCTTTACATCAGCATGAAATTTAAAAATGCAACCAAGCCCAAATTTCACATCAAGTTCATTCTCACTCAGTTGCAGGCATCCAGTTTGAAATTACTTCCAATTTAAAGTTGGTATCCAAGCTGCTTTACAGATAGGGCTACTGACTCTGAAGATACAGCTTATTCCTCTTAAATCAGACATGGAAGCCTTTTTTTCCTGGCTGAACACAGCTAATGTTCTTTTTACTTTTCATCCAGGGGTATTGAGATGTGAATGCAAGGCTTTAGGCACAAGTCTTTTTATATCTGGACTTAAAGCCATCACAAGGAAGCTTAGTAACATAGAGTTCCAGTTCCTACTGCAGACTTCTAGTAATTTACCTAGATGTCCTCAGAATCTTTTACGTTTATAGTGGGCAGACAATTTAAGAATGACAAACTTGGGTAGCAAAAGTGTTTCCTCCTCCATTATTCAGTTTCAGTAAGGAGCCACCCTGCAAGGCCACAAAGGCAGATCCAGGCATAATACATACCGAGAATTTTCAGTTCCAGTTCAGACATTTTTCCTAGCAAGAACCTTGTCTCTTGTCCAAGGATGTAATATTTCAATCAACAAAACTCCTCCAGCTGGCACACGACAATCAGCATAAGCAAAGCATGGGGGACAAGGCTAAACTTAATTACTTGCAAAAGCATGCAGCTGATGTTGGTGTTAACTTGTGCATGGCTAGCTCTTCAGTTGGAGATGGAATCAAAGATCTAATAAAATTCAAGGCATAAACCAACTAAATAAAATTATTTCCAATATTAGAGGTAGATTTTATCCAGTGTAATATATAATAGCCACTCCTGTAAGTGCAGAGCTCTAGGAATTAAACAATTCAGATCAATTTTGACCTATGTGCTCTTAGAATAATTACGGCAAGCTTTTTGCATGTCCTTCAAGAAAGTAGGCACACCACTCTGTAAATAGAAAAGTGGGAAAGTCATTCTTGCATAATGTAATCAAGAAAAACTATAAGCAAAATGAGAATTCCCACTACATAGATCGAGGCCTTCAAACAAATACAGGACAATTTTAAGATCTGGTACAAAGCAAGAGACGATTCCTTTAATCCTTCATGAACAGACTGCATTATTGAAGTTTGCTTGTGTTAAGGCTATTCACATACGCTCTGGAACATGGATTTGTTGGTTTTGTTGCACAAATTTACCTGCCTGGTTGACTAACCAATGGAATTTGATAGGAGTTAAGAAAAAAAAAATTAAGGCAATTGCCATGAGAGCAGACAATAGCAAGACTCTAAAAATGGGACTGCATAAGTGCTAGAAAGCTTTCAGAAAAAAATAATTCTACCCAACATGCAGAAGACCGATATGGATGCAGTGAATACATCATTTGAAACAGCTTAGCCAAAGATAATTGTGCTGTCAACCTTTACTTACCTTGGCAGCCCAATTGACCAGCCATGATGGAATCATGCCACCAGGATTATCAAAATAGTACATATAGACTAGAAATGAGAGAGAAGTTACCAGAAAGTTATCCAGCCATAGTCTGAGTATCAGCTCTAACACCATATGACAGAAGCTGTCAGTGTGCATGACTGAATCACAAAGTACAACAGTTCTGCTCTAAATTCTTCACAAAAAAGTCAACTTGTACTGAAGTGGAATGTGAAATAAGTATAGCCATTTCCAGTTAACCTCTGGGAAGCTGAGTGCGCCATAATGTTAATTGAGACTATTGCAACCATTTTAGGCAGCCTGTCTTATAAGGTTGTTTTTAAAGGATTAATCTCAGACAGAAGTCAATCTCTAGGCAAACCCTTTAACCTATAAATCAATGTCAAACATGATGCTTGTATCATTGCCAAGTTAACCAGACTGCAGCTAGCATCAGACTCTACCCAACTGAACTGGCTGGCAGGAAAAAAAATTGAAGGCTGGGCAGAATGAAGTGGTCAGTAGTCTATTCTTAACTACACAGCCCAACTGTTAAATAAAAGATTCTTAACAGTAGCACACTGCAGTGGACATTTCCAAAACTTTCATTCATTTTAAAGTATTCTAGTGCTCACTACATCCACTTATAGTAACGGTTTTAGCTTAAAGTTTCCAGTCTTTGTGCATTTTGCTAATACATACATTCTTTGGCTATGTGACTTGTGATCACACTTTCTTGATTTCTTACCTTTAGATCCAGTCTTGCCATCACTTTCAATTGCCAGACTTTGTTTATAGCTTTTAACTCTGATAATACCAGGCTTTTCAGGGCACTGAGGAACAGACACACTTTGAGCTAACACAACCCAGATTTTCCGCCCATCGACATCCATCTCTCGACATTCACGAATATAGACATACTGCATTCCAAGTTGAGGAGGCATGTCAAAACAACGTCAGCTTGACATATCATGAATTGACAAGTGAATTCCATTACAAATACCAGCCCCTTCAAGTTATTTCTTATGCTTCTACAGGATTCAATCCTGCAGAGTAATAATTCAGCTATGTGAGCTTTAGTAGTGTGTGGGAAGAGGCACCCACGCTCTTCTTCATGCTATACGCATTCATGTAATATCAGGACTGCAAGATCTTAGATCAAGTGCAGCTGAGCAGTACAATCAGTACATCATTGGGATCCCTGTATGACCAGGTGACAAAAACTACAAGAGGAACAAAAAGCTTGAAAGGATACATCTCTGTTTGAGAGAGGAAAAGGGTACTTCACTTCCCAGTAGATTACTTTTTCACCATCATACGTTTTCTCATATAGTTCTACAGTTGAAAAGAAAGACTGTTAGATATTGCAGTACAAATCAAAATCAGAACCATACATGTCATTAGGAACTGCTCAGATTTCTGACATGAACACATTTTACAGGCAACCCTTATGTCAAAATTGATACATATGTAAAATTCTGTAGAAGGCTTGTTCAGCAACCAAATACATCAAAATAGGTGGCCTGTTTTTCTGCTGCTATAGAATTTATTGATTAAAAAAACAAATGAAAAATACCAACCATAAAACCAGAACAGTTCTAGGGGGAGGCAGAGTCAAATTCCTTTTCAGATAATTAGCTTTCCATCTCAAAGCTTCTTCCTCACCTATGCATATTCTGCATAATTCTGAGGTACAAGTACAGTATGCTTTTTCACAAGCACATCATTACCCTTGTAAATGATCCTAAGTTAACAAGGAACTAGGACGAGCACTGCTTTATAATACCTGAAGAGGTCTTACATGAGGGATTAATCAAGTATGGAAAATCTATTAGGAATCTCACAGCAGTATATACAGGCAACAGTGAACAAGGAACTTGAGCAGGTTATGAGCCTTCATTACACGACCTTCAGTCTGCCTGGAAACTCAATCAGAAGGCAGCTGAATACAAAAAAAAAAATCTAAGAGTAGTCCCTAAAATATGGCAGTGACTCAATAGTGTGGCATGAAGGAGAAAAATTAGTTCAAATCAAACTACAGAGCTGAGTTTGAAAAACTGTCTACCGTACAGCTTCTTCCCTTGAGGCAGTAACTGCTGTTATCAGGGTAATGGACCTGACAAGCCATGGGGCTGAGCCAAGGTGAATCCCTGTCTGCTCAGGGGCTGGTCATTACATGGGTGCAGTTAAAAAGGGTGTGATCCAGAAAGGTGGTTCACATTAACAAAGTGCTCTTCTCCTTTAGAGCAGAGTTCTGCCTAGAGGTGCTATAATCCCTCACAGCCAATGCACACAGCCTGCCACATGACTTCCAGTGGTTTTGAAAATAAGGCTAGAACAGACTGACAATCTCATTGCTAAGGCAAGAAGAGTGCTACAGATGGGAGGTTCTTTCCCTATATAACATGTTCCAAACTAGGCCATTAGTACACCCTGCAAGTCAGCTGTGGCCCATAAAACCAGCCTCTCCTCCAGGTTGGAGCAGTGTTGGATGCACAATGCTCTGTGTTGCAATAAGCTACAGCATTATGCTATCCACCAGAGGTCACTGGAGCATTGGTTTATCAGCTTTACTTTCACTGCTACCTGCAGAGCTTTCCTTTTTCAAGGGAATTAAGACACTATTTTAGACTTCGATGCAGTTTTTAGCTACTAACTCATCTACCTTTGCATCTTTGCAAGCACAGAAAAAACACACACTAAGTCAGTCATGTCCCACCTGTATTCACTTTAGTCTGTCAATACTAGTGGACAACTTCTGATCAAAGCAGAATACAGTGCATTTTAATCAATAACCAGATTTCACTTAGCATTACTACAATAGATCACAAGTCCATTTTATTCATAATAGGCACAGCTGCATTTGTTGCTTTAGCAGTCAATTATTACTGTTAAGTTGTTGGGAAGTATGATCTCAATCAGGATGGTATTGCAATCAGGAGTAGCAAGTTTCAATATTTCTCAGGCCCAACCATTTTGTATCATGCCACAGAAGGATGTGATACCTCAATCGCTACTCTACAGTTTAGTCACAGCTTCCCTGCTTTATTGGCAGCTGCAGCACAAACCAGGCCTTGGGATGTCCACATCTTGTGGATATCCAGGAGCCTGCTTTGGAAATAGCCAGGGTACTAACAGCAATGCAACAACAACAGCAGGCTGATACCAACATTTCTGAGGCCTCAGGCAAACCCTTGGCAAGGACAGATCAAAGCACGACCCTCTGAAGTACTCACAGGAATCCTGCCCATATCTGCCTCCAGTCAGGCCTTCAGAAAGAGTTTTGCTGAACAGAACTAGAGGATAGACATTAACTCCTCTCATGCTTAGTGCAGGAGCAGTTACCTTTTCAACTTAAAATGCAAAAAAACCTCTGCTCACATTTTTATTTCAATGCCAGCCAGCAATTCAGCAGAGAACTCTTTTTTGGAGTGCCATTATTGCATAGCTGTAAAAGCAATAAGGAATACAAACAGTAAAACAAAGAGCAAGAAGGCTCTGAATGGAAGTTTTCTGGGTTTTCTCCCTAAATGTGAAAGGAGAAAAACCCAAGCTCATATTGTTTACACTGAAAATGTTGGCTAGCAATATTTCATCATATACAGTTCTAAATAATATGTAAGTTTGTGTCAATTTTTAAGCTTAAAGGAAAGTGTTAACATTAAGTTTATGCCCTGCAAGGGTTAACTTCTGTGAAACTCTGGACTTTAAGTACCAGTACAACTATAAATTCACAGATGAATGTATCATGGTCAGCAAGGATATAAACACCAGCTCTGCAACATTATCTAGTTTTTAGTTTAAGGGTGTAGCTTCCCCCAACTGCTTCCTTTCTTTTCTCTAAGAAGGCATTAAAAAAAAAAAAAAAAAAAGAAAAGTAGTGTTTATTTAAGAAAGATTCAGTTCTCCTAAATGCACTTAAATCAAAGACTACTGAAGTAACTTAAGATAACAGTATTTTTATATCCAGTATGATAATGTTGAGTCCCACTCCAGCTCTTTTTGTTTCAGTAATGGCAAAGTGGCCTTTGCTACAAGAAAGCTATTGCCCATTTTGACAAATAACACTTACTAATGAAGACATAGCTGCTTAAGCTTGACCAAGGAGTCAAGTATGTGGTTCTCCTAACAAAACAGTCAAAGGCAGTACCAGTAATTGCTCACCAGAGCTGTCCTAGACTTAACAGGCACAACATTTAACAGTTCTTTGGTGTTTAACACTGTTCATTGTTCAGCAAAACACTTTGGCCATGTTTTGGGTTTTATTGGCCTGAACTGATTTTCAACACAGGCTGAAAAGGGAGGGGCTCCCCAGCTTTAAAATAAATGGATTACTGGATGCCTACATCAGCTGAATCCTTGCCTTGTCACTGCTGACTTCAGATGTTTTATCATCATATGGATATCCAGGTTCAACTCCCTTTTTCAAAGGAAATATTAAATAAATACAACTAAATTAGTTATTCCTTTCTCTGTAAAAGCCCAACGTCATCAACTATTTTCTCAATACACCCATTTCTGATTGTAAAAGGTGCCAAGAACAACCAATGCTTTCAGGAAAAGACATTCCATCACGCATCAAACTGGTGGCAGCCATTGCACTGCTCCACTGCAATACGCAAAGATGCACAAAAGGTATTATCTCCCTTTTTCCCCAGAACATCTACTAACATTTAAGCCAGGAAATACAACAGCTAGAAGCTGCAAGGTGTTGCAGCATAACAAGTGATACCAATTATATGCTTTAACCAACATTGAAAGAATTCATTCCAGCTATACAGTGATTAGATGTTAGCTGTTCCATCTCGGTGTATTTGCAGAATGCAACCTTACCCCAAAAGATACTTAATTCTGGCTCAAAGTCTTTGGATGCAGCAACTTTGAAATACCTTTGAACAAAGTTTGAGTAGGAAAAGTTAACGTGGACATAAAGCTTGCTTTTAAACTGCCTAGATGAGCTTACCTTTAACATACTGATCCCATTGTTTTCTGAAATCTAAATCCATATAGACATCTGCACACAGTTTTGGGGGACAGTCAGCAAGACCACCGAAGATTTTATACTCATAAAGTCCTGATTGCTGTGGAAACAGAATGGAGAGAGGAAAAGTCACACAGGAAAGGGAAGTACTCTGCAGCAGGGAGAACAGCTGAAGGAAATTAGGTGGGGCACATACAACAAATTTGCTCAAGAGCTGTGAAAGCAAGTGTTCAAAAAACAATGCAAGATTCAGTCTTTAACCTCTCGACTTTTTGATCTATACATGAAAGTTTAAATCCAGACAGGCTGACCTGCCCTGCACAATGGCTGTTCCTTCCCTTACACCAGTACCCTTTTACTTCATAAGCAGTTCCAAAGGGAGCATGTTTCTTCACACACACACCCCTTTTCATCCCCAGTGGTCAGTGCAGACTAAATCCTGCCGCACTGAAGCTTACCAGAAGCATTAAATTGTTGTGGCAAGGTCTCCAGACCCTACACAATGTGTTTAACAGTCTCAGCCATTTCCAGGAGGTTACCAGGTACTGCAGGATCTGGAATAAGCTTTCCAGCAAGTCAGGTATGCTTCTCCTTCAGGCTGCGATACAAGAATGCTTTCTAGTGTTCATGCTTACATACAATGCACTATTATATCTGCCTTGAATATTTATCAGCTATTTTCTTTCCAAAAGCTGTCTGCACTGAAGGGGTGGGGTGCAGGATATCTCTTATGTTAATGCTTTTAATGTTTCTTTCAACATACGGAAACTCCATCTGTGCCTACAGAGCAATGTTTGTTCTATTGGTAGTACCAGTTCAGGACTAAATTAAAACAATAAGAGTATTTTGAATATATAGTCAAATTCAAGAATTCCCAAGGAAAGGGAGGGAAGGATTATACACCATTCTGCTAGTGAATGGCTGATTTGTCTTCCCCTCCCCTTCACAAATCAACCGTAGAGGATGAAGATTTGATAATAATGGGACCAAGAAGCTTAAGCTACTCATCTTCACTGTGGCTTCCTGGAAGCATCAATCCCTAGCTTGAAACCTGAACTGTTCAGCACCTGTGCAGCCCCATGCACTCATGTCATCTTTGTAAAAGGCAACAACATTTTTATTTTCACAAGAAAAACTAATTTTGAAAACATGACACTTGAAATTGAGCTGAGACCCAACAGCATATGCCAAAACACTACACTGGTACTTCAAAAATAGTTGATTTAACTTGAATGCTATTTCATTCCAGGTCACTAGTAAAAATTCTATGTAGATTATCTTGCATGTGTGTATGCTTACATTAAGTGTCACATAAGTCAGGAGAAGAACAAACCACAACTCTCCTCACTCTTCTAGTAATTTAGAAGAAAGCCTTACTTCCTCGTGTTATTGGGCTGCTCCACCACCGAAGATCAGAAGTCTTTGTATTCTTTTCCTGGATTTTGATTACAACTGCATCTTGAGAGGTAACAAACCAAGCTCACCCAAAACTTTAATTCTGCAGTCAATACACGAAACTGGCTGTTTATCAGCACACTCACCGTTTCTTTGCATCCTTTAACTTCCTCTTAATCTGTTTGACAGAAGAAAGCCATGCAGTAATTTTCTCATTTAAGCTATCAGAGCTTGCCTCAAAGATTTTGCATGGAATTGTGTGCTTTGTACCTTAGTGAGGACAAACTACACAGTTTCACACTTCCAAACACAGTAAAAACTTTAGGACCACAAACTATTACACTGTATTGCTTGTTTCTAAAGCTTGTACGTTTCACCAAATAGGCAACTAGAAGTTCCTGCAGTACTTTTTAATTGAGGATTATAAAAAGATATGCATACAATATAGGTCTTTAAAGCATTTTTGCTATAGATAGAACCTCCATCAAAAGTTAAAATAGAACTGTAGTGATGTCATTTACTGTCACATAATTCAGATGCACTAAATACAGAGTGCAAGTGCTGCACTACCTAATCTCCTGACTTAACAGATGGGATTCTACCTAAACATTCAAAGCTAGGCTCCAGTTAAAGGTAGGCTCTCAGCTGGTTCACACTATCAGTTCAGTCATTCTTACATCTATAACCTTCAAGCTCTTGTACTGCAGCTCAAGACAGATCAAGATATTATGCTGTTCTTCTCTACCAATCTATTTCTTCAACTGCTAGATAAATCACAGCATACATCATTAAATATCTTCTACTAAAAAAGGTCGTATTTTGGTAACAGTATGAAATAATAAATCATGACTTGAAAAGCAAACAGGACATCTTGCAGGAGGCAAGATGGAAAAAGACATTCAATAAAAACAGCAATTCACAATAAGAAAGTTAAAACAAGAAGGAAATGTTTCAGGTTTTCAGATGCCTATCAGCAGGAGAGTCAATCAGCGGGTTGGAATAGAGCACAGAGCAGGAAAGCCTGGGAGATCTATTTGTGTAGCCTGTGGAGAAGGTGGAAAGAGAAGGCAACAGGAAATATAATTGCTGCCTTCAGCTTCCTGGACTACCACTGCTATAGTGGACTTGCAGTTCAATAAGTGTTAGAAGCCAATTTTCCCAGTAACAACTTTAAGCAAAGACCCTTCTACTAGACTTGGTTCTTCTTCTCATGTGGCAATTTGAAGCAACCGAAAGACAAACCAAGAGACGTATTTCCCAGCAGAATTAGAAGCCTGGATTTGAAAAGGTCTCTTGCATCCTACCTAATCTGTCCATCTACCCTAAATTAGGGTCATTGTATAAGATGCAAAAAACAAACAAAAAAAGACATCTTGATGTTTTTCAGTCAGCTCAATAGTCCTATATAAAAGCATGAGAAGAAGAAGCCTGAGCTACTTTCCATCTAGCCAGCTTCAATTTCTACAAGAGCAGCAAAGCCACAGCAACACAGGCTGCCCCAGTACAAGTCTCATGGGCACCTGGTCCCATTGGTTTAGCAAATTCAGCCTCTGTCTTCCCGAAGTTACTTTGCCTTTGTTCACTGTGCAATGCATTGACAGGTCTGGGATGAGCTCCAGTCCTAACATTTCTCTTTCATCCACTCCAGAAGCAACAGTCCTAGTACCCTCCGTTTCATCAGCACATCTGATTCCTGCGTAGATATCTGGCAGACACCACAGGCTCGCCTTTGCTGCGTGCTCTCATTGATAAGCTTGTGCTGCCATTGCCAGTTACCACGCCCAGGCTGTAAGCAGGGACAGACTATTTACCACCAAAAAAACTCTGAGCTGTATGAAGTGCCTTTTTTTGTTTGTTTGTTTGAAAAGACTTTCCCTACCTTGTCTTGCCTTTCACACAGACCTATGTGTTTGCTTCATTTGCTATTTTTTTTCCTAACATGACCATGCCCAAAATGATTTTTTCAGAATACAAGATTTTCATGCAAAGCACAGCATGAAGTCCAGCTTTATAAGGAGTTGAGAGGTGGCTATGATCACAGACCTAAAGAAATAGGATATTTATATGGACTCAAAAGTCATTATTAAATCATAAATCTGCATCAGAATGGAAACACTATGTTAATCATAAGTCAGTTCTGGAAGCCTAAACTTTTGAACTTCTTAAGAGAAGTAAGTCCTTCCAAAAAAGGGGGGAATTGCATTCCAACCCTTTCTGAACTACCTCCTAACTTTAGGGGGAGAAAGGTAGAAAATCTGTTGGAAAGAAGCTTTGGAGAGAGCGAGAAAGAAGGGGAGCAGGAGTCTGCAGATCAGGAGGATGCTCTAATGTGGTAAGTGCTCAGGGCCAGTGTGCAGGGACAGGTCTCTCCCTCACACACATCCCTCACAGGGGGCTTGGAAGAGGAGTGGAACCCGCAGAGCAAACACCCCGTTAGACCCATGACTGCTCCTGTCACCGAGAGCACTTTCCACGAGGAATTTCTCCAGCCACCACCTGCTAACAAGCTTTAAAAGCCACACAGTTCGCGGGTTCCCCTAGCAGTTTGTAAGAGCGGTGTTTACTGCAGCAGAGCAGCTTTCTCCATCAGCAGTTAATAGCATTACCCTAAAAGCCGCTTTCTGGGAGCCTGGAGAAACTGATCCGAGGCCGATAGCGCCTGGACGGGCAACGGTCCTCAGCCTGACCCGTGCGGGGAACCGGCGGCTCCGGACGTGCCGGCGCCCCCCGCCCGCCCCGCTTCTCAGCCGCACTCCCCCGGCTCCCCGCCCCAGGGGCCCTGCCCCACGCAGGGCTCAGCCCCGGGCAGGGAGGGCCCGAGGCACGGCCGCCCCCCGGCGCGGGCAGCTCCCCCCACCCGCCCACCTCGTCGTACAGCCGGTAGATCCTCACGCCCATGCTCTCCACCAGGAGCTGCCAAGGCCCCCCCGCAGCCGGCGCCGGCTGGTCCAGCTCCCGGCAGGCAGCCCGAAACTGCTCCTCGGAGAAGCCCCGCGGCGGCGGCGGCGCCGCCATTCTCGGCAGCGGCAGAAGACGGCGGCCAGGCGCGGAGCATTGGCGGCCGCGCCGGGCTCAGCCAATGGCGGCCGCCGCCGCCCCTCCCTGCCGGCCGCCCGGCCCCCGCCGCGCCCCGGGGCCGCCGCGCCGCCATGACAGGGCCGTGGGGCAGGGGCGAGCCTGGGAACCGCCCCGGGGCGTGTGCTGCCCGCTGCGGTGTAGCGAGCGGAGGACGTAGGTTTATACCAATGTAAGTCCGCCGGCAGGTGTATGGGCGCATCTCTTGATCTTCTCCGTGCACCCCCAGTTTCGTGATAGGGTCCCGTTTTCCTGGCGGTATGCGGGGAACCCGGCCTTGAGATGTGCGTGCCAACTCTCTGGTGCCAGAGCGGGGCCGGGACCAGTGGTGTGTTGGCCAGGGTCTTGCCTTTTGGATTTCCCCAAGGAGGGAGACTGAATAGTCTCTATGGGCACATCTATTTTATATTTTAACAAGCAGTTTTCCTTATGGACTGCTTACATGAGAATATATGAAGAACAGAAAATGCTGTACAGCTGGTTGGTAGGGGTGTGTGACACAGGCAGACACCCACCCAGGCCCAGCCAGCCGGCAGCTCTGGTGGCAGCAGGCTCTGGCTCGGGTGGACTGGGGTGGGCAGGGTGGAAGGGAACAGAAAGCTTTGTCACTGTGCTGAGCTCCCAGGCAGGAGGAATCCACTGGCAGGGACACACCTCACACCTCACTTAGGCTCCTGCTGATAACACCACCTAGAACAATATGCTACCATGAGGCTGGCACAGACAGCCAAAGCATTCAGGGCATCAAAATGTGACTAGGGCAGGTTTACTCCCTGGAGCTGTAAATCTGTTTTCATTACAGCTTTATTCTAATTCCTGCGAGATATTCCTGCTGAACACTGTCTCTTCAGAAAAATGAAAGCAGCTCTGAGCTATGGGACGTCATCAAACCTACTGACTGACAAAGAGCCTGCCTGACAGCACTAGCCCAAAGCACTTGGTGGTAACCTCTGCACAAGGCTGGCAAAATTTAGCTTTTTCTAGCTTCCCTGCCAAGTGACTGACTTCTTTGACAAAGAGTTCACTTATGTCAGCTGTCCCTTCCAGTTCCAGTCAATTGGTTTGCAAGCAGACCATGAGGATTCCTGGCTGACTCTGGTTTGGACATACAGGCTGAGTGTCAGCCTTGCATAGCCCAGAAAACTTCTGGAGAGTTGTGGCAGAAGGCAAGATGCTATCTCATCATCCCCCTCCTAGCATATAAATTTGATGCCAGAATTTGACCTGTGGCATCTCTCTAAAATAATGTCACTAATGGTGGAAAGTCTCTGCTCATACATTACCTGCTCTCACCTCCCTGGTGAAACTGCTCAGCAGACATTCCAGTTCTTTTATTTTTGTTACATGCTTACCTGTATTATTCTTGGCTGAGCTAAGTTGACCTCGGTGGAGCTATGCTGCTCGCCCAGCTGAGGGTCTGATCTTTAAAATGGAATATGAGAGAATGGGCTGTAGGGGAGACTGATTTCATTTATCTTGCAGAAACAGTAGTTTTGCAGCAATTTTATCAGATTTCTATCTCACTTTAAAATCCGATTCATGCTCTGAAATAGGGCTCACGTGAGACTGAAAGAGTTTGTGGCTCCTGTTTGTACAGAGATGACTTTCACCCAGTGTGAAAAAGGAGGAGTTTTGAGTCAAAGGTCGATGTTTAACACGCAGCAAGGACACGTGTGTAAATGATCCTGTGAGATTACGTGATCCCTTAAGGAGCCTTGTTTGTGCAAAAGGACTGAAGTGATCACAGCTCAGCGTTGCCTATTGTTTTACGGTAAATGTTTTGCATTACACGGTTGTCTACATGGCATCAGTTGTAAGTTGGCTACAGCTGCCTGGCCACTCCCTCCTCCCCTCAGCGCTCTCATGGAAAAAGAGTGATTTATATTGCAAGGCTACACTAGGGACCAAAACTTTCAAAGAAGGCATTACTATGTGACCTTTTTTCTTGGTAAATAAGGATTGGTGATTACTGAGAAAGCACAAACAGTTCTGAAAGGAGACTTTATTTTCTATTTTCATGTAAGTAAGTGTTATTATTTATCACTTGCATGACCATGTATTATCCCTAGCTTAGGGATAGAAGCTAAACTTTGAACCCAAACCCTTTGTTATCTGCATCGCTACATAGTGTGGCTGTAGTCAGGGGTGAGTTCAGACACAGCGGGGACTAACTTCCTACAGTTCTGCCCCAACAGACGGTGGGACAGCAACTGCTTCAGGGCAGCTGGTTTTGGGAACATGAACCCAAGCTTGAGCACAGCTACCGAAGGCAGCCTAGATACAGCACGATCCAGTCCCACACATGGATCAGGGACCTAAATACTAACCGAATGAAAATAGAGGGTTACTATTCTAGGGCAATGAGGGGGAGTTTCAAAAGTGCCCACGACTTGACCCACATACTTAGTATTTCTTAGGTATTTAGCTGCTGCTGCTTTCAGCGGGAAATGATACCTCAAGGAAACTTGCTGATCCGGGCTATCAATGGGATTAATGCACCTAAATTGTCCACCTGTTTTTCAGAATGGAAATAATCTATTAATTTCACTTATTAATTCCAGCACCTAACCTTTCTGCTACTGAAATCAATGCTGAGAAATCCATTGAATTCTATGGTGTGGAATCAAACCAGTGAATTGGACAACCCCTCCATCAGAAAATCATATGTGGCCAGAAATGAAAACAGCAATGAATACTACGTTGAGGTTTTCAGGCCCCAGATGATTTTCAGTGTTTGTTTTGGATATGGGTATCCATATGTGAGAGAGTGCTACCAGCTATATTGTGTTTTCCTGCCTCTGTCTCTGTGTGGCACTGGTGCACTTTCAGAAATTCTTGAAGATGAACTAAAGATGTGGGATTTTGACGGATTCAGCTGCTGTGCAGACATTTATATACTATTGTCATTGCATTTTACTCAGAGCATTCAAAAAACTTTGCAAAAGTGCTGAGTAGTCCTGACACACCATTTATACAGTATGCACATTCATGTTTCTATTATACACAGCCAAAGCAATTATAATCTTCTGCTACTGTTGTTTCATTGACTGCATTATGTAAAAGCCTTTCTTACAAATTGTTTCATGACTTTTGCAGCTTGCAAGAAGCAAATTCTTCATCCAGAAAGCTGAAAACTAACAATAGCATCTCCAACCACAGACAAGCCTGTGTACGGCAGTCTATATTCTCCTCTCCTGTATGAGTCAAAGGGAAATCTGTTTTTTCAATAGTTTTAGAATATGCAGAAAATCTAGCTTGTCTGCCACACTGAGAACTTTATACTATATATTTTATATATTTTATATATTTTATATATTTTATATATTTTACATATTTTATATTCCTGCCTACGCATATAGGCAGGAAGGAGCACCCTGAGTGACAATCATCTCGTTTGCAAAGACCTAGCACCAGACATGCACTGTTTGAGCTGTCACAAGAGGTCTTAAGTGGCCACTTAACACTGGCTTGTAACGGCCTTCTTCATAAAGTTGAACTGAACCCCAAATTATGACTATATCTGTATTGAGTATCTAGTTTCAAGAAAGCTCCACCCAAATATAATAGCTGGAGTTCTGCTGTCTTCCTGCCTTCTAATACTAAATATTTTTTATCTTTGGTAAAGACTTTTAATATGCTGGACTCCTGGTGTCAGGACCCATCTCTCTCATTTGGCCATGTTGACTTTTGATTTACAACTTTTAGCCACAGCTTTTCTGGAAAGCAATGCACTCCCAGTGCAAATAAACTGGAGATTGTGAGGTGCAACCTGTTTTCCTGATGTTGAGGAAAGAGTGGTAATTTTAAAAATTCGCTGTAGGAAAGAAGGGATTGCGCTATTATCTGCATGACCTAAAATGACTCATTCAAAAGATAAGTGAGGCTATTTAGATCTTGACTTGGTTTGGCAAATGGTTGTCACTACCACACCCTCTACTTTCCTAACCTGTTTACAATGGTGTAGAAATATTTTTAAACATTTTCTTTAGCATGTGATACTAAAGCAGATGATATATATGAGAAGCTCTTTTTTGTGGCAATAGTGAGAACTGGTCTTCCTGCAATAGTCCTTTCTTTTCTTCCTTAACTACCCTTTAGCTCAGACTCTTGACTCACTGTAATTCCACAGAAGTCATCTATTATGTCAAACATCTGGGGGTTTTTTAGCTATACGTAGTATTTTAGGTAGATCTTGTGGATAAGTTTAGTCCCAAGGATTGTAGTGGAGTAGGACAAAGGAAGACTCATCAGACAAGGTAAAAGCCAAAGGATTTATTAACATAAGAAATTAGAAAAATTAGAAATAAACCATAGTTTTTTAACGGTCACGATAGTAACATTTGAATGAATTGGCAAGACATTCTCCCACCTGTTGATTGGATGATTTTCTGAAAAATATACTTCAGATGAGCAGAGAGTTCTGGTTTCATAGTACAGATCTTGGACTGAATGTAAAATTGAATGTTTTGTGTTACACAGGATGTCAACTAAGATAATCTGAAGGCTGCTTCTGGCCATAAACCTGTCCGTCTGTGCACCAATAGCCACTGAACACCATAGGCAAGTGGTCATTTCCCTGTAACACTTTCTTTCCCTTCTTACCAATTTTCCCAAGCTGTCTAGAGCCTACAGAGAAGCTTGTTTGAAAGGAAGTAATTCAACTGATAGCCCGTGTAGGTTAGTCGAAAGCTCACACTTTTCTTTCTACTGCTGGAGAGTCAATTACAACTGGCTGAAATGCTCCAGGTTCATTAGACTGACCATTTGAAGAGGAACAGGGTGCGCTTTTTATGCCGTATCTACTGGCAGAGCAGGGAAGCAAGACACAAATGGCTCTTGACATTTTCCACTAGGTGAGCTTGGACAAGTACTTTTTCAGCTCTTTGTCTGGATTTCCCTTCATGTCTTTGTGCTCTGTAAATTCTTTGGGCTACTCAGCTCAGGTCGAAAACAAAGAAAAGCCCTCTGCAGAGGCATGGGAAGAGATCATTCCTACCCTGAAATAAATCTCAGCTGAATCTGCTGGATCCTACTGCAATAGTCTCTAACAAAAAGCACAGTTATGGTGAAATTACATTGTCTTGTGTTTGTTACCAGGCTTCCTCCTAGCTCAGCCAGAAAGCTGCCATGTTGGCTAAAGATTCAGAGGTTCTGTAACTGACTTGTGCAAGATTCAGGATTTGACTTCTGGTGGTGTGGCACATCGCTCTGTTAATTAAAAGCACATGTCCACATAAGGAATGCAGCTCTTCAAATGTGAACCTCATGTAATTATGAAAGCAGTAGGAGATAAGAATAATTGTTTTCAGTTCCAGATGTCCTGTCTTCTTCAGCACTGCAGGGAGATTAAGTGAAAGTTGAGTAGGGCAGTAACAAAGTTCAAATGCACAGCAGGATAACTGATGCTGACCAAAGTCCTGATAGGATATAATGGAGTTCCAAGAAAATTCCATTCTATATTCCTACTCACCAAAGAGGTTTCTCTCTATCGTTATAAGCACATTATCCATTTCATGAGCCTGATTACACAAAGTGGGTGGTTTGCATAGCTATCAACCAACAGTGCTGAACTCCCTTGAGCTGTAAACTGTTTTAATGAGAGGGGAGCTACAGCATTTTATGTGAAGTAGAGGTTTGGTTCTCTGGTTTAACTGGCTTTGTTAAGGCTGCATTCCCCATCACAAAACACATACATTGCATGACATGAAAAGGATGATTTACAACATATTAGACATGTTGAAAGAGTGCTTTCTAAAAGTTCCAGTAAATGTAATCAACTGGTGTGTTGTGTCCATGTGTGGGCTTAGGGATGAAATAAAGGAAAATTCAGTGGAGGGTTAGGGAAAAGGCAAGAAAAACTAATTGACTAGGGAGCCCACGATGGTTGTACTTTGCCAGATTAATGAGTCACTGTTTGCTGTGCTGTTGAGGCCCAGGAGACTGCTAGAAACTCAAAGGAAGCCATTAAGTATTGCAAGTGTGTCTTAGTAGGCAGAGCAACAGCATTGCTCAATTTAGGAGTAAACCTCTGCTCTCTCAATAGTCTGCATGGGTTCCAGAATCACACAGCTTCTTGCTTATTGTCCCAGACGATGGGGCTGCACCTCCTCCAAAGCAGCTGCGTTAAGGCCACAGGGAGGAGATTTTGTCATTTAGGGCAGGTCCAAAAGGGGAACTATGTAGCATTTAAGCATGGCAGTCCAGCATTGTGAACCTGTAACCCCTCACTGCAGCTGTTGCTCAGTCCTGAAGTTTCCTCAGCTGTTTGCACTGAATTTCTACAGGTGCCAAACGTGCTGCTTCGGGTATGTTTGGTACTTCTTTCCTTATATCCTTGGAGAGTCATGCTCAGAACACAGCAGGACCTTAAAAGGCAGAGGTAGTCAGTCATTCCTTTTTTAAAAGGACAGAGTGGTGGTGCCCAAATTGTATTCGACCCTTACTTGCCTGAGAGCTACAAGCCCACCCTTCTAGAGGAGAGCCCACACATCTCTCAGCACTAGAGCAAGACATCCTTCCTGTCACTTTCCATCGCAGCTTTTCTGCTTCACAAAAAGGAGTTAGAATTGCACCAGATCTAGAGGAAAGCATGACTTTATAGTTAGGGTATTTATTTGTACAGAAACGTGAATTCTAAGCCCAGCTTCAATGCTTGTTTATGTGTGCTTCAGATTAGTTCCTGAAAATCCATACTGGGAGTTATTTTATGTAATACTTTCAGTGTTTTATGTAATACTTTAAGTAATAAACTTGGCATGGAAAAGTAAGAATGTACCAGTGGAACTGTTGATGATGTAAGCATGGGAGGGAGGTTCCCTATCAACATAAGAGGACCAAATACTACACTGGACGGACTAGAGCAGAATTAATGTAATAGGAATGGGGTGAAATTTAGGTCATGCACATGTGTGCTAACAGCAAGAATTTCTGATAGGTGGTAAATGGAACTGATACTGGAGAAAAATCTAGATACACTGAACAATCAGAGGATAATTATCAAATGATAGTATTTCTAGCAGAGACAGGAAAATACTTGTGCTTGCATGCAGAATACTGGTAAGGCCACATCTGAAAAAAAAGGATGATTAAAAATAAGACTGAGGGAATCTGATTTTTACCTCTGAGGACGTTAGAGGGTTAATTGCCAAAAGAAAGAAGATCTATTTCAGCCAAAGGCTTATTCCTCCATGTATAATTGTCTATGAATACATGCATCTAGAAACAAGATTGAGGTTCTTAGATATCAGCTAACAGGCATCCAACCAGAGGAGTAGGAAACCCAGTTGGTTTGAGCTGGAACTTGGCAAGTTTAATAAAGATATTACCTGGCACGGCTGCCTGCATTAGGAAGGACTGGAATTAATGGCCCAAGAGATCCTCTCTAATGACAGTTCCCCTCAGATCCAGTTTGCTTGTGATTTCTGCTGAAATGCCGATGTATTTGGATGGATCACTAGCAAATGGGGAAAAAATGCCAGTTTCTTGTATAAAGCTGTGGAGCTCTTCCAGAACCCCCTGGCTGATTCGGCTGGAGGAGATGAACCCTTGGCAGGATCTCCATCACTGGGGAGTTCTTAATGATACACAGGGTGAAATCCTGGCCCCTCTGAAGTTGATGGAAGTTTTGCTATTAATTTCTGTGAGGCCAGGATTTCACCCTGGAAAGGGAGTCAAAAGTACACACATGCTTTCAGAGACAGAGTGGCTGATTAAATACATCTGGTGCACTGCTCTTTTATCAATCATTGATAAAATAGTGCCTTTTAAATATAAACTTTGGGTAAGCTTAACCACAAAATTCAAGCGTGACCTTTTACAAGACTTAAAAGCAAAATTTGTCTGCTTTTTGTCTGAAAAGTACAGAAATCATGGTAAAAAATAACATATACCCCTACTCATCCTCTCCAAACCCCTGTAGTATTTGATGTTCCACTGAAATGAGTGATTAAAGCATAGAAAAGCCAGTTAAAATATTTCTAGATGATACATAAAATGTTATCCTCTAGGGCTGTCATCCAAAACTATGTTCTTCCTCATTTAATTCCTGAACAGTTAAACACCACCTAGGAGTTCATCTGGATTTCAGTATGGACTGTGCTTTCGCAGTACCACCCAGCACTGCCACTTCGGACACCACAGAAGGGCCAGGACAGGCAGCGAGCCCTCCATCCACACTCGCTTGAATCACGACGTGTTGATATTGATGGGGCCGGACACCCCGCATGGTGGTGTGCAGGAGGGCAGGGAGGGCTGGAAAATGCCCTCCCAGGCCCCGCGTTTAACCTGACACGGCCAGGGTGTGATGTGGAGCCTCACCACCATACCTGACCTGGCGAAGCCGGAGACACGCATGTCCCCAGCGTGCGTTATCTCTGAAATGGGCACGTGAACCGTGCAGCGCCAGCCCCGCCGGCCCGGACAAGCAAAACTGCGGAGGGCTGGGCAGCCTCCTTGCTTGCCCAGCCCAGCCTGGCCTCCCAAGGACAGCCTTCCTCCCGGCCGCCCTCCCAAACCAGAGCCGGACCTTCCCCGGTGCGTGCCGCCCCGCCCGCGGCAGCTCCCGCTGCTGAATTTGCTCCGGTCCCTTAATTGTTTCGCTCTCACCAAGAACTTTGTTTACAGTCCCTTGTGCAGCGAGCTGCATCCCCCTCTTATGCTTGCTCCGGGCTAGTGTCCGCCGCAGTCCTGTCCGGCAGTCGGGAGGTAAGGCACGGCTCGGCACAGTACGGCATGGCATGGCATGGCACGGCATGGCACGGCATGGCATGGCATGGCATGGCACTGCACGGCACTGCACTCTGTAGCATGGTCTGGCATGGCTCAGCTCAGCATGGCATGGCACGGCTCGGCTCGGCTCGCAGTCGCTGGACCCGCACGCCCGGAGCCCGCAGCCCGTCGCGGCGGCCGCGCCCCCGCTGGCTCTCGGTGCCCGCAGGGCTCCGGCCCCACTCGTGCCGCGGCAGCGCCTGGAGCCCGGCTCCCCGCGCTGGCGGGGCGGGCTGGGGTTGCTCGGACGCTCCAGGGAGCCTCTCCGCCCCGGCCGGCAGGTCCTAGCACCGCTCTCTCCTGTGTGGCACAGAGCTTTTCTGAGGGGATAAAGTATTACAATTAAAAGCTTCGGGGTGTCTGCAGCCGGGGGTGCTCCCTGCTTTGCAGGTCGCCGTGTGCCCCCGCGGAGTTGTGCCTTTTCGTTACGGGCGGGCTGCATATCAGAAAGCGTGCGTGAAGCTTTCCTTGCCTGTTCGCGTCTCTTCTCTCTTGCATAGGTGTTAGGGGATAGGCGTGACACGCAGTGGTTTGCACTAGGTGTGTGCGGCGTTTAGCAGACGCGTTTGAAAGTTTTGCAGTTTGCAGATAACAAAGTTTGTAGAGGGGTTTGGTTGGCTCCCCTCCTACTCTCCAACTATGTCTGAAAAACGAAAAAGGTGTGAGAGCTTGCATCTGGTGGTTGTATTATGTAAAAACTTGGTGGTGGAAAATTAGTGGCATCCTGAAACTCAAACAGTTGACATGATTTTACGTGTTCTTCTACCCCCATAGTTCAGGGCCTGATCCTGGAGTCTTGTAAGTAAAAACTCTAGTTCTGTATTTCCAGGAGTGTTCACATGGGGAAGAGCTGCGGGATTGTGTTCAGGATTACTGCAGTCTCTTGAATTCCAAATAAAGTCTGGCTCTCCTTCAGCACAGAAGGACTCCTTATGCTCTTTGCCGTAGTCACTTCAATGCAAAACCAAACTGAAACATGGCCATAATGATTTACTGGAATTTTACATAAGCAAAAAAGAGTATCATCTGAAGTATTATGCAAGATACAGAGAATCAGTTCCAGAGCCTAAAGGCAGAAAACTTAAAAGTATCCCACCGGTTCTGAGTAAAATGCAAAAAGGGGGAAAGGATTGTAGTGGCTGAGAAACACCATCTCTTTGCACTTGCACAGAGATACTCAGTATGTGGGAAGCCTCCTCAGGGAGCACCGCATTGAAATGATTCAGAGTTAAAATATTGGAAACTTAATGGATAGATTTCATGTTTCTGCTTCTCAGCTTTGTGGTGAGGGAGAGAAGGAGGAGGGAAGAAACCCTGTCTGTAAAAAGTTGCTCTGTCAATCAGTTTCTTTGATAAAGACATTGATTTTAAAAAATTACCTAAAATGTATGTAGTCAAGGACAAATCCAAATAAATTACGGACAGAGCAATTAATCTTTTCAAGAATGATGCTAGCAGAGTGACTTAGGGGGCACAATTGCACTAGGAAGAGCTTTTCAAACAAATATAACCGTTCTTGTAATATGAGTGGAAGTTGACTGCAAGATAGTTTCAGAGGTCTGCTTTTGTTTTAATGTAAGCTAGGTTATTTATCTAAAGTGGGGCTTTTTTCTGCATTTCCCTCCAAACCTTTCAAAAGTCAAGCCAATTCCTAGGTAGTGTGCACAAGAATATAGTCAAGGAGATAAGCAAGGAGACTTCCTTATTCTTAGTGAACTTCAATAATTGGCTAAATATGTTTCAGCTCTGTTACAGGCTTATTCCAAGGATCATCTAGAGAAGAACAGCAGTAGTCTGTGCCTGTAAATGTTCATGTTTGTGAAAAGTTAGCATGGTCCAAATAACTTAAAAAGAGAAAAAGCCCTTAAAGTTTATCATTATACAAACTTATTCTCATGAGTTTATTCTCATCCCCACTTAAGACTTCTGCTTCAGTGTCGAAATTATCTTCCATAATCATGCACATATAGAAAGGGAATGTTGGATAAGATTAGCAACATAAATCTCTGCTGCTTCCTAAGTTTTACCCAGCTGCTTGGTGATTTCACAGCTGTTTCTGCAGTTGATAACAATTCCCATCGCTCTGCTTTCTGCAGAGCTGTCTCACTGCTCTACTGCAGTCTGCCTTGTCCCTATTTGAGTTATGAATCTTGTTTTAAAAAATTCGATAACAGAAATGAACAATAGTAAATATAATGGACTTATGTTTATTAGTGAGTTCTTCGATTCAGTCAGTTTGCCTTTTTTTTCCTGAGAGGAGTTTTCAGGATTATATTACTTAGGTTTTCTTATAGCAGAATAGATTTAAAAGGGGTTTTTAGTGGGAAGCATGTTGTCACTGTCAGTTTACAGCTAGGAGAATCAAGGCACAGGGAGATGAAGTTATTTGCGCAAAGAAACTGGAGACATAGAAGAGACAAAAAGCCAAGTATTCCAAGTTATGATTCACATAAGTGAGCAATAGAAATGAAGTTAAATGAGATTTTTAACTACAGAAATTCATGTGCCTAGCTCTTTCTGGGGGACTTGCCTGGGTTGTGACACCCATCATTGAGACGTCACATTATCAAAGAAAAATGTTACGTAGGGCCAGAAATGGGTGGCTGCTGCCAAGAAAAGAGGCAGAAACTGCTAGGAGAGCCGGAGGGAGAGCATCTCCTGGTTCAGTTAGGTTAGGAGCAGGAGTCAGCATACAGCGGGAGCGTTTCCATGCAGGAGTTTTGTTCTTAAGAAGCTGATAAATATCCAACAACTTTTCTTGTAGGAAACTTCCATGCTAGAATATTGTCACCTCCAAGTCATCATTCAGCAACATCTGACACTTCAAAGCCCGGAGCAGCTCTTACTGCTGCATGACTCTGCCTGAATTGACATACGAGACATCTTAAGCAGTCTTCCTCTGCTTGCTGAGCCAAGGGATTCGTTACGATGGATTTCTCATGGACCTGGTAGGTGTGCATGCTGATGGATTTCATGTCTTTTCAGTAAATCTCAACTTACATTTATTATTGGGTAAAACATTCCTCTCCCTTATGTCCAGTGTTAGCCACAGATTGCCACAGAAACACGTTCTTCCTCCAAGTCAAAGTAGCTCCTTAAGAATGTATGATTAGTGAGAGGATGCTGGTGTTGCCAGGTGTCTTTGCAAATCTCTTGCTTTGAAATTTCTTACCCTGAAACTTGAACCAAGTCACCTGTTGGCTTAAGTCAGAAGTGACTTTCCTGGCAATGAGGATCTAGTGCCCTGTTTTCTAGAGGTGAATACCTTCATTCACACTTCAAATAGGTTCTGCTGTTTATTTAACTTACAGTATTTCAATAGAGGTTTGTTTATTTGTTTTATATGAATGCCTGTCTCCTTACATCCTATTACAGGCAAGAACTGTGCTCCTCAGAAGTCAACAGGTATTTTGCCATTGACTTAATTTTAGTAGTTTAGGAGATTTTTTTTTTAAATTTCTGTTAGTTTTAACTGTATAAATGTATCTTCTTTCTTCATAAATCTCTGTAAAAGATGTCCAAGAGTTTTAATGCTCATTGGGGATGTATCTGAAGCAGAGGCACAAGGAGTCTAGAGACAGGAGTAAATATACTTAGACTGAGTATTAAAGATATTCAGAATAATTGTGGGTTTTATGAGCCCAATCCAAAGCCTTTTCAAGTTACTGGGGAGTTTCCCTTCTGTGACTGTTAGAGAGAGTATTTGGACTTTTGAATAGTTATTACAATGTATTTGAAACTACGAGACCTTTTATATGGAAAAAGGTTAATTTTTTTCCTCACTCAAGTTTAATAATAAAATATTGAACAAATTGAATTTGGCTAATGGTAAGATCAAAAAAAGGTGACATTTGGGGACCACATTCTTCCATTGTGCTGAACTTCTATAACATTTTATAGATAAGTAATGCAGCAACATGATGGCACCAGTGTGAGTCTCACTGCCATTTAAGTCAGTATTGAAAATGCAGAACTTGGGCTTAGATCCATGTGGGGACAAATCAGTGGCACTCTAGAGCAAACCCATGGTCCTGGGCTCTTTCAACTGCTATAAAAGGTACTTAATCATGCATTAGAATTTGAAGGACAAAGCAACAGAACCTAGGACAACCTAGGATATCTAAGGTGTCGGCACAGATATATTTGCTTTGTCTGATAAGCGCTGATCTGATCCCCTGACTGCCCTTGGAGATACCTCCAAGGAGGAGGTACCTTCACAGAAACACACAGAATCGTGGAGTGGTTGTGGTTGGAAGGGACCTCTGAAGGTCGTTTGGCCCACACCCTGTCCTGCTCAAGCAGGGTCACCTAAAGAAGTCTGCCCCAACTGTCCAGATGGCTTTTGAATATCTCCAAGGATGGAGATTCCAAAACCTCCTTGGGGCAACCTGTTTCAGTGCTCAGTCACCCTCACAGTAAAAAAGTCTTTCCTGATGTCCAGACAGAACCTCCTGTATCTCACTTTGGGCCCATTGCCTTTTGCATTGTCAGTGTGTACACTCGGTTGTGTTGTGCTCAGCGTTGTCATTAGGGAGGGAAAGGCTACTCTGTCTTGTAGTTGTTGAGCCCCTTGCAGGATTAAGCCCTGAAGGCAGCTGTGTACAGCAAGATACAATACTAAGCTGAGCACTCTTCCTTAGAGCAGTAGAACAAAAGCTTTGTCAAACCAGTTCTGAACTTTCCTTGTCTCATTAGGATTCAAGGAAACTCAGATACAAACTCTCTGCCCAAAAACAGAGTACAGCCTGTTTGTGTGTGTTTAAAAATAGTGAAATCCTCTTTCTTGCAAAATACACAGTCCGTTACATGAGGTACTGAGATACAAAACCAAGGGCTGTCCACAATGGAGGAATATATCTTAGCAACAAGGGTGGGAGTGGTGGGAAAGGAAAAGGAGAATACAAGTATCTGGCAATTAACTTCCTAGTCACAGATGTGAAGGTGATAAAAGTGATAAAAGCATTACTGCATTGCCAACGCTCTTCCTTGTTCTCTGAGCTGCATACCATGCTGGTCATAGGAGCAAAAGCTACACAGCCTGTACTGGAGAGTGGTGGAGGAGTCCTGTGAGCTACTCCTAGTAGGAAAACCCAGTGATTCCCCAGTGTCCCAGTCTCTGTTGTGCATGGTGGGGTGCACTGAGCGACAACCTGGCCCAAGGCAGCACAGCCGTGGTGGCCTCCGCATTGTCACTGCAGACTCCAGGGTGGCTCCCACACCCCAGAGTCCCAGGGAGGTGGCAGAGGTCTGCCGTGGCAGCCTGTAGCGGTGGAGAGGCAGGGGCTTGTCTTGCCTTGATCAGGTAGACTCCAGTTCTGCACTGGGCTCCAGGGAGCCAAAAGCTGTTTTGCCTCATAATGCAGATGCAATCAAACTGTGCACGCTCTCTGTAGGACTGAGAGTGTGTGGACGATATAGAGACAGGAGGAAAGCAACCTGCTCTACGATGAGTGAATATGACTGTAAATCTCCCTCCCACACAGTAACACGGATGTGGTTTCATGGACTTACAAGGGGCCTGTTACTTTTGCATTAAGTCAGTTTAAATGGCAAGCCAACAGTCTGGCATTGCTGTTGCTGTAACAGTAGGTTTATCAGCTTTCAGCTGGCGCTTGCTAGGTGCAGGGAACTATCTTCATCTCCATTTCTCCCACATCCATACCTAGTCATGACCGTTTGAATTTTTTTGCTAAATAGCACTTGCCTTGAGAAAAGGCTCACTGTTCAGTCCCGATTTTTGCCGGACCAGTTCTTGCCCATGTTATTGTGATGTGCATTGGAGCAAATCTTGGTAATGTGTGTGTATAGGTGTATATATAAATAGTGTGAAAAAGTGTACGAACAAGAATAGAATTTTTAACCGAAACAACCTATGAACTGTACCTCGTTGTCAGGAAATGAAATGACATTGAAATCTAAATTGCATCCAGAAATACTGAGTTTAGGATGTAAGTTAAAGTGGGATTTAGCCCACAACACCTTAGCCCACAACACAGGCTCAGTTCTTTATAGCACGTAGACCTATGTTGCTGACTACTGTAACAATTGGTTCAGATCCACTGCAATCAGTAGTGTTGCAATTAAGCTTGTGCATAAATCATTGTGGGGTCAGAGTGTCTGCTTGTGTGCGATCCCAAGTGGGATACTTCTGTGTCACCCATTTGTTATGTAACAGTAATGCTGCTTAGTTGAACTCATGCTCTTCTCTCCACAGTGCAACGTGTGTTCAGCAGAGCCTGCTCTAGCCTAAGAATTGACTAAAAGTCAAGACAATCAAGATGACTAACGAACCTATTAAAGAGATCCTGGGCGCTCCAAAGCATCCTGATTCTGTAACCACGGAGAAGAGTAATAACAATGACTGTGTGATAACCACCATCCCTCTTGTCAGTGAATGCCAGCTGACTGCAGCCACAGGGGGAGCAGAACTCTCCTGTTACCGCTGTACCATTCCCTTCGGTGTGGTTATCCTCATAGCCGGCATTGTGGTTACTGCTGTAGCATACAGCTTCAATTCCCATGGATCAATCATCTCAGTGTTCGGCTTAGTCCTCTTGTCATCAGGACTCCTTTTGCTGGCTTCTAGTGCAGTCTGCTGGAAAATCAGGCAGCAAAACAAGAAAGCAAAGAGGCGGGAGAGCCAGACAGCGCTTGTGGCAAATCAGCGAACCTTGTTTGGTTAAAGACAACCAAGAGAAGGCCAGACAGAAGACAGAACTTTTGTAAGTCAACTTGACTATTTATCAGTAGGAGAGATTGCAGATTTTAATTTAACTTTGGAAATGAACTGAAATGAAAATGGAATGGATTAAGAAAGACTCTTACAAACTCTGCAAGTGCTCTTAATATTTTTCTTACTGCAGACTTGGTAATGATTCTCTCCAAGACGGAGGAAAAAACACTTTTCCTTCACAGAAAGCAGTATTGTCATAACTGCAATCATCATAACTGCGTTCTCCAACATGCTGATCATGTTGGAAAGGGAACTTGTGAGAACTAAGAAAATAATTTGAACTGACTTGAAATGCCAGAGATCTCCTTAAAATACACACTGTGACATTTGACCAAGGGAGAAGTCATAGCATTTAAGTGACTACAAGCTTATGGCCAGATTGTCTGTGACTTGAACTGTAGCTCAAAAAAAAAAAATCCAAAACAAAGCAATAACAAACAAACAAACTACAGATTGCTCAATAAGCTGATTGTTATATTTTATGTAACTTCCCCCTCCCCCAATATCTGTGGTACTTTCCCCCTTTTAAACAAACTAATATTAATTTTGTTTTGCTATTGAATAGAAATAGGTAAAAATGTGTAATTACATTGTCTAACCTAAATAACGAGGTATGATTATAGCTTAAAACATGAGACTTTTTTTTGTAAATTGAAGTGGTCAGGTTTAGCACTTTTGATTACTTTGCTATAAAATTAAAAAGTAAATTTCATTAAAATAATATGCAGTGCTGCTAGACCTTTAGAAGATCTTTTTTTATTGCTATCAAGATGGCTTGTATCTTCAACTTTGACTGCTTTTTGTAGAAAAACACCGGTGACAATTACTGTCAACATATGTACTGCTGATCTCTTCCAAAAATCTCTATAGACTATGGATTTTGGTTTGATAGCCCATTCCTCTTGCAGCTTGATTAACAACTCAGTTATTGAAAAATCGTACCAGTAAGTTCTGCAGACACTTACTGGCATAGTCAGTTTTAGACACAACTATTAATAATTACTTATGGAAGCAAAATCATCTGTGTAGTGTGTGTTTTCTGAATGAGCTTCCTAGGAATCTCTAGGAAAAGCAGGTCTCAGATGTCCCCCAAGTGTGTCTGAGATGTTTATTCTGTAACTCTTGTGTTCCAGAGGTCTTCCAACTTTTCTCAGGTAATGTGCAATTGAGGGGCTGGTCCCAAACTGCAGAAAACAGCACATTTCTTCATCTATATCCTGAAGGACAAGTAGTGCTGAGCCAAGTCACAGACTTCCACCCCAGTGTATATGAGGTATCAGAAGGCAGAGGGGCCTTTTTTTTCTATCTTTTTTTTTTTTTCTTCTTTCTTTCTCCAGACTCAAAAGGGCTGGATGTAATTTTTGCTTTCCACTGCTACAGCGAGCGAGGCCTGGGCTAGCGTGCCTCCTCTTTGCCCTCCAGAGCCTCTGGCATCCACGACGGCTGTGGTGATGCCAGTGCAGAGCATACCTGTCGAACAGGTGCCTCAGGGGGTAGCCTTCTGCAGGTCATCCTGGAGCCGTATGCTTCTCCTGCTGAAATCACCCAGGCATTCTGGCTTAGGTGCCACCTTTTCCTCTGCCCTGCATGGTTTAAGCTTGTTACATCCATAACTTATCCCCGGATTTGCAAAGTGCACTTCGTGTTTTAAATAGAGCAAGCTATATGTATGGGAGGGGATGTTTGGAGTCAGTATTTGCGTTGCCACACTCCGTGGTTACCAGACGCTATAATAAAATCACTTGCATCAGAGGAAAGCTGACAACACATTTTAGCACTTCCATAGCCCTACTTAATCACGGCAGGAAGCTTTCCTGCTGCTAGGAGAACATGTTGCGTCACCAGAACATCTGACACCGGTGTCTAATGTCAATCACTTTGCTTAAGGTCATTAAAAATATTAGGGTGTCCCCTTACGATGTACAGGTTTTGCATGAGTGACAATTCATGGGAAATGCATAGCATGATAAATAATGGAACAGGTGGACTAACGTGGTGTCTTTCCTGTTTAAAATGAGAAAAGTGATTGACATTAGCAAAGCTGGATAAGCTAAATAGGGCTGTTGATTTTTTTTTTTCCCTTGGGAACACAATAGTTTTTCTGACTCCTTCTTCCCCCTCCCCATTTCTTTTTCCTCAGTGGAATTTTGCGGGCTGCCGAGGAGAGAATTGCAGGGGCCATAGAGATGCAGTGATTTCCACTACATGCACGTAGCAGCTCAGCCCCATGATTCGCAGGCTGAGCCCAGAGCAGAAGCAGGCCTGTTGCCCTCTTCAGAAGACTTTCCTATACGTGTGTCTTCCCTTTGCCATTGCAGCGATACAGGCGAGCTTGTGTGCAGCGAGTGGAAGAAAAGTAGAGGTGCAAGGTGAGGCTCTGCTCCAAGTCAAAAGGCCAAACTCAGTGGAACGGAAGCAATGGGGTTTTGGGAGCAGTTTATTCAGGAAGGGTAAATAAGAGTGAGTAAGAGTCACTCTGCTACTACAAGAGGAGATTTCCTTTCCCTCGTCTCTGTTCTTTATATTTGCACTGCATATACAAGGACACAGCAGAGTGCTTGCACCATCCCCTGCCTTGCTAATTGTGGAGCATCTAGGCATTAAGGACTGTGTAAGCAGTGACAGACAGCATTGCAGTGACCCTAGGCATGATCCTCTAGCATAGCAAAGCTTCAGACACAACACGGTGTCCCCTAATACCAGCTAACTGACAGGTTGAGAGGCCTCAAGGTAATGCTGCTGAGCTCAGTAGCATTGGCTGTATCCTAGTCAGACAAGGTACACGCACAAGCATCTTCATATTAAGCAATGAGTGAAAATCTGTGGAGGAATTCACTCTTGTTTGTCCTTTATTCAGAGAAGCAAAATAATAACCTTATGGGGAAGAATCCCAGCACCTGGTCCTGGTCTCCCGCAGGAGCAAGGCAGAGGTTGTCAACAGTCAGAGACCTCATGCTGTTAAGGATGTTTTCACATGTTTCATCACTAAATTGCCACATGGCCTTAGAAACTGGCACAGACTTCTCCACTGTGATTTGTATGTATTGATTTTGGGACAGTCTGAAGTAGTAGTAGCATCTTTTCTGAATGGCCAATGATGACATCCAACACAAGCGTCACAGTCTGTGTTTTTTCTTCCTGCAAATCTACATATTACGGGCATTTTCATTACTATCCTCTCTCTCCCTGCACCCAATGTCCTGGTTCCAACACATTCTTTTTAGCCCTTAAAAACCAATCATTCTGGAAAAGATGCTACGTGAGTATAGCGTGGAAGGCTTAGCACCTTCATTTTTCCAGAAGCTGGTGATATTGTTAGATTTGAAATGTTTTTTACAAAGGCACATTTACAATGCTTTTACAAGGGTCAACCCCCTCAAACTGGTCAGCTACAAACAGCAAAATTTCTGCTTCAGCTTTTGAACCCCATGGCCTAACCTGGATTGATTTGGGGTTTCATGCCTGCATGCCGGGTCATGCAATCCACCAAGTCTTTGACACAAAGCCATTTGGAACTCCACAATTGCTGTTTGGTGTTTCTCATGGGAACCTGAAAGGCAAAAGTCAGCCTGGAGGATGCAACCCTGTGGAGATCACAATGACTTTCCAGTTCAGAAACACCTTCCCTTCTGGTGTGAAAAGGCTTTGAATGCGACAAATGGTATTTTGGTTCTGGGAGAGGTTGGGTGGGAGCTGATGCAAATTTTATTGTCACAATTGCTTGTCTCTCCCTTCCTGAAAGCTCTGGCAGCATTGCGCAAGCAAAACTGCCCTCACAAGGATAGAAAATTATCTAATAGGGGAATTGCGCTGGTGCACCGGGCAAATGTTACGGGGATCTTAAATAATAATTTCAAAACCTAAGCACAGGAAATTGTGTCTGTAACTACACCCTGTATTGCTATTGTACACAAAGCCAGTTATAGCCTGGGACAGTATTTTAAAATAATAATCAGTTTGGTATGACAATGCTTAGTATTTGTTCAAGTCAAAACGCCCAATTTACGATTCCCCAGTCACTTAACATGTCATGTTTTGTACGTGACTGTGGTTCTAATACCATAATTTGCCAGGTTTAAAAAAAAAAAAAGAAAAGAGAGAGAGAAAGGTTAGTTTCGTGGATTTGTGTCAAGAATTAAGTTTCTTTGCCTTGGACACTCGGGAGAGCTCCTGTTACCAAACAACGAATGTGCAATATTACTGCAGCTCCACAGAATAGGAACCAGACTCAGAGTACGGAATAAAAAAAGGCCTGAGAGTCTCATCAGAATCCGGAAGGGTCAGGCCACAAACAAGCTCTCTGCAGTATCCACTATTCGTGCCTCAGCTTTGCTTATCCAGAGTCAAAGTCCAGGGCCACCGCTCCTTTAATATCTGAGATGGAGGTTGTTGCATATTATTAAAAGGTTTCATCTAATTTGGTTTTACAATGGGCTCCAAAATAAGAAGAGCAGAACAATATTTGCAGCCATCATTTTGCACATCTATTTCCAATGCCTCTGATGCCTTTAGATTGTAGGACATTTTAGCTCTATCAGTATAAATCTCTGTCAATTACAAAGGGCTTTTATATGTAAAAGTACATTAACATATCAAGAATTGCACTGTATGATGTGAAAAATGATATAAATCCTGGCAAAACTGTATGTGTAGACTAAATCTTACAGGCTAAACCATATGGGAGAACAATGGTCTTAAACTGCAGAATCAACTTGAATTTTTGGCTTTTATTCAGACTGTTGATGTTACTATTAACATGACAGAGGACCTAATCCTTCCTCTTGTGAGCAGCCAGTTGGAGTCCTATTGTCCTAACTCCTGCATCCAAAAATTTGCATTTGCAGCAAACGTGACATTTTTGAAAACCACTTTTTTTTGATTGATTTCACTTCTTAACTCTTCTGTGCTTTCTAGACTAAGAGGAAAAAAGTATTAAACTTTAAAAACGGAGGAAAAGAGGAAAGAAAGAGAACACACAACAGCAAATGTTGGACACTACATAAAGTCATGGAGGGATAGTAGAACTTTACACAAGTGCCTTGCTGAAAGACAGAGACTTTTAAAAATATGTAAGTCTTGTTTCTGATACATCCTTGGCTGTATCCTCAGTTCCATTCTTGTAAAATGCCTGAAGTCCCTAGGTTAACATCAGTCTTAGATCTCACCTCATATTTCTTCTCCTTTTCTGTTTCCCAGGAACCAGTTAGCTCAGCAAAAGGCAGAAGTTTAATTTCTTACCATCTTTGCAATCTGACTGAAATTAAAATGGCCATTTGGGATGCGCAGAGGCAGTGCCCCCCGGTTTTGTAAGCTATAAGGCATTCAGCCACAGTCTACTCTTGAAGAGGTAGGCACTATATAGAGGTAAATATTTCTGTACTGCAGCAAGAGATGTCAGTGAATAATCTAGTGGAAAAAAAAAACCACCACCAGAGCAGCCCTTCACCACCTCTTCTCAGCCACATTCCCTTTCAATCTGAAGGCTCGAGTTTGTGAATAGAGTTAACGGCTTTCCTGGAAAACTGGCCCATGACATTATTTCCTTGTGAACTCCATCCACCTGTCATGTTAGGGCTTGGTGCGACGCCAGCACTGGCAGGAAATAATAGGCAGCAGGATGCTGGTGTGTGTCGATGGCCCTGACCCTCCCATTCCTGAACATGAATAAGCTTCGAGCTCACAAGGCGTCACAGCAGCGCAGCAGCTTCTGGGCCCACAGAAACGCATGGGTGGGATGCACAGCCACTAAAATAACATCCAGCCAGCCGAGCCGCAGCAACAGAGCTGCATGGGAAGAGATGGTGTCACATTCTCGCTGCCTGCTGCTCTTTGTTCTTTCGCCTGCACTCTCGCTGTGCTGTAGATAGTACAATGGCTACTTAGCGGAGAAAAAAAAGTACAAAGTATGCCTGTTTGTGAATTAGCTCAGATTCCCCAAAAGAACACAAAAGCTTCATTGAACAACTTTCACCGCTTCTTGAGGGAAATGCGCTGGAGAGGGAACATAAGCTATCAGCTTGAAATGGTTTGCAGCTAGCTTTTGCCTGATACTGCACCATTGTCCCCGGGAAAGGTAGTTCAGTTCAGTATTTAGCAGGACAAACTCTTGGGAGATTAGATAGTGAATAAGGGGAGCCCAAATCATCCCTTAAATGAGACAGGTTCAGTTTGCGACATGATGCAAACTGGAGTGTGTGTTCTCCAAGACTGCCCTGGCAGACCCTTGTCAATCTAGGTGGTTGGCATCCCCAAATCCTTCATAGAAATTGGGCAGAGCGCAGAGAGGAGGATAGGAAGACTTCTTACTCCCACTTTGCCCTCTGCCAGACCATGTGACAAAATCTGTTTAGGTTCTCATATGGCAAGTCTTCTCTGAGGTATTCAGAGTATTAATCTGGAATATTAGTCCTCTTGCTTCTCATCTCAAAGCTGTAGGAGATAGCTATGCTCTCCTGGGGACATCTCATTTTAAAACCCAAAGTCACTAGTCCATTTTTTACTATCTTGAGCTGTTCTGTATTGGTAAAAAAACAACAAAAAAAGAAAATATCATATACACACACACGTATGCTTCTTTGACTACATGTAGGGGCAAATAGCCTGAGATATGTATACTTCTAATGCTTGCAGCATAAAAATGCACTCCCCCAAAGGAAGCTTCTTCCCAGGACTGATGGCTGAGAGCCAGAATAATTGCTGGAAGGGCTGGGCATGTTGGGGCTGCAGCTGAAATGAAAGTTTGTTTGCAAGCCAGTGCTCACCACCTCTCCCCTCCCTTTGCAGGTTAAGAAATGTCTGATCCCACAAGCTAGATCTGGCTTCTGGGGGTGAGATATCTGCTCCTCTGAATCAAGCCATGATCATTTATTTTCATCTTCCATGTAATGAAAGAGCTGAAATCCCACTGTACTTCACATCATGTAACTGAAGAGCTCCTCAGTTAAGAGTGCTGGGGTCAGATATACAGTCCGTGTGAATAGGCTTAGTCCCACTGAAATCAATGGGGTATGTTACGTATGACTATCTGTGTTGCCACTTCTGGTTTGTTTTTAGCTAGATAGAGACAAAGAAAATGCCATTCTTTGCCTACCAAGTGATGGTGCTTCAAAGAATGACCTCTGCTATCACACAAGCAAAGGGCTTTTCAGCCATCACTCTGGCTTGTAAAATAAATTTGTAAAGAAACATCCTGATCTCTTAGCCATTTCCCTATAAATAGTTTTCATAAGAAAGTCCAATGACTGGATCTGGAACAACACTGATACAGCTTAAGTTTAATGAAATCCAGGCTTGAAGCAAACCATCCTGTCACCTCTTACCCTTTTTGCCCAAAGGCAAGACTGCTGAAGTGAATAATGTCATTCCTGTGCAAAGATCAGAAAGACAGTCAAGCTAATGCTAACATTTCAGCTTTTGGAAGGTAAGTGATTTAGTGTAATAGGAACACCACCTTCATTTGCCTTTTAAAATTAAAAAAACCCCCAACAGCCTAGAAAAGAAGCTTTTCTTCACTTGGCAAAATATTTCAGTCCCTCCAGAGCAGCTGGGACATGACTGGCATCGTAGCCCCAGTTGCAGCCAGCTCCAAGTATTGTGAAAGATGTAAACCATCAGTGTTGGGCACAGCGTTCATATCGTATTCACTGACTTGCTCAAGTTCTGCCCCACCGTGTGCTGACATCAGCGGGGCTAAGAGCAGCCACCTCTTCCCCACTGTAGCCCAGGCTGCTTGATCATGCCAGGCAGGACTAGAGGGCCTTATCTCCAGACACAGAGAAGTGCAGTTGGACTGTAAAATGACCAGAAGGGAAAGCATCAAGCCTGGAGCTCAGGACAGGACAAAAAAAAACATAATCAGGGAGAATCTATGTGCATATGTGTCTTTTGCTGATAGTAATGTTAAAGCAGAGGTGAGTACTCCAGAGAAGGACTGAAGCACATTGGCAACCAGCTTGGAAAGGCTTTCAGCATTGCTGCTCTTTATGTAACTGTTCCCTGGCTAGGTAAAGGGCTTTGATTTGCTTTGTATAAAGCAGATGGCAGTCAGGAGATCTGGGCTCCGCACAGAGTGTTGCCGGACACCCTGGAGCATCTGATGAATCACAGCGTGTTGTTGCTAATGCATTTCTGGCAGTGGCTTTGTGGGACTGGTCATTAGATCATTTCCCATGGGCAACTACCTGGGGACTCGATCAGATAGTATCAGCTTTCACTCTGGTCTTTGGTCAAAATGGTCAATAAAAACCATTCCCCTGGTGGCGGTAAAATCATTTGTGCTTCTGTTGAAGAATTACTACTCAATTGCCTTTGTAATACAAGAAGCTCTTTCCAGTCAGAGCTACAAAATGTAAAACTGGCACCAGAACTGGCCGTTATTGAACAACACAACTGCAGAGGAATTGGCAGACAGACATTCCCCTCCCCAGCAAGTCGTGTTCTACAGCTGCCCTGGATCTCAGCACTTTTCCAAAACTTTGCTGTGTTTTCACAGGACTCAGATCTCTCAATCCTTTAACTTTAGGCATATTTTCTGTTAGCTTCACACTGAGATAGAGAGTGACCAGTGTACAACCGATGGCTGTGCATGACAGTGCAGGGTGCTAAGGGGAAACTGAGGGCAACTGGGATGTGCATGGCCCCCATTTCCCATCACATGAGTGATCAACAGCTGCCTGCCACTGCGGAGCCAACCTTTGTGTACAGGTCCTGCAGTTCTGATCGTCTCCTGTCTCCAGTGAGGGCTCAGCGCAGAGTCATGGTGACATCACTGAGCCAGCCCAGCACCTTGGCCCGAATCCCCCCAAACCACAGCGCTGCAGAGAGCTGGGGGCAGAGCTACCTGCGCGGAGCTGCTTGCACAGCACTGGGTCCTGTTAGAGCCACACAGGGACACAAATTTTGGATATTTTTGAGCGCCATCTACTGGAGTTTCATCTGTTTTCTAATTGTTTGCACACTAAATGTGCTGCTTATATATTCATATGTATACAATACTCTGTGTTAAGAAGTATGAAGGATTTCAAATTGAGCAGAAGAATGAGCACCGCGGTCCTCCCACGACTGATAGCCATCCCTACAGTGTCCCAACAAGCACTTCGCCATGCTCCCATGTTTTCATGGTTCTGATATTATTTAATTTCCTAGGGTCAAAGATTTCCAAAGGCTAGATTTACAGCTGTTCAGAAACTCCCAAGTGATAGTTTTCCACTGGAAAATGATGGTCTAATTAACTCAAAACATTTCACAGAAATGTAACAGTTTCGTTGCTTATTTATGTTTACAGGAAATGGTAATCATTGTATTGATACATTTATTTTTCAACTGCATTGTTTTTAAAAAAACTAAAAGAAAGATGACACAAAACATTTTAATCTTGCTGAAATGAAATATTATACACATATATGAAAGCTCTATACCTAAATCCACACACAGATAAACTCCTGAGACCGAGATTTGCATCCCGATTTGGGAGGGTAACAAAATGAGAACAATCCTGGAAATTCTCATGGATTGAAATTCCAGACTGTGAAGAGCTCCGATCCCTGAATTTTTATTTCTCTATTCTATGTTGTTTTGAGAGAAAATAACCTGACTTGGGAAATTCTGTCTCTCCATTTCTGTCCGTGCACACACTGCTGATGCCTTGTTAAACCCTAATTCTGCCGACGTACTCAGTTCAGCAAAGCAGACTGTTGGCAGTTTCAGTTTCCTGTAGCAGAGGCAAACCTTTTGTACTTTTTCCCTTTGGGCAATTTTCTTTTTCCCAGTGTTAGAAGTGTGCGAGGTCTTTCCAGCTGGGAATTGCACGTTGCAGGCAGCAAGACCAAGTGTACAAAGAGAAAGCAGTCTCGGTACAAGTTACGACACCGACATCTGGCATATAGATTTGATGTCTCTGTCGCCTCCTTTGCTGGACAATGCTCTTGTCCCCAGAGTGAAGTCTTTGTTAAATGCTGGAACTCTGCAAATGTGACTGGCATCAGCTCTGCAGAGTACTTTGAGAGAGTTCTCATTTTCACAGATCCGTCAGTTGAAAAAAGTAAAATCTTCCCCTCGGGTCTCCCTAGCACCAAGCCCCAAACACCAGGTATTTGGGAAGCCAGCCCCTGTTACAGAAGGCTGTAGTCTGACAGGACAGCAGGACAGCAGACATCAAGTTGGGCTGGAGAACAGTTTGGAGCGAATGAGGCAAAGAAATGTTTGGGAGACAGGTAGTAGTCACGGCTAGCTCTCCAAAAACCTCTTACAAAAAATGGCTGGTTTTCATCAGGGGTTAGAGGGCTGTTCAGACTCAGGCACTGTTACCTCCTGACGTTCACACACCATCTGTGGGGGATGACTGCTATTTCCATCTCACTCAGCCACTCAGTGTAGCTGCTTTGGGATGGGCTAGCTGTGCAGAGGGATCATTTTATCACAAGGACAAGTCTGAGAAGGAGCCGTGTGAAGGACACTCTGTGAAGTCACTGTTCATGTTCTTTCCAGCTTAAAAGTGGTAGCAGAAGAAGGGTTGTTCTGTGGGTATGACGGTGCTTGGGTGTTTATATTTAATTTCTAGATCTGCCCTGTAGTGAGGCCCTTCCATGTTCGTGGTGTGTGTGGAACACACCACAGATGGTGCTTTTTGATCTGCCTTGCCGGTGAGACTGCGAGTTCCCCGGAGCAGGGCTGTCTCTGCCCATGGAGGTGCGTAGGGCAGCTGCAAGCAGACGCCTCCGCTGGTCCAGCGCCCGTGCAGCACCAGCAGACCAGCAAGGTGTTCAGGAAGCCAGTTGCTTGAAAGCCCCTGGACAACAAGTATTACGGGCAGGAGAGAAGAAGAAATCTTCATTTCCAGCTGAGAGAGATGCTGTGTGCCAGTTGTTGGTAGGGGTGAGGTGGGCAGAGCCGTTCTGCATGCCCTGCGCATCACAGGCAGAAGGAGCAACAGTATGAGTTGTATTAAATGGTCTGATTAGATTATTTTTTTTCTAGCAAAATTTAAATCTACATTGAAACAAAGTTTTCCCTTGGGCTAGTGCAGCAGTTCAGCTGAACATAAAAGATGCTATTGAAGCAATTTTTGGCATGGAAGAGATTAAGTACCGTGAAGTCAGAGCTAAAAGCTTGCAGTTCAGCAACATGCATAGCATGAAATTACATTCCTGAACATGTGAATTATATCATGGTCAGAACTCATGGCCATCTGACAACTGCCTTGGGAAGTTTTATATTAAAGTCCTGTCAAGCATTACAAGTGTCCTAAAGTGATGATGGAATGAGTGATTAGAGAGGGGCCTGTAGCATAGCTGGCAGCTGCTAATGAATGGCCTTGAACTGCAGAGAAACACTCCAGGCTCCTAACGGAGGAAGAACATATTCTAAAACATTAGATAATTTTAAAGGATTTTTAAGTCTGTCTGTAAATGATCATGTACATCCACAAAGTGGCCTCTTTTTGTGTGACCAATGAGCATACCTAGATGCTAGAAAGGGAGAAAATAAAAAGCTGTGTTGTTTTTTTGAATGGAGACCTTGATAGCAGGTCCAAAAAGAGAACTCGGTTCCTGTCTCCATCTTCTCTACGTTTACTGTTTCTTGCAGAGAATGGAAAGAAAAGTCTCTGCTTTTTAATAGGATCTTTTTAATATTGGCATGTTTCCATCGCCTTATTTGATATATGAAGCATAAATAGGCAACTTTCTCATGCATGAGCTGTGTTTATATAACACCGTCTTATCATATGATGTTGGAACATTTTGATAGTGTTTGCCAAATATAAGCTTGTGGCTCAAGTTTCTGGATATATTTAAAAATTTTCCAAGATGGGTTCATTAGCTACACTCCCCATTAGGCACTTGCTCCTGATTGGCGAAATTAATTCTGATTTGATATTCTTAAATTTTTCAGACATTATTTGTTTTGTTGTTTGTTTTTAACGTGTTCAATTAAACATTATCCTTGTCCATATAAACAGCCATCATGTTACGCCTTACTCTTTACTTCACTAAAGTAGATGACCTTAAAATATTAATTCTCCAAGTTTAGAAATGTGCCCTGAGCATCACACCTATACAAATATACAATATAAAGAAACTACAGCACTTCCTTCATTATGAATTAATCAGATGATATCTTTGTCTCACTGGTGATAATAACACAGCTTTCAGATTTCCATAAAACCAAGACTGTACCCACAATTATCTGCCTGTTGACAACTACTTTTTCATTATAAAAGGAGTTTCATCTTCATGACAGTTTTACAGAACTGAAGAAAGAAATTCATACCATTCTCTAAATCAAAGTAGGAAACCATTCCTTTCAACTAAAGTTGAGGAACTTTTTAGTAACAGATGCCTCCAGCAGAGTCACCTGGACCCAGGTCCAGGATCCGTTAGTGGATCTTTCCATGAATTCTGTGGGTTTTAGCCAAAGTGCATAAAGAAAGAAGGTTCATTTATTACAAGAACGAAACGGCACTAGAATGCGTTAAACCAATTCAATGGCAGGGAATTCAAGTTTCAGGGTTTTTTTCTCATAGTGAAAGCCATTTGGTTTGGGGCCATCAATTAAGCAATTGAAAAATCCAGCAGACTCACAGTCTGATTACAATCTAATCACATTGCAGTGAAACTGCAAAATAATCACAGTTGCCATTGCTACACAAAAAGTTGCTGTTAGCTGTCAATCTTTCTATCACCAACAGGAAAGTCAACTTCCACACTGTTTACAAGCCTCGCTTAGGGAACCTTGGGCCTAAATCCTAAACAAACTTCCTCTGCAATAATTGCTAACATAATAGCACAATGTGGAGACTTTGTCACTAGAAGTCCATTATTCTTTAAATTGCCATATCACAAAGCTAGCTCACTTCTCTTCAATACTGATTTTGTTTGTTCAGATGCCAGAGGTTCTTGGTAGTATCACAATAAGCTGAGAAAGCAGCCTTTCCAAAAATGAATATTATTTGACTGCATCCAAAGAATAGCAATTAAACTCAATAACAAATCCCTTTATTCCCTGCTCTACGTATTTTATTTAGAAACCATTGAATACATTTGTTCAGATAAAAGTCACTGTGAGGACCGCACTTTGGGATGACTTTCTGCTATTTTTCAAACTCAGCAAAGAACACAGAGGTGCTTAAGTTTAAACTAGGGTGCTAATGCTCTGCTGAACCAAGCCTCAGCTAATGCACGTAACTCCTGAACCAAACACTGTTCGACTTCTTGTACCTCTGCCCTCCAGTCATAGTGCAACTGGTCAAGCAGAAGGGTGAAATGAGGTGTCTTTCAAACCACACATTGTGGTTCGTAAATGAAGGTTTCACAACTTATGGTCACTCTGATGTATTTTTCCCATAGGCCAGGGAAGGAATTTGCATACAATGAGAATCTTTTTTTCTAAGTTAAAACAAAAGACAGTCTTATTTCATGTCTTTCAAGGAAGGTTTGGAGGATAGCCATATACATTTTGAAATCCCTGGGCCAGAAATAAGCTATTAAAACAGATTTTGCAAGACGTGTTTTATTTACAATAAAGGGAGGGAATGGATCTCTTGTTCATTTTGTATCCTAAGAGTAATATTTCATTAATCTCTTTCCAAAACAAAAGTAGAACAAATTGATTGCTTTAAGTTCCTTATTCAGGAACATTCCAATAACATCACACCTTACACTTTGGCTTCTGTAAGAGCTTTTTCCTGAGCTCTTGACAGCAGGGTTCTGCCTTTTTGCTGAGTTAACAGCATGTTCTCCAGAGTAACGATTCTGGAGGCAATAAGGAAACTGCAAAACGGAACTTGGATACAAGATACAACAGGCTTGAGACCTCAGACAGACTGCTGCATATCTTGTATGGCCAGTCTTGAATTTCATGTTTTAAAACTAAGGAAGAAACACTCAGAATGGCCATTGTGCCCATTGTAAGGGTCCTTCCACTTTTCTCCATGAAACAAATTCTCTTGGGATTCTATGCACGTGCCTGCGTGTGAATGTGTGTGTGTGTATATATATATGTATAAAAAGTCCAACCTTTAATATTCTCCCTTCAAGAAATGACACAATCTTTCAAAGTACTTTTATAATCAGAAGCATCACTTCCTTTGCACTTTAAGGCTAGCAATTGATTAACTGAATTATTTACAGCTGCCAGTGATCTTAATTGGTTTCTAATTAACCAGAATGCATTAGAAATGTAATTGCAAGTCAGCCTGAACTCCCAGTAAACTGAAGGCTCTTGCTGATCTCAGTAGGAGATACAGATTTGTAAGACTGTGATTTTTTTTTTTTTTTTTTTTTTTTTGGAAGAGCTACTTCTGTAATTCCTTAGTATACTGAAAATATGGGTTCAATTACAAATTAAGATGGTAAGCCACTCAAATAAAGGTGAGTTCCATGCATGGCCTAGTGTCTTTATCAATTTTGCATGGTAATAGATCTGGAAGAGTGCCACTGACTATCTTGTTGCCTCGCCTAAGCAATTATCATTTTTGGTGATATTTATTGAGCCTCTTGGTACACTTTGAGAATGATTTCTAGTTCAATTATCTGCTGAAGCATAAGAAAGCTGATTAGAAAATATATTTTCCCTACAATGTGATGTTTTCTTTTATAAAGATAAGCATACAGGGTAGTTAGTTAGCTTTGATGCTAAGTAAGTTTTCCTATGGGATCCCTTAGTTGCGTAGCAGATTTAGTTTTGCTGTTTCAGTAACAGAATGCCCAAATTCTTCTGGCTTTCACAGGGAATTGGTACCTATAACACACTGTGCTCTGAGCTGATGAAGCAATATGTTACTTCTAAAATCTCCAAATGATTCTGTATCTTTCAAGTGTTCTGGGCAGGATTACATCCTCCACAGCAGTATACCTATACGTGGGAAAGAGAAATGTAACCAATTCCCCTGCTGACCTTTATCTTATTGTGTCTATTTAAAACAGGAAAAGCATGCCCATTGGCTCAGCTAATACCTTAAATAACTGAAAGACACCCTGCTATTCCCAATTCCTGACTATTTCCTTGTTTATTTCCCCCCCGGCTAGCAGCAGCTTGCATATATGTTTATATATGTATGCAAATTTTCAATTGCAGACAGGTCTTACCTAAGAAAACAAAACAATCTGGGTAGCTCTTGCAAAAGCTCTGCAAGGTTAGGTCTGTGGAAGGACTGAACCATCTCGTGCCAATGCCGTAACATTCCCTGAGCCACTGTCTGAGGTGGGCGATCACTGGAGCCTGTGGTTGGTTGGGACTTCCCATGTCCAAGCATCCCAGCTGACTCAGACGCTGCTTCCCTCTGGAAAGCTGAGTGCTCCAGCTTGATGCTGTTTTGAGCATCTGGATCCTCAGGCACTCCTATGAAATCTGAAGTTTGTGGTTAGTCTGAGGGATCTGGGTGAGGTGGAAAATGAGCTGAGTCTGGAGCAGCTGAACATGCTGGTGTGTGTCTGGAGTTCACTCCAAAATGCTGAAGTCAAATGTTCTTCTGTAAATTCCTCATGCACCAGGGAGTAAATATGGTCGCCTGGACCTGCAGGAACTGAACTGATAAGAGCCATAGGCCCGTGGATCTGGGAGTCACTCATGCAACTTCTCAAATCCAAAAAGCTGAGGCAGATCCTTACTGCAGGGTCTCGGGGCAGCATTCCCTGTGCTTCGTTAGCTACGTTTGGTGCGCGTCCATTTGGCGCTTGTAGAGATCCAGCTGCTTTCCAGGGGTGAGCAGCTGACTGGTGAGACAGAATGGCAGATACGCTATAGCAGTATGTGCAGATGGTTGTTATTTCAAATGGAAATGTTTGGGGTTTATTTGTCAAGTATGTTCCCGAGCAGATAAAAGGACAGCTCTCTGTGTTGTTTGTAGCAAGGCTTGAGCACTGTTTACTGAAGAAGGAAAGGCTGAGAAGGGACTTGGTTATCATGCAAAGTGGGGCGGGAGGGATGACTGGAGAGTTAGCCTTTGCCTTGGCTGATGTTTGTGGGAACTGTGGCTGTGGCTCAAGAGGGTGGCATTGTAACTAGACTCATCTGCCTGAACGTGTGGGGAGCAACGTTGCTTCCTCTGCATGGATGGCTCCCATGGGGAACAGCTGGAGAAGGTGAGGCACTAATGAAAACCAAAATTCTGCTTTTGGTCACATTTGTTCCTTCCAGCTTCCCCCTGTGAACAAGGTGACCTCCAGCTCTTCGTCTTGCCACGTCACTGCAGCCTGACGCGTCCTTGGTCTTTACCCTCTTGCAAGAGTTGTCAACTGTCACTTTAACAAGAGGAGGCTGCAGAGGCGTTGGCTGTCGGCAACCTCTGAGCTTTCTGAGCTGCTGGTTCACATGGCCCCCAGGGCAGGGTCCAGGGGTGTGTTTTGGCACGTCCCGTACAGTCTGGACCTCTCCCGGAGCTGGTAGCCAACAATCCTTGTGGTTTGCCAGACAGAGGTGGTGGAACTGTCATTATGAAACATGTAGTTTTGGGAAAGAAACTTACTTGCAAGAGTGACTATTTTGGAGTGAGTCAGTAGATCCACATCAGCACTGATGTGAGGCAAACGGGAAGAAGAATCCTTCCAGTCTTGTGTAAAATCTCAGCTCAATTTATGTTAGAAATACCAGAAGCTTGCAAAGACATTTACTGACATACGGGCCCTGTGTTTTAAGGGAAGGCAGCAAAAAGAAGTCATTGTAGAGTTAAAAATAATCTACCACCTTTATTACATGGAGGAAACATGGCATGGGATGAAAGGAAGAGCTTTATTTGCTGTTGAAGATGTTAGATTCCATGTGGTAGACAACATCCAAAAATATGAAGTCACTTCCAAAAAACACAGCTGCTCTGCAAGAGCTATGATTTCCATATGACTGGGTTGTATGAGAATATCTCGGTGGCAGTCTCAGGACAGGAATGTCGTCATGAACACTGCTGAACTTTAGAGATGACTGGATTGTTTTTCTGGTAGTATTTAGTGACACTATTTTGTAATGCTAGCCTTTTGGAAAAAAGATATTCTCCTGAATTAGCACATTACGAGCTTGTTTAATGAATGTTCTGCCTTTAAGACATGAGATTAAGCAGACTGTTCTATTGCTCTAAAACTTTTATTGGTTTGATTTATCTTAAAGGGTATATTCTCGCTTAGGCTGTTGGCAAATTAAAGAAATTACTGGATGAAATCCTGGGAATGGTGTTTTGCTCAGGATCAGCCTAGAGGCCCTAGATGAAGGGGCGTGATACTATCCCAAGGGACAATTGCCGTAAGAGTAAAACTCTGTGTACTTCATTGCTACTGAAAGTCATTAGGACTTGGCATTGACTTTACCTTCCCCAGCATGTTTTTGTAGCTGCACAGTGGAATCTCACTCTGAGGTAGAAGGCAGTATCCTCTTCCATTCGCATGCTGAATTCTGTTATCATAACATTTATGTTTTCTATCATTTGAAACAGACCTGGCATTCAGGTTTCATTGTAGAAAAAAAGGTATTTTTTTGCCCTTCACTCTTGCAGTATAAGAGCAGTAGGATTTTTTTGTTGTTGTTGTTTAGACACTTGTGTTAAAACAAATTTGTCAGCCACTGCTCTGAAAGATTGATCGATGACTAACAGAACCGCCTCCAGCTGCTTGTGAGGTCTGGGCTGTGCAAACCCCCAAAGAGCCTAAATACACTCTGCATGTGGGAGAGGAGCCTCGGCTGCCGTGCAATCACTTATGTCAGCAGGCACGGGATATTCCAGCACTGGGCAAGTAAATATACCAAAAATGAGTGGGAGAAAGTGACAGCTTTGGGAATGAAGGTGGTAAACATGTTTGAATGTAATGTACACTCGAGCGGTCGAGGGAGGAGGACTGGTGTGGGCGTGGAAAAAAACGACTGCTGTGTTCTTGTGGGGATGTAGTCAGCCCAAGTAAGTATGGTTTCTTAAATTGCTGACGAGTCTTTGTAAACAAAGCTTGCATGGACTGATTTGAAGCTTACAAGAGGTCATTGACTTTAATTATGGTTCAGCAGAAGTAAAATGTGAGCTAGAGGTACTTGAAAACGGGAAAGCTCACTGCTCCTGGCCCAAGTAGGTATTTGGATTTTGTGGGTGTTACTGAGCAGGCTTTCCTTGTGTGCAGTTTCCATCATATCACAGCCCACAGCTGGTTTGTTTGGGCTCTGTGCACTATGATAACAACTTCCCCTGGAGCTATATATGTAGGCAGATAGCACGGAATAGTGTTACTTGCTATAAATTTACAAAGTGTGTCAGCCCCTGAGTGAGTGACTTCAAAAATGTCACTTCTGAGGACAGAGTGCTTCAGGGAAGGCATTTAAGAGGCAATGTGGGATGCTCTTGGATTTTGCAATTTACATACCAAATATAAGTGACTTTAATGTTCCAGGCTTAGACCAGAGCCATAGATAGCGATTGTACACACTCTTTCAGCGGACGTGCTAGCTTTCTGATCGTGTCCTATTTCTCTCCACCCTCCTTTGTCCAGATCCAGTGTTTGCTAGCAAGGCCTCTAAATTGCTGGGTTTATATCAATATTCAGATTTTTCCCTTCATGCAAACAATGGAGGACTTGATCAAACGTCTATCTTGGGAATTCCCTACAGACCTCAAAGGACTCTGGAGCTAGCTCACAGGTGAACAAACTGTTTCAGATAGAAAGGTTATGTTACGAATGTAATCCATGCAGGGCACGAAACAGTCTGCTGCACACAAATCCCTGAGCTGCTTCCTTCTGTTTCTTGCGTCCTCTTTAAGCTGCTAGATAACTTTCCAGCAAGTGATTAGTTTCTCATGGAGAACAGCTTGTATCTTAATCTTTTTATTGTTAAACCAACACCCTCTGATTTGCCTCATCAAATGCAGAAATTGTAACGATTCAAGAGAGATGTGGATGCAGGCTCACAGGGCGCTTGTCCTCTGCAGACAGTGTGCTGCGTGTTCAGTAGCATGCCTTGGCTCACAAACTTTCCCAGCAGGAAGCTTATAATGAAAGGGTTATTGAGCAAGAAACAGAAAGATTTAAACTGAAGTCACTCCCGACTGAACAGGACTGAACAGCTGGCTTTGTTTTTAATTTCTGCTATCAAGAAGGGATTTGGGGGTGGGGGTGGTGGAGAGGAAGTTTTCCCTCCTTCATGTAAAGGACATCCATGACCTTCAGGTGGTTAATCACAGCATTTGACTGCTCACTTCTAACACTTCCCCATCTATAACAGCTCTGTTCTGAAAAGTAGTGAAGTGCTTTAAAATTGTCCTTAATTGTGAATGTAATTGCCACCCCCTCCCCAAAAAAAGCTAACCACAGCCAAAGCAGAGAGAATAAAGGACTGGCCCTGGGAATGCTGAATATTGGAGCTTAGTGTTGGAGGCGAGCTGGAGCCCAGGACACAGCACTCCTCCTCGCTTTCTTTCCTGATGAGCATATATTTTTTGGAGGCAGAATGTGTGTGTCAGGATGGAGGGGAAGGGTGGAAATCTGGGGATGGAATTGTACTTGCCAGCTCTTACCATGAATTAATTGTATTTGGCTTGCCCAGCAAGTATTCATTGCCTTGAGAGAATACAAACAGAATGTTGCAAGACTGAACTATCCCAGCTCCAGCTGTGATGCTTCCTACCCCAAGCACTCCAGCAGAAAAACTGTGCTCTATCCTTGATTATTTTTTTTTAAAGCACTTTATAGAAGCACTAACGATCTTGCACTTGATAGATGCCTGTTACCACTGTATCCATCCCCAACTTCTCCCCTTCTGTCTGCAGCATGTCCAGTACCAGTTGGTTAACTCCTTCACCTCCATATGTGGCTGCATTTCATGCAAGATCTGCAAATGGTGTAAAGTTCATTAAAAAAAAAAAAATACAGAGCTATTAATGTGAAAGTTGCTCTGTCAGTGTTCAGTATATCATTAATGTGGCATCTCTTACCAAGTGTTGCTGCGCTTCTCACATTCAAAGCATTGCCATGAATTCCTACCATGCAGAAAGGTTGGCACTTTCCCACTGCTTGGGGGTCTGAAAGTGGCTGGGCAAAGGGTTGAAATCTCTGGCAGGCTGGGAGCTATGGCAAGAACCAGCTGCCTGCCCTCCTCAGGGTGGGAAGGGGCTCCTGGCTCTTCTGCTGCTTGTAGATGACAATAGTTCAGACAGAAACACAGAGTAAATTATTTATATCTTGCATTAAAGCTACTGCTTCTGGGTGACAGCTATGTTTTCTTCCCTCTATACCCTGTAATACAAGGAGTTTCAGAACGAAAACCAAAAAATCCCACTGAAAACCCAACAGAGTTTTCCATGGTAGAAAAGGGAAAGGAAGTTATTCAGGCTGATAGTAATCCTGGGTTTATCAAAAGAATAGGAGAAGCTGCTGTTCTCCTTTAGGAGTCCTCTGTACCTGTGAATTGCTTTAGGCTCAAAAGCTTCCACTGCTACTGCACTTGCATTACAGACCCTCGCCTGGCTCACCTAGGGCAGGGGTTTAATTTCAGTAGCTCTCAGCTGGAAAAAAAAAATGCCTCAGTCCTTCTTATAGCTGTGTGGCTTTCTGAAAACTTAGTTTGAATGGGCAGCTTCTCCCATGGAACATGTGCTACCCTGCTTCTCTTGTCCCCTCTTTTTGTAGGAATGGTGTTAAAGATGTACCTTCTCTGTTCGGAAAGATTTTCCTTCTTTCTTTCTCTCTCGGCTTGCCATGTGACGCTCTGAACTCAGAACAACTGCATGCTTGGCTTGTAGTGCCCGGTCTTCAAATCCTTAATGCACTGGGCAGTGAGATTCCTTTGGGATGCAACATTCGTGCAGTGTTTTGCACCTGGAAAAGTTGGAAGATAATTGAAAGTCAAGCCCAATTAAGGGGAAAGTGTGCTCCAAGCTGTGGCACCCATATCTGGTACGCGATGATTTGTTGTATCCCTGAGGATGCCTTCCACAGCTTCCTTGGAAACAAACTAAAAACCCAGGGACCAAAACCACAAATGGGGGCAGAGCTGTTTCTGGCTGCAGCAGACCTGGGCCCAGTGGGCTCTGGGAGCTTGGAGGCTTTTTAGGCAGATGGTGAAGCAGCAGTTTTGTGGTCCTCTCTCAGCATCCAAACCAGAGCTATACATATGCTATACATTCAGCTGGGACAAATGTCAGCGATACTAAGCCTAGCCCTGTCCGTGATTACTGGTGGGCAGGCAGTGCCGTACAAGGGTAACAGCCAGGGCCATGCTGTGTGTGACTCCTAACCCTGGTACCTGCAGGAAACCTGTGCTGCTGCCACGCTTCAGCAACGGGGCTTTAACCTGTGATCTGGGTGATTTTTGGTGTCTAGATTGGAGGGTACATGCTATATGCCCTTGTCTGTTGAGGTCTGATAGTCTCATGGGGCACGTACGTCCCCTCCTAGTGTCCACGCTCAGATCCAGAGCCCTGAGCCTTCTCACTTGCCTCCCCTGGCCCCTCCAGAGCCCAGCCCACTTCTATATAATAAATAAATCTGTTTTCTTTTGCATTGAAAGGAAAAGGGCTAAGCGCTTCCTAAAACCAATGGGGTAAATTGTTTATTGTGCAAATTTCAATAAGGGTTTTAACAAGGAAGTGGTCTGTAAGCCCTGATAAACATTGTGTGGTAGATAGTGGTAGGAAAGGGTTGCGGTTCCATCTGAATGTATACACAGACCTGGGTCTCTCATGGGTATGTGAGAACAATGAATTATATATCACGTACTGCAAGGCTGGCTCCGGGGCTGTGGAACGCCATCTCCCATTGCTGCTGGCACCGGCGGCTGTCGGGAATGGGGTGCTGGGTTGGCAGGACCTGTCTCTGACCCGGGGCAGCAAGGATGTCAGTTCCCACTCGTTAGGTGATACCGTCAGAGATGCTAACTGCTGCGGCAGGCTCTCCAACAGAGACAACTGCTCCTTAACAGTGCAACACGACGGTGAGCACTGACTGGGGATAAACACAGGCAAACAGTGAGGCTCAGTCTGAGTTGGGTCTTACGTGTGTGTTTGCTGCTCTGGTGCCTGAAGCAGGCTCCCTCCTCGCATTGCTCCGACAAGATTGAGAATCTTGGCTCGCAGCTCACAAATCCTGAAGACAATTTTTTTGCCTGACTGAGGACTATTTACATAATTATGTGCTTGAAGAATTTGGTTCCAAATAAAGACATGATTTTAGCTATAAACACACGTTATCTTTCTTCAAAGCATCAAAAGCTCCCACAAAGTAAATGTCTAACTTTATTTGCTTGAGTTAGTGTGTGTCTAGAAACTTAAAAATCAGTGATGGAAAGATGGCTCAAGTGAAATGACAGCAGGAAAAGTTCAATATTAAAATTAAATATAAAATGAATGTTACCTACGAAAGATTACCCTTTTTCGTATTGTTAAGAAGGCTCATGGTACATGGCCTAGTGGTTACAGTCTAGGACTTGCAAATGTTTATTCCAGCAATTGGCTTCATACCAAAATTATTTGTTTCTCATTAAAATGTAGATAATTCCTTGCTGTAACCATTCTCTTAAAAGAAGGGGGGGGGGGGGGGGAAAGGCAAACAAAACTGGAACTGGTGTGGCCAGAGCAGAATCTCATTTGGAAGATATATGAGAACCTCATAGGATGTTGATTTGTATTGGCTCCAAAGTCATTTATGTAATAGTTTCATTGACATATTGAAAATCGTACATCATCTGTAGCTCAGTTTTTTCCCAGTGTTGCTAAGAAATCCCTGGACACTGGTCAAGTTCTCTTGACAAATGAAGAGAAAATATTTGGTGTGCTAAGATCATGCTGGGAGAGCTTAAATAATTAAGTGCATGTTCCTGTGAACCCATAGTAAAGAGCTGCCCTTCACTGTATGTGCAGCTGCACTAATCCTGGTGAAAAAGCGTGAACAGAAACCACTCCCGCGAGTAAAGCGGTGCGGACGCGGGCACAAGCATTGCTTTTAGAGAAGGATGAAGGTGTGTCTGATGCAGCTGCAGAGGGTCACAGTGCGGATCACAATGAGGTAATAGGAAGCTCTGTAGTTTCTCTTGTCCAGATGAGAGAAGTGTTTGTTTAGGAGTGTCCTCCCCAGAGCTGGGTAGCGGCAGAGTCACAACACTTAACTTGCATTTCGGAGGTAGAGCTACAATTCTCCCGGGGTAGGGGTGGGAGCGTTGCAATCAAGGCTCCTGCCCTCAGCTTGATAGGAGAGGTGGAGGGGAAATGATTTTCCAAGTCACTCCTAGGAGCTCTGTATTTTCATGTTAAAAAGGCAGGCTTGACGCTGCCAAAGTGTTGGCTGGAATAGGAACTCGTCCAAGGCTGTTTTGCAGACAGGAGGTACTGGGCGGCTGCACTAGCTTCTTCGGGGCATAACTTTTTCTGTTTTACTAATTTGGAGTGTTCTGAGGATGCATTTGTGCATCAAGACACTCCAACGGAGCTCCACAAAAGCAGTTATGATCCAGAGACAGGGCAGCATACGACAGCCCAGCTGCTACCGTGCGCAATACCCAGTTAAATGTGGGTGTGAAAGTCATCTTGTTCAAGGACTTCAGGGGTCAGTTGGAAAAGCTGGGGAGGAGGTTTTGTTATCACTAGAGTACTAGCGTAAAACCAGGACTAAGAGACTGAAGAGCTTCTTGAGGGGCAAAGGATATTACGGCAAAGCGGGGGTTTCCATGTCACCTGCATCCCAGTCCAGCAACGTGGCCATGAGGCAGCAGCAGAAAGGAGCAGCGAAGCCCCGAGTGCTGGCAGGATTACATCCTAACCCCCGAAGGACGACTGCAAGCCCCAGACAACTGTTTGTTGTGGGGTTGCTACTGGAGTCTGTGGTATAAGGGAGTTTCTCAGGCATGTTGGTGAGTCATCCGATACAGGAGGAGTCTGAGACAGGAGCCACACGTTGCCCCCTCGCCCAGCAGCCGATCCTGGACGGTGGCTGCTATTTAAACCAACAGCAGAAGTGTCAATGTATCTGTGACATTTTTTTAAAGATGGCTGAGGAGACCAGGAGCTGACAAATGATTCTTCCACTTCTCCTGGCTAATTTTGGATTAGCTGCGTTTACAAACAGGTGCTGAAATGTCCCCAGGTCCCAAAATTCCTCAGTGTGTTTCTTTGGGGTTTCCAACACCCAAACCTGTGGAGTGGAGAGCAGTGAGCTCAGGTGTGTCGGTGCTCCATCCTTTGCCATGTATGCAGGCATGTCACATGGCATCAGGCTTGGTTTTAAATCCCTTCTTGGCCGATCTCTTAGAAGGAATCTAAGCACCTTCCTCCCAGCTGCTCTCTTCTGCCTGTGTCGTCGGTGTAAACTGGGTTTTGCTCAGTTCTGGCCGGGTGCTTTATGTAAAGGTGCCCGATATACCCTGGAGCTTGACCCAGCAGGGAATTGGTGTCGGTCACAGCAGCACAGCTCCCAGCAGAGCCTGAGATGCCAGAGAAATGACCATGAGAGTTGAGCTAGCAGGAAGCTGGATGTGGTGAAATGGCTTTTACCACAATGAGGCATGTCCAGGAGGAGGGAGTCTTCTAGTACAGACTCACCAGAGTCCATTGCTCCCAATTGAGCATTTGCTGCCAGGATCAAGGGACCCAGCACCGAATGGGGAGCGGGATGCCCAGCCAGACAAGGACTGCTTCAGCCCTGCTCAGGGATGCTGAGGCTTTGCCCCAAGACAGAGCAGGAGCAGAGCTGCAGGATGTTCGGCTGCTTGTTCAACCCTCCCATGCAGCCTGCTGCCGAGGTGCATGTGGAAAATGCCGTGTCTGCAGCCATTTCTGAGAGCATGTTTATTTCTGAGATATTTCCAAAGAAAATACACAGTTTCCCTGGCTTTGTGCTGGCACAACTTCTGTGGAAAGGGAAAATGAAAAACAAACAGAACTCCTTTTCAGAGAGCTCTGGTGCAAACCGCAATGCTGTCCAGTGCTGCTTGTGCAGCTCAGGGCTTGCAGAGGCAGTCGCTTCTAGTGGTCATCAGGCAGCGTTTACTGAATGGCTGCAATTAAACTTATTTTCTTTTTCCCCACTAACTCTGTGCCAGTGCTTTTGGTCCCACCCTGCTTGAGGGAAGATGCAATCAGACCTCTCGGATATCCCTGATCTTCACCTCAAAACATTGAGTGAGAATGAGCATCATCTCCTCAGGGGCGAGCATCCACGGAGCTCTTGTCATGGGGAGAAGCATGGCCAAAGTAAAAGCAGATGAGTCCGTCGGTTCAGAGCAGCGTCCTGGCGGACTGTAATGTGGTGGGACTGTCCTGGAGACCTGAATGCAAACTGGCAGGCAGTTTATGCAGAGGAATAACATATATATTGAGTTTCCTTTGAAAGTTTACTAAGTTCTCAAGAAGTCAAATAATTTTGCAGCTTTTAACATGATTCTCATGGACCCTGATACTTTTTTAATTATTTTTTTTAAATCCCTGTAGAGCCACAGCATCTGCAACTTTCACAGATTTCTCATCAAGGTAACAGTCCTGAATGCCATTTCTCCCACAGGAGTCAGCTTCCTCCCAGGGCTCCTGATGCTCCTCCATCTCCCAGCATGTAGCATGAATTGAGTCTCTGAGTTCAGCAGTGATGTTACCAGTGTAAATGACAAGAAAAAAATCCTTCAGTGGCTTTTCAAAAGAAGTGTAATCTGCATAATTAGACACTATTAGAAGGTTTATACTTGACAGCATGTGGTATTGAAGTATGTCTATTTATCAGTCTTTGACTTCCTGCAATGCTTACCTCAACTGTACGTAAATATTATTGGTGTAAGGCCAAAGATATGAACAACTATTAAATCAGCTCTAGCTTCAAGTACAGACCTACGCAGATAACGTTAAAGGTGAGAGTGTGGATAAGAATTCAGAATTTGGGGAAAAACGCAATGTCTTTGACTAGCTTGTTTTCCACGCTCCTTTACTGGATATTGATTGAAGGAGTCTGAAGAAAAACAGTGCCTTAAATCAACATGCTATCAAGTAACAACACTGCGGAAAACAGAGCTCCTCAGAGCTGCTGCAGGCCTGAGCTGCCCTGGGAACTGTACAAGCCTAAGAAGTCAAAAGCACTGACCTGAATAAGAATGAGACCATTTTGGGCAGCTGAAATTTAATGTGGAGCCTGAATAAATGGCCTTCTAGTTCACTGGGAGTAAATGTGAATAACTTACTGTTTCTTGGCTGAAATTGTGGTGTTAAGAGCAGACAGCAGCATTACACAGCACGCTTTTCATTACTGATGTCAATTTTGATACGGTCCCAGTGGGACTATAGAAAACTCTGCCCCATTATGTTTCAGAACAATAGGATCACTGCAAAAGAAAGACACCAAGTGCGAACGTGCCAAGCTAATTCCTTTCCAACTTCAGCTTGAGCAAAAACATTCAGGAAACAACATCCTCAGATCTTGAGGTGGACAGAATCAATATTCAGATATGTGCGATGTGGCTTTTTATGGCCTTGCTTGATGTTGGTATCCCAGTTTTTGCAAGGATGACACATCCCTTTGCTCTTCTGCAATGCCATTACATGTGTGTGTTTGAGCCCTGCTTTTGTGTGAGCACTGAATACCAACAGCGTGTAGGAAGGGGTGTTGCGGGCTATGGTGCTGATCCATCAGGTCCTGTCTCCAGTAGTGGTTGCTGATATGAAGGTATAAGATGTGGTGTTTGGATGAAGGTTTATTTATAGCATACATCTCCATGGGCTGCTCTCTGGGATGGCACAGTTGTTAAGGAAGTGCTGATGTCTTATTGCCCTGACTTGTAATAGCCATTGGGAGTTCCACTAACCGAATGGTAGGTTTATGATTAAAAGGCAGACTCCTCTTCCTGTAGCCATTTTCACAGAGAAATTAACAGTGAATGACCGGGACACTATTAAAAGGTGTTTAATGACTGTGTTTGTAAACTGTGAGTTGATTATGAATAGGCAGTTGTTGCCAAGCTGTTGACTTGGGGTGAGCCACCAGGTTTAGTGAGTGTTGCATTAGTCCTCTTTTTTTTTCTTGGTTTTTTTTTTTGTTGTGAATGGCTTGGGACAAGAACTTGTAGTTTCTGTCAATAAGAAAGTAACCAATGAGAAAAATAGAAAAGCTTTCTGAATACAAGCCGTCCTCATCTAACTATGTCATGAAGGTAATAAATACATCAGAGGGGTAAGCACCAGGGAGGAAGAAGAGCTATTTAAACAGGACAATGTTGGCACAAGAACAAATGAGTGTAGGCTGGCCATAAGTATACTTGGGGTGGAATTTGGAAGAAGATCTCTGGCCATCAGAGAGAATTTCTTTCAGTTAAAGGAGTGTGGGAAAGAAAGTGGTATTTTTTCCCTCTAAGATGAAGCTTACTAAGGATATATAAGCAATTACATGTCACAACTGATGTCTGCAGTTCTGCAGATCCCTTCCTGATCTGTGCTCCTATTTCAAAGGATAAAGACAGATTTTCATCACCCTACTTCAGTTAATTTTTGTAAAGAAGGACTTCCCGTGCAGTTCCTTGAAAACACAAGCAATTGTAATTCCAGCTTTGGACAAAATACTTCAGATTTCCCATGACTTTTCGAGTCTATTCAGAAAAACAGAGAGCACCAGTCAAAGAGCAATGTGAAGAACAGCTAGCAGAGCTAACTGGCATCATTCTGCACTTCGTTTTTCCAGTGCTAAAAACAGCAAGTCATTGGAAACTGGAATTTGCAAAGAAAACCATGTCAATAGATAATAAACTGCAGGGAGAAGGTAGTAAATCTATCATGTCTCATCTCTGTAAACCAAATTATTAAATCCTCAAGTTTGTTCAGAGGGCTGCAAGTGTGGTTTATATTTAGAGCTGGTATGACTCTTCCATGTCTGAAATGTAAAATTTCATTGAATCCTTTGTTGCATCCTAAAGGCCCAACTGTGTGTCGCTGGATCACCCCTTCAACCTGCTCACAGCTGCTTTTTCCTCTTCTTTAGCTGGCAGTTCTCATACCTCTAGTTGATATCAGCCTCCCTGTTAGTCCTAGATTATCTCCATTCTCACCACCTCTTCTAATCTCAGTTTTAGGAACTACCTGGTTTAAGACAGGGTAAAAGAACAGAGGCTTGTAGGAACTAAAAAGTCTGCCTCTGGTCCCTGTTTGTGGACCTTAACATAAAATCATTGATTACAGACTTCCACCCCGAAAGCCTGTCTGCTCCATCCTAAACAACTGAGTTTCAGAAGATTTTTTTCCTTCCTTCTTAACCCAGTAACATATTTGAAACTAAATATGAAACTAATTTGAAACTAAACTACTAAAATTGGATAGTTTCTCTGAACTTACCTTAGCAGCATAGCTATAATAATGTCACCTGACAATCTATACGAATAGTAGCAGAATACAGAAACAACTGTAAACAAGCAAGTTTAAATTGATTTAAACAGCCTCTGCTACAGAGAACTGAATGTACAAGCCATTGCAAGCCATTAGGAAAGCTGATAAATTAGAAGATATTTTCCTATGCCTTTACAATCAGATTTCCTCCCATGATATAACCTGATTTCACTTCAACTCCTGCCTCTTGCAATGATAAATTACCTAGTCTTGGAGATGTTTATGGTTCTCAGTTCATTGAGGGTGAAACAGATGCCAGTGCTCACATCTTCCAGTTGTTCTCAGAAGATGCTGTTACTGGCCACAGGGAAACGCTGTCAGGAGGTGATCCATGCTAATAAATATTTGTAGGAGTCCCTAAGCAATGGGCCATGTATGCAGAGCCTCTGAGATAGGTTTTAATGAATTTTTGTACCAGTTTCCCTCTCCCTCTTTCCATTTTTCTTTTTTTTTTTTTTTCAAAATGTACTGAAGGAATAAACTGAAAAGAGCTGTATATGTTATAAGCCCATAAGGAAATGAGCCAGAAAGTGATAGGGTAAGTCTGAGTTATTAAAGTCAGGTCATACCCTGAAGGAGATTACAGCAAGACAAGCCAACATAAATATACACTATATTTCTGCCATATGTCTTTGTTACCCTGGGTGGCCTGCAGTCAATTAACAGGGCAAGGGGAGAAAAGTAGAATACATGAGTATTACAGGATCCTAATCCAGCTGGTTGGAATCCAGTTCTCATTAACCGATTAATTTATATTCCTTCTCTGGACCATAGTTTGATATGAGTCTGGTGTAAATCTGGAGGAATTACTCTACTTACGTCTTTTACTGAATTCAAGTCCCACAGCTGTCAGAACCTGCCCCTTTTCCTCTTCTTTTGTTGAACCATAGAATCACAGAACGGTTTGGGTTGGAAGGACCTTCAAGATCATCTAGTTCCAACCCCCTGCCATGGGCAGGGACACCCTCCACTAGACCAGGTTGCCCAAAGCCCCATCCAACCTGGCCTTGAACACTGCCAGGGATGGGAGCTTCTCTGGGCAACCCGTTCCAGCCTCACCACCCTCACAGTAAAGAATTGCTTCCTAATATCTCATCTAAATCTCCCCTCCTTCAGCTTAAGGCCATTACCCCTTGTCCTATCACCACATGCCCTTGTAAACAGTCCCTCTCCAGCTTTCTTGTGGGCCCTTTTAGGTACTGGAAGGTGCTATAAGTGTATTAGGAATGCTATTAGGAATGTTCCTAATGCCCTCAATAACAAAAGGAGGTTTTCAGTCAAACAAGAGTGCCAGTGATAAGAAAAGCCATGTTAGGTTAAATGCAAATCTTGCACGGCCGGTCTATTTTACGGATTTTCAGACCTTGATCCCTGGATAACCCTAAGGGAATGCTTACAAAGGTTTTGGAGAAAGATGCACAATGCTGGAAGACATTAACATGTTGGCCACGAGTACAGAGAGCGTTATCTCTTAAGATGTAGAGCCAAATTCTGGTTTTCATTAAACTGGTGCAAATCTGGAAAACACTGCTTGCAGTGCTGTCACTCAAGATTTGTTCTTGGTGTAATAACAAACAGAGAATTGGTCCAAACATTAAACCATGAACCCACACAGAGTTAAGCTCTGCTGTTAATCTGGGTATATGCAGGTGTAAGCCTCATTTGCTTGGGGCAAAAATGAGGGCTGAACCTGAGCCGCTCTGTGTCAAAAACCCTAAAGACCTTGCCCATAATGTGGCACCTTTAAGCACCCCATGGGAATGTGTAGCCCTGGCCATGTTGCTCCAGCCCGGGAATAAACTGGGGCTGCACGGTTTGCCGCAGGGCTTGTTTCTGGCAGCAGCTCAAGGCCAGGCTGTGTGAAATGGCACCTGGGGTGGCTGTCAGACCTGCTCCAGGAGGGACACTGTGCTCACTCCAGGGTGCTCTGGGGCAGCTCAAATTCAGGAGTAACTTCTCACTTCAAGCGATTTAGGCATTCCATGCTTGAGAGCAGCCTGTGGCAAGTGTGCGTTGCAGGCTGGGTTTGCATGCTGGAGCGTGCTTGTCTCAGCCTGCAGTTTGGGCACGTGCCCTGCTCTGAGCCAGACCTGCACAGGGACTGGGCTGAAAATACAGTGAAACCAGTGCCAAAAGGGAGCAAAGTCTGGCTTCCCTGCTTGGGGGGGATTTCAACCCGACTTAGAAATGCTGCATGGGGAAGGGGAGCTGGAGAAACCTATGCGGGCCAGGGCTGGGAGCTGCAGTGTGCAGGGCATCCCTTAGGTTACACCTGCAACGGGAGGTGAAGGCTTCTTTCATCCTCCATTGCAAACCCCTGCATGCTCGTACCCCAATTTCCTGCTGGAATCCTGGCAGACCTGGGAAAGGCCATTTTAATGAGCTCAGTAAAGGCACCAAACGAGTTCTGGGCCACCACAAGCCTTGTGCACAAGGTGCAGCGCTGTCCCTCTTCCTCATCCTCCCAGGGAACTCACACCCGTGCCTGCCAGCACTGTGTGGCTGGCTGCCGGCAGGGCAGAACAGGGCAGGGTGGCCAAGGGGATGCTCTGCACTCGCCCTGCTCCATCCTATGGCTGTAAAAATAAATAAACACGTGGGGGTGGGGGGGGACCCTCCAAAAACATCACTCACTTGTTTTGCTTGCCTATCGCAAATCTAAACACAATATTTTCTCATTCCTGGGCCTGTATCAATTTCTGACAGTACAATTGGAGGCCAGCGCCCAGAGCGTATTGTCTTGAGGAGCTTACCAAGGAAATCGAGAGTTTGGTCAGCAATTGTAAATATCCTCCCGTAATTGAGTTTGTTTGTTCTGCAGCGCGCTCCGGCGTCATGGGCTGTGGGACACCCTGGCACCAGGTTACTGGTGGGAAAGATCCGCTGCTCAGATAAGGATGGGAATAAACTCCACCCACAGAAATGCCACAGAAAAACCCCTGATTTATCCATTAATTGCTTTAAGGGGTGGTGAGTGCGAGTACAACAATGGGGTATTGACAATAATATGCCTCATTGGCAGGAAAAGGGCTTTCCCCTTGCTCTGAGGCTTTAATGCGCTTGTTCTTGGAATTATTAAATGTTTGCAAATCCTGCACTGGCTCGGGGATGCAAAATGAAAGACAAGTACCCAGCAGAGAAACCACATGTTGGAACGGCCGTTTCCTGCTTGGGATGAAACAAAACGCTTCTCTCGCTGTGAAATATGCCCAGCGCCACAGGCTGGGAGTCCACTTGTGATTGAGTTGTCTTGAGGGATTTTTTAGGTTTTTTTAGGTTTCTTTTTTTGTGACATGCTCCTTATTTGTAATTCACAGTGTAGGTGGTGTCCTGGGTTCTCAGCAAGTACAAAGAAATCTGTTTGCAGGAGAGAAACTATTTACAAACCCCAGCCATTTTCTAAAAGACTGCACGTGAAGATTAGCAGAACCTGGGTTTCAGACAGCAAGGGCTGTGGGGAGAGCTGGCCTGGCTGCTCTGCGTTGGGGTGGCAAGGGGGCGAAGGAGCAGGCGGGGAGCTCGACCCTGGCGATTCCCGAGACACAGTAACTGCCGGGGCTCAAATGAGAATGAGTGCTAAAAAAAATTGCTCTTTTAAGTCTTTTGAGAGAGATGGCCGCAGGTCATGGGGCTTTCACTCCTGATCTGTGCTCCCATGAGGAGCTCTAGTAACCAACACACTGATGCGATGCAGTACGTTGTCTGCCCACAGAGGCTGGTAAACTGAGGCACGGCTCATCATTGAGCCCTCCTTAAAGATAACAAAGATCCCAAAGGATTAAAATCCTCAGCAATGGCCAGGCCTTTGGGTATAAGTGATATTCAGCCAGTTAGGGCTGTATTGCTGAGCCCTCCTCCCAGGGCATTCCCTGCACCGGTCGGCCTGCCCACGGCGCGGTGCTGGGAGCAGCAGCCGAGCAGCCTGTCCCTAGAGCTCTGCCTGCACCTCCAGGGCCCGGCAGCACCTCCCGCTCATGCTGGCAGCGTGGGACTGCTGTGCCTGTGCAAAAGAAAAGGAGCTATTTTCTGTGCCATTTGTCTTCATGTGAAAGATGTGAGTGCCGCTGGGATGGGCACACTGGAGGCCACCGCTGGCCAGAAAGAAGCCACCTGGCCCTGCACACAGCCGACCCACAGTAGCACACTCCTTCATTAAGGGTTTTCTTCCCAAAGCCCAGTATAAACAGTCTCCACACTGATGAACACATTAATAAATCAAACCCAGCTTCAGTGGACTTCCTAGGGAGGAACTAGATATGATAGACACACAAGAAACATCCCTGGGACTCCTGAGATCAATCTCTGCATGCTGCTAGTGCCATGCCATGGTCTCAGACTCATCTGCTCGCTCAAGGCTGCTCAAGGTGCACGTAGTCCCATGGGCAGGATCTCAGGGCTTTGCTTTAAGTCTGAAATGGCTTTTAAAGAGACTTTCTGTGTTTTACTCTGCCAAGGAGATGAAAACCTTTTCAACGCTACAGAAGTGGCCCATGGCAGGCAGTGGGTATCAGGGTACAGTTCAGTGGCAAGTCGTGCTGTTTCCACAACCAGAGGAAAAAAAAATGGCCTCAAGAGGTATTTATCTACTAGGAACTTAGTTTCAATATATGTTCCCTTGCTAACGAGTCAGAGATTCAAGTCTGTTCCCTATTACACAGCATGAATCTAGAAAGCACACCAGATCCTGCTCTCCATTAAATTAGGTTATGCTGTGAAAGTCAGTGGAGTTTTTCCAAATGCTCATTGACGTAATTGAGAGCAGAATAGGGCCCAGCAGCTCAGCTGACAGCAGTTGAGTCAGTGCAACTTAACATGACCAAACCAGAGAGACCGTGAACAACCGGCTCTTTGTTGTTTTATGACCAGCCTGGACCACTATAAATGTTGCTTCTCCACCTGGTACATAAGGTGACCAGAAGATGCTTCGGTCCAGCAGTTTCTTTAAAGCCCTAATGAAAGGCTTCAGAATGATATGTACATCTATCTGCAAGCGGCTCGATCCCAAAACACGGATGGGTATCTATGGAAGTAAAGTTGTGGCGAGGCCTCTGTAGCCATTGCCATGGGTAGGACTGGCTGGTGGGCTTGTTGTGCCACTGAGCACTGGGAGCAGAGCGACCTGCATCGGCTCAGCGTGCAAACGTACAAACACCTGAGCTCTCGAAGCCTGCAGCATCCAAAGGGGTGGGCAGAGGTGCAGGACCAGAGCCTGCTCCACTCCCTTTAACGTTGGTGGGACTCGCTCACAAACAGCAAGAAATAAATTACCCTGTCAATCTGATATCACAGTGCTGACTGCTGTGCAGATAGCAGATATCCGAGGTTTGTGAGGCGGAGAGGTTGGGCACGTTGTATATCTTTTTAAATGTCTATGGTTCAAAAGGCAGGGCTCTATTGTTTGTGTGTTGTGCAGGCTGTTCCCTGGAGGATATCCTGTCTGAGAGACCCTGTGCCAGTTTGCTCCGTGGCTGTGGAGGGGCTGGATGGTCAGCGTGAAAAGAATTAAATAATGCCTTGTAAAAGCAGTGATTTATCTGCAGGGTTGAAGTGGGCGAGGAAAGCCTGAGGTTTTGCCTCTTTTGCTGGGTTTTTAGCGATGTGCCCACAGTCTCTACAGACTGCTGGGCACTCACAGTACCCACACAGGTGTACGAGGATGTTTTATTATCAGTGTTTATTTGCACTGTCTCCTGCAGGGAACACGGCCACAAAGGGGAGCACCCAGCTGCAGCAGCATGAGCGAGCCCCAGCCGGGCATCTCCGTGTGTTGTGGTGCCATTTGGCAAATGCTCTGGGAAAAGCCGTTAATTCCAATGAAACTGCCCCACTCGAGGACTTGTGTCATTTCCCAGCTCTGACTTATTTAGTCTGCCCTGCAGAAAATATATCATTTAAATTAAATAACACATCACGTTATTTTGTATGTGGAATTCACCAAAGACAGGACAGTTCTGCTCCTGCTGACTTCTCCCAGCAGCGGTTCAAAGGATGTGCTCTGCCGTGAGCCAGCGTGGTCCTTGGAGGGACAGATCCCTGAAGAGCTGCCTTCAGAGCGAGCGGCTGGTGAGGCTCTGGGCAGTTTGGGCTCCTTGCCCATCCTGTAACTTGCCCCTTCGATGCCAGTGCTTCCAGTTGCACCATCAGAGCTGTGCATGTGGGGATGTGGGGTGTTCCCAGTTTGGAGGGGATGGTCCGGAGGTTGGGATGGGACGGGAACAGGCCCTAGGGGGTGTGGAAGCAGACAGGCTGTTCCCATCGGCTCTTTGTAAACACAGGCAAATCGTTCTCATGCATCTTTTTCCAGTGAAAAGTACAGATTTGGTGACATCAGGATGTTTTCTGATCCTATGCTGTGTTTGCTGAAGCTTTTGTTTAGATGTTTAGGTTTTTCTCTAAAAATAACTTCAATGTCCTCTTCTAACATTCTCAAACTAAGGTGGTGCCCCATTTTGGGACAGGGTGGTGGAAATAGCTTCAGCATTTCCTCCAATTGAGTAATTAAAAAAAAAAGAAGAAGAAAACAAAAGAAAAAATTAAAACCCAAAAATTTGAAATACAAAATTTGGATTTGTTGAGCTATTTTTTCAGTCAATCCAAAATAAAATTTCAGTCTTGCCACCTCCTCGGAAGTGCCGACTCTGCACTGACACGTGCCAGGACAGAGCTGACTGCTGCCGTCAGTCTCTGGCGATGGCTCTGGGAGGGTGGAGGCGAGGGATGAGCCCCTTGCATTTGCAGTTTAAGCCCCGTTTTGTGAGCGAGGCCACGGGGACATGGCAGTGCCCATCACTCCATCCTTCCTGGCGGTTGCGGAGCCGCAGCCTGCAGCGATTTAGCTTGGCCCCGAGAGCGGCAATTTATCTGGCCTTTCCCTCGCTTTCCCAGTCAAGTCAGTCATCATTAAACTCGCCTGACCTTAGCTTGCTCTGTTAGCTGGATGCTGGTTCCTAAGCAGCGCCAGGGCGATTGGAGAGGATTTGCTGTATTAACAGTTATAAATCACAGCCCCGAGCTGAGCTGCCTCACCAGAACTTTCCTCACGGCTCTTTCGCTCTCCCATCCGGAAAAACAGATGGTCGCCATCCTCCCCTGCATCTGCAGAAATGCAGCACAAATTACACAGGGCGTGTGTTCGTGTGTTTGTGTGTGTGTGTGCGCGCGTGTAAAAGTCAGGCTTGCTTAGCTTTCAGATTTTACAAGAATCGACAAGAATTTGGATTACACTTTCCGCGGAATGGGAAAAAAAATCCGTTATTTGCTGCTGTTTGGCAAATGTGAGAGGGGAAGGGGCACGCAGGCCAGTGCTGCGATCCTCCCCTTGGGCTGCACCAGCAAGGATATTGCTTCCACAGAAGTTTTAAAAGAAATAAGTTGTTTCAGCACTTCATTTGGCTACAAGTTCCTTTGGAATTGGCTCGAGTCTGGCTTTTAATGAGCTGAGAAGACTTGAGGTCTTCTGCACCCAGGCTTGATATTCACCAGAAATTCAGCTCTTTTTTGCTATATACTTCTATGACCAAACTAGAGATGTGAGCAAGGCAAGATTTTAAATTCCCTGTTCGGGAGTTTGTCCATGAAGGTGCGGAGCTGCAGGTCCCACAGGATGCTGTCGTGGGGATGGGGATGGGCCACTGCTGTGTGCTGTGGTCTGAGGAGCGACGGGACGTCTGGGACTCATCTCCTCCCACCCGGCGTGGACGTGGTACCGCAGGTCCTTAATTTTGGCGGGGGGATTATGATGAGGTTGCTGCAAATGCTGACTCATTTGGCAGCTGGACACAGCCTGTGAGTCACTGTGAATCATATCCATCACATCTCAGGATGCATCACTGCTCTTGAAGTCTTTGATGTGATCTATATGTATGATTCCTTGGAAACAACTTCCCTTAATTAAATCAAAGGAAAAGCATCACTGGAGTTCAGAGCCTCAATTAGCAGGAAAAGCAAACTCCACACATAAGCATTTCAACCCACTTCTGGCAGGACACACTGAGCTCTGCTTCATGCAGCCAGGAGTTTCCAAATGGCACTGAGTGTTGCAAGTGACACGACGAGGCTGATTGCAAAAATTGCCTCAATATAGCTTAGAGATGACCAGAGACAAGCAGCCAAGCTCAGGTCTTCCTCACGCAGCAGCTCCGCAGGGCAGGGCTGCCACAGGCTATGGAGTGTGAGCGGAGAGGGTAACCTGGTACCTGTGGTCTGCTCCAGAGGCCGTCGACAGCATTGGTCAAAATCCCAGTGCTTTCAATTGACTTTTGCAAAGATTGCAGGCAAGTAAATATGCTAATTGGCTAATTCAGCAAAGCACTTAAACACATACTTGAAGCTAGACAGCTTTTAAAGTGCCTTTGTGAGCGGGAGCCAAGACAACCAGGGAACATAGCAGATCATTCTTCCCTGGCCTAAAATCAACAGCGACTTCGGCACGTCCAATACAACGGCCATTTTCAAATCCCATTTCTTCCTTCCCCTCCCGCGTGAGCCAGGAAGCTCAGTTCAGAGTTGCCAAACTCGCTGCAGTTGTCACCTCCACGCTGGAGCCGGTGGCGCTTTCCTGCCAGCCTGGCCCCAAAGCGGCCCTGTCACTAGTCATCGTCCCGAAAACCACGCTTTAACCCTAATAGCAACCCTAATTTTATCCATACTACTGACCCACTCTTTCTTTTTTCCCCAAGTCTTTCTGATTGCTCAAGGCTGCACGCTTTTGGCAGGTTTTTTTGACGAGCAGGGTTTGAAATGCCATGGGCAGCATTGCCGCTTGGGTTGGACCGGGGTCTGCACATCTTGCCTGAGAGCCCAGGTAGACCTTGGTGCTGCGTGGTGCATCCGATACTGCAACCCAGCAAGAAAGGCCAGATCATTCTTTGTGGCTCCCACTCTGAGTTTTGATAACCCTATTCACTTTTTTCCTCCACATTTTCCTTAGTGTATTCTTCTGGTTCAGCCCCAGCTGGAGTGGGAGAGGTGGGTAAAGCCTTTAGCAAAACCCTGCCCCAGACAAGCGCCAGGGCTGCCCAGTGTTTCTGGGTTCATGAATACAAGAAAGTGGGAGTTACACATCTCATCTCAATGAGAAGATGATAAATACTTTTCCTTCTTGGATATTTTATTACCAATGATTAATGTAATTAACAAATGCCTGCACTTCTTCCACTCAGGCAGAGTGTTCTTGTCTTGGTGATTTTTGGTTTGGGTGGTGGTTTATTTTGCACAACAGCTGCTAGGAGGCAGCAAAGGCTGTAAACCCAGCCATAAATCCAGACTGTCAGTCTCTGTGCCTAGTTGTGAAAAGAAAATGATTGTGCTGTCTGCTTCATTGGCTCCACTTTCCTTCACGTGAGGCAATTTCCTTTTGCAGTTGAGTTAAGCCATCCAGGGAGATGGTTGTTGCAAGAGCAGCTGTGCATTAACTGGGATCAGCGCATCTCTGATTTTGACACTTTTGGTATTACAGATTATTGCTTTTAGTGCTTTTTTAATCAGGGGAAAAAAGTACATAAAGTAGGAAAAGCTACTTGGTCTCCAAACAACGCACACCAGGTGATACTCAAATTTCCCACCCGCTGTGTCAGACCGTGCCACAGCCGACATTTGATAGAGCATCTCAGGGACAGAGCCTTTCCCTCAATAAGAGATTTTGCTCAGAAAGGGAAGCCAGAATTCCCTTTTAGCCGCTTGTCCCTGGGGTACAAATCCTTACACAGTGAGCACCTATGAGACGCATCAGTCCTTTAACCCTGACTGGGCTGAAGGGCTGGTGGAAACACCGAGTGTAGGGAGGCAGGAGGTGGGAAAGCCTGGCTGGTCTGGGGTTCAGGGTCCAGACACCTTCCAGCACCGCTCTGTCCCTCAGGGGCGGGCTGGGATTGGGAGCTAGAAGTGGAGTTTTAAGAAGTGATTCTAAAGAAGCCACATGCCCCATGTTCGCTTTGGTGCATAATCTGGTGAACCCAGACAGAGTCTTTCATCACTCCTGTCACAACAAATGAGCAAACAAAAAAAAACACAGTATAAAGAAAAGTGTTTGGTGAGCAAGAGAAATGGAACAATTTATTGCCAGTAAGTAAGAGAAAATAAAACCAAATGGGCTTAAGGGATACCAGAAAAACAATCCTCCGCATTCTTCTTACCAGAGAGGCAGACACATTGCAGGGGACTGAGGCATGTGATTCCTACCAGAGCTGGTGTGGGTTGTGTGGCTGTCTCCTGGCTGGCTGAAAACATCACTTCCAATATGTGTCTGTGAGGATCTGTAAATTATGGCAGGGAAGACAGTCTGGTTGAGTTCACAGCCCTGATCCAAACGAAGATGTTATTATTTCCTACTCTGCTTGAATCCTTCTTGTTGCCACTGGTACAATACTCAACTGTTGATGCTCAGGTTATATTTACTGTGAATCAGGGAACTCAGAGGAGCCCCTCTGCCTGCCTCGGGGCTGAGAGGGGCCCTACCTGCTGTTTTTATTGGATTGCAATTACATTAACATCTTGATGGTTGGATTTAGGATTTCCTGCTAATAAAAGTGTGGTGGTGTTAATGGGCCGGTGATCAGGAGACGGGATTAAGGGGGCATTGCCGCAGTGGCTGTGCAGGTCTGGGACACTGTGCACACCCCGCAGCAAGCCCTGAGCACCTCGGCTGCAAACGTGCAGGCAGAGCATCTGCTTTCTGCAGAGTGGTTTGAGTTACTGTGTAATTCCCACTTCCTTTTGCGACTTCTGGGAAGAAAACCCCAGGCTGATGGTGCTGTGGGGCAGTCCTTGCTGGTACGGGCAGTGCTGCAGTGGCATCGCTGTGGTGGTGTGCTGAGAGGCAGCTGTGGCTTTCAAGAACATAATCAACACTTCAGATTTACCTAAGCATGGATGTTGTTTTGGGTTACAGCAAGGGGTGTGCTTGAGGCAGGGCAGCTGTGCTGGTCTGGCTCCATACACGGCTGCTTTTATCCCGGGGTCAGGAGAACCTCGGCCCCACTTTGATTCAATCACTGAACTGTGTTTGCAGGATCAGGGTCGAAGTGAAACACGAGCAGGCCTGAGGTTGCTGCGCTAACAGCCTCTGTCATCTGCTCGGGGACAAATGCAAACTGTTTGGCCGCAGAATACATAGTTTTTATATGTGTGCATGGAATTACTAAAAACAAAACCATCAATTTTTACTTTTTAACATTTCCAAATGTTTTTTCTGTCTAATCTGTTGCAAAGTGCTGGTGCTGCAAGTTTGGTCTTTTGTGGGTTAAAAGGAATGAGTGGCTTGCACAGGCTTTCATATGCTCCTTCTCTCAGTTTGTGGTTGTTGAGTTCAGCATTTTTGGTGTGTGTGTTTAAGGAGTGATTCACTTATTTTTGCTCAGGACTAGCTCAGATTCAGCTAGGAGCAGGCCAAGGAGGATATGGGTTTGGTTTTGCAAAACCTCATCAGTGACTTTCAATGTGCTAATCCAAACCCAGAACTAAAGGGTGGCTTGGGTCCAGCTTCCAATTTATCTAAAATGAAGTGATCGAAAACCAAAGCTGAGGTTTGGGAACATCATAGATCTTTTAACCTTCTCTTGCTCCATCATTTTATCTTCTCTTTGCAGAAAGAATGAGCAGGAGACTTTCTAAATGAGCATCAAATACCAGAAAATTTTGATGGCATCTTTTTTGATGATTTTTTCCCGATGGTGACTTCTTTCCAGCTGGTTTCGCTTTTTGCAAAGCTCAGCGACACACTGCTTTGGAGGTGTACCTGCTCAGTGACACACTGCTTTGGAGGTACCAGCTGGGGGGGGAGCCTCAGCATGGAGCAGATTTGCATCCGGAGCAACACGGGGGCAGTGGGACTGCAGAGCCGGTACCAGTTTGCTCACGCCCAAGGAAGAGCCTGGGCTGTCCCAGGGGACAGGAGTGAGCCCTCGGCAGTCCCAGCCACGCAGCCTCTCCCCAGCCCAGCCCTGTCCCTGATAAACCCTGGATGTAACTAGGCAAAGGGACATTGTCCCGTTTTATGGCTGGGAAACAAGGCTGAGAGGCAGAAACAGTTTGCCTAAGGGGACATGGCAGAGCCAAACGCTAAATTCAAGGTTTCTAGCTCTTTTTCTGCTCCCTCTGGCACAGGCTCACCTTTCCTTGTGGGTCTCGGGGTGGGTGGGTACAGGAGAGAGCTGTGATTTCAGCCCTATTCAGTGGCAGAGGGATCCTTTACACTCCCACATAGGCAGGCAGTGCACAATATAACCCTTTTGGCCCTTTTTTCTCCCATCCCTCCTGGGTACATTCCTGCGTAAGCGGAGCAGAGCCCTCTGCACAGCCCATCGCCCGTGGTGGGGAGCAGCTCAAACAAAAGAGTTCGTGTCAGAGGATTTTATTTCCACTTCAGCATTTCAGATTTCCGAGAGCCTCCAAAACACAGCACTCCAGTGTCTGCGAGTGAGCATGAATTGAACATCTGGTAAAGGTTAGGGTCAAACATATAAATGGGGGAAGCACAGCACATTTCATTAAAATACTCGATCTGTGACGTCAATTGAGCTGATCAAGCCCTTCTGTGTTGCAGTTAGGGAACCATTAACTTTATCCAGTGGAGAGTGTTTATATGGAAAATATGAAGCCAGGAAGTTTCTCCTGATTGTGATATTAAGGCTATCAAAGGAGCCTGCTCTCCCCTTTCTTTTTTTAATCTCTACGTGTTGCTTTTCCACCCCGTTACCGTAACACCAGCCTCTTCCCTGACCCCTGCGGGGTGCCACTTGCCATCTCCTCGCCAGCCGAGCCGCTATTGCTGCCTTCTGCTTCTCATGGACTTGGATGCCACCGGAGCCTGCGGAGCCATTCTCAGTTGTCCCGTTTTGCAGGGAGTTGCGTGAGGCAGCTTCCTACCACACATGCACAGATTGGCCATAGTCCAAAGTACACTTGGAAGAATTAAGATTAGGTTTAGGAGTGTAATAAAAAATAGCTTCCATGGGAACAAAATTTCTGCTCTTGCAGTTGTTTAAAAATCAAGACAGTATGTCTACATGGACATAAAATATCAGGGGATCGATGTATGACACCCTGGTGTGCTCACAGAGCACTTACAGTTGTTGGTCTTCTGCGTAAAACATTGAAGGCTTTACATTTTTCTCCAGTAATTCTGATTCATTCAAAGCCTGTTTGGTTTCTATCAGGCAAGTAGGTGTCTTGATTTCTCTGCTCCAGGGAGAAACAAAAAAAAAGCTGCCATTGAATGACTTGATTACAGTGTCTGGTTCTTGGAAATGTGACCAGCAGTAAAAGTGGCAGCATTCATTACGTGCCCAAGGAAACCTCCCCCCTCACCAGCTCCTCCTCGTTGCATGGCAGCCCAGCCGTGCTGTGGAGATGGCTCTCCCACCAGGACATGTGGCTGTATTTTACTTGTGGCTGCTCATGGTTGAGCTTAAGTTACTGTGATAGCACCAGAGTAGGGGGTACCTCCTGAAGGACAGATGGGACTTCATGCTGGCACCTCCCTAGACCCAGGCATCTGCCTTTGGGGATGGTGTGCTATGGATCTTCCTCTCTTGGACCATATCCTGCAGGTCCTCTGCTAGGACCAGTGACCTCAGCATGCTCAGGACAACAGGGCTGGGAAATGCTGAGGCAGACGTCTGCCTTCCAACCACCTTTGAGCAGGGCAGATGGGGTTACATTGCCAGCTAGATGTATTTTGTTGGCTGGCTGTGATTTGTTCACAGCTACAGGTTATATACCTTAGTCCTGAACAGTAAAATCAGAGCAGTTACTTTTAGTGTGTCCCAAGATATCTGTGAGAGCTCTGCAGCTGTCTGGGGTGGGACTACCCATTTAGGACAGTGCAAGATGGCTCTGTTGCTATTTTCCCACAGAGCAGGCATCTGACCCATATTCCAGGAAAAACAAAATTAGGAAAGAAGCATCTCCTTCCCTTTTGCTCTCCAGGGTATTCAGTGACCAAAGACGAGGATGGGGGAGGACAGCCAGTGCTGGGACTGGGAGCAGGTGGACTTCTCCCTTCTCCGTCCTCCCTTCTCCCTCTGTTATTCAGGTGCCTTAACAGCTCATGGTACCCTGCAGCCAGGCTTGGATTTCATCCTCGCAGCGACTAAAAGTGTTACAGTCACACATGAAGTTTGTGGCTGTGGTAGGAACTGAGCTTCTATGTTACGGATCCATTCATTTGAGTTTCAATCTCCTTTTAGCCAGTCTCTTATGTCCTCCTTAGTTTCTGATGTCTCTCTATCAGAAAGGGGGTTTGATCCCTTGTCTTAAATTCTGGGTGTACATTTCTGTTGCTGAAGTCTTTTCCTGAAATTCTCTTACCTTAAAGAGATAGTCAAATCTCACCCACCGCACACACCTTGGCAATGTTAGTCACGAGCCAGTTCAGCCTTGGATTTCTTGCAGAAAGGCCTCCAAAGTAAACTCTTTGTCCTTGGAGAAGGGGGCTCCCTGCAGATGGGTTTTTTAATTTTTTCTTCTTTTTAAACTTGAAAGAGCTTTTGTTTAACTTCTGAGCAAGCCCTTTGCTGTCAGTGACCTGATCTCAGGCACACAAACCAGCTGGGAAAACAAGAGACCTGTAAAAGCAGCAGTCCAGCAAAGACATGGCCAAAACCATGGGAGAAATGGGTTTCTTGCCATGCAACTGGGTGGTCCACATGGAGCCTGAGTGTTGCGCTGAGTATTATGAAACTTAACACACCTCTGAGCACAAATGTCTTCTCTGCAGGTTCAGGCATCTCATTTACCTCCTGTTAGATCCCAAGACTTTTCCTAAAGTCATGTGCTGCTGCTTTAAAACTGCCCTTTGTGAAGCCGAAGGACAAGTACTGGGGGATGGCTACTGATTTCCACCTGAGCCGTGAGGATTTGTGGCTTCTTAGGAGGTTTCAGCCTTGGATCTGAAAAACACACTTCGGTGTGAATCCAGCCCAACCTCCAACGGCAGCGGCTGCAGATGTTGCTACAGAAGACCTGGGGATGTAAGACACCCAGGTGTCACTGAGCACAGCCTCTTCTGGTGGCCTGAGCTTGTGATGGCCTTCAGCACAGCTGATCTGGCTCTCTGCTCATGCAGCCTGGGTAGGTCACCCAGATAAACCCACCACTTACAGAGCAGCAGACCCCTTCCTTGCTGTCCTGCGGTCACCTTGTCTCCAACCGCTCCTAGTGCAGACTGGTCCCAGCGCGTGGTGGTTCAGCCTTTCTCCTTCCCTGCTCCCCCAGCAGCAGGGGTAAGGCAGGCTCGTCAGGGGGAGACTGACCCCTGCCCTTGGAAACAACCATTTCAAATACATACTCAACAGAAAGGAGAAAGGATCTCTAGAAAGTGGTGGGATGTGTGGAAACCCAAAACAGACCAAAAGCAAAATTGCTGTATCTGTGAAAAAGATACATCTTCTATGCTTTTCCCACCTGAATCTGACCTTTATATCCTTGCACTAACAGACGCACACACTCATACAAGTGAGCCATTCCCTTCGTCACTGAAGACCTGTCCGTGTCTACTATGGGGCTTCTTGTACACTGCTTTGTGCTTCAGAGTTGAGGCTGAGATAACACACCAACGTGGGTTGTTCTAGACCTCTGTGGGTCTCCCTTGAAACAGGGTCAAGGGGTGGATGGGCAACTCCTCTCCCCTTACCACAGCTGTGAAGCTTGAGCATCTGTTTGATGAGGCAAGGCACAAACCTTATTTTCAAAAACATGTATGTGAAGCTCTTGAGATCGTGATCCAGGATGGGTTAGCCAATGTGCTGTTTAAAAAGCATTATAGTATTCAAAATGAAATAATTTTTCTGCTTTGAATCACAGCAGTCAACTGAAGTGCTTCCAGATCAGAGTCAACTGCTTGAAATTGGCTATTTAATTTTTGTGTAGTTTAGCATTGCATCTCCATGTTGTCCGAGAAAAAAAAAAAAAAAGAAAAAAAAATCTTTCAAAGTCAAAAGGATTTGCCAAGCATCAGAATATTATTTTACACTCTAATTAGCTGATCTGTCAGAATAAGGGCTGTGCTTAGCTTATTGAGGTACTGCCCAAACCAGGACAATCCTGATGGTGGAGTGCAGACTTTTCACTATCAGGAGGTCCAGCCGTCACTGCCCAGATGTAGCCCTCACAGTAACTGATGTGTGATCAGAGAAGTGACACCAGAGAGGAGGTTGGCATGTACCACTCTCACATGGCACAAAGTTTTCCTTTGGTAGGATATATCTCTGCACTGATTAGGTTTGCGTGGGCTGTAGCTGCCAGGCTGCCGGAATGCATCGACTCACAGTCAAAGGTGGCACATACATAGCTAACAATTTGACTAGAGCATCTCTGTTCCAAGAGATTATTGATTATCAGAGGGTAATTGTGACCAAGAGCTGCTAAATGTTAGACAAAAGACAGGTTTGTTATATTAACTTGAAAATAGATGTCCTTATACAGTGTGGCACTCAGCCCAAGAACATAAATTGCTGTATCGTCCTTCCTTTTCACAGGATGACCCACCTCTGACACAAATGGTAGATTTAATGCCTGGAGGATTTTAAGCACTCAAAATTTCCTCTTTGACCACCTTTGCTACATGAAGATTAAGTGTGCTGCTAATCAAAAGAAGTTGTTGAGCAATTGGCTAAAATTGTTGAAACTGTTCTCAGAATACCATGTACTTGTGTCAATTTTGCTTCTGATTTGTCTCCACTGAATGACCCAATACACAGTTAAGTGCTACTGGGTAGTTAATTACTTACTTGAATGCAGGAAGAGAAGTAATTTTATTCACATATGCATCAAGTTGGCCATCTGCTTGATCTGGCAAACCAAGACCTCAGCAGTCACCTGGAGACAGGAAACGCAATAGTGTTTCCATACCAGATTTTCTACAGCAGTAAAGTAACAGTAAATGCCAGCAAAAAACCGCATGAGCCTCTGGCTGCAACCGGAGCAGCCAAGGGACCTTAGAGACAAAGATGTACACACCTGTGTGGCTCTATCCATATGTGCTCCCCTCCTTTGGAACCAGTATATTGACTTTTAGGCTGATGTAGTCATCTGGTGATGTTTTTGTGGGGCCATAATTTATTTTGATCTCTACATTTCAACTTCAGTTCCAGACTAGAGTGGATCTCAGTTGTGGCATTTATATCCTACCAATACACGAAAGTGTTAATATTGCCATTCTTAGGAAAAAACAACCTGAAGTACCAGTGTAGAGCTCAACCAGATTTCAGAACTATATTTTGGCAGGAGTTCACATGAACGGGTCTCTAGAGCATCACAGGGGTTTTGGTCAGCTGGGTTTGGGTCCAGAGCTCTGGGGAAAGCTTGGGGCAAAGAAGTCCTCATTTCATGCTGTGCTTGTGAATATTTTCATGGTGACCTTCCCACCACCTTGACCTCTACTTCAGCTCAGGGCTTGTCGGTCAGTCGAAGGATATGTTTTTCTTGAGTTTGGCTGAGTTTTTTCTCAGAGAGGTTGAAATACATTGACAGGAACAGAGTGAAACCAGAATGTTATGAATTAGCAGTAACAAGATGTCTGATGAATGACATCAAAACTTGACTGAAGCTAAGCCTACAGTGATACACAAAGAAGACAGATAGGAACCAAAGAGGAAGCCAAAAAGGAACAATGCAACAATGATAAGATAGCAGTCGGGAAAGAACAATGCTAAAATGATTTGGGCTAAGTTTGCAGCAGAAAATTGTGCCTGGTGCCAAGAAAGAAACCCGAGGAACATGGCAGGACTGACTGCAGTATAACAGATGCATCTAGACAACAGGGAGAGCTCAAGTGTCAGGAGCAAGGCTGGAAGGAAGAGATCAGAGGCCCAAACCTCCCGATAGCATGGGGAAGTGGTTCCCTCCTTGTCAGAAACAAAAAACTCCCAGGAAAAGTCCCTTGCTGCAGACTGGAATCCCACTTTTGTCCAAGGAAATACAAAATTAAAAGGTGGGTGTGGAAGAAGTAGAGAGAGTTAAAAAAAAAAACCCTGGTGGTAAACAGAGTGGAAGTGGGTGAGGCAGGGGAACAGGATTCAGTTCAGACTGACACATCAGTTATTTATTACTGTTTGTATCCCGCTATCTTACATCTCAAAAGGAAGGCAAAGGCTTTGTCCTCGAGGGCCGGTTATCTGCACCCAAGGGCGGCTGGCAGCAGCATGGTTCCCGTGACGAGGGACCACGTCCCTGCCATGGAGGTGGCGCCAGGCTGACCTTGTGCGTCGGCCGCGAGGTGCGGTGATGGGAACGGGAACTTGGGGCGCTGGGTTGGTGATGGGCTGCTGTCACGTTTAACTTCTCCTGTGGGCAAATGAACTAAAAGAAATGCAAGATGCTGTTAAGGAGAGAAAAGAGAGGTGCTAACGCTGATTAGGTTTGAACATAGTGGGAATGGCAGAGTTCAAGGAGTCCATCTCTATTCAGCAAAACATGTAGGCATGTGCCTTAGCTGTAGGCATCGAGCAAGTCCTGCAGCCTTGACTGAGGATTAGGTTTAAGCCTTTTCTGTTTTTCTGAATTAAACTGATGCTTTAAAAACTTCACGAACTTGAAATCAGGGACAGCAAAGACAGTCTTGCTTTATTTTTTCATATTTGTTCCCAGAGGCTTGTTGGCAAAATTGTACTCTGTGTACTTTTACAAAAGAAATCTAGGACATAATTATTTGAATAGAGAGCTATATGTGATAAAAATCTGTTTATACCACAACATCTCCAGCCAAATGATTGACGTATACATTTCTGTCCTTCCACTGATGTAACTTTTCAATTTCCTGTTGATGTCTAAGCTTGATTTATTTTTCCATTTATTTGGGTTTTACAAAGAGCACTAAAGAGCTTGGCACTTGGGTCTCTTTTTTCATCAGTTCAACCCTCTTAGTCCTCGATTACTTCATTGTTTCTGCAAACAATGAAAAAGAGAGATGGAAAGAACAGCTGTGAACAGCTGGTTTGTTCACCAGGTGTCTGACTGGTATTCAAGTATCCTCTTTTGAGGGAGGCCTATAGTCCCTGAAAAACCCTAAAAAAGCTAAATTCAGAGTTTACTTTATTTGCTGCCTTCACACATGACGTGACACAGATTTGCAGAGATCCCAGCCTGAAAAATCAAAACAAACAAGAAAAGCTGTTTCAGGAAACCTCAGGGTTTTTTCTCTGTAGAACCCCCAGAGCAAAAAGCTCTGCAGACCATCTTAGGCAGATTTTGCCACATTATTTTTAGAGAATCCTTCTTCTTCTCATCATTCAAATCCTCTCTGTCTTCTTAACCCACTATTGTATTCAACAAAGCAGTGGTCAGGAGTCAAAGCTGGAGACCACTGGGTTTGCAAGGCCACTTCAGCAGCGGCTCCTCATGACCGTGGAGACTCTTGCGTTTTATTTTGCCTGTGAACCTGCACACTTGGGCAAAGAGCCTCTACCTATTCCCAGCTCAAAAAAGTCCTCTGGTTCCTTGAAAAGCAGCTATGTGTTGCCAGCTGTCCCAAGGTAGCAGAGTCCTGAAAGCAAATCAAGAAAAAGCAGATTGAATTCAGAAGCAAAACTGATTTATTGCCCGCAGATTTGTAACATGATCACATCAGCACTCAAACATGCCCCAGGAATAGTGATGTATTCCTTACATCCCGCCCCACGGAGGTTTATTCAAGGCAAACAGAAAGACAAGCAAACGCACATGTGTCACCCTGAGGAAAGACATACAGATTTTGTGCCAAACAGAACCGGGGAACTGTTCAGCAGCTCTGGCTGCAATGGCAAAAATTAGTGTGCAGCCAAAAGTTGGAGCCTTCAGTTCCTCACCTTCCCTCTCTCAGCCTGGGTACTGGAGTTTCTCCTGTATGTCTTTAGCACCTGACTTTTCTGGGAGGTCACCTAAGGGTGCCAGCACCTATTTTCCTCTTCCAGGCTGCAGCTGTGCTGGTGAAGAGGTTACCACCCCAGCACACCCCCAGCTCTCGGCGCACCACGTGCCTCTTGCTAACATGCACAGTGAGCCGGATCGGCAAAATCCACATTTACTGGGAAAGAAGAAAGAAAGAATATAGCCCTTAATCTTCATAAGCAATAAAACAAGAAGCTATAGCTCTCACTTTGTGATTTCTCATATTAAGTCCTTCACAACCTATAATAATAATTGTATTATTTCTGGCAGCCACAATGTAGTTAATAGCCCAAGTTCAGCTAAACACACATGCCTGAGCTGAACGCTGTGTGCGTCTAAATCCATCCCAATTCGGCAAAGCATATGAGCAGGTACTTCAGTGCCAGGGAAATAAGGGAAGTGTATTCTTAAAGACTTGGCTAAAGTTATTTGTGGAGCACCAAGTCAGAACAGTGGAAAGGATGGGATACTTTATATAGTGTAATTTTGAGTTTGATAGTAAATTCAGATGATGGAAGCAAAAGGAGATTCACTAAATTTGATCCAATCATGTCTATATCACTCTGATTTTATATCTGCATTATCTTGATTAGCTCTTGCAGAAGATATGTTACGGGACAGAAGACAAACCAAGCGATCAGCCTAGCTTCAGCAGAATTGCAAACACAATTTGAGTCTGCTTTACCCATGTGTGACCCATTCCAGGAGACTTGCATTCAATATCAAACATTTTAATTTTCTTCCTCCTGTTTTTAAGTCATTTCACCATTAAAAATGAGAAGACATTTACATTTGCATATGCTTTTCAAGCAGCAGCGGACAAGTGGACTGAATATTTCACAGCACATCAAACTAGATTTGCCACAGTTCGAGGTAATTGAGTTACCTAGAGATGAAAAATAAACACATTCCCTTTCTTCAGATATTAATCCTCTAAAGGCTCTCGCTGACTAAAACACTGACTAAAATGCACGTACACTCTGTTGATTTCAGCCCAGTTATGTTGATAAAGTTATAGAGATGTATCTCACATGAAGATCTGGATCACTGTTCTAAAATCAAGTCATGGGGTTTACCTTTCACATCAAATCTCTCTTCCTGGCTAACAAAAAAGTCTATTAAATTTTAAACTATTTGATATGAACATTCAGCATCATTTGAATTACATCCTACTGGAGATCATGAAAGGGTTCCTGTCTGACTCTCACACCTTGTGAACCCACTGGCTAGGGTCAAGCTCTCTAAACCCTCAGTCCCTTTGTCATGCATCATCCAAAACGCTCTCTTAGGAAAATGAATTATCTTGCCTGCAAAATCCCTATCCAAAGCAAAAATGTCACAGCACAAAATCAGATTATTTCAGGTTTTGCTTGATACAGGACCAAATGGAGCCAGGCCTAATGCCAGCAGAGCCCTCCAGCAGGGAGCTTGGGTAGGAGTAAACACCAGCACCCCATTTCTGTTTGATATAGCTCAGCTGGGCCATGGGTTTGGGGGATACATCTCACCTGGAGCCCTGAGACAAAGAAAAAGCCATGAGAAAAAACAGCTGATCAGCATCTGCCACCTCATGGCAACTGGTTTTATTTTACTGAGGACCAAATCCTCTCCAGCTGAGACTTTTCTAGTAAGTTAATTTGCAGATAAAGGAAACTGCTGAGTATAAAGGGCTGTAGGTGGGAAGTGTTTTCATGAGTGTGGTAGCAATGGTGTCTATGTTTTTGGGAAGAGGAGCTGAAGATGTGTAGGCAATATCCATGAGCAATGCTTAATGTGGTAGGGCTTCAGTCTTTGTTTTAGGCTTCTGACTTTTCTCAGCATGACTCAGGACATGCCTAACCTCAAGTGTTAGCTGTCTCTTTCACCTCTGTAGGGCTATTCATAGTCTCAAAGTCAGACATTTCACTGACTAGTGTCTTTGTGGGTTTAGGGTCCCGGGAGGGAATTGCAACACAAATAACTAAGCAGACTAGTTCTGTATCGTAATGACTATTTTGTATCTTTCCTTTTCATCTTCCTTCTTGAAGTTGTATGCCTTTCTCAAAAGCAGCATTTTAATAGCTGTTTTCTAATGGCAAATAGATAACAAATGCACCTCTAAAGCAGGAAATAGTTTAACCACTGCACCCAAATGCTTCCTGAGAAAAAGCATCGTAGAAACCCTGAACAGTAACAGTGGAAACTTTTTTATTTCCCCTTCAGATGGTGACAAAGGAGTGACACCATTGACCAAAAGAGCTTTAAAAAAAGTAGAGGACCGCTTCCTAGTAAGCAGTGCTGTGCCTTGCACAGAGGCATTTGCTGGAGTCTGGGCTCCGGGGCGATGCCCGTGATCTTCCATTGCCACCTGCTGGGCACGGCCGCGCCGGCAGCCGGGGAACCGTCCCTGCTCCCGGGGCTTTGGGACGCTTTCATGCGGAAAGCAACAGCACCTACGTGTGGTCGGCCTGCATCAGGCACGCGTAACGCTGTGGTGATAAGCTAATAAAGCCTGAGCTGAAAGAGGCTTGTAGGAAAAAGAGGCGTGAACTCATATGATTACCTTGTACGGCTTTGGTTGTTGTGAATTCAGGTGTACGGTGCTGCTGTGTTGTTCTCCCGGGTGCTGCTGGGCTCTGCTCTGTCCCTTGTCCCTCATTATTTTTAGTGGCACTGGTCAATTCCAGTCCCCTTTCACTGCAGTTCTCAAATACATTAAATTCCTTCCTGTGCTATGGAAAATAGGCAACTGGGGAGACCTGGGCGAGCAGCTCCTTGCAGAAGAGGCCACTGCTATACCCCGAGTAAGGGAGGGGGTCCAAGCCCTCTTCCACCCCAGCAGAGCTTGTGCTAGAGAAGGCAAGGCCCCCAAAGCCATAGGCTGAGCACACTTGTGTGTGTGTGTGTCCTTTACAAACACCAAACATGGATCAAGCGGGTGTTTGTCCCCAGGGAGGAGCTCAGTGGCTGCGTTTCTGCCACTGGTATATGAACACGATGTGTATAGCAAATCTGCTTTCACTGGATTTGCCCTGAATATTTAAAATTTGGACTGTGGGTATTGGGGTAACTGGAGTCCGGTTCCTGATAACACCGGCTTTCTCCCCAGTGCCCTTAAATCTCTGTAGCTTCCCTCTTAAGTTATGACCTCTTGTATGAGGAAGGCAATAGACTCGGGCAGTTGCCTGCAGGCCGTGAGTGTCCACCTTTGCTGTCCCAAGCTGCAGAGACAAGGCAGGACAAGATGCTGTCCAGGGTCTGTCCTTTCTGATACCCCGTCTCAGGCCATTCATTATTCTGTTTGAAATACGCTGGGATTGCTGTCATCTGTATTCCTCTCTTTCACACTGTACCAGGATTGAAGAGATTTATTTCCTAGGGGCTATTTTTAGCAATGACACCACAGTTAAGCCAATCGAACCTGGCAGTGACAGCTATCTCACTGGGTTGCAGCGCCGAGGTACAGCTGGCTGGAATCGGGTCAGCTGCGCCCAGCGTGTTAAGCAGCGTTTTCTGCAGCACACGAGGCTCTGTCGGCTACTCGGGCTTCACTGGGAAGCACCAGGACTGGAAACTGCTTGTTGCTTCCATATGGCTGAGTCCAGCAGAGCCTGGTCCCTTTTGGATGTTCTGCTGTGTACATCCATCTCAATGTATTGCTCAATGTGTCACGCTTCTGAGCTGCTGTGTCTTGGATCTGCTGGCCAAAATGCTTGTGTGATCAGTCCTAACCTGCTATAGTCAAAAAGAGGTGGCACAGGAGGGACCTGTTATTCAATGCCTGTGTTAGAGATGAAGCTTTAGTTTCTTACAGACTGATTCCTTCAGCCATTGCCTGCAGTCCCTTTGCTACTTGTGCTGTAGTTGCTCTCAAAACAGAGCACTTGTAGCTCTCTCCCACCTCTTCCCAAGACTTTAATTCTTAAATCTGTTATTTCTCTGATCACAGATAAATTCTTTGCTGTTTTTAATAACCTCTGAACTTTTGTACTGGGAAATTCACTGTACAATGGCTTCAGGCAAAAATTACTGAAAACCATGTAACTTTCTGACATGTACGCTTTATTCCCTCATCTCTCATCCCAGTTGAATTGGCCACTTGCAAAAGAAGAGGTGCTTTCTGTCCAGAAGTGTTTATAAAATGGGGTGGAGAAAGTAAGAGGGGAAAAAAATGAGGGAACAACTGAGTGTGGAGTTGCATCGGTGGTAGCTGGTGGCCTTAGGTCCCCAGCTGGGAGCTCTGGCCCTCAGGGTAGGCTTTTTGTCAAACATTAAGTAATAGAATAGTGGAATAAATAAATAAATAGCAGACTCCAGCTAATCCACTTTCAGAGGGTATATCGGAGGCTTGCGCAATGCACTGTCTCTGCACTCTGGTGCAGCTGGTGGCAGAGCTGATCTGCCCTTTGCAGCACTTATAGCAGAGACAAATTTTGGACATCTGAGGAAGGTGGGTCCCACAGACGCTGTCTCACCTCTCACTGCTAGAGCCAGCCTGCACAAGGCAATGCTTCGCCCTGACCATCATCTAGGCTTCCGGCAGTACTGGGGAAGCACGCGCATGATTTGCTTAGGTTTTTCCCAATCTTCCAAAGTTCCTGAGACTCTCACATGGGGAAGATGTGTTCCTGCTCACTGCAGAGCCGGGGAGCTGTCAGTACTCCATCAGCGCAGATGCAAACAGGGATTTGAAAGACTTTTCTCAAGAAAAGGGTGCCGGCATAAACAGCATGAGGAGGGCGAGATGCCAGAGGCTGACGAGGGGTGGTCAGCTATGGAGCTGCGGCTGCAGGAGGGAGCAATGCCGGGCAGGGGAGGGCTCTGGGATGCTGACCCTGAGAGTTTTGCCAGCTTGCTGGAGCGAGGCTCCACTATAAAAAGCCCCAGCGTGTGTGCAGACCAGGTTCCCAAGGTGGCATGACGCTCCTGGGAGAGGGGTGCTGGCAGGCAATATTAGACCCTGGCGATCCTTGGGGGCAGGAATGTCAAACACTGAATGCCTACGGGACGTGGGCTGGGAGGAGGGAATCAGTAACTGTCTCAAAGCCAAATCCCCTCTCAGACTTCAGTTTGCAGCACACTGACTGTGGACACGGGCTGCTGTGAGCAGCTCTGGCTCAAGGACGGGGCTCCTGGGAATACAACAAAAGCGTAAATGTGAGATCTCCTTGCTGCAAACTGGGCCCTGAGTGCAGCCTTTGGGAAGTGTTTTGAAAGTATAATATATTCTCACTCTAAGGCAGTGCTTTGAGAAGGTGCAGAGATGTAGAAACATGGAGGCTTTTGTCTGCAGCAACACGGAAGGTGATTTTTACCTTTTCAAAAGTCCCCCTAAAAGCTGGCACGATGCCTATCTAAAGTAAACACTTAATGTCATGTATCTCCCAACTGCGATACTAGACAGAAATCTGAAACCAAGCTATTAGTGTGGAGGGCTCTAGAGGAGACAATTCAGGTTTGGCAAACTTGCTGGTACTAAATAAATGCAAGGGAGAAAAATCCCATCAACTTTTCTGCAAGCACAGTGCTGAGTTTTCAGAATCCAGGCTGCCATTTGAGGACTAGTTTAAGAGACTTAAACTAACATAAAATCTCATATCTCTCTCAACGTGTGAACTATATAGTATTTACCACTTTGGCACTCATTTTTTGTAGTGGAACATGATTGAAATTTAAGACCGTAAACCCTCTTGCCTTTCAAAGGCACTTGTGCTTCTGAGGGATTTTCAAAAGACTTTCAGTTTCCCAGCGAGCACTGAAACCAAGTCGCAGCTTCGATCCTCATTGCTTTGGAGGAGAAGTGCATAATTAAAGCTTTAGCCTGTCTCGAAATATCTCAGCCTTATCTAAACTACATCGAACAGCCAAATGCTTGGTCTGCTTCAGATGTGGCACGAGATGTGCATCAGACACACGAGGGTCACGCAAATGTGCATCTTTGGTGCTGTGGGGTTCCCTCCTCCCCGCTACGTGTGCATCTTGCAATGCCAGGCTTGGGATTACTTCTCGATACAAGCTTCTTCTCAGCTAAAGAGCCATGAGGGCAGACAGTGGGGGACGCAGATGATGTTGGCCTTAAAACAAGCGGCATGTGTCGAGGTCTGTGTGGCCCCATGACATATTTCTTACTCACAGCTTAGACGCGCCGGATCGGATTGCCGCTGACACGTAAAGCCCTTTTCCACAGCTCTGGCAGTGCTAAGAGCTGGGACAGCCTAATCTCTTCCTAAAACCCTCCTGTGCTCTAATGCTGACCAAAACCTTGGAGTTTTGTGTGGAAGTGGCGAGCTGTGGTGCTCATCAGCATCACCTCCTGCCCTTCCCCTCTGCCTTCCTGGTATCTTACACAGTGGTACACCTTTCGGTTGGGGGAGGGATGGCCTCTGGCACAGTTTTCTAGGGAAACCAGCAAGCGCTGTGTGAGCAATGCCGGCAGCTATACGTGTGTCCCTACTCGCTCATCAGCTTCAGAAATGTAAATCTGGAAGATGCAAAAAATACTTGCAGGTTTTGTGGCTGGGCAGCTCGGCACTGCTCCCAGGCAGAGGACAGCCACATCGCAAACTTGGCCTTTTATAGCAAGCAGAGAGTCCGCATAGGAAAAAGAAATTGGTGGTGCCCAGGCTACAGAAATGCTCCAGTCGTGTTGCACGTTCTCGTACGTGGGAGACTCGAAGGGGACAGAGCAGCCTGGGGAAAGCAGGCTCCTACAGCTCGGTTTGTGCAAGGGCTGGCTGGGCAGCGTGTGACACGGTGGTGTGATGTGTCCCAGTAATCCTGATATGGAATTGGGTAATAAAAGTCTTTAATTCACTTTAAAAGCTCTTCTGTAGCACTAGGGCAGGGCAAAAAGGTCTTAGTCGAAATCAGTCAGGCTTATTAGATTTTTGAGAAAAGTTACCTTAGAAATTACTTTCTACCTAATTTATTTCTGTATTTGTTTACTAATTACACAGCTCAGTTTTCTTCAGCCCATGAGTCCAAACCCACTTGTAGAAGGGAGGTTCTGCAAAATGCCCTTAGAGGAAACCCATTTTGGTACCTGTCCGTCACGGAAAGAGAGTCCCTGAGCAAGGGGGATGTTTTCCTGTCAATGTAGCATTCAAATTTAGCTTCTGCCATTGTAGGCAACGTGGCATTAAAAGAAGGAGCTTAAGTTATTAAACTGAGCTGCTTTAATCATCCAGTTCGGGGAAATCCATTGCTACAGGAGACCTGAGGATTAATGTATTTTTACCGCAAAGCCAATACATCTATTCTGATCAGTTAGTGGTTGCTCACTCGTGCATATGAAACTTCATTCTCTGGGTTTGCACTCCACAGTATGGGACCAAATGGAGTTTTATTTGGAGATTGACCCTGTTACCTTGAATCTCATCATTCTGGTAGCTAGTTATGTTATTTTGCTTCTGGTTTTCCTGATCTCCTGTGTGCTCTATGACTGCAGGGGGAAGGATCCCAGCAAGGAATATGCTCCCGAGGTCCCTGCAGACACCCAGCCTCCGATCCGGCTGGTGGTAATGCAGCAGGGCTCCCCCAGCACCCGCTGGGCAAAGGGGCTCGTCTCTGCCTACGAAAACTCCTCTGACCTGCCGGGGAAAAGGACTACTGTTGTGTAAGGGGACCCTGCCTCGGAGCTCCGGTTTCTGCTGATCAGCTTGCCTCATCTGCTATGTTTACTCTCCGTTTGCAAAAGGATAATGCATTCACAAGGTAAGTTGAGACATCAATTTATTTGATACGGTGCTATTGGGTCATTTTATGTTCGGCTATGTTCTGCATTGATACAGCCTTGCAGTCCTGCCTGCAATCCATAAAGGGACTAATTTCCATTTACGCTGCTGCTGCCGCCTTGCAGCCCACTGGCAGTCGGAAGCAGTGACGCTGTCATCCACTCAGGCACTGAAGAAGGGCCTTGGTTTAATCCTGAGTCGTGCGTGGTACTGTTATTTTTGCAGGAACACGGTGTTGTTCACAGCATCCCACCCCTGACGGGCTGAGCCGTGCTGCCCTGCAGTATCGGCACATCTTCCTCGGTCGGCAGAGTGCAAATGACCTTGGTAGGCTGTTTTTCTCTCCAGTGAGAAAAGAAACGCTAAGGGTTTTTAAAGGATAGAGATAGTGCCTGATAGAAGCCAGCTGCTGCTCCCATCAGAATTTAATACTTTCCATGTTGTCTGTAAGCTCCCCAGAGGGCAGTGCCTAGCCTGGCTTGGCACTTACTTTCTGTAGGTAGAACATGAGCTCTGCTCTTACCGGGCAGAGTACCCCTTGCCCTGCAGAAATCCCCTGACAGGATACAATACGCTTCCTGGAAAAGCTGGGTACAGTGCCTCCTGCCCAAGGGAAAGAGTGAAGCGGGGTAAATTTACCAAGTAATGCAATATGTGTGAGTCATCGCCGCCATCTGCCCCACTGAAACAGGAATTTCTGACCCTCTGCAGCAAGTGCGACCTGTGTCCTGGCTCTTGATGTGTGTCCCCACATGTCTGACCCTGCCTCTTGCCCCTGAGCCTTCCTTCAGCTGTGTCGTGTTCCAGCTGGGCCGCATGAAGGCTGTTATTGTACCTCCAGTAAATCTGACGTTATCTGTGTCAGCTCCAGTTATTCTTCCCATAATTTGGGAGCTATAAGCTAAAGGCCTTTTTGGCTAACAGGTTTCTTCTGCATCTTGCTGGTTTCTTCCTTTTGGCACTTGATAGGCTTAAGTTCACGTCTCTTGAAAAGAAGGGAAATGTTTTCTTTGTCCTCCAGGTGAAGCACAAAGGGACAGAGACAGCTGATCTGTAGCCACAGAAGTGGCTGCAGCGATGTGTAGCTGTCCCCAAGCACAAGCCAGCCCAGGTCCTGCTCTGCCCTGTCAGCCTGGGCTGCAAAACCCACCCAAGAAGCTGGGGAGACACTGCCTGGGTTGGTCCCTGCTGTGTTCCGTGCTGCCAGAGACACTTTGTCACTGGTGGCCAAACCAGCTTTTAAAATTAATTTTGCTGCAGGGAATTTGTGGTTTAAGTTGGTTTGTTCTACCCAAACGTGTCCATGATTGAGCAAAAAACTGAAATCTGTTGTCTGAAATCCTGAGATGGGATGCTTAACGCCAGGCTACTGTGTCCCTCTAGACAGTGCTTGAGTAGTATATGCTGCTCTTTAACTGGTGGATTTTAACTGGCTATTAAGGGAAAGATAGCACTGGACCTACATAGTTGCAGGTGTCTGTCCCGTATGCTATTTTACATCATCATAATGTGAAGTACTCAGACTCCTATAGAAAGCTTTAGTAAACACGCTGAGATTTATTACCTGTCTACGTCAAGTGTCGTGGATGAGTCACTGGATGCAGAGGTCCTAATGCCTTCAGGACAGGCATTTTAAATACTTCCAGAAATAAACTGCAGTGAATTCGAACCAAAGGTGAACAAATCTGTTGTGTGGCTTGCATGGTTTGTACTCCAGCTGGGCAGTAACCAGCCGCCTGTGCTACATCCCCAGACGCGCTGATTTATGCATCAGCCGCCAGAGCATCCTGGCACTGGCAAAGAAATCTCAAAATAATGGAGTATCTTTTTATTTATCTGTATTTTAAAAGAAGCAGCCAGAATGGTTAGTGGTTTTTCTTTGGGTTTCTAAATTCTTGAGGGTGAACCCAAGTTTTGTTTTCAAGCTGTGCTTTGCACCCCTGTAGTTACAGATACGCCTGGTTCTGGAAGGAAGCCAGAACTGGAAGGAAGGCTCCCGAGAGCTGCGGGATTGAGTAAAACCCTTGATGTGATGAAACTGGTAATAAATTAGAAGTTGGTGGCATGATTCTCTGCCACATATCATACTGAAATCATTATGTTGGATGTCTTGTTTCAGTTATTTAGCAATGAAAAAGTGCAATTAGTTAACTGCAAGTTGTAGCTGCTTTGGAAAAACTTGGCAGTGACTTCAGCTGCTGGTATGTTACGGCCGCCGTCACCCACGCAGGCCAGTGTAATCTTTCCTTGGGCTCTCCTATCATCTGCCTTATCTTCAGCTTCTAAGCTCTTTAAAGCTTTTTGTGTGTTCATATATCATCTAACATGCTAGGAGCCTTCTCGGTGATAAGGGATCCTTGGTGTTAGGGAACAGAAATAATCTTTGCTAAGACGACCTTGGGAAGGGGACTAAGAAGAGCTCAGAAGTATCACAGAGCGTGGCACAGCTGTTTTCTTTGTTGATGGTGAAATGTCATATAAAATGCCACAATGCCAGCAGAAAAGTTCTGCAGGTTTTTAACGAAGGTCATGTAAATAACAATACCGTCACACATCTGCTGTATCTTTGCCACTGTGTTGATGTAAGCAGTTGTGGTGGGTTGACCCTGGCTGGACACCAGGTGCCCCCCAAAGCTGCTCTATCACTGCCCTGCTCAGCTGGACAAGAGAGAAAATACGACAAAAGGCTTCTGGGTCAAGATAAGGACAGGGAGATCACTCACCAATTACCGTCATGGGTAAAACCAGACTTGACTTGGGGAAAATTAATTTAATTTATTACCAATCAAATCAGAGTAGGATAATGAGAAATAAAACCAAATCTTGGGGCACCTTCCCCCCTCCCCTCCCTTCTTCCTGGGCTCAACTTCACTCCCCATTTCTCTCCCTCCTTCCCCCAGCAGCACAGGGGGACGGGGAATGGGGGTTGTGGTCAGTTCATCACACGTTGTCTCTGCTGCTCCTGCCTCCTCAGGGGGAGGACTCCTCACACTCTTCTCCCGCTCCAGCCTGTGGTCCCTGCCACAGCAGACAGTCCTCCACAAACTTCTCCAGCATGAGTCCTTCCCATGGGCTGTGGTTCTTCATGAACTGCTCCAGCGCAGGCTTCCCATGAGGTCACAGCCTCCTTTGGGCATCCACCTGCTCCAGTGTGGGGTCCTCCACAGGCTGCAAGTGGACATCTGCTCCCCATCATCCTCCACGGGCTGCAGGGGGACAGCCTGCCTCACCATGGTCTTCACCACGGGCTGCAGAGGAATCTCTGCTCCAGCGCCTGGAGCACCTCCTGCCCCTTCTTCTGCACTGATCTTGGTGTCTGCAGAGTTGTTGCTCTCACGTGTTCTCACTCCTTTCTTTGGCTGCGTTTGTGTGTGGGTTTTTTCCCCCTTCTTAACTATGTTGTCCCAGGGGCACAACCACTGTCACTGATGGACTTGGCTTTGGCCAGCGGCGGGTCCATCTTTGAGCCGGCTGGCATTGGCTCTGTCGGACATGGGGGAAACTTCTGGCAGGTTCTCACAGAAGCCACCCCTGTAGCCCCCTTGCTATCAAAACCTTGCCACACAACCCAAATACAGTAATACATGCAGACACAGAGACTTGCAAGGCCCTGCTAATAAATACTTCTAGATAGCAAATATTCTCCAGATATGTAGTTTTCTCTAACAGCAAACCTTTTGTGTACACCAACCACAGCCTCTGGGCTCCTTGAGACTCAATGGCAAAGTTGCTAATTTTGGCGTGGTCAAGTTTTCTTGCTTAAGCTTTAGGCAGTCGGGCTGTAGAGCCACAGGCAGTGCCTGGGGACGCTGCAGGCAGGGGAGCAGTCTGTAGGAGCACAGTGTTCACTTGTAAGGAAATTTATCAGTTGTGATAGAGTTGGTGGACTCTGCCCTGAAACGTGGAGGTAAAAGCAGCAAATGACACTTTCCTCCTGATAGTATTTCTAAACAGTTGGTAAAATCCCCTTCCAGAAAATGAGAGACTAAAGCGCATCAAGGACTTTGTCTTCCCAATAGGAATAAAATGGCTTTCTTAAAGCTTTGTCCATACTAAACCAATAATAGTGTATTAAAGCAGTGAGGGTGCCCTTGGGTATGTACAAGAATTGCAAGTAATCAAGTCACTGCGAGCAAAATTACTGCTTTGTGGAGGTCTCTGCTCCCATGCTTTACTTAATGACTGTGGCAGGATAAATGCATACAGATGGGCTTTTACCAGCCCGAGCTTGCAGGAATTCACCCTTGAATCTGCATTCCCTCGAGTGCTTGCAGTCCTCTGCCACATCCTTAGCATCATTGCGAGAAAATGGGCACAAATATTCTCATAGCAGTGCGGCTGTTTTCCCTAAACTGCATGGTGAAAAATGCGTATCCCTTGCTGGAGTTCACAGGGTATAAAAAGCATCCTGAAAACAGGCTCTGCTGCTGGCTGTACCGAACCGAGCTGTGCGAGGAAGTTCTGCAGAGACTGATAATTCCCTTTGAGATATCTGTATGGTCTGGCAAGCTCCGGTCCACAGCTGGCAGCGTGGGGAAAGCGCTGGGATGTCACGCTGTGGAGAGCTGCAGTTGGAACAGCACTCACATAGCTCTTTGCACATTCTCTGTATCTGGCTTTCCCATCACTGTGCAGTTCTTCGTGGATTTGTGCCTTGCTTAATCTTAACCGTGCCTATGGAGGCATGTGTTTTGCCTAGAGAATCAGGTAGTATTTTTAGGGCCTGGATACCTAGCATAGAAATACAGTTTTGAAGTAGGTGCCATTTAGAGATGAAGATGATGTTGGTTAAAACTGTGTTAACATTTATTCAGAAGCAATAAGAGTTGGAGAGCACTGGATGGATAGACAAGGATTTAGGAAACATTCTCAGTTCTGCCCCTTGGTTTATGGAGCATCCGTGGGCAGCTCATGTTCCCGTAGTGCTTCTCTCCATGTGTCTCTGCTCTGCATTAATTGTCTCTGCTCTTTCGCCCTCGACGCTGAGATTTCTCTTAGACGTTTGTGTGGTTCATAATGGGGTTAGTACACAACTGGCATGCAGGGGCTGCACTTGAATTTCACTCTCTGCACTAACCCCAGTAGGTTCAAAGAAAACAAAATAAAATATACTCCAATAAAAAATGGCCCGAGCGGGTGGAGTGGAGAAGTCGATGAACAAGCCATGGTAAATCTGGGGAAACCACGGACATAGAGCCTTAAGACACTTGCTTTGGGTGAGCTATGGTCATCGTGGTGGTCTGTCAATCTGTAGCTCTGTGGTTAGAAGGGAACTGTGTGGTGGTGGGAGGATTTATTGCTGTTCTGCAGGAAGCAGGAATTCGCTCTGCACTGGCTTGCTTTCAGTTGGCTTTAGTGCCTTTTTAAAGTTACATATTACTGCTTCTGTAAAGCCTTTGTTAAAGGGTTTCACAGAAACAACGGGAAAAAACCCCTAGATTTCTCCAACATTAATTCAAATCAAAAGTGTGATTACATTCACTGAAAATACATCTTTCATGTGAGTCTTTTCCACTGTAAATATACTGTCTAAGCCTTCAAATTTTTTTTTTTAAATCCCTAATAAGCCACTACATGTGAGTAGAGGATTAGTCCAGACAGACTAACCCATATTCACGAGGGAGAATTCCTTCCTGTGCAGTGAATTTTTTTAAATTTGAAAAGGGATAAATCTTTTTTTTTTTTATTAGCACATTGTTCTTATGGTGCAAATGCTCATCTGCTGATAGTGCTAAGTATAGAAGCACAGTAACACGCGCAAGTCAAACCCCTTGGCTGTAAGAAGAGCTTAAGACATTTTTATTGCCTAGAACTGCACCACCTTGCATTATCAGCTATTCAGCTGGTGTAATGGTGGCACTTTGGTGGGAATGCCAAGAGATAAGAATTGTTATTGGGTGTTTAGTTGGAAATACTGTTCTTCCAGCCATGAGCCAATATGACTTCATGCTTAGGGGAGCCCTCCAGCCCAGCGTGCCATCTTTTAGATGGATTAAAACCTGCAAGCCCAAGTCTCTCAAGCTACCTTTGTACTTTTTATAAGGCAAAGCATTGGCCTGTGTCTCCTGGTCCTGCTCCAGTCCCAATGACTTTGTGACTCTCCAAGTGCTTGACTCCTCGTGCTGAATCTGTCCCGTCGGGTCTGGGTGTTGACAGCAAATGCAGGTGCACTGCCGATGTCCCTAAGGGACTCCTGCAGCCTGTGCCCGCAATCGCTGCGTTTCAGAGGTGGATGAAATGCCCGTAGCGAGGATGTGCACAGGAGGAAGGCGCGAAGGATGGGGGGACGTACGCTGGAGTCTACTGGTGGTTGCTGCTGCTGGAGGAAAGCAGGTGGGCTCCTGGGGCAGCTGTCAGGACTCTGAGGTAGAGATCTGGTCCTTCATACTTGAGTGATAGAAAGCTAAATTGTTTATAAATAAATTGCTCTGACATTCACAGCAGAAAGCTTTCTAACTTAACAAGAGAAAATCATACCAGAAATATAAAAAATGGGAAAATCAGAATGGCTGCCATCTCTAGCTTCTGTTCCAACTCCTGGGTTTGTCTCCTCGCTCCCTCCTCCTCACATCTGCTGGTTTCCTTGGAGACGCTGCTGCTTAGTTTCCCTCTCTAATAATGACACTGTTTGACATTAACCTTTCAGAGAGGCATTTCCACCCTAGCGTGACTATCCGGGTGCAGTTTTTGGAGGCAAATACTTGTCACGAGGCATCTGAATCCAGCAGCTGATCGCTCAACCCAGGCTGCGGATGGGTCAGTCCCTTCCAGCTCTGCAGCAGATGTTCTGTGTGGGCAATGCAACTGTGCCCTACTTTCTCCATCTGGTAATGGCAGTAATAATTGTTACGCAACTGGGGTGTTGGGTTGATTTAATTAATATTTATGAAGGAAGATGAGATCCTTTCACAGGCAATGCTACAGAGATATTGTTAATTATGAATGATTATATATTTGTCTCTCTTCCTGAGCACATATGAGACTCGGACATATTGTTTAAGCACACACATTTCGCATTCCTTCAGTACTGAAGTTTATTGGGCCCATAGTATAGCTCTTCATCACCCTAAAAATGCACTGAACTTAACTGCTATCGACTTCAGCATGAGCAAAGAATATAGGCTTAGCATCCACCTCTATTTGTATTAATGATATTGCCTAAATCATCAATATTTTTGCGTAACTTCATTAGGTAATATTTTCGTGTTATTTTTGTAGCTCAACCACTTCTTTTAAATAAAGTAAATCTACAACTTCAGGACAATTCTAGGTCTAAACCTTGCAAGAAAGGGGAGGGGAGTCACATTCTTCCCCCTATGCCTTCTTCAAATGACACAACAGAACCCCAAAATTCTGAGGGATTAATGTCAGTTGCCTCAAGTTTATTGCTGGAAACTGGGCATTCATATATCAAATCTAATAAGCATAAAGGTGGATTGAAAAAAGATCTGTGAGTAGCAGCACTTGATTTAATGTCTGCATGTACCGCTTACCCTCCCCAACAGAAAAAACCCAAAACACCAGTACTTGATGGAAACACATTAATAGTGCTTATTACAAGTGATTTCTTTCCTATTCTCTGCATGTTCTTCCCCTCTCCGGAGCATGTTAAGCACAGACTTGATATAAGTCACATACTTGTTTCCTCAAAAAGAGGAAATCTACTTGTTTTCCTTCCAAAAGAAGAGAAGACGTCAGCTGCCTTGGCTTGCTAGAGGACACACACTTCAGCTGTCCTGACCTGAAGGACAGGTCCCTTAGCAGAAAGGATCTGGCTGGATTGCAGTTGGTTCCCAGCTCAGAGCAGTGCAGGGATGTGGTTTGCTATCTACAGGGCTCGTGGCAACAACGGTTCCGTTGAATCATTTCTCATCAGCCACCAACAGCCCTGCAATTTCCAGCCCTCCAGGCAAAGCACGCAGGTTACAATGGCAGACAAGGTGCGAACCCAGGGACACTGGAGGGAAAGAAAAGCTTGGTACTGAGATGGGAGTAGTATTTTATCACTTTTTAGACCAAGTTTACACTGAAACCAGGGTGGTTTAATAATGGGTGGGTATTTTATTACTAGCAAAAACTCTGATGCAGACATGATTACACCAAGAAAAAGTAATTTGACATTAAGTCTTATTTTGCTTGCTGAAACTATGTGTACTAACTTGGCAAATAATCTCCTTAATTAATTGAAGCTCTATTTACAGTTGATGGAGAGAGAAAGCTTGTACAGACGTGTCATCAAGTCTCTTCTAGCGCAGACAAGGCTCTATAAAGCTGCATTTTTATTTATATACATCTGCAGAATTGAAAATCGGGGCAATGCTTGTAAAGCCAAGTGTTTCGTCCCTGGGGTATTGAATAGAAGGCAAATCTTTGGCATCGGGAGGCTCCGTGTTTGTTTTGGGAAGGAGAGCTGGCAGGGATCCTACTGCTAACTCTGAAGATCTGAGGAAAAGGCTGGCTGGAAAGAATTATGTTGTGACGCAGACAGGGGAAAGCCAGGAAATTCGAAGCCAGGACAGAGACTCCAATCTTAACTCATTCTGGCACGGACAAAATAATTGTGAAGCGTTAACACCACCTCCTTGGGACACGTATTTATGAAACGTGCTGGTGTTTAAGAGTTCCTTGGGAGGATGGGAGGGTTTTACCAATTTGTTGTGGTAGAGGTTAGAGAACTGCTTGGACAAGTGGGAGCTTTAAGCTGTAACTGGAGGAGAAGATATGGCTCATCATTGTCAAGTCTGCGTGTTTCTGCAACTGTCTTGGCAGGGTTATTTGGCCTGGGAAGAGACGTGCTGCTCTCCTCTTACTACCTCGGCAGAGTTGAAGGGACAAAGGACCCTTTTTCTCTCCCTCCAGCTAACTTTGTCTTGCTAGCTTTGCAATGTGGCAGGTCCCAGGGGTTCCCTCCTCCTGTGATTTTGTGTTCTCGGTATTACAAAAGTCCATCTGCTTGGTGGGGTGACAGTTAAACTGCCATTAGGAGGATGTAAGATACTATCGCCGGCTGGTTAATGGGAAATGGTTTTGCAGACGGACTCACCACTCTTCCCCTTTTGCAAACAGAAAATGCTTCGCCTGCTTCATCTGCTTAAGGTGAACGTGTGGGTTTATTTTGCTGCCTGTTTGCTCTGTTAGCGTGCAGTGGAAGAGAGGAACCCCCAGCCTGGCGTGTACCATCCGAGGGGAGCAGGCAGCAGTGGGCAAGGGGGCAGAGAAAGGTTCCAGCATGGGGGGGCTGAACGGTGCCTGTTCCAGCCTCCCGCCGAAGGTTACCAAAGACTGTCCCGCAGGGCAGAGCTTCAAAGCACGGTCACGCTGTAGGGCCGCCGTTTCCTGTTTTGTTTAACAGCTGCTCTGGAGGAGGCGGGTTGTGACGGTGGCTTTTCTGTGCCCTCTCTGCTGGGAAGCGCGCAGGGTAACCTGGAGTAGCAGATGTTAAGAAGCCAGATCATTTCCATTTTTCTAGAGCAGAAGTCAAGGCACGCTTACGGGACGAAAAGGATGAAGGAAAATGACTTAAGGCCAGGCTGTGCCCTCATCGCCTAAGGGTGAAGCACCTCTCTCTGTTTCCACACTTAGCAAAGTCTTGCTCTTACCAGGTCTGGACCAGGTCCAGCTTTTTGCTATTACTTGCTTTCCAGGCAGGTGTACAGCAGCAGTCTCACCTGCCTGCGATGCGAAGGCACCCTTTGATCTCCAGGTACTGCCCATCCCGTGGAGCGAAAGCTGGGTCTCAGCAGGCACCTGCACATGCTCAGAGGCCAGACCCTGCAGGATGAGCGCCCAGACCCCGCAGGATTGCAGCAATGCACGTCCTGAGCAGGGCCAGGTGGGACGTGTGCTGCCAGCGGTACATCTCTGAGTTGGAGCAGCGTGTGACGATGCTGCAAGTGTGGGGCAGCTTCCTGTCACCACATCATGTTCAGTGCAGGGCTCGAAAGCATCCTTTTGGGTCAGAAGCATTTTACTGCTCTCGTTTGATTTAAAGTGCTATCCCGTCAGATTAGCTCTGCTCCTACAGGGCACCAGCTTTTCTGTCTTAATGGATAAACCTCTGTCAGCCAGATCACGTCTGTCTTGAACTCGCAAAATAACCCACCAGAAGGCAACGAGGGCTCAGATAAGCTCTGAGTTCAAAGGGGCACATTGGGCTTAAAACTCTCAGCGTGCCTGATCGTGACTTCAACCTAGGGTGGGGACAGCAAGTGCCCAAGATGGCTGGAGCAGAGCAAGGCCGCCACACTTAGAGAAATAGGTTTGTAGGTACAGCCCGGCTGCTGGCATGACACAGGCTCCTGCAAGGGGCATGTGGCAAAGTCAGAAACTGCTTTAATGTTTTGCCATGGATTTAAAAAATTGAAACAATCATAATGCATATCTCCTATTAAAAGATAATATAGAAAGAAAAGCAACTATATCAGCTTCTTTGATTGTTATACCCATATTAATGTATAATGCATGCATACACCTACACACACAGAGACATGTCTTTGTGCACATAATTACAGGCTGTTGTATAAAGATTGCAGGGCTTCTATTTTAACCCTGTATTACAGTATCTTGAATTCAACACAGAAGTCACCCCAGCTTGATTCTCATTCTTCACCTCACCTCAGATCACCCTCTTTCTCTCCTCCAGAAGCTCATGGGACAGGGCAGATGACAGTCAACTGCATAAAGCAACTACTGTCCTAAGCGTCATCTTTCCAGAAGCATGTTCTGGGGTGCAGGTACGGCCCACCGTGTGCACGTTGTGTCTCCCCACAGATCACTGGTCTTTCCGTGCTCCACTTTTCAGATTTGCAGGGGCCAGATTCTGCTGCCTGGGACTCAGGCGTGAACCAGCGGGGCTCTGCTCTCCCTTTCCCTGCTGCAGGCAGGAGGTTACTCGAGGTAATTCAACAGGATTTCAGTGGAAATACCCGGGGTGACATGAGTGCAAATGCATGGCAGGAGAGAAGGTCCACGCTTGCACAGGTACAACCACGATTAATATTTGGCTGCCGTGCTTCAGAGCGTGTGTCAAGATGCGATTTGGCTGCTGGATGTGCTACCTGGGCGTTTCTGCCATCCATCTCTGGTTTGAGGTCGAGCAGCTCTCTGGCTGTCGGTTTTCACACTCCCCTTGTTGCTCTTTGTACAACAACGTGACCACTAATTGCTCCAGCTAATTAACAGTTAAAAGACAATGTCTCAGTCCCCAGACCAACCCATGGATTTGAGCAAAGCTTTCCTGAGAAGCAAGGGCAGCTACAGCTATGAACACCCGAACCCCGTGTCATTAGAGCATGCACCCAGGAGCACAGCACTTGCCCTTGTTTTCCTTTCGAGGGCCTCGAGCAATGTTTTTTCTTAGTCATCACTCAGGATGCTTCAGAGTGGACAGACAGACGGCATTTTTCAAGTGGAGGTGGGATGAATGAAATCAAATATTTGATTAAATTTGAACTAAAACAGTTTGTGTAATCAGACTGTCTTCCTTTGACGTCTGTCTGTCCATGAAATACAAAGTGGCAAACAGCAGCTCCGGACTTAGAACTCGAGTCCCTCCCTAACAGAGTGACCGTCCTGTTCAGCAGAGAGTTCGCTGGGTTCCCAGGGCTTTATTTAAGGTTTGGTGCAATAACAAAAATAGCTTCTTTGCTTCTTTTGAAGACTTTAGTATCCTGCAAAGCACCTCATTCTCTGAGTAGCTTTGCACCTTCGGAACTGGGGTCCTATGGATAGAACCCCCCAAAACCTCGCGTGCAGAGGGGATGTGTAATGTTACCGATACAGCAGCGCGGGCGGCTCCTTACCCAGCCAGGGCCAGCTGCTGGTAACAAGACCCTTGTGTTTGTCGACCAGAGATCTCATTTCTGGCAGACCTGTGCATCACAGAAGGCAGACTTGTACACAAGCTGTAAATCATCAGGTCTTTTCCTTCACTACCTTTTGCATATAAGGTAATAGCAGTCCTACTTCATTTTGACAATGCAGTAATTTATCGTTTGACAGTGGCCTAATGAAAACCCTGCTGTGCTTCTCACTGGAATTTAAGAATCGACATTACAAAGAAGTCCTTCCTTGACCCTTCCCTCTTGGCCACTCCTGCAAATTAGAGTGTCTTCATTTTAATGAGCTCAGAGGATTGGGGAGTTGCAAGAAAAAAAAAATCAGCTTCAAAAATACCTAGCCTCTTCTTGTGAATGTGTCAGGACATGTTTTTAGATACAGAGTTCTCTTACCTGAACAGGCTTGTGCTCTCCTCATTCTGTGATTTCTCCAGCTGAGCTGTTTCTTGGCTCTAGCCTATGGTTTATGATGCAAGGCCACGTTTACTTTGCATGAGGTATGTTGCAACATATAGAGCAGATCTTCAGCTGGTATACATCACCCCAGTCTTTGCTCCCCTCTCTATCGCTTCTGCCGTCAAATCTGGATGGCAAACCCTGGGGCACCCGTCTCTGTGTGTGTGGATGGACATATACATAAACACACACATGCATGTTTGCAATATATATAGCTCTTTGCAAGGCTTCCAGGAGCTGGGTCTGAACTGACAACGCAATCACACATGCAAAATGGAAGAATACACACTTAAGGGAAATGACAGTAAGAACAGACAAGGTCAGGAGATGCTGATTTCAGGGCCTTCCTCTTTCCCAAGGGTAGATGGAGGGGTCCCTGGAGCTGCACGATTCCCACCCGCGGGTCCGTTCCTTGGCCACGTGGGCCCTGAACTGTGCCCACAGGCAGGGATGACCCACGGGTGACGTGGGGACAGAGCCCAGCTCCTGGAAGTGCTGCAGTCCCGTGCTCACACCGCCTGGGACGGGACTTCTGCTTCAGGGCCAGGCGACTGCTGCTTTTCTAGGGGTGATGGTTTGTGACTAAGTACTCGCTGGCTGCAGGGTTTGTAAAGGAAAACAAAGTATTTGTCGGCAGTTGAAAAAATGCAGCTGAATGTGGGGTTTTTAACCAAAAAGTGTCAAAACTGGCCACGCATCTTGTTGCCTTTCAGGATATTGAAAATTTTCCATATTTTAGCTTTTTTTGTTGAGTGAGCTGATTTCTTCCAGAACTGGTGTTATGGGGTCAGTCAGATTTCAAGCCCAAGCTCGTGGCTATGGAAACGCTCCTCCTCTCTTTTACCACCCTGAGTGCCTGATGAGAAATCCAGTCTGGCTTCACAGCCAAGGGAGAGGGATGGGTACCTCCAGAGGAAGTTTGGATCTTAGTCGGATTTTGTTTCTTCCGAGAGAAAGCTAAGGGCATGAGGCACTTCATTTGGATGCTTAAGGTTCCGTGGGAAGAATGCAGGTTTGGTCTCTACTGTAGGTTTTGGGTTTCTGGTCCCGGAGGTGATGTGAGCACAGCTGTGAGACCACTCCCTGTCTTAGAAAATATTTGCTGTGTGAACTATACATTAGAATTTGTATAGGCTCGGGTGTTGTGTAAATAATAGTCTTTTGTAGTAATACACGTACACTATCTTGCATGGATATTTATTTAGTACCACGACGGAAAGCTTGGAAGAGAAACATGTTTGCAAAGGGCTGTAATGGCAAATGTTTCCTTCTCATGTTGATGTGCAGCACATAATGGAAGCCAAGATATAACTGAGAATCTGTAGGAAAGGGAATTTATTCTATCAACACCAAATACACATACAAAACAGTATGGCTTTATATTTATATTTGCAGAGTTTATTAGCACAAATAATGGTGAAGCGAACAAAAAATCAACCATAGTGAACATAACATAAAATAAACCATACTGAAATATGGGAGAAGTGTCAGTAAACCTTTCCGTGGTGCTTTTATCCGACATTCATGCTGAGCACTCCCAAACCAAGACCAAACAGTTCAGCTACACGGAGAGCCAAGGAGGACAAGATAGTGATTATTGTTTATGAAATCAGGGTAAAATCTGGATGAGGCAGCCGTATGTAAACGTGGATGTCGCTACATGAAGGGATGAATGGGCATATATAAAATTCCCTTAGGACTTAAATCACAACAGGAGCCTTGCAACGATGCTGCCCCAGGATGGGATTGCTCTGCACAGAGCAGGACCTGCCATCAGCCAAGGGGTTCTTTGACTAAGGACGGCTCTAGCCTACGTTGGGCTTAGTCCATTTTAATAACAAAAAGAAGAGCTTCACTACCTCACCTGCAGGGCAGCAGAAGACAGGGCTCACTTCTGTCCCAGCATAAGAGAAGTGACTGCAATTTCCTTGATCGTGTCAAAAAAAAGTTTGCCATAGCTGACAGTTTCTGACTGTGGCCTCTCTGGGGAGCTGGGTGTTATTTTTCCAAGTTGGACGGTTAATAGATACCAGCTCTGCCACTTTTTATAAAATGAGGAAAACAGCTGCAGTTTTTACAGTCAGGTAGTTAAGCATGCTTGTCCCCGAGTAGGAATATTGTGTTATGCTCACCTAGCTGTGGCGCAGTGAAAATTATACACGCCTCGTCTCCCCAGGGATTTTACAGCTATGGAGCTGAGGCACATTAATTATCCTGCCGTCAAAACAAACCATTCTCCTGCGCTGAGGACAAAGCCGCTGCTCGGAGCTGGCCTCAGGAGCTGGAATAACAGGGGCGACGCGAGGTCAGGGCTGGAGGTGAGCTGGCAGAGCTCTCTGGGGCAGGCATGCAGAGTGGCTGCCCACATTCCCACGTGCTTAGCTCAAGCTCAGGCTACGTCCCCTGCTATCATGCCCATTTTTGACAACAAAAAAGCACAGCTTTGCTACCTCCTCTGCGTGAACACTGGAAGAAGGATGGGCATCGTCCCAGTCCCCTCCAAGCTGGGATCTCTTTCCAGCGTGCAAAAATTTCCACTTGGCATAGACACACCATAGCCCACGCTGCGACCAGCCCTTTTTTGGCAGCCGAGTGCACAGCGTTTGTGTGAGGGTCAGACTGGGAACCCCAGCTGGGAGCCAGTCCTCACAAAGCTTCAAAACCAGTAGCAGATGACTGGGATGGAGTCCCAGGCGGGCTGATCGGTCCTTCACAGGTACTGAGACTGAAGTGGTGATGAGCAGAGCTGGTGTCTTCATGATGCTGTTCTCCATCCCTCCTCCATCAAACCCTAATTGCAGTGGGTAAATGGTGACCAAAACGGAGACTCTGAACTGCTTGGTTTGTGTTTTTACATTTCAGTATAAAAAGCGGGATTTGGGATGTAAAGCTGTGCAGCTGAGCAGCCAGAACAAAGACTTGGAGGGCAGCGCTGGCTGACACCGGCTGCCCTGGAGTCACAGCTCTCGAGACCGGCTGAGGATCTGCCCTTGAAGCTGAGCAGGACGGCTGGTTCATTCCTGTCGTGCCATGTTTGGTGTTGAGTGCAGGACTGCTTTCGGAGGCAGGCACGCTTATCACCCGCAGCAAAGTTTAATGGAGAGCCAACCTTTTTGGCAGCTTTTTATTGCAGGGAGGGGAGAGGGTTTGTGTGAACTGGATTTGTGAAGGCAGTTGTACAAATATTTGTTCTCTGCTCCTTAGCAGCAAAGGGATGAGTACAAACAACATCTCCATTTAAGGTCCCACTCGTTACAAAAGACTTGATCCAATCTGGGGTTTGTTATAGACCTCCGGGTCATTTTGTAGGTTGTGTAATATGTAGCTCAGCCCCCGTTCCATAGCACTGAATAGAGGCAAGAGTCTTGACAGAGCAACGCTGTGAGGATGGAAATCCTCCCGCACGGGGAATAGCTTTAGTCTGGGTAGTGGCTGTAGAAAGGGCACCTTTGGGATCCTCAGTCACTAGTACAACTCCATCTGTATCTAGTGATCACAAGCATCCATCTGCACCCCGTGAACGCAAGATCTAGCCACAAGCATCCAAGCAACGGCATACCCGGTGCAGGTGGTTATTTACCCGGTGAGACCTGGCTGCTCCAGGCAGTCACTCCATCGGAAGATACTGTTCTTACTATAGGGACAAAAATTCAGTGCACAAGTTAGATTAGGATTCTGCAAATGACCCAGGATCAGATCAGATTATCAGGACTGCAGTTTATAAGACCTTCCCCTCCTAGCTTGGATTAAACCTTATTGAAAAGTAAAGAGAAAATGAAATAACAGTGAACATCATAGTCTATCCAGTGGTTTATTACGGCGTTAAATACTGTGCCATATTAGACATATACAGAAAGATTAAGCCAGAGCTGACTTTAACTCCGGTGCTCCCAAATGTTAAGGCCTTTGATTTTGCAACTTTAGTACTATTCTTTTATGCTGTAACTAGAGAGATTTTGTGCTTAAACATGTTTATATATAAGCCACCCCTTGTGTGGTGGAGGACAGGTCTCTGCTGTGCCTGTAGGAAAACGGTAATAAAAATAACAGTTTGAACAAACTGTCTTGGATGATTTCAAACCCCAAAACATTTAGCCTTACTTTCCTTTAGTTATTTCATATTGGACTTATATCACCACTGTAATTCGATATTAGTATTTTTGAAGTTTAAGTACAGGAACATTTCTGGCAGTTGTTTTTAGTAAGTTCTCCATTAATGTCTACTTAACTGGAGACAGAAAGAGTCAAGCACACATTTAATTATGGAGATGTCTGCATGGTAGCATAAAATCTCAAACAAAAAAGAAACACTCTTTTAATATGAATAATCTGGAGATTTAAAAGTATCAGTCATCTTTAAATAGCAATATGTCGATGACTAAAAGCAGCACTAATGCCTATTGTACTATCCAGCCAGTAGTTTAACAACCATTTATTTTAACCTTCTACGTCGCAGGCATGCAAGTGGAGTCACAGTGGACCCCTCAGTCTGGACGGGATGAATGTTACCGTCCAAAGGTTGGGCCTCTGCTCCCCAGAACTCCAGAACAGGAGGAGAGAGACAGGCTGCTCCAGGGTATCCCCCGTCCTCTGCCGAGGGGCATCTTTCCTCGAAGGAGATTCCCTCCTTTTAGTCTGGAAGGGCACCACAGGTCTTTTAAACACTTAACGTTAGTCCAAATGTATGTGATACAGCTCTACTGCCAAAATGCGGTAATCTGGATTTCCACTGAAAAACTGAAATGTGCCTTTAGAAAATTCTGATCAATCTTTGGTCATTTTCACTGAAACCTCCACAGAGTTTTTCCCAGTGCCAAGGGAGCTGATAGCTTTGGGGTTCTGTTCTACAATTTAAAAAGCTAGTATTTAACTAAAATACTATGACAAGACTCCAGTAAAATTACAAAGAATTGGTAGCAATTCAGAAACGGACGTTCCCATTTACATTAGATGTGAGGCCGTTTGCAATGAGTCCCGTACAGTCGCTAACAGCGGTGCGGGGCACAGTTGCCAGCCAAGGGCACGGGCAGGTGCCACCGTGGTGGTTAGCTGTGTGACACACGTACCGCCGGCACACGACGGGCCAGCAGCAGCGCGCCTTCCCCATCCGCGCTCTCACAGCGGGGCGGCATCTTGCCCCGTAATTTATAGAATTGATCCTGCTAAAAACAAACAGAAAGGAGGAGAGTGCCGTGACCTCAGCCAGGAGGAATGGCCCAAGCACAGTGCAGGAATCCCCGGGCTTTGATCCGATGCCAGCACCACGTCCCTGCCGCTGGGGAAGCTACTGAGGAAACAGCGTGGCCTTCCTCCAAGGCTCTGGGTTCCATTCCCAAAAATGTGGCCTTGCAATTTTGCATCCATGAGGAACAGCTACAAAAGTTGTAACGTCCAGTGCAGCAGGTCATGGTAGGGCCCAGCAAGGATTCCCACTTCTCCCTGGATAACCAGCAGCAGCTCAGAAGTGACAGACCAGGAAAGGAGCAGTTTCAGAAAAGCCACGTTCTGTACACACAGACATCTCTATTTCAGCTTTTCATCAGACATCTTGTCTGTTTATTTCTTGAGTTTGTTAAACCAACTTATCTTCTCCTTGTAAATATTGCTATTGAGCTGCAAAACCCCAGAGGACAGGAATTTGCCGTCTGAGGTCCAATCTTGAAGAGCGGCTTGAGGGACTCCTGTGCCCCTCTGGATTGTTGTTCATCCACTCACTGTCCAACTGGCTCCTAAAATCCTCCCAATTATTAGTGGGGTTTTTCCCCTTTAGGCCTTCCAACAGTTACGCGATGGGTCAGAGTCTCATTGGTGTAAGACCAGTCACTCAGTTGCATCACTGGAACGCTGTAGACTTTCATCCCCCACAACAGAAAGAGAAGTCGGGTCAGAGTCTGTTTGACAACGTATCCCTTCCACCAAAGATAACACAATTTATAACTCTATCTCACGGGCAGGGTGACAATTAACTGGATGATGGAGGCAAGGCCTCACAAAGGTTGCCAATAGCAGTAACATTTGTTTTGCGATCACTCTGCCAGCCAAGTAGACAAATTTGCGCCGGAATCAACCCTCTTGATGCCTCTGTCCCTTGCAAATCCTCTAACCTCTCAGCAACTTAGTCTGTCCACCAGTAACTCCATGGAACAGACCAAGAGCTTCCTGTCGTCCAGAAGGGACGTTGTGAAACAGAACTCCCTTTAGGCTTTGTAACATACCACAACCAAGAGAAAGAGCGTTTGGACTTTTGTCCTTGAGTACCATAGAAACACTGGAAAACAAAGTCTCTTGACATACCAGGGGAATTGCAAGTCAGACGATCCCCCAGCTCTTCTTGTCCCTGCCAGCCCCTCCGTGCCCTCTTTCCAAGGCTAACAGGCGGAATTTAGATTGGGAGATATGGTAGGGACAGTGCGTCTGATGTTTGTTGGGCTCTAGTAAAGAATGTATTCATTTTGCTTCTGAGTTATATTTGTAAACATTTGCAAGCAATAGAGAAAAATGGATTCATGTTTTATTAAGTCTGTTTACAAAACCTGTAAGACCTGAGAGAATGCTGTGCGCTGGAGTATAGATGTTTTCTCCCTTTCCAAATGTATTTAAGGAACCTAAAAAAACCCCAAAAACTAACAAGCTGTCAGCAAGATGCTTTGTGAGAAAGCCCCACATGTTGCTGGCAGGAAGGGTGAAGGGAGTTCGCAGGCTGCGGGGCTCCGGACAGCCCCTGCCGGGGACGCTGAGCCCACGGGCAGCCGGGGTTTCACCCGCGCAGGGCAGTCAGGCACCGCTGCAATTTAACTGACTTCCATTCATCTTGATCTTTTACTCCTGTATTTGTTTTTTCCTAAACTATTGAGAAAACTAGGTACCACTTTAAGCTAAAAAAAATTAAAAAATTATATAATTCAAGTAAACTTATCTTAAACATCTCAAAATGCGAGACTATCCAATCAGAGTAAAATTTCAACCATTTAACCACTGACAAGAAATCAATTTCTTTTCTTTTGCTGAATATGTTTAAAATCTCTATGCAGTCCAAATGGGATGCGGAAATCATTTCCTCTCAGATGACAAACAACGGGCTAAATTCCACCCCCTCCGTTCACTTTAGGCCTGACCTATAGCTGGTAGGAAACAATGAGAGTCTTTCCGTTAACTTAAATGGATTTTATGTCAGACCCATTAAGTAACAGCTTCTTTCACTTCATTGATTGTGATGTCAAAAATGAGGTATTAAGAGTGATTACAGATGGCAGACACATTCATAGAGCAAAAACCCAATGGTGGGAAATAAAAAGGAGGGTAAAAGTTTTTGCATGTCAATGCAAAACATTGATTAAAGATGGTCCGCTTTGCCTGTGGAAAGGGATTTAAACATGGAACTGGTTTGTTCTGGCTTTAGTATAACTATGAACATTTTACATTTACTTTTGAAAAGGCAAAAATTTGTGGATATATAAAATATTGGGGCCAAAGAGAAATGATTTATTCTGCGTGGGTAACACGTTGCTAAAAACATTTTCAAAAGCCTCCACTTTGGAGGCTTAGTGTGGATGCCAAAATCCAACATCTGTGAGAGGGCAATTAATGATCTTTTTTTTTCCAGGAGTGGAGTGCAGCTGGTGGTGATACTTTCCTTTGCAGACCCAATAATGAGACCCCAGCAGTGCAACTGGAGGATGGGGTGGGAGCCTCGGTCTCCTAGGATCTACTGACACTGAAAGCAGATATTGTTATAATACAGTTAGAGTAATTCTTTATTGTCTATTGTAGACATCCTAAAAGCAGGCTACAACATAGAATCTCATGACTATGATTCCTTTGGTTTAAGAAACTCAACTATAACCAGCAGGTTAAAATCCCCGATCATCTTTTTTATGGTCCCATTACTAAAAGCCAAAAACCCTGACATTTGTTAATTCTAAACAAGCCTTGAAATCTGTACCTTTATGACTAACGCTTCCCAAAGGAAATGCTACAGAATCAACATCTGAAAGCAGGGTATTTCTGTATTTTTCAAAGTAAAAGTTCTCTGCATTCATTAACAGACTTGATTCATCTGATGACTCAGAATTTGTGCAGCTGGTCCAAGGCCGGTACGGAGACTGAGAAGTGCTGCTCTTCTCTCCTTCTTCTCTAAAGATGCGATCTTGTCTCAGTTATACAAAGCACCTCCTGCCCTTGTGTCAACTTCTTCCTCAAAGGAGAAGGTTGAATGCGTGATATGCAACAGGGAGGAATTTGATTTTTCACTCCAACAGAAAATTCTCTTTGTAACAAATAAACCAGTGTGATCCTATGAGAAAATGTTACGGATTGAAATACTTTTGAGGTACATCATGAATCCAGATGAACCCAAGTTTGCTAATCAAAAGAAGGAAAAAAAATCAGTGTTTTGGAAACAGTCTCAACAAGAATATTAGAAGATGTGCTTTTAGGATCGAGTATGCCATGGGATCTTAGCAACTTTCAAAAAAAGACCTTTCATATTTTCCTTTGTTTGAAAAGATAGATTAATATTGAATTTTATCTTCTTTGGCTTTCTCAATATACATTTTGAAATCTATGTAATTTTGTTTATTACTGGAAATGCAATACATGGCAGGACTATTATTGGATACACAAACCAAATGACTGCGAAATAATGTTTCTCCATTATTTTCCTGAAGATGCAATTAAACTTCATTAGTCACATAGATAATCCAATTATAATTTCATGTCTGTCTCTTGTTTAGGAGCTTAAACCTCATTGATATGAGTCCCTAAATCAGTCAGCAACCAACATACGTTCTCTCTGCATTTTGGTTTAAGTTTTCTAAACAATCAGAACTTACATTTTCTATGGCATATTAGGTTTTGTTTTTATTAGAAAATTCCAGGCTCACACCAAATTTTAGAATGTTAATAATTGAGCCATTGCTTTCAAAGGGGTTCGATGGCTCAGTTCACAGATTATTTAAATAGTCAAATAATTTTAAAACATCGCTCTCTTCTGAGAGTTTATAGCTATACTCCTCATTTCCCATTAACTGCTCTCGTATTAAAGATCCCTATCAACTTGAAGTACTTTTGTATCATTCCCCAAGGAATTATTATTCCCAACTGTTTATTGCCCCCACAAAATCCTGTGGGTTTGTGGCCATGAAAAATACACTTTTCTCAGAAATACTGACAAAAGAGAAACCTTCGGCAGAATTTGAAATTTCATTATCTAGCCTAATCTAATCTAGTACATGGCACATCCCTCTACAATCGCTTGTTTTACTTGCAGTAAGTCTCCTGTATTGTATTACTAGGTAACGCTTAATCGCATTGCAGGTTTAATGCTGGCAGCAAGAGTGGGGTCAATGTTTATGTTTCAACATTTCCACTGCAAGTGGCTGTATGTGCCAAGGAGCCAGCCCTTCTTAGATACCTGCGTCACCCTAGAAAAGTTGTCCAGGCTAGAACTAATTCCATTAGTGTTTGGAAAGCTATTTATAAGCCTGCCTTCAGTGGGATGACCTTATTAATTAGATTGGGGGAAAGCTGAGGGAGAGGGAGGTGCTCATTTCACAAGACCACTGACATGCATTTCAGTAAGAAATGCTTCTCCTTCACACCATGCTCAAAAAAGACTTTTAGATAAAGCAGAAATCTGGGCCGGTTTGCAGCAAGGAAAAAAAAAAAAAAAAGGCTACATCCTTGCTGCGTGCAGGACCTTCGTCCTGGTTCAGACCCAGAACATAACATTTTACAGGGTAGCTCTGCTGCCACGTGTCCTCGGATGCGCTAAGAAAGCCCAAGCCCTTCTCTGAGGGGCTCTGCGTTGATTTGCCCACTTGATCCGTACCGCAGAGATGTGTTTGAGGACATGCTAAGAGGGAGCACAACCTCATGCTTTCCCCAGTGCCCCAGAGCACCCCACAGCTCACGCTTAAGTGTGAGCTTGTGCCCAAAGTGGAGCACACAGCACTTTATCTTGGGCTCACCTGAGACCTATTGCTGTCCTGGTCTGACAGTCCACGTTATTGCAAGACTGATTTTTGTATTAGAAACCTGAAGAAGAAATAGAATTTTCTTCAAAAGTTGCATCAGTAAGTTATGTTTTTCCAGTCAAGAAGATCTTTTTTAGAATATATTTCTATGATAGCCACACACACGTCTGAAGCAGGCACTCAGGTACAACCATGCTTACTTCAGAACATGTTCTCTAAATCTAAGGAAGGAAAGAGCTTTACCTCTAAATCTTCTAAATCAAACCTCAGAGAAACCACCACCTTCCTCCATTAACATGTACACCCCTAACAGAGGAAGGCTAGATCCTCATATTCTGTTTGTTATAAAGTCAAAAGAAGACAGAAGGGTTATTTTTCCTCCACCCTTATTTACCAGAAATGCTTGATTTATTCTCCCGCATAGACTGGGAGTGGAGAGGAGTTTCACCTGTCAAACTCGTTTCCCGTGCCTCATTAAGGGCCCCGTGCTGCTCAGCTTGTCTCCCTGCTCCATTAAATTGGCCAAGAGCTTCCTGAGCCACAGCCTGCTGCCCTGCTGCCTCCAAAGGCAGCCTGTCACCACTGGCAATGCCAGAAAGTACCTGGGAACATTAGTTAGCAATGTCTTGTCACCAATACATCCGTTTTGGCAACCGTAGAGCTGCTTCTGAATGTTTGCTTCTCTGTTATCTGTTTAACAAATCAGGAGACTAGTTATTGTGCAGGCTTATAATGAGAACTTGTCTGTGCCAAACAGCTAGAATAAACTCAGCTTTTGTGTGAGATGTTTAATTTTATTAATATAACCTCCTGATAGAATTTTGGTCACCACTGGCATCTCATGTGGCACTTGAAATTTCACCTTGGGTGGGGAAAAGGAAGCTTTCAACAAGTCCTGCCTATTTGTTTGATAGATCTCTGCAACCCAAGACAATTTTGCAATGCAGTGAAAACTGCCATTACTATAACTACAGACCCCGCTTTTGTGTCCCTATTTGCGTAATCCTATAAAGGCATTTGATGTCTGATTCAGAAATTACATATGTTTGTGTGTCAATTTAATGCTTATAAATAGTCCAGTAGAAACTCCTCCATCCCTAGACAAGTAGATAGTGCCCGTGAAGGACTGGCAGGAGCTTCTGCACGGGTAAAATTTGACCTAGAAATAATAAGGACAAACCACAGAGCTCATGTACTCATTGACTTCACTGCCAAGACTGTCAGGAATTGCAATTAGTAAGAGATTTGCTATGCAAACACCTATTAGGTGTCAAATGGGTGTCTCGTAGGTATCAAACTGGGATTGCCTAGTTCATTTTGGACGATCCATTTTACAAACACCTCACGGCCCTGATCAGAACTAAATTCTCTTTGGCCAATTTAAAAATAATAGGTTCAATTTCTTATTCAGAAACCCTTGGCTGTTCATTTTCAATAGATTTGTTCCTTCCTCCAAATGCATTACATGATGGTGCTCCACAGCAGGGCTGCATTCAGTAAGGAAAGTTCTTCCATCTTCTTGGAACCCTGACTCATCTCTTAAAATATATTTCTGGCTCAGCCCACTATGATAGAATTCTAGTCTTGAGAACATTTTTTAATCAAATAGACATTGCGTATTTGAAGAAGGTTTTTTTTCTTTCATACTTCGTAAATAAGAGTAATCAAACTAATAAGGTTTTTGCTTCCTTAATTTTGTATGCTTAATGCCAATTTTTAGGATTTAGATTTACTAGTTACTTGGCCCATAATAGGGGTTTCTGTTCTTGTGATTTCTTTTTACAGGCATTCTGATTCATTAGATCATAAAAAGCAATTACAGAGATGAGTTCAAAAAGAGTCACTGGTACTAAAACCATGTTATTGGTCAGGACCACTTTAACAATATCTATGCTGAGTAATTTAGTGGTCTCCTTAAGAGACATAGACGTTCCATTCAGAATCTTCCAGTCTCACCACTGCTGTCACGATGGCTGGTGGTCTTCTTAACCTGATTCTTCTCAGTCAAGCTTCATGGTTTGAATGTTACCATCTTTCATTCAAAACAAACAAGGTTTTTTTAACTGTATCTTGAATCTGTAAGGCTTTAATGCTCCAGCAACAGGAAGCTACACCAAATGTTGTTTTAAAGATCTCACAATCTGTGACCACAGAACAAAGGTGGAAAAAACAGGCTTTGAAAACTGTGAGGAGAAAAACTCTGTGTGACACATTTCCTGGTAGAGTGTAGATCACATGTGAAAGGCAGCAGGGAAGGAAATAAAAATGAGAGTGGCTTGGGGAGAGACAGAAGAAAGAGTCAAAGAGGAGCAGAGGGAGCGAGAGAAGGTGGAGACAAAACGCAATGCCTCTGTGGGCACCTTTGAAGGTCTCAGCAGATTCACTTTACAGGAGTCAGTCCAGCTCCTTCCCAGAAGCACAAAGAAGCCAGCCTTCCAGTCATGGTGCCCATAGTGTCAGACGTTCCTCAGCATTTTTACAGCCTGAAAGAGCGAATTATTGGGGCAGTCCCAGAGGAATGCAAGGATGGATGTGTGGTATTGCAAAGGAAGGTAGCTGCGCCACCACAAGTTCTACCTCAAAATAAAGCCACGCTATTAGGATACTACTGAAGCTTCAGATGTTCAAATGCAGCCATGCGTGTGGCTGGGTTCTTAAGTGCTGTCCTCAAGCTTTGCTCCTTTTGGAATAACAGATAACGTAAGCAATATGAAACTTTATTAGCAGTGACACTGTTAAATCAAATGACAGATTGTACCAATTTATTAATGGTGATACCTCACTGAGATTAATGGAAGTATGTCTTATGGAACTAGCTTGGCTCTGCATTTCAGGTGCTTTCCTTCCCAGCAACGAGCTCTACCCTCCCCTTTGAGCAAAGCTGAGCACCGTCTGCAGTGATCTTCTAGCCCAGCCCCAGCCATCCTTGTAGCAAGCCCCTGTTGGAGACCACCATCTGCAATTTGTACCTTATTCCATCCTGAAACTAGAGAGACCGAGGGGCAAGCAAGTCTTGCTGTGGCAGTTTACAAAGCTGTTACCACCTAACCGTTTGTTCGCTCCTGGCATGGAGGAAGACTTAGTAAAAGGGACTGAGGGCCATGAAAAGTCAGATTTAGCCTGACGGCCAAGTCATGATGCTCATGCTTCCCTCTGCTGCCTGGGGTGGAGGTGGTTACCTGGCAGAGGTGGCACATTCGGCTGGGGAGGGGACTTGGGAACCACGGCATCAGCAGTCGGCAGATCCCATCTGTCTCTGTGCTACCATAAAAAATGTTGATGCCGGATATAGTATGTTTGTCTAAACTGGTGGTTTGCTTTGGTGTGCCTATACTAATTGCTTTTATTGAGGGCTGGAACTGTTCAAGATCCCATTGTAAACAAGATCTTAGATTAGAAGACAAGCTTGAATCAAACTTAATATTCTCCTAATTCATGCCATGATTTGTACTATACAAGGCAACACCACATTCATCTCACACGATTCACAATCTCTTCACTCACATAAAATAACCCTTGCTTGGAAAAGTTTGGTTTGAGTAGATAAGATTATGGATTACAGCTGGGGCAACAAGGAAGACAGCTAGCCAGGTTATTACAAGCAGTCTACCCACTGTAACCTTGATTTAGAGTGGAGAAAATTATTCCACCGGCAGCTTTATGGGACAGCAGAGCCACGGCTTCACCGGAGCAGCGCTTTGCCGTGCTGTCCTGTGTGACGCCGGGCAGGCCCCGGTGGGCCAGGGCCTGTGCCGCAGCTCAGAGCCCAGCGCCTCGGTCAGCCTACGCCACGTCCCTTGTGGAGGGGCTCTTTCAGCTTCTAGAGTTTAAAAGTGAGGCATGTTGAAATCTGCTGTCTGCTTATGTGGGTGAACGGGTTGAGACGATGGCAATTCAATCACCATCTCCTGTCGCTCGGTGCCGATAGATCGCAGCCACCCCTCCCAGGGCCGCGGGGGATGAGGTGCAGCCCCCGGCCCTCGGGCAGCCCTCAGCCCCCGACATTGCTGCTGCTGTTGTTTCCTCGGCTCGGGCCGCCCTCGGCGTGACCCCGCGGCCAGGCCGCGGCTCCCGGTCCCCGCCCGGCGTTTCCGCTCCGACCCCCCATCTCCCGCGGGAGACGTGGTCGCCGCGGCGGGCCGGCCTCCGCCAGCAGCCGTGGCCTCCCTTCGCCGAGGGGGTGCCACCGCCATGCCATCTCATCTCACCGCCCCGCCGCCATCCGCCCCGCGCCCTCCCGCCATTGCCACGGCGGGGGCGGGCCGCGGCGGGCCTGGCCGCTGTGGGCGGGCAGGGGCGGAGGGAAGCGTGGGCCGGGCGGGCTGAGAGGAGCCGAGAGGCCGGTTAAAGCGGCAGCCTGCAGCCGCCTACTCGGCTCCCGCGTCTTACCGACGGACGGCGCCGGCCGTTGCTGCGCGCCGCGGCGGCTCGCACGCCAATGAGGGCCCGGACTCCGGCCCTCGCCGCCTCAGGAGCCGCCCGCAACCTCCCGTCTCGACCCCCCGCCCGCCGCCCGGCTGGGGCGGGCGGCCCGGACCCATGCGGCGGCTCCAGGAGAGGTTCAGGAGGTGAGGTCGCCCCCTCCTCCGGCGGGGATCCCCCCTTCCTTCGCGGCGGTTCCCGGGTGGGGCCGTCGTCCGGCGGGACCGCGCCGTCCCGCTCCCCGTGGCTGCCCTGAGGGATGGGACCCCCCGGCCGCCCCCGCGCTTCCCTCACGGCCGGGCAGGCGGGCTGGGGCTGGGGGCCCCGGGCGGTCGCGACGGAGCCCGGGGTGGTGTGAGGGCTGCGGGGCTGGGGTGTGGGTACCCGAGATTGTCGCGTTCCCCCGCCCGATGTCGCCTGTCCCCATGCGGCCCCGCTGCTGAGGGACCAGCCACCACCCCAGGGGCCGAGGCCCCGCGGCATCGCCGGTGCCGGGCGGGGAGAGCAGAGCCGTCCCGCCGGGGCGTGTGTGTGTGTGTGGGGGGGTTGGTCCTCTGCGTGTCTTTTTTTTGTCGTTTTTTTTTCTTTCTTCTCCCCTTTTAAATGGGTGAAGGTTCACGCATCCGGGCGTGTGTCACAGCCCCGGCCGCGCTGCCGCCCCCGGCCCCGGCCGTGCCTCCTGTGGAGCCCGACCTGTGGCTCCCGAGGCTTGCTGCCCGCCGCAGGGCTGGGCTGCCCCGGCTCCTCCGGCTCCGTGCCCCTCAGCAGAGAGCTGGTGCTGCTCTTCCTTCAGGTGCCTCTGAGGGCGGATTGAAGATGCTGCTCGTATTCACGAGGGTCGGTTGGGTAACAGTGCCATGGAGGTTCTTGGGTAAACATGCATATATGTGGGCTTTAGGTACTTAATTGCTGAAAGTCTGGATGAAGGCCAGTAACTGTTGAGTGACAGTCTATCTCCCAGATAAGACCAGTTTCTATGATGGTTTCCCTCAGCAGGTACACTGCTGTGTGGCTGCCCTGCTCTCCTTTCATCAACTTGCTCAAGAAACCAAAGCCTAAGTATTAAAAGGGAAATAAAATTGAAAGAAAAATATGAATGTGGTCAGACCTGGTTTCTGTACTAGCCCACTCCTAGACTGTTAGCTGGCTGATGCCTTGCCCCTGAGCTCAGATGTGCTGCAGCACCTGATGTGGCTTGTGTTTGCTTCCCAATCTTCACTTGAAATTTTGCCTTTTGTACTTGATAGAAGGTTGAGGAGTCTTTTGGGAGGTCAGCGGGATGCACAGATGCTGTTTTCCATGACCTAATCTATGTATGATACCACAGTTGTTAATGGATTCTCAGAGTATTGCAGATTGCATTTTATCTGTAGTATCATGCTGTAAGTACATGAACCTTTACACAGCATGTGATTTCACTGATATTTCCAAATAAGCAGTCTGCTTCTGTACTGCTCTGAATTATTTTTGTGACTCAGTTGTTCAGTGATAGTAAAGATTGTGTGAACAGTTACAAACCACAACTAGATATTTTCTAATCCAGGAAGGAAGATGCCTCATCCAGAGGAACATGGCTCTATTTTTAACTGAATGGACTGAATTTGTAAAGAGGAAATATCTGCCAATTTGGTCAAAGAAAGCAAGCTTTTTGTAAACCTGTTTGTGTCTCTTCAAAGTCTTATTTAAATGGTCATCATAAAAATGTAATACTGATCTATTTTGACCTGCTCATGTTTTTGTTTTGTTTTGTTTTTCCTCGTGAAAACAAAGAGCCTAGGTAGCATAAAAATTGCTTCAGTATCTAAATATGTAACCCCATTTAATGTATGCTACTGCTGGTTTTGTGGAGTTATCCCCACCTTGTTGCAGTTTCTCATATGCTGCTATTTGTGGCTTACTAGGTCTAAATGGCCTCTCCTGCTGCTGGAAAGCACAAGAAAAAAAAAAAAAGACACAAAAAAGGGTAATGTGCTTTTAAGCTGGTAAAAGGGAAGTATGAGGCCTTTTGAGCTGCATAAAGGAAATGTACTTCCTGAAAAGGCTAAAAAATCCAGATCTTTGAGTCTATTATCAGTGCTTGCTGTTTTTCTGACATTTTACTTCATGCTTCAAAGAATAATTCATTCAGCAGATGGGAACTGAGAATAGGGCAAGATTTGAAAGGTGCTTTTCTCTTCTGCAGTTTTGGGTATAAGCTTGCTGTGATACCAGGCAAATGCTGTGGAAATATGTGCAATAGATTTTGGATTTTGTAATTTATTTTTCTAAGCTGGATTTGCATGCAAAGACAAAGCATTAAGAACCCTCAGATTTTCTTCCTCCTTTCTCTCTCAAATACTATGATCTCTTAATTCTGGAATCACTATGAAACATACAGCGTTTACTCCTTGGACATGAACAGGAACTTGAGACCAGGGGTCTCTCACAAAGAATGGCTTAGTCCACTTGTTTAACATTTTAAATATTTGAAGCGTTTCAAGATCAGAACTCAAGTACCGTAAAGAGAGGGGTATGAGTTTCTTCTCTCTTGTTTTAAATTGTCATGTGTCTTTCTCAATACCCCTTTTCCACTTATATTGGGAATGTGCTCATCAAGGACGGTTGTTTGCATGCTGTGAAATTATGAAGCTTTGATTTCCTTGGCCTCAAGTAGTTTTTGAGCCTTAAAATACATTTAAATGGTGAAAATAAACTCGTAACTCAGTTCAGTGCAAAAGCATTCTGCTGTCATGGCTGGCTGTAAGTAGTTATTGTCTGATAATTTTAGAAATTTAAAATTGTGATATTGAAGGAGTTAATATTTTTATATTAGAGATTTTGGACTGTCAGTATCTTAAATGGTGAAGTACTTATGTGTTCTTGTGAGATAATGCTGCATATCCCCTGATTAAATTATTCCAGATTCACTAGAGCGCGCCTATTAAAGAATACATTAGAGATTTGTTAGAGAGTCAAAAGGCTTCACTTAAAGATGTTTCCTGTAAATTGTAGCCCAGTTCAGTGGAACCTTATCTGACTGTCCTGCGTTTGGTAATAACCTTAATGGTTGTGTTATAGATAGCCTTTATTTAGGTGTAAACAGCATCTGAATGCTGTATATCAGGTTTCCACTTTTAGGAAGATGAGATTATATTCCTCACAATTATCTTTTTCAGAAGAGGCAAACTTGATCTGTAGCTAGGAGGAAAAACAATGTCCCTGTGTTGCAGTATTCATGTGGCAGAAAACAAAAGGCATCCGTTGGTGGTGGTGGTGTGGGGTTTATTTATTTATTTATCTTTAAGAAAGAACAGAACAGTTCTTGCTTCTAGATTGTGAATAAGTCTGCAACCAAATTCCTCTGCCTTCATATTGCAATGTCGCACGTATATGTAACTACAGGAGTATATGACTGACTTTTTTAACAGTATGTGTCAGAAGAATTTTTCCTGGTTTTGATGAGTCCTTCAGTATAGTATCACAAAGCAGCTATTTTCAAGCGTCGGGTCTGTTTCTTAAGGCATTAGATGCAAACTATCAAACTGGAAATGAAACAAACTCAAGAAGCATTGGCTGGGATTATTGCCCTATTCAACCACTTTTTAAATGATCCTTCCTCTACAAATGTTCCTGATAACATTTATAAATAGTATTATAATAAGGCCTGGGGAAATAGCTGAAGCTTTGCTTTACTGAAAATTTACTGTGAGCAGTGACCTGAGCACGTGTGCTCCAGCATTTGTTGCCAGGGTCTTGCAGCCTGTTGCAGTCGGTGCTTTGCAGAAAGGAGAGGTGCACGCGTGTCAAGTGTACAGCAAAGTTAGACACTGCAGTGGCGTGAGATCCTTTTCTTTAAGGGAGAGGTGAAGTCTAACTCTTCCCCTCCTGCCAAAACACGCTGGTGGTGGTGGTGGTAGTAGTATAAACATGTAGGTGAAGTGTTGCTGATGGTGGTGTTCTGCTAGAACTCTTTGGTGGAAGAAAAGCAAGTTCCAGCTGTTGTGGGAGTCCAGTAAAGCTTTCTGTTCAACAGCCACGTTACTAACCATTTTTGTTGTTGTTTTACAACAAATAATCAGAATTTAAGTATTTCTTTTTTAAAAAAGTTTGAAATGTTTTATAAGTGTGAAGTTTTCTGAAACCTAACGCTTGCCTGTTTTGCCAGCCTACAGTTACCACACAGATGAATGAGTATTTGCATCGTTCCTGTGGTGGTACTAACAAGGGGGAAAACCCCAACCCTTTGTGCAGATAATAGAAAGGATAGCTTTGTTAATGTGTTTATGTTCTGTATTACTGCTTATAACACTGTCTTTAAATTAGTGAGAATAAGAGGTCCTAATAAAAAATGAACTTTTCTGAAGTGTGTTCGTAATTCTGCCTAAAATCTAACATTAGCCCAGGCTCTGTTGTGACTGCTTTAGAAAGATCCAGTATCTTTTCTACTAAATAAATATAACTGAAAAGGAAAAAAATTAAAAGTAATTATCTAATGGATAATAGAAGGTCCCATTAGCAGGCTACATTCAACTATTTATAGATTTTTAGATGATCATAGTATCTTCTGTAGAAAACAACAAAACAGCAGAAATTATAAAGGTAATACTGAGGGTAAACTTATCCCTTTGGGTTCTTTAGTTGTTGGCAGGTTTTTTTATCTCCCACTTCTTGTGAGACCTCCAAGGTACCACCATGGCCTTTGGAGAAATGTAATGATATTCTAGACGTAATCAGTAAAAGGTTTCTCATTACCTTGAATTTATAGAGTCTAATCCTGGTCACTCAGCTGAGCCAACAGATGCTTTTATTTTTAAATGTTTTCCTAACTTGGAAGCAGAACTGAGTAAACTGAATGTTCCCTCTTTAGAGGATGTGGAGATGGTCTTCAGCAGCTGTTGAAGAGCTGTACACACTGTGCAACAAAATAATTTTCCAAATGTTTTTCGAGCCTGTGTATATGACTACAATGTCATTATCCTCCTGGAGATGAGAGCACTGACAAAAGAATCACCATTTTTTTTCAACAATATATTAACTGCTGTGGAATTATTCACGTGCTAACAACCATTTATATTCCGTGTCTGTGAATTAAATTCACATTTTCCTTATCCTTTATAACAGTTGAAACTGTTTTTTGAAATTGCCACAGTTTGGAGAGAGATCATGACTCTGTATTATTTTATCAATGCTGTTAAATTTTCATATATCCATTTAGAAAAAAATGGTTTTCTTGACTGATTTGTTAAGTGATTTGTAAAACAATATCCCAGAAACCTGGAACAGCTTACTCAAACTGTAAGATTCTGGTTGGGGTTTTTTGGTTTGGTTGGTTTGGCCAATTTGAGATCAGCCCATATTTTATGGATGCCATAAAAATAGGACCAGTTTTGACTTAAACTAGGAGGCACATGCGGGAGCACCAAAGCATTTTTTTTAACAACTCTTTATGTAAATCTAGCTAACAAAGCTGCTCTCCATTCTGAAGACATGTTCTGTGTTTGTTGTGAAACTGTTCCTGGCTTATTGGATACCTGACTAATTGTCAATGCATAGTTTTATAATAGTCTGGAGTAAACTGGAATTTTATTAGTGAAAGAGAATCACTTTTATATGATAGTAGGCTGTGCTGGGATAACATACACGGTACAGTAGTTGTAGTTCATAACTTTGATTTTGACTGTCTGGTCGCATATAAATGCGTGCTGTCCTTTAGAGGGTTTTATACACAGATTTAAATTGTGTAATTTCACAGAAACAACTCAAGTGTTTGGGGTTTTTTGAATAGCTAAATGCAACATTTGTATTGGCAAGTTCTTCCAAAACTTTCTCAAGTTTCATCACACTTGGTTTGACTTGCATGGGCTGTGTTTGGTGTGATCATTTGTTTGTTAGGTAATGTTTGAAAATTCTTAGAGAAAAAGGTAGACTGTCTATGGTAAGCCTCTTGAAAATTTTCTTTTTTGGAGTTAACTATTAGGGCCTCCTTTCATCCCTGCCTAGCTTGGGTCTTAGTTACAGGCAGAAGATAGCATTAACCTCAAAGAAAAATTTAAGCCATCTAACAATCCAAACACGAATATTGCTTGCTATAGGAATTGAAAAGTCAATGTTCCAGGTATTATAGAACTCAAATATTGTTGTAACCCTTGGCACCTATGATGAAGTCCACGTTTCAAGAGTCCATGTTATGGAATTTAAATAGGAAATAGTTCATTCTTCATCCAGCCAAGCTGTCGGAAAAGAGGGGGCTTGACTTCTGTATGCCAGGTCTTGATTAAAGATAACCATCCACTGTGAGAGGCAGTCACAGAAATTTATGTAACGTGTTTCTGTTTAGAGAACTTGCAGTTTAAATAAGTTACTTTTAATATGTCTGTACTTAAAATTTTAACACTACTAAGTTGGAGATATTCCTGCATGATACTCCAAAGAGATGGTTTATTAACTTTCCTAAAAATACTTCTTAATTACTTAACAGGTTCATGAACCACCCAGCTCCAGCAAACAGCCGCTACAAACCCACTTGCTATGAACATGCTGCTAACTGTTACACACATGCAGTAAGTACATTTCCTTATTTATTTATTTTTTTAACCCAGATGTTTTGATAATTTTTTTGTGGGTTTGAATGGCTAAATACTTACCTTTGCCTGAGTGTATTCATATTTACAGCCTCTCTGGTTTTGTTATATAAGCTTCAGCTATTACAGTCCAGAAAATCTAATGTTAATTAGATGTCTGGTAGTCACCGGTCCCTGTTCTGAATCTCCAGGAGCTCCAGATGCTTCATAAGATTTCTTTTCACCAAAGTAAGTTACATGTCTTCAGATGGTTTTCTCTCTCCCAGTGAGAGGATGACTATGGTAAAGTGAATATAGATCTACAGTAGTTAGTCTTGCAAGGCAGAGTTCCCAGTACTGTGCTCACATAGTATTGTGTGAATAGTATACTGGAAGTATAAGAAAGATTTATTCAAGTTAGAAGTGGAAGACTTCATAAGACTATCATGTGGGTATTAGAAGAGCTAGAATGGCTTCGTTCTGATACTTAATATCTATGAATGGATTCTTTGAGAAATCTGTTACTTGGAAAGAGGCACTAATAACGTGGACAGCCCTACTAAAAAATCCTAGTCTGTCCTTGTTTTCAGAATGCAAGGATCCATACAAGATTTGACTACACAATATATACAAAATAAGGAAAGCAGTCCCTTTTTTTTTTCCTGAGTAATTGGGAAGTTTAATTTGTTGTCTGGCACTTTGTAAAGGACTTAAAAATGTGTGTGTTTGTTTTTAAGATAGCATTTGCCCTTTTATAGAAGCAGCTTGTGCTTCTCTGCAATCCATTGTTTAACTCCAAATATCTGAAGTATGTTTGACTTTGTCCTCAGTCTCTTATCTCCAGTGTGTCTGAGTGAGCTACAGATACAAATGCTCAAGGTAGTGCATGGGACTCTTTAAGTTCTAAAAAACCCCTCTGTTCTTAAAGATCCTTTGTGTATATTTTATAAATAACCAATGTACAGCTCTGTATTGCTGGTAAGTACAGAATCACTTTGGTTTACATATAGAAAAGCTAACTGAAGCTTATGTGTTTTTTTTAAGCCAAAGGTCTCATGTACAGCATTATGTAAATATATGCTTATTTGTCTAGAGAGTGAAGCAACATTCTGTTAGTTAGCACAAATATGTAGTTTATCTCATTATCCTTGTACAAATCCTGTTTACTCTGGCCAAAAAGTTAGATTTCAAAATATCTGGCAGAAGTTGCTGTACTCCTTAGCAATTCTAGCCTTCATCTACTTGAAAAACAGGCATGTCTTATTCCTGCCTGTTAGCAGTAGGTTACAGCCAAGATGTCATCAGTATTTTCTGGTATGCTGGTGTTTCCGGTGAAGCTGTCTAATTACTTTCTGGACAGTCAAGCTATGTGCTAAACCCTACCATGAACTGTTAACAACTTGGGGATAGGCAATATTAACATACATTTTGGAAGAAAATAAAGTGTAGTATGATAGTGGGATTCTTATGCCTTAAATAAAATTGTATGCAATAAATAACTTTTAATCAAAATTTAAAGCCTTGAAATTGGAATCTAATCTGGAAAAGCACAGTGGATTATGCAGAAGACGCTGGGGGAGATGCTTGCTTCTCCTCTGTGTTACAGATCGTTTTACTAAACGTTAGAAGGTCAAGTAGTTGGGTCTTTGCTGCTAGATTACAGTATGAGTTTTCAATTAGACATTGATGTAACAGAGTTTAGCAATGGTTCTTCGTATATTTTTTCAAAGCTTTATTCATAATTCAGAAGGTAGTCTACTTGTATTTTATGAGCGTGGCTGTATTCCTCAGTAGGTGTCCTGTCTGTTTTTTGACTTAAAAATACACAGTAGTCAGTTTAGGCAGCTGTTTACCAAAAAAAAAAGGGGGGGGGGATATGGAATGCCATGCATAGTTTTTTGTTACAATACTTACTATGCTACACAAAGTTAGCTTTTAAGGTATCTTCAAACTTCTAACTAGTAAGGCTATTTAAAATGTGATTATTTTTTTTTTTTAGCTTTAAATGAAGCACTGACTTGTATTTAGACACTAGGAAACAGGAAGGGCAGCTAAGCAGTTGAATACAGAGACAGAAAAGACTACTCTTGGGTTAGAGGAACAGGAAGGAAATGGTGTATAAGAGAAGCAGGAGTTGTAAGAATTTGAGTTGTAAGATAAGCTAAGTCTGAGGGGAGGGATGGCTCTTTCGTCATGAAACTCTCTAGTGTTTATCAGACAAAAGATATGCTCTGTTGTATTAAAACCTCAGAATTTAGACATGACTTGCTTTATACTGCTCTAAAAGTTTCTTCCGACTGCCTTAAAAGGAGGAACTATTCTTAAAATAAGTTACCATCTCTAGTCTAGTCTTGGTTTGTGCAGTGTGTGGGGAAAAAGAAGTATAAATATTTTAAAAATGAGGATTGGAGCATTTAGCAGGACATATGAGTATGGAAGAAGGGGTCATCAAAATTTCAGAGGGGCTCTTACGATGAAAATTTCTCCATTCTGACTGACTGATATTAGCAGTTTCTCTGCACTCTGTGTATTGCGCAACCCAAGTTGCCAGTAGGCTTCCCACTCCATGATGCTTGTCTCCTTATTTGAGAAGAGGAGATTGATGAGTAAGGAGACGCTGTACTTGGCTTCAGGATGATGCTCCTGGAGCAGGCAGCTTGAGATGGACACACTCCTTCATGGTTCCCTCTAAGTGTCACCTGTGAATTTGGCAGCTTTGTTGATATTTCCTTTGGCTTCCTTTCCACAGAGGGAGCGTAGGGACTATTAGTATTTCCCTCCCAATGAATGGCACGTGAGAAGGCAACTGTAACACCGTGCTTTGCTGCAGTGGCTTGTGCGTCAAAAGTCATTGTGGCTGACTACATAGCCTGCATGGCCTTGTGTGCAGAGAAAATAACTTAATTTGGTGTGGATGTTATATACAAAAGCAACATTTTTAACAGATTTTTAAACCTCTTACAGGAGAGATTTGTCCACAGAAATATGGAAAGAATACAGATAAAATACTGCCCAATGTGCTAGTATCCTAAGCAATCCTGGATAGATGGAAGATATGGGATCCTTTGCTGTACGTTAGTAACCAGAGTGTTTAGTTTCCCTAAAGTATGCCTGATCAGGTTTACAGCTTACTGTTTCAGCATCTTTCTTTGTGCCTTAAGGCCTTTTGCAGTGGCTGCTATTTGTGACATTACGGGTTGTGGTAGTTGGTTTCCCAAAATATGTCACATGGGGGTTGTACCCAAGTCTCCTTTTAAAGATTCCCGCCTTTAGATGTAAATAAATGTATTTTAATCCTTTGTCTTCCTCCTTATTGCAAAGAACTTTGTAACGTCATGCTCTCATTTTGTTGTGGCATATCTCTAGAAAACTTAGTGAAACTGTTGCCAACTCTCTTGTTCTGTAAACCTCTCTACCAACCCCATTTCTGATTTAGCAAGTAGTAATGAAGGTGCTAAAATTAGTAAATTGGAGCATCACAGTTCTGGTTTTGTTCATAGTACATTAAGTTGGTGGGTTTGATGGTATCCATTTGGAAGAGTTGCACTTCACGTGCAGCTTTTTGTGACTTGCAGTGACTAGTTTTATTACTAGGAATGTTGGCAACTTAGAAATGCTGTGCCATTGCTGTAAAATGACATGACACAATCACGCTCATTCTATTAGTTCTTTCACTACTTTTTGGTAAATACCCCTTCTTTTAAAGGACTGATTGATCGCTTCTCTGTTCTGAAGATTAAAATGCAATTCTTACACTAGAGATTTTTTTCCAAGTGAACATGGGAAAATCTGTCTTGTTTTGTTAACTGGAGTGCTGTATTTCTTTAAGATGGATGTTAGATATAATGAAGTCCACTGTATCATATGTTACCTGGTATGCCCTTAGTATCTAAAGAAGTCTTACCCAGTTGGCTGGAACAGCAGGGTATCATTTCTGGATTTTGTCTTTAATCTAGCTATTTTTGGTGAGAAAAAGAATGATAAAACATCTCTTGTTTAGTCTGACTGCTCCCATGATGCATATCAGGCACAGAGGGAAAGTGTTTCCATATAGAATACTTAGAAAAAACAGTAAATCCTCCTCATGTTAGTATAGTGCTGTTCCCTGTGAGAAGTAGAATCATTCTTCAGAGCCAGGACAAGGCAAAAATTAGATTAATTCAGGTCTTCATCCATCTACTCATTTGTAGCTGTGTTCTTCATTCTGAAGGTGCAAAGAAAGAGGTGATAAGAGAATTGATTATTTGTTTTAACCCTGTGACTTTATATACAATAACTACTGGAAAAACTGACTTGCAGCAAACTTTGTGTAGTCCCATTTGAGCATTATACATCATAGCTTAACTTGTGATATATTTATTTTAGTAGACTAGTGAAAAGCTAGGATATCTGTGTAAAAAAGGCAAGCTGTTCTGTGTAATATCTGACTTCCTTCCTATATCATGGTCTCAGCCAGAGCTCCAGGCAGAATCTTTGAGCAGCTCATGCCCAGTCTTCTAGTAGGAAATTAGCAGGGATTTGCTATTTTACCTAGTTCATGACACCTGCAGGTACATAATCTCTGAAACCTTTTAGTTCTTTGTCAAGTTTAGTCAAAACTTAAATTTTTACCAGAAAATAGGAAGGAAACCAATGAATGTGGAGACAGCATGATTGCACAGCTTAAAGAAACATGGCTAAAAAAAGCTATTTCTGGAGCTTAGCATTTTCCTGTCTCCTGCAAAAACTAAATGAAACTGCCACGTCTAATCAGTCTCAAGGGCTTCAGCCACACTTTAAGCTTTGTCAGATGTGGAAAGCAGGAGGGACTGATCTCCCAAGGAGTGAAACACTTTAACATTTCTTGAATTTGGGGGATGTCCAGGATATGTATATGGAAATGTATGGTTTGTGATAAATGAGAAGCCAGACCAGCGGACTATTTTTGGCCTTAAAGTGCATGAGGTCAACTTCCACAGTCTCATTACAAAACTTGGAAGCTGTTTTCACCTCTGGTCCAAATGCTGTGCATATGGGAATGCCATACTCTTCATTTTCATGGCTCTACAGCTTTTGGCTTAAATATACTAAATTTTGCAAAAAGGAAGAAAATACAATAGCAGTGAAGCTACAGTTGAAGAACTTCAAAATCCAGAAGTAAAAGCCACTTTTTTGGTTGGTTGTTTTTTTTAAACTCTCTGGATTAACCAACTGCTTTTCAGATTCATTTGGTATACTCTGCATCTTCTGCACTATAGCTGTGATCAGAGCCTCAATTTCTTCTAGTCTGCAAGTAGGTAAAGGACAAAGTGCAGAACTCTGCACTCAAAGCTATCAAACCTGTAATGCAAAGCAGAGTGGCCAGATTTGTTTAAACATTACTTGTTCCTAGCTTTACTGTTTAGCATATGAGACTTGGGTTAAACTACGAAGAATTTAACCTGTGAAGCTTATTTACAATTCAGGTGAACTAATTAACATCTTAAGCTTATATACAATTCAAGTGAACTAATAAACATCTTAAGACACACCGTAGGGGCTGGAAGGGAACTTGCGTGGACCTTTTAACTTAGGAGGCTGACAAAGATACGCCTTCATAGTGGAAGGAGACAGGTAGAATGTCTGAGCCAGCAGGTTCTTTTCTTTAAATACTTGTTGGACATGCTTTTTTTCCCTCCTTTTTTTCCTAGTTTGCCTTTTTCTGAATGAGGCAAAGGTACATGATGTAGTTTATTCTGGAAAAGAGTGGTGTTTTAAATGTGCACGAAGCCTGCAACCCACTTAGGTGCTTCATGTGAGCATGCTATTCTATCATGATGTTCTAACAGTGGTTGTTTAGGAAGACATGAATTAAAGCCTCTTGAGAGGAGAGTGGTAAGGAAAACAGACTTGGATATGCTGCATTAAAAGAACATTGTCTTTGTGCATTAAGTATCTATTCATAAAAGAAGTTTGCAGCTAATTTATTTATGATGTCTAAAACTCAAGTTCTGCAAAGCCTTTGCTTAATTCTCTTATCTTCTACTTAACTGCATACTTCTAAATGCTTAGTTTTTTCATTTAGAGTTTAAGTTTCTTTTGGTCTGTCCTGTGCTCCACCTCTGTGCACAAGAGGTGATTTAGATCCAAGCCTAAGATCAAAACCTTTTTTATAACATAAAGCAGAATGTGAAAATTAAAAAAAAAAAAAAAAACACTACTAAGACTTAGCAAATTCTCTTGTTTGTCTGATTTTGTGGCATGGCTAGAGGAGCTAGTAACCTAGCCTAACACCGTGTGAGGAGAAATTTGTCACAGTTACAACCTAGATGTCTGAGACATTTGTTGAAGTCTTCATGTTTATGTGTTGGCATACAGCTAAATGAAAAACTTCGTCTGATTAGGAGCATGCCATCAAACACTGTACATAATACTGCAGTACGCTCTATATATCTGCCCTGCTGTTGCTGTCCTGTGGGTGGTACTATATTGGCTGCCAGTAAAGACTTAACAATGGCCTTTTGTTTCCTTAGTTCCTCATTGTTCCTGCAATTGTGGGTAGTGCCCTTCTCCACCGGCTTTCTGATGATCGATGGGAAAAGATAACAGCATGGATGTATGGCATGGGACTCTGTGCACTCTTCATTGTCTCCACAGTATTTCATATCGTTTCTTGGAAAAAGAGTCACCTAAGGTATCACTGTAGCTCTTGTATAAGATGTTTTATTTTCGTGTTCTGTGATGTTTCTCAAGTGGTCAAAACCATGATTTTACAGGAGGCTGGAGTGGTACTTTGTACTGTATCATGAAAAAAACACCTTTGGTTCTCTTGGAGGAAATAGTGAGCCAAGCTCATATGCAAACAAACTTACAATGTCTGCTGCCTTTTCACAAGTAAAATATGTGTTTTTCTAGTCCCTAGTGGGTCTTAATCCAGAAGTTGCATGGGAAAAACATAATCTAAGTGCATGATGGATATAATTCCATTGCAGAAATGAGAGCGCTGTCTGGGACTATGACATGCTCAAATACTTTGAGGAACACAGATTTTGCCAAGAGAATTATAATACAGTACACAGCTAACTATCAGAAAGCTGCCTTGGAAATGAGGTAGCAATAGCAAAACTAAGATTTGATTTATTTATTTCTTAATTTTATTTTATTTTTTTGGTCCCATTATGATGCCTGTACAACTCTGGGCCATAAATTGGATTTAACCAGTAGTCATTGAATAGTAACAGTTTCTGGATTAGGCAGTTGATGTGACAGCTTCCTGCCTTCTTGCCAGAGAGCAGGATGCTTGATGGGGCAGAGATGGGGAGAGGAATGGAGGAATGCTCATCTCCTATGTGTCCTGAATGACCTCCTGAAGTTGAAGTCAGCTGGACAGTCTTTCAAATGGTTTTAAGAGGTTATGGAGCTGATGGTATTTTCCCCAAAGTAATTCTGAAGTGTGTGATGAAACTCAGATGATATGAAAGTCTTTCCAAAATCTGTCTTGGTGACTTGTTCTCTCTCTTATTAGGACAATGGAGCATTGCTTTCATATGTGTGACAGAATGATGATCTATGTCTTTATTGCGGCATCATATGCACCATGGTAAGAAATCTGAAGCACAGCTTCAGAATTAAAGCTTTTTCCAGTGTAAACAGTTTATCATTGTGGCTTTCCAAAATCTATAGGTATCTTCTTAGATGCAATTGACCGCATTCCACGTTGCGAAATGTAACATACTTTAATCTCCTGGGATTTGCTGAACAGGAAGTAATATTAAAAAACAGCAGAAAGTAATTTATTTATATTCCACATCCCCAGTTTATGCTTCCCCCGCATCAATGCAAACACACCTTCTGCCTCTCTGTGTAGAATGACCACGTGTCTTGTCCCCCATCATGCCTAAGTTATACCTCTGACTATTTACTTATTTTTATCAGGCCCCACTACTCTTGTGTCAGTATGGTCCATTCATTCATCACTCTTGTCTCTTGAAATCTTTGTACCTCCAGGTTAAATCTCCGTGAGCTTGGACCTCTAGCATCTCACATGCGTTGGTTTATTTGGCTGATGGCTGCTGGAGGAACCATTTATGTATTTCTCTACCATGAAAAGTAAGAATTATTATTTGCATTTAACTTTAAACTGAAATTAAGAGGTGGGGGCTTTCTTACTTTCTGAGTATCCAGCCTTTCACACATTGAAATAAGAGCTTTGAGACAGTGGAAACAGGTGATGAGAATGATGCAGGCTTACATCTCATCAAAAGATAATTGTATTTGCCCTGTCATAAGATGTCTTTAGGTGATATTTTGCCTTCTCTTAAATAGGTGGAAGTATCCACTTTAAAACTTTAACTTTTGCTACAAGAAAGCAGGGGTGAGATTGGGTCAAGTAAGAAACCAGTTGAAATGACGGTTTTCTTATGCCCCTAATTTATGTACATTGTGTATAGATTATATTGCAACATTATGCTGTTTATATATACTGATGCCTCTTGACTCCTGCTGCTTTCTTGGTTTCGTTTGAGGTACAAGCCTTGAGTTTCAGATTTGAATTCTTGAGCCTGCTTTCATTACTTATCCTTAGGGAGGAAGACTCAACTGTTTTCTGTTTTGGAGATGAGCGACTGCAGTTCTTGTCAAATAAAAAAGTATAAGTTGTCTCAACATTTTATTCTCACTAGTACTTAATGCAACTGGCTGCATCTAGGCAGTATTTAGAGAAGAAGGTATTGCCTGCAACTGTAGCATGCAGAAATAAATACTAGCTTTATTTTTGTTATAAAACATTAGTTGTCTGTCTGCATAGAGAACTTTTTGAATACTTTAGTGGACCCATGCTAACATTAAATTTAAAATATTCTCTTTACTGATGAAGGAAATGTTCATTCTCTTGCACACCTTCTTAAATGACTCAAATTGTTCCTTTTTAGGTATAAGATTGTTGAACTCTTTTTCTATTTAGCGATGGGATTTTCTCCTGCTCTGGTAGTGACATCCATGGTAAGGAATGGAACTGTTAACATTGCAAACACACAAACTTTCCTTTTATAACTAGCTGAAGTTCCAGTGCAGCTCTCTTTCTCCTGAAAATATGTTAATTTTAGGCCACCATAATTGTAAATGTTCTCTGCAAAAGAACCAAATATAGTCAGTTATATTTTGGGTTTATAACTTATATTCAATGAAATGCTACCTTGTTTTGTTGAAAACAAATCTGGGACACAAGGTCTAGATAAAAGAGCTTAGGTTCCAACTTTCACTTCTGAAGACCCTCATTTCTGAAAGGATATTGGATGTAACAATTCGACTACTTCCATTTCAGTAAAAAATATAAAGATGTGAAGTACATTAACCTGTCAAGGAATGTTTCTAGATTTTACTATTTATGAACTTACTTAATGTTCCACTTACCACTTACATATTGGGGAAAGAAGCTTTTTCTTTAGGAAAGTGGAATGGACTTCTGATAACATGTCCTTTTTCTTGGTATATGTAAGAGTTCTCTGGAAAACCTGACCAATTGATGTTTTGGTCTGGACCAAGATGGAGGGAAGTAAATTGACTCTTGCCTTTTTCAAAATTACTTAGAGGCAGGAAAGCTAGAATATTTTGTCTCTTACTAGAGGCTTCTTTTTATTGGTGAAGCAGGGGAAAATTGAAAAGTTGAAGTAGTTACAGTGCATCAGTTTGATACAGTTTATCTGGGATACTTCATCTCTCGGCAGTTGGCATGTGTGTGGGGTTTTTTAAAAACATTTCTTGGTGCGTCTGTAAAGTATCCTACTCAGTCTTGTCCACCTCAAAACTTTTACTATTATTTGTAGTTACACATTTTAAATAGCTTTGAATAACCCTCTCTGCTGCTAATATAAATCTGACACCTCTACAAGGTAATGCCTTAACTGTTCCACATGACTGCTGTGCTACACCAAAACCTTGCTGGATGCTTTATCCAACTAGTAGGAGTTGCATTAAACTCCACGCTTACACACAGTAATGTGGCTTTCTTTTTCTCCATGTTTGTTCTGCTAATAAGCATGAAGCAAAACATCAAACTTGTCTTATAATAGCTGGGTAACTCAAGAATTTTCTGTTGTGCTATTGAGACACATAAATACATTATTATGTATTTCACAAAGTGTAATATACTGGTTTTCTCCCTTGTCCGTCTGTCATATCCAAGATGTTTTCAGTTGACAGCCAGCTTTCTTTTCTTCTTTTGTGCATGAAATACCCTTTACCTCCTTTACACTCCACCCCTAATCTTTCCTTGTTAATTGACAGAGCAACACCGATGGACTTCAGGAGGTTGCCTGGGGAGGCGTGATCTATTGTCTGGGTGTGGTGTTCTTCAAGAGCGATGGAGTCATTCCGTTTGCCCATGCCATCTGGCACCTATTTGTGGCCACAGCAGCTGCTGTTCATTACTATGCCATTTGGAAGTACCTTTACAGAAGTCCTGCAGACATAATTCGTCACTTATGAGATATACACATATATAAAAAAAAAATCTGCACTTGGCCTCTGTAACAGTATTATTTGACTTAAGGAATTCGGAGAAATTGGAAAATTGCACAGAAAAACTGCACTGACTTTGGTAGTTCTCTGAACACAATTACTGTGAACTTATGTTGTGTGTGTCCTGCAGTTGCCCTTTGTATGGCAAGTGCTGTAAATAACCAGGATACTGTACTGCAGTACCAAGAGTCCATTCCATGTTAGTAGTACTGGCTACCTGATGTTTACAAATAAATTTTGTATTCTAGTTTAATGTTACAATTTTTAACTATGTGAATTTTTCTAAATTAGTGATTCAAATGGTGAAGTCAGTGCAATAGTGAAAATGTAACTCTTTTGATTTGAAATTGGTTACTATCACCTTTCCACTAGTCATTTATTAAACATGAATCACAGACAAATGATCCACTTTTACCACCCATTATCTTGGTATAATGTGACTTTTATAGAAATTTCCTGTGTTTTTTGTAAACTTTAAAAGTACATTTATTGAACTGAAAACACACAACTGTCATCTATGCAGTTACTCATGTTGCAAAATCTTGCAAGAAATGGTTGCATTCCACATACTGTACTGACAAGCAAACATTGTACCTCTTCCAAAGGTTGTATTACAAGCGTAATTGTAATAACCACTTTTAACAACTAAAATCTAAATGTGATTCCTCTTAGTTTTAACATGATAGCATTCTGCTCATCTGTAATACCACTTAGCACCTGAATTTCGCTTTATCTGTGTGGAAATTAAGTGCTTTAAAGGAAATAGTTGACACGAGTTTCTCCTTGCGATTCCCAGTTCTGCTCCGTGCCGCCCAGTCGGGCAGCGGTTAGATGAAAGCTGACTTACCGCAGGTTGCAGTATTAAGGAAGGTGGACGGCTACTATCCCCCTACCCAAACCAGAGTCAGTTGATTCTCCAGAACATGTAGACATACACCGGTGCTGTAATATTAAGGCTTGGATTTTCAAAGGGAGTTAAATTGGACAACAGAACCAGTTCCCACCAGCTTTCGTTGGGGTTCTGTTGGGAAATCCTGGTCAGAGCAGCAGGTACAGAGCAATTGCTGACCACTTGGAATTCATGGTTGTGGGTTCTTCAGCAAGTTCTTGAACTTCATACGGTGTCGCTTGTCGTTCTGGGACTTAACACAGAGTAAATCTGGTCTTTAACTGTATTGCTGTCTTTCTGTCCAGGAAACCCAAATGTGGTAGCAAGTCGTGACTGTGGAACATGTGCATTAAATGACCAGATGTAGGAAAGTCATTGTAATACTGTTTGCCCAATAATTGTATCCTGTCCCACTATATAATGAATGTCTTATATTAAGATTGACTTTATCCTTTTTCTAATTTACTCAGTTTTTCATGTCAGTATTTAAAAACAAAACCAAAACGTGTTGCCTTTTTCAGATTTTGTTCTGGATATTGCCTGTCTGCAAACAATAAGTAGCAAGATAGGGAAGTTTTTCAAGGTACCGTTTAATATTGCAGCTATATTTGCCAGTGGGTTGCATATTTTAGAATCTATACATTTGTATACGGAATTTACAAGAGGGACAAACTTTAAATTCAAGGCATTGAAGAAGAATTGCTGTATGGTGTTAGCAGGTGCTTGGAGAAACGGCACCACTACAGCAGACTAGTTAACTGCCCCAAAGAGTCTAAATGGAACATCTGGGCAGGTAATTCCTAATACAACAGTCTCGCACATCTGGATGCCTCGGTTTTTTAACATTGTGTCTATTTTAATATTTTCCACTTTTTGTGAGTTCATATATTTTGTTTAAATGCAGTACTGTTAAAACCACTAAAATACATGTAAAGGTTTTCTGTAGTCAAAAGTGAAACTATTGCTTGAATATGTTTGGTTTAAGTTAATTTTTCATGGCATTGCTTTTTGGAGTGTTTGAAATGGTTTTTAAAAAATTTCAATTCGCCAAAAATATTTTGAATTACTGTATTCTAGTCAATATGATAATGAATGTACTAGACTAACAATAAACATTTTGTGCAATTTGGAAACTTGTATTCTTGGTGGTTGGTTTGTGGTTTTTTTTCCTTTCCAGCACTTAGGCAGGAAGGTAAGGGACTAACACCGATAGCACTCTGGATGCGGGAGAGCTGGAGTTGAACATAATGACCCTCATGCTTGCTCAGTTTTTAAATGAAAACAGTAGGAAAGATTACAATCCACATAATTCAACTTGTGGTATGGAAAAAAAAGTATGTTTATGTAAATTTTGGTCAATATTGGGAACTTGCTACTTTCCCCTTTGCTATTCTGTATCAATTTTCTTATACCATCATATTCTGGGGTTTGTTTCTTTTTCAGTTATACAACACTCAAACACACAATTTTGCTTCTCTCCCTATAGCAGTATCATTGCATAAAATACAGACAAGCTGAACTAAAAATGCATTTCTGTCTGGAAAACAACTATGTCAATTGACCTTTGAGGTTTTTCCCTCTGCCTAATTGCAGCTCTCCAGGCTGGTTCCTCCCAGGAGTAACAACAGTGTAATGTTTGTGGCAGTAGCAGAGATGTGATTTCTTTGTCTTCCTGAAGGAAATGCTTTTTAGAAGCACTTGCTTCTCTGTTTTGTATGCCTCTAGGCTTTGGAAATGCAACAAGTACGCGGAGTCTGACTGCAGCAGTGATAACGTGTGTTTTAGTTTTGCAGATGGACCTTTCCGGAGGATGTCTAGGATGCAACAGGTACTCTGAATACTGGATACTTCAGTCTCATCACTTTTAGGTCATATTTTTCTAACATAACATTGTGTGTTTAAAAGCTAATTCAGTTATCTGAAGGGATTCATCTAAGAATTTATTCTGGAGTGCACTTTGTATTGTATTGGTTTTTAATTCAACAGCAAGAAGGAATGTAGAAAGGAAGTATTAATTTTTCTTTATGTTAACAAAAGCAGTGATAAAGCTTCTTTTCCAATTCTGCCTTCCCCACATCCCTCTCAATTTTTTGTCATTATGGTAAGAAATTGTATGTCTGTCTTCTAGGTAAGTATTAAAGTCCTCTCAAGGGAGGTTTGTGTGTCTAAACGTGGTGGTTGCAACTTTGGCTGTGCCTGTTGAAGGTCTCCTGTAAGACCAGGATACTTCAAAGGCTCTTGAAGTATTGTTTGTTTACTGTGGTTTTCCAAAATTTTAAAAAGTTACCGAAATCCCAGATCTTCAGAACTGCTCAGAGTTATCAGACAAGATGGTTCCATTTACTGTGTTTTTACAGCTTTTTGTTCTAATGAATTGCTTTTGCCAGGCAGGCAGTGTTCCAGTCGTTCCACAGACCGGCAGCTCTCGACACTGGCAACACACTGGATGGGGTAACGCACTTGTGAGGCTCAGGGCTGTCGTGGGTCATAAATCGCAGTATGGCTTCTTACGTGATTTTCACAGCTGGTAACGGAACTCTTACATGCCGATATGTGAATTGTGGAAATCACACTGGTGTCACAGCATTTCTAGAGCTGATTCCTGGGGAAATACGTGTGTCGGAGGCTGGAGTGAGCAAGTTAAAAGATTACTAAAGTTTTTTCATAGAATTTTTTCTATTATACATCTTGCTTAAATGTTCTGCGCAGTCAGGACTGTGCTGCTTGTTTGGAAACCTCTTTGAGTCACCTATCGCTGGACCTAACTAAAGAATTGTATTTAGCCATGTGATTTCTCTGGAGGCTAAGGCTGTCACGTTCACATCATGCGCTTGACTAAGTCTTTTCTCCATGATTTGCTATTTTTAAAAGAATGCAGGATGTTAGTCTCTGCTCACTAATTGCTTTCACCATCAATAGGTGTCATAAGATTAAAGCTAAAAATAGTTAACGAAAGAATGGCCAGGATGGCAAGGCGGGTCCTTGCCTGCTCCGTGCCATGGGCGCCTTCAGCCTTTCAGCCTTCCCTGTAGCGCTGAGCAGGTTCTTAGTTTGTGGCATGGCCCGTGTCCTTCAGCTAGAGGCTGCTCGCCGTCGTTCTGCTATTTGAAAGTGTTTCATTCATCATTTGAATAAATTCAGTAAGCACTGTTATAATCTGGAAAGGGAATGTGCATAGGACACCCGAAACGTTCGCTAGTGGCTATTTGGAAGCATTTGGATGCTTTTAATTTGGTGTCACAGCAGTGCTGGGAGGACCGGTGCTGCCCAGCCGTGGCACAAGCAGTAGTGGTAACGCTGTGCCTGGGACTAAACGCCCCCAGGCTGCTCAGCGTCCAGTTTTGCAGCCTGGCTTGAAAACTCAGAATAAAGAAGTTGGAGGTGAAGCGCCTCCAGAGTTTCTGTACCACAGACAATCTGAATGAACCAAGTAGTTCAGCCTTACAGGTCCAACCTCTAGGGAAAGCTGCGGTTTCTTTAAAAAAAAAGTTTTAAAATTACTGTTTAGATAATATTTTGTAGCAGGCTGACATTTTGTTAGTGAGCTGGGTGCCTGTTTACTGGCTTGTTTTCACCCCGGGCATCCTTCACCATCCGTGGTGAGCCTGACTGCGAGCAGTAAGGGTGGCAACGCTTGTTCCCTCTGTAGAACCAGGGCATTTGTTACTAAGGATAAGCTGGGGAACCAAAATCCTCTTGCAAAAGGCTAGCAGGGAAGCCAGCACCAGTTTTGTAACAGAAGTTACATCATTGACTCTAATGAGGCTGGTGTGCTCTCTGAAGGATATAGTCAGATGGCTGGGTTGCTTAGCAGCATGAGCCCTGCTGGCGGTGGATTTGTGTGCCCAAATCCTTTAGGTGCCTTTGAAAAATCTCCCTTAAATTTTCATGTAGGTGAAAAGCTGTTAGTAGAGACCTACTGAATCGGTAGGTTTAGCTCCAGCAGCCATCTCCTCACTTTCTGGCTTGTTGTGTTTGCTTCCAGGAGCGATGCAGAGCTGTGGTGTGCAGGCAGTGACCAGCCATGGTATGTGGCTTCCGTGACATGATCAGCCAGTGACCGAGCCTCGTCTCCGACAGGATGTTCGGACCGAACCACAGGATGTTTGGATGGAGAGCTGTAGTTATTCACGGTGTTGAAACACTGACACCCAACCCACACAGCTACTGAACTTAGGGAGCCCGCGGTACGTTTGGCTTCAAAACCAATGACTGAGTAGCACCGTAAAGGCTGAAGGATTGAACATCCTTGCTGGGGGAACTCAACCATCTTCTCGAATTAAAAACCATGCACTTGGGAAGCTAAGGATTATAGTTTAGGAAGGGAATATGGAATTTTTTTTTAAATATGTGTCTTCATATATGAACATGTTTGAGTGAAAATTGCTTTTGTCTTGAAGCTGATGGTGATGCTGAGCAGCTTAATCAGCCTCCTGCTAAATCACTGAAAATAAAGCTTGAAGGGACTCTGAGATATTTTTAGTCCATCCTCTGCCTGCAGGCAGGATGAACTCTGCCTGTCATTCCTGACATGCTTGTCCAACCTGTTCTAAAAAGCCTCTAACAATAGGCATTTCACAATCCTCCCAGGCAGTTTATTTCAGTGTTTCACCCTCTGCCCTCTTAGACTTTTTTCTGCTGTCCAAACAGTATTTTCTTTGCTGTAATTTAAGCCCATTACTCCTTGTCCTGTCTGCAGTGGGCTCTGAAGAGCCCTTACAGGCAGCTTTTATATAGCTGGAGACTGTCACTTCTTCCCTTGCTTTTTTTTCTCCCCTAGATTTAAACAAACTCAATCCTTTCAATCTTTCTTCACAGCCACTTTGTTTAACAAACAGAGCCAGCGGGATGCTCCAGAACGACTTCAGGCACCATCTTCCCGGTTGATAATGTGATACAGGGACATGAGAAATTAGTGACAGTGCAAAAGGCGGGAGAGGTGGAAGCAGGAGCTGTGATCCTGTGTTTCAGGGGAGGGGGACAGCCAGCCTGGGGCAGGCAATCCCCGAGGAACCAGCGGGGAGCTGAGAGGGGAACTGCCGGAGGAGAAATCGGCCCCTCCTGGGGCACAGCATTGCCTTGGAAGGAGGAAAATCCCTGAGGGACGGCAGGAAGGAAAAAGGGAACGGCACTGGCTGGGGAGGGGGTTGGAAGCATCACACAGTTGGCTTTTACGCAACCAGGGGAGCGTGAGAGTGTCAGGCGCTGCAGAGATGCGGCGTGGCTTCTGGCCGTGCAGTTCAGGGGAGACAGGAGCTGGGACAAAGCACCAGGAGCCTTCGGAGCACCCTGGCCGCGGCCTGGGGCCGTGTACCACACAGCTGGGCAAAGGTGCAGCAGCAAGGGTGACCTGGAGCTGGGTGCTGGGCACCCACCGGGGAGCTGCTGGTTGCAGCGGTGCCACTGCCATGGGCTGGGTAATTTCTGTGACGTGCCTTGGTGAGGGGCTGCGTGCCTGCGGCCAGGTCCTGCTCCAGCCCAAGTGCTCCTCTCCCAGCTCTGGCATCCCAGGAGAGCTGCTTTTCCTTCTTCTTAGCTTTTTTGTTCCGGCTATTGGTTGGTCTTATTGTTCTGTGAGTGGGGATTTTTTGTTGAGTGGTGGTGGGTTTTGTTGGGGTTGGGTTTGTTTTTTTGGTTGGTTGGTTGGTCGTGCTTTTTTTAAAAAAACCTAACTCTGGTTTGCTTTACTTTCTGGGCTTCTTTCTTAGTATTTTAAAGCAATCTCTGCCCCATCCACAGTGCTGTGCTTGCTCCCCACGCAGCTCCCAGCAGTGCCTCCAGGACGGTCCCTGCCTCCCAGCCGGGCTGTGCTGGGGGTCCCACCAGCCGCACGCTCGCTGCTCCCCGGCAGCAGAGCACTTGTCATGCTGCAAATAACTTCCCAATTGAACCAAGGCCAGGGCAGGATCAGTGCGTGGCAAAGCTGTGGTGCTGATGGGGTGATGCCGATGATATCCGAGTCGTTGGCCTCGCGGCCCCTGGCCATGGGTCTGGTCCTTGCAGGAGGGGGGGTCTCTTATCCTGCTGCAGCATCCCGGAGGGAGAAGAGCACTAGGGAGGATTGAACTTGGTATTAAGCAGAAAAAAACGTGATGGTGGTTTTTTGAGCTGAGCCCAGCGCTTGGGAGCTGCGACGGCTCTTGCGTGACCCCTTGCGTCAGCGCTGCCGGGCCCGGGATACACTCGGTGATGGATGACGCTGGGGCAGCAGCGTGTGCGCAGCGGGCTCGGTGCTGTTGCAGAACTGTGGTTCTGCAGTCGCACCCACCGGTATCTCCCTTTTCTCTCCTGCACATTTGCATTTAAGGGATGATTACATGTAAAAATGAAATGCAAAGATGTAGCAGAAACACACTGGTCATACTCAGGCATGAGAGCAAGTCCTATTTATTACTTTCAGGTATCACTTTAAGGCTCTGTTCAGTTTTTGTTTGATGTTTTTTTGTTTGGTTTTTTTTTTTTTAAATCTGGCCTGATTGGCTATGGACAACCCAGCTACCACACATGCTGTGGGTACGGCTGCCTGTTTATTTAGCTCCTAAATAACTTTTTTTAAGCAGCTCGATAAGCATAATAGAGAGTCTAAAGAGTCTCAAAGTTTCTTAAATGTTGACAGGTTTCCAAAAAAATGGGGCTTGATTTAAAAAAAAAAAAAGAGCTAAAGAACAGGGAACCATGAATGTCCTGGTCCTGGAAGAGCTGCCGGACGCGGCCAGCGGCAGAGCAGGGCTCCGCTGTACCTGGCAGAGGGGCACTCGGGACAGGCTGCTTATGGCAGGCAGAGCTGGGCAGTCCCCACCGCTGTGTGCGGGTCCTGGCTCTCGGGACTTCTCCTGGAGGCACCAGGAGCAAAAAGCAAAGCCTCGGCCGCGTTAGAGCCTGGGTCTCCAAAGCCGGCGTGGCGTCCCTGCCAGCACGCAGCGCTCGCAACACGATAAATGACACCCTGGTGTTGATGCCACTAATCCAAAACATGTTCTTTACACCTCGTAAAGATGTGTTTGGTTTATGTCTCCAGGGCCTGGGGAGGAGGATGAGCAGGAGGAACAGGAGGAGCTGGTCTTGGGCCTTGTGCCCAGCCTGCTGTGGCTTTTTCCTTTGCAGCCCCCGAGACGTGGGGTGGCTGCGGGCGGGTGGTGGGAGCCGGGGGGGGGTCACGATCCCACGATCCTGGGGGTGTCTGTCAGCGTCTCCCCGCAGGCGGCTGGCTGGGCCCCTCAGGCCTCCAGAGGGCACCAGGCACCAGCAGATTAAAAACTCAATTAAAAGCTGCCTTGATTGAGCTGGTTCAGGGTTGTGGGGCGGCACAGGGGGCTGCACCTCACTGGGAACCGGCACACCCCCCCCCCCGCGCAGTTTGGGCCGGTACCCCCGGTGTTTGGGGGCCACCTGGCTCGGGGGCGAGGTGGGTTTGCAGCCATGCAGTGAGTTTTGAGGGGCTGAGCCCCCGTTTGCGTGCTGCTTTGCAAAGAGGCGACGGTGGCCTCCCGGGTGGGAGCGTGGAGCCAGTCAGTGTCTGTCACTGGTGGGAGTTACTGGGAGCTTTGTTTTAACGGTGTGGGGAGAGCGGTGGTGCCTGTTTCACCGTGTTCTTTATTTAACGTTGGCAGCAAAGTGACCCGAGGTGTTCACAGAATGGGGGACACGGGATGGGGATGCGGGATGGCTTCAGCACAAGTGTGCACCTTGGTGGAGCCCTGGGCTGGCAGGAGGGCCGTGCAGGAAGGGTGAAGTCCCGGGGGGACAAGCTGACACTGTGCTGCTGCAGTGGAAAAGCGCCCGGCCGCCCGCAGCCAGCGTTGCACAAGCAGAGTTGCACACACGAGTGGCGAGACACCCCGTTGGCGTCGCTGCTCATGGTGATGCTGCTCAGTGTCAGACCCCCCCGCGCCGGGCACACGGGGTCTCGCTCTCACGAGCACGTGGGCACCGCTCTGCTCATCACAACCGGCTGGTGACGGGCGAGCCCCGCACGGGTTTCACACTCCTCGATGCCCTCGGCTCATTTTGGGAAGGAAATGGCCCGTGCGGTGCCATGAACCTCCGTCAGGGCCCAAGGGGCACGAGTCGGGCTCAACCGTCAGCGGCCTCTTGGCAGGAGCGGGCACACGCCGGGGAGGCGCAGCGGGGGGGGCAGACAGGTGTGCACACACACCCCCCCCACCCACACCCACACCCCCCCCATGGTCTGCAGCAGATTTGCTTTAAAAACACACACACGTGTGTGTGTATATATATAGAGAGAGATATACATTCACACATATCTATAGCCATAGGGTTGGGAGGGTTTTTTTTGGGGGGGGTGGGAGGGGGATATACACACACACATACACACAAAACTATGGCTATAGGTATGTGTGAATCTATATCAATACACATCTTTATACACAGTTGTACATATACACACACATGCATTGAAAAGTTTTATCTAGCTCCATAATCTACATTATATACCTAAAATAGATTATTTTATACACTTATGACATTAAAATGCTACTATATATGCTATATTAATAATAATTCTTAAATAATTGTACGTGTATATGCTATTGAATATCTAATTCTATGTGAAAATCCTCTGTCATGTATATTATTGTATATAAAAAAATACAAATGTCTCTAAAAGCATGTGTTATCTATGTTACATAAAATATAGTAATAAAAAGCTGCTGAAGAGACACAGCATCTAGAACACATTACACATTAGAGGGATTTTATCTTAGAGTGGGACTTGGTACCTGACCAAGTTTGGTTCCTGTGAGTGTGGGGTGGGGCAGCATGTCATTATAACCACTAAAATCTGTTTTATATATAGAAATATAAATTGAATTTATTGAAAATATGCTCTTAATAACACAGAACATTATAGCAATAAAATATTTAATTATAGATACATAAATGGTAACCTAGGTTATTAAATCCTGCTAAATCTGCTGTATGACCATCTAACTGAATTTATATACCTGTATATACAACTGTAACTCTATAAATACACAGAGCTATGGACACACAAGCACACACGCATGTGAACACAAAACTGCATATGTGTATATGTGTGTCTTACGACAATCTATTTGGTGCATACTATATAGCATATGTCATAAAACCAGACCCTTACAGCAATAATAAAAAAAAAAAACCACACACAAAAAAACCTCCAAAACAAGCCCTCTCTTTATGCATATTACAAAGCTGTGTTAGTGAGTAAATAGTGATCAATATACTATATGAAATACAGTTCTTACATTTGTATCTACATAGAGATGTACAGCGAGAGAGACTGTGACACACACACACACACACACACACACAGTGTTGGGGGAAGGCACACGAGTGTGTGTTACAGCAATTACATTTTGGGCAGAATATATTACATATGTATCTATGTGTGTCTATTAAAACCAGACTTTTTGAATCAATAAAATGTGTGTGTATTTAAAAAAAAAAGCCATGTTAATTAAGTAGCTGCTGTTAAATATGCTATATGAAAGTGTAATTATTAAATGTATATCTAGCTCTGTGGGTATACAGATATATAGATACACCTGCATGTACACACATGGGCAGGGGAGAGAGACTCTGTGTGTGTGTAGTAGAATGACTATGTATGGCGACATATATTAAAAATCATACCTTTATATTAATAAAATATGTATATATTTATAAATAAAAAGTATAAAACTAGCTTGTAAAAACAAAATTTGCTAAATATGCTATATAAAATATAATTTCAACATTTTAATACACTTTTTTTTTTATATGTGTATGTGTAAAAACGTATTAACTTTTTAACTATCTGGCATGAGTGTTCATGCGCACACGCGCGCACACACACGCACACACACAGAGGCACGGGACAGAGCCGAGACAGAGAGTGTTGCTGTGTTATTCAGACATATATTTTGTGTGCAATATATACTACATATTTAAAGCCAGACCTTTATATTTCACTGATGACTATTTTTATATGTATTTGCCTATAAAAAATATAAAAAAAAAAAAACCAACCCAAAACCCTTCTGTAATACATGCTATATGAAAATATCATTATAAGTTTCTATATGGGTAGGTAGATACTGGGGGGGGGGGGGTGTGTGTGTGTGTGTGTGCGCGCGCGCATCTGTCTGCACATGCCTGTGTATACTATAACTAGTGTACCTTGTGTGTAATATGTACTGTATGTTAAAATCAGATCTTTATAGCAATAAAATATATAATTACAGATACAGAAATATAATCCTAGATTATTAAGTTCCAGTATGCTGTATGAAAAGAGAATTGAATTTATAGCTGCATATACAGCTCTGTGTGTATATATACACACAGAGAGATAAGCTATATAAACACATCTATGATGTTGAGAGCGTGTGTGCGCTTATGCGTATGGGTATTATGACAAATCCTGTGCAAAATATGTAGCATTTATTGTAAAAGCCCTTTATAACAATAAAATCTATTTTTATATATTTAAATGCTATATTAAGCAGTAAATTCTGACATACTACAGGAAATATAATTATTAATTTTATATCTATATAGACATATACAGAAAGAGAGCCAGCGAGCAAGTGATACGGGGGGGGGGGGGGTTGTGTGTGTGTGTGTGTGTACACACAGGGCAGGGGGCAAACACGTGCGTGTGTGTGTGTGTGTGTGTGTGTGTGTGTGTTACAGCAAATGTGTGTGTGGGGTGGGGGTTTTGCCTAATATACAACATATATATATAGTAAACCCAGACCTTTACAGCAATAAAGTGTGTGTGTGAAAAAAAGCTATAATGCCATACTGATCAAGGAAATTATGCTAAATATACCACCTGAAAGTATAATTATTCAATTTATATCTCTGTGTGTGTGTGTGTGCGCGCGTGTGTATATATACACGCACACAGAGCTGTATAGAGCTACAGATGTATGTGAAGATACACACACACACGGGGGCAGGGAGGAGGCGAGAGAGTGTATATATACATGCATGTTCATATTGAAACTAATATACTTTGTCTCTCCAATATATTGAAACCCAGACCTTTATATTAAAAAAAAATCTACTTTATATATTTATAAATAAATATCTAAAACTAGCTTTTAAGAATAAATTCTGGTAAATATGGTATATAAAATATAATTTTAAAACTTTCTTCTATATACACATATTTTGTGTGTGTATATATATATATACACATTTTTATATTTTTCATATATATATATATATAAAAAAATATATATAAAAAAACCAAACCCTAGTGCGCATGCACACATGGCAGGGAGGAGATTGAGTGGGTGCATGTACCTGTGTTATTAAACCATTTACTTTGTACACAATGTATACCAGCTGGTAATCCCCAGCCTTTTGTGTGTATCTATATCTCACGCTATGTGGCCAGCTAGCTACAGAGTGGGTACTACAACAACTCTACGTTCTACATAATACAGCATAGATACATTGAAAACAGTCCTTTATATCAATTAAATCATTTTATATGTCTATAAACTATTTTATTAAAGTACATTCTGCTAAATATGCTGTAGGAAAATATAATTATTAAACTTCTAGATACAGAGAAAAAGAATGTGTTTGACAGTGTGTGCACACGTACCTATGTGTATTATAACAAATATACTTTGTGCATTAATGTAACATATATATTAAAACCAAACAGCCCTTTATACCAATGAACTCTCTAGCTATATATGTAGCCATATTTTAATGACTAATGTGGATAAATAAAGTGTCAGGAATTAGTTATTTTCTCGCTCACTGTATGCACTGCATATAAACTGCCTAAGAGCATGTACTATCTGCTATGTCTTCTATATAAATTATTGTCGAAAGGTGATTAAAAGTAATGTTATTTTGTAAACTAGAATAAAAAAATACTCCTTAATATACAGCATTTTATGGATGTATTGGTCTGTGCATTGTATATTAATAAATGATCACATCTCATGATAAATAAAGGGTATGTAAATGATGTAATAGAGCATACACCGTAATTTTAATACTAATATATTATTACATAGAAGTAAAACACTGTCTTAAACCAGGCCGTAGTCCTAAATATACTACAATTAGCAATACATCATCTAGAGCCACGTTTGGTGCGGTGCGTTCACTCTCGGAGCTGGGCCCTGGCGGCAGGTTGGGGGGATTTGCACCCCCCGTTACCTGGGTCCGCCCCCCCGTGGGACGCAGCCGGGGCCAGAGGCTCTGGGCGCTCACAGACCAGCGTATGGGGGAGGAAAATTAACCCGTATACACCCCCCGCCCCCGGCAAAGCCCTCTGCCCGACCCGACACACCAGAGCAAGCACACAGTTGAGAGAAGAAAAATTTAAAAGTTTATTAAACATTAAGAATAACAGACCAAAAAAAAAAAAAAAAAAAAAGGATTTGGGCTGAACAGCATACAGGATGCAATCCATTTCATGTCATACAGTTAATTTGATCTTATTTGTTAAACTTGTAATTAAACAGATGCTGTCTTGTGGTGTTGCCAGAAATACGATGGTTGATCACTTGTAAGTTTTAATACACTTTTCTTTTTCTTCACATAGAAAAAAAAAGTCAACAAAAAAATAAAAATAAACTGCACATCTCTATTGTAAATTACATGCAAAAATAGTCTCAAAGCAGTAACTGGGGTTATTACAAACCCACAGAGGCAAGACATTCAAACGTTAGGGGTGCTCCGGCACTGCTGGACTCACCCCACTTGCACGCCGAGCGTGTTTGTGCTGGTCTGCGCAGGCACAACCAAGGGGCACGACGCCTCGCTCGGGCGCCTTCCTCGCACTTTGAATTTCTTGCTTTTGTGGATTCAAGTCAGAACTTTATTTCCATGGTGCTAGGTTTAGTGACTTAGCACCATTCAAAAAAAATAAACCAAATAATCTTCCTCTGCCTCCTCTGCCACGGGCTTTCCCACGGAGAGCCCCGAGGTGCTCGTATTCACAAATACATCTCAAATTCAATTTATTTTGAGAGGGCATTCTTTTTAAAAAGAAAGCATTCACTTCTAAGTTTCAGCAAAAACAACAAAAAAGAAGACAAGCATTTTACCAATGCTTATGGTTTAATAGAGGTCAGTGAATTATTTAGACACGCTATTAATTATTCTGCAAATATATATAATTCTATTTTTATAAAATTACAATTTCTTATACCTACAAGCTCCTTCATGAGCAACAAAGCCATCAGAGGTGTGATGAGCCCAGCTAAGCCCTCCTCGGGAACTGAAAATGAGCTGAACTTTCTTATTTTGGGGAAACAACCTTGTTTGTTAAGAGAACCTGGTTTTTTTCCAAGTTTTAGCCCATATTATTTTGCCTTTTTTTCCCCCTCTCTCTTTTCTTTAAGGGGGAGCTTTTCCGAGGAGCCAGGATACCCAACTCCCACGGCAAGCCGTGAGTGCCCAAGGCCCACAGGCTCCTCTGAAAGTCCTCGCCCCAAACAGAGAAGGCGCCAGCGTGCCCGAGCCGGGTGCGCAGGCTGACGCTGAGCAGCCTTCGGCCTCGCTGCAGCACCCGTCAGCCCTCCGAGCCGCACGCCTCCTGCGCAGCAGGATGGGGCCAGGAGGCATCTGAGCAGCTTTGGGGCTGCCAGGCAAGGTAGCTGCTGGGAACCTCTGTGCTCCTCTGCAGCCCCGACAATAAATCCGTGATATCCAGCCTACAACAACTACCATCTCCCACCCCTTCCCTGCCCAAATGAAACAACAGAATTCTCTTTAATTTTTTTCCACGCTGTCTTTGACATTTTGAAGAAATCTTTGTGGTTGCAATGCAACCTGCCAATGGCGCTAGCTAGGTACGTACCAGCTGACCTCATGCACACCACTCCTGCTGTTCAAGCGTCACCCCAAGAGTAATTGTCGTGAGGGCGATTATAAGCTGTGGCAATTTGCTGTGTTGCTGCTAAAAGTGTATCCGCTGCAGCGGCTGGCTGAGCCCTGCCACCGTCAGGCTTCTTCCAAAGGAAAAAAATAACGTTTATTTCATAGTGGCGATAGCAGGTACACCGACTTGTGCCAAAGTCTCCTTTCTCCACCCATGCATCCAGTGCCTTATACTGACCTTTAGAAAATAACTTACTACACTTTAAACTTTGCTGCAGCACATGGAAATTCAATTTGCTGAATAAATGGTCCACAGGCAAGTACTGCGCGTTAAGGGACGTTGACAAGTCAGGTATGTTTGAGGAAAAATACTGGTAAAATGCCATTGATGCGAGGGTATTTTTAATGCTGCGCAAAATGTTGAGTCCTTTGTAACAATCTCCTGAAGCATGAATAATGATTTAATGGAATGAACAACCTTTTTATTTGAAAATAATGCCAAAACACTTAGAAAACTGTGAGCAAGACATGTAGCACCGTATTTTCCTCACATGTTAATAACTCACATATTTCCTCACATACTACCGTATGCAGTACGTACAACTGTATACATGAACAGAGCTATTTATAAAAAAAAAATCAGCTGGAAACAGATTCTAGCAGCAGCAGCAGATTAGAAATGACTATCAGTTTTTTCGTGTTACATATTCTTTTTCTGCCTTTACAAAATATTGTATTGTCCTATCAATAGCTGACTGAAATCCATGTTGTGCTTTGTCCCTATTAAACAGTTTCTTCATGTGTTTCTGATGGAAAATAATAAAGTCTCTCTTTTTCAGTAATATGGAACATCCTGGAAAGCCATATTACTTCCATAAAAAATTAATTTAAAGCACAGAACATGCCGGTGTGCCAGTGGTAGGCTTAAAATATTAAAGGTTTTAAAAAAAACCCAAAACAACCAACAAACCCCTAAGCATTTCCTTTCTGTACAATAATGGAGAATATATATCTTTGCTATATATTTTAAACATGGAATAGCTTTTTCTTTTTGCTATATATATGTCTTTCAAAATACATTGTCAGTATTTGTACTTGAAAAATACTGTACAAAACGAACATACTATAATTATTCTGTATAAACTTTATACATTTTATAATATCTATTCTTTTGGTCTATAGTAAACACTTAGATTGATTGGATTAACCACAGTATATGACAACACCATCCCCTTCTGAAATACACCAGTGTCTCTTACATTCATTTTTCAGAAGTCCACTTTATATTAGAACATACACGTTCAAAAGCAAATAAGAGTTTAAAACAATAAAGTTCAGAACCATCAGTTCATGTCACACTCAAAACAACAATCACTAGGAGAAATGGGCTTTGCAAACCAGTGACTTCTTCTAACTGAATAAAAGTGATTTTTAAAACAGCAAGATATAATCCACAGAAAATATATTACAAAACATGGGAAAAAACAACTGAATTTAGGTATTTATTTAATTTTAATCACGAAATAGAATTTGAAGAAATGCATAACTAACTGAAAACAGAAAAGCCCCTCAGATTTTGACATTGGATCTGATTTGATACTATTAATTTTGTTCTCATTTCAACTAATTATCCTGCTTCTTATACATGCGCTCCCTATAGCAGGGATACAATTAGCATGCTGACGTTAATGCGTCTTTTACTTTATAACTTTTTGTTAAAGACATTAAAACTCCTGTTGGGTAGGGAAACCATCCTACGTCCACTAGGAACATCCGGGCAGCATGCGCGCTAGCGTACAATAGGATTATTGCTTCAGGTACAGACAGTGCAAAATACACACTCTGTGGTCTACCAACAGTACTCCTACCTACCTGGGGTCTGTGGAAAGAAAAGGAATCTTAATAGCTATAGAGAAGCCATTATGGGATCTATAATGAGTATAGCTAAGTCAGTCTAACAGCACTTTAAATCTGAAAACAATTATCACCAAAACTTAAAATACAACAAAAGCAATCTATAAATTAATATTTCTGCAGTGTAGTACTAAATTATTTGTGCACTTTATTAGCATGTTAACTTTTCTGATTAGACATACTTAAACAATAGCTTGTTACTCTCGAAAAAACTGAGATCTACTTTTTTTTCTTTTTTCTTTTTTTCCTTTTTTTATAATTTATACTGGGATCTTTCCAAGTAAATCAGGAGGATGGAACTGGTTACAATAACATAAAAACCCTAATCTGAAGCAGCACTGAAAAAATATAATAAAAAGCTTACTATGGCGGTTCTCAACAGTCCAGGTAAAAATGTGGCACCCTTTGAAGAGGGCTTCATAAAAATGGGAAGTGCTGAGATGCGTGCGCACGCACACACACACACACACGCACAAGCACACACACATACACGGACGTGTGAACGCACATGTGCACACATACGCAGGTACACGCATACGCAAACAAAAGAAAAATAACGTAAGTCAGTTTTGTTTCTGCTTCTGGTAAAGTGCTGAAGACAGAAAGGTTGGTTTGGGTGTGGTGCTATCAAACAGGAAACACATTGTCCATCTATTCAAATGCCAACCCGCAACAAAAAACAAAAACAAAAAAAAGAAAAAAGAAAAAAACCCACTCCCCCCCCTCCTTGAATTTACAGGGGACCGTGTCGAGCTTCGTACTTTGCGAGGACGTTCTTGCATTTGCCCAGCTCTTTCCGTAAGTCGGCCACCTCCTGGCGGAGAGCCGAGTTCTCCTTCTCCAGAAACGAGGCGCGGATGGCGATCTGGTTCTCCTTCAGCCGGCGGGCATCCCTCGATCGCTTAGCAGCCATGTTGTTCTTTCTACGCCTTGCCCAGTATTTGTCATCCTGCTCATTAAACACAGACAGAAACGAACAAGACGTTAGGTTTCAGTAAACTGAGCAGCCACCCCCATGTGCTCTTCGCCACTGCCTCCGGACTGGGGATGACTTCTTAACTCTGCACAATGCCAGGCACTGCTGGGACAAATGTTACGGATTTACATGGCATAATCCACCCAGGGAGCACAGATGCCTGCCCGTGTTTCTGTCAAAACGTTTACGATAACCCCCTCATCCTCTTGGCTGTGAATTCCTCCAAGGAAAAATGAAGCAATATTCCAGGAGCACAGTTCATCTCACATCTCCGCTGACCTAGTTAGCACATCCACCTTCGGATGTGGTGACTCACTCTCTACCGGTTGCTGGAGCGCTACTAATTACCTCCTGTATGTCCCCGCTCGTCTTTGCCAGCCAACACCTGGTTCACTCTCTTTGCTGGTATCATCCATTTCGTCTACCGTTCAGCTCTTTTTTCTGTTCAAAGCTCTTCTCTACAGAGCCCCAAAGCGTTCCTATTTGTACCCTAGAACAGCAAGTCACTGGAAGAGGATTCCTTGGCACAACAAGGATGGCTGCTTTGGTACCATCCGCAAAGAGATTAGTACAATAGGCTTTGTGGAAAAAAAAGCACTTGCCAGAAATAGGTCCACTAACCTCTGAAGTTTCATCACCTAACACATTCCCGAAGTGTTACCCCTAAAGATTTGCCTCTAGGAGATCACCTTATTGCACTGATGCATCAATGGCTCTAAAGTCACGACTTCATTCCACCTGATTTTTCCACTCTTCAAATGAAGTGGCCTTCAGTGAAATGGCAGCTTTAATGTTGCTTTGAAACTGAATTAAGTTCTAGAAATTTGGAACAACTCGGTAAATACAAAGTGGGTAGAACCTCACACAAAAAGTGAAATTCAGTCCCCTGCAGAGTGAGAGCGATGCAGCCATTCACTCTCAAATTCCTGGTCAAGCCATACAGCTCAAACTTCCCCACGTCATGGAGTCATCCCTCCATTTTTATACGCTTCCATTTGCTTGTGTGGCTCTCTTGTTTCACCAAATGTGGTAGCACAGTTCCACATCCACCACAGGGACCACGAGCCATCTGCTCCAACGTTGCTCTGAATACACAAATACTCACCGCTCCTCTGTCCTTCACCATGAAGCGTGCCAGGCCTGATACTGCTGCTCTGCATCTTCTCCCGCTGCTTGCATAAAGGCAAAGCAAGAGCACGACGACTGCTAGAAGTACTCTACAACTGCTTTATATTAGTTTAGCTTAACGAGCTGTGCAGCAATGCTGATTTGGAGTCAGCGCATCTCTAAACTGCTCTTCACCTGTACTTAGATGGGATCCCCAAAAATCCTCCTAAAAACAAGCATGCAGCAAAAAGCTATGACCCAAATCTCGTTTATAATTTCCCATCTCATTCCACTCTATAAAAATCAGCTTTAAGCAATTTATTAGTGTGCCACCTAGGCTTCATCCATCTTTATTTTAACAAATTGCTACGGCAAATCCCTTAATCCAGGCCTGAAAGAGGTAAGGCTGGCGTTTCCAAATCACATGCAACCCAGAGACGATTGACTGGTCTAATCTGCTTACCCTCCCCCAGAACTCAACAGCCATTCCGCATGCCAGGGCAGAAGCAGCACTTGGGTCAAGCACTCTGAAATGAGTCAAGGGCAACCGATGTGATTATCTCTGGGAAAAGAGAGACCCTGAACTTCCAGTTCCATCTTAGGCTGAAAGCATTGCACACTGCAATGACAACAGAGCATCACTGGTAGTAAAATTTGCGCGGGTAAATAATGACATGGTGCAGATAAACCTTTCTAACTGAAAGCTGAGGATACTACAGACAAAGTAACAGCAACACACCACCTGAACACTACTGGCATTGTGATTTCTGTGCTTTTACCTTGCACAACAGTATCCTTAGGGATAAAAACAGCAAATAGCATCAGCTTCTCTCCCTAATGCTATGAATCTGGTGTAAACACATGGCATCCCAGTCTCTTCACGCCACGCAGCCAGGGATTCCCACTGACCCCAGCAGGCTTTCATCTGTGTCTTGGGGGGCAGTAGCAACAGTGGAATGAAATTCTGCACTGAATACCACCGATAACAAAGATCCTCTTGGAAATCACATACTGGGAATGGAATTTTGCAAATAATAACAATTTTCACAGTTGTTTGATGAGCTGAATCAGTTGATCAATTTGTTTTGCTCTCTTCATGTTCTTTGCTCTTCACATCTCAGAAGCACTGAGAGGCATAGACAAGGGTGCTCTTTCTTTTTAAATACTGTATTGTTATTGTAATATATTAAAAATATTGTATTAAAATACACTTCTTGGGAGAATAATTTCATTCTGTTTTCCTACAACTAGTTCAGATTCTTTCACCTAGATTAGTAGTGTTTACTATAGTGTTCCCATTCCTTATTAAACACAGAGCTAAAGAAACTTCCAAACAGGACACAATATACTTCATTCTGTCATTATCAGGGACCTCCATGGACCCTGTAAGAGACGGATTCTTCCTTGAAGAATTCACAATCTATGCTGATGAGACAGACAGAGGATGGAGGGAAAGGAAACATGATCAGACTGTTTCATAAGTGGGAAATATGGGACAAAGTAAGCTAGTCCAAGGTCACGCAGGAAGTTTCTGGCATACAAAGGAAATGAATATTGATCTCATGAATTTCAACTGTTGCATAACTAGTAAGGGACATCCTCCCCTCAGTCTTACTCAGAACCATTAGAGTTTTATTCTACAACAAAGTCATATTTAGTTTAGCAGATTTATCTTACATGAGAAAACAGATTCATGCTCCAAACCTGTATCTCAGAGAATAACTGTCACAGAGTCTGTACGAACAACCTCGTCACCAGTTCCAATTTACCTTCAGGTCATCTGGAATGAAGACTTTGCGAGCTTTCTTAATCATTGGCTGTGGTTTCAGCTCTTCTTCAGAGAATTTGCGCTTACGAGGGTCAAACATCTCCTGGCCAGGAATACTGGAAAGAGCAAGATCTGCAGGATCAGGTTCGTAGCCAACAGGAACCTGGATAGTCTCGGGATCAATGGGACTTGGTGTGTTTCGGTTTGCTGGCAAGATCTGACCTGGAGAAATAAAGGATAAATTCAGCTATGTTAGAAGAAAATATGTAAATAATATCATTGAACATGAATTTTAGAAGATCTCTAAATACTTTACAAGCAATATTCTTTAAGCTTTCGCTGTAATTGTGGTATCTACTCTTGCTAAATATCAGATTGTCCATTTTGTAGGGTGCATATTAAGATCCAGACACGCTCATGCCATTATTTCCAGAATTGGTTCCTAATTCTATCTGCTAATCTTGGATGCCCACTTAAGATCACTGAATCCAACAGAGAGTTACAGTAGACTAAAGGCAGAAGACATATTGTTCCAACCCATGTCACTTTGTTAAGATCACATCCTCAGGAACAAATCACAAGGACTGTCATTTGGCTCTGATTTATCCACCACACTGTAGTCCTTCTCAGTTTTCTCATACACATATTTCTTCATACATATCTCCGACGGTACATGTAGTTTACAATCAAACAATGTACAGCATTTGCAATAGGACAGCATCTCATAAAAATGTACTTTCAAGCTGTGCTGAAGCACTCCGCTAAGGAGACTGCTATTTTCTATGAAATCCTACCGGTCATATTCTAAAAGACAGCGAAGGAAACTAGCAACATGAAAGGCTACAATGACTACTTAAAGATGCTCTGCAAAAAATGAAAGAACACTTTTTTATGCCACATTGTTCTTTTATGGTATATAAAATCTAATAAAAAGGAGCCTATCCCCAGAAAAGAATTATATCCTCCCCCTCCTTTTAATTTTTAATTTTAGATATAGCCTTCAAGATCCTACAGCACCAATTCAGGCACCATTCCCACTAAATATCCAATTTAAAATCTCAACCAAAGGTTCCAAAAATAGGAGCCTAAAGTCAGCTGCCTAAACACGGACTATCCCCGGGGGCAGAATTTTCAGAAGTTTTCACATGCCTCAGAAGTACAAGCCTCACAGACTTCAGAGGGAGGATTTCTGATTGAAGCAGATATTCTTTTATAATTTTGGCTATTAGCTAATTCACTTTGACTTTAAAGATATGACAGCTTTCATAATAACTACACAAACATCCTGTGACTGCATAATATTTCCTTATTTGTGCCCACATCTGCAATATTTAGGGTGTAAAATGGTAAACATTAAATGTCATTTCTAATTCCAATCCAAGGCCAGTGTTAACAATGTAGTTTTTATTTTAATCTGGAAGATTGCGGCACCAGTATTGGAACTGCATAGAAAACGCACAGGGGAAGTGCATTGTGCAAACCTGGGCCTGCTAACGGAGAGCTCGTCTTTTGTAACTCCTATTTTAAATCAGCACTGATAAAATCAGCTTCCAGGAAAGGCTAGTAACGGCCTGGGAGAAGAGAAAAGGAGGCTCAAAGTTATTAAAATATATATACACCTATAGCAGAGGGAGCGAGAGGCAAGGATCTCGCTACCCGCATTGTACCAACAGCAGGGCGCTTCCCCCTCTGCCTCCGGACCCGGCACGGCCGCTGCCAAGACCTCGGTGCTGAAAACTAGACGTTTCCTGCTGTGCCTCATTAACACCACCAGAAACCGCGGCCTGCCCGACTGCTGGGCACACGGGCGGCGGCAGGCGGCGGCCGAGAGCGGCAGGCAGCAGCGGCAGGCAGAGGCAGCGGCAGGCAGAGGCAGCGGCAGGCAGCAGCGGCAGGCAGCAGCGGCAGGCAGCAGCGGCGGCAGGCAGAGGCAGCGGCAGGCAGCGGCAGGCAGAGGCAGCAGCGGCGGGCAGCAGCGCCCCGTCCTCGCGCTGCCCGCCCGGCCGCCACCGCCTGGCCGACTCGGCGGCGTGGAACGGGGGATCCCCGCGCTCCCCAGCCCACGGCCCGTGCGCTGCAGCAAGCGGAGCCAAAAGGAGTTTCAGGGGAAGGCTGCGGGGAAGGATACCGCCTGCTCGGCTTCGCTTGCGTGGCGGGTTTTCACGCGCTCCAGCTCTCCCTGGAGCCAGCTGCGAGTAGTGCCTGCGTGTTCGAAACGGTGCCGTGGCCGCAAAGCCGGTGTGGGGGGAGACCCAGGCTCGGAACTGTCCTAACGCCAGCCCAAACGGCTCACGGCACCGAGGCGTTCTTGTAGCCTTGCTTTAAATGGATGGCTAATCTCATTTCAGATATATGGGCTGGCAGAAACAGGCTTATTTAAAGGATTAAGTGCAGGAAAGCTTCCTTTGATGTGAGTATACTTGTTCCAGAGCAGCCAGGTATTTTTTTAATGCAGACAAATACACAGGCATACACACGTACAAATCTTGCAAATTCTGTAACAGAGATAAAAATGAAGCAAGACACCAGCTCTGAACATTTTTATAACATTTCTGGTGAGCATGCAGGGTGTTTCTGAAAGTCAAGTGGATTGTGAAATCTGCCCCAGCTTTCTAATTGCCCTAAACAAAAGAGCCGGTATTTAAATATTGCTGAAGTTCTAGATACACGGTATCAGTTCACATATTATCATTTATCTGTAATGTGCCACATTACACAATTACATGAGCTTTGTAATCATTGGCCTGAAGAAATTTTACAGTATTTCTCTGAAAAAGGAAAGGGCAAAAATGCTCCTTTTAAATATGGGCAATTAAGGTATCACATCTTACCAATGCAATAGCAAAATAAAGGAAAGAGTGATGTATCTCCAAGGTGATTCGGGAGAAGAACCTACAGCAATCAAGTTCCTGCCTTGTACCCTACGTGCACATGGTTCACCTCCTCCGTCTAAGAAGCTCTTATTACTAAAGACCAGGTCCTTCAGCAAACATAAGATGTCCCAGGTGCCAACGCAAAGCTCGTTCAAGGTGAATGCTATTCACTAATGCAAAGCCTGAGCTAGACGGTATCACCTATGAGCCTGAAAACTATTGCTCTGTGAGATACTCTCCCACGCACACGGCATGCACACCTCCATCAGTCAATGCGGGCTGACTCTCTGTTCTGTCACGCTCCCGTAAATGATCAGGAACTCCACTAAGAACAACAGAGTTAATAAGGGTGTCTAAAATCCCAGGCAGAAAAACCAGTATTTCCTCGTCCAGCATTTTACATTAGGCAACTCCTGGCACTTGGTATCTTTTTATTTATTCTATCAGGTTTTGCCAGCAATACAAGCCAAACTAACGTCTTCGTTAGTTTACTGGCTAATGGCCATCACATCTATGTGGTGCTGGAACTCGTCGTAACCCAAGACGACAGCGCGGGCTGCGCTGGACTTGGCACTGCTATTACTGCAGGAGTACAGTACGTGGCCTCACGTTACATTGCTCTCCGAGCTCCTCTCTCCGCGTGTGCATGGCACTTTAGCTGTGCATCCTTCTGCCAAATTTGTTCAGGGTGTTATTTTTATGCACTAAATTCCTCGCAATCAGAGGTAGGTCAAATAAGCACAGCAATCTGAACATCATGTGCCCAGCAGCAGACTAATCCTCACATCAGCAAGCTTCACAGCTGTCACAACATCCAGAGAAAGAGGCTGGTCAGAGGCTGTGATGCACAAGGAATCAGCCAAGGAGGAAGCTTACAGTGCCAGCCGCCAAGGCCAGGCGAAGGTAAAGCACCTCACTGCTCAGCATCGGGAGCCAGATGCCTTTGTTGCCAGTCGTCTTCGTTGCCAGTCTCTGTATTATTTAAACACTCTGCACTCAGAACAGCAGCCAAATTTTCACAACAGTGAAGTGGCCGGACTGTTTAACGTGCTTAGCTTTGTTCTCAATGGGGGCTGAGATTGCCAAGTGTTTTGGAAGGAACTTAGCCCCTCTGTTTAAGTTGCTGAAATGAGAGCTCTTGAGCATTAAGCTCTTTTGGAAATCCAGCTGCAGAGAACTCCACGGTGGTGGTAGATGCAAGCTAGGAACAATAGTTAATGGAAACTTCCCTTCATACCACCCTAGTGATGTGTCTTAACCATGGCCTTGAGAGACCACAACTATGTCAACACTGGCCTTTTGTCTGGAGACTTTCCCACTTGTAGAGCTCCACTCAAGCTACGCTGAGTGTGCCAGGCAGGATGGCCAGAGCTCCAGGTGTCTCCTGGCAAAGAAGTCAGCAGGTTTAGATGACCCCAGCACTTACAGCTGCCCCAACATCTTGCCTTCACTAATGCTCTTGGTGTTGCTCTGGCAGATATTAGCAATAGCGGAAAATTTTCCAGAAAGGAGGACTTGAAAGAAAGTTGGCTGTTCTAACCCTTTCAGTCCTCCTCCTCCCAGCAGAGACTGCCAGTAAGGAAGTCCAACGTAATGGCAATATTTTCAGTGTCATTCCTTGTTCAAAGAGAAATGAACTGAAGCCATTCACTTGTGTCATCTAGGTCACCAAACAGCTGGTAAAAAAACCAGCAGCTTTTAATTGCTTGCAATAATTACAATTCACAATTCAAAAGTACAGTAGCATTTTTATATACCTAGGAAAACAAAATGCTGATATGGTATCATGGGGAGCTCAATCACTGTATCCTGACTCTTAATTTCCCCCTTTTGAAACATCCCACCTACCAGCTGTGCCCAGGAGAGTTAAGACGGAAATAACCTCTTCAACTGCACCACTGCTTGACAGACTTCTTATTTGTATTGCAAGAGATCCCCAGTGAATTATGTGGAACTCAATTTTGAATCATTCAACTCTCATAGAAATGTGCCTGATTTTCAGAAAATCTCACTTCTCGCAGCCCTTCCACACTTTTCATCAGCTCAACAGCTGGCTGGAGAACAGCAACAAGAAAAAGAAAAAAAAGGGAGTGGAAATGTTCTAATCAAAATATTTTCCTTTATTTTTTACAGATATATTGGAGGGAAAGAAAAGAGGAGTTTCTCATTCAATTTATTAGCAGCCCAGAGATAAAATACATGTTTGCTAATAATTTTTCCTTATATAAACTAAAGGCATTTTGGGTATGTCAGTCAGACTATACAGTAGAGCAGTTAAATTGACAGATAATCCTCACCCAGAGCTGCTCCAGAGAACCCCACTGCTCTGCCAATGTGTTTTCCAAATCGTCTATCCTCTTGGCAGCTGGCCAGCTATTTGGGATAGTTCTCTTCCTCCAAATCACAGCCTGCCCCAGACTAATCTGTCATCTATTTCTGCATTAACCCCTTCAGCCTCTTGGAAAAGTTATCTCAATGCAGAACACAAGGCAGCGTGCAGGAACGGAGGCAGGCAAAAATCCCCACAGGCAGTAAAGTAAAACGAGTATTCTGGAGGCCAAGATTTATCTAAGGACAGTGTCTTGTCAGATTATAGTTATTCAGTTACATTATTATAAGCATTGTCTAATTTCCCTACTATTAGTATTTTAGTGTTTTCCAGAAACCAAAACAATTACTTGGATAGCAGGACCATAATCTATACTAGCACTAAAGGGAATGACAAGCCACACCGTATGATCTTCCAACCCTCACATGGCAGGACAAAACCAACCACTCTCTGCCTGGGGGTGAAGAAGACACTTCACCCCTGGGTGCATTTATGTAAGCGGTTATTAGAGGAGCTTTATTTTCTTCCGAAGCAACAGGAGATTAGTGTATTTTGACCAATTCTCCAACCTGGCACAGGCATTCCTCTGTTTCTTATCTTACACAAACTTGATTCTGCTAAACATGGGGTGACTGCAAACACTTCCTGCGGAAAGAAGGATGTTAATCCAATGCAACCACAACATATTTGCTGCTAACATACACTAAAAGACTGGCACATAAAAGTGTTTTTAAAATGTGTACTTTTTAAAGATATCAGCATTGTTTACAAATCTTGGGCATTTAATTATAAAAGAATTGTCATTTCCCCTCTCAGCATTGTGTGCCTCCCGCTCTGGGCCTCTACAGTATTATTACAGGCAGGACTGGTAGTCTTATTAAGATTGTCTGACACTTCCCATTAAAGGACGCTGTCTTCGGTTCCTTAGACCTTTGCCAGATTTCAACCATTCTGTTTGGATTTGTATGTGCCAATTATGTTTCTGCCAAAATGGTTGTACAGTTTCCCGAAAAAGGTTCAGCAAAAATACTTTGTTTTGAACCTGTCAAAAAATTCTGGCAAACTTTTCACTGAACTGTGCTAGTGGCCTGTGCTGTGGAAGAGAGGGCAGCTCCTGGATCCGTGTTATTTCCCTTTCATTTGCCGCCTTAAAATCTAGCTACTGCAAGCATGCAAGGCTGGGTGAGAAATGGGCATTTTGAGTAAGTGATGAGGACTGAAAGCTGAGAAGGGGACAAGGAGGTGGGGAAGGTGAGGATGAGGGAGACTGGGAGCTGAAGGGGTGAGGGGGACTGCCTGGCAGAAGAAGGCTGCTTCAGCACTTTGCCAGTGTACTTCACTGATAGCAAAGGATCTGTGGGACTTGGGAGTCTGGAGCTGCATCTGTACCATCAGCGTGGGCACTCTCCTGCCCTCTTCCCATCAATGATGCTCTTCTACTGAACGCGTTCATCCCAGCACGAGAAAATCCAGGTGGTCTTTTCAATTTGTTTTTAAAATTAAATGTGAGGGTTGTTTTAAGAAGCACAGTCATGGTTGCAACAATCTTTAAAGTTTCAATCACACACTATTTTTTCCAGATTCTTTCCTCATTCAGGAGTCACTTGTTTCGCCCATTTTGATAACTAAATGGACCCATGCATTATTTTCCACAAATTATTCCAACTTATTTTCCACAAATTATTCCAAGTATGTAGAGACACAATTAGAAACTTTTCAGGAGTACCCTCCAGCATTGACGACTACCGCATCTTTTTTCCCCATGAGACCCCCATGAAATAAGGGGCAGCACTTACTCTTTGCAGGTGAAGGACAGAAGTACAGACATTTTAAATCAAAACTACGCAGCCAGCCTCTCAGGTTAGTTAATATTATAGGCACTGTCTGCATTTAAATCAGCTCTCACTGACTTCTGTTGCAGGCTGAGACTGTACGCCAATGCAAGTGAGGGCCACCCAAGGTATCAAACTGGGCTCCTCACAAAAAGGGAAGCAAATATGCAGCGTGACAAGCTCATATAACCAAATTGTTCAGAATTCTGCTGAAACTTTGTGGCAAAATCCAGTCTCTCTAAAAAAAATCTTTCTGTCCTTCCTGCCAGATTTTCCCTTCTCCTCCTGCTGTTCCCTGCATCCTCTCACATCTGCAGTAAATGAGGTCAAGATCCTACAGACAACCGCTTCCTTCCTGATACAGCCCTGATTCAACCCAGAGCTGGTCTGACCTCTGCATTCAAAAAGGGAAAAGGGAAAAAAAAAAGAGGATATAATGTAATTAAAGCCTGCATCTCCAAGAGGACAAGGGAGGGGGGTGTGCTATCTGAAGCTGCACACGTGGCCTTCGGTCGCGTGCTTGCAGGCTTTTGAGGGCCTGACTTTGCAACTCCTGCATGTGGTTAGCATAACATGCATGTAATATGCTATGCCTGCTGTGCCTGTAACATTCTGCTCTTCAGAAACAATAAACAAATATGAGGCACCACCAGATAAAATTTTTCACTATGTCTACTGGATTTAAGACTCTACTCTTCTGTAAGATCCATACTCTGAAAACCTTAGCCTGTCTTTAACCTGTGTGAAGGCAGCACTCGGCTCAATGCACCCCACTTCTGAAAACTACCAGGAAATCAAACTTTCCTGCCCTCCCCAACCAGCCCCTGACAACCAAACTGCAAGAGGTGTGAAAGTAGTTGTTCCTGTTCTGAACGCTTCCCTTGCAGACATGCTACACCCAGAAAGCAATGAGTTTAACCTGCTCCCAGGGCACTGCATGGGGATTTTCAAATTCTTGAATGCTTTTCTGATTTTTTGTAGGGTGCTGCTTTCCTTACAAAGATAGGCCAAGATGGCATTCAGCAGGGACAGGGCCTGAAGAGAAGCTGCAGGGAAGAACATTCAGACAGGTATTTCATTTTGATTTACACTCGGCTTAGAAGTACTTTTTACTTTGAGATGCCAATATTCTCTGGTGCATTGGAGTTTCGTGACATCCTTTGGCATATCTGTGTATATTTTCATTAATTGGATGTTCATATATAGCACGGTTCCTCAAAAAGTACAATTCTTTCTTTTCTTAAAGGGAGAGTTCTAGAGAAGCATCAGAATTGTTAACCTGTTCTGAAGGAGACAAAAAGATCCATTTTTCTTTCCTTGGAAAATTACATACCCAGTTTTAATAAACCAATCCTCAAACTGTAGATTTTTAGATAAAGCCCCTGCTTTAGGTAACAGCCTCATAAGGCATCCATAAATATTCCTTCGTGCAATACCACTAAAACAAAGACAACACTTGTCCTCAACATGCATTCATGCCACTGCCAATGTGCTCTGCAAGACTCCAGACCAAGAAAGTTTCTCTCACATTGTTCTATTTATTTGGCTAATGAACATCCAGGACAGCAGTCAGTAAACAGGTCTTGCAAAAAGCCATCGTGTAATCCTGAAAGCATACGCCACCTGTGACTCATGTATCTGTTACCCAGTTCTGGTACCCAAGCCCATCTTGCTTGGGTGTGTTGTCAAAACACAGCCGAGGGAGATTTCAAATGCCATGGAAAAGCCACGTGAATCAGGTACGTTTCCTCTACCTCCCAATCAGCAGCTAATGGCAAGCCTGAGAGACAGACAACAGATGCTATCAGCTGCTCTCTGAATATATCTAGTAAGAAAAAGGGGTCACTGGGCAGAGTTACAGGAACTTGCAAATCTCACCGTCTCTTTTGATCTGTTCTGTACGCAAAAATTTGAACTCTGCTGAAATAGCTTTTTATTTTTACTTTTTTACATTTTTTGTTCACTAAAACATCAATTTGGTTTATGTGACAAAACCAAATTGATGCATAATAGAGGACGATTTGTATAAAATACTCTCATTTTAAGAAACAGAGATGCCAGAATGGGGACACACTGTTCCCATAACCTTCTAAGTAAGACTTAGTGCATTTTCCTTTTTATCCGACTTAAATTAGGATCCTCTAACATTTTTTGGGGGGGGGGGAAAAAATCAAACCCAAACCAGCAAAACCTCAAAACTTGTATTTGGTTTGTTACAGCCCAGTAACTGCAGAGGTCTATTTTGCTTTTACATACTAGTTTTATTCCCAGTGAGCACACACAAAGAAAGCACAAGGCTGCGTGGTTCTATCTTTTTCTCTATTGATATATTTATCTTCATTTACAAAGTATACAAATGCATCAGTCTCGGGTAGACTGAAAAATGGGTCAGAGGAGGAAGGGAACACGTAACCGCGGCTTAGGGAAAATTCCAGGAGAACAGACTGTTGCATAGGACGTTACCCGCGTATGCATAACTACTTCTTTACGGCTGCTGCATAATACAGGCTTTCGTGGCACATAAGACACGACAAAACCAGGGAAATTCAAAAAGCAAATTAAAAAAAATGATGACACTGAACTCTGGGCAAGACGTTGTCTTATACATTCACTTCTAAACGTGAGAGAGTCATCTAACACCAGAAAATGGCAAGAAACTAATACGCTGAGGAGTCTCAAAACCCAAACTAATGCCTGCAGAGATTTCTACACCGAAGAACAGCAGTCACATTTTTACAGAAAGATGAAGGTAAAGTGAGCAAAAAATCTCAGGGAAAAGTGACCAGAAAAAGCAACACATAACAAAATCTTTATGTTTTTATCTTTTAAAAATAGTAGCAGTTTCTTGAAGAAATCCTGGAATCCTGATACTTACTTTCCTTCTTGTGACCTCCTCTGCAATCTGTTCATAGCCCTGAACTGAGCCTCCGAACACGCTACGTGTGCATGTTCTGAATACAACAGATAAGCAGAACCTGCAAAGATTTTGAACTAAGTCGAAAATACCCCAAGACACAAAAGTCAAATCGCCTTCCATCTACTGAGCAGTGCATTTACTGGGATGCCTTCAGGAGGCATCTCAGCAAAATGGATCAGTGAAACTTAACTTGACTGCCATTTGAGACTGCCATTTCTTTCAAACGCTTTTCCCCAAATTCACAAGTTGTAGAGATTTTACTTTTGCTATCACACACAGCGTGGCTCTCTGTTGCCAATCAATGATAGAAATGTTATCAATGAAGTAAATGTATTTTAAAAATATCTACATTAAAACTAAAAACATATTTGAGTGTAACCTTGAGGCCAACGTGAGCTGGAAAATCACCCCTCAATTCACTGCATATGGGAGCTTTTAAACATATGTGTCTGCATTTTATATACCTAAACATAGAGAACCCTGTTCATTGAAAATTATCATTAAGAAAAGCATAAGCCAATAGCAGCCTTATTTACAGAACCGTATTTTTAATACAGTATTTTTCTTCCAGTAACCATAGCTGCAAATTTCAAAATTACTTGCCAATTCAGACATAGCAAATAACTTTCAAACAATGTCTTGGCACTGAAACATTTCTTTAACAGAGACCCTTCTACACTCTTCAAATACAGTAAATTCGTAGAAGTCTCTGCCCGCCAACAAAGCCCTCCACGTGCTGCAGCCAACCAGCTCAACACCATTCTGATTAAAAGCAATGCGTTTTCCTGCATTCACAGGCAACGTAGCACTGGTGTGCAACACCGCTATTTCAGGTTTATCTGGGGGGGGGGGGGGGAAGTGCCAATGTACTTACCTTTGACACCTTCCATCTCCACAAAACTTAGAGCTTATATTAAATAGAACAGTGCTTTACTAAAAGCGGATTCCCACAGAAGTGAATTGACTGGTTTGGCTTCCTTTTTATGACAGGGGTCATCCCATTCTCTATATGGGATACCTGTGGAACGCTATAGGCCTCATAGCATTTTATTGTCCAAGGCTTTTGAGAGGATTTGGGGACAGGATGGGACATGACACAATCCTTCATGTTATTTTCCTCTTATTCACCAGGTCACTTGCAGGCAAAGACACTGCAGGCTTCACTGCTCCTGCTGAACTCCCACTATGTGCCCCTGCTGAATTCAGGATTAGGTCTGCAAGAGTTGGCCATGCAGAAAAAGGTGTATCCGTGTCCAAATGAAAGGAGAAACACTGGAGAGTTGGAAAGCACTGCAAGCTGAGGGCAGCAACAATTCATAGGCTTGGAAAATTATGTGGGCTTTACCTTTTACACTCCTGTTAACTCTGATTTTCATGAAGTAGGTGGTGTTGCTACAGCAACTGTCATACCACATCATTTCTGCTGTCTCTGTCACAGAGATCATCTTATTTTATCTTAAACTCAGATATGCATCTTTTCTTCTTCTATTCTAAAGCCCTCTATATTTTGGATATAAAAAAAATACACAAAATAGAGCTGTACCATATAAATGATAATTTTTAAAAATGTAGCAAAGCTTACAGAACATTTTTATTTGTTCTCCTTTCACAAATGCAAAAGGAATAAAGAAAACAGCACTGACCAGATTTATGGTGCTCCAGAGTTTCAGAAATAAATTAAGAGCTGGTCTCATGATAAAGATGCTTCATGCCACTTTTAATGTGTTCTTCCTACAGAAGCTAACCCTGTGTTCTGGTGCACTTCACCAGAAATAACTCATCTGTTCACAGGTGAAAACATCTTGCTTCCTCATGCCCAGGCCTTTTACGCAGCTACATTCCACACAATTCACACCCAGCTTAGATGATGCTGCCCATCCACTGCACACAATATGGTGTTCAACTTGCGTACCTCACCCGCTTAATCAGCAGCCTGGAAGAAGCATCTACTGAAGCAGAAGTCTCAACCCATTTTTACCTGTTTCAGAAGGTTTGTCCTAGCTGCCAGGGACACGGTCGCCACCCGGCTTTGCAGCTCCTTTGCTCAGTAACCCAAGAACATGGCTCTACCTCCTTTGCCTCCATTTTGCTGCCTGGTTAAGTTCTTTGAGGACTCAAAGCACAAGCAAAACTCAGTAAAATCCTGATGACAGAAAGGCTCTATAAATTTGTTGTTACTAACATGCATTCCAACTCATGCCCTCACAGATCTTCCTTTAAAAAAATAATAAAGCAATGTGGAACAGTCGTGAATATTCAGTTACACCCTCAGGCTACTCAGGAAACGATAGAAAGCCCTATCTATAGTCAAAGGTTATTGCACAGACCACTCAGTCACTAGCACAGCTCAGACCACCAGCTCAAGCTCAGCAACAGCCTAGGCTGGTGCGTATTTCTATCTGCTTCTTCCTAAGCATTTCCACTATCAAAACAATCAATTTCCAGTCACTTTTCAAAACAATCGATTTCCAGTCACCAAATTACACTTCATTTCTACAGAGACAGGTCCTAGCAGATGTAACCTGTGGGTAAACACTCTTATCTGTGTACCTGGTTAAAGGCTAGGCACACAATTAAGATACCAAATGGCTTCAGTTCTTTCAATGACTTTGCAAGCTTCATTTCAGTACCCCAATACTTGACAGATATTCTTTAGCTCAATTTCCTAGAGAAATGAGTTTTGTGCAATGGTGCTCTGCATGTGTCTAGACTCCTCACAACTTTTGAAACTGCTAGCCAACTTCAAATAAATTTGGCAGAGAGGTATGGACATGCATTACTAACAAGCTTTGTGAAAACACTGTAAATGAAAGAAACTCTTAACTCCGTGGCTGAAGGAAGGCTGCAGGAGCCTCGTTACACATCAAAGAACCCATGGAGATTTTGCTGCTCATGGAACCAATTCCTTGGGCGGGTAGTAGGAAGGAAAAAAGTAGTCACCAAGTTATTATTTATTACAGCAGTCAGGAAAGTCACTTAATCCTCTTGTTCTCTACTGGAATTGAAAATATCTTTTCACCTTATCCTACCTACTCATTTACTATTTCCAGTAATCACAAGCAAAATTATTTGACAACTGCACTGCCACTTGACAATCTCTCTGAATTCCATGCAGACACATCTGGTATTGATAGCCATTAAAACAACCATGCACATGTCCTGTCTTTAAAAATCAATGTAGATGACAATCAGATGTGGACAACCCAGCTGTCTGGTATCATCTGAGCATTTATTTATTCTTATATGTAGTGAAAACCTGAGCTCTACTAGAGCTTTTTTTATATTATCTGCAGCACTTATTATGCAAGTAATTTAAGTCTTCCAACCAAGACACAGTAGGAGTGTTTGGGAATCAACAAATTTGTTCTGGCAGCAACAAAACATTCAATATTGGGTTTGGGGTGGGGAGGGGTTTGGTTGGAAGGGGGAATTTTTTTTATTTTTAAGATTTTGTTAAAATGCAAGACAAAAAGGTAGGTGAGGGACGCTGGGTAGGACTCATAGCTAAGAATTACAGTGCTCTAGATTTATGCTGGAAACTGCATGTCTCTGCCCACTTGAGGGATACACAGTAACACACATACCAGTATTTGCAAGATCAGAGGTCCCTCTAAGCCTCTTCCTTCTTTCTCTGCTGTTATTTCAGTGTTACGAACATCTGCAGTTACTGAAGCTTGGGGAAGAACGGGTTAATCTTAGCAAAGGAAAAACAAGCAAGAGAAACACCTTTCCTCTTTCTGCTTAACTGGATAATTGGTTAGCAGGAACCTGCTTGATGAGTTTCAGCAGCTCCTAGAGATCAGGCTGTTTCTGAGAGCAGCAAAAGCTGCGACTGTGTAAACATCTTTAAGCCGACCAACAGAGTACCCCTTGCTAAGGTTGGGATTTTTTGACAGCTAAAATTTCCAGAAGGCAATGAAGCAGTCTGCATACCAAAGATCCATCCAAACCCAGTAAGAGCAGGGAACTGAACTATTTTAGGCAGAATATTTTATAGATGTTATATACATAAAACTGTCATGGTCAGGATAAATAGATATGATTTTTAAAATGTTCAAGTCAAAGAAGGAAGACTAAATAATTCTCACTGCAATGGAGAGAGCATAACAGTAAGATTCAAATGAATAAATAAAAGGTTCTGTCCTAGTAATTTAAGGGGCTAAGAAAATTCTAGTCCTGAAGGTTCATGTGACAAATCAAGGCTTCGCTGGATCTGTACAACCCTCTGGGCTTATTACCTGATACCATCTATCTATAATGCAAAGATTTTACTCAAGTAATTAGAGATTTTGAGTCCAGTTGGCTAAAAAGAAAGTACATGAGGGTTGATTTTCACACAGGGATTATCTTGTCCTATATCAGATATGTGTGCAAGCATGTGAGTTTAAAAAAAAAAGACAAACCCTGGTAAAATCTTACTATAAATTCAAACCAGTCACACTCTTATAATCACCAAAGCAGCAACTATAGCCATCGATGCAAAATACTGGAAAATATTTACTTAGCACTGTCCATATAAGCATCTTCATTTCTATTTATTCACCTTGATGTTTCAATCAACTAAGCACTGCAACTGATAAATGGACATTTATACATGCCGAGTTTTAACATCAAGAACCAAGCTCTCCCTTCCTGTCATCCGTCAACACCAGCCAGGACTCTCAGTGCAGGGCTCTTTCTCCCAGGTTGTCTTCTGAGGATGCAGAAGAGACTAAAAGAAGGCAACTGTATATTTATATCCTAAAGAACTATGTACAGATTTGGGGAAAAGTATTTAAGCTTTTCCAGTATTGATCTGCTCAGACACAACTCAAAATGTCTGATAAAGTTACCGTAAAAACAGACTTCCAGGCTCAGTACTGTCCATATGAAACAAACCAACCAACCCCCCTCCTCCATTTCAAGAGAGATGTCCCTTCATAAAATAACAGGAACTGCTGCTCAAACATTACTGCTTGCAATCATGTTTTGTACCCCCTCCCCAAGCATTATGTCTTTTTGTACTATTTTTTCATGCAAGGGTGCCCTCAGAGATGTTGGGGTTTCAAACCCAGAGCCAACTTTCCAAAACATGCTGTATTTTGAAAAAGCCCATTTTTGTTTCACACAGAAATAAATGAGTTTGCATCATAAAGTCTTTATCCCCCCAAACCCAAAGCCTCCCATACAGTTAAAAATCAAATCCAGCTTTATTTTCCTGCGTGAGTCAGGCTGCATGCAAACAGCTTCAGAGGAAAGCAAGCTTGGGGTGGAGAACAGAACTGAGGTAAGAAAACCAGAGAGGGATACTTGTTCTTCTAACAGCACACTCCTATTTTCCCAAGACATTTGCTAATATTTTCATTTTAGAACTAGAGGAAAGCCACCCCCTTCCCCCCAAAAGAAGGTTTAAAGATTATAAAGATGTACAAGGACACACTTTATTATTTTAACAATTCTTGCTATTTTCAGAGCTCCAGCACAGCTACTTCCTTCCATAATTGGACTTCAATCAAACCCTAGTGAAGCTTTTGATCTTGGAAAGAGTAACAACATAGCTCTGTTATCGGCACATAGGGGGCAAAGAGCAGGACATCCAGAATTTTTCAGTAAAAGAAAGTTAATTGCTTTGACTTATATTTATCAAAGGTCATGGCTACAAGTTCTGAGTGCACACACATAACGGTGCACACTGAGAAATCTTGTATAGACTGGCCAAAGTAAGTGTTGGGATTGTATTATCTGTGTGCATTACCAAAAAAAAAAAAAAAAAAGAAGAAAAAAGCAGCAAAACAATGCTAGATTACTATCCAAATATACCCCAGTGGATGTCCTGCCAAACAGCAAATATGTGGCTGTAAGCTCCAAACTGAAATAAAAGCTTGGCCAGAAGCCCAGAGCTTCACTGTATTTTGCTCAGCTAGCCATAGTCTGGCAGAACAGAGTGAACACATTCTCAGCCACGTGATAAAGAAGCCCGTCGGGCCAAGCTGATTTCCTTGTGTTGGTTAAATGTGATCTTCAGACTGTACACACCAGCGGCTTTGGGAAAACGTGAGAAAGTGGGAAACAAGATGCCATGGGCTATAAACTGAAGGGCAGCAGAAAAATTAGTTAAGGGGTTTGCTTAAATGCTAGTGTTGCCAGTGCTGTATTTTAACAAGGTGTTAACTGGGTTCGTAGGGCTGAGCACATTCGGCAATGGTGCTGAGCAGCGGGCATTCACCTGGATTTTGATAGCAGTTACACACCACCAGCTCCTTCAGGGATGCATACCCTGAAACGACGGGATTCAGAAAAGTGGCTCAAAAATGCAAAACACTGTATGACTTAAAATTCCATGTTCAGGAGAATTAGAGGTACTTAGGCCTCTCAGGATGTGGCCCAGTACAGAAAGGGTATGACTCTGATGTGGTTTATACCCCCTATGGGTCTGATTTTATTGACACTACTTAAATAGGCACCAAGTAGCACTACTGCACACAGAGGAACATTCACAAAGCAAGACAGAATTTGGCCAAAGGATTCAATCTGAAAAACATGCAGGGTCTCATGGGATAAAGGTTGCCCCAAAGATAAAGTATTATATTTTGATAGCAGTGATAATAATGTTTTCAAATAACTGACTTTGGAAGAGACAAACACCATCCCTGGCCAGCATCAGAGGTGCACGTGACTCGTGAGAGCATATTACATGTGGTAGCGGAAAGAAAAGCCTCCAAACGCAAGACCTCAGAAGTACATCCCTGCTACAGATAAGAGCAACTCAGATGAAACAGTCATGAGAGTACGTAAAAGTGAGATTTGTTTACTTTTTAACAGAAATAAAGTGATAACCTAGACACAAGCAGCAGCTGATGAAATCAGAGACACACGCGAGTTGACAATTACACCTCCAGTTCTTTCCTTCTATTTGCCTAATGATTTCTTTTCACATGTTCAGAACACCTTCCAGAGTCTACCACAATTTTCAACAATGACTTCAACCATGTCTCACTGAGAAAATTGAACAGATAAGAGAGTTTGGAAAAGTGTTTCTTAAACCTGGTGATGAGTCCAGTTGAAGAGAAAGATCAGCCTGAGAGCAGCCACGTGATTATGGATGCATGAACATCAGGTCTCAGTCTGAACAATCCATGCCCTGATTTTTTAAGAGCCAAGATACCAACAGCTAAGGTGTTTCAAGTAGACACCCAAACCACAGCTATCCAACATCTGTAACCGCAGGCTTCTGGTTTAACCTCCTCAAAAGGTTGATATGCAGATTAACTTTAAATACAGTGCACTCTCCTAATTCTGTCATTTAAGTATACAGTTGACTGATGCAGGTGTTCACAAGGTCAACCTCCTGCTCCTTTTTACTCAGTTTGTGTTGCTCTCAAAAAATGGCTCAATCATCAGACTACTACCACTTCAGAAACACTCTTATCTAATGAGCAAGCCCCATTGTTTTTTGCCTGTGTGAATTAGCGTAAGGCATTGTAACAACATATGGCTAAGGAACATGACACATTTTTGATATCTCACTTATTAACCTTATCTGTTATTTATGCTCTTCTCTTCCATGAGAAGTAATAGGCATTACAGGCAGGGGAATTAATTCCTCATTTTTCAATGTATACATACTGATGCAGAGGACAGGCCTCTGGACACTTGGTGACAAAGGCCATACAACGTGACTGACCTGCTTGGATAGCTGTGGTCCCCAGAGAAGTCTGGAAATTGAGAGTGGGAATTAAACAAGGATGCCCTAAGGTATTTCTAGTTTCACTCCCCAAAGTCTGCATGCTCTTTACTGGTCTTCAGAGCAGTGATCACCCAGCTCAACAGAGCTCAGATTCTGGCCACCTTTCTTGAGCCACCTAGTTGCAGTCAGTCATTACCCACCTTCACTCTGCAGTAAGCAAAGAGAATTGGGCTACTCCATGGGGCTAGCCCAGCATATAAAATGGATACACCAAATTAAATTATCTTAGGATGCATGTACCCCATTGAGCAAATGTATACTGCTGTGAAAATTTTACTTTGACATCAATATGTCGCTGCGGTGTACTTCAAACTACAGCGAGCACAGCACTTGCATTGATTTCAGATCTGTATCTGATTTTTTACTCTTCCAAAGCTAAGCTCAAGGCAATGTCTTAGACACAGCTTAAAAAAAAAAAAGCAGAGCAAGAAAAAAAAAAAAAATTGCAACATTTCACAGTAAACTTTCTCCAACTTAATCCTGAGAAAGCAAGAAGAAACTCTTGAGTGTCTTTTCATGTAGTTTTTTTTTTTAAAAAAAAAAGACATTTCATATACTGTATGCCACTGCCAGACCAAACGGGCTTTTGGGCCTCATGTAAGTGTTACCTTCCCACAAAGGGTATCAAAATGTCTTGATGCTGTGCTGGAAACAGAACGTAGGAACGCAGAGAGGTTCTAACAAATCTCTAAATGCCCTAACAAGTATGTGCATTCAGGGGTAGAGGGGATGGGATGCTAAGGGAGCAGGGGAGTCCACACAGCAGCACGGCATTATACTGCGAGCGTGTTGTGTCATTACAGCTTTATCCCGACACACCCATATTTACAGCACACAATGTACTGTACAATTCACAATGCCAAGAAACTCAACATATCTAATCTGGCAGAAAAACAAAGTCATATCAGGTTAATCCAATTCTTAAATTGCACAACTTCGAAAAGCCAATAGGAAAACAAATCTTCCCCAAGCTTGTGCTCCCCCTATTCCTCCTCCCAACACACATACCCTGTCACGACCTACTTTTCCTCTTTGATACCTCAACATTTTTAGCCCACTCTCACTCTCCCCTGTTTCTCATTCACTTCTAACCTACCTCCACCCCAGGCCCCGGTGGCAGAGTTACCCCGATGAGAACGAGCCGTGAATGGCAGCTTTGTGCGCAGCACCCTGGCCGCAATGGCTGTGAAGAATGAATGGCAAGACACATACACAAGGTCGCTTGGACACCTGCCTACATGTGATACTGCAATAATTGTGATAACAGGCCTCAAATTTGAAGTTGGCTGACTGCAAGGTAGTTTCAAACAGGGCAGCGGAGCTGAGGTGCTTCTGCTGCACAAGAGGAACAGGATATAGCAAGGTTGTGTAAAGTTCAGAAAATTTTTAGGTAAAATAGTTGTGCTCGACTTTGGAGAGGATCAAGATTGTTCCTTTGCTTGGGTTCAGTGCTTTCAAGATCTTGCCTACAAATCTTACAGCTGGTTTTCTAACTTCTCTTTTTAAATGAAACCTTGGAGTCTCATATAATCACAAGACTCCAGGAGCTGAGGATTTAAAAGGAAGAATAATGGTGGAAAAAAGTTTGTGACACACACACCCAACGCACACTAAACCAATTAAATCTGGTTTCTTGCGGATTCATTTCTCAAAGTGAATTGACATCTCTTGGTGTCTAAAAGGGTGTCAGCTTTCCCAGAAGTATTTCACACAGATCAAGCACTTTAAAGGTCTTATGTAAATGCTCCGATGTAGAAAATGCACATTTACATTGCAGTTCTTCCTAGTCAGTAACATATTCCCACCCTATCCACTCATCTAGCTTCATGAAATTTTAGGAATGTAATTATTCTTTCAGAATCACAACTTTCTTGCCACATTTGGTTAAAATCAGCCAATATACTCAAAAATCATGAAGCAGGGACATGCAAGAGGCCACATGTACCTAGCATGACTGCGTATGGTTTGTCTTCATAGCAAACCAGGCAAAAAAAAAATACCCCAATGCTCACCTACCACAGTAAGCAACAGAGCTGCAAGAGTTACGTACATAAAATGGCAAAATGCCCCACACTGCAACGAAGGGCTGCAGCTGCAGGGATTACAGACGTCAGTAACATCTATATTTCCACTATGCAGCACAAAGGAAGAGGGAACAGTAGTAGATCTGATTGCTGCAGGGTCCTTCAAAGTCAGTCAGTTTAACCCTCTCTGTTTCGATGAGGAACAGGATTTGGTTTCAAGTGCTTAGTTCCTACTTACTAAGCATTAGAAGCTAAGCACACAGCTGTTTCTTAAGCAGACCTCTTGCTGGGGTAGGACTCATTTCCAAATGTTGTAACGGCAAGTTTGTAAAAAAGACTAAATTGTTTTAAGTTACCTCCTCTGTTTCAATGCAGACCTCTCACTTTGAGCTTGTGTTTTATATTCTGCACCCTTGAGTAATGTACTCTTCTACAAAAAGGTTTAGTGCTATTATTTCAGTAATCTCGCTATGCTAAAAATATTGATTGCTCCATCAAACAGAGTTCTGCAGGAGTATTTTGTGTTTACAAGTTTCACGTTATTGTTCCTTCAGTTTTTCAAAATGCAATATACAGTTTCCTTCCTTGCCTCCTTAGAATCTCAAGTTATAAGCAGTTACTAGCGGGACTGCATTTAATTTCTGTTTTCAGTGCTATCATCTGTATCATGATTGCTATGTTACCAGCTCACCTCAAATATAGCAAGGTCCACATACAACAATTGAGTGGGGAGCCTTGGAAGCATTTAAAAAAAATTTAAGATCCAATCATTGCTACACAAAGTAATGGATCTTGCCATGGACGAAGAACCCTGTTCATTCATTTGTGTATTAAATTCAGGAGTACCAACCAGTTCTGTAATGAATTACTTAATCTTTGACCTATTGTCCACAGCCATGTTCCAGAACAAAGAATTTATAGCAAGCTGAGCTCCCTAAGGCTAATTGGAAAAGAACTTTTTTAAAAAAAGAAAAAATTCTCCATCCTCAACAAATCTTTTACAAACTGTGTATTTTTGTCTATCTTCTTATATACCTACATATCTAAGCATGACACTTTGTTACAGATGAGTTATTGCTGTAGTTGACTCTAGCATCTGCTTGTAGTAAATGCATGGTAATACATTGATCTGTGGGTTCCTGTCAAGTTTTGTTTCCGTAATCATCTAGATTTGTGTTCCAGCTAATAAGGACCTGAGTTTTCTAGGACCCTAATGCAATTTGCATTTTTAGTTTCCTCCTACAAACAGCCATACACCAAAACACAAGCCAAGAGCTTCAAGATCCTCAATGCCCATTTTCATTAAATGACAAATAATATGAAGAAGAGACTACTACCAGTGAGATGAAGAGCTAAAGCAGTTTCAAAGTTGAAGAGAGAACCCTGAAGCAACAGCATGCCACATCACAGAAGCTAGGCAATGGTGCTGGATGGTGTACAATGAAAATCTGGGCCAAATTTAGCCCTGGCAAGATTTAGTTCAGAGGATGGGACAGGGAAACATAACTGTACAACAGCTTCAAGTGCGTCAGAAATGTGAGAAGTTGAACAATAACTTGTATTGGTTTAAAACTTGATGGATAGCACCTCAGTTACGCAAAGCTGAAGTACTATGAAGAGCTCTAGCAGAAAAGAAGAAAAAAAAAAAACAACACAAAAAACCAAACAAAAGGTGACACATGCTGCCTTACCTACCTGTGTTCGCTCTCCCATTAGCTCTGAAGCTCTCAGGACCAAATTCAGCTTTGTGATAAATAGACAGCTTCTTTAATGCCATTTGTTCATTAAAAAAAAAAAGGCAAGAAAAGCTACAACATCTGTCATGCATTAATTTTCACACAGTCATGCATTTTACATTCATTTTCTATACTAACTCATTATGTACAACTTATTCCATTAAATGGAGTAGATTTGAGGTTTAAGTAAATGTTTTTTTCCAGAGTTTTCATTATCTACTTAATGTAGAAAAGATGAAACCACAGTTTTTCTTACATATAACTTAGTTGAAATATTCTATTCTGATCATCAGAGTCTTCTGTGGAATTCAGACAAAATACTGAAAATATATTTCATTTGTTATGAAAGTAAGACTTCAAAAAAAAAAAAAAGGAAACTCATGATCATGTCTGTGTGATATAAATACTAAATAGCTCCACAGTGTATTGCCAGCCATCCAAGCTTCTGATTTCATAATGCTCTGAAGTATTCTTTACCCTTAACTAGTATGTCCTTTCATTCTGAGAAAACTTCACTGGTGCACTGAGAACTGTGTCGTGTCCCCCCCCCAAAAAAAAAAAATCCAGAAAGATGAATGGCAAGAGAGTGAATGGTGACATTTTCCTGCTCCACCTAGGAGTTGATGGAGAGCAGTCAACAAGCTGCTTGCCTGCTGAGTAGTACTAAAATCAGTAAGACCCCATGAGGAGTAAAGTACTCATTGCTGAAATTAATTGGGCAGAATCTGGCCACTGCTAGCTCCCACAGTTGCCAATGTGCTGTCATAAATGTGTGGAGAGTGAACAATTTAATGTGTTTCCTAGTAGCTTCATCTAATCAGATAATATCAATGTCTTCTTCATATACATCTCCTGATGAGGTCTTCTCTCCTAACATACTGTTTTATGAAAGACTTCAGGGTGTACTCGCTTCTTAAAATCAAATCACTGCTCTAGAGAATCATTCAATCCAACACTGTCCAACGCACTTAGAGACGGGAAGCAAGACTCCAAGAAAGACGCTGTACTTTTTCTAGGTAATTGCAACAAGTTTGACACTCAGACATCCTTGAGGTGTCTTTATAGGGGGATAAACCCCTCCTACTTACTCCCTCTGTATATCCTCTTCCTAAGACTGGACAGCCCTTACTTGCCTAAGTGGCTCTATCTGTGTGGAAAGCACTATTCCTGATGGGAACTGAAGAGTTAGGCCAGGTATATTTTAAAAGTATCACATAAACCCCAAGATGTTTCAGGCTGTTTACTGTTTGAACTCTGAATTATCTTCAAGTTCTTTCATGCAGTCAAGCAATTATTTAACCAATAATCAACATTTAACAGTGAATATTAAAATTAGATCTCTTGAAGGAGACACAGTGTTCTCGCTTCTAGCATTAACAAGGCTTGTGCGTTCAGCACTTTTTCCCCGTTATCATGTGACAGTCTATTTTTAATATTTGCCTGAATATATTTTGCATCTTCCTTTGATCCAGAAAGCAGTTTTGTGAGGCTTGCCTGCATATTGCATTTTCTTTGCTGTGGCAGTCCAGAGCGAAGCTTTTCCATTTCACTGCAATTTCGGCATCGGCTGGTAATGGCAGGAGCACACAGCCGTGTGTGCGTGCCTGCTGCTCTAGCAAAAGCCATGCTGAGCAGGCTGCACAGGGGACTGCCACGTGCCTAAAGCACATGGTCATGCAGGCAACTGCCATCCAGAGCCTCACGTGAGAGTCAATGTGAAGAGCAGCTCTCAGTACCAGCCTGCCTGACGGTTTAGCTGGTCATTTCCACGTTGTCACGTGGGAGAACAAAGGTCAGGAAATTCCCAGCTCCTCTGGGTGCTGGAGGTAGAGTCCTTCCACTCCAAGAGAGGGGGTTCACACTGAGGCTCATGCAACACCTAGTAACTGCTTGCAAACAATGATTAAAGCTTAGGAGAGGATTCCACGTACAAGCTGGCTGTTGGGAATGCTGCCCTTCACACTACAAATGCTGTAGTGGAAGAGGAGGTCATGTTAAGAAACACAGGGGAAGGAAGACTGCAATAAAGGGAGTGTTACACACACACCCTTTTGTGGGCTGCCCCCTTCACCAACTCATCCCCGGTATGCAGTTGAGAGGCTGGATCGAGCAAGAACAAACCTCTCCCAGTTGGCTGCTGTGTCTATCACAAACACGAGTTAAAAGAAAATGCCGAAAGCCACCCAATCACGCCCGCTGTCAATCATTACAGTTCAGTATCTATGTAAGAAGTAAAAGGTAATAGATACTATGCTCTGCCCGCAGTATCTGGGCTGAATAAATAAAACACTGCATTTAATAAAATGGCGGGAAGTGTAAATACACTTCAAATGGAAGCAGTTTTCAGCTTTTTGATTAAACTACCCCTAAATCATTGGGTTTTTTTTTAAACTGAAAGCAAAGACTTGCACATATGTGTATTTCCACAGCAGATTAAAGTTTTTCTTTTTTTTCTTTCCTTAAATAATCTTTGGCAGATCATGTGCAAGTAGTCTAAGGCACCCAGCCATCCAGGCAACACACACTAAAAACGACTGTCATAGGAACGCGAAGAATGAGGGAGTTTTTTCAAAGCCTCCGACAGCCCTATCCTCCTTAAGGAGCAGGGCAGTAACAAAACATGGGCTATCACGGTGTCAGCAGCATCCCAGTGACCTAGCCCCACATCGAAGGCTTTGGTGGCAAACAGAATATTCTGATCCAAACCACAAAATCCCCAAAACCTTCTAATTAGGATCTTCCATCAGACTTAGCTGATGCTTCTGAACTCTAATTCACTCTCTTCAAACCCTTTACAGTAGTTGCCCCATTCACCCAAACAAGGGCTACGTACGGAAAAGAGCCAGATAAAAGCAACCACCAACTTGCTACCTGCAAAATATGAACCTCCCTTTACATACAAACAGCTACAAATACTGCCAATTTCCTTAAAGGACTTTGCAGTTAAATGGAGATTTACCATCACCAAAAAAAAAAAAAAGTAAAAGACAACACAAGGACCTCAACGGATTAAGAACCACGAAAATGTGTTTGCTTTACAAGCTAGTTTTATAAAACCTGTTTTTCTGAGGGAGACCACAGATTTCAGCCAATTACCTAGCATCCAATACAGGGAGAGAAAAGAAGTTTTAAATGCGTCTAAACATTACAATGAGTCGTGGTCTGCAATGCTAAAATAAAATCAAAATACTATTTTTTATTAACAAAATTGGTATTGTGAAAAAAATAAGTCAGACTCCAATCTTGCAACAGCCATTATCCTGTGTCCCTCCTCTTCAAAAGCAAGCCAGTATTTGCTATACGTACATTCCTCGAATAGGAATTTATGGGAAAGTAGGTGCTTGCTTTATTCTTTGCTATAGTCCAGAGAATAGATGATAAACTGGTGAGCCTAAACATTTTTCCATTGACCAGACAATCCGAGCTGGAAATACAGAATTAAGTTAAATTTATAAGCAACCTTTTTGTTGTTGTTTTTATTTTTTTACCTTTAAGAAAAGGAAAAAAAAAAATCAGTGAGGGTTTTATAATGTCGTATTTACAGTCAGGGTCAGCTCAGCTTTGCTAAGCCTGATCACGCTTCTCAGTAAATGTCATTGCAGATTTCCAGATCTTTTCCAGAGATGGTATAAAATACATATTTGGGCAATACCATTAACTTCTAAATACAGCTAAGGCTGGTATTTCAACACACACACAAGATTAAATCTTCTTATGCCACTCTTCTATAGACCCTCTATGTCCAAGATACACTGTGTACGTACATGAGTCACATTTGGTGTTCCACGTGCACGTGTACATCCTCCCCCGTACACAGTACACGCAAGTATGAGTTTTGACCAACTGCACGTGATACGCTGATGCTAAACGCTGCGGAGCCATTTAAAGTAGGGACATAAGCCATACAGGATTTGACCCTTCCTTCAGCCAGAGTCCACACACTCAAACAGGCTTCCATTGTAAGACAAAATTCAGAGGACACAACCACAAAATATTTTTAGAATTACTATCACCTAAAAAATTCAGTTTCCCTAAAAATAAGATCACATGGAATTAATTTTTATTGAAATTGTATACTTCATACTATTTGTTCTTGGGTTTATTACAGTAATACAAAGCACAAGTCATGCATACTGGAACCGTAGCTCACACCAATTAAAAAAAACCTTCCTCATGTACAGTTTAAAAATGTATTTTAAAAGTCTTAAAATATATTAACCAAAAGGCTCCATTATAGCAATTTTAACATTTACCTCCAAACTAACTTTTATATTTCAAAGCAGCACATTTGCCGGCACACTTTTGTGACAACCTTAAACGCTCAGGTTTACTTTTACTAAAAATTTGTGGGTTTAACTATAGACTGTTCTATTTTAAAACTTGCTCAACTGTTAATCTTTTATTCAGAACAGATTGTCAAAGTAAGATTTTTTTTTTCACACAACAGCACATAAAAATTTCAACAACCTGATGGTAGACCAGACTACTGTTAATTAAGTCATAGTATCTACCTGTAATAAGGGGGAAAAAACTACTACTTTAAGAAATTGAATGAGCTCCTTTTTAAAAAAAAAGCACATTTAACAAAAAGTTATCATTATTCTTAAGGCAAGATGGCATGGGGAAAAAAATACCTGCAACTTAAAATGTTTCATCCTACCCCAAGAGACATCACTTCTTTTACAACTGTAAAAAAGTGTACAGAGTTTCCAGTGAGAAAAGTTTGAAACCCTGAGCTGCAAACAGCCGAGGAAAAACGTCAAAAAAATCAGTAAGTTGAAAAGTCAGGCAGACAGCTGATTACAAATAAATTTTGACAGGTGATCGTTAAAAGCCTGGCTCATTACCAGGTTCCTCTGAGAAAAAGAACGAGGACAGATTATCTGCTTTTAATTTTATGTGTGCATATGCGACAGAAAATGGTGTAGCATATATGCACTATTTTTAAAAACTGGCTCAGAAAAAGCCAGGGTTTTTTGTATTCCACTCTTGCCAACTCCAAATATATTTCAACTTTGGAAACCCTTATAAGTTATTAGTTAACTATGAAATGCCTTGAAACTCAAATACAAAACAAAGTCAAATCCACATAAAGTAAAAGCAAGTAAATGAAATCCACGACTTACACACTTCTGCCTTGGGGTCAAAAAGTCTGTTGACAGATTTGGGGTATTTTGGGGGGTGCTTTATTTCTTTTTAATGAGAAAGGAATGTTGCAGACTTGTAAGACTTTTCTATTTCATCCTGCTCCACAACTTTTGTCCTTCTATTTATTTATTTTGCCTCCTTATCAGATGATTTTGACAATGACTTCGCACGCTGAGCATGGCAAATGATCAAGCAGAAGGGAGAGGAGTGGTTTCCTGCTCTCAAGAGCACACTTTGCTCTAGCAAACCTTGTGTGAGCAGAAGAGCACAGTAAATAAGTCACCCTTGGTCTTTTTTTTTTTTAAATAAAAAAAGGAAAGCTCCATGTTTTCCCAACTTCAATGTTGACACTATTCCACTGACCATGACCTCAGCCATGCTGGTGTCAAGCCAGAGCAGTTATTATGAATCAATACTAGTGTCTCTGAAGAGATGATTTCAAGTGCTAATAAATTAATAGAATACTTCCACTGATATCAAACAGGTTTGAACTATGCATTACAATCAGAACTTGGACTCCACGATGTTTTCTTTGCCTACAGCTTAAGGCAAATATAGATGTAATTTATGAACTCAGGTCAGAGTTTCACTCAGCTTATGCTAATTTAAGCAAAATTATAATGCAGTTCAAAAATTTAGCTCCTGCCACAGGTAGTGTGGCAAATTTTACTTTGCTCAATAGAGAATAAGATTATGGCCAAAATTTCAAACAGGAAGCACTGTCTTTAAGTTTTAACTTCAAAATAATTACCCAATCCTGTGTTCTCACATCAAATATTAGCCAAAGCAATATTCGCTTTCATGGTCCTTCTCCCTGTTCATTTAACACCATGGCATCTATGCATTACTATTCCGCTTGTGGGTTTTTTTACTTAATAGCTAGGCTACCAACAAAGAAAAGATAGGCAAGTTTCCTTGGAATTTCCACAGCTTCCTTACATAACTTAAAGAAAAATGCTGGTGGAGCAACTTAGCAATAACTAGAGTTATTTTTATTTTTTGGAGTGTGAGTGACTTGAATCATATCGTCCCTCTCTAAGCTGCCTGTCAATCAGACAGGAAGAAGTAATGATTTACACTGGGGAGGAGGGCTCATGCCAGAATCCACAGGAAGTTCTTAGGGCTGATTTACCTGGTCTGACTGGGCTCTGCATGCAGTTCTGCGACACCATGCCTGGATGGACTGAAGTAGAAGCCCTGCTGCTGAGGTCCATGACAGAAGGTGATGCTGAGGTAGCTTGCTGGAGACCTGACTGGTGTGGGCTATGCTCGTGCTGGTTTGGGCTCGGTGGAATGCCATTTTCTGAGAGGAATTCTTCCAGGTCCATGTATTCCAACTGGAAAGTGTCTCCATCGTATGGCAGTGTCTTGTCCCATAATGTTGGGCCCAAGAAAGCTGACTGAGGGACTGTGGTACTGGTGCTGTCATCATCTAACTTCTTCTCTTTGTCTTTTTCTTTACCGAATGCTTAAACAAAACACATAATGAAGATATAAGAGCTGAGCAATTAAAATTTCAGCTACTATGACTTCACTTATTTCTGCACTTTCAGTTTAAGAAATGAATGCTCCCTTCATAAAAATAACACCTTTGATGCAATCCAGTTGGTAGAGAATCGAAGGATCACACCAACTGCGCACCTTTGCTGTATCCAACCATGGTTTTGAGATTTCCCTCTATTTTTAGTTAACAATTCCACCGCAATCATGGCTTTGAATGCCAGGTTCAATACATACTCAACAGACTTAAAAGTGTGGATTTAAGTGGAAGCAAACTGGAAGATGTTACATTCTGTTGAGAACAATCTTAACCTAACGTCCCCGTAATTTATTATCCTCTCATAAATTAAAGTCCCAATCACGTCCTTACACAAGGAGAGCAGTCCTCAAATTCAGTACTCCTTAACATTGTACGCTAGTAACTTACAACAACAGTGAAGTCTGACAGAATATGTATTTTGATATGCGGAAGAGCTAATGAAAAATTTGAAGGCAGAAGCGAAGCAAAAAAAGAAGTTAAAACGATGCTTCCTACTCCTTCCTACAATATCCAGTGATTTCAACACATGTTTTTTGAAGGGCAACACCCAGTTTCTCTAGAAGACTTGCAAGAATCTGAACCGATAAAGCTTTCTGTCAACTACCATGCCTTCTTAACATTTTCTTTTTAACTACACGCAACAACCCTGGTGAAATCCTGCGAGTTGCTTCGCAATGAAATGCTGAGGACAGAAAAAGCCTTGGCTCTGCAAGACCTTTCACAGGGTTTTCTTTTTAACGTGCAGTTGATTCATTAGAAATAAAAGGTGCAATTACATCCGCACTAACTTAGCCTTCCAGAAAAGTTGCAACTTTCTGCTGTTAAACCGCCTTCCAGTTACATGGGGCCAGGTTTCAGGGAGGGTGGTTTTTACACGGCGGGCAGGACGGAACAGCTGGCCGCCCCGAGGGGAGGCTGCGGCGGGGCCTGGGCTCGGGCTGGGGGGGTCCCCGCTGCCCTGCGCCCCCCCTCTCCCCCCCCAACCCTTCGCCCGAGGCAAATCGCGCCCTTTAATTTCTTTTTCCAGGCGGCCGGAGCCCTCCCCGCGGTGGCTCCGCAGCGGCGATGGAAAAACCAAGCGCCTTCCGTTAGGTCAGGCCGACGGCGCCCATCGCTCACCGCCTAATGCCCTTACCGAAATCATCCCATTACTTAATCGCCTTGGGGGGGGGGGCGTGTCGGAGGGAGGGGGAAAAGGGAAAGCGAGGCAGCGGTCCCTGAGGTGACGGCAGGATGGGGGCCGCCATTTCGGGGCGCCTGCCCTCAGCGGGCCGGGCTGTGAGGGGGCCCGTAGGGGCAGCGGGGGAACAGAGCCGGCCGCGGGGGGCCGGGGGAGCGAGGGCTGCCCGGGAAAGTCTCACCGTCTTCGTGAGCGAGCGGCAGTTTGAGCGGGTTTTCCAGCAGGGACTTCAGCACCCCGTAGGTGGGAGGTAGGAAGGTGGGGTTCAGCGGGAGCGGCCGCGACATGGTGGGCTTTCCCTCGGGGCAGCTGCGCGGCAGCGGTTCTTTCCCCTTCCTCTCGCGGCACCGCTAGGAAGCGCGGTGAAACGGGCGCAGAGCCGAGCCAAGCCTGAGCCGAACCCCGCTGGCGAGGGGCGCCTGGAGGCCGCCGGAGCAGGGGAGCGGGAGAGGCCCCTCCGCCGCGCAGCTCCAGCTCCACCACCGCTGCCCGCGCCGCTCCCGCCGCCCGCTCTGAGCCGCGCGCCCCGGCCGCGCGCCCATGTGCAGGCGCTGCCGGCGCTGACGTCAGGCGCGGCGCGGCACCGCCATTGGCGCGGGTAACGCGGCGAACGGCCCCGCCCCCCCCCGCTGCGCCCCGCCCCGCGCCCCCCGCCCGGCACGCGCGGCGGCCGTTACCCGCGGCGGGACGGCGGCGGCTGAGGGGAGGGGGCGTCCGGGCCGCGTGCGCGGGGTGTCGGCGGGGAGCGCGGCCGCACCGCTCCCCCTGCCCGCGGGGAGCCGCGCCTGGCGAGGCCTCGGCCGGGAGCCGTCTCCCCGGTAACCGGGAAGAATGTTAATGGGTTTGAATATTTGACCTCGCTCGGTGCATCCGAGCGTGAGGGCGGCGGGGAGCGCGGCGGCACCCCTCAGGGGAGCGGGCACCCCGCGCCTTCGTGGCCTGAGGGACCCGGGCCCTGCCGCTGTGTGAGGGGTGATGGGTCGTGCCCAGCCCAGGGGGAGCGCTGCGGGCTGGGGGCGGCTGCGGGGGACACGGCGGGGAGCCGGCCGGCCAGCTGCCCTGGTGAGCTGGATGGCGCGGTTATCCATTCCTAAGGGACTTGCAAGCGTTTAGTTTCTGAGCCACGGCACGTCTTTTCTACCTCTCGTTTCCGTAAGCAGACTGCTTCTCTCACCAGTTACCAAGATAAGCAGGGTGAGAGAGCTGTCACCACTAGCAGGGTTCCCGGTACCTTGTCCCAGTTTTGTGTCGAAGGGGCTTTCCTCTCCACTTGCTAAGATCCTCCTCACACATACAGTTGACTTTCTAGCTGCTTAGGCCTTCAGCCGCCCTCTCAGGAACTGAGCTGCACCTGCACGGACTGTTCAAGACCTGCAGTCTTGTAGTAACTTCCACCCGTCAGGTGCTTGTAGGCATTTGTATCTCCCTGCTTCCCACCTTTTCTTTGGATAGCATTTTGCAAGGCATTACCATCCATATTTAGTTGTTACTCTTTCTTCAAAAGCCAGTTCTTTTACCGTTAACAGACACAAATAATCATAAATAATCACTATAAGCAAATAAAGGTAAATGATACGCATAAACTTTTAGTTGGAGTGGTCAGTATTTAGAAATAGAAGCTGCCCGAGGAACAGAAGCCTACCTTGAACAGTTACGTCCCCCCCCTTATGTATCTGCCTACGATACGTGCACTGACTAGTGTCTAGTCAAACAACCCGACTAAAACAAGCACCTAATCAAAGTCCAAAGTACATTTAAATTGGTAAAACCGCATTGGCACAACGCAAAGCTGAACTCTGGCAGTTGTAACCGCCGGGCCCTTCAGAACCAGAGACAGCGTGATCTTAACTGATGGCACAACTGGGCAGGGGTCGTGAAGAACCTCCAAACGCCACGGCTCATGACCGCAAGGGCTTCAAGCAGCGATAAGACAGTAGCAGCACAGTAGTTTTTAATACACCTAACCAGGAAAAAAAGCACTAGATTATTAAATGATTGTGCACATACCAACGTTGCCTCAGACAGCCAAATTGCTAGTTACTGGAAACCTTTAATTACAGAGGTACAGGGTGAGTGACATAAAGATTAGGGCAACAATTGGCAATCCATATGCAGATGTGGTACAGAATGTTTTTCTATGCAGTATAAAGAAAAAAAAGGATACATATAGGAGATTTGGCGAGCAACAAAGAAGAGTAAACAGAACAGAAAATGCAAAAGTAATGGGATATTGGGAAACAGCAGTAATGAGATTAGTTAGGGATGGAATGAAAGCTCAACTTGAGCAGAACTACTTCAGTTTTTATGGTTATTGACCATTACAGACAAAATACACTCAACAAAGAAATAGCATTTTCAGCGTAGCAGAATGACAGGAAAATGCACTGTTTCAGTACTTGACATTGCATAGGATAAATTATGTGTAGAGCTGTGCAAGTGTGGAACAAAACAAAGCAACCAGACACTCTGAGGACTACATACAGCTCCAGACCCTGCATGCCCAACACGCAGGAGCTGGGAATTTCCTGGGTGAGAAAGCTGAAACAACTCTTCCCGATATAGGGAGCAGCCAGATAAGCTGAGCAAAGCACCTGCGCGCAGCGCTCGAGCTGTTGTCTTCAGTCTCACGCTACAACAGCAGCAGTAGTTTAACTCCAGCCGCGCCACACAGGCAGGTTTCACTCCAGTTGCTGAAATTGCCAGGCTGTCAGGCCACCGCGTTGTTTCTGAACAGGAGCGCTGGGTGTACTTACGAGTAACCGGTTTTTACTGGCTACGCTTCTTCAAAGGTGGTCCCCAATTCCTTTGTGCTATTTCGAGCATTGGCTGACTGCACACGCTACGCTTCAGGTAAGGCTAACACAACCAAAACAGAGCTAATGATGCACCAACTGGATTTCTACATTCTCCAACCAAAATACCGTTTGTTGGCATGTATTCTTAGCTTAGCATTCACCCAGAAAACATTTATTTTATGGTTCATAAAGGACTATGACAGCTACTCAGGGTTTTTTTTAATAGAAAACACCTTGATTGGTCCCTCGTTAAAAAAAACCCCTCAGCCAGTATTTGTGTTTCTGCCCTGGTGTTCTCATCACAGGAATGTGATCAGTTTTATGGCCCGAAGATCCTATTTTTTTCAAACCAAGTACACATGAGATAATGCACCATTTTCAAAGTTCATCTTTTTTAAAAATGTAAATTTTTAGCAAAGACAATTTGAAAAACCAATTTTAAACTCAGAATGCCATTATATTTTTACGGGCTCCTCCTCCCTGGGGGCCCAGCATACCCAGGTGAGATGCCCCAGTTGGCCGTGGGGACAGCCCAGCCCTCCGCGGCCGGGCTGCGGAACCCCCGCTTACCGCAGCTCTGGGGCCAGCCTACCGTGACAGGTTTTGCCTTGGGAGTTGACAGCAGTGCTCTCAACACAACCAGACTGTGATAAATGCCCAGCACTTGATACGCTGCCTTTTTTGGGGTTTTTTTTTGTTTCAAATAAGGAAGACTTAGGAACGGGCACCTGCAGGGCTTCACCCCCAGCACTGCACCCTGCCCAGCTGCTCAAGGTGCAAACGACCCCCGTCCTACGGGCCTTGTGCCCGCCAGGGCCTTTCCCGCTCTTGCGCAGTAGTGGCCGACACCCGCGGAGGGCTGACCTCGGCACGGCGGCTGAGCCATGAGGCGGCAGCAGGCCCGAGGGCTCCTGCCCGCTCGCGGCCCCGCGGGGCTGAGGAGGGCCGGGCGCGGCGGGGAGGGGAGGGGCAGCTCCACCGACCGACCCGGAGCCGCCGCGGCCCCACCCGCGCGCCGCTGCCGTCACGCGGAGCAGAGGGAAAGGCGCGCGAGGGCCGTCACGTGAGCGGGCGGGCTGACCTACTTTGGGCCAATGGCGGGGCCCGGGGGCGCGGGCAGCTCGAGCCCTCCCCCGCGTGCTGCCCGCTGCGGGAGGGTTCCCACCGGGGCGTCGGGCCCAGCGCTGCCGCTCCGGCTTCAAACCCGCGGCCGCGCCGCCGCCTTCCCCCCCCCCCCCCCCCCGCCCTCCGTGTCACCTCCCGTGAACCCGCTTCGGCGCGGGAGCGCTCCCGTCCGTGTGCCTGTGCCGGCCCGGCGCCGCGGGGCGCCTGTACCGCAGGCTCTGGCCGGGACGGTGACCCGGGCGGAACGTGCGTTTGTGGTGACAGACGGAGGACCCGGCAGGGCCGCCGCCAGCCCCCAGCCCCCCCCCCCCCCCGCCGGGCTCCGTTCGCCCCGGCTGTTGCTCGTTGTCCACCCGGTGAGCGCGGGGACCCGCAGAGCCGCTGCTCCGCGGAGGGTGAAGCTGCTCCCGCCGTGCCTGAGGTGGGGCCCAACTCGTGCGCTTCCAGCGGGAGGGACGGAGGGCGGGGATCCCGCTCCATGGGTTTTCCTACCCCTCGGCGGGGCTGACATCGATCGTTCGCTTGCTTGTAAATCCGTGCTTTTAAACCTAAATAAAGGGTTTTTTTTTCCCCCCCACTAAAATGATTTTAAATAGGTTTTTAATTTTAAATACGCTTTGAAAAAGAGCTACTGCTTGGTTTTAGTAAAAGGTCTTCAGCATAGTTGATAAGGAGTTTGCTCCACTGTGCTGCTGCAGTTCCCGGTCTCATGTTTATTGCATTTGCGAAGCTGTAAGGATAATTGGGAATTCTGCTCTGAAATATCGTCTGGAAACAAGACTGCAGTTTTTCTTTTCCACACAGAAAGCTTGAGTGAAAGTTTTCTTTAGGGACACATCCAACCAGTTATCTTCCAGGGGACCTACTTGTATTTTCTCCATAAACATGGATAAAAGTGGGCCAGGAGGACTGTGCAGTGATCACGGCTCAGCGTAAACGTCGGTGCTGAGAGACAGAAAGATACCCCATCCTGTGCTGGGGGACAGGTACATCATCATCATCAATTTGTAATCTAGAGATCTATATGTATTTAAATAAAGATTGGCCTGAAGAATCCAGCCCTTTTCTCGGACCATCTCATTCTGTCTCGGGGTTCAATAGGAGTCAGTACTGTATGTGCAGTTTGAGAAATCTCTTGAACTTGAGCAAAGCAACTTCTGATCACGTACGCATACAGTCACAGCTGGACTGCCAGTGGCACTTAATTCCTCTTTTAGGTTGTTTTCTTTTAGATATATTCTGCCTGGAGAACAGAATTGCAGAAGTAGGGGGATGGATGACAAGATAGAAGGTGGATAGGATAAATTACGCAGGGGCGCAGGCTTTTGGGCCAGGGCACAGGACAGATTGGAAAAGCAAATGGTTTACAGTCCCTTAAATCCCTACCGTTCATCGACAGAGGGATCCCCGCCTCGGCCTTTAGGAGCCAAAACGATGGATGAAAGGGTGGAGTGAGACGCACAAAAACCAGAGGACAGAACTTGAAGAGGCTTAAGATTCCGCCTTTGTCTTGGTTCTAATTTGTCCTAAACCAGTGAAACGTTGCCAGCTGGGCCTCAGATAGTGGTACATTTCCAGCTATTTTATGAGACGTAACTCAGAGATACATAAAGAGCCACGTGAATACGTTCAGAAACCCACACCCTAACTGGAGCTAAGAAAGCAGCAGCTTTTGAAGACAAAGTTGTGAAGCACTAAGGAGCAAAGCCTGTCCCCTGCTTCCTTCACCGTCGCAGAGGTTCTGGAAGTAGCCCTTGCTTGGCTTTCCAAGTGAAAGCCGCTACCAACAGCGCTGAATTACTTAAAAATTGATGTTTATTGTCCACGTGGTGTGCAGCTGAGCGAGCTGCTGTGGCTCCTCGCAAGAAGAAAAATGTTTGTTGAATGAACCATGATCTGCCTCTGCCTTTTTTTTTATTTATTTTTTTTTTAGTTTTAATTGAATGTGGGAGAGACGGGTTTCAAACTGCTTTTGCGTGATGGCAGAGGAACTTCTCAACTAATCTGGGGTGGTTCCAAAAGGCATTCCAGTTCTCAGAAAAATAGGTATTACTAGTCATTGCTTATATACTATGAGTTGAAAGATTAATAATTTTCTCTGCCAAAGTTTACAGTCAGCCTTTAGCATGACAGTAGATCAAATACATGTACTTGCCTGGGCAGCTGACCTAGTTTGAACTCAGCAAGTGTTACTGTCAACGATGACTACATTTTTGGAACAAATACTCTATGTTTTTTAAAGCAACCTTAACCTCGTAAAGCATTAACCAGCCTCTCAAACCCATTTCAAGCACCTAGTGCCCTTGGTGACTTGGCAAATTATTTAGACCCAGTAGGTGTAACCAGCCAGATGACAGAGCTGGATCGAGACAAGCGATAAGGGAGTAGCTGCCTGTTTTGCAGTCAGACCTTTCCCTGGATCAGGACGACTCCCAGCTGGTGCCAACGGGAGAAACAACTTGATCCTTTCATTTATTCCTCTGCGCTCCATTCCTCTTCCTTTCTCACTTTTGGCTTGCATGCTGCAGAGAGACAGCTGTTCTTACATGCTCAGGCTGTTTGATTTTGGAAGTTGGCATTGGTTTTACTGGAGATAGAAGAGCACCCACAAGCACTGAATAAAACAGCCCATCCCCAGGCAGAGCTGTAACAGAAGGGAGGAGTGAAAGGTGCAGGAGCTGAGCATCTCCTCCTTGTTCAGAGTTTCTATTGAAGTCAATGACCCAGATTTCTCTGACTTCAAATGGCTGTTTTCAGAGAGCTTGCCAGAGGCACGGTGCTGGGGAAGGTCAGGCAGAATTTAGCCTGAAGTATTCTGTATGCATAGGCTTATCAGCTCTGGATCTGTAGAACCTGATACTGAAACCCCATGTTCTTCAGTGAGGTCTCTGAAAGTCACTGAAGCGACTAGTACCCTGGGCTTCAGGCTGGCCAGGCTGCCCTAAGCTTGGGATTTCTTTCTGTCCTGTACTTCTGTGATCAGTTCTGAGACGTCCACCTTGCCCCCAGGTTTCCTTCTTAAAAAAAAAAAAAAAAAAAAAAAAAGAAAATTGCAGAAAACCCAAACTAGTTTTTAATCCCATGGATTTAGATTATTAAGAACCCAGAAACGTGGTAAACCTCTCTTATCTTTGGCAAGAAAGCCTGACCTTCTGTAGAAAACTGGGGAAATTCCTACATATAAAAATCAGGCTTCTAAGCGTAAAGGCAATAGTCATGCTATGTCTCTTTATGAAAGAATCATCGTAACTGCACATATTTTAAAAGAGCAGCAAGTAGTGCAGAAACACACGTTATTAATTTGTATGCAGCTAATCCTGTAGGTTTAGCTTCGTTAAGTCTTGCAGATAAGTCTTGTTTGGGGTTTTGTCCCCTCTTTTAATGCGTTCCCACTTTCAGTTACATGCAGCAGCGGTTCCTGAAACGAGTGTTGGGCTGCAGTACCCGTCCTGAGCCCCGCCAGGGGCATTCTGCTCAGTCACCATCTCTTTTACAGCCCATGTTACTCTGTTTAAATCTCTCATCAGAAATTTCAATTGGAAACTAGTTGCTGTCTCAGTATCAGAATGTGCACACTGAATATGTTAAATACCAATGTACCAGGCTTCCCAGGTTTTTGGAAACCGATTTATGCAAATATCGTAATGCAACAGAGAGAGAGTAACATGAATGCTGTTTTATGAGGCAAACATACCCTGGACTGCGTGCACGTATCTCCCTACTGTATTTGATACAGAAAGTCTGATTAAATCTCTAAAGATTACAGTTTAAAAGGGCTTGGAAAAAACCTGAGTATTTGTAACATGGATTTTTTTTAATGTATATTCAAGCATAGAATCAGCTTTACTGATAGAGAGCATCCCAAAGCTGGGTTTCAGTCCTATGGCTCTGTGCCCATCAGCAGGGAAAGGAGGTATTTTCCCATAATCGTATGTTGGCTTTGTCTTACCCGTGTCCAGGGCCGCCACGTGCTGTGACGCAGGATGGAGCAGCTGCACACTGGGGATTGTGCTCCGAGGGAGAGGAACAGCTTCGGAGCGTTCAAACCACGAGTCCTCCTACCTCTGCTTTCCGCTGGAGTCAGCAGCTCTGCAGAAGTCCTGCTCCCTGTTTTAACTTCTGAAAGACTAGACTAATTGCTAACGTCTCCTGCGAGGACAGATGTGTACAGAAAAGATGTACACTAAAAGAGACACATAATACTTGCCATTTCAAACAGTGTTCGGCTTTGTAAAATTGCTTTTATGCATTCAAGTGAAATGTTGAAGTTAATTGAGATGAATATGACGATAGCTGGCAGCTGTATTATAATAACCCTTCAATATACGTGCGGACACAAGGAAGCATAGAAGCATTGCTATTGTTTGTTGCTTTATTCTGCCTTTGACTTACTTTTTTATGTCATGTTTTCTTTTAAAGTTATCTGCTCTGATCTGTAGTAATGTGGGTGCGTAATCGACTGTATTTGGACTAAAGATATTCTTGTCTGGCCGTATGTTTTCCTGGCCAGGCCTTTAGACTGTAAGCTATATTCAAAGCATCAGGCAGAAAGTTATGCTGAAGACATCAGACATAAATAGTTTACTATTAAACCAGCTTTGTATTGTTTTTATTCCCATTCATTTTTAAAGCCTTAAAAAAAATCTTTAATTAATTGCGTTGCAGAATAAGTTGCTTTTGAAGGCTCACAACTAGCATTTTCATAGGCAGCTTGTTGGGTTTTTTTAACCGCCAAAGGGCATAAACATACTTACAGCTTTCTATAGCCATCTGATGGCATGTATGCAAGGAAATAAAGATGTTCTCCTCCTGTATTTTCCCTTAAATGGCTTTGACCTGGAGAATAGATTATGTTGATTGGCATGAGAAAGAAGGCTATGATCTTATTTTCACTGTTTGTTATAGCTGTTTCAAACTTATCAAAGGAAGAAATAGAGGCTTTTTAGATGGCTGCTTGCCAACATCACTAATCAGAATTTTAATGAGCTTTTTCTTTTTGAGGCCTAAATTAGGTCTAATTAACAATATATAAAGCAAATGTATAATGCCATAAAAGGGATGCAGCCCACTGCACATAGAATGTGTTTCAATCTTTTTACAAATAGAAATCTTGAACAAAATACACATTCTTATGCTGGTTTAAATATATGTAGCTTTTTTTTTTTTTTTTTTACTGTTATGCTTTAATTAATAAATTGCCTATAGAAAATGCAGTCCTAGACTTTTATAACAACTCAGACATCTCTGAAGGGGAATAATGCAGGTGCTTATGGCTGGATCCCCCCCGTACGATTTCCGTTCACTTCGCCACAAACTCCTGAAAGCCCCGGTCTGACACGCGCCGACAGCGCGGTGACAGCGTGAGCTGGGCCCTTTTACTTCCCCGAAGTGCTCCATTTCCCATCATCACGTCTTGGGGTGGACCATGTGTTTCTATTGTTTGTGGGCTGGATAACTAGCCTGCAGCTCCCATTGCCCAACCGGCATAAAAGGCACGGTTATATTTAGTCTACGCACACTGTTTTTCTCCAAGAACTTAAGACAGAAAATGATTAACAACTGCAAAACATCATCCTCAAAACACAGCATTGTTTCTTCCCCCAAAGTCTATTTTGTGCAAAAAGGGATAAGCCAAAAGGACTTTTCTCTTTCCCCCTTACAAGATTTTGTGGTTATTTACGATCCCGTAGTTCAGTTCTCTCCATGTCTGGCTTCTCTGTTACATATGAAATATTTCAAAAAAAGGAAAGCATCTTTAATCAGAGTTGCTCAGATGCAGCTTAATGCAATTAAACACCTCAAAGTATCGAATTGCAGCTTCTGCCTCAACAAACCATTTTATTCACATACTGAGACCATTAACCAAGAAGTCTCTTGCAAAGCCTTTTTCCAAATTTAATCTTTAGTAAACAAATTTAATTCCTTTATTCCGGCTAAATCAATATCTCCTCTGATTCATTTAGCTCATGAAACTAAAGACGAAAAACAGCAGGAACAACAGGGGGTAGAAAAACCCGCCAAAGCACACCAGAACAGCGGGAATATAAACCCCAAAACAAATACTCCCCCTCGCACAAACTCGGGCACCATTTCTAGTAGTATTGGGTTGAAGCGTTCAGAATACTTGAGCCAGACTTTAAGTGTTACTCTAGACCAGGTTTATCTGCAAAGCTGTAACTAAAGTTTATGCTAATTGGTAGCATCCGTAGTTAAGAAGATAGTCTATCGACTGACTGTTGGCTTTGAACTAACATCAGGCATATTCTAAGTAAGCTTAAATAGCCATTTCAAATGTGTATTTCTTGAAGTGTGTAAATAAATATATTCACAGCAATCTCAAGGAAAGAGCCAAACCACAGGGCGGAGTGAGCCAGAATCATTTTGCGTCTGTTACAACACTCAGGATAATGTTTTGGTTGATTTATAGTGGAAATATTTGTTTTTCAGCTGGAATTTTGGTAACTCGGAACAGATGTTCACAGCAACGTTGGAGTACTGTCTACCCATGCTTCTCTGTTAAATCAAGCGCTGTTAGACATTTAAACTAATCTAGGAAAAAATTAATATACTGTGAAATTACTGATCTTACAAAAGGTACACAGCAATGAGATTTCAATTCGATTATCTTTCCACGTTATCAGAATCTCTAGACATACAACACCACATGCAAAAAACTACCAGAGCTGCTAAAGTTCAACTGTTTTGTGACCCCGAATGGAGAAGTGCTTGTCTATCAGTACTTTTCCAAAGCCTTGTAGCGTTGAACCAAGTCAGTTTTCCAACTTTTTTCCACCTTCACCAAGCTAGGGAATATTTAAACAAGGGGAGCAAAGAAGGTTCTTGTAATGAGAAAGTTATTTGTATCTCCTAAAAATCATTAAGAATTCAGTATATTATTTTTTAAAAGTCCTATTTATATCACTTAAAGACCTCCAACTACAGAGCAGCCACAAGTACAGTCTTCTCTTCCCCGCTGATTTATCATGTCCCTCGACGTTTGGCCAGAAAAGGAGAGGAATGTGTCTCCACACTCACTTAATTAGCCAGGGGAGCAGCGTGTTTTGAAATTCATAGACATCTTTAAATTCACTTCAGGGGCACCCAGCTCCTGAGCTCAGAAGCGAACGGCACTTCTGTCAATTTGGAGAGGCTGCCTTTTGTTCTTTTTTTTTCCCTTTTTGCCTCGGGAGGCAAGTTACAGTCTCCTCTCTAAGTGCAAACATCCAAAGCTATGTGCTGATGTGAATTCCAGATTGCCAGTGGAGTTCTGCCTGATGTCTTTACCTTATGAAGTCTGTTGTTTCTTCTAGGAACTTTCAGATACTCTACTGCAATGTTCTTGCTTCCCAGGAAAGATCCAAATAAGCTGGCATGCAGCTATTTAATGGTTATCCCATTTGCAGCTGCATTTCTTTCCAGGTAGCATCACTATATCCTTCATGGCTGAAAGTGCTCACAGGGTCAGAGAGGAGGCAGAGACTTGTTTCTGTGTAAAGCAAACATTTTGCATTACAGTTACTGCGTTAAGCTCCTGAAGATGTTTCCTCACTCAACCTGATGCTTGATAACTCGCTCAGCCTGGTGCTCAGTCCTTCGTGCCGTCAGCTGAGCAGAGGAGAGGCGGAGCGGCTGGAGCACGGCTCCTCTTCGGCCCTCAGCTTTTTCACACCACCACGAAGAAGTGGAACCTCGGTACAAGCTTGTTGTGCAAATGCGGTACAAACACAGATTTTACTAGAATATATTCCTTGCAAGCAAGTTAGTATTTATAGTGGTGACATGAGTCACCTGCTTAGATACCATGGATACAGCATTTCATCCGCTAACTCCCTTTAGTACGATCAGCTTTTCACAATATTTTGCACTTGCACTTGTACAACTGAGTGATTGTTTTGCTCCGCGGAGCGCTCCTTCCTCTCTGTCCTGGCGAGAACTGGAGCCGACGGGCATTTGAAATCCCTCTACGGCCAGGAAGCTTCCATGCAACAGAAACAAAACTTCAGCTGCTGTAGACTTATAGACAAGCTTTATAAAACACTTCTCTGATGCTTTGCTCAGACATCCAGCACCACTATTTTATCTTGGTTGTTATCTAAGTGACTAGTCAGCTGTCAGATTATGCAAGTTCTTCCCTGGAAAAGCTGTCCCTTCTGCAAGCAGGGCCGTATTGTCTCATGCGCTCACGATGCTGCACCCTGTACTCCTGGTCATGGGTTTGAGAAATGTGTTCACTCTCTGTTTATAACCCCTTATATTTGGGGTTTAAGCTATAGGGCACCTCAAGACTGAGGCCCCAACTGGGTAGGAAGAGCTGTGCAACAGCACTGAAAGGCGCAGAGCTTGATCTGATGTTTATGGTACATGTGGTCCAGTTTTCATCACTGGAAATTATCTTCCATGTGTTATCAGATGGAGAAGTTCTGAACCATTTTTTTGATACTCTGAAGAATAAAATTTTCTTCTGACTGAAACCTTTACACCTGATCTGGAGTCTTCAGTTACCAAGACAGTTCGGTGCAGGGGTTAAAGCACTCAGCTGGTGACTAGGTCTCATCTCTGCTGCCTCTGCCACCGCTTGCTGTGTGACCTTGGACAAGTCACTCAGTTCCTGTCAGCATCGTCTCATAGTTTGTCTCTATTTCCTGTGGGAGCAGGTAGGAGGATCTCAAGAGAGTGACGTCTGTATCTCAGGTGAATATTTGCAGCAGTTAACTATGTGATTTCATACATCAATAAGGTAATGAGGTCTATTATGGCTTTGACAGATTGCAAGCCTCTTGTGCACGACAGCCAGGTACTTGTTTCCAGTAATGAGCCCTGCAGCAGTACTTTATATTTCTCTCAACCTCACAGTAATATCCTCTTGTTGCTCTCTCAAGCCCTGTTAACGAGCTGTTCGGAGGTTGGGAGACGGCATCTGCTTAGTAATAGAGTAGGTATTGATCTCAGTTGTTGCAGATTCTGCACTTTGCTAGCACAAACAGCCAGCCTAGTAATTACTCATCGTGCCAAATCTGAACTGCCCAGACCCCAGTTAGATTCTGAAGGTTTGATCCTGCCGGGTGCTGAATGCTCGTAGAGAGCTGAGCCATCCTCAGCACGTCAGAGTGGGTAAAGGCGCTCGGCGTGCTGCAGGGTCAGCCTGGCTTGGACAGGGAACCTGTGCACGATACTGTCCCGCAAGAAAACCCCTTGATTACTCTGGGTTACTAGTAGGTGAGACTAGTTTACTTACGAGTTGCACTGAGGTCCTTTGGAAGTCAGTCAAAGGCCTTTTTATGCTCAGATTAGTAGCTCATGAGTAATCTCTACTAGAACAATTCACTCTCGCTAGGCTGTTGAAATTTCTTAGGTGCCGTGTATCACTGCCACGTAGACTGGAAATCTGTGGAAACAGCGTATTTCTGCCGTACGGGTCAGAAAAGGTCCATCGTGGTCCCTGCCGCCGTCTTTGCTGGAAAGGTAACGCTGGCTTTAATATAAACGTAGGATTTTCTGTCATCTGAAGGTGCTTGTAAATTTTAACAAAAAGTAAAATATGCATGAGTTCACGGGAGAGGATTTTGTAGCTCTAACATTGCAGTTACAGACACAAAACGTTGCGCTTTTGGTTCATTTAGAGAATACACATTTCAGCACTCAGGGACACCCTTATGGTAAGGCATCAGCACGGGCAGCGCTAGGGAGAGTCTGCAAATCAACGGAGAAAGAAAGATTAATTTTAAGCTTTCCAGTTTTATAATAGATTAAAAAAAAATTAAAAGAAATCAGTCTGATTTAGCTTTTTTCCAGGCTGTAAGTGCTCCAGGGGAGTAGCTGCTATTCCTGAGCGAGGGGGTGTTGCACACAGAGAAGCGAACACCCTGGCGCCTGTTCCTGGCCATCCCCGCACGCGGAGAGAGGCTGTAACAAAGGACGGCGGCAGCTATTCCGAGCTGGTGCCTCCCCAAAGTCTCTTTGCTTTCATTCAGGCATGGGGGTTTTTTTTCTGCTCCAATAGCTGCCATTCCCTATTGCAAAAAAAAATGTCAGCCAGGTTTCCTGCCGCAGAATTTAGCTCTGCTAGAGCCCTGCATGAAAGCAATCCACATTTCCCTGTCCCTTGTTTGTTAGGTTCTATTTTACAGCTGTTCACGTGGCTGCCGTAAAGACCAGCAGAACAGCCAACAAATCCATCACAATATTGCCATTGGGTTTTTCAAGAGAGGTAAAATTTCGCTCTGGCTCTGGGTTTTACTAAAGTGGATTAGGTTTAGTGACTTCTCCTTGTGCCTCAGTGTTTGGACAATACGGATCGTGTTTGCTTGCCTTGAGAATGCCAGAGGAAGCACGGCGTTCCCGTGAGTATCAGCCTTGTTCTGAGAGCAGGCGAGGTTTCCCTGGAAATGTGGTACCATTTCAAGCGGTGACTCCAGGGAGAAGCCTGCTAGCAGCCTTTTCATCTTCTCTGCACCCGGACTCATGAATAACCATAGGGAAGGCGGGAGCTAGATGAAAAGCAGCTAGGACCCATGTTGCTGTAGAGCTGTGGATCTTCCCGGACATTAGCTCTAACTGGCTCCTCTCTTTTGGAGCTATCCAGTATTTTAGCAGGTGTTTCAGCGTCTCCCTGAAGGGAGGCAGAGCAGCCCATCGCACCAGCGTGCTTGAGCAGCTCCACCTGGTTTTAGGTCATGTCAACAGCAAACCAGAGGGAACGGGAGGGAGAGCGCTGCCTCCTCTCCTACCTCGACTCCCGGGATCAGCCCGCTTGTGACCTGGCTTCAAGAGAGGCTTGAATCTGGTTGAATCCCGCTGTTATCTATAATTTTAACATGGCCCCCACCTCTCAAAATTGCGTGAACCGGCACAGGGCTATCGTGGCTGAGGTGCTCATCCAGAATCTGCATGGAGATGTGCAACAGTCTTAAAAAATCGTGACAGGTTAACTTTCAAGAAAAATCTCTTGTTAAGCAGCAGTCACTACTAGCAATTACCATGCTTTTATCTGTAGCTGTCAGTGCACTGTAAAAAGTGGCTGTTATTCCCATTTTATAGAAGAAACAGATGTTCTAGGGACATCTGAATAGATTTAATACAGAAATTGCATGCCTAAACGGTGTTCTAGAAAATCCCATCATTATCACATGACTGATTTTATCCAGTGCACCCAGGAATTCAGCAGATCTGCTGGTTGTACTTCGCTTCTCTTCTGATTTGGTTTAAAGCAATAGTTTTGAAGTTTTCATGTGACTCCCCTTCTGGGGCAGGGGAGAAGCTGAAGTGAGACTATCATAATTTTCTCTTTGAGGCAGACTTTCAGGTAGGGATTTGTTTGAAACTTCTTGAGGTTTAATTTAGTTTTGTGATCAAGAGACACAGCAGTCGCATTTGTGAAATCCAATTAGGCTCCAGCCCTGGCAGGGACACATGGCAGAAGGCACGTATGTCCATCTGACTCCCTGTCCTTCCCTGCCTCCATGGCAGAGCCGTGCTTCTGATCTCAGGTATTTGGGATTACTGCAAACTCAGTTTACCTGCTTGGGAGCTGCCGAGTTGCAGTCCCTCCCTTGGAGACATGGCAGATGACCGGGAAAAAGGCAGCGGAGAACTGCTTCCCTCTAGGGAGGGATCGGAACTGGCAGGGCAAGAGGAGAGCTAGAGACGGATGTTGTGCTCCATCACTGCCGCGAACAACTGCTGAACAGTCAGTGCTGAAAGCGATGGGGGCTGTGCTGTGGCCTGGGATTCAACAAAGAAATAACGGACACTTCTGTGCATATCTCTTTCATTTAAGCTTCCTGCACGGAGCTAGAATGGTCAGTACCTTTAGAGAGCAATTTTTTTTTTTTTTTTTGATTGAGGACTTTCCACTACAATAAGCTAGAAGTCGTTAGAGCAAGGAAGAGCTTACCTGATAACGATCGTTTCTCAGGAACCAGCTCTTTGCGGATTCAAGACGTGATGAGGCACCTGACTGCGTGCCACTGCCCTCACTCCCGGCTGCACGGAGGCCCTTGGCTTGCCTTTCCCCTCTGGCTGTAGCAAAAAAAAGAAACGAGACACTTCTCCTTACCTGGAGAGCAGCGATTCCTCTCAGCCACATCAGAAACCAAACCGCCAGTCACCCCGCTGTGCTGCTCACCTCTCGGGGCGACAGCCGGCCCTTGCTTGAAGGAGTCCTCTTGTAGCACCCGCTTGTGCTGTAGCAACACTTCATTCCCGATGGCTAACAAGTTTTCTTGTAAGAGGGAATCTGTATTTTTACGAATGTGGTGAAGTTACTAAGGCCTTTTCCTTCACTTTACTGAAACTGTATTCACTTGTACGTAGGTTAATTTGTGTGAGTTAATTACACATACCAGTCAGGCCAAGCAGTGACAACAAACCTGGACTGAAAGAGACTTCAGAGCTCTGAACCAAACCACCTCTGAGCACAGCAGTAAACCAGACTTCTCCATTATCTTCAGCCAGCCACGGGACTTTCCTGTTGGTGTACGTGGACTATGGACTTGATTTCTGGGTTTTAGATCATTCACTGCAGGACTCTAACAAATGGGTAGTGGAACACCACAGCCTATATTACCATGCTACTTCAGCATCTACAGTCAGAATGGGTTAAGCACATATGTAGAGAGTTTAGGCTGAAGTGACTGGGCTGCGTTCCCAAAGATGAGCAGACGGAGAAATGCACAACAGTAGATTAATTGCATTTACACGTTTTCCTTTAATAATAAAATGATTCTTTGTGGTTCCATCTTTCAAATAGCCAAATAACAAGACAATCATACTCTAACACTGTTGGCGTCCTATTTCCTGTTCCTTTCTATTATCTACAACACTTTTGTATTTCATTTGAAGGAATAATATGTTCTCAGAGTGGCAGGCAGCTCTCTTAATGGGCTTCTCTGCTCCTGCTCATGCCATGACATCAATTATATACAGTTGTCTTTGACTTGGAACGTGTAACCCCCATGGTGACTAATTACAGTACCTAATGTTAGGGTCCCCAGTGGCACAGGCTAGAGATTAATAAATGTGGTTCAGCCTGCTGCTCGGGGACTGAAAGCCTCTCCAGCCCTGGGGAGCTCAGGGCTCTTGGTTTCCTCAGGCTGTTGGGGTCAGAAAGGAACAGTGATGCACTACGAGCCTTTGGAGTAAAAATGAAAACACTAGAAGGAACCCCAAAGCCTTGCCTTTCCTAAGATTCTTTCTCTTTCCCATATCAGTGCTTTTATTGTTATATTTTTATTTTAGGCCACAAACATAATTTTATTTCTTTTTCCATTTTAATCATATGTTTTAATGAGTTTTCTTCACATAGAAAAGCAAGGATTGGCCTTGATGATAATCATAATTGGGCCACAGGGAAATATTGACTGCCTAATAGCTAAAGAGCAGGGTACTTAAAAAGAGATTAAGACATTTATGATCAGTGTGTGGCTTTTGGGGGTCAGGGTGAAATTGTGACTTATCCAAAGCAGCGGCAAAACTACTGATTTTTCATGGTTTGCTTTTAGCCAAGCAGCCTAGCAATCAAACCGATATTCCCCCTAACGACTGTCTTGAGAAGCTGGATTCTTCCTCGCCAAGCTGAGTGATCGTTTCAGCAAACTCCCTTGCTGCAGCCCCAGTGAATAAGGCACCATCATATAGCTGCAGTTCAATATCCCTAGTCATCAATATCCTTCATAACTTGGAAGAAGAACATAGCTTATGCAGGATCCGGTAAAGATGCTGGACTAAATTCTGTGAGTCTCGAGTGCCGTTGGAACTACCAAACAGATCGTCGTGCTTTCTGTTATGCTGAGAATAGCTGAACCTAGCAGACATATGTGCTCTGATGCAAGAAAATATCCGTAGACAGTAATTAACCCTATACATATTTAAGCTCAGCTAATATTGGAAGTAGTAAATGGAGATCCTTATCATACACATCAGATCAAACATGGCTTTATGGTTTCAGGAACAGAATTTTCAGGGGACACACTAACCTCCCAAAACATAACTGGGAGCAGGAGGCATAAAGATTTTTTTCATATATTCCCTTTAAGTGAACAGCTTTAACTAGTTTGGGTTTAACTCAGATACTGTATCATGGGGACAAAATCAGTATTGGTTATTAGATTTCCAGTTCCCATCCTCATATTTGGAAGCACGAGGCTCTATTTGTAACAGATTTTGGCCCATTCAATTTTTTTCAACTGTATGACTCAATGACGAATGATACAAAACTCATTGCGTCATTGTGGGAAGAAAATTCAATACTATTATCTTGTAGTAAAATACCTTACCTTAAAAGACCGTTATGAAAAGATCAACCTATTCATGCAACAACCTATTAGCAACATCAGCCACTGTCTGGGGGAAAAAAAAATCTAGACTGAGCAATAAATAATCAAGCCACCAAAACCATGAACAGAATCCGGATGGTACAACCCGTGAGATGACCAGTATTTTTAGTATTACATGAAAACAATCCCCAGGGAAAGGCAAAGCTGGTTACAGAGGACAAAGGTTAGGCTTTATTCATTAGTATTTGATTTTTGGTACGCTATCATTGCAAGCAGTAAGGGGAAAGATTTACTAAGGTATTTAGGTACCTAAACATGCCTAGCAGCATTTATAGCAGCATCTAAGTAGGTTAGGTGCCTAATTCCCATTAACTCCATCAACATCTTTAAGCTGCTAAACATCTTTGCAAAGCTGGCCCCAGAGCCTGAGCTGGAGGTGCCTCTGTTGAACTGATGTGCCTGTGCGCGTTTACAGCCGCGGAAGCTCAAGCTGATGCTCCCGGGAGTAGCGCGGTAGGGACCATAGAGGAGGACCAGGAGCACAGAAGTGAACAAAGGTTCCTGAGCCGACTTCAAGTTTTGCTGCTGACTTAAGCTAGAGCCACATGAAAGTCACTCAGAGCAATATTTGCAAAAAAGGCCACTGAATTTTGGTGCTTGGTTCGGAATGAGAATTAAGGTTTCTAACTCAGTGAGTTTCTTGAGCATTAAGAGTCCTATCAGTTCCCAGAAAAGCCAGGATTTCACAGGCCAAGTCACAGCAGCATTTGCTGAACCTCAGGAAAGCCTTTCCACTCGTCAGTCCTGACAGCCTGGCCTGTTCCACAGCCACAAACGTTTTTCTTACAGGATTTTCCATGCCTTACCTCAATGCCAACAGACACCTCCTGTGCGTCAGAAGCAGACTTGAAGAAACCTACCAAATCATTTGCTTCGGGTTCGTCAAGCGGCCTGTCACAAGAAGCATTTGAATAGCTGGTGACTGTTACGTGGGGCAGATCAACCCGCGTTAAACGCTTTGCTTGGCTGAACCTGTCTCTCAGTACTCCGGCTTGTCAGGTTTATCTTCCACAGCAAAACACACGCTGTGCAACCCGGCTGTCTCAGGCAGGTGCTCCTGTTAGGGCAGGAAAAGCGGGATTTGTTCTTTCTCTCTCCTTTGCCGACCGTTGGGGTTTTGCCCCTTTACATGTCTACAACAATTCTAGAAAATAAGCAAGAGCTGATTCAGTAACGTGCATAGCTCGAGTAGATGAAGAAGTGATTTGTACTGTTAAACTACCTAAGAAGTAAGCGCTTTCTGTCGCTGGAATGTGTACTCTAAGTACACAAGAGATCTCCACCACCACCAATGTTTTTGAGTGCAAAGAGGAATGGCAGTCTGCATCAGTTACAGTTTTAAAGGGGATGGTATTAAACTTCTCTAGAAAGGGGGCTTTCTAGGCAAAGTCCGAGCAGGATCATCCTTTGAGCATAACGAAACTTGAGAATTTACAGTGAAATTCTCTGTGCGGAGTCTGGCACCACTGCAAACCCTCGAGAGTCCTCAAGGCTCCAAATGAAATGGGTGTCAGAACAGATTTAGTGCTGTGAGGTTGGTCCTTGCTTTGCGTTAAATGTCTGTGTGCATATAGCAACTGTTTGGTTTTTCCCTCCCGATTGATCGTAAAAATCCAGAGTCTTTATGTATTTGCCTATATAATAACCATATCTCTTCTATAGACTTTACTGTAGAAAACTAGAGCACAGCCGTTACACGGCAGCGTGGCCGTGCCCCGCCAGCACGTACGCCGGGCCACGATGAACACGTATGTGGTCTATGGAATGGGCAGCTCACATACGTACGTGTGCTTATGTTTATCTGGTGGGGTTGATGAAAGGATCATCTAATTTATTGAGACACTGAGTAGCGTTACAAGGAAGTTATTCAGCACCTGTGAAGCTGAGTATCTAATACGCCTGTGTAGGTATTTGTGTCAAGCGATTTGCTTTGATGGGAGAATGTGCCGGTTTAAATTTACTGGAATATTTGCAGTATTTAAGGGCAGTGTGGTGCAAGCATTCAGGTAAAGATTAACACCGGTGTGTACCAGAACACTATTTTTCACAATGTCACCTTTATGTGGAAAATCAATAGAGGTGCAGGAATCATTTATGGCCCGGTGGCCACTCCCTTATGAAGCTGTAGTTTCATTACTTTAAAGGATAACATGTGCACTTTCATTTCTTTTCCATGTGTTTTTTTTTTTTTATTCTGGAATAAAAATGGGAAGTTGTTTACAGTGTTGTATATTTTGACAACTGCTCTTTACAAATTCTTTTTAAGTTATCCTAGAACCATTTTCTCAATATACACAGTTCAGCTTAATCAAAATAATTTCACAAACTATTTTGCAGAAAGGAAGAGACAAGGGGAGATAGAGAGCAATAACCTAGGAAACAAGTATGCCAGCATACAAAAATAGATTAGAACATTTGGAGATTGTAGGTATGAAAATGTAGTCTCAACAGAGGAGAATTTGAACTAGCAGATTATCTGAAGAGGTAATGCTTACCGGAGAAGCAGCTAGATAGATGCAGAGATCTATTTCTAACATCTTTAATTTCTAGGCAAATTTTTAAGAGGGAGGGAGAAATAGCCTCCAAGTTTCTGAAACGTTCTCATCTGTGGGTGGAGACGGTAAGCAGAGCCGGCAGAACGCCAGCCCCGTGTCTCCGTTTCTCCCCCTCGTGCACAGCAAGCTGGGCATTGCCCGCTCCGAGCCAGAGATCGCCACGTGCTCCCCAGGAAGGGCAAGCAGAATGCACGTAGCTGTCCTCCTCCAGCGGATCTACCAGGAGGACAGCTTTAAATTGCTCTCTGTAAAGACTCTGCTCATGCAAGCCCGTCTGATCCAGAGTCTCTGTCCCTAAATAGCTTCTCTTATTTGAAGCACCCAGCTAGCTGTCACAAAGCCACTAGCAGAATAAATCAAGACTGCGAGGGTCAAGTGGAGATTCAAACCTCTCTTGAACAGAGAATCTATATGCAATTCAGATAGTGTGGAAGTATGAACTGAAAGCACCTGTCATAAAGCATCCTAATGACTACTAAGGCTACGGCAAATATCGCAAGGAATTCATATATATCCTCTACATGTCATGAGTCTGTGCCATTTTCAGAAAAGGGATTTAAAAAAACGCTTCTATCTACAGTGTCCGATCCTGAAACTGAAGCACATGCTCTGTCCCTTCAGATTGTGTCCTCTGGGAACACAAGGGAGGCTGCGAAGCACGTTGGAGCCACTGAAGCAAAATATGGCTAAAGCATTTATGTGTTATTGCTATGAGAAGTTTTCTTAGAAATGTAAGTTACTGTGGGTCTGCTGAGCAAGCTCTTCTTCCTAATCCACACCACCTGTGTAGATTCATGGATAATTTGGTTCTGACCTATTTAAAAGTACAAAACAAATTTTCCTATTTGCTTATTCAATATATCCTAACATATACTTCCAGCAAAGGCTGCAAAAAACCCTGTTGTGAGCTGCGCTTTGTTCCTCCAGGAAGAGCATTTGGTGATGAGCTCTACAGCTCACGGGCCAAACGCAGTAGATTGCTGCACTGCTATTCAAAGAAGAGACCTGACTTAGGGTTTAAAAAAATGTGTATTATTTTTGATTCAAAAGGATCCACAGCTACAGTGTGCCTGACTTGGCGCAGCTCTGTAATGCTAAGGACATAGCATGGCATAGGCACCAGAACTGCAAATAAGTCTGGTCTTCATATCCATTCCTCAGAGTGCAAGGATCTTTAAATCCAGTGCCACATCTGCTGCAAACAGACCTCAAAAAATGTGATCGCACAGCCTCAGCCCTTTGTACCGGCCAACGGAGGTGAGCTGGAGCACAGAAGTGTGCCTGAACCTTTCCAGGGATGCTCAGAAGTCCTTCAGTGTGCTGCTCAGAAAATCGCAGATTGCAGCCTGTGCCTTCCTCACACTGTTACAATCCCGTTCTCCTTCTTGGGCTGAAGGTCAGAAATAGGGTTTTTCTTTGGCATATTCATCAGTGCTTCCGCAAAGTTTCAGATCCTTCTTTCATTCATTAGTCAACACTTACCATATATGTTATACATGCAAACACACATATATAAAGCACAAACACACACATATATATAGAGCCTCCAGAAAAATGTAGCATAGAATCATATATTTGACAAAGCTGGCGTCATACATTGTGCTGTGAATAATGAGATCTAAAATATTCTGTGCTATTGAGGTACAGTGAAACCTGTTCATTAGATTGCACCAGCACCCCCTGTCATTTTCTATATCCTCTTTAAATCATCACCAATGTGTACAAAATGATTTTGTTCTACTTAAAGACCAACTTTGAGGAGGTGACTGATTTCTGCTGATCCTGGAGGTGGATTCACAGGTTTCATTGTACTTGAAACTTCACAGCTTCCACTGAAGTATTTGATGCATGTATGTATCGGTTTAGCAGAGTACAAAAGTGGAATAATTTTCATTCTTGCCTCATATTGTTGACAGAGTATGGTGTCCTCTACCAAAACTGTTTCTTTTTACTTGACAACTTATCAAAGACTCATTTTCCTACAGCCCAACCACCAATCTTAGTATTTGTTTTAAAAGTCGCCAGGGCTCCGATACTTGTAATAAATTGCTAAATTTCTATTAACAAAACTTATTTGCAAATTTCTTCCATAAAAATAAAACTTTTCAGTAGTTAAAGAAAAGGCATTTACTTTACACTTAGTAGCATTAGCTAAAAACAAACGCCTCACCTTGCATCTTTCAGTCAACCACCAGCTGGAATCTACCATGTGAAATTACAACCAATGTCCCAACCTTAACTCTCATGCTGGTCAAAGCTGTGAACATTTCATGTCAGGTCAGCGGAGTCAGGCCAATAGAGAAGTCACAAAAAGACTGGATCAGGCCTTAGATAAGACTGATCCCTGCACACTGAACTGGGACAGGTTAAGGACTGAGGGGAGGCTTCTGCAGCGCCTGCGTCTTTTGTCGCACCCATCAATAAACCCACCTCAAAATGGCAGAACTTCCTCTGACTTGAAGGGGAGAAACGTCACCAGGTACTACTACATTAGACTAGATAGTACGTAGACTAAAAAGTGTGCATCTTCTCACTAACGTATTGAAACTAGACAAACTACTTTCTGTCAACAGATGTCCTCAGCTCTTGGACTCGGGAAGCTCTCTCATTCCATCGTCGTCATCCTCAGAGCAAAGCAAGCTTAGTGCACTTGTTACGGGATGGATCCATGACGTTGTCTGTGTCACATGGCTAAAATGAAACAAGAAATGCTGTTAGCAACCCAAAAGAGGTTTACCGATCTCAAACCAAGAAATACCAGATGGAGTCTGGAGTTCTAATGATCATCACAACACTTTCAAATACAGAATTCTCTTTTTCTTGCCAACTATGAGATTTTTACAAATAAAATGTGGAGTCTTCTGGGTGCTAGAACCTGGACTGAACGTCTCATTTCCCAATACATTAGAGAGAATGCTTTTGTAAGAGATACAGACTGGTGACATTTCCTGTTAATTAATGGAGCTGTTGACAATTAACCTAGCAACAGTGTACAGCCCAGACTAGCAAAGTCTTACAAAACCCCAACAAACTAGCAAGGTATTAACATTGCCATGTTTGTTAGTTAAAGCCTGAAGCACAGTGGTCAAGAGGAAGTTGACCAAATGTTGAATCACATCATAGAAATACACTCAGTTTGTCAGAACATCAATTAATATTCTGGCATCATTAAGTCATTCCTCTTCTTGCAGAAAAAGGTGGATGAGTAAATCCAAAAAAGGATGTTCTTCACATGTCCTCTAGACCAAATTCTGGACGTGCTTCCACAGCCTTTGCACGTGTAATAAAAGGGAGTCAGTGGCACTTTTTAAGGCATAAACCCTACATTTGCCATGCAGTCTAAGCTGCTTTATAAGCTTCTGTATGAATGGAAAGAACCCGATCAAGGCTCGCTAAGGACAGATAAATGGAATAGGCTTACTGTTTGCAGGTGAGAACACTGCACACCTTATGATTGGTAGTATGCGTGCTAGCCATACTGTGTGTGGGCAAGACACAGCCTCTTCTCCCTTCTGGAATAATGTGTTCTTGGTAAAGGAAATAGCTTCTTTGCACTTAAAAAAAATCTTGCTAATAAATTCACAGTTTTTATAGCCAAGTCAGTGCAAAGATGAATTTTGTAATATAAGTTCATTACAGGAACTAGCTGAAAAATATTGTACATATAATATACACCATAAAAGACAAACAGCTCTTCTCACAACTTCTAACATACAGTGCACCTATACTCACCTTTCAGGTGCATTGGTTTCATTAAATAGGAAATGCCATGATGGAACTATTCCAGATTTACCTTTTCAAGTGAAAACAGATTCTGTCTTTCTTTCTTCAAGAATGGTCTCTTAAATATTTGATTATGGAAACTGATACCTTAAAGTAGGAATTTGAGTCAATGTTCCACTACACAGTTATGGGTATGGGGATCACTATTCCAGTCAACATGATCGTGCCATGATCTTACCTTGTATTCACACCTTTCATTTGAGTATACTGAGCTCAGAATAAGTTGGATATGATGAGGACAAAAATACTGTTTACCAAGAGGTAAATATGATGCTAACGTAAATCCCATCTCGAGCTATATTAACAGATTAACTTCTCTCTGAACTGATAATCTGTGAATTTAGCCAATAGTTCAACTGAAGCAAAGCCTGAGTAAGGACAAAGCAAGAAAAACAAAATGTGGAAGATAAAAGTCGTATGCTGCATTCTTATCCTTAAAAAAAGCAAACCCAAAAGCTCCACTTATGTGTAAAAACAATTCATAAATGCTTTTTTGGTCAGAGCAGCACTGGATGGACTCCATTCCTTCATGAGTATATTACAAAAAATGTGCATCACCTTACTGGAGCTGTAGAGATCAGTCTCACAGAAGTTAAAACAGAAGTATAACTGAACAACAGGTAGCTACAGAAAATAGAACGCAGCAGGTACAGTAATCATTTCATTCTAAGAAAAAGAATGTACCATTTTTACTAGGAATGAGAGCAAGTTGCCAAAAATTTCCAATATTTACCTTTAGAAAGTCAGATGATAGCCAACACGAAGAATATGAAGAGAGTCCTTTTACAATGTTTTATGAGAGATTTATGAATAAAATCTAATCAAGAACATCATTCCCATTATTCCACATCACAAGGAAACATATGTATTCATATTTATATTAGGAATATATTTGTATATATACTAAGGAAAAGGTCTTTGCTGTATTTTTCTGCAATGTTTCCTATAATGTTAGGAAACACCCTTTTCCCCCCCCCCAATTAAAAAATTTAAGTCACTATGGCTTAATACTGAAGATAGGAGTCTAAATTATAAAGTCCCAGCATGTGACTTTATAATCATTTATCTGCATAATGACACAGAACTCCCTCCAATACCTGCGGAATCACGGGAGCTGAACGAACTGGATTCCATCCATTGCGGCTCTGCCAATGCAGGATTTATTGCCTGCAGTACTATTTTAAGTGTTTATATTGTCTGCTTTTATCAAGCCATTTCTCAGCAATCCATTACTGAATTTAAATAAGAACAAAATTATTTTTAATTCCCCCCCCTGCATTTGACTTCCCCATGTAGCATGCCTTGATGCGCTGTGCACCAAATCCTTAGCTCCATCTCCTCATCAGCATTCAGTATCAATCCTGTGAAATGGGAGAAACTGCACGGGAGTAGAAGAGCTATGTGGTAAAGCATTCGCAGGTCTTTGATGTAACAAACTAAACATTTCTTTGTTAAGTGTTTATTCTTCAGAAGATCTTCCTCCTACATACCTTAGAACCAGGAGGCAAAAGACAGCATGCCTAACTTCTGCTAACTGCTGTAAGAACTCGATTTTGTTCTCATACTAATTAAATGCAAAAATTCGCCAGATCTTTAATAGTGACATTGAAATCAGGATTACAATTTGCTATATTCAATGGCATAACACTGTTTAATCACTGGTAAGAAAGAACTAGTTTTCATTCATTTTCAAAATATTTGGGGCCCAATTTTGCTCTAATGTCAATCTGCTGTAAATGCTTCTGATTTGTACTCAGTTCTTTTAAACTTGCGCTAGACTTTATCCCATGAACGCTTCTACTAGAACACTTTGTTTTAAACCCTTTGCTAAAATCCTACTAGGAAAAGAACTCTTATAAATAAACATTAAGTCCAGATACCACGTCTCCCATTGTAGACAGACATGCACAATACGCACAGATTATTTAGGTACAGAATAAATGTATAAACTCCTCGCTATTTATTTTTAGCTCTCCAAAAGTGCTGTGGCTAAAGAGCTTTGACATAATCAGTCCAAAGAGATAATCCCAGATTTACTGGTTTGCAGAACATTCTTGTATCAGAAATACATCCTCTCTGATTTGGGTGTTAGGGCTAGCAGTAAAAGTGAGAGGAAATTCAAATCTACCTCTAGGTTTTGCTTAATTGATGAAACTGTTTTGAATATTAAAGGAGTATTTGGAAAGCCAGCATTACAAATCCTAAATGTAAAACATTTTCCATTTGCAAGTGTTCCTGTTCAAAAGATTTTCAGAGCAATTAACAATATTTAAAGATTTTTAAGGTTTTCAAACAAGTCATCGCTATCAGAGGGTATCCAAATTTATTGTTAGAAAACAGAATCAGAAACATTTGATCTGGAAATATGTCAGTAGCTTATTCTGTCTTTTTAACATTAGTAAATTGCAGGACAAATTTTAGAGCTTGGAAAAACAAAACATGAGAACACAGGGATTTTTTTGGCAAAGAAATGGTAGCGAATTATTTAAAATACCATTATAATTACCTTCCTTATGGCTCCTCTTCGCATGGAAAATGATTTCTTTTAAAATGAGAACTTAAGACAATCTTTTAAGAAAAGAGTAATTCAAAGAAAAATGCAAAGAAAAATTAATGGAAAAGACCTCTGCACCTTTGTAAGATTTTGAGCATTATGAAGACATGCTTTTCACCTTAAATTGTATTCTCCAACTAGGGCCAAACTCTGGAGCCCAAGAGGGAATCATGAAGAGCCTTGCAGACAACACGACTGTTGTAGGTCACTGCGCAGGACGCTAAGCTACCGAGCAGTCATGCGGTATTCTTTGAAGTTGGGGTTTTTCCCCCTTTTGACATCGAATGACATTCATAACACCTGCCTGAATTTTTCCAGTGCACCAGGGTTACTTAGCTTTCAAAGGGAACAATCTTGTGCACAACTCATTTGTTTGAGATCTGTTCAAGAGACAAGATGCAGCCTTAGACAATTAATCAATCTCTTGTATCGAATAGGGACCGTTACTCGTTAGGGGCCAGATAGGATTTAGTTGTATCTGAACTTGGAAAGCCAGATTCTGGCCTCATATGAACCCTACGCTTCTCTACCACATTGAGCAGTACTGAAGATGAAAGTGAAAGCAGAACTCTGCCCATATGAAATAACACAACCCCAAGGTAGCTATTTTCCTGCCTAAATGAACATACCCCATAACCCAAATCCATTTAACCAACAGTAGTAATTTTGCTAAACTTTTAATCTTTCTTACCTGACTTTTTGATTCCCCAAACTTCACTAGCCCTTTAAAATGCAATAACGCTCAGCTAAAGAGTAGTGATGCTCGATGGAGCTTTTACCGATGGAAACTTTTTGCCAAGCCGCTGTCGCAGTGCAGTACTGCTGCCAGCCGTAAGGCTGAGACGTAGGAAACCGCACACTCTGAAAGCTTTACCCTTTAGTGCTTTCACTGGTGTTATTGAAATAATCATTAAAAAATGTAGCAAATAGCACTGCTAGATGTGGATGCAATGGGTTGGAAGGGGGACATGCTCTATACTACCCAGAAATATATGCCGTATTGTGCTTTTTTTTTAGACTTACACGCACATCCCAGTGGGAAGTTCTGAAGTTACTGTGAAAGGAGTATATGCCATCTGCTAGATGACTAGCAATACGGGAGACTCTGTTCCTTTGTTACACACTGGTACGCGCCCCATGCAGTGGTGGTTTGGAGGCTAATGAGGGCCAGAGCAACAGGAAAATAAAGAACAATGCCACTGAACGAAGATCCTGAAACTTAATCCTCCATTAGAAGTTGTATCATCTCCCCTGCTTGCTCTTGCACAGAATCTGTCTGTGGAGCTCTTTGCTGGACGACACACAGCTTTGCAAGATTTAATTACTGCCTTTGTCTTTTGCTGCTGGGCCTTTCTGTTTCTGTCCCCCTGGTGCTTGGAACAGCCTTTTGCTTTGCAAGGATCCTTTTTCTCTTTAAAACCCACCGTTCCAAATCTTGGACCTTTGAGAAGGTACCCGGCTCTTTCATCTCTGTTTTGCTCGTACTTGTCTAACTTGCTATTTTGAAGAGCAAATGCTGGGAGAAGCTGCAAGGAATAGCTTATTCTGAACTGTAACTGAAAGATTTTAATTTAGGTGATAAGCAATTAGAACAAAATAAAACAACTGAATGACATCAATGCAAGTATAATCAATCAATCCTGAGGGCATCTAGGGAAGACAGTTTCCAGTTTGGGAAAGATTTTTGTATTGTATTTATCGAAATCAGATTATTGGAAATTAGACATTCTTTTTTTTCTTTCCCCTTTTTGTTAAAACTGGTTTAAGACTGGATCCTCTTTCAAGATGACATTTCAAAAGGAACAGACAATGTACAGTAGTACCCCAGGAGATGCTGGGCAGTGACCTTAATTTTTATTGGCTGTAATAAGATGGAGAGCACTTGTCACCTCATGGAACTGTGTCCTAAGGCGACATAAATGTTTCTTGTATTTCCCTCAGGGATCACAGATTTTGCTTGAGTATTAATTAAAGATCGAAGGATATAAAGTGAAACCCCAGAAGACAGTCTTGCTATTTATTCCTTGATTAAACACTTGTCTACTAAGAAAAAAAAAATCTATGAGCAATTTCAGAAGGCAGTAATCATTAGAAAGATTTATAGCCAAATAGTGTGCTATATCATTAAAAGTTGTCAACAATAAACAAATGGCCCAATCTAAAATAAAAACAGTAATAACAGTAGGATCTGAGCCAAGGCTGAATAAGCCCAAAGGTTTGAGGGACAGGATATGCAAACTTTTCACAGTTTTAAAGCACTACCTGAAATCTCTCTCACTCCAGTATTAGCCAACTGCTATTGCTCTAAAAGTGCTGGTTTAATATATGCAGTTACTCATAATCCTGTGTCTCTAAGGGAACATCACAAAAATTCTGGTGCCGTTTATTTGCAAATGCATCAGAGCATGCTCAAGGCTTATATTTAAACTACATGTGTAGTAAAATGAAATAAAGCCAGAGCAATGGCTTAGGCCCATGCTTCAGATGAAGCACAGACTGAAAAAACCTTGCTGGGCGTTGTTCTGCTTCTGATGGCCCTCCCCAAACCCAGGGAGATCTCAGGAGAGCTGGCGGTGCAGAGCGGTGTACATGACTTACTCCACAGGTGCCAAATCCTGCCCTAGCAAAGGAAAGTTTAGTAGGAGTCAACTTTCATGTTTCCAGTCCTACTCATAGAAGTAACTAGATAGGTGAGAATTAGAGCTTTGGTCACATCAGTAAAACTACCCAGCAGAGGTAACAAAAATCGGCGCACTGATTTCAGTGGGATTTGTAGGTCTAGGGCAAACAACTATTTCAGCTTCATGTATTTTCTCACAGAAGAAATTTTAACAGCTGCCTTATATGATAGGCCAGAACCTGGGCAGAGTGTGCAGGATCTGTGGAAGCTGAAAGGTTTCTCCATTTTGGTTCTTGATATTAAAAAACAAACAACGTCTCAGGAAAAAAAAAAAAGTTGCCCAACCAAAAGCAGCTTAAGGTCTTAACATTCTTGTATTACAAGCTCATGTTATCATAAAATCCAATGCCAAGTTTCCTACTTTTACATCTGAGATTATTTTCCTTATAGTCATGCAAAATTATTTCAGTGAAAATCAGAGAAACTGAATTCCCTACAACCCAAATATCTGGCAATAAACCATTTCTAAACCTTTTTATTTGGAATTTTCATCTTATCCCAGCTCTCTGTAAGTCTTCATGAATTTCTAGTTAGCAAAATGTCCTACACTTAATCATTGCTGTGTCTTTTAATAAGAAGTCTTTCTTCATTCAACAGTGCAGAAACAGCTAGGGGTTAGAATTTTCAGAAGAGGACTGTTACTTCTGGATATATTTATTCCTAGTGACCAACTTGAGACACAGCAAAGAGTCAGGTACCCCAGATGGCAGACATTAATGCTTTGTGAAAATAAAAGTTCTCTGAGATGTCTCAAATTGGTTATCCAAAAATCAAAAAGAAAAATATCAGGATTACCCAAAGTCCTATGGTTACATTTGAAAGTGTGTGAACTGATGTTGAGCTGACGGATGCAGAGAGCTTTGAATCGTTATACATTAAAAAGCAGCAATAACATCGCTTGCTTAGCACTGAGCCAGTTTTATTTAAATATTTGCAACTTCTTGTGACTATACAACTATTCTTTCCTCTATTGTCAGATAGGAGGACTTGAGGAAGACAGGTAAAAGGGAACATTTTCAAAATCAAACTCTGATTTCTGAGTGACATGTAAAATAGGGAAGGACCAATTTTAAGAGATGCAAAGTAATTGCATTTTTCTTTGAACACAATGAAAACAGAGAGCACTCCTTGCCTCAAAATACCCATTCCTACTCACAGAACATCAAAGTTATTAAGATGAGGACACCTACAACGATGATTTTGATAACTGACAATTTTGGTGCAACTAACTTGCCCACCGCTGTACAGGGAGTTGGGAGCAGAGCTGGCACTGGGCTCCGTCCAGGCGGATTGCAATTGCACGTTCAGTACGGCACATCACGCTTTTTCTTAGTTTGCTGCTCTGAACTCACTGAAACTTGAGTGGAACATACACAAGTTTACTTCTAGATCAGCTCTGCTAGGATTTGAACTTTATCGAACTTGGTTTCTTCTAGGAAGGGCCACTCCAACCACTACTTAGATAACCTGCAGATAAGTAGTATATTATCATGTATTAGTATATACTGGAGCGGGACAGCAGAGGCAAAGCTGAACACACCTCAGTATGTCGGGCTTGGGGTCCTTCCTTTATATTGCAGTAGAAATGTGTGGAGTACGCTTACCGAAGAAACAGCTTTGTTTTTTCAATTTAGCATGCAGTAAGTAAAATCAACTGTGATTTATTTTCCTTTTATGATGATACCTTTAGCTCTAGTGCTATAAAACATCAATGTTTATACTACAGAAGTTCTTCATCTATCACACATGCTTTGCTATTCTTAGTTCAGTCATAAAATCATAAACAGTTTCTGTGAATGCCCAGCTTTCGGTAAAATTAATGATGGCTCCTTCCCAAGCAAACCCAAACAAAACAGAATATTATAAAATATATAAGTATGATGTGCTGGCTTTCAAAGTGTAAGCCTGATTTGTTAGGTAGGATTTCAAAAGCTACCAGAACACGTCATGTGTGAGTTTTTTATTAATCTTTTACAAGTATTGACTTTGGGCTCCTACTTAACACGAACCAAATTCTGTACCTTCCAATGAAGGCACCTTCATTGTGTGCTTTGTCACACTGAAGCACACAATGCTTCCATGTGAAACTTCTGATTTTTAGATAAACTGCTGAAAGACAACCCTATATCAAATATTACTGTTTCCCCTTTGTTATAAGATAGAAAACATCATAGGCCCTAATACAGCTAAGGGAAAAGATCCCAAGAGTTTAAAATGTTTGGGAACTTTTACTTGTCTTTCAGGAAAATTTAATTTAAGATAAATATTCTTGAGGAAAATAACAGTTAATGTGGAATAGTTGGAACCTAGTCCTATTAAAATGCTAGAAAAACAGTGTTTACAGGGGCAAAATTCACAGCTGGTCCTTACAAACTGTATACATATGCAAGGAGTGGGTGGGAGTGGGAGGGAGAATAGCAAGGCCCTACCTAATTTTAGGTGCCAGTCTCATGATACAGAGCTGCCATATGTTAAAGGTGAACATAGTGGGAGGATGGAAGAGATTAACTATAATGGGTTTTCTGGGAAAAAATTAGTGTCCCAGCTATGGTTTGTTATACTGTTCCTGTGTGATTCTAAACCACCAGTGTATAACCATTAATTATTTAGCATATATGATACTTCAGTGGGAGAGCAGTTGTGCATAGACTCTTTCTCCTATTTAAAAATCAAACCCAGAATTTACTAATTCACAAAATCTGTTCAGTGACAGAATATACCTTTTGTTTGCACTGCTGCAGTGCTGTGACTTCCGTGAGGACTTTTAACGCCACAGCATACAACAAAAGTGAAATTTTGTTCTAATGGTGGTTACAACACTTAGTAAACTCATTCAACATCACACCTGAACTAAGCCTGGGCAAAAGCAGCCACATGACTAGCTTTAGAAGTGAACAGGAAGGCCTTTCTCTTACTTAAAAAGCTTTTCCTGTCCTAATGACTCCCAGCTGATTGCTAAGTGCATGCATACACATCTGGATGTAGGTGATACTTTATGAGGGCTTATTAACCCCTTTGTGTTCCTGGGATTTACAGATAAAGCGCCTATTTGGGACAGGAATTTCTATTAGAAAATCAGTAATTGAATTTCTAACAAAAGAACAGCCTTAATCATCTAATAAGTAAAATTAATTAATAGCAAACTTTTTTACCTTATTACGTGGGGTCTCTTCAATACACTGGTCCTCCGAGTTCAAGACAGACAATGGAAAAATTGAAAGAGGATCCAGTGGAGGGTCACCAAGATGATTAGAGGGTTGGAGAACTTGGCACATGAAGAAATGTTGAAGGAATTTGGTTTGTTCAGCCTAGAGAAAAGAAAGCTCGGGGGGTGGGTCTCTAATCAAAGTCTTCCAATATCCAAAAGGTCGTTGTAAAGAAAATGGAGGCACTCTTCTCACAAAGATGTATGGCAATGGACAAGACGCAATGGGCACAAGTTGCTTCAGGGGAAATTCTGTCTAGATTAAGAAAATATTCTTCACTGTGGGAACAACTAAGCATTGGAATAAGGTGCCCAGACAGGTGGTGAAATCTCTCTCACTGGAAATATTCAAGATTTGGTTTGACAGGGCTCTGGACAACTTACCCTTCAACAGACAGTTAAATGAGATGACCTCCAGACATCCCTTCCAATCTAGACTTTTCTGTGATTTTATTCTATGATTTTGGAACTGCAGTGGACTGCTGAAAACCCCATTAGGCTACATTCAACTGTCACTTTGAGCAAATGAGGTCAGAATCTCAACTCTTCTTAAGCAAAGTGGCTGATATAAACAGTGACAGAAATACCAAGCGTGAATTGGTGAGGAAACAGGCACCAGTAATGTGTTCTCTTACACATTAATTGATGGGCGTGAATCCGGTGCTATGTGTGAATGGCTGATTGTATTGCCACACGCAAAATAAAATAGCGCTTGTCTTCTGCATTACTTTGAGGTACACCAGGTTATCTTCAAACGTATCTGGGGCCAAATTCAATCTCGACTCTCCAGCAGGAGAGTTATTCTAGCAATGAAACTGATCCCTACCTCTTAGTCTACTGGTGTAATTTTTGTCCTTCTGATAACTGTTAATTTATATTATATTAGTAAGACACTTGAACTTGCTTTTTTTCCCAATGCATACTGAGATGTAACTCAGAGAGGTTTACATTGCTGTTTGCTATTTCATGGTGAACCTATACACGACCTTAACACCTAGCACAGCTCACGTGAGTTTATGACACACCAGCAGTCTAAAAGGTAGTTTTCTCACACTTGCCAGTACTTTGTGACTGATCTTAGCAATCTGGTTGATTGAAAATAATTTACTGACAGACTGAAATGAGTTCCTGAACAAAAGTGGTGATTTCAAAAATTGTCTTAAGGTGAAGGTTCACGGACAAGATAGAGCTTTCCCTGGTAGGTATAGAGAGCTGTTCAGCCCCTTAGGAATATAGCCATGTAAATGTTTTATTCATGTCAGTTATTCACATAAGTGGGTTTCACTTTAGTGTGTAACACAAGCCAGCTGGTTTGCTTCTTTTAAACTCTGATTTCTCATGCACTTCATATTGCTACACCCCCTTCAGAGATATTTATGGAAATTTCACAGCAAGCTGTCTCAAGCTTATGTGCTATTAAGATTCCATTCTGGGGTGTTTACTGCATTAGATTTATAACATACAGATTTATGGACTCAGCTACTTGATGGCCCAATAAAGCATGCTGGAACTGAAGACAACTACTAATTAAAATAATATTTGATTGTCCTTAGCATATTGTAAAACTGCTGTGGATTTAAACAGAGCCACTGCCGCTTCTATACAGCCTCACAGCCTAACTGCATAAGAAGAAAACTGACAATTCACATATAACAACAGTTTAATTGTGGCTACAGTTTGGCAATTATAACATGTTTTTCTATCTGTTTGTATACGTGGAAGTGGGCTAGCAATGAAATACTCTTAAGCCCCTCATGGCTTTGGCCGTTCTAACCACCAAAGAATGAAAGGATTGAAACTCACAGCCAGAGCGAACAAGGAGGTTACAGTATTAGTACCAGGGCTGTAAAGTGTCAACTATTCTGCTAATCCCCATTTAAACAATTAGATTAAACCCTACTGAAAAGGATCACCTGCTAAGATGCACCTCAAGCTAAGTTCCTCCTCGAAAAAGATATTTTCAATGTTGGGTAGAATTTTCATCATGTAATCTCTACCATTCAATGTTAGAAACAAGGGACTTATGCAACCCCTGCTCCTTGCTCTAAATAGTTAATTTTCTCAGACTGACTACATACACATTACAAAGTGTAGTAAGAGATATGACTTTTCAAGCATGCAAAAAGCCCGGCTTGCGCTCTGTAAAGGCATTTGAAAACAGTGATGAAAGCAAAAGAAGGAAATAGTTAAAAGGAATCTTAATTACCATGATGTCTTACTGCAGCGCTCAGTTAACTCCATTCCAATGCACTGCATTAAGCGCTCTTAACAGCGCTTCAGCGTGGTGGCTCCATTCAGAAGAATGGAAGTTTTCAGACAGTGATCATGAAGGGTGATTTCATACCCTTCTCTGCAATTAAAATAGATAGATTTTCCTTGCCTGCCACAGAAAGACTGACATGCAGAACTTTACAGGACAGATTACAGAAAGTAACAACGATGGAAAACCTGGGGCACTATTACCTGTAAGCTAGGAGCATGTTAAGAAGGAGGAGGAACAGTCATGAGTCATAAACAAAGATCAGATATGCAAAAATTCCTGAAAAAGCTTTTTCATGTGAACTACTCAATTCAAATCTGCAGTTTCAGCAAGGGGGGATAACATGGACAACATCTGATGCTTTCAGCAAATTAGACTTCCATGACCTAGACTAGCTGAGATTCTGTAGGTTGCTAATACTTATCTTATTGTCACATCGGCAATAGTTCAGCATCCTAGTACAGAACTTAAAAGAAATTTCTTGCGTCTATTCAGCAAATCTAGCTTTTTGCTGAGTCATCAAGATAAGTACTTGTATGAGCAGCACAGTAACAAAACCAGAAGAAAAAAAAAAGAGGGGGAAAGTGTTTCAAGAATATGAGATTTCTTCTGTTCTGCTGCTAAATTTTATTTGCTATTATTGCTAGATAATACTGCCTTCAAGCTCAGTTTCCAATTACGCAGGTATAAACCCAGAGTATTGCAAGTGTTTGACCCAGAACAGAACTCAGCATCCACCTTAACCTTCCCACTGTCCTGCAATGCCTCCCTGCATCAACAGATGGACCAAGGCAACAGTGCTCTATTGTAATAGTTGCTCATGTATTTATTTCCAGTGCTATGAAATTTGCTTTTAATTCACTTTCATTTCCTAACTTATTTTTCTACAATTGTTTTTGGTAGAAATCCCATGTAGTAACCTACATCTGCCTGAAAATAAAAGCCGCCCTTTGATTAGAGCTGGAATGCGGTATCGTACACGGTGTGTTTGGAAACCTCTGCAGAAATAACCATGTCTGCTTTAATACATCTAGCTCAAGGCACCATGGGGTGAGTCAAGGACAACAGAGCAGTATGTTTGGGGAAAAAAAAAAAAAGAAAAAAAAAAGAAAAACATGTCCCTGATTTTCTTGGCTAGCGAATACATAAACTTCAATGTTATTTACATGACTTTTATAAGAGCTTGGGATAAAAGCAATTTTATCTCACTGCAAAGATTTATTTGCTGCCCTTCCTGTCTCTTAGGAGACTGTGGAAGTCCACCTGCAAAATAGTGTCTTCCTGGCACCTATGAGAATTAAACCACATGCAAATTTCAGCAGTTAGAATAACTTGCTATTAATGAAACAATGATTGGTGACATATATGGAATGGAGATGAATTGTAGTTTTCACCAATTGTTTCAATCTTTTAGAGGAATAATAAAAAAACTATTATATGAATTAATTTTCACTATACTCTGGAAAAAACAACATACTGTCCAATTCACTTCCTGAAGCTTCTGGAAAATACAACACGAGCTACTACTTTTTCATGCATTTTTTCCTCCAGAATCAGAGAATACAATTAAAAAAAAAAATCTTTCCTATAGTATACAACAAATTCCTATAGCTTTTACCAAGTAGGTCTTTGTACAAAAGCTTTCAATTCTCTACCTGCAAGACATTAGCAGGATATAAACCACACTTTGGATTTGGTTAAAAAAAAAAATTTTTTTTTTTTTTTCATTTTTCTAAACAATGAATTTACACTGTAGTTTTTCTTCTAGTCTTTCAGAAAAAAAGATCACTAAGGAAATCTTATAGTTAAGGAAAGCCAAAAAGCAAATAACAAGGGCCCTAGCTTAGTGCTTTGTTGTTTTTTTTCCCCCCAGCTGATAACATCTTCAAATGATTACTGCTTTTAAAGCTTTTGTGGAGGTTTTCTTTATGCTTTAGACACTGTGTTATTGTAACATCTTATCAATGTCACCTTTCCTCTAGTCTTTGGAGAGTTTTGAAAAATTAATTTGTTTGCAATATCTTCTAAAAAAAAAAAATCACAGGTGACTCCTAATACAGACATATTTTTCTGTAGGTTTTTTTGTGGGAGTGCATAACATCTGCTCCCTGTTGCAATGTCTATCCTGAACACCTGCAAAGAAATTCACTATTAGTTAATATAAGTATTTCTAATAAGCCAGCTGTGAAGAGTATAGCTTTATCTTTGGCAAGCCCTTCAAAATATAGAAAGCAAACCCTATGGAAACCATAGGTATAATTTTCATAGGGTAGAAATCATGAACAAAAAATAGTACATATACAGAACATGAGAGAAGGCTTTCACATCAGTGGTATTATCAATGGAATAAAAGTTGCTTAACCTGCAGCCAGGGATACCATGAAATGTCAATATTCGGTGACACGTGGGTTAGTAAGCCTTCGTTTAGCATTTTAAGTGTAAAGTCTAGAGTATAATGACTTTTCTTCTAACCAAATGGTATGGCAGTTGGAAATCTCTTAATCATTTTATAAATATGACTAAAAGCTTCCAGTCCTGTTCCTTCACCCTCCTGCAGCAAGAAAACAACTTCCCACATAAGGGAGCAGGATATGATGTCAAAAAACCCCATCATTAACTTTAGATTCAGGTGAAACCAGAGCATTACCTTCTAAAAATCTAAAAGAATTCTAAGAATTCTTCCACTTCCCCAAAATGTAAGGGCATTTTAAAAAAATAGATATTTATACTTGTAATGTATTTCGGGGATGAGATGATTTTTTTTCTTATATCCTGGGTCCATTATAGGGTCAAACATGTAACCGGGGAAGTTCTCAACATTGCAGATTGGGGCTTTCAAAGACATCTGAAGGATTGAGAAACACATCTCTCACTGAATTTCAGCTGGATTTGTGACTAAGCCCTCTAGGACCTTCTGGACAGTGAAGTCACAAAAACCAGAGAAGAACACGTGATGTTGGTAATAAAGATATATATAAAACATACGACAGCTTTTGTTATTTTACTCGTTTTCCCATGAATTCTAGGTTTAAAACTGTGTTTAGTTTGAAATGTTTTTATTTAAACTCTGACCCATTTTTCCCCAGAACTACTCACTTGATAAAGTATTTGATTCCATCTGCTGTATAAGCTTCTTCCCATCCATAAGGCAGACCTAAGATGAAATGAAGAAATAAGATGTCTCTCAAAGCTTAGGTGACACAAAGAACATAGTTTTGAAATGCTGTAAGTTAGAATCCTGTAATTTCAAACCATGTCATAAAAATATTAGAAATGAATTCTTGCTATTTTTTGATAGATAATAATATAAACAATACAATATTTGCTCTGCTACAAAGCTATAACCCATTTGATGATACTTTTATTTCTATCATTTCTTTTGTAGAAGTTGGGAAATTAGAGCGTAGCAGTTAACTCTTTTTGAACTTTTTAGTGTCATTTACACCTATAAATGTGCATGAAAAATTGTTCTGCAAGCGCTTTAGCTTGAAAGCCATCTCAAAATGTTAGTGTCTTAGGAGTTAAACTATTTTTGTTCAAGTCACAGTATATCTCAAAGACCAGCTCATTAGAGCCATCTGTGAGCCTGCTTTAGATTTAAAACTTTTATTTGGAAAATGTGTTGGACTACACGCCCCATATGATCTTTAAAAGCAGCTTCGTACCAAGGCATGTCCTAAGTGCGCACACATATTTTTTTTAGAATTTCTTTCTTAAAAGGCTCATTTTCTTTTCTCCTGTCATCACACCTTTGTCCCTAAAAATCTGGAAAGGGATAATTTCAGTTCTCAAAGAGAAACAGAGTTCATTACAGCTACTGAATCAGGACTTCGCACAGTGAAGCGGGTATAAACCATCTGAGAAGTAATAATACCTGTAGGCACCAAGGAAAAAGCAACAAGTAAGTCTACCAAAACTCCAGAACTCCAGAAACTGGTAAGAATTGGTAATTGTAGATCAGCACCATTAATATTCAGTTCAGCTTGAAAAGCAAAAAGCACATGGGATTATTTTTTTTCCTTTCACTTTTACCCCGTATTAGTCACTTATCTCAGGCTTCTTCCATTTTCAGTTTAGCATAGATCTATACAATCTGTTCCTCAAAACATGCCACCTACTACCTTTGAGAGAGAATAATCCACAGCTACTTCCCGTTAAATACAAGGTAGTTGCTGCATAACAGTTCTCAGGTTTTGACTCCTATGAAAGGATGTTTTAAGTTATAAATATGCTAGACATGATCACTAGTTCTTCCTTCCTCTGCCATAAAAGCTGGGATCTTTACTCAACATATATATTTTCTAATGATTTAAATGGCAACAGGATTCATCCTTCATCTGCCCTGGCCTTTCCTCATTCCTGTGTGCAACATGCATATACAAAATAAATGACAACAGATTTGCTCAATTATGAATAAACCCTCAGCATCTGCTCTGTGCTTACATGGATCCCCTACATCACCTGTTTTGTTCATCAGTGATAATTACACTTTTTTCACTAGTAATTTGATTAAAATTATGTCTTTTTTTTTTTCTTCTTTCTTCTAAATGAAGACTGGTACATAGGTAGCAATGATAACTGATGCACTGTATTCTTAACCATGAAAGGCCACGCTTTTCAAAAACACTGAATACATTTGTCACCTATAAAGGACACTCTGGAGATACCTCCACAGCTTTATCTGCCTTTTTGACTTTATATGCAGTAGACTGTATATCCTATCCACTCTTTATACGCTTCAAAGTTCCATCTACATCTGTAGACTTTTTAATGACTTTATTTTCCACATTTTTACTCTTTCTCCACTAGTTTTCCACTGCTGTTCCCTTTGCTCCTTTCCTTCACTTTTAGATTTGTACTTCTATTTCTTGGTATTTCCCATGGTAGCCAGGAGACTCTCATGTTTTGCATCGTATTTCCCTAGACATCATCTTCACTTCCCTCAAGCTCACTTTTTCCATGAATCATTCATAAGTTGATCTACTTCCTAGTGCTCTATTTTTTCACACCCTCCAGGGTCAGATTTGTTGCCTGTCCTAGGACTTGCTTTGAAAGACTGTTAAGCTCTCACCTGGAGTAAATGGGAGGTAAAGAAGCTCAAACAGTCAGAAATACAGTCTTAAAGATACAGGATTTAGCCTATATAAACTCCGACAGTCTTAGGTTTCCTACATATTTATCATTTCTTCTGTGAACTGCTACAGTCTTTGATGCAAATTCATAAATAATATATCTTGTCTCCAGTTGTCTGCATATATCATCTTTAAAAATTACAGATTTACACTATTTAAAAATAACTGCTTTTCAGCGGAAAATACAGGGCTTCTTGCTATTCAAATATTTATTTATCTTTTGCAAGGTAAAGAAAAGGTAAATCTGCAAAAGTAACTACGCATGCAAAAGAAATGAATACAGTCCAAAGCACCCTTTGCTCAAATAGAATAAACAGTCTCCTGAGAGAGTGCACGTTAGCCAAAACACATTATAACCTACTGTTATTTTGTTCTGAGTATATGCATTTAATTAGGGTTAATGCAAAAGAGATTTCTATAATTCTATGTGAAAAAGAGTAACAACAACCCACTTGCTGTTGTCCGCACACCGGCAGTGTTGCAGCTGGTCACAGAGCAGCAAGGCAGTATCCCTGGCGACACTGCTTGCCTCCTCAGCTGCAAGATGCCTGCCGTGATAACCACTATTGTAAAGTTAACATTATATAAAGCAGAAAGGAAATGAAACCCTAGGGCAAACAAATTTTTCCTGATACGCCACAAAGCGTGGATCTCATCGATCTTTATCGCTTCCTTGGGTTAACAGGACAAAGAAAACGCACCAGCATTGATACTTGGTTGGTTGCAGGAAGAAAGATAAGCATCAGCCCAAATGATAAACTTGTATGAAGCAACAGACATTGAAGATTTTCCCTACTGTTTCCAGGACAGAATGCATATTCTCTCATATTGAGGGAATAAAAGCTGCACATAGCATGATCAAAGTATGTCCCTAAAGAAGAAGGGGGAGAAATATAGATATTAGGAAAAAGTCTCATTTTACTGGGCAGTTATCAAACCTAGAAAATGCAATAATGTAGTTGGGTGGAGCTTTTTTCCCCAATAAGCTAGTTAAAAAAAGTAAAGTAAAATAAACATGGAGATCAGCAGATGAAACTAATAAAACCAGATACCATAGCATGAATATTCAGTTAACTCAGAACTGACACTTACTTCCCTGACATTGAAATACTGCAGTCCAAAATGTTTTATTTTTCTTATTTTCTGACAAAATTACTCAAAGGAAATGAGAGATTTAGAGACTATAGTAAGAATTATTCAAAAGTTTACTGTTCACTAGGATTCTAGCTAGATTTGGCCAAAGTGGGATTATTTAGATGCTTCAAGATAAGTATGCCCTTAAGGGCTTTAGTTTGGCCTTAAGGCCAGACTTTAAAGCCCTGCTTCTGTTATAAGCAGTCACACAAACATTACTGATGAATTTGAGAAGACTGCTTAAGGATAGCTGCCTACCAGAGGTGGTAATCTCAGCCTCAAAACTCTTTTGTGAAGCATAAACCTATTTCCAGCAGCATTTACAGCTTTGGCATCCACCATAAAAAGGATGTCTGGCTACAGTTCGTCTCCTGCAGGGCTAAACAATCTCATGGCTGTATCATTAAACCACCTCGTCTGGAATTAATATGAAGCATCAAGCTTAAGGGATGTAATATCTGCCTGGAATTTGAAAGCCACATCGTACATGTATTCATAATGAATACATTCTTTGACCAACAAGAGAAGTAAGGATGTCTTTTTTACATATCCTTTTCCCTAGCTTCTTTTCCAGTTAGACTTTTTTTTTTTTAAAGTAAGAGAGCATGAGCTAGCTCAGAACTACCCTTTGTTTACCTCCTTATAATTTATTTATATTTAACATAAGAGTTTCAAAAACGATGAAGTTTTTTTAAGAAATAGAAATTACCTGCTAAAAGCATTTCTGATACACAAGATTTGCTAAAGAACATTATAAAGTTTTCTTCATCACTTGATAAATGAGGTTTTGAATCTGCTCTCCTTTCAACACCCACCAATCCAGCTCTTATCAACACTTAAACCTTCCTCACGTGGCTGCAATAATATTGCAAAATTCATTAGTTAAGATCCCCAATGCCTTTGGCTCTTCTCTTTGAGCTCTCTAGGCATTGCAAAGAGGATGGGACGCTGAAGGTCTGACTTGCTGGTTCTAAGTTACCCGGTCTTGGAGTATGTGGAATATCCCAGACACGAGACTAGAGGTATCATATGATGTGAGACTGGCAGAGGAACTCCTCTGAGAGCTTTGCAATTTGACACAGCAAAAATTTGTGGAGAAATACCAGCCTTCTTTGTTGAGTCTGTTCAATGGGGCACAGGCATAAAATGGCCTTTTATTTTTTGATATGGTCAATAATACACACTGTTTTTTACTGCTTATTTGTGAATTAACTATAAAAACTCAGGCTCATAAGAACAGCTTTCCGAAGTGAGTATGCACTTCTGGCATTTGTTTGTGTGCCACTTTATTCTTTAGAGCATTTCAAGTGCTCTTCCCACAAACAAATGTGTTTCATTTTATGAATAATACTCTGCTAAGGGGACATTCCATTCCTTTCTTTCACATATCAAATTCCATTTTAAAGAAATTGTTCTTTTTCTTTTGTTGCTGGTGATTTAATAAAACAAAGATGGAGTAAGTAGTTTTCAAGTGGAGACATCTGGGAAATACTAGCAACTGAAATTTATGCTAATTTAGAGTATGGTTAGCAGATTGTCTTGTCTCCAGTCTTGTTCCTAGAAACCATGCTTCAGGAAAAATATTTTTCTTACTTAGGATATTCAGGGCACAGTGCAAGATGACTTTGTGTTTTCCCATTTCCTATTAATCACAAGATATTGACCCATCTATGTCGGCAAACTCACTAATGTCTTATTAAAACAATTACATCTCATCAAGTTACAATTTAGAATGAGAGTTATAAAACAGTTTGCGTGCTGAAGGGTTATACGATCAACTTTAAGATCTTTATGGTAGCTTTGAAATTACAAACTGTTATAAATGTTTTTTCTTCTATTGTAATACTTGTCTGTGAATAACTCAGTACAGTTAATTAGAAACAGTATGAACGCAACAGATATTGTATTATATGAACACTAACCAGTCAACTAAGGAAATCAGACTGACCTCCCATCAATACATGTAATCAGACATTACTGTAGACATATCGTTCTCCTACTTAACAAATAAGGAAATCCAGATTTAGAACAAACTCTGCCAAGCATGCGCACTTAAGTTCTTCAGAAATGAGTGAGAGCTACAGTCATCCGAGCAATGAGGTTGCTGCTATGTGTCTTCAAGATGGATAAAAAATTATCTGCCTGAAACATTCCTTAAAAAAATTACGTACCTTTCCAGAAACTGAATGTTGGAAATATGACAAAAACCCAAACCCACATATTTTTCAAATAAAGACTAATCTCCTTTCAAATAAAGTTTTAGATACTGTAGGATCTAAGTAATTTAGGCTGTTATTAAAATGAGAAGCAAACAGTCTAGCCGATGCTCATTTTTAGCCACGCAGGAGGTTAGCAGTGAAAGTACAACAGAAGCACAACACACTTCACAGGGGCAATAAAATACTTTCTTCTGCTTAGCTGATGGCAATCGAGTGTGTACAACTAATTATACAGAAATGGCAGAAGTCATGGAGCTTGCAGTACATACTTTACAGTAACATTACTATAAAGCATTCTGACTTCTAAAGGGAATGGAAAGAGTACAGCAAACTAAGTACTGAGCTGTCTGCTTCACCAGCTAGAAGCTGTTCTTCTGAGGTACGCTGGAGAAGACACACATTTTGTGACAACAGGGAAGGTAAATAAGCCACCAGCAACCAACAAAAAAACCTCCAAATCCCCAAACATTGACTTTTAAATAAATCCTCCTTTTAGCCCATAGGTAGAAGAGAAGATCCATGCAATGGCACGCAATACCTACAGTCACAGGCCAGAGTCTGAGCATCTACACCGACTACAATGTGAAACTGGGAACGTCATTTAGCATACAAGAAGCTGAAGACAGACTGCATCCTCAAAATGCTGACATGAAAGGAATTCAAAGCGCTACTTGCGATTATCATTTTTGTAATGAAATCATCTTTCAGAAAAAAAGGAATTATTTAGCAACTTACATAGAAAAAAATAAGCTTATTATTTCAATACGCTTACACTACAATCAATATGTATCATATTTGGCTTACAATGCCTTTTCACATACCACACATTTGACAGATGTTCAATAATCAATACTGAGGAGGCCAAGACACCATTAAGCGGTATGTCCTTCAACATTACAGCTATTGTGGTCACGAATGTAATATGTTTGTCCAGTCATTAGGTCAGGAAAACGTAAGCCCTCAGAGGTAAGGGATAATGAAAGCAGAGAGGGGTTTAGCTCATTCTGACCAAACCTTGAATTTTGCATAAGCTACTGGCTCATGTTATTTGTTTTTTAAAAATGCAATTAACATACTGATTATCTGACCATTATTTTTGTATTTTTCACCTACACTGCTTCTTACTAAAATGCTACTGGCTGTCCAGTGAAAATACATAAGAACGCAGTGAGCGACCCCCCCAAATTCTTTTGTTTATTGTGCTTGAAGAATCGGTGGATAAGGTGGAAGAAACAGAGAAAATCAGAAAACTGCAGAATGCAGAAATCTACCTCTTTCACAGAGAAGGCTGCAAAGAAAAAAAATAATCATACCAGTGCTCCTATCCTCTAGTGGCTCCCATCCGCTTTAGTTTGCCAACTCAAAGATGTATTATTTTATTTTTGTTAAAGGCTGCAGTAACAGAGTCTCGATTAGTGACACAGCAAGAGAAACAGTACCCTAGGATCATATAGCTAGTAGTGCTTCCCGATGAAATCTTCAAAGTGGTAAGCATGTTCCCCATTACATTTTTTTCAGTCTTATCCATTAATCGAGCAACAGCTTTAAAAAAAAAATTCTTTTCTACGAATTAATTGCAGGCTTTTTTCTACAGTCTTCCAGTGTTGGCTGTTAACATGATGCTGTCTGGGACGGGTCAAGAACATGCTATCGTTTGCATTGCTGATTGAACACACTACAATTTACAAAGTAATTTTTGAGGAATATTTGCATAAGTTAATTTAAAATTCATTTTGTTTACACCTACAAGTCATCTTAAACTGCTGAAGAGAAGACAGGAAACACATTATTTATTACAAAATTAGAGAAATGGTCCGTAACAGAGGAATTATACAGAAATGCCATGTATACATTGAATTTTAATACTGGTTCCTAAGTTCCTCTACATGTAGGCTTAAAAAGTTAAATTCATAAAAGTAAAAAGTTTCCCTGAGGAACATTCTTGTTCTGAATTAGTACAATCTACTTCCAGCTGATGAAAATAATCTGGAATAACGCATTCTTATTCCAGAAATACCAACCTCTGCACACAGGGCATTCACCACCAGGACTAGGGAATTTGGAAGAGCCCGGAACACTTCACTGCATGGCCCAGCTCTAAACCATTTATTTTTTCCTCAGTTTCCCTACTCTCTCGCTCCCCTGATTACCCTCTGTTCCGGAATTCATCCGTCTCCTCCTTTCCTTACTGGATGAACTTCTCTTGTCACCATCTATTGTGCTATCCACCCACCTCCATCACTGTCATGTCACATTGCTCGCTGACGCATGTGATTGTTAAATATAAGTTTAATTAGAAAGCATTCATTGGTAACAAATTAAAATGACTGTCTAAAATTAGAATTGAGCAGAAATTGTCTGAGATTTAAAAAGCAATAGTATTACATGACATGCCTTTCTTGCTAAGTAATATCTTACTTTTCTGCACTGATGATGAAATTAAACTGCGCAGGGGGCTGGCATGAACCACCTACAATTGAGAGACACAGAACTACTCTCTGCTGACCTCATGTCACAGAAAGTACAGACCGAAGTAATACTTCTTCCTTTTGAAGCAAGAATTGTAAAAATACATTAACACAAAATATCCTTTTAACCTGTTACAAAAAGCACTGTAGTGACACGTAAATAAAAGGGGTTTATTTACAGGAAGACATGACACTAAAGCCAGCATATTTTAGAAATAATGTCAAAAGTTCTTAGAAACTAGGATAGATATCTTTCCTTTTTTTTGTTATTAATCTGAAAGGGAACAAAAAAAATCCACCACGTGCCTATATTAGCAGACGTTATTTACCTTAGCTGTAAAGGATTCAAACATAATACCTGTAGCAATCAGTAACGCAAGGCAAAATTTTCAACCTTAACTCTGAGTTAATGATATATATGCTTTATGGCATGAGGTATTAAATCTAGTATTAGACTTACGCACATTTTGTACCTCATTTAAGTCTCCTTCGTAAGCACCAAGCAATTATGTTTTCCTCTTGCAAATTCTCCTTAAAATACACTTTTTAAAAGCTTCCTATATCATTCTTGGCAATCAACTTTCTCTGTACTTCTTTCCATTTAAATTATCGCACTTGTACACCATATATGTCTAAGTAACTCTGCTAGCCCTCAGCTTCTCACTCCTACCTACTGAAAGTGAAAAAATGTGACAACTGAAGGAACTGACAGAAAAGCATTCCAACCCGCTTCGCCAAGATGAGCACTGATAGCTTTAGCACACATTGACATTCCAAACAAAGGTCTGAGCCGTCCCCCCTCCCTCTGCCAGCCTGAATCCAGCTCTCTCGGGATGCTCATAGTTGTGTAGCCACAGAAAATTAACTCAGCATTAACCGCACAAAAATACGCACGACTCCTTTGGTTGAGCTCCATACTGTAGTGGTTATGTTATTTTTTGGTACCAGAAATAATAAGACAGTCGCTCCCTGGCTGGTGTGCAGACGTACATACGCACCTACCCAGAGAGACACTGGGCTTCCCACCTCTCCCCATAACCAGCCGGCTGTGGCTGATCCGTGCTTGCAAATCAAACGAGGGATGTCAGCCTCCAGTTTGAGACACGGCTCTGGGATTGAGACCTCAAGGTTTAATTCCCGTCTCACCTGTGTATTTCCTCTGACTGTGAGCAATTTGCATCTCCATTCTGCAAAATTTGGAAGGGTTTTGGTTTTTTTCCCCTTTTATGTCAAAACTTCATACTATAATTAAGGATTAGTATAGTAAAATTCTAAATATTATGTCAACAGAAATAAATAGAGGGACAATTTAGGAAGTATTTACCATGCAGTAAAATTGTTGATTCTGGAGAGTTTTGACTTCAGTCTCCATAGTTACCAAGAGCAAGTACAACTTGTATGGGAAAAGGCACAAAAGTCAATTAATTTTTTCATAGTGGGGTCACAGTATGAACTAAACGTGTTCATAGACTTTTAAAGGTCTGCTTTTTAATGAAGGCTTCCTTCAGAGATGCTGGAAATTAACCTAACAAGACTGCACTAATCTTGTTAGCTCATCTGCATTTTAAGGTATAATAATATCACTTATTTTTCATTATTAAAATGTTTTGATTTGAAAGTCAATACAGACAGTGCCTATTCAAAAGCTGACTCATCTTTTCTCATTAAAGGTAAGTGAATGGAGAGGGAATAAATTGCTTTTCTAGCAGCAACAACAGAGTTCTGAAATCTAGGTCACATTAAAGAACTGTCTTAAATACAGGCTTTAGACATTGAATTGTCTTTTTCCTTGCTGTGAAACATTGGGAATAACATACATGTTCAATCACCAATAAATTAGCTAGCAACTTGTTCATAATTGGTATTTTAAATATCTATTTTTTATTTGGCCAGGCTATAAAATTATTCCATCCTTATTAGTGTCACCTTTAATCTAACATCTCCACTTTTACGTAATTACTGTAATGTTCTGATTCTTGGACATGAAATTAAACAAGTGGGGTCTAATTTCTAGCCCTGTAACAATATCCACAAGTAAGACCAGTTAGGTGAAAACAATTCCTCATTCCTCACTCACATTCAACAAAAGGTGGTTTTAGTCCAAGTAAGGAGAGTTCAGGGATAATTCAGGATTTAAAACCCATTTGTAAATGGACATTTTTTTGAAATGTCATTGGAAAACAGGATTAGAATTTTGTAAGAGCTTGACTAATTGGATCAAATGTTTGAAATAATAGGGTGTAATTCATTAAAGACAAAAGCAAAGTACTACCCTAGGTACAAATATCAACTGAACAAAAGCAAGTGGGGTACGTGTGGCTAGTCTTTGGTTCAGCAGAAAAGGCTCTGGGAGTCCAGGGAAGCCCAAACTTCACACGGATCAGTAACATGAAGCTATCGGGGAAAGGCAACACCATTCAGGGACATAAGAGCTGATGTGCTATATATTAAAGCAAACAAACTTATTATTCCATTTTTGTCTCCCACAGGAAGGTCTCATCTACAGAACTCTATACCATTTTGATGAACTGCAGAGAATTTGGAGAAATGAGGGTGATGAAATTGCCAGAAGACATGCTCTGTAAGGAGAAAATGAGCAAACTGGTATCAGTTTATTTTGGGAACAGAAAATTGAGTGGAGACACAACATGGTCTTCAAATACGTTAAAAAGCTGCCACAAAGAATAAACTATTAGGGTGTTTCAACAACTGTAGGGATGAAGACAAATAGTAATGGGCTTAAGCTGCAATGAGGAGGATTTAGGCCAAAGGAAAAGTCGTCTAATGGCAAAGATAATTCAGCATGGGAATAATTTGCCAAGAGAAGCTGCTGGATACGCTAGACAAATACCTGGATTCATGTAGATTTAACTCATGTTGCTGGAGGCAGGCGGACACACTAATTGTTGGAGGTCCTTTGTAGCCAAATCTTTTTACTATCCGAGTGCTAGCTTTGTAAACTTTTGTGCAAATTTACACTACAGACATTTCTTCTGCTTCTCATTTGCAAGGCATTTTTATGTCTTGCATTCATAGGAATAATATATTTTAATCATATTCTGTACCAAACAACTCTTTGCTTGTCTCCTTCCAAGTATTTATTGTAAAACCAAACCAATCCTGGCCAAAGAAATAGGCTTTAAATAATGTTTTTTAGGCTTGCCAGATAGCACCTAAACTCACCCCCCAAAACAACACTAAAACCAAACCAAACACAACAACAACACAGCCAAAGGTGAAACTGTGAAAGGTTATTGCTACCACCTTTCTAATAAACTATTCAACCTTGATGTGGCTTCACAGACCTTACATATTTATGTACTGTTAGAGGCACTGCCTTTAAGTACAGGTATGTATGTAGCAAACATTCCTGCTTCAGCAGTGATGCTGCTGTAGCTCAGTGGACTCAAATTTTTTTTTTTGAGTCAGGGATCACTACCCGCCCTCAAAAATTCTCATAGATTATCATAATGAATCTTGTAATTGAAAAGAACGTAAAAGTGCCAAAGTTCTGTAGACAAGCTGTAAATCTGTTATGTTTTGTGGTTCAGTGCCTGTTGACGAACTACAGCTTGAAAACCACAGCTATAACTCTAAATTACTTTGAAACATGTGGATAACCATGCATTCAAATTTTAGTTTGGATCAAGTATACAGCACTGAAACAGAGCATCGACCGTATAGTACCAAAATATAGCAATTACAATAAAAAAGGCAAGAAACAAAAACCACTAAAACTTTTTTGGAAAACTTTAACGGAGCCTGCGGCTGTCTTTATTTTTAAGTCTGTGGTTCCTCATTCATCATTCTCCTTTTCTAATGAAGCCTTTCAGAAGGTAAGACAGTGCAAAGGTGCTACTTGACACTCTTCCACAGTCAAGGCATCAACTGACATTTTTGTTCAATGAAAATGCACTGCATAAATATAACATACAGTAATAATAAACCAGAAACAAAGTATTTTTATAAATCACTAACAAATATGACAGTTATCTAAGAATGCAGAAGAATATTATCTATATTGTAACAGATTCTAGTAATAGTAGGTTACTGTCCCAGAAGAAGAAGAAAAAAGCAAGCTGCTTTCAGGATTTCCTATCAATATGACCATCTAGTCAGAAAAAAAGTGATTAAATTCAGGAGAATTCTGTTAAATCCATTCCCCACCCCCCCATGAATGAGCGAGTCAGCTGCTTCATGGCTCAAATTTCTCCTTAAAATGGGAATAATAATTTAATAATTTCAATCAAGGTGTACAAATGATGTAAATAAAGCAGATCATATTAGATTTACAAACTGAAGAATGGACTTGTCTCACAGGTCTAGTGCTCCATTTTTAATTTAATCTCCATGCACACTCATTTTAATTTCATTTATATTGGAAATATATTAAATATTGTACACTATTACATTTCTGAAGTGGAACACTTCCTTTTCTGTTGCAATGAAACGTTTTCAAATTCTTGGACAGATTTTCTTTTTGGAATTACAGTTCTACGAACATTGTCAAAAATACAGCTCTTCATTCTTATTTACCATGCAGGCAAATTGGAAATTTAAATGATTTGCAGAAAATTCAAAGTCTTGCTGCAAGTAAACAGTTATGTAGAATACGCTTTTAAATTCTTGACTGGGTTCTTGTAAAATTGTATTAAATATGCTTGGATTTTAAATTTTTTTTTCTGAGGATTCACTGCTCTTTATATAAGGAAAAATGGATTTTGGAGCACTGTTCTTGAGAAGTTGACATCGTTTGGTATAATGCCATGATGCTACATAAGGATACAGTGCCAATACGCTGTGGAAAAAGATAGCAGTCCCCTGACAGCAGCCTATGAGCTCAAAACTCAGCTTGATTCTACAAGTAGGAGGAGCCACTGATGACCAGGTCATATTCCAAAATCACCATTTTCTGGGATTTTTTTAAAAATGCCAACTAAAAAAAAGATTCAACACTAAAAAGTTAATTTAATAACTTTATATTATTACTTTTTACTAAAATGAAATTACCCTCCCATTAAATATTTTTGTTTCTACGAACAATTCTTCAACCTTCAGGGACTAGGAAAACTGTAAAATTTTCCACTGGATTTCCAATTCCTTCTCGAAAAGAATTGTTTCGAGGAAAAATTCTTCAACCTTCAGGGACTAGGAAAACTGTGAAATTTTCCACTGGCTAAAACAGTTGATAAACTCTATTTTGGGAAAACTCACCTCTTTTGTTGTTATTGTTGAAAGTTTCAAAGGAATAATACATTTTAATGTCACTAAATTAATATTTTCTAATGGAAGTACTGTGTAAGAAAACGTTTGACAAACATAATCACTTTTTCTTTAAAGTACACAGCACTGATTTTAAGATTTATTTCTTCTGCTAGTCAAAAACTATTAAAAAGGGGAGCTGTACAGATGTGTCCAGGACATACATTGTATAATTTAATAGGTCTCTTCTATTTCTGATATCAGTAATTCACTGAAATATTTATGGCCTTGCCAGAAAAATGAATACACAGAGTTATCTCTTTAGGTATCATTATGCTGCTCCTTCCACAGCAGCTCTTCTGGTAAGGAAGAAAAGGTACATTTCCAGTTTATTAGCTGAAGGAATATTAAAGGTACGCAATCCTCCCACTGCAGAACTGTCCCCACAAAGATGATCTTGCAGGAAATAATTTTCTCTTTCGGATACTAAAAATATAAAAATACATAGCAGCATGAGTTCCAGCAAATGCTAGCAGACAATATTCTTGGGGTCAACAGAGGACTTGCATTTTGATATTCAGCCTCTGCAAGTGCATCTTTAATATCACTACCCTAATTAACAAAAGTCAAGTTAGCCAGGGTACGCCTACCCATGTTACAATTACATCCGGATTTTGATGTACAGACATAAACCACAACAGGGTGGGGTGGGGGAACAGCCCATGCTTACACGTCAGCTTTTTCAGAACTCTCCTGCTGAACTATAGCCAATTATCAGTACAAAATTATAGCAGTTGTAGCTTTGATTTCAAGAACAAAATAGTAATAATGTATATGGCATTAATTCTGTTGTAATAAACAAACACACCAGGGCAGCAACAAATAAATAAAACAAATATGAATACTTAGCAAGATTAACTCTTCCCAAAATAGCAACACTCTTTATTTGTGAAGACTTGCTACTCTACCTTTTAACTTTGTTCCACCCACGCTGTCAAAAGAATGGGAAGGGACAACTAACACTTTGCTGAATGTGGAATGGTGTTGGCAATTGACTATAATCCAGTTTTTAAAAACTGAAGAAATGGATAGCTTCCATATTCCACGCCTGAGATGTAAGTCTTTGTCTGTGGTCCAAAAATCAAAAGCAAAGTAACTACCAAGAGAACAAGCACTAACGGGTGCTGACCCCCAGCAGCTTCCATTGTCTTCTTTTTATAGACAGTCAGCTCACAAGGAAAACAAATACAAAAATTGGGCAATAAAACGTCTGCCTGGAGGATCTTCATAATTAAGTGTTTAGTGACTACTGTGACTAGTAACATCAGTATCAGTAGGGTAAGGTAAATAGGACTTTTGGAAGCTATATTAATTTGGACACCATTTTAGTGAACTTCAGCATGATTGTCAGATCTCAGGCTGACAACAGATTAAAGGAACATGATGGGAAAAAATAGTTCAAGATGCACTGCTTGAGTTCCTGCTGAGCAGAGAAGCAGGCTTCATAGCACTTAATGGATACTGATGACTGGGATTATATCAACAGGAGCAAGATTGCATTTTTGGATAGAAATTTCAGAGGCAGAGTAAGGAAATTAGCAGCCAAAATACTTGAAAGCTGCATTATACTAGTGCACATTTCAAAACGCCGATTGCCTGCTATTTTATGAAGAGATAAGTATGTTCCAGGGTTAATCAGATTTTGGCCATTACCAGTACCCAGTGTATTTCTTTTCTAATTTTGAACAGAAAAGAAGAAAATGCTTTCTCAATTCTTTTGATTTGCACCATATGGACTACTAAGTGCAGCCAGCAACTACTTTTAAATGCTGCAGTTCTTTCACTGAGGCATTATTATCCTTTGTATGATGAAAGTAATTTTCTTTATGTCTTCAGGAGATTCTAGTATTCTACAAAGCAGAAAGGCCTCTCAAGACTTAGTTTCTAAAAATAGCTTACAGTCTTTCAAGAAGATGAAGGATGAATCTTTCAAGGGGTGAGCATGATTATTCTGTTTATTACTTTCTTATTTGCATTTCTGGATCTTGAGGATCCTGTAGTAGTAAGCACTGGAAAATGAGTTGTTTTTTTCTTAAACAGAGTCCTCACTTCAAGAATTGCCAAACTGACTTCACATAGCTGTCATTCAACCTACAAAGCTGAAAACTGATCTGCAGCATTATCAAAAAGCAGTATGTACTTGGAGATTTTCAGGAATACACTGAGCTTCTTTAAACCTCTTCCCTCAGGCAAAATGTCATGCTATTACAGAGGAAGAGGACCCTTTGTGTGGCTAATTCATAAATATGTCATTCTGACCTGGTTGTCAAGGATGATCTTTAACAAAAGAAGCAGTTTTCTGTTGGAAGAACACTCCACAACCTTGTCTTTGCACCCAGACTTTGTTTTCACATGTAAATTAATCAAAAATTATTTTGATAATTTTGGTTAGGGCTCCTTCACTTCATGTTGTAAAAAAAATGAAGCAAATGCTAAAAGAGAAGATCTATTTAGAATAGATCATGATGGTTGCCCAGCTATACATTTTTATCCACTTTGTAATCTCAAAAATATTTCACTTCAATTCTCTAAGAATTCCTTAAGAAATTATTAAATTGTGGACATCTTTCCACAAAAAAGGAAAACGTTCAGTCCCAATGTAATGTCTATTATACTTTTTAATTTGATGTATGATATTTATGAAATGCTACATACGTGACAGCCCCCTTTTTCTGACAGCCCATCTGCAAGAAAACTCAAGATCACATGGGAAACATTTTGTGAGAATCTGGCATAGACGACTGCAGACAGAATGCTATTCAATAGTTACTCTGCCTTAAGTACTTTTTTTTTTTTTTTTTGAGAGAGAAAGTGAGCGAGGTTTAAAGCTTTAATCTCATACCCAAGCTCGTCAGAGCCCAAATCTATCTGTAATACTCTCCAAATCAGAATGAACTCAGAAGGATGACGTTCAATCTTTAAATCCTTCTCTGCAGAGTTATTTTTAACTCACAGGTTCATAAAATGGATCCCTGCTATGGCTCCAGAGCTTTCTAACACGTATCCTACCTATTACGTCTGGCACAACCGCACGTTAGAACTCAGTTGCGTTTAGAACTGAAAGTTTTCCTTGCACGATTGCCTGTGTAGTGTGATAGAAACAACTCGATGTGACAGAACTCTCCCATTGCCACTGGTGGAAAACCAATTATCTCCTCTCCTGGCCACTGTTACTCTTTTCACCTCCACCAGTCACTCTAATTCTGATATTCTGGACACTTCTGAACAATTTTTTTATCTTCTTATTTTGCTTTCTTCTCTATAGGCCAATGTAATAAATAAGGTGCTGTGTAAATAATGTCAAATAAGACATTTTTTCATGTCTTGAAACATTTCCTCAACAAATGTATTTGTTCAGTCCCTTTCTAAATTAATTCCCAAATAACGTAAAAAGGATATTGAAATCTTTCATACAATGATTATTGCCAACCATAATTCACAAGCTTTCCAAAAACCCCTGTAATGTGTCAGGCCATTTCTGGTTTATTTCTGCAAATCAGTCCAGCTAAACCGGATTAGAACTGACATGTCTTCTCAACTATAGGTAAATATGATCAAAATATACAATATTTTGATGATCTGAAGCAGGAATTGTATAATAAGCCACAGTTGTTTCTTAGATTTCCAACTGAATGTAGTTTATTACAGTAAATGGTCATGAACTAGCATAGTTTTTACCAATGGAAACAGATTTCTGTTAATGACCTGAGGATATATATGTATCTCCAAATGAAACTGCAGGCTACATCCACTCCCTACAGCAATAAAGTCTTCATTAAGACACTATTTGATACACATTCATGTAAATTTGGCAGAATAACATTTTGTAAACATTCTGGAAATCTTCATATTCCTCATTTTGGCATTAATTTTCTGCTTTAAAGTTTCCCGGAAAAAACGTACTCTAGAATAACTTTATATTTTAATTATAGTTTGATGAAGGTGCATAGTGAACTGACACTGAACCTGCACTGTCCTCTGGTGTTATGAATGATTTATTCTACCAGTTCACATCCAATTTGAAATAAAAATATCTGTCATCTTTGCTGATGAACTGATACCAGATTTAAAAGCTCTGGAGGATTTATTTCCTCAAGGGCATTTCCTGACTTCAAAACTCACACTAAAAATCCTTAATGATAATGCTCTGATTTTCTAAAGATTTGGAGAAATCTTCCTCACTCTGATGCATCCTTCACATCTTGAAAGAAAGATCTATATCCGAGTTATTAAAGCTTATATTCCAAAATCCTGTTGACTCAGACTGCATTCACCACTTTTGTTTAAAGCCGATCAAGGTCAATGGAAATATTGCCCTCAGTGAGTTTCAGGTGATGTCTTTTGAGACAAGGAAACCCAAGTCTCTAGAATCCCATGTGAAGCTTACTTCTGACTTCCTCCTAATGTTTAGAGCAAGATGATCTTGAACTACAGGAAGTCCTCAATATATGTTTTTGGAAGAGTTATGAATGCTATCAAACAGAACTAAAATAACTTTTTAATATTACACTTCCATTTCTTCCTTTCATGAGGTTTTTGTTAGACAAAATCCTGCTGATAAACCAAAAGAGACTGTGCAAAAAGCAAGGGAAACAGAACAAAAGGAAAAGGAAAAATTGAATCCACCAAGAGATCGCTGTACCTCTAAATGATGCGCTCTGTGGCAGCAAATCACTGAAGTCTCCAGCACCATCCACTGTCTTTATGGCACTCTATTACAGGTGACTAATTTCAGCTTGCATAGAACTTACCTCTTGCCCAGTCAACCCTTCTAGAATGGGATGAAACATATTGGATATCTCTGAATTATTAGGTCTTTTCAGAAATGTCTACCTACTCCCAGGTTAAACCTCAGAAGAATAAGTATTTTTTTGATTTATTAAACCACAATATTCTTATTAGAAGCTAGTAAAAGAATAGTTCAAAAAAGAACAAAACGTCTTTCTTTAGCTTAATATAAATGGAAGAAATTTTTAACTGACAACTAACAAACCAGCATACATGCCACCAGAAATAACATAAGGAAATACCCAAAGCATTTTCCTGAAATAATATTTATCATCCCAAAAAATTCTGTGACTTCATTATCATTCAAAACAGTTTGGTACAAAGATTTATATAATTTACTTTTTTGTTCCTTGTTTACACTATATATATTCTCACTCTTATTTATTACACAACTTTCAGTGAATTAGAAAATATACCCAATTTACTTAAATAAGGTCATTATTATTACACCCATTTGACACTGGTAAAATGCACGCAATAAACTATCCTGGGATATCTGCTTCAAGCTGAGGAGGAAACGCACTTACTATTTTAAGGGCATTAATAGGGAAAACCACTTTGAATCTTAAGCAGCCAGAATTAAGGCAGCTCTGTAATCTTGGAATGAAATGAAAAAACACCACAGTGAACAAATTCTGTGGGGTGAAGCACACAACAGAAAAGTGGCCCAACCACCATATGAAATCAGCCCAATTGTAGGAGAAGGTTCTGACTGTGCATAGGGTAAGTTTAGGTTATGGTCAGGGTTAGGGTTAGAAAAACAAAGGGCATGGCCCTTATCGGCATCAGCCCTTTTCCTGCTGTTTAGGTCTTCCACCACTCTGAAAGAGACTGGACTCTGGACCCCTTACCTATACCACAGTCCCATCCAAACAGAACTCGTACTCAGGATCCTTTTTCCACATTTGGGAAAAAACCTCCACATGATGACTACTGAAACATGCTACTCTCAATTAGGAGGCAAGATGCTGAAGTCACAACATTTGATGGAAGAAAGGACATATTTATGCGTGTGCGTACACACAGACACACACACAAAGACGCAGATGCTCACTTACAGTCTACTTCCAAAATGGCACGGACAGACTTGGCGAGGTCTCTGGCTTCTGCTGCAAGAGCTGTTGTGACAGTAGGTCCAATCCTTCCCAATCGAGCAAGAAGTGCTTTAGTGGATAATGTTGTTCTTCTGTCACTAAGAAAAAAAAAAATAGTTAAGTGGGGTTTTTTTGTAAGATTATAAAAGAAATGGTTACTGTAAATAAAGTAAACTTGTGTTTCTAGATTGGTTTTGGTCTTATTGCATGAACAAAGGAGATTCATACTAACAAATTGAAGAGTTTGCCTCAGAAGTGGTTCTGTCTGTACAATAAAGCTATCAGGAAAGTTCAATTCAAACACTACAGTTCATGTGTCAAAATCTAGTGTCAAAAACTCAGTAGGCGTCAGAAAAGTGACTTACTTAAATGCTAATATAAAAATTACTTTTAAGAAGGGACAGTGCTTTAGGGGACCCAATTCTCACCTTCTACACTGTTAGTGAGTCAGTTTGTCACCTTAGCTTTGTGTTTTATACTTCAATCCATTTACTAAAATAAAGTCTCCAAACTTTATAAAACATGCAACATCACTCTTGTGCAGTGCCAATGGGAACTGCATTTAATTGATAAGGATTAGCATATAAGAACACAGACATCTACAATATAATAGTTGATTTGATCCTGCAGATTTTTTTTGAAATGAAGTTCCAGCTAACTTCACTGAAATAGATCTGATTTCCTCGAGAGCTTTACTGAAAAAGATGGCAGGATAGAGATCAAACAACTTTACTTTTACTAGCTGGGATATATAGGCACAATCATGCTGATGTTCTGAAGGACAAAGGCTGCTCTAAATCTTGTTGGATATTCCTAGGTACCTTTTTAAACAAGAAAAGTAATAAAACTTAAATAGTATACATCTTATCAATTTATTTATATTACTGGATTAATGATGATACAAAATCACTCGAGCAAATCTAAAAAATACAAAAATTATAACCCACTGTTAAGGTTCCTTGCAATTTTAACTAATCCTTAGTACATTACACTTACTTTACTGAAACATCCAGACAACCGTAGCTATGTAATTACTAACTGTTTTTAATTTAATTCTGTGGGTTTTAATGAAGCTGTTTCCTGAAAGCCTAGTTTATAATTCATGCCATTCCACCTCCTCCAATAAAATAACACTTAGAAACATACCGCAAAAAATATAGGAAAAATAGCTACAAGACAGTCTTTGGAGACTTTGAAACAATAGTAGAATTTTTCAATATTAATATTGCCATTTCAATATTAATACTGATCCCATTTCATTACCTTAAAATTGTCGAGGAAGTAGAGTTATCTGAAAGTATTTCATGCACAACCTGTGGGCCATAGTTAAGAGGTTAACAGTTTATAAATCGACAGTCAAAAAGTTAATTTGATGTTCTGTTTGGGTGTGGAGGATTTGATTTGCAATTAAAGAGTCTAGTCTCTCCCAGCTAGAAGTGTAGAAGTAAAAACCAAAATATTATAAGCCCTTTAAATGAAATAAATATCAGAACATCACTTTTTTTGTTTCATAACATTTTAAAATATTATAAAATATTACTTTTTCTGCCTTTTTCCTGTGGGGAATTTCACATGAAATGATAGAAGATTGTGAAAAATTAGATGAAAAAAAAATCTCTGATCAGTTTCATTTGTTTAGTGTACAGCAAAACATAAAGATTAAGTAAATTCCTGCATTGATCTGTACACTTATACACCATCTTTATTTCCAGCAATGAAAGGATCTCTGCAAACTAGTTTCTAGACAGTTTACTATGTTTATTCCTCAGAAACATCAAACCAAAACTTTAATGTTGCTAGAAATGATAAGTAAAGTTACCTCCACAAATTGCAGCAATTTTTCAGTAGCCACCTCAAAGGTCTTCCTAGCTGATTCTGATTTCCGCAGCTGGCAGTCAAGCACAGTAACTCTCTTTCTCAAGTCTTGGATGTTATCCTGGAAAAGATATTTGAAGGCTTTTATTCTAGTAATTTTCTCCTATGGCTCACATAGACATAAGGTGTGAATTGAAATGGATGTCTGAAATGTTTAACACGCACTCCTTTCTACATTAACAAAACAGAGCCGCCCTGAGGCAGGTATGCCTGATCGGCTAGTAAATCAGCTCCCAAACAGCAAGAGGTTTTGGCAAACGATATAAAGGTAAATTGAAATAGGCAGCTAACAACAGTGATAGAGCTGAAACTTAAGACAGTTCGAACTGATTCATGAATGGATCAAAAATCCCAACCCGACGGTGACAGTATCTGTCAGCAGGGCAGCATAAACAGCCAGTACGTGAACAAACTCAGTCCATTAGTTTGCGTCTGTACAGCCTTTGGCCACCACAGTGATTATGGCATAGCTTGGAGAAAATGACACCCTAGGATTTCTCTACATGCACTTGTATAACCTACTGATCAGTGTTATGCATCCCTTCTGTACTTCACCTACGGAGGCTGTGAGCCTCATTAGATCGGGTTCTGGAGGCTCAAGCTTTCAGCCTAAGTCCCTGGCACTGTTCGTGTGAGAGGACCACGGGTAAAGTTTTCAAACGTATATGGGGATATTTGTTTAGGCAAGCTGTCTGCTGAACAGACGATCAGACCAAAATACTCTCCAAAATTAAGAAAATATCACAATCATTAAAAATAAACTTTTACATCGCTGTAGGTCATCTTTTCTGAAAGCCTGCCACCTACTATAAAATCCTTATAAAACCAACCAAAACCCACTTATTATCTTTACTTGAAGCAAATGCATATACACATTTGTTTGTATACACTGCACAAAGCAGCAGAATCATGATCACTCTGAACGTCAAAGAAGCTGTTGATTAAAACACCTTTCTTTGGTAATCTCACTGCCTGCTATTGCAGAAGGAGCTGTAAGCCCTCAGAGGGACCTCACTCTTTTATACTAAAAAGAGTATATTATCGAGTTGGTACCTACTTCTTTTGAATAAGAAATGCAGAGAATCAAATCTCAACTTAGATTTTTGAGTACTCACTCAGAATTTCAGGAATTCAAGCTAGCATCTCAGAAACAACTCTCTAAGAAAACAACTCATACACTCTGAATTTCTTAAAGTTTTGATATTTATTCTAGTCCTAGAAAACACACTGTGCTTCAAAAATACCTGACATAAGCGATGGGGCATCTCACCCAGATGTTCAGAAAGAAGAACCTCTAGGGTATGATTCATCTCATCATACACACAATTAGATGAGAGGAATTCCTCCCTGGAAGCTACGTGTAATTGCAATGTTGCTTCTTCGCAAGCTCGTAGGCCATAGAGTCGGGTTTACCTTTTAATACCTTATAATATTGAATTAATTCTCATGATGAAATAAGGCAACATTTCAGTAGGTTTTCTTTATCAATTCATATGCACATGCATTTTTCATGAGACAAACAAGGTAAACACACAAATGCCAACCTGCTCGCACTTGTTCAAACTGCGTGTAGAAAATGGATCCACAATTATGGGAAAAAAATTTAAAAGTACCTCAAATATTTTATTCCTTAGCCATGTTTTGAAATGCCTCACTGGAGACTAAGTGGTTATAAAATATGAGGCTCAATTAAAAACAAAATCTTTTTTTTTAGCAGGATTCTGTTAGTAGCATTTACATGATTATCTTGATTAAATCTAAATTTACTTAAGAACAGTACTGGACTTTATGTTTTTATTATTTGACTAACAGAAACATAAAAATGAAGGTCATTTTTGCATAAATACAAAAGCATACAAATATACATATAGTCTTTAAAGACAATATATCTGCAGTCCAGAAACTATTCCATGCTTTAACGCTTGAAATGTGCCATTTTGACCTATGACCCACATACACTTCTAGCTCCTAGTTTTCCAGCTCAAAGATATCTGGAAAAAGGAAGACTCATACACTTCACATTACCCCCTTCGCTACGCATCATTCCAGTTATTGAATAATACAAGACAAACAGTGACCTACTTTAGAAAAGCAGATGAAAAGAAAATGAAAACAAGATACATGACAACAGCAAGGAAACCATGGTAACTACGACAGGCGACTGCTTTGCTTACTTTATTTTGGCCAGAATGATCGGCAAGCTGAGCCTTCAGCTCTACAATTTCAGCTTCTAATAGGCGAATTACTTCTTCATAGTCCATCTCCATTCCACGAGCCTGCCTTTGTGCAGCTTCTGCAAGATGAATCCTACTTCGCAGAACTCTTGTCTCTTCTACAGCTGCCTTGGCTTCCTACAGATGACAGGATTTAATTGAAAAGTTACAACTCCAGCTAACAAAGTAGTACAAATTTAGCTCAAAAGTACTGCAGCTGGCACTAGAGCTACCTTTTAGTATTTCTGGTGAGACAGAGATGGTCATGGGTGGCTCTGGGTTCCCCAGTACAAGAAAGACATGGACCTGTTGGAGCGAGTCCAATGGAGGGCCATGAAGATGCTCAGAGGGCTGGAGCACCTCTGCTATGGAGACAGGCTGAGAGACTTGGGGTTGTTCAGCCTGGAGAAGAGAAGGCTCTGGGAAGACCTTATAGCAGCCTTCGAGTATCTAAAGGGGTCTACAGGAAAGCTGGAGAGGGACTGTTTACAAGGGCATGGAGTGACAGGAGAAGGGGGAATGGCCTTAAGCTGAAGGAGGGGAGATTTAGATATTAGGAAGAAATTCTTCCCTGTGAGGGTGGTGAGGCACTGGAACAGGTTGTCCAGAGAGGTTGTGGATGCCCCATCCCTGGAAGTGTTCAAGGCCAGGTTGGATGGGGCTTTGGGCAACGTGGGCTTGTGGAGGGTGTCCCTGCCTGCAGCAGGGGTTGGAACTAGATGATCTTGAAGGTCCCTTCCAACCCAAACCATTCTATGGCTCAGTTGCTAATTGTATGATGTGCAAAGAACAGGTATTTACAGAGAGAGATAATCTTCCTAATAAATTAAATCACGAATTCTATGATTACTGTAAATCTAATTGAATGAAAGGTTTTAAAGAAATGCATCTAGTGCTGTTAATCTGCCCTATCACTTCCATAGTAAAAAGTAGTACTTTAATGAGATATTATTTCATTTTACTATTATTGCCTGAATTCACATTCAATTCAGAGTTCATACATCATATAGATGGACTTCTAATACAAGTATTCAGTTGACATTGTTCTCAAAGTAAATGCTGGATTTTATTTTTCTGCCTAGTTCCTGCTCTTACATCATTATCCTGTATTATCACTGAAGCGCAGTATATAAAATTTATATGTAAGTAATGTATGAAAAACAGGAAATTAGAAACTGTTATCTTTTAATTCAGCAACAGCAATCCCTAGATGTTGTAAAATCTAATTTAGAGAAGGCTATTGCTTAGTCCATTTTACTACTGAATAGTAATTCAAGTTAACTTTGATTTGTAAATTTAAGAAGTCAGACTAAAGGTCTGGGCAACAGACTAGTTTACACAAGGAAAAACCAAACAAACTGCTCATCAAAAAATGTAGACATACAGGCTCACTGGCACCAAAAGCAGTAAACCATCTTTCCCCTTAGCTTTTTATTAATCTGTGGAAAAATTCACTTTATATGAATTTTCTGAATCATTAAAGTTATAAGCTTTAAATATACAAATTCACAGAGCTAGAAATTCTTTGTACAAATTCCTCAGCTAAGAATACTCAGGTAAATATCCTATTCCTAGTTTACCTATTATATCTTTTTATTGTACCTATTTCCTGGTAGGGAATGGGACTAGCGGGGAAACTGGTAGGGGGAGAGAAGAAACAGACACTAAGAATCTATAATAAGTAGGAAATAATCTTCTAAAAACTAGACTTGAAATCACTGTTTCTGAAAAACCTAAATGACCAAATCTTCCCCTTTTTTGGTGAAAAATCTGATATAATATTTAACAGGTATCATCACATAAATGCCTAGAGAGGTCAGTTAAGTTTACAAAGACAGGTTTAATTCTATTATTTCCTAACTTAGGACGTTTTGTTCTGTGCAATCAATAATATTCAAGTCAGGTTTTCCTATACTTTGTCATAATGTTTTTTCTGTAAAATGATCTACCAATCTGAGTTTCAGGTGACTTTTAACCTGTACACTGTTAGTCTTTATGAACAATATATATTTCAGGCCATAAGTAAACTAATCTCAATGACATATATAGGACATCATCTTCCTCATATTTACAATGCTTTTACAGTGTAATACCAATTTGGATGAGTGCCAGGGACATTTTGGTCTCTTAGAAAATAAAGCATTGGAAGAAGTAATCTCACATGTAGCAAACAGCAAGATCATTAGTGAACACAGATGACGTTGGTGTTATACAGTTTAGAGGTTTCTGTTACAGGAACACAAGTGATAAGAGATACATTTAAATAACCTTTAATTTGTCAGCGAGTATAACGATTATTATTTTTTTCAATTTTGGAAGCACAAAGCACGAGATGAGCCTATTCTACACAATGATCATCTCCACCTGGAAACGCTGACTATTCAAAAGCTTCTTGCCGCATGTCCTTCTCTTATTCGGCTAGCCTGTTTTACAGATGTGTTTGCACAGCGCTAAAAGCAGTGCAAGGGGCCGTTACCGAAAGCACCCGCTGAAAGACTGTCTGGCTCCTGAAGACCACCAGCACAATCCACCCCTCCTGCAAGCTGCTCATAGCAGTTCTTTTGCCTAGAAACAATTCAGAGAACACAGGGGCTTCTAAGAAGATAAGAAACTACCTAAGTAGAGGTCAAACTTACTGCCTCTGTTAAGGGCATTTTCTTGCCACTGTAGGAAACAGTGTGACTCACCAGCAAGAAAAGCTGGGCCCTGCTGATACAGAGGATGATTTGGTCGCCTTCAGTAGCAAAGGTATCCTTCAGTAACGGGGGGCAACAGACTCTTGGAGACAAAACTGAAAAGATGCTCCGGTATTAAGTTCAACTAATATAAACGAACACAGAAGCCCTGACAAAGGGTGGCATCTTAAAAATGCACACATAGGAATTATTTAAATACACCGGCAGCAGAAAAGTCATGGGGAAAATGCTATAATAAAAAGGGAGGTCTTCATTTTGAAAGACGACCTCCTTCAGATAAAAGTTTAATCTCCTCTAATCCAGAATTTCCTTTACTCCTCCATTGTTTTTTCAGAAACCCCATTGTTGAATATTAATTTCTCTGTAATAGCAGACTAAGTATGACCAGATTTCAACAGTGAAAGACCTAAAGGAATAATTAACGAACAATGGATTCTTACATTACAATGAAATGATTATCCACACTACAACTGAATTAACAAAATTTTCTGACAAACCAGAGCTGTTTGCTAGAGCAGGGAGGCACAAAGGGAAACGATACCACCAGGTTTCCCAGTTCTACAGTTACTGAAGCTGGCACTGTGGTGACTTGGTGGGTTCTCTTACTTATGCAGGTAAGGGGCCCTCACCAATGAGGAGCAGATGGATTACAGCACGCTTCAGCAACATTTTCTCTTGTATGAAGGAAGACACAACAGAAATGGAATCTGCAGCTGCTAATATTTCATCTATATAAATGCCTGATGGGACCATTTGTCCTAATCTGGTACGAAGCCACTACAACAAGTAAGAAACTGCAGGCTGGAGGAGAGAAACTGAATCCTTACAGAATCAATTTCAAGGTACAGGTTTCTTTCAAAGCCAGGCTCTATTTCTTCCTTGGATAAATTCAAATGTCAGGAGAAGTTTTTATCCGAGTAATATTCCAGCCACCACAAACACTGGAACAAAGGTATTCTTTTAAACTATACAAAAAATTGTAGTTACAATTATGTTTATTCATTAATTTTACATAAATTGTATGCTCAAAACACCCTTTAAAAGAACTTTGAGTATCTTTACTATATATTAAAATAAAAAAGCTAATAAAATAAAAATAAATCCAATACTCCTTTCAGCCAGGGTGAAATAAATTACATACTGCTTCCAAAATAGCAGCCATTCAAGTCCTAGTCTTCAACGCGCCTCTTTTCCCCTTAGAAAACATAAGCGTAGAATAGCAAGTCTTAGCCCTGTGAAGTACAAGTCCAGCACTATGGGACACCACAATCGGTGTCCTATCTTTACAGCTTTTCACATTTACTATATTTAGCTGAGGTACTTCAGCTGACAATAGCTGTGTGAAAAAGCTCTAGTGAAGAAGAGATCATGCAGGTTGGTATGACCCAGGACTTCCAGGCAGCACAGAATACAGTCAGACGTCTCCAGGAAGATAAAAGACACCATTATAGATTTCACACTCATGGTGTTGACAAGACTTCAGGTACTCAAAAGTGCCTTTCTATGTTTTATGACAATTTCAGCTTTCATATCATTTGAAGACCAACCTAAAGATATTGCTCTATCATAATCTCAAAGGTAAAAATATATCAATTAATATATTTCAATTGCCATAGACCAATATCAGTAAACAATTAGTACCTCATTTCAAATTTAGCAGTATTTCTAATTTTAGTAGTTTATCCTGCTAGCCTCTGGTTCAAGCACTACTTAATGACTGGGTACTAGCAAAATGTGTCCATTAACCAGAATATTTGTATGTCTGTTCTAATTATGCTGCAAGCTCTGCAATTCACAATTAGTAGATAAAAGAAATACCACAAAAGATACTCCTATATATAACTGGTAGCATGTATCCTCATTTAAAACCTTGTTTTTTCAGGGAAGCAGCGATTTTTTAAAAAAACGTTCAAATTATACTGAATTCAGAAGACCTTAAGCACATACTTAAGTTCATTTGTTTGTTTACTTTTAATCAGGTCATTAGAGCTCAATAATGTACTCATTAACTCATTTCACTACAGCTCAAGCAGGAAGCATCATCAAAAGTTAAATGGCAACTTGTACTGTAAGTAAGTAACCTCTATTTTGTAAACTTTGTATCACTCAATCTCAGCATCAACATTGGTTCTGAACTACAGAAATATATAAAAAACACTTTAAAATACATGAACAGAACTGAAATTTCCATTAAAAGCCTGCTTATATCTCCTAAAATAAACAGGTCGCACAGCGCTGTAATTACACACAATTTATTATTTCTCTTTCATTTCACTACATGGAACCTTTTCAACAGCAGTTACTTAAAAATCAGAGTATTTATGCCCTGGAGGTTTGTACTGCAGAGCTGACCTTCACTGTCACATGACAGTACTGGATAGAAAAATAAAAGTACGAGGACCTCGTGTGGTAGAAAACGGGCATTGCTGCCCTTAAACCAGACCATCTTAAACCAGCTTTGTCCAAGTCTACCTTCCCAGTAAGAGCAGGTACGTGAATCGAAACACTCGATGTCCATACTCTTTGCATTTTGGGGTTTGTGCTCTGTACTAGCTTTAGTCTAGACCAACAGACTCAACATCTGCTCTAGTCTAGAGCAACAGATCGAACATCTGTTAGTGAACGGAAACACGAGGTGCGCTACTGGAACATATTTCCACTTAAGAAGAATCCAGTTTATTTCCCTGCTGTCCCACTGTGTATAGTCAGCAACGTCACAACATTAATGGAAAAAGCTTCAAGCAGTTCTCTTATATTCAAGGAATAAAAGGCGATACTGAAGGTGCTGAACAAATCTACATATATGAGCGAACCCTAATCTTAATATAATCGTATGCAGAAAGATTTTGAAACTGTATGTTGCATTTTTACAATTGACATCTGATGGAACAGATAGCCATGAGAAACATAAAGGAATACGTGTAGCTGAACAGGGGAGAAGAAAGGCGGCCAGCTCATGAGAATAAAAGAGCTGACAGGAGTATGTTCAGTAGAAGCAGGAAACAGGAAAGTTACTTGGGTTTGAATCCAAGCTATAAATGATGTGAGACTTACATATAATTGGAAATTTCCTTTAAGAGATGTAAGAAGGCTAAATTTCAGAGGAAACTCTGATTTTATTCTCTCATAATTATAGATAGAGACAAAAACTAGACATTCCTCACCAAAACACTTATTACCATTTTTTTCCTGGTTAAATATCAGGTAGAATTGTCGAGTGCATCTATTTTTCTCATACTTAAACTATGGTTGACTATAATATAAAGTAACTAACATTATGACAGTAGATTAGGCACACTGTTGCCTAAGAACAGCAAAATCACTTCAAGAACACTTCAGACCAGAAAGGTACTGCTACAGCATTATCCAGCTTCTCAGATCCAGCTTGTCTTACAGTTCCTACCTCAATTCAACAGCAGAGAAGTACTACTGCGCTAAAAACTTAATGATCAATATTCTCCAATTCCAATCAAAAGCCTTGTAGTAACAAAAGAACCACTCCGCATTGAAATCAGTGGGCAAGTATAGTCTATACAAGCATCAACAGACAAAGAATTGCTCCCTTTCCCTTCCACAAAAAACAGTAAAAAAGAGAAAAAAAGAGAATAATTATATTTTTAAGAAACTTCAACATACTTGCTTGACTATTTGTAGCTCCTCTGTTAACTGTTTCTGTAAATTCACAGATGCAGACAATTTTTCCTGTTTTAAAAAAAGGAAGAAATAATAATTAGGTCTGAAAGAGTTTTTATTCCTAAAACCCAATTAGCTCTTTCAAAACTACACATAGCGATACTTATCTTCTATCAACGTACTTATTGCCTTCTGCACAACCACTGAGTTTCTAGGCCACAACATATGCCTGTTAATTGTGTTGTATAATCAAAATACACATATTTAAAAAGTTCTGGTGGAAATAATATATAATCAACAGCTTTTATAAAACCTGTGACAAAACCAAATTTTAATCTCTAAAAGCCAGCTTTTCAGAGAGTTCATTGATACTGTTTAAGTTTCTGAAGCATCTGAGGATTAATCACTGGACATTTCTGTGATATATGTGAAATACACATTTTAAGTCTCTTGTTACCTAGCCACCTAGCAAATGAGCAGAATAAAGACATTTGTGTGGCTTTTGCAGATTGCTGCACAACCTAATATTCACATCAAGTTATTTTCAACATTGTATATTTGACCATTCTTTCACTCACCTACTTATACCAGAAGCCCATAGGTACACCACTTTCCAAAGGTTAAAAGTTCTAACAAAGTTTTAAAAAAAAAAAAAAAAAAAGGAAAAAAAAAAGTGCCATAAAAGTATAAAGATTCTCATACTGAGTCTGACCAAGGGATTTGTAGAATTGCCTGTATCCTGGGATCAATTTTCCAGCCCTGCCCGAGAAGAAGAGTTAGGTATGCTAAATACAGAAACAGAATTTTTTTATCTTTTGGGTTGTCAAAAAGAAATTCAGGAGCATCGGACTGTGGTTGTAACCCAGGGTATTAAGAAAGAATACATATATTTGTTGCTTTAGGTCTTATGTATTTTGTAATGTCTGTGAAAATATGTATTAATTTTGAAAACAGATTAATTTATACTCCAGTTCTGACTTGTTTCAAAAGTATTAGCATATGCTTAGACAGTGCAGTTGCTAGGATCACACATTTCTAAATAAAATTGCTATGCAAATCAGTCACTTCTCCAAATTCACTTTTGTTAAATGCCTGCTTAGTCTCATTTCTCTGTGAATCAGATTAAAAAATGCATTAGTATTCTATATTACAAATAAAATTCACTGTCTCCAGAAATATATTGTAAGCATACAATCTTCAATCATAATTAGGACTGTTTGCTCTGCCCTTTTATTTATTCATCAAAAATTACATATAAAATTCAAAAGAAAAACAGTAAATTACTATATACACTCAAAAAGAAATTAGTCTCTTCAGTAATTTAAAGCAAATAAAAATTAAGTATTACCTTTAATTTACTCATTTCTTTTAAAGCTTCATTTCTTTCTTTCTTAAGTCTTTCCATGTCATCCTCCAAAGAATCACAGGTTACAAACTGTGCGTATTTAAATACATAAGGTTAGAATGTATTGCTAACTGTATCTTCCATAATCTTTAACTTCTTATCTTGAAAGGTCTCATTAAGAAAATGAGAGGATAATCTTGATTTTAAACTAATTTAAAGCTCTGAAAGTAGTAAAAATGTTTAAGAAAATTATGACCAACTTATCTTCCAAAACAATTATTTTTCCTGTTAAAAAGGATTAATGAAAATATTTTTAGAAGTACCAAGAATACAACACTAATAGCCTTCAATATTTTATATATTTTAAATAATACATTATTTTGTTTTAGTACTCCTAGGCTGTAAATGGTCTTTCTTAAAGTCACCTCTAGAATAAAGTGATTTTCACTGTAGCAGTAGTTCAAATCACTGGGCCCAATAATTGTTTATCACTCACACAGGTAGTAGCAATATGTATTCCATTAAGAAACCTCCATAAATCGCTGTTGTCCATACTTATACTAAATCACAACATAATTACGTGAATTACTTTCTGCAAAGCAAGTTGTTTTGAAAAGCTTCACAGAAATTAGGTTATCTAAAACAACACTATGATATGGAGCTGTTATAAACCTCTGTCCAAGATTTGGAATAATCTTACATATAATAAGGTCTCCAATAATCTCCTTCCAACAGTTAAACACTGTACAGGCACATATTTTACCTGTGAATCCAGTAAGCTGGCAATTTCATTGACCCCAAACATTACAGATTTGTGGCCATCATCTGTTGCGTTCACTTGCATAGAAAACAGATTCTTTGAAACTTCAACGAAATCTAAAAAAAAAACAGTTCAGATTTTGCTGGTGTAGTCCACAAGTTCAATTTAATAGCAGGATCACTAGATGCAACGCAACTACTAACATCACAATGTATGGTTACCCTTTTATAAATGCAACGTCTACGCTCCATAAGCTTTCTAAATGAAAATAGGAAAATCAGACACATCTCTCTGAACAGAAACATTTGTTAAAGCTGGTAAGAATAAGAACAAAAATGTTCAAAACAGGTCTTGGGATGAAATATCCCTGAATCGTGAAAGGGAATATGGTGTGAAGTTCACCCTCAAAGTACCTGGTGAGAGATGCTCTACATTTGGCAGACCTCTGTAAAAAATTAGAAGAAATCCGCACACCTGTTACACACCTGCCCTTCCCAATGAATTGACCTTACTAGAGGAGACACAGTGTCTCTGCAGGAAAAAGGAAAAATTCGGTGCTAGCTCACACCTAATAGTTTCCTTTGCAGGTCCTTTAAACCCGATAGAGACCTGGTAGAATTGATGCTGACCAAGTTGGAAGTTTTAAATACAAACACTACAGCATTCTCAATCAACATGGCTTGGATTAGCCATTCATTTTGAATGTATATATATAAAAAAAAAAATATTCTGCTACAATTTGACAGAAAAGTGGAAATATAAAGGTTAGTTTGTTTACACCACACAAAATGTGACGGAAGTTTCAGTATCTTTCTTGATAAGGTACTTGAAAATCCAGTGTCTTTTTGGATGGTTAAGTATAATAAATTGTTTTTCATTTACTAGTGTTTGATGCTGTTTTTCGTAAACTTCAGGAAAAGTGAAATTTCCATCAGCTTTAGCATCAGAACTATCATATGTCTCACAGTTTACGAGAAATAGTCTTAAATTGTTAGCGTCACGGACCAAAATTGTCATAACCAACAGAAGCAACTAATGCCCATCAGAATTAGGTTTAGCTAGAAGAAGAGTCATGATGGTCTCCATGCAAATCTCTTTCTTCAGGCAATAGTTGAAATGTTCTTGCTTCTCACAAACTAAACAAGTTAAATAATCCATCAATTTAGTTGCTTCAACAAGTCTCTTTAACCATCAATACTCTACAAGTAATTTTTGGAACAATTACAGTACCCTATTGTCAAGGCAAAAATTTAGGAATTTGTGAGTGCAAAAATCACAACTTTCTCAAGGCTGCTCTTAATTAGATAAATTTGTGATTTGCTTTCCAATTACATAGCTTCAGGATCCCAAGCTTATTTTTATACAGTAGAATGAGGTTCTTGCCTCAAAATATCTTTTTATTTGCAGTAGCAACCCAATACTGACAAAAAAATATCTTAATGGTTATTATCTATCATGTCTATATTCCTACATTTCATTATTTTCCATGGTAATTAACAAATTATTACCTCCAAAAGACACTGTTCCTTCAGAATCTTTCTGAAGTTGCTGCCTTAGGGCTTGCTGCTGTTCATCTGTGGGCTGAATCCCAAGATAATTCAATGCCTGGAAGGAGAAAACTTGTTTTGGAGAGAAAAAAAAAAAAAGAAAGGACTAGGGATAATGACTGCAGGGGCATGGGGGAGTAATTAAAGAGCTATACTTCAAAGAGCCTTTGTATCATAGCACACTCTCACTGAAAACACTTTTATTCCAGAGACGCTCTGTGACTTTTCCTTCTAATTGAGAGATGTTCAGATATTATTTAACCTTGAATACAGATGAGTGTAATAAGCAAACCCCTTTGTCCTTAATAACTGCCTTAAAAATCCTGAGGGATGTTCAGATTCCCAGAAGAGTTAATCAGTAATTAGATTAACAAAAACCAGTGATTTGCCCAATACATAAAATGAAATATTGGCCTGCAAGCTGAAAGAAGTATCCAAATAGGAAATTTGGTGTATAATTTATACCTTAAGGTTTCTCAGCCTTGAAATATGCTCCAGATGTTTTACATGCTTCATGAAGGGGGAGAAAGGAAAACTCGAAAGATTATAAGGATTTTACCCTCTCCAGCTTTTCTGCTTTGAGACGAATAGCAGAGTTCCTTCCTTGTAGCTCATAATCGTCATTCTGTCTGGGGGCAATAACTAAGAAGAAAAAACATTAAGATGAAAAACAGTACAGTTGTAACTATTGCTTTGAAAAATTTGTTCTGAAGCTCTGCTCATCAAATGGATGCCAGCTAAGTACCCACTTGCCACAAATAAATGTTAATATTTAGATTAACTTTTTTTTGTTAAAGGACATAATTGTAATAAACAAAAATTATAGGTATCAATCACTTAAACTATTTTTTCCACATCAAAAAGTGACAAGTAACAAATTAGCAGAAAGAAACCAGGAATAACTTAGAGCGATTCATCAAGCATACGGCTTATACTTGTGGTATTTTCTCTTCCCTCAGAGATATACAGTTACTCTGGAAACAGAAAGGGAAACACACTTTTGAATTCCGAGAAAGACCTTCAAGACACACCCTCAGCATAATCAACAGTTCCCAAAAGCATATCTAGTGATCTAGAAAACGCTGTGGAAAGAGAGGGAATGACCTGTTGCCAACTAAGGGCTGTGTGGAGCTAGCTTAGACTGAATTCCAGCAGGCTTCTCAGTATCTTTTCCTGGGAGAAACTCTTTTCCAAGAACTACCATCCATTAAGCCATCATCCATCATCCCCTCCTCTGCAGTCCTTATAGTCAGAAATACGAGTTTGCATAATTCTAGCTAGTTATTAGCTAAGTTATTAATACATTTTATTTCCAACATACACAAATAATTAAGCTGAGGAAAAGAAAAGAAGTTAGCAGTACTAAGCAGTCCATATGCAAGATTTCAGAATATTTGCTTGGGGTTTTTTTTTGTGTGCGTACTTAGTTTTAATGGAACTCAAGAAATGCAGTCACAGCTTTGTCGTACTTCAGACACACCTGTGGATACAACACGAAGCAGCAACCCTTGGAAGCCTTTGATCACACACAGTAGGCAAAAGGAGCAGTTAACTATCAATTTATTTGGAATTTAGATGTATGTAAATAGAATACATTCCTTGACTTGTTGTTGTGGGTTTTTTTTTTTTTCAGAAGAAAATGGAATACTTGTGTTTATTATTTATAATGAATTAAGATCTAAATTATATTTATTTCATTAATGGACTAGAGAGGTACTGAAACCAAAACCAGCATTTGAAAACTAAAGGATCTTGCAGTCTGAGATTCTTTCTAAAGGAACAGAAGGAATTGCAGAGAATTCTTTTCTTTTTTTTTTTTCTTTTTTTTTTAGTTTCACAGCATATCTGTTTCCAAGCTCAAAGTAATTTACATTCTCTTTATATGCCAAAAGCATAAACCAAAACATCTTGAAAATCTCTGACACTAACACCTCTCACATGCTATATTAAATTCTGAAGACAGTGGGCTAGAACCTCAGCTGAATTGGCACACTTCCTTCCAACTCAAAATGAAAAAGCCTTGTGTATGAGTTTGTGCAAGAATTTACCAAAATTATGCTGATTTTTCTTACAGCATTAAAAAAATAATCTAAGAGCTACTTTAATTTTTCAAGGTTATCCTTAAAAAAGGGCAGCATGAAAGAAGTGGCAGCTTTGACTAAGGCTGTGCTATTAAACAAGACTAAAATGAAAAATGACAAGAAACAGTACAAACTAGAGCTGCAAGTATTTCTGCTTTCCACTCTACTATCTACGTTATTCACTTATGTTAAGAAACTGCGGCCTTGGTCTCTTTGAGCAACAATAAACCTCCTGTGTATTGCATTATAGTAACTAAGAGTCTTATATTCTGAATATATTAAAAAGTAGCCTTTTGTCTTGTTCCTCTGATTTACTTGTGTTTTTCATGATCAATATGAAAAACCTGTGTGATCATTAAATTCCAGGTGTATTCAATACTGCAACCTTCCCAAATTCAAAAGTTCACATTCAGTCAGCTCACCCTTCAAGGAAGGAAGCCAATCAGTCAGATTTGCAATATGGAGACAGTTTCATTTAAAATTAGGGTATCTAATATGAGCCATAATAAATGCAGGTACAATTCAAATAACATCAGTGGAATGACATCTAGAATGAATCAGATCCTATATGTTTATCCTTCCTCTTCTAAGTGGATTAGACATCAAGTTAAGAAGCACAGGTTATGCTTACTTACTACTGCCTGAAGACAAAGAATATAGTTCAGGTCTGCATATAGAAATACAGAACAGAATCAGTAATATTACTGTGTCAATTGAGATTTTCATGATTATGTCAGATTACTGCATTTTCACTGTTTGTAAATACAACGCATATTTGTTTCCCAAAGGAATTTCAAGTGTTCAGTTCAGATTTGGTTCTGACCAAATTCTACCATCTCTATTTTTCCTTAGTGTTGTTTTCAAAATGTATATTTAGATATATGATCAAAGTTACTGTTGTCTTTGTTTTAATGTCATGACTTTCAAATGTATACACATATATATTCTATTTGTTATTAACTGAAAAACTGTTAAAGAGGTCTGCCTGTTATGTCTATCCTTCCATTATGCTGTCCTGATTTAAAAAAAAAAAAAAAAAAAAAAGGTGCAAGCAGTATACATCCACAGAATTTCATGCAATGAAGAAAGCACAGTTTCTATGGTAACCTAATCTTGAGCTATATTTGAGTCTTCATTATCTGGTTTCTACTGAGTCTATTATCATTACTGCTGTATAGCAAATGTTGTGATCACTCATTTTTGTTTGGTTTCAGCTGTTTGTTAAAGACAAGGTAAGTTACATTTGACAGAAGCTGCTAAACAATCCATTGATCTCAGTCCTTTATTTAGTACTACAAAAATAGTGCAATATTCCTTTTTTTTAAAGGCTATCGAGCCTCACTATGTACTATTTTCTGTATGACAGTTACTGAAGGAAAAAAGGGTGGCAAGGAATTAAATCAGCATTTACCAGTGGCAGACACATCAGTAGGACTGCTGTCTGGAGAGGTAATTGGAGATGGCTCTCCCATCTTGACTCCAGTTTCCACCTATGAAAGAAAATCAAAAGTTATGAAATACCGTTTCTAAAGTCGATCACAACCCAAACTAGAAGTACACATTAATGTGAAAGAGAGGGAGAGGAAGGAAGACCAGCGGGAGAAATAGGGCTGGCTAGATCCAAACAACCCTAGGAGAAAATGGAAGGCGTGGGGGTGGTGAGAAGGAACACCATTCAAAAAACTTCTACCAGGGCCTTATCAAAACCTTAGTTATGTTTGGACTATTTTCAAGATTAAGAGCACAGACTCTCTAGGCAACCTGTTTCAATGTTTATATCTCTAATAGAAAAGAAAAACGGGCAAGAATTTTAAGTACAAATGTAAGAACAATTGAGAATCACTTGTTTTGACTTTGTGTTTGACATGGAACATTTTATTCTTCCTTGTTCAAAGGCAATACTTTAGTTTTAAAAAAGCAATAAACTTAAAATGTTTTTTGAAAAATTAAAATAATAGTTTGAAAATCTTGTTTCTTATTGTCACCATTACTTCTTTACACTAACAGTGAGCTGTATGAATTAAAACAATTGTTGCTTAACCAAAAGAAAGGGGCAAACCCCATTCTTCTAGGACTCTGATTTTTAATCAAAAATCTCATCATCATGGAGGAAGTGAACGCTTGAGATTGCAACTGCACTCGCACATATGTGAGTACTCTATCTCTGAAACATAAAACACTCTCTCTCTCTATATATATATATCTAATTCTGCAACTTTAGTCTGTAGAAAGAGTAAGGAGAACTTTGTATCCAAGAACACAGTTAATGCTTATTTTATGTGATTTGTTTTCTTACCACAAGCCAACTAACACCCTTATTTATCTCATCAGTGTGGTTTACTCTACTGTTACACAACATGTTTCCTGGAAAAGTCTTGATATTCCAAAGAATTAATACTGTGCAGGAAAAAGAGCCAGTCATTTTCCTACTAGGATGGAAACTGAATTAAAATAACCCTATACTGAAATTCCAATAAAATTAGGAAAAATAACCATTTGCTCACTTTATACTAAGAGGAGTAATCAGTATACTCACAGCATTTGGAGTGAATGTTGAAACAAGCTTCCCATTAGGAGATGTAAAAGAACTAAGTACTGCAGCCTGTTGTTCTCCGTATGCTACAGAAGACGTTAAGAGGCTGGAAGGACGTTGCAGATTCTCTGAAGAACTAGGAATATTTTTTTGTCTAATAAAAGCTATCTCCCAAAAACTTTCAAACCTAAAATGAAAATTAAAAAAATTTCAATATATTGTATACTATACTGTTCATAGGATTATGTTACTCTTGCAAAAAATTATATTTTCCCCAAACACTGTGTGTGATTTTATTTATTTATTTTTCTAAAAGGATGTTCCATTTCCCATCATTAAAAAAGGAAAATACTGTGGTTTGGGGTTTTGTTGTTTGTTTTTTTTCTTTTGAAAGGAATGAAAATATAATTTTACAGGTCTAAAAGATGCGTTTGAGTCTTCTTCTATGAAATAATACTGCAATTCAGTATTTAAAAGAAATTAATATCCCTTGCATTTCCTCTAAGTACACATGACAAGACATTTCACATTAATCTGATCATAAATATTGTATAATTAACCATTTTGGAGGTTTGGTAGCTGTCTGACAGTAACAGATACCTCGTCTTTGTTCTGTTGATTATACTTTTTGCCTCTTCATAGGAGACACCGATCATTGACTCTTTGTTTATGGATACAAGTTGATCTCCAGGCTTCAATCGTCCATCCTAACATAACAAATAAAAAACCAAACCCACAAATTTTATATTAATTTCTAACACTATAGAAAGAACTGTACAATCACAGCACTTTAACATATTTCTCTGGATCTGTTAAGACAAGAAATATCAAGAATGGCTATACATTTTGCTGTATTTCCAGAAATAAAGAGCAGATCAAATGATCATTTAATCACCATGATAGCATTCATTATGAAAACTTCATCAGACAGAATAGATCTCAGATACCGTGTAAACAAAATTTGGACCCAGAAAATTGGACCCAGATACATATTTCTGTTTAAAAAACCCCACAAACAAACCACAGAGAGTCATTTCTCCAGCGAGGAGTACCAACCCATCTGACTACAAGAACCTTCTTTACTAAGGAACTCAGCTATGAGCTGGATTAATTTCTATTTCACACCCAAATGTTCTTGGCTATACATGGGACTCTTCACACACTTACTAGCCATATTAATCTTAATGAGAGAACCAGATCAGTCTATTTGGAATTCACCAGTCAAAACCACAACAGAAATAATATTGTCAACTCTGTGCTTCTGTTGAATTCAGTGCAAACCTTCTACCAACACAAGAACATATCGCATCTCTGTCTCAGAGACCATAAAACAAGACTTTAAACATGCTAGGTTAGATTTCTCACTAAGATAAAGCTTTCTTTACTCACATTTTAAAAGAGGCCTCAACAACTTCACTGAAAATTCATGTAATTCGCCTGTGGTTACAGTTAGTTATGACATTTTTCTAACGTAATATACATTAAATTACATATAACATGTCTCTCTTCAGCTCTTAAGAAATTAATCACAGCATCAATGTATGTGAAACAAACTGTGTACAGAAGATACATAGGAAATATGGCTCAGTACTGGGGCCAGTTCTCTTTAATATCTTTATCAATGATCTGGATGAGGGGATCAAGGGCACCCTTAGTAAGTTCACAAACACCAAGTTGGGCAGGAGCGTTGATCTGCTGGAGGGCAGGAAGGCTCTGCAGAGGGACCTGGACAGGCTGGATCGATGGGCCGAGGCAACTGTACGAGGTTCAACAAGGCTCAGTGCTGGGTCCTGCGCTTGGGTCAGAACAACCCCAGGCAACGCTACAGGCTTGGGGAAGAGTGGCTGGAAAGCTGCCCGGTGGCAAAGGAGCCAGGGGCATAGGTCGACAGCCAGCTGAATATTAGCCGGCATTGTGCTCAGGTGGCCAAGAAGGCCAGCAGCATCCTGGCTTGTATCAGAAATAGTGTGGCCAGCAGGACTAGGACAGCAACCATCCCCCTGTACTCGGCACTGGGGAGGCCGCACCTTGAGTACTGTGTTCAGTTTTGGGCCCTTCACTGCAAGGAAGATGCTGAGGTGCTGAAGCATGTCCAAAGAAGAACAGAGCTGGTGAAGGGTCTGGAGCACGAGGCTGATGGGGAGTGGCTGAGGGAACTGGGGCTGATTAGCCTGGAGAAAAGGAGGCTGAGGGGAGACCTTATCGCTGTCTACAACTACCTGAAAGGAGGTTGTAGCCAGGTGGGTGTTGGTCTCTTCTCCCAAGTAACAAGTGACAGGACAAGAGGAAACGGCCTCAAGTTGCACCAGGGAAGGTTTAGATTGGATATTAGGAAAAATTTCTTCACCAAAAGGGTTGTCAAGCACAGGAACAGGCTGCCCAGGGAAGTGGTGGAGTCACCGTCCCTGGAGGTATTTAAAAGCTGTGTAGAGGTGGTGCTTAGGGACATGGTTTAGTGGTGGCATTTCATGTGAGGTTAATGGTTGGACTTGATGATCTTGATGGTCTTTTCCAACCTAAACGATTCTATGATTCTATGAAATAAGTAAAATACCTTTTCAAGACTGGTATAATTTTACATATTTAATACCCACGTATCATAAATTTAGCTGTGTTATTTCAAATCTATGACAGCACTTTTTACTACATTTTTTTTTTTGGCAGGTAGTGTTTTGGTTTTGATTAAAGAAAAAAGTTAGATCTTTTATTTCACTGGCATCCAGCCTATTAAAAGATATCCATTTCAATGCTGCCCTCATGTGGCAGAAATTTAAAATATGCTTCCTACTTCGGTTTCTCAAACAGCACAACCAAGATTGGGAAATTACCTCTAATATTGCTAATATTAGAATTTACTGAAAATTAATGTCTCAATCTATCGACTATGTATGATAGGCCTTAAATTATATGTTTACAATAAGAAAAATGTTTCAGAAGCCACAACAAAATGGAAGAAAACAAAAGAAGAATGATTACCATTTATCTAACTAAAAGAAGGCCTGGAGAAACATTGTGGGGTTGCCTTTGATCTTGGCATTTTGGGATTAACCTTAATCTACAAAATATAGTCACAAATAGTTATAGACTGTTTTGGAGCAAAACTCATTGCTTTGGAAATTAACTCGTACCCTCTTTTCTTGGCAAGAAGAAAATAACATCAAAATAACCGTAATAACTCATGATGTAACCATAACAACTTGGATAAATAGTTTTGTGTACTTGAACCAGACAGTTCTGTTATTTATTTTTTTAAAAACTGATAAACCCTCCTGATTTACATATTGCATTTGTCATAAATGAAAACAGTAATCAGTAGTGATTCATACATTTTCTTAGTCTGCATTATCAGAATATTTTTTTATTCTAATTTGCCTACACAATGCTTTCCAACTGCAAGGATCCATCCAAATTAATTCCAAGGGAGCATCATGCAACTTCTTAAGTAAGTTGATTTCTTACTTTCTCATATGTAAATTGGTAAGATCCTTATTTACCTCAAATGAACTCATGAATAATTTTCATTACCATGTAAACATGCTATGGTGCAACAAGATAATTCTTTTTAAAGAGAAAGCATGCAGAAACACAAACAACATTTGTATTTAAAATATAACTTTTATATAAAATACTGAAGTAGGTACTAAAGAAAGGCAAAAATACAGGTGACTGAAGGGGGAGGGAGGCAAAAAAGGTCTTTACCTTATGACAGTCACCACCAGGGATAATTTCTTGAATATATACCAAAGGCCCTTCACTTCTGTTAATTCCTCCTACAATATTCAAACCTAGGCTTGTTCCTTTGCAAACAGAGATAATCTGAAATGCACTATTCCTACAAACAGAAAGGAAAAAAAAAGTATAATTACTTCACAGAACTAGATACTCAGTAAAGACTGAAGTGATATAGTATCTTTATCTTACTGATTCCACAAATACATATTACAGCAACAAACAGCGGACATTTAATCTCAATGTTCAAATATTACACTTCCTACTTAGTACCAAATCAGCAACTCTAGTTGTTACTTCTGGCAATTACAGAAAGAACCGACTTATTATTCTACAAGAATAAAAGCTCCTCTCTACTACGTATATGCAAGGCTTATGGGAGTACCAAGGTACACATCAATCAGAAGCATTAATTTGTTAGGAGATACGAAGATGAAAGTCAATGTGATTTATCTAATTCTACCATGTAAACAATAAATAAATGAGAAAAATACCTTATTAAAAGTGAATGTTTGTAATATCAATGGTATTATAATTTACAAGATTTAAAAAAAAAAAAAAAAAAAGGAAAAAGTTGAACACATAGTGCTCAACACAAAATTTTCCTGAGCAGCTGAATAAACCATTTTCTATAGCTCACACAGAGTTACAGTCAGTTTCAGAAATTACTTTGCAAGCTTTGGGGATGGTGCTGGGACAGAATTATTTCTGGTGATGGTCGTGGTATTATCCTTTGGATGCAACTGAGGACTCTGTGACCTTGAGGATGAGCCAGAAGAAGGGCTGTCTATAGATTTTGCTTAAAGGAACAACAAAAAAAAGAAATAAAATACACATTTGGGAAAAAGCACAAGTTTTCAACTCATGTAAGTTCAGTGGGACTATTTTCATGTTAGAACACAAACTGTAAGCAACCAAATAACCAAAAGAAAGCTTAAGTCTACACAGCCAAGAACTGTGAGCCACCCAGGATTCCAGGAATAATTCTTTAAAACATAACAAGTGATGATTGTTTTTCAAACTGGGTGCAAAAATAATCTCAACTGAATAATCGCTCATGCTACATAAAGGCATCCTAATTAGGCAACCATTCCATGAGGATTAGAATTTATGCTATTCTAGCTCAAATTTTATCAATACTTTAAAATCTTATGATACATTTAATCTACAAATACCAAAAACTTTTCATGTTATTCACTAACTAAAATTGCTGAAAGTAGGCAGTAGTATATTTATTTTAAGAGTTGGGAAAACTGACACACAAACCAGTCAAGTTACACGTTTAGACTACAAATTAAATGTTAAAGTCTAAGTAAACACGTGTGTTTTACCTGACTTTCAGTCATTTCCTCCAATATACCCTCCCCCCAAATGAGAAGATCAAGTGCAAGCTTCTACACTAATGAAGTAAGACTATTGTCCTACAGGACTGTCATGCTAGGAAGAAATCACTCACCAGCTAATAGTTGCGTTGGAGAACTTCTTGCAGAGCTGGTGTCACTGTGAGAACCATACTTGTCCATCAGGTCAAGAAATTCTTTCCTGTGGCAATAAAAAGATCCTCTCCATCAGGATTTGGCATCAGTTTAAATGCACCCTTTGAAACCTGCGACTATTTCTACTGAATGGTTGGTCACCCTTCCTCAGAGAAGGAAGGTCAACATCAACACAAAGAGGAAAGCCTTGTCGAATGTTCGGAAGAGGCAAGAAAAAGATAATGTAATATAGAAGGAAAAAGATGGAATAGCAATAGACTATGAATGAAATGGACTATTGGTAGAAAAGCTTAATTATTACCTCTCTTTACCCTGGACTTCAAACTTTTAAAAACTTGTAATTCAAGTCAACTACAGATAAGAAGACAGTGGGATTACTTAGGTGCAGAACAAGTTATTTATATTAGAAGGAATCAGAAAATGTACCTATAGCATATTCATATTTTTAAAGAATGCTTTTAGTTCAACTATACTGAACAAGAACCCAGAAGAGACTGGCAAACAAAGCTGTGGCAACTCAAAAAAGAGGATAGAAGAAATATTCATTAATTATTCAAGAACTAGTAAAACAAATGCAAATTCTTAACTTCCATTTAGTGCTCTCAGAAATTTGCAGTCTATTTCATCTGAGGTAAATACCATTATATATTAAATACTGTACGTGCTTGGGCTTTGCTTATCATTTTCATTACAATATCTTTCTTTAAAAAACCCACAGATGAAATAAAGGGCAATTCTTGGTCAGGCACACTGTTAAAAAAAAATAATAATAAAAAATAAAAGCAAGAGTTCTTTGCAGAAACCAATCATATTGTAACAAACTGGCCAAAAAGCGGCAAAGATGTACGTCCTGTATTACATGCATTACAGAGAAAACAAAAACTCTTGATTAATCTAATACTGAATGCAGCCTAATTTAAAAACATGTTTATAATCTGAGCTATGATTACCTCAGTGATAACAGATTAAAAATACATAAATAATCTAGAATGATGTAAGACAGAAACATCAGCAAATTAATATTATAGAATTAGAGAGAGAGAATATAAATTAACTGATTGCAGGGAACATAACTCCCAAGCAATTCCAGTGACTGCAAAGGGTTGTTGAAATCTGCTGGATGTATTATTTTTCAAAAAGTGACAAAATTTGTTGAACTAATGCCAGACCCAGGGAACACATGCATACACAGTTGAGTGTAAATTAAATAACCTTTTAGCATGAGAATGTACAGTCACAGGAAATTAATTCACAGGTGTCTGAGTAAGGCGCTGTATGCAGTGGCAAATTCTGCACAGGCCACTGGGCATACAACCAGAATGGATTTTAATTATGCAAGGAGTTTAGAGGAACTAGGTCAGTATGCTTTAGATAAAAGCAGATTAAGAGTGGACCTCACATATATCTAGGCAGTCTGAAAAAAGGAGAAGTCAGAGGCTACAGAGTGATTTAAATGTCTGTCAAATACAAAAATAAAGGAGCAGAAAAAGGAAGCTTAAGTCGGACAAAAGGGTAAAGGAATTTAGATAAAATTCCTTTATGGAGAGATTACTCTCTAAGCGGAACACCCCAGGAAAGGCAAATAACAGCAGATACTCTCGCAATGATTATCAAATATAGTTATATAACAGCCGTTTCCTCCAGAGATTTAGGTCAAAAGGGCATACAGACCTGGATCCTAGCATTTCCAACGATTCTCTGCCAATATTGGTTTATATGCTTAACTGTAGACAGCAAGGTTAAAGCAATGTTTAACACAAATGTCCTTATAACGGATGTATTTTGGACTACCTCCTGCAGTGAACAGCTTAACCTACTTATCTAAATGAATTCAAAGCTCATTAAAGATTGAAAAGCAAACTTCAGAGGGGAAAGAATAACCAAAACTGCCTTTTTTCAGAAAGCAAGACCAGCTTAAATCATACCGTTCTGCGGTACTGTAGATCTAACGTATTCCTCATTTTTTATTATTTTAAAATCTGAGAAGTATTAAGAAAATTACCACAGCAAATACTTTTTAATGGTATTGGCTGGTAACATAACATTCCAATCCTCTTCATTAAACTGAAATTAGCCTGAGCTTGCTACTTTAATTGATGCAAATAGTCTCAGAATGAATTGGCATCAAATACTACACAGAAAAATGTGACATGTGGTGCAATTTTGTGATTAAAACTAATCTGAAAGAAAAATACGTGCAAGCCTGCCCACCCAACCTTAGATATAGTGTTGGCTTTTTATTAGTTTTGGGGTTAAAACAACGTTTTATTTTTCTCTTACTTTGCTTCTTCATCTCTGGCAACTAGCAGAGACATGTGATTAGATGCCGATGCTGTTCGCAAGATGTCAACAGCCCTAGAAGGGGGGAAAAACAGCCAAATAAACATACCGGGGTGCTATCAAGAAGTACATGGCGAGTAATGCTAAAAGAGCAGGAAAATGAACAAATTCTTAATGTAGTTAATCATTTTGACTGCCAGATACAGAGAAAAAAGCTTGCCAGGAGCACAACCCAAATTAAGCATTGGAGAACTGAGCAGAAGACAGACTGTGGTGAGTCTGTGCCAGGCGACAGGAATAAAGTGAGATTGCCCTCTCTTTCCCTTCCCTTTTGTCCCTCTTTCTCCTTTGTCCATCTGACTGCCTTCCTGAACCTCCTTCAGGATTAACAGCCCGCACCAGAGAAAAGCTACTGCTCAGGTATGTGTCATTGCGCAGGATTTCCCTCAGCAATATGCACTGCAATTTTTCTTTTAATTTTAAATCTACATCTCCAACACTAAGCTGCATTGATCTCTGGTGATCCAGCTACAGAAACCATCCAACATACTCTCCAGATTTTTCTAACCAATTTCTCCTTCGTTGATATTTGTTAGCTGCATCATTTACATTCACCAGTATTGAACCAACAGATAGATAAAAAAATATTTTAATAGCTTAATATGTTGTAATGCTAATTTCAGATACATTCTATAATCTACATCATTAAGAAACTAGCTTATTCTGCCATTATAAAAGCATATAAAGTCCTGTAACTTTTCCATGACAGCTTCACTGAATTAGATATATAGGGGAAATTAATTGCCGATTGAACTCCAAGGACCTCAGTGGAGTTGTGCTCTTTTAATTGGTGGTTAATAACATCCAAAAAAACCCCATGTAATATTCCAAGCTCTAATAAACATTTAGTAATCAGTACAAACATACCTTTCATTGGTTACTCCAATTAAGTTTTCTCCATTGACATCCAAAATTAGGTCACCAGTGAGCAAACGGCCTGGTAACGAAATCAACAGTAACGCATGAATCAACAGGAAAATGGCGAACATATTGTATGATGGTAATAAAACAGGGCTTTTTCTTTCAATTTTGTATAATCTAATGCAATAAACGACCTTATGACTTGTAGCAGATTAGGTTCCAATTCTAATTAAGCTATGCTATTGTCATAAGACTAATAACTATCAATCAGTCTTATTAATCACAGAATAGCCACTGAAAATAAGTGTTATTTAGCTATTTGTATTATTTACACATAGCACAAATATTTGTGGGATTGGAATTTACATTTCACAGTTGTGGAATTAACTTGCAGCTGAATTTTGCTCTTAATATACATGTAAGTTACCAAGTATAAAAACATTAATGTTTTATACATTAATAAAGACATCTAAAAGATTTTTCAGAACCAATTCTATTTTTAGCCTTCTGCAAATATCATGTTAGGAACTCTCACTTTTGAAGTAGATTTAAATGATCATTATGCACAAGACTAGAAGGAATCTCAAAAAACTCCATATACAGACCTAGGACAGAAGTACATTCTATAACTTTATTATTGCAAACTCTACCCAGTATAATTTGTTTTTTCCACACTGAACATCTAAACCACCACTTAAAAAATCTAAAATTTTTTTAAATAAAATTAAATTATCAGAACTCATTAAAAATACTGGTTCTGTAAAGGAAACACCACTCATACCTTACAAATTAAAAGAATTGTGAACTAAAAGAGGTTCAGCATCTCAACACTTATTGAGCAGTGCTGAAAGATTGCCAATTGTTTTCACACCAGCCATATCCAGATTTGAACATGTCTGAATAACTGGGAGTATTGAAATCTTTGCCCATGAAGGGTCCAAGCTTCATTTCTCTATCTCAAGGTAAACTACATCATCATGAATCCTGACTAACCCACGCTATTTTAGATATCAAAGTAAAATATAGCTTTTTATATGCAACGTATTTGTAAGAAAAAAAAATAAATTTCTTACTATCTACAGCAGCAACCCCTCCAGGTAGAATTCTCTTTATGAAAATCCCATAATCTTCTGCTGTTTGTGCCCGATAACCTCCAATAATTTTAACTCCTGCAAAACAAACAAAAGAAACAAGCAAGAAGTTGGTTATTCCACCTACTGTGCTAAATGGATTTACAGTGAAATCCATAAAAGCCAGATAAATTACACTTTTACTGATGACAGTGTGAACTGGAAAAGCTTACCAAGTGCTTTTAGATTTGGTTTACTCTGAACCAACAGAATGTGCAATCTAATTACCTAATCCATTTTGACAATCAGAAAAAGAAATGCGGTGAACAGCTCGATTGATTCCATGTGGGCCCATAATAGTCCTAAGGAATAAAATAAAAGTCATTAACTCCCTAATTAAAGAAATGTATGTAGAGATATGTTAATATAGAAGAAATTACAGTGACCACGTTTTTAACTCTAATACAAACCAAAACCAGCTTTCTATAACTGACAACTTTATGTTGTTTGAGACCTCTATGCCACCTCTTCCCCCCGATGAAAAAAATCAATCTCCTCATACAAATATAAGATGGTAAGGTAAAATAAAGTATACATAGAATTAAGTACAAGGAAAATCCCATAATCTGGTCCAGCTTAGCATTTAGGCAAGAAAAAACACATCATACCGTCTTAGATCAGGTAACGAATATTAAATCCAAACCACAGCTAAGGCACTGTATACAAAAATATTTTCTAGGATATCTAACATACAACTTCGTGGTTATTTACGAACACAATCTTTTCCCTACAGTCTCTCATTACTTCACTTAATATTGTTTTCTCTCTCTGTTTTAAAAAAGGCTTCTTTTCAAACTCCAGTGCTTGCTCCCCCATGTACCCGCCCACCGGCAGACAAGATACCAGGATGGCACTTGACATTTTCTAAAGGCAGATGAATATTTTGGATGCAGTTGACAATGGCAAAGAATTAAGGAAGAATACAAAGTAAAATTAGTTTTGAAACCTAAATTTACATTTCCCTTGGAAACATGACCAGCATACTGCTCTGAGAATGGAAAGTGTTAAGAATTCCTATAAATCCAAATACCCTTAACCATTTTTTATTTACCATTATAAAAAAAATTAAAAACATCCAAGTTGTATCACAGCTCCTTTGTCCTCCCACTGTACCATTTTTGGAGAAGACTCACCAGATCCCTTCTAGAAAAAAACAGAAGCACCACTTAGGTTTTTCTGCTTTGACCTACATATTGTTCTGTATTAGACAGTGAGTTGCATTTTCTAGAGCATGATGTTAAAGTGAAATGGAACAACTAGAATTCATTAGCAGAGGGTACAAGAAGATCAAAGTGGAGGACATAGTGACCCAAATCCTCCCACGCAACCAAATCCAGCACACAGCCTGAACTCCACGCCAGAAACTGGGTATTTCTGCAAAAGCCGGAGTACATGTCATTAAAAGGTGCCACGCCAGAGGGAAGAGAGAAATCCAGAAGGTTCAAATGTTCCTAAATTCTAGTGCCAGGCAAGAGATCCAACTCCTAAAGAATATCCTTAGTTCTTTTGGTTTTGTACAAGAAAACTGGATGAGGTTTTTTATCAAGGGATAAGCACTTGCTCTGAAAAGCAACAATTTGTTCCACAACCTCAAATTCCCAAGTATTTGCAAAATTAGCCTTCGCTTTAGAAAGGCTGGCCATAAGAACAGACCTAGTAATTCATCTTTAGAAACAAACAGGAAGCCTATGCTTCAAACGTTGTATAATTTTCATTTTAGTGTTTCTTGCAGTATGCGTTTCATAGGCTAAAAAGAAATGATGAAGCCTCATGAGTGTATTTGGCCACTGACAAGACTGCACGTGACAGAGCATTAGGCACCCTTTGTAAGGCTAAAAGTGAACCAAACTGCTTTTACTTAATCACAGCCTGAAAGGAAGAATAAATCCTTAAGTCTGCTATTTGTCTAACAAAACTGTTTTGATAAGCTACTTCTGCACTGCAACAGCACAGTATTTTGCATTACTACCTAGTACTGTCACTTCCATCACCCCATGAATTTAAATTGTTTGGAAGCTGAAAGACAAGATACTAGTCATGTTCTTTACAGGTCTGTCCTGATTTGTATCCATCTTTGAAAACTTAAACAAGGTACACTGATCCTTAAAGTAAGTAGACAATGATTCTATTTTTTTCTCTTTCCTTTTGCTACTACTGTTCTGCTTCTTGCTCTGCCATGCTCTCAGCAGTTTTCACATAGCAGTTTTTTATTAAAATAAAAAACAAGAACAAATGTTATTTCAGCCTTGCACAAAAGTTTACTTTTGTGAAGTATTAAAAGATCAAATAGACTTTAGACTTAAAGTTCAGATTTCAGAGAACCTATTAATGTACCACCATACAAAATGATCATGAAATATGATCAAATTTAGGCACAGAACACTTACCAGGAAAGGATCTACATTTCTAGAAGTTACAGGCAATACTTCCAAAAGAGCGATCCTAACTAACATAAAATGGATTTTGATAAGGAGGATACAGAGAATATACAAACTAATAATTCACCACAGGAAGGAATAAGATATCTCTGAAACAGTGACTAATTGTCATGATGTTGCCACCACAATTAGAAGGAACCAACACACTGAACAGACACCTTCACAAGGCATTCAGTTGCATTCATGCTCTAAAGGCTAAATCCCTCCAATACGTGCGGTTTAAAATTACTTTGTCACATAAAAGCAAAGACCAGGATCTTCAAATGCCCCAAATTTGTTTAGCATAGCACATCTTGCTGACTTTTGGTGTTAGTTTTTCTCTCATGTAACTTACAGATGGATCTTCAAGTCAAGCTACTTATCATAGTTCTAATAAAATAAACAGGGCTTTAACAGTTTCACTATAAAAAAGACTTGGATTTAGCACCCATCCAACATTTATTTCATGTTATCATTATTTAATATTCATGAAACATCAGAATACTTCCCCCAAAATATTAGACATATATTCAACAGTGTAAATAAGGAAATAGGCTTCTAAACCAACTGGCAGTATTAACAAAAAATAATTTCAATGTTCTTTCTAGAAAAAGATGCAAATAAATAATCAGACATTGCTGCTCATTGCTCGAGAAGTCATGCAAGAATACTTGAAAGGAAGCTGTTAGCACACAGAGAGGAAGAGATGTGAAGCACCAGATGAAACAAAGAAGCGAGGCTCTATAAAACGTTCACTCTAACTTTATTACACTAAAAAACATAAACTCTATCTCCAACTGAAGTCCCGGACTGCTAATAGACTAAGTACATATAATTTTGTGTAGATGTTCCAGTAAAGGCAATTAAAATGAAATTTTTTATCCTTTTTTTCTATTACTGTTTAGCAGCATACACAAGGCAGTTGAACGGTTTTGTGTTTTGTATCTTCTGGAGACTTATCAGAACATACAGTCCAGATATTCTTGTGATCTGTACTCCTGAGAAATTATTAGTCATTTATGTGCAAAAACAAAACATTTATTTAGCTTTATCAATGGAAGAGTAATACCCTTCCCTCACAAAATAGGTATTACCTGACACTTAAACAAAAATCTAAATTATAAACTCTGCTCATGAAAAGAAGCGGAAAATGGCTACAGCTTTTAAATTATCTTTACTTTCCCCAGTTACAGACTAGAAAAACACTGTCAGAACCTAATGCTTAAGCATACCAGTATAAGAGAGAAAGACCATCAAAACGCTCTGGTTCATCTTCATCTCCTGGTGAGAGTAAGGACATTCTTCAGCACAGCAGCAACAACGACAAAGCAACCAAAATACAGAGGAGGGCTCCGATTCAGCTGGATAAAAGCTATGTGCACGGCGATTTCTGCTACGAACTAAAAAAAACCCAACCCAAACAGACAGAGCTCGAGACGAGTGTCTCTGCCTACTTAATCTTCTCTGAAACCCTCTGCGTCACAGGGACTAATTCACCTATCAAGGTAATGTTTACTTTTTCTCTGTTTGAAATGGCAATTTATAGCAACTTGGAAGACTGATAAATGCAAAGGAGAGAAAATTTACTTCCATTTCCTACAACTGTGATTATGCAATCTATATCTAGCAGCCAAAGGCAAATGAGATAATTAAAATAAACTTATTTTCTCATGTTCTTCCAATAATTTACACGCTCCCTCCAAACAAGGTCAAAAGCAGTAACTTATGACCTTTCTAAAGCAATCTTCCTAGCAGACTGGATTATGTACATCCGCACACAAAAGAGAAAGCCAACAAAGCAGGCAGACTGAAAGCATTAACGAAACAAATGCCATTACGCTATTACTTTGCATTCTCAATCATGGTATTGACTTGTGTCATCCTTTAACTTGGTTTTTTGTCTTTCAATATCCAACAGTCAAAAGTTAACACAAAATTTGGGTTATATGTTTTTCTCTAGAAATGGAAGCCGACACATCTGGTTTTTTGTGAAAGCAAATAGAAGTGGTGAATTTCTATCATTACACTGAGAATAACCTAGTTGAAAAAGTAAACAATATACAGAGGTAAGACTCTCTTCTGATACAAGGCTTGGTCTTACAGAGAGATGCATGTATTCAGAAGTTTGGAATTTCTGACATCCGTTTGGTTAACTAAGATTTTCTTCCAGGCTTGCAGCAGAAGATGCACTCCTATTACTTCCCCTCTTTCTAAAAGATCTTAAAAAGATTACAGTTTAAAATGAAAACTAAATACTCCGTGCTCACTGAGGGCTTTGTTTAAGTAGAAAGGTGAATCCTCTCTAGCAGGGAGTAACGCTGTGATGAGACAGCATCTGTCAGCGTCTAGAGCTGCCCCGCAGGACAGCTTGGCTGTGCGAGGAATGCATATGCTTATCTCATGCACCTTTTTTTTTTTTTTTTAAAGTTGTAGTCACTGGTTTCATTAGCATGTAATTGTTTTGGGGAGAGGATCTTTTTGCTTATAGGCAATGTGCTAGACAGCGTTCAGATATGCAGAGGTCAGACCCGAGAGCCTATGGAGCCTGCAGCCTGTCCTTCTGCCCCTGTCGTGTGTGCCAAGTGACCCACCGCAGATGAGGGAGCAGGTCAGTGATGGAAGCAGGAACATACAGCACCCTTCCCAGTTCCCGAAACGTGAAGAGCTCCACTGGCATCACGTGGATTGCTCACATCCATTCAGCGATGAGAGTTTGGCCATTTGTACTCTCTTCTCAATCAGTTTAAGTCTACTGGTGCTACTGGAGTTACAGTCCAATGAAAGAAAAGCCATTGATATTTTAAGCATCATATGAATTAGATTTGCTCCAGGCAAGGTTACAAAAGATAAAATACCAATAGCTTTTTCTGCAACAAAATTTTCACTGTTCTTAACTCCAGTGAAATTCAATTTGTGGTATCAGTATCAGAAACATTTGTCACAACAAACCACTCAGAAACAACTCCCCTCCCCCAATTAAATGCACCACTCAAGTCTATGCAGTTCCACTGTTAAAAACCAAAAGAATGATTTTTATTAAACCAGGCATGACAAACTTCCCAACAATTTAAGCAGACACAAACTAGTATTAAGCTCCTTATTGCTCCCACCTTTTTGTTAGTTGTTATCAGTAATAGATTACTTGTTCAAACAATTGCTCCTCCATCTCTTCTTCAAAGCAAGCTATGCATTCTTCAGCTTCCTGAACTCATCCCCAAGATGAGTTTCTATCACTCTTTACCTTAAAATTCTGCTGCTGTGCTGCTTTTAATGTTTCTAAAGGTCTCATATAGCAAAATGGTATTATTGCTTCTTTTCTGAGTTCTCTGCCTTTCAAGAACATACTCAGGGGAACACAAATTACTTTTAACTTCCAGAAAGATCTAGTAATACTTTAACAACTTAAAACCCCATAAAACCTAATATCAATAAGTAATTTTTTAAGAGACATAATTTGTTATTTTATGCAGCAAAGAAACAAAGATTCTTTTTCAAACACCTAGTAAAATACTCTGTTCTGGCAAGATTATTAATTATGACTCACCTTTCCCAAAGGAAGTGTTGTAATGCTTTAGCAGTTGAGATGGATTACAGAATAATTTAGCAGATGACAAAAAGATTTGCAGAATCTTCGGAAGCAAGATTCGTAAGATCTTTTTGTTATAAATAAAAGAAAGGTCTTTTACAAAAATCCTACACAAGTCAATTATGCAACTGTAGCCTTCCAGGTTCACTAACCCTAAAAGGTAAAAATTCATTATGATACCAAGGACCACAGCCAAGAGAATGCTGTATCATATAGGACGAACAAACACTTCTGATCTCTCCAAACCCACTAATTATTCAAAATACATTTTGCTGATTAGGTCATAAAGATTAAAAGAAAATATATGTCATTTTACAGCAACTGTTAAACATGAAAAAAAAAAAAGCTTGAGCAACATGGTAATTGTGGAGAAGCATGAATGGTTTGAGGCTAAACCCTTGTGTAGAGAAGAAAGGTATCATTTAAAGTTTAGGTAAACCTCAATTAACATCTAACCAAGTACATTCTTGAAACATTGTGCATTGATACTGTCCCCCTCCAAAAAAATAAGTATAGAAAATTATAGTCTTCCATCATCATGTAGCTGTAGTGCAGTTACACGCATCTTTCATGCTCATCTCTTCTGTCAAAAATTCCCTTTGGAATACAGTGATTTAGCAACTATTCAGAAAACATACCTTCCACATGAATGCAGCAAGCTGTAGCTGTTTTGAAGATCTTTGTATTACATACCCTGTGTTTCCATTGGACAAGCAGAGTCTTTGCTTCTTCAGATCCCAGTACAAAGCAAGTAAAATTTTTTAGTGTTTTGTGGATTTTTTATTTTTAAAAAAAATCAAGTTATTTATGAAATGCCATAATTCCAACTCTATGATAAATTGTTTCACAATACTTCTGAATACCATTTGATGGATTCTATTGCACAAGCACAGCAAACATGATAGTCCAGCAAGAGCAGTCTGTGCCTGTGTTTAATTATGGTGATGATGACATGCATTGGCATGGTTACTTAGCATTGGGAAGGGTCTGGAGTTACAATTTTCATGACTGTATCCAAGTTTGCCATTTAGAATCTGATCCAACTTTTAACTTTCAAGTAGGTAATATTACGGTTTATAGAAGGAATATAATTATCATTATATATCCCATGGCACTGGTAAAAAATAAGATGGTTCCAAAGCCCTACATATAAAACATACACAGACACAGTATTCTGAAAAAGTAATGCATTGTAATACATAAACTCTGTACAACGCCTTATGTTACTGTAGTTACCCTGTATGTACAAGGAAGTAATTTGCTATATACCTTACAAGTATGTTTTCATAGTTGCAGAAGCATTAAGGCATTTCTGTGCAGGGTTTTATCTCTACAGAACCAGTCCAAATCAAGTGCTGATTAACTTAATGAAAAGCTGAGGAGCTATTTCTGCCCTTTATGTGTAAATTCCCTAGTGTTGGTGTTAGCTAAGACACTGCTTCAGACCGTTTCAATATCAAAGTTATTTTTCTTTAAGACTTCATCAAAGCAAGATCCTACTCATGAAACTGCAATAATTTCATATTACAATCCAGTAATTGTTGTATTCCTTGGGGGAGGGGGGGGAAGTACTTACTTTTTATCTGAATTTGTTAGGGGATCTGTACTGGACATCTTCTTAGGTGCACTAGTTTAATAAAAGTTCAAAATGAAGAATTCTGACACATGAAGCACTGGCTCGCAACCAGGATAATAATCGCTGTAAAAAAGGAGAAACCGCTTTTTGAAATTTAGATGGCTATGTTTATTTTCAGACATTGACAACAATTCTTATTTATTACTGACTAGCTGAAATCAAGTGGGAAAAGAGAACTTCCATGATACAAGAGATACACTTCATTGGTGAAAAGGAAACCAGTAAGCAGTTAATAACCCAGACTTGCTGTATACTGTACCAAAACATCTGACATCCTAATTTCCTCTTAATTTATGAGGTAGGAATTAGGGTAAACCTGAACCCACTGTGATTAAAATCTTATAAAAAATAAAGCTAACTGACATTATTTTATCCTGGAATTGTAATCTAACTACTAAAGTTAGAATCTCAATTTTTTTTCCAGCAAAGGTTACTTGGGGAGGGAATGCAGTTTTGAACATGATAAGGTGTTTTGTGTGTCTTATTTTCTCACATTTTTTTAACTTGCTGTCTAGTATTCAGCGCCTATGGAAATCTTACGTGAAGTATGTAAGACGTAGGCCAAAACGCATGCAAAATGGCATAACGTACCACTAATATAGCAAAAAACCAGTAATTCACATTGTATTTTTATTAGCGCATATGACAGGTCAACAAGAAATACACTCCTAAACGTACTGAGCTACCATCATTTGAAAAGTTAATAATGCAAAACTATCTGTTTGTATTGGTAGCAAATCTTCCTGGCATCACGAGCTGTAGGGCTAAACCCTCACACGGCCACGGACCAGAAAAGATGTTACTCCTAAGACACGGTACAAGGGGGACAAGGAGCTCTCTGAACAACGCACAGGCAAAAGACGGCCGCAGGTGCTGGTGGTACCGGTGATGCACTACAAACCTGGGCTAAAATAAAGCAGGCTCCCTCAGTGCAGAGGGTCAGCCTCCGCAAAAACACACTGACCAATTAATTCAACAGGTTATGTATTTTTGCATGAAAAAAGTATTAAATTCACTTTGGAACACCAAAAATTTTCCTGCAGTAAATGTTTTCACGTCAAAAATAATGCCATATAAATACAGAGGAAAGGCCACAATATTGCTTCACTCTGGGCTTTATCACTCTCTTGTTCAACGCAACTAAACGCAAAAGTGAAGCGGCATCAGGAGCTGCCTAAGTCATTGTGGGATACGCGTTACCGGAGCCAGCACAAGAGCAGAGCAGTGCTCTGAAGCAGTAAATTCAGCAGTTTGTTACAGTGCACGGGAAGAAAGGTTCTGGTTGTGCGTTTGTCTGACCCGCCTGTCCTGCAGTTACTGCTGTTTACAAACAGTGCTCAACCACTCTACAACGTGTCAATATTTGTACCTAAACAAAACCAAACGAGTACACAAAGAGGGGAAACTGAACACGAGTCAAAGCACCGCTGGGAAAAACAAAAAAATCGGTGTCAGTGTCCACAAAACAGTGAGACCTGCAGGAAGACAAAGGGATGAAGTCTCCTCCTCTGTGTTCAAACCCCTCGCAGCAGCGCACAGCACAACGCCGAGGTGAGGAGCGCGGCCACCAAGGCGACTTCTCCCCCGCTTGGTCGGGCGCTCACAGCCCGGGGGTCCTCGTGTGCGCCCCCCCGCCCACCGCCCCTCGCGGCACTCCTCCTCCTCCGCGTTCACCCCGCTGAGGTGCTTCGATAATCGCCCCTCTCGCCGCGCTTCCCTACGTTAGCCCACTTCTGGAAGACTTTTCCGTGGCCTCGCTGCCGCCCAGCACCGGCACGGCCGCGCTCGGACAAAGCCCGCTCGATGCCCGGCGCTGCAGGGGCCCGGCAGCGTCGCCCGGGGGTGCGAAAACCCGCTGACCTCAAGGGCTGCGACAGTTACCTCGATACGCAAACTACCGCCCGAGCGGTCCCGCTGGGGAGGGAGAAGCACTCGGCGAGGTCTGCCGAGAACCCCCCCCGCGCTTCAGCGCCGCTCTGAGAGGTGAGCGACGGGCGACCCCTCAGCGGCAGCGCTACCTCCCCTCAGCAGCGCGATGGCGGCCCGCCCACCCCGCGCAAGCCCCACCGCCTCCTCGGGAAGGCGGCGCACGGCGGCTGCCCCTCACGCCGACGAACGGGCGCCGGGCAGCCGGTGAGGCGGGGCGAGCTGAGGTGTAGCAGCCCGGCGCCCCGGGGAGGAGGCGGGACAGCGCGGCGGAGCGACCTGCGCGCGGACTCACCCCGCCGCCGCGATCTCGCGAGAAGAGCTGCGCCCCGCGCCCCGCCCGGTGCCGGTAGCGGCATGGGGCTGTGCGGGCGGGGCTGGGCGCGCTGCGGGGCCCTGCGGGTGTCCGGGGGGCCGGGCCCCTTCTGGGCCTTGGCGCTGGGCAGGGCCCTGCTCCGGCCGTGCCGCGTCGGCGGGTGGGCGCCCCCGCGGCCGGAGGGGACGGCTCGGTACGGTCTCTGGGCGGCGGCGGGCGGGCGGGTGCCGGCCCCGCGGGTGTCCCGCGGGCTGCGGAGCTCCAACCCCTTCACCCGCAGGCAGGAGGAGGAATGGCGGCGCCGGAACCGGTCGGCGCTGGCCTACATCGCCGCGGCCGCCGTGGGCATGGTGGGCATGTCCTACGCGGCCGTGCCGCTCTACCGCCTCTACTGCCAGGTACCCGGGAGCCCCGCGGCCCGGCGCCGCTGCCGGCCCCTTCCCGCCCGCGGAGGACGATGGAGGCGCGGGCAGGGGCCGGCGCGGTCACTCACCACCTTTCCTTTCTGCCAGGCCACCGGCGTGGGCGGAACAACGGGCGCGGGGCACGGCTCGGAGCAGATCGAGAGCATGGAGCCCGTGAGAGACCGGGTCATCAGGGTCACGTTCAACGCGGACGTGCACTCCAGCATCCAGTGGAACTTCAAACCTCAGCAGAGCGAAATCTACGTGAGTGACTCCGTTTTCCCGCTCACACAGACCGCTTACGCCTGGAGGTTTGATCGTGCGGCTCTGGCACCTGGTTCCCCGACCGCGCAGATCCATCGATTCACGTATTTGGGCCCTGACCCAGAAGACCACAGAGCTGGGAGCCGCTGCAGGACTTCCAGTTCACAACTTCGTTTTCGTGCCGGTTGGGAAGGCAGGGCTGCTGTCTCCTTCTGCCAGAGACCAGAGCTTTATTGCCTCCCATTGTGTGGTTCAAGTACAGTTGTTGCCCTGCCATCCCATCAAGCTACCAAAAAAAAGATTGCTACTAAAAGTTTATATATATATACACACACACACACACTTTATGATATATACCCCATAAAGTGCGTACATAGGGATCACAAAGTGTGTGTGTGTGTATATATAAATACATATATATATGTGGTGTAGTTGTATATCTAAACCTGTGGGGTTTTGCTGGACTTTTCCCCTAGTACTTTCCCTTTTTGCCCCTATCCTTATAGGACTGCTTTTATTTTTTTTAAAAAGAAGCATTTTAATCTAACTTCACTGATTACAATTAGTTCATCTTGGAGAAAAGAAGGCTCCGGGGAGATCTAATTGCAGCTTTCCAGTACCTGAAGGGGGCCTACAGGAAAGATGGTGAGGGACTGTTTGTCAGGGAGTGCAGTGACAGGACAAGGGGTAATGGGTTTAAGCTGAGGGAGGGTTGATTTAGATTAGATGTTAGAAAGAAATTCTTTACTGTTAAAGTGGTGAGGCACTGGAACAGGTTGTCCAGAGAGGTTGTGGATGCCCCATCCCTGGAAGTGTTTAAGACCAGGTTGGATGAGGCTTTGGGCAGCATGGTCTAGTGGAGGGTGTCCCTGCCCGCAGCAGGGGGTTGGAATTAGATGATCCTGAAGGTCCCTTCCAACCCAAACCATTCTATGCTTCTTAATAAAAACTCTCAAAAGGCATCCTGCTTCTTAATAAGTCCAGTATTAAAGAATGATTACCTTAAAAATGCTGCTAAACTGCTGAGAATAATAGAAGTCACAGTGACAAACTGGTTAAGATTTAAAACGCACATAAACCATTATTATTGCTTTTAATTTTGAATGGGGGTGAATTGTCTGTAAGCAAAACATCTGTGAAATAGTGAAGTAACCAACTTGAAATAGCAAAAGAGAAAGTGAGCTCATTCTAGCTAAAGTCTAAAGAACTCTGTTTGAGGGGTGGAGGGCTGCCGTGGATTAAAAATCACTGTGCAATTACTTTATACAGGTGGTACCCGGAGAGACTGCACTGGCGTTTTATAAAGCAAAAAATCCTACTGACAAACCAATAGTTGGAATCTCTACCTACAGTGTAATACCCTTTGAAGCAGGACAGTATTTCAATAAAATACAAGTAAGTGTGAACAAAGCAAAGATTACATTTTCCTTTACATGAATGAGAATTGGTATCCATAAATTAAGTATTTCTCAGTTTAATCCTGGATACCATTCTTGGCATGCCAACATTTTGAGAAAATACCTTGATTTTTTTCAAATGACTGCACGAGTTCATTCTTAGCATTACTGTCTTCATAACAAGCTGCAGTACATGTCCAATTAGAGTGGCTTACAAATATTTGATACTTAGTACAACTGACATTGAGGGCAGGTGGTAACAATCTGAGCTAGCCACGCCAATTTCCATGTTTGTTCATTAAAAGCTATTTTTTTTCCCTTGTAACACAAGAGGAACTGAATTGCTGTCTTGTTGCTCATGGTTGATTCTTCCCAGGATTTTAGGGATGGGGGTACAGGGAATGAGAGTCGATTTTAAAAGATGAAGCTTTCTCTCATGGGCTGAGATAAACTTTACCGTAGCTGCTATTGTCTAATTGTTGCTTGTTTGGTTTTTTTCTCTCCCATGCAGTGTTTTTGTTTTGAAGAACAGTGGCTAAATCCTCAAGAGGAAGTTGACATGCCTGTCTTTTTCTACATTGATCCAGAATTTGTAGAGGACCCTAAAATGGCTAAAGTTGATTTGATCACCCTCTCTTACACTTTTTTTGAAGCAAAGGAAGGACAGAAGTTACCTCTTCCTGGATATCAGTAACGGACAATCTGTACACAGTTGGACTTCTGCTACCTGACTGCCAGTTTTGAAACCTTTTTCCATGGAAGGAAAAACTGCAGAAGTACTGTGTATTTCTATTTAAAAAAAACAAAACAAAAAACTTAATGTAGTTGGAATATTATTTCTTAGGAATAGTATTTCTTCATCAGACAGTAGAAGGGAACGTGCTGTTCCTGGAAGACAGAGGGTTTTCTCAAAGTATCTTTTTATAAGATGATACATGTTATTGGAGTACTGTGAGGCAAAGTTTTGAACCCAAGTATAAATTGAAATCTTAATTTAAATACAGAGGAACACATCAGTTTAAGCATCTAAAATTGCATTGCTGGCTCTGAAGAATATCTTCCATGTAAGTTACTTTATAGACAGGTAGACCCAGGTAATCGGTTCATGAAATCTCAAAACTAAACAAAGTTAGACTATTGCTATGTAACCCTCCCATGGCACAGGAGGGTATGGCGATTCAGAAGATTATGCACCCTCTCGAATTATTACTGAATCAGTAGTTTATTTGGTAAGAGCAGACTGCTCTCACACTGTTGTAATTTGAATGAGGAACAGGAATTTAAATGTAAGCACATCAAATCTGTGGTCTGGTTTCCATTTAGAAATACCATCTTCAAACTTCGACGTCACGTTCAACTCATTTAAAATACCTGCACTGCTGATGACTGCTCTGTAACTCCACAGAGGGCTGTGCACCGGGCACCTCTACACAGAGACAAACTTGGCTTATTTGTGAAATGCTTTGGAGGAAAGGGCGGTACATAAACAACTGCCCTAAAGTGCAGGCTAAGTTAACAGTACAGGAATCCCCTCAAAACCCAAAGGAGCCCAACCCCATTCAGAGCTGAAGTCCGACAAAGCCTGCCCAGAAGCCTGTCGGTTGTTCAGAGGTACTCTTGGGTGCTCTGTTTACCATCAGAACACGTAAGCCTCTATTTGTATAACTTTTGATTATTATCAAAATATGGTGGGGTAAGGATAATAACACTTTATCATAGCTTAGCAAGTGAGGAGTGAGTTGCAGAGCAAGTTTAAGTGACCTACTCATTTTCAGACAGGAATTAATTTTAGCCCAGGATCTCACCTGCTAGGCCAGTTCTTTCTACCCCTTTCAGCAGATGACATCCAACAAAGCAAAACCAATGTTGGTTTGTTTGCACTCTAAAAAGGTAATGGGTACATCAGAAATAACTTCCAGGTAGTCTCAGTTATGTTTGCATACCATAATTTAAGAAGTGCTTTTTTGAAAATAAATGGATGCTACCTTTGAAGTGCGTTATTGTACCAATTATATGTGGTGGTTAAATAATTTCTGGAAGACGTTCATGTGAGGTCTTCACTGTGTATTTATTAAAGTTCTGAAACTTTTCATTCTTTCATCTCTCTAATGCATTTTATCCAGCAGAACATGTGGAGCCCACACAAGTGAAATACATCTGTATGAAGATAACAGCAAGCTTCATAATCTGTAATTCCAGTTATGCTGGGGTGAAGGGGAAATCAAGACAAATCTTTGAATCCAGGCTGGGGGGCGGGGGGAAATCTTCCCTGGGTTGTCTTTAGTCCACTGTCTTTTTGAAAGTTGAACTGATAACGGGAGTTCTTCACACAGTGCTTTATTCTGGCCACATGCTTCAGAAGAAAAAAATATCCCCCTGGCAAGTGCCAGTTTAATAAAAATGTGAGGTTATCCCTGACATTGAAAGCTCAAGTTTGCACAGATGCTGTGCACGTTCTACCAATAAAACAAGCTCTCTAACCTCAGTGGTTAGCTAGTTCCCTTCAGAGCTTTCCTCTGTCTGTGACCGTTTTGCTTCTCTAAATATGGAAAAGTTCAATTTGCAATCATCTATTATGGATTACCATACTGACATAGCCTATTTTAATTTGTCACGCTTCAGTGTGCTAGGGTTTAACAATATAACTGAGCTGTAGGGAAAAAAATCGATCCACCTCAAATCCCGTTTCCAGCAGTTTTCTCAGGCTGCTGTCCAGACCATTGCAAATAATACAAGAAAAATAATAATAAAGCAGCTTACCTTTTCACCTCTGCTTACAAAACCCCCCAAACTTCTTGAAGGTTGTGTTTTTGATAGAAGTAAGGTGTTCTAATGGTCCTACAGCAAACTGCAAAATTGCTAACCATGCAATGAAACGCCATGGGTTCGCTCTCAAATACTTCCAATACCATCTACGTTTGGTATTTCATGGAATGCACATGTCATCTGGTTAAAAACTCAGAAGTAATAGGGGTTAACTTCTCAGTAAGTGTTTGCTTTTATTTGAAATTTTATGCTACAAAAATTGCATAACAGACTAAGAACTTATCACTTAAACAGTTAATGAACATTTAAAATGCAGTATTTCACAAAAAAATAGCTTATCAGCTATGAACATGAACTAAGTTCTCAAATTTTGTATCAGTTATAAATTCAGAGAACTATACCTGTTAAAGTGCACCATTTACATTTAGCATTAAAATAGATAAGGCACTTATTAAAAGATAAAACTGTTATTAACAGGGCTAAACAACTTGGTTACAATAAATGGATAACTATTGCTCATCTGCATTGTAGATGATTATTTTTTCCTTCACCAGAACAGCAATCTCTGCAGGGCAGGAGCATGGAAAGAAATGATTGATCCCCCTCCAATATTTACTGAGTAAATAAAAGCAGCAGCAACAATGGAACAAGCAGGGGGTTTTCTGTTCTGTTCAGCGTGGATGACAGCACCTCATGTCCCAGCTCAGGTTCTTACCAAAACAAAAATCCAACTATACTGTGGGCTTTGAGGAAGAAAACAAAATCTGTTCTCAGAATATGAATGTAGGAAAGTAACACTACATGTCTTCAGACATCTATCAAGAGACCCAATTTTAGAAAAGTCCTACATATCAAAAGCCCCTTATAAATTTCTAGGGAAACTAACAGACAACAATGAGGCCAAAATAGAAACTGGATTCTGCAGTTTCGGTAAACATAATGTTCAGTTTTGTTTGCTGCATAAATGGGTAAAGCAATACAAAGGAACAGTTAACTTGGAAGAAAAGCTTTCTTCCATAGTTGCAAGAGTCCTTTTTGTTTACTTGTGTCAGGTGTCAAGGGTTAACTACATATGCAGGTGAATTTGGAAATCGTATTTTAAAGGCATCCAAAGTACTTTGAAAATAATCAACGCAAGTCACGCAAGTTGAACATTTAGGTGTAGATCCAAGTAACCCTTCAGCTTCCACACAGCTTCGTATTCCAATACTTATTGTTTGTTGCGCCAAAATACAAAACCTGTGCTGTTATTCGATTATATGTTATAGGAAGCACTGTGCAGGACCAGCATCAGAGAATAATGTGCATTCAGTAAAAGACTTCACCTCCACCTTCAGCATTCTGTGTTCTTTTTAACTTCTGTCTTCAGCACGACATCAATTTCTTCATAAATAGCTCTGAAAGAAGAACAGGCCAAGTCCTACATCACAGTTGTTTCATTTTGACAAAATGCACCAATGAAATCTTGCTCAAGCACAAACTGCCAAGAGTTTATTGTGTTTGCCTAAGAGAGCAGCATCAGTGGCAGGATGCCCTGGTTTCCATGGCAACAAAGATCCAATCCTGTGGTATGCCTGTGATTATACATTTAATGAGGTACCTCTGGACATTGTCGCTTTTGATGAAATAAGTTTGGGAACAGGACTGCAAAAGACAAGTGGCCAGCATACCATGTGGCATACAATTACTGCGCTAGTTAAAAAAACCCCAAAAAACTAAAGCTTTGTTGAAATTTTTCTACTGCAGAATTTGGTGGTTCCTCAGAAATAAGTTTTGTGTAGATGGCTCAAATTTTTTGGCAATTTACTGGTAGAGAGGAGAGTTCTGCCATCCATTTAGTTTCATATTAGTTTTCTGACTGACTGTTTAGCCCTCTGGAGAGTCCCAGCATCCATTCCCTCTTGTAGCTTATATTTAAATTGAGGATTTTCTTGATATGCAGTACAACATTCTTAAAACTCACAATTGCTGTGAACAGGAATTACTTTGGTTACCTTGCTCCAGAACTACCTGTGTTGAAGCATCAATCAGCTTCCTGCACCAGGACACTTACCATGTTTTATTCACATTTTCATATCACTGGATAGGATTTTAGTAGATCATTTTTGACACAGCACTACTCCACTATTTTTACAGATGCTGTTCAATGAACACACTACAGGAATTTATTTTCTGGTTATGCCGGAAATATTGGATGAAAACATACAAAATGCAACCACTCATTTACATTGGCAATCCAGCTGGTCAGCTAAGTCAGTCAAAGTCAGTTAGAAAACAGTTTGTTTCCTAACTCAGAAGAAAAAGCCATCTCAGAAGCGTTCTTGCCTTTGGCATCTAAGAGAACTGTATACTATCTATTTTAAGTTACTCACTCAGTGGGAGCCAATGGATCAAATTCCATTATCTCGTAGTAATGAGGTGATTGTGACTTGTTCTTTGATGCAGCTGAAGAATAAAGACAGGCAGATAAATCCAGATTTAAATGTACATGAAAAGCGTGCTTACTGTATGTTACTTTTTTTTGTATCTTCCTGAAAGTAGCAGATTATCTCCTATGTATCTAGTTGCTTCAAATGCTAAAACAGACAGACATGCCTACAAGAAGCCATGAGCAATATGAGATTTTGTCAATGATTGTTGCTGCTCCTAGTCTTTAGCAGACATGTAAATCCCTTAAGTTCTAACAAGAAAAATATATCTCCATGAAAGTTAGATGGTCTGCGGTATTTATTACCTGCTGGTGACAGTGCATTTAATGATGTAGTATGTCCAGTCTGCAGATTTACTGGATTCAGAGGCACTGGGCTCAAAAGAGTCGCCAACTAAGAACATCAAGAAAACAGATTGTTCTATGAGAACTGGTTTGACTTAATGTATATAACTGCTGACTATCTTTAGACTCTCAGACTACAGCAGGTAGATTCTAAGGCCAACAGTTATCAACCTAATTAATCTCCATTCTCCACGCAAAGTTCAAAACATCTTTCAGTGTTACCTATAGCATATTTCTATCACGTCTGTATAATTTGTTACACTACACAGACTCAAAGACCGCAGTATTCACAATACAGATACCTACTTTTACTTGCGGTTTAAAATGGGGAATATGTATGTGTGTTTGGGGGCTGCTTCTCATCTTTTCTATTTCAAACTGCCTATCATAGAATAGCATTCAAATCCATAACATCACCTGAAAGCCCCTTCACATTCTTTGCATTCCTTCTATCATGGGTGTTTTGCCTGCAGCATATGCCGTTTGTCCTACACTGTACTTGGTTTTTAAGTGTTTGGGTTGTTTGGTGGGTTGTGGGTTTTTTTGTTTTAATATCTTATTTGATAGGAAATACATCAAAGTAACATAATGGCAGCAGGAGGAGATCTCAGCTTGCTTCACACAGCAACAGGTTAAATACAAATAAATAAAGCAACTGCTTTCTGCAAACTCCCCTGAGATTGTGCTGGACCCAAGAAAATACGCTTTCATATTAGCATCTGTGGTATCAAAAGAGGAAAGTCGGCCTGGTCACCAAACACAAAGTGTTCCCTGATGTATGGAGAAGGGCCACAGAACAGATCTTTGTATCCCATTTGGACAGTAGTCGGGGTAAATCCAAACATTTTGACAGTTGCCAGCAAAGAATGATTATTCTGAGCATGACTGTTACTCACATTGCTATATGAATGTCCAGCTGGGTTGCTTACACTATTGTTTTGTGCTTCAGTTGCAAATCTAGGAGAGAGTAATACATTGAAAGTAACTGAGAAACTATCAAAACTGTATATTCTGATTATGTTATTTTTTTGCTGGTCTGTCTTTACCTTATATCACACCTGAGAGCAACATGGGCAGGTGGGCCAGTTACAAGGACACCTCTCCTATCTTAAGCTCTTATTACTGACCTGCACAAGGAATCTGTTTCTCCCTTTCACTGCAGCATTGACAACACTCAAGCAGAAAGTCATATATATCTCAAGTATGTTTTGACTGTTGAATATTTATGTCTACAGTAGTGCATTGTAATGTATTTTTAAGCATGTTAAGCAATGTCTAGCACACAGGTAGTTTTTACTTGTTTTACTCAACTAATGTGTAAAAGTAGTAAATCTGTGTTCTCAGAGCTTTCTACAAACTCATTAGGAGAATTACAGAGTTCTAATACCTCTGAAGATCTGTTATCTGTCACCATTTCTTGATAAGAGAATACTCACGGGAATTGCTGAGCTTTTGTAGTAGTTGCTAAATCTAGCTGTGGATAAAGTGATGGATGATGCTTGCTTTTATCTTCAGGGTGTGCAGATATGCAATCTGAAATTCAAAGCGATAATTAATGATCATTTAAACATTATTAAGCAAATTTTAGTTCCTTGTACTGTGAGCATTGAAAGGGTAAAGTTTTGTTTGGAAGGCATATAAAGAGTCTGAAACAAATTGCTGTTTATCACATGAAAGGCAAAATTCTAATAGCTCTGAGAAGGTATTAGATGCAACATATTTATCTCCTTAAAATATTAGAACAACATCAGTAGTGCTATACATGGTAGATACCACTTAAAACTCCTTTCACTATTTCTAAAAGATTGAAATGGAATCATAGGCATTTACTCCTGGGGGGTCATTCACACCTTTAACTTCAGCACACAGAGTCCCCTGGAGTAGATAAAAGAGGGGCTTCTGCAAACAGTAATTCAGGGTACCAAAGTTAGGAGCTTTACTCACTCCTCTGACTATTAAAGAAAGAAACCTAAAGTTAGAGGAGATGTGTACCTTTCTCAAAGCGAACTGTTTCTAACACCAAATGCCTCCTGATAAAACTTAGGGCATCAAGAGGGTATAAGAAAAGCCTGTTTCTTCCAAGCCTACAGAGCAAGCAACTACCAGACTGTTTTACAGGCTTCATTGTAATAAAAACCAGAGCATGTTCTACTGGCCAAATTTATGTAATGGGGGAAAAAGATTATTGTTTCCACTGTAAACAAATTACAGGGAACCTTATACTATCTTACAGTTTATTCCTTATGTACACACATTAATTCTCCTTTTAAGGAGATTTAAAGGGCATCCTTAAAATTCAGGAGTATCTTTGTTTTCTTTCTTACAAGGAAGTTCTTGATTCCTCCACTAAGCTCTTGTTGGTTTGCTTTGGGAAACCAGACGGGGAGGGAAACATGATTCCCATCACTTACTCAGGCCTGAAGGAGACACTGCAGAGTCGGTCTGCACCACTGTTGACACAGGAGATGGAGAGTCTACAGACAGGTCAAGTAGATCACTTGAGGGAGCAGATGGCTGTTTCCTGTACAGCTTAACATTTGAAAAGGAATAGAGTTGTTTGGGGTTTTCTGTATGTTTTTTTTGTTTGTGTTTTTTTTTTTTTTTTAAATGGAAAAATATATATTTTTAAACAAATTGCTATTTTCACAGAATATAAACTTTTAAAATCATAATATTAAAAATTGGCAAGTATGAGACACGACCAGGATTATTTTTTTGTGTGTGCATGTGTGAAAGATAGCTGATGAAACAAAATATGCTTTCCAGGAAAGATCAGTTTCAGCAAGGTTGCTATTTCAAAAAAATTAAGGAAAATGATCCTGAAGTAGGAAATAGAACAGACTCAATTCTAAAAAGCAATCATGAGCTTGTTTAGCTACATGTTTAATATTGATCTTCAGATTGATCCTGTACAATTATTTTCATGCTACTTATTTGTGTTATTGAGATTTGATACATACTTAGGAGATTGATTTTTTTTTTTCCCCCTGGTTCTGTTTTAGATAAGAAAAATTCAAAATCACAACAATGTTTCCTAGGACACAGAAAAGGGTTCCCCTTTGTTTCTCCTGTGCATGTGATAGAATTAAAAACATAGCCAATGAAAGATTTTAATAAAATCACATGCTTGAATCATAAGGGTTTGGTCACATCAGATTAAAAAAAAAGATGATGCATTTTAAACCTGGAGACTCCTGAATAATATAAAAATGCACAGATTACATTTGGACTATTAATTAATCCAACAGTGCCTCCATCAAGCAGAACTATCCACCTACATAACCAGAATGTAGTAATAGCGGCTTTTCAAGGAAAACAAGATCGTCTTCTACCTTTTTTTAATAATTGTCAGCTGTATTTCAGCATTCACAATGCAGTCATTTTCATATTGAGTTTGAGATGACTACACAATTATGGCTTAGCAGAAGCTGAAACATGTGCAAAACTACTTTGGGCAATATAATTACAACCATAATTATCAATCAATAAAGGACAGTCATTAAAGATTTGCTACAAGCCATTATTCACAATTCAGAAAAAGCTTTGACAAAAAAACCCCATCGGTAATAGTGAATTCTGATAGTGTAATAGTATTTCAGTCTACAAATGCTTAACAGAGAACAAATGAAAAGAAACATTATGGTTCCTCATTTTGTATATGGCAGACAATAATGCTTAGCTGTAGAGGTAATAAACCAGCATTTGAATAGACCCCTCTCTCATTTTTCCTGACCAAGCTTCCATCTTAAAGTTGACATTATTTGCTACTTTAGTTACATGAATTTGCATGAAATTCTGCAAGTCATACTTTAGAAAAATCGATAATAGTATCAGCCTGCTGTCTCCTGTATGTTTCAACTAGAGAATAAAATTCTGCATATATCAAAGTGTATTTTTCACAATGAACAGAAAAAGGAAAGTTTACAGTCCTGCAGCTCACGAGTTCATCTATAATTACTCACCTCTGTGCGCTCCCGTTGTATTCTCTGATTCTCCAAAAAACGAACTCTGTTTCGAGAGAACCTGTTGAAGTTGCAGTTAAATGTTCATTCTTACTTTTCTGTGATGCCATTCATAAGAATATGAAAACAGTTATAATCAAAGTTTCATTATCAAAAGACTCCAGAGGTGCCAAACAAGCACTACAGGTGCTTTTCTCTGGGGCATTTGTCTCTGCACCAGCAATTTGACTCATTCTTCTCCAGGGCTGCGGTTCTCTGATCACCTGTACTAAGTTTGTTCTTGAGCTCACTTTTGGAGACTGGCATCTGTTTCATCCAAAACAAAACCAAGGCACAGCTGACAATAATGTTTATCTCTGTTCATGCCAGACAGGTAACTATGAACACACAGTGCCAAATCTGGCTGCTCCTGAACAAAACACTCTTCCAACTAAGTCCTAGGAAGCCTTCTGTGCTCAGAGGTCCCCACATTCCCTCATGCCATCTCAGGACAAACCACAGGCCTATTCTGGTACACATCCTTCAGTAGTGCAGGCATTTGAAAAATTATTTTTTTTCCAAAAAGGAAAACAAAAAATCCACCTGCATAAATATTTATGTACTAGGAGTCCTAACAGTGCTATATTGGGTCCAGAGGAGACCCACTCAAGGGATATTCAGCATCCATAAGGTCAATCTGATTTGGAAGTAAAAGCTCCAAGTGGTAAAGTGGTATGGACACAAGAGTGTCTACACAACTGCATTTGCTATTCAGGGTTACCATACTAGTGAGACCCACAAAGATAGTATATGTGCAGGGAGGAACAGAAGGGAAAACACCAAACCTTTCTAACTGCAGAACATAAAATATTTATCCAAAATACAGGAAGAACAGAAAAGTTGCTAGAGCCACTAGAGGGAGTCATTGTTACATACAGGAGGCCAGTTCATAGCACAATGGTGATTGCTCCTGCTTTAATTTGGACTCGACATTAATAATCAGAAACAGAGAATGCAGCATGACTCGTCTGTAAACAATACACACCGTATGAAACAGATGCAGCTAGTTAAAGTCAGTTTGTCCTTCACACATCTCATCATTCAGAGGGAGTTCTAAAGTAAGAATCTGCAGCAAACATTAACCAAATATGTTTTAATACTATCAGCTCTAAAGCACGATGCATCTGCACCCAGGAAGACTCATTACATATAAACCATAACATTATAGTACTAAAACGCAGTAGTTTTCTCTCCAGTTTCACAATGGCCAATTAATTGCTCCTTCAATCACCAGGTAAGTCTTTCATAAGGAATTTGCTGAATTATACCCACAAGCTACTATTCATAGTTCAAAGGTCCTTGGCCTTGCCACTGTTCACCAGTCATAACAAAAATGTAAGCCCAGAGCTGACTTCAATGGATTTCAAGAAGCTGAACAGAACTCTATTTTCGCTTTACTAAAATTAAAAACTTCCTAAAGTGAGAAGCGAGCACACAATTCTTTCAAGGCAGTTACTGTAAAATATACCAACACTGCTGTAGACATAAGATTTAAAGATAAATGAAAACTAAGTGTTGTCAAGATTAGGCCCAAAGTTTGTGCCATGACACTTGGATTAGTAATATTTTCAGCGCAGAATTCAGAAGAGGACCAAAAAGAAAAGATGACTAAATTCTCTAAATCTGCTAAATTTAATCATGAACCATAGCACTTGATGCATAATGATTTCTAGAACATTTCTTAGTCATGGAGAAAATCAACTACTTAACATGGAAGGCTAGTTCCTATTAAACCAGAATACTCTCTATGAGTATACTCATGGTATTTTGGGGGATAATACTGAAATTTTGAGTTTAAAACGAATTTCAGTTTTGCTAGCATCTAGTCATGCTACCAATGACATAATAGACAAATACACAAGATGTCAACACAAGCACTGCAGTGCTTCCATTTTCTGCTCAAAGACAAGTAGAACAGCATGTTTCAATCCAGCTGAGAAAAGCAAGTGACTCTCTTAAGCATGCAATAAGGCAGAATACTATTCCGGGGCCGATTTCTGCAGTAAAGCTGTCAAAGTTGTTTAGAAGGGAGAACAAGTATTCTTTCCTGGAAGCATATACACTTAACAGAGATAAGGACCATCACCACTACCAAAGGGTTTGTAGCAGACTGATGATAAATTCACTGTGCACTGCCAAAAAGGAATGTCGAATTTCAAAATTATTTTTGTTTGTGTGCCTCCATCTGATTTCCTGTCTATGCTGTTAACTTGTTTTACCCCATTCTAATAGTTTTCCAGCTACCTTTACGAATAACTTTTTAAGTGTTTAGGAAAAGGCAAATACTTAATTTTCTCTTTTTTGCAATCATATTTCTTTTCTGGATTTAAGGATAAAATCTGTCTCCTTGTGGAGGACCAACATTAGACACATTAGACATAGAGACTGTCTATGTCCATTAAGTGCACTTATTCAGTTAGGATACCAAACGTGAGGAGAGAGACCCTGTACTTACCTTTCATGTCCCAGGAGGACATTATTCAGATCTTCATTTACTTGTATTAACTCAACTATCACATCTTCATTCTCCACTGTCACCAACAATTCCATGATCCTCTCCTGCATCATCCGACAGGTCTTATACAGTTTCTGCCCAAGGCAGGGGAAGAAAAAAAAAAAAAACCCAAATCGTAACTGTGGTCTCCCAATTTGTCCGTTCTGGAGAAGAATGATAAGAGACTTGAGCACTGCAGACTCATGGGTAACATTCCCTAATTTACACAAACTGCACGCATACCAAACATTGCAAATAGCATAATTTTCATGTCTTTGATCTCTGCAAGGCAGTCTGACAACTCCTATCATCACAGCCAGCACTCCTACCCCTACCCAATCCCTATGTCTTGACTCACCTTTATTTCTAAAGATCTATCTGTCTCTAAAGCCTAAATTGCAAATTGCAAAATAACAAAGACCGCTCTGGGTAATGCAGGGCAAATTTGATTTGATCCTGTTTGAAGCTGATTAAACTCAGCAGGATACTTCACATGGATGTAATAGATGTGATCCTGTCCAACATCTGCTTGAAGACAAGACAATAGCAGACTAAAGGACGGAAGTGCTCTGTGACACAAGTCTCTAGCTCTAACTATTCCCTTAAGTGGGGAAGTTTGGATGCACTCAGTCTATGCACTTTTTGACAAAGTAACACAAACATAGCAGAATCAGCTGACAGGAGATTTATGAGAGTTTATTGAGCAGAATTTTGCATTATTGCCAGTTGAAATGGAAGACAGTTTATTTATATTCCTCTCCATGGCAGATTTTGCATGTTCAAAGAAACAAATTCTTTAGCAACAGGAACTTCAACTCAGCCAACTTTCCCCCCCCACCCCACAGTGCATTTGCAAATGCTGGTTGGCTCTGCTTAAGGAAAGAAAAAGGAGGAGGGGGGAAATGACTATTTGCACACTGCTATTCAGAAATTGCTCTGGTATTATTTTCAAAGTGATCCGATTTTTCCTCAAAAAACCATATACTTCATGTAAATAAATGATTGTATTTATGTAAAAAGAAATTTTGTGCCTCTTTGCCAAATCTGCATAAGGATTACAGAGTACTGTACCTTCCAGTAATGTATCTTCACAGCCCAGGATAAAACACACAAAAATGTATTCAGTTTAACGTCTGTACTTAAATTTAAAACCTCTCCAACTCCACACTTTACTATCAGATCTGCATTTTTAAAAAATGTATATTTCTTATGACTCATTATACAAGCAGACCAGCTCCTTTGTATATATCAATATTCAATAGAGAAGGAAGTTGAGACACTCATTTCAAGCACCGATTTGCTAGGTTTTCCTCCTACCCACAACGATGCATATGGTCCTACATTTTGAAAACTGGAGTTTTACAATGATGGACTACCAGCTGGTATAACAATCACCAGTGACTCCAATGAATTTGTACTAATTCTTACCAGCTGATGATCTGGACCCAAATTCCTGCATGTTCATCAAGTATGTGTATTCACCACCCAGTACAAAAGTTACTTTTCTTGGCTGATACTGAGCTTTAGCTATTCTTTAACTACTGTTACCAGTCAGCACAGTATTTCAAGCAAGATCTGCTATCTTAAGCCTTGTTCAAAACAGGGTGGAGAAAGGGAGGAGCCTAGCCACTAATGAAGCTACAGAACTGAAAATATGTTGCACTGATAAACTTTACCCTGTTAGAGTTTTTATTGAGAGACTCCCAACAATCAGAAGGACTTAATGTCTCCTACTCACTCAAAGCCTAAACAAGCAGCTCTTTTAATAAAGGACTTTGTTCCCTGACAACAAAAGCCTAATTCTAGCAATCCAGGTAGATCCACAAACAGAAGGGAACATTAAACATTGTTAAAGGAACAGGCTAGCCATGCTTGATGCTTCATACCACTCAGTGTACAGGGAAAAGAACAGAAAGAACAACAGTGAAATTAACATAGAAGGAATGAGTTTTTAGTCACTCTCCCACAAATGGGAACTCCACACCCTGTCCTCAAACTTTTGCCAACAATTTTATTACTGGGAGTGTCAATAAGAATCCACTGGTTTACTGTGGGCAACCTAATCTGTGCGCCCACATGTAGAAGGGCCATAGTAGGAGACAGGAAATGAAAGACATGCTTTTCCTGTTTTGCAACCAGGAACACTTACCTTGCCGTGGACTGGACAGAGGTGGCCAAGTATATTAAACCAGGGTATTCTCCTACCTGGGGTATCTTTCACTGGCTGGTTAAATCAAGGCCAGTTTGCACCTTGGCAACCTCCCTGGTGGCCACCGCACTACAGAAGTAAAGTACTGCTCATAGAACAGCCTCAGATTAGCTGCTTAGGTGGTATACATTGCTGGAACAACCTCAATCCTTTAGCCCAGATAAAGCAAGCCCTCTGCAATCTATTGCAACAGCTATTTGCCCATGTTTAATAGTCTGCACTTTGCAGACCCTTCCTCCCTGGACTTGTAGTTCCACAAATCTCTGCAAAAGAGAGAATGTTGGAGATGCAAGCAATTTCTAGGGGAGCAAAAACCACCGAGAGATTGCGTCCATCTCCTATTTCCTCCAGACCAGCAATGCTGCCTGTCATTAAAGATGGCAAACTACTGCTATGTCCCCATATTTCACCTCCAGTTGTAAACCAATCCAAAACCAGACACAGCTGAACAGCACAAACTTGAAGGCAAACCAACAGCACCCAACAAGGGTTCCTTGCAAAGGAAAAATTCTCCACTGGGCAAGAGAAGCACACCAAAGGCTTGCAAAAATTAGATCAGTTCTCCAACACATTTAATGCTGACAAATTACCAAAAATGCTTCCTCATCACAGAAGTTCAGGAGGTAAGTTTAGAAACAGAAGGATGTGATAAAAGCTTTTTGAATTCTTGCAGGCAATGTGAAACAGAAAAAGTGTCCATTGACACAGGTCGCTATTGAAATGCTAAAGTAATACTGCATTTTTAATTTCTAAAACAGAAAATACAGCACAAGCAAGTAAAAGAAATGACATCACAGAAGGAATAATGTCTGCATGTTCCATGTCAAATCCAACCTGCACTATTGCAATACACTTCTCCTTCAGGCTACACTTTAAGAGCACGTGGATTCATCTATAACACAGCAAGCTCCCAATCTTTGAGGTCACGCACATAAAACCAATGCTTCATATTCTTTCACTGGCCTTCAGTCTGCCTTTAAGGTACTGGTAATAATAAAGAGAGCACTGAAAACACCAGGACGGATATGAGAGAGAGAGAGAGAGACTGTGTCATCATCTATTTTCCCACAAGGCAACTGCATTCAACTGGAATGTTCTCGGGGCTGTTTGACAGAACACGCTTAACAGAGAATGCTCCATTATGAAATTCCTCTGCCCTTGGAATTCCCTAGAGCTTAAATTTGCATTGCAAGCTGTATTGTCCTTTCCTGACTATCTAGATGTCAGGGGAAGGTGAAGGAGACAAAAGAAAGCCGAGCAAAACCAGAGATAGAAACCTGTTGTCGGATTCCATTTGGCAATCTGAATCCAGATGTTAAAAGAAAGGATACAACTTATTTTAAAATCAACTTTGATCAAACCAAACCAACAGCCCCTACCAATGAATTATTGCATACCTGCAAAAGATTCATATCATCTGGATTTTCAGAGCCAGGAACATTTTCTTTTAATATTGATGACATGACTCTCACATTCATTTTTGCCATATCCAGTTCACTGTACAGTTTCCCAATCTGTTGGATTCAACATGACAGAATGTTGTGTAGGTGAACAGAGTGAGCAGAATAATTCTTACTTCTAATATGCATTTTCTTTCCCCATTAGGTATAATATGGGCCTAATTAGCATTATTTTACTCCAGTGACATGCCATGAAAAAGAATGGAATTAGCTCAGCTTTTATATGTGCAATCAAACTAAGATCCAAATCTGATAGAACTACTCGTTTTTCCTTACAGTTATCCCTCACACTAATGTTACTGTTACTCTTTTTAGTTACCTACAGACCAAACAGGAATGGAAGCGAACTGTCCTTTCCTTTCTGCTTTTTATAATAATCTCTTCACATAAGTCTGATGCAAAAGTAAGTTTGGCTTTCTCACTTATCTTTGAAGTAACTTTTATCAATTTGCATAACACCATCATAAGATATCATTAGATATTCTCATGCTTAAGTAAATGATTCCACTTTCTGGTTGGGGTACAGCCTGGCATTTATCAAATTCACTTCTGCCTACTTTGCTTTGACACACCACCGTACAAAACACCTTCAGGAGAACAAACCTAAAACTATGAATACAGAGCTATGCCACTTGAACTGATGGTCCCTTCCAGTGGTCTATGCACCCAGATTGATGAGATCACACTTTGCCAGTACATTTCAAGTGGATTTACCCCCCCTCTAAACCTGTAGTACTGCACCTGCTCAGGAGTCAACAATAATGTTGGGCCTGTGGGAAGAGGCAATAAGGAACATTTTGCAGGATTAGCAGAAGATGGTGATGTCTTTGTAGAAGGCAGAGATGAAGTCTGCAGAAAGACAAAAGAGCAGAGCTTGGGCTTAATAAAACAAATGAAGCAGATATCCAGATGAGAGTGCTACAAAACATCTTCGTCACACTAGACAACTGGGCATTAGCCGTCCCATAATCAACGCTCCCAGGGAATTTGTTGAGCAAGGTCTATTTACAAGAACAAATCCAACAGCTTTTTTGTAACAAAACGAAGCTTGGAATTCAGATATCATTTAAATGTGCTTGCAAGTAAATTCCACCACAGGATAAAGTAGGAATGGCGAAGAACTGCTAGCTCCTTGATCTCTTAAGCCACCTAACAGCCAAGAGTCCTTCCCAAAGTGCCACTGCAATTTTACAATGAAGGATAGTTTAGAATGCGATCACACTTGGAGGCAGTGGAAAGGTTGGAAGGTTAAGTCTGGGTCTCTGCAGAAGATAAACTACAAAGGTCTTCTGGATCAAAAAGCTGGAACACATCTGCCGAGAGCTTCACTTGCATTGCATTTGAACTGACTGCTATTAAAAAAAATCCAAATCCAAAACCTAACCTGCACAAGACCGCACATTTCAAGTCCTTCAATTCCTAGAGACTGAGCTAAAAAACTGTGTTCAGGTCTGCTGTTTCCGAGATCAACAGAAGGTTTGCCACTGATTTTAATTGGCAGGTACATGTGGTAGACAGAATACCACATGTACTTGGTAAGAAAAAAATAATTGTCTGTTGAGACCATTCTCCACACAGGTTGTTCAAACAACCTTTAAATACATACGCTTTTGTGCACTCCACTATTCAATCATCAGATCAAACTCAGGATAAATTTGAATCATTCCTGTCTACAACGATTATAGCTATCTAATTCTGTAATTGCAAAGTCCCACCCAGTGGTGGATGGCTTTCAGACTTCCCAAAACTGTAGTGAAAACTCTTCTAACAGAAAAAAATTCTGGAAAGAATGGCCTTAAAACATGTACTGTATTTTTAGCTGATGTCCAATGCTCAAGCAATACTTATGCTTAATGTCCTAGATGCTACACAATGATACCTATGACATATACTTAAATAACATTTATGGTGTACAGGCTGTGCAAACAGCTGGAGAGATATATAGACAATAATTTTTTCTTATAGATTTCTACCTCTCCCAGTTTAATTTTAAAGATAGATAATGCTCACATTCCAAATAGCATGCGTTTTTGTGAAAATCTTACTCATTTCAGTTGAGGCTTTCAGAAGTTGACAAGTTTCCTGTTCCTGATTTATAATGGTTAACAAAGTATGCTTGTGTATCCCCACCTTGGGTCCCCCTCTGCTGGCATCAGAGGATGGAAACTCCACTCCTTTCTTCAGCAATTCTAGATAAACTTCTTTTACTTCGCTCACATCCACCATTCCTTGGAAACCTCGAGCCCATGTCTAGTTTTGAAATAACAGGAACAATAACAGTCACAGAAATGGACAGTCAGTGGGTCAGACAAGCACTTCTAAAACATGTGGTCCTACAGGCAGGTCATTCCCCTCCATACACTCCCGCTAACTCCATTCAAAGCAGCAGGAACCACGAAAGCTCCAAAGTTACCTCTCATCCTGCTTGCTAAGTGCAATCACAGAGGGAGCACATACACAGACTGGGAGGGGAATCTAAAAGGTGGAGGTTGACAGTTTTCCAGTTCTGTCCCTTTGTCTTCCAGTCTGTGGAAGACAGTCTGCATGAAGCAGGAGCAGCAAAAAGTCTGCTTTAGGCAGAGGTTCCCATGAGTACGTTACAGTACGGAAATGGGCTGCATCATTAAATGTTTACCATATGGCAGACAGACAAACACTTACTGCTTACTCTAGACTTACCATGATAAAGGTCAAGATTTTCTCCTGCATATCAATCGGCAGATTGTATCTTGGATTCAGTAGTTTCACCAGCTTGTCTTTACAGAAATCTTTCTTCACAACTAAAGACTGGAATCTTGGGCCACAGTTCTCTATACACATGTCAAGCAGCTGCACACACAAAAAGCTTCTGTTACACAGGTATTAGTCAAGTTGGGTTTTTTCCTGCTTTCGGTTCCTTTTGTTTAATTTGTTCCAAGGTGTTCTAGGGAAGAGTACGAATGGATATGAACAGATCATTGCCAGCTATCTCACTAGAATGTCCAATGAGGTTACTACAGGGAAACAGCAGCTCACTGTGTGCACCATTATACCTACACAATACAAAATGAAACCTGTTAGCCAAAGTTACGCTATTTTTAACAGAAAGGTACGGTCACACTTGTTTCCATGTCATAGCAGTTACTGAACATATGGTACCTTAACAGCATGAACTCTGTCCATAGCTTAAAACCAGACTTGAACAGATTCAATAATAGAATTAATTCACTGCCTAGCACATAGGTACCCTGTTCTGACAGATTCTGAAGAGCTCTACAAAAGAAGAAAATAAGATTACTAAATGCGTCTCTTCTAATCGGCCCTGTAAGTGAGAAGTGAGACTTTAATGAAAAAATAGAAAAGAACTAATTCAACAGCTCGGAGTACAATTTCTCCACGTGTTTTAAAGGTCACATTGATTTGAAACAGAATAGCTGAATTGTTCCAATTGTCAGACTCATCTTCATGAAAGAAGTCTACTTCCAAAACTCTGCTTGGAATGCTCAGAGTAGGATCCCTGCAAGCAACATGTCTGCCCTATCAAATACAGCAGTATGTGATAATGACATAATACTTCTTCCTTGTACAGCTGGAGGTGGTTGATTACAATTCCCATTTTACAGAAGAGATATCAAAAGCTGTCACTATGTCCCAGTCACCTGAAATCAGGCCAATACAACTCTTGATAGGAAACTGGGGTCAGTCAGATGAGGTGCAGAGTCAGGAACAGAACTCATCTTGCCTGGCTCAAACCTGGAGATCAACCACAGGACTACAATGCCTCATGTAAAGAAAAACGGTCACCCTTGTGCTTTTTGCTCTTCCACCTTATCTTTACTTTCACTCCCAATTTAAGAGGGAAGATGGAAAGATGAAAGCAAAGGGTAGAAATTAACAAGAGTTTGCAAAATTTCACGGTTTTCGAGAAAAAACTTCCCATGAATCATGCAGCTGATAGGATATATTCTCCAAAGGATAGACCGGTTTTAAAGGATGCTACTGTAATCTTGATAAAAGTAGGTTAAATATACTTCCCTATTCACAGCAGACAATATTTGACTAAGTTGAAATCATTTTCTTAACTCATTTTCTAGCCTCAGGATTTGGGGATTTTTCTCCCAGTGTGATCAGGAACTTATGGGAGAAGAGGTTTAAAACAGGAAGAAAATATATGGCTGAAATGAAATCAGGATGGTTTTTTGTACAGTAGTCTCACAGTGTCTTTGTTCTAACTGAGAAATAATTACAAAAAAAATCTTGGCTCGAATAATTATTTTTCATTTGAAAGAGTACATGAAACATATGCTAATAAGTCATTTGCCTGTGCAATACTTCAAAGATGGTCTGTGTAAAACATTTTCAACCCAGTGCATGGGAAATTTGGTATGCTACTCCCTATTATTAATTCCCTACTTAAGGGACTGAGTATTTACCCTCTGAATGAAAATACTGAACTAATGGGCTAGATCCTCCACTCAATTATGCCAGTACAGCCTACTCACTTAAAGCGAAACTAAGCTGGTGTAAGAAAAAGAAGAATTTCACTCAATTATTTTTAACTGGACCATTCATGAACAAGCCACTTTCATGCTAATAACACCTTTCATTAGAATTTCAATATGGTAATTTATCATTGCAAATAGGACTTCACCTTCCCAAGCAGTTCCATTGGAATGAATAGATCCAAGGTGGCCAAGTCAACTACTGGTCCACATAGCACAATGGAATCTCAATAGAAACATGTTTTAATTAATTTTACTAAACCATTAAACTTCCTCTAAAGGACAGGCAGGACCTGAGAACTGTTGGAATTGAGAGATGCTGTGTTCCAGGCTAGCTGATATCAGACAACCAGCTGAGAAGAGATCTGTGCTAAGCGAAAGGGAGGATGAATTACACAATCAAAGCCCTCAGGTTCACATGACAGCAACACAAAACTAAAATGATAAAAGGCATCTGGACAGAGGCAAAGACAAACTCTAAGGCAGAAATAAAAAGGGGAGAAGTTGGTGGGCATAAAGTCAGCTAATTTCCTTCGCAATAGAGACCTTACTCAGAATTCATCTAAAGCAGCCAGGTATGGTCCATAAAGCTGTAATGGATGGATGTACTTTGTGATGGATACTTCTCAGACCTAAGGTGAATGCAAGAAAACACAGATGGACAGTTTGCTTCTTTATATTTCCGACTTAAAGGACATTCATTCATCTGCAGGAGTACACTCTACTAAACATATACCAATGTCTATGCAGTAGAGTTTTTGAACAGCAAGACACTATTTCCAAGTGTCAGCATTTAAAAGAAACCTGTACGCGCAGCTTTTTCAGCTGCCATTCATCAATTACTATGTAGTGGCTATGCAGACTTTACCAAGATTCTGCATTTCAAAAACACTTAATTCTTCAGAAGCCTTGAGTTTTTCAAATGAGATATATATACACACACAAACCACTGAAATATGGATTTCTTTTGCTCATTCTCAATGTCCTTTTCTTTTCCTCTTTGCCCATATATACTATAAAGTGTAATAAAATTGACCAGGACTTTTTTGATTGAGGTACTGGAGGGCGCTCTCATGTTTTTTGTTTTTTGTTTTGTTTTGTTTTTTCACATCCTCTGCTTTGTGAAATGTTAACAAAGGAAAATCTGAAGGCCACATTTGCTATGCTAAATTTTTTTACATCCGAAAACTTACAGAATGTTAAAAAGAAAACCAGAAAAGAGCCTAAGGCAAAAAAAAAAAACCCAAACCAACCAACCAAACACCTCCAAAATTTGAATCTAACCAATGACTTCCTTTAAAATATTTTTCAACAATGTATGCAGAAATGAAACAATAATTCCATCTTAAATTTCTGCCCACTGTTTTGTAGACAAGAGTGTGCACGTGGACACAGGTACAGAGAGGGACACGTTCAATACATTACTTCCCCATGCACTGTTCAGTTCCCCAGACTTCACAGGCATCAGAATGGGGGCACCGCAGTTACTGCTTTTCAAAACCAAGGGAGATCTACAGAGAGAACTGAAGAGGTGTCTCAGCGTTCATCACTATATAAACAGAGTTTACGTACCCAAAGTCTGTTAGTAATGAGTCAAATAACACATACACACTTTGTTGGATTCCTGCCTAAAAGTTCTAATCCTCTTTATTCCGATTGAGAAATCACCATGCCAAGCCTGATCTCTTGGCTTTATCAAAGACTGTGCATGAAGCAACTCCATGGCCTGACACGCACACACCTCGATCCATGTGACTTCACAAGCACCGGGTAGATCAGAGTACATGAAGTCAAGCATAGCCAACACATGATACAGCTGGCACTCACCCCCCAAGTAAATAAATAAGCATCTACAAGCCTGAAGGAGGAAGACACTGTTGAGATTTAACAGGTCTCGATGACAGAATCAGGGCTAACACGTGTAAGTTGTGGTACATCAGGTGAAGACTTTCACATTTACCTCTGTTTGTAGTCTCTGGGAATAAGTTCCTTAAAGAGTTTCATTAGAAAAATTAAATTCCAGAATTTCAAGGTTCAGTAAATAAAAGTGGGCACTCATGTTTTAGGGATTGGAAATTATTTCTGTTTTTCCATTTGCAATGATTTGCTCTTCCAATCTAAGCATTTCAAATGGGAAATAGGAATAATTTTATTAGGGCAATCAAGAACCCAAACCAGAAGATATAGTGCATAGAAAAAATTATTTGGGAACAAAGGAGTTAAAAGTCATACATGGTCAGCAATGAGGTCATCAAAGGAAAGGTTTCACACATGCTAAACTGATGGCAGTACTGGTAGAAAAACAGAAAAAGGAAAAGAGCCAGGGGTAGAGGGAGAGACAAGGATGGAAGATCTTACATAAGAACAAAGGCAGGAAGAGAGAGAGTTAGAAGAAAGGTTGGCACTTACTAAAAAAAAAAAAAAAAATAAAAAAAAAATTAGGGAACTCGGGGAGAAGAAACCTGCAGTCAGAAAACAGAAGCTGGGCCAAAAGGATGTGATTTCCTGGCAGGCAGGGTTACATGAGTACATGTGAGTGGGTGAGAACAGACATGGAGAAAAGGGCCTGGAACAGTAAAGAGGCTGTGAGAAAGTGCTGAACTACAAGCATAACTGAAACCTGGTACACACTCCCATCTGCAAGCAAATACAATGAGCTTCCAAGTCAACACAATCACGCTCTTCCTTGGATACACCAGAAACAAGATCCTTCTCCCACTTTCACATTCTTAAGAGCTAAACTATAATGTCACCTTGGGTATATCTGCAGAGTAAATATCCAAAGAAAGGCTCCTAAATCTAAGCACTGGGTTATCATAACTCCAGTTGACTGTGTCAGATATTCAGAGAAGGATCTAGGTGCACAAAGACTGTAGGAGAAAGAAAGCAGGTCTGATATGGGGATTGCAATTACAGCGGAAACCGAGTGTTTCTGTTATGCAAACACATAGGACACAGAAAAAGGTGACTCATGAGACAGTGGAGGAGGAAGCCAGGAAAGAAGTGCGGAAATGGAATGAGCTGAAGGTATACATCGGTATGTTCAACACATTTATCTGCATCTCTAATCTGTCAGGAGACACTTGGGCAATTTCTAAGTGACCTACAATTTGACACTATCAATCACCTATCTTCCTTAATCACTTCTCAGCACATATTGATATAGATAATGATTTTGCACAACAAATACCAAGCCCATGAGTAATAGTACTCAGAGTATAATGCAGACAGGCCTCTACAACCTCTAAAGAAACAGTGAAGAAAATACTTCTAGACAAATAATGAAACACATAAATCTCCAACTACTTAAAATGCAAATGGCACGATTCTCCTCCCAGTTGCACTATTGTTAGTCAAGAGCAATTCAACTGGGGAGCTCTGGGCTTATGACAGTGTAAGGAACTTCCTGCTACTGCCTACATTATCAGTGTGGTAGAAAACAGAGAACTGTGTTAACATACTCCAGTAAATCTTAAATTGACTGAAATCACAACACTTCCTCAAACTCTGGAATAGTTCAGAAACACTGTCAGATTCTGGAGGCCAGGTTATCTCACGTGAGGATATTCCCAGCCACTCCAACCTTTAGTCACAACTTCTGAATCTTACGTGGCTTACCTTGCTATCTTGCTCCCGTGCTTAACTCACCATTGTTACCCTTTCAGTCAAGTTTCTTATTTATACATGATAACACTTACGTTTACAAAACAGGTATCACGCATTCCACCATGCTGCATACCATGCCTAGTTTAACTAAGATCAGTCCACAAGGTAACAGAATAGTCAAATGTAGCATTTATGTAGTATCCCAAGCTCTGTATCTTTCACAAACAGGTGGGGCACTCACAGAGGGAGTCACTGGAGTGAATAAGAACTACAGTACTTTTACATAGTGCAGGTGTTTTTTTTTTTAAACAAACAAACAAAAAAACCACAACAATAAATTTAAGAATTTGCATCATCCAGGTCTCTATGAAACGCCAGTAGACCATTTGATCTGCACTGTGGTAGTGCTGTACACACAAACAACAAAGAAAACATCCTGGAGAGTTGTGTCAGTGATAATTTGCATGCCACCTTATCGTTTAAAATGTTTTCCTTCTTAGTGTCTAATTAATATAAATATTGCTGTACTTACAGACAGGGTAAGCCTGATCTCCTTATGGTTACAGTTTTTTGAAAGCTTTTTCTTTAGTGCTTTAACTGCGTCTTTAGGCCTGTGACAAGAAATCAAGTACAAAAAGTTACCAGTGAAGTTAGACTGTTTTTCTAGTTTGTAACTTCATCCAAGAGCCAAAAATACTGGCCTGAGATACAGGACCAAATTCATCCCTGTATTTATACCCACATAAAACTACAGCAATTGCCCTATTGATTTCAAGAAAATCACTTCAGCACCAAGCTAGAGTAACAAAGCAGTGAATCAGGTTTGTTACTGCAGACTGTGCATTACTCCAGAGACTTGTGCAGAGAAGTTATTCTTCTCTGCTAAGTATCCTCCAAAATTATGTTATTGCACTGTTGTACAATAGATTTACTTATCTAGCTTTTATTGCTATGAAAGGGAATAACAATTGCCAGCTGTATCAAGAGTTGACTGATACCTATTTTTCTTGTATGATGCAATTAGAAAATATTCTCCGGGAGTACTGTCAGGAATAGGGGTGTCTTAGCTAACTTCCAATCTTATAATTGCAGGATGCTTTTAACTCATCTGAGTAATTACCATGTACAGATGGACAACTCATTCCACCCCAGAGATAGTGGCATTTCTAGCCCAGTCATTTTGATGTCTATATATACATCCCATATCTTTTAACTATCTGTGTAGGAGGAAAAGGGTGGAAGATGGTATCAAGCTTATCACATGTGGGAAACAGTTTTGCTGGATTAATATAGGCTATCTATAGTGTACAATTATTAGGGCCAGCTCAGTGCTCATAATCAACAAAAACAAGAAGTCCTTAAGTCTCTTTAGGATCTCCCTAGAATCTAAGATGAAGCAACAAGTACAAATAGAATGTTTCATTTAAAAAAAAAAAAAATCTCTGTTGAAAATATTTCAACATCAATGAATTTGAATGGGTATTTACCATTACTGCATTTTTCAGCTCTAAATGTTGTTGTACTTAATCAGAAAAAAAGCAAAGATTTCTCTATTTTTCTTAATCCTAAATCAGACCCAGTCATACCAGTAAAACATCAAGCAATGGATGGGAGCACCAGAGCAGAGAAAACTTTCCCTTGCAGAAAGCTGTACTCTACTATTCCACTCCCTGCTTTTCTCACTGAAGCATCTGGAAATGCTCTGGTCAGGAGCTGGATATTGCATTAAAATAACCATTTGGCTAATTAGATACAGCAGTTGTGCTGTTCCTAGTATCCTGTTACAGACTGTGACTAGTAGTAGTTGCCTAGGAGGAAGTTATACGGAGTTCCTCTGTAAGCATAAGCTGTGCACAAGAGGAAATAGTTTATTAAAAAAAGCTCTGTTGCATAGAAGTTCCGCATAAAAACTAACGCTGTGTGTCAAAGCATAGCGTTGCTTATGGCAACGACCATAAGGGAGTTATTACTGACCTTCCAAATTCTAAGAGCCATAGGTGACTGTGGGATTCAAAAAAATGAAAGAAGGAAAAGCTGATATAAAAGAAGATACTTGTGCAGAAACTAAGGCACACCTCATTCTCCTGCAGAAAGCTCTCCAGTCGGTGTTAAAATATACCGCTGTTACCAGCGAGTTCTTCCAATACAATGCTCAAGCAGACTTCACATGAGAACGAATTTCCTTCTCCCCCTTTTACAGGTGGGAATGAGAAAGCTCAAAGCAGCAAGGGGCTGAGCAAATCAGAATGTGGCCGTTCAATGTCAGAGGCCACTTCTGTCCCGGGAGCCCTAGGTACACGCATTGATATGACGGATCCCACTGAACAGAAACCCAGCCATCACTTCGCTCCTGCTGTGATGTGGGTTGGCTAAGAAATTGCATAGTGGGGAACTCTGACAACGTTAAAAGCACCAAGTTTTAAAAGGGTGTCGAAGACAACCAAATGGTAAAGGTCTTTTTCCGGGCTGGGTTTTGCAGAGCACTGGGGTACCTGCTTAGCCTGACAAGCGGTGCGGGTTACACGCAGTAGGACTCTGGCGAGAAACCTACATTATCACCTTTACCTAGCACCTGTCTATGGGGAAGGGCCTACAAGTCTAATCCCTACAAGTCCTGATGGCTGAGCATAAGGCTCCAAGACAGGCAAAACTCCTGCCTAGGAACTGAAGATACCTGCGCTCCCTGCTGCTATTTCGTTTGGGTAACTTTACATATGCATTGCACCCACCTGCTCGATTTTGCCCTGCCTTCGACCTACGCTGGTGCGACCTCCGAGACAGAAAACCGGCTGTTCTCATTTCCCACAGGAGAAGGGGACAGGTCTCAGCACTGTCGGTCCCTCTGACACCGGGATGCCCCCTCCAGACCCCCCGCAGTCCCCTGCCCCGCTCACCCCTCCTCCGTCGCGTTAATCACGTCGCAGATGTGCATGAACTGTCCCCATTCCTCTGTCTGCAGCGCTCCAAACGTCGCCCGATCTGAAAAGCCAAGAGGAGCCGCCGTACAGCCGGCCGGGGACCCCGAGCGGCGCCGGGCCGGGCGGGAAGAGCGGGGAGGCACCGTCCGGCTGCGCCCCTCACGGCCCGGGCAGCGGGGCGGGAAACGGCGCCCCCCCGGCCCCCCTCAGGCGGGCTGCGGGGCACGGCGGGACGCGGCGGCCCCTCGTTACTCACCGACGAGGCTCCCCACGGCGGTGCCGAAGGGGTCCTTAGGAGCCTTCCCGAAAGCCATGGCCGCTGCCGGCAGGGTCGCGCAGCCTCTGAGGGGCAGCCCCGTCCCGTCCCGTCCCGCCGGATCCGGCCGCTCCCCTCCCGCCCCGCTGGTCGCTCCCTTCCTGGGACTGGGGCGGAGCCGCCTCCAGGTGCCGTCGCGGCTCCTCGTTGCTGATCACGTGCGGGCCGGGGCTCCCCGCGGCACCACAGCGCTTCTGTCCGCGCCGCACGGCGGGGAAAGCGCTAACGCCGTGACGGGAGCAGCCCGGGCCCGGAGCGCGGCCCCGCCGGAGAGCTAACCCGCCCCAGGGGCTCCGGCAGCCCGGCCCCTCACGACTGCGCCTCACGGACGGGTGAGCCCCGCACCCCCGGCACCTCTGTCCGGGACCCAAAGCACTCCGGGACTTCCACGCGGGACCACGTAGCCACGTCCTCCTTTTCCTGCTCCTTGGCCAGAATTTAACGTGTGACGGGACGCACCCCTGCCCCCGCTCACGGCAAACTCGGAGGTCCCTCAGCCATCTCCTAAATGGGACTTAATAGCTGAAACCATGAGAAACCTGGCATTTCGTAAGGCAAAGCGGAACCTACCCCGGGGCTCCAACCTGCCTGTTGGCACCTGTGACGTGGAAACATACGTTAACTTTAGCAGAAAAGGGAAAAAATACCTGTCTTGTAACACTCACACCCCCCACCCCCCCCCCCCCCGGATCTGTTCAGTGGCACAGAAGGCCCACGGTCATTTTGTCTTTTCGGGTATTTTGAAGAACTTTTTATAGCAGAACTGACTTTAAAGGATCAGCTCCACGATACAAGTGTTAAGACCTTCACTTCAGGTATGAGACCACCGAAAATCAGGCTTTTCAAATGCACCAAAATGGAATGTACACTTTTAAACTGATACCTGATGCAATTTGCTGGTTAAATTGATTACATACAATTAATTTAAAAGAAGACTGCAAACACAGTGAGAGTGACTTCTGCTACACCATACTGCACACACGCTATGTGCAGACACATTTCGAACTGCAGCATCCACCGCTATGACATCACTGAGGCTGACCACTGCTCCTGCAATGTTCATACATGTTTTCTCAAACCCGCACGTTTTCTGTCTCAGATTTAACAGGAACAGATGCACAGATCTCATAAAAGCAGGAGGGGAAAATCCCAGCGCACATAAGTTACATTCATAAAGTTGCCCTTCCTATTATGTAGGAACTATCAACAAGTTCCTCTCACCACATACACGTTTCCACATGTGGGACTTTCTTGCTACAATTACTATCAATGACTTCTGTTGTGTCACTTCATCACAAGTCTGACTGCATCCTCTAGACCTGTATAATACTAGGGAACGAATGTAGCATGAATGAAAATTAAAACCTCAGCTATAACTTTTGTTGACTGAGAGTTGTAATTATTTTAGTATCAAACAAATATGGAATCATATTAACTAGCATTTGAGTACAGCTTAATCAGTCATACAGTCAGAACATGATATAACCAAATAAATTATTTGCCTGACATTAGAATTTCATGAATTAACAAAGCTGTATTTGCACTGATTATGAGAGATCTTCCTAGGATAAACTCGTTTTACTTACTTTGCATTTTGTATAACTCTATGGCCCCATCTACTGGAAGGCTTTAACATAAAGGCTGGAGGACAACATAGGGTTTTTGTGTATCTATACATATCTCTATAAAAAGCAAGTTATTACAAGAACTTTTGAGCAAGTTGATCATGTACAATGAATGTAGGAGCCGAGTCTTTTTCTTACTCTTTCTATAACAAATGGGTGGAGTTCATCATACAGCTTGATAAGGTTCCATTTGAGACTGTTTCTAATGAACACATCTCAATTTTCCACACTTCTGTTAGTCTTGTCATTTGGTAATAAGCCAGACATCATGTGTCAAAACAGGAGTTTGTTTGTTTATTCTTGGCTGCAGAATTTTGAAAGACATCATCTAAACTTAGTTGTTTATTTCATTTGCTCTTTAACACCAAAACTGAAATAAGGGCTTATTTAAATTAGCCCTTGTTAAACCTGCAATGTGAGTCAGATCTGGTTTCAGAGAGCATATTTTATTGAGCTACTCAGGGGAGGGGAAAAAAAAAAATCTGATGAAGCCTTTTTTCATTGGGATTTACTGATTAAAGTTACTCATTGAAATCAGCTACTGGTCTAGATCTATGAACTCCTAGTGGGCTTCAGGTTCAGCTTGAAACAAGCCTTCTCTGGACTGCAGTCCTTGGTATTTATGAGTCGGTGATCAAAGAGTCCCAGGAGAGTCCTACTGCACTCCTTGCCATTTTACTATTACTGCAGATATAGTATTATGCTTAATTATTACTATTAAGAGACATTTTCCATCTTTTGCAAACACACATAGTATGTTATAAAAACAAAACAGGAAGAGGCTAAATTTCTGTTTGCAAAATGTTTTGAAACAGGAGTGTTTAGTAGCATAGTTTATGTCTGCCTCTTGAACTAACATATATTATACCAACATAAGCAGGCTTGTCAATGGACTAGTGATTTTGTTGATGCTGCTACGACAATTATAAAATCACATCCCTAATTGCTATAGTAGAGATTTTTTCAATCTAGTTTTGCTGGGTTTAAATTCAGACTTAGATATCATTAATTTAGTTTTTTAAAAATCACACCTTTACCTCATTTAGTCTTCGTTCCTGTTTGCAAGGAATCACACATACAACACGTTGAGTGAAATACTTAAACAGCTGTCATATTCATAAACTGATTTATGGTATTGACTTGTACCTGCTGTTACTTGTTTATGAAAATTATAAAGCATGGTGATGATTTTTGGTTTAGTTTAATAACAAGAGAAATTCTGATCATTATTCAGCAGAGATTAGTTGAGGAGTTGCAAAGTATTCCCTCCTCCATCTCCCAAGAGCTGTATCTACTCTCACAGCCTTCACCAGAAGTCTATTTTAGTGTGATTCTTCCTTGTTATCTGGTACAACAAAGATACAATCAGCAGGATTGTCACTGTAGCTCATTAGACCAGATGCTGGTTATGGCCTGTGCTGGTAGCTCAACTTGAACAAACAGCTAGAGGGCTAAATCAAATCCCTTCTGCATCATCTCCATTAGCTCATTGCCTTCAGATAACAGCAAACCTCATCAGGAGCTATTGGGCAAATTGAATTAATGTTTGGGATCCAGTCTGACTAACAATACAAATCTGTCCCCAAATATCTATTTAAGTAAATACCATTTTATTAAAAAAAAATAAATATACAAACCCCGTTATGTTAGCAGCATATCTAATTTGCCTGTGTGGAAAAGGGAAAAAAGTATCGCAGTGAAAGGGGGGTGTGTGTGGCCTGCAGAGGGCAAGCTTGTTCAATGAATCGCCTTATTTTTCAGGCAGAGGGCTACTGAAGTGAAGGATGGTTTAATACCCTACCAGCCATATTGAGGTTTCTCATGTACACACTGTGGTTCAGATGCAGCTCTTCAGCATTAGAACACTTTCTTTTCATTTGAAATTAAAACAAATATCTCTGTATGTTCAACGCAAAGCTGTTAGACGGTAGAAGAGGGTAAGGAATGTGGTATTTCTCAGGACTCATAAGTGGATGGCAGTCAGGGTTTCTCATTCTTGGGTCTGTGCCTGGACCACACACCTCAGCACACTGTCACTGCCCTGGGACTTTCAGGTGAAGTTGGACAAATCTGTATTTCTCCCCCTTCTAAAACACTGACAATTCCAAGTGAACAACTTTTTTTTTAATAACACACTATGGAAGTCACAGCTAATTTGAAAGTAAACCCATACGTACCTTGTTTTACCTAAGGATGAGTGAGTGTAAATTCTCTCAGAAATAAGTTTTTTTACATCTATTCACACTTTTTTTTTTTTTTTTAAATAAAAAGATACTACATATTACATCCCTCTGGGATTCTACCTGCAGAATGTAGTGTTAATCCAAAACCTTTCTTGCCTTTCCTCCCTTTCCTTTCAGGAACCAATCCTCCTTTTTCCCTGGATCAAGGCTGGAGATAAATATTTTGTTGTATATTTAGGAAACTTACCAAAGCCTTTTCTCAAGTTTACCTTCTCAGAGACAAAGATGCATCATCCAGTTCCCCCAGCTTCTCTCCAGAGGCCTATTTTCCTGCAATGGATTCTAGATTTATAAAGAAATTATGAAATCATTATTATACTGCAGGATATTGTGTGTCTTGATTCAACTTTCCCATGTGAGCGTAATTATTAAATATACCTTATCCACTGGAAGGTAGAATCCTCTGCTTGAATCTCACAGGAAAACTTATAAAGAAATAAAAAACTCTCTGAATCTTAAATTACAGGAAATGTAGATAGTTTTCCCACGAATGGGATGCGACTGCTATATATATCCTGCTGCGTAAAGAGCAAGCTCAGAATGGAAAATAAGGTATGAACTCAGTAATTGAGATTTACAGCAAACTAACCTATGAGAAGTTTCTATCATCTTGTTTGCAAAGGAAAATGGCAAATACCTGGTTCACATTTAAGCTGTCAACGAAGAATATGTGAATTAGCCAAACATCTCTTCACATTAGAGTCTACTTAAATAAGTTTATTTTGTAGGGGGTCCTTTATGAATTTGGACAGTAGTAAAAGACAATTCTCCAATTAAAACAAGAATGCCTTCTGAGTTATGATGCTTTTTTGCGCTGTGATACACAGCAGGACATTCAGATTACGTATGTTATACATTACTGTCTGCTACAACTGTATTTTCATTTTGTTTTCAAATTATTGAAGTTCATGAAAAAATCTTTCATATCTTACTCTTAGCTGCAATACAAATTTCTTTGCCTTCAACAAGCAAGCTTGAAAAATTCTGTGATACTGTATCTACTTGACAAGTGATGAGGTCTTCAGATAGATGTTTTCATCTATAGGTGTTCTGAAATATGATATAACAACAAATATTTTTTTCTGCTGTTTTAAAACAAAACAAAAATCATAAAACCAATCCCCAAATCCTTACATACCAAGTATGTTGTATAAGAATCCTTTCAAAACCTGCAGGAATCAACCTACATCAACCTGAATCGAGCTGATATTTTCAACACCAGGAACAATCTTGATTATTTGGACGCCATTGCAATTATCAGTGTAGAAAGCAGTCCTGGAAGAAACTCCAATCCTCAACCTCTGCACATTAGCAGCAGGTCTGGCCTTTACCAAGAAGGTAATTTTTCTCTTAGTGACACTCCCACTGCCACTTGAAGTGCAAAACAGCTCTAGGCAAGAGCTTAGTTCAGCGCTGTTTCCTCTCATTTTCTTAGTATTCTTATAATTAAACCAGATCCTTTAAAATATGCATTTAAAAAAAAAGTTTTCAGGCACTGCATCAGGATTAAATAATTTTGGCAACATTTGATTGCCCACAAATAGACATACTAGCTACTGGAACAAATATCCAAAAGCTTCACAGTTAAATCATGGCCTGGTGGCTCCGTGTCACCCACAGAGCCCTGGTTCAAATCCAAGCCTTCTCCAACTAATGTAACGCCATGCTGCTCACATGGCTATCTCCTGTCCTAATTAACCAGGAGTCTCGGCTGAGATCTCTGCTGGATTTTAATTACAGAGTTATTAATTCATGGGGAAAAAATTGACAGATGTTTCAGGTTGGTCGTAGCAAATTAAAAGGCAGGTGCTTGGCATAAAAAACTCAGAAATGATTAAACAAATGACTCATGGATGTTTAGCTGTTTTACAGTGAGCAGTGTACATCGTACCATTTAGTATATTGTAGTGCAGGGTGACTTCTCAGGATAAAAATAACAATAGCAACAGATTTTGCTCTAATTTTTAAGAGTAAAGCAGCTTATAAATCTGTGTTCTTAATTTGGTTTATAGCTTTTGCTGCGTTCATTTTCCTCCTCTTTCCTCTAAAAAGAAAATCCACTATTTTCTTAGGTTGTTAGTTTGAAAAAAAATAAAGAAGTCTGATACCAAGGTAAATAAAGGAACTAGTTGGTTACTTTACAGTTACTGTTACTCAAACTGAGCATATACGTAACACGAAGTAAAAGACTAATTTTCATCTCTTGTAAGGGACAACAAATGTCATAATTTTACTAATAACTTCAATCACTTGACAAAGCAGCTTAGAAAAATGTTAGTTAACATCAAATAAACGCATTACAGGAAACACAGGCATGGCCTGAAAAGCTACCAAGGTCAATATTTTCAGGAAAGAGAGAAGCAGCCAGTGCCACGATTTTGAGCTCTCCACCGATTACGCTGTTCCACAGGAGTCTTTATATAAGGTCTCAGCAAGTCTCCTCTGTCGTGATGGCATACACAGTCTCTTAGCAGAACTGAGGAAACGGTCTTTCAGTAGACGGTTGGTTATTAAAGAGGGTCATTTGGAAGCAGGTTCTCTGTCACTGTTTCAGTTTTTTTGCTAGGGAAGGAAATGTTACAGGGTTTGTGTGTTTTGTTTTTTAAACTGAACTCACATATGCAACTTATGGTACAATCATCTTCTGAATGAGCCATTTTGTATCAGATGAAAAATGACAAACTGTTTTGCCCATTTTAGCATTTCCATAGTGGTTTTGGGTTTTCTTTAACCAAAGGACAGTTCAAACTATGCTTCTCGTCCAAGTCAATCAAAAAATTATTCAAAGCCAAATCCCATTACGTTTCATTTTGAGAATGCAGAACCAGATATGTTGACAATTTCAGAACTAGAATTGAATGAACACAGACTCCCAGGAACAGTTTTGATTTTGACAAATCAGCATTCGCTTATCAGAGGTGTTTGTTAGAAAAATTCCTGTAGATTTCATCACACATTAATTGCCTCAAAGCTAACAGGAAGCTAAAAAAACCCCAAACAAAATCTCTTTCCAATAGCAGAGACGGAGCTATGGGGACCTACCAACAGATCCACTTCACAGACAGTGATTTTCCTATTGTCAGAGTGGAGGATGTAAAGAAAATTTTGCCAACTTGTTAAATGGAAAGACTCAGCTATATATCTGCCACTTAATAGAAGAAACAAATAAATACAGATTTTAATGCTGGAACTCAATGAAAGCTGAAGATTATCTCTCCCTGTTGCTAAGGGAGGCAAATGTTCATCCAGTTTTTTAATCTGAACACAGAAACAGAGCCTGCCTGCGTTTGGACTGAGCCTTCTTCCAAGGAAGAAAGTATTTGGATTTCTTTTACTTCCACCACACTCCTGCATGGTTGGTGACTGCTGTCCAGTGCGCACAGCTCTGACCTACGGTGTTTCTGCACAGTTGGTGCTAATAGATTTATGCACGTGGCCTAAATGGCGATTTGTGGCATTGCCACCTCTGTGTCATGCTAAGCCTCGGGTACTGCAGAGCAGGGGAGTCACCCATTTCTCATGGAGTTCAGACTCTTACTTTGCATAGCAGTTCACTGGGTTTTGCAGCATGTATATAAACTAAACAGGTTGTACAGCGACCTGTCACGGAGCCTGAGCTCACCGTAATTAAGTTCAGTAAGGAGAGAAATTGCAGAAGGTACGTCCCCTGTATCAGGATGGAGCAGGGTGAAATTATTGCTGGTTGCTCCTCTGAAACTTAAGGTAAAAATCTCTGAATCTCTGTTCAGAACAGCTGTAAACCTCAAAATATACTTGCTGCTTTGGTTGCATCTCCACACTGATGTTTTTGGCAAACATTTCTGTGCAGTACATTTTACCCAGGGAGCTGGAGCACTGGCATTTGCAAGACCATGCAGCTACCAGTAATTTAATGCTGTGTGAAACAATTCTCATTATGTCTGAAAGGTACAGTTCACACGCTGCAGGAATCCCACTGGTATTTCCAAAAGCAGAGAACAGTTATGGATGCACTGTGCATGCTCACTCCAACAGACAGCACATGTCCTGTAGGCAAACTGGAAATTTCAGCTACTCCGTACCTGAGTTTTCACCACAGCTACCACGGCGTAATGATGCACCAATGTCAGCAATGTGGGATTTTTTACTGAAATATTTAATGCAGTAGAAGAGCATCAAAATTATTTGAAGTGTTTGTTGTAAAGACAGCTGTGAGGAAAAGCCTCCAAGAATTGCTTTTTCTACCATGATCAATATGTCAGAGGTCTTCCCATACTAGGCCGTTACACCAAGTCTGTTGCTGCTTACTAATGCAGTTAGTTCTGAAAATGAGCAAGAGTTCTTCCATCTTTTCTAGTAATTCAGGACTCATTTTTCCTTGCAATGACATTCATTTATATGCATTCCCTACTTCTGATCTCGTGAGCAGAAAGACTGCTAAATTGTACACATAGCTCTGCTCAAAAACATGCATGAAATTCAGAGCCAAACTATACTTTTGACCTCTCAGCTTAGAAGAATCATAATCCTTGGCGTTGCACTCACGCTTTCTGAAAACCAGGGCGAAAGCAGTCTGTGTGAAACCAGGCTAGGATCAGCAAACCTGAACTCGGTTCCTGCTCTGTCACAGTCCATGTTTGTTCTGGCTAACCGCAGAACAACAGTGCTGGCAGGGAGGAGGGACACGGGTATTTGCATTACCTATAGAAGTAGGTATCAGAGGCCACGGGGAAAGGGAAAAGGAGCGACTCGCTAGGCACGTGCTGGATGGTGCAAATGGTGGCTCAGGACCACCAGCCTGGTCAGGAATTTCCCTGCCTAAACAATCCCCATTACGGAGACAGGGAATGCCTAGCAGAGCTCACACTGATTTTGTGAGGGACTTTGTGCGGTCTAACAGCACGCACAATGAATAAGGAAAATGTGCCAGCTGCAGAGCAGCAGCCATTTCTGCCTTTTCTGCTTGTCTTGTATGGAAGGACCAGTTAAAGATGGCTGGACCTCTCCCGTACACGCTTTGTTCTATGCAAAGCCTGATGCCAGGAGTTACCAATAGTTTGGCGCGGGTTGTTCTCATCACTAAGGACAATGCTGGGCTCTCGCTGACACACTTGACAAATCACTGTCTTTTGGCAGTCCTACTTAAAGAAGCTTTTCAGATCCAGCAATAAGTAACTCAACGGTAAATTGCCACACTTCTCTCAAAGAGACATTTTGTCTCAGAAAATGTTCCTGAATAGTAAAAGTGGATATCAATACCTGTCCTTGGTCAAACGTGAAGAGGGCAAGAAAATGAGGCTGAAGAAGATGCTATCAACATCAAGAGTAACAAAGAGCAAATAACTCTTCAGCTCATGGTGAGACGTCATTTGACAAAGCAGTGTCCTGCAGGTAGGAAGCATGAAACTTGTTTCCTGATGTACTTACATGCATGCTCACACACTCACCTTCCTTAGATACTTGTCCTGTGGCAATTCTGCAGAATTTGCCCAAAAACATTTCTCTAATTTCACAGAAGGCCTGCCATACATTTCTCATTTGATTTAATATTTTCTCCTACTTGTTTCTCATTTTCTTTTGGCCTCTGAAATTGTTACCGGGCCCACTTCTCTACCCTTTCTTATAACAGAATTGTTCCCTAACATGTTTTCCGTCCACTTATTCCTGGAACTGTGTCCATAAAAAAGATTTCTTCCATCATGAACTGACACAACAAAGCTACAAAAGGGGCGCTGACATCACTGCTAACTTAACCACTGGCTTACAGAGCATCTACATCCTGTATTTCCATCACTGCTACGAAGGTGCCTATTCTGCAGTCTTGTCTGCAGGGTAGACATTTATAGTCTGGCACATCTCCATACAATGGCCCCCCAGACGGCTCTACCCGTACGGATCAGAGATCAGACTATTCACTCTGAAGAGCTCAAACCTTCCCAACCATACTCACGCGTAATGCACCCCGGTGCTCAAATTCTGAGCGATTATAAATGACAGCATCTATTAATTTTAGCTACTTATATGGTCCCCATTGCTACAGTAACTGAATGCTTTATACTGCTTAATGCATTTACTTTCCAATTCCATATTGGAGTCATGAAGCAACAATGGAAAGATTAAATGTTAGGGTGATTAATTTCTCTGAAGTCCCTCTTTTGATACTTAGTTCCAGAGATCTGATGCTTGAAACATGCTCTCTGCTGTGGCTCGACCAGAGACTGGAAAATTTTGCTTCCATGCCTGCCCACAAAGTCTTTTGTCATAACTAAACTGAATAGCTCGGCCCTTAATTCACACCTATCTTGAGAAGCAGTAAGAAACTAGCTGCTCCACTCTTGATGTAAGCAGTACCAGAAGATTCTCATTGGAAATATATAGGATTATGCCTTCTTTCATAGGCTTTCTAAAAGCCATATAGAAATTATGTGAGGATGCTGGGGGTGCTTCCTTAGTGTCCAGCCATTTAATGAGCCTTGCTCTCCTTACACATCAGGTAGGAAGTCTGAGCATCGTCAGGATTCAAACTTTATTTGATGCCTGTAAACCCTTTTTTTCCATCTAGATATAAGGAATTTGCCCAAGGTTACACAAGAGATCTGTGGTAAATTAGGGAATTGAGCCTAAGCCTCTTGTATCTTAAAGTAGCAGCCTGACTGTTGCTTTCAGAAGATCTTCACTACATTACACCAGCTAAGTGTCTGGCTCAATCACTATTCTGTGGATTACCAGAGGGCAGATTAACTGGAGTCTATTGAATTTTTAAAACATAAAATAAATACCTGCTATAAGCTCTTAACAGGTTTCTCCTAGCAAGGTTTTGAGGATTTTCCAACACTGTCTTAATTCTGTATCTATATATATGCACAGAAATTGACAGTACATGTACCTACATAGTAGTAGAGCAAAGCATCATCACATTATTTAAGGTTAATGAAAAGCAATGTCATTCCTGACATGCCAGATAAATTATATTTTCCATTGCTATACACAAATGCACTGAAATGCAGTTAGCGTTTCATCTGCTAGGCAAGAATAACCTCAGCCCCTTTCAATTTGGAATTCTCTAACCACCCATGGACAATATGATGTTGTGCATTTACCATTAATTTTCTGATTTTGTGGGGAATGAGGAGGGCTGAAAGCAAGGCAGATGGAGCCTCTCATGCAGTGGCTTGTTACTTATAATTTCTTTACTGTGAGTTCGTGCCTACCCCTCAGCTGAGCCAAATCCGTATTCAGCTGCATCTGATAATACAACGCTGGCAGCTCAAGGTCACTAGCTCTAAATTGGTGCTCGCTTTTTAACTGGTCTCACTTGAATGGTAATAAGCTTCAAGTAGTGCTTAGTCTTAGCTTTGACTCAGTTAATGGTGCACCATCATCTTGTGAACAGGGTATTCCAGCTGCAGTTAGACTCTTGCTGTTTCTGTTGCTCAAATCAATCACAGAAAATATGTGATATTGTGCAATATTGTCAGCAGACTTCTGAATATAGATGTACGTTTACCTACACACCAGGAAAGTGATCAGTAGTTTCTCAGTGTTTCACGTCAGTTCTATTTTTTTAGTAAATCCTGTGCCAATGGAATACAGATGTAATAAAAGAAACAGCAACGCAATGGTGATGGGCACAACGGCATAGATGCAGCGCACGGCGCTGACGGGCTGCAATCCTGGGACTGCTCCCATGGAAGACAAAAAAAAAAAATCTTTCCTTTGCTCTTCTTTCAATCTTTTTATTTCTGAGGCCAAAAGGTAAGTCCCGTAAAACACGGCTAATTAATCATCTGATCTTTAACCATTGTGTGACTGGTGTAGCCTTCACGCAGTGTCGCACAGCAAAGCTGCTACAAGTAACATCCTAATAACCTGCTAGTGTTCATTAACAACTGTTAGAGGGAACTGGTTTCAAAGTCTCCCTGTTTAACACAGACCAAAACCTTTGAGTCTGCATACTGAAACTATTTTTAAAAACCCAGCTCAATTACAAAGTGAAAGAGCTAAACCCTATGAGGAAACAGTAATGACCTTTGCTGGTATACAGTTTGCTTTGCCTGAGGATGTTTAAATTCCTGATTCAGTCAGTCATTTTGGGCCAGTCAGAGTTTGGCAAGCCCTCTGTCAGTTCCCTTGTTCTTATGAACACTGTTAATATTTAATATTTAGCTATCAGTTGAGTCAATCTCTATTACCCTGTGATTTTTTTTTTTAAGTTCTTTCTATATTTCTAATGACTGATTTTATATTTTTAGCCACAAAATCTCAGTGTTTAGCCCTTTGCTTTTTAAAAGGAAACTCATTAGGGGTTTCTTTTTGATTAGGACCATCAGAGGTTGTCAATCAAACCTCCACAAATAAACAGTCACTCAGTACTCTCTCTAGATTCCCAAATAAAAATGTTTTACTTAATGTGTACTTTGCCTAATGCAAAACATATTATTTCTAGTCAATACACATTCCTGTAGCTGTGGGAAGCACTGTTGTATCTCACAGGAGCTACAGTTCAGATGCTCACAAGTTCTTACTCTGTGGACGGAAGTGTCTTTGGACTGTCTTTGTCATGAAAAATCACAGCTTTCCCTCAGGATGAGGCATCACATGAAATCCTGGGATATCCATGAGCTTGTTAATATGGAAAGCTCTTCAACCTTTCAGTATTACTGATTATTTTTCCAATATCTCTCTACACTGCTGTCATCAAGGAAAGAACAACAGACACTGACTACTAAAGAATATTTTAGGCTGATTGGCAAAACTTTAGCAACTATAATCCTATACAGCAGCAATACTTCCTTCTCTTTTAATGCATAGGGACAAGCACCAAGTATAGACACATTGACTCATAATCAGAAATGAAATTTTATGCACAAAAATTACCAGGGCACTGTTAAATCAGAGATAGTACAGTGCAGGTTATAAAACTGCGAGGAAGGAGTCCTGGGATCTCACTTCCAGCTTTAAAGCTGGCTTGCTGTGATCTCAGGGGGAAAAAAAAAGAAAACAAAATCACTCACCTCTCTATGCTGTATTTTACTTATCTGGAAAAAATGAGATAATTTCACTGATCTACCTCACAGGCACTGTGTGAGACTTTAATAATATTTGTGAAACTATACAGTAATCTCTTGCAAGAAGTGTTCTAATGGAGCACAAATGTCAAAGATTGCTTTCAAATCAGGCAGGTTTGGGAGCAAACGAAAAGTATGTACCACACTGACATGGACGGTGCTGTAGCTATTTCCACTATGATACCTCTCTTACTGTTTCATCTCTTTTATGGCCTATTTCGATGAGTTAGCGTCACCTACTACTTTTTTCCCCCCTCCAAAATTTCACGTGTCCCCTCCTCAGCCCTGCTCACATTTTTTCCCACAAACTGCTCCTGAATTGCCTTGACAGTATGACAATAAAGTGATAAGTACTCTTAGAATATGGCTTCTGGTTCACCAGACATCAGCAAACGCTGTCAAAGCTGATAACCTTCGCCTGGGAAGGTAACAGTAGTTTCACTCACGCAATCATTAACCTACTGTATGGCACGTGTTAGAGTTTTATAGAGTGGAGCCAGGCTAACAGCATGCTCAGCTTGGCAAAGGCAGGCTAGGCCACTGTCATGAAATTTTATTCATGAAGGTGACCACTGGCCATGAAATTCGAGTACCCAAATAACTGTGGTATCATAAGCTGAGGAAAACAATCACCTTTTAAAGCAGCTCAGTGAGGAACTGGAAGAGTTACAGTTATCTGGAAACACCCACTGGGCCTGCAGGAGTGGATGGGTCAGACGTTAGGCTATGACAGGAGACAGAAGGATCATTATTATTATAAAATATAAAAACATAGACAACCATGACTGCCGTCTCTCTCTTTCTGCAGCATACAAGAGAACTAACTAGATTGATCCCAGAAGTTTAATATCATGGTGGTGCATTGAACTGAAGCCTCTTACATAGAGAAATAAGGTACTGTTATACCATTAGGTGATTTCCTTAAATATTCATTTTGTTCAAAAGGCATTAAGTACCTACTTACCTTAAGCACATGGCTAAATCTTATTAAAACCCGCTGAGTTCAGACATATGCTTAAATGATTTAGTAACTTAGATTCTTAAAGGAAAAAAAAAATCAACAACTTATTTGTTCTGCTTCTTTATCTGTATCTCTATGCAAGCTGTACGTGGTAAAAGAACAACTGCCCCCTAAATAGAAACAGCAAAAGGAACTAAAAGTCTTCTAGGATGAACAGATTGATCTAATACTATATTTGTTTGGAACTTTCTGATGATACCAGATGCTGCTGCTGACTAGCAGGTCTATTCCAGGAAGGGACAAATCTGCCTTGCAAAAACAAGTGCACAGTTACAGCAACACGTCCTTTCACAGACTCCTGCTGGAAGTCAAATCTAGTGAAAGATTTACTTACTGTGCACAGCAGGCCAGTACGCAGTGATAGAAATTCCTGATATTTCTTGCATGTTTCTAATATAGTGCAGATTGAACCACTTTGATTAATATACATTTGAGAAAGAAATCATCTTCACACGATTTAGCTGTGGAACCGGGAGGACAGAGGAGAGGAAAATCCCACAAACTTGAAAGGAGCTAGAGGCTGTATTCACGTTACCACATTTTCCCTGCGGCACAGTGAGTGATCTTCTATTTCTGATTCCCATCTCCTGGTATTTACTGAAGAAACAAACCATGCCTGTGAGATGTTAGTCCTGTAATTTAGTACAGTACTGAAAATTTCTAAGGTGAGGAGAATGGTACGAGGATCTGTAAAACAGACAACAGAACAGGAGCAGAATTTGCAAGAGGCTGCAGAGGCAGCAGGGACAGACTTTGAGACCAGACTGACAAAAATAATCCACTTTTAGTGACAAGTTTAAACTGCACTAAAAGTGGGAGCTCTTCCAGTTCTAGCCTAGAGATGGACCACAGGGGCAGACACTTGTTTTCCCCTTGGCATAAGATTAATATTGCTTCTGCTTTACCCCTGGTTTTAATCCTGCAGAAATACTGAAAGGGGAAATTCAGCTTCACTAAAGCAACAAGACTAACTTAGCTACAGAGTTAATACAGAAAGGTAATGAAAGATCAAACTGTTTCAAGTTTTACATTTATTTTAAGCATATTTGAAATGCATACGGAATTTTTATCTATCCTACAATATCCCACAAACACAACCAAAACCTTCCTGAAAAATTTCTGGATGATTGCACAGGAAAAAAAAAAAATCCAAGCCAATGACCAGCAGGAGAAGAAGAAGGTCAGACATATCTGAAGAATTCAAGATGGAAAGGAACTATCTCCTGATTTTGTAACAAAGACCAGAACCATCACATTCAATTTCAGACCTCCTCGTTTCAATCAACTCTGCTTTTTATCTACGCACATCCCTTTCTCTGAGGGCTTTCTTGCTAAGAGTCTGCATCAGCAGCTTGGGTTTAAGTTTGCATCAAGCTGGTTTTTATACTAGTGAGCATACTTGGAAGCTACAAAGACCCAGCGTGTTTCTTGATGCCCTGCTTATCAGTCACAACAAAGATTTATAGCTGCATTTAAAAAAAAAAAAAAATCAGTACAGGCTCTTAATAGTGCAGGATGAACAGGAGTGAAGTAATTCTATTCCAAAGTTTTGGCACAAAACCTAGTTGTGAGTCAGGTAAGCTGAAAAATTAAATCATCACAATTTTTTGAAAATGTTTTAAATGACTTTTTGAGACTTTAGCCTTCAGTCTCAGCAAATTTGAAAGCTGCTGTGTTAAATTATCCACATAAAATAGGATGTGCTGAATTAATTTCATATTAGAACACAAGCTCCATTATTGATGGGGCTACAAATCCTCAGGCTGACCCTTTTACTTCCTCCAAAATCTAATTCAGATTGTCCTGAAATTTAATTTGCCACATGGAGGCAATGGATAAAGTAAGTATTCCAAATTTGGGCTAATGTATTTTAAAGATCTTGGTACTTCCTCTCCACGATCCCAAGAAAAACACACAGCAAATTATAACACTGAACAAAACCCACTGCTAACACTGACACCAAAGTTACTGATTTTTTTTTTTTGCATATTTTTAGGTAATCTACCCAGGGTTTTTATTAGACCTTAAAACCATTTCACATGGACCCCCAAGACCCTGAAGAGGTCTTCTGCAGGGTCTCACCTTCAACTACAACTAGCCAAAAGTAATGAAATCTGGAACATCAGATTCTTTTACTAATTTTTTTCTATAAGCAGCGTGGTTTGTATTGCTGCAGAGAAGATCTAGCCAGCCAAATCTTCGACAGTGCTTGCCCATTACTTAGAGCTTGCTGCTGTAGCAGAATGGCTGTTAAAAATGTTTTTTCCTGGAAACTGGCACACATTAGACTCCCTTCATATGTTTTGTTGCTTTCTTTATTAGGATTAACCTTCTCGGATATCCGCCTCTCTCATCCATCAGATGGCTTGCTTTCCATGGCCCAATTTTCCTTTTTTTTTCCTACCATTGATCTGGATTTCAGCTCAGCTCTTGCCAAGCATAGCTGCCATTCTCACATAATACTAATGCCGCTTCTGGAGAGAGCTCTAAAACTCTACTATTGTGCCTGTGTGCCCTGCTTGCTTGCTTTCCTTCCTTCCATTCACCCATTAATCTATCCACATACACACACACAGACTTCTAGCTTTATAGGGAAAACCCAGTCTTCGCATGGACAGGAATAATGCCTGTATAATCACTAAAAGGGGACTAGGAACCAGAAGTTTTAGAAGGCAGGCCTGAGATTGGAGCCTGCGGAGTATTAATGGCATTGAACGTGGTACCTGCACTCCGATCTGTTCAATAGAGGCGGATGGGCAGGTCTAGCAGGAGATTCAGGATGCCTGTGAGATGGTACTTAACCAATTTCTTAATCATGAAGGCTAAAGCCAACATTCACCTTTCCACAAACCTTTCTTTGCAGAAATTACAAGTGCAGTCGATAAAATTTGTCCTAGGTATTTCTTCTGTAGATAAACTAGAGCATAAGGCAGGGTTAATTATACTGCCTTAAGCCACAGAAATTCTCTTACTCTTTTCAATAACATTTCGGTTGTCTTGGGTTATTAAATACTACTCACAGCTGCTCTCACACAGATTCTTTGGAAAGTGATGTTGGAGATGCTCAGCTTGTGCCGTGGCACTCACATCGGTGTTTGCAGACAGGGCAGGAGTTTGCCCTTCTACCCTATGCTTCAGCTTGATAATGGTGGTAGAGTGTGGATCACTATTAGCCAGACAATGTGCATATATCCCTCATTAACTCTTTTTCTAATTGTGATAAATCCTCCTTAAATTAGCTTTAAAACGCCAGTACCTTAAACATTCCCTGTTCCTGTTTTGTCTCATGGGATGATGATGTTTTTCCAGCACCAGGAATTACTATTTAATAACTTGGCTATTTAACCGAGATTAAAGTGAAGGCTTGTAGGGATCATGTGTACATTAATATTATTATAAACAGATCCCTTTCCAGAAATATCATGAAATTTGCCTAGGACCACTGTGTCAACAGCAGCAGCAGAATCACAGAGGGTAATCTTTTATGGTGCTGCATGTAGGGAAGATGTCTTGGCTTGAATACTCTTTGTAATTTAAAAAAAGGATTATAAGTCCAAGCAGCAGCAGTACCAAGCAATTAATGAAATTACTCTTTTGGGAGGGCTCAGTGTACACTCTTAAATATGTTGAAAATTAGCCACAACTCCTTAAGGAGTCTACTTGGAACAAAAGCCAAATTTAAATCCTGAAGTTAATACAATAATGTAGAATAAATCTTGAGACTGCTGGTCCACAAGTTCCCTCAACTCGTTTGGTTTGGGTGTTTCTGGGTTTTTTAATATTTAAAGTTAGTATTTTTATCTTGTGCACATGTTTCTTCATCTCTTTATTACATTTAGTTTAATATTTTATTCCTCCTAATATTGTTTCAAACCTAATATGTTTAAATATCATAATCTCCCTGGGTGATGGCAGACAAAACAAAAATGGGCTGCATGCAACACAAAATCTAGTTCAAAGCAGCCAGGCACAGTCTTGTATTGCTGCAAGCATCAGCAGCCCATGTCACCAGCTGATACCTTTGCAGAGAAAGGCGAGAGGTTTTTTGGTTATCCCTGTTCTGTTCTGCAGCATCACTCTAAACTGCTTGAGCAGCATTAACAGTGGGAGAACAGAGAAAAATCCAGCCACTTTTTTTGAACCAAATTCATAAACTGTCATTTGGAATTTGTGCTGCCTACTGACCTTTGGAAATGGTTCCCCAAGTAGCTACAGGAGGATTTAACGAGCAGATCTGGATGGAGCTGTGCTGGTGCCCAAGAACTGTACTGTCATGAGAACACTTCTGCCTTTCAGGAGGTAAGGGTTTCTGCTTGTGCATACATGAAGATGCCTTGCGACAACCATACAAAACTCTCCCAAACATCCTTAAAGAAGGATACATTTTAGAAAAGAGATGAAATTCTGTGTGTCTTTTTTTTTTTTTTTTTTTTTTAAATGGCTTACAATGTCCTAACTACAACAGACTGGCCACTTCCCAGCGCTTCATTAAAATCAGTCTCTGTGTTTCATTAACATCTGTCAGACATGGTTTATTCCTTTTTCTTTCATCCTGCCTCTGGAGAGCACTGTGTGAGATATGAAGTGCTCTGTTTTATTTTCATGGGGTGCATGTGGTTTTGGGTTTTGGTTTTTTTTATCCACCGCTCTGTATTCAGATATGCCTGGTGAGTTTTGATAGGGAAGATGGAAAGGTCTGTCGTAATCATTTACTCTTAGTACTTTGCTTTGCAGCCTTAGACCAGTAGCCAAAAAAACTCTACCTCCTGCACCAGAGGTGAAATTGCCTTGTGTCAGAAGGACAAATTCACTCAGGTGACATTCTCAGGTCCAGGAGCTCAGGATATTTTGCAAGTCATAGCATTGCCTTGCAGCAGTAAAACTAAATATTTTTATGGCTACTGGAAAACCTGGGTGTATTGACACAACATCATAAAGGTAAATAACACAGCAGTGCAAAGCCAGTTTCAGGTAGAGAATTGGACCCTGTCCAGACTGATGTTCTTCACTTAAACAGCAGAATTTTGTTTGCTTCAAATGCTACTGAAATGAACTTTATTTGGCTTATCTGTAAAAGAAGCAGGAGTTAGAGGAAAGACAGAGAAGTTTTTGCCCTGTACTGGATGCTCATCCACGTGCCAAGGGCCAAACACCCTTCCAAAACAGATCAAGCAGCAGTTGCATTTATTAGCTTTACCAGCTACTGAAGTTTATTTTTTACTTGTATAATGTTGAGTATTTCTTTTATGTACCATCTCCATTTGACAAAGCTGATGAATGTCTGACTGGTTGAAAACCAAAGATTGCTGTCACAGGCCACGAGAACATGTGATTGCATCTCTTTCTTTGGCCACATTGGAAGCTGCAGCCCTGTGTTTATGAAATACCTCGTCTTGACTGAGGGGTGTAAAGAGAAGGGCCTTAGAACTGGGAAGTAAGGTTGCAAAGAAATGGGTATAATTAACTCAGTACGGAGTAAGACAAAATAAACTACTTGTGAAAGCAAGGCCTGGAAAGATGTACTGCCATGGGCTGTGGTAAGCTCCACTGCTGGCCAAGGAAGGCAGCTCTACTTGGACTTTAAGGAAGCATGTGCTTTCTCCAAGGAAAGTCATTGCAAGCTATGATGGCTTTTGCCACAAAGAAAAAATAAATTCAAAAAAAGCCAAACCATTATTGTTTTCTATCTTTCCTTGACTAATTTAGGTCTGTGACAGATCCAAGTAGTCTTTCTTTTTTCCCATTACAATCTCAAATCCCAAGAAGGCTAGAGAACTGAACGACTAGTGTAGGTGGTAGGTTTTGTACCAGAGACTGCTTCACTATATAAACCAGGGTGAAATTATCTTGCAGTATTTCAGACTATGACCTTTCAAGCGGACAGACCCAATGATTTTCAGTCAATGCTCCCTCTGCTTGATTTAGAAGCCCATTCAGAAGGTAAAAAGGCCAGTTCATTGTGGCAACTCATTATTCCACTGTGCTGCTACATCCTGATAGATAACAAATCTGACCTTTGCTACAGAAATAGGTTGTTGTGGGCAGTAAAAGTTCACTTTGAGTGACACCATGAATGCTAACTCTCCTGTAGACAAAGACAGCGTGGGGACAGAATGTGCAATCAATGCTCCATCTTGAGGTGGTTACTGAAAACCTGTATGAGAAAACTTGTGTCATCTTCCCATTTCAACAGACAGGACTGAGCCCGTGAGTCTCAGGCCTTAGCTTAGCATCCTGGGACTACCAATAAGTGCAGAAAAAACCCCACAAGTTACTTCATTTTTGTTTAAAGAAGTGGGAAACAGTTGAAATGAAAAAAATACAGTGAGCTCCTTGTTAGATCTAGAAATGCATTGGCCACATTCTTGGTGCCAATATTAAAACTGTGCTCTTGAAATTCTGGCTGCAGCTAATGATGGTGAGCACTTAAAAGTGAAGCTGTAACTGTATGGTAAGTTCAGCCTTAAAAAAGATGTGCTAATAAGTTTACGAGGAATGCACTAATTATGGCAACGTTCAGTGGTCGCTATTCAGAAAATTAATTCCAAGCATAAAAATTGATTCTTGACATTATTCATCACATCCGTTTTATTCTAATATCATCTGACTTGGTATAATGAGATATTATTTGTTCTCAGATTTTATTTTTTTTCCAAAAGTCAGGCAATTGAACAAAAAGCTTGGATAATCCATTTTGCAAAATTTCAGTAATATTTTCCAATACTTATCAGAGTTCAGAACATCTAAGCTCACAAAAAATGTTTCTCTGTTCCTCATGCAGTACTCCCTACTAAACCAAGGTATTTCTCTTCCTTGCCTTCCAAGTGAAAACAAACAAAAACCCTGATGAAGCCATCTGCTGAAGCATGACCATGTATCCACTCGCAACCTGCAAGAACTGATGTGCCAGAGATACAGCACTCCAGCTGAAGCAAGCACTGGCCACCATTGTCCAAAGATGGCAGTAATGATGTGATGAGCTCTGCAGACCTCTTACTACTGCATCGAAAGCTTCTTTGGTAGTGACTGTTGACCTCACCTCAGCAGTTATTTAAAAACCCTACGTACAGAAAGTCATCAGCAAATTAGAGATTCTTCTAAGAGGAAGGTCTTTGGCATTTTGAATATAATTATTGCTTTTCACTCCTTAAGGCTTGTGTGATTATGTGAAAGTGTTTCTGGCTGCAATTCCACTTCAACTTCAGCTCATATTTTCAATGACACACATCAACAATCTCTATCTTTTTATGCCAGCTGAAGATGTAGTCAAATCATGCTCTTCTTGCTCCACCATTAGGCAATTTTTTTTTTTTATTTTTAACTGACAAATCTGTAGTTTTATGAACAGCTGAAACACTGAAATCTCATTTCTAGCAATCTGTACCTTGAAGTTTGGCTCTTTTTTGGAACCTGCAATGGCTAATGAGGGTGGTGCTTGTACAACAGGGTTGGCCTGGCAGGAAGCAAGTGGCATTAAAAAGCCAAAAGACTGGAACCCAAAAAGTCTTTTTTAACACTACATCCTTAATGGCCACAAGACTCAGGACAGTTACCTCCCTGATATAGTGTTAGGTTGCTCATTAAGCACTGGTAATTAGAGTAGCCCTGCTGCCTTGTTATAGTACTGATAAAAAACTATTAATTTGGCTTCCTCCCAGAACAGCTTATTTCAGGGAAGTTCCTCCTACTAGACTTTCTGTTGTGAACAATCCCTTTTAATCTGCTGACTTGGATACTGCTTTAAGGCCAGTCTCTTTGAAAAAGAATAATTAAAAAAAAAAAATATAAGAAGGCAGCTATTTTATGGAGTTTTTAGCACTTAAAGTTCAGTTGCTCACAGCTGTAAGTTGCTATGTGACTAGACCCACAGACTATGAGGCAGAATTTTCAGAAGTGTAAGAGCGATTTAGAAACTCGAATCCCATCAATGCTCAATGGGCCTCTGCTCCTTACAGACATCTGAAAACCCAGCCTCACCAACTGCCCTGGTAAATTTGCCAAAACTCCTCTATGAAGCAAAATGTACATTAATTTTGTAGGTTAATGCCTTAGCCCCCTGGGGATCCACTAGAAATTACTTTAAAAACTAATCCCATCAGCAAGAGAATCCAGTAAGAAACTGGCATACTTGCAACATTTCTTTCCACAAAATAAATCCCTTGCAATGAGACATTTTACTGCCTGGACTAACCTTACTTTTTTTTTTCTGAAGCTGCACAACAGGTAAAACACGAGGGCTAATCTGGGTACTCACCTGTGTCACCCAAGGGAGTTGCAACGCTGCAGAACGACAGCAACCCCGGGCTTACGGCCTGATTACAAGAGGAATGGTTTTTCCAAGAAGCCCTTTCATATGTTAACACCAAGTTAACTAAAAGGATGCATAATCCTTTGCTACTTTCACCTAGTCAACACCAGAGGAACAGATAGATTAGAAGGAATGATCTAAGGGGTAAAATACCAGATTTGAAATAGCTCATCTCTTGATCTAGAACTGCGTGCCAAATCTTGCTTGGGTTGTATCTCGCCATTCAAAGTTATGCATGTTTCCAGCTTCCTTTGTTTACTTCATAGAGCTCATCAAATCTTAGGACTTGTATTTTGCAAAATATTTCTGACCACATATTAATCTATGTTGACACAAAACCACAAGCAAAACCCCAAAATGTCCTGGAAATAAAAGAAATCAGGTATGGAAGACTGCTATTTGGGATATCATTTTATACTTTTGTCCTCTTGCATATTTTTATATTGTTTTATGCCAAGCTGTTAGCAGTGATTCATTATATGAAATTGGAACATTATAGATTCAATACGGAAGCATTTGTCTTAGTGACAGGAAAGGATCCTTTAGGTCGCTGAGCCACTTCCCTGCAACTGCAGGAAATCACATAAAAGACACATAAGCCAGAAATACCTCCAGAAGCTTAACTCCATTCAGCAGCGTACCCCTGGATTTACAAACCCCTGACTATCCCACAATAAAATGAAAGCTGTCAGAGCTGAAGAAAAGCCTCAAAAGCTAATCTAAGCTGTAAATCTATGCTATAAAACAGAGCCCAGAAGCATTGACAGTGCACTAGGTCCTGGCACTAGCACAGACTTTGTGAGGTTCCATAAAACAAACATTCAGATCACAAATGTCTGGTGAGCAGAAAAACTCAAACTTACGGACAAGACATTAACGTCCACGTGTGTTGTCTTCTCTGCAGGGTCATTTAAAAAATGAAAATCCCTCTCAGCCTTTTTCATCCAAGCTCCAGTGCCCTCCCTGCTGTTGTATAACGCACTATGAACTTGAAAATGTTGCTTCATGTCTCCACAAGTGACACTTGGGGCTGCGTGCATATCATTGGAGTGAAAAGAGCACCCTAAAAGTAACAGATGGCATCATCAGTTCCTATTCTCACAGCAGGCCAAGCCATAAGAAGAACTTACTGAGTTGCAAAGGATTGTAATATAAATAGCAGTATTGTACTGTTACTTTTATTCCTTTGATATTCTGTAAATGAATTTGCCATAGACATTTTACTGTGTTTGATTAGAGCCTTATTAATCCACATAAAAGAATGATAAAGCCTTTCAGAGAGGATATCAAGGAGTAGGTATGGTATATCTAAAGGCAGGAGCTAGACAGTACAAAATCTAACTGCTTTGAGGCTACACAAATAGCCGACAAAAAGTGGGTTTATATTCACTACAGATATTCTTGCAGTGGCATAACTGAATTGGAAAATGCCTTGAGGTATCCTAACAAAGGAGATGGTATATAGCTATTTGGGATCGTGAAAAAATTTGGAACGTAAAATCTGTTAGAAAGTACCAAAAATTCAGTGACTCTGAGAATTTACCTCTTCAGCCAGAATAACTAATATGAAGATGGAGGGGAAAAAAAAAAAAAAAAGACAGAAAGCAAATTGCAACACACTGGCTAAGCAGGAAGAGTAATATCAAACCTTTATGTTCTTTGGTTAGGAATTCTGCTCAAGTTTCCATGTCATCTCCAATGCAGGAAAAAACACCTTTTGATTATCCAGAATTAAGACTGATTTCTAGATGGTGGCAATCAGGAAGAGTCATACTATCTTAAACTAAATATCATCTCAACATTAAGAATTGCTTAGCATCCTTCAAGGAACAGCAGATCACCTGGCAGAGATATGTTGCTTACCTGAAAAATGCCCTCCCAAGTGCTCAGAGCATCAGCTGCACTTCACTGGTACAGATGTCCTTGTAAAGAAGCTCCTATCCAGCTCTATTTGTACAGGTCTTTTTCCTTAGCAGCATTCTTCTAATGCTTTAACAGTGAAAAAAACCAAACAGAATTTGTGAAATGAACAGAGGGAAGCGTTGACCTTGGTCTGTCATCCCACCAACAATTTAAGTGAATTATGCATCCAGCTCCAAAGACTCTTTCTACACAGATGTCTAAATGTAAAGAGAAGAATTATATCACATAGCCAGCTTTCAGACCAATCTATTTAAGGGCTAGTACAATTAAAATAAAATATTTTTCATTGGAACAATTTGGGGTGCTATGAAGCTTTGGACAGTTTTTTGCAGAGGCAAAAAGAAAACTTCTGGGTTGGATGAAATCAGCTGACACAGGTGAGTGTTTGGAATGCTGCCTCTTAAAACAGGATAGGGCAAAAGTCCCACTCTAAACTCAACAAACCCATGCCCAGACCTTACTCATAATACTTTCAGTAATACGCCAGTGATGCGCCATTTATTTGTTCATTGTAGTCTTTAAATATTTTTAATACTGAAAAGAATTGTAACGAGTACACTGTGATTTTAGAAACTGCTATGTAACTCCTCAGACTGTGGTGGGTAACTAGAACTTCTAGGTGGCCAGTCAAAAAAGCCAAGACGTTACCTGGTTTGTCTGTGGACCCACTCATTGAGAGGAAAGATGAGAAGAGAATCCTGAAATTTTGCTTTCCAGGCAGGTGCTCCAAACCGCCAGACACTGTTTTTTCACTTCTGACTGAGGCTGCCGGCCAAATGCATGCTTAGAGGTACTTATAAATGTGTCTGTATTGCAGTCTCTTGGGTCTCAGGTTGTATCTCTCTAAATCCCTGAGAGAAAAAAATGCATTTGGAAGTGTTATATGATTATGAAACATGCATGTCTGATGAGAAGTGTAATTACATTGCATTTTGATATCTGTCAGCAGCAAATGGTGTTCTTATAGGCCAGATCATAACATATGCACTCTCAGCCCTAAACCTCACGCATTTCTCAGCTGCCATTTGAAGGTAATAATGGAAATCCATGTTTTAATTTATAATGTTTTCAGTGCCTGTTCTTACAGCCATTATATGCTTTGGGAATGAATGGCTGAATCTATCATCCTGTCTCCAGTTGAATCTCTAGAGGCATTTTACCTGAACCTTGCTGCTTTTTTCTCCCTCCTACACAGACTTGCTATATTTTTCTTTTTTTATAACCAGGCTGTATATTAACAATAAGGACATTAACTCATAAAAACATTAACTCATTGGGGGAAATATATACCAAGAGAGTGCATCCAACTCCTCCATGTATTTTGACATTCCATTTAGCAAATTGTGTTATCATTTTAAGAGTGAGTAATCTCAGCTCTGTGCAACTGCAAGGGAAGTAGAAGGCATGTGAAGAAGAAAAATGTAAAGACAGATAACACGTATCGAGCCTGTTTCAAATGATGTCAGAAGTGAGTGTCAAAGCACAGAGCTTTATCTCCCACACAAAAGACCTGGATACTGAAATACTAAGGGGCAACTCACATCACTGTGCCTGGCTGGTAACCACGACTGCAGCTCACGTTTCTCTGATCACTAAACTACATTTGAAGCTTTCATGCATTGGCATTACCCTGCATCTGCTACAGTTCGTACCCTTTCTTACCCTGCTCAGATGGGACCGGGGCCATGGCATCCCTACTTTGCTGTGAAGTTTGGTCTCAATTACACAGAGGTTGCCAGCCCTACATTTACCTGGTCACCACAGACTTGAGGCTGCAAAGGACCAGTGGGCACAAAACCTGTCTCGCGTTGCACTGAAATCAATGGATCACATAGCAGAAAAAAATCACTGCTTCAGCTACTTTAAGGTACATGTGTTTTTCTCATGCTGCCAGATGCAAAAAAAAATATGGGGTTGTTTTTTTTTTTTTTGCACAGCAATTTGGTGGAGTGCATGCCTGCAGCATAAGGGTTTCTATAGTTTCCCGTCAGAAACCTTGTCTCACACTGAACTTGTGTGCGGCGGTACTAGCAACAAACAGCAAGGAGCTTTTGAATTCACCCAAAAGGATGCAATGGTAAGCGTGCCTTTAGGGATGGCTTCACCTGTAGGGAAAGGCAAAAGAGGCAGCTTTGGGCAGAGGCAGGGCAGAGCGCAAGCGGAGAAACTCAAGGCCACACAACACTGTGGAGCAGGGGAAAGCAAACGGTGTGAGGCTGCTTTGACTGTAAAACTTGGTCACACTTAAAAGTGCTGTCATCTAACAAAAGAAAGAAAACACCACCATTTATTAGAAAATCTGTTAAGGAACCATGACTCGGAAGGACCGGGAGTATGGATACAGGCAGAGCACGCTAGCTCCTGTGCGCAGTCGGCTGAATAGCAGCCATTTAGCTGCATCAGCTCAACGTGCGCACGCGAAACACTACAGGGTATATTAGCTCTGGAACGGCACTGCCTTAATGCATCTCTGTACGTTTCCAGAAGGGATCTGGCTTGCACAGGAGCCAGAGCTTTTCCAACCATCAGTTTAGAAATGCCTCAAGAAATGTAAAACTGAAACCAAGGAGCTACTAACTGGAAGATTTTTTTTTTTTAATGAAGAAATGAAACAGCAGAATCTGATGGAAGTTTTGATGTTTCCTCTCAAATCCCATGTTAGCATTAGCACTAAACAGATGTCCCATATTCCGAAGAAATGGCAGGTTTGGCACCTCTTCACGGTTAGCAAATTTAATTATGGCTTCAAATGCAATAATGGAGCAACCTTGCTTGGCTATAATTGAATCTGCAATTGGCACCAGCTTTCCTTTCGTCACTGTGCCATATGGGGAATGGCAGAACAAGGTGCTGCATATGTTCCTGCTGAATTATACTGGGTCAAATCAGGGTCAGATTAAAATATTATGGAAAGCAGGGGAGGGACAATCAAAAATGAAGAGTGGGAATAAACTCAGTGTTTTCCTGCAATTCCAGTTTCTCTGACCAAATTATCTGGGATCCAACTGGATGTGAGCTCCAATAAAACAGCTACTTTAATTAAGAGAACTCCCAGTCTGTCTGAAATAACACCATGTTCTGGGCAGAAGATCAGGACAGGCAGAAGAGCTGGCATTGTCTGAATACAAGACAGTTCCGAGATAGGCATGAAGAAAGGAAAATAACCCTTTAAATATGACACAAATTCTGGGGGAAGAGTTTTCTCCTTTTGCCCCTTCCCAGAGTTAGTGACACTTCAGAAGATTTGGAACAGGGTGGAAAAAACACAACCCTTCCTGTCAACTTGCATCACATGTTTGCAACGGCATAGCAATTAACAGGAATAAAAAGAAAAATAATGCCTACCTTGTTATTTGGTTACATAAAATAGCCAGCTTAGGCAGGCCAGGTAGCAGTACCTATGAGCACGATTGCCTGACATTTTTCATTACAAGACCCCATTTTCTGTTGTTAGTAACTTTGCCAGACTTAAACCATTTGGGCTGAAATTCCCCTTGCTGACTTTCTGTCTTAGGCTGAGTTTATTTGCAATGTTTCCTTTCACTGTATGCACACTTATACCTAATGGGGATGGCTGATTCTGATACGGAGTAAGAAAAAGCAACCTATAAAATAATTGCTTCAACAACTTCGTAGCCCCAGAAAGGATAAATAACATTATAATAATCATTGTGGCATCTCTCCTGCCAAAAGAAGAGGAAAGCTTCTTGTGCAAGGCAGTTACTACTGAAAAAATTATCTGATGCTAATGCAAAACTGCTTACCTCCAGCCAATGTCAGCAGAATACATAGGTAATGTTCCAACCCCACTTGATTTTAATTTAGTAATACTCTGACACACAATCTTTTCTTTCTCCTTTTGAAACGAATGGGACTTTTCACATCCATTTAAGACTCCATAGTCTCAAAACCTCTTGTTCGTATGTTTCTTCAGAATTGTGTCCCCCATGACATCTCTTAAGGCACCAATAATTACAACCCACTTACGCTATTTACTATGTGAAAGCCTAGTTCTAAACCCTGACAGTGATAAGAAGTTAATTATTCTTATTTTCCTTTTTCAGTAATTTTTGCTTAATAATTTGAAATTATAATTTTTACAGATTTAGAATAAAACATGAAATTATGCCTGATAGCACTGAGACCAGAATCAACACAGGAGTCAAGGCATACTACACCACGCAGTAGTTATCTTCAAGAGTGGGCCAGTTGACTCTGCAATTAAATAACGTTGCCATGGCATCTGGTAGGTCTAGGGAATAGAACAGTAACACTAATTATGGAAGGCACAACTGGAAGACAGTTGCGGGTGACTGCTGCACTGGAATTTGGTCTCTCTATCAGAAAATAACAAAGCAGTTTATAAATATTAATAATGATTTGCAACACCTAGAAGTAAGGAAGAAGGCTGCACATTAGAGGGAAGAACAATGAAATAAGAAAGCTGTTACTTTCTATGGCAATATCTGTCCAGAGATACACAGCAAGTCATGACAGAGCCAAGGCACTGCAATCCTTAATTCCCTCCTGTGTTAAAAGCCGTTAGCGTTACCCCTCTAGATTTCTTTGTCATGCCTAAGGAAAGTGGGAATTTCTGTCACCTGGGACCAGTCTGTGCTTAAGCCTGGGCTGCTCTTACTCAGACTCACTCATTCAAGCCAAGCAGAGTAAAAGAGAAGATCCCAGGAATGTCATTAGCTGTTGTGGCCACCACACCCATTTGTTTCCATCACAAGAGCTCCAGAGGCTGGAGGTGATGCAGACTGTGGCACACATCGCTGGCCCTACGGAGAGGCTCAGCTCACTGCAATGCTCTGTTAAGCAACCTGAGGGAAGCACGTTACGTCAGATTTGCCTCCAAGTGCTTACTGAAGAAGACAGGACCTGACACATACAAGTAATTAAAAATATAACTGACCCTCAGTAACTTCATAGCATAATATCCAGTTCCTTCCAAAGAAGATCCCAAAGGGCTTTACAGAGGAAGCAAGCACCACTAGCCCCTTGAAGGGGGCGTGGAGGATGAAATGTCTTCTCAAGGATGCAGAGAGGGTGAAGGAGCACGAGGAAGAGGAGTCAGATGCCAGAAGTGCCAGTCCTGATGACTTTGGCCTCTGTCAGGGAGAACCCGCCAGCCCCTTTCCTGTTTCTGTCATGCCAAGGATTCTCCACTATTGCTTTAGCCGGTGCCATTTGTGTGTAGGACACTGATGCCAGTGTCATCGCGCCACCACCGAACACGCGCAGCCAGACAGAGCAGACGGCCGAATAACAATTCTCCCTCGCTCTCCCTGTTTCCCAGCTTCCCACCAACAGCCGCCATGTGCTGAGGAGCATAACCAGCACAGCGGGTAGCTCTCGTTACCTATTTTAAAGACACTTCTTTGAGCATTTTAGACAGCAGCTGCCTGGAAGATTACCGGAGGGAGAAATGAGTTTTTATTTCACAAGGGACCAGTCTTGGTTTCATGCCCCCTTCTTTCCCTAGTTTATATCTTGAACAAAAAGAATGGGAGAAATTCAAAGACAAAATATTCTCAGTTCACCTCAGGGGGAAAAAAAACCCCAAACAAAACAAATAATGAGACCTGAAAACTGCACAGTGTTGAGCTGAAGTTCCTTATAACTGTGCACATCTGAAAACACTTGCAGACGGCTCTGTGGTGAAATAAGCTGCATGTTAATATCGTCCTTGAAGCAGCACGAACAGAATGCTTAAAACTCAGTAACCAGGAATAAGGGCAAGAGTCTGGAAGATATATTTCTTCATTACCATATCTGGATATATTACCCTATAAAATAATTCAGTATTTTCAGAGAGAGAAGAAAATCTACAGTGATGTCCTGGATGCCAGTCTGAATCCATACTGGTAGTTTCTGAGTTGTTAAGAGCAGAGACCCTCGCTTCGAGAGGCAGCGCGTGGCTTCACACCTGCTTGTCTCAGCTGCAGCCCGGTGCCAGTTCTCCGCCTGACTTGTGGCAGATGCTGCTGTCCCCAAAACGCACAGGGTGAGACAGAGCGAGACATCACGCCTACAACTGCTGTCTGGAAGTATGAGATGGAGGCCAAGCGACCAAGACTTCAAAGGTCTCTACAAACCAGTTTGTAGGACTTAAGCTGACATGTGGGCACATATTTTAAAGCACGTTTCTTCAAAGGAAGATATGTGCTTTAAAATTCCCTACCTGAGAGCTATCACTGATGCCAAGGTTGCGATGGTAAGTAGTTTTCATTGCTTTGATTGAACATTCTTGGGTATGGCTACTCCCTGGGCAGAGTGGCTTTTAGGCAGTTATAAATTTATGCTCGGCCTTTTTATGTAACATTTCTGGGACTTTATGTGAGACAACATAAAGCTGACAACAGCAGCTTTATACTTGTGTGCTCGTCAGCACGCTTGCAGCAAATTAGCTATTTGCTCGGAGAGGAGGGAGTTTATCCATCTCCGTGCAGCCCAGCTGGGCAGCCTCGTCTGCTGGCTGGAGCCATCACCCCTGAGCTCACAGGAGTCTGTTTTACTCCACGATCAGAGGAATTCCTTTGTCTCCTTAATACATTTGCTGTATAAGCAGATAAAAGACAGAGCCGCATGTTCCTAGTTCAATTACTTTAAAATAATGATGATAAGAGTCAATGCCTATGTCATTTGTCTCTTGACTCCATATTAGTTCAGCATGTCAATGTAACCTTCCCCAAAGTCTCCTGCAGCTAAGATGATTACAGAAAGATTATCCTATCCTATGTCAAATTTTATGCTGCGGCTCAGCAAAGGAACTCACGCCAGGTCCTGGATGCTGCAGTCTCTCAGTGGGACTTTCCAAGGGACATAAACATAGCCTATAATTCTTTGGAGGACAAGGGGGAATTCCATATACCGCATCCTACTGACAGAATGGGTCTTGCCATGTGTATCAGATTCACCTGGAGGACACTGCAAAGCTATCTGCTACTCTAGAATAAGGAGAGAGCTGGTATTTGAAAAAACAAGCATTGGGACATACGTTATTTTGGCCCTCCACTTAACATACACAAGATGTTCAGATACAGCTTTCTCATATATTGCAGTCTCAGTCTACTCATCACCAACAGCAGAGTCCATATGACATGGCAAGCTATAAAGCATAACACAGGCATAAATCACGATGAATTCACAGTCCCTCTTAGACACAACACTGCTGATAAGTAGTATTTTTATGTCAATATTTTGTACTTGTACCACATATCCATATGAGGTCAGAAAGTTTGTGCCATGTTCCTGAAGGGGATGCCATGGTACAGAGCAGCGGACTGACCAGCATCTGCCAACTGGGAAGGACAACCCATGCCTCTCCTTTCCTTTTTCCTTTCCTTCATGGTTAATGGTTTCACTAAACCTTGAGTTCAGTCAAATCCCACATAGAATTCTGAATGTAATACATAGTGTAAGGGATTTATTGTGTCATAATAGATGCAGTGTTAGCACAATTAGATTTTATGTTGGCTGTACATATCTGGAATATAAAAGAACCTGCTTTAAAATGGAATCAATTTCTAGGACGTACATTTACTGCAAAATAAAAATTAAGACATTGTTAGAAAGACCACAGCCACATTCTCAGTTCCTGGATTAACATTGTGCTCTTTCTGCAAAAGCACAGGATATAGTGGGCTTCTGTGCTCAGCAACAGGGGGACGTGCTCCAGCAGTGGAGATAATACAAACGGGCTAGGAAAAACTCCTAAGTAGTAAGAAATGGCTCTGCTTCTTGAAAAAGATAATTTACCAGATTTTCCCTGCACAACTTTGTACCTGAATCTTCAGTGATCTAACATATAGTAACTCACTTTAAAGGAGCTCCTTGTCACCCGGATGATGATCTCAGCTAAATCTAAGCCCAATTTCCACTGGAAAAAATGCTGTTTGAATCTGTCCTCATTTTATGGTGTGGCCATTAGAGTGACAAAGTTCACTATGCCAAATATCTCAACAGCTTGTTGTGTTGCTGAAAAACCTCTGACAGTCTGGGCTGGAATCCTGTATTCAGGATCTCTCAAAGTCTGCAGCCAGGCAGAAACCAAGGGCAAGATGTTGACTTTAGCAATCCCAGAGATACAAGATAGATGAAGCCTCTTGAGTTATTAAATCCATTTCCTTGCTGCAAAATTCCTTTAATTAACCCTTGAGTGCCCTGTCCCTGCTCAAACCCCAGGGATGCAGATTTCCAGGGGAGCCTCCTCGGACTCCTGGGAAGGAGCCGACCCCATCCCAGCACCCTTCACCTTCCCGACAGTCCAACACTTTACCCTGTTTTACTGCTCAAAAGCGGAGAGCACAAGCAATTGCGCTAACAACTTCAGTCTTTGCTAAAATTGAAGCTGTGTGTAGCTTTTACAAGCCCAGCCATTACGCTGGTTATTCCATTAACAGCCATTAGAGTCCTGCAACTGCAAAAAGGAAATGACTTTGTTCTCTATCTGGCACGCTGAGCTTGCGAGCTTGGCCCGAGAAAGTACCTGGAGGACGGGCCTCAACCTGCAACTTCCAGAGGTAATTTGGACTCGGTGACTAAAGCAGTAACATGGAGCAATTTTTCTTTGTATTGTAGCAGTATCCCATTTGTATGAGCAGGTCTTACAGAATGAAAAAATGATGATTTATTCTCATTTTAGTAGGAAAATTCCCTCTTCTCATCAGTCTTTTATAACACTGTAGCAGACCTTCTGGAGATAAAGCTGGGCTAACAGCACCTGGTGGAAGTCCTTCAGAGGAAAGAAAGAAGTTCCAGTGGCTTTTTGATTAAATTCTTATAGACAGAAATGAAAAATAATACGGGTCCCTGATGTCTCCATATCATAGCGATGGCTGTACTGGTTGTTAGAAGGATATTCATGTCACAAACATTTCTGCAGGTCTACTCTATGCAACTCGTTTTAACTCTCCACCACTCCTGCCAACTGTGAGACAACCAGCCTAGATTATTCAAGGATCTTTGCTTTAAAAAATGGGAGCTTACAGAGTTTTAGTTAGTGAGCTAGCTCATAAATTCAGTATTTCAGGTGGCAGCCCTTAGCAGAGAAAAACCACCCCATTAAATCACGCTGGGTAAGAAACTGTCATTTTCGTGAATCACGAGAATTACTAATTCTATGATAATGTATGCGTATATGAGAAAGGTAATTCAGTGGGAGTTTTAGTTTCATCTTTACGGCGTCCTTCAGAAGATTATGATCCTTACCGCTTTTCCCTGTTGTCCGCCCAATTTCCAGAGCGGCTGTTAAAAGTTTCAACAGCAGCAGTTAATAAAGACAAGCAAAGTATAAACCTTTGCAAAACTCAATCCTGTTTTGCTAATCCCAATTTCTGGCATTAGCATCTAACCTTCATACAAACCTCCTATTTTTTAACCTCAGGGAACACGCAAGCTTCTCCACCGTCCTCATTGAGCATGCATTTACCAACGTGATGCACTGCCCACGTCCCGGGGCTGTCCCAAAGCTTGCATGTGCTTTAATACCTGTGGGCCACGTCCTCCGTGACCTTGTACAAAAGCTGGCACTCACATTTGGAGGTAGTTCAGGAAAATCAGATGATCATCCAAAAAGGGAACGAACTCATGTGCGCCCATGCTTAGCGTACACCCAGGAGGTAAGCTCTTGCTTGCACGTGAGCGCTTTCTATTATTTACAGATGAAGCTAGTCAGGACTGCACGTTATATATTATTAAGACCTTTGAATTTTAAATTAGAAGCTATTTGTAGCCTAATACATATGATTGCAAAAATTACAATTAATTAGAGGACAAGTATTCTTATTAACTATGAACTGAAATTCTCACTGTCCAGTGGATAAAAAAAAAATTAAAAAAAAAATCAAACAACAGTCCACCCTTAAAACAAATTCAAGAGCAGAGCAAACCACCCTATCTGAATACTGCACACGGAGCTAACTTTTGTGTAGGTTCTGGTAACAAATATTTAATTTTGCACTCAACTGTTATTTGGTGAGAGATGTGGCAGTAACTTCTATTTTACCTTAATTGTTCTGAGAGATACAAATATATGTGAAAGATCCAAGAAATTTTGCCATCTCACCATTACACATAAAATATATGAATCTTCTCCCAGATCAAATATAATTGCACTGTTAAGGAGATACTAAATGAATGCAGACAAATTTGATGTATTAATCCACCTGAAATAATACATGTTACATGATTCAGTATTAGCACATTTAATGGGAAACTGCATGAGTCCAAAGTGTTGGTAATTTCAGGTCCATAATTTAAAAGTACGTGATTTAATTCACGTAAAGGAAGAGATAAAAAGCAAATTTGTTCTTTCCTCCACTAATGAAATAGTACTTCAAGGTGCAATAAAGAAAAACTTTGGCTACACACTTACTGCAGTCCGTGTTTGGAAATGGCATACACTGTTCTCGATTCATAAAATCTTGCATGTGTTTAGGTACTAAAGAAGAAGTTGATGCCAGGTTTTGTCACCAGTATGTGCGAGACAAGTTTATCCATTTTTGCATTAGCAGATGTAAATTGCTGGAGGCAACTATTAAGCAGAAATAAACATGTGTTGCCTTTTAAACACTGTCATTGCTATAACAGACCAATGGTATGATTATAAATATGGCCAAGGGGCTTTCTTTCTGTGAATTATTCTAATTCATTTTCAAAGTACTGCTCACGTATGTTCTGTCCTGCTTCAAATATGGTCCCTGAGCCTTTTGTCTTCAGAGAGCCCAGTTTAAACAGTGGGGCCGGGGGTTATTCTCTGGTACATCTTACTGGGTATTTCTGTTAACTCCCCTCACCCTCGTTTGCAAGACACTTAACTACCCTTTTACTTCCCCCTCATAACAAACGAAAAGACAAGCAGAAAAAACTGGGATTGAGCTACAAAGAGATTAAGGACATGTCTGCACTGTGCAATGGAGCGCGGTGAAAACAGTTTTAGGGAATATGTGCTTGTGTAATAGCTGCCGCAAACAGTTTTGCCCACTGCACGGTACTATGTCAAGGCGCTACTCAGGTCCAAAAAACCAGGGCTAATTAGCACCGTTACCCTTGCACAACTGTCTGGAGCTGGCTTGCAGCATCCCCACAGGCTTGCTCATACCAATGTGCAGAATTACTTGCTCAAGGTCACACCAGAAATCAATGGCAGCAGCAGGAAAAGAGCCCAGATGTCTTAATATCAGCCCTGGCTCAAAGTCACCGTGCGCTTTCCTTCCCAGGCACAATAACCCTCTTTTTGCAGTACACAGACAAGGTATTGGAGAAACTGCACAACTCGTAACACGTGTAGTGAAAAAGCAGTACGCACATGACCAAATCACAAGAGTATCGCTTAACTACCAAACTGTTCTGGTCCAGGACAATGGAAAAACCTGGCCCTTTGTCTCTATCACAGTCATGGATCTGTACAGGTAAGTCGCATCTCTATTAAACAGTTGAGAATTCGCACAGCCTTGAAAAGTAAATGAAGTTTTTACTTGGCTACGAACTGCCATGTTTGCTCATGTAAGAGCCCTGAAGGGCAGCCCCTGCTCGGGATGGTGCAGCGATAAATCCCGAGTTTCTCCAGTTGCTGCTGCGTCTCCACTGGAGATCCTCCTCACTGGCACTTCTGTGGCCAGCAGCAGGATCTGACTCTTAATACATGAACTAGTGACACTTAATGCCTAGAAGGAGAAATTCAGTTATCTGCCAGCAACTAAAATAACACTGTGCAGCTTGTCATACCCAGTCCAATTTGTTCCATAGTTTTGCAGAGACACCAGGGAAATACTCCATTCTCTAGTTCAGCAAGCTTCATCTACAGTATATACTGCTTCCTAAAGAGTTGCTACAGTGATGAAGAAAAAGAAGAAAGAATAGAGGCGTAAAACAAAAAAACTACAAACTTTCCACCACGACTCCCCACCAACTTCTAAACGAATTTAAATCTAAAGCCATTTTCTCTTTGAGACAACTACCAGTCTCTTCCGCTTTCTTAAACTACTTGCTTTGGTACGATTCTGCACTGATTTATACTTGCCTTTGACTTCACTTGTTTAGGTATAAGTGATGGGAAAAATGGCTCTAAATTTCATTGCTTTAAACATTTCTCAAATCCATAGATAACCCAGGCAGACTGACTTTGTAAGTTATTGTCATCTTTGTTTCGCAAAAATCACAGTAGTTGAAACCATTATTTTTTTTTTCCATGCACAAACAGAATTCATATCCTTTCAGCTTAAATCATTTTTAGATGGTGAGATGCAGAAGTATATACAATGACAAAGCAGAGTGGGTTTTTCTCAACACATTTGGAGCAAAACCAAGATGGAACTGTTTTAAGCACGCAGCAGACTCCCAGAAAATTGCACTCACGGTACACAGCAGATGTAATAAATTTCCATGCCTCTAGCCAGAACATCCAAGTGCTGGTTTCTCTGCCCCAAACCAGCAGAGTAAGAGGGACTTCAGATAAAAGGTTCTTTTTAGGGCCATTTTTCTTCAATTCATTGCCACTGACAAGGAATTTCTCCTGATTTTGTAAAAACTCTTTGTGGGAAGTTTGGCAGCTGCTGGCACAGGGGAGAAGCAGAGGTAACTATCCCATTCCCCACAAACACCCTCAGGGCTCTCGTGAGCAGCACAGGGACTTTCTGCAGATGCCAGTGGAGATAACAGAGCCCTTTGAAGGGAGGTTACAACAGCAACGATGAACTGGATGAGCAGTCAGGAAGAAATGAGCAAAGGAGCTACCTAATTTTTCTTTTGGGTATTTTGTTTCATAAATCTTCAGACGAGCCAACAACTTTTCCATTTCGGAAATCAAATCTCAACAAAACAAAAGATGCTATATCTGTCTGCCCACAGAGCCTATTACATAGCCCGCAGTTATGCCATCTCTTCTTGCTACTGATACTGAAGAAGGAAAAATTAGAGCACATTTGATGATGTGCAAGCCCCAGAAGGATCCAGACCACACTAATTTAAGGTCTCTCAGTGCTGACAAGGAACAGCTATTACTGTGTGTACTTACAAACTAGAAGAAAGGGTTCCTTCAGTGGGAAGAACTGAACAGCTGCTTCCCTGGAGGGTCTTAACTTTTTAAAATCATGTTAAGGAAAAGAAGAAATCAATGAATACACTTGTTAGAGGAGCAAGTCAGAAGCTATGGCCCTGCTGAGGCCAGACCTGCCCCAGGGAGGTTAAAGATGGGCCCAAGATAAGGCTTATGGACTCAGACCGCAGAAATACAGTGAGGCTGGTAGAGAGCCAGAGAGTGTGACGGTGCCTGGCCTCTCCTGGAGACCTCTCCCGTACGACAGGCCTCACTGCGGAGGCAGGCCTGGCTTCTAATGGCAGATTTTGTCACTCACCTGTGAAGTCATCATGAAAATAATAAATAAAATTTGAAGGCTCCCTGTTGTGACTGCACGTATAGGTTTTCAGAACTCATACTGTCCTTGACTGGAAATCCGGGGAGCGGGTCTTTACCCTGCCTCAGTCACACTTTACTTGCGACAGCCTTTCCTTTAATAATAAAAAGCAGCCTGCACTGCTTCTTACAATGCTGATCCTGTGATGAGTATTTCAAAACCACTTGCTTTGTTCATTGTTATTTTAACTGGGTGGAAATATGTGACAAAATCAACCAAGAAACAAAGCTTTCTATACTGTCACAGAGCCCGTGCAGGGCTGCAAACCCGCCTTTCCTGCCTGCCTGGGACGGATTCCTCAAGCAATCCATGTTAGCTGCTAGCAAATGTCCTCCGAATGTGCCACCTGGCACAACTGCTCATTGCTTCCTAATCCTCCTGGAATAGCATTTTCCAGACAGCTCCTATCATACACCGACCATTCTCCATATGTTTGCAAAATGAAGTCAAAGACAAATTTGGTTTGACATCTCCTGCAAGAATTCTTTATTGTCAAAATTTGGCAGAAGAAAAAGACAGTGCATTTCTGACCTAATGATTTCCCTCCCTCTTCAGGTAAATTTTTACGTTGGGAGACATTTGCATCTCAAAGCTTATTTTTCTTAGATACTGAACTCCCTGCAAAAAAATCCAGCACAGCATTACATGACAAAGGGTAACATGTATTCAGTCAATTTTCTCCTCTGTCCAAGCTATGCTGAAGGCAGACAAGTTCATAGCGACTCTTGCCTCTGCACCTCTCCAAGTTCCTCCCTGATTTGTGGCATAAAGTGGCTCCAGGTCACAGTTGATTTAGCTTACTCTGCTGTGGCAAAACTGCAGGAGCTATTGCAGCAGCTGGAACATCTAAAGATTTGCAGAGCTCTAACCATAACTGCCATTCCACATCTATATTTCTGATATTTCCGTGCATTTAAGTTATTTCCTGGTGGGCACATCTGCTGCATTTATGGCCTCATTCTACCACTGTGGAGAAGACATTACCTCGTATTCCTGAACAGGAACTACTATGGGAAGGCGTGAAAGCCTCCTTGTTCATGCCAAGTACTGCAAGGATCTCTCACTGCTAGTAATGCCAAAATTCATGGCCTCAAAGAGAGGGGCCTTGCACAGAAATGAATGGCTCTTGGAAGTCCTGACCTCTAAGTCAGCTCTCAGCAGTTGTGAAGGGAACTTCACTTTAAAGTTTTTGCTACGGAGTCCAGTCTAATAGCAAAGACTAAGATGAGATAAATTTACAAGTCCCCAGTTCCCACAATTGATTATACAGTTTGCCTAGGCAGCTAGTTGAAATACAGACATCTACAGATGGATGCATTTAATCCCATACGCAAGGAGCCGATTTTCTGGAGGCTACAAGTTCCCTGTTTTCATACGGAAGAATTGTACCACAAGCAGAAGGAACAAACAAGATCTTGTGATTAACATGCCAATAATTTCATGAAGAAAGCACAATTCCTGCTATAGATTCATAGCATGAGTTTTGTTGAATGTCTCATTTTCCTACCTACAAACCGGCAATGGGAATTCCCCCGTGTCCTGCTGTCAGTGTGGACCGCAAGGTCCTCCAGGCGGGACCTATTTTTCAGTTGGTCCTTATATCACGCTGTGCTCCAGGATGTTCCAGTCTTGGTGGGGTCTGTGGCCTCAACTGCGCTGGAAGTGATGATGATACAGCTCCTCCAAGGATGACCTTGTCTCCTATTCCTCAATTTCCTACTTACTCCAGCAGTCTGTTTTAAAGTAACATTTGTTCAGGGTGATGAGTCCTTGGTTGAAGTGTTGTAGGAGTTCTTTAATTACTTGTAAGCCCAGCTATTTGCAATTCAGAAGCTCATGTTACAACATTAAAAGGCTTTGACAAAGTAATGTGGAATTTCTGGAGCAGGCTCCAGCAACAGAGTTTCTCCTTTTTATCTTGTATTTCAGGGAAGAGTGACAGAAAAAGTTAAATGCTGTTTTTATTTAGTGCTGTTTGATTGAAAGATTAAGGGTTGAATTTCTAATCTGAAGAGCAATTCTCAATGGAGATGCAATATTTGTATCTATTAAGGACAAGGTGCCCCTGAAATTGCAATCTGCTGCTCTTCAGAAGTTTTAAATGTCAGGAAATTATACCTTTCTACCTTCTCTACAAAAATATATGTAGTTTTATGATAACAAAAGTGACTCAAGCAGAATATACATGTATTTCAAATAAAAAAATGTAACCCATTTAACCTTCAAACAAGGTGTCTCTTCCAGCCACTAGCAGCCTCACAATAAAGCAGCTGTTGATGCTATTTCATGGCCCCCTCCCTTTGTAGCATGCAAATCCTGTTACTTGCAGCTGAATTTCCCATTCGCAAGCCAAAACCTTTCCAGTTCCAGATCATCCCAGTTCTGCTGTGCAGCAAGTGGAACGTGGGGATAACTATAAGGCAAACATTTGGAAATGAACAGTGTTAAATCCCCCAGACATCATCTACATGAGGAAACATCTCCGTCATCATTCTGCAACATCCTCGTGCCAAAGGACATCCTCTCCTCCTATGCTAGGAGTCCAGAACAAACAGACTCTCCTCCTGATCCCTGCAAAAGCCAAATATGTCTACAGGGCCCTAGGAAGACTGCTGTAGTGGTAATGGAGATGTGGAGAACAAAAAGTTTACATCAAGCTATAAGGGATGAACACCCAGACACACATGAGCTTGCTTTAACCTAACCAATCTGCATAAAAATGTGTCAGCACAGATTTCAGCATGGACTGATGTCCCATCAACACCCCAGCTCCCACACGAACTCGGAAAACTAGCAGTAAAGTTTAAGTTGCCATAAACTCCGTTTTTCACCTGAAGTAGCTCAGCCATGCCTACAAGAGCTGCGTTCCCTGCTCCAGGTGTCGCACAGCCATAGCCTGAGCGATCCCGTCTGCAGGAACCGGTGCAGAGAAGAGATAGCCTTGGCTGAGTCGCAGAATGGTGGCAGCGAGATTGCAGGAATGGAGATGGTCCCGGCCCCCTCGCGAAAAGTGGGTTTATCTTAAAGGCTGCAATTACAGCTCAACATGATTGATCATCACCATGACAGACCCTGAGACACGAAGCTGTCAAACTCATCATCTGTCACCCAAACAAAACGCTAGTGATCTACAGACAGACCTCCCCTCCCCCAGCAGATTCATTCAGATCATTATAAAATAGCTGTACCCAAGTCTGATGGTTGCGATTAACTCATGGAACTGTCAGAGGTTTCAAAAACATAACAGTCAGGCTAGAGAGAAGGGGAAATGACAGACAACAACAAAACCCCAGACATTTTAAATGAGGAAAAAATGTTTCAGCCTTATTCTCAATAAGATAATTTCTGTCTGGAAAGCATTGTGGCTATTTATACTAAATATTATAAAGCAACTGCCCTAGGCCGTAGCAGCTTGCATCCTAAATTGGGCAAAGGTGGTGGTGGCGGCACCCTGATTTTACAGATGCAAAACACAGGCACAGAGAGAAGAGGTGACTTCTACAAAACAAGCATGACAAACACATGAACTGAATTTGAGCCCAGATGGTATATGGGAATGTTTTAACTGAAAGCTTTCCCTTTCCTGTCAGTGAATTTCCTGACTGCATACATCTAAATTCCTGTGGCTTTCGCTGCATTCACAGATTCGGATTCCTTCTGTTTCTACCAAATGATGTAGGCTGCCCACTTAGAAGCAAAAACTACTAAGGCTGTTAGAGTTATTTCTCTCTCTTTCCATTTCCTTAAAGGAAACTGACTCCAGGCATCAAATACAAAGGCAGTTCTTGTGGGAACTTTCAAAGTTGCTTTTATGTCCGCCCATCTTTGTGCTGAAGTCACAGGCTGAATTGCTGCTGGCAGAGAAGGACGGGCAGAGCGTGAATCCAGGTAGTGCGTAGGCGTTCTTGGGTAGCAACTACAGGCACTTATCCTGCACAGAGCAGGCAGGATGCTCGTGGCCCCGACCCCAAACTCTGCATGCTCCATCTATGGGAGCTGGGTTGGGGTATTTAGGTGTGCCTGGCAGGCAAACACCAAGGCATGGTGGAAGACCACTCCCCTGATAACACATCTTGGGAATCTGATGCATCTACACTAACTGCTTGTGTGCTAGAAGCAGGAGATAAGAAAAGTTGTATTCTAGTAGGCAAATGGGTTAGATGGAGCCTACATCTTTCTGCCTGAGCACAAGGATGTAGCAGCTCCACCCTTGTATGGACACACCAATATTGGATTACATGGTTGGAGAGTCTGGCCTGATTTTGAGGGACTCCATTATGCATCCGCAGGCATCACAGGTCCGCTGGAGCAGGAAGTTTATAGTGCATGCTCTTGATGCTAAGTAAAATTATAACAACGTCTGGCATCCTGCCTCTAGCATAACCTAAAACGAAGCTTCCTAAACTGATGCTTCAGAGGGCAGCAAAAGAATAAATAAACCCCTTAGTAATATATCTAGCCAGCCGTACAATGCTTTACATGGAGAAAAACATCTTTCCTGAGCCCAATAGGAAATCATTTTGTGCCCTGAAGCATGAGATTTGTTTACCCTTAACTTAACATGCATAATGCGAGTTTTGTCTCTTTGCAATGAAATTATCCATTCCCTTTATAAATCTGGCTCCTCAGATCCCCCTGAAGAAGCTTATGGCATAACTTGTAGAAATAAACCACTGGAATGAAACCGTGAGGGAAATTACTGTTATTTCTCCTAAACTATCTCAACACCTGTAAAGGTTGGACAAAAGTTCACACGCACATCCAGACAAGCACTTTCCTGAGCAGTATTTTCCTGTTAACACTGGCATACTAAAGTGCTGGCTAAATAACAAGATATATATTTATATTTAATTCCCCTTCAAATGCAGCACACTGAAAATGCAAATAAGAAAGAAAACTGAAGACACTGGTCTGCAGTCAACACTAGAGATTCTGGACTTTTTCTTCTTGTTTTGAAGACAGCGTTAATTTTGGAGGCTGACATTAAGAATACCACGGACACTTCAGACAAACACCATTCCTTAGTGCGCGGGGGTCACACCACTGAGGACCATCAGTGGGGTGAGCCATGTACACAACAGTGCAATTCCACTGTACGTTTTAAAGACCTACAGTTTTATAGAGGAGACATAGCTTTTACAGGATAGTTAAGGACTTCCATGGCAAGATTCTGCTCACAGGCCTTTTCCAGAAATGTGGATTTACACCAAAGATTAATTTGTTCTAGCAGCCTCATGGTGTTTTGGCTGCCCCTGCATTTCCCACACACAGATTTAATCAAATCTCAGATGCTCTTTTTCTCTCATGGAAGGGAAAAGGGTAGGAAAAGCTGCTTGCAAAGGTTAAAGATCTTCTTTTTGAAGGCTCACCAGTGAGAACAGAAATCATTATTCCAGAGAGAATTAATACTGCTAATCCATAGCTGATACACTCGTAAATATTGACGAGAACAATATTTGCTGAAGGGCATAATAAATATCTTTCATATTCACATCCAAACAACCATGCAGGAGAGTAAATAGCATGGTCATAGTAGCACGGCTAGGTTTTTTTCCTTTCTTGTACCTGTTCGTGTGCTGTGGTTGCCTATCTCCATCACATCCCTGGTATTAAGTCTTGCAAGAACTTGTTGCCGTTCCCAAGGGCATTATTTCCATTACAAATAGTGACTGCGCTGTAGCAAGACACAGGAAAAAAAGAAAAATCATCAGTTGAGGCAATGCAGAGACAGTGGGGATTCATGAGGGCTACTGCCAGCCTGGTGAGGTTAAAGTCCCTAGGCTCCTCTTTGCAGTTAATAAAGAAAGATAGGCCCTCGCAGCTGAGAAGTCTGAGCACCCAAACTAAGCTCTTGGTCTGACCTGCCTCTGAGGTGCAGGATCCTGTCTTCGTTAACTATGAAGGGAGCCCAGGTAAATAAACCGTAGTGAACAGGGGCCTCGCACCATCTACTTCATTTATTTGGCTTGGATACAATTCACAGCATGCAAAGTTGGGATTCCAGGTCCTACATAGACCGTGGCCTTCGGGCCACTACAGACAGTGATTTGGGACACCCGAACTGGGGTGTACTTTCATGCCCGTTGTAAGCCAGCCCCACTGCTTCTACTTTTTTAAAATTTTTAATCGGTTTCATCTGAGATGGCTCCTGGACTGAGTTGCCCACACAAGCACCCAGGTGCCAGCCCCTGCTCAGTAGCAGTTTGTGTTTACATCACCCTAAAGCGGTTACGAAACTGCAGCCTCAGGTACTGGAAGCCAGATGATATCAATATCCTCCTGCTTCTCTACTGCCGTGATCATTTTGATCGCTGTATCCTTAAACCAGTCTCCACCAGTCACCCTGGTGTATCTCACTTCTTGCCAGTACTCAAGAAAAGGAATTTCAGAGAAAGACAACCAATATAAAAATTTCATTATTGCTATAGGACAAATTCTATAATAAAGGCTTAAGGTAGGATACAAAACCTATATGGGGAGAGAATGTCTCCACTGCAGAGAATGTGCACCAGGAAAGCCAGATAAAGGATAGGAGAACACCTTATCCTTTGTTCAACAAAAGGCAAATTAATGGCTTACCTTGCTTTCTATGTGAGCTTTTACAAAAAAACCAACCAATCAAAACCAAACAAACAAAAAAAAAAACCCTCTCATGCAAGCATTTTTGTTAAAAGTGTTTGTATGTTTATCCCGATACAAACCATCAAGATCACAGCTAAGCTATCACAGCCAGCCAACCCAAATCACAGCTGGCTAGTCACAGTCAGCTCAAAGGAAGAAATAAAGAAAATTTTCAAAGAATCAGTCATCTAATTAATTCAAGGTTGTAGTATTATGTAAATAGATATCGGAAAAGGAGAAAGCCCTAAATGTGTTAACATTCGCTCATGCAAATATTGACATCGAATCCAATAGGATTACTCCCCTGAGAAATGTTAAGTGTACATCTAAGTCTCTGTGGAATTTGGGCTTAGGTTTATTGAATAAATAGCTTTCTGAGAATTATTATTTTTTTATATGTATTGCATCATCTGTAGGAATACTGGTACAATAATTTGAATATTACAGAAATACTGATTTTATAAAATATTCAGCTGGTCTCCTAATTCAGGTGAGGGATAAAACAGATACTCATAAAATGAATTCAGGAAATATGACAAACTTAGTCACATTATAACAAACATGATTCATTCCCTTAGAGTAATCAGGTTTATTAAAAACAAAGGCTAGTTAATATTTTATATTTGCAAACATCTTTTCCCACTAAAGCCCTAAAGCATTTTGCAAGCTACAACATCTTTCGTGCAGTCCCTCCTCCCGTGAGCCCCAGTTGCACAGCTCTCAGCTGAGTGCCCAGCCGCCATGCCACGCAGCGGCAGCAGCCCTGTCAACCCTTTCGCGAGGCACGAGATAAACCCATTAAATTTCATCTAAATAGTACTGCTGACATCCATGTTAATTCGATTATTACAGCCTGGTCAAAAAAAAGTCCTGTTTCCACTGAAATGAACGGCAACCAGGAAAACCGAATGTGCTGGCACGTGTATTAGGGAACACGTATATCAGGGAACAGGTGTATCCTCAGCTGGGAAGCCGCGCTTCAAACCGATGGCTCAGACGTGGCTACGTGCAACAGGAGTCGGAGGAGAGGTGGACACACACATTCAAGCTTTCCATTTGCTGGACGGAATCTCAGTGGAAGGGGGTGGTGAGTGGGAAGAAGCGGAGGAAAGCAACTCCATCGAGACAGCATTTCTCATCAGAGAAACCCACCCGAGTACCAGGAACCAGCACAACCAACAACGCCCAGGCTCAAGCCCGGCTCTGACTCCAGCTCCCGGCGAACCCCCGTGGGCAGGCGGCGTGGGCAGCGCTCGGAGCGCGGCGAGCGGCCGGGAGGAGGTTTGGGAATGAAGCGCCGCTAGAGGCCAGTGGAAGCTAAGAAATGCCTGGCAGAGCCCACGGGGCTGGGAAACAGGCTGGGGGGGGCTGGAGAGATTCGCTCCAGGAATTTCAGAGCCGGTAAATAACTGCCCACGCGTGTTTCCACGCATCGTGACTTCTGTGTGCAGCAGGCAGAATCTGACCGGAGAAGATTCACGAGGGGAGAGTGCTACATGTTGCTAAGGTGAGGGCACGCTGAAATGTTTGGAGATTAACCCACATTCACTGCCAAGGAGCTGCCCCCCCCCCCCCCCCAGCCTATCCGCAGGCAGGAGCCGCAGCCACTGCGGTCGGTATTTAAAGAGTCTGATGGGCGTAACGTGCCGAAATGTAATTGTTATGACTCAGAAAAAATTAATCAGCTAGCAAAAAAGGAGACAGCTGCTTCTCTGATTCCATTTACATCTAATTTGTAGTGTTTACCTAATATCTTAGGTGCATTTCCAAAGACAGCTAAGAACACATTTGCATTTCAGCGACTGCTAAGTAAAAGTAGGTTTAATTTTACATGAGTACTAACTCTACCATTGCTGGCTAAACGGCAGGGATACAGACGGGGGGATGGGGGGCACGAAGGAAAATTGGAAATCTCTGTTCTGGGTTGCAGAACATGCTGCATAAACTCACACTGGACATATCTGTTTGGATGAAGACCTCGCAAAGGCTCTATAAAAGATCACAGAATCATGGAAGACATAAAAGATGTTGTCATAGATTAAATACAAGCATGTCAATTAACCATGATCCTGAAGAAAGTACTTATCTAGAAAAACACTTAAGATATTTAACTAAGCATACCAATGTGGTTAACCTTAGGATCATCATATACACATCTTTAAGTGACATTCCTTGAGCAGCAATATGACACATCCCCTCTCCTTCAGGGTAGTTCCAGGTTGAGACATCTCATGGTTTTAGCCCAAGTTTTGTGCCATCTCTAATGTAATTTATATTCTGCTCATGTATCTCCCATTTATTTAGGACTAGCCTACTCCTTGCAAGGCAAAATATGTATAAAAATACATCACAGCTGCCACTGCACCTTTCACACCTAAGTGTCCCGGATCACTTTACAACCATGAGAAGAGTCCCAGCATCACTGTGAAATGGCTGCATTTAGATTTACAGCTGTAGTCACCTACTATCCAGTATGGGCATGATCTTTATAGCACAGAAGCATTATAGAGAGCAGCCCACAGCTCTGTAAGGAGTCAGCGGCACAGCTGGAGGAGGAACGCAGAGTCTTCCTGCCTTTTGATGCTCTGCTCCTTTCCCTGGTGGAAGTAAATGCCACAATATTCATGTGGATAGTTCCTAAGAATATTGCCCCAGAGCTATTAATATTTTACTGGCAATTTATGGATCGTCCTTCCTGCTCTCCCTTGCTGTTCTCAGACACGGAACAAAATAAAAAAACAAAAACACCCTATCCTGCCATTTTGCATTTCAATGAAGTACACTGGAACAGGCTCCCAGGGACTAGACTGGGATTTGCTGGTGTAGTCCTTTATGAACAGAAACAGGACAGATCCCGGTTTGCTATTGTGAACAGTGCAGCGCCTACACCGCACCCTACACTGCTGGGTACGGAGGCCAGACCTTAGTCTGGAAATGCAATTTTGCACTAGGAAGTATGGAAAGAAATAGGCAGCTTGTTACTATTTCTCCCAACCTTGCTCACCCTCATGTGAAATAATAGTAAAGATCTGAAGCAAGAGAATACTATGCCAATTTCTGTGGTTTTGGCTAAGCAGGTTGCTGTTGGCTTTTACACACACGGTAGTTCGATGTTTTCTGGCAGGTTGGCAGCCCAGGGGTATGATTTGTAGCATTCCCTAATTACAAAAGTACCTGCCAGATGTACGATGTACCAAAGAAATGGCAACCACGTTGGTTTTCATACTGAATATAGCATGCAAGGGATGAATCAAGAGAAGCAATCCAGCCCTCTGCAGCCAGGTAGCCACCAGTTCAGCCAGTGTTTATAACCTGTTCTCTGCAATAGCGCAGAAGGAACCAGATACCTGTTTAGACCTGCTGTAGCATCACCTAGGAAATACCCTGGGAAAGGATATCATGAGGAGTAGGAGTTGTATATTTTCTCTGCAGAAAGGATTGGATTTTGAGGACCTCTACTCACTGCAAGGTCATAAAACCACCAGTTCTTTATGCTGATTAAAACCCCCTTCTACTTAAAGCAATGGAAGAAGCAGAATACACAGTGTTCAGTGCCTCAGAGTTCAGTATATTGATCTGAGAAATCTAAACTCAAGGGAAACATCTGAAATTTTGGCACTCTGGTCATGACACATATGTTCAAGGGATCATTTCAAATGCCTCCCCAAAATAAGGAATGTCTCTGTCTCTCTGATAAGGCCTCTCTTCTCAGTTCACGCCTGAAGTAGGGGGTATCTGTGAAACGCTCAATATTAGTGACTTTGTGACTAAGGGAAAATAATGCTCTGGGGAAAAAAAAAAAAAAAAAAAAGAAAAGAATGGAAGGAGAAGGAAATGCAATCTAAGTTCATTTTAACTCCAGTATATTACTATTAAAATTTCCAAGGTAACCTCTATTTCCACATACGTGAAATAGTTTCCAATTTCAGTAGGTCTAGCAAGGACTGTGAAACTTCCAAAGAGGCCCCAGAAGCCTGGCTGTATCACATTGCAGCAGACCCTCAATACTTCAATTGCTGTGACCTTTCCAGCACGTGTATAGATGGGTATTACCCACCAGGGAGAACTGCATAATGATCCTCATGCGCGCACACACACACCTTTTTTTTCCTTGCAAAATCTTTTCTCAGTAAATCCAGATGGTGTAAAGGAACCCAATGAGAAGAAAGACCTGGTTCTGAGTGTGGATGTCGGAGGACGTATCCTGCATGTCTGTGAACCTGCAAATGAAGCAGATGTTTGCCATTATTGCCCACTATTGAAGTACCAGCGTTTCTTCCTCACTAACCACGTGCTGCAAGCAGCAATCATGTATCACCTTCTCCTCTTCTAATGGGTACTCAGGCATGTAATAAGTTGAATTTCATCTTGCTGATGAATCTTATTTTAGTTGTTTGGCATGACAGGGCATTTCTTTGTTAAAAAGTGAATGGATACATCTGGCTTTGGCAGGGTGACTAAAATGAGCTGCATTTGGCCAATGTCTCTCCTATTTCACCTTAATTTGCTGACACTAGATCCAGCAACGCTTGCAGACTCGGAACAGGAAAGCAAACTGCTGAAGTCACCCTTTACACCTGCCCTATTTTGCCTTAGACAACTTTAGCCCCTGTGGTGTAAAACACCTCAGGTATTCCTTACGTCACTGGAATGGTGCCAATGCTGTGTCACCCACGGAGCAAAGGCTCTAAACCTGTAAGCACATGGAAGATATTCCCATTACTTCTGCTGGCTCCCCTGATGACAGCATTACTGTTAGCCAAACAAGCACCGAGTTCAGCTCTTTCTTGACCACTTGTCCCAACTCTGCACTTACGCAGAGAGGCACGAGACTGTCTGACTCATTAACACCTTTCACAGCTTGCAGGGCTGGTGTAAGTTACTGCACAAGCTAAAGGGCTGAGAATCAGACCTGTAATCTAGGGTCACTGGTGAGAGACTGCTGCTGTTTCATCCCCCTTGTAATAGCTTTCTTCCTTCACGATGAGTTATTGCACTCCTATTTTTGGCTGTGCTTCATTTGGAAAGTTGGCACAGAAATATTGTTTGGCAGACACAGACCTGCCCTGGCAATCTACTGTTTTGGGGGTTGTTTGCTTTTAACTAATTCATTATATTGCTGTACTGCAACGTATATCACTTGTTTTCCCCTCCAGCACAGGCTGTTTATTAGACAACTACTCTCAGGAAACTTCCCCAAGACAAACACTTCACCCTCAGCCTCCTCGGAAAGGCTGGCAGACCTTATTACCAAGCACTAGGAAACAAAGGCAGCTCAAATACATTAATGCATACAATTATTAATAATATTTTGCTTGTTATTAGTGAAAAATTTGTGCCTTTACCTGGATTCATCCCTGAAGTAACAGGATCTTAGAGAGATTTGTCAGATTACGCCTGGGTTTTGCTGGGTTCTCTCTCTTACTTCTCTAACGTGACTGTTCGCCATGACCCTAATATATGACAGTCATTTTAATGCTGGTAGCTCCCCTTCTGGCTGGAGAGGTAACGAATGCCAAAGACATTTAAAGATATCACCAGTCATCCCTCATTCTGGAGCCATGAAGCAGTTTGTGTTCCTTAAAAGCCGACTCCAGCAATTTCCTTTCAGTGTACCGTTCATCAGAGAGATTTGGTGGAGCCCCCCTGCATTGCTCATTCCCCTAACAGGTTACTGCAGATACCATTTACTGATCTCAAAACAACCCTGATGTTTCTGTCAGTTCAACTGCAGGTTGAGGGCAAAATACTCTTCAGAAATACTGGAGAAGCTTTAGAATTTCATCTCTGCTAGCTGTCATACAGATTGCTGTAAGCATGCTGTTGTGTTCACAAGCGTAGTCTAACTGCAAGGAATTTATTGTAACTGGATGGTGATTTATGAAGACACGTTAATACTATACTTAAGATAACAGGGGCCAAAGTCCACCCACAGTAGAGCAGTCTCTTGTCTTAGAGAAGAGTTCCTGTGCAGAAAGAGAAAGCAATGGAGAGTAACATGAGGTTTCTGCCTCTCATCGTAAATAATTCACTAAAGAACATTCTAGACCAGAAGTTACAAGCTTTATAAAAGAGAAAAAAACCCACCCTTTCTCCTCTTGCCTTGCCTGCATTGCAGAGTGGCTCTGGTTCTGCTGAGACCTCATGGGTTCTGCTGCAGCGCAGACCAATGCCGGTAGGAAGTTAACTTTTGGAAGTAAGGAGCTGACACATCACTACAGCTTTTGATGCCTGCATTACAGCCTGGGCCCAGGCTCATCGTTAACTTTGTTGTCATTTTGCATATCAAATTCTCCTGCGAGAGAGGAGTATAGATCAGAGAAAGATGAAGAACAGAAACGCTGTTAATAGTTTCCCCAAATCTAACACTTTGTCTCAGTTTTAAAAGCGTGCCTTGTGACACTAGCTAATAAAGTGCTGCACAAGAAAGCATAGTTTTAATCTTTGTATTGGATTCTGGATTTGTAGTAGTTTTGAGTAAATCTGTTTAGATGGTTGAGAAAAGCCTACTGCTAACCATCTGGGGTTCTGCTGCTGCCTTGCCATTTGTTGACATCAGCAGTCCTTGAAATGTTCCCAAAAAAGCATAATTTTTTTATTTTTCACACCTGGGTAATTAAAACAGGTATGCATTGAACACTGGGACCCATTTTTAAAAGACGTCGTTTTCTCAACCCATAAATGTAAATTGCTATCAAATTAAGTTTTTCCACACCCCATTTCTCCAGCACTTTAGCATTTTAATTTGAAATACAGTTGATAGAAATTACTATTTTCAAGCAGCCGCCAGGTTTGGATGCAATTCTGTACTAAGTAAGTACATGCCTTTTTCTTACGCACCTCAGTAGTTTATTGCCTTGGTGTGCAGCAGAGACAGTGAGAAACGGAGGAAAAAGCAATAAGAAGGGGAAAGGTACCTCATAACATGGAGAGAGGAGGGCAGGGAGATATATGATTTGTTTTACAAGAGAGTTACCACTATAAGTCTTTCTTAGTAGAAATTCTTATTGTATGAAACCTGATCTTTGGTGCAGCATTTTGGAAGTAAGCTTGGCCAATTCAGAAGAAACAAGACATGATCCCTACAGCAAAATCACCACCTTAAAAAAATATCCTAAGTTGGAATTTTGCAAGGCTTGGATACCTTGGCTTCATTCACAGATTCCAGCTGAGATCCAAACAGAAAATATATCAGTATCACACAAGAAATAATTTTCTCACAATATTCCAAGCAACATACATAATCTAGTTTATCTTATGCAGATAAATTGTCCTGGAGACCAAAGTTAATAACTTAGGTGAAAAGAGCTACCAAGATTGAGTTTTAAGAACTGATTTTCCTTTTGGGAGTGCAGAATACAGAAGCACTGTACATGGTGTTATAGCGACTTTTCCCCGATGATCAAATCACAAGATGCAGCTGAAATTCAAAAATTGAGTTTCTCTGCTTTAGTGGATTGTAGTCTAACTATAACTGTAGCTTAATGCATTTTTTTCAAAGTACTAATTTAATTAGATTTATTTATAGTTGTAGTGGAATGGTAACAAGTTACTCTATAATTCATGGATCACTCGTGTAATAGGAACCATTAGCTGTCACATCAGTGCAGATGAAGTGAGCTTTGACCTGTGAATTACTGTCACAATAAACTCAACTCCTGCAGATACCAATGTTATTCTTGTGGATATAGTGTATGCTAATTTGAAGTAAGTACTTTAGTGAGGAACCTGAGAAATTAAAGAGAGTCTATCTGCTCCCAATCTTTGGTCTTATTTGAAAGCTGCACTTCTAATAAACCTATTTGAATATGCAGAAAGTAATGAGTTGCCCGACAAGGAGAACTAGGGAATAACAACAGCAAAAGGAAGGACAATTCCTTACTTGACAGATGATTTACTGCCAAATATATATTCAGGCAAAGAACAACAAAGGAGCATGAACACGAACTCCATTTTTGTCACTAGTAAAGAAGCTCCAAAACCAAAAAAGGATAAAAGAAAATGTAAAGAATAATTGGAGATAATGATGGTAATTTGTTTCCCTATTCTGAGATAATTGATCCACACTGAAGACGTAATTACAGTACATTAAAGAAATTAAACATAAGGTCTGAGGCAGAGAGTGAAGACAAGCGTGAGCTGAGATACTGTAATTATGACATTTTGAGAGTCATAATATTTTGATGTTGGCCTTTCAAAATTCAGGGACAATAGCAATACAGCAAGCATCATTTCAGTTGTCAAATGTCTGATATTTCTCTCCCTTTTCTTGTTTCTTCGGGCTGCCGTCTCTGACAGAGTGCCTGCTGCCAGCAAGAAGCAAGTTAAATGACGTGACAGTCCATTTGGTTAGGGATGACAATTCTGCTGCTCAGGTTGTCTTCTTCTGATAGCTAATCACACTTCCGAAAAGGCGATTCATTTACTCAAGGGGCTTCTAAACCTTCAAGACTTTGCTTGTTTGTTTCCAGACCTCTCTCTTCCCTCTAGGTGATCTTGTGCCTTACCCCTTATGGATGCAATACCTGCAGTGATGTAGTTTTGAGCCGCTAATGTTCCACCTGTCTCGTAGGGCAGTATGTGACACTCAGACTTCAGCCTTAATTATCCTTTTTTGTTATCAGCCTTGGAAGAGCTCCTGAAACAGGGCAGCCCCTATCCTGCCCAGTACAGCTCTGGATATTCATTGTTAATGCATTGCAGATACTTGTAATGACAACAGCTTTTAACTATTTAGAATATACGTTGCTGTGCTGTCAGTCAAGCAGCTCCTTAGGAAGAATAAAAGGAATGAGTGAAATATAGAAATTCAAATCCTAGGGAGGAAGGAAGACTGCAATGAATTCAGTACTAGCTATTTGCTATTAATTATATTATTCTGTGTTTTTTCCTGTGTAAGTCATCCTTTATTGAATAATGAATACAGAATGCTAATTACAGAACATACCTAAGTTTGGACTCCTTTAGTTTGTTCATTTGTTTTCTTTTTGGCTGGGGTATCTATATGATATCCTGATCGATTTGCAAGTTCCTTATCACTTATCTATAAACTAGTCCTTAAATATGTCAAAGTTGAAGGTATTCCTCTTCTGAGCCTGCTCTTTTCTGACCACACAAATTCCAAAAGAAGCGTGTAGGCTGAAAAGGACACAGCACAACTGCTCAGGAAGCGAGAGAAAAATCTGGCAGGTCTACTACAACCAGCACTGACAGACTTGGGCCACAGCAAGCAGTTCAGAACAGATCAAAAGTATTAAAACACAAAAAGATTTAAACGTATTCAACCTATAGCCAACACTGACAAGTGCAATGAAAAGGTGAAAGCTTTGGTTGATAATCCAAGTGTTGCAGGAGAAACTACCAGATAAACCAGCCTTCAATTTCTGGGGCTGCAGCTACCTCCTACCTGCCCAGGGGATAATTGTTCCATGAACTAATTTGTCATACTAGGGCTTTGAGCAGGTGCCTTGCTGATCACCTTAAAAGCAACTTTCATTTTATTTCATCAGCTGGCATATGCACTAAGTGTGCCCTTTAAAGTTGTTAATCTTGATTCCAATTTCTTTGGTTACTGCCTTTGGGGAGAGCGATAAGGAAGGAGCAGGGAAGGAAGTTTTAAGCTCCTTTGCAATTCTGTACTTTGGGCATCTGCAGCTTACCTGATTTCCCCAGGCTTCGCTCACGCTCTGCTGCTTACGCTCCCTCGAGGCCTCGGGGAGTGGAGACTACCAACACGCTATGTGCTTCAGCCTAGTCAAAGCCTGCTCAGAAAAGCCCTCCTCCCGCAGACTGGAAACGGAGGCAAAGCCAGCTGATACATAAATATGCAGCTTCATGCTCAAGTTTATTCCCAGAAAGCTGTTACCATCCTGCTGAAACCAAACAACCTTAAAGAAGCTTTCAAGAGACAAAAGGGCATTGGTACTAATGAGAATAGACAAGTAATAAAAACATAGCTGGAAAAGAAGCTGAAAATTTGCTTGAGGAGACAGGAGAATCAGCTAAATTAAAACTCAGATCTGCTGTTCTATTTCCTACCAGAGTCGGTACAATAACAACCCTTTAGGATCAATTTTGCCTCCAAAAAGACTATTAGGCTGCACGTTACAGTTGTTACTGCAATAGGTCTTTCAAGTATTTCCTTCATCCCTTGTCTCTGTTCACCTAGAGATGGCTGAAACTCGCTCTTGACCTCCCCCAAATTATCTTTTTCATCTGAGAATTCCCTAAATACTACCAAAAAGTCACAATATTATAAAAAACAATTTGTTAAAAGTAAAGGTTTAGTCCATTTCTCAAGAAAGTGAAAATGTTGCACTTAAGGGAGGAAAAAACAGTACTGAAATAGATTAATAGAGGAAGGTAATGAAGGCAAGAAACAGTCCAGAACAAAAGGCCAACTGCTTCATATTAGACAGAAGGATAGAGAAAGCTGTAAGGTCATATATAATCTGGTCAGTTGAAAATTGTAAGCAGATGCATAAATGAAAGTAATAGCAAACAGTATCTTAAAAAAGTGGCTGCCAGAAAAAAGTTTTTTCATGAGCAATGCAATTCATGAAATCCATCTTCCAGTGGCTTTGTGTTCTGTGTCCCCTCGTCTACCTGTATGGTCCCCAAGTCCCTTCCATGGCCACCGTGGCCATCTGGGCAGTGCAATGACCCCTGGGTGCTCCCCTCTGCCGTGGGTGCGGGTGGGAAGGGCAGCTGGTGTCTTCTGACCCTGGGCAGTATCTGCTCCTCTCTCCACATGCCAGTTCCTGCAGAAGCTCTTGACACGCCTTATACCTCTCTGGCAAATTGGTTTGGGTGTAAAGAACTGTTATTTTAGTTACTGAATCCCTTTGCTCTTTCTTTTTAAAAATTGCATCTACATACATGTTTTAAACTTCACACAACATTTAGTCCTGTAAACTCTCTAGGACGGGGGCTGCCTTCTAATGCCTTAAACAATGGGTGACAACCTGCCTGGGCCCTCCAAGTGTCACCATAGATCATATAATGATGGAAGAACATGGAGTTCATGCCCAGTCAGTCTTCAGCTTTGTTTCTAGAAATGCACTTCTAAGCTTAAAAACCAAAGGGAAAGAAGAAGAAAGGGGAATTTCCTCCACCTTCTCTCCTTGCCTTGCTCCTGAAGCTGCAGGTGCTGATGAGAACTCTGAGCACAAATAACATTGTTTAAATCCTCAGCAATGACAAGAAGCACTTCGACACTGAGGGGGGAGCATAATTAACATTTGGATTTTGCTGACTTTTATAATGCTGCTCTTATTGAACTATTTTCCCCCTTATTGACTAGAGAGAAGAAAGAAGAATGACTCGTCATTGTACTCCATTGATGAACGGAGGCACAAACTAGCTTTTGTTGTCAATAAGAATATATTGTACCATTTCTTTTGGAGAGATATCTGGCTCTTTTTTATTTTTTTAGGGAGAGATAAAACTCTCCATACACTATGTAAGTAGTGAAATGGCTTCTTTTGAAATTCTGGAGGCGATAAAGCTTCTTTGATATAAGGCATGCATTGCACCTCTTTTCACCTCTCTGCTAACAGAGCTTATTCTTGTTAACTGACTGAGAGCTGTGGAAAGATCTATTTGACTTTCACCGATATCATTTACCATTGCCGTTCAACCAATCCCGGCAATATCAGCATCTATCAATTATGTGAAAAAAGATGCCATACAAGTTCAAGCAGACACACACAAAGCATTTTACTTTGCATGAAAGCAATCTCAGATACAGGAGACAAAAAGGGAATCGGCACGCTGGCAGATGTCACTATTACCTGTTTTCAAATGTGAAAACAAAAATTGTAGCAAAACATATGTGCAACACTTCATCAGGAAACAAGCAGGTCTTTTGTCAGTGATCTTAAGGGGCTTAGGGCAGAAAAACGTGGGGTGCTTACCTCTCTCCCATTTTTACCATTTCAACGATACTGCACAATATCTTCCTCAGCGTGACACCTTAGCGAGGCAGAATGTTTTACAGATCAAACTGAGGCCAGATGTGGGCGCCCAAAAAGGGTGCAGAGATTTAAGCACACATATCAACTCCAAGACTGTAGTGCTTAAACCTCTGCCTTGTCCTTATAACATTTAAGGGGTTTCTTACTAATAAGCTAGGAAACAACAGTTTTGCTTTCACACATGCCAGACCTGTCTCCATCTTGCGTGGACTGAGCTGTTTGGCCTAACCATCCTATGGACCCACAAATCCGGCTTTGCCACGTCTTATAATTAAGCACCACTCTCCTTTCTATAGATACTTGTTTAAACCAGTCTTAAAGTCAAAGATTTTTGATCAAATATATCTTACAAATTTTCAGTATTTTTTTTCCCATAATAACAACAACACATCAGAAAGACAGATACATCTTTGGAGGATGAAATCTTCAACCCTTTAAAAGCACCAAACTCTATCTCTGGTTATTGTATGATGCTTTCCTACCCTCTCTCCAGTCTCCTGCACCAGCCAGCGAGCACAGATGCTCACTACCATTTCCTAATTAAAGCCCCAAGGCAGGAAAACAGTTACTGTGTGCTATAAACCACCCTGAAAAGCATTTAAATACGTGTTTAAACTTTAGCATGCATTCAAGAACCCTTCTTAACAGGGATGCTTCCTTGAACTGGAGTGTTGAGCTACAGCCCCTTCCATGTCTCCTCAGCACATTTAAAAGGAGCTAATAAGAGAAGATGGTTATTGCCGGTGGTGACAGAAGTGGATAACCCTCTTGTTAAAACCACGCTGCACAGAGAGGGGTTGTTGATATGTCCCAGCTTGCAAAAGCACATAATGATATTGCCTACTTCGTTAACATCAAGGGCTGTCTCATCTCTAGAAAGAATTTCCTCCACCTGTTTTGTTTATCTAAAGCCCAGATAAGTACCCTGTTCTTCTATTCAAAAGCAATCCTGCAGAATGCACTGAGATCTGCTGCTGAACTGGTACACACTTAAAATACTTCTTACAAAAAATTAAAACTTGGCTGATCGCGCTGTGTATCTGCAAGTAAGTCACTAATTAATCTAAAAAATTTATTCGCAGGTCAGGTCCATATTACTTTCTGCTTTGTGATAAATGCAAGTTCATATTCAAAGACAATGTTTAAATTCATCACATGAGCTAAGCTTGTCTGCAGTAATTAACAGTTATTCAGATGCTGCCCATTATTACTCCAAATAATAAAGAAAATATTTTTTTCTGTATCATTAGCTAGCTAGGTCAGTGAACACAAGGGCAATGTATATCTTAAAATTCCCAGGAAAGCAGAGATTAGTTCCAACGCTTAAAAAACCCTAAATCACTGTCAGCTGCATTACAGATTTCCAAATGTAAAGAAAGAAGGAAAAGTCATAATATATGAATACACAAAAAAATAAGGTAATTGCTCCCCCCCCACCTTTTTCTCCTTGCACTTTAGACAGATCACAGAGAATAATTGTAATTATTTTTTAAATTCTGTCAAATGAACCCAGTTTTGCTTCCAAGAAACAACTCTGTGCTGCTGCTTTAACATTAATCTAAAGGATTATTTGGATGAGTGAAAATTGTCTAGGAGTGTCAGGGCAGCCGTGCTCTGAATAGGAAGTTGACTTCTGAGCAGAAGACATTATAGTTGAGATTCACTGTGACTCTGACTTTCAGATGAGGAGTCTGGGTTGATTTCCATGTAGGTTTAAAGGCAATTACATCTTCTGAAAGGGGAAAACATCCCAGAAGTTTAGCACATCCATATTCTCATCCAAGAGTTCCCAAAATGGATCAACATGGGGAAATGTATGTCAGGGGCCTGACTTTCCACTGACATCCCTGAGATGTTAGGTGTGAATTAAAGTTTAAGAGCCTAAAGTTCTTGGTGCCAGCTGCCAGTACCGGGAGATACTGCGTGTTGTTCTACTATGGATTGTTGGGGATTTTTCCCAGTTGAGGGGAAAAAACCACCCCAAAACAGCCACAAGCTTGTGCAGAGAGGAAGAACAAGAAGTTTGATTCCATTTCCTTCTGTATTAAGGAATTCCTCCATCCTTCAGAAGGGTATGCAGCTCTGTAATTGCTTCAGGAGGCACAGAATTTTTCTGTTGCTTTTTGGTCAGGATACACCGTAGGACTAAAATCCAACTTTCAGTTCTCTCTTCACATCCGTCATGACACTACAGGCCTTCTTTCCCAACACACAGCTGCTACATCCTTTTCCACTTAAATTTTTCTACTCAAAAGAAACAAAGGTCATTCAGGATAAATCCCACTGTGTATGCTTTTACCTTCAGTATGGGATTTTCCAGGAATTGGATGGGAAACATTCTATCCTAGAACAGCAAAAGAATGTCCTGATGTTACCTAAAATCAGGCAACAGAGTATTACAGGCACCTAGTAGGAACACGGAAAAGAAACTGCCTCAATATAATTTGATCTATTTTTCTAATAACTTTTCTAATGAATATTTTATTTTCTGTAGTGCTGGACTTAATTTGCTTGGAAGACAATTGTCATTACATTAAGGAACAAACAGTTCGCTAGAGCTGAGGAGTGCAATAATTGATTTTTTCAACTCGGTGGATGAATTAAGAAATCATTATTTTTATGTTCCAAGCCACATCAAAAAAAAAGCTGGTGTGTATTCTGAAATCCTTCACTTGCAAAGACTGATTTTGATGTTTTCTAATTCTCAAAATATTTTTCCTTTGGTAAATTTGGATTGATACCTGCCTGTTGCAGTCAATATTGCTTTTCCAGTTCAGGTTAAGGTGTTACTCACTCTCTCAGCTGCGGACAGCTGGGAAGGCCTGTCTGGGCAAGCTCTCCCAGAAAGCAAAGCTATTACTGGTGGCTTTGCAAACATCATGTCTATCAGTTATATAATGTGCCTGGACATCCTACATGACCAACAAACAAGGTGTGTTTTAATTTATATGGGATAAGGCATGGTTTAGAGCTCTATGCTCAATGCCTATATATGTAAATCTTATAGACTGAGGATTTTAACACCGCTCACTTATTTTGATCTCCTGATTGAAAAAAAATGTGAGTTTTAATCTTTCTGACCCTCCATTTCTCCATATTTGGAAGCAGAATAATCCATGCAGCTTTGCAAAGGTCTTTGATGTCTTCACACGAAGAGCAATGAGCATTAATATGACTCTATTGCCAGCATAAAATTACTGCTAGATCCTCTCTAGCCCTTAAGCTGTGTTAAAGAAGGCGATGACACTTAATTCATCTGATGTAGCTATGTAAGAATGATCGTATATACACAATTAAAAACATAGTTTTTATCAATTATGCAGTAGCATCTTATCTGTACTCTACTAATTAGAAAGGGGAAGAAAAAAGATAGTGGCTGAAAATTAATTATGCCAACATTTCTATACTGTTTAGCACCCAGTTAGAAGAATTAAATATTTATATCATTATGGTTTCCATTATGCATCCTAATGTGATTGCCCGAGAGAAAATACTGCAAGGTGCTCCACCACGCACACAAGTTTAGAATTTGGATTCTCCCACAAGCTGATAACACCAACGAGGCTGTATCTAAATTTTATATCTTCAGACAAGAATCTTCTTTCCCTATGCAAGCTTGCAAGTCATTTCAAGCTACTGATGTGTCATGTTGATCTCAGAAAATAAGATTACTTTCTATTCAATTAAAGAGTGCTCTGAAAACATAAAGGTATTGAAGTGGTTCCAAATCTAAGTTACAGCTCATGAGTCGAGTCCAGGGTCTGTGATGTGGTTTAACCCAGCAGGCAGCTAAACACAACACAGCCGTTTGCTCACTCCAGCCCCCAGTGGGATGGGGGGGAGAATCAAAAAAAAAAACCAAACCAAAACAAGGTAAAACTTGTTAGTTGAGATAAAGACAGTTTAATAGGACAGAAAAGGAAGGGAAAATAACAATAATAATATCATAGAATCATTTAGGTTGGAAAAGACCTTTAAGATCATCAAGTCCAACCATTAACCTAGCACGGCCAAGTCCATCACTAAACCATGTCCCTAAGCACCACATGTACACAGCTTTTAAATATCTTCAGGGATGGTGACTCCACCACTTCCCTGGGCAGCCTGTACCTGTGCTTGACAACCCTTTCGGTGAAAAATTTTTTTCCTAATATCCAATCTAAACCTTCCCTGGTGCAACTTGAGGCCGTTTCCTCTTGTCCTGTCACTTGTTACTTGGGAGAAGAGACCAACACCCACCTGGCTACAACCTCCTTTCATACAAAACGAGTGATGCACAATACAATTGCTCACCACATGCTGACCGATGCCCAGCCATTTCTGACCAGTGGCTGCCACCCCCACAGCCAACTCCCCCAGTTTGGGGTTTTTTTCAGCATGACATCACATGGTATGGAATATCCCTTTGGCCAGTTTGGGTCAGGTGTCCTGGCCATGTCCCCTCCCAGGTTCTTGTGCACACCCAGCCTCTTCACTGGTGGGGGTATTGGAAGCTGAAAAGTCCTTGACTTAGTGTAAGTACTGCTCAGCAACAACTAAAATATCAGCGTGTTATCGACATTATTCTCACCCTAAATCCAAAACACAGCACTATACCAGCTACTAAGAAGAAAAGTAACTCTGTCCCAGGCAAAACCAGGACAGTCTGTTCCAGAGTCCTTTCTCAGAGTTAGATGATTAGTTACAGTATTTCAGGATTCAGATGCTTCTTATATTTAGAAGAATGAAGTTATAGGGGTTTTTGAGAGTTTTCCACCGATCTTCTATTCATATTTGTTTTATAGTCCTCTTACAGCTTTTATTTGCCTGGATCCTTTTTTCTTTGCTTCATCTCTTGCAGTCTTCCCTCAGCAGCTAGAAACACAATTTTAAAATTGCATCAAAACAAGGCTGTTTCCATGTGCACATTGATCTCCCCATGTGAGTGTTTATGCAAAACAGGTTCAGCCCTACAGCTCCTGGCATTGTTAAAAGGTGAGGCGCTGACCCCACTCATTACACAATGGGGCTACTGTCTAGCTTTCACCCTGAGGCGTTCTTTACTTGCAACTTTTATAACAACTATAAAATGAACCTGCTTTTTCATCAAGTAGGCTGTTCCTCTGCCATTTTTTCCTACAGAAACTAGCATTCTTCTTTTACTTTCGCTAGTTTTTAATCCTCATCCCTTTATACTCCTGGGTTAGAGTTAATAAGACATATCTAGCTGGCCCAGCATGCTGGGCTGAATCAGATAATTTCCGGTCTACACAAAAAGTCCTAGACTCTACAAGTCATCATATTGCACACTACACTATTTTGTAATGAACTCGGAAGCAAAAATAGCAAATATACATAGATATAGAGTCTCTCTCATGAAACAAATTTCATTTAAACACTGAGCAATTTAGGCTGCCAAAAAGGCACTTTAACATAAAAGTTGAAAAGGAAGGATGATTTAAGAAATTATTTTAGACTTCAAGAAAACATAGAAACATATGGTTAGTATTAAATATTTGTATACATAATATAGCAAATAGAGATGTCTCATGGGTTTTGAATCAGATATTTAGAAAGAGAAGAAAAAAAAATACCATGCTGTGTCCCTTCTTTAGCATAGTCTAGAAACAGATTTTCTTAAGACATCCTTATCTGAGAGAAGCTTTGATTTAAAAAAGAAATAAAATTTCCCAGACCAGCATCAAATTTTAAAGACACATTTTAGCACTTCTCCCCACTCACTGCATTAAACTCCTTTGGCCACAGCAAGCAACAGTCCTTTGAAGAAAGGGCTTCTGTTTTGCATCACTTCCTCCCAGAGGGCAACCTGCACCATCAGACAACCTTCCCACCCACATATGTCATACCTGGCTATCAGACAAGGTGCTTTTAGATCCCAGGTGGAAACGGCCAGTTGCAAGATAGTGTGAAATCCAAACACGTCCTCCCCCCAGCCACCCAAAGGTAGTGTTACAAATGCCAGGCGTAGGGAGGAATCTTAGCTAGCAGGCTAGAAATATAAAGAAAATAGGAGAACTTTCCATTAACGTCACCATGAAGGTCTTGGTCAACAGACCACTGAAAGCAATGTTAAAGCAAAAAATTATGGTTTTGTCTGTGTGTGTATGTACACAAGCGCACATGCATGGCAAATCCTTTCTGTCTAATTCTCAATATTCAGGAGTCATTAGGTGTTTAGCAAAAGGAGCGGGGAAAAAAATGCAGCACATCAGTATTACAGAATACATCGCCTGCCTATTTACATCCAACCATCTCTTTACTGCTGTTTAACTTCTTCAGACAGCTGCAGTTGTACATGGAATGATGTAAAGGTTGCTCTAGGTTGACAGGCACCTGATTAGCATATGTCATTGTAATATTAGCAGTCATTTTATTATTGATATCAAATGGGCTTTTTTTTGGCCAAAAGGTCAGGAAGAAAAGGATTGCGGAATTCTGATCATACCTGAAGCTGATTATCAGCAGCGTAAATAACGCCTGTGTTAGCTGTGTGCGAAGACAGCAATCTAAAGGAAACGTTATTCTCCTAGGAGACTTGTGTACACATCAATGAAGGTAAGATGGGGGTATTATGTCTTACAAGGCGCTCTCAAGATTTTAAATGCTGTTCGACACATACAAAATATGTACATAACACTATATGCAAATAACTCTCTAGAGTAAATATGTATATCGATCTACCTGAGAGTTCGTTTGGGCATACCTTTCTGTCTTTTCAGTTCACCAGGAGACCAGTAACAGGACTTGCTTGCTCATCACAAGAAATAGTTTTAAGAGCTGCATTTTCTATGGAGTTTGCATACTTTTCTTTTTTACAGAATTTTAATTTGATAATGGATAATTTTTGACCGAGGTGGCATTAGTTCTAACAGCACTATCTCCCAATGGGAGCAAATTGATCAGGATGCAGGAATGATTTGTAGGAAGAATTTCCATAGTACAAATGGCTATTTTCTACTTCTCCCCTATTGATTTTCAAGTGGCATTCATGCCTCTTCCAACTATCTTTAAATTGTGTTGACATCTGTTTACCCATTACAAACAATTGGTCCAATAAAAATACAGAATGGGGAACGTGCTAAATCAATAGCTGAAACTGGTGAAAAATGGAACATCAAAGGATGAAAGTGAAATGATTATTTTGACCATATTTAATCAATCCTGAGAACTACAATATCAATGAAGAGTTCAAGAGGAAGCAGAGATACATTGTATTTCACACACACTCAGTTTGGTTAGTGGGATTTTTTTGTTCACATAAGATTACGGAAAATAGCCTATCTTCCCTCCTCCTCTGAAGCTCACTGAGATCAGGGCAATTGTAGGAGGGATGAACGCTGCACACATTTCATGCCACTGATTTTCTTTTCAGTGTGAAATGAACACAGTCAGGTCTGTCCTGCTGCTGCAGAAGGGCAATGCCCTGGCTGGGAGCATCACACAATAGCCAGATCTACCCAGATTCAGGACTTTGTTCCATTCTGTTGTTTTACTAAATGGAACAGTGAGGAAGGTGGTGACATTGCCCAAAGCGCCCTTCATTCCCACCTCTCGTACTCTAGATACTTGGAGTAGAAATACTTAGGAGGTAAGTTCTATTATTGTATTATGGAACCAGAAGTGAATTGTCTCTTGGGGTTAATTGTACTTTTTCTTTTCTTTTTCTTTTCTTTTTCTTTTTTTTTTTATTTTATCAACAGACTAATGTTAAGGATGGCAAAGAATTTATAATTAAGCAGATGCCCATCAACATTTTTTTTAAGCAGAACTTCTATTTGAAAAGCAATGAATATTTTCCCTACTATCCCCCATCAACAGATGTTCTGCCTAATCTACATTCACTTTACTCACTGTCTTACCTTTGACCTTTCTTTAGAAGGTATTCATAGAAGAGAATGTCAGTATTTATCTACCTGCTGTGCTTCCATCTGTCTATGCAGTGCACGAATAACCACAAATTATATTTCCTTTGTGAAAATTTGAATGACAGAATAATTTCTAAGGCTTCATATACATGGAATGATCAGATGCTATCTCCTTGTCTTGGAGGAATTATTCATCCCGTATCTGGACATGCAAACCAGGAACAGCTGCCAAATCTGGATTTGGATTTCCAGTGTGTCTACTGAGATTGTCTACCAGAAGTCTGTCTTGGATGCTTTTCCATCACCCGTGTTTTACTCATTTTTCTTGACAGGGAAAATGAAGCAGGAAAGTTCATACCCAAGACTGCCACAAGGAATGTAGAGCAACATAAAGCTGTTTTAAAGACGTCTCCTTTGGGAACGGGTATCAGAATAATGATCTGCAAACCTGTTAAAATCTATACAGTGTAAAGACTGGGAAAGAGGTCCTTCTCTGATGATTCCAGTGGAGCCATATTGACACTAGATCTGGTCTCAGGATTTAGCTGCTTTCTATGCAGTTTTCTATGCAAGATGCCAAAATATGTTGTCTTCTGGACAACTTAAAAACACAAGAAAAAATAAAGGAAGTGTTGGCCTGTGCATTTATTTGAAATGGTGTCAACTCCTTTTTGCCACGTTGGCGGAAGAGGCCACAGAAACGTGTCCTTATCAAGCCAAATACAAATAGTAAACCAGAAAAGTTTACAACAATCACACCAAGGCTCACTTCTACATTTAAAATAGAGAATAAACATTTAACTGCAGCAAAGAAACATGAATATATTATATAGGAGCAATACCAAAGTACAGTTTATTAAGACTTTTTAAAATAGGTGAACCTGAAACAAACTCCTGATCTCATGATTTTTTGTAAGATCGATTCCAAATCTCATCTTCAGAGGTTAAAAAGAAAGGAAGAAAATGTTACTTTTTTTATTCCACCCACAAGTTAAAAAGGAGTGCATTTTCAAAACATTTTAAGCATGCCAATGGAAATGACAAAGTCTTAGATGAGTTGGTTTTCTATGTGTATTGATACCCAGTATACGCTATCATTATACAATGTCTTACTCTTCCAATACTAAAACCAAAGTCTGTCTTTTTTTTTTTAACTAACTAGCTATTGAATTGAAAAACAAAAAAGTGTACGTGAAACATATATATATATAATATCTTTGTAAAGAAATACACAGTTCAGATCCAAGGTCAGCAATATCTAAAATATGTAAACCTTCCTGTGCATGTACCTGTCAAAATAAAGAATGCTTTCCTCCTCAAGTTTTTTGATCCCACTAACAATACAGAACCTGATTTATTTTAATTTCTTTTTAAAATAGTTAATTATAATTGCATCTGTTGGCAAACAGGATTTCCTCCTCCTTTTCCAACTCTCAGAGATGTCAGGTGGAAGCCAGGTACTACACACCAGAATGCGTCCAGAGAGAATTGAATCACAGGTCCATCTGCACGCTTGTGCTCAATATCACTGTAATTTTGAAAATGCATCTGAAAATACCAGGGTGAATACAGTGAATGGCAACTTCTTACTCTACTCAACATTTCTTTTTCAGAAAGATCCTTGCTAAAAATACAAAGTGATTTTATCGTCTAAGTTCATAATCTGTTTTCTTCAAAGCAGTTGTGCACAGACCTCTTTAAGGCTGTCAGAAGAACTACCTATGAAGTGATATTTTAATATCTTGGACAGAATTCTGGTGAATGGGATAGAACTGATCAAATGTTGATTTCTCCTTCAAGTACTTAATTCTTTTTTAAATTTAGGCTAATTTAGTGCTCATGGAAAGGGTCCAAGCTAACAACTGTGCCACATAACAGAATTGTGCCCAGTCTTGATAAGAACTGCTTCAAGCAGAATATACAACAGTGAAGTATAAAACAGACGGGGCAATCTGATTCTGGTGTGTTTGCTAAAACAGAAAAGCAATTTAATCTACCACTTAGTTGATCCATGCTACTGGAGAACACATTCCAGTTCAAGCTCCTGCCTCTGAGAGGCGTTCGATACTAGTTTTACAGGAGGCAAAACTCTCGCCTCTGAAACAATGCATGCCCTGCACCATCTTCCTGGGGAAGTCAGGCTCCTACAAAAGAACAGTTGAGTGAAAAGGGAAAGCCATAATCACATGTTATCTTTAATGCTCCACAGCACATTCAATGTAAGTACAGCCATCAATTCTTCACCCTGGCCAAATTCCAGGCTTGGCAATTAAATCTTCCTGAATGTCTACATTACAGTCGAAAGCATACTCCTGGACACAGTGGGACTGTGCTAAATTTTACATATCTATTCCTCTCCATTGACTATAAAAAGAGTCTGGTCTAGTCTGGCTCTCTAAAATGCAGACATCTCATTTTTATGTGCAAATGTTAGGATAAATGAATCTCATCCCAAACTCCTGGGAACTGAAAGGAGGAGAATCATGCCCAACATAATGAAAAGATTTACCCATAGCTGAGCCTGAAGACTGAAGGAGGAAACTAGGAAAAAAGAAGAAAAGGGCTCCAAATTATAAGAAAAGGAACAACTTTGGAACATCATTGTAATTATCTTGTATCAACATGAGAAAATCTGGCACTAATTCAGTATCTATTTAAAAAAAAAGGGAAACATGTACAGTGAACTATGTAATCAATGTTTTGACCAACTAGAACACAAATCAATCTGCTTTTCATCCAATAGTTGCCTAGTTTTCCAGGGGAAAAAAAGGCAATCAATACTATTAAAAAGCTTGCAAAGAGAGGGGTAGGTTAACCAGTACTTTTGTACTTGGTATCACTAAGAGAATTATGAATATTATGCTGAATTTGTTCCCTTAATCCATTAACAATAGAGGTTTTTGAAGAAGCTCATTTGTTAGGCTCAAGCATATCACAGAACCAAAATATTCATGATTCAATTATCTGTGAAAAACTGCAGAAGGTCAGGGTGGCTCTGAAGGATGCCACATTAAGGAAGAAAAGTGAGAATCAGTGCCTTCCCCATCGTTCTCCATACTTTGAAATTTTTGCATCTATCACAGGACTGAACTGTGCTGCTTAAATGAGGAGTATCTGGACACACTCTAAAAAAAAAAAAACAAACCCAAAACGTAGAGTTTTCCCTACCATCCTTCAGGATGAGGGTGTCCCCTCTGATTTCAGTCTAATTTTCTATTTACTTCTCTTACTGTAACTCTTCTAAGTGCTGGTGCCTCCAGGTTTCACAATGCTTGAAATCAGGCCCTAGACTGGCAAGAACAGGAATCACTTCCATTTGAAAACAGTAAATAAAATGCACCCCATAAAGCTTACAGTTCAGTGATGCATTATCGTATCAAACCAAGAAACATATCTTTAACACCTTGACAGTATTAAAACTCAAAGGATTTTTAAAGACTGAAGTCTAAGGTTGCTTGTGAGAGCATTCTGACTGAGACTTGCAGGGAGGGTATCAAAGAGAATATATTAAATTTCTCTGCATATTAAATCATTATAAAGGAAACTACATGAAAGACAGTATTTCTAATAAGAGAAGAGTTGAAAACTATGTCAGAAATTAGTCATGATTTCTGAAAATTAGACTTTCATTTCACTTGCTATCAAATAATTGCTGTTAAGTTATTCTCCTAACTGGACTGAACCCTGGAAATGGAGCAATAATGGTGGTCCAAGCCCTCAATGGAAGTGCATTAACAATGGTAATTTCAGTCAGGGATGTAGCAAATGAGCTGCATGACTTCTGGTAATTTGGGGCCTGCTTCTGCTTTTGAAGTTAGTAGTTCTGTTGACTTCAAGGAAAATGAAACTGAACTGTCTTTCCTGGCAATCACATGAATTCAGTTCAAAAAGAAATCAAAGCCTCTGCCCAAAAGCTAGTCCGAATTTTTGGAGTAAAACTAATTCAAAGAAAATCCTTATATATGCATGTGTTCTTTGCATACCCTGGTTTCAGGCAGGTCCAGGAAACAACACCATTCAATGATTAGGTATTTATAGCCTTTTGATCCTTAGTTAGCTATGAGATCCCCTACCAAGGCATTGGTCTGAGACTGTACTGGGTTTTTTCATAGCCTCAAGCTAACCCCGCTCTCCCTGTGTCCATTCCTTGTTTCAGAAAAGGGGCAGAAAGGGCTCTTTTCTATTTAGATTGTATAAGACCAGATGAAGGCATTATTGTTCGCTGCATTATGTAGCCATTACAAGATACTAACATTTGTTAAGGCTCTTGTAGGCACCTTTGGCACAAAAATAAAAACTTCCAGGCAGAGAAGAGTTATTAGAAGTAATGCCTGTGCAACTCCAGTTTGATGAAACAGAACAAAAGGCTTCCCGAGCTTTCCTCAAATGAAAGGAGAATAGAATTGGTCAGAAGCTTGCAGCCACCCAGCAGCCAGCGAGTAAAACACGCACGGTTCTTCCAAGCTCATTTCTGCTTTGGAAGCTCAGTCGCACATTAACTCCCACCAGCTTTGCTCCTCATCCTCTAACTCCTGGCTACATATGCCCTGGCAAATTCTGCAACCCGACCTGACACCTGTGGCACTTTTCGAGTTTACTGATAGTAAAAGAATAAATCTCCTGCCAACAGACAGGCAAACCTGACAACACACCCCAGCAAAGAAGAGGGGGGATGAGCTGCTGAGCACTTTCCAGTTGCGCTAAACTTGAAGCCAGCCACGGCAATCTGAGCTGGAGAGGTGGCCGTATAGTCTGTTCCTGATTCACATGTGAATGTTGCCTCATTGAATGTCTCCAGAGTCTATGTAGCTACAGGCAAAGCAGGAGCTATTTCTGTTGCACAGAAACAATATTTCTGACATGATTACAGCAGCATCTATTAGGCTTTCAAAAGGACACATTTCAAAGCCAAAATCAGCCAGACCTAGTACATGCAGTACTACCTCTCCTCAAGGTTATGAAATCCCCACAATTTTATTACACTTCGGAACTCTGACAGGGTGGTAATTTTGGATGAACTGGATTCATTTTGAGAAAGCAGTCGGCTGGGATTATTTTGGATAAAAGACTCCAGTCCTCAGTGTAATTAAGGAAGGGACAAGCAGAAGAGGGTGGCGCTCTGAAGGTTTATGAAATGCTATCTGTCTTCACCCTAAAATACACTTTCTGCATGGGCTGGCATTCCTGTTGATGCCTGATGCTAAATGATGTGATTCAAAGAAGCAGCTGAGAAGTAACACGTACAATAGCACTTGAACTCCCCATTTTGAATAGGACTGCAGAGGTCCCAAAAAGTGTCCAGTGTGACCCTAAATTAATACCCGTTATGCCTTTTGCAGTGCTCATATTCAGTCTTTGCCAGTTCCTCCCTCCCCAGCATCAAAAAGCAGAGATCTGCTGGTGCCCAGGACATCAGTTCTTACATGGCTATCTCACCTGTAGACCACACCTGCCCAGGGCAGAAAGGACTTAGGTACAATCGCCAGCTTTTTACACGGAAGATGCCATCAAACGTTATCCCTTCACTTCTCTACCTTTGAAGACATTTTTCTGCCCCTTGAAATCCTCACAGCCCCCTCAAGAAGACTGCCTTTGCTGGCACAGCCTGGGCAGCACCACGCTGCAGTCAAGCACCCCAGATGGCTCAGCGCGTGCAGCACCCAGCAGAGGTGTGTCAAGACTGTGGAGATATGTCTTCTTCAAAGCCAAGTTTGAAGCTAAAATTTTGCTAAATCCTATATTCTGAATGGTGCCAACAACAAAAAGCCATCAGCGAAGAAACAGGAATAACAGATCTGTTATAAATACAAACTGGAATTGTTGTTAATGTGTTCTCCAAGGAGAAAAACAGGGTGAGGGTAAACACAACAAAGCAGGAAAAGTATCCAGGGAAATTATTCTATCACCCGCAATCTTCGCATCAAATTTAAATCAGGCTGATAGAGTTAATTTTGGAGTACCTCAGCCCTGTTGCACCACTTGTCTTCATCAGGCTCTACAGGCTGTGGCTTAACTTCCGGGTGAGACCTGCCTTGGGGCGGCTTTCATTCGACACTGCAGTATCTACCAAACTCCAGAAGTGTCTTACAAAGCTCAGATCAGCAGTCCATGCAAGCACCTACACTGAGACAAAATTTCACCAGCACTTAGCATGAATACAACTTCAGTTTAAACCATGTAAAGCTTCAGCGGAAAGACATGGAGAACATTACTTCTTAGGCTCAGTACCAACGGTTTCTCTTGCAACCTCATCACCTTTTCCCCCTTGCTTCTCCTTTAGAACTGGATGGCCAATTTCTTCACCTTATTTTCTAAAAGAAAATGTTAGGTGTGTGTCATGGGATAAAAAAAGGAAAGGTGATAATAAAAGAGCTTAATTTTTATGGGCTCCAAAGGAGATTCATGTTCCATCAATTCTGAGCTTAAACAACATGAAAAGGGGCCCAAGCCAGGAGTAAATCCCCTCGGAGTGCAGCCTTTTGAGTCGATTTTTCATCTTAGCCTTTCTAGCTGGAGACATCACACATAAATAAACATGTGCAAGTTATTGCCAGCATGCTCTGCTTTATTAATTTTGTGTAGAGCAAGCTGGCTTTCAGGGAGGTTAATTTCCTGAACTGAGAAGAAAATGGCACTTCACCAATTTGAAAATAAATAATTGTGTGGATACCTCAGTTCATTATTTTTAACTCTGCAGAGTCTTTGCAGACTCCAGAGGCACGCTGACAGCTTAGAGAAACAGAGCTATTTTCACTAACCAGTTTCCCTGTGTGGTGTGTGTTACATAGAAATTAATGGCTGTTTAAAAACAGCAGCACCTTGTCTAGGTCCTTTTAACCGGAGCCCCGTTAATCTTGGGAACGTCAATTCCAAAGATGTAGCTACTGCTGGAGTAAAAACCACTTAATACCACATTGTTTTAGAGAAAATATTCTTACACTCTAGCACCGCACTCATAACCTGTTGAGCTCCTGTACCTCAGTGGATATTGCATCTTTGCTGCCTCTGTTGCTCTCTAACCTTAAAAATCCTTGGGTATGAGGAGCAGAGACTTGAGTGCTGGGGTTTTCTCTTGAACTACCTGTGAACCTGGATCCAGAACACACATGCCCAAAGTGCTGGTTTTATTTGAAATAATGAGAAAGTGACATTAGTCCATATGGCATTGGAAATCCTGGTTCAAACTTGTCTGTTGATTTAAAGGCATATGGATGCTACATGGCTTTGACAGTATTACTTGACTGTGGCTATTTCAGAATCCAGGCAAAAACAGATGGCAGCATTTCTGAGGTTTTGAAACATATGCTGTGAAACATAATTTTTAAATATATTTATTAACAGTGGGGTTAATTTTACTGGAAGTCCTGATGAAACTATATTGGTACATTGTTTTAGGAAACAAATGGTGTGAAAGCTTGGAATTGTGCAAACCTATGGCTTCAGAATTATTTTCCCAGACTAAAAGTTTGATAGGAATTCTAAATAGAGCTCCTAACAATCTGCATTTTTGTCTGTCTCAGAACAGACAAGATTAGACAAATAATGTAAATTTTAAACCATTTAAAATTCATGTGTCATTTTGAGTTTGCAATAATCTTTTCATCATCTTAACTAATGTCAGGTGATAGGCAAAAGTACATGAATTTATCTATCTTATCAAAATGTTTAACATAGATAATGCATGAAAAGGAAAATACTATCTGGCTGACATGATGCAAAAATGTCATTCTGTTCTTCTCTGTACAGATGGTTTTTCACTTCCCACAGTGTTTCGTTGTGGAAAATCTGTTGTGTTCTCGGTATTTAATTTGCCTTTTCGATGCAGTTTTCTCAATTAAATCTCATGCAGATGATGCAGTCATTTATATTCAGAGGATCAGACTTTCTGCTCTTATTGGATAAACTTTAATCTAATCTGCAGGGTTCAGATTTAGCTGCGTGATATTAATTAATTTTAAATTTAGATAAATGTTTCTTTGGTGGAGATCAAAAGGTAAATGTGGTCCCCAGATCTGAAGCCTACAGGGAGAGCGTGTATTGGATGACTTGCTCGGATTTTACTGAACTAACGGGAATCCGGGTGAGAGAGGATGGGAGAAGTGGCTCAAATAATTAACTGATCTGTGTAACAGGTACCGCTGGAGCATTAGCTCCACTTTCGCAGCTAGCATGTCTCAGCATTGCTCTCTGACCACTCATTAAGAGAAGGCCAAGCAGAATGATGTTTTCATGACAAGGACATTTTCATCTAAATGCTGACTTGTGGCGAGGGCATAGCAGGGGAATTTTTACCTGCTGACGCAGTACAATTGTTGGGTATGAAAATCATGTAAAAAAAGACAAGTAAATTTGTGAGAAAACCTTCATTTTCCCACTTGCAAATTTTACCTGAATAGTACAATAACTCCCTCTCCCCCTTCAGGACCCCTCTTCATTCAGGGAAGAGAGAGTAACCAGTAGGCACAACTTGAGTTGCATATAGAAACGTAAATCTGGTACATTTTTGTGTGCTTGACTTTGCAATCTAAAAATTGTTTTAAACTTCTATTTAAAACAAAATTGTCCATGCAACTGCTGTCAGTAGCTAAACAGAAGCATGAAAGCTCACAATACATTCTGTACAAAAGCAATGAGCCAATTTAAACTTGGTATTCCCTTGATTAATCTTTGGATATCAGTGAATTCAGCCCAAAGTCCTTCACAGGACCGTAGGAAAGGTCTTTATTACATCCATTATCCAGTCCATAGGACCAAGTGCTTTCCTTTCTCTATAAACCTAGAGGAAACGTAACAGCTGCCAATAGAACTTCTGATTTCCATAGCCACAATGAAGACAAGCAGGGTTTGTTCATGCTCATTAGGATCGCAGATGGGGATGACACAGCAGGTTAAATATTATACTTTTGACTTTAAAGTTGTAACTAATCCCCTTCTGTGTCACATGAAACAAAAAATTCCACATGAGAATGGGAAAGGGGAAGGACTCTCTCCATTCATTTCTAGAACAATCGCAAAATGCTGAGCTCCCCCTTTGCCCCTCAAGTACGATGCATTCAAAGAAGTTCATCCTAAAAGACATCTCGTAATTTGTTTTATCTATTTACAGAAGGATTTGTTTTTCTCTCTGACTTTGAGTTATTCATTAGATATTCATTTATGTGGCTATCTGCATATAAACATTACCACAGGAGAGTAGCGCAGTGGATAGCGAATATGGATTTCTTAGTCTTATCATTGTACGTCTTTTATATCAGGTGCTCATTTAGACAGAATTCATTGTACATTATTCTCCTGTGACAACATTAACCGGCCTCCAACTTTCCAGTGCTTGTTATCATTTTCAGAGTGTAAAAACCTCAAGGACTTAAAAGGACAGACAGGCAAGTTTGCAGAACATTTCATTAATTTGTGGGAAATTCTACTTACTGTAAGTGTCATGTCTTTGCTGTGAAGACTGAGAACATCTGCCAAATATAATACCACTTTCTTCCCTCACAGTCTGGCTCCTCTTCTGTTTGACATTGAGGGACTAACCATTAACTCACACTGCCTCAGCCTGAAGAGACAACTATGTACATATATCTAAAGCTTAAATTTCAATTTGTATTGGAATGTCAGTCATCAGATAAATCCAGACACAGAGGAAAGTGAATAATAAATAGCTGTGTGGGCCAAGAGAGAATAGAAAGTGCCAGCAATAACTCCTTTCTAATCTATCCGTGGTCCTATAATGCTGGGGCTGTTATTTCTAGTGGACTTTGCTATTGCTTCTAGCCAGAATGACAGCAAATCAGACTCAGTGGTAGTAATGGCTGAATCTCATTCATCTGCCCAAGGGAGTTGTGTCAGAAAAGCATTCAAATATTCACATGACACTTGTCCAAATGATATAATAAGCTCTGGGGTTTGTCAAAGTGATCTGGTAGTATCATGGGACCTTTCTTGAGCTGACTCATCATCTCTCCTTTGCATTTCAAGGCTCAGGTCCCCAAAGAAAGAAAAACTAAAAGAATATTAGGTAGTTGCAAGTTTTAACCATCACAATAATAATAATAAATACACACATACCAACTTTTTATTCACATAATGCCATCAAGCCTAATTTATACAGCATACCATTCCAAAAGCGCATGTATCTAACCATAAACAGGACTGTACCTCACAAGTTAAGAGAAAACAAATACCAAAACACACTGCTCCAAAGTAGCTACAGGATAACAAGATACAGCTAGATCTGGCCTCCTTTGCTATATTTAATAGCGTTATTCTCCATACATTGTCCCGGGAAATTCAGTCCCTACCAGAAGTAATGTGAATTCAGAAAGATCTGCACTTGGATGGGGATGTGAGCAACACAGATCAATGTAGAACCACTTGCAACACTACTGGAAATTGTTAGGTGAAGTCTCTTGCAACCAATTGCTTCCTGTTGCAGAGCACATAACAACATTGCCGTTTTGCTCATTTACTGTTCAGTTTCCTTCAAATAATTGAATTGTATCATCCTCAGCAATTCTGTTCATGCCTCAGCACTGTCCTGATCCTCTGTGCTCTGTTAGGTTTGAGCCTAAGCAACCTGTTATTTTAAGAATAATTTAATAAAAGAACCCATGGAATGATTATGATCTTTTATCCAATTTCACAGTGTTCAGTGATTTTTATCTACGACTTGCTGATTAAATGTTATCAGGCATGTTGAACCATAACGTCTCCTTTAGAACTCATTACAATAAGAACAATGCAAACATGCACTTAAGGCGTTCCAGCCAGTGAATTATTGGTATGATAGACTGTAACGTCTTCTTTAGAGTAATATAGTTAGTGAGAGAATTAGCAGAAGCATGAACTTAAGAAAAGAGCACACTGTATCACTGGCCTATCAGAGTTAATTCAACTACAGGGATGGTGCTGTGGATTCTTTTTCCATTTTCTCTGCTCTTTCCAGTGCTCTCAAAAAAAAAATATTAATTTCACCAGGTCTTTTGGAGTTGCCTGCCTGTCTCTGCTGACAATAGAGAGAGCCTATGTATCAAACTCAGAGCATGTGCCTCATTTTACAATAGCTAACGCTGAAGTGTTCACCTTCAGCAAGATCATAAAAATCACACTGAAAATTAGTGAGCATGCTCGAGACAGACCTCAGACATGTTTTCAGTTCAAAGATATCAATTTACGCTAAGCCCGTAACTTCAGAAAAGAAGGAACCGTCACAGAGATAAAAACCATGGTCCAACATATTATTTTCTACAGCATCCAGATGCTGCAGAGGAAGACACAAGTAAGCTCATCAGAGTAGAATTCCGTAATAATTTTCCCACATGACTTCTTCCAAATTTCTTCTATTAGGGATAGCTATGTCATCACGAATAAAGTTTTAACTGTGTTCCAGCTCTCTAATTCTCCTAATCTTACATAGCACTATTGAGTTTTCCAAAATCCATAGAATAGACATAGTTTTTATAAAATATATTAAATTCTAAGTGTAGGGGATTTAGAGAATAAAAATACACTTCTTGTCCCCATCCCCCATAACACACTAATTCTATAGCTACTCACATTTAAGCAACGCTTGCATAAAGATCTCTAACCAATTTTTCCCAATTTGGTAAAAATACCAAAATAGGAAAAAAAATACCAGAATCAGTTTTCCCTCAACCACTGCAACTTTTTACAGCTCTGAGCAGCACTGCCAGAAGGGAGGTGGAATCAAAACCAAGCAGGGGATTCTCAATGCAGGGCAAGTCACTGTCAGTGTCTGACTGAGAGTGGCAAGGGCTCTTTAATTACAATCCTTCATGAGTAATTGTGAAAAGCAGCGATTACCTGACTTACTCTGAATAAACTCAGTATAATTAATGAATGCTCAAGCTCTAATTATGGTAAAATCTTAGCAAATGAATTTCAGACAATAGAGTGTATTTTTGGCATGTTTTCAAATGATCAGTTCATTTTTATTACAACTATTCCCTCTGTTATTTCAGATGGTTTAAATTTATGGCCTTCACTTTCAGCTGGGTTCAAACATTTGACCGTAAAACTAAAAGAACCGAGAATTCAAGGTCTGAGGCAGGAGGCTATGCCACCAGAATATCTGTATACAACCGAGCACTTCTATTTGCTGACATATGACTTGTCTCAGAAGACATATGATCACCCTGGATCACTGTCCAGGTCAGCAAAGGTAGGTGGGTGCTCAGATTCATCATGTACCAGCTTAACATGCTCAGAAAGAAGCTATGTAATAAGAAGTCAAAGATGAGTGATAGACCAAAGTCCTGCTCCTTCCCTAGGATTTTGGTACCTCCAGTTGAGAGGCTGCCGTTTCCCTTGGGATCCACGTCTACAGTTCTGCAACCATTCCTCTAAAGAACTGGGAACGGACTGGCCTTGTGTTTTAAAACACAGGCAGGCACCTTTAATAGCCTAAAGATGAGGACATTCATCCTGTGAACGAGGCTGTCACGACAAACACTGTGTATATGTACACAAAACAATATACTACATGATATTTATGTGTTAGACAACAGAGGAGCAATTTTACAAAAGAAGTATTGGAAGGTTATAAGCCCAGTCCCTGCCACTATAGTTGATCATACAACAAGGGTCAAACCTGGAAAGATTCATAATGATCTTTACTCTGCTATCATCATATCACCTTCCCACAAGTTACATCTGACAACAAATTAACCAAATGCCACCAATCTTTAATTTGCCAAAATAACAGCTGTGAAATGCTATTTACCTATCTATGAGCAATCTGAACAGATTTTCTCTATGAAAACCATAACTAAACCCCCTGAACAAATGTTTTACTGGCAGATAGCATGTGTGATCGCCTCTTTAAAATGTGTTATTTTAATGCAAGGTCTGACATTTCCTCCGTTGCCTACCTGAGGCCGCTAGCACCAGCTACCGCCACTTCTGCTTCCTCCTGAATTTAACACATGGTCACTCTTTGTTCCTAAACTGGTTTTGTTGAAAGTCTCACTTTAGGCTGCAAAGAAGCCAATGACAAAGGCAGTGCAAGTTTATTTTGCAATTATCCAGTTTATGCGCCTGTGCAACTTTAGTGCCAGTCCTTTAACTCACACAGTTGCATATTAGAACAGTTGCTAGGAAGTACAAAATGGAGCTTAAGAGAAAAAAACCAAAAACAAAACTTCAACAGTGAACAAACAAAAAAATCCCCTCCTTTGTGCATACAGTAATGGAAAGAGTTTACAGTTCCTGGACTTACAGGAATCCTCCTGCCAGCCAGTAGTTTCTGCACTGGTGTGCTGTGGCCTTACATTTCGTGTAATCATTCAGCTACCTAATGATCCCCTTATATCAGGTGTAAATGAGTTTTCCCACTCCAACCTGGCTTTTGTCAAGGCTTTAATGTAAGCAGTTAATGAGCGCTATTGCTCCGAGTTTTCTCATGTGAAAGAAGGGTCTTTCTAACAGTGATACAATGACAAGCAGGAGCTAACGTTACTCTGCTCAGCTGCAGTACAGAGCAGAGAGAGCTTAAGAAAGAGGAATCTCCCAAGCAAAGGACGACCGAGGACACATTAGGCAGAACCATCCTGACAGTCTAACTTGGTTCCTGATGTACAGGCGGGGATCCGTTCATGCTTCGTCAAGGATCTCAGTGGAGCTAAGAGGAAAGAGGCTGGTTTTCTGTGAAACAGCCCAGTTAAAATCATCAACAGAACTGTTAGCCTGCAACAGACCAACAGACTTATTCAGCAGCAGGAGACAGCACAAGGATGCTCAGATTTATCACTCCAAATACCATCATTATTTAGTGTGCAGAAAGCCTTCTTGTCTCACAGTTAGCAAAACAAAATTACAAATTAATAGCCATATATTTCCCCCCATGTCCTGGATCTATCATCCAATTTCCCCTGTGTTGTAGTTTTATTTTGGTACTAAACATATGGGGCTCAGAAAACTGGCACATTTAGAAATTACACATATTTTATCCATGTTCTCTCACATAAATTTTCATCATGTGTTAATTTATTGAAGAAGTATATTCCTTTTCTCAAGGATCAGCAACATAGAAGAAAAAGAGAGAACAGAAGACATTTTGTTTGTATGTTTGACTCTGGGCTACTTCCTTCCTTTCAGGTACACATTGGATTTGAAGAGGGAGGAACAACTCCCGCACATCAGTTTATAAAAGGTAGCCATCCCAGCTGGGTGCCTGCCATGGGTGAAAGCAGAGGTATAAAAAAACGCTCCCATGCGTAGAAGCTTGCCTCCTTCCAGGAACACATGGGTAAAAGGTAACTCTGGAAGATTCTTGTCGGGGAACCCAGGTAAAACCATCAAATGACAAAGAAGATTTTGCAGTCAAGGAAAATTGCAACACTCTCTGCCCACAGAGATCAAAATGAAGCCTGCTTTCTTGTCTTTTAGAATGCACTAAAATATTTCCTTGCATAGTCCCAGTGCAAAGGGAGACCTCAGCATGGACAGGGACATATCTTTGTCCAGAGATGTTCAAATGAAAACTAACAGCCCACTGTCTCAGCACAGAACCTTTTTGGCACTCAGTTGGTGAGGGGTGCATTAAGGTATATCAGAGATAGGTAGGCTAAAATAAACCAGGATGATGTTATCTTCTGGATCTTTTCTCAAACTTATGAAGAACCTGGTCACCTGGCTGGGCTCATTTTCCTTTTTATTGTTTAATAAATCTAAATGTATCTAATTTTGAAGTGAAATACAATATTTAATGACAATAGTTTAGTTAAATTTAAGAGTCACAAGTTTAAGCTCAGATCCAAACCCCTCCAATGATATGAATGCAATAGCGAATGAGGTGTAAAATCTCTAGTTCTGGGCAGATTCATATATTCATCTCAAAGCTATCTCCACTGAAAACACTGGGAATCTGTCTTAAGAATCCCTTCCAAAGGTTTGGCAAAAATAGGCGGTGTTGGAGATAAGAAGTCTGGTTGCAGTCTTTCAAAAGATGACTTCAGGAAGTTCTCTGTGCACAGTACAGGGAATGAAGGTCCTGCAGTTAGGCACTTTGACACTTGTAACCAGCCTCCTCTAGCCACATCAAAAGACAAAATGTTAACTATACAGAGTGTGTGACACACAAGTGCTGTAACACTCTAAATAATGTTCATTCCTGCAGGTCAGCTTAAACACGAGACCAGCTGTACCAGGTTAGAAGAAAGGTCTGTCTTGCCCAGGATCCTCATTCTGCCAGCGGCCAACATGCAGCAACACTGCAGATGGCTCATTACAGCAGTTATGGCTCCTTAGGTGGCTCCAACTTGGATAACCATGGTACTTCTAGAGCTAATGCACACTGATAAGCACTGACCTCCAGGGATGGATGCGTTAATCATGAGCCAACAGCAGATGCCTAGGGAAGAGCATATGGGCAGCAGAAGCATAAACCATTACTTCCCTGCTGCACTCCCGCAGGATTTTCCGAGACAGAGCTGGTATCTTTTGTGTTTCATAGTCCCAGGTGGATTATTCTTCTAGAAATTTGTGCAAGACCTAGGTTAAAAATTGAACACGAAAAACACATGCAACTCAAACCCAACATTAGCCTTTTGCTGTAAACCCCAGCTCTAATACCATTCTGAGATTAGCCCTGCAGTGGAGCGCGCTCTTACAGACCTTCCGCTGCTCCCGCTGCAGCGAGCTGCCAGCAAACAGGCTGCCTGCTCCTCCTGCCAGCTGGGTTTGAGTCTTGTGCTGTCAATAGATGTCACACTTGTGCTTTTGTTAACGTCTTCTGGAGCGGATTATGCTGAGCAAGTGCAGGGTAGCAGCATGACACAAATTATTTGAATGCAGTGCCTTTATATAATAAAACCAAATCCGGGAGAGATTTGATCTTCTGTAGGTTTTACGATGTGCATCCCCAGAAAGTATTGAACACAGAAAGGGAAAGAGAGAGGAATGACAGCAGGAATCTTATCTTACAAGGCAAAAGTTCATTTTGCCCTATAGGTTACTAGTTTGTAACTGTATAGCTAAAAGTACATCTGCTTTTTTAGAGAGCAATTTAATTTTAAATGCATTTTTGTGATCTCTGGCTAAACGCTTTTTATAATAAATACAAGGCTGGGGGGAAGCCAAACTATTTGTGTTCAATGCACAGATAGCAGCAGATGAAGATATTTGCACCAATTTTTTCAGGCAGAGAAATACAGCAAAAAAACCCCACTTAATGCCTTAGAATAGTAAAAACATGGGGTCTGACTACAGGTGTCCTAATTCTTAAATCTGCATGCAGATCAGGCAAGTGGGATGACATGATTCATAGAAGATAACCCAGGAAAGTCTTTTTCCTGAGCCGTAATTTCTGCTAATGGTCATGTCAGAAAACCAGAAAGAATGTCTTTAGTCTTATTTTCCATTTGAAAAAAAGAGTTCCCTTTCTACGTATCTGGGCCAATGTGTATAAATCAACCAGGCATGCAGGAGAAAGTCAGCATTACCAAGAGTTTGCAAGACAGAGAAAAACATTGGGGTTTAAATCACCTAGTCAGTATTTGTAGAATTTCAGATGGAAGTGTTGCTGAATTTTGAAACGTGGCACTGAATGTTTAATAGCTGTTGTCACTATAAGGAGATGTAGTGGACAGCTCTGGGCACTCTTCGCAACAGGAACAGCCTGCTGTTCTGGCCAAATTTCATTTGGACTGTTATTAGTTCTATTGCTGCTACATCCCTTGCTCTTTCTGGAAATCCAAAACCTTGTGTCATTGCAGTGGGTCGTACCAACGTGCACAGACACTGATTCCAGTGGGACTCTGCACAGTCAAAACAAATCACAGGACTCAAGCTTCAGCTGGCTACAGTGGTCATCACTTTTTAATGAGTCAAACTTTTTAATTACTTCTCTTCAGTGCAACTATATTCCGTAAGTTGAATGAAGAATTCCTGATTTTTACAGCAAGAGAGATATCTTATATTGCACACGTTTTCAGAAAAAGAACTAGGCAAAGATGTCTCATCCACTAGAAAATTTTGCTCAAAACCAGATTTCAAAAATAAGAACTTCCCTCAACACAACAGGTTTTGGCCAGTTCTGTTCCATATCAAACAATTCCTCAGGGCAATAAAGCTCCTAGAAAGTTAACTAAACTCTTTTCTGATTTGCACTCATCAATAGGCTCATTCATTTAGTTCCTACTGAATAATTCATCATTACTAACAGCAACAGTATGCAACTCAGAAAAAATTCAGCTTGACTTTCACATCCCAGGATAAATGTAGAGTCGGGAAAACAAGAATCTGGAAATTTATTTTCTTGTTTCACCAAATGTCTGAAATGGACATGGCAGCCATTTCAAGCAACACGTTATGGTTCTTGATGAGTACAAAATCTTTTTCAGAGACTCTGAGCTCCCCAGGAGCAAAACAAGATGCAGACAGAGGCTCAGGCTGGTGAAAGGGCGGCGTGGAAGAGCTGGGCCAGCCATGCTCCTCGTGTGTTCTGCTTCCCCTCGGCATGGCTTACGCAATGCAATTTTTAATCAAATACAGCATTAAAACTCCAGCTGTAACCTCCATATCTGCAAATGAGAAGAGGAACGACCATGTATAGACTACTTCCCTTTCTGTGACTACGTGCAAAATATTAAATGTGAATGCTTCACCCATTACATTTCTGTACATATATGTGGAATACAGTAAAATCCCACTGTTCGGCTACAAGGTTTCTTTGCCCATAAACATGTTTTCTCTTGCTGATAACTCACAAAACCAAATCATCATCTGACCTGCAGTATTCCTGAATTGCCCCAAAGGTCAATTTATATTAAATATTTGAAGAAACCAAACTCTGGTGTATCACTGGAGTAGGAAATATTGACATCTCTGTTATATAACATTTCAGAACTCAAGCTGAATCTAATTGATATCACCTGAAAAATAATAGAAAATTCCTTCGGGCAAGAAAGTGACATATTTGAGGGGAGACAGCTTTGCTTAATTATTCATCGCTACAGCAACACAATTTTTCTGGATGCTATTGTGAGGGAAAATAGCACTTTTCTGGCTTTTTCTATTGCCTTTGATCCTTTCAGCACCAAGGCAGAATCTCCCTGAGTTCTCCCAGGCCTCTGTCACCTGCGTGAGCTATATGCTCTCTGGTCACAGGGATGTTTCTTCTCTTTCTAATACCGCACTAAATACAATGTCAGAGCACAGCAAACAAGGTCCACAACTCCCAAAGCTGTAGCGTAACTTACTGCAATTGTTTCAGTCACCTGGGATATTTCTGGCACTTCAAATTAGATGCTGGGGAGAGGATGGAGAAAGGTCTTTTCTGCTCGGGGTCTTCCAGGCTTGTTCATAGCTCTGCATCTCAAGAGGTGAAAGCCCAGCCCAACCTCTGCTGCCTGTCCCAGCCACCCGCAGGAGAGCTGCTCTCTATAAACTGCTATCTCGGCTGCTTCCGTGACTGAAGAAGATTAAATTATATATCTGTGCCAGCAAGCTCACTTTGACAGGATGGTTTAGGGAGTATCTGTTGAGCCATGAGGACCCCTAAGGAGTACAGGTGACCCACTGACCTGGGAGAGGCAGTCACCTCCTGCAATGGGGTGGTGATGGGTAGCTGGGGTGATAACCTGCTCAGGTGGAAAGAGACAGCGGGCCAGCCCTCAGCGAGGCAGTAGTGAAATTACTCAGCTCTAAAGGCATGAGGCTCACTGAGCCTCTGCAGGCGACTCAAAGAGGAGCAGGCTGGTGGAGTCGCCCAGTAACTAGACACAAACCCAATGGGAGCTTTGGCTCTGATCTCTGATGCTAGGTGAGAGAGCAAAGTAGGTTCTGAAGGAGGTCACACCTTGGCACAGGATGCTCCCCAGTTGTTGGAGAACCACCATTTGGATTACATATTTGGTCTATGGAGAAACCAGCCAGGGCTAGTTCCATGGATATGGTTTCCCTCTCTAATTTTTAGTGGTTTTAGAAGCTATGATCTGTACATTGGCAAAGGTAAACTTTGAATAGAGCTTCTTAAATTCAGTACTCTCCAGGTACTGACAGCACGCATCCCAGATGTAGGAGAGGAAAAACTTAAGATGAGAAGAAAAACAACACAAGCATAAGGGACTTAATGAGTATTTTGCTACCTACTGCTCTGGACTCACAGGCTGGTTTATATGCTGACCAAAGAATCAATGCCAAAGTATGAAAAGAAACTGAATTTTGCAGGTAGAAAGCTTTAATTCACTCTGTGCTTGAAGGGCAGCTTTCAATTTTTTTTTTCCTTATTTACCCATTTAGAATACTTCATTAGTTAACACTTTTTACAGCTGTCAGCCAGAGGCAAAATTGCAAAACAGAGTTCTGACTTCCCTCCAGGCATGTTCTTGGGGCTGCCGTGTCTCGCAGAGCTGATTTAACACAGCTCACACTCTGGAAGGTCAAATAAAGTAAATGCTGAACTGTTTGATCCAGGGCTTGTATGTTATAACTCGCTTTTGCCTCTCCTTTGGAATAACTGTTAGAAATACTAGTGCAGTTAGGCCAACCTCTCAGAGCTGGAGCTCCTCTATACATAAAGCAGAAGGGAATGCAGCTTCACAGGGTGAATAGGAAGGAACTGGGGACACTTTGTAAATCCAACATGAGCCTGGTGACCTTCTCCTTTGCACTAGCTGAAACATCTTGTGGATTACAGATTTTTTCTGGAATTTGGCAGGTGGGTGGGGGCTGATATTTTAAATTTTTTTTGCCAGAAAATAGGTTAAAAAAAGAGGAATAAGTCAGCAATGCTGAAATGCAGCCATCAACAAACTAAATACTATAGAAATTACATTCTCTTTAGGAAAACAGAAAATTCTAGAGCAAGTTCTCTCCTATCAAAACCACAGGAAGGATATCGGTGATGAAATATCCCAAGTCAGCCAGTAAAGCTCTCTGCTAGAAGCAGCACATATATTGCTACTACTCTAGCAGTATCAGGGAACATAAAAGCTACGGGGCACACAGAAAACCCTCTGTGGTCTGCAGAATCCCTCCAGCCCCCAACTCCATACTCTGTTAGAAAGCAGAATAACAAGAAAGGTTAGACACGAAGTTTTCTGCGCCCCTGCCAGATCTCTGCTTCCTCTGCTCAGGAGCACAAGCAGAACTCTCTGGTTCAAGGACTGGTTTCCAGCGTATTCTGCTCCAAGACAAATCACGTGCATTGGACTGACAGGGAGCCATTTATGACTGCTACAAAATTCAATAAACTCTCTGTTTTTCTGGTGACACAGGAAAATCTGAATCCCATGCACCAGAACATTCCTATAGTGTGCTAGAGTGAATGATAAATCAGCACATCTGCCTGCCACGCGGCCTTAGAGCTGGAATAGCACAATTTACTTTTTCTATGCAAAATATCCTGCAAAGGAAATGGCATAGCAGCCTAATTTCACAGAAAGAGGGGACAGTAATTTATTCCAGGAGCGAGATGGAGTGAGGAAACAGCAGGTACTTTGAAATTCAGAGTGAGCTCAGTATTTTTGAGCCTAATGGATTTTACAGAGAAGTAACAGTCTCCTTTATGAAACTTTGGAATACGAGTATAGCCCTCATGCACCTCCAAATGATAAATCTTTGTCCCTGAAATAGCATCTTTTTAGGTTTAATTTATTTTCTTTAGCCCCACGAAGGCCTTCCAAATTTATATACTTCAGCCCTAGGGATTAATAAATTACTTTCTTCGGCCTCAAGAAGGTCATCTTCATTTATTTTCAACCTTCCTGGGAGTGAACTCTAAGAAGTGTACCACATTGGAGCGCTGTCTGGAAAATACGGATAAATAGATGGAGACAGTGACCACCTGGGGAAAGAGGGAAATCCAGCATATTTCTGACTATACCACTGTCTTATAACCTTATCGCACATTTAACACAATCTGCAATTACACAGAAGATGTCAGGTTCTTCATCCAGAAAGGGAATCCAATTTCTGGCAAGTTTTTACAGACAATTGAAAAGGGAAAAAGCTGGAAAATGGAAATAATGAAGTGGTCACTGCTTTACCAGTGCTTCCTCTGGCCTTCAGGCTGTTGATGAAACTGCTGTTTGTGACTTTTATCGGTTTCTTTCTCCGGTCTGTTTCTTATAAGAGTAACCTGTGAGATTCTGAATGCCAAATCCCTAGAAAACTTAGGAGTAGAGATTTGTTTGCCTTTATTGCCATACTTTAGATTTGGCTGTTCAGTTTGAACAAAAAAGAGAGTGGTATGTTGGAAATGTAAAATGAAATGAAACAAAAACTAAAAAAAAAAAAGGACAAGGAGTAAAAGCAGTCATGCTGCACACAAGGCTGCATACAACTTATGAAGATACCATTTGTAAATCTAGAGCTATTTATGGGATCACAGTTCTTTTCAAAGACTAATAGAAAAGTCCATTAAATTATCAAATCATCAGAGTATTCCTGCATTTCCAGAGTTGCCATTAAAATACATTATTGAAAGAACATAAGGCACCAGGGCGGAATATTTTATAATCTAATGGGGTAAATCTTGACATCTCTTTCACATTGACAACCCTCAAACTTGATGGGAATTCTGCCTTTATTAAAAATTGAATAAGGATTACATCATGTGGCTTAAGGTCACTGCAAGCCATAATTATTAAATATATGCACTTCTAATGGAAAGTGCATAACGGAGATACAAACTCTTTTTTCTCCCTCTGCCAGTCAGCCAGCAAAATCACATGAATGGTACGGGCAATAGAAAAAAAAAAAAAAAGAGAGGAAAAAAAAAAGGAAAGGGAAAAAAAGGCATAGCAATGCCAGCAACTATTTTCTACCATATTCAACAACTGAAGTTGAAGCTACGCATTTTATATATATATATATATACACACACACACACCCCTATGTATCAAAAGAGTCTCTGCTTTGAATTATCAACAGTTCAACCCACCCCACCCAAACAAAAAACAGTGTGAAGGATAAATGGGTGAGGAGAAGGCCTGAGGAGGTGCAGTGCCTTGTTCCAAGGTGACGGAGCAGAGGAATGGCAGAGCTGGGAACGCAGCCGGAGTTTCCTGCCCTCCCAGCCCCGTGCCATGCCGCACCGCCACTGCGCCGGCAGCTCCAGGAGGAAGCCCAACTCCACTCGTTTGCATCAACGCCACTTGTGAATAACGCAGCTATTTCAAAACAGACTAATAAAAACATTATTGCTGTCACTTCATCTCTGTTTATGGATTAGGAAGTCTTTATTTTAAAAGATCTTTTCTTCCTACTCTATACTTTGTTCCAATTATAAATTATTTTAACAGCAGTTTTCTTTCTTTCCCCCCCCCCTCAAAGCACAATTAGAGAATAATTGTTTTCAAATAATAACCACTACTTTTCCATTTAATTCTTTTTTAACACTAGTGGCGTCTCCCAGCTGACTCACTCGGCATTAGATGAGGGTTTAGAAGCACTACAGAACAGAGAAACAGCTGTTTCTTTGAGCATTATGAGTTTTATTAATCCCTTCTTGCCTATAAAACGTAATCATCCCCTTTATTTCTAGAGGTACTACATATAGTTTCCAAATAACTGACAATCAGAAACAAAAGGTTTCTAACCTCTTTATAACAAACCTTTTTATAACATAATACATATATCTATGTATGTATATGACCCTACAGTGTGACATGTTTCCTCTGTTTTCTCTTTGGTTAGTTAATAAAACAGATTACACAACAAATGTAAACACTTCAGAAACCTCAGTTTTAGTAAAATCTCTTTTGATTAACATCTCAGTAAGAGATATTATCCACAAACAGAAGATGTTCATAGAATATATTGGAAAAAAATTCTTTCGCAGTAGGAAAACATATCACTGAGGTTTTTACTTCAGGCTGAAATATCATCTCAGCCTGATTTAGTCTTCACCCCATCCCTTCCTGCTTCCTTTCCCCTCCTCTTACTATTACAGATGCTTATGAAGCAACTGCAGCATCTCTAGAACACCCCCCGGTAAATGCCAAATGAGCTCTCTGTATGCGTACACAGATTCTTTTATTACTTACTCATTTTGTAGGCACCCAATGCAATATTAATATTTTTACTGACCATCTGACTAAGATACTAGATGGTCTGTGTTTGTGCTGGGAGAAAGTCAAAGGAGGGCAGTGGGAGAGGGAATGTGCGTGTGCCTTATGGAACAGAAAACTCTTAGAAGGGAGCATAGGGAAGCTCCTGGTAGAAAAGGAGCTTAGGCTTCACTGGAGGTGAAGCTAAAGCTTTGTTGTAGATATTTTATTTAAAAACAAACAAACAAACAAAAAGTTGCTGAGGGTCACTGTTGCTCTCCTGCAGTGGTACCTCATTCAGGACAATGAGCTATTGCTCTCCTTCACAATCCCGCCCCTAATTTTTGCTGTGCTCAGATCTGCTCTGGAAGGTGAAGCTCTGCGGAGCTGGCCAGGAGCAGGAATGCTTTAAGGATCTCACTAGCTCACTGTCATGCTTTCTAACCATCCTGCTTCTAGCATAAGCACAGAAACAAAAACCTTGAAGTTTACTGCAACAGATCACGAAAATAAAACCTTCCTAAGGGCAGCATCCTCTTCTACCAGTAAACAACCGCAGCCTGTGACTTTCAGGAAGTTGGAACAAATTTCATTAAGGGAAGGTTTCGTGAATTCAAGAGAGATATTTATTGTTATTCCAGCCAAATTTTCTCCATTGCTGATGCTCTGAGCTGGAACTAAAGCTTTCCTGAATAATAAAAAAAACCCAACCCAAAGAGACTTGTATTTATTTACAAAACTTCAAGAGACAAAAGGATCTTTTAGGACTAAATTGAGGCAAAGGTGATGAATGTACTGTGTGGGGAAGTTGTATTTGTCTGGCCAGGCTGCCTAAGCACACATGCAGATGTGCTGCTAAGTGCAAGCGGTTTGATGACTCAGGCGTGTAACCACATATGCACATGCATGGGCAATGCCAGTGAGGATTTTTCTTTTCCCCCCTGACAGCACATTCATTTATTGATTCATTCATCCTTGGTACTGAAATTACTTCAGTTTTATCCCTTTTGAACAGAAATCTACCCTCTACTTCTGTTGCAGACTGACTGGCCTAAGCAGGAATAAATTCCTTATAATTTAATTTTTCATATTATATTTAATTAGTCCATTATTTAACAAGTAGGAAACAATTATTCTCATACCATCACTATTACTACCCTCTGCCAATTTTTAAACAAACTGACTTGAAGAACCAGACCTGCTAAAAAAGAAACAAATTGAATAAGCAAATTGGAAGTAGCTCATTTCTAAGAATCGAGGCTCCTATCTGTCTCATTTTTATATTTGTTCATTTTACATACACTGTTTATTGTATTATTAGAAAAATGCAGAAAACATGCATATTGCTTTTTAGGGGAAAAAATCATATGAAAATGCAGATGATTTTATGGAAAGTCAATTAAATATAAATTGAAAAGTTGCTGCATGAAAATCTTTATTCCACAACACTGCAGTCTTCAACAAAGCATTAAAAAAAAAAAATCCCTACCAGAACTGAATTTAATATCTTTATACATATTCATGTCATATGGCATTAGTTTTACTCTTAGCTTCGTGCTGCCAACATTGTTAAAGCTCCTGTTGTAGCTGGTCGGAAAGTCAGATAACGTGTGAATATGTACATCATTTAATAACACGTTTTGACAAAAAGCAGATCAGAGGATTTGAAGAACCAAGGAAACGAATACAGTGTTTGGCTTTGGTCCTGGTAGCATAAATGTATGGTGAATATATATAGTTCCATGTATTTAAATGTAAATAGAGTTTGAAAATCTTTCTTAGTTGTGAATGAGATATACGTCATTACTTAGAGTAATGACATCACTCAGTGCATCTACCACCGTTATGGTTATGGCTCGTTCTACCTCGCCACCCTTTGCCTGTCTCCCACAGTAGCAGCAACAGAAAGGCCAACTGAGGAAAGCTGCCCGTGCAGCAGAACCCCCTACATACAAAAAACCAGGGGAATTCAGTGCAGGAGCTGGGACGGATCAGGACAGACAGCTCCTGCCACGGGTTCCCACCTCAGGCAGTGCCTTAGGTCCAACCTGATTTGAACTTCACTTTTCTGGCAAGCTTAAGTTTCCCTTCTGACAGAGTACTGATCAAAGCAAAAAAAAAATTAAAGGATCTTCAAACCTTAGTCTAAAATTCATTGAGTCCCCAGATATCCCTTCAAAATCTTTATTTCTCAAAAGTCGCTTACCTAGGTTACCCCATCTCAGCAGCCTCCCACAGGGAGTAGTACCTGCACCAGACGACCCAGTCCCTGGCCAGATTCGGAAGCTGCCCTCCCAAAGCACCCGTCCCTCCTCCAAGGCTTCACAGCACTCAATCATCAACAAGGAATGCAACATCAGTTCAGGAGGGGAAAAACACCCCCATACCCTACAACTTTGTAGCATTTCAATAGGTTCTATTAATTTGGGAATGAATTTCAAAAGTGTCAAACTTTCAATTTAAACACCCTGGCACCCCAGTCTCTGTTATTTTACACATTTAACTTGAAGCCCAAGAGTACGCCACTAAAAAGAGAAGCCTGTGAGAAGGAGATGAATAATAAGTGTAGCTTGGATCAAATAACTCTTCTAATTTATACAAAAACTCAATACAGAAGAGAAAAGGAAGATACAATCATGACCAGAATTGCTGATTTGCGGCTTTATGGTCAGGCTTTAGTTTCATATCCAAATATTTAAATAATAACTAGATACCACAAAGTCTCCCCAAACATGACATTCTCTTTAGATTCCAGAACCTGTCAATCACAGAGGCATTTTGACGGTGGCAACGCAGCTCCTTCCTCGCTCATTCCCAGGCGGCTGCAGCCGTTCCTGTGCTTTTATCTGAAGCATGCAGAGCTTGGGAGGGCTCACTGCTAACAAACGCTGATCTTCTAACAATGTCATCAAAGACCTCCCTTATTTGTTAATTTTTGCACTGAATAATTTAATTCATGGTCACCTAGGGCAGCTGATTATGCTTTTTAAACACGTAAGCGACTTCTATACAAAAATCAACCGTAGAGTGCACCCCACGTCTAAAGCACTTTAAGAGAGAACTGCGTGCTGTTCGTGGCTGTAATCCTTTCTTTAGCCATTGCTTCAGGATGCAGAGAAGGAAATAGTTATCCTCAAAAATTACTTTGAAACTAGAGCACCTGTGCCTTGCATGAACAGTTTATCTGGCGGTTCTAGAACTTAACTACAGCATCAGTTTAAGGTGCATGTTTATAATATTCTTTTAGCTCATCCCACAGCGGATTTCAAAGAACACTGAATCAAGTCAGCAAATAATAGAAACAAGCCTTGACTGAGGAATAAAATTATACCAGTAACCACATCAACCTGTGGATTAATGTGCTGTTCAAGGGATCAGCCTTCAATATTGGCTAAATTCAGACTAAGCACGTAATGTAATTTTCTGCCTTGTTGGGATGGTATGGTAGCTTCCTTCTGGACTCGGTGAGGCTTTCTGTGAAATCAGGGGGTGTAGGGAGACGATGTCTATCTCTGCTATTAGGTTTTGAGCAGACAAGGAAGGCAGAGCATAAGAATAGAAGAAGCTCTCACAGAGCTGGGGGAAATGGGAGGTGACCCTGAGCTGGAGATGAACACCACAGATAGAGTCAAGCCCCAGCCTCACAGGCTCCTGTAATAAATGCCAAATTTAAGTACAAATATTCACACTAACTTTAACAGATATTAGATAAGAAAAATAGTTAATTAAAAGTAATCACACACGTCAAAACTACAAACCAAATTATGCCTTGGAGACCTTTCAGCCTTTCTTATGTGGCCTGTCCACGGCCATGGCTAAGGCCAAGGGCATGGTTTTAGCTTTCTGCATGACTGGGAAGAGCCACGCCATCCTATCAGTACCAGTCCGCAGTCCTTCTGCCAACTGCTGTAACTGGGTAGTCGCACCTGAGCTTTGTACCTTCTCCCTCAGTGTCTGTGATAGTTCTGATGAAAACGACTATAAAATACTACGCAAACCCAAGAATCCTGAATTATTTTGTCCAAAGGTAAACACCATATTGAGCAAAGGTTAAATACAAGACTATATATATAGTAAATATAAAGTATACCTCCACTTTTTCTTCAAAATCTTTCAAGAATTTCCCTGCGCTCCATCTCTGGAACATCCTGCATTTCTGAATCTTCTCCCATTGCTGTCCCTCTGACAATGCTCCCCTCCTCATATTGAAGCATGTGATTGCTGAGTGAGCGTCTCTCCATTTCTTTCCTCTCAGTTTTGGCATGACAGGTAACAAGGTACCATGCTTGGTGGCTATTGTGTTTATGCCTGCTGAAGGCAGTTTTTCCTAAATCACCGTTTCAGCCCAGATCCCCTAACAATGCGTTTTGAAGCTACCCCACAACAAACAGCTGCCTCTCAACACACAGGACCAGCATCATATTCATTAACAAAAAACAACCAGCCAACCAAGACACTATTTGCATAAACTGTTTATGGTGAATAAAGGAATTAAATGCTTAGCTGGATTGAGGCCTCAATGTGGTTCTGATTATTAATTTACACTCATATGAATCAGAAATAACTCTGCCAACATCAACTGAATGACACTACAGTAAAACCAACATAAGCAAAATAAGAATTAATCTCAAGGCAGATTCTGATTTTTGTTTACTTATTTAATTTTTAATTAGAAGGAATCTGGAAATGAAAAATATATAACAATTGCACAACTTCTTCCATTTCAGAAAAGGAAAAAGGCAGATGTGAGTGCAGATATGGTTTCCTGAAAGAGGAATGTGATGTTTATGAGACACTTTCATAAAAATGAAGAAGAAAGAAAGAAAATTCTTTCAGAAGTAGCACAGGGTCTTAACAAGGAACAATATAATAACAATACAGTGCTGAAAGAATATCGCAAATGACAGACTTTTAGTAAAAAACCTGAAGATGCTTGTGCAGTAACACAGTGTAATGACAGTATTAAAAAAGGTGCTGGCTGATGTTGTAGAGATCCATTAAGACAGAATTGAGTAGTTTGACAATTTAGAGAAAACATTTAGCAAATACGTTATGTTAAGGTCAGAACACTTTGGAGAAACAAGTTAACAAGATGAGAAAGGTCACAACACAACAGTGTTTTGGATTTGTAAAGATATTAGAGTCATTCTATTAATATATTGGATTTTTTCATTTTCTTTAAGTTATTTGACAAAATTTCACCTCTATCTTTTACCTCCATGAAGCACAGCCTATACCAAAGAATAGCTGCAGACTGGGGTTTAATGGAAAAAAGACACTTTATGGAGCTCAGTATGACTCTTATTCAGAATCATCATCAGTTTTAAATAATTTATATTCAAGGTAAAGTAAAATGACCAGCTTTACATGAGATCATTAGAAGTAACACAAAGCAAGAAAAATAGCTATAGAAAAACACAGCAGCAACATTGCCAGGAAGTAGGCTAAGAAGCTCTTTGAAGAACATAATGTGTATTATATTACATTAAAGATACATGCCAATCAATTACTTCTGTTTTGAGGGCATGTTACCAACTTGGAGGGTCTAAAATTAGAAGTCCTTTTTGTCATGCTGGGTTTGCAAAGAGAATGCTTTATGGGATATAGAGGTGCTCTTAAATCTCAGCAAATAGGAAGCCAAGTTCATAATAAACAATGTGGCTAAAAGCTGGACATGCTACTGTTTAAAATAGTACAGATATCATTAGCTCTACAGAACTTCTAACTTCACAGTAGTTTGATGTAAGAGAAAAATCTTAGAAAAGCCAAACAAATTAAAGGGAGAGAGGATACATCCCAATTTCAACTAGGTTTACTGTACATGATTCTCAAAGAGAAATCACTGACCAGCTCGGCTGACAACTCTTCTGTGAGATTTAACAGACTCATAGGAAAACATCTGTTGCTTAATGGATCATTCACTTAACAACCTAAACAAGGTTTGTCTCATGAGGAGACAAAACTCCCACGCAGCCAGACTGATATCCAACGTCAACCAGTTAGAGCTTGCTGGTAACAAACTGTTACAAGAGTAGTTTGCATTTATTTTCCCTATACATGATAGATAAACATCATTAGAGCCCTGGCCTTTAGGCAGAGCATGTACACAGAATCAGAGTCTCATCATTCAACAGATCAAACTTGTCAGGCAGACAATATTTACAAAGCGTACAATTAAAGGCACCCAGAAACCTTAAAACTTTGGTTTAGTCCAGTTATGAGTCTAGCTTTGACAAGTGAGACAAGAATACATGCCAAGATCTGGTGAGATCACTGGTCACTTAATAATAAAAATAAATGCTCCCCTCTCTCTGGAGTGGTATTTAGACTGTGTTGCTATTTGTCTTTTGTACCCCTATTAATCAAAGGACTGACTTTAACACAAATGAGAGCTTCATTTTTTTTCCCCCATGACTATGGCACGATGAGCATGGGTGTGGGAATCTGGTTTTCTGGTCTTTCTTATTGCTCGTTCCTCTCAGTCCTTTCTGCCATGTAATGCTTTTCCTAAGAAATGACCACTGTGTGCTGATACTTCACATTCCTTCCTCTTCCCATTTCTGAGCCATTCTCAGGATTTCCGCTAAGCACGATTCTTCCCTCCCTAACAATGTCACCGTAGCACAGAAGAGACAGTCTGCTAGCTTCTACCTGAATACTCCAACAGACAGTTCATATTTATTTTCTTGGCATCTGCAAAAGTATTCCATGAGTTGGCAAATAAAGGAATGCTGATACAACGAACACATCTGTTCACCAGGCTAGTTCTTGCCAATGCAAGTACATAATCGTTGCTCTAGGAAAAAATCCCAAGCCTATGAGATTTGGCACCTCTTCCTCTACTCCATGGTACAGCAGTTTTTCCTGCAGCAGCACAGCCATGCGAGACTGGCCAATGGTTACACGTAGCCACACGCCAGGGCTTTTGCTGTCTTGATTTTACAAGCACTGTAAACACAAGGTAGAGGAGTGCTGGCCTCAATAGATAACATGCTCATCCTGCATAAATTAACACATTTGCATGCCTAATAGTGGCAGAATTTTCTCTAGAATTGGTATCTTCTTAAAACTAAAAGCAAACACACAGCTACAGAGAAACAAGGTTCCCTGCCAGTGCTAAACTGCAATGTCCAGTTATAGAGACTAAAGAACAAGACACATACACCAGAAAAGACTTTGTTCTGCTCTAATTCACTGTGTTTTCTGTGATTCAGTGTGACATAACTGCTAATGACCACTATGAGGGATGTGACATGGCATTTGATGATACATAATTTTGAAATTGCTGCAGGAATTATGCCATGTACTACAGTTTAAGATCATCATCTTTTTACGATACAGAGCTATTTCTTCAGAGCTTCACTCCCTCAAGCCAGAGCTGAAGATAATTGCAGTAGTATAGTCCTACAGACCTCAAATCCACAGTAAGACAAACTTCAGAACATCAGAGAAAGGAAAAAACATCTTGAGGCAGAGGTACATAGCGTCAATGGAGGTACTGCTGTGGCCCTTTGGTCATCCAAATACCTGACACACACACAAAAACTGAAGGATGCCATCCTGTTAATTTGAAGGCCACTGCACACATCGGGACTTTCCAGATACAGCCTTGTTGTTCCAACCATAAGGCTTCTGCTGGAGACCGAAGGTCTAAAGGCATTTTGTTGACTTACTATCACACGGGGATTTCTCACACAGAAGGAATAGCTCTCCATCCATACACACCTTTTTTACGGGTGCTTCCACCCTCATAGCAGCCCTCATTCACTACTGAGTTGTGTGCTGACTTTTCAGCCCAATGGGTCACCTTTGGGTAGCTGGGACACTTCTTGTCTCTCTTTCTTAAGAAACCTATGTCGCTATGAAAGTGAGGTCGACCATATTCTCTTTGCAAACTTACAGTGATGGGTGACTTGCTATGTAATTGCTTTCTGGGCAACTTACTCTCCTGAGTCAATCTTTTATGCTGCTGAAGGTGCCAGAGTAGTTCCTTTGCAGTCATAACAAATGTTTTGCCTGTGTTAAACCGTTAAACAAGGGAAGGATACAAGCTTTTTACAAAATTCTCCTGTGAATTTGTTTATTTAAATTCTTAGAGCTGAAGTTAAAACAGTCAACATTTTTTAGGTTTATATTAATATGACTATTATTTTGCTCTGAAACGGTGATGTTTGGATAAGTATTAAGTAAAACTAAACAAAGCATGACAAGAGGTAAAACTCTCCCCCGTATAAAACACGTAATTCAAGTACAGTCTCTACACATCGATACTCAGCAGCTTCAGTTTGTCACAGTGATCCACAAAAGTAGTGACTGAAACTTTATCCACCCCCCTCCATCTACCTGATTGCAAATAAACCACAGAAGCATGAGAGCCCCACTAAACTCAAAGTTTAAGACCAGATAACTATATAACTACTGATTTTTCTAAACTATTGCAGAGGTTCCCCTTCAACTGATCCTGTATAAATCTTCCTGCTCCAACTTGCACAACAGCATAGCTCTTACTTCTGTTTCAGGACATACTGATTTGATTTGTAACTCAAGGAAATCCAGAATGACAACTCTGATTTATATGCTCTTACTCCACATGCATGTAGGTATAAGCAATCATTTTGGGCTCATTAAGACTCATTCATTTTAACTTACAGGCTAACGCCACATATTTCTGCAACACTTTTAAGACAAAGTTGATGTCACTTGCATGCCTGGGGCTCAGAAGTTAGGATAGCAGCAAATAACACCATGAATAAGGTGTGACTACACTAAAGTTGACTGTATTTAAAGTTATAATGTACCTCTAATGTATCTTTCATTTTGGCTTTTCAGTACAGCCATTGTACCAACCTACAGTCCCTCAGAATCACTCCTGCATGAGCAGTAGGAGAGGGTGAGTGATCTAAATGAGTCTGCAGTGGCATCAGGGAGTCTCCATTAAGGCAAAATAACTTCTACCACTTCACCTATCACCTCTGGTGTGGGTACTGAATGCTTGTAAATCTCTTCTCAGTGGGCTCCCTCGTTTGTCTTACATTTAATCCTCTTCGTGAAACTTTCCCCACCCTTTGAAGGTAACTAAGATTCATCTTGTTCATCTGTTCTTTGCACCTCATTGCAGAAATTGATGCTTGAGATAAGATAGCTGGATAATGATCACAAATAGCTTCCAAGAGCCTCTTTGGTGTTAAAATAACTTATTTTAAGGTACTTTCTCTTCTGCTTGCTGCGTTTAAAAACTTCCCGTGGCACACATAATGTGTAAGACTGCAAATTCTTGTTGCATAGTTTCCAGAAAAGCTTTTTAAAGCATCAGTGCCATTACAAATCTTTATCAAGTACATTAGTAATTGTTAAAATGATGCAGAAACAGACAGCTACATCACCTGCAGCAGGTATGAACATCCCCTGCACTACTAGTTAAACAGTGACTGGGGGGTAGGTTTGGCAGATACTGAGCAACTGTTACTTAATTAAAATCACGACAAACATTTTATGCTTCTTCAAATTGTATCTTGTAGCAACTTTCTGCTTTTTCCTTTTAGGTTATAAAAAGTCTTTGGGAATCTGACTGCTTGAAACAACATAGAACCACAAACTATGAGCGGAGAGTATTTCATTCTTGTAAGAGCTTTTACTGCACCAGAAGTTAGTTCATCAAATCTAAAAGGTTCTCTGATCCTCACAATGTAGGACAGGGGGATCCCAGGTCCCTCATATCCCCTGGGAAAGGTGCTAATTGTTTCCTAGAGCTTTTGGATATTACAGATGAGAAACAGAAGGGAGAAAAAGATGCAGAATGGGAGCTTCACCTTAGATTTGATGAGCCAACCTGTTTATGACACACAGACTTCCCAGCTTTTTCTTTTTGTGGTTAAATTGCCATATTTGGCTTTGTATTTCCAACGATATTCTCCTACTTAAGAAACCTCAGTATCAGGGTCATTTTGTTTCTGCCTGCATGTCCCTCCTTTCTTTAGTCCTTTGTCTGTAAAACCAGAGTCTATCAAAATCATATCGCTAAGGAAGTGCATCTCTACTGAACAGAACATGTTGTGAGGTCAAGGCTTAAATATTTGCAGTCTCCACAAAATGGTTCAATTGCTTCTAGGGAGGGGGTAATATAAAAATTTTGGCCATACTAAAAATATATATATATATTTTTAAAAAAATTAGTAGCCTTCGTGTTTAAGAAAAGGGCTTTGCGACTGATATGAGGGGTCACTCTCTTGGCGGAGATGTGCTCTTCGCTGTGTTTTTTGTTTTTTTTTAATACAAAACGAACCCCCTGTTCCCATTTGGATGGCCTAAAACTGTGAGAGTGTTTGGTTAGCACAGCTAAGCCCAAAGCTGTTAGTTTGGCAAAGACATTTTCTGAGCGTGCTGGGATCAGCGGCACTTCCTCTGCAATTCCTCTTTCCAGTTCAGCAGGAGAAGACAAGGGAGCCAGTGGAAAGAAACAGCTTGAGTTGAAGAAACAGGCATGAGGGATGCTGAGCTAGGCTTAGGGAAAAAAGTTGAAACAGAGTGTGTGAGGGATAGTGAAGAACATTAAAGGTGTCTGGAAAACATTTTGTTTTCATTTCAAGGACTTAATAGCACTTTAAGTAAAATAAGATATTTCAAAATGGCAAGGTGCAAGAAACACTGTCCAAAGATTTTGTTCTGGAGTGAAATAAATTCTGCTGCTGCTGTGTTTTCCAATAAGAAGATTTCATCAAAATTGATCCAATTCTGTGAGAGAGTTTGATAGCCCTGGATCCACAAAAAAAAAGTGCTTCAGCTAAAAGTTGGTGCCATGCACTATGCTCTCATTATTTGACGTGCTACTTGGTGTTTTCTTCTTTTGCGAGTCTTCCCATTTGGCTGTGGAAATATTTCAACATCTGATATATAATGAATCTCCTTTTTCATATCAACAAGGCCTCATTACAGTGAGGCTCCAATGCTATATGCTTTATCTGAACCTACAGTAATTACTATAGCAAGTTTGCTGGTCTTCACTTATCTTGTTTGCTAATGTTATCTATTGATAGCAAAACAAACAAACAACAGTCAACCTTCCTAATGAACACAATCAATCACAGTACACACATGCCACAGCCAAGGCCAAAATGTTAAGACATGCTGCAGCCCTGCAGAAAAGAAGCCTCCAACAGTGGCAGAGCAGAAATATTGGTGGAAAACACCAAAGCAAAACAAATATCAAATTGAAACCAACAACTGTGGATTGTTTTGCAAAGTAAAAGGGCTGCTGTCTTTGTGACAGCTTACTGAGCCATGTGCTTCAGGCAGAAAGCCAGGATGAAAGGGGGAGCAGGGAAATTGAGGTCTCTAATGGTGCCTGCAGTAAGCATCCCTCTCTGAGCCCAGGAAACACCTTTCATTTCTCCATGTCATTTTTGTGTTCAATAGCTAAAAATCTAAACAGAAGATTGTGCCTTGGAAGAAAGCTGTGAAGGTATATACCATGTGGCACGCTCTCCCTGCTTACCCAAATCCTTTATTTCTTTCCAAAGTATCTGCTACTGGTCTCTGTCAAAGGTTGACTACTTGAGATACTGAAACCCCTGCTCTGACCCAAGTATAGCTCTTATGTTCTTACATATCGTCGATCAGATAAATAGGGACTGAAGTTAAACACATTGGCTGAAATTTCATCCTGCTGAACAGAACTAGCGGACAGCCTATGCCCTGCTCGATTTCTCAAAACAGGCCTTAACTGGAGGTTAAGCAGGGCAGTGGCACCACATCAGTCCTCTGCTTCAACACGCTTTTCCTTTCAAGCCAGGAAAGGGAAGAATCTACTTCTCTCACCATTACAACTTGCAGAGTCCTCAGAGGAGAGGGATGACCAGCTTGTCAGGTCACCCAGACATCTGTAGTAATGATATAACATGTTACAGAACCCAATTCATTTCCAGACCTGTTGATCCAAATTCTCAACTTCATTCTGCAAAATACCTGGCACTTAAAAGCTCAGAGTAATGCCGCCTCTCCTTAAGTGTCCTTAATTAAGCATTGTTAATGATGTTTATAAATGCAGCTATATAGCCCGATGCATTTCACATCATTGATATCAGTACCGCAGATAAGCAACTTCTTCCCTTTCATTTAGCAGTCACTCCACTACACAAGGCACCGGTGGTGGCTGTTGGCATAGACCTTCATGCCTGGCTGCAATACATCTTGCCAGAGCACATGGGACCATGCATACCTGAGCAGGCAGGCTGGTTTGTAGGCAGCCAGACACGCTTCCACCACTTCTCTGCAGAAAGTCACTCAGCCACTTCTCTGGAAACAGTAAGAACGTAGCCACAAGATCTAACGTGCATCGTGTGCAGGGAGGAGGCTTTTGAGGTTTTGGAGATGAAAAGCATGCCAAGTACTGGGCTTTATGTCACTATGATCATAATATGAAATTGTCTATTGACTCTGTGTTGTTCTGCTCCATAAAATATTAATGTGTTATAGAAGGAGGGGAATGAGACTGCTGTCTTTACAGACATAGATATTCAGAGTGAAGTACTAGTACGCAGGCTGAAGCTTAGGGCATTATTCCATCCCTGCATTCACTAAAATGAGATAGCATCAATGAGTTTTAAAAGCTTACCATATTCATTTAATTTAGTCAGTCCTAAAACATTAAATATAATTAAACAGTCAAAAATATTCTTACTGGCTTGAGACAGGCCAGGAAGTTCTAAGCAAAGGCTGAAATTTTCAGCTGTTGCTTCAAATTTTATGCTGTTCAATAAGAAAAATGAAAAATCGTAGTATTCTACATTCAGGCATAAGAGTCTAGTCATTTCTTTTCCAATTAAACTGCTTTTATTGGTTTTGCCCAAAGTCTTAACTTCATTTACAAAAAGCTTTTAACATTCATATTGCTGAAATTTCAGAAAAGGAAAAAAAAATGTCATGTGCATGCATGTATATGTATACATACTTATTCATACACATGTAGAATAAAATGTAAAATAAATATATATAAACTATATGAGTTTATATATTGAATGGATATGCACAGTTGCATGTATGTACATTCTGCATTTTCATTGTATAGTTTCCTTTGGAAAGCAAAGCTATGAATGATGAGTAGATAGAGTTAGCTTTTCCCTACTTTCACAGCACATCTTTCTAAAGATTGTAGCCAGTTTAATAACATTAGTATTATTGTAAGACCTTGAAATCTCATCTGAGGTCAGCAGCAATGGGCAAATATAACTACACAGAAGGGATTTTATCCCTCAGAAAAGGTGTTTATTGCACCTAGGCCTGTACTGGTGTGACCTTAGTTTGTGTCTTCCATCCCCAATCCAACACTATCATCCTCATCTATGCACATCTCTGGAAAACAATTACAGCCGAATGCATTTATTGGATAACCTAATGGTGTCTTCTGCCTTAAAAATTTCCTATGCCAGTTAAATAGAAGTCATTATCGTGCCTAGAAGCTTGAGTCAGAGATAAGAGTCCCACTATGCTAGGATCTATCTATACAAAGACATCGTATCCAAATTCTGAAGAGTCTATATAACCTATGTACATGTTTTCAATATAAACTGTCCTATCAGGTCAAAGAAGTTTGATGGAAACCCAGCCCATTTAATGCAATTTCCCCATGCCAGAGGAAATGCATGTGGAACAGTGGGGAAGCAGAAGCCAATTTTGCAAGGGGGAACAAGCTGCGCTCTGCATCCCAAATTAGCATCAGTTGCAAACATTTTTTACTATCTCCCCCCCCCCAGATAGCTTTTAAAATCCATCTCTGCTTAATTTGTCCTACATCAGGAACATTCATGAACTCACTAAGAAGATCTCACCTCTATCAAACACCTTAGCTCAACTTTGGTCATATCCCCCCCCCCCCCCCAAAAAAAAAAAACCCCAAACAACCCCACACTTATTCCCTAACACACTGCTCCATAATAAATATTACTCAGTAATTACTGAGGGAGTCATAAAAGGGAATTGGTGTCCTAGCGACACAATATTTGCGCTCCTTACAGATTTGTGACTTTAATATTGAAGAGATACATCTTGCCTTATAAAATACTCCCCAGGCTGCTTGTTTCCTTCAGCTGAAGATTGAGCAAACGTATCATGGTTTGAAGAGCAATCACAAGACAGCACAAAGTAGTATCCCATTTACAGACAGCATCACTGGCCAAACAAACAACAGCAGAGGATTTACAGGGACACATTCCTGAGAGCCTGCTGTTGAAACATGTCAGCAAATCATCTACACGCTTAACCAGATTTGGCAGGAACACTGAGATTCAAACTATATTTTATTATACAGGTTCACAACTTAAATGTACAGGCATGGCAATACACTAGCAATGATCATGATTGCAAATTGCTAGAAAATAAGCTTACATTTATCAAGGGAAACAATGCAGAGATTTTCATGCCTTGATCAAGAAGGGAAATTTATGATTCTTTCTGTAAGAAGCCATTAGAAGAAAAACCCTGCCTAACCAAACTCACACACCAAAGAGAACTACTTTTTTATTAAGAGGTGTCTATCAACCTCTAAGTACTCATATGTGCATGTCCATTTAAACGTAGGATGAGTCAAAACACTCCACCAGTATTAAGACCAGTTCAACATGTTGGGATTCAATCATAATAAACTGAAAATACACTCTGAATCAGCTAAGCTCCCTACCACTCTATAATAAACACCTCTCAGCCATCGCTCTTTCCAAAGCCCTTATTAAGTACAAATTTCCCCCGCGCTGTGTTCAATGCATTCAAAAAGATCAGGCTATGTTGGCCCAGCTGGAGTCCTAATATATGGTCACTCTATAGAGAGTTTCAATCTTGAGTACCTCACCTGGAAGACTCATTCTCACACCTCATTGCTGGTCACCAGACCAGCAGTTTCACTTAGAGCGAGTCTCAGACAGCTCCCAAACCTTTAAGAGCTTTATAGGTCAATAACCAACAACTTAAACTCTGTCTAAAAATTAATAGGCAGCATGAGGACAAACAGCAGTACAATAGTGTAATGGGTTCAGGGTATGAAGCACCTAAATTACCCACCAGAAGCTTTCTCCAAAGCCTACTAGCTAGGGGAGGGGAAAAAAAAAAAACCCAACAAAAAAAAAAAAAAAAAAAAAACCCACACACAACAAAAAACCCCCACAAACCACCCCCCCCCCTTTCTGACTTTCCAGAGCCTTGGATCATAACCCTAACTTACTTTGAATACACAGGAAAGCATCTGGAGAACACGTCCGGGTTCAGCAATAAAGATTAGGTACAAATGGAAAGATGGCAACAATTTTGCCAAAGAGAAATTAAAAAGAAAACCAAGTCTCTAGAGATGTCACATAAAAAAGTAGCAACGCTTTTCCAAAAAGAGATTGCCAAAACTCATCAAATCTACTGATCAATTATATCAAATAGCTCTTCTATTAATATACAAATGAAAACCTCCACATCATATGTTATATCTAATTATATTACCTATCACCTTAAAAGGAAATGCACATGTCCATAATCCTTTGAGTAAAGGAGATTCAGTACCTCTTTCTTCATACCCAATTAACGGTACCACCTTAAACCAGGAGCATGTCCTGACTTACTGTTCTTCTATTATTAGCTAAACAAGAGCCTTTTCTGTTTGAAATAAGCAGAGAGGAAAAAAAATGAACTCCATATCAAAGCCTATACCAAAAGCTGCTTAAGCTACTATGAATTTGACAAGAAGATCTGTTCTCCTGTGGTCTATCAGGAAGGCACTGGACATGTCCAGCAGCACTCTTTGTGCTGGGCACCAGGCAGCCTGCTCCCAGCAAACCTGTACAAGATGCCACAGTGGTCCGACAAGTTTGGGAGCAGCCTGCTCGGCTCACTCTGCAGTGGGAAGGATTATTTTGCTTCTTCCCCACAATGGAGCTACACAGGGACCTGTAATCCACACCACCTCTGATGTTCTCTTGAACGGTACTCAAGGATGTCTAGACACATCATTTTCTGAGAAGCAGATGGTGCTGCTCACTGTGCCAACAAGAACAGCACAGAAGAGCAGGTGATAATGGTAGAAGGAAAGCCCTGCGCTGTGGATTGAGACTGGGCAGATGCAGCCTGCATATAGTATTCCTTAATGCCTCCAATCTCGGGTAATTTAGTGAATTTTTAGTCTTTTCCTTCTATAAGTCTCCTGAAGAAATTCAGCACCTCACAAAATACGTACACAGATTGTGCTAGTACTGACAGCCTGCTTTCACCTACTGCAATTATAATAAAATTTTGAAATTGTGCTAAACTGACAAGTACCTCATATATGTAGTAGCAAAAAAAGTATTACAGACCGAAAAGAAGAATAAGGTCTTCATTTTTTCCTAACCTAGCTGTAACATCCCCCTGATAGCTAATGAAAAGGACCAGGAGACAATCATGTTGGACTTTGTCAGATGTTTGGAACCCACTTGTGATTGTGCATGAACTGCAGACGTAATTTGTGTAAACAGGCATAAAATCTGCACATCTGACTATTTTGAATTAATATGCAAAATTATTTGGAAATCATCAGGCTTCTTCAAAGTTTATATTCACTTCATCTTCTTTTTATTTTAAAAGCTTCGATCATACTTTATTATAAAGCCAATACCATTAGAGAAAAAAAAATATTTAAAACTCAACTTGAATTAGAAGGGATTATCCACAATTATTTTCTGTCATTTAAAAATGTAAATTTTGATGCCAGCTATCTGGAACCAAAATAAAAGAAAGACTCTCGTTTGATGATTCATACTGACTTGTAGGATGCATTTAATAAGAAATGACAAGAACTCCCGTTCTACACAGCTGGATAGCCTCCTCTCAATGCCACGCTACTACATTTCTAACCCAAACTTTACAATTTCCCTTCCACTTCCCAAGTTTGCAGACCTCCTGGGTCACACTGAACCAAGCATCTTTAGTGCCAAGTGCATTAGTGTGTCTCCTACATGATGTTGCTCTTTAGTCCCTCGTATGCAGGCAAGCGAATGGGCACAAGAATGGTGGCTTCCACACAAGCGTGCATTATCCACCATAGCTTATTCTTAATTCAATTGGGCTATCTTGCTGCAAATAAAGCTTGAGAGTAAAATCACTGCTGTAACATCCATCAAAGCTACTTGCACTTGCATAGCTATGAGGCTGAAGCTTGTTCATTATTTTGAAAGTAAATGCATTTTGGTTGAACTTTTCACTGTTACCAATGCTCTGCTTTCCCATCTCCCACATCAAACTGAATTAACATTCAATCACCATCTCTCAAAGAACATGACAAAACCACATGAATAAGCTTGATTAAAATTCAGATAGAGTCTGAACTACGATATCAACATCATAGATCAATAAGATCAAGACAGAAATGTATTACAAATTAATATATACATATTATTCTCTCTTTTCCTTCATTTTCTATTCTACCTTTTTATATCTTCCTTCTAGCTTTTTTTCTGGCTGCACCTGTGTCTTTAGAATGACATTTAAAAAGATCCACACTCCCATGTAAAATTCTGTATACCATATATAGATACATATACAGATTACAGTGCAAAGCAAAATATGGGACTAATGATGTCTACTCAAAGAGCTGGAAAAAATTGTACATAGTGTCTCAAAGGTCCTTCAGTCCAACAGAGAAGAACAATCAGTGGAAGAAAAGCTGTCCTCTTACTCTCCTTTATGTGTGGGAAATGGATGAAAGCAATAAGAGTCAAAACAAAAGAAAAAGCAGTCTTGAAACAAGTAAATCAACTAAAAATTAAACGATAGCCCAAGTAGAGCTCATGCTTGATAAGTCACTGGATAAAAACCAAAAGCCATCTGTCCTGGTTTTCAGCTGGGATAGTTAATTTTCACGAGAAGCTGGGAGGGGACACAGCCAGGATAGCTGACCCAAACTGGCCAAAGGGATATTCCATACCATATGACATCATGCTCTGTATATAACTGGGGGAGCTGGCTGGGGAGGAGGGATCACTGCTCAGGGCTGGGCTGGGCACCGGTTTCCAGGCAGTGAGCAAATTGCATTCTGTATCGCCCACTTTGTATATTCTTTTATTAGTATTACTCTTGTTCCTTTCCTCTCCCTTTGCCATCCTAGTAAACTGTCCTTATCCCAACCCACTGGGGCGGGTGGGAGGAGTGAGCAAGTGGACATATGGTACTTAGCTGCCAGTTGGGGCTAAACCACACCACCATCCTTGGAACAGGGCTATTCCCACTAAGCAACGTTTCGCTCTAAGTAACTCGGGCAAAGTCACGCAGAGTCACAATTTAAGTTTTGCCCTATGAAGTATCAGTTCGATATGGATATAACCTCCTGGGGTAGGTACAAGCTTAGGAAAGTCCACCTTTGCAGAATTTACCAGCTGAAAGGAGCAGGAAAAACATAGCAGAGATGTAGCGTTAGGGCAATCACTAATCACGGCCAGTTTCGCTGTGTGAAGGAGTACCAATAAGATGTTTGCAGTGAAGTTTTCTTTCTCATAAAGCTCAAACCTGTCCTGGCTTTTTATGAGCTCAGTATAACATCATCCAACACCACGTAGTAGTGACTGTGAAGTACAACCTGACTATCCTTTCTTATTTCATACATCATCTCAAACTCACTGCAATAACACCCCAAAGCCAGCAGAGGCTTTAAAAAGTTAATGAGAAAGATGTAAGAAAAATGTACTACTGTTTGTTTCAGAGAGTCCCGCGATGTTGGTGGTTATATACTTGAGACGCTACGTCAGTTCCACGCTGAGGGGTTTAATTGCATTACTCTGGCAAGCAAACCAATGTATCATTAGTGACCAAATCTTTGTGTCCCTACTTAGTGCTGCTTCTGATAATAATGATGCCTGAATAAGGGATTCAGGCTTGGCTCTAGTTTAGATTTTTCCAGCACAAACTAGGATGAATCCAAAAAAGACTATAATACTGTTTGAGTTTTAAACAAAGCTTTACATATTGCTTAGGTTCTGGTTTCATGGCATTACTATGCTTCTAGCTTCATCAAATCAAGAACAGAGCCACAGAAACAATAAGAATGCTACAGAAAGGATAACCAAAGATGTAATAGCCTTCCAAAAGAAACCGTCCCTGCAGAACTGGGTGAAGGTGCAAAACTGGGAAACAATTTTTCATTTGTCTAAATCAATGTGCCTGTACTCAGAAACTACCTTCGCCGCTGACACAAACCAGTCCTAATGTAGTCTTTATTTTCCATAGATTCAGTAAACTCAAATAAAAGCTATTATTGAAATAGACATTAGTAATAATGAGCTTTGGTCACCACAGATAAGCATTCTGCACCACGTTTATACTCACACTTACAGTTTCTTTACTACTCGAAGCGCTCTGCTACATTAGCCTGAAATCAAGACGATTCAGTTTTAATGTATCCTGTGATTTTCCTTAAATATTTTCATAATATTTTTACTGTATCTTACCTACAAATGAAAATTTTTCGTAGAGAAATATGACATTCATGGTATCTTTCAACATAGAAGTGTTGGGATTTTTCAATTAACATACAGAAAGCTTAGTTAAGGTAAGCATGCAGTAACCAGGACAGCATACATCATACTTGCCAGAAGATTTGTGTGTTTTATTTTGAAATATTAAAACATGCTTAGTTCCTTGCCTTTCAGATACTGAACTGACTTGTGGGGAAAAAAATAATCAGTGTAGAATAAATTCACATCTTGTAAATACAGTATGATTACTCTGCAATCTATTTGATGGCAATATGTAACTAAAGATGCAGAAATCCTTTGTTCGTGACTAACGCATCAATTAAATTAATCTAAATAATATATTGCACCTAAAATAGCTAAATCTGAAGTGAAGTCTATTACTTAACCAAAAATAGAACTTCTAGCACCACCAAATATTACCATCTTCCATCGCCAGGAAAAAAATAAGATCCATGAATACCAGAAGAAAAGCCTGATTTCAGACACTTTCAAGTACATACTTGTTGTTTGGGGTTCAGGTTATTAATTTCTACTGCTTTATTTTTTATTGTGGAGTGTTTATTCCTCTTCTCTTTCCATCAAAAATGAGTAACAGGCTGTTCCTGCTCATACTGATTTCAATGAAAGAAGTCTTTGTGCTTTGTGTCACACCTCACTGGTGCAGGTTTGATTCATACAGATAACAACAGACATATTTTATACCAGTTTTCCAAATGCTGCAAAAAAGTGTTTCTCATTTGTGGAGGAATATATTTAAAGATAAACTTTGAAACAATGGTCAAAAAGAATTACAAGATAAAGAAGAATAGCTATTCAGTTTGCTGTGAAGTCCAGTGAAATCAATTCAGGTTCCTGCTGGTTTAAAGAGTGTTTGGATGTGGACCTGGCTGAGATGAAGATTGTGATTTTATTGCCTCATGGTAACCAATGACTTTGAACCCCTCTATTGCTGACATTGAACAGATAACTGAGATCACTCACTTTTGTTTAAAAATACATATAATTCACTTCAACTTGTTCCTACAGAAAGAGAGGCCCAAACACTACTTAAAAATTATAAACTGAATACAAATAAAGGAACACATATCTATATATATATACACACACACAAAACACTGTTTTTTTGGTTGGGTGGGTTTTTTTTTTAAATAATAATTTGAAAAAGCTCATAGCTACTAGTATCTAGGGCCCAATTTTTATACATAGATCACAAATATATAACGAAGATGAATGGGCATGATTCATAGTACATGTAGTGCCTGAACAGAGTCTCCCCATACTGCTTATTGGCTCTCTATGCCAGCAAGATTGTCACCCCAGAAAATGACAACTGTAGGCATGGAAGGTTTTCGATCAGACTTCATGTGCTCTGTATCATGATCTGATGACACTGTTACTTGTAGGGCACGACCATACTAAATCACACACTATCTCTGCACATATATCTCATTAGATGAAGCATAACGCAAAGCAGTACTTTTTTCACATGACAGACGTTTGATGAATAGACACATGAATGCCAAAGACCACTTCTAAATGCAACAGTGCTGCTACTGCGAAAGAACCTGTGCTTAAGACCATCGCACACACACATGAAATCTCACGGAAGGCTCTTGCCTGAATAAGGTTTGGTGCAGGGGGTCAGGGAGAGGTGGGGAGCTCTCTGCTGAAAAGGTTGTGATGGCCAAACCAAGATGAAGGTGTGCAGAAGGGCACCTGGCGTTAGAAGTGTCCAGGAGGGAGCTGTGACTCTGAGTGAGTTTGGGGGCCTCCCTTCTTTCTCACAGCTCTTTAGCTGGGCCAGCTAACATTTTCCAACCACAGCTACACTAAAGATTTCCTGAAAGCAGAATATACTGCCTTTGGAGTCATGGTCTTGTTTGCACCAGATGGGAGAAGATAAACCTTCCCTGCCTGCCAGCTTATCCCTACTCCCCCAGCTATGTTCCTCCAAGAGACACGAACACAGGCACCACCAGCCTCCCTCGTTGTCAGAGGGACAAATACCTCTGCCCAGGACTCCTCTTTGCATCAGGATTCAGATGACATGATGTGGGCTGGGACTCCTCATGCACAGAATGATATTTTTTGTGTGTTTGTGTGCTGCGCAACATGCTGGCAACCAAGTTTCTTTAGGAGACATGTTATATCTCTGTCATCTCTAGCTACCACAAGGTACGATGGTTGTTATGGCAACTGTTTTTCATTGAATAGCAGAGTATTGAACACACATAATGCCTTGGACAGATGCACCAGCATCTTCCTTTTTCTTTACAGCAACCAGTTTTCTTTCCTTTCTTTCTTAATTTATGCTTATCTAAGCAAGGTATAATACATGAGATTTGTCTTTTAAATCCAACATTGTTTCCCTTCAACCTTCCCCTCACTCCCAGTGCAAGTTATCTTATAACCAATGGGAGATGCAGAATTAGAAGATTTTTCATACACATAAAGAATTTATGATAACACATGCACAAATTCACTGAAAAAAATTCCCCCTCTGATTTCACCAACCACAACGCACTGAAATCTCGATATATTCTTTTTTCTGTGCTCTATGTAGTGCTGTGGAATTACTCATGTGCATGAAACTAACACTGCATTTGCGTATGCCTGTTTTGCCGGACTATAGTCTACTTTATAATGTGCATTCTTCCTTTTCTATGCTGTATCTTCAATTTTCATTACGCCTCAATTAATACATTGAAATATGCTGAGCAGTTTCACATGAAATATGTTTCTCACTTTAATCAGTTTAGCATCAAAGGTTTTAGGCTGGTATTTTCTAGGTTAGTGCGTAGGGTGTTTATTAATTTGTCTGTGATGCCTCCTCTCATTAGTGTTTAATGGAATTTCAAGCAATATCAGCAGCTAGTAGATAATTTATTTTTTTAAACACATTCTTATTGGTGTATTAAACAATCAGAGTCTCTATTGTTTCTGAATAATCTCAAGTGCTTGTTTCATCTCCAGATCAGAAAGCTGGTATGCTCTGACTCCTGATTGCACAGGACTGAAAAAGATCCATTTTTATTTGAGTTTAGCATGATTGAAAAGCAGCAGCTTAACAACTTCTGAGATTTGGATCCCCCAATGTTCCCTTTGCAAAGTATATGACCAAAACAAATGCCACCGAGTCCCGATACAGCTAATCCACTTACTGCCACAGCCTTAGTCAACGCCTGGGACCTCTGTTGGAAATCTGTTCCAGCAAGGCAGGCTCAAGCCAACACCAGCGCTCACCTCCTCTGCAGCCTATGGCTCTTGCCTTTCTCCTGATACCAAGGAAGCCCATTTAACAATGCCTGTGTTATACAAATATTCAGCACCTGAGAATGTAGCAATGTCTACTAACTATTGACCTTTGCTGCATTTGAACCTAAGATGTTGAGTTTAAACAGCTGAGTTTCAGTACCCCTAAAATAATGTCAATAATTTAAAAAGAAATTGAGTATTCCATCACTAAAGCAGTATTTTAAAATCAGCTTGTGTTCCAAGATTTTTTAAAGGATCCCATGATAGCCCAACATACTTTTCAATACTTTATGAGTATTTAAATCATACATTTGAAAAAAATGGCATATTTAGTACTAGAATGAATTGTGAGGACATAATTTCTGTTCATAAAGTTTTTAAATCTCATAATAATCTATATAGGGAAAACAGAAATAAATGTTTTCTATTTTTAGAAGAGTGAATAAAACCCAAAAATATGGAAGGGGTTTTCCATGGACCAGATCATCCTTGAGGTCCCTTCCAGTCTGGTATTCCATGATTCTATGGACACAGCCTGTCTGCAGTAATCAGGAGCATGGTGTGGCATATGGAACAGTAGTTCCGATGCTGGAGGGAGATGAAACATTACTGTGCAAACAAATCTGAGGGTATTTTTGTTTTCATTCCTCTGACATTGTCTTCTCTCAAGCCCATATGAATAAAGAACTATCTTCTTGATCACAGTGCCATGAAATCACATTTACATTCTCATTCCCAGCTCATGTTCTTGTTTCACTTGATTTAGCGTGCCAGACAAGAGTCAGAAACTGACTGCAGCTGTATGAAAATGGCTTAGCCACACGTGTATGAAAGACAGACTCAACAACCATTAAACTCAGTCTCCTGACTTTGTCAATGATCTATGTATTGCTAAAGTTTCACTAAAGAGGAGAGCTCAGCATTTTACATGAAGGCTTGATTCATCCCTCCCGGTCCAGAAAGGGCACATTGCAAAACAGCGAGGCTACTGTTTTCCAGACCTGATATTTACCATGTCACTGGTATTTACCATGCTCTTTAGCCTCTGCATTCCTCTTTGTCACTTCTGTCCTTTTTTTCTGCAAAGAGATCCTCTTGCTTTCCCCTACTAGTACATAACCTTGCACAGTCCTCAGAGAAGCTTTCCCCTGGGTTAGCGTTTTTCCCTTCCTGGGGCTACCAGAAATAGGAAACAGAGCTGTAAAGACAGACAGTTTCCAGGTGTACCAACCCCCCTGACCCCTGTAGACAACCTGGATGCAGTACTACTCAGGTAGATGGTTTTGTATCTCTGAGTGCAAGAAGGTTTGAGAGATCCTTGCCACAGTGTAAGCCCTTCTGTCTTTGGAATCCTCGAAGTCAATACAGAAATGATGCCAGCCCTCACAGAGATGGTCTCGCTATGCTACAGAGGTGCACCAGCTCCTGTTGGTGGGATGCTCTCAAAAGCAGAAATGATAAGGAACAAAGAGATCCAGCAAACTGCTCTGCTTTGCCAAAAACCAGCTGAACATTTACTGTAATCGTTACAGAACCAAACACCCCAGCAAGGTTGAGTGGAGAGGAGAAATGACAGTCAAAGAAGAAGGAAATTTATCACTGGACTGCCTGACTAGTAGTTGTTGTAGAAAAGAATAATTTTCCTGAGAAACAAGTCAGGAAATGTTTCAAATGTGTTTTAGAGAAATAACTGTAGCCAATTAACTAGTTTGTTGTTTTCACTATATTACACCTTGAAATAACCGAGGATTTGTCTCAGCTATAGAGACGAGCAGCCATTTTGTACTGGCTGCAATGGAAGTTGTTGCAGAAGAGATGTGCATATTACATTTATCTCATGTGATGGTCAACTGCTTCATTTCAAAACAGATGCAAATCATAGATTTTCTCATCAGAATATAGTTTACAGGCATTTCACCCAAGTCCAGACACTACCATCAAGTGCATGATAAGAACCTGGCTCATCCCATGTTCTTTTGTGAAAAAAAATGTAGTTTTGCTCTCTTTCATTTTGTGATGCTCTTCACCTAAAATAAGAGCAATTCCATGGGAATGTATCTTCTGGTGTATGGGATAAATGTAACTATTATTAGTGCAGAAAATATATCGTTCAGCATGCAGTCCTTGAGCTTTTCCTTCAAAGGAAACTGCAGCAGGAAAAACAATGAGGCTTGACACCCAAGAAATGCTCTTGAAAGGCTAACAAATACCAACTTGCATAATTAAAATTATCTTTCTGTCAAACATCAAGATAAAATGAATATGAAATAATGTCACATTTATATGCTGAATTATAGAATTCTGTTTTCTTTAGAATACAGGCTGTTAAAATTGGCATTGAAAAATTCATAATTCATAGCATAATGGCAATATATGCTAATTCTTGCTAATTGTATGAACTGTTGGGATCATACGTATGTAAACTCCTTCCATGCCTCCCAGATTTGCTTTCAAGCTACAATTCCAAAATTGAAAAGATTACTGCACATGTTTTCACAAGGAAGTTACTAATTGCTATCTATGTATTTTGTTCTGCATTCTTCTATCCTACAAATGAAAACGCAGCCGGGCTGAATGGTTTTACCTGATTAAACAGAACACATCCTCCTGAAGGAGTGGTATTAGGAGCAGAAGTTCCTAACTGATTTTCTTGTTATTATTTCAAAACGTACACTAGAATATCTCACTATGCGGCCAATAACATGCACCTGCTGAAGCTCCCGGCATGCCCAAATCTCAGATGGCAATTTAGAAAGGACCACACCTCAGTGGTACCTAATTGCAACTGGGCACAATCTATGAGTGCCTGCACAGCTTCCTAAGCAACTCCCTCACCGCAGCTGTGCACAAGTTCACCAGCCCACCGAATAGGGGGATAAGATAAGGGGAAAAAGATATTGGAACAAATAAGGAAGGTGAAGACGACGATGTCTGAGAGGCATTAAGGACATGGAAAAATAGCAAAGTTTGGTAAAAAAATAGAAAAAACCTGAAGATTGTACTACATTCAAGAGTAGGAATGCATGTGGATGATTTGAGTGCTTCTATAATAGATGTGTTACTTTTGTTCAGTACCTCAAAAGTTATAAGCCTACACAAAATGACAAAAGACCTCCAGCTGTAACTATATATTTTTGGAGGGAAATGTGGCTTTTTTTTTTTTTCTAAGTACACAATTTCTAACACCTACTTGGAATACACTCTAGATTTACTACTTTAGGAACTATTGATGAAATAACAATAAAAGGAGGCCGTTTTCCCCATGGTTAATTCTCCTTGTGGTTTGACTTACATCCTCTGTCACAGCAGCTAGAGTGGGGTAAATTCTGGAAGAGGTTGGAGTTGACAGCTGCTGGGCTTTCCTCAGGTTCATCTCATTTCCTACTGTTCTGTACACAGGAGGTGAGTGTGCACGGGACAATAATCACACCCAATAGTCCTAAAGCAATCCTTGTTCAAGTGAATGACCCCAGGCAAGTTCCAACCACGCTCTCAGTCAAGAAATAATATGCGCACACATGAAAAAGCAGTGAAAAAAATTATTCAGCAGACTCACCTAAGCCATTTAGTATTTCACAAAAATAATAATAAAAAAATTCCTATGGCTCTGTCTCTAGTGGGGAAAAAAAAGTTAAATAATTAAAAATTCTCTTTTAAAATTGGACCATTGGATTGAATTTAAAAATCTACGCTTCAGAAATCTTACAGCTGACAAAAAATATTAGCACTATTACCAGTCAGTGCAAGCAGTGGTGTCTTATCAATGAAATTTGACTCATGGACCAACAGTGTGGAAAAAAGAGGCTAATTCACCTCAGATTAATGTAATTTTTCAAGTTACCATTGTTGAGATTCAAAGCCATTTTGGGAGAATAAATTTTAAATGGCTGAATATAAAAAGATCCCAAATGAAAGGAAAAATGTGAATTATAGCAAGGAATGTATTCCCATTCTGATGTGATGAAATTTATGTGCGCAAATTCCATTAGTGTCAATAGGAGCTGCACACAAATACCTGAAACGCAAATTACTTCAACTTTACTGACATAAACATGTTCCTTGGCCAGCTCTTGCAGCTTCTTTTGACTATGAAATGCAGACACTGACAAAAATATGATTTAAAAAACTTGTAGAAGCCATGTATGCTCTTTTCTATAGCAAAAAGACTGGTATGTGGCTTACATGTGCCCAGGAAATTTCTGAAATGTCAAGGGAAGACTCATCATATTCTTCCTTTGGCAGCACTACAAAAATTCTCTCATTTCCTCCAAAATGGAGGAGTCTCATATAAGGACTGCTGCAATATAGGGCTTAACAGGATCTTTTAAGACATATGTGAGGCAAAAACTCCTCATAAGATTACTGCAGAAAATCCTTGCAGCATCTTAATGGGTTTGATTGGTTGGTGGATTTCTCAAACCAGTTGCTATGCTGTAGATCAGTCTTCCATGGGGATAGATTTGATCATAAAAAATTGAAAACAGATTTGGAAATCCAGACCACAGCTGGAAATCGGAACTTCCATTCCAGTGGAAATAGAAGGAAACTTGTGTGTCGGATGAGAACAAAATTTTCAGGCGAGCAGAAATTGTCAGTGATACAGTCCTACAAGCATGGAAACATTACATTGAAAGGATAATAAAAAGAGACAATATCTAAAAGTCCAAGTGGAATGAGGTGAAATGATATGACAAAGTTGAATCTACTAACTTACACATTTTTCCACCTATAATTTAGAAGATGGTTACGTATCCCTGAGAAACACTTAAATTGTTATTAATCTGTATTTGCTAACAGGACACTGCTGTGTCAAAAATTTTTACCCATGCTAGTCATCACATTTTGAACATCTTGCGACAGTCACAGAAATGCTCCCTACAGACACCGAGTCAATCCCCACAGAATAACAAAAAGGAGGCAGAAGACACTTTCACTAGAATTAGACAAGTTGAATGCATTGCAAACTTTCTGGGATTCCTGAATTTAAATTTAAACCCTAGAGATCCTTTTAAAACCTCTTGTATTTCTAGGGTTTTAAAATACACTACTTTCATGAACTAGGATAGAATTTTAAAGACAGGAAATAGGGGATCCTCAAGCTATATCCTTCAATATCTTATTTTTCATCAAAATGTATTTCAAACTATATGTGATCAAGAAAAAAATAATTCAGTTGTGATAGATTTCTTCACAAGACGAATACATTTAATTGACTTCTACCATGATCAATGTTGACTCAATTCAATTTTGCCAATAATTCACACGCTTTCATGAGTATGCATATACTTTTCTATACAGGTTAGCATTATTAAATTTGACTTTTCCCAATAGCAGGGAAATGAATTGAATGAAAGGGGAATTAAAGGTGATAAACAAACAGATATGAAGAGAATACTGTCACTTAAGCTGGTTTGACACACATATCCTGTTTGCCCCAAGATTCACTCTCTGCCAGGTCCCAGGTTGCTGTTTACTCTGATGTCTTTCAGTTTTGTGAACGTCTTGGTGAAAGCCTTTCCAGCCGACTCTAACGTGCAGCAATTTATGACGGCAATATCATTCAGTTCTACCATGCCAAAATACCCTGACCTGCATAATTTCTAAATAATTTCTTTTTGCTTTCATCAGCCAAAGATCACCAAAAGTTTGTAGCTCACCGGAAAGCAAAACACTGACTACGCACTTTGTTTCCTTCAAAAAGAAAGCATATCTGTCATTTATGTCATAGAGTAGTTGTCTCCAAAAATAAAACATTCTGTTCATATAGGAAAACTGCCTGGAACCACAAAAGACTGATTTTTCTCCTAGAGCAACTCTGACATATTTTATGCTAGCATCTGCTTTGGTTTACATGCAGCATACGCATTAAGGACCTAGTATGCCATGTCCAAATCATATTAAAGCATCTCTGAAGTAATGGATGGGGACCTCATGCATTAAAAATTAGAACAAAAACCTGTAAACAGTCTCTGATTCACTTCAAGTGAGGCAGTCATCCTCTGCCATGCCCAGGATTTCAGTCTGGACATCTGGCCCCGACAAAAATTTAAGGCTCCAGATTCTACTCCCAAGCAGAGTACCGGGCTATGAAAGCATCCAGCACCCTCAGCCTGGCTTTCCTGGAAGTCTCTCATCTCTCTCTGACTCTCAAATACTTAAAGGAATATTTTCAATAGGGAATGTCATTATCCAGGATTCAAATCAAATAGATCAGTAAGAACATTCCCTCCCCAAACATCCACCCCTGAAATCTAGAAAGAGATAAATTAAATTAGTTCCAGTTTTATGTTATTGAAGAGAATCAGAGTTCATGCATTTCAGACACATGGAAGAAGAGAGCTCTGAGCACTGACAGCTTTTCAGGAAAGTGAATTGTACATTATGTGAATAAAGTAGGAAACTAATACTTGAGAAATAACAACAAAAATAAAGCTAGCAAACAACAGTCAGAATACCAAACAAACCAAACAAACATACCCGACCCTGCACCCCAAGCTCTAGAGCTGCAGCGAGACAAAGAGCAGACAGAGCAACATCTAACACAAAAGTGCAGTCTTCTATTCAGGGAAACCAATATACTTGATAGAAGAAAAGTGAGGAGGAAATACCACATTTAAAAATCTAGTGGCTCACTTGGAAATACAACTCCCTAGTTTTAGTTTAAAATCTCCCCCATACATATGCAGTGCAATGAATTATATTGAAATGGATGAGCTCCTGTCATCTATTATTTGAAATGTGAGTTGAAGTTCACTTTAAATCATTCCTCTGCCAGCAAACAGATAAAAAAAAAAAAAAAAAAGAGGACCCAATAGTTTCTACTCTGAAAGCCATTTCACCATAAATATTTGTCTCCTGTTGACAATCTATTGGATGAGCTTGTTTACAGATTCCTGTTCCTATGGTCTTAGATAGTCCCCTGCTTCTTAGCTTTATTTTCATCACAATATGCATTTTACATAGTCATGTATAGGAAAAAAAAAAATGTTTTAGAAATACTTGTACTCTCCCCCCAGAATTAATTAAAAAAAAAAAAAGGAGAAAAGAGTGGATAGCACATGACAAGCTGGTAAGTGCACAACTGCACTTGACAAGTGTCTTTGCTAAATCGTATTGCTATTCAGACTGTGACCTGGGCACTGCCTCTTTTTGCAGAAGGACAAAAGTCATATTTTATGTATTTTTTTCAGTGAACTTGCTAATAAAAGCCATTCATGGAGGACTAGACATGATAAGGCACTTGGAATAATAGCAACCTAATTTCAGCTAATTCTTTTTTCTTCCTCCCCTCGTACAGGACGGGTGATACCTCCCAAACTTGTACCCAGCATCAACGTTATCCAACTACTTTCTGTGCCACTTCAAACCTCAGAACATGGTGGTGGTCACGTGTCTAACAACCTTGAAAAAACTCGTGCTTGCTATCACAAAGATATGAACAGTGGAAGACTTGATAACTCGAAATGTATTCACTGGCCATCAATCCACATTTTTGTAATAATGATAAATACGTGATGTGTCCAACTGATGGATGGCTCAGTCACTGGCTGCTTCCTGGTTTTAGCATCACTACAACAAATAAATATGGATGTGCTGCAGGTGGGCTTGGTATTTGTGCTGTTTGCTTTTTTGAAAAGAAATACTCAGTGTTCTCATAGATATTATCTGACAAAGTTAACTTCAAGTGATACCCCTGAATAAAACAATCAAATAACCTAACAACATTTTTTTCTAGCAAAGCTAGAAAATGATCTCCCATGCCAGCAATCAGGATGAAGACAACCATCTACATTTCTTGCAGAGATGCTTGCACATTTTGGTAAGAAACAACAGAAATTGTTTGGCTGAATTTTCAGATCCATATCATATTAAAATTAGAAGCTATATACTACATATCACAGATCAGTGAGTGTAGCAATGGTTGTATATGAAAATGCATTAGGACAAGGATTAGTATTTTGCATGGTAGAACATGAACAACAACAGCACATTAATAGATTGTGTTTTCATTCACATTTGAAGGATTATTCTATATACACCTAGGTACATACACACATATGCACACCCACATTAATTTCTGACTTAAACACACTTTGTCTACCATACTATGGGCTAAATTATTGTTCTCCCTCTGCAAGCACAACATCTTATCAGAAGAGTCCATTCTGCTTTGGAAGAACTTGGCACTAGGAATTTTGATGCACACTGTTGTATAGCACTTCAGTTGTGAGGCTTGAATAAAGGTTTAAAAAGGAGCCCTAAAATCTGGAAAGAATTTAATATCGAGATAATTTGAATGAAGTCATACCTCTAAATAGTGTATTTGTATGAAAATAGCTCCCCAGACTGCTAGCCACAGAGCAGGAGCCTACTTTCCAAGGCGCTCAAACATAAAGACTACTGCTACACCCAAAAGCTTAGAAGGAAAAGATCATCCTCAAGCAATTTTCTGAGCATCTTTCCATAGCTACTGCTTGAATCTGCAGTTCTCCCACTGAATTTTGAGTTACTTGCAATTAGATTAGACATATTTCTGCCACACATTTGCTTTAAAACACTGAATACATGTTGGATTACAAATATGACTTGTTTCAACATATGTTAAACATTCCGTATCTCTTTTAACTTAAAACAAACAGCTACGGTTATAACAACATTCTCATTTTCTGTGCCAGGTTTTAATTACATAGAACTGGAACTCAGAGCATTGCTCAGTCCAGTAAACACTATTAATAGCCATGGATCATGCATGTCATTCCTACAATGCAGTTTGAAACACTGGTATGTATAATTTCAATACTATCATTATTTACTCTGGGCTGTTTAATAGACCTGTCTCAATATTGTTTTACTGATTCAAATCAAATCTAATGAATGTCTGTAAAGCACTTGATCACGCAAGACATTACGTGAATGTCAGGGATTTTTCCTGCAACGTAGTTTTAACAAATACTCCTACTATTCATTATTTATGAATCATGAAAAGGTGTTTGATACTTTGATGCTTCGCAGACACATAAAATGACAGATTTTCTGTACTTGTATGCTACATAATGTAGAGAAATATAAAAATAAGTGTATGGGTTTGCTTTTTGTCAGTTTATCTTGACATAGTATCAGCTCAAAGATTTGCATCATCAGAGCAACTTGATGGACCTAAGGAGAATCTTAAAACTCTTTTGATTTGAAATCAACTGTATTTTGATTCGAAGTACAGAGTCAGCCACTTGATACCTTAAAAGGTGTTTAAAGGCTTAGAATAAACAATTCAAAAAAAACCACCCAACCCAAAACAGCTAATTGCAGCAGAAAATATGAGATTTGCTTCAGAGAATCATCTTTTATTTTTCCTAAGCCGCTAATTCTAGCATTTCTCAGAGGGAGTTTTTCTTCCTTTAGGTATGCAAATCAATTTTATACATATTACTAATTAGAATTACAATGAATGTGTCTTTGTAGAGATGTTGGCCTATTTGCTGATTAACCGGAGGGTAAAGAAGCAGTCTTGCGATTTGTCCGCTTGATTCATCATGTTGCACTCTCAACCACATGCCGTCCACTCCGTACGGTACTTTCCGTAGGGTGCACAGCAGCTGTGTCAGATTGGGGAGCCAATGCTATTTAACGCTGGAGAGGGGCTGAACTCTACACTGCTGTAGTGAATGTTGCAGACAGCCATCGGTGGGATTTTAGAGTGTAGATGCATCAAGTATGACTCAGAAAATAAATTGCTTTTCATAGGACTCAAGTCATCTTTTGGGGTCTGAGATATGGTTGCTTGTATAATTTATCTTCTACTGTTTTTCATAATTAAACATTATGAAACAACCACTCTTGGTTTGTACCCTTGTCAAAAGACCTCCTTGTGCAGTATATTTTATTACAAGATATTCCCATAAGCCAGATTCTTTATAGGCACTTCAGGTGAAGAGTAAGCAGTCCGCTCAAGAATACAAACACTGGAAGACAAACACTAAAAGAAAGTATTAAAGAAAAAGAATGTTGCAGGGACACAGTTGGCCAAAAATCAAGAACAGAGCCATGGCTACAGCTTCAAGAAGATTCAGGAGTTTCTTATGAGAAATTGTTAATTTAAACCACTCCATTATAAACCTACATGCGCCTCAATAAACCAGGATGGAAATGCTTCAGGATTACTAGCCATCTGGAAGTAGGAAAAGATATAATCTTGCAGAATGCAGTTCCACAGAACATGTCCCATACTTAAACATATTAAAGGAACAAAAAGATAATAATAAAGCTAGGAGCAACGGACCTGGTAGATTAATGACAGGTTAGACATAGTGCAATCGTAAAAGAGTCTCATAACGGGTTGCACACACAGGCCAAGAATCCGTACTACATGACTTCAACTAACTGGGAATTAGCATCAAACGACCCTTGCACGAGGACTTAGCTCTAGTGTACAACTTTGATTTCAGCTCATTCAGAGTCCACATCTTGCAATCAACTTCTAAGCTGATTCCAGTTCAGAGACAATAAAAATATCCGCTTGCTCCTGGGGCTGCCTTCAACTCCAGCTCTAAATTCAAACCAATCTTAATCCCTCTCCAGAGTCTCCAGCACTAATTCTCTCCCAAAGTCCACTGCTACAAGATCTTTCACACACAAGCACCTTTATACCAGCTCTGAATAACCAAGGATTTGGTTTGCATTTTAAACACCTGCACCTGTGGTTTAAAAAACAATGCCCTGATGAGCTGCCAACAGAAAAGAAAGAAAAAAAAAAAACCTCATACAAAACTGTTCAGGAAGAAAGTCTCGAACTCCATTACATCAGCTTTTACAGTCACTTGATGCGAAAGGTATGAATGAAGCTATGAATATTTTAGTGAGAAGCAGCCGCATCTTATCACCTTATAAAAACATATGCACATAATTCTCTTCTATTACTGTTTTATAAAATTAAACTGTGTTTGTATGTTATCAAATAGGAGTATTAATACTCTGCTCTCTTACAAGACTTCTCAAAGCACTTTAACAAGGCAGGTGGTGTTACAGTCATACTTCCAAAGCAGAGCACAAGGTCATTTGTACATGGCACAGCTAGGAGCAGAGTTGGATCCTCATTCCTTCTTTATTTAGCTACTGCTCTCGACTGCCAGTGCAAAGCATTCCTATAATCCATACCATGGCAACAGAAATATAGATACAAAGTTCTTATTGTAGCCATGTTCCTTACCATTTCTGATATGGAGTTGATTGTGAATAGGATGGAATTTTCTCTATCAATATTACTTTAGGAAACATCCTTTGCTGGTTAGTAACAGTATGTTATCATGCTACTTCCCAGACCATCATCTATTAAGGAAACGCAGAGCTTTCTAGCCCCACACTGACATCACACACTGAACTATTTGCCTGCCTTCAGGTGTTTGTTGAACAGCTGTTTAGCATAACGAGAGCCCACTAGCTTGCCATGAATTTCACAGCAACCTCCAAGAAAATCTACGGGGAAAGCACTGGCTGAAGTTCTGTGCAAAGCCTAGTTCTGGGGGCACTCGTGTGCATCGTGACTAGCAGACATCAGCATATTCAGGACCCACTTGTGCAACACCCAACTGGTCTCAGCAGCAGAAAGAGCCAGGAATAAACAGTCTGGTTGATTCAGTATTGGACAAGTAGTACTGGTCACTTAGCAACCTTCACTTCTTGGAGAGATACAGATTGTTAAACACCTGCAGCAGTCTTCAAATCAGGGACTAGATTTTTCTCTCATGCCAGTTTGACACTTCAAAAACTTCTTCCATTTTACACAGCTTCTTATGTTACGTCCTCGCAAGAGGGAGAAGAGGCAGCAATCAATTACTGTAAGCAAGGCTGGCGTAACCTATTGAGTCACAAGTGAATGAGGTAAAATGAATGTGAACGTGGTCTTGGGCACAGGGCGTTTTCCCAGGGGAGGTTTTTGTTTTAACTTCCTTTTATATAAATATGTCGCCAAGAAATACCAATCTGCGTGTGTTTTATGCAATTCAGTATAGCAATCACCTTTAGGCAGCTAGAAAGAACATGAATAAAAGAAAGATACTTGACTCTCCCTTGTTACGTTCCTTTGACACATTACGTATTGATTACGAACAAACTATCAGCATAGACTTCTACATTATATTCACTGCTTTTACTCCTCTCCTGTTAATTTAATACACAATGTAAAAATCAGAGATTAAAGAACCACAAAGTACAGTGCTTTACTACCTGCTACTGGATAAGCTATATACTTTGTCATGTTTATCACTTCCAGTGGCTGGCAGAGACTTAGGTCTAACGGGCAGCTTATTAGCCGAGGTGAGCAGGGCTGCGTTCCTCGTGCTGCCACTGACCTAGTGCATAAATTCAGGAATGACACTTTGCTTGCCTCTGACAGCTTAGGAACCGATGTATCGAGGATGTGGATGTTCTGACAAACACTATTATGCCAACTCTGCTACTACTCACATTTTGCAAAGGGGGAACAAAGCTAATGAGCTCACATTCCTCTTTCCAGCAGCACTAGATGTCATTCTCAAAACTGATGGCAGAAATGAACAGTCAGACTGTGGGATTTCTTGACTCAGTGTATCTCAGAGTCCAAAAGCTCAGGAGTTAGAGAAAGATTAGAGATTTGCAAGAATATCAGTGATATCTAGGGTTGTAATTATAAATTCAGAACAAAACCCTCAGCCTTTAAATGTTTCAGAAGGCATATGAACTCCTGTGCTTCAGGGAAAAATCTCTAGAGCTTTTCCCATCTTTGAAGATGGGAGAAAATTTCCCCCTCGAGTTCCTTAAACTACAATTGCCTTTTGTTTGGGTTGCCTCCGAAGCCTGTGGTTTAAACCCTATCTGTGACAGCTATGGACTACTGCACTGATCCAATACATTAACTCCCATGTTTCTGTTCTGAAAATACTATCAATTTTATATAAAACTTTCTGCTTTCCTCCTTCATCGTATTTACTGCATGAATGACCCAGCATACAAGTTTAATCTCTCTTTTTTTGAAAGACTGAAGACAGCATTCCAGCCAGATACTGATCTACTCGGGCTCTTTTATCTCTCTAATGGTCAATGCTGACATGTACTTAAGGAGGCTGAGAAAACAATGACAAAATAAACACTAGCTAAAGAAAAATCATTTCTGCCGTCAACTTAGCTAGCTCAGGATTTCTGCACATTACTGAGTCCGCTATGACTAAAGTCTGTTATGATCTACCCCGATATGATGACTTTGGTTGGCTGTGTAGTTTATTGCCATTCTAAATGTCACTATTGATTCAGACACTCACTGACATTTTTCTGTGTGGACAAACACCATTTTAAGCCCTGCTTTGTTGTAATGGCTAATGTATTTGTGGGAAAGTTATTCACCAGATGACCACGTGCTTGATTTTCAACTATTATGTTAATTATATCCTAATGTGTACCTTCCTCAAGAAGGACAGACACCTCTTTCATTAGGAATATTGCTTATGTTTTACCAGCGTTGTTATAACACTGAGGTTTCAGTTTATGGGTGGTTTGGGGTTTGTTTCCTTAACAATTTAATAACCAGTTTTTTGGCATTGTAAGACATTCCTCTGCATGTTCACACGAAGATGTGGTACAACACCTGAAGATGCATCACTGACAGCCTGATGGAAGTCATGTTAGTAAAAAGAAAAAAGTTGAGATGTGCTTTGTGATGTGAATTAAAAGTCAACTCCGGTTAGGCTTTATTCTTCCTATATAGTAGGAGTCAGGTAGAGAATTCTGGGGTCCTCTTAAACAAGTTATCACTCTTCTATTGTACCTTGATTTACTGGTGCTCTGTTTTTAAAAAGGAATTATGGGCATTTCACATGGTAGTGTGATCAAACACCTTAGGAACCGAGCACTTCACACTTTAATTATCTAAACCCGATGCATGTTTACGTGATTAAGGGAAAAGAAAAAAGAAAAGGAGAGTTGAAGCTGACTGAAGAAGCTCCAGGACTTGACTGTATAAAAAGATGTTTCTTTTTAAAGCACTTATAAAAATCCTAAACTTTCATAAAGAAGTTATGCTGAACCATTGTGATGACATACTAAAAAGTGATTTATCATCCTGTATAGCTCTCAATACAGCCAGCACACGAAGGCATCTGTCAGGTTTGCTCTTAGGACAGAAATAGACTTCATGGTTTAGATGCCAAATTATATTTGACATTTAATTTACCATCTATGAAGCTGTAATATTTCACCTAAGCAGAAAAGGAAGAAAACAGCAGGAAATTCCATTTGCCAAAGAGAAATGCCAAGACTCCTTGCTCTCAATAATCAGATATCTAAAGTAATAGATTATTGACCATAACAAAGTACATCTAAACATGATGAATGTAATGGACTAGAGAGGATATTTTGTATATAGAAGTGAAGGAATAATGCATATAACAAGTATGAGTGCCGTGATTCTTACTGCTTTTTCCTGATTTGGTCTGGATGACAGGCAGTAGTAACAGCATTGCCGGACAAGTGCAAGTCCCAAGCAACATATAGTTCAGAGGAAGACTTATTTCCAGCATCAGCAGACTTGGAATCAGTCCTAGACCAGGAGCAGGGGAACATCCTGTATGGGATTTCTCTTACAGCTGGGCAAGGAGCAAGTGAGGTCACAAACTGTTCATACACCAAGATTTTTCACAGTTGCTCAGCCTTAGTCACTTGTGAAACTTTGGAAGGCAAAGCTGCAGATGTTTCTGAGAACTTCATGTACTGCAAAGAAAACAAACCAAAATATTCATTGTAAGTATTTATCAAATGGATTCCATGTTGTGTTGCTTCCCATCCTTGATAGGCTGAGTAACTTTTAAAAAAAAAAAAAAAATTATTCAATCTCCTCACATTGTAACTGTTGAGAAGAAGTAGAGAAGCCACCTTTTCAACTTTTCCTGGAAAACTGTGTAGAAATTTTAGCAGTTACCAAATTTTCCAAGCATGAACTTAACGCACACCTTTCCCATTTCCACTTTTGAGGAAACAGAACTTCAGGAACGATAGAACTATTTTTCCGTTACCACAAAATGCACAAAACCCACAAAGCTAGCTCTGCCAGTGATCTCAGACACTTATTCCTGACATCCCTAGTGACAGTGATGTGCAGCATTTGCATTTTTCTGTCTCCCAAATCTCTTCCCCCTCCAGAGACACATTGATGGCTCTGTCCACAGGACCATTTCTCCAGTTCCATTCAGAGTCAGACAGGTAAGGATTCTCTTAGGGAATCCTATAATTATATTCAACAAAACATCACAGAAACATATCAGGCAGAAAGGGAAGGGTGATGTTCTCATGTAGACAGATATTTCATTTCACTAATGTGTACTATTCACCATTCCCCAGGGAACAGCTGCAAAATTCTCTCAGGAAGAGTCAGGAAATAAATACAGACCATCCTAACACCTTGTTCCATATCTGTTGTTGCCAAAGTGATTTGGATATTCTGAGCTATCCAAGTACAGATTTCATTAATGGAGGAGATAGAACTATTCTTACAGAGTATATTAAAATTAATTAGCCTTCAAGAGTAGAAAACTATAAGCAACAAGATTCAGAGGCCAGTAGATTAACAATGGATCTCATTAAAAAGAAGCCGTGTTTAGATTAGAATGCTATGTTACTTTGGAGTAAATCAAAATTTTTAAAATTATAATTTTCTGTAGCTGCAGAAATTAAGAGGAAAGCATTGTCACTTGATCCTCCAGATGTTCATGTAGATTCTAGAAGACTGCTTGAAGGGAATTACCTTCAAGTGACTTTCAAGCTTTACCTTATTTACAGGCAGAGCACCTACAGATGTAGTCAACACAGGACGAGAATGCAGTAATTTCAAAGGCTAGCTGCAGCCTGCAGTAAGAGCACCTTTCTGCCAGAGAAGTTGGGAAACAGCTATTTTCCATATACAAGATGCACAGAGTCTGCATCAAGCTGCTGCTGTACACGTAGAGACCTCATTGGCTTTAACACTCTTCACAAGGGGACATCCCCCATTTTTGCTTGTTTGCAGTTTAATAGTTTAAGTTTCAGACTGAGTCTCATTAAATGGGGGGGGGGGGGCCCACACGGGACAGGCAGGGTGGTGGCACAGATTGTGGTAAAACTTTGAAAATCCCTTCTGTAGATCACTGATAGTAACTTATGCCTAACTGCAAATACTGAAGCTGTGCTTCACGTGCATGTGCATACCTTAATTATTTTGCCACTTTTTAAGTTAGACAAGTGATAGAAAATGAAAAATTGGTCGAAGAAGTTATAGCAAAAATCCAGTATGTTTATGAAGTAAGGCCCCAGTCCTGTAACACAAATGCAGGTTTAACTTAATTAGAACAAGTGGTCTCGCTGCCTTTATCTTAGGAGAGAGAAATTAACGATTTGCCAATGAATCATTGTAGCGTCCTCACCATCCAGACTTACAAAAGTATTGATCATATGGCATAATGTATAATTTACCCAACTCTGTCCAGAGACATTTTGGTGAACAGGCATCTTCCCTCATAGCTATGAGTAGACTGAAAATAGATGGTTATAAATAAATAAACAAACCTCCAAACAACCTTGATTGTCTGTTAGCTCCAGTTTGAGAGCAAAAATCCCCAGTCATTATATGCCTAATCTGATATTTTTTCAGAGACATGCTTCACATATGTGCCCTTCTCAAGAAACCTTTGCTAAATCTTAAATTTTGTTGTTGCATAAGGATTAGAGTCTGGTGTCAGTGTAAGCGGTGCAGGTGAGCACTGAATGGACTTCAGAAATGCTTTCTTAAAACAGTAAAATACTAGTTAGTTTCATTTCATGCAGGCTATTAATCTTGCTTTTTTTGTTGTATTAACCAATTAAATAATTGTTACCCATCTGTAAGATAGTAATATAAATGACATACTGTACCCTTAATCAGTTTTGGTTTATCTGTCAATGGCTACCACCTTAGTCTTGACATTTGCTCATGCTGTCATCTGCAGAAGTGAAATTGGTTGAGATAGCTTAATTTCAGGATATGTAAGCTGAGGGCAATCATTACAAACATTGAGGTAGCTTGATGTCTAAGGCTTTACCTTGGAAGTTATTGAAGCCTTAATCCAGTAAAACATGCTTGATATGAAACATGCTATTATTAACAATGACAACAAATATCTGTTATACAGCAGTTTTGCTTGTTTATATCAAGCAATTTCACAAAAAAGAAAGCAACTTGACAAATAAAGATGCTGAGATGTAAATGATTTTGAAAAAGATAACCCACAATGCAGTATCAGTAGCAGGAACAAAACTCAGTTTCCTGATTCCCAGTCCAATCCTTTATCCACATCACATAATCTATATATTACTTGCTACATTAGATGCTCCTTTCTCAGATCTGGATTGGCCAATATATTTGTACTTCATCCAACATTAATATGCAATAACTTTTAAAATGGTGCCTGTTTAATTAGACTGTACTGGATAAATAAATCTGTAAATAATGCAAAGAAAAAGATTTTTATATTTATAGTTATCAGGAAGAATTTAGTGATGACAATACAGTATATCACCCACATTAATTTCATTAGATATAAATTGTACTAGTATGACATTGATGTATTATAATTAAAACTAATGATCCATTGATTCTCATCCAGAAATCCAGTTAAGATGACAAATATTCTTCTATTATAGACCAATGAATAAATATTAAAAGCATACAAAAGTCCAGGAGGTAAATTCTGCATTCAGTTATGCCAAGGTTAATATGCCAGTGAAATTATTTGTTAGGGCTACAGTATGAATAAAAGGAGAGCCTGTGATGTTTTGGAAGCACGCTATGTCAGAGAAAGCATACCGCCAATTCCCAGGAGAAATCAGCCGGACAATAGCTCCCGTTCCACTGTACGAGCTATCGGAGGAATTTCAAGCTACAGAGAGGAACCTCTGCCACCTCCCACCCAAATTCACAAATATCTATGTAGAGTCGCTATAGATTAGAACTATCCAGACGTAAGGAGGAAGAAATGTTATTTGAATAGCTTTTCAAATGCAATTTCAACATCAGCTGTAGCGAGACTCCTACGTGATCACATCAGCTCTTTATGAGAAAAAAGCTGCTGATGGCTACCCATGATCCAGTGCCAACAATCCCTAAATGCTTAATCACAATTTATCAGAAGAAAATGAAAGGGAACAACAGAAATTCCTCTGAAGGAATGGATCTGAATCAACCTAAAATGCATTTTGATTCATTGTTTACCTGAAGTGACGTTCAGGACAAAACACAATATAGATTCTTCTCTCCTCCCAGATAATAAGCCGCTAGTCTCATGGGTGCTGTAGACACAATTACTCATATCTCTTGCTTTCACACACCCTTTGCTTTTGTTACATGATTTTTCTACAATTAGACCTTAAAAAGAACTGACCCTCCTTTCACCATAAAAAAGAAAGACAATTTCTTCTGAATTTTTAACAAAAGGTAGTAAAAGCAGGCTAGACATATTCTTTTAACCTTATAGTAAATCTCCACTAAGAGTAGGGGAATCACCTAGATTTCATCAGCCTTGCCTGGTTCTGCTGTTGACTTGCCAATTGCCAGTGAAACAATTCAATTTGCCAACTTTTTAAAAGTTTAGAAAGACTTGCATTGATTTGCATGAGTGTCCGCATGTTCGCCATAGGCCTGACACATCCTGAACCGCTCTTCATTTCTAATGTTTGTTTGACTGAGGTGGCCACAAAGTGAGAAAAACTTATCTATTTGCACCCCTGAGAAAGATATCCAGTCTGTCCTTCATTTAGACACCACCTAGCTGACCAAGCCCCTGAGGCTTTCTGTACGGTCAGTAGTAAATAACTAATCACCTTCACAAAGCTGGGCTGACCCAGCGACAGCTACCCACGCATTTCTGAGTGCGTTCCCCATTGCTTTGGCAATACAAATATTGAGTACGTGCTAAGATGTGCTAGGGACAGCAATAACCTGTAAAGCCTGCGTTTGAACACAGGCAAATGCAATTAGAGACGCACAGGGCATTTCCCAAGGGGTGGAATACGTATGTAACTTAATTAAACCTCTTCCTGCAGGCCCAATTCATTGGGCCAACAGATACTGGTTTTAGGAGAGCAACATGTTTAATTTACAAATTAGTGGATTACAGTAATATCTGTAACAACATATTAAATGAAGTATTAATGTAATACAACCCAAAAGACACATGATAAACTATATAAGCATATATACAAATTTGATTTAATATGTTAGCTTCCTTTGCCCTCTGTCAGTCTGATTGCCTTTGCATAATCCATGTTTCTAATTATTCCCTGGTATGCCTTGCATATAAATAGCTAATTAGATAGTGTCCCTGTCAGCTATGAAGTATGTAATATCTGGGGGAAAAAAAAAAAAATACTCCTTTGGAAATTTAATTTAGGATAACAGATTGTGCTATCCAGCTGAAGAATTAAAGCTTTCGGTTTACTAAGATGTTTGTGCATTTAATATCAACTTCATACTATTATATTAGTGCTCCCAAATGTGTCCAGTAATTTTATTCTTTTTAAAAAATAATTCTGTCAAAAGCTTGTACAGTAATTACAGTAAGATGCTTAAGATCTAAAAATCACATTGCAGATGATGATTTTACATTGACTGTCTGCTGAACATATGCTAAGTGGAAAATTCTCAGATGCAGCTCTAGAAATTGCTATCCGAAGTCATACAAAAGGGCCATGTAGTGTTGTGTGCCCTTCCTGATCATAGCCGGATGTTCCGGGGAATAGCACTGGTGTTCTGAGCCTGCCAGATGTGGGATAATCTCAAACATCAGGTTACCTTGCCTCAAATGCTTTTTTCCACATCTTGCCTTGTCGCAGTTACTGGCCAGTTCAAATGCCACCCTGAACACCTCCAACGCACACAGAATGCTTCCAAGACTATCTTATATATTTAACAAAAATTTTAAAAAATCAAATCTTGTGGACCATCCTCTTCCTCACTTGACTGGCATTCTTCTACAACTTTTTAAAATTTTTTTTCCCCCAAGTCTTTCCTGGACTTCAGTCCTTTTCATTTAATCAGCGTAAAGCAACGATAATTTTCTGCAGTAAAAACTCCAAATATGTAGCTATAAAGTAAGATGCTGGCTGCAACAATTTCTCTCTCTTGGCTCCAAGGAGCAGATATTAAGAAGGCGAAGACTGGAAGGAGTGCAGGGAGGCTGGAAGGAGCACAGGCAGGTAGATGGCCATAAGGCTGGAGGAGGTGGCATGGCACGGCAGATGCAATGGATACACAAATGTCTTGTTGTCCTCTCACGGTAAACCCAAGATTTCCGAAGCCATACATGAAAATTAAATAATATTCCTTATTCATTTTATGAGCAGGAAATGATCCTCAGCTTTATAAATCTCTTTCTCATATACAGGTATTTTCATCTGAAGGGAGCATAAGTGCTTTTTAAAGGTACAGAATATTAAATACTCTGAAAAATAAAATTAAGCAAGCCGCAGCCATGTGTTCCTCTCCCAAAATTAAAAGGCAAGATCGCACATTTTTCTTCAAATGAATCATTAATACTACATGGCAATTAAAAAACCACCACTGGATCTCTTATTCATCTTGTTGTGTCTGGTAGATAATATTAATGGGTATACTTCAAATCTAGGCCATCGTGCTGGGAATGAGACCAAGGGGAACAAAAAGCAGTTGGAACATTGTGCTCTCTGGTTTGCAAACAGCACACCAGATTCATCTCTGGTGCAGCTTCACTGGAGAAGCAGCTCAGTATGTTCTGTTGCGTGTATTATATAGCCCACGTAAAGGGCAATGATGCACATTTCGGAGTAATTATAGTTAACAAAGTACTGGGATTGCAAAACAAGTTCTTGTAAATAGCCCAAGAATAAACATTAAAAAGATGGAAATGCAAATCTTTTCTGTCGAGGGTGGAGGGGATTTTTAAAAGCAATTGCTTCATGAGTTCACACTCCTTGACCCATGTGCAAAAGGGACTACAGGAACATGCTAGCTACTCTGTGGTATTGCTGTAAACTACTCCTATCCCCATCAGCACAACTGAATGGGTGACAGCAGCTTCCCTCCTGGTCAAGGAGGAATAGCACAGCTCATAGGAAAAGACCCTGCACAGGAAGATTTACTGCGGAACAGCTAGTGTACTGCAAATTTGCACCCTGTTAACTTCAGAGGAATGCCTCTGCGTGCCCATAGCCAGGCAGCAAGGGTACACTGCACTAGAAGTCTGGGTGATTTGCCATCTTAAATAATTTCTGAAAGCAAGATTTACATTCTTAGTGGCATCCAAACAGCTCTACATTTCTCCAGTACAGGTGCATTCGCTGGCATGGAAACTTTACTGATGTCATCTTTGCATTGCTGTGATAGAAGTTACAGAATAAGTGGCAGGACATTAAGGAATTATTTAGTATCATTTCTAGGGAATGTCTCAATTATTTAGAGCACAGTATGAAAGTACTCAGCATTTTGTTTTAACAGACGTTCCTTGTACCTGATAATAAATAGTACAGCTCTGTTTTGTCAGTTAACGCTAATAATGTTTTGGAGGCAGAACAATACCCTTTAGGTCTCCTGGGTGTTATACGCTAATTTGTGCTCTTATGTGCCAACATTTAGAACAATTTTTTATCTGGTCAGAACAAACGTAGGATCTTTGGATCCCATGCTTCCTTACACTTGAAAAGATGAGAAGTATGTTTATACTTCGTACCTATTCCCCCAGCTGAGCTCTCCTTGCTGCGCTTGGCACAAAACTGTTTTCTGCTCAGCCACGTTGCTGCCATGACTGTGCTGCTTAAGGCCTCAATTTTATAGAAAATCTTTTCAGCATTAAATACATTCACACATTTTTAGAGACTAATCATTTACACCCGAGATATTAATTGGGAATATCAGAATCTTCTGTAGTATACGGACTGTTTTATTAGTAACAGGCTAGCAATACTGGTAAGCATTTCCAAGTGTTCTTGATAAGACAATAAGTAATTATAAATTACTAGAAATTACTAGAAGTAATTATAAACTATTAGATAAACATTTTCAGTAACATTTGGAAAGTGGCAATGTATGGCAATGAGCTCAAACCATCTAGGACTCTGTTCTAGAGACGACACCGCCCCTGGAGATCCCTCTGTATGTGAAATCAAGCATCTGAATACAACACCTTTCTGGTGAAGCATTTTCACTGGCAAACATAGTGACAGCTTTTCCCACTTGTCTGAAGTTTTTGCATATTACAGTCCTTTCCCCACATGTGGAAATTTATGCTTTTAATATTATAACATACCATAGCAACCTGCATTACTTTCAGTAAATATATTCCTGTGATTATTTTGTATATCATCAGCAACCTTAAATGAAAGTGACAATGTCTAGAGATACACTTAGCTGATAGCTGTATTTATTGTGTATGTTTATGCACTGGCTGTCAAAACAGCTGTAAAATATGCATATGAGAATGTAGATTTCTTAGAAATTCAGAAAAATGAGATAGTCCAGTCTACCCCATTTTAGACACATTTTGTAGTGCCTGTGTATCTCCATCAATGTTTTTATTACAGTCTAAAATAGGGAGGGTTTTTAAAGCTTTGTAGGATGTCAGTAAGAGGATCTCTATCTATCCAAGTCACTTACCAATTTGTCTGTTATCAAGTGTTTATCAGGCTGTGACGGCTCCAATAAAGTGGAAGGAACTCTAGAAGAATCACTTGGCACTTCACAGAATCACAGAATTGTTTAGGTTGGAAAAGACCTTTAAGATCATCAAGTCCAACCGTTAACCTACCACGGCCAAGTCCACCACTAAACCATGTCCCTAAGCACCACATCTACACAGCTTTTAAATACCTCCAGGGACGGTGACTCCACCACTTCCCTGGGCAGCCTGTTCCTGTGCTTGACAACCCTTTTGGTGAAGAAATTTTTCCTAATATCCAATCTAAACCTTCCCTGGTGCAACTTGAGGCTGTTTCCTCTTATCCTGGTGCTTGTCACTTGGGAGAAGAGACCAACACCCACCTGGCTACAACCTCCTTTCAGGTAGTTGTAGACAGCGATAAGGTCTCCCCTCAGCCTCCTTTTCTGCAGGCTAATCAGCCCCAGTTCCCTCAGCCGCTCCCCATCAGCCTTGTTCTCTAGACCCTTCACCAGCTCTGTTCTTCTTCTTTGGACACGCTCCAGCACCTCAACATCTGTCTTGTAGTGAGGGGCCCAAAACTGAACACAATGCTCAAGGTGCGGCCTCGCCAGTGCCAAGTACAGGGGGACAATCACTGCCCTAGTCCTGCTGGCCACACTTTTGTATTAATACTTTTTTTCATAAATCTAGCAGTTTTCCCCCCACTGAGGCAAAGTTACAAAACCACAATTCATTGTTGTCTTTTGAATGTTGTAGCATGGAAAAGGTCAAACTCAGGAAATCATGCAAGCATTTCCCAGAATATTGTTCTTTGCACGTGAAAAACTCAGCTAAAAGCCACCATTTATGCTTTACTTAATTTCTGCCTAAACCCTGACTTATGCATCCCTCTGTTTAATGTCTCTACCAGGTTTGAAGTGCAGAGTCCTGACTGCAGGACTGTGGTTTGGTGCGTGACTCGCAACCATCCATACGCCAAGATGATTTTTACCCATACTGCCCAGTACCAATGACCGTATACATGTCTGTTTACACACGTGGACCTACAGTTACCCCAAATCAGCCACACAATATGAGTCTCAAGTGATACTCTCATCCACCTAACAAGGTATCCATCACAAGTCTTCCGACCTTCTTCACCAGGTAAATTCACTGGATTGCAAAAAAAGATCTTCAGCAGTTAAAGGGCAGGGTTTGATTTTTCTGCAAAGATGTTTTGAGACAGGCACTAGCTTGAACAGCCTACACAATCAAATCCGCTCTCGTTAATTACAAATCTTGCCTCATCTAAATGAATAAGCATCTCTGCATTTGGTACAAGTCATATTGCTAACATTTTTGTCAGGTGCTTGTCTTCATTTAGCAATTAAACTAGCACAGCACTGAGAGGAGGCTTTTTAATTTGCATTGTGGCTAACTGCAAGATGTCTAGAAGCAGTAGCACAGTAAAGATTTCAGGATAAAAAAAGGAAAAAAAAAATAGAATAAAGTTTTGGTACATAGGCCTTCAAAGAAAACTCAGAGCCCAAGCAGGTTCCTGCTCATAAGGAACAGTAATGGGAGCTGGACACCTGCTTGCTATTCTGGATGTGTGTCAGTACTGCTGGCTGAGCAACCACTGTCATGGTTCAGACACAGGCCAAGTAAACTCCTTTTCACAGAAGTAACTTCTAAACACAGTTCTAAACACAGATTCTAAACACAGTTCGCCATATTTCTAGATGGTCTGCCATGTCCTTTCTTTTGGATAAATACCTCTTCAAAACACTTTCTCATAAAGAATCTTATTTTATTTAACCTGATACACTCAAGTAGCATCTCCTTTTCTCTTCCCTGATTCAACACTTAGAAACTGTGATGCAGCTCCAACACATGAATATTCTCAACCCATCATAACCTTTTGCTTGCTTTTGTTCAAGATATATGGTCTTATGCTGCAACCATGAAGTACATTCAGCTATTATGCAGCATCTTAACCAAAAATATAGTGGTGCTTTTGCTTGGCTGGTTGAAGTAGTCTAGCAGCTGCACACCATGACATCCATTTTTGTGTGTAAAGATATATTATATTTTAGTCCAATAACAGAAACAGAACACAGGAGGTTCCAAGTGGCAGATTCCCTGTTCTAATCGCTTGTCTCAAGCTCCTTCACAGGATATTCTGGGCAATGCTTTTTTTGGGGATTAAAGTAACTTGAGATTGATAGATAAAGGTGTAAGACCTGGGAGAATCTAAATGTGAACCTGCTGTCAAGACACTTTACAGCATTACCTGAGGCATGCTATACTTATCCGGATATGCACCGCCTGTCATCTCATATTGTTTAAATACTTTAATTCTTTATTGGTATCACAGTTCATGGTAACTTTTCCCATCATTCCTACATTTATATCTTTGCTCCAGGATAATTATCTGCTGCTCTAGTTCTCTCTGAGCTGCTTCACTGAGTTTCAAGTCTGTCTTGATAACAGATAAATTATTTTTCTCCTCTGTACTATCTTTGATCTGCCCTCAATACAGCTGGTAAGAGATCTCAGGTCCTACTGATTTTGAACTAGACCCCCATTTTAGCTTGAAGAGTTCCATGGTTTCTGCTCTTCCCAAATTCTTTCTGGAGCCAGCTAAAGGGAAACAATCCTGATGCTTGCAGGGTTTCACTCCCAGAGAGGAAGGAAAGGTTCTCCTCTGTGCATGTACCACAACTCCATAGCTGACTTCATAGGACAGAAAGGGCCTTATTATTTTAGCTACAACGGTAAATGCTTCTTTTTTTTTAACCTTTCTGTAAAACACTGTTTAGCTGGACTTGGGCTGTGCTTATTCCATTCCCCTCAGGAAACTTCTGACAGCAGTAATCGGTATCTGTTTCAGACAGGTAACCTTCCCTTAGCTCCACAATCTCACCACTTAGTCTTATGTACAATAAAACTTGGACAGCTTCAGTGCCTCCAAACGTGGGGACAGCTACGAGAAATAATGGAGGAAGAGAGGAAGAGGAAGGTCTCACAAATATACCTTCAAAGTTAAAATTATAAAGCATGGTATGTGAATTTAGGGCTAGATGTTCAAAAGAGCTAATTTCTTATGTAAGCACCTTAATGAAGTGGCCAGATGTTTCCCTGCAGGTACTGAGACCTCAGTTATGAATACTGAGCCCACCTAAACACACTTTCCTGAAAGCCATTCCCCTTCAGTTCCCTCAATTTTCTCTAATGTAATTAAACTGACATTTTAAAAAAAATCTAGCTCTGAGATTTGTGAAGACCGACAGTTTTACAAGAAAAAGAGAAAAATGGCAACACCTTTTTGGAAATACACCATCCATTGCCAAACACTGTATGGAGAATAAAGCCACCAGTGGTACCACTGGTGCCTTCCAGCTGCAGTGACAGCACAGCCATAATGACCAGAGATAATCTGGAAAAGCGTCCACCTTCCCCTTTAAAAGCTGGAGCCACTTTTTCAAGTCTGGTTGCCACAGAGAGTTGAGTTTTAATGAGTTTGAAGTCTTTTCATATGCTTCTTTTCTTGTCTTTTCAAATGAATTAAGGCTGCATCAGGCTGCAGCACCAAAAGCTAATCTGTCCAGTTCCCTGTCATGCTCTTCAAGTGGATCAGAATAATATATTAAATGAGAGCAGTGACCTGGGAGATTACAATGAAGATTAATATCTGTGCTACAAGACTTAAATGCATACATACCTACATATATATATATGAAGGATGCATATGAAACACATATATTTCAAATATCTCAGGAAAAGTAGTAGCAATTGGCCTGCAGTATATACAGAATGTTCTGTGTTTAAAAAAAAAAATTACAAAGATCAATACACTACAAATTCCGTTCTTCAAAGATTTCTGGACTGAATCCATCCAAATTATCAAAATTTACAGGAAATATCACATCACACACCAAGGAAAAATAGTGTTCCACAAAAGCTACACATTTGTTACACAAACATGCATCTCATTTGTGCCCAGTCACACTTATTAGTAAGGTCTCAGTAAGAGCTGACACTTTATTGCTACCTAAAAACATGTAAAAATCTGTTAGTGTGTCTTAATGCAAGGCTTGAAAGGACATGCTTCCCCGTGCCTAAGTCAGCATCTTGGTTTAACAGAGTCTGAATTTCTCACCCTGAAGGGACTTCAGCCCTCGGTGCAATGACAGGACAAGACCTTTGCAGCGCTTAAGCGTCCAACACTGCGCTTAAATGAGGTTTGTGCTTTGCACCAGCCTCCCACTGACCTTCCCAGGGCTACATTTCAGTTGTTCTGAAGGCCTTCAGGGAGGACCAAGACTAAGAAGTAGCAGTAAAGCAATAAATACGAATCCTTCAGGTGCAAATTTAAAGACAACCTGGCTGCTTGGCTTGTACAAGTTCAGGCAGAAGTCTTCTATCATACTTTGTCCAAAGTGGTTTAGATTAACATGCCACACATGAAAACTTTGTCCGTCATAACAAGTGACTGAACTTGGGGGGCTCCAAAAAACTGAAGTTCTGTATGCTGAAGCTGAAAATCCACATGCTGTGGCTGGGGACTATAAACAGACTCAATCTCAGTAAATTTAACTAAATTAAAATCTATACTGCAGATTTTCTAGGTTTGGGGTTTTTTTTGTCCCAAAATTATATGTGTTTGCTCATGTGAAGCAAAACAAGTTGATACTATCATAGCACGTAAAAGAAAAGGGCCTGGAATGACTAAGTAATTAATGCAGGCCTTTTGATTAAAGTCAATTTGCCTTCAACATCATGACTTACAATATGCTCTAGGCCTGCATTAATAACCCACTAGGATACGGCTTCCCTAGTTGTTTAATTATTTATAATTTTTATTGCTTTTTAAAACAAAGCAACCTTAATGAGATTAATAAAATTATTTTCTTACTTAACTTTTACTTATTAAAAGTAAAGAATGGAGTTTCACTCCTCTCCTTGATAGATGGGAAGCAAACCTTCTGCTCTCCTCTGGCCTGCCTGGCTGGAATTCTTCACAATATAACGAAGTGCTGCAGGGATGTTTTCAGGGGAAGGTGGGTGGAGGTAACCCCTCGCTGCTTGGGGGATAGGAGTCAATTGCTGTCACCACCACGACAGGGCTCAGGTACTCAACTGCTAACGCTCAAATAAGAATTTAAACAAGGGATTCAAATCATAGCATCACCAATCCCACATCCAGCCCTGAAGGCGGCACTAGGCAGGACAGACAGCAGGACAGTCCCCACCGGGAAGGGCATCCAGCACAAGCACCGTGTGCTGGAGGTTAGGTCTGTGCCCATGGGGACACAACGGGAACATCTCTGCACGCTCCTCCCCTCTCCTAAGCATCCTGTGCCGCACTCCCAATCTGCACACTGTGCACGACTAACAAGGCTAAGCCCTGAGTGGATTTTTAAATTGCAACTCTGTTTTTCAGGTTACAGCTCTGGTAAAACACGGCCAGAGCAGAACACCAGATAAAGCAGCGTGGATCTGAGGGATAATCTGGATTCATGGGATCACTTTCTTTTGGGAAGTTGATCATCAAAAGCAGAAGTGCCACTTGCAATTAAGAAAAACTTTCCCCACACACCTTGAAATTTATTAGTGGTATGAAATTCTGTCTTCTAAACTCTGCACTGAACAAAACAGGTGCAGCTTTTTCACTACAAAACTAGCCACACCATCGCAGCAAATGTACCTCTAATTAAAACTGATTTTTATTTAGATTCCACCTTTACAATCCTTAAAACGTCACATTTATGAGATGTTGGCAAGGGAACACTTTCACATATTCTTATCTAGGAAATGTAAAATTTTTTCCTCAGAAGTTATTGAATAAACTGTTTATTTTGAAATATACTTTGACATACTTCTGCAATTTAAAAGACATATTGTAAAATACCATTTTCGAGATCTAAGAAAAGCATATGATGCATTTAGAAAGATCTGTTTATAGTTTCTGGGTTCATATTCAGAAATTAAAAATACGCAAAAAGAAAAATTACTTAGTGCAATTTCATGCATCAGGATCTTTGGTTTTTTCTTCCAATATCTTCCTAATGTGCTAAATTTTCTTTGTGAAACAACTTTGGTATTTCTCTGAAGGACATTGGTTCCTGCAAAAAGCATCTACTAAGAGCTTTATTAATTGCAAGAAGACTGCATTTAGAGAAAAAAAAAATCTACTTGGGCAATAAATATCTCAGGTAATACATGTACATCAGCTTAAGTGAATTTGGATAGCTAGAAACAGCTGTTCAGAATACTGACAGACTCAAAGAATTTAGTATTCTCTGATCACCTTTCTCTGAAATATTTGGTTAACCTAGGAAGACACAAATAAATTCAATCAGACAAAGCCTGCAGAACCTATTCAGCATAAGGCTATCATTTGTGCCATTAATAAGACTAATTGCTGTCCATCAATTTGTTTCACTAGCAGTGGAGATGAAAAACCTGGAGCAAAGTAAGGGCTTGCCTTTCAGAGTAGTTCATTGGTACCTGCTGATACTGTAAATCACCCAGCAGTTTCAGCAGGACTATTCACTTTAACAAAAAAATATGCAAAAGAAATCTTGCAGCTATTTGGCCTGAAATATTCACAGTTGGGAAAAGTGTCTTTGCATGCAAAAGCAGAATTTGAAGCCAAATTTGAAAAGGCATTTTGATTTCATTTTTCCAGGTGAAGATATTAAATATAGTCCCCCAGCTGCTTCTGAGGATCTGCAATTGTAGCCCACACTCAGATGGCAAAGGCTGCTCGAAGCACCAAGACCTGGAATCGCAAAGGACTTTGGTCTGTCTTCCTACACCGTTCTCTGCCACATCAGCCACAACTGGCTCAAACCATCCCTGCTCCTGCTGCCGCCCTGAGCACGTTGCATCCCACACCGCTGACACTCCCAGGGCTGTACTTCATCCCTCCTTTTGAACTTGTTTGTCAGGGATGGTCTTTTTAAAACAAATATTAGCCTGCTTAATCTTTCCTGATTTCATTACAGTTGACATTGTAACAACAGTATTCAGTGGCAAACGAACACACATACGCATGGGATAGATGCGGCACCTAAACCAGATTTATATCTTCCCTTGATACTACAGCACTAACAAGTTTAGTACTCAGGAGTTGCAGGCTTCCTAGTGGCATCTTTATGAGGCCCAGCTGACTCTCCACCAAAATTTATACCTGCTCAAGCATGTTCCCTGAACCACAATCATAGACACAATAAATTTAAAGGCTCCTTTATATGACACAGTAGGCAGTTTTCAACGCTTCCTTTACACAGCACTAGAGGGAAAAGCACTCCTCTTATTTGGCAAAACTCTGCAGGGTGTTCTGGTTGCTCATTCTTGCTACTCACACATATGTTGCAGTTTGGAAAATACAAATATTAAGGAGAAGAAAAACAAGCTGAATTAATTGACTTAATTATCTCTTGGCCAGAAGCACAGACATATTTTGATCACTTCAGCTGTGACCTGCCCTCCATCCACACTGGCAGCAGTGCTAAGCTGATGGCTTTGAAGTCTCAGCCTGAACGCTGCAATGACAGCGGCAACAGAGAGGTCTGTGAAAAGACTTTGAAAGCTGGCAAATTCACAGGACATTGATAAGACCTTGATTTCTTCTATTCATTCAAAACCCAGCAGTGAAGCTTATATGCAATAGTGTCAATACTGAACGGTGTGCTATGGTAAAGTCAAATGGCTTCAACAAATTTACACCCAAGGGTGAACATAGTCTACTGCATATATTTTCACCTTGATCTTTAAAATACAGACCTCCATTTGAGCAAATAATCTGAGAGATCTGAAGAACTTCTGAAGTTGTCTCAGGTGAAACTATGAAGAGGAATATATCACATTATTGCTAAAGTTTAAGTTGGAGGAAGGGTTTAGCTGTAAACATAGCTGTGCAAAAGATAAATATTTAAACACAGACTTCATGTCAGAGTCTATAAAATATAATATTCACCACTTGGTTGTAAGCCAATGGGAAATTTTAACAGAGGATAGACTACTTCTTTTCACAGTTATTTAAAGCAAATTAACAATGACAGTAATGTAATTTCCTTGGCACGACTCTTTTTCATTTCTTTTCAGCTGCCTCCTGCTAGAATCTTTAGAGAAGTTTAAACTGATTTCAAGAAATCTTTTGAAAAAAATGCACTTTGCTATTATATATCTTTCAGGTGTTCACAGAAATGCAGAAGAAAGAACATTTGCATTTCCACTTAAATGCTCTGTTTATACAGAGCTGTAGATGGGAAATGACAACATACATTTTCCAGGACCATAAATATTAACTTTCACTAAACTGAAAAGTTAAAGTTTTGGATTGTGACCTGTTTCAGGTAACTTGTGCAGGAAGACTCCTACAAAATATTTCTGTAATGAGCTAAGTTGCATTCATTGCTTAAAATCATTGTTTCATATATGCAAAACTATAAAAAACTCAAGAACTGAGGATTCTCATCCTCTGAAGCCAACTAAATGACTTTCTTTAGATGCAGTTGGTTTGTGAGGGTCTCTCGTCTTCTAAAGCCTGATAAAAAATACCTCTGAATTCAATTCTTACCTTTGTCTTCACTTTAGTAGTCCTTGGAAGATACACCTAGAGAATACTTGACTCAGAGCTATAAATCATATATGTCATAGCTGAAGCTCAGCTACAGTTTTCAGAGTCCACTGTACTTTAATCGAGATATATGCTGTTAGGAAAAGACCTCAAAAGAATTCAGACTTTGGGCTCTGTTTTCCAGCTCCTACTTTCCGCCACAGCGGATCCCAGGCCACAGCCAGTCCATTCCCACCATTCCACCCAACGTCACTTGCGTCCTCCATTGAACCACCTTTTCCAGCAGCATCACCCAAGTTATTTACCGTAGAGCACTGGCTGTCCAAGAATGAGAGGTTCTGGCAAACCTCATCTGATATTTTTACCTGCTTCTGTCAAGACATTCCTGCTACAAACCTCTAGTTCTTTGGGGAGCCTGATGGTCCCATGATGCCTGACTGCATCCTTAATTCCACAAACTCTGTTCATAGCTTTCCTAACTAATACAGGTCACATCGTGTGTGTTAGAATAAGATGCAATGGAATTAAATCTCTTGACAGCAAGCTGACTTTTAGGGCTGTCTGCCAAGAAACCTAATTACTATAACCAATCATTTGCAGAAATTACAGAAAACCAGCCTGCTGGTAGTAACTGTGCTAGTCCATTGGGGGAGGTAGAGGGAAATCAAAGCAAGAGAGTTTAGGTGAAGCCATTAAGTGGGCAGAGTTAAAACAATATGGATGGGTTTTGTAATATTTTTGCCTTAAATAATCAAATCTATTATTACATTCTCAATGGACTTCTCTGTTTTTCTAACATATCTTCATTTTTCATGCCGGGTTATACTTGACATAGCAACAAGAAAGATAACATTTTTTTATCTCTTACTTTTGAGAAGAGTTTTGGAAAAACTATCATGTGAAAATATAGCAAACTGCTGGCATAGCTATTTACATGAAGGCAGCCTCAGAGTTGCACTGCAAAAAATGGAGCTGCTACTTAATTTCTTACACTATTAGGTTGCCTAGTATCAGACAAAATTTGCTTCAAGAGAAAAGTGTACTCCATTCCATTAATTCAGTTTAATTTGTTCAGGATTTTTTTGTTTGTTTTTAAATTTCTCCTTCAGGCAACATCTGGAAGTGGTAATAAGCAGCTGATGTTGCTTTTTAGAAATCACATCCAGGGCTAGTTCCCTTTCTTGGGAGGTCCTGCCAATGCTTGGACTTGACAGCTAACAGCTCTCCCTTTGCAAGTTTTCTGTTCCAGTTAAAAAGGTTTGTAGCTCACTGAAACAACACGGAGGTGGGATAGCAGTTCATGGTATTTCTGGATAGATCTGCCTAAAGGTAAGCTGCTCTCACAGGTATTTTAATCCTCTATTTTGTTATTGAGATATGGTACCATGATACAAATGCAGCTATTTTAAAAACTTTTCTCTCCCCTCTGAATTGTTGTATAAATACTTTTCCGTAAAACCTCTCCTAAAATAATTAATATAGTAAGTACACCGAGCATTCAGTAATTAATAGTTCCAAATGCCCATATTTTCCTTTATGCAAATAAGCACCTATGTCAACAAAGTGTTAGCAGAGGGTACTCTATTAAAGACAGACATTAGGGGAGTTTCAGCTTTGTTTTTCCCTTCTTCTCACAGCAGTCTTCATTAATATAATAAAACTCTCATTATAAAATCATTAGTGTAAATGCAAATAAAGTTTTACATTGTTAATGTCCCCACCAGGTCCTTAATCACTTGAAAAGTCATGCTGCATTAAATATAACATTGATTACACATGATAAAAGGGAACGATGTAGAAGATGTTACATTACATTGAACTACTAAGAGATCAGGATGGTCTTTGTGCTCAAAACTATTTTTCTGCATTGTTCATATGTTGGAATCTTAAAAACCACTAACTGAAAAGTTAGGCAAAACTCTAGACTTCAGTTATCTAATGAACCCTACACCTCCTGGTCCTTTCTACTGTTCTTTGCACATTGCCCCCCACCCAGCTCAATCCTCCCCACTTACCCTACCCCTGCACTGATTAACCAGTGAGAAATGATAAAACGCCCATTTAGGAATTTAGATTAAACAACACAGCATAAAGCTATTGAATGGATTTCCATCATAGTATTTTTCCTGCAACCACTCTGCATTCTCACATTTATCTAGGAATCATGGGTGTGATATTAAAAGTAGTCACCATGAGACAGCAAGACAAGACTATGCTAACCAGCCACCAAATTATAGGAAACAGGATCTACACAATACAGACAAATACCCCTGATTTAAGGCAATAGAGACAATGTTGCAGACATATTTTCAGGTTTAAGTCCTACATATCGCTACTTTCAGCTATTATGCTGTACTATTGTAGAAAGAATTACTATACATGTTGTAGATGTGTGAACATGGTATGACTGGAGCATAGAAGAATGTCTTGATCTGGAATCTCTTTTTCCTTGGTTTCTACCTACCCAAAGTTATTTTTGTACTTCCAGAAGAAAGTCATTAGGACTATTCTAATTAATTAGTCCAAGAAGGAAGGGGGCTGATTGCACTAATAATCATAAACAGATCAGATAGACATTTAAAGTGTGAAGCCAGATACAAGGGGATAAATGAAAAGAGCTCTTCCAGATTGGAGGAGGAGTGTATTGTAATGAAAGAAGTTGGTAACTCCTGGTCTTAAAATGTTCTTATAAAAATGTACTTTTTCATAATCCAAAATAAAAGGAACAAAAAAAAAAAATTGAGACAGAGTTTGAGTAAACCAGCACCAAAAATGGAAACCAAGATTCTTGACTTTCAATATTCACCATCTGTCAAACCCAGTTGCTAAGTGCCTCTCTCAAATTAGAATGGGTCCAGTTATAGGATGGCAACCTACAGTCCCTGTTACTGTCAGTAATCCAAGTGACAAGTGAGTCCAAACCTACAGATGTTTCATGTGACCAAGACTTACATGTTACTTGATAGCAGATCAAAGTTAAACAAGAAAATCAATTCCCCTAGGAAACTGCTCATAAATAATTTTCAAAAAGGAACCACTATTCAAGTTGCAAGTCAAGTATTTGAACACTAGGAAATGCCAAAATTAAGGTTGTCTGTGCAACTTTAATTCAGCCTCCCAGAGACCTTCTTTCAGCCATGCCCTGTATGCATGATGATACACTCTTTAATTACAGAGAGCAACATCCAAATGAGTTCTGCCAAGAGACATGCCAGTCTTCTGAAGTGAGATCAAGGAAATGATCTCCTTTTCATCTCAACGTATTGTGTGATGCAGTCATTGTTAGCATATTGTAGCTGCTATTTCCAAAGGGACTTCCCAGATTTACAGCTTAGAGAAGCACTGAATACCTGAGGCTTTCAAGTTAGTTAAGGAATGACAATAAATGCTCTCAACATCTGGCAAGTGTATTGGGGGAGGTGGGGAACAAAGGAAAAAGAGAAAAAACCTCCAACTAAAGCGAACAGATATTGCAGTGAGATAAATTTCTCCTTTCAACTTCAGAATTTCCTATTGAGATCTTTCCCTTCTGCTCAGATCAGCAAGCTTTGGCAAGACAACTAGTACAATGGCTGCACACAGCAATAAACCTACCTTATATACAAAATACCATATTAGAGGTTAACGAGCTTGGTCTGGTGATCAGAGGGATAGCTCAGGAAACAGATTCATCTGTGTCTTAGTGGACTCCATGCTTACCTTGCACAGGTTATTTAGGGTTTATCTGTATCATGCAAAACAGCACTTAAGAGACATCTGAGCTAGCTGGAAATGAGCTAGCACCAGAAGGGAAGGCAATATAGCAACATCAGCTTTACCCAAACTCATTAGTTTGGGTGTATTGCCATGCTAATGGAGCTATACTGCATCTGGGACTTAGGAAATGAGGAAGGCAGCTCATTCAGAGCCAGCTCAGGTATCTTTACACCACAGTAGATCATGTAGTTAAACATATGTTAAAAGCTCAACTATGCTCTCAGTGAAGCCAATTCAGTTACTAAGCTTCTGCTCCATGGGGCAGCCCTTTCCTCTGCCCGTGTGCTCCTCACCCCTTGCCCTGTCACAGCACCAGTGGCTGCGTAGCCGTACGGGGAGCTGGGCCAGGCTGCTGACCTCCCAGAAAGCCAACCTTCCCCCTGGAGGCCAGGGCCAGCTCTCACAGCAGCAGCACTCTCAGAGGAGTTGGAGCTGGCTGTGGATTGCAATTGGGATTTTGCAAAAAGAGGACAAAGGCATTTCACTATGCCCAAAAGAAGTAGCAGGCAGAGGGACAGGGACTTAGGAGTAATACACTTGGGGGGGGGGGGGGGGGGGGGGGGGAGGAGAGAAAAAAAAGAAAAAAAACCACAAAACAAAAGGAAGAAACATACTGCAAGCAAAAGGAGGAAAAGCATTCCATGGTTTAAACAGCCTTCGGGTACCTCCACATTGAGCAAAGGGGAGCATTTAGTGTATCATCTGTCCAATACACTGTACATACAGCTTTAGGGATGAACTAGATTTGTTACTGTGGGGGTGGCTGGGAAAGCTTAAAGATAGAAGCGAGATACGACTAAGCAGAGATATTAAATTAAGCAGAGACATTGCCTACTGGGTAGAGCAATTGCAGGAGGGTTATCTGTATGTCCTGAGAACAAGTGCCACTTAATTGTTGAAAGTTTAATACTTAAGCTTCATTCCTGGGGGACATTTCCTAAGGCTACGGTTAATGCTTTTGCACTTTTTTTTCTTCCCTTCCTATGAGGAGTGACACATATCCAATGCAAGGTTGAAGTTCAGAGTGAACTAGGGCTCAAAAGATCTCAGAGCAGCCAAGGCAGCTGAGAAGTCAAAACTGTGGAAATCAGAGACAAGGAAAAGAATGAAGAGAAGGGTTTGGTTACTTCTGTGCCTTTCAGTTTTAGATTCTTCTGAGACAAAGAAAACTTGGCATTCCTCTGTGCTTCCCCAATCACTTATGGAAATTTTTCACCTTCAGACTTCTCCAAGAACCCTTAAAAACCTGATTCCGCACAGTGCAACATTCCTACCCCTTGGTGTTAGATCCTATTTAAATGAAGCTTGTCCAGACAGTCTAGTTTGCACCAATTACGCCACCAAGTCACAGGTCTTGTCAGAAAATAAAAAGCTCACTGCTTTTTCAATGAAACAGAAGTGGAATTAGCATGTATGATGCTGCCTTCCTATTAATTCTCACTACCTCATACTTTTTCTTTCAAGGCTGTTTGCATGGGAATAAAGGATATATTTACACTGCCGACCTTGTTAAACAAATTAATACTCAGCTAATATTCAAGGAAAGGTCTGGAAAAAGAATAAGATAGAGCAGCAGGGCCCACGGGCAATTTCTGAGAGACTTATTTTCAAGTTTCAACAAAAACCTGCTAGCAGCCAAGAAAAACTCTAACGTGTAATGAAAGGGAGTATTCCTGTTAACACAGTTATATGGGTGTTTTTGCAGCACATGTATTGGCAAATGCACATACTCACTTGAGGCTTGATTACTTGAGTGAGAACAGCTAAAGGACAAGATCCAATTCAATTCAACAGTCTCCCCAGCACCCTGGTGCTGTAATATTGCTTGGGTAATAAGAAGCGTTACATGAGGAATGGGATTCGTACGACTCATTCTTACTGACCAGCACCACTCCCCCAGAAAGTTCTCAAATCAAAAAGGGAAGGGTAGGTGCTTCCATGTGATCTGGGGTTTGTCTAAATGATTTTTTTTTTGAGCAAAAAGAAACTGCTAGATACAACTTCTCAACAGCAAACATACCCAAGTTCAAACAGGATTTGGTTTTCAGACATCCTACCACTGACCTGCTTTGGTCAGTTTGGCATATGGGCAGAGCAAATATAAACAAATATAATAAATGAAGTAGAAGTTGTCTTTCCCTAGAGAGCTGAACAATCCAGTCTTGTCAGCAAGAAATCGACTGCAGATGACATCACCAACAGAAATACACACTTTTCCTGCTCATACCGTGCCCCCTCTGCTTGAAGGGCGTAACAAAAGGCTGCAAGATCCTTCGCTCTACTCTTCACGCTGGCTGACAACCACTGTACCCTGTGGGGAAACGTGCACCCAGCACCCTTTTGTGCCACAGAACTCTAGAAAGTAATGTTATCTCTGGGGGCACAGTCTTCTTTTTGCATGATATAGCTCTACACTACCAATCTCTTCTAGCCTGAGCCTGTAAATCCCTCACCATCTATTTACAAACTGAGCAGAGTGCAATATTGCTTGCGGAGAGAGTGGTTCCCAGCCGGAGTTACCAAAGAGCTGCTTGAGGAGGTCCCATCAGCCTCATCCTTAACACTCAGAATCAGCACTGGAGGAAGGCACACAAGATGCCAGGCTTGCAATTTAACGTGATGGAAATGACAACAGAGGCGATTCTGACCCATATTGCTCATAAAAACGATTGCACCTGAACGTTTAATTGTCATCTGCTGTTCCTGTCAGGAACAGGACACTGCAATAGAAAGTGGGATGGATCCCGTGTATCCAAGTGGAAATATCCTTTCCTTGTCACACTGCACTTAGGCAGCAGAAAAGCAGAAGCCATTTCAGGGCCGTGCCTGAATTGCCAGGAGGGGAACAGGGAACATCATGTCCTCAAAAACTTTTGGGGGATTTGGTGGTTATTGCACTGTGCACCTAAACCCCAGAGCAAAGAGGCTGTCCCCATGGGTCACACAGAGCACCTGTTTGTGGCCTCGGCACTATCCCACATGCAGCGGCTAACAGAGCCACGTTAGGGCAGTACCTGGACCTGTGAAACAAGGATTTAGTAACAGGAATCACCGCTAAACCTATTGCCTTTTTACAGCGCGCTCACATCCTCCCCATGCTCTCAGTGCCGTTCCTCCTTTAAATTACGCAGGCGCTGAAACAAGCCACACATTGGCAATGTCCTTACCCCCAGCGTGTTGCTGGACCTAAGCACCTAACAACAGAGGCTGGTTTTGGAATGAGTCTCAAATAGTGTCAGCTCATTATTTCAGAGAAAACCTGCTTCAGAGGAAGGTAGGCCAATCCTTTTAACATCCCAAGTTACTTTAGAAATGACTCACAGAAAAAGTTGTATGCATTATTAACCTGATCTCAACACGGATTAGTATCTAGTATGGGCTGTAGTGGAGCCACGCATCAAATGAGAGTTATATCACATAATCCAGCTAAGCCATACATGCGAAAGATCAAATATTAGAACATATTAAATATACATGCACTGCTTTCAAATATACAACAGAAACATTGACCTGATTCATCAGTGCGGTCTCAGTCTCCTGCATGAAGAGGCTCTAACGCCTTAAGAAGATACCCCTCCATAGAGACAAGGAATTTGTAATAAGAAACAGAGGTATCACATAGAAGGTGTCCATGGACTGCATTTGACATACCTAATGAAGTTTTATTAAAATAGAAAAAGACTTAAGGATGTATAAAAATATAGAAATGTGTAAGAGCGTGGCAAAAATACTCTCTACTACTTGCTACTTTTAAAAAGACTTTTTTAATTACACAAAATGAAATGTAGTCCTTCCAACTCCGCTTTTTTATCCCCTTCCTGCTAATAGCTATCAGTTGAGCCCATTGGCTGCAAGGCTTTGGGAAACAAACATCAAAGAAAATATTGGTATAAAAAAGAAACAGGAACGTGGAATTTGGATCACAGGAATCTTTCCTTCCCAAAGTACCTTGAAGAAAACAAAACCAGCCTAAAAACTGGCAGAGTTCCATTGCAATTTTTTTAAAATTACAGTTTAAAAAAAAAATTATCTGTTTGGGGATAGAAAGGGAGACCAGGCTCATTCTTCAATGATTTGGCTTGGCAATGTCCTACCTGCTCAAAACACACCCCCCCAGAGCTGAGCAAACTCTGCTATACGGTGTCCTGATCTGTCTCTGAGTGGCTGCCTGCAGCTGCCGACAGGTGACTGATAGCAACGCAAAGGGCACATTAAACATTTAAGTTACTTACTGCTGTATCTGATATTGAGGTTTCTACTTGTATTCTGTGCTTGACAAGGAAGTCATACCCTTATGAAAGAATAATGTGCAGAAGTTTGTATGGCAAAACTTCCAACTCACATAGTTGACTGTATCCCAGTGAATTTTAGCTTAGCAGCCCCAAACTAGTGACTCCAAGAGTTCTGTAAGCCTGATCCATTTATATTCACCCATATCTTCAGATATGGGGTGTTCTGCAATTATCTCCTCATCCAGGGCATTTTTCTAATGCACAAGAGAATTCATTTTCATTGATGAAACCCTGAAAGATGGCCTGCTTATACCTATGTTTGTAAACTATCGGGTATGCACAATTCAAATTACGCTGTTTCTGTGAATGAGCTTAAGTCCTCTGTTCAGGGTTTATGCCCCAAACCAATGTTGCTCTTCGCAAATTAGTGAGAAAGTTGTACTTTACCAAGAGCAAGAAAGAAAAAAAAAAGAAAAAAAAAAACCCTGGGCTGCTCATTGGGGATCCACAAGTCTCTGGCTCAGTTTTTGTTGGCTGGCATTTAAACAGGAGAAAAATAGCACTGGCATTTTTGTGGGCTATTATATGCCTGCACGATTGAAATGTGATTTAGCTTTTAAAGTGAAACTCTGCAGCCTTCAAAGCTTAATGTGTGTGGAAACTTTTAGTGCAAAAAGGCCAGCAAAACCATCATCTGTGTTTTTTAAGTCCCAATCAAATGTAAAAGCTCTCAGTTTCCAAGTCTGAAAAACACAGTTTGAAAATGCAATGATGTTTTCCTTTTTCTGTGGTTGCCAGGAACTGCTGCCTTTGAAAAATGAGACAAAGTGTCCATTATTCACTGGAAACCTGCCCAGTCTTAAACAAGACCTTAGATGCCATGCATTTTAAGATGCACATCCTCTGTAAAGGTTTTACTCCTCAGGTGTGGTCTGATTCCATCCTCTGCTTGTTTTACCCACTGCAAAGCTGCTCATTTGTCTGCAAACCACTAATCTCAACCTCTGGCCACAACTGTTCACAGAGAAAACCAAAACTCTTTCCAGTTTATTTTGACTCAAGGCGAGACTCAGAATTCAGGCCAGTTCCTGGTACTCGGCCACATGAGCAGCATTAGCAATCTGATCATTTGACGGGCACAAAAATTATTCCTTGTCAAGTTTCAAAATTGTGACCCAGATGGATACAGAAGACAATAATAAAAAATAATAAAGCTAATAAGACAATTTGATGTTTCCCAATATTCTTCAGGTTATTTCAGGGACAGAAGGACTCAGCATTGCTCCGAGGCAGCACGATCAGCTCGGAGCCAAAGCCAGCGGCTTTAAGAGAACATGCAAGCCATCCCATGGTACTCGGACTTGGGCATCAGCTGTGAGGAGAGGTGTTTTCCCCTTAAACTGATGCAATCTGCAGCTGACTCGTGTACTACAGCAACAAGATTGTGATTTTTATTTTTAAATATATATATAAATCCTTTCTGGATTTACAATGAAAAGTTCTGCTTCTAAGCTATTTTGTTAGAAATGCACTTTCCCCAGCAGATGAACGTTTCAAGGAAACTTCACTTCAGGGCATAAATAAGAGCATTTAGATAAGATTAAAAATGTTTCAATTTGTTCTCTTCTGAGTAATTTCTCTTTTGTTTCTAATAGCTCTGTTTAGACATTTCTTCAATGGTACAGCTATACTGCTGATATTAGATATTGCAATGGACCTAAAATTATTTCATTTCACTTTATTGGTGATTAGAGATTCTTTGCTTTTATTCCCATTTAGAATACTTTTTTGTTTGTTTTAAACACAATATCCCAGCAAATGGAGATGCTGGGCCCCTTCTAACATTACCACTACTGTCTCTGGGTAGGAGGGGAGGACCAGCAGCACTCCAAGCAGCTGCAAGTTCCCCACAGAACTACTGCTGTTACTTTAAATCATTCCTTGCTGTACATCTCTGTTTCTTTCAAAAGGCTACTTGGTGTTTTCTCTGACCTCCTATAACATAAGGATAATTGGGGGGGGGGGGGGGGGGGGCCACAAAAAAAAAAATAGAACAAAAACCCCCAAAACCCCCAAAACGTGCAGAGGACAAAAATAGTGGGGAAAAAAAAGTCAGATGTGAGCCCTAACCTCACAAAAGTCCCTACTCTGAATTCAGGACTAGAGCATGCAGCCTGCTTTAAATATTTCACTTGCAGGCAGCACAGACATAAAAGTGTTTTGAATTATTTCTTCAGAGATGATGTATCAGAACAAGACAACAATGACTTTAAAAGGAACAGTTTATCTCTACAAAGTATTAAACTTTTGAAACATTTTTCCCTCTACAGAAAAGCCTTTTAAATAACAATGCACCGAGTCACTGGATTAAACCCTGGGACCCCATTCTGCCGCTGCAGCTTATGAGCTGCTTCTATTCTAGGGGAGTTATTCACATGCTATAACAGGGGAAAGGGCAATCCACAGCAGCAAGGCTCTCTTATGCCTTCAACAGAAGTTATTTCCTGAGCAAAAATTGTGTGATATGGGGTCACTAAAATTTGAAGAGATGGGAAGGAGCCAAGAAGAAAGCAAAAAGAACCCGAGCACAAACACAGAAGAGAGGAGATGATGTTACTGTCTCAGAAAATGTCCCTGTCCTGTATTCTACAATAGTATGTCTGTAACACAGCTGCAAAAGTGCTTTTGATGGGCACTTGTGCAAATAAAACCTGATTGCTTGAACATACAGAGAAAGTAAATAGGAATGACAAGTTGCCAGGGTCACCAAAGCAACTCCAGCAAAGACTCAAGCAAATAGTTAAGATTAATATGTGAGAGTTTGTTGTTGATTTGGTGTGTGTGTGTTTATTTCGGATGTTTTTCCCCTTCCTCCAGGATTTGGTCATCTCTATCAAAAAAAACCCAATGGCCAAATTAAGGCTGCGAGCAAATTGGTACACCAAGAGGGAGGGAAGGGTTGCACAGACGAGGAGAGCAGCCAAGCCTCAGTGGGCGAGCTGGAAGCAGAGTGGAGGTCTCGGAGAGGGCAACAAGCCCCATCTGTTTGCATCCTCTGCTCCCCCACACTGCAAAAGGTGCATTTGCTTTCAGCTCACCCACCTGGGAGCACCAGCTCGGTCCTCAATATCACAAGTCCAGATGCAAAGAAAAAACAAACAGCCCTGACCATTTATTAGTTCAACTACTGTCTAGTGCTTTTACGTACTTGCTGCAGGGTACTGGATCTTTTCAGTTTTTTAAAAACAGTTTAAAAATAATTATAAAAAAGGTAGCCTTCAGGGCTTAATTTAAGAGCTGGTCTTTTCTAATATCCTTGTGGATTAAAAAAAAAAAAAAGGTCAAGTAATACCATGTATACTGTGCTACTCACAGTCAGGATATCCAATTCTTTCTGAAGGTGAGATGCATTATTCCCAACCCAACATATAGATAAGAAAACCAAAGAAGAAATGGGATTTTTCAGAATGAATTATTTTCTTTCAAAACAGTACGTGAAATATCCTAGGAAATGAAACTCCTTCCTCTCTTTTTACTACTACTATGAATTTCTCATAAATAGTTATTAAGTTAAATGTCCTATTTCAATACACTAAGTGAAACTAAAACAATTCTTACAAGAATAATTTGAAACTCACTCTCCATCCCCAGTACAGAATATTGCATATCTCAAAAATATAGTTTTATTTTCAGAAACATTTCCAGTGGAACAAGCAGAGTAAATAGCTAGCAGAAACAGGTCTAAACTTAAAGATCTTAAGGGGTTTTTTTGCTCCCCAACTAACACAGTCCAAGCCAGTGGTGGAAAAAGCTTCTACGATCAAAACCCATTCAGAGCTCAGCTTTGAGTTAAAGCACCAGACGTCTATTTTACCTAGCATCACAAGCTCCGATGTGTAAAAACTGTTTCAGATCTTATCCACGAAGGCCGTATGAATGGGGTTACATATATGTCTTGTTTATAGCAATCTACAATGAAAGATTTGCATAGAATCAGTACTGAACCTCATTTCATTTTATTCATTCTCATTTTGGAGTAGGAGATTAAATTAGCAGAATTCCATCTTCCAAACATAAAATTGTGTTGATGTCTGAAAAGCAGCTTGATTTGTAAATATCTATTATGCACCACTTGTGCATAAGCAAGGATGCAATTATTCAAATCCATTCTGTGTTTGTGCTCTTTGATTGCCAGAAATCTTTACCGCAGTAGCAGAAGCTGCCCTAGCTCACAGGGAGCCTGGACTAAGCTTTGAGCCCAGCTGTCTCCACCCCCTGAGCCCCTTCCCTCCTGCATTGCCATAGGATTTTGCCTCAATAGACTCCTGATATGACCAGGTCCAAAGACATTGCTGCAATTTCTCATCTCTGAAACTGGCATTAAATGCAGTTTGTGAAAAAACAGAGTTAAAGGATTAAAAGGTAGATTGCTTTTCAAGGTAATTCAAAGCACAAAGCACTGAGCTTGGTTAATGGTTTCACTCAAGTACGATGGGAAATACGGTTTTCTGGTTAAAGATGGATGGACCAATCTGGCTGACTGCCTAGCTTAAATATTTGCCTGCTGTTGAATGTACTTCAAGCCACTTTTCAAACCTCATGATGACAGGACAGCCCTTACTATCAATAGCACAATTTCCATGGGGCAGGGGAGGAGGAAAAACCACCAAACAGAAACATCTTGCAACAGGCAGGCTGCGCTCATAGGTCGCTGCTTGTAAATGGACCAGCACAGACCCAAGTTTGACTTTCAGCTTTGTTTATGCTAAGCAGCTGTGCAAGTTTTAAGTCAGCTAGAAATAAAATTCATTTTAGTGCAACCTGCTCTTTGGCTAGTTGCATGCCAGATTAAATTGAGTTTATGCTGGTTTAGGCTGCCCCTGCCAATTACCTCCGAGAACCACGTGGACAGCCAGGAGCAGGTCTACAGAGGAGCACATATGTGTAAGGGGGCGTTGGTAAGGAAGATTTAACAAATGGGTAACACTTCAATGAGCATAGCTAGGGCATGTTTTGGGTCACGTGGGGAAACAGCAACACCTCTATTAAGACTGGAAGCTCCTATGGGTGGCTCAGGAGTTGACACCTATAAAGTCTGTATACATCTACCTTTGCATGTCTTCTCAGCTGCAGAGGTGAGGCTGTCCTAGGACCCTAAGGTCAGTAGCACTTAGTGTACTGCATATCTGTTCTTCAAAATGAGAAGTATTATCTGTTTGGTATATGAACCACTAACAAAACCTGATCTTATGCAGTCGTTAAGAATAAAAGCCAAGTATTGCAACTACAAGGCTGAAATAAAGGCATCACATTCATTATGTTATTTGTGCCAGTCTTTACAATGCCAGGTATGTCGCTAATTATACCAGCCATGGACCAAAAGTGACTGTTAAAATAGAAAAGTAACTCTTGTACTTAATTGAAAATTTGCTACGATGCTTAACTTTTCTGAGTTACTCTTCACCAGAATATGAAACAGACTAATTGGCTTCACTTTTGTGTATAAGCAATCTTGAATCTTTTCCGTTTTCTAATTCATATGCACCCGCTGTAGGTTGCAGCCATTTGGTTTTTATATAACATAGCTCGCTCTCGCTTGGGAGAGGAAGAGCAACAAGAGTTCTGGTGCAAATAACGACTCTAGAAATACCAAGTCATTGGTATTTGATTTTGAAAATGCCAACTTTTTAAACTTTGGGGTTTTAGTCAAAATTGACGAAATAGCTTTCCCTTAAAGAGCAAGAGAATGCAAATTAATTAAATATTGTGAGCTACTGGACACATTAATAGTTTTTTGCCAGAGGCAAGCTAGAAAATTAAGAAAGCAGGGATGCCACAAAACTTATTCAAAGAAAGTTTGTTTGAAGTACATACATCTCATTTAACAAATAATATTTCCATCACTAAAATTCTTCTGTGTGATAATTTGAGGGAAGCTCGGATTTATTTTGTTTTTAAAGATGTGATGCTAAAATAAGTCATAATGCTGGCAGATATTCCAGACATTCTAGTTCATCATTTTTTAACTTTTGAGTCATGCAAAGAGAGACAATATCTTATTAGAAGAGACATTAAAATATGCCAATTAACAACAAACTGCTTGATTTGCAAGTTTGATGCTTTCATTTGAAAATGGATCTAGTTAACTAAAGCACTGTTCTATTGCAATGACATATTTTTAACATAAATACACGGTCATCACACATCAACAGTTCACACTGTGAAACACAAATTAATTCTAGCACCGGCACCGATGCTTGAATTCTCATTTTTCACTGTCATATGTGTGGCTCTAGTGTCAGAAGTGATACATCTAAGCCTTTCTCTCCCCCCTGCTTTCCATTTGAATAGTGTGCTATCATACTGTGACATAATCAACAACCTTGAAAAATACTGAGGCATGGATTTGAATACAAGTTTATTTATCAAAGAGGTATATACCTTCTGATCCAATTTAAACCTCAGATCAAGCGGTAGTATGATTTGCTCCACACAGCTTTAGCTGGTGAGGAACTGCATTAAAACACAAAAAGTTAGCTTAGGCAGTAAAGTTTTTACAGTGCTGCTGGGGTACTAGTACCCACAGCTAAAGCCCAGAGTTACAGAAGTTTGTGCAATACTTCAGTCTCAGCCACTTTGAGAACTGATGTGATGCATCACCCTGCTCTGGACTGTGGTGAATTTTACCTTGGTCAGGTCCAGCTTAGGATCCCGTTTAGCACAGAACTGAAGAAGCTGCTCTGGGAACTATACAGACTGAAGAACCCCTCTGAGCAGTGGTCAGTCACTCTGATGGACAGGGTTTGCCCCAGCTAAGTGGTATTTTGGGTAGGGGAAGAGTTTCCAACACATGCTGTTGATGGAAGTGTAAATAAGAGAAACTGAACCTTCCCTAAGCAATATAATTAAGTACCACTAGGCTTAATTCAGTTCCCTGGAAGATGTCCCAATTAAGTAGATTTTCTAATTAAGGATATCCTGATTACCTACTGAGGTGTCTACAGCATTCAAGTGACATTAAAAATAAAATAGAAGAGAGAGACAAGAAGTGTGCTTACTAGGCCTTGTCACCTTTAGAAACATGGTATGGTTCAGCTGTTAATGAAAATTAAAGTAGGTACATGGTTTTTTCCAGATTGATCTGTGTTGCTAATTGCAGAGTGAAGAAGAATAATGACAGCCATGAGGTCACATCTGCACTTCACTTCCAAGTGTAATTCTATATGAACTAATGACCTGGCATAACAGAGCAAAATTGCATCTTCAAGAACAAAATGGCTTGAAAAGACAGGCTGTTTAATTTCAAGAGCTGACATTTTCAGTCCACTTTTATCACAGATGCTCCTGTCAAGATTTGCTTGCTTTAAAAATGTGGAGCAATTAAAACCCAACTAATGCTGGGCAAGCTGCCTTGCAACACTAAGCTAAAATCTGGGTTTACCAAATGTAAGTTAACTCACATCATTTCACTTCCCTGGCTTCCAGCCTACGTGCTGATGCCCCGGTTAGGCACAGAAAGCTTCTGCTTCACACAGTTCTGGATATATATTTAACAGTACTTGGTGTGACCTTTTTCTATGGAAGATGTGGGTTGAAGCTTCCTGATATCAAAACACTAATTTTGAAGGTTTGGTTTGTTTTGGTTTTTTTTTTAATAGCTTACTATGTAGCTGTGCTACTGCCTTTCTAAAGGCAAGTGTAGTACAGCTCTATATCCGAGAAGCATAGATGTAGTCCTCTAGTTTGGTCTGCGATTGGGCTGCACATCCAAGATGCAATCCTTTGGCAGGGGTCCATAGGACTTAATTTTTGTCGACATTTTTCCTAAGTGTCAACCTTTCAGTAATATTATGGCAACTGAAACCTGCAAAGAATTTTAAAAGTGTTCCTATGCATTTAATCTTTGTAAAATGCAGGAATACATGCTCTAAGTTTCTGCTCATACAACCCACTGATATCCACTTCTTCTAAAGTACCTTCATATTTTTGTATTTCTATTCCCCAAGCACAAAAACTGAGGACAAGATGTTATTCTTCAGGTCGTCTTTGGTAGTGCCAGGTCGATATGCACTGCAAATGCGAGTTATGCTAACTGTGAAGACATAGTTCACACAAAGATCACGTAAAGTACAAAGTGTCCTAAGGCCTATTGTGCGTCAGCCTGTAAACCACTACCAAAAAGCTCTTTAATATCACAGATAAGTGCCTTTTAAAAATCCAGCATTACTTTAATAGCTCCTTAGTCTAGGGAAGTTCACCAGTAATCAGGAACATAGCAAGACAAAAGGGAAAAGGTTTACTCATGTTTTTATGAAAAGCTGCCAAGACGTACAAATCTACGTTACAACCATGGGTGACAGGGTGGGCAAAGATCAGACAGCTGTATTAAGAAGGATCTCGATATGCCATGAACCTTTTTGGATGGTAGGCAGTCCATACAGATATCAGATAATGCCATCATGGCTAGACTGAGACACAAACGTTAGCATTGTGATACTTTCAGCACAATGCCCCAAGGGGGCACACAAGCATTAAAACAGCTAAAGCACCACTGACTTCCAAAAACTGCTGGCTCAAATTCAGTGCAAGATCCAGCTATAACAACTACAAAAGGCACAGCATCCATCAACTCTGTCCTCAAGGAATGGGCAGCAAAGAGTTAAAGAAACAGGAAAAAACTGAAGAATAGAAAGTTATGAAGTGTTCTATAACAGGTTTTCTCTCAATTGACACCAAGCAAACAGTAAGGACAAATGTAAAACCTCTGATTACGTTAGGAAGAAATTGAATCAGACAACACAGAAAATGCTCAGATGTCTGAAGGGCAAAAGACTCCAGCAGTATAGATCAGTTAGCAGCACCATGAACTGATCTAGTGTCACTTCGGAGCTGCGTAGGACTCTGATCTCGTCCCATTATCTGGCCTGGCACTAAGCATTAGTGTACAACAGACAACACAAACCGGGAGACAGGAGCATCTCAGGTCTGGTATCTGATAGATAACAGACTTGTACAGCAGGCCACACAACTAGGAGACTATTTAAAAATCAATCATTGCAGGCAATAATACTACAGAACAGGAATCATATACTTAAGTAAATTAGTACCCAGTAAAAACAGAATCGATGATGGGCACCGCGCCTCACCACCTCCTCACTTGACAACACACACCAAAGCAGCAAGAATGCCAAAGCAAACAGTTCCTGAGAGACTACGCTGTATCACGCTAGTCACGGTGCGGCCAGTCCCTTGGACAATCATACACACAGAGGGATCACGATAATTTGCACTTGTTGTTCCATTGTGGGGTATTTTTCTGGCAAAGCAATAATGAGCTCCAATCCCTTGTTTCCACCTTGATAAGGGAAAGAAAAAAAAATTCTTGCCAGCCTTAAAGTGTCGCTTGTTTCAGTTACTGATCTGAAAGGGCAGAATTTACTCCTCTTCTGAAGAGCATGTGGCCTGCAGACTTTGTGGGCCTTTCAGCACTTGGACCAGCACCAAGGGCTGGTTTTTGACTAGCTGATTTGTTTCTTTACTCTGTGTGTGTTTTGTTTGATTTTTATTTTTTTTACTATCAAAGGTAAAGAGCAGTTAAGCAGAATGACATATTGCAGAAATCCTCTCCCTATAGTTTATCTTTCAAGTGCAGAGATGTACAAAACAATTTAACAACCAAGGAAAACCACCTACTGCAGTCATAGCTTTACAATGGATAGATTTCATTTTCTGAATTAATGACTACTGAATGTCATTTTCCAGTAAAAACACAACCAAAATTCCAACGCCTACATATTTCCCCTCTGTGTATACAAGAGGGTCTGTCCATGACTTAAGCACCAAAAAAAAAAAAAGCTAAGTTGAAGCCCCTCTAAAGGAGACAGTACATTTGTTCTTGCATACATGGATTCAAACATTAAAAATATCTTAAAAATCGCAGTGAAGAATGTGTCTTTGCCTGCCTAAACAAAATATTGCTAGGGAACCATTTGCTTTCTGGCCAGCCTGACCACAGAATAAAAGCACAGAGTGAAATTGCAAGAATTGGACAGGAACATAAGAACAGTTTATTTCATATGGAACAGACAATAGTTTAGTAAATTCATGCATTGCAACTTCTATCTTTGCATAGATTTGAATAGAGGAGATGTGGAACAGAAGGTCAGAGCATCTCTGAAGAAAGGAACTGAGCAAAGCAGTGGGCTGGTTTGGGGGGGAGGTGGGGGTAGGCGGGTGTTTCCCTGCAGAAAGCACTGAGAAAGAGGCAGATGGCAGGTCCTTCTGTAGTAAACAGAGAATCTTCTCATCCACAGTCTTAATCCCAGACACATAAATAAGTCTTTGGACAAGTTTTTCTCCTGTATTCAGGTTAAGTTTCTCATCCCAAAAAGTATTCCTGGCTATTCAGAAAGAAGCTTTTCCTGCAGAAAAAGCCAGCGAGATTTTCAAGTAGACAAGTCATCTCTCCCATCCCCTGTTCCAACCAAGACCTATCTCCCCTCAAAACCCACAAAACTCAGCTTTTGTAATCAGCTGTAATCATAAATTCAATTATTATAGGGTAGCACACAGCTTTTAATGCTTGCACTTTTTTTTAAATGTGCTAGACTATTTTGAAACACAGGCAAAAAAGAAAAACAAACCTGCAGCCCAAACCCCTTATGAATGAACCCGTTTATAAGGGACAGGTTTTCCTAGCTGGGGAGGATAAAGGCTGCTGCTCTGGAGCACTGAGAGATGGTTTATTGCTGGGGCAGAGATATTTATGAATAACAACAGCAGGCATCTGGGGGAGGCAGGTGCTCCCATCCCTTGCTGGTCCAGGCTACTTGGCACTCGGAACAGAGGCATGCAGTTTAAGAACTGATCACTCTGCTTATGTTTCATTTTATTCCTTCAGCAGCTTAACGATTTGCAAAATCACGATTCATTTGCTTCCTGTTTGTTTCTGGGTGAAGCAGTATGTATTAATCATTGGCAGACTACACGCAAAGATTTCCTTCCCTGTCTGTGGTTGCTTACTCAGGGTTGAGGTGGCTGGCGCTAAAGCAGGGAGATCCCAAGCGGCAACTTCTTGCACAGGTGAAGGGCATAGGACTTAACTGGTGCATCAAAGTCCTTGGGACACCATGACAAAACCATCTTGAGGGAAGGAAACCAAATAATGAAGTAAACCAGGAAACAGTGATCAGGGGATGGAGCCAGCTGACCTTTAAGATCGACTTATGGCTCCGCTGGAGTTTAGTTTGGGACTAGTGCATTAGCCTGGGTGTGACTTGTGTGTAAAATAGCTATAAAAGAAACCCACTCACCCTAATCTTAAATGTGTTATGAGGCTTCACATTACTATTATGTAAAACTTGCTGAGATCTTTATCTGCAGTATGCTGTGTACAGTGAGTTCCAATTACTAATAGCATCATTAAAAAATAATTAGCTGGAATAAAAATGCTTTTTGTTGGCAGACTGCTTGAGTTGTCTGCGGCATCTTCCAGTGACTTAATGTGAATTTTGCGAAACTATCCTTCCAGTAAATCCATATGTGTTAATTAGAGAGACTGAAAGAAGTTTCATTCTGGGGGCAGGACAGCAAACTATGACCCTTAGCGAATGCTCTGACCTACTTCATCCTGAAGGACCTTGCCTGTGGTTTTTGACACTTGAGGTAAAACTACAAAAAAATAAAATGTGCGAACACTAATGGCTAATTAAGGTGCCTTCATTGCATCTCTGCCAACTTTGATACACATTTGCAGACCTGCAACGATGAATAAAGAACAGTACATAACAGGGGGGAAAAAAAAACCCCTGCGCTAACAGAATTTGGAGAAATCCATGCTAATAACTGCATGAACCCATCAGAAGGCAGATGGGAAAGGAGAATCGTCTGCAGCTGTGGTTGTGTTTTGCACATCATCCAGGAGCAGGTCACAGACTTCCCAGTGTGGCTTCTTACTGGAATTGTTCACCAATTAATTCCTGGCTTTGGTTCTGGTCTTTAGCCAGACATTTAAAGAGGCACTGTTTTGATCAGACCGACAAGTTACCTAGCATCCCTGACTACGTGCTTCCAAGTCCTAAAAGATCAGACTTGAAAAACTTAAGTTTGTTACTTTATTAATATATTCATATGATTTTTCTACTAAGTGTTTAACTATTCAGATATATGATGATGCGCTTGTTAATTGCAGTCTAGCAGAAGTGCAGCACCCAGTGCAGATGCTTGAATATGAATTAAAAGAAAAAACCCACAAGCTTTCCCATTTTTATTTTAAACACTCAAAGCTTATTGTTTCAGACAGTTATTTTTTTAAGGCTATAGATCATAGCATAATATGTGTGAAAATATGTTAGTTTGGGGAAAAGAAAGAAAAAAATAAAGGATGGGGGCTTGAGAAAGGTGTCACTTGGAACAAATCCTGAGCTTCTGTAAGAAATGATTAGGAGGTCAAGATCACTACAAAGGGCAAGAACAATTGTGGTTAATTAATTAACCTATTAATTTGCTAAAATATAAGACAGGGAAAATACACAACAGAGTGCAGAGAAAAGAGAAGGATAATTGGTTTTAAAGTTCATTTAAAAAATAAAGAGAAGAGATCCATATTCACTCAGCTCTGGAAAAGACTCCCATGGAAACCACTACTTTTTGTGTTAAGGGAAAAAATTCACCTATTACTGCAAACGACATCATTTCATAGGTCTGGTTATTTAGTTGCTTTCTTAGCCATTAACAGGGGCAAGGCAGATAGACAGGTAGTGAGAAAAAAAAAAAGGTCATGAGACTCATTCAGAAGAGAATTCACAGCATTAAAATACTTGTCAATTCAAAGAGTTACCTAGTCTCAACACAACTAAGCAGCATCCAAATTTGGATTATACTGAATAGAAATGTTAGTAAATTCAGAGCACTGTTAGAAGACATATAGGAAAAGATACTGAACAGCGAGAAAGTTAACACCATCACTTTTCCCAGTCTACATCCTTCATAAACGTTGGGTTCCCACAACAAATCTGAGCAGGGAAGAGAAGACAGAAGGGGGCACCAAGGGACAGAAGATGTCTATGTGACAAGAATTGCAGCTGCTCTTTGCTCACCTGAGAGAAGCTCTAAAAAACTTCCACGGCTCAGCTAGCTGATTCCAAATCGTGCAAAGTTGATTTGATTTGCGTAAAAGTGCAAATTGATTCATTCAGCTCAAACCCCAAAATTCTAAATCTGCATTAATAATGTATGCTGCAGAAGCCCCAGGAGCTGCCAGGAAACATCTGAGAAGTGTTTACGTCAGTCAGGTTGCTGTACTATCTACCTGCTGGAGAACTTAAAGGAAGCCAGCTTCTGACCTTCCAGTTGTTACAAGTCCTTCCTCATAAAGGAGGAGAAATAATCTAAACCCAGGGATTTACCTAGCCTTTCTGATGTGATATTTAGCTGTTGGTTTGAGTGTTTGTAGTGCGTTATTATTCTTCTATATGTGAACGTTATTATCATTCGCATTGCTCTAACAATACGCCCAGTGCTTTATAAACACCTATAACAAAGGATGTTCATTCATTACAGAGAGAAATACACAAATGATGATTTGTAGGTATACAAACTACCGTGGTATTTATATGCTAAACCGGCACAATAGTCACAGCTCACATCTTTTGCTGAATGGTTAAAAAGTAGCAATTAATTACTAATGCCTTGCATATTTTGATGCTATATGTCAAAGACAGGAAACTGGTTGTTTACAATTTGTAGAACAGCCATCACTATGCCAGGCTGGTTGATTATTTTTCCTTTCAAAACAAACCAGCCAGCACAATGCATCAGTGACAAAAGAATGCAGAAATGCTAATTCACAGAAGCAATAGTCTAAAACTTCTCTGCTGGAAAGGGGTAAGAGGAGCTTTTCAATAGTGCCCAGCAGCAGCAGCCTCAGACCCCGCTATAGCAAAGCAGATGAACAAGCAATTGTACCTTCTGAATAATGGTGGTCATGCTTCAAATTAAGTACTCTGTTGGAGCAGAGTGTTAGTAGGGCACCCACGATCCTGTCCTTTTGTTTTTATAATTAACACAACACAAACCCTTGGAGTTTACCGAAGTCAAATACACATTTCCCTTATGAAAAACAGCCTACATGTGTCTGTTTCTTAAAAGATTTTCCATTATGGCAACAAGGACTCTCTAAGAAGTAATTTGTCCTGGAACCTAATTCAGAGCAGCTGCTGATCTAGCAATGAGTTTGCTGGAGCTTTTATTTAAAAGAAAATCTCAAGGAAAACCCTTTCTGCTCAAGTGCATTTTATCAACCACTTCTGGTTTTCCCACTGTTTATTACTGAACTGCCTCACCAACAAGCTTCAATATTAGCCCTCGGACAACGAGCTGACATTAAGTGAAAGGCTGACTAGTACAAAAATCCTTATATTTTCTCTCCTCGGTTTCCATTTGAAGAAGATATATATGGTGTATATACTCTGTATTTTACATCAAGTGAATCTAATTCCAAGTATGCAACCTGGACCTTGGAAGAGCATCTGGGAAAGGTCCTTAGAAAGCATGCGCTGTTGACACCGAGATACAAGGAGCCAAGGGAAACATCATCAGAGTTAACAGAGGAAGCTGAAAATCATTCAAAAAAGACATTCTTACCAACCACAAAGACTTTTTGACATACAAACTTGCAAGCTTTTGTCACAGGGGAACCTCATGCCTTATTTTTGTACAAAAGTACACATCACCCTTCCCTTTAAAACAAACAAAACCCCCACAAAATACCTCTACAAACACAACTGAAGATAATTACCGCTCTTATGTCTGCAGATATCAGATCCAGGTTATTAAGATTAATTAGGCAAAACTAAGGATTTTAGCAACCGGTTCTGAGGCTGCGAGACAGGGAGGAAAGAGGAGAGATCTGAGTTCCACAGTGTTTTCTAGCAGCCTAATGAGGAGTCAGAGACAGGGGGTCTGGCAGGAGGGACAGGAGACAGCACCCTCGCAGTGCTGCCAGCTGGCCTTGCTTTGGGAGCAGCTTTAACTGCATAGCCATTGCATTTCAAGGTGGCATCATTTGCATTCCTAAAAGCTTTACTTGAATAGGAATGAGCTGAAACACATGCTTAAGTGCTCCATTATATTCAGGCCCACAGGTGTAGACAGCACACCTCCTTTTTCCACAACACCCCTCTTTCTACTTCCAACATGCCCTCTCCAGCGGCAGCTACACTGTCTCCTCTCCTGGTGCCCCTAAAAAAATGTTTGATTTATATGAGCAAACAGGAAATTAAGCCATGCTAGCCTGTCGTGTCCTGTCCCCCCCCGACACCATATACAACATATGCCCTCATAACTATTATACCTTGAGCAGACTTCAGGTGTTGCCCTGCAATCAGCTCACAGAAGAGTCAGCACAGTGCAGCAGCTTTTAACATTAAGCCAGCTTGTGTCAAGGTTGTAATCTAAGTAACATTTAAAAGTGATTACAAGTCTTTTTTGATTTAGATGCATGCCTCCACATAGTTAAATAATGAACAAAGAAGCGGCTAGTTTAACCACAGCCAAACACCAGGATATTAAACAGTGTCCTTTGAATACTTCAGGGCTTTTTCATTTTAATAATTTCTCTGCAGTAAGAGGATTTCTGCAGCTGTTTACCTTGAAATCCAAAACTATCTCAAGCTTTTCTCCATAGAGGCCCTTCTATTTCTGTTCAGTTACCACACTGTGCAAAATAAAAGATCTTTTTCTCGTGTCATACTTATTGATCATCTCAGAACTTGAGGACTGGAAGAAACTGTATAGGAATAAAAAACCAAATGGTTTATAACTTGAAATGACCTTGTGGGAAATATCTGTATGAAATACATAATAATCTGCTTTTACACACCTGGCTTATACATCAGCTGGTTGGCTTTAAGCTTTAATTCCTAAACCGCTCAAGATAACAGCTCTCTGTATTTATGGCTAGGTCTTCACATTTATCTTTCAGTATTCCTCTGTATCCCAAATCCTCAAACTCCAAAAATGGAATTGATTTGGGCATCAACCAGTGACCAACTACCTTGGAAATGTTTGATAATTTTGCTTTTTTAAAAATTGTCTTTATGAAACATGCTAGAGAAACTGGCCACAAAACCTCTTTTCCTGATCTTGATTACTCTATTCATTTTCTGATTTAACCACTGAACTTTTACAGTACAAGCATGAAGTGAGTATAGACTTCTCCTGATCAGGAAGCCTGAGCAGCCTAGGATAAACTTTAGAAACAGGAAAGTTTTGAGGAAATTAGGGAGGAAGAATTTCTCCACTGAAATTTCATGGAAATTTAACATTGAAGCTGTTATTTGTGCTTTGAGGAGGGGAATGAGAGGAGGAAAAAGAACCACTCCTATAATTTGTGGGTAACATCTGCCTCATTTAGAGATTCCTTCAGAATCTGAGCACTAACATCAGCTATAGCAGTTGCCTCTTCCCTGATGCAGACAGATCCTCACTCATCACAGACTTGAGGCTTCACATGGACCACCAAGCAGCCCTGACATGATTTGAGACTTCAGATGCTCCCAGAGGAGAATTGTCTGCACCAATGCTTGAACACATAAAAGGTTCCACAACCCACTTGCAATCCTCAGCAGAGGCTCTGTGCTCTTCCACACTGCTAAATGTAATTAGAATTTAGCAAAGAGTTTATAATTGATTTAATTGCTGCTGCTTTTCTCTTCAGGAAAACATCTAAAGCCAGACCATTAACCCCTCAGCTTTCTTCACGGTCTGGGATTATTCAGCAGCATTTCCCAGAAGTTTAAAGTTTTATTTTGCTATTTAAATACTGAAAACTGAAGTAGTAGTACTACTCAATGTACTGTGTGCATATGTGCATTGATCAGGGTTCTGTTCAGCAGCAACAGTACCTAAAGTTCTTGACCTGGCTATTAAAAGACCAAAAAAAAAAAAAAGAAAAAAACCAACACCTTCACAGAAGTCCTGTCCTCAGCAGCTGCTGGCCTGCCATTGGAGTAACCAGTTGTACCTGCCTCTTCACCCTCTTTTCTCCTCCAGAAATTCCTGCTTTTGGGTCTATGTTGTCTGGGTCTGACCTCCAAACTCATTGTTACAGTGCCAGATGCACATTTCTTGTCCAACACTACTTCCCCACCCAGATATTCTTGCAAAAATGCAAGTACCAACGGGAAATAACAAGTTAGACAACATTAGAAGGGTAACCCCTGAGCTGAAATTTAATTTCCCCCCTCATTACTCAAGCATCAAAGATGAATCTTGGAAAATTTCACTGAAAGAGGACAATGAATGGTGCAAACATAACTAAAGGGAATTCATTTAAGACTCTGGATGAATATTCATGGAAAATATTTTTGCATTGTTTGCCTAGCTCTAATTGTGTTCATTAAAGAAAAACTTCATTAGTGAAGGCAAGAGCATATTGTTGTGCACAGCAGTGAACAAAATACAATCCTAGAAATAGCTCTTACTGTTTTTTGAGCAGTCTGCGCAGGTTTGTCAGTTACTGGTAACAAAGGAAACATTTCAGAGTTATAATGAGCTCAAATGTTCACATTAACAATTCAAATTCATAAAAGGGATAGACACAGTTTGAGCTTCTTGCAAAACAAACAGTAACACCAAAAAATATTGGCATTGAATACTGAGCGAAAGGGTTAGATTCTTGGAGGAGCTAATGGATAAATAATAGAATGACTGCCATGTGTTGGGGTATATGTGCATCATTGCCCGATGATGGATGACTTCTCAGTGTTTGTGAATATGTTTCCATCTAATTGCTGATGCACGAAGAAGGTATAAACTCTTGTATTAGTGCCAGCTAACAGAAGAGAGCTCTGTTTTTCAGCAAAAACATCCTCTGTTCTGCAAATAGCTAGCACACATCAACAACCTTGCTTCACATTGTAGTAGGCTTAAAACTGGGTATATACCCAGGCATTGGGCAAAATCAAGGTTCCCTTCCTCTCAGAAACACTCTACCTTTCTCTATCATTAGCAGTATATTAATACTGCACCTCTGGGTCCCGTTTTGGGTACACTGCTCAGCAGTTCCACACCAAGATGCCAAGTTCTTCCCACATGCTGTACATCACCCAGGAGATCTCCCTCCATCCTGTTGAGAGGAACTGGGTGTCAAAGAGTCTGGAGCCACATCTGACATTAGGCCTTGCACTGCTTGGCATTGCAATAATCAGGTTCATTTGTAGCTTGAGCATTTTAAGAAAGCTGAAGGGACATTGCAGACCCTTCATCAATAAAAAGAGAGCTGATAATGCTTCTCTTCTTCACAGGCTTAGGAAGATTAAACACAACAGAAGCCACTTCTACAGTGTTAGGGACCACACAAATACCATAGCGACAGATAATCTTTGATAAACATTTCATGTGATGTCCGGAAATTCACCCAGGGATTTTATGTAAAGCACAGTAAGTTTTGACAGAAAACGTCTGCCGCAGAAATGCCGTCAGCCTTGCTATCAAAGGTTTAAGCGACGAGCTGCACATAGAGAGAAGGATAAAGGGTCATGAATCCAAAGCTGCAAGTCACTTATACAAAATAATTTTGGCACTTCCTTTGCTTTACCAACAGCATCTCAGGGAGAACCATCCACTATCATTGGCAGATTTCAAATAAATTGGATAAATGCTTTGTATTTTTTCTTTCCCTCACATTTCCCCTAGATTTATGTTCCAGTTTTCATCAACATTCAGCTCACTGCAAAATATGACATTCAAATAGCTGATTAATGTTTTTTGGAGTGGATATTTGCTCACTGTCTATGTGTATCAATTATATTAATGTGTATTTTTGTACTTTTATACTGTTTCTGTGTGTAACAGGCCTCTCTGAAGAACGAGTCTATGTTTTTTCCCCCTAAATGGTTTATTATCTAGGATAAACACTACCTTTCTCTCCCTTCTTTCTCAATTTTCCCTGCTGAGATTCTAGATTTTCCTCTTTATAGTAAATTTGCCATATTCTTCAGGATTTGGACATATTATATATACTTGTTCACAATATTTCAGCTTCTGCAGATTCTGCAGGTATTTGATAGTCCAAATACCATTTTTGTTTCTCCTCCTTACAATCACCATTGCAAACAGAACACCTATACCTATAAACTCTTTATCACTGAGAGACTATAACTGCCCAAAAGATTCACCTCAATTATTTGTTTACTTTTAGAAAGACTGTGAAATGTCCTTATTCAAATTGCTTTCAAAATAGCTCTATCGCTGCTCCCTTAATTTCTCTAATTATTTTTGCTCCCATACACTGAAGGTTCAGTCTGAAGCAATCAGTATTTCTAAGATATCAGGATTCGGTGGGCAGTATCCCGACCAAAGCACCCACTCAGAGGAGCTCCACTGAGCAAGCTGACGTGGTGCGGGTGTGCATTCATCTGGCACACACGGCGTTGGCTGCGGTCTCTCTGCCTGTATCCAGCTCCACTGCTGAGACAGTGCCAGCTTTCGTTCTAGCCTGCTTCAGAAGTGACAGCAAGAAGGATGAAGCTTCAACATTTTTTTAATAATACTTTCTTTTATGTACTCTAGAAGATGAGAGTGTGTTTTTTTTAAACTGTATATGAGAATGACTCTGTGTTCAATAGTTTCTGTTACTGACAAATGGCAAAGTTCCCATTTCATTTTATTTTGATGTGTGTGTTAAGTCATGACAGGTATCCATCCTTGCCAACTAGCTCTAGCATGAAAATAAGGAGGCCCAGGAGACTAACACTATTTCAAGTAGTAAATATGGAATTTGAAAGAAAAAGACAAGCCTGTATTTTTTGTTAAAGAATACCCAGATGGAGAAAGCATTCTGTCAGATACAACACAGACTGAATTAGAGCTTGTCTAATTGTAAGGGCCAATCAGCTACTCTCAACTAATAATGAGCAAAAAAGGAGTGTGGTAGATAGAATGGAGTTTATGAACTTGTTATTACCATTATATTGGCTTCCAGAAATCAACTCTGCCCACTTTATCCAACATCAAGTCTGAGAAGAACCTGACCTGTACTACCACATTGCCCCACAGACACTCAACTCTATTGTTCCCTGCATACCTGCCATGGCTGACTGGGTTTACGAGGAAAAGACACACCACAACATGCTCTTGTCCGCTGGTGGCATTTGCTCTACATCCACCAGGCTCAAACAACACGTGATGGAGGAATAAAACCACCAGCGTTACAGGAGAACAAAGCATAGAAAACCCTGGTGTTACCTACCAGCACAGAAAAGTTAGAGTCAGTATGAGAAAGTTAGAGAAAGCTTGAGGAGGACACTCTTGACAGTTTACGACACAATTTGGGGAGTTTACCTACCCCGTGATGCTTCTGGGCACTCTCATAATGGCTAGATCTCAGCTCTTTTGTCTCCACCAAACATGAGGAAATCAATGGGAATGGCTTTAAGATAAGCTTATGAGATTAACTTGCCTCTCTGATGTCAATTCTGGGATGTTCCACTCATCTGGGAATTAAGTGTTTTGTGGGGGTTAATGCACATGGCTCCCATTAATCACTATGGGTGCCATGTATATGGAAAGAGCAAATAAATATACCAATAATATTCACTCAGCCTCTGGGGAACAGTGGTATTTCAGTACTCCAACGTAATGAAGAGAACAGTACCCACACTGCATAGCATAGTACATAAATATACTTATTGCAGATAAGGAGTTTCTGATTATTTTTGCTAGGTCTATATGTAACACCACTTTAAGTTGGATTAGATGTCTCCCTGACAGAAATATCACCAGACAAAAATCAATAAAGCTGTTAAAGAGCCCAACAGATTTATCACCTACACATTACACCTGATATTTTCACATGTCCCACTCTAAAGTGCAAGCTGTTGTCTATTGGCATTTTCCAAATGCGAGAAGTTAAAAAGATTCAAAAGGCAGCATTGCAGGAAAAGGGAAGCTTAATGGTTAAATCAAATTAGACTCACATTACCTGATATAACAGGAACACGCTCCAACAATTACTTTTTGACATACTAATCTATGAACTGAACATTCAATTGTAACAATTTTAAATGGCTGTTTTAGTTGTCTACATGTGTTGAAAAAATAATCAGCTAGGGTTGAGTGGGTTTCTGGAGGGATAGCGTGAATTTCTACCTCCAAGACAACTTTTAAAATCAGAAGGGGCAGGGGGAGGGGAAGAAACAACCCCCAGTCAAAAATAACCTTACCTGCCTTGGAGTACTGCAAAGGATAGTAGATACAATAAGAAGTGACCCCACACACTGGCTAACCAGTACCAAGAGCAAACAGGTATTGCAGTAAATACTGCATTTGTGCATAAACCCCTTTGCTCATGCAAATCTTGAGCTTGAATGACCAATAGATCACCATTGGTTTATGAACAGATGGATCTAAAGGCAAATTTCTCTCCTAGTCCCCGAGGTAAGAAAATGGCCATTATATGACAAGACTAACCAAAATTCTGGATGATTATTGCTTGCTATGGAAAAGCTTCCTATGGGAAGAAGCACTGAGGGGGGGGGGGGGGGGGGGGGAACCAGAATTGTAGCCTCCAAACATTTGCTTCAGCAGTACAAAGGTGCAATTCGGATAAACCAAGTGCGTGAGGTCCTTCTTGCACTGAAGTTTAACAGACCAGTTCTTTCCAATAGCAAATCTTCCTGGGAAGAGCCAGACAAAGGGAGAGCTGGGAGAACAATTACTACCTACTACCCTGTCCTCCCTCCTTGGGCTCTGCACCCTCTGGGGATGAAAGGTCTGAAGATAGTGAAAGACTGCAGTTGTTGTTTCCCAATTATCCCCTTTCAGTTACGCTGATTTACATTAAACTATCCATGCATTTGTGTTGTAAATCGGCTCTGTGACCCAATGCCTAAGCTATTGGCAAATACAGATGTACTGCAGAGCAGCATGTTGCTATAGGCAATCCAACATTCAGTCTTCTGCTGTTGGTGATGGAGTACTACTGCCCATCCTCCATTCAAAAACTAGCAATAACTAACAATAAACAAACTCATAGCTTCTGGGGGGTTATCACTCAGTACATCATGGGACCAACCTGCAGAGAAGGCCTGGGCAGCTATCTGATGCATTCCTGCATCTATCAAAAGCAACACAAATCCTATGGAGGCAGTGTGACTCAACAGATATAGTGTTATCTCTGCCACTCACCTGCTGCCGCACCTTCTCAACACCATTTTTAGTCTTTGATCCACTCTCCCCATTACATTCTCTTTCTTGTATTTCCAAAAAAAAAAAAAAAGTCCAGAACTTCTCGGTAAGATGTACTTGTGCACTTTAATACAATGGGGGCCATTCTCTTGGCTAAGGCCTTTAAGAAGCATCATAATAAACTTGCAACAAAACTGGATGAAAACTCCCAAGTCAACAGTTTTTTCACTTCTCCTCTCTATGGCTACATGTGCTGATTTCTTCCTGGACTTCTCTGACAGGAAATGCATGTCTGTGTGATCTCCCACCATTCAGCACTGCAATGATTTACAGATGTTTAATCTGTAACACGTTCAAGTCAAACTTGTGTCACCTACGTTCAAACTTCCATTAAAAGCCGGAGACACTAAGAAAAAGTTGGATTTTTTGTTTGTTTTGTTAAAGAACTAGAAGAAAATAAAAAGCTTCCTCAATGCACCTATAACATATAACTGGTCACTGGGAGATAAGGCAGCTCCTACCAATTCATCACATTTTTAAGACATCTTCTTCCAGGGCTCCAGACACTTAGCAAATACCCAGGTCTCACATCACAGTAGAGCTATTATTCTGCACCTACATGCTGAGAAATTGAGGCACATCACTAGGGAACCAGCCTGCCAGGTCACAGAGTGGGGCATAGATGAGGACATAACCCAGGCCACCACGCTCCTATTTATAGGATTTTTTCCCCACTAGATCTAGCCTATCGCCACTACAGGACAGGTCATCCCAGACAAGACTAGGTACATGCGGTCCCAGGCTTATCCCAACATAATGCTTAGGTGAGAAAAATGCATTAATATTACCACAATAAGTGGTAATACTAAATGCCATCACAATAATACAAACACTAGAATTAACACCTAGACTCCACATGCAATCAGAATGCTAATTAAGTGCAGTGCACTGTGAAAACCAAACCCTACTTAAAAATGATTAAAGACTGAGAAAGAGAAGGTGTACATAGGAATTGGGGGAGAAGAAAGAGGCTTTTACAGGTGGATTTTACATGACAGGGTCAGGAACTGAATGCAGGGTCCTCCGAGTCCCAGACATTACCTTAATCTATAGGAATATTTTTCCTGAAATAATTTGTTTTCAGGTGAGCTTCTAGCAATCCATTCATCTCAGCACTGTCCATCTTCCTTCATTTTCAGCCCTATGCTATATACAGTACATTGATTTTTTTTAACATCTACTCCAACAGCTTGTTTTGTTTAAAGAATTCTGTTAAGCTCAGTGTGCAGGTTGAAGGTGTCATAAGCATTAGCCAGACCATGAGGAAAAAAAAAAGGTTAAAAGTAATAAAGCATAAAGTGAAATAAATAAAGGGGGGGGGGGGGGGGGGGGGGGGGGGGAAACGGGGGACAGGGATGACACACCAGGCTAAAATGAAGTCAAAATATACAGTCCTCTAATCTGCAGAATTGAATTTATACTCCTAATGGTCACATACTCCTTCCTTATTGCATTTCCTCTATTTAACTAATATTGATGTTGTCCCAGATGTAATTGCCCTACATTGGCGCCAACACAATGAAGCTCAGCTTCAGTAGTTTTCCAAAACCAACTTCCTATTATCAACTTTCCAGTTTCAATAATGCAGTCCTCCCCATAATACAATATGGATGACTTCTCATTTGTATGCACAGCTTCTATATTGCAGAAGCAGTCCAGGATCACATCCAAATGTCTTATGGGCTTTTTATAGCTCCAGTACATTTGATTTACAGCTACTCCAGCAAACTGTTGTACTCATTACCATTGTAAGTCAAGGCACTTATTTCCTTTTTTGTTTTGTGGGTCCCTTGTATTATTGCAACTTTAAGAGGATCAAGTGATAGATCATTGACAAAAATCAGACTCATCTTTTATTTTTCAGCTTATAATTATCTCATTTCAAGGACAGAGAGTATTTCCTGGCCACAATGTGGCCAAAGCACTATTTCTAGTATTGATCCTAAAATTTATGCAAATCATTCCTTTTTACTACCAAAAAAAAAAAAGCAAACATGAATCATTTAAATGATTGAGTAACAGTTCCTCAAACACTTAATACTATGACATTTTGGTATTCTAAAGTAAATTTCAGAAACTTGAACTGCACTTTAATTGCACTGATGTTTATCTTAGATTTATAGGAACATCTGTATTCACAAGGGAAATTATTTTGTTAATTAGAAGTCAGGCATGCTTTTGTTTGATTAGCTGACAGGGTCAAGGTTTGGAAAGTAACATATCCTGACATGAAGAGATTTGAATAATAAAAACCCAAGCAAATCTATGAAACACCTTTACACACCTACACTGACTCCATTTTTAATTAGCACACCTTAACTTCATTCTTACATCAAGGAACTGCATCTACTTTAATTTATAATTACACTTGTCAAGAAGCCAAGAAAGGCAACTGTAGACCAGATAACCCAATAGTATCATTAGCCCATCTATTTGAATGCAAAAAGGCTTGTTCTAGTAAAAGTTTTCTAGGCAGTAAAACCAGAGAGATGCTTAAAATAAAAAGTATTCAGAGAAAGTTTGGTTTTTTTTTTTTTCCCCCCTCTTTCTTTCTTGACTCAATCTTCAAGAGAGTCATAGATCTAGTCAATAGTCAGGGAGATCATGAACTCTAAGTCACCAGAAACAGCACGCATGCAGGATTTTAAAATGATTTTGGAGGATCATCTTCACTCCATTGTGATTACAAGACAATGGCTCCAAATTAAGGTCTGATGTATGCTTTAAGAGAGTTTGCCATATATTGTTCCTTTTTTACCTTCAAGTGTAAGTAATGCTATTCTTGTACACAAACTGATTACATATTCAAAGCTGCCACAATGGTTAGCAGTTAACCAGTCGTCCTTTGCAGATTTTCATTTGGCTTCAATTCATAGGCAGAATCCATGGCTAGGAACAAGATACACACTTCAAGGTTATTTTCAGAGCCCTCATAATTTCACCTCAGATTTTGATCAAAAATTGCCTCCTTTTTTTCCAGAAGAAAAAAAATTACTCACCTTTGAAATCACCGGTACCCTTGAAGAAATCCTTTACTTTAGAAAAGGATTATTATAGCAAGGTCTACACCTCATTCTTTAAGAATAATTAGGATCTGTAGGGATTTCAAAATTATATTCAGATGCATATTTATTATAGCAATGTTAATTAGCACTCTTCACTAAGGACAAAATAATTAAACTAATAATGTTTAATGAAATTTCTACGATAGTTGATGTCTCCAAGTAAGAAATCTAAAATACTTTAGTTGGACTGATTTGCTACTAGTTGGATTTTTTACTAATTAAATGTCCTTTCTCAATTTACGTTGAACTCCCTTTACCATTTCTACTGCTATAAAATAAAGGCATCAGAAGCTCCCAGCCACTTATTTTGGTGTTTGCAAAAGTACTTTACATTTCACACTTCAGTGTAATTTTTAGCCAAGCGTTTATTTTTTACATGCATATTTCTTGCATTTATTTTAATTATTCCTAGACATTCAAAAGCTTCTCCAGGCTGTACGAAAATCCTGGGCATGGGGTGAGCCATCCTTCTCCCTCTGTTCCCACTTTGGCTGCTATTGCCTCGCCTCTCCTTGCTGTGGGAGCATCCCAGCTGTTGGATGCTTCCATGCATATCTTTGCCGAAGCCACAGCACAGCATTATGTGAGTAGGGATAATGTAATTACCTAGACAAACTGCCTCTGTCCCATCTGGTATTTATTTAAATTAGGTATCAGTGTTAAAAACAGACTCAAAAGTCAACACAGTTTTGATTTCTATCAAGTCTGCAACATTTCAGGCATTGCTGTTGCATGGACAAATTGCTATGGGTTACACCACATGCATTTTCTAATGAACTCAAGCAATCAGCAACTGCATGTGCCAATCTGTCCTCCACCTCCTTGGATGCTTTTGAAGGATGGAGAGAAGAGATCCAAATTGGAGAATGTGTAAAAATGAAGCCAGAGTTAAAGGACTGCACCCTCCCCTCTGTTTTCTCTTGTCTAGAGCCAAACTGAAAAAGTAATTCTTAGTCATCAGCTGACACCTTTTTTCCACAGCACTTCTCCACCATATGGTACAGCTCTCCTTCAGCACAGCTGAAGCCAGGGGAGACTAGGGTCACTAGAAGCATGGTATGGATCCAAGGTCATTTGAGATGTGTAATTTCTCTATTCAGACAGCCTGGCTGGCCTCCTATGAATAAGCTCTGGACTCAGATCAAGTTCTCTGCTAATTGGGAGATACAATTAGACCAGATCTTTCTACTTCCTTAGCCATAAAAAGCAGTGGCCCAGCAACAGGTTATGACACAACTCCGCTTTACTGGAAAATCATCCCTTCAGAAAACACCATCTGATGCAAAAAATAAAATTCAATACTACTGCAAGACAACTGTTTCAGGCAGACTTATTGATCTGTTGATTATCTTTTTGTAATATACAGATATTTTGGGTTGTCACACAGTATTCATGAATCTGTTGGCTTTTAAAATCATGTTTATCTCTGTATCAGTACAAGATATATAGAAATTACTAAATAGAGGAGCACAGCATTGATTTAACAGCTTTTACTTCTGTATAACACATTTGTTTTCAAGAGCTTTATATATTTCAACAAAATATTTCTTAGTGGTTTAAAGATACACTTGTTCTGCCTTTCTGCTGCATGGCACTCACAAGCGGGGTGCGAGTACACGATATGAAACAAATGGTTTCACAAGACTTCTTGTACATGCTCTTCATGGAGAGGAGCAGCACTACCATGTTTAAAGCTCAGACGCCGATTCAAAAAATAAAAAATCCAAATCCAAAACCAACAAAACATTGTGTTGATTCCTCAACCACAGGTCCTGCCAAATCATTTTCATGTCTCACCTTCACATTTACATCATGAAGATGGTTCCCTTGATATTGAGATGCATTACCATTAATTTGGTGACTTCCTTTGAAGGTTTTGATCCTAAATATCCTGGCTCCTTTATATAAATTAAAAAACCTGAAGGATCATCTATGCCAAACAAGTTCCCCAAGCAAGAAAATGTGGCAACTAAGAGCATCTGCAGTCAGCCTAGGACTGAAAGCATACAAAGGGCACCATCAGTTTCTGTTCTCCCTGATTTATTTTGTGCTATGTTCTCCTTGGCCAGAGTAGATTACCTGGCATCATCAAGTTAATTAGACACTGACATCCAAATGGAACAGAAGCAGCAAAAATACTGGGCAGCAGTATGCTAAAAGCTCTCACATGTAACTTGAATGCAAGAGGAAGGGAAATTTGTTCTCTCTCAGTGACCCATGGGGTATGCCCTGCATCTCTTGCCACATCATTCATCTTATTTCCATAAAATTTCAATTTTTCTCTATTTCATCTCTGACACATCCTACCCTCCTTAACACTGATATTCTCTCATTTATTCAACCTTCAGATGACCTCAGATGATATCATCACAATATATAGGATCTACTTTTCCACTGACATACTTCTGTAATGTCCATTATCAGCATAGCTAGATGCTGCAATTATTCTCCTCTTAGGAACAATACAGGTTAAGATGCTACAGAGTTCAAGCATACATACAAAACCTCAAAGTCCAAAGTACAGAAATTGTACTGGTGTATGCTGGGAGAACATCACTTTTGGAAATTGCTACAGCAACTGTTATTCTCACTGAACATTACTTTCCTTCGTGTGAGTTAGTGATTATGGTCCCTTTGCTTTTTTTTTTCCCCTGTGGTCTTTTGCTGTCAGATATTGGGTTCATGCATTATCTACCAAGTGCATATGTGTGTGTACACACATGTAAAATAAGGACCCAATAATGGTAGGAGATACCAGATAATATTACAAGAAAAATAGGAGCATCTAAAAAGAGAAATAAGTAAATTAGTAAATTACCTGCTATAATTTTCTCTGCTATCACATCTTATCTCATAATCGTACTCAGAGAATGCAAAATGAAACCATTCACATTGCTGCAATATTCTTATTAAAAAGACCAGGAATTCACATGGATATCATTAACCCTTAACAACTTTGGAAGTGAATTGACATTTCTAATTAATTACTCATCCAGTTCTACACAAATGTTGTCTGAAAGGGTTTGTGCACAAGTCAACACGGTACAGAAGAAAAAATAATCCCACAATGTCATCTCAAGGTAGCCTACTCTAAGCAAAGAACTTGCAGTTCATGGCACAGTCCGTAATGCTCATTTCTGTTCTGTCCACGAACACTAACTGCCCATTTACAGTTTTGCAGCAAAGAGCTAAAAAACTGTTGCTTAAAATTTCAACCTCCATTTAGTTGCCTTAAACACTTTAAAAAAAAACAAAACTATGCCAAAGTCAACAATGACTAAATCAACAACTAGAAATTCAGGACAATTTTGTTTAGACTGTAAAGCTAAGAGGCAAGGAAATTTGGAAGACAACTTTATATACATTCCTAGCTCTTGGTCAATATGACTTCTCCCAAGAAAAAAGATATTGAGATGGTGTACATTACAGACAAGCATGGATACACCCACATTAAGACTAAATCCACATGTGTACCATGCATAGCCAACTTACAGGCGCACTAAAAACCAAACAAAACAACAAATGTTGCAAGATTAGCATTCCACTCACCACACGAAATTTCAGGTCCTGTGCAAAGCTCCTTAATGCACCTGTCTATTCAAGAGGGACAACCACTGTGCCAGCCCTTACCTGAAAACCCATATATGAAATTGCCTCCCACATTTTAAAAGGATGAATGCAAGCTGGAGCAGGAGTAAAGGATGGATACTGGGATGATGAGAACTAATGAAGAACAATCTTAAGAAATGCAGCTAACAGGCAGTGAAGCTATATTTTTATTCTGCTTCATCTTCATAATCTTACACACAGACAGTACCAAGTACATCCACCCCTTAGGAGATCCAAAAGATAGCTGTGTTGGTAACTACTACTGCACTTTCAGATGAGGATCTGAAGCACTGAAGGAGGGGAACTCAAAAATAAAAAAAATTCACCACATCGCTGTAACACTAAACTTTTATACACCTATAATGAAGAAGGCAGCCAAGCAGCTTTATCAGTAAAAAGACTGACCCCAAGCTAGGCACTACCCAGCTCAACCACAAAGAGAATTCTCTGTACACTAAGAAGCAAAACTCCAAGAAACTTGAGGAATTTTAACATTAGAACCAAGGTCCCTACTAAACACAGTTTTAAGAGGAAGATGTGAGAACCTTCCTCTTGTTAGGGTCCCTAACACCCTTCAGCCAAAAATCCATAAAGGGATGTCACTGACCAAGCAGTTTACTCCAGGTTGCAAGGAGGACCTGCAGCTGGCATGGAAAGCAAACTCAGACAAAACCAGGCAAGCAACTCATCTTACTTTTCAAGCACCAGTTTCCTTGCTTTTCTAGCAAGGATAAATGAGATAGAGAGAAGTCAGGGGCCTGAATGCCAGAAGGAGAGCCCCGAGAGCTCAGACTGATCGCTCTCACCCTTGGCAGAGCTGGCAATAGCACACAGGCCCCTCTGATCCCCCACAGCTGTGCAGGTGCTCAGCTGGTAAACAGATAACAGTATGCACACATATTAGCTGATGGAGACATTTCCATCTCCCCTTTATTTACTGGGCTATGTTTTTGACCCTCCCATTAGGCTGATCATTGCCTGCTTCCTCATTACATTGCTGTCACACAGTTTGCTTTCTTTGATTTATTCTCTCACATATATATAACCCAACAACCCAGCAGGTTTGCAGCATTTTAGTGACATCGAAACCAGAGGGAGACATTAATATGTGGAGATCACACATGCTGGTGTTTAGCTTGAGAACTCATGAGTTTCACCGAAGCATTATATGAAATGAATAAATGTTATGTAGGTGACCAGGAAGGGAGAGGCTAATCAAGCTAGTGCTTTGGAAAGGTGACAGAGCTCTGACTCCTGCTATACCTGAAAACTTCCTTTTCATTAGTCTTTCTCTGTTGACAGAGCATTTCCACTGGGTATTGGAGTCATTCTCTGAGCACAGGCTTGGAAAAGACAAGAAACTTCTCCTCCCCTCCGCCCACAGTTAAATCTGGAGGCTGTGGAAACCTGCTTCTGGGGTTGACTTTATTTCATTCACAGCAAAACCAGTTATATTGTGAAGTGTTAGCAAGTAAGTGACATATTAATTATTGGGATAATAACAACAGAGCAAAGGTCACAAAGTCTCTTAACAACACAACATATACCTCCATGCTAGTGGGAGCTGTCTCTGCCAGGGAGGCAAGTGTCATATTAAAAGAGCTCTGTTAGAAGGATGGAAATAGCTGCTGCATCTGTGAAGAATTTTTCTTCTTCTGCCTGTTAAGCACAGAGCTGCACTCTGCGCCTCATTGCTCAAGTTCAAGAAATATTAATTGGCTACTGGGAACTCGGGTGGAAGAGGGACAGTCACACTGCTTCGTTTTAGTTATCACCTTCAGCTGCTTTGGTTAGCACCTATGCCTCTGAGGCACTCGCCAGAGCTGCTCTCTGCAATACACAAAGATAAATAGCACAAACAGCTCCTCTCCAGGTGCAGTTCATGAAAAGGGAAATATTAAGTAGAGATTTATCACATAAACACAATTTTGGCAAAGCAACAGAACATGATTTCTGTTTTTATTTCCCCATGTTGCAGCAGTAACTGAAAAATCCCTTTATTTAGTATCTGAATGTCCATGTGCCGCACAAAGACCCATCTCTTACACAGGAAAACAAACAAACAAAAAAAGCATAATTGTTTATGAAATTCAGCACTAGTAAATCTGAAGGTGACACACAATCTACCCAGGAAAATGGTCTTGGGACAGCCAATTCATACCGCAGAGACCTTTAAGGAAAGCATAACAAGCTGAAGAAGGAGCCTGACACCACAAACAGGATAAAATTATGGTGCGTCTCTCTCTCCCAATGTATTCTGTTAAGCTTTAGACTCCGTGAGAACAAGAGAAGTACTGCCAAGCACACAAATCCCAAAACTTCACAGCAGAAACAGGCATCACCAGATGCACTGAGCGCCAGCACCAGTCAAACCTGAGAAAAACTTCTCTGGCAGGACAATCTCACAGAACTAAAGATACAACACAGAAAGGCAACAACATACCTTTGAAGAACATCTGTCTCATTAAGAAACATTGATTTCAGGCTTCACCTTTATCCTCTAGGTTTAGCTTACAACCATGGAGAGAGTTTCACTCACCCCAGCTTTGCTGCCTGTGCATCTAATGCTCTGCTTTCACTTGTATTTGGAGTTCAAAGGTTACTTCCTTCACCTCTTCTTCCTCAGGTCACGTACCTTAGGCTGCCCTGGCCGGAGCTCCTCATTGCTGTAGCTCTTTGCAATTTCCTCCTGCTCGGCAGGGCCTGGGCTGGGGATAATTGGTGTCACCTGTGTGGCACAGCTATTTCTTCTTAAGGAAAGAGTCCTGCATTTCTACAGCACCCTGGGTGGGAAGCACAAGCTCAATTCCTTTCATGTGCAGATATTTTTGATGGTGTTTGAAAGCCAAGAGTGGAGTAAGCATGTCTGGTCTTTAAACTGCATTTGCATATTGAAATAAAATGGCTGTTAAGGGTCAGTCTCCTGAGAGTCTAATCTTGCAGCCTGCCACTACAGCATTCATGGTATCTTTTAGTTTGTGTCTTTACTAATCATGGAGGTGTTGAGGCCAGAGGACCATCCCTCAGTTTCTCCCACTGTGTGGGACTCAGGGGCGCTGCCGGCCCAAGATGGCGCCCACAGCAGTGGCACAGCACCACAAGAACAGGCCTTCACTTAGCTGCTTTCCAGCCCTTCCAATGGCAAGCGTTTTATAATGACCTTCATCCCCCACAAGTAACCAGCAGCAGGGTTTCCTTTTATCTTCCTACACCCTAGAGAAGCAGCTTACAGACCCCATGGGCAGGTTCCAGGTGAGAAGCAGCCATGGGGCGCCCCAGCCTACATGGGGGTGAAGGGAGCCAAGTTCTGCTAAATCTGCAATGATCTCGCATCAATTATCTAAAAACTGCCAGAAGCTGCTCTGAGTGACCCCAAAAGTAGGAGTGAAGCCTTTCTTTATGAAAGCACCCATCCCTGTGTGAACTTAGCAGTGAGGCTGAGGGGCAGGGGAGCCCGGCCTCTGGGTTAAGGGAGTCACATCACCCATTTTTATTTCCTTATGCAAAGGCCTTCTCTTTGACTGTTATCTTAAAAGTTAACGTATCTAGTAAAACCCAAAGGTCTATGCGAGTTTGGCAGTTTCCCTGATCCCATAATTTTTAACACAGAAGCAAACTAATTCTTCTCTAGACAGATTTTTTTCTCCTGTGCAGTGTTTCAATTTTGTACCTTAAGTGTTATATGTCCTTCCTGAATCCCACCATGCGCTACTGCAGCATCCGCTGTCACTACATAAGTCGACAATCTTTCTGGTAAGCTAGTCAGTCCAAAGTATAAATTCATATGCAAAAATTACATTATTCCTGTAAGCAACTTATGTTATGAATAAAGCCCTAAGACAGAACCCAATTCTCCATGCAAAGCCGATGTGCAAACTCCTAAATTAAAAAGAAATCTTCGGCAGGTGGAAGTGCTGTTTTGGGACCTTTCTGGGGTTGCGGTTGCCAAGGAAACCGCTTCCTTTGTGCCAAAGGCACTGGCTGCTCAGAGTCTCATCCCAGCTATGCCTGAATATGCTGTAGCATTGGAATGGAAGGGAAAACTGCTAGAAATACTCTGATAAAAGAAAAAAAATATTCAAAATAAGGACTTTCCTCATGAAAACACCTTTCCTAAAAAAAGGGGAAGCAGGAGCAGTTCTTGTGAAGCTTGGGATCTGTGGTTGCAGACTCCCGTAGCAGGTGACTGCCTCTTACCTTCAAAGATGAAGGCAGAAGCACATGGGGACAGCTCTTTGTATGTCATGTACTCTAATAGTTAAAAGCAAGGCATAATAAACTGCAAAAATTTAAAGAATACTTCCGACTTAAAAGTCACACTCCTTCCTATAGTTCTGACCTGTTGCTGTAGAAAGCACCAATAGTTAAAAGAACTGTCAGGAAAGAAAAAAAAATATCCTATTTTATTACTACTTTTTTTCAATGTTTGCTTCTTGTACATAATTACCTAGGTCTGTGTTTTTCCAAGTTCTACACAGACATCAGGGGAGTCTCAAAAGAAGTTATTTTTTTGGTGTAGAGCTGAATTACTTCCAGTGTTACTGATTAATTTTGCATGAGGAATAAGAAAAACAATTGCAAACCCACAAGAATGAGGAGGACATCTCTCAAGCCTTGGCTTGATCTTGGTGAAACTGCTTAGTTGCTGCTAATATCTTTATTTTTCTGACATTGATTTACATTAGAATCATAGCAAAACAATTCTAGTTTAATGGATTAGCCTTCATTCCTAGATGCATTCTTAATCTAAAATTAATAGCACCCTCAGGTTACTTTGTTTTTCTACAAGTGGTTTGTATTAGCTCCAACGTATTGATGTAGCTTCAGTGCATTTAGCTAGCCCTCACTTTAATACAAGCCAATTTAATGGTCACCCTACATCTATCTGAAGTCAAAGCCAGGACAGGAGATTTACAGAGACAGTAGGAATGAAAGCGATACCTAAGAATCTGAGACTTCTCTTCAAAATAAAAGGGGAGTACAAATAAACAGTATAAAGAAAGCCATCCCAAACTTCTTGGACCCTAAGGACCACTAACATCTCTTAGACATAAGATGTGCTACAAGGAAATGTCTAACATGTTTAGTGGAAGAGTGCTGAAGAGTCCATGGTGTTGCTGTGGGATAAACAGAATGGGATCCCATGGATCTCAATAGTTAGTTGATCTTACCACAAACTATTAATCCCAGCTTCCTAGTCTACAAGATTGAGTACCATCAGAGAAAAATAAAATCATGTGATCTGATAGCGTGCTGCATATCCTAAGAAAGGCCATTTAAGATAAATGCAAGACTGATCAGGAAAATGCATTTTTGGTCATCTCAGAAATCTCTAAGTAGATATTATTGCTATGTATTTTAGAGAAGGAAAGAGGAAGCAAAACATTCAATGCCATTTGGCCTTTGAGAGCAAAGGCACTAGAACAACAAGGAAAAAAAACCCCAAAACGTCCAGAATAGAGCAATTATTTCAAGTTCTATTGGGGAAAAGGTTCCAAAACATTTTTAACTTCACTGGCAAGATGCAGCTATGGATAGAAATGGCTTGGTTTCTTGTCTCTTCCAAAGGGGCAAGTGCTATGCCTTTATTACAGATGTTTTGTAATGTCTGAGAAAATTTAAGTGATTATTGTAATGGAAACAAAAGGTCAGACAGCTAGTGCTAGATTAATAAAATGTAGAATAAAAAAAATTTTTAGAATGAGTTCTTCAACTTTTGTTTATTCATTAAGAGAAAAGGCCCTATAAAAGAAAAAATTGGTGGCAATTGTTAAAGCCAGTCCCATGAATGAAGATGAAAGGCCAAGCAGGGCAAGCACACTAGCTTATATAAAATTGCAGGGAACATGACTGAAAGCAGCTGCTTCCCACCAGACAGTAATACTCTGCTTTCTCCCTCCTAGGACCTGCCAGTTGCTGATAACGCTCCTTTCCTTTGCACCAGCTGTGGCTGCACCTCTTTCCCTTGAAATCCTCTGAAACTCCCCACTCATCCAAATGCCTTTTTATATTCTTGTACCATCTGACAGAGCCAGGACCTTCTGAAACCACTCTAAAACGGTTACCAAAACAGATCTGACTCCTCCCCTCGCTTCTTTAACACCTTCATGAACACAGCTAGGGGGACACATATCAGACACAAACCCTCCCCATCCTGCAGGATTAATCTGCCATAAACTGGTGTAAATCACACAGAGCTTAGAGACCATTGCTCCAGTGTTGGGCTCATTAAAACTGTTCAAACTAGTCTGATAGAAACCACGCTCCAAATTGTAGGACTTCTGGCAGATCTTGTTAGTACAGATGCAGAAGTCCTTCACAGACAGCTGTTTTGACATTCTGGTTAGGAAATGGATGCCACATGCGCAGAGCTTGGTGCACATGCTAGCTCCTTGGCAGAAGCATGCTCAAGTCCATCTGCTGTATGTGGCAACTTGCCAATTCACATTGCAGATTATAGGCTTCGGTTTGATAGAGGAACGCAACAAAATCATAGTTTAAAAAAGAGCCTGAAGGGGAAAAAAAAAATGCCGTTGTGAGAGACGTGGGGAATATGGAAATTAAAATCCTGAGAAATACTCTTAGTTTGTTTAATTTTTCTATTTTTTTTTTAAAGGAAGTAAATAACCCCGTATGAACACTGCAGTGACTAGGCATAATGTAACACGTGCACCAAGTGCAACTGCAAGCGTGCTTGAATGATATTGAATGCTATATGTACGTCCCCATTCAGAAAAGCTGCAGTTCTGGCAATGCATGTTTTGTTCTGGAGGTATGCCACCTGAGGAGAACTTTTGCATTCTCAGAATAAAACTTTTAAGAGCTGTTGGAGTTGATTCTGCCTTACTTCTCCAGATACGTGTCAGAAGTCCATAAAGCAAAGAGACTGAGTTGTGGTCAGAGACTAAGTCCTACCAAACTGACAGAAACACTTACAGACATAAGTTGGTAGGAATTATATTCTTTTGTCTGTTAAAAGCAACAATTCCTTACATTTATATCAACAATTTAAAGTACTAATCTTTCCCTGCTAAAAAAACCTCAGAGACATCTATTATTTATAAACCCGTACCTAGATGCATTGAACTTTGAAGACATTCCAGGGAACAGGCTTCTTGTCCCTGATAAACAATTGATGCATATTATATACATTATATTAACAATTGAAAGAAATGACAACTCATGACTATCGCAGGTGGGTGATATTTGGTACTTTTTTTCTCAAACTCCTTGACCTGAGGAAATGAAAACATGAGATATTGGCTTATCTTAGGGCAAAAATGGTCAAACAATACCCACTTCTCCTTATTCTTGAGAGAAACTAGACAATACCCACTTCTCCTTTTTCTTGAGGGAAACTAGACAAATATTTAAAATGTTTGAACCAAAAGATTTGAAAAGCATAAGATTAGAAGTAATAGGAAATAATTTGTCCTGGCTTTCAAGCCCATTTCATGGTAGGGAGGGAGAAACTAGGTGAGGAGTAGTCAAAGCACCAATTTTGGTTTTTTTTTTTTTACTGTCTGCAAGAGGGGAAGTACATAGTTATAGGGGAGCCATTGGCTTCTAAGAAAAAATAATAATAAAAAAATTCTGCATATCATACTGACATGCTCTCTTTTAATTCCCAGGGAAACTAGTCTTTTCAAGGAAGCAGTTTTTCTTCCACAAAATCTGAAATTTCGGAGAAAGGTTTTCACTTAATTACATAAGCATGAGAGGAAACTGGATTCAGCTCCTTTCAGGTCCCTAAACTCTGACACCGTATCTCTTATTTTCTTTCTGTTTATTTCCTGGAATGATGATGTGTCACAGAGCAACCTGCTCTTGGTGCCAGCAGCGATGGTCAGGATATTTATTGCCAGCTATGGATTAATAGAGGAATTCTACCATTTTTCTAAATTGTTGTAAGTCATTTACAGTGAATGCCTGTTGCTCTTAAAATTACTGTCCTTGATCGAGATCCTTTGCACGTGTATGTTTCTTTTCAACTACCTCCCATCTAGCCTGTGTTAGGGAAACAGTGATATGCCTCAAGAAGACTCAAGTTCTGGTTTTTAAAAGAAAGATTGATGCAGATTTCATTTTATTTTTCTGCATCTTGTGAGATGCCCAATTTAGGTAAATTAAAGGAGGAGCTTCAAAGCAGGAAAGCAAGCTGTCACTTAGGACACTTGAAAATGTTACTGACATTCCACATGCGACAAGACTGAGGCAGAGATGCTCTGAAAAGACAGCTGTAAATTGCCATTTGATTTTATTACAATTTTGTCATTATCTCCCAGGAATGACAGGGAAGAAGTGGAGGATCAATATGATTAGTGGATCTCTTTCTCCAGTATATTGCTATCATTTAGCTGAAGCTGATAAATACTACAACCAAAGTGCCAAGAAGGAAAAATGAGAAGCCATAAGACTTACTGCAAATTAAAATGAAGAAGAATAAAAAATAAAATAATAATAAAAAAAGATGGTTTAGAACATGTCTTGACATGTGCTCAGATATCACCAGGCATCCTACTATCCCACTATAGATGAATAGTCAGCAAAGGTACTAATGTGCACGCATGCCTAAGAAAAGCTTTGAAAGTTATCAGTTATGTGCAATCAGTGAAGAGGGGACAGAGCAGAAAATGAGGAGGATGGTATTATTAGCCCTTTTCTTCTTTTTTGGCACAAAATACACTGAGCTGAACACAGAACTGATTAACTGGTCACTCTATCTTTGGAGGCCCAAATTCCTTCCTTTACATAGAATTAGCAATAGATCAAGAAATATTTGCTTAGATGCACCAGGAGTGCGCCCCTGGGAGCGGCACCACACGCAGCCACACTACACAGCTGCGGCAGACCAGCCGTGAGGTGCTGTTGCTATTTCTGCTAGAGAAAAGTTTCCTCGAAGAAATCGCTGCAGGGATTGAATAGTGACAGGAGAATACAAGTGGCAGAAATCAGACATCTATATATGGCAGTACCATAGCAGGGGCTTAATCATCTCTCTACTTATTTCAGCTGCCACACAGAGGCAACAGTGCACAGGAGAAACATCACTAACCGAGTGTCACGATTTCAAATGAGTTATGATTTCTTTCTTTGCTTATACAGGCAAGTTATATTCTCTTCTCCTGAGCCAGACAAAGACTTTGCAGGGATTTTGCTAGAGTAAGAGTCTAGTCCCAGGGTCCCTGACCTGTGGGAACCCTCCAGTCTAAATCATTGTTACAGAAAAATCAAAGAAAGCCAGGAATGATGTTTCTCTCACTACATAATTTGCTTCCCCTTGATGTCCACATATTAATAAAAAATTATGTTGACATGTGCTGTAGAAACTAAAATTTCCCCATACCTTTTCATATTCTTCAAATATGAATGACTGATTAAATTTGGATGTTGATACCTGAAATAGTCCCCAACATCATCTAGTCAAAGAAAAGACAAAAGCATTTCTAGGTCAAGATTTATCTCATCCTTAAACACTGAAAACAAGTCAGATGAATGTCTCCTTCAAAGGTCAACTATAAGCAGCAACTCACTGAGCAACACACATCTGCCTGGTAGATGGTTCATGTTGGGGAAACCAATTCCCTGTATTTCTGAAGCAGCCATTCCAAGCCTACTCATATCAAGGAGGCTTTTCAGCAAGTCACTTTTTCTGCTAGCACCTCCCACATGCCAGTACAAATGTCCACATCTGTAAAACCATCTGCAGAAAGGGTGACTTGGAGTCTTTTTAGTTGCTATTAACTCACCGAACTTGACTCAAACCTAATTTGACAGGGACAAACAAGACCACTTCTGCTCTTTGCAGGACACGTCATCTTGCCATTTAATGGTGTCTCTAATTATCCAACTGCTTTAGTTCTAAACCATCCAATTTGGTAAACCATTCCGTGAAATTACAACAGGAGTTACCTGGTATTTGACATGCGATGGTGTTGACATCCTTGCTGAGCTAGCAAGGGATTTAGTGTCAATTAGAGCCTTTGTAGCAGCCATGGAAGGATATTGTCAAAATGCTCCATACCAGCTGCTATGCTCTCCAGTCAGTAGCAACTAGTGTAAATTAACATTTAAAACATGTTTTGATTTAATCAAATGGACAATCCTCCTGCAATGTATTGCTTTCTGAAAATAGCTGAGCGACCATTGCATTTTATGTTAACTATTAAAACATTATTGCTGCATTACATAGTGAGTAAATAAGAATTTCTGCACATATTTATCTGGTTGAGCTCATCGCCACTCTTGGTGATTAAAAGGTGGAAATTCTTTCTGTTTAACAAACAGGAAATGAAAAAGGATAAATGCACCGAGCCTGTCATTTTCAAAAGGCCTGAATGAGTCTAATGCCCAAGCCTGGGAACCAGATGCTAACATTTTTTTAACTTGTTGAAAATCCCAAGCCTATCACTCCTTTTTCTCTCAAGCCACTGGGGATCAGTAATCCTCACTTTCCAGCTCATTTCCACTAGCAAAGTGAGGTTATACCACTTGGGTAACATGAACAATATAACAAGAAAAGGCTTTATAGGAATGGGTGTCCACCCTCATTGTTAGTCTGGTTTTTAGAGAACTCCGTAATGAAGATGGTACACATGCTACATTTGGTGACACACAGCATTAGGTTTTTTGGACATGGACATATGATTTGGCTTGAGATGTTATTCCAATAAATTTTGGACAAAATCCTCTATTTTTCCTCCATCTTCTATGAGGCCAGATTCATGCTGGTGTAATATAGAATGAGTTTGACCCAAACAGTCACTTTTTCTGTGGTCTGCTTCTTTGTATTCAAGCTAACTACACTTCTAAGGTCTGACTTTATGAACATTTCAGGGAACAGATACACATGTAGCTCCTGTGAAAGGCGACACGAATTCTAGACTGCTGTAAAACTCTTTAATACATGGATTGTGATCAGAATCAATCACTAGGCTATTCATCTGATGCTATTCAAAGGCTCCATAAAGTATGCGAGTAACCACCATTTCAGAATTTCAATCAAGGTATTTATTGAGAACCATCCTGTATCTTCCAATTTTTTTATATATACTTTTTTTTTAATTTTTTTTTTTTTTTAGGGATAGAGCGTGGCTATACACCAAACTAGCCCCAACATGGAAAAAGGTTCACTGATAATCAAAGCACATTAAAAAAAGAGTGTAATCTAAAAATCCCACAAATTCACAGATAAAAATTCAATTTATTTAGGTGCTTCAAATATCAGATTTCACTTTACACACAGCAAATAGCCAATATAACAGGTGACTTAAGGTACGTAAAACTAGGAGGAAACACAGAGACTAAGGCTTTCAAATGAACCCCAAGGGAAATCAGTGCCAATTTTCCGATGCTTATCAGTGAGGGACAAATTCCTTCTGAATTTTTTGATTTTAATCTGACCCAGGCAAAAAATGTCTGACAGTTGCTTAAAAGCTAAAAGCAGCTGTTTGATTGTCAGAAGCATTGGAGATCCATGACTCTCAGTGAAGCCCAGAAGGCTTCATTGATGAAGACCTTCTAAAAACCAGATTGTAAGGGTCTCAGCTGCCTTTTTAAAGAATCTGCTCTCATTTCTTCATTTTAATTTTCATTCCTGACAGTAAATTTGATTCTCACATGTAAAAGACTTCTATTAATTCGATTATCTTTAGTGGAACAATCCTTCACTCCCTATAATTCCCATTGAAAGAAGAATCAGGCTTGTATTATTTTCTACTTGAGATCAGTCACGAATGAAGAATCTGGTATGTGGTTCAAAAGGGGTAAAGATTCTGGTATGCCTTCAAAAAATCAGAAAATTCTGCAGAAAATCATGCCCATTTTCAGAATGGAAACTCATCCCTGGTTTTCTAGAAGGTGGCAGCTGATCAGGCAAAAGAGAATAGGGTAAGTCTAATTCTAAGTAGCAGTATTATTATTTGACCTTTTCATGGTAGGCAAAGGGAAAGCCACTAAAGATTGCCTAGAACTAGAAATAAGAGTGATTTCATGTCAAAATATGACCCAAAGCCCCACTCATCCTGACTGTCCTTTGTGAGAATAAATTGATATTTCTATAAGGCTTTGAAGAAGAATAGTGTAACCATTTGCACAATTACCTCAGAAGAACAGGCTGTATCCTACTCTCCTTCCAGCTGCTAATCAGATTGTCTATAATGAAAACATACACTCCCTCTAAAATCAGTGAGAGGTCCATGCCTCCACATAGGATTCACACTGCGCCTACACTGCTAGTAAGGACTGACTTCCTAACTCAGATTCTTAAATCTAGATGCCTAAAATCAAATACCTCATTCGAGACCTAAATCCGGGCCTAAATAAAAGCATTAAGCTAAAGGTACAGAACAGACAAGAAATCCAACCACGTCCGTCTTACCCAATACAATCCCAAGATTTAAAATGGGAAAAGAATGCAGTAGTCTCCATACGTTACCCGTTATTCTCCTAAAATCCCAATACTTCCAGGAATTATTTTCCACCAGGCAGTAATCAGAACAGCACTGCAGTCCAGGGTTTGGGTTAGACGCAGATGTTACAGTCAAACCACTTGATGTCAGAGAAGTGGAAACATCAAGGGAGGAGACATCAGGAAGGGCTTTGCATCATTCCACCTAATTTTCATTGTAAAAATGTAAACTTAAGTCTCAAGTGTCTTGTTAGGCAAGTTCAGCAAATGGGAAGCTTGAGCAAATGAGCTTCACTTTTGGTAGCTGAGATTGTTTTGGCATCTGGAAATATGCTTTGGATGATAGGAACACGGTTAGGAATTGGAATACTTTTTCCGCCCCCCCAGTCTTGTAATAGCCTCCTTGAGAAATGCCTTCAGACTATTGCATTTATATTACTGGTATCAGGTCACATACATCTAGTCCTCCAGTGCTCTTAACAAAAGCTGGGCTAGCATGTACAAATGTAAATAACAGGTTTTTGATGTGAAATCCCACTTTAACTACATAACACTCTTCAAAGTGGGTTTAATGTTAGCAATGCCTGCCACATTGGTTATTAAACTGTTTTCTGTAAGAGTTATTGCTTTAATTTATTCATCTATTTTGGCTGCAGCAAGCCTCGGCTCCCCATTCATTTGCCGAGATGCTTTTTGAAAGGAAATATTTCAAAAAGGACAAGTGAGGTATAAACCAGCAGATACAGGAGTGGATACAATAGGGTTAACCTAGACGTTGAGATGGATGCCTTTATGCATAGCCTGGTTACTATGATCTCAAAGGGGTCTGGGTTAAGGTATCCTGTTCCGCCTCTGACAAATGAGGTTTCTTGCATACTATTAAGCTCAGCATCATAGCCTGCGAGAAAGTCCTGTGGTGAAGCACAGCTGGCTGACTGTTTCGCAGGAAAAGTCATCTGGGTGCAGGAGAGGATGGAAGCCCAGCATGGGAGTCCATTAAATGGCTCAGAGAAGAGCCTGTCGAGCTACAGAATATCCACAGGACATCAGAACGCAAGACCCACTAGGGTATTTTCCAAAAGACTGGCGCTCTCAGACAGTTACAGCCAAAAAATGAGAAGAGGGGGAGGGGAGCGAGGGAAAGTAAAAGGAGAAAAAAGTGCTACTATTGTTTCAATTAACATTCTTTTGAAAAGCACGCCTGCTGTGCCACCCCCTCAACCCCCCAGTTTAATTTTCCATTACATAAGGTGGGAAATGGAAGAAAGAGAATGCTGTGATTGGCGGGGGTTTATGTTCTAATGAATTTCTGCAAAACACAAAATGTCCAAGCCCCGAGCTGCTAAGGCATTTTTGACATATTTTGCTATTGGAGTTTGTATTCTAACAGATGTGCAGCAGCTGCTTCAAGCCACAAAGGTATAGAAAAAACTCATACCTGTAGCCAGTGGTTTCAGTCACATAAAGCTCAAAGCCACATAACGCTCGAACTCATTCCTCCCTGCTCAGAAGCTCCGCAAAAGAAGCGGCAGTGTCCAACACTGCCTCGGGCTGCACAACAGTCTCTTAGTTTTAGATTAAACTCTTTGGTGGGAGAATAAGTGCTGCAACTTTGTCAAACAGGTCCAGTGAACAGTACCTTTATTTTTCAGGATGAGGCTGCTGGAATTTGCACACCCCACCTGACCTCAAGAAGGGAGAGGCAATTCTCCAGTTACTGGCAAGTGGCTTTTGGATACAACAGTGAGCAGAACTCCTAAAACCAGAATCACATTGTACCACAATGTTCAGGTCTGTCAAAAATGAAAGCCCAGTTTGTAAAAATTACTTGACGTTCACTAGATACTTTTTTTTTTTAAAAAAAAAGAGAGAGCAAAGAGAACATAAGGGCAAACCCAAAACATCTCATGTTAAAATTTTCCATTTGCAAAATATCGATTATTTTGATTTTTTTTAACATTCAGTTATACATCATCCAATGGAATATCAAAATAAAAAGCAAAAAAAAAAATTTCTTTCTGCCAGTAAGAAACAGATCCGCTTCCTCCAAAATATTTTTCAGGCTTTTCCTTTATGAAAGTCTGCAATTTGGAGGGAAAAGATGATTCAAAGGAAGCTAATATTTTGGTGATGGGGGTTCCCATCCTCCATGCAAACTGAGTGGTTAGAGCAATCCTCATCAAATCAATCAGAAATATGAAGAAGTCATATTTAGAGCAGATCGTTTCAGAAAAAAAGCACTAGATATTCATGGTTTTCACTGCAAAGCTTTCCTGCACTTCAGAACGAGGTAGTATATTGTAACACATAGGTTTCCATGGCAAACATCTAATTTCAATATAAACAGAGTACGCTAAAACGTATCTTGCTGGTAGCGGCTAATGCCCAAGGGCTGTAGAGATCACCTTCCTCTTTTCAAACTACATTCACAGTTGTTTATTATAAACAGACATTGGAATGGATGCAGAATTGTAAACTTCTTAAATTAATATCTCATCTACATTCAGTGGTGCACAAAAGCTGAGAAATTTGCTGTATTATGCAAATATGCACTTCTTTCCAAATGTATTCCACCTTTTTCTGAATAATTCCCAAGAATGTTTACTTAATGTTGTAAACTGCATGAGCAGGACCAACTTATTTTTATTATAATCTTCAACTTTTTATCTCCTGCATCTGCCTTGCTACCATAATATTAGTATCCATGTAACTGAGCAACATCAGAAAAATGTGGAGCTCTCAAGAAGAGGTGGACAGCCTAGATGGAGGAAGAACATTATCCTATTGAACACAGACTACTTCACTGAAAGAGGTGGAAGGATCACAAGTAAGGTGCAGGCAGTGCCTTGTCTTTCACTTATTTTAGAAAATACATACAGAGAATTACATAGTTAATTCAGCTCCATATAAAACCAAGAAAATTAATTACAGTTCCCTTTCCCTATTCTCGCATATGGGGAAACTACAGTTTGCACAAACTAACACAGCAGGTTGGTTGCAGAGCAACTATTAAAACACAGGCTTTCCCATTTTTAGGTCAGCATCATCCTATTGAATCATGTCACATCCCACAGGTAACAATACTGAATTTTATTTTTGTTTGTACAATATTACAGAAATTAGGATCTGCTCAATTTAAGGCAATAAATTTAATTTAGATCTCAAATATTTTTTAACTTAGAGCTCCAGAAAACACTTTTACACACACACACACAAAACCAACCAAAAAACAAACCCAACACCCCAGCAGACTGAGTGATTACGTGCAGATTTAAAAAACAAACAAACAAACAGAGCTTCCACAACTCTCCTAGACATAAGCAGCCACTAAGTCTATTTAGCTTCATGGTTGAATGACTAAATTGGTTTGGGAAGTCAGCAGTTCAAAAACAAATTGAGGACAGTTTCCAGGCTAGTCTTCAAAACTCATCTCCCTTTTTATTCATCACAACCCTCAAAGCCTTATTTCTCATTGCCATTTTCTTCACCAACCTGGAAAGTTTTGCCCATTGATAAAGAGCCATGTTCTGCTTCTCTGCAGCTAAAATACTGGCATTTCTGAACAGAACAGCATCATCCCAGGGAGCTGAACAAGAGACAGACAAGATAGCAAAGTCTAAATGGATGATTTTTTGCTCCATTTCCAGTCCTAGGGCATAATTCTGCTCACTGCTGGAAAGAATGGACACCAGTGGAGAAAAAAGGATTAAGAAATCAATCAGAATATTTAATACAGGACCAATTTTCAAGCAACTAATTTATTCCAGCATTCAAGACTGCAGAATGGAAATAAGATAATGAAGGAAGGAAATAGTTGAAGAGATGAGACAACAAAACTCATCTGAGAAAAGGTGCCTAACCAATGCGATGTGTTATGTTAGTGTATTTCATCATCAAAGACAAAAAAAGTTGAATTAGGCTCATTATCATCGTTGGCCTTATACATTTAAGATTTAACAAATATATAAATGTATCACTGATTACTTTTTTTTTTTTTAATCTGCTGTTACTACTATCAACATTTCAGCTCATTTGTGCTCCTGTTTGACAGCAGTACCTAGAGCTGGTCAAATACTGCAAAACGGTGTTTGCAAAACAGTTGTATGAATTCCGAGCAGTTGCTTGGTTCAACCATGTTTGTGCCCCTTGTTGTTCATGAATATTCAAGGAAACATGTTTTTGTTTGCACAAATGGTTGGGGAGTGGCTGTTCCTGTATGAATATATTCTCAGGCAAACAAAGAAATTCCTGTGGGATCAAGAGTGTTTGCTAATTCACTACTAACTGCTTGTTATTCCCTTGTTAAAAATAGTTTTGGGCATTTAGTCAGAAATCAGAAACAGTATCACCTGACTCAATTAACCAGTCAGATACCACCTCACACAAGCAGTCAGCAGCAAACAGCCAAAAGAGCACAAAACTCAGTTTACTGGCACGTATTGATTTGAGCAAAAAAGATTCGGGGGGGGGTGGGGTGGGGGTGGTGGGGGGGTGTGTCAAAGCTTTTTGTGAACAGAATAAGAAAGTTAAACAGCAATTACCAGTCAAAATTAATAACCAGCCTGATGCTCATAATGCATTTCATTTGAAATCAGGTAACTGTTGTTAGCATATTCAGGAAGAGAGGGGAACCAAACCCAAGCTGGGCTAGTAGATGTTCTTAAGATTACTTGCATTGCATTCACTATATC